>NC_064854.1:85571749-90371749 GCF_024139225.1 Suncus etruscus
AGAGCAAATCAAGGTTGCATCTGCACCCTTGTGCAGAAAGTGCATGAAGAGGAAAATGTCTGTGCTGAGTGCTGGTGTTTACAGGTCACAGATGCTCACATGGCAGCTGGTGACTATCATGAGCTAGCGGAACCTGGTAGGTGGCTGCATAGTGTGCCCCTGGTATGATGACTGGATTCTCCTTTAAGGCTCTCACTCTGAAGCCTTTATGACATGAATCATGTGCCACTTTCCTTCTCCATAATGCTCAATGTTGCCTTTTCCCCAGCTTCTATATTAAAATGGATATTTATGCTTGTAAATATAATGCCAGAATAATGAAGGCAGCAATAGGAGACTTTTGTTTGGTAAAAAGAATAGAAATCACTTTTCTACCACCAAATTATTATTTATAGATAATGACTCTTAAAAGTAATAGAAATTAAAAAATTGCCAAAAGCTACAAAAATACCTATGCAATTATACATGTAAATACTGCCCAATTGTTAAATAATTTTGGCATGACATATAAGGCTAGGAAAACAGATGTTCATAAACTGCCTCTAAAATGTCTAATGAGAGAACAGAATATTTACTTATTTAAAAAATAAAATTTTTTTAAAATATTATTTCTGATAAGTACAGTAATAAAAATCAGCTTTTCTAGGAGACTTTTTATTGTGTCCAGGACACATGGATTGAGAGACCATTCACGGCTGCAGGCTGCAGTTCTGGGTGGAGAGAGGGGGAATAAATCCACAGAATCCAGGGCTGAGTGACAATCCTCTCTAGTTTCAGGGCTGGTCTACTCTCTCAGCTGGTCCATGGTCCATTCCCAGAGATTGTCTCTGTCTCTGAGCCACCGTCCACAGCAGTGCTTGCATGCTGGTGCTACATTACAGTGGAACATCCAGCCTCTGTGAATAGGACCAGCATCTTCTCAGTCAAGAATTGCCGTAAGTCCAGGAGGAGGGAACCATGAGTATGAGAGTCTGGGTACTTAACAGAGAGGTACAGCTATTTTTTTTTACCCTCAATATCATACCCCATGGACCTCACTGCTCCATCTTATTCCCTGAGTCTCATAGTTTTTTAGTTGAAGTTAGTGTAATGTCCCATATTCTTGAGTTTGGGAAGGAGGGAGCATGATTGATGAAATGGGGGACCAGTGTTCCCACTTGTATATGTATTTGTATATGTCTCCTTCACTCTTATGGAAACATTTGCTTGTGTGGACTGAGCGTCCCTGTCAAGAGTTAAGTTAGTTATGGTGCTCTAATGCTGGACCATGTAGCCTGTATCAATTAACAAGTGTCTGTGCTCATTAATTCTAGCCATCACATTTCTTTTTCTTTCAAAGTTTATTGAATCTTTATTTTATTTTTTTAACTGAAATCCAACTACAAACGTGTTTATACTCATGGTGCTCAAAGACACTATTATAAGAAAAGAAATTAAAAATAAATCTTCAGTTCATTTTCTTTATTCTTCTCTTCTTTTCCTCCCTCTTTCCCTTCTTCTTCTTCCTCCTCCTCCTCTTTTTCTTCTTCCTCCTCTTCTACTTCTTCCTCTTCACTTTCTTTCTCCACCTCTTTATTTTCTTCTTCCTCTTCTTCCCTTCTTCCTCTTTTCTTGTATTCTTTATCTTCTCTTCTTTTCCTTCTTCCTTTCTCTTCTTCCCCTTCTTTTTCTTATTTCTTACTCTTCTTTCTCCTTTTATTATTCTTTCTCTTCTACCTCATTCTCTTCTTCCTCTTCTTTTTATTCTTCCTTTTATTCTTCTTCCCCTTCTTTTTCCTCTTCTTACTCCTTTTCCTCTTTTCACTCTTTCTCCAACTCTTCTTAATATTCTCTTCCTGGGTCTTTGAGACTCCAGTGATTTCTATGTTGTTTTTGTTGAGTTTATCAAAGACTTCTATATTCATCTGTTCACATTTTGAGTAGTTTATTCATTGTCTGATAAATTGCTTTTAAAGTTCTTTTCCAATCTCTTCTGCTGTATGGAATTGTTCTGAATCTCATTCTCTGGCTCACTGACCTTGTTCACAGCTGCTGTTACTCCTTTGGAGAGGCTTTTCATTGAGGTGTTCATTTCATCTACCTTGTTTTTCAGACCTCTTATTTCAGTTGTAAGTTGTAAGTCATTAAGGTCTGTTCAGATAGATCTATGCTTGCTTTGAGTTCTTTAAGCATACTCCATATTAATACTCTAAACTCTTTATCTGAGAGGCTAACTCGGTAGTTGGTACTTTTTATTTCATCGTCATTCTCTATGCGTGGTGTTGTCCTGCACTGTTTCCCCATTGCAACACTTGTATTGTGATTTTTTACGATTTGCTTGTGCAGGGATTTGTGCGTTAGAAGATCCACATGGCCGCCGGTTTACTCCAAACTCTTGTAGCTCCATCTTAATGCGTGGGTCCCTTACCGGGTTTAGGCCCTCGATATTGTCTTCAATGGCATCTTCTCGGCTGTTTTGTGCAGGGAAGCAGACAGGGAATAGGCAACTATCCTTTATAATGGCTCTTTTGTGCCCAATCACACAGCAGGGATCATCATCTACCTTAATGGATGGGGCCCTTACCGGGTTTGGGAGATTGTGTTTGATGGAATATTCTTGGCTGTCTTGTGCAGGAAAGCAGACAGGAAATAAGGCAGCAGTCCTTTATAATGGCTCTCTTGTGCCCAATCACATGGCAGGGATCAGCACCCACCATAATATGTGGGGTCCTTACCACACTTGGGCCCTGAAGATTGTGTTTTGTGTGTCTTCTTGGCTGTTTTGTGCAGGAAAACAGCTAACCATCACATTTCTGACTCAATTTGCAAATCAGTTTTGCCCTCACTTCAGCAGAAAAAAAATAAGAGAAAAGAAAAAAGGAAGGAGGGCTGGTGTGGCAAGGTTTTTGTTTTTGTTTTTGCATAGGCACAGTAAATATTTGGGAAATTAGAAAGGGAATTCCCTTGGCCTAAAAGATACAGAGTTTCTCCGCCCTTGAAACATACTGTCATGGGAGTAACTACAGGCTCCATATATGCTCCTTTTCACATCTAAGGACTTTTTATAGTGCCAGGAAACTTTCTACTCAGTGTAAATGATAAAATTAAGCTGCTAACTATTATTTGCACAAGTCATAGGATGAAGCCTAAGATAGCATCTTTCTTTATGGGTCTAGCAGTTCTGTTCCATCACTGTTGTTGTAATCAGTCTTCTGTAATTGGTGGTCTCGGTTTTTGCACAGATCCTAGGATGAAGAATAGTTTTTCATTATGTTTCCAGAAGATCTGCTTTGTTGCAGTTATCAAAGTCACACCTCTGGAATTAGAGATCTTGGTTATTGTACAAATCCTAGGTCGAAGTCTAGTCTAGGGTCTTGTTTTTCTCTTTGGTCCCAGCATAAATTCTGCCCAGACATGGTTGTCAAAGTCAGTCTTCTGTAGTTAGCGATCTTGGTTTTTGCACAGATCAAAGGATGCCGTGTCTTTTGATTTAATCTTACTGTTAGGTGATTAGATGATACAAGCTGCTCTTTTTTATTTTCAAGTTGTTGTTTCCTCGTTGTCAGGATGTCATATCAAAACTGGCACAAGTTGGTGCTAGAGCATTATTAGGAATTTCTCAGGGGGAGTTTTTTGTTGCTGGTGCTGTTGCAGGGAACTGTCTCCATTCTATGTCTGGATTCTAGGGCTTGGGATTGGACAATCGCTGTCTGCACACATGGAGTCTAAGTTGGTCCACATGACACATATTCAGGGTGGGAGGCGCCCCTATATTATAAAATTATATTATAAAATGTATGGGTTTTTATCCCTAGTAGATAAGAACTTGTTTCTGTACATAAAATTTCCCCATTTTTAGTATGCCTTTGCAAAAAGGAATTGTGCTGTCATATTGCTGGTGCATTTGGGGGTAAGAATATCAGGCTATACAATCCCTGTGCCTCGGTTTTGATCTGAGCTTTTATCTCAGGCAAAACTTTTTCTTCTAGATTTTCAGTTCAAGCAGAACCAAAACAGATGTTAAAAAGAAAAGATATATATATATATATATACATATATATGTAAAATAGAAGAAATATATAAAAATAAAAATTAAAAATGCAATTGAAGAAAAACAAAGTGATATAAGAGGTTAGCTTACATTTGGGAGTAAACACACCCAAAGGTATTATTATAGAGGTATTAAACATATAAAGAAAATAGAGGCTTCCCCACTGTCTTTTGAGATATTCTTATGTGTGTGTGGGGTACAATTCAGGACATATTTTTATCACACACCCTGGTCTTGAGTTTGATAAATAATTTGCAGCACAAAGGAATCTCTAATCTATTTTATAGCATTAAAAAAGATTATAGCTGCTATTTTGTGATAAAAGTGCAAGCTACAGATGATTATTAACACTGAAATTTAAATGTTATAAATATTGTTTTAGAGTTTTCATTTTTTCTGATGATTTTCATGTGGTTTTCAAAAGTGTGATTAGGTCAAAATATTCTCAGAAAAGGTGGATGGCTGACAACATTAGTTCTTTCCTCTGCCTGGAATCCAGGAATAAACTGCAGGTCCCAGCCCTGTCCTCACCAAACAGGCCATGCAGAGAATATTCCACAACTCATAACACACTACACTGTCTTTTGTCATAATAGTCCCTGAGGGTTTGATCCTGTTCCTGTTCTTTGAGGACTAGGAGTCAGAGACTGGGTTCACCCCAGTGAGTGCAGTTGGAAGTCCTCTTGGTCTGTCTGCCCAGAGGGAGCTGGGTCCAGTGAAGGTAGGGCGATCCTGGGTCCTTGCCAAGAGGCTCTCCTTCACCTTTCAGAACTAAAAACAAAGCCCTAAGCTTACTCAAGACACCTACTCCTAGGCCATATTGTTTCTTCCTTAAGGAGTCTCTCTAATGACTCTAGTCATAGGTATGGGCTGCTGTGAAGGGGCATCTCTCCACACTGGCCATGTGGAACTTCCATGAAGCTCTGGTTATGAAACAAATACAACAGGGCTGCAGGGTGAAGAAGGCCTGGCTTAGGAAAAAAGGTTCACAGGACACCCAAGTCTGACCCAGGAAAAGGCAAGAAGCAGCTGTGCTGAAGTCCCCTTTTCACATCCCACTTTCCTGTTACAAGTGGGTCTCCTGTTTCTCACAGTAATGAAGATGCTTGGCTTCATGTATGAGGCAGAGCTGATGCATTTACTAGCAAGAAACATCTCACAGGTCCAGTCAAGGGGAAACAGACTTGGGGAATAGAATTGGAAGGTCCAGACCCAGGGACCAGCCTTGGGGCTTGTGCCTCTTCCTGATGAACTGTGTTAAAATGTCTAGTCATCATTTTCATTCCTTCTATTGAAAATGAGGAAAAGTCATTGGATAGTGAGGAGCTTTCCCCTCTCCATTAAAGCCTAGTGCTCCATTTCATCACATCCTTCCCAGAGAAACTCAATCCTGTAACTTCTTTCTAGCAGCATGTCATTTGCCCCATTCATCTTTCCACCAATGGGAAATAAAAATAACATACAGAACACATGATGTACAGTTACCTCCCAACTTCTTCAGTGGGTACAGAAGCTACTACCTTCAGAGGCAGAGTAGAGGCAGCTTTGTTTTGTAGTTCCATGAGCTGAGTCTGCTCCTGTCTGTGGGCAGAAGGCCCAGGTTCAAACCCAGTACCCCCATCCTGCAAGCAATGGGCTAGGAGTACCAATTGAATATCAAGAGCTACAGCCCTAAATTAAACTAAAAAGCAAAAGTCCTGGATAGTTTGTTTTAGGGAAGTGATTGGGGCAATACCTGTGAGTGATTAGAGTACCTATGATGTTCAGTAGGACCAGTTTAAGTTCACAGAATTATTTATTGAAAGCAAACATTAAAAATCAACTCTCTAAATTAGGAATATAATACTGTTGCTATCCATTTATCAATAGAGTTTTCAATTTTTTTACTACAGTGTCTCTTTTATGCTTTGTTGAATTGATTGCTAATGAATTTATGACAGGCAGGTGTTATCACCTTTCTTCTGTCACTTGAATATTGTATGCATTTATTCACAAGTCCAATAGGAAGTGAGTATGTGTATCCAGGGCTATGACCTAGTGACCATTTGCCATCCTAGGACATAGATCTTAATCCTTTATTTTTCTGCTCCTATGTGCCTCTTTATTTTTCTGACCTTTTTTGCCCTGGATTTGTCTTCCAGCATCGCATAGACTGCAGTTGGTGGAGAACACATTCTTGCTGTCTAGATTTGGGGAGACAACTACATGTGGGGTGTGAGCTGTTGGTTTTTCAAATATTTTTGTTTTTTATAGAGTAAAGAGCCACTTTGATTCACTGTTTGCAAGTTTTATAAAACAAAAATAGGTGCTGGATTTTTTATTTCTTTCCTACATCTATTAGATTATGTTAGATACTATCTGTATCCTTTTGTCTGTGATGTTTAGGGAACTTTATTGCTTTTAATATGCTGACCTTACATATGTCCAGGACCGGGCCATTCTATGGTGACTGCATGTTCTGTGTTAGCTTTCAGAGGTTTACTATCTTAACAGGCCAGAGACCATATTTGAGAATTCATGGTCAAAGTATATTGTGTTAAGTTCTACTTGCTGGCTTCATTAGCCTTCCCAGTGCCAGTCTCCCAACAGGCATATATTACTGTTCTGGAGTGTTTTGGAAGATATTGGGTAAACATTTTCTGTTCTTTTGCTTTTGTTTTTAAGTTTTGGGGCCACACCACAACTGCCTGGCTCTGAGGTCAAAAATTTCTTCTGGGGGATCCAGAGACTATATTTGGTACCTTGGATAGAATCCAGATAAGCTGGTACATGAATCGAATACATGTAAGCTTGTACAATACCCTCACTCTGGTCTTGTGACTAAATTTTTTTTCTTGAGTTTGAGAGAACCTCTCAGTGGAAGCCTCTTTACTTGGTATTTGGCTCACTTGTAGCTTCAGATTTTCAAATCCTTCACCAGTCAATTTTGATATATTGTATTTTGTTATTTTTTGTTTCAATTTAATTAAAGTTTAGATACTCACCATTAAATTACAAAGTCATTCATGAATGGGTATCAGGCATCAATATGAACTGTTTCATCATGTCCACTTCCCTTTACCAATGCCTGCCATCACACATTGCAACCCACATTCAAATCTGCTTCTACAAGAAACAATTGTCTTAAATTTATATTTGTACACTATGGTTTCCAATTCTGTTGTTGATAGGATTTCATATATAATATTTTATATCATATTTATCACCACTTCCTCCTCTGGTTGACTGCTTCCCTCTACAATATGCATTCCCACCCTTTATCCTATCCTCCAGCCCCCTCAAGTGGCATATTTTATATAGAATGTAAGTTCTAATTTTCTTTGTTTCCATTGTCTTTTAGTATTCATCTTTCCATTGTCATGTTTCTTTATATTCTACATATGAAAGAGTTTATGTTGATCTTTTTTCATCTAAAGTAAGTCAGCATAATATTCTCCATGTCCATTTATGTAACAGCAAATAGCATGTCTAGCTAAGTACTTCCATTGTGTATATATATATATATATATATCATGGTTTCTTTACCCAGTAATATATACTTGGATACTGGGTTTCTTTCCAGATTTTGGCTTTTGTGGATAGTTCAACATGGAACATAGGGGTGCAAATATCTTTTCTCTATTTTGTTTTGAGGCTTTTGATTTTGGGAATATTTCAAGAAGTGGATTGGCTCAATCAAATGAAAGCTCAATTTGTAGTTTTTGTAGGAATATTAATATTGTCATTGCTTTTAATTAATAATGACATTTAATTAATTAAATTCATATTTACATTAATATTGACATCACTTTTAAGAATAGAGTGAATCTATTTCTTCTTTGAGGACTTTTTGTTCATCTTTTCTCCCCATTTTTGATGGGGTTGGATGACTGTTTTTATAAAGTTCCATCAGTGCCTTATTTTTTATATTAATATATTTATTTAAACACCTTGATTACAAATATGATTATAGTTGGGTTTCAGTCATGTAAAGACATGCCACTTCATTGGTGCAACATTCCCACCACCAATGTCCCAAATCTCCCTCCTGCCCACCCTACCCTCACTTGTACTCTAGACAGGCTTTTCCACTTCCCTCATTCATTAACATTTTTATGATAGTTATCAGTGTAGTTATTTTTCTAACTGCACTCACCACTCTTTATGGTGAGCTTCATGAAGTGAGCTGGAAGTTCCAGCCTTCCTCTCTTTGTCTCTGAGGATTATTGCAAAAATGTCTTTCATTTTTCTTAAAACCCATAGATTAGTGAGACTATTCTGTGTCTATCTCTCTCTCTGACTTATTTCACTGAGCATAATAGGAAAATTTCATGACTCCATCTCTCCTGATAGCTGCATAAATTCCATGTTCTATATGTACCACAGTTTCTTTAGTCATTCATCTATTAAAGGGCATCTTTGTTGTTTCCAGAGTCTACCTATTGTATTTCTGTGTTTTTAGGATATATACCTAGGAGTGGTATAGCTGTATCGTATGGGATCTCAATTTTCCGTTTTTGGAGGAATCTCCATATCGCTGTCCAGAAAGGTTGAACTAGAGGGCATTCCCACCAGCAGTGAATGAGAGTTCCTTTCTCTCCACATCCCCGCCAGCTTTGCTTACTCTCATTTTTTGGGATGTGTGCCAATCTCTGTGTCATGAGATGGTAACTCATAGTTGTTTTGATTTGCAATCTCTCTGATGATTAGTAATGTGGAGCATTTTTTGTGTGCCTTTGGACCTTTTGTATTTCTTCTTAATCAAAGTGTTTGTTCATTTCTTCTCCCCACTTTTTGATGGGATTAGATGTATTTTTCTTGTAAAGTTCTGTCAGTGCCTTGTGTATTTTGAATTTTATCCCCTTATCTGATGGGTATTGGGTGAATAGTTTCTCCCATTCGGTGGGTTGCTCTTGTATCCTGGGCACTATTGCCTTTGAGGTACAGAAGCTTCTCAGCTTAATATATTCCCATCTGTTTATCTCTGACTCCTCTTGTTTAGAGAGTGCTGTTTCTCCCTTAAATATTCCTTTAATCTCAATACCATTGAGTGTTTTACCTACATGTTGTTCTATATACCTTATGGTTTCAATTCTGATATCAAGGTCTTTAATCCATTTGGATTTTACCTTCATACATGATGTTAGCTGGGGATCTAAGTTCGTTTTTTGCAAGTGGCTAACCAGTTGTGCCAACACCACCTGTTTAAGAGGCTTTCCTTGCTCCATTTATCCCAGGCAAGACTTTTTCTTGTAGGTTTTTGTACCAAGCAGAACCAAATCTGGTGAACTTGAAGAGAATAAAAAGCAATATATATGTATATATTTATTACATATATATATGTATATACATAAGAAATTAAATTAAATAACAAAAAATCTATTTAAGAGACTAATTTACCTTTGGGGTTATACAGACTAGGGGGTATTATTATTATTATAGAGATATTAAACATATAAAGGAAATATAGGTTTCCCCATTAAGTCTTTTGAGATATTTTTGTGAGGGGCTATAATCCAGGGTACTTTTTCATCACACATTGTGTCTTGTTGAGTTTGAGGCATGTTTTGCAACCATAGGGATTAGGTAGTGTCTGTCTTTAGGCTTGGGGTCCTTTGGGGACTGAATCAGTAGCATGCAGCAGTCCATGGTTAGGAGGGTGAGAAGAAGGGCCATGAAGCATGAGTCAGCAGGAGTGTTGGTTGTAGTTTCTTGCCGAGACATGAGATGTTGGACTGAGAGGGTGTCCTTTCGGTTTGGAAACTGGGTGGTTATTTATTCTGGTAGAATTTTGGTCTTGGTACCTAATGGGTTAAGAACTAAGGGTAGCGAGGGTTAAATTAGGGAGGATAATGGATCAGGGTTGGGGGATAAGAGGATAGTAGGATTTCGGAGAGGGGGAGAAGATATAATATATACCAGTGGCTACATACATTTTAGGCATGGCTTGTTTACATTTTAGGTTTGGCAGAGAGAAGCCCACTGTCAACAAACTCATGCCCACATAAAGACAAACATTAGCTTTCTATTCTTAGGTTATTATTGGAGGCCTGACCCTCATAGTCTGGGTCTGAGATCTTAAGAAATAATTGCATTAAGAAAAGATAAATAATTGTCTAACATGCAGATTAGGAGGGAAAGAAGTGGAAACAAAAGATAAGAGAGAAAAGAAAAGAAGAATAAGTAAATATAAAAATTAAGTTGAAAAATGTTAGGGCGTTGGTTCAGTGTTGGAGGGTTTTCTACTTTCAAAGCTCTTCATTGCTGATGGGGGTGGTCTTTGCTAGATAAAAGTTTCAGGTTATATAGTGGCTGGAGCTTTTTAGAATAGACAGAGTTTTCTTTTTTTGTTTTTGTTTTTGAGCCACACCCGTTTAATGCTCAGGGGTTACTCCTGGCTAAGCACTCAGAAATTTCCCCTGGCTTGGGGGGACCATATGGGATGCTAGGGGATCGAACCGCTGTCCTTCCTTGGCTTGTGCTTGCAAGGCAGACACCTTACCTCTAGCGCCACCTCACCGGCCCCTAGGCAAAGTTTTCCTGTACAGAATACTAAGCAATCTGGTAGTTGAGGACAATAAGATGTGGCTACCCCTATGTAATATCATCCGCTGCATCTTAAGTATAAAAGGTACCTTTCCTAAGGAGCAACTCGCAAATAAGCGAGGGCTTTATTTAACATAGATTGAATTGAATTTATTTAATATGGAAAAATATAGGAGAAATGGAGAGAAGAAGTAGAGGGAAAAAAGAGAAAAAGAGAGAAAAAATGAAAAAAAAAAAAAAGAAATAGTAGTTTGTCAAAACTTGTTCGATGAGTGAGACCTGTAACGTAAGTTTGTGATGCACCATTGACTATTTTGGTGGTCTGGATGATCATATGCTTTGGGTCCTAACAGAATACATAAACAAAAGGACATGAATACATTAGAGTATTTTATTGAGGCATTATCATAATGAGCACTATATATGGTATCTAGTATGATTGAATACCGAGATTTAAAATTAGTGTGTCCACCCTTTATTTCCAAGGTCCACTATGGACAAAGAAAGTGAAAAGTTATTTTATACTTGGTAAAATTAAGCATTAAGGCAAATTGTTAATAATCAAACTAGTGAGAGTCCTAGGCTTCTCATCATATTCTGTATCTGGTTCTGTGGATAAATACATTAGCACATTATTATAGACCATTGTAGTTAGAGGTTGATTGTATACCTGTTCACACAGACTTGTTTTTTCGGTCATTGCTGGTTTCTTTGTGTTATAATGGATGTTCATGTCTTTATGTTGCTCCCCTTCCACTTTGTTTGAACACTTCTCCTCTTTGCAAGCTGGCACCTATGGTGATTGGAGTTCTACATTTTTGATGCTTGTATTTGTTCATGGATTGCTATATGTTAATGTGGCATGTTTTCTAGATACCTCAAAGAAGTGTTATCATTCTGTATTAATTCTACTTCAGGGTACTTTGTTTAACATAATATTTTCAAGATCTATCCATGTTGCTGTAAAATTCATGATTGTATCATTTCTAACTGCTGTGTAGTATTCCATTGTGTATAAATTCCACATCTTCATGATGAACTCATAAACTCATGATAAACTCATTTGGTTCCAAATCTTGGCTATTTGTTGAGTGCTGCGATAAATAGGGGAGTGCATACATTCATACAGGATGAATGTCCTGTTTCTTGGGAGTAGATTCCCAGGATTGCGATTGCTGAGTAATATTCAATTCTGAGTTTACTGAGCCTCTCCAAACTGTTTTCCATAAGTGTTGTACCAGGCAGCATTCCTACCAGCAGTGGATGAAAGTTCCTTTCACACCACATGCCCTCCAGCAGAGATTGGTCCCGTTATTTTTGATGTTTGCCATTCTCACTGGTGTAAGGTGGTACCTCATGGTTGTCTTGATTTTGATTTCCCTTAAGATGAGTGATGGTAAACATGTTTTCATGTCTCATGGCCATCTGTTGGTCTTTCTTGCAAAAATGTGTATTCATTTCTACTCCCCATTTCTCTATGGCTTTATTAGGTTTTGTGGAGCTCACCTTTCTGAGTGCTTTGTATATCCTAGATATCAATTCTTTATCTGATGTGTTGAGTTTGAAAACTTTTCTCCCATTCTGTTAGCTGTCTTCTATTCTTAGCCAGTGTTTCCCTTGCCATACAGAAGCTCTTTAGTTCAATGTAGTTCCATTTATTTAAGTTTGATGCTATTACTCTTGTATTGGGATATCATCATCAAAGATTTTTTGAGGTATAAGTCTTAAAGTGCCTATTTTTCCCTGAATGAACTTTATAGATTCGGGTCTGATTTCCAAGTCATTAATCCATTCTGAGTTGATTTTTGTTTAGGGTGTGAGGTAATAATCAATCTTTATTTTCTTACAGGTAGTTATCCCAATTGTTCCAACACCATTTGTTGAAGAGACTGTCTTTGTTCAACTTTAGATTCTTCGATCCTTTGTCAAATATTAGTTGACCGTATATTTGGGGGGTATATCTCTGGATATTCTGTTCTAATCCACTGATCTGATACTCTGTATTTGTTCCAGTAGCACACTGTTTTTGATGACTATGGCTACATAATAAAGCTTCAAGTTAGGTAAAGAAATTCCACCCAGTTTCTTTTTTTTTTTTTTTCCAGTATGGATTTGGTTAAGCTATGTCGTTTGAGGTTTCAGATAAACTTTATTATTGATTTTTCTAATTCCTAAAAATTGATGCCTGAATTTGGATAGGAATTGTGTTAAAGCTATATAGTAATTTATTTAATATAGTCATTTTTATTATGTTGATTCTACCTACCTATGTGCAGGGGATGTTCTTTTATTTTCTTAGGTCCTCTTAGATTTCTTTTGAAGCATTTTGATGTTTTCATGGTATAGGTCTTTCACTTCTATTCTCAGATTCCCAGGTACTTGATATTTTTAGATACTATTTTAAATGACTCAACTCCTTAATGTCTTTTACTATACTTTGTTAATTGTACAGAGGAATGTTATTGTTTTTATGTATTGACTTTGTAGCCAGCCACTTCACTGTATTGGCTTATTGTTTCTAGGAATTTTACTGTGGACTCTTTAGGGTTTTCTATGTATATCATTATATCATATGCAAAAAAGGTAGTTTGACTTCATCTTTCCCTATATGGATTCCTTGGATTCCCTTCTCTATCTGATAGATATTTCTAGTACTTATAAAACTATGTTTAATAAAAGTGGATAAAGAGGGTAACCTTCTCTAGTTCCTGACCTTACAAATTTTTTTTCAGTTTTTTGCCATTAAAGATAATGTTGGCTGTGAACTTTATGTAGATAGCTGTAAATATCTATTTTTAATTAATATCTTTATTTACACACCTTGATTACAAATACTATTGTAGTTGGGTTTCAGTAAAGTAATGAACACCCCTCCTTCACCAATGCAACATTCCCATCACCAATGTGCCAAATCCCTTCTCCCCACCCCACCCCCACCTGCACTTCAGACAGGCTACTTCCCTCATTCATTTACATTGTTATAATAGTTCTCAATATAGTTACTTCTCTAACTGCACTCATCAATCTTCTTTGGTGAGCTTCATGTTGTGAGCTAGACCTTCCAGCCCTTCTCTCTCTTGTATCTGGGAATTACTGTAAAAATTTCTTTTATTTTTCTTAAAAGCTATAGATGAGGGAGACTATTCTGTGTTTTTTTCTCTCTCACTCTGACTTATTTCACACAGCATAATAAATTCCATGTACATCAATGTATAGAAAAAATTCATGACTTCTTCTCTCCTGACGGCTGCATAATATTCCATGTGTATATATACCACAGATTCTTTAGCCATTCATCTGTTGAAGAGCATCTTGGTTGTTTTCAGAGCCTGGCTATTGTAAATAGTGCTGCAATGAAAATAAGTGTGGGGGAGGGATTTTTGTGTTGTATTTTTGTGTTCCTAGTGTATATCACTAGAAGTGGTATAGCTAGATCATATGGGAGCTCAATTTCCAGTTTTTGGAGAATCTCCATATAGCTTTCCATAAAGTTTGGACTGGATGGCATTTACACCAGCAGAGAAAGAAAGTTCCTTTCTCTTCCCGCCATCATCCCTGCCAGCATTGCTTATTCTCATTCTTTGTGATATGTGCAAATATCTGTGGAGTGAGATGGAACCTCATAGTTGTTTTGATTTTCATCTCTCTGATGATTAGTAATGCAGAGCATTTTTTCATGTGCCTTTTGGTCATTTGTACTTCTTTGGAAAATGTGACTTTTCATTTCTTCTCCCCATTTTTTGATGGAATTAGATTTTTTCTTGTAGTTTTCTTTCTTGGCAGTGACTTTGTCGTCTTTGGGAATGAGTGTGATATTTGCTTCATAAAAGGAGTTAGGAACGATTCCTGTCTTTTCAATATTTAGGAAGAGCCTGAGGATCACTGGTTGTAATTCTTCTCAAAATGTTTGATAGAATTTACTTCTAAAACCATCTGGACCTGGACATTTGATCTTGAGGAGTTTCCTAATTACTATTTCAATTTCCTTAGCTGTGATTCGAGTTTTTAGGATATCTACAACCTCCTTTTCGAGTTTTGAAAGATGATATTTTTCCAGAAATCTGTCGGTTTTATCAGGGTTCTCTAGCCTGGGTAAACTTTTTCATAATGCTCCCTTATGATATCTTGACTTCTTTGGGTTCTATTGTAATCTCTCTGCTTTCTTTTGTGATCCTATTTATTTGGGTGTCCCCCCCCCTTTTATTTGGTGAGTCTTGCCAGCAGTTTGTCTTTTTTATTCTTTCAAAAAAAACTCACTTCTGGTCTCATTGACTTTTTCGTATTGTTTTTATTAGTTTCTATGTTGTTCATGTCTTCTCTGATTTTTATTAATTCTTTTTTTCTGGCTGCTGTTTTTCCAGATACTTAAGGCATCCTTTAGAGACTGTTGATTTTTTCATTTTACTCTTTCCTAATGAAAGCTTGTATTGCTATGAGCATCCCCCTAAATACTGCTTTTGCTGTTTACCTCAGATAATGACAATTTGATTCTTCATTGTTATTATTCTCAAGGAATTTTTTTATTTCTTCCTTGATTTCCTCCTTGATCCAAATGTTGTTGAGTAGCATGTTGTTTAATCTCCAGGTGTTGTTTTTTTCCAGTTTCTTTTTACAGTCAACCTTGATCTCTGTTGCTTAATGGCCTGATAGGGTGCTTCTAATCATCCTTATGTTTGTGTTTTTCTGAAAAGTTGGATGTATTTCCTAAAGCATGGTCTATTCTAGATAAGGTTCCATGTGCACTTGAGAATAATGTGTATTCTGCTTTCTTTGAGTGGAGAACTCTGTATCAGTCTGTTAGTCCCATTTCCTCTAATTTCTTGTTTAGGGCTGTTATGTCTTTGCTAGTTTTCTGTCTAGTGGATCTGTCTAGTGATCATAGTGGCATATTAAAAACTCCTACTACTATCACCTTACCTTCCATATGTTTCTCTAGATTTGTAACATATGCCTTACATATTTTGTTGGCTCTACAGTTGATGCATAAATATTGATAAGTTAGTACTTCTTGGTCTAATATTCCCCCGATCAGTAAGTAGTGACCCTCTTGGTTTCTGAACATTTTCTTGAGGTTAAATGCAATTTGATCTGATTGAAGTTTGGCTGCCCCATCTTATTTTGTTTTATATTGGCTTGAATGTTTGAGTTCCATCCTTTTATTCTAAGCGTGTTTCTATCCAGTTCTGTTATGTGTGTTTTACACAGACAACAGATATATGCTTTTTGTTTTCTGATTCAAACTTCTATTTTCTGTGTTTTAATCGGGAAATTTAGCCCACTGACATTTAAGATTATTGATAGATTGGGTTGTTGCACTATTGTATTGAGTAGAGTGGTTGTTGTTACAATAAGGGGTTTGAGTTGTGTAATACATCTATGAATAGTTCATTTAGAGTTGACTGTGTCAGTGCAAATAGTGTGAGTTCTTTCTTGTCAGAGAATGTTTTTAGTTCTCCCTCTCATATGAATGAGAGTTTTTCCAGGTGATGGACTTTACGTTGGAAGTTTCTGTCATTCTGTAGTTTGAATATGCCATTCCACTGTCTTCTCACTTGAAGAATTTTAAATGGGAGATCTGGTTTGAATCTGATGTTCCTTCCTTTTTTATTGAGGGTTTTTTCCTCCCTTATTGCTTTAAGGAATTCATATTTCTCTCTTTTTTGCCATTTGCATTACGATTTGTCTTGATGTTTTTTTATTAGGGTCTATTGTATTTATTTATTTATTATTTATTTTGGGTTTTGGGTCACTCCCGGCAGCTCTTAGGGCTTACTCCTGGATCTATGCTCAGAAATTGCTCCTGGCAGGCTCGGGGACCATATGGGATGCCAGGATTCGAACCACTGACTTTCTGCATGCAAGGCAAATGCCCTACCTCCATGCTATCTCTCTAGCTCTTTAGGGTCTATTTTATTAGGGACTCTTTTTACCTCTTGGATTTCGCCAAAGCCTCTTTCCAGAGGGTGGGAAAGTTTTCTACTATTATTTCCCGCACCACTTGCTTTTTTTCTTTCCCTATTTCCTCCCGTTCTAGTATTCCTACAATTTGTATATTATTTCTTTGTCTTTGTTTATTAAATATCTAGCATTTTCTTCCAATGCTTTACCAAGATCTTATTTCCTTATTGGCTTCTTTGTCATTTTTGGTTTTGGTTTACAATTTTTCTTCAAGTTCTTCTATGCGATTCTCCAGTTGTGTAATTCTGCTGTTATTGCTTGCTAAGACATTTTTATTTCCTTTAATTCCATTTGTGTGGATTTTCTCATCTGCTGTAAAAGTTCATCTTTGAGTTGGTTGACTCATTCATCTATGGATTTCTTGAACTCACTGGCAAGTGATTCCTTGGTTTCTATTGCCATGGCTTTCAATGCCACTTCTGTGTCCTCCTCTATTGGGCCTGTGTACTTTTTTTTTTTGGTGTACTTGAAAATTTGCTAGGATTTCTCTCCATATCCCTGTCTGCTAGTGTCTTCCTTAGTTTCTGTATATTTCTTTGCATTTGGTGGTTCAGAGTGTTCTGCCCTTGTTCTCATCCCTCATTAGTCACCTGAGGAGTGTGGCTGGGTCCCTTCTCTAGAGCAACTCCCTAGGCATGGATGATGATGAGGTTACTGAAGTTTGACTCTTCCCTCAGGCCTCCTCCCTCCCAATATCTTTGAGAAGGTGTTGTCCCAAAGCACTGAGTATGGTGTCCAACCGCTGGCCTCAGTTCCTCCCAGTACCTGTGAAAGGCACTGGCCACCTGCTTCTCCAATTGCTGAGTATGGTGACTGAGCATTGGCCTCAGCTCCATCCTGGTATCTGTCAAAGGTGCAGCTGCCTAATTCTCCAAGCACCGAGTATGGCAGCCAAGTGCCAGTCTTAGTTCCCTCCTGGTAGCTGAGAAAGGTACAAACACCTACTTCTTCAAGCTCTGAGTATAGTGACTAAGTGCCAGCCTCAGCTCCCTCCCAGTACCTGTCAATGGCATGGGCCACCCGATTCCCCAGATACTGAGCATGGTGACCAAGCACTGGCCTCAGCTTCATCCCAGTACCTGACAAAGGCATACGCTGCCTGCTTCTCCAAGCCTCTTTTGTCATTTTTCATTAAGTACCTCACTTTATCTTCCAATGGTCTAATTACTTTGTTGATTTATTTGTTGCTGCTGACTTGTATTTTGTCCTCAAATTTATCCAAGTGATTCTCTATGTGTGTAATTCTGCTATTGTGGCTCACTAGCATGATTTTAGTTCCCTCAGTTGTATGGACTCTCTCATTTTCTGATAGAATTATTTTTTGATTTGGATCAAATGTTAGCCTATGTATTTCTTAAATTCTTTATTTAGTGATTCTTTGAATTCTTTGATAGGACATTAAATGCTGATTTTATATCTTCATCTATAGAGTTCATACGTGTTGTAGAGCTTGGGGATCTAGTAGAATTTCTCTCAATATCTTCAGCTGCTGGGCCTTCCTTGATTTACCCATTTTTCTTTTCATAGGGTGTGTTAGGGCACTAATTTTTTTAGGCTTTTTTAAAATGGTCCATTTGGGTTGTGCAGGTGGTAGGTCTATTTTAGGGATTATTTTCTCAGGGTGCACATATTTACCCAAGTATGGTAGAGGTGTTAGAGTTTAGTTAGTTATGTTTTGGGGTAAATATTTTCAAGAGAAGAAAAGAGTTGGGTCTGCTATGCCTAGGAATGTCTGGTGTATTCGTATCAGTGGGGTTTTTAGGGTAGACACGTTATGACCTGAGTGTGTATGTACAGCCCAGCAGTGGCAGAGGCACAGTGATGGCATCATCCGAGAATTCTTTCCTTGTCCTATCTAGGTTGAATTTTTTCTGTCTCTTCCCTGTTCCCACATTCACTGTGTTCCAGAATCTGCCATAACCGAGGCATTGAGATGATGTCTCCCATGTGCTCCTTTCCAGCCTTTCTGGGCAAGTTTGGATCCTGTCTGTTCCCTGGTTTTTACACTTACCCTCTCTCCAGAGCTGAGGGACTGAGGCACAGAGATGGCATCTCCGACCACTGTTTTGCACATTTTTTAAACAAAACTAATTTGGCCTTTTAGATGCATTACTTATTGGTGAAATTAGGGGATCAGATGAAGTCAATATAATTGGCATTTAAGATAGACAAAACTGCATGGGGATTACCTTCTGAGTTCTTGAACGTTTATCTCTTAAAACACACCATTATATAAAATTGAGATAAAAGTAACTAGACACTTCAAATTTGTTCTGCACGTTTTTTTCAGTGAACATTGCAGTCATCTAAAAGGCTCAAACATAACAAAAATCAGTTAATGTAGCTCAGCCATTCACGATCCCCACACCATCATTGTGTCCCTTACATTGTCTTGTGTGGAGATTTCTGGTCATATGCTTATTATCACAAAATTTAAAGAAAATTCATGGGGCAACTATTGACCATGTGGGTTTTTTGTCCCATTTACTTAGACACATGCTCAGAAATATGTCACTGTTCCTATATCTGGACAATTTGGCCATTACCACACAGATGCCTTTTCAGAGACACTCACAAGTTGACTTCTCCTTTTGTTGTGATTTTTAAGTGAACTTAATTTCACTTTTAAGGTTGCATCAATATTGAAGGGTGGCCTGTATGGGGGCTAAATGAAGTATAGTTATTGATTGGCTTTTCTTCCGCATTCCCCTTGCCTATTAATTATCTAAAATTGTCCACTAAAAAGTAATATATTATCAGGAGATGATAAAATTCGATTATGTCATTTCTGAGTAAATTGTCACTATTCACATTGTCAACTTAATAGTGAAAGTTCAGTGCCTCAGGAGTGCAGCAGAAGTGCCACTGCAAGTTCTGCCTGTTAAAAGTGCTGTAGGTAGTATCTGAACTTACTTGGCATCACACAGAGTTGATATCATAGATATGAGGTGGGAAAGGATATGGGGATATGGCAGAAGCCCCAGTGTTCCATGATTCACTGAGTTTAGAAAACCTACCCCCAATACTGACACAGTTCCTTTCTCCATCTTGATTTCCCACATCATAACCTGGTTCTTGTGTATCATCATGCTTTGTCTGCTTATTCTGGCATAACTATGTAGCCCAGTGATTCTTACACGGTGGCCTTATCTGCAGGAGCAGAACCATTAGTACAGCCTCATTCTTCCCATCCAATGACTGCTCACACACAGAAGTTCCATGTGCAGGCCTATTCTTTGAACATAGTGAGATATCCCAGGCCCAAACATGCTTACTGCTAGAGGCTGTACAATTCATGACATGTGTCACCTTCGTGGGGGAGGAGTTAGATTCTAGATGGGGACACAGATAAGCTCAGACTGGAACCACTGTGCTTCTCATGCCTATATAGAGTGGTTGCATCTGCATAGGAGGTAGAACCTGTGGGAAAGAAGCACCCAGTGTGTTATTTTCTTTCCTTGCTCTCAATGGCTGACGAGAGAAATAACAAGTGCATCTGAAGTAAGAGTGAGAGTGTCTTCTTGGGGCAAGTGTTCATTAATCCTCTCCTGTAACATCTTTTTTGTGATCTCTTAGAGAAATATGCATACCTGCCTCACACCAACTTCCCCTGAGAGTCTTATCATTAGCCTGGCACATAAGTGGAAAATGACCCTTGTCCTGTAGTCATCAAGAGAGGCATCAAGCTTTGTGTCTGAAGGTACAGTTGATCCAGGTATACAAGCTGAAAACAAATTTCATAATGTATCCAGGTCACACTTATTGGAGAACCGACCCCCAACCCACATGTCTCACAGAAGTTCTGGAAATGTCTTTTAGCTTCAATTTTCCTCCAGTTGTTGATTTAAATACCACAAACAGTTTGATCTTCAAGGACTCTACCCTTTTATTTATATATTTTTGATTTTTGGGTGACACACAGGACTTTGGGTTGTGCACTCAAGGATTGTTCCTGGAAAAGCTTGGGGGAACTCTTAGAGTCCCTGGGGAGGAATCAAACCTAGGTCAGCTGCTAAATGTCTTATGCAGGGCATGTACACATACATGCCTTATGTACTGTTCTTATGTACTGTTAAAACCACCTTTTCAAAAATTTCACTTACCCCAAGAGAAGGACAGATATATCTAAAAGTTTCTTAGAACACAAGTTTACTGGAGCCTGTCCCTTTCCTTAAATCTCGATGTATAGTGAACATGCTGTGCCTTGATTTATGAGCGCTATGTTCTATGCTAATATCATTTATAACACTCCTGATAATTTCCTCTTTGTGTGCAAACTTCTGCTGGAGATGGTTTAGCAATTTCAGAACCTCCAGAACATAATGATGCTTTCAGTTCACCTGGACTATTGTATAGAACAATGAGTATAGATTGTGCAATTTTGCTTTTCCCATAATCACACATTACTGCAGAATGCAGTTGGTATCAAGGCATATGTTCAGGGTGCTCAAGTATTCACAGATACACCACACAAGAAATTATGTTTATCTGTTACTGACATGACTAATTATTTTCAGTAAGAGAACAGAGGGACAGGAGTTAGTCAGGGCTAGGAGCTTCTCTGTATGTCACTCACCAGCAATGTCCCTGCACCACCATTACTTGAGTGTTTGAGCTTGGGGGACCAAGAAAATATAGACCACCCACTGCCACGAGGGTCTACAGGGGACCTAGAGTATGGGTGACATATTACGTGTCCTGTTGCTGCTCCTGTGGTGCCATTACAGGTTTCAGTGAGCATCTGTGGCTGTTTTTTTGTCTGTACCTTCCAATTTCTTTAAGAATTAACTCGGGCCATCCAAAAGTGAGGAGTCAGTGTTTTTTCCAGAAATGAGTCCCTAAGCTCACACTGAGGTTTTCTGCTCTATCACTGACACTGACATTGTTGCCAGCAGGCGACCACAGGCCAAATGCAGTGAAAACTAGCAGAAAGGCCCAAAGTAAAGGCCTTTTCCAGAAGTGGCAGCTGCTAGTATGGCTTCAGGATAATCTCTTTCCTTCAATAGAGCTCTCTCAGAGATCTTCCTGGCAGCAAGAGAGATGCTGACTGTAAGTTGGAAAGACACAGCCCCAGACTACAAATATATCCCTGGAAAAGCAACACAGGACCCCACCATGGGTAATGGATGAAAACTGTAACCCTGAGAACCAAATTATTAATAACCCTCAAAAAAGATTCAGAGTAGAAATGTCTAGAATGGCTATTGAGCATAAAGAAACAATGGAATAGACAAAAATCACAGGAGGATTTGAGAGCAGAGATAAAACATTTTTAATATAATTTTTATTTTAATTATAGTGGCTTACATATCATTCACAGTAATATTCCAGGTACATATTTACATTGAATCAGGGGAATTCCCACCACCGAATTGTCCTCCCACAACCGCTTCCATCCTGCCTCCCATATCCTCCACTCTCCCCCCCCTACCAGGAGCTGCTAGAGTGCGTGGTCCCTTCTGTGTCTAGTTTATTACTTAGTGGTCTTATAACTGTTTGGTCTTGGTGCCTCCATTACTGCCCCCTCTAATTGGGAGGCGGGACTAGAAAGTTCAAGTTATGTGGTTTTGTTTGAGGAAGAGAGAGGTAATATAATGGGGGTAAAAATCAACTATGCTGACTATGAGCAGAGTCATTCTAGAGGCTCTCATCCTTGGTTTGAGGGACGAAGGGGAAAAGAAGGTGAAACACCACAACAGTTCAAAAAGAGGAATCAAATAAGATATTCACTGAGCACTGCAGCAATAAAAATATGCACCACATAGTTGCCATGGTCTTGAGATAGAAAATATGACAAGGTGCAAAGAGGAAGAAGAGAAAAGAAGAAAGAAAAAGTAAATATATGATTTTAAAAAAGTGAACAACTACTTCAATATCTACCCCAAAACAAAGAAATCAACAAAAACTAGATAAAATATAATAAAAAATTAAAAAATTAAAATAAAAAAGGATTATTTAGTTTTTTTGTCTCCCCCCCCCCCGCATAGGCACAGTAAATATTGAGGTCATGCAAAACGGGAATCCCCTTGGCCTAAGAGATACAGGGTTTCTCTACCCTTGGAATATATTGTCATGGGATTATCTATAGACTCCTTTCACATTCATTTACTCTCCCCTTGGTATTTTTGTGCCATATGGAATACTTCTGCTCCAATCTGGGTGACAAAAACAGACCTCTCAATCTAGAGATCTCAGTCTGTGCACAGGTCAAGGAGTAGGGAAGCCCAGCCCACCCATGCCGACCACCAAACGGCCCTAGCCTCCCTTGCTTAGTTTTCTCCGCCTGCCTCAGGTAGAGAAGCCCCACCCACCCATGCCTACCACGCGAATGGCCATAGCCCTCCCTGCTTGGTTTTCTCCACCTGCCTCAGGTAGGGAAGCTCCGCCCACCCACGCAGACCATGCAAATATAGCCTAACACAACATATAGGTCTAGCCAGCTCAGACCTAACACCCAAATTTCTTTTTTTTTTTAATTTTTTTATTTTTAATTATGAGAACAAGGATGCAAAGAAAGAGTACAAGGTAAAGTTACAGTGGAAGGACAATCACCCATAACATAATTCTCAGAAGTCCCCTTGCTGATATCTTAACTTTGAAATTTCAGCCAAAGAACATTAAGATAAATAAAACAGAAACCATGTACACTTACTTTGTCCCTCAAGTCCCCAGATTGTAACACATTATAATATTTCTTAACAGCACACCAGACAATCTAAAGCCATAAAACTTACATAACTCCTTAAACATTACAGGCATAGTATTTTTTTACATTTCCATATACATGCATATTTGCTTAAGTTAACCTCAAATTTTAAGTGGGTTCTTTTTAAGGATTAGAGTCAAAGGAGCACAGTAAAAGTGGTGTTAGAGTGGCAATTGTTGTTTGCATAGGCCCACCAAAATATGAGGGACATGGAAAGAAATAACCTTGGCCTAAATACAAAGAAACCCGACCCCTGAAGTTTCCTGGCACAAGACCAACTCTAGGCTCCAGGCAGCGAAATACCAAACAAACCAGAAATACCTATATCAAACAAGACAGGTGGCAAAAGCTCGCTCTAATCGAAAGGCCTGCAAACCAGGCAACACCAAGAATTGCAAAGAAATATGGGTAAACCAAGGGAGATGCTAACATCTGGAGATATGGAAGGAAACACAAACAAGTTTCCAAGTCCACCAAAACGAACAGATCCAAGAGATGAAGATCCGAAAAGAGCCATGAAAAAAGAAATGCAAATCATGGTAAATAAAATGAAAGAAGCACTAGCCAACGAGTAGAAGAAAACCATGGATGAAAAAAATCAACCAACTAAGAGAAGAGCTGCTACAGAATATGAGAAATTCCATACAAATGGAATTTAAGGAAATAATAATGTAAAAATCTATATGAGCAGAATCTCACAGTTGGAAAAGCATATAGAACAACTCGAAGAGATAAAACATTTTTAAAAAAATGACAGGACTGAAAATATTGGTAGATGAAATGAAAAAAACCCTCATTGAACAGTTACACCAGAAAGTTGTTACTTGGTTCAGTATTTTGTACTTGCTACAAAGGACAGACCTAGTGAACTCTTAGGTTAGGTTAAGAAAAGACTCCAGACAACAACAGAAGTTTGTAAAAAAAAAAAAAAGTCTCAAAGTAAATGAACGGCTAACAAAAGTAATTTGGATGAATCCAGGGAAAGCAACACAAATGTTAACAGTGCCCCAGAAGGCCAATAAAGTAACATTGATGAAGAAAGAAGCAACAATCAAATATATCATAGATGAGAAGTTCCCAGAGGACATGAACCCTCATCCTGGAGGCCAGAAATGTAATAACATATACTAATCATAATGATAAAAGTCATAGAGATAAAATGCTGAAAGTGGCAAGATCAAATAAAGAAAATCATGTACTAGATGTTTCCTTAAGATTAAAAGCAGATTTACCAAATAAAATTCTTTGGGCCGAAAGCAGTGGTGGAATGTGTGGAAAGTCAGTGAAATAAATGTCTCAGCAAGCATACTTTACCAATGTAGATTCATTCAGATTTAAAGGAATGATAAACTATTTCATGGATAAACATCTCAGAAACTTTATGAACTCAAACCATCTTTTCAATAAGAAATAACAGGGTCATTATAATATAAGACATGTATTACAAGTACATCAAACTCCTCAGAAAGAGTACAAAATTACATGATCATAATCTCTCATTGTCAGTAGGCTAAATGATACACATTAAGATACACAGAATGGCAAAATATATTTTAAAATTGAACCCAACAAATCCACTTTGGTCAAAAAATTATTAATATATTAAAATAAATTGAACCCAACATTCTACTGCATATAAGAAGCACATATGAACAGTCAAAGCAAATACAGTCAAAGGTTGAAAGTTGTGCAAGCAAATAACCCTCTCAAAAAGGCTGGAGTTGTCATGCTAGTATAAGATGACATAGAATTCAGGCTCATAAAGGTAATAAGAGACAGTGAAAATTATTTCTTAATTATCAGGGTTATGCACATCAGAAAGAACTCACACACCTAAACATATATGCACCTGATGAGGAACCAGAAAATAGTTTAAAAAAACTATAAAAGATTTGAAGAAATTCATTGAAAGCAATAGAATAGCGTTTGGAAATTTCAACACTGTGTGGAAGTATGTTTTATATTTCATTATGTGATCTATCTTGAGGAATGTCACATGTGCATTGAAAAAGAATGTGTATTTTGTCATTTTAAGGATGCAAAGCCTGATATATTGCTACTAACCCCCTCTTTATCATTTCTTCCTTCAAAGCAAGTATTTCTCACTGAGTTTTACTTTAGTTGATTTATCAAGATCACATAGTAGCTATATATCAAGCTTTGCATCTTTAAAAGGCCAAAATACACATTATTTTTCATTGCACCAGGGGGATTCCTCAAGATAGACCACACCATGAGATATAAAACATACTTACACACAGTAAAGAGGATATAAATCATACCAACTATCTTCTCAGACCATGTTACACAGACAATAGAAACTAATCATAGCATAAATGAAGAAACAACATAAACATCTTGAAATTAAATTACTGAACAACTAGTAGGTCAGAGAATATTTCAAAGAAGAACTTAAAAGATTCCTATCAATAAATAAGAATGAGGAAATTATATACTAGAAATTGTGGGACACAGCAAAAACAATCTTAAAGGGAAAGTTCATAAATATGCAAGCATTCATCAGGAAAGATAAAAGTACCCACATAAATAACTTGACCGTGCAGCTTAAGAAGCTACAAAATTACCAACAAAATGAACCCTAGGCAGGCAAAAGGATGATATAATAAAATTTAGAACATTGATTAATGAACTGGAATAAAATTATGAAAGATCAATGTGACCAGGAGCTGATTCTTTGAAATAATAAACACATCCAATAAACTACTAACAAGACTCTCAAGGAAAGATAGAAAGCCCTAATAAACCTATTTAGTAACAAAAGTGGAGGTGTCTTACAAGATACCACAGAATTTTAAAGGATCATAAGATATTACTTTGAGTTTATCTAATGAAATTACAAAAAGTGAATAAATTATTTGACTCCTAAACCCTCCAATGCTGAAAAAATATGTTCTGGATTACCTGAACAGCAACAAAATAAACTCAGAACTCTTTCTAATTCCATGCACAAAAAATTTAATCAAAGTGTATTAAAGACCTGTTTATCAGAACTTACTGGATAAAGAAACTATTGTACATATATAGTCTTCCATAAGAAGGTAAAGTGATGCAATTTTTTGCTATATGGAAGAATCTGGAGAGTTTCATGCTGAGTGAGGTTAGTCAAAGGGAGAGTCCAGCACAGAATGGTCTATCTCATATGTGAGATATAAAGAAACAGAATGATAAAATAATTAAAGACCAACAATAATAGAAACAAAGAATAGGGGTACTTCTGTTCAGTATGAAACATGACACTTTGTGGGGGAAAAGGGGTAGGGTAGGGAGGAGTAACATCTATGTTGGAGGAAGGTGTTTAACTGAAAGGGGTAGGGGTGCTGACAAATGGTCAATTGTTATGTTTAAAACCCTATCAGCACAGTACTCTAAGTTACAGTGCAAACAAAGCACCTATCATAAAAAAATACTGTGCTTAGGAATAAAATGATGGGGGCTCTGTTTGAGAGAAGTGAACACTGGTGAAGAGATTAATATTTCAACATCCTATGTCAAACCCTGTTTATGAATAACATTGTAATTTCATAGTGACTAAAATGAGCCAATTTAAAAAATATAAAATGAGCACCAGTGCATTGCTTAAGAGTTGGGGTGGCACATGCCTATGGGCATGTTGAGATCCCTCAGGACATGCTATCTGCTTGGCTGTTCCTCATTCTCACACTCTGTCCACTCTGTGATGGTGATCATGATTATCTAGACATGTGCCAAACCTTCACCATCTATAGATCATTATCACGAAATGTCACCAACACATAAGGGAAAGACCAGGAGTGACCACTCAAAGCCAGTTGTCAGATTATCCTACTTGCTCATCCCTGTTCTCTCCAGTCCCTCAGGATTTTGTGACTATCCTGCTCAGATCACTGTCCTTTGAGGATTGTCTTCAATCCTATGAGGACACAAAATTTTGCACAGTATTAGAGCATTGCATGTCCATGCTTTTGCTATTTCTGACCCACAGAAACAATCCTTCCAGATCATTGCCCAGTCTGACCTGCTTGTATTGCTGGGGGGATGAACACTGAAATTCTGCTGAGGTCTTATGGTATTGCTATTGAATAGAGAGTGCAAGGCTGGAAGATTCCAGAGGTGACTCTAGACAGGTAAAGTTGGTCATGGTGTGTGTCGCATAAAGATCAAAAGCCCATTGAAGTCTGTAATCTCCATGCCTTCTTCCTTAGCTCCGCAGTGAGCTGCCAGGATGGGGCTGATACTCTGCACCAGGTTCAAGCAATGAGAGGATACATTGTAGATAGGAGACTCAGACAGGGAAGAGGGCAGGGGACAATGGTTGCAGGAAAGAGGAAAATGTATTGCACATTTTATGACTGAAACTCAATTGTGACAACTTTGTAACTATGTATTAAAATTTTATTTAAAAATTTTAGATCTGTTTACCAAATGATTTTAATTATCCATTGACAAAATTGGATCATTGTTCAACTTTGAGTCAATAGAGAAAACTGATGGAAGATTAAGAAACTGTTAGTTTTAAACTTGAATTAATGGGAGATATTACGCTGATTTATAACATGTGTGAAATCAAAGGCTCCTTGTGTTCTGAGACCAGCCCTCTGTGAAACATGTGAAACGTGACAGTTTCCAAAGAAGACTGAGGACTCTGGAAAGGGAAGAAAAATCCTATGGCATCCAAAATGATTCTCTCCAGATGCCTTCCGAATCACCCCCCTAGCTTCACCTTGATACCAGTCAAGGAAGAGAATGAATGAGGGAAGTAGAAAGCCTGTCTAGAGTACAGGCGGGGGTTGGGTGGGGAGAAGGGAGATTTGGGACATTGGAGATGGGAATGTTGCACTAGTGAGGGAAGGTGTTCTTTACATGACTGAAACCCAACTATAATCATATTTGTAATCAAGGTGTTTAAATAAAGATATTAAAAAAAGATATGAGTAGTAAATATTTTGACAAAACAAAAAAGAAGAGATTTAAGAGATACCTTTTTCTCCCATAGTCTCAGCATGGCCACTATGCCTACGGGCCATAATATTATCCCTTAGCAGGATTGTACCCCCAGAAACCAATTGTTCTTTAACCAGGCCTGAGCATGACTCTACCTGAGCTACATGAGCCTGCCTCTACCTTAGCTGCCCTGGCCACTCCATGTGGCTCTCAGACTGGGCTGGCTTGGTGGGAATGAGCATGGGCTGTGGAAGTAGTAGCAAGCAGTGCCGTTGGCCATGGTTCACTAAAACTGTCTAGGTGCTATGGTACTTCTGGATGTTTCTTCCTCATCAGTGGGTAGGAATTCAGACTTAGCTGGTTATAAAATGTTGAGGCTGGAGAGAGTTAGGCAGTTCCACATTGCTGAGATGGGCTCTTGAACCAGCAGGAAGAACTCTGGGAACATCCTGTAGTACTGTTCCCCTATGCCTAATCTGGGAAAGCCTGGAATACTGATCTCTCTCTATGACCCCTATGAAGTAATATATTCCTCTATCCAAGGCCATGTGGCCTGTGAGAAGCAGCCTCTGACTTTTCTCCATCTTGGGGACAAAAGGTATGAGTGGCACCAGCTGCATTTGGCATAAAATTTGTTATTTTTTGTTTTGGGCTTACAGATATCAATATGCTGTCTGTGCTGTGAACTGATGTGGTATGGCAAGGGCTTACTTCCTTCCCTTTTGTGACCCAACCAAAGGAGATTAGAGCCTTTAAAATTCCCTGGTCTCTCCTTGATGGATAGGAGTAGTGCTGTCTCTCTTTTCCTATTGCCCCAAGATCGGTCAACCCATTCCAACTAAGACTGACTTCCATCAGCCAGCAAGTGACTCAAAAATGCTTCACAAAAATATTTTCCTCTTTAGTAAAATCTATAGTGACAAAGCTGCTTACAGAGCACCAGGAACACCAGAAGCAAAAATCGCAGCTGCAGCCTTCACTGCTGGAATTGCTGATCCCCTTCCTCATAACAAGCAGCAGAACTGCCATGAACTTGCTACAGGTCACACCTTCGAGAACATAGTGGGCTATCTACCATACTCTTGCTTTGGGCCTGGATGCACTCACATTAGACAGTATGTAGTCTTGGTCACCTGTAGCAGTTATATCAGAGCTGCAAAAAGAGGAAGGTAGAGGTAGTGAGGACACATCTGGTGATTATCAAGCCTTACTCCTGACTCTGTGCTCAGGCCTCACTTCTGAAGAGGTTTAGGAAAGCATATAACGTCCTAGGGAAAGAACCTAGGTCAAATGGACTCAAGGCAAGTATCTTCTCCACTGTCCTACAACTCTGACCCCAATACTGGTATATTTTAAATTAATATATTTATTTAAGCACCATGATTACAAACTTATATGTAGTTGAGTTTGTTATAAAAAAATAAACACTCCCCTTCACCCATGCAACTTTCCCACCACCTTTTCCACAGTGTCTGAGATTGTTCTTCATATCCACTGGAGAGCACAGACACCCCAATTTCACTCAGAGTGCAGTGCTTTGTTTCCTTCCATTTGTTTATTTGATTCAGTTGTTCAAGAAGCCTTTCCTGGACATACTTCTGTGTTCAGCATAATGTGAAATTCTGGATATAATACCCTGGTTATATGAGACAAATACCAGGAATTGTCTGGTCAGGAGATGTCTGATCCCCTGTTTCAGGCATGTCCCTCAATGTTTCCTGGTCATTTAATTATATAAGGACTAGCTGTGTGTCTTTTGTTTATCTCAAGAAAGTTTTGAAATACTTCACAGTAGTAATGGAAATTACAAGGACATTTTATTACTTAAAAATGTTTGGGCTGGAGCAATAGTTCAATAATTAGGTCTTGCCTTTCACTTAGCCAACATGAGTTTGATCTCTGGAACCCCAAATGATACCTTGAGCTCTGCCAGGTGTCTGTCAGCTCTAAGACCCACCAGATGTGTTACACGTGTCTCTAAGTTTCTGAGCACTGCTGGATGATGTCCCAAAACAAAAACAATAATCTTTCAGTAAAGTAGCACAACAAAGTCCAAATTTTTATGATCTGAGATAAAACTAGTTCTTTAAAAATAAAAACTAATTCTTTGATATTTCAGTAATTAGAAGCCATGTGAGACTTATATTAATAATCCAGGCATTATCATTTATCAGGTAGAAAAATATACCAAAATATGGGCTTAATATTGGAGTTATTGGAACAAATTGATTTTAAAGTTTCCATGGCTTCTTATAGGTTGTGATTTCTTATACTTCTGTGTTACCCTCTTTAATTTCATGATTAAGATCCTGAAGTAAAAATCCATTTGTGATACAGGGGCTAATTTTATTTTAAGGTATTGAACAGAGTGGCAGAGATAGCATCACAACTACAGACCACACTGATGATCCAGCATTTATGTCTGCTCTTTGTGGCAGAATCACACTTCTCCGGGTAGAAGGCAGCCCCCTCTTGGGGGTACCAGGACAAGACTCGTTCTAAATGGGACTTTGTCTCTTAACCAGCCCAAGGCTGCCACAAATCTCTTCACTATTAAGACCCAACCTCATGTGTCTCCAATGTCTATATCAGGCTTAAACTACCATAGTTTTCTGACTTATTTTTTATTGAATTGTAGAATTTTTTTTGTTTTTGGGCCACACCTGGTGATGCTCAGGGGTTACTCCTGGCTATGAGCTCACAAATAGCTCATGGCTTGGGGGACCACATGGGACACTGGGGGATTGAACCACTGTCCATCCTAGGTTAGTGTGTGCAAGGCAGACATCCTACCATTTGTGCCACCGCTTCGGCCCCTGAGGTGTAATAGTTTATAGTGCCATTAAAATTAACTGTAGCTGTAAAACTACCATAAGTTATAAAGGGAAAATAAAAGTGTGTGACACAACTAAAGGAATTTAGAGCCTTTGTATGTTTGTTATGTGGTATATGATATTGTGTGATGAGAATATTGAATATGGTCTGTGTATGTGCTTTATACATGTACAGTATGTGCAATATATGGTGAATATGTGGTGTTTGTGTGATATATTTGATAAATGGTGTGTATGAATATTTGGTAAATATGTGGTTGGTTGCATATACATGTGGGGAGTTTAAGGGATGTGTACTGTTTTATAAAATATTATAGGTGTGATGTGTGTGCTCAATATGTAGGTGGTATATATTTGGTTTGTGTGTGGGTGTAAGTATACAATGTGGTTATTAATAAACTTATCATGTGGATTCGCAAGACATAGAAACTCTCTTGTCAAGGCATGTGCCACAAAACCTCTCTCATATTCAGATATTCAGACACAACTAAAAACCTTTCTCTCATCCAGGCACATGATACAGGACCTCTCTCCTGTCCAGGCATGAGCCACAGAACCTCTCTCATGTTCAATTGCCTACAGTTACTTTAAATGCCCTTTGAAATAGGCTATGTGCCCATGTTCCCCTTAACTGCTCCTCTCTTTAAGGATGGGTAAGAGGCAGGTTGGAAATTTCAGCTGACATGAATTTGGTCCTGAAAAAAATGTTTAAGGAATTTTCAAGCTAAGGGGAGTTGAACTGTTTATAATATATGCCTATTTGCAACCCAATTATCTTGGGCTACAACAAAGAATCTACCAGTAAATTCAACCCAGAAATGTTATATTTTCCAGCTAAATCCCAATTTATAGTTTTCCACAGATATTCCTCTAAGCTAAATTCAAAAGTGGTCTTTAAATAAATAGACTAGAAAATTATCCCTTGCAAACTTTCAAAACTGGAAATAATGGAAAACAGAGGCAAAGATTCTCAGAATTGGAATATGAAAAAAAGGTCAGGTACAGTTTCAGGTGAAGAGAGGGGCAAAGGTCAGGGGCCATCAGGGTTAGAAGATGGAAACAAAGGTCAGGGGTCATGTCACAATGGAAAATGAAGCTAAGTTTAGGGATTGACTCAGGATTGGACCATGGTGCAAAGGTCCAGACTGTCTCAGATTCCAAAAATGGAGATTAATGTCAGTATTAGAAGATGGAGGAAAGACCAGAGGCAGCGTTATTGTTAGAAAATAGATCAAAGGTCCAGAGTTGTCTTAGTTGGATGAAAGAGACAGAGTTTAGTGGCCATTTCATGTGAGTATTGTGATTAAAAATCAGGGACCAGGGCCAGAACTATAGCACAGCAGATAGCGCATTTGCCTTGTTCGTGGCCAACCTGGATTGGTCCCAGGCATTCCAAAGGATCCTCCGAACCTGCCAGGAGTGATTTATAAACACAGAGCCAAGAGTAACCCCTAAGTGACATCGGATGTGGTTCAACATCCTCTAAAAATGTCAGGGACCATCTCAGGTCATGGAGAAAAGCTTAGGAGCCATCATAAGGTTGTCAGATAAAGACAAAAGTCAGAAATCATCTGGGGGATTTGAAGTGAAAGTCTATGAAAACAGATGGGATTTTCTTCTTGGGAAAACTACAGAGTAGTTCAATTTCTGAGAAAAAGATAAGACATTTGATGAGCAGTAAATAAAAAACAGATATATGATGAATTTCCTAGCTGGATCTGCAGTTCCTCCTAAGCTTCATAGATAATATGGTAAGAAGGTTCTTACCTTTCAGATGTCTGAGCAGGGTTTGATTCCTAACACCACATATGGTCCCATGAGTCTCTCCAGAAGTGAACACTGAGCCAGAAATAAGCCCTGAGTATAGTTGGCTGTGGCTCCCAAACCAAAGAAGCATAAATAAGTGAATGAATAAGCAGATCTTGGCAGAGACACTGACAGGCTGTGGTCATGATGTTTATAAATTGGCCTGTGCAGTGATTTCTCCTAGAATAACAATACTAAAAGAACAGATAAAACTGACACCTAGAGCAAAGGGCTGTTTTGTTGGTTTCTTTTTTTTTTCCTGTATTGATTTGGAATATAGAGAAGCCTAAAGAGGCACTCAGGTTCTGCCTAAAAATTTGGAAGAAAATTCCAAGGTTGGCTAGAGCCATAGGAAAGCTGGTAGGGTGCTTGCTTTGTACACTTGGGCAACCCAAATTCAATCCCTGGCATTCCATTTGGTTCCCTAAACTTTACAGTAGTGATTCCTGAGCACAGAGCGAGGAGTGACACCTGAGCACCACCAGGTATGGCCCAAAGATCCAAAAATAAAAATTCCAAGGTATGTGATAGAAAACAAAAATTTAAATTTATACAGTAAGGTTTAGTTTATCAATTGCAAAATGCTCAATGGAGATTGATTTTCACTCCATTCTACTCACCTCTTGTAGCAGAGATCAGGTGACAGAAGAAGGTGAGCTCCTCCTTTGGCTGAGTGAAGATCTATATTTTTAAATAGAGAGGAGAGGAATTCAAAGATAGCAATGTCTCCACCATCTGTTAAATCTGTAGGTCTTCAGACCCATCAGTCTCACAGCCTTGTGGCACTAACTTTGGTCTAACCACACACATATTTCCCTTCCAACTTGCAGCATTTGTGTTTTAAATAGTGCATGGAAGTTCAGTTAAAATATTGACCAATTCACCCCTTTCTACCATCAAATGTACCCCATTATTAGCCTGAACACTTTCCAGATGCAGAGGCCAAGAACAACAATTACTTCCTTCCCCTCAGAGCTGTGGGTGGAGAAACACATAAATGTGACCTCTGATGTTTGCCCAGCAAAGTGGGAGTCAGACAGTAAGTGGGTCATGGCTGAATGAGTGGCATTACTCACTCAGGTCACACAACCTCCTATATGTGGCAACATGAAGTTGAAATCTGAAGGACAAATACTCCTTAATTAGAAACCCAAAGGCAATGAAGAGATGTGATGAACTAATTGAATTCAGTGAAATATTAAAGTCTCAATGTGCACATGCATTAGCTAGAGTGTAAGAATATGATTATATGACCTACTTTAATCACCAAACTCTGGAACTCATTGGAGCAGAATCAGCCCTTTCACATAATGGTTTCCAGAGTTTACTGGGGAGTGTTGCCATTTTCACGTATCTGTGCTTTTCAGAAAGTGCTTCATGTTGACATGAAAATCATTCATTAGAGCGTACACTGTGTTTGACAAGAAAACACATTACACAAATAAATGAAAAGAATCATGTGCCCTTTGATTGGGTTTTGATTTTTTCTTAATGTTTGCATTTCCTTAACCATTTGAATCTTAATAAAAGAAAACAGTCTAAAATGTTGTAAATGACAAAAGACGAGATTTTGTAAGAAATAACTATGCTTTAACATTTTTAATGTGAATTGATAGATTAGACTTTTTAAGGAGTTTTATCATTTTGGAAAAAATAACTTAATGTAACTATGCATGAATACTCAGGACTGAGATTCATGTCCACTCTATTGTAGAACCTTTAAAGGACTCACAAGGACCTCTTCCTTCTGGGTAAACTGTGATGAAAGAAGCAGTAATTAAATTGGTCATTTCCAGAGCAGTAGATGGAGGCTTTCAGTAGTTCAGAAAGGATAAAACAAGGCTTTCAGAAGGCCAAAATCCAAGAAAGCAACTCAGAAAGCCCTTTCCTACTGGCTTCAAGGAGGGGAAAGCTCCTTTAGATATGAAAGACCCAGGAGGAGCAGCAAAGGAACTGGAATATTCTCAGGGCCAAAGGACACATCAGTCTAGTTTTCAGTCACTGCACCTTCCTGTGGTCCTCTCCAGCTATTTATGCTATTCCCAGAAATGAATTCTGGTCTCTTCAAATTTTCTAAAATAATTACCTTTCGACTCTCAGTTGTATTCCAAATAGAGATTTTATGTTACTATTAATTAGTAGGAAATTTCCATTTTCTCTATAAATAAAAATCATCTGTAAAAATGTAGGTAGTGAAAACATAGCAAGTTATTAATTTAGCAGTAACAAAGAAACAAGAACAAATATGTGTAAGCAATAATATTTTAATTGATTTATGAAACCTATACCTGGTAATGAAGTTTCTGGTAAGAGGATAGGGTAGGTGGGGTCAGAACATTACAGAGCCACTGGCAGGTGGGACATGGTGAATAGTTAACTAAAGAGGTCCTTGTTTGGCCTGGCTGCTTGAGCCCTGCCATCATGCAAGCTACTTGTAGGTGGTGCATCTATAATGCATGTTGTATAAAATTATTAATATTTGGGAAGTGATGTCGGGTTTAGCCCAAGCTAAAATGACAGTCATTTCTGTGGCCCCACCCCCCATTCTAACCAGGTAACTTTATCTTACCTGCAAGACTCCTCCCAGGAATGTAACTTGGAAAGGTTACATAAGGCTTTGACTAGAGAGGATTAGGGCCTTTTTGGGCTTTTGGGCTTTTGGTCTTTGGCCAGGATGGAGAGGAATTGGCATCTACCTGGATGGAGACCATGGCTGAGGGAGAAGCGAGAATGCAGGGCTGAATGCATAAATTATTAGCAGTCACATCTGTTGGCCTGGGCAATAAAGGTGTTACTCTCTGGAAGCCTGCCTGTGAGTGAGTTCAATACCCATCACTTTCCTGGACCAAGACCCGCCAGTTAATGGGGGATGGAGCCATGTGGCTGGGGCGTAAGGAACAAAGGCCTCCATTCACCATCCAGCTTCATCCTAAGGGCTGATTTGCTACAATTTCATACTACCTTGTTTCCCTAGGAGCATTAGAAGCTCTACAGAATCTGTTTTTTCACTGAATATGTCAAGTTTGGAGAGAATGATTGTAGAGTGATAGAAAAAGTGTGCATTTTATTTATGTATGTCTGTCATTTAGACTGGAAGGAACTTCTGTAGACGCTATAGAGGACTGTAAAATATGTGAGTTAATTGGATAGATTCATAGTCACATTCCATGCCTTTGTCTGCACAATCCTGATCTCTATGCAGAAAGGTGGTGTCAAACAGCTTCTGCTGTATTGCAACTGTAGATGGTACTGCCACCACCAGACACACAAAGAGCCAGTGAAACATGAAAATCCATAAGCGAGTCTATGCAAGAATTTTTTCCAAAATGAAACTTAATGAGAACATTCCTTGGAGAAGGCCAATTAGCTTGCATAGAAGACAGTAGTGTGGATCATCTTTTTTCAGGAAGATAAAACAGAGAAGGTGAGGGGCATGTCTCCTTCCTGTTAATGACAGTAATAGCTTCTTTCCGGTCCTCCTCTTTTTGAAATTCCGTGATAAAAGCAGAGGCATAAATGAGAATGTGGGTGCTGTTGTAATTGTGTGTGTCCATATTCCATATTCTGTCTTCCCAGCATAGGGTACTTTTTTTTTTTCCTCAATGACCTGAGGAATTGACCCTAGAACAAGTAGTATCTGTGATATTCTCAGAAAGGTCATTCTCAACTCTTTTCAGGGCTAGGTCTGGGAGAGGGGTCAGAAGTTCCTTGGGGTACTGAATGCTGATTCTCATTGCCATTAGAATGGGAATTCTCATGCCTATGGGCATGAGTGATATGTGCACAGGGAGGATAGGAATCTTCTTGGGAGCAGTCCTGGTCCTAGATCTTGGATTCCCCAAACATAGTGCCATGTCATTGCACTTGAGGGTGGATTAGAAGCTCAGGAGTATGGCTTTTTCTGCATTCCCACTTCATGGGCGTACTTCAAAGATAAGCACTCCGTGGTGCAGTGGCCCCCACAGACCATCCTGGCTCTGGGTTGTTCCTTATGTGGAAGTGAAACTAATGGCAATCAGGAATAGTTCAGCAGAATGCTCCACATGTCTTGTTTTCAAAACTTTCACCTGTGCCACTTGGCTTTCTGACCTTGCTATGACCTTGACAAATGAGGATACTTAAGGAATCTTTGACCTTGAGAATGTGGCTGCAGCCTCTACTTCCATGGTATCCAGAGGCCACTCAAAGGGGGTTATATCTTAGGGCTTCCTCTCTTTCCTGCCTTTTTTCTAAGAAGAAACTCAGATGCAAATACTTAAAATTCATTAAAAAAAAAGTACAAGTGACATGACAGTTTATCTAAATTCAGCACAGAAGTAGTGCTCCATATCTGCAGTGACACTAGCATTCCATCTCTTCTATTCTTGCCAACAGACCCCATGCTCTGCCTCTCCTTCAGGCCAGAATTAGAGCAAAAAGTGATATATCCTTGCTTGCATTTAAGGACACATTGACCTCTCATACCCCTGTGTCTGTCCCTATCATCTGTAAGTCCTATATACTGATGGCATCTTGCTAACTTTTCGAGAGTTATTTCAAACAGTCCACAAATTTTTCTCCAAATTGTCCTGGTAATAAAATTGTGCTTGTGTTTAACAGTCCCTCTTGATGATACTGAACATTGATTCGGAATTGTGAAAACTTGTTTTTAAGAATAGCAGAACACTATTGCTGCTCAGCCCCATCTATGACCTGAGCAGAGACTGGCTGTAAGCCCCCTAAGGTTGTTTATAGGTCACTGGAGTGGCACTATTTATAAGCAAGTAAGACTTTTCTCAACAGTTTTCCTTCAAATATATTCAAATCCCCCCATTTCTTGATAAGGGCACATGATCCAGTATTGGTCTGCATAGATAGTATGGGATAGGGTACCATGCCATTTTGTTTTCACCAGCCCTGAAATGCTCTTAGTTTACCTCTGAATGCAGAGAATTTGTCATATTGCTTCACCTTGCTCCACTAGGTCATCTGAGACATTTGCTCTGCCCAGTTATACCAACATGAAAGGCCTTCTCCCCTGGTCCATCAGCATGAATGAACCCAACCACAGTGTCACTTTATAAATGAGACCCCATCACTACTCCACCAACATGAATAGACCCATCACAGACCTACCAGCATAATGAACTCACCCCCATATCACCAACTTTAATAAATCTTCCTCAGACCCAGTAGTATGAATAAATGAACCCATCCCAGACCTGACACTTGATCAGAGCTCTTGAAATATTCGGAAAACTTTTAAGCAATAAATTCGAGTAAGGATTCTTTTCAGCTTTCACTCTGTGGGAACTAACATCCTATTATAAATTTCTTTTTTTTTTTTTTTTGGTGGGGAGGAGGGAGCATATCCAGCAGTGCTCAGGGTTACTCCTGACTCTGCACTCAGAAAATGATCCTGGCAGACTTGGCATATATATAGGATGCTGGGAATAGAACATAGGTTCGTCCCAGGTTAGCTGCAAGCAAGGCAAATACCCCACTGCTGTGATTTCACTCCACTCCCATATTATGAATACTTTATTTCTTTTTTGCTTTTTTGGGCTATACCCAATGATGCTCAGGGGTTACTCCTGGCTCGAGGGACCATATGGGATGCTGGGGTTTGAACCAAGGTCCAGATGGGAACAGCCACTTGCAAGATGCCCTACCACTGTGCTATCGCTCTGGCCCCATATTATGAGTACTTTTAACTCTAATATGGACATTGCATAAATTCATCCTTTGTTATCTCTATCACCTTAGAGGTTTGAATGGAAGCTGTGAAAACCTTTGCCCCCTGTCAGCTTGTGCTGAGCAGACCAAGTGCTACAAGTATTATGAATAGAGGGCAGGAGGTGGGTTAAATTTTTAAGTTTCTGTACATGCATCTTAATGTTCATGCTGCTCATAAATACATCTGAATATGGCTGGTACTAAGCTAGCTTGTCAGGAATGAGACTAAAGGGAAGCTCAAGTGCTCAAATTAAGTGACTACAGATGCACAGTACTTGATTGTGTCCTATTTCTCTTCCATTTCTAGAACAACATCCTTAGACTCACAGTTTATAAATTACTCACTGCAACCATGTTTCTTTCCTCAAGGTTTCACATGTTTCTTGATTTTAGCCACTAGGGTATGGCAGGAATGGCCTTGTCATTTGCTCAGTAACTTACAGGGTTGAGCTAAAAGGCCATAATTCTAAGGATGTCTGGGGAAAAGTAGGTGCATACTCTTGGCTATAGGTACTTCACTCTGTGCAGCATATGCTGAGGGTGAAGGCAGCTGGTGAAGCCAGAGCATAGAGGTGCATGTCTTTATTGCAGGCTTTGTTCTCCCAGCAACTCCTCTAGCATTTCATCTACAGAGGGGAACCATCCACATGAGTACATCCTCTTTTCAAGAATCCTCTGTCCAAAGTAGCAGAAAAGGGCCACAATTAAGTCTCAAAGACTGATGGTTCTGTGTAGAACCATAGACATGTCTATACAACACTGATTTCTTGGTCAGCTTGAGTGACACTTTTCATTTCAAATTACCCAGGCAAAGCTTTTAAGATTTATTTAAATATTTAGTTTTCATTACAATTGTATTGTAAGGTGGTGACTATAACTCATCAGTTTAAAATAAACTTAGAATTAACCTTAAAGTTTACATATATCCAACAATATAAGTAGTGAAGTGAAAATGGTGTCGCTAGTAAAATACTATATACTAAATTAATGATATTTAAACTGGAAATGGTCTTGGCATCACTGTAATTGCCTGTCTTCTTCACAATATCACACAACTTTTTTTTTATAAATACAGATGTACCTAAGGGAAAGCACTTTGACTATCTTATCAGAACTTCAGAACTTTACATTCCCTCCCCTGTGATGAGGATAATTGGTTTAGTAAAAAAAAAAAGACCTAGAAGTTAGCAATTCTCTTTGTTTTCTATTTGTTCATGTGCTATTTAGCTTGGACAAAAACCTAGGGAGTAGCTGAGTAAGCATGACAAATGTTTTAGTTAATGCTCTTAAGGGTAGATAACTACTTGAATATTGGGAGATGTTCTCAACAAGCTTGTTGTGGGCAAATGGATTCAGTGTGGGAAAGTAACTAGCAAAGCTGCAAAAGCTCCAGTTGAGATGAGAACACACATAATTTTTCTTTCACTAGTCCAAAGATATGAGTAATGAAAGCCAGTTTACACTACTTATGCATTAGCGGTGCACAGATGAGTAGGTAAGTTCAGGGGGAGTGGGAAGGAAGGAGGAGTAAGTATAGAGGGGATTGGGGAAGGGGAGACAGAGTCTAGTGCCTTTGCAGAACGGAGGACTGTGTAGGTACATCTGGGGCAGCAGGTGACAGGGAAGAGGTGGCCAGGAAGATGGAATAGCTCAGGGACCACAGCCTATGAAAGGACTATTTCCCCCTCCAGTCTCCATTTGCTCCTACTCAAGGCAAGTGAGAGGTGGAGAAATGGTATTTGTGTGTATGTGTGTGTAAAAACGGGCACAGTGTGTGTGTAGGGTAGAAATAGAAACAATGTGAGGGAATATGGAGACAGTAATGATGTGCAGAAGTGTGTGGAGACAGACATAATGTGTATAAAGACAGAAATGCTGTGTGTGGAGTGTAGAGACAGACAGGATGTGTGTACGTAGTTTAGCAATAAACTATGTGTAGGGGATGTGGAGACTGTCATGGTGTGTGTATGTGTATATGGAGACATATACTGTGTTATGAGGAGTATGGGATGCAGGTGTGGAGACACAAAGTGGATTGTGGAGTGTGTTAACAGTGTGTGGGAAAAGTGTGGAGACACCCAGTGTTGTAGCTGGTCCTCTTGGCTTCGCGCTGGGCTCATAGGTCAGAGATAGTGAGTGCACAGGACACTGGAACAGGAGAGAAAGAAAAAAAAGGGGGCAAAAAAAGGTAGTGGGCAGTGATGATAGGCATGAGTTTCATGACCAACTGTTATGAAAGCATTGTAAGGGGCCAGAAAGATAGTCCAGGAATTAAGGCATTTGCCTTGCACATGTAGAAAGGGTTTGACCTTCATCACTGAACCACTCCTGTGAAATACACCAGAAGGGATCCCCGGGCAGAGTCAAGAGTAATCTCTGCTCAGACCCATCTCTAACAACATCTTAAGAATAGATTACTAATGTATGTCTTTATGTGGGCATGAGTACATAGAGAGAGCTTATGAGAGCTAAACCTAAATTTTAAACAATCGATGCCTATAGTGTTTATAGCCCCTCCTATATACTATCACACCCCCCTTCAGAAATCCTACTATTCTTTCACCCCCAATCCCAATCTGATATTTTGTCTTAGTAACAATCTTTACCCACAGGTCTTAACCCATTAGGTATCAAGACCGACCTCCTGTCCAAATAAACCATCTCTGAAGAGAAAGGACAATCATTCAGCCCCACATCTCGTTCCCTGGCAAAAAACTACAACCAACAATTCTGCTGACTCATGCTCTATGGCTATCCTTCTCCTTACCCCCCCCCCAAAATGTGGACTGTTGCTTGATACTGGATTTAGCTCCAGAAAGACTCCCAGTGCAAGAACTCTACCTGAGCCCTTTCTACCGCAAATCACTTCTCAAACTCAACAAAACCAGAGGGTATGATAAAAATGTGCCCTGAATTCCACCCTCCACAAGAACATTTAAAAGGACAATGGGGAAGCCTTTATAAGTTTAAGACCTCTATAATACTATCTCTTTTTTATATAATATTTATTTTAATCATAGTGTCTTACATATCATTGATGATAATATTTTAGGTACATATGAACATAAAAACAGGGGGGTTCCCATCACCGAATTGTCTTCCCTCCACCTCTGCTCCCGTCCTACCTCCCATATCCTCCTCCCTCACCTCCGGGGATGCCAGAATAAGTGGTCCCCGTTGTGCCTAGCTAACTACTTAGTGGTCCTACACCTGTTTGGTCTTGGTACCTCCCTTATTTCCCGCTCTAATTGGGAGGCGGGACTAGATAGTTCAAGTTATATGGTTTTGTTTGAAGAAGAGAAAAGTACTAAACTGGGGGAAAAAATCAAATACGCCGAAAATGGGTGGAGTTCTTCTGGAGGCTCTCATCCTAGGTTTGAGAGATGAAGGGGAAAAGGAGGGTGAAACACCACAACAGTACAAAAAGAAGTGTCAAGTAAAATATCCAATGAGCACTCCAACAATAAAGATAAGTACCACATTAAGACCATGGTCTTGAGATAAAAAAAAACATGGCAGAGCACATAAAGGAAGAAAAGAAAAGAAGAAAAAAAACAAATATAAACAGAGACAATAACTTCAATAACCACACCAAAACAATTACCTCTTAACCTGTTTATCCCCAAATGTAAGGTAGTCTCTTGCATCACTTTGTTCCCTTAATTACTATGTTTAAAACTCATTTTTATTTATGTTTTCCTTTTATATAAATATGTATATATATATATTTGTCTTGTATTTGTTTTCTTCTCTTCCTTAACTTTGACTGTTTTGGTTCTGTGTGGTACAAAAACCTACAAGAAAAAGTCTTGCCTGGGATAAAAGCTGAGGTCAAAACCAGGGCACAGAGATGATGGTCTGACATGCTTACCCCAAATGCACCAGCAATATAGTATGGCACCATTTCTTTTTGCAAAGGCATTAAAAATAGAAAAATTTACATACAGAAACAAGCTCTTATTTACTAGGTATAATAACTCATACAGTTTTATAACACAGGGGCACCTGCCACCTAGAACATATGTCATGTGGACCCAACTTCTGGGTTGACATGGTCCCAGATCTGTACTTGTTCACATCTTCTAAGCATTCACCATCTGAGGCAGAACAGGGACTTGCCAAAGTAACTCAATTACCTACTTCAGCCAACTTACACACTATCATGCCCTAGTTAAAGCAAATGACCATCTTAGCAGTACTCACCTGCAAAGCTTTATTAAAACCATCTTTGGCAATAATCTCTTTTAGTGAGTATTGTTTTTAATTATACTTTGGGTTTGAAAGTTAGAGGGGTCAATAAATATTAATTTTGATTATATCTCAGTTAGAGTGATACATCTTTACAAAATTCAATTATTTTCATCTAGCACCAACTAAGAAACATTTGGCAATGGACTAAAACAATAAAAAAAACCCAAGAAATTAGTGTCAAAACACAAGGACAACTCTGTGAAATGCCTTATGAATGTCTCTGACAGATGCCTTTTCTCACTTGGCATATGTTTTTTTTTATTAATTTGGTCTGCATCAAGCATAAGGAAAAAATTGTGCTTCTATATATTTGCTAACTGTGATACAGATACACCATGAAATATTATGCAGCCATCAGGAGAAATGAAGTCATGAAATTTTCCTATACATGGATTTACACAGAATCTATTATTCTGAGTGAAATAAGTCAGAGGGAGAGAGATAAACACAGAATAGTCTTACTCATCTATGGGTTTTAAGAAAAAAGACATTAATTTAATAATGCCCAAAGACAACAATTATGAGGCTGGAAGGACTGGCTCACAATATGAAGCTCACCTCAAAAAGTAGTGAATGCTGTTAGGTAAACAACTACACTAACAACTATCATGACAATATTAATGAGTGATATAAGTAGAATGACTGTCTCAAATACAAGTAGGAGTGGGGAGTAAAGGAGGGGGCTTTGGTGGTGGTAAGGTTGCACTGGTGAAGGGGGGTATTCTGTTTATGACTGAAACCAAACTACAATCATGCTTGTAAATCATGGTACTTAAATAAAGATTTTATATAAAAAGGAATGATTTTTTAGCTCAGAGCCAAAAGTAACTCCTGAGCACTCTGGGTGTGGCCCCAAAATAAAAAAAAAATTGTTTCAAGATACATGAGCCAGAGCTAGTTAGCTCCTAAGTTCACTGATGAAGCCTATGCTAAAAATGTTACACATTATATGTTAAGTTTGGCTCTTCCCAAAAGCAAAAATGAAATCTATTTGCAATGCTCTGTACACATTAGTCGTAACAAAAATGTTAGATACTGCTTTTTTGGGGAAAAATTGGAGTTATTTTGGGACCTTTACAGCTCTAAACCTGTATGTAGAATTTAATAGTGCTGAGTAAGTCTGTTTAAAATCAAAGCATTTAAAATTTACCCACATAGCTCCTTCAGTTATCCTTGGGAATTCTACTTATTTTATAACTGTCTTAAATAATAATTTCTTTATTTAAGCATCATGGAATGCCAGAGATCAAGCCCGGGTCCATGCCAGGTCAGCTGCATGCAAGGCAACAACCCTCTGCTCTGCTACTACTCTGGTACAGTAGCATTCTTTTTGTTTATTTGTTTGTTTTAGAAACAAAATGTTCTAAACTTTAGTCAGCCCTAGAAATTATCACTTTATCCCTGAACATTGGAAAAAACTGTTTTCTTTATCAGAGCTGCAGAAAGACTTGCTGGTACAGATTCAGACAGAGAAAGCCCTGAGCTAAGTGCAGAGGGTTTGCCATTAGGGATTTGATCTCTATTTAGAAAAATTAAATTGATTCATTTAAAAACCATAGTTTCAAGGATATTCATAAGTAAGTTGGTTTCTTCACTGTTAAAACATTGTTCATGATTTCATTTCAGTCAATATACAACACCTTTCACCAATGCACATTTCCCACCACCAGTATCTCTAGTCCTTCCCAAGACCTGCCTCTGTGGTAGATATTTTTCTTCTCTTTCTTACTCACTTACTTTCTCTCTTTATGTTTTCCTTTTTAGACAATACTGGCTTGTAATATTGTTATTGAAGGGATATTGTGCATATCACTTCATCTAATTTAAGCATCCTGTTCTTGCCCAGAATAATCACATAACACTGAAATAAAAGGCATCTTAAAGAATGAAACAGCACTAGCCCAAAAAGTAGAAGCAAAAATAATATATGGGCTACAGTAAACTGAGATGCTTCTGCACCTCAAAAGGAACAGTGACTAGCATAAAAAACTACCCAAAGAATGGGAGAAACTACTAACCCAATATCCATCTGATAAAGGGTTAATATCTTAATATCCAGGCACTTGTAGAGCAAAGTAAATATTAAATTTAAACAAACAAAAACAAAACATAAAATCTAACCCCATGCAAAAATGAGGAGAAGAAATGAAAAGATATTTTCTCAAAGAAGAAGTACAAGTGGCCAAAAGGTACATGAATAAATGCTCCACAGTATTTATCACCTGGTAAATGCAAATTAAAACAACAATGAGATATCATTTCACACCACAGAGACTGGCCCATATCACAAAGTAAAAGAATAACTTGTGCTGGCCTGGGTGCTGGAAGAAAGGGACTCTCATTCACTGTTGGTGGTGATGTCTGCTATTTTGGAAAACAATATAGATATTCCTAAAAAAAAACAAAACATAGAAATTCAGTTTCCATATGGTACTGTAACACCCGAGGACCTCCTCCAAAACACAATGCAGAAAAGCCCTTTTCATTCCTATGCCCATTATAGTATTATTCACAATAGCGAGAATATGGAAACAACCAAGAATACTTGAGTGGCTAAAGAAACGGTGGTACATCTATACAATGGAATACTTTCCAGTTGTTAGAAAAAATTAAGCCATAAAATTTTCTTATACATGGATAATATTATGCTGAATGAAATGACTCCTCAGAGGAAGAGGTATAGACATAGAATAATATCACTCAGTGGAATATAAATTATTATGGTAATACTATCCAGAGAAATTAGAAACTAGGACATTGTAGGAAGCTTGCCACATAGTGGAGAAGAGCAGCTAGAGAAAAGAAGGGACCACTATAACAGGGACTTGATCTCTTCTAACTGTCCCTATCCCAGCTACTGTTCAGTTAAAAATCAGGCTCAGCCTCCAATCAGCAAAGCAGAATGTCTGGCACTGAAGTGTTTGCATGAGTCAGTTTGTGGAAATAAAAGGATGACAGAAACCAGACACACTCAATTCATGGGGTCCCTCAAATACCTAGTCTCAAAATTCCATGCTCACTCCTAGAGATCTTGTGAAAGCTCAAATATTTGGAATCACAGCGCTTCGTCTTACCTGCCGCTGTAAAAATACAGTGTGCAAGTGAGATCTCATATCGCTTAATAGTAAATAAAACACCAGTTGAACATCAATGAATGATGACTAACACACAGGGATGGTAGTGGATAGATAAGAGAGTTATTTATTTCTGATTCAGGAAAGACCTTCACAAAGAGCCTAGATTTTTTAAATTAGTTCAAAATGTTGAATGCTTGTTTTTAATAAATGAATTTATTTAAGCACTATGATTACAAAATTGTTCATTGTTGGGTTTCATTCATTGCATGTACACAACACTTTACTAGAGCACCCCTCCTGCGAATGTCTCCAGTTTACCTCCCATATTCCAATCCCCACCTCCGCAATTTGCTTCTCTCTCACTATCTCTCTCTCTTTTTTTGACACTGTCCGTGGCTCTATAGTTAATGAAGGGGTGCCTTGCATGTCACTTTCTCCCCTTTCTGCACCGAGTTCTTGTGAGCAGTGATCGTTTCCAACTGTCAGTGACAGAGTAGATCCTTCTCTATTCCAATTTGTGGCAAGCTTCCTACCCTGCGCTAAACTTCTGACACTGATCTCTATTGTCTATGGATATTAATCTCATATAATCTGTTGTCCTTATATCCCAAAAATGGGTGAGATTATTCTATGTCTATCCTTTTCTCTGTCAAGTATTTCACTCAGCATAACAATCTCCATGTCCTCCATCATGTATAAGCAAATTTTATTACTTCATTTTCGCTAATGGCTGCATAGCATTTCATTGTATAGATATATCATTGTTTCTTTAACCACTCATCTGTTTTCAGGCTGTAGTAAATAGTAATACTAATACTATAGTAGAATTATAATAATATTTATAATTTATATTTATTGACATCTCTATTAATAATATGCATATAATCATATTTATAAGTATATATTTGCTATAATAAATTATGATCATTTATAATTATGATACTATTAATAAAATCATATTCATATAAATTATATAAATATTAATATATATTATGCAATGTTATATATTATAATCATATATTATGATGATTTAAACTATAATTATAATAATATGTAATAATTATTATAATTATATATTTATATATAATATGTATCATAATAATCATATGTAACATATAATGTATTATATAATAATTATCTATGAATAATATTATTTATATATAATTATAAATATGACTATTTATTATTTATAATAATATAATATAATCACAAAAGATAAACATGTATTTATATGATTATCAATTATACTTATATGATTTATGTACATTACATTATTATAATTATTTCTAATTATATTTATATGCTATAATAGTATAATAAATAGTAGTGTTGTCCTGAACACAGGAGTGCAGAGAACATTTTGTATTGTGTATTTGTGTACCTGAGGTATATTCTTTGTAGTCAAGTTCAATTTCTAGCTTTTGAAGAATGTCCATATTGCTACGTAAAATGCCTGGACCAGTCTACATTCCCACCAGTAGTTAATGAGAGTACTTTTCTCCCCGATTCCACACCACACTGGTTGTACTTGTTTGTAATATGTGCTATTCTCTGTAGTGTGAGATGATATTTCATTGTTGTTTTTATTTACATCTCCCTGAAGATTAGTGATGTGGAACATTGTTTAGTATTCCTTTTGGCAATCTGCCTGTCATAAAGGAAATGCTCCATTTTTTTCTCCCACTTCTGATGTGGTAAGACATTTTTTTTCTCATAAAGTTTATTCAGTCCCTTCTATTTCTTAGATATTGAGCCCTTATAAGATAGATGTTGGATAAACAGTTTCTCCCATTCTATGGGTATCCTTTGTATCCTAGTCAGTTTTTCTTTTGAAATGCAGAAACTACTCAGTTTAATGTAGTCCCATTTATTTATATTTGCCTCCACTTTTTTTTGGAAAGTGTTTTTTTATCCTTAAAGATGACTAGTTTCAATGTCATGGAGGATTCTGCCTGCTTTGCCCTATGTACCTTCTGTTTCAGGTCTGATTCAAGGTCTTTCATCCATCTGATTAGACTTTTGTGCCTGGTGTTAATTAGAGGTATTGCTAAATTTTTTTGCATGTAGATGAGCAGTTTTTCTAGCACCCTTTGTTGAAGAGGCTTTCCTTGCTTCACTTTGTATTTCTTGCTCCTTTACAAAAATGAATTGCACATAAACCTGTGAGTACATCGCTTGATAGTCAAGTCTATTACATTGACCTGAGGATCTGTCTTTATTTAAATATTATACTGTATTCATGACTACTGCTTAAAGTACAGTTTAAAGTTGGGGAAAGCGTTTCATCCCATCTTTTTATTCCCAAGGATAGTTTTAGCTATGTGGTCTTTTATTTTTCTATTTGAATTTCAGGAGTGTCTGATTCATTTCTTTAAAAAATGTTATGGGTATTTTTATAAGGTTGCATTAAATTTGTAGAGTGCTTTCAGAAGTATTGATATTTTAATGAAGTTAATCCTCAATTCATGAGCATAATATATATTTCCACTTCCTCCTGTGCTTTTCGATTTCTTGAAGCAAATTTTTGTATTTTTTATATAACTTACCTCTTTAGTTGACTCCAATGTACTTGATTTTCTGAGCACATTTGTGAATAGGATTGCATTTTAAAATACATTATTCTTCTCTTTCATTGTTGGTGTATAGAAAATCCATGGATTATTTGAGTATAAAATTCATAGCCCCCCCATTTTACTATACAACCCTATTGTTTTTAGATACATGTGGGGGTTGCCTTTACTAGATACAGTATCATGTCATCTGCAAACAACAAAACCTTCATTTCTTTTTTTCCAATGTAGATGCATTTAATGTCTTTTTGTGCCTAATTGTACAGCTAGTACTTCCAGTACTATATTGAATAGAATTGTCAAGACAGCAACTTTGCCTTGTCCCAAATCTTACTGGAAATGCCCATTGTGTTTTTGCCCATTGCATGTAATGCTTGCAATTGGTTTGCAATGGATTGTTTTGACAGTATTGAGGAAAAATTCTTCAATTCGCATCTTATTCAGTGTTTTTATCTTTAGTGGTGCTGGACTTTGTCAAAAACATTTCCAGTGTCTTTTGATATGTGTTGGTGGTGAGCTTGGATGTCTTCCAGAGTCTTTTGATATGATAGTATGGTTCTTATTTATGCTTTTATGTATGTGGTCTATTACGTTGATTACCATTCATATGATTACCAGGCCTTTCTGCCCTGAAATGCATGCTACTTGGTCATTTCTTGATGAGTTGTTCCAATTTTTTATAATTTATTTATTTTAATACATTAATGTTTTGGGTACATAGTGACATTGAATCAGGGGCATTCCCACCATCAATGTCCTCCCTCCACCCCTGTTTCCAGCATGCATGCCATATCCACCTCCTTTACACCTGGGTTCTAGTATAAGTGGTCCCCTCTGTGTCTAGCTTGTTGTAGATTGGTTATCTATTCTGTTGTCCTTGACTTTAGATTTAGTGTTTAAGTCTGATCATTTTTTCTTTCTACTTAATGATCATAAAACTGTTTGGTCTTGGTACCCTCCATTAATTCCCCCTCAATTTGTGAGGCAGAATAAGATGGTTTAATTTATATGGTTTTGTTTGAAGGAAAGAAAAAAATAAAGTGAGGCAAAATGAAAACTAGCAAAAAATGGGCAAAATCTTTCTAGAGGCTATAAATAACAATTTTAGAGAAGATAGGGAAAAAGGAAGAAAAACAACAATAAAAAAAACTCAAACAAAAATCCAATAAGGCACCACAGCATTAAAGACAACCACCATAATAACAATGGTCCTAAAATAAAAACTAAAAAAAAGCACAAAAAATCGAAAAAGAAAACAGAACAACAGTAACAAAACCAAAAATATTATTTTGCATAGGCACAGTAAATATTGGGGAGATTAGAAAGGGAATTTCCTTGGCCTAAGAGACACAGAGTTCCTCTTCCCTTGAAGTATACTGTCATGGGAATAACTAAAGGCTCTATCATATTCACTTACTCTCCCCTAGGTCCTTTTGTGGTGTATAGAAAATTTTTGCTTTTTCACAGATGATAAAATCAGACCTCTGTATCTGGAGATCTTGGAATCTGCACAGGTCAAAGATGGAGCTAGGGTGGAGTCTTTCTTTATAGTTCTAGAAGTTCTGTTAAATCACTGTTGTTTTAATCAGTCTTCTGTAGTTGGTTGACTTGGTTTTTGCAATGATTCTGAAACGAAGCCTAGGATAGAGTCTTTCATTATGTTTCTATAAGACCTGCTCAGTTGCAGTTGTCTCAGACAGACCTCTGGAATTAGAGATCTTGGTTGTTATACAGATTATAGGTCAAAGCCTAGAGTAAGGTCTTCTTTATTGGCCCCAGGATAAGTTCTGCTCAGTCATGGTTGCATAGTCAGTCTTCTGTAGATAGTGATATTGACTTTTTCACAGAACAAAGGACGACAAGTCTTCTAATTTTATCTTATCATTAGTTGGTGAGGTAGGACAATCTGCTATTAGATCAAGTTGTTACCATCTCCTCATTGTCAGGATGTCATATCTAAATTGGTGCATGTTGGTGTCAGAGCAGTATTAAGAATGTCCCAGAGAGAGTCTGGGTCCTGGAGTTGTGGCGGAGAACTGTGTACGTTCTATGTCTGGGATCTAGGGTTCAGAGTTTGATGGTTTCTGTATAATCACCTGGAGTCTAAGTTGGGTCCACATGACATATGTTCTAGGTAAGTGGTTGGCAAGCCGCGGTTCGCTAGACACATGCGGCTCTTTACAATTTTTTTATATTTTATTTAAACAACTTGATTACATACATGATTGTGTTTGGGTTTCAGTCATGTAAAGAACACCACCCATCACCAGTGCAACAATTCCATCCCCAGTGTCCCAAATACCCTCCTTTCCATCCAACCCCCACCTGTACTCTAGACAGGCTTTCTATAACCCTCATACGTTCTCATTATTAGGATAGTTCAAAATGTAGTTATTTCTCTAACTAAACTCATCCCTGTTTGTGGTGAGCTTCATGAGGTGAGCTGTAACTTTCAGCCCTTCACTTTATTCTGTCTGAAAATTATTATTGCAAGAATGTCTTTCATTTTTCTTAAAACCCATAGATAAGTGAAACCATTCTGTGTTTTTCTCTCTCCCTATGACGTATTTCACTCAGCATAATAGATTTCATGTACATCCATGTACAGGAAAATTTCATGACTTCATTTCTCCTGACAGCTGCATAATATTCTATTGTGTATATGTACCACAGTTTCTTTAGCCATTCCTCTGTTGAAGGGCATATTGGCTATTTCCATAGTCTTGCTATGGTAAATAGTGTGGCAATGAATATAGGTGTAAGGAAGGGTTTTTTTGTATTGTATTTTTGTGATCCTAGGGTATATTCCTAGGAATGTTATAGTTGGATCATATGGGAGCTCAATTTCCAGTTTTTGGAAGATCACCATATTGCTTTCCATAAAGTTTGAACTAGACAGCATTCCCAGCAGCAGTAGATAAGAGTACCTTTCTCTCCACATCCCCACCAACACTGTTTGTTCTCATTCTTTGTGATGTGTGCCAATCTCTGTGATGTGAGGTGGTACCTCATAGTTGTTTCTATTTGCATCTCCCTGGTGATTAGTGATGTGGAGCATTTTTCATGTGTCTTTTGGCCATTTGTATTTCTTCTTTGTGAAAATGTCTGTCCATTTCTTCTCCCCATTTTTTGATAAGATTAGATGTTTTTTCTTGTAAAGTTCTGTCAGTGCCTTGTATATTTTGGAAATTAGCCTCTTATCTGATGGGTATTGGGTGAATAGTTTCTCCCACTCAGTGGGGGGCTCTTGTATCCTGGGCACTATTTCCTTTGAGGTTCAGAAGTTTCTCAGCTTAATATATTCTGATCTGTTAATCTCTGATTTTACTTGCTTGGAGAGTGCAGTTACCTCCTTAAATATGCCTGTAGTCTCAATGTCCTGGAATGTTTTGCCTATGTGCTGTTCTATATATCTAGTGATTTCTTCCTGCTGCACATATCCTTTGATAATATACAAAATGTCTATCTTTGTCCTTTACAACTTTCCTGAGTATAAAGTTTGCATTATCTGATATTAGTATGGCCACTCCAGCTTTTTTATGGGTGTTGTTTGCTTGGATAATTTTCCTCCCGCGTTTTATTTTGAGTCCATATTTGTTCTGACTATTCAGGTGCGTTTCTTGTAGGCAGCAGAAGGTTGGATTGAGTTTTTTTATTCATTTTGCCACTCTGTGTCTCTTAACTGGTGCATTTATTCCGTTAACATTGAGAGAAAGAATTGTCCTGGGATTTAATGTCACCTTTATATCAAAATTTGGTCTGTCTTTTGGTCAGTCTTGTCTTAAATTAGGTCTTTTAATTTTTCTCTTAAGACTGGTTTTGAGTCTGTAAAGTTTCTGAGCTGTTGTTTTTCTGTGAAACCATGTATTTTTTTGTCAAACCTGAAACTGAGTGTTGCTGGGTACAGTATTCTAGGCGAAGCATTTATTTCATTGAGTTTTGTCACTGTGTCCCACCACTGCTTTCTGGCCTTGAATGTTTCTGGTGACAGGTCTGCTGTAAATCTCAAGTATGTTCTTTTGAATATAATTTCCCTTTTTGATCTTGCTGCTTTCAGAATTCTGTCTCTATCTGTGGGATTCTTCATTCTGACTAGGATGTGTCTTGGAGAATTTATTCTGGGGTCTCTTTTGGTTGGTACTCTTTGGGTATGCAGGATTTGATCACATATATTCTTTAGCTCTGGAAGTTTCTCTTTAATGATGTTCTTGACCGTTGATTCTTCTGGAAATTTTCTTCCTGGGTCTCTGGGACTCCAATGATCCTTAAGTTGTTTCTGTTGAGCTTATCATAGATTTCTATTTTCATCTGTTCCCATTCTTTGACTAATTTTTCCATTGTCTGTTCATTTGCTTTAAGTTTTTTTTTTCCATTCTCTCCCGCTGTATGAAGTTGTTATGTATCTCATCTTCCACAGCACCAATTCTATTTTTAGCTTCTGTTAGCCTGTTGGAGAACCTATCCATATTGCCATTCAATTCATTTACTGAGTTTTTCAGTCATTTATTTGACCTGTTATTTCAGTTTGGAGTTTTGTGATTTCTGTCTTCATATTTTCTTGGTTCTATTAGTGTTCTGTTCAACTTGATCCAGGTTTCTTTGAGTTCTTTGAGCATCTTCCATATTTCTTGTCTAAACTCCTTATCTGAGAGATTTATTAGTTGGTTGGCCATTTTCTGGTCATCAGTATTGTCATCTTCATTCTCTATGTCTGATGCTGGCTTGCGTTGTTTCCCCGTTGTCACACTTGTATTGTGGGTTTTTCTATGTGTTTTGGTGGTATTCATTGGCTAAATGAATAAACAGCCATTCTCTTCTGACTCTGCCCTTTCAGGGTCAGTCGACTTGCCTCCAAGGAAGGGGAGCCCTCTGTGGATGAAGCCTCACAGAGGATCAAATCTTAGGCATGAGCATGTGGCAGAGAAGACAATCTGGGGAGAGATGCTGGGCTTCAGTGATCCAGCTCAGTTCTTATTGTGATTTTTTCTTCTCATTGCAGTGGTGTTCTTTCTTTAGAAAGAGTGTAGGGCCATGTAGCAAAGTGGAGTGGCTGTGCACTTCTGGAGCTTCTGTGAGAGTGAATTTTCTGGGCCCTTTTCGGCCCACTCCCAAGAGGTTTAGTAGCCAGGACAGGAGACAAACACACACAGGCAGCACTCACAGTTTCACACAGTTGGGCCCCACTGGGCCGGTGTAGATTTTCCCATCCTGGTGTCACAAACGGGGGTCTTGCCTTCTGTAAAGTACTGCTTATAGCCGGTTTTCACTTTAGGAAGCAGTCTCTTGGCATTCTGGCCCCTTAAATGAGCTTCTGTGATAGTGAATTTTCTGGGCCCTTTTCAGCCCACTCCCAAGATGTTTAGGAGCCAGGACAGGAGACAAACACACACAGGCAGCACTCACAGTTTCTCACAGTCGGGCCCCACTTCTTTACACTTTTTAGTGTGGCTCTTCTGTGTGCTGGGCGGCTGCTCCAGGAGTCAGGACTCTGCTCCTAGCCTCTGTCAGTGTGTGTCCTGTGTCCAACCCTGGTGGCCGGCTCCACACAGCTACAGTTTGGTCATGTTGTATGGGGGTGGGGGTGGGCGTGACTTTCTGTGTGGCACAGAAGCGTTGATGCAACATCTTCTCTGTGTCTGCTGCCCTCAGAAGAAGGTGTTCACTATCCTGAATTAACAAACAGTGGATTCAAAAACTGTATTTCATGGTGGATGTTACTTCACATCTAAATGAACTTAATCATAAACTACAGGGGAAAGGAAACACAATTTTTTTTGATGTTAGAATAATTTTGTTTGAAAACAAATTATCTGTTTTTGCTCAAGATTTTGACAGAGAAACTTTGATTCACTTTCCAAGCCTGTTGAAACATCGCCAAGAAAATAATTCTGATATTAACATTACCTATTTTAAAACAGTACTTTTAAATTTAAGGGAAGCTTTTCTCAAGAGGTTTCAGGTTTCAGAAACAGCAAAGCTATGTTGGCCTTTGTTAAAAAAAAAACTCTGGATGCTACTGTAACAAAATTAAATTTTTCTTCCTTTAATATCAACATTGGCAACTTTGAAATGCAATTGCTGAATTTAAAAAACATAGAACTGTGAGGCTCAAAATTTGAACTTCTTTCTGCTAATTTAAAAAGATTGGAGAAATACAAATGTAAATGTAAACTTGTTCACAGCACAACTGGTCTGCTTTGAAAGACCTAGAGAAGAAAGATATGTTGATTTTTTTTGAGATATGTTGATTTTTAACACCCGGAATAGTATTCCTAACTCATATCAACTAAAAAAGCTAGTGTTTGCTGTTTTTTCCCCATTTGGGTCTACATATTTATGCAAACAATCATTTTCAAGCATGAATCTTCTCAAGAGTAAATAGAGAAATCGTCTCATCTATGAGAACCTGGAATAGTGCCTAAAATTAAAAACAACAACATACAGACCTGACTTATTCAAACTATCCAAGGAAATGCAAGGCCAATGTTCACATTAGTGTTTGTACTTTGTCAGTCATTGTCAGGATATAATTTTCTCTACATTGTAAGGCAAATTTTATGGAACTTAATGTAATCGATAAATAATATCATTCTAAAGTTTTGTTTTATTAGTTGTGTTATTTTTATTCTCCCGATCTATGTGAATACTTACATGCAGACTATTCTCAATAAAACCTTATTGAAACTAAAAACAGTGTATCATCCTATGTATTTTCGGTTTTAAAAATGTGGCTCTCAAAATAAATTTCAATCGTGGTTTTGGTGATATTTGGCTCAGTTGAAAAAAAAAGGTTGCCCACCACTGGGTTAGGTAAAGAGATGCTACACAGCTTCTTGTTTTTCAGTATGTATTTGTTTATGTATGTATGTATGTATGTATGTATGTATGTATGTATGTATGTATGTATGTGTCTTTTGTGGTTTCAGAGGAATTTTATAATTAATTGTTATAAGTCTTTAAAAAACGATGTCTGGATAAGGATATGGATTGCATTGAATCTATATAGAAGTTTAGGTGAAATATTACTCTTGACTATGTTGATTCTACCTAACCATGAGCATGGGATTCCATTTACATAGGTCCTCTTTAATTTCTTTCTAAAGTGTTTTGAAGTTTTCATGTTATAGTTATTTCACTTCTCTTGTAAGGTTGATTCATAGGTACTTGATATCTATTTTTTGATACTATTTTAAATGGGATTATTTCCTTAATCTTTTTCTCCTCTACTTAGTTATTTGTATAGAGGAATGCTACTGTCTTTTCTGTATTGACTTTGTAGCCAGCCATTTTGCTGTATTGGTTAATTGTTTCTAGGAGTTTCACTGTGAACTCTTTAGGGTTTTCAATGTATAACATCATATCATCTGCAAAAAGAGATAGTAAAAGTTCCTCTTTCCCTATTTGGATTTCTTTGATTCTCTTCTTGTCTAATTGCTATTGTTAGGACTTCTAAAAACCATTGAATAATGGTGAACAGCCTTGCCTAATTCCTGACCTTAGTGGAAATGCTTTTATTTTTTGTCATTAAGGATAATGTTGGCTGTGGGCTTTTCATAGATTGTTACCATCTTGAGGAAGGTTCCTTCTAGTCCTATTCTGCTGAGTGTTTTCATCATAAGAGGGTATTTGATTTTGTAAATGCCTTCTCTGCATCGATTGATATAATCATGTGATTTTTGTCTTTCTTGTTGTTGATGTGGTGTATGATGTTGATTGATTTGCATATGTTGACCAATCCTTGTATCCCTAGGATAAAACCCACTTGGCCCTGGTGTATAAACTCTTTGTTGTAGTGCTGATTTGCTAAGATTTCTTTGAGAATTTTTGCATTTATGTTCATTAGTGAGATTGGTCTGTATTTTTCTTAAAGCCCACAGATAAGTGAGACTATTCTGTGTGTATCTCTCTGACTTATTTTACTCAGTATAATAGTTTTCATGTCTATCCATGTATAGGAAAATGTCCTGACATTATCTCTCCTGACGGCTGCATAATATTCCATTGTATATATGTACCAGTTTCTGTAGCCATTCATCTGTTGAGGGCATCTTGGTTATTTTTAGAAATATTTTGATTTCCTTTATTACTCACTGTTTTTTCAGTAATTAGGTGTTTAATTTCTAAATGGTAAAGTCTTTTCTCAGTTTCTGTTTATAATTAACTTCTATTTTCAATGCATTATGGTTGAGAAGATAGTAAAAATAAATTATATACTTTTGATTTTGTGGAGGTATGTTTTATGGCTCATTATGTGATGTAATTTGGAGAATGTTCCATTTGCACTGGAGAAGAATTTGTATCCAAATTTCTGAGAATGAAGTGCTCTGCATATATCTACTAAAACATGTTCTCCTATTACTTCCTTCAGAGCCAGTATATCTTAGTTACATTTTAGCCTTGTTATCCTCTAAAGGGGTAATAAGGTGATGTTGAAGAATCTTTTATTGTGTTGCTATTGATGTCTTTCTTCAAATTTACCAGCAGTTATTTTAAGTAAATTTGCTGGACCATAATTGGATACTTACATCTTTAAAAGTATGGGTTTTTTTTCTTGGTATAAATATCCCTTCTTTATTAAAAGATGCCCACAGCTGTCTCTTGTAACCTCCTTAAGTCTAAAGCCTGTGTCTTTTAAGACTTCTATGTCCATCCATCTTTTTAAGGTAGTTGTTAGCTTAAATGGTTGTCTTCAAACCTTTGATTTTTGAGTTTATGTTTGCACTGACAATTAATCTGTGTTTTTCAAAGGCAGAAAAAAACATGCATTCAGTTTTCTGACACATTTTGCCACTGTGTATTCCTTAATTGGGACATTCAGTTAATTGACATTGAGAGATATGCTTGTCATATCATATCATTCAGTGTCTTTTTTTGTAGAACTTTTATATGTTTTTGGGTCTGCCTTGCCTTAACTTAGACACTTTAGCTCTTCCTTTAAGGTAGGTTTTGAGTCTGTAATGTTTCTTAACTGTTGTTTATCCATAAAGTTGTGTATTCTTCCTTCAAACATAAATGAAAGTCTGGCTGAGTAAAGTATTCTTGGCAAAGTACTCATTTCATCGAGTTTTATCACTACATCTCATCGCTGCATTCGTGCCTTGAGGGTTGCTTATAGTAAATATGTTGTAAATGTTAGGATACCTCTTTGTATGTAATTTTTCTTTATGATCTTTCTGCTTTCAGTATTCTATCCATATATGTTATTTTTATCACTGTAACTAGGATGTGCCTTAGAGTGCTTTTCTTTGGAGCTCTCTTAGCTGGTACTCATCGGACATCCAGAATGTAGTTGCATGCACATTTTAGATCTATGATCTGCTCTGAAATGATGTTCTTTTTTTTTTTTTTGGTTTTTGGGCCACACCCGTTTAATGCTCAGGGGTTACTCCTGGCTAGCGCTCAGAAGTTGCTCCTGGCTTGGGGGGACCACATGGGACGCCAGGGGATCGAACCGCGGTCCGTCCTATGGTAGCACTTGCAAGGCAAACACCTTACCTCTAGCGCCACCTTCCCAGCCCCTAAAATGATGTTCTTGAGTGTTATTCTTCATGGGGTTTTCTTTCTGGGTCTTTGAGACTCCAGTTATTTTTATATTGATTCTCTTAAATTTGTCTCAGAGTTCTATTGTTGTTTGTTCATTCTCTTTGAGGCTCTGTTCCAACCTCTTCTGTTGCATAGAAGTATAATGTAGTGTATCTTTTAGCTTTATTATTCTGTCCTTAAAAGCTGTTACTCTGTAGATGAGGCTTTTCAGTGAATTTTTTATTTTATATACTAAGTTTTTCAACCTTGATATTTGTTAGAAGTTTTCTCTTTTCAACTTTCATATATTCCTGAGAACCTCTCTTGTTCTCTCTCTCTAGTTTTGGGGACATTCCTGGTGATTATTAGGCGTTGCTTCTGGTTTGGAAGACCATATGGGATGCCAAGGATCAAACCTAGGCCTGTCCTTGGTCAGCTAGTTGCAAGCAAATGCCCTACCGTTGTGCTATCACTCTGATCTCTTATATTCCTGAGATTTATTTTGTTCATTCATTTGGTCCATTTCATAAATTCTAGTTCTTTGAATATCCTCAAAATTTTCTCTCTAAAGCCTTTTTCTTTTGTTTTTGTGTAAAACCAGGCAGCTCTCAGGGCTTTCTCCTGGCTCTATGCTCAGAAATCACTTCTGGAAGGCTTGGGGGACCATATGGGATGCTGGGATTTGAACTACCAACCTTTTGCATGCAAGGCATGCTTTACCTTCATGATATCTCTCCGCCCCCTCTCTAAAGTATTTTTTATTTTACATTATTTATTATTTTTAATTAATATTTTTATTTAAACACCTTTGTTACCAACATGATTGTGGTTGGATTTCAATCATATAAGATGACACCCCCCCCCATCACCAGTGTAACTTTCCCATCACCAATGTCCCAAATATCCCTCTTTCCCTCCCTGCCCCCACCTCTACTCTAGATAGGCTTTCTATTTCCCTCATATATTCTCATTGTTAGGATAGCTCTCAATGTAGTTATTTCTCTAACTAAACCCATCACTTTTGTGGTGAGGTCCTTAATATGGGCTGTAACATCCAGCCCTCCTTTCTTTTCGTCTCTGAAAATTGTTGAGAAATGTCTTTCATTTTTCTTAAAACCCATAGATGAGTGAGATCATTCTCTGTCTTTCTCTCTCTCTCTGACTTATTTCACTCAGCATAAAAGATTCCATGTACATCTATGTATAGAAAAATTTCATGACTTCATCTCTCCTGATGGCTGCATAATATTCCACTGTGTATATGTTCCACAGTTTCTTTAGCCATTCGTCTGTTGAAGGGCATCTTGGTTGTTTCCAGAGTCTTGCTCTGGTAAATAGTGCTGCAATAAATACAGATGTAAGGAAGGAATTTTTGTATTGTATTTTTGTGTTCCTATGGTATAGGTATAGTGGTATAGCTGGATCGTATGGGAGCTCAATTTCCAGGTTTTGGAGGAATCTATATTTCTCTGCAGAAAGGTTGAACTAGAGAGGCTATATAGGTGGTCAGTACTTGTTGGGCCTTCAGAACTACCATCTTCATTATCTAAGTCTTGTAATATTCTTTTTGTTTTCTGGTTGTATCTTTTGCAGTTTGGTGTTTTGTGCTGGTGTTCAGTGACTAGAAAAAAAGGATAGCCGTGAAGCAGAGCAGAGTAGCCACATTTCTCTGTTTTTTTCTTTTTAGGCAGAGAACCCTCATTTATGCCATCAGCCATGAGGTAACAGCTGCAGAAGTTTAGGTTTTGTTCTTTAAGTCAAGGTGATAACCTGGCTTTATTCTACATAACAGCAATGCAGTGCAAATTATTTTCTACCTCACACAAATATGCACTGTGCATAGACATAAATATTATTTCTTGGGATGGTGTCATCTTTAAAGATAAGGTGTGTACCTTAAAGATTCTCTAGAATCTAGAACCATCCATTCTGTGTACTGTACCCCCAAAATTCTCCAGGAGCACCTACTCTATGTGGTGCACCCCATACCTCCCAAAACATCTGCCCTGGATAGTGTACCCAAGACCTTCTCCATAAACATGCACTCTGTTTATTGCACTCCTGTTTATTGCAATCCTTCTCAGGTACATTTACTCTGTTTAATGCACCACATATCTTCTCCAGAAACATTCATCCCCCTGGCCAGTACACCCCCAATCATTTCAAGGAACATCCACCTGTGTAGTGTACCCAAAACCTTCTCCAGAAACATTCACTTTGTTTTATTATACCACAAACTTTTTCATGAACATCCGTTATGTATAATGCATTCCAAAATTTATTTATTCAGGAACATTATTTTATTCAGGAACACCGCTATATATAGTGCACCCCAAACATTCCAGCTGTCATACACATAAGAGGGTTCAACTCTTAGTGAACAATGGTAGAGAATTTTGGAATAAGTGGAATCCCTTCTTCATCACCATTTGTCCTTCACTCTGGCTTAAGGCATGAGGTAGGCTGGCTGACATTCCACCCACACCTTACTGAACTAGCTGCCACTTCAGTGCACTGAGCAGAGGTGGCTAAGATGTAAGCCCAACTCATGCAGCCCTGTCACTGTTGCTGTGGCTCACTCCAGGGAAAGCAAAGTAAGATCAGATGTGAGGTTCTCATGTCATCCCTGTCTAAAATCTGAGTTTTTCTGTCTGAGGCACTTAAACAGTTTAATAATCCACCTGTACATTTAATGGCAGGCTCTGGCCTCTCCTGGATGGCCTACAATCATGCAGTGAGACTTAGGCACAGCTATGCCCAGAGTGTAACAAATGATAGATCCTTAAAGAACCACAGTGACTCTCCTATGCCTATTGCCTCAACTGAGAACCTCTTCTAAGAAATGCATCCTCTGACTCTCCAGGCAATATTCACTACTAGAAATCTTCCTAAAATGTGGTTTCCAAGTCATTCTACCACTTGCATCTCTGATATTAGAACTGCAGTGAGCTTTTATAGAAGACAGAATCCCTACTCTCTCTGCATGTGCCCTCAGGTGAGGGTGTGACAGCAATGCACAGATGTCCACATTTAGTCCTGGAAACAAACTTACTTTAATAAGTACTCAGCTGGACTCTACCTAGAGTAATTGGAAGATGGCTTCTGGAATTATTTTCTGTAGATTTGAAAGCAACAACTTTAGTTTTATAAATGAGAGCAATGTAGATTGCAAGAAACTAGTGTTTTCTGATTAGAATTATCTCCAACATTTTTGCTGTTTTAAGCAACGCTATAATGAAGAACAATGATATATCCATATCACACTTTTTATTGAAATTAAAGAACTCTTTACTGATAAAGAAAATCAAACTCTGCACTCTAAATTTCTTTATATCCAAGTATGTAATTCTCAACTTTGCTTAGCCAGGCAGAATTTATTTTAAAGGAGCAAAATTTTTTCATTCCTTTTGAATTTAATTTAGTATCATAATTAAAAAAAAGGTCTTTCTGGCTTGAACATTATTAAGGAAGGAATTAAAACAAAATATCTCCTTGGTTGTTCTTCAGACTTCCATGTGTATTTTATGATGCTTCTTTGTTGCATCTATAGGAACAATCTCTCCTTTGTCACTGATCCCCTGATGGGCTGCAGATGTCTATAAGATTGTGACCCCTTGGTGCTTATTGTCATGGCCCTAACATTGACACAATACCTTCTTGTTTTTCGTTTTCTTTTTTTTTTTTTGTTTTGTTTTCAATTGTACCTTTTTTTTTTAAATATTTTTCTTTATTTAAACATCTTGATTACAAATATGATTGTGATTAGGTTTCAGTCATGTAAAGAACACTCCCCTTCACCAGTGCAACATTCCCACCACCAATGTCCCAAATCTTCCTCCATCCCACCCCACCCCCACCTGTACTCCAGACAGGCTTTCCAGTTCCCTCATTTATTCACATGATTATGGTATTTCTCTGTGTAGTTATTTCTATAACTGCACTCACCACTCTTGTGGTAAGCTTCATGAAGTGAGCTGGAAGTTCCAGTCATCCTCTCATTATCTCTGAGAATTGTTGCAAAATTGACTTTTATTTTTCTTAAAACCCATAGATGAGTGAGATTATTCTGAGTTTCTCTCTCTCCTGAGTCTCTCTCTCTCTCCCTCTGACTTATTTCACTCAACATGATAGGTTCCATGTACATCCATGTATAGGAAAATTTCATGACTTCATCTCTCCTGATGGCTGCATAATATTCCATTGTGTATATGTACCACAATTTCTTTAGCCATTCGTCTGTTGAAGGGCATCTTGGTTATTTTCAGAGACTGGCTATTGTGAATAGTGCTGCAATAAATATAGGTGTGAGGAAGGGGGTTTTGTATTGTATTCTTGTGTTCTTAGGGTATATCTCTACGAGTGGAATAGCTGGGTCGAATGGGAGCTCAATTTCCAGATTTTGGAGGAATTTCCATATCACTTTCCATAGAGGTTGAATTAGACGGCATTCCCACCAGCAATGAATAAGAGTTCCTTTCTCTCCACATCCCCGCCAGCACTGATTGTTCTCATTCTTTGTGATGTGTGCCAATCTCTGTGGTGTGAGATGGTATCTCATCGTTGTTTTTATTCGCATCTCCCTGATGATTAGTGATGAGCAGCATTTTTTTCATGTGCCTTGGAGCAAGAAATTATAAGTGGAGCAGGGAAAATGTCTTCAACAAATGGTGCTGGCAGAACTGGTTAGCCACTTGCAAAAAAAGCAAACATAGACCCCCAGTTAACATCATGTATGAAGGTAAAATCCAAATGGATTAAAGACCTTGATATCAGACCTGATACCATAAGGTATATAGAACAACATGTCAGTAAAACACTCCATGACATTGAGACTAAAGGCATCTTCAAGGAAGAAACTGCACTTTCCAAACAAATGGAAGCAGAGATCAACACATGGGAAAACATTAAGCTGAGAAGCTTTTGCACCTCAAAAAAATAGTGCCCAGGATACAAGAGCAACCCATCTTGTGGGGAAAACTAGTCACCCAACACCCATCAGATAAGGGGCTAATATTCAAAATATACAGGACACTGACAGAAATTTACAAGAAAAAACATCTAATCCCATCAAAAAATGGGGAGAAGAAATGAACAGACACTTTGATAAAAAAAAAAATACCTTCTTGTTTAATGGAAATAAATTGCAAACATAGTTGTTTCCAAATCCCTAAAGTAATGTGTCTCATGCAAGGAGTCTCTTTTGCCTATTTAATTAAGTGGCATGTTTTACAGAATCATTTGCAGGTGAAAATTAATACTCAGGACTAGAACTCTCTTATTAAACATGACAGAAAAGCATTTTAATGACCAGATAGGCACAGAAATCAATTAATTTCTGAGTGAAAAAAACAGTTGGCTTATTTTCAAAGAATAGCATTGTTGGGTGCATATATAATACTTGGCTCTGTACTAGGCTCTGTGTGAGGATATGTAAGAAGCAGGTCCAGTATCTCTGGCCACCCCTTCTTTGCTCTGTTTTGATGAAGGACTTTCTTTGTGTTATTGTGATAAAGAAGATGGTTCAGAAAATCCCCAATGGTCTATGGAGACAATTCTCAAGCTGCCCAAATAGAGAGACTTTGGATTTGCCAGTCAACATCCTGAATAGCAAAATATGTTTCCAGAGGCAGCTAACCACAGAAATGAATGCAGTAGTCACAGAATTTTAAGGAAGCCTAAAAACACACTTATCATAGAAATCTCTGAGGACTGAAAGATTTTATCATTCACCAAGAAAATAGATGGACACTTTGCCTTTTCCAGAGTAAAGGTATTGAGTTCTAAAGAGAAACAGACTGCTGATTTCTGTGAAAATAATTAACATCCTGTATTGCTTTTGGCAGAATTTTGGCCTCAAAACCACCTACCAGGCTAGTATCAACAAAGGTGAAGCAGAATGTTTCAATGTGTTCAAAGTAACTAGCCAAACATGGAGACTCAGACTCAGACTAAAAACCTGTGTACATGTGTAGAACTAATTTATAGTATAGTTGTCTCCGTATTTTATCAAATTACTTACAAAAATGAAACCTCCTTATACCCAGTTGGTCATATTCTCTGCACGTCTCACTGCTTTACCTTAAACAAGATAGAAAAAACATTGGGAAGACTCACAAGGAAAAAAATGGAAATACCCAAATACATGTGATCAGAAAAGAAAAAAAGATATTACAACGAAACCTCAAGAAATCTAAGACATCATGAAAGCATATTATGAACAACTGAACTCAGTTAAGCTAGAGAACCTAGAAAAATAAAAATATTTCCAAAAATATCCCAGTATTTAATGCAGAGGAAGTAGAAAGTCTAAATAGGCCATTCATGAGTAAGTATTTAAAACAGAAATTTAGAAACTCACCAAGAATAAAATGGCAGGTCCAGATAGGTTTACAGGTGAACTTTAGCAAGCAGAAAGACATTATTACCATTGATCCAGACTCTTTCAAAACATAAAAGAGATAGAAATTCTCCCTAGTACCTTCTATGAAGCTAACAACATGTTCATTGCCAAATCTGACAAAGATACCAACAAAAAAATCATAGACCAATATCACTGATGAAAATGGATTATATATATATATATATATATATATATATATATATTACACTACATAGCTGCAAGGAATGATGCATTCATGCAGTTTGCAGCAACATAGACAGACTACAAGATATGTCAAATGAAGTAAGCCAGAAAAAGGATAAATACAGCATGACAACACTTGTAAGTGGATTAAAAAAACATGATGGTCTAAATGGTAGTTGTCTTGAACACTATTAGCCCCAGAGTACAGCAAGAAGAGAAGGGATGTGGAAGAGGAGAAACACAAAAGACTATCTTATCTTTCTACACTTCAAAGAGACATTCAGCAACAGATATAGCTGTTTAGATTGAGTAGGTGTCTAATAAACTGTTCTTTATATATGTCTATAATAATGTTCTCGAGTTGTTTCCCCATAGAAACAGGTGCAGAATGACTTTGGAAGCCATGTATTCCCACTACAGTGCTCATAGTAAGAATTTTTAGTGTATTAATTTTTTAATCTTATTTCCCCTCATTTAACCCTTTTACACTCTGTTCTTAACTCCTTAGGAACCAGAATGGTTCCCCCACCCCAACCGGCTGTCAAGCAGCTCCCAAAGTGAAAAGACAGCCTCCAAGCTTGACTTACTTTCACCCAGAAAGAAGTTACCATCACACTGCTGCTAATTTGCTATCAGTCCTATTGTCTCCTACCTCCATTCACTGTGGACTGTTGCTCACTACGAAACTTGGTATTTGAGAAGCCTCAACTCAAGGATATTTTCTGATCCATAACTGCTGGGATCCATTCTTTAGACTACAGAAGACCATATTAAGGCTGAAGAGCTTCTACAGATTTTACCCACCCTGACTATTTCAAAGGACATATATTTATTTAGATGTATTTCCTTACTAGGTATAATTCTTATTGTTTATTTCCTCATAAAAAGATAGTTTTCCCATCTCGGTTTTTTTTATCTGTTTAGTAGGAAATTTTAGTAGATAAGTTTCTATTGGGTTCTGAGTTCATGTCATAATCAGGATATAAAGAATGTTTAGCTTGTTATTTTTACCACCATATGCACCAGTAGCATCCTGTGGCATTGTTCTTTCTTTTTTTTTTTTTTGCATAGGCACATTAAAATCGAGAAACCTTATGTATAGAAAGAAATTCTTCTCTAATACTGATAAAAACTCACAACTTTTATATTGTAGTATATATATGTATATATACACACTATATATATATATTGTAGTGTATATATTTCACCCTGAACATTTGTCATAATGACTTGATTTTGGCTTCAGTCAAATGGACATTGGTCATTTGCCCCTGAACCTTGCATCCCATTTATGGAATCAGCCTGGCTTTTTACAAAAGTTAAAGAAATTGGTCTTCTACCAAAGACAACCCTAATGCTGTCCTGGCATTGACTTGCTCCAGAATGGGTTCATGTGACAACCTGATGATTTGGAAACAGTAACAACTTACTTTCAGGGCAGGGTCCCCTTCATTGCCACCTAAGAGTGAGATAAAATCAGAAGATGCTCTGTGACACCCTGACTTGACATAGGATCTATGCAAAAAACAAGATCTCTAATGACAGAAACCTGACTGTGACAACTGTGATTGAGAAGAACTTTTACGGAAACCACAAAGAAAGAGTTTGGAATTAGACAACTTAGTATGCCTGGAGCCAGTTATAGCTCTCATAGCATTATGCTTCATGGGTAGGGTCTCCTTGGTTTCTGGCCAAAAGTTTTCTCTTTCTATTTTCCTCAACATCTGCTGTACCTATATTAAAAATATCTTACACACAAACACACACACCTTTTTTTTGTTTTCTCTCTTTATCTTTTAAATACGGGCTTCTGCCTTAACCATAGAACCTTGGGACATGGATCACTATGTTTTCCTCACATTTCTGTCTTTTTCTATAAAATTAAGAAGAAAAAAAGCAAAAGGATGGGGGCCAGGTGGATTTGTGGAGAAAAAGGACAGAATTAAATATCCAAGCCAAAGTCAACAATAGAATCAAGATACCTAAGATTTTACAAACTAAACTTAAATGAGACTGCTATACAAATAGGCCAGGGATTAAGGGTGGTGGTATAGGGTACACTCTGGAATGTTGGTGGAGGACCATATTGAAAATAGCCCTGATTTACTGTATATCTGATATTCAACTATGAGGAACTTTGTAGATAACAATGGTTTTAAGAAAATAAAAAGTTGAAATATAAAGAAAATAATAAAATATATAAAATAATTAATTTCTGGGTCAAATATTTGCTTTAATATAACATTGTATAGCTTACCAACACAATGCAAAAAAGATTCCTAAAAAACTCCAAAGCATGTTAATTTTTATGGTGTGATTCACTCTCCAGTTTGGGAAACACAGAAATGATAACTTAAACATAAAATTAAGGGTTCATGAGCAGGTTTTATATCTTGCAAATATTCAAATCAGATTCAATCTTTAATACCCTTTATAATCCTCAAGCACTCTCAATAGTGATCTCCAATAACAGATCCAGGAGTAAAATCTGAGCAGAGATGCATGACTCACAAAATAAAATAAAGTTAGTCAAATCATTGCCCATTTTAATAAAACTATTGAGCTATTTTCTACCAAACCAAATGCTTATTTTCTGTGACACTCTGTAAAAATAAAACTGGAAAAGTGCAGATTTTAAAGAATCAGTTTCTACCAAAAAGATTCCAGACATACTCTTTTCTCTGCCTCACATTTTTCTGTGTAAAAATGTCCCCAAACTGAAGTCCTTCTTCCCAAGGTTCTGAGGGTATTGACCCAAGTTATCAGGTGATCAGGCAGTGGTAGTGGTAGGGTCTGTGTATCAAAAGCAAAATCAGTAACAAGACATTGTTAAAAGTTCACCTGGCAAAGACTATGAGAAATTATTTTAGTTTGCTCATCTTCTCTATACTCCTTTACTGTTCATACACATCTAGGTATGTTCCAGATTGTTTTGGTGCCCAGGATTTCCCTAGTGCCATCGACTATGGTGCAAGACACTGTCCACAATCTTATGGGGAGGGTGTTCGATGGTGGGACATTGGTCATTTGAGGTTCTTCCCTGTGCCCCATGTGTAGCTATGCCTTTTGAAGGCATTGTGACTGCCAGGGTGCAAGTAGTGCTGGGCTTCATCTGTGTACTTTCTCCTGGTAGAGCTGGTCTTCTTCAAAGATGACCTCTGAGTAACTTCCCTCAAGGAGGCCTGAAGACAGGTCAAAAGAAATTCAAGGACATTGCAGAGGCAGCCATTACCTCTCCTGCTTCCTCAGAATGTAAGTGGGTTAGAGATCTGACCACCTTCTCCAGTGGCTCTGGGGCTCAGGCCTCAGGTCTCTGCAATAAGTCACCATGTGCCACTGCCTGCCCCCAAAACTTGCCTGTACTGGAAATGTGCACATTCTACAAATGTGCACAAAAACTTCAGTTTTCTGTCCTCAGGTTCAAACATCATGCAATTGTCCTGTCTTTCCAGTCCTTGGATGCAAAGTAGCAATTTAATTTTTCTCACGATTACAAAAAAGTGGTCATCCATGACAATATATGCATGCAGATTAGATTATTTTTTACATAACTCAGGTTATTTTATATTTTCAAGACCTTTTAGGTAACTTGGGTTATTATTTATTTAGTTACTTAGTTAGATTTTGGGTCACACCCGGTGGTGCTCAGGGGTTACTACTGGCTCTGTGCTCAGAAGGTGCTCCTGGAAGGCTTGAGGGACCATATGGGATAGTGGGATTCAAATCAGAGTCCATCATATGTTGGCCGCATGCAAGGCAAAAGCCTTACCACTGTGCTATTGCACAAGCCCCCAGGTTATTTTTTAGGTAAGTGGTGAATAAGATAAATTCTTTATGTAGGAAGGACAGACACCTGATCTTCATGCTATCTCTCCTGACCCCACTTTATACCTTTAATTACACCTTTTATTAAATCTTTTTTTTTTAAAGAAACTTTTTTTCCTTTAGATATGTGTGAGCATATATATTCTTAGTTTTTGTCGGGAGGCTGGTTTCTTTTCTCTCCACCACCCAAATCCACCAGCAATATAATGTAGCACCACCTCCTCCTGCAAAGACATATTAAACAAAGGGGAAATTGTACGTATAAAAACAAGCTCATATCTACTAGGGATAAGAACTCATACTTGTTTATAACACGGGACATCTCCCACCATGAATGTATGTTATGTGGAAACAACTTAGGCTCCAGGGAACTAGACACTGACCGTTCAGCCTTAACTCCTGGATCCCAGACATAGATACGACAGAGTTCTCCACAACAGCCCAGGGAACCAAATCCCCTCCAGGGCATTTACAATGCTGCTCTGACACCAATATGAGCCAGTTCTAAATTGATAACCTGACAATGAGGAAATGGGAACAACTTGATCTAAGAGCAAGTTGTCCTTCCTCATCAGCTATCGATAAGACAAAATCAGAAAACATGCCACCCTTTGATCTGTGCAAAAGTCAAGATCTCTATATACAGACGACTGGTTGTTGCAACCAAGACTGGACTTTACGCACCCAGGGACCAACAACAACAACAGCAACAAAAAGCTTTAGCCTAGCTTTTGGTTTACGATCTGTTCAACAAACAAGACCTCCAATTCCAGAAGTCTGACTAAGACAACCGCAACTGAACGGGTCTTTCGGAAACATAACGAAAGACTTTATCCCAAGCTCCATTCTAGGAGCAACATAACGACCAAGAACACCAACTACAGAAGATGGACTAAAACGACACTGAAGAAGCATAACTGCTAGAACCACAAAGAAAGACTTCATAAACTCCATTCCCTGAGCTGCACAGCCACCAAGATCTCTAGAAACAGAGGTCTGATTTTACCATCCAAGACAAAGCAGAAGTCTTCCACACACCACGAAAGCAGGGAGAGTAAATGATCATGCAAGGAGTCTAGAGTTAATCCCATGACAGTATACTTCAGGGATGGAGAAACCCTGTATCTCCTAGGTCAAGGGAATCCCTCTACAATATCCCCAGTAGTTACTGTGCCTATGCAGGGGGATAAAGAAAAGGAGAAAAAAAAGCACAAAACAATCATTTTTCCATATATTTATTTATCGATTGATCGATTTTTTTTTGACGTCTCTATTTTGGTGTGGAGACTACGGTTGATGTCTCCAATATTATTTTATATTATTTTGTCTTGTCTTTCTCTTTCTTTTTGCACTCGAGCATGATTTGATTTCAGAACTGAGACTATTGTGTGGTGCCTGTCTTTATTGCTGTAGTGCTCAACGGCTACTTAATTTGATTTTTTTTCTGTATTGTTGTGGTATCTCAATTACCTTTTTCACGTCCTCTCTCAAACTGAGGTTGGAAGCCTCTAGAGGGACTCTGCCCATTTTCAGTGTATTTGACTTTAGATTTTTTTTCCTCTTATTTTGTACCCCAATCTATAGCTTTTCTTTCCTTCAAACAAAACCACATACCTCGACTTTTCTAGCTCTGCCTCTAAAATAGAGGGGGAAACAAGGGAGGGTTCCAGGACCAAACAGATATGTGATCACTAATAGTAAGCCAGTCAAAGAGGGGTCCACCTACTCTAGCAGCCCCGGGGAGTGATGGTGGGGTATATGGTTGTAGAAAGGGAACTGGAATGGGGGGAGGACATAGTTGGTGATGGGTTTTCCCTGATTCAATGTTAATATATACCTAAAATGCAACAGTGAAAGATATGTAAGCCATTATGGAAAAAAATTGTGTTTTTAATTAGAAACTTTCTTTGACTTACATGTAATATTATTATATCAATTATATTATATGTTCTGTTATGTTACTATATTATATATATAAAATATATTATATGTTAGTTTACCTCATTATGTTAATCAATTTTGTCTCTTGAATAAATTCTTACAATAAAAAAATTCTTCATGTAAAGAATTATATATATAATCTTTAAACTCCATGATTACAAGCATGATTGTAGTTGGGTTTCAGTCATAAACAGAATACCCTCCTTAAGAATTTTAAAAGGGAGATTGATGAGATTGGATGAAATGAGCCATGGGGCTGTGGAAAGGATGGCCTGCATCATCTGCTAAGCTGTTGGACACAATGTGTCCACTAGGGCTACAGAGGCCAGAGCCTGCATATGTCCCTATGCCCACCACGGTCCAACATGATTAGTATGTGTGGCCTTCACAGAGGCCAGTAAGTGTGAGCCACATTCTCTGGCATGGTTGTTCTTCTCTATTAATTCTACTTGCCCTTCCCTGCATTTGGTTGACAATAAAGGCTGTGGACAGTTCTCAGGCTCATTTTGTTTCCATCCTGTTATCCACATACACAGGGAGGTGTGAAGTGAGTGGACATGTTGGGTACCCTGCAGGAAGATGCCCTGATGTAGAATGCCTAGAACAGGCAAGTTGCCTATGTGCTGGGGGGGGGGGGGGACCAGTGTGTGGTCCCTGCTGCTTTGTGCGAATTATGTTGCATTTTGAATTTGATGACCAGGGCAGCTCTCATATAACCAATTTTTATTATTTTCACTTTTGCTCCAGATGGAAGAAAATGTAAACAGCTGCCCAAATGGTGAGGTGCCTTTTTTCTCTCATATTCTTGCATGCCATTATGATTGGTATTTACTCTTTGTTAGGGGGTGTCTTAAGCTTTTTTAAATTATTGCACATTCACCTCAACTATACACACAAGGATATACACTACCTTTATACAAAAATGCACACGGACACACAAATATAAACTCACATGAGAAGAAAGCTTCCCATTAGAGAGGAACACACAGAACTTCATGGGCTCTGCCATTTACCATCTCTGTGATCCTGAGCAAAATGTGGGGGTGGGGTAACTGGAGGATTGGAGCACTAGTGATGGTAGTTGGCAATGGTGCTGTGATTGTTGTTGAAATACTCTATGCCTAAAACACAACTAACAATAATTTTTAAATCATGGTTCTTTACTAAATAAAAAGTCTAAAATACAATTTTATTTTAATTTAATTTTTAAAAAATCCACAATAATATCAAGACAGTTGTTAAAAATAAAATAAGAAACACATGGATAAAATTTCTTAAGGAAGCTCTAGAATACAATTATAACTACCCTCCCTAACACCACCACCAAAGGGCATGCTGTAGCAAGTTCATTCGGTGATACTGTTGATGGGACTGAAATACTCTTTCAGCAAATTGAAACCTCCAAGCCCAGTCATTTGAATTTTCCCCTCCCTTACTTTGTATTGCCATCTCAGCCCTGAGTTCCTTTCAGCAATAGTTTTCATCATAAGATGAATCTATGAGGAGTGTGTATGGCCATTATCCTGTTTGCTCCACGCAGTGCCATCCAACATTAGGCTGTTTGCCATAATTAACTGTTGGAGGCCACCCTGCCTGTTTCGGAAGGCATTGGAAGATTCTAGAAGTCTCTGGAGGAACAGGAGTGTGTGGTGTTAGTGAAGGAATGAGAAAGGCACAGAATTCTTCCCCTCAATTTTTCCATGGCAATGCAGCTCCTTGGGGTGGCGAGAGGAGGTTGAACATTTTTCTAAAAGGAATAAGTCATTTTACACTGAGGAGCTAGTTTCATTAACATAAGCAATATAGCAAGATCCTGTTATTGCTGCAGCCACTTAGATTTGGTTTCAGATACTTATTAGTTCCTGTTTTCTTGCTCAATTTATGGTAGAGGCACCCAATTCAGGAACCATAGAAAGTGGTGACTAGCCCAATAAAACATGTTTGGGCAGAGTCAGGGTTTTGCATCTATGAGAATGACTTAAGATGGCAAGTGACCACAAAGGTGGTAGAGATAAGATCATATCTGCCAGCAAAGGAATAACAGAGAAATCAAGAAGCATAATACTCGAGTCTAGAGTGTTCAAAGGGGATAAAGTGATATGTATGGCACCTCTTTATTAATAGTGTAAACCACTGTTAAAACAGAGAGAGATACAGATAAAGAGAGAGAGAAGCAAAATGCCTGCTACAAAGGCAGGCAGGGGGAGTGGGTGTTGTAAAACTGGGGATATTAGTCACAGGAAATATGCACTGGTGAAGGGGGATGTATATTCTGTGACTGAAACTCAGTTATGAACAATTTTGTAACCATAGTGATTAAATAAATAATTATTGATAAAGAACAGAAGACTGCAGTACTGGGTCAGAGTGATAGTAGATCAGGGAAGATGCTTGCCTTTCCCAACTAGGTTCAATTGCTGGTACCTTAAATGGTCCCTCAAGCACTGCTAGGACTGATCTTTGAGTAGAGATCCTGGAGGAAGCCTGAGCATTGCCAATTCTTGCCTGAAACTTAAAAAAAAAGTCCTGAATATTACTATGTTTTGACCAAAATTAAAATAAGAAAAGTCCAGTCGCCTAAGGGGAGCAGAAGACAAATCTACATAGATAGAGCTATGTGTCTTACATAGAAAGAGATGCATAGGCTTCTAAGGATCATTTTAGTCACAGAGAATTCTTTCATGGAATTCAGAATTTGGGTACACATATAGAGTGCTACTGTGTCCATGCTGACTATCTCCAATAGTACATAAAATTTATGGGAGAGGGGAGATCTAGAAGGTAGCAATGGCTTCATCCAGATCAGGTTCAGAAAAAGTGACCCAGTGCAGACCTGTAAAACCAGCACAGCATGACAGTGCTGGAAAGAGATGGAAGGGAAGAAAAATGGTCTTGTTTTTAACATTGACATACATGCTGGTACTTGCTAACTGTTTAAGAGAACTCAAATTCTTCAGAGTAGAAAGTATGTGGGGAACACTTACATCTTACCCAGCATATTCAAGGAATTGACTATGTTACCAACAAATGTGCATGTCTATTCACAACTGAGTTTCAATTTTTAATCCTAAATCTCCCCACTGGATTTTGGGGAGCCTGTTAGTTTCTGTAAGGCTCCCTCAGTGACACTGGGCCATGCCATCCAAGGCCATAATGTTCCAGAAATGGACAGGTAGTTTCATTCTAAGCAGGGTCCACCTGGGCCTCTCCCAGCTTGAGTCTCCCAATCATATGAATAAGATTCACACAGCATAGCTGCATCCAACTCCACACTTGCTGACTTCTCTTTTGAGTCAGAGAATGCTCACATAGTGTACATTCATGAACCAGGTAGCCCACTGTAAAATATATCCCCATGTGTGAAATCACCCAACATGTGTACTTCCACCCCTAGGCAGATGGGTCTGATATAGGTAGTCATGAAGGATTAATAAGCCAAGCCAGTCAGTAGAATCCAATGGCTTCTCCTTCATGATCTCATTGAGCTCCAAGCCAAAATGACCTTTATTTAGTCTCCCAATACAGAATCCACTAGGTAGGAGAGTTTCAAATGATGCAGGTAGGCTTTTACTATATATCACAAATTTTTTCATGGACTTATCTGAACATAAACATTAGAACCTCTGCAGATACACTTAATTTGAAAATTCTTAAACATTCTTACACTAAGCACTGTAATACAAGTCTTGAACATCCGAGATCCTTTCCATAAACTTCTCTAAACAAAATAATAAGAATATTTCTACAAATATATGCATATAATTTGAAAATAGGTTTGCCAAAACATTCTTATAATGAGCACTGTAATAAGAGTCTATAATATCCAAGTTCCTTTTTCATAGACTACTGTGGACAAAGACAGTAGAACATTTTTGCAGACATAATTTGAGAATAAATTTCTACTTAATGTACACAAACAAGCATTAAGCAATTGAAAAACATTCCCAATTGGACAAATAAGAACCACTAAAAATTAACAACATCATGCATTTCCCTGGAACTGTATAAACTAATATTACTCTACTAAAATTGGATACATGTTATGTTTGAAGTGGGCCATATAACAAAATGGTAGCTATTAAAATCCATACAAGTAGAACACACACTTTAACTAACAAAATAGTTACCAGTGAAATTAGGGTCAAGAGATTAACCTAGAAGAAAACTGCAGAAGGTTCTAAAGGCAGTTAATCCTCAGTGGGGCTTTGACTCAGATTTTATCCTCCATTTTATTGTCTCTGGTAGTTTTCTGAGTCTGTCTGGGATGGAAAGGCCTTTGGTACCTGGGCCAGAATACTACACCCAGCCAGACTCACTTTCAGGTTTGAAGGAAGTATACATAGCTTCCCAGATAAACAACAGCTCAGAAACTGTACAGACTCAAAACCAGCCCTAAAAGAAAAACTGAAAGGTCTACTTTAAGGAAGGAAAGACCAACAGATACACCAAACTTCTACACAAAGATGACACTAAATCCCTTGACAATTATCTTTCTCAACGTCAATGGACTAACTGCAACTGTTAAGAGACACAGAGTGGCAAAATAAATCAGAAAGCTGAATTCAACATTTTGCTGTCTCCAAGAAACACAGCTGAATAATCAAAACAAGCATAGACTCAAAATCAATGGCTGGAGGAAAATTATCCAAGCAAATAACATCCTTAAAAAAACCGAAGTGGCCATATTAGTATTAGATGAAACAAACTTTAGACTCAGAAAAGTTATAAAAGACAAAGATGGTCATTTTGTACTAATCAAAGGATATGTACAAGAAGAAATCACACTCCTGAACATATACGCACCCAATGATGAACCTGCAAAATATTTAATACAACTCTTGACAAACCTGAAAGAAAATACCAATACCAGCAAATAATAGTAGGAAATCTCAACATTGCCCTGGCACCCCTTCATAGGTCATCCAGGTTGCAACCCAAAAAGAATACATTAGCTCTAAAAAGAGAAATGGAAGAAAGTGGACTATTAGATATATATAGTGCACTCCATCACCAGAAACATGGATACACATTCTTCTCCAATGCACATAGGTTATTCTCCAGGATAGACCACATGCTGGCCTATAAAATATATCTCCATAAAGTCAAGAGGAAAGATATTGTACAAACTACCTTCACTGACCACAAGACTCTGAAATTAGATGTGAACTACAAAGAAACAGAAGAAAAACTTTAACACTTGGAAACTAAACAGATCACTTCTGAACAACCAGTGGGTTAGAGATAAGTCAGAGAGAGAGAGAGAGAGAGAGAGAGAGAGAGAGAGAGAGAGAGAGAGAGAGAGAGAGAGAGAGAGAGAGAGAGAGAGAGAGAGAGAGAGAGAGAAAGCAGAATGGTCTCACTCATCTATGGGTTTTAAGAAAAATCAAAAACATTTCTCAACAAGTTTTAGAGACAAAAGCAAAGAGGGCTGGACATTACAGCCCACCTCATGAACCTCACCACAAAGAGTGATGAGTTTAGAGAAATAACTACATTGCGAACTATCCTAACAATGAGAATGGGGAAAGAGAAAAGCCTGTCTAGAAATAGAAAGCCTGTCTAGAGTACAGGTGGAGGCGAGGAAGGGAGGAGGGATATTTGGGACATTGGTGGTGGGAATGTTGCACTGGTAATGGGGGGATGTCCTCTTGTATGACTGAAACACAACCACAATCATGTTTGTAACCAAGGTGTTTAAATAAAAAATATTTAAAAAAAATCAAAACATTCCTGGAAAAAAAGACAATAAAGACACAAATTGTCAAAATTTATGGGACACAACAAAAGCAGAACTAAGAGAAAAAATGATAACTTTGCAAGCACACATCAGGAAGGAAGAAGAGGCCTATATAAAAAGCTTAATGACACAGCTTTTAGAACTAGAAAATGTCCAACAAAAAAAAAACAAAAATAGGTAGGCAGAAGGAAAGAACAAAGCTTAGAGTAGAAATCAATAAGATTGAAATCCAAAAATCCATTCAAAAGATCAACGAAAGCAAAGGTTGTTTCAGAATAGGAATGAAAAAGGGGGAGATCCCGGGTTTTGGGAAAGAAAGAAAGAAAGAAAGAAAGAAAGAAAGAAAGAAAGAAAGAAAGAAAGAAAGAAAGAAAGAAAGAAAGAAAGAAAGAAAGAAAGAAAGAAAGAAAGAAAGAAAGAAAGAAAGAAAGAAAGAAAGAAAGAAAGAAAGAAAGAAAGAAAGAAAGAGAAAGAAAGAAAGAAAGAAAGAAAGAAAGAAAGAAAGAAAGAAAGAAAGAAAGAAAGAAAGAAAGAAAGAAAGAAAGAAAGAAAGAAAGAAAGAAAGAAAGAAAGAAAGAAAGAAAGAAAGAAAGAAAGAAAGAAAGAAAGAAAGAAAGAAAGAAAGAAAGAAAGAAAGAAAGAAAGAAAGAAAGAAAGAAAAAGGGGAGAACACCACAGATACTGCAGAGATTCAAAGGGTAATCAGAGACTACTTTGAGAAACTCTATGCCATGAAACATAAAAACCTGGAGGAAATGGATAAATTCTTGAACTCTATAATCTCCCACAGTTAAACCAGGATGACCTTGCATATCTAATCAGACACATCACTACTGAAGAAATTAAAATGGTCATCAAGATTCTTCCCAAAAATAAAAAGCCAAGTACCAGATGGATGCACTAATGAATTCTTTCAAAACTTTCAAGAGGAACTTCTACCAAATTTCTTTAGGCTCCTTCACGAAATTGAAGAATCAGGAAGACTCCCAAATAGTTTTTACGAAGCTAATATCACTTTGATATCAAAACCAGACAGAGAGGCTGCTAAAAAAGAAAACTACAGAAGAATATCCCCGATGAACACAGATGAAAAGATCCTCAACAAAATTCTGGCACACAGGATCCAATGCCTCATCAGGAAGGTCATTCAATATGATCAAGTAAGTTTCATCCCAGGAATACAAGGATGGTTTAACATCTGTAAATCTATCAATATAATATGCAACATCAACAACAAAAAATAAAAATTACATGATCATACCAATAGATGCTAAAAAAGCATTTGATAAGGTCCAACACCAATTCTTGATAAAAAAAAAAAACTCATCAAGATGGGAATGAAAGGAGCTTTTCTCAATATAGTAGAGGCAATGTACCACAAGCAAATGGCAAATATCCTCAATGAAGATCAACTAAAAGCCTTCCCTCTAAATTCTGGTACAAGACAGGGTTGTGCTCTCTCACCACTACTATTCAACATAGTACTGACAGTACTTGCTATAGTGATTAGACAAAAACAAGATATTAAGGGAATCCAGATAGAAAAGGAAGAAATCAAACACTTATTCTTTGCAGATGACATGATACTCTACTTAGAAAACCCTAAAGACTCTACCAAAAAGGTCCTAGAAACAATAGATTTATATAGCAATGTGATAGGCTAAAAATTAACACACAAAAATCAATGGCCTTGTAATACACCAATAATGATAGGGAAGAAATGGACACTAAGAAAACAACCCCATTCACAGTAGTGCCACACAAATTCAAATATCTTGGAATCAACTTGAGTGAAGACTTGAAGGACCTACACAAAGAAAACTATAAAACACTGATTCAAGAAATAAGAGAGGACACTAGGAAATGGATTTTTGGATTGGCAGCATTAACATCATGAAAATGGCAATGCCCCAAAGTATTGTAGAGATTTAATGCAATTCCTCTAAAGATACCCATAATATACCTCAAAGAAGTAGATCAAACACTTCTGAAATTCATCTGGATTAATAAACACCTTCAAATAGCTAAAGCACTCCTTGGGAAAAAAAATGGGAGGCATTACTTTACCCAACTTTAAACTGTGTTAAAAACCAATAGTTATCAAAATAGCATGGCATTGGAATAAAGACAGACCCTCAGATCAGTGAAATAGGCTTGAGTACTCAGAGAATGTTTCTCAGACATACAATCACCTAATTTTTGATAAAGGTGCAAGAAATCCTAAATGAAGCAGAAAAGCCTCTTCAACAAGTGGTGTTGCCACAACTGGTTAGCCACTGCAAAAAAGCAAACTCAGACCTCCAGCTAACATCATGTACGAAGGTAAAATCCAAATGGATTAAAGACCTTGATATCAGACCTGAAACCATAAGGAATATAGAACAACATGTAGGTAAGACACCCATGATATTGAGACTAAGGGCACCTTCAAGGAGAAAACTGCACTCTCCAAATAAGTGGAAGCAGAGATAAGCAGATGGGAATATATTAAGCTGAGAAGCTTCTGCACTTCAAAGGAAATAGTGCCCAGGATACAAGAGCCACCCACTGAGTGGGAGAAACTATTCACCCAATACCCATCAGATAAGGGGCTAATATTCAAAAGTGGATCACCAGGTGTAAAAAATAGAACTGTAATACTTAAAAGCAAAAAATATTACCATGAAAATAAAAAAAGATATCAAACTATATGGTAGGTAATTTTACTTCTTTTATATCTGACATAGAAATAGGATCCAATATGTATGAGGAATTTAAAAAATTCGTATGTCTAAACATATGTGTAAACAATGTATTCTAAAACTGTGGAGAAAAGCTGAAAAGATATTATACCTAAAAAGGCATGCAGATGGTCAAAAGCAATTGAAGTATATAAATTAGCACTGAAGGATATGCTAACAAATGTAAACTTTACAAGGATGTAAAGGAAATGCTAATAAAAACTAAGATGTCACCTCACACCCAGAGACTGGTCATTGATAGCAAGTGCTTACCATACTACATAGCAATTCTGCTCATAGGTATTTCCCAGGAAACACAATACCACACAATCAAGAAAATCTATAAATACTTACGTTTTTAGCAATGCCATTTATAATGGCCAAGATTTGCAATGCCCTATAATAGATGGTGGATAAAAGGTACACTTAAATGCCACTCAGCTCTAATAAAAACTGTTTCAACATAAATTAAACTAGGGAGGCATGCTAAGTGAAATAATCAGCACAAAAGCACAAACTATTCTAATATCTGAAAATAATAAAAAGAAACTTCTAAAAAATTCTGGAAAAAATAGCTTCAACATATTGAGAAGCAAGTGTTGAAGAAATAGTAAAAGTGGGTAGGGAGATTGCATGTGCCAATCCTGTTTTCCATTAACTATCTTGTTACTCATGCATAAGCACTGAGTAACACTGGATATGGCCACCTCAAAAACAAACAAAATAAACCCTAAAAGTCTTAGAATCAAACTGTCATTAGATGTAGAAGATAGCACTTTCAATATTTAAGGTAAATCATTTCTCAATTGGAAACCCATCATAGCACAAATGTAAAAAATAAATGTTTCCCAAAGACAACTTCAGAGATATATGAGAGTCTAAAGGACAAATGAAACAGAGGTAAAAATCAAGATATTTGAGAAAAACTAGAAAAAGTAGTAGAATAGTAGTCGAGTAGTAGAATGATGACCTGAGGTAGTTCAGTTTGGTCAAGGAAATTATGCTAGATCTAAGTTGATATATTCGCAAAATGTAAAACAGACCATCAAACTCAAGTATGTATATAGAAATAAAATGATGATCTTAACTTCACTTTTCATCTCTCAATAAGAAAAATTAAAACAATGAAAAAAACTTAAGTACATAAGGCCTCAAGGTACAAATATCAAGTAAAGTAGGATTCATTTGTTCAGAAGAAGGTGAGCTCAGGAGAGAAAATATTGGTCTAAATCTGATTCTAAAAGTAGATGTTCATGGAAAACTTACAGAAAGGTACCCCATGCCAGGAAGGAAGGCTCAAGCACCACTTCAGACCACGGAGCAGGAGTAGAAAACTCACACAAGTCTTGTCTTCGTGGAACAAAGAGCAGTGGTTCACAAATGACAAATCAGAATAGTGAGTGTGAGAAGAAGTGATGGAGAAAATTGGAGGGAATTGTCAACACAGAAGTTTCAGATTTGTCAGAACTTTACATTTAAGTTTTTAGTCATGGTAGGCAGTGATGAAAGAATTGCTACTTTGCCTACACTCCTTTGTTCTAAAAGTTTAAACTGAGTCTGGATTTTGAAAACGTCAGTTATCTGCTCTCAGGTAGCTGGTGGCACATTTCTGATCAATGTAGATGGCATTAATAATCTAAGTTTGGGTGGATAGTAGATCTTCACTCAGTCTTTATCTGAAGAGCTTGGTTATATGTGTTAAGCATGTGCTAAAGGAATTGAAGTAAGTGTGGAGGTGTGGATGTCCAGATCAATAGCTTAAATCAGTGCAAAAATATGTTAGCACATAATATGTTACAATTAAATGTCTAAGTAAATGATATGAAGATACAAATGTACTTCTCTCACACATTCTCTTTCAGGGAAGCTCTGAACAGTAGTAAAGAGGAATCTTCCTGAAGAGCCAAGTAGGAGAAGTTCCTTTATTGTGGTTTTGTTTTGTTTTGTTTGTTTTTAAGAGCAGGATGAAGTGAGATTCCTGAGCAGGAGTAAAGGGCTCTCCCAGGAGCTAAAGTGTCAACACGATCAGGAAATAATGAGCAAGGAACAGAACTGGTGTGGTGGACTGATTTGTGTATGAACATTTACCCAGTCTAGTCTTAGAATGGCACCTACCGTGGGATTTTGCTGCAGAGGTACTGGATTGATGTTGGAGAGAACACACCATTTTCCAGTGGCTTTTTTGTTCAACCTTTAGACAAACCATTGCTGAGGTAGTGGAGCTGAGGAATTGGGTTGTCATAGTGTCATGGATAGAAATAATGCAACAATTCACAGGCATGGAATAACTACATGCTAAAGTGGTCATTCTGCTGCAAAATAACCAAAGTGATTCTTGGGTATGGCCTTCTCCTTAGGAGTCTACCCTTTGATGGCAGGTTGATTATATGAAAACCACCTACTCCGAAGGAAATAGTGATTTATTCTTAACAATATTGAGAGCTACTTAGGATACAGATTTTTCTCCCAAGCCTGCAGCTCCTTTGCAAACTTCACAATCCGAGGACTTTGGACACCTAATTTATTTTAATGGTATATTTACATTATGGTTTATTACCATAGAAGCTATGGTGCACCAAGAATGAGTGTCAGTGGCCAAGGGATGATCCTTTCCTCCTTCTCAACCATTCTAAATTCTATATCTTATAACTTGAAGGGATGCAATTGTTGAATGAACTGTTTAATATTCAGCACTGCTGACTATGCCAGGGACATGGCTGGGAGTTAAAACTCAGCCATTGATGGCATTCCCAACAGCAGTGAATGTGAGTTCCTTTCTCTCCACATCCCCTTTAGCACTGATTCTTCTTGTTCTTTGTGATATGTCCCAGTTTCTGTGGTGTGAGATGATACCTCATTGTTGTTTTGATTTGCATCTCCCTGGTGATTAGTGATGTGGGGGCATTTTTTATGTGTCTTTTGGCCATTTGTATTTCTTTTTTGAGAAATTGTTCATTTCTTCTCCCCATTTTTTGATGGGATTAGATTTTTTTCTTGTGAACTTCAGTCAGTGCCTTGTATATTTTAGAAATTAGCCTCTTATCTGATGGGTATTGGGTGAATAGTTTCTTCCACTCAGTGGGTGGCTCTTGTATCCTAGGCACTATTTCCTTTGAGGTGCAGAAGCTTCTCAGTTTAATATATTCCCATCTGTTAATCTCTGGTTCCACTTGTTTGGAGAGTGCAGTTTCCTCCTTGAAGGTGTTCTTAGTCTCAATATCATGGGTGTCTTACCTACATGTTGTTCTATATACCTTATGGTTTCAGGTCTGATATCAAGGTCTTTAATCCATTTAGATTTTACCTTCAAATATGGTGTTAGCTGGGGGGTCTGAGTTCACTTATTTGTAAATAGCTAACCAGTTATGCCAACACCACTTGTTGAAGAGGCTTTCCTTGATCCATTTAGGATTTCTTGCCCCTTTATCGAAAATCTGAGTACTCAAGACTATTCCACTGATCTGAAGGCCTATCTTTATTCCAATAACATGCTATTTTGATAACTATTGCTTTGTAATACAGTTTAAAATTGGAAAAAATAATGCCTCCCAGATTCCTTTTCCCAATAATTGCTTTAGCTATTCGTGGGTGTTTCTTGTTCCAAATGAATTTCAGAAGTGTTTGATCCACTTTGAAGAATGTCATGGGTATCTTTCGAGTAGGGGTCTCAAACTCAATTTACCAGAGGGCTGCAGGAGGCAAAGTCAGGGTGATCCTTGAATGCAAAGTCAGTAGTAAGCCTTGAAAATTGGGGGGTGTAACCCAAACAACTAAAACAAAACAAAACAAAACAAAACAAAAAAAGATTCCTCTAGGACAGGGCCACAAAATTTTGTACGGAGGGCTGCGAGTTTGAGACCCCTGCTTTAGAGGGATCACATTAAATCTGTACAATGCTTTAGATAGTATTGCCATTTTAATGCTGGTGGGATTGCTGTCTAGTCCAGCCTTTATGAAAAGCAATATGGAGATTCCTCAAAAAACTGGAATTTGAGCTCCCATATAATTCAGCTCTACCACTACTTAGGGATAACCCTAGGAACTCAAAAATACAATACTAAAATCCCTTCCACACACATATATTTATAGCAGTGCAATTTACAATAGCCAGACTCTGGAAACAACCAACATGCCCTTCAACATATGAATGGCTAAAGAAACTGTGGTCCATATATACAATGGAATATTATGCAGTGGTCAGGAGAGATGAAATCATGAATTTTTTTATACATGGATGTACATGGAATTGATTATGCTGAGTGAAATAAGTCAGAAAGAGAGAGATGGACACAGAATAGTATTACTCATCTATGGGTTTTAAAAAATAAAATAATTTTTATAATAATTCTCAGAGACAATAGAAGTAAAGGCTGGAACATCCAGCTCATGATAAGAAGCTCACCAGGAAGAGTGGTGAGTGTAGTTAGAGAAATAACTACACTGACAACATAACAATGTGAATGAATGAGGGAAGTTGAAAGCCTGTCTCAAATACAGGCGGAAGGGGGGCGTAGGGAGGTGTGAGATTTGGGGCATTGGTGATGGGAATGATGCACTGGTGAAGGGGGGTGTTCTTTAAACGACTGAAACCCAACTAGAACCATGTTTGTAATCAAATTGTATAAATAAAGATGTTAATACGAAAAAAAAATCAGCCATTTAGGGTGTGACATATTCACTTACCTCTAGTAGACATTTGGGTTCACAGTAAAGGAGTACCTGGACTCAATAGTACAATTGATCTTCACATCATATTTGCTATTCAAGAAATTAGGTGCCCTCCTCTCTTCTACCAACCGTGCACTGGGAGAGTCACTGACAAAGGTTCTGGATCCAAAGGGGAGACATTTACTGAAGACCTCGGGGACACAGAACCAGTGTGCTGGGATTCTGGGATTTCATTAATTATTTTTTTATCCTTCCTTTTTGGCTGCACACAAAGCAGAGCTTAGCATGCCTCTTCTCAGAAGGCACATTTGCAACTGCCCAGCTGGTTTTGTGGAGAAGACCATCTGCCAAATGTCTGCTTATTGTGAAACAGTAGCTGTGAGAGGAGAGGGCAGTGTGTAGTCTCAGAAAACTCTAAGAAAGACCTTTTCCCCAGGATGATCACAAACATAGCCTAGAATAGGTGAGCTACTCACTGAACTGAAGACATAGCTGGAGTTGGTCTGGGGAATGGTGACAGGCCTATCTCTGGCTTTGGTGCAGCAGTGAGTTCCTGCCAGTTTCCTGCCAAGACATCATCACAAAAAATGTAGTTCAGGTGTGAATTGATACTCTTCCTGGTGTGAGTCAGTGATGGTGCCCACAGGTCCTGGGAAGTAACGGTCAGATGCATTTCATCTAAACTTAACCCTGACCCAGAGATCATTTAATTTTATTTTTTTCCTTAGGATATAATTACTTATCTTTTTGTTTTTTCTTTTATTTTTTTTTTAGCACTCTGGTTACAAAATTATATTTGATTGAGTTTCAGTCGTACAATATAAATTACCCTTAACCAGTGCACATTTCTTGCCACCAATGTCCCCAGTTTCCTGCTGTCTGCCTCTAGAGCAGATATTCTCTCTCTCATTCTCTCTCCTCACTTTTTATTTTTTTGACACTGTGGTTTGCACTATTGTTAATAAAAGGGTATCAAACATATCACTTTATCCCCTTTCAGCAACCAGTTATTGTCCCAAGTGATCAATTCCAACTATCATTATTATAGTGGTATCTTCTTTGCCCTGTCTGCCCTGCTCCACTACTGTGGCAATCTTCCTTCCATGGACTGTTCCTCCTCACCCTCATCTCTATTTACTGTGGATATTACCATAATATCTATTTTCTTATATCTAACAAATAAGTAGGATTATTCTATGTCTACCCCTCTCCTCTGACTCAATTTACTCAACATAATGCTCTCCATACTCATCCATGTATAAGCAAATATCATGACTTTATTTTTCCTAAGAGCTGTTTAGTATTCCACTGTGTATATGTATCACAGTTCTTGACTATATTTCTCTTAGGACTTTACACAGTAACTGTGATAAATTCTCTGAACCTTACGTTTCATTGGGTTTTTATGGATCGTTTGTATTTTCACACCCTTCGCATCTGTGCTGGTTGGATTTTAACACTTGACCAGAATGAAGATTTAGCCTCTGCATTTTCATTGCAAATCTCATGTCAACTTATACTTTACTTCATTTCCTTTTGGAAATACATAAATTGAAAAGAAATCTTGCTCATATTATTTTAAGAATGTTCTGATAAGTACAAAAGGAACTTCTGAATTGTTTTCTCAGTGTACATTGTGAACTCTTTTTTTTTTTTTCTTTTTGTGGGTTTTGGGTCACACCCGACAGTGCTCAGGGGGGGTTATTCCTGGCTCCAGGCTCAGAAATTGCTCCTGGCAGACACGGGGGACCATATGGGACGCTGGGATTCGAACCGATGACTTCTTGCATGAAAGGCAAACGCCTTCCCTCCATGCTATCTCTCCGGCCCCATTGTGAATTCTTTATTTCTAGTCAGATATCTCTTTCAGGTTTGCTGTAGACTCAAAATGGAGGTGTCCTCTGTGTTCCTGCATTTCATTTCCACCAGGAGTGGTGGGCTACATTGAGCTTTAATTGCATTGTCTTGGTAAGGAGTGAATGTGAGCACTTCATGTTTTAAATGTCTTTCTGAACAGACATCTGAAAGTCTGTTCATTTATTTTGTTAGTTTCTTAATTAGTTGATTATGTATTGGGTTATTTGAATCTGTGAAAGTTTATTTAAATGATCATTTTTCACTTTGACAAAACTAAATGCTAATATTTCTATTTGACAGTTTGCACTTCTGTAAATGTATGTCCCTATAAATCTTTGCCTTCCCTAAAGTCTTATATACCTTCCTCTTTATGTTATTTTTACATTTATTTATTTATTTATTTTGGTTTTGGAACCACACTAGTGGCACTCATAGCTCTAAAACATTCCTGGCATTCCTGGCAGATTCAGGGGACCATGCGGGATGCCAGGAATTGAACTCAGGTCTATCCAGGGGTTGGCCTTGTGCAAGGCAAACATCTGAGATTTATCCTTTATCCATTTGATTTTACTTTTCTTGCTCATTTGAAATCATTTTTTTATCACTTGACAATTAAAACAAAAAGCCTGCTGAAGGGATTTATTTCATATCTGAATCCAAATTTAAAACTTTTTAAACTCTTTTTATTTTATTTTTGTTTGTTTGTTTGTTTGTTTGTTTTATGGCCTGATAGTGCTCAGGCTTACTCCTGGATCATCCCTCAAGGAACTCTGTTGGTAGCATTAAGAGACCATATAAGGATTAAACCTGGATCAGCCACATGCAAACATCCTACTTCCATATTACTGCTTTAACACTAGTATTTTTATTTAGAAACACCATGACTCCATGAGTTGTCTGATCCATGGATATAGTCTGCTTCTTCAACTAGTAAATTTAGTACAACTCATCTTTCTTGTGAGTCTTTACTCATGAGCATGAAAGTGTCACAGGTGCCAAAGCTTTACTGAGAAAGGGGCATATCATTGCTGGCAGCTGTGTGAGTGAGTACAGAATCAGTACCTGATCTGTGCAGGGCTGATGTGTCCACAAATAAGTAGAGAACCTGATCTAGGTCTTAGCTACCTTGCTCCCTGCTCACTAAAGTAGAAAAACATACACCAGGTATGAGTCATATGTAGAGTTTGTAGGTAAGATTAAAGATGCTCTGAAGTTACAAATCGAAGATGAGGAGATGAGAAACTTCCTAGTAAACTCTTTAGCTTATCATAACGCAAATTCGGCCTGTAGATTAGTATTGAATACATTAAATGAAAAGGCAGATGTGAATGATTACCTTTATGCCAGTCGGAATGTCTATGGGGAACCCCAGACCCCACCCCACTTAGACTCAGTACAAACCTTCCCAGTTACCAAGGGAACGATGCCTTACTCCCCTCGGGGACAGGACACTTTCCGTAAACCAGATCTTTGCCCAAAATGCAAAAGGGGTCGCCACTGGGCGAAAGATTGCAGATCCAGAAACCTCATTGATAATAACCTAAGTAGAGGTTTCAACACAGTCCCCAGGAGGCAAATCACATGCTACCATTGTGGAAAACAGGGGCATATCAAAAGAAATTGCCGATTCCTTATAAATTCAGCTCCTCAAGAACACACATACAAGATGCAGGGAAACGCAACAATAACAAATAAAGAAAAGGTGCTTCTTATTGCCTGCTACACAACCTTTCTGGCGTCTCTTCGAAGGATCTATGTACGTCTTAGATTTATCTTCTCAGGAGCTTGTAGTTGATTCCTTGATACATGTTTCTGGTTTTAGACACCCTTTGTTTAGGTTAGAAGTTTTTCTTTACATTTTCCTGTGATGCGCTTATGCAAACAAGCGCTCTTTTATTATTGACTAGTTTTTCCTTTAATAATTGTAGACAATATTGTTTGTTTACTAAAAACAAACGGGGGAATTGTTGTGTATGTAAATATTTTAGGGGATTATTATGTTACTGACTCTACCCTGATCGGTGATTGTGCCCTACCCTAGGGTGTGACCTGGCATTCTGCCCCCACCCTAGGGTAGTACCTGATTCTGCTTCCACCATTGGGTGGTATCTGATCCCACCATTGGGTGGTACCTGATTCTGGGAGATAAAAACAAGGGTCTGTGGAAGGCCAGAGGCTTTTGGCAGGAACTGATGCTGAGGCTTTGGACTTCAGTCTTGTCCACCGAATAAAGCTAATATTTCCACAAGCCTGACTGTCTGCGAGCTGTTTACCTGCCGTTTCACCTCAGAACCGTAGGCTAGACAGGGTGGCAGACGCGTGCTCCGAGCTGAAGGGGAAAGACCTCATCCTCCATCCCTCCATCAGCCAACCTCTTCAGGGGCTGACTTGCAACAACCAGGGTCATTGGTTTCACTCCTATGCCTGTCTTTGGCAAATGCTACAGGTTTAAGGGATAATACAATTTTGGTTGAATAGATTTCTCTTCATGTATGGAGCTTACTTTCTCAAACCTCTATAGAAATGTTTGTGCTGTTGACTGTTTATAAATAAATCATTCTTTGTTTTTGAGAGAGATGATACACTTAATTTGAAAATGTAGAATTTCAGGGCTAGAGAAATAGTACAGCTGGTAAGGCACATAACCCACCAGAGTTAGATTCTTGGTATTTCACATAATCCATGTCCCACTCCCTTTTTGGAGTGATGTAGTTCGGTAATTTATAGACAAGTATGATCTGGATGGCCACAGAACTTCATCAGAAAAAAAAAACAGCAAAGTCTTAAAGGCATGTCAACCGCCTCTTTGCCCATATTGAATGTGGGTTTGCTGCTGGATTTATGTCTACACACACAACCATTCCACTTGTTATTTCTTTGTATTACAGCACAAAAGTGCCTGAGTTGACTCCCCCTTGGTCCAGCAGCATATGTGCCATGTCTCTGTGCATTAAAGTCTGTTTTCATTCCTTTGTTCTTATTCAACAAACAGTCATTTCAGAACTGAACTTTCCTCCAAATATCAGGAAAGTTAATTTGTGCTCTGGACATCAAAGAAGATTTTTTCAAAAAGCACACATGTCTTGGTCCTCAAGATGGCAAAAGGTTCCCAGCAGACAGAGCTGCTGCCCTCCATTGCACTTGCTAGAATCCACTTTCTTTTAACAATCACTATCTTGCAGATGCAGATCTTATCACTGATTTCTATGGTGTTGCATGGTAGTGCCAAGCTGCTTTGACTGTCTTTTTCCCTCTCCTGATCAGCAGTAGTGCTTAGCAGCAGGCTTCAGAAAGCTTCTGTGTGGACGCAATCTACCCTAGTGCAGACCCCTGACCAGTTGAATATTAGCTGGCAAATGACAATGCAATGAAACCAGAGGAAGAACAAATTAGAAATTTTCTTTTCTTTTAGCCTGAACCAATTTGAATAAGGGAGAGATTTCTGTTGACCCAGCCAGAGTGACTAGACTCTAGGCATAGAAGGGGGAGGGCACGTTAGAGCCTCAGACTGGCAGCTGCTCTCAGCTCTCCCGGATTCTGTGAAGGATGAAGCTGGAGCTGCCTTTTCGATGTGGAGAGAATTTACCTTTTGAATATTCTGAAGGGGCACATTGCACAAGTGCCTGAGGAGCTAATTGTCTGGGTGCCCCGAGGAATGCTGCAGGAGAGGGGTGAATTTCATGCTCTTGCCCAGAGGCGATTCGCATAGTGCTCCGTGGATAAAGGCTGGCGGCCCCAGCTGGGAGAAGAGTACCATTATCTCCCAGCTGCATAGGCGTTCTGTGAGGCTTGGTTCTGCCTGGATGCGCAGCATGTCTGCCTGAGAGCTGGAGACACAATTTTGCAGGAAAATTGGAAAAAGCCTGAGACATTTCTCTTTACGACCTGTAAGTACAAAATTCTGCTGTCTGCAGCAAGGAGACTGTGGGGGCTGCAGCCTTTCTTTCTTTCAATGTCTGTATTAGCATAACAGGTGAAAGGGTGGGGAAGGTCTTTGGCTTTATGCTGTTTCTTGCTCACTACCGCTGCTGCAACCGGCATCTTCTTCCCTTTCAGAGAAACCAAGCAGGGTTTGTATTGAGAAGCTTAGAATCTCACCAGGGAGAGACCACAGGTACATTCTTAGTCATTGCTGCAGTGAAACTCATGTGCGAGATGACATGATGGTGCTAATCCGGGGAATCCTGGGACTCAGTTGCTTGTTTCCAAGGAGGTAGATGCTTCCCAGTCTCTATCCTAGGGTTGGGGGTGTGTGCAGTGTTCATGAGATTATTTAAAGTCATGGTTATCCAAAGTTTTCTGGGGGTGGGTTGGTAAGGGATCAACCCAGACTGGAGGTCATGTGATCTTACCAAATTTAGTCTTGGCATTTTCCTTTCCAAATAGCCACCTCAGTCAGCTTTATTTACAGTGTTGTGGGTTTGACAATACTGGGGACATTATGACTTCATAAAAAGTTTCACAAGTTGAAGACTTGGGAAGGAAACTTTATGAGCTCTGAGATTAGTCACACACACACGTGCACACCATTATGTTAATGTGGTATTATCAACCTTTTGGGTTGGAGGAGAAATTGGAATTTATAGTTCATAATTTTCCAGTAGAAAATTTGTCACCTTAAATAACTAATATTCATCCTGTAGGTGCATATTTGTGCTGTTGCACTCACTTATTGTAATTCAATATCATAACTGAAACCATTCATTTGAAAGCCTCTTTTTAAAGGCTGTTTATGCTCACATATAACTCCTATTCACCCCTTTCAGAAATAATAAATAAATCTCTTGTCAAATAAAAAAGATTTAAACAATCATCCTAAGTCCTAGTAGACACATTGATAGAAAAAAAGTAAATTCTACTGAACCAATTGGAAGATGAGGTATTCACACTTTTATCTACAGTGACAATATTTTACATAGATCTTTCTAAAAGAAGCAACCATATGTTGACTATTGAATGACTTGTTTTGCACAGTTTTCATTTATTTGATGGGTTTGTTTATCATCTTTTTTATTGTTGTTGTTGAAGGCTTCACCAATTTCAGTGTGTTGTTTTCAGAAGAGATGATGTAGAAATATTCTTTTTCCAATCCTTTACCTCCCCTCATGAATGTGCCATTGCAGACAAATTCTGAAAACACACACAAAAATACTGACATGATCTGTACAACAAACAGGACTAGAAATCTATTTAATCTCTGCATCTCCATGATTTCTTTATTCTTAGGCTATAATCATGGGTAGGGGGTTCAAAGTCTTCAAGCAAATAAATCCACAAACTTTTAATGTAAAGCTTTATATGAGGCTATATAAATGCATAACTTATCACATCTTACCAAAATTTCATCATTTATAAACTATTGCATGGCGTTCTTTTCTTTGAACATTTCTAGTGAACTACTAGAATAGATATTTTATTAGTCTCCCCATTAACCTCTTTTACAAAATAACTTTTGAAACAAATTCACTGTGTCATTTAGAATATTATTATATATTTGGTCTAAAACTAGACACAAATATTAATTATCTTGTGAAAAAATATAATGTACATTGAGTTTTTCTTTTTATTTTTGACAAGGAAACATTACATTAGTAAGAAAGTAAATTTGCAATATTACTTCTGCTGAATGGAAGGGGACTCTAAAGGAATTGCTTATATAATTGTTTATGAAATTATTTCAACAACAATTTACAGGTGAAACAGTATATGTTCATTAAAATAACTCAATCTAAATATATAGGGTCAAGAAATATATAATCAAATACGAATTATGATATTTGAAAATCACATTGGTGATTACTTCTACCTAAATTCAAATAAAATGAGAGAGAAATGTGAGGAGGATTAGTACAAAGAAATTTTTGCCATAATTCTTTTAAATAAATTAGAAAATTTAGATAATATGAACAGAGTTTAAAAGATTGAGGCTGGAGAGATAGCATGAAAGTAGGGCTTTCACCATGATTCGCCATGCATGCAGAAGGACAGTGGTTCGAATCCCGGCATCCCATATGGTTCCCCGAGCCTGCCAGGAGCAATTTCAGAGCATAGAGCCAGGAGTAACCCCTGAGCGCTGCCAGGTGTGACCCCCCCCCCCAAAATAAATAAAAGCTTGGTATGTAAGTGGCCTTTTAAATGAATGTGACTTTATTCTTATAAAGAGAAGTAATAAATTTAATTTTTTAATTTTAGACAAAATAAAAGCAGATATGAAACCAAAACAAAGAAATTATTGTTTCAAGTATTTGTTTCTTTTCACAAGAAATTATAGTTCAAGGAAAATAATAGTGCTAAAGTTATGAACAATGGTGACAAAACTATGAATAAGTGGAATTCATTTTACGATGTATGTTTAAATATGAAACAGCCTTTTATAAGTCTGTTATGATAATTAAGACATTAACACATGTAACTTATGGCCATCTGTCTTTCACCACCTTAATGTTAACTATGAGATCAGTTTTGCATTATTGACATATAAATTATTTATGCTTTGGCAGAATTCCCACAGTCTTGGCATAGACTCTGCATGTAACAAACCCTTAGTTATTTCCAATTTTTTTTCATTGATCATTATTAGAAGGGGCTACTCTCAACAAGGAGGTTGGGATGGGAGAGAGCTATGTTTCTCTGCTCTGTGCACAAATGCCTCATACATCTTTATCTTATAAGTTGTAAGAAGTTGTTCAACATTCCAGGAACAAATATTTCACTTCAAAATTGAGAATATTGGTAAACATTGCTGATCCTTTTCCATACTGAATTGGATTTTATTTTTTTAAATGGACTTAAAATACACAGAAACATTTGTCATTGAAAACAAACTGATTGATGTCTACATGATATTTAGATGTTTTTGTTTTGATTTTTGCTACAAAAGTGCCATGGAACTAACCTGACATGTGAACACTTCCTTAAATATGGTAAGCACCATTGATTAAATATTTGTTTTATTCAAGTCATTTGGTTTAGGACTGAAGGATTAGTTTTATATAGTTTGTTTTGCTCTCTGCTTCAGAACCGCAGTTCTGAAAATAAGATGTTCGATCTCTGTCTTCACTATCTATTATATTAAATTTTAGTATAATATAATTAATTAAAATTATATAGTCAAATAATATAATATAAATAATTACTATATTTTTGTACCATAAGACATACCTTTTCCCCCAAAAGTGCATCTTATGAAGCGAATGCAGCCTGGAGATGAAGTCTGAGTGCAGGGTAAGAGAGCATCTAAAAACTATGTATGTCTTATGGTCAGGTGCATCTTATAGAGTGAAAAATATATATAAATAATAAAAATTAGTTTTTTAATAATTTTTTTTTTTTTTTGGTTTTTGGGCCACACCCTGTGACGCTCAGGGGTTACTCCTGGCTATGCGCTCAGAAGTTGCTCCTGGCTTCTTGGGGGACCATATGGGACGCCGGGGGATCGAACCGCGGTCTGTCCTAGGCTAGCGAAGGCAAGGCAGGCACCTTACCTCCAGCGCCACCGCCTGGCCCCAGTTTTTTAATAATTTATTTAAAAAAAGTTCCTACAACAAGTCAGTAAGTAAGATGTTCAGTCAGGGGTGTTCTGATCTGACTTAATCTTAGATCACTGATATTGATGTGATCTTTTTCTTTTCCTCTATGTTTTCTAATATTGCTCCCTGCTATTTTGACATTATGATTACCTATAGCATTTACATATTTTTATTTTAGTTTGGGTACTGGGGTTTTATTTTAATTTAGGTAATTTGATTTACTAAGTTGCTAATGACAATATTTACTTGTGTCTTAGAGGGTTTAATCTATAGGAGGTAATTATGCCAACTTTATTTTTCAACTCATGTCTGATCCCTCTTTGTTAATTTTCCATTTATCTTTTTCCTTTAGAATGCATGCATGAGAAAGAAAAGCAAAGCCCTGATGAGTTTCAGATATGTAGACATTCTGTGAGCACTAGAATAGCTACATGGCTTTAGTAATGTATTAAAAGTTATAAAAAATGAACTACCAAGATTTATGCCTAATGCAGACTATAGATATGGATGATTTTAACAAATTGTTGAAACTTATTCCACTTTAGTGTAGGGATTAAGAGTGAGATATATGCAGAAATCAGGTACAAACTAGCACATAATCAGGATTATCTGTGTCCACCTCAACATTTGAGAGAGGTCTTTGTCTTCTGTTGCCCATTGCTAATGGGACTGTGGTTCCCTTAAGAGGAATTCACTCTTGTTGGCTCTGTGATTCCTAGCAGTGGGACCTGCTTCTGTGACTCCAATTTTCTCAGCATGTATTCCACTCCCCTGGCTCCCTGGTACTTAGCAATAACACATGTTCCTGTGGCTCTGTGGTTCTCAGGAGAGGGAACCGTTCCCATGCATTCATTATTATTAACAGTGAGATCCACTCATGTGGTTCCATAGTTCTCAGTAATGAGACCTGGTCCAATGGCTCTCTAGTTCTCACAGTAGGTATATGGGCATTGTGTTTGAGAATTTGTTTTAGGTTCATGTCCTTTCATCTTTCTCAGTGAAAATCAAATTTGATTTTCATGTCTTTATTTAGATTTACTTCTTTCCTGCCTCTCTCCTTTATTCCTTCCTTTTTATTTTATTTCTGCAAAGCAAACAAGAAGCAAGTCTTTAATGGTCTTAAGAAGAAAAGAAATGATACCCAATCTACAACAGGCTAGACACAGAAGGGACCACTTGTACTGGCAGCCCAGAAGGCAAAGGAAGGGCGATATGGGATGCAGGCTGGGAACAGGGGTGGAGGGAGGACAACATTGGTGGTGGGAATGCCCCTGATTCAATGTCACTAGGTACCTGAAAATACTGCTGTGAATTATTTGTAAACCACTTTGGTCAAATTAAAAATTATTAATAAAAAAGAAGAAATATTTCCACTTGGGAGAATTCTTTAAATAAAATTTTCTTGCTCCTGGCTGCTGTGAGGATCATGTAGTGCCAGATATATACTCTAAACTATTTCCTCAGAGAGACACACAGAACTGTCTCACTCATCTATGGGTTTTAAGAAAAATAAAAGACATTATTGTAATAATGCCCAGAGATGAGCCACAAAAAGTGGTGAGTGCAGTTAGAGAAACAACTACAATGACAATGTCAATGAGTGAGAGAAGTATAATGCCTGTCTCAAATACAGTCAGGGGATGGAATAGGAGGGAGATGGGGACATTGGTGGTAGGAAGGTTGCACTGGTGAAGGAGGGTGTTCTTTTTTATGACCAAAACCCAACTACAATAATGTTTCTAATCACGGTGTTTAAATAAAGATGTTATTTAAACAAATTTTAAAAAAAGTACCTGACTTTCATCATTCTTAATGAAAGGAGTTCTTTAAATCAACATTGGGAAATAGCTCAGTGTCAATGGTCAGGTTTGGCACATCCAAGGTCTTGAGTTTGGTCCCTCACTCCACATAACTCCACCCAAACATTTTGGGCTCTGATGCAAAAATATGAATTTGTGTATAAACTAGTACAAAATTTTGTGACAGTTAAATACATGCCACAGACCATGCTAAAAGATAAAAGAGGTCACTGTGAATTTTATTGACTCCTTTAATTCTTTCCATTGATGAGTGTGGCCTCTTTGCCCCATCTGCTGTGGACACTAAAGTAATTCACAGAGAATCAAATGGGAATCTAAATGAGAAGTTCCAATAGTAGATGAGAAGAATAAGTGTGTAATCAGTTAAGTGGGTGAGTGGATGTCTTGGGTTGAAGTTGCCTTTTGAAGCTTCCCAAGAAGCCAGACCAGCTTCTGTGACCAGACTGAGTCCTGTGTCTGAGAACCAGAGACTGGCACCTCCCCTGCAGCTTGGCCCAGCCAGTCACACAGCTTCTTTGTGTCTCAGTTTCCACATCCTTGTGCAGAAAATAATACTGCTTACTACATAATGCTAGCAAGAGGATTAACTGAGTTAATGTATAACATATCTAGGAAGATCATCTTAAAATTAACCAAGTAAGTAAAAATCTCAGTATTTGTTAATCATTTTCACATTAATGTCACTTTATAGAAATTGTTTAGGAGCTTCAAGATCAATTGGAAAACAATAATAAATAATCAAAAGGATGAATAATATAATCACCACTCAATCGATGACAAGAGCTGTTTAGGAGAGAATTAGATCTGGAAGTGAAAGTCATAATTGGATATAAAAATAGTGTTCAGGGAACAGTGCCAAGAAGTTCTGAAAATGCACACTTAGGTTGTAGTTTCAAAACAGAACTGTTCTAAGGATGCTGAGAAACAGCCTTTTCTTTCCTGACTCTAAAGCACACAGGAAGCCATAAATCAGCACCTCCATCCCTGCACTCAAGAAAACATCTCCTGGCTTAAGCTATAGTTGTGTGAGTAGGCATTGGCCAACCTGGGCTCAATTTCCGGCACCCTGTGAGAGTGACTCATGAGCTCAGAACCCAAAGTAAGTGCTGAGATTGCTGGTTTGCCCCCAAAACAAACACAAAAAAGTCACAAAACACTTGCCAATTTCTTTCTTAATGTTAATAAGTTTTCCTGTTTATAACTTGAAATGTTAATGTCCTAAAAATAAGTAATGCATGCACCTGAAAATGACAAGTATAAAATGTGAAGGCAGAGGAAAGATACTAAAATAAAAAATTTATATCCTCCTACACAATTTTGCCTGTACTTCCCAGAGTTATTTTCAATTGTTTATTTTATCGTATTTCTCATTTCATGCCTTTTATTAGATTGAGCAAGCATTCTTTATTCACCTTTTCCAACTTTTACTAGCCTAAAAATTCAATACTACATTATGTTCTATGAATATAAATATTCTGACATAAAATAAAGGCTTTGCACTCACACCCTGCTCCCAGACCAGCCTGCAATAACAGATAAAAAATGCTAGAAATAGGCAACTCCAAAGTTTCAGGTGTGATGGCTGTGTCTGGGGGTCAATGCTGTGGGGAGTATAGGGCTGTGTCTCCTGGAGGTGGGGATGTGGGTTCAAGTGACGCATCTTATAACCTGGACCAGAAAGACCACACAATGAAAGATCTAAAGAGACCTAGGCCCCCAATGATGGTGACAGATGGCACCTTGTTCATCTTGCTGCGGGCAAAGATGAAGGGAAGATGTGAGGAATGGATATTGTACCTATGGATGCTGCTCCTTACACATACAACCAGGCATTCTGGGATCACTCTCATGTCTTTATAAAAGTCAGGAAACAGGACATAATACATTCCTTCCCAGTATTTATGCCTCCCCTGTTTTATTCTCACTTTTCTTGGGAGGTGCCCAGGAAAGACTCGGAATAATGAAGGCTATGGTCAGTGTACCCAGAGTCGGGCATGGGTCAATTCATGTTCATACAAAAACTTGGGGTGGCTCACACACCAGGTTCTATGATAATTCTGTCCTCAGGACCCAGTCAGCCCCTAGTGTTCTCAGCCCCTTTGCTTTCAAATACAGCCAGGGCTTGTGGCAATTGGAATGCCTGTTTCTGGGTAGATTTTTGTTTCTCCTTTCTCATTGTGACACTGAAAGATACAATGGGCAATTTCTCTTATACCCAAAAGTAGCAGCTAGTAAGATGTGCAAAAGTGCAGTAGAAATAGGCAACTTCAAAGTTTTGCACCTGGACAACTCGGGGCTCATCTCTAACACCTCATATGGTTCCCAGAGAACATTTAGGAATGATCCCTGAGCACAGAGCCAGGAGTAAGTCTTGAGCACTGCCAGGTGTGGCCCTGAAACAAAGCAGAGGACCATCAGAGTTGGCCCCAGAACTGCCAGGCTCTTCCTCCTCTTCCATCTTATCTCTGTTCCCAGCATCTTTGAGGGCAGTGTGACATGCACCTCAGCACCATAGAGGCAACTAATCTTGCCTTCAAGCTGACACAGATGAGTGTGGGCCTGTCCTTACTGTCTTCTGTGATGATATACCAGCTCCAGCTAATCTTGGACTGACCCAGTCTGGCACTAGGCTGCAAATGGCAGCTTGCCTCCTGCATACCCCTATAGCTCTGAGCCCCTCTACCCACCCCTTTTACATCCTTTCTACTCTTTCCACAGCCCCTCCCCTTCTCTGTTCTGTGCCTTCCTGCTGTTTCTCAGAACAAATTTGTGATTTCAGCAATTTTTCATGTTTCATCAAATAACTTATCTCCTTTCAAAATTCTCATCCCTAGAGCCTGGCAGCAGCTCCCTGGAATATGGATATGGACTTGTGGGGTCCTCTTCCTACCATCCTCTCCATGGGACACTGCTGAGACCATACCACTGGGGCTTCTCTGTGTTGCTTCTGCTCCATCATTTCCATTATTGGGGATGGTCCATGCATTGAATGTGAGGGCTGATCAAAGGAAAAGTAGGAAGCTGAGACCGGATGGAGAAACACAAGAAGGTGCTTCTGACTGTTTCTGCAGAAGTGAGAAGGCTCCTGGCCCAGGTAGGGGGGGTGACTGAATTGTGAAAAGAAAATATGGAGGATCTTGGGTATTGTTCAGCAGATTGTGCCTGCGCTTACCAGCTATGGGGCTGCAAGGACAGCCTCGGTCCCTGAATGCAGGAAATGCCCCTGAGCATGCCCCACACAGGGAGAATAGCCCATGCTGGGCACTTAGATATAGGTCACCTACTGTTAGGTTATACCTTATTTTACTTAAAACAAAGATTATTTCTGGTTCCTTGTATGTTTGTTTATGACTTGGATTCACCCCAAAACAGAGATTGTCTTACTTGTAAACCTGAGTGGGACTGGCTCAGGGTAGCCTGAGCTATGTGTTCTTACTGCCCCATATAGTGGTGATCTGTAGTCAAAAAACAGTAGTTCCAGCAGTCAGCTTGATGAAAATGTAAAGTATAAGACTGCCAGACTAAATGTGTTTCACCCTCAGCCAGATTTGGATAATTTGATGTGTGACCCTGATTCAGACACATTCACCTGAGGTTGAAGATATGGTGTGTGGTGTGATTTTACAACCTACTACTCAGTCTGATTAGAAAAAGGAGCTCTTTTGTTCTCTTATGAGCGCTGAATCCATCTCTGCCAAATAGGGCACTGCAAGCTCCATGCTGGGTCTATGTAGAGGAGTAGACTTGGTACAATATCTACAGAGAGCAAACAGCACACTAGAAGAGGGACTCAAAAATTTCCTAGGATGCTGAGTTTTCATTATTCTAGATGATGAAAAGGTTCAGGTTCTACCAAGGATTTGGTATTTGTACGACAAGGAATAAGTATAGGAAAGTAGCATTTAATATTGTATTCATGTTTTGTAACTTCCTAATCACAGACCCTGAATGTTTTACCTAAATGCTATTTATTTTTATAAAATAGGCTCACTACAATAATAAAATGCACTCAGATTCTACAAAATACATCATATTCTTAAGGAACTGAAGTAAAATACTCCTTAGAGACACCGACAGAATTAAAAATCAAGCAGAATAAATTTTAATTCCATTTCATAACTATTAATAGCTATATATGTATATTATACAAAACTTATACAAAGAATATACCTTTTGAGTTATCCTTATAGTCAAGGTATGGTATCCTTGAAATAAATGGGTATATGTGTGTGTTGGTGATGTATGTCTATGAGCATGTAAGTATGAGTATATGTGTGTGAGCATGTGTGTTTGGTGAGTGTGAGTGTATGTGTGAGTATGCTTTTATGAAAATCTAGCATTGGGAGAAATTGAAATATTCTGTTACTTGTTTTGTGTCTTTAGTTTGGGAACACACTGGGTGATGCTCAGGGCCTTCTCTTGGCTCTATACTTTGGGATCAGGGATTTGGTAGACAATATGAGTGTTGGGGAAGTAACTCCCAGTCATTTTCCCCTATACTCTCTCTGTCCCCAGGCCTTTCCTTTTCAACATCTAACAGGTGAAAAGTAAGTATGATGGATGTGTAATGGGAAATGATTGATGCCATCATCATCATCATCATCATCATCATCCTTGTTTTTGTGGCACCTGTTCACGGGCTCTGAGGTAGGGAAAGAAGTGACTATCGGGAGCAGAGGTCACCACAAATGGGGGTCTAGAGTTCTTCACCCATAATGAGTTTACAGGTCAGTGGTCAAGCTTTCTGGTGATTTTGGGACCCCACATTGTCCTGCCACCACAGTAGCACCAGACAGGCATTGAATCTGCATCTGGAATGTGGGGAAGGGTGACACCAGGCTCTCTGTGGGTTCTTCTAGAACAAAAATGCACCTAAGTTTGAGTTTTATGGATTTTTAACTTTGGTTTGAACATTTTTTAAACATAGTTACTAGATCTTATATTTGTAGGCAGAAGCACGTGAAGGACAAGGAGAAAAGAGATAGGAAAGTAGGCATGGCACTTTGCATGTGGCTAATGTAGATTCAATTCCTGACACTTCATTTGATCTCCTGAATCCCACCAGGAGTGATTCCTGAGCATAGAGCCAGGAGTAAGACCTGAGAACTGCTGGGTATGAGCCTGTCCTCCAAAAAGTGTTCTTGAAATTTTATATATTGAGGTTCAAAATGTGCACTAACTGTATTAGTTTACATTATATACACTAACTACAAAATAAAATGTACACTAACACTATACTAAAATTAATCATATTAAGTATAAGAAAAAAATTATTGGGCATATATTGAATCAATAGTTGTATTTTAGGGGTCAGCAGAGATAGTTTATGAATTGGAACACATGTTTTGCATACAGAACACTCAAGTTGTATCCCAGAACCCCATATCTAAAACCCATATCTAAGAACCTCAGTATCTTCTGAGCCCTATCAGAGTCACTCTTGAACCTAATGCCAAGAATTAGCCCTGTTTAGCTAGTGTTGTATAGAGATCAATATACCCCAAATAACATAGGCTCATGCACAGACAGGTCTGAGCAATGATGGTGGCTGATGTTGAACTTCTCTGTGATAATGAGGTGCTATAGCTTGGGTGGACTTGGTTATAAGGTGAGTGACACCAAGCAAGAAATCCACACAGTGACTGGGCCTTTGAGAAGCTTCACTGACACTTGAAGCTAAGAAAGACCCAAGCATCTCTTCACTCTCAAAACCTTTCTCCTTTTGTATGGGATTTAATCTGTCATGGACTTAAGCTACCTTTGATTTGGCCTTCAAAATGCTTCTTCTATTCTTGATTCTTGAGGCTTATGTTTGTCAGAACAACGCAGAAGCAATTATGCAGAAGGAGGCAAGTATTTTCAAAGCCTGATATGGGGTTTTATTGGGCTGTTACTGTGTTTCTGACATGGGTCCTGCCTATCATCACTAATAGTAGCAACATGGTGATTCAACACAGAATTTTTGGAGCTAGGCTGAGTGTTGGGAGAGGAAATCAGTTAACCTGGCTGATAGATAGGAAGTTATCACACAGCATTACTGTACAACCATTGACTTTGTTTAGTAATTTATAATTTTGATATGCCCATTCCCATGAAAGGGCCATTGTTCATTGAACAACTGGTTCATTCCCTATATAATTATGATGTGATTGCATATTTATTTGTCGCAAATTCAAGAACATTAATTTGTAGCTGCCATTCATTCCAATGTCAAAAATGCCTCCTTTTATTGTGAGGAAAAAAGTAATGACCTTTCTTGCCTAAAATTAGATTTCTTTTTAAATGTATCATTAATCATGCTTTATACTTACCCAAAGACCATAATAAAATGGCCCAGAATTTCTAATACCCCAGGGAAACAGGAGGCCAGTGGGTATGTGTGCCTGTTCTGGAAGAGGTGTGGAGGGCTTTGTACCCTTTGGACTTTGATGCTAGATGCCAATTGGTAGATTAGCATTAGTATCGAATGTCACCCCAAAGACAGGCTACACTCCACCTCTGAGCTTAAGTACAGCTACTGAAGAGGCCATGGGGTGCTTTTGTTTTTTCTGCCCAATTTGCCAAAGAACTTGTTTTGACCCAAAATCAGGGTTGTTCTCACTGAGGGGATCTTGTAAGCACACAGAGAAACAGCTAAATATTATGGCCAGAGTAGCCTCACACTGAAGGGCAATGGGGACATTGAATGCTTCCTAAGGTAACTTGTGAAAGCCCTAGTGTGGTGGGTCTCTCCCTCCTGGGCTACTGTTTGCCATAATGAAGATCATGGCTTGGCTGAGAAGCATTAATGGAGAGGTTCACTATTCCTTAATTGGTGCTTCTGTGTTGTTAGCTGCCATCCATGAGTAATCATCTGAGGGTGACCTGGCGCATGATGGTCTCAGACCCCAGGATGTCTAGTGAAGGAAGAAGAAAAGTGATCCAAACCATAGCTGGGGACAAGACCTTCACTTTGCCTGGTACGAAATTCTTGTCAGTTATGGAACTGGTGTTTGTAATGCGAGTGGTGTCCAGTATGAGATCACATCTCCTCAAGCTACAGCTATGTATTTGGGTGAGATATAACCTCAGTATCTGCTGATTCTCTGCATATTTGCAATGTTAAATTAGTAGCTGATTTTAAAGGCAGAGGCTTAAATCGAGACTATTAGAAAAAGTAATAACTTGGGTTGGGAACAATAGCACAGTAGGGCATTTGCCTTGCATGTGGTCATCTCTGGTTCAATTTTTAGCATCCCATATAGTACCCCCGATCCTTCCAGGAGTAATTTCTGAGTAAAGATACAGGAGTCACCCTGAGCAAGTCCTGTGTGGCCCAAAAACAAACAAACAAAAAGTATTAACTTTTAATATTTCTATTTTGGAGTACATAAAGAAGGTAAACTTTGTTTTATGAGGCCCTGTAATAATGTTAGCACATGGGGAGGTCTTTTTAATGATGATCTTAACTTTGTTTAAGCCTTTAAAATGCATAATCAAACAGTATTTCAGTTTTATAAATTCTACTTAAAATGTGGAAGAAAATGATAGTAAACTAAATCATTAGGGCTTGATCCTTTGAGTGTGTTTAGGCTATTTAAGGAGAGATCAGAACCACTGATTTGGCCTAGTGGACACAGATTCTCCTGGGATGGTAAGAGGGTAACAGCAGGGGAGAGGAGTAAACACAGCACGTGCCTGAACTGCTTGCTACCTGGCCCACGAATATGCAACAATTCATCCCAGAAGAAAAGAGATTACACTTCTACAAAGGAGCAGGAGAGACACACAGACCAGAGTCTTAATAGCAAGCCAGTTTCAGCTCCTTACAGGGAACATGTTAGATACTGTGGCATTGCACAGTGAAATACTGATTGTGCAGAATTCTTTAGTCTTCTGTGTTCATGTTTTTATTCCTAACCTACAATGAAACCATAGAGAAGGTCTAAGACAGTTCCTGCCCTGAAGCATGAGGGCTTCCCCTCCAATTAGATCAGTTGGGTATGACCCTGGTTTATATAGAAAAAAATATATAGCAGAGCTGAATGAAAAAAGAACCTAAAGGAGAACCACAAAACAATAAATCTCATATATAAGGCCTTGTCTAACACTGTTTGCAGCCATTCCTAGGGCTTGATCTGTGTGTTTTAATTTGGTACAGGCTACATTCTTCTCTGTCACCGACTTTTAAACTGGGCAGTTATTCTAAGTCTCATGCTGTTTTCTTATTTAGAATTCATAATGATTCATTTTACATTAATTCTTTCATCCTTATAGGTCAGAACAGAGAATGTGATAAATAGCTTACAGTAATGCCATTTTTTCATTCTTCTCATGTCAATAGTCTTGAAGATAATGGTAGGAAATAAATCTAAAAGGATACAACCAGCCCTGTGTTCCATTTTCATTGCCTGCAGTAGTGCTGGCACATGCTCATTTCCCAGTGCTCCTCTTCTCTGGTTTGTAGTGATAGCTGTGCATACATGTTATTCTTTCCATCCAGTTCTTTTCTGTACAGGTACTAGGTTGCTATTTTTCATGACAGGTTCACTTGAACCCCTCAGTGAGAGCCATGAAGCCATGCTGCCTACCCTTGGAGCATTTGTTTTTCAGGTCCTGTATCACATCCTGTCCCCCAAGGTGTGTGTGCCAACATTTGTAGTCAGGAAGAGTGCTTCAAATTCACAGCAGCTCTTGTACTAGTCACTCCAAATCTGCTAGGAGAATGGAGAATCGCCTTTTCAAATAATTTTGTCATAAAAACAGAATCTCTTCATTTAAGATATACATATATGCATTCTTATTAAACCATCATGGTTCACACCCATCCCACCCTGCAAAACAAGATGAGCCAGAGAAAGATGAACCTCTTTTTATCAAATAAATAGCATATGCATGTTTCAGAGAGTCATGGCTTACCCATTTATAGTCTAATTATTGGTTGAGAAGATAAGTAAATAACAAATTATCATATGAAAACTGTGAGCTGGGGAGTAATTAATGTAATAAAATAGATTGCTCAATATGTGCACAACTCCATTGTCAAGTCTAGGAAAAGAGCTTGATTTCCAGAGAAAATGTAGCAGCAAAAATTTTTAAGGGCTGAATGAAATCATTTGGGAGCTAGGGGCAAGAGGTGATTTTACATGCCTAAACTCACTGTCAGCGTGACCCGGAGGGGTCACAGAGCATCTCACCACAATGTGGCACCATCTTACCTGCAAGCACTAGTCTATAGTCTTGGAGGTTTGGCAGCCTGGTGAAGTGCATTTCTGAGCCAACTCTCCAGGACTTTTTACTTACCAAGCCACCACTGTCCCTTCTGAGGTTTTCATGCTCACATGCAATCCCTTGAGAGGGCATTCAGAGATTTAGTTAATTGCATTTCAGCTTCATTTTAGCTGAAATCTATCAGCAGAGGAGAGCCTTTGCAGTCTCTGAGTGCAGATGTGGGCTTAGTAAGGCCGATGCACGTAGTGGGGCTTCTCCCTGGCAGCCAGCAACAGTGAGTCTAAACTTTTTCTGGCCTTTTATGGCTGCTAAGCTTTTTCTGCAACTGAGCTTATGTGGCTGGTCAGAGAGAGCTGCATAAAAAAAAATTAGGTGAAAAATAATCTTTTGTCCACCACTCATAATTCAGTCTAGCTATCCTCATCAGATTCCTGCATGATGTGGGGGACTATAATCTAATAAAAGGGTTTCTGTTTTTCTATCTCTAACATCAAGCTCTAAGACTTGTAAGGAGTTTTGAGAAATGGGATAAATGAAAAAAGCTAAATGTGGGCAGTATTGAAACATAGACTCGGTGTGGTTGGGAGGTCAGGGGTGTCAAAGTGACAACCATTCAGGAGTCTCTGCCTTAGAATGCTGAAAAAAGGCATCACTTTCTCACCATGAAGGAATGCACAGAAACTGAAAACAGGAAGCCAGCTAGATGTCACTAACTATCCAGGGAATAGAGAAAATGTGTTTCACTGCCACATACACAGATGCCATTGTCCACTGAATAAAGAACATGCACCTCACTGCCACACACATACCAGTTTCATCTGAGCAAAGTGTCCTAGGTTTGATGTTGATGCAGAATAGAATGTAGAAAGAGGTTTGAAGTAGAAGACTGATATTTTAGCTAATTCTTCTACAGAGAAATGAAAAGGCCCTCAGTATATTTAGACACACACACACACACACACACACATGCACACACACACATACACACACACAGACATCCAGAGTCCATCAGGGTAGATGAGCACAAGGTCCAAGGTGATGGGCACCCAAGACTGTCAGACTGCCGCTGTCCAGCTCAACATTTCCTCTCAAGATGGCTGATGAAGATAGAGTTGCAAATAGAGATGCTAAAACATTTTTATCCAAGGAAAGGAGGCTAAAAATCTCATAAGAGGTGTTGAGGAGATGCTCAAGACAGGGCCACAGCACTGTCAGGTCCCTGGTGCAAGTCCCACATACTGTCGGGTAACATCATGTAGAGGGTGTTTCTGCTCCCCTGCCCCCCCCCCAGATACAAATGGGCCCAAGAAGCTTCACATTCTTAAGTCTCAGTATTGAACCTTCTGTCTGGATCTATATTATAGGCCCTGGGACTTTGAGCATTAATTGCAAGACTACCCCCACAAAAGTAGCTAAAATAAAACTCAATGGGAAATAAAAATGATTGCTTTAGTTTCCAATTATGAGAGCTAACATTAAAACAACACAAATTAAAGTGGAACAAAACTATAATCAGTATAATAGTGCAAGATGAAGTTCAGGGTTTCAGAAAGGAATAGAATGCAAAGGAATAGAAATGTTTATAACAGAGGCAATAAGATTATAAAGTTAAATAATATATGAAGTACAACATCTCAGGGGACTTCTAAAGTAAAAATGAGGGAACAACAGAAAGAAAAATAAAATGAAGCATCACAGAATTATCACAGAAATGAAGACTTGATCTTAGGTTCCAAAGGGACCCTCATGTCAGCACAACAAATACAAAGGACTGCAGTAGGGGCACAGCCCATGCAGAGGAGCAAAGATTCCACAACCATCCTCTGAATTAATCATAGATCTCCCACAATTAGTATCTCCAGTGGCCTTTCCCCACTTCACACACATACCAGAATCACACCATGAAGTGTAAATGTGGATCAGAGTTATAGTAGCATCCTATGTACCTTAGGAGTTCATCTCATCTTCTGAAAAACTGTTCCACAGGTCTAAGAACACCAACTTCCCATGCTAACCTTAGGCTGGATCTCTAGAAAAGCAAACATTTATGCCTGTGTGTGAGAGAACCAGGTTGGGACAACTCTTGATAAGGTTGTTTTGGAAGAAAACAGGCTCTGTTCTGCCACATGCAATTGTCCCTGACCTACGGGAAGAAAAAAACCTGAACTTCTGCCTAGCTACCCCGGTCAGCAACAGGAGTCCAATTGCTTCATCCTTGTAGTGGTGCTTAGGATCAACAGCAGATTTGTAGCGGGCAGAGAAAGTTGAAGTCTTATAAAAGACACACAGTGTTCAGGGGAGAATTGGGGAGGTCGTGTCTGCACTTGGATACTGACCCATACATCTTGTTATTATTTGATGGTCACCTTTGAGTTTTTAAAATATTGTCCATGTACATTTGAGAATGAAAATAAAGACTTGAGAAAGACTGGGTTTTTTTCGGTGTATGCAGTATGCCATACAGTATGTGGAGTGTGGTGTTTATTAGTGGGTGTGATTTTGTATGTGTATATGTGGGATTTTAGGGGTAGGCTTATTTATTTATTTATTGGCTTTTGGGTCACACTGGCGGTGCTAAGGGGTTCCTCCTGTCTCTGAGCTCAGAAATTGCTCCTGGTAGGCTCTTAGGGGACTTCATGGGATGCTGGGATTCGTCCGTCCTATTTTGGCTGCTGTGCCAGGCAAACGCCCTATCACTGTGCTTTCTCTCCAGCTCCCTTTCTCTTCAGATCGCATAAATCTTTCATGTTTTACTAAAGATTTTTATGGAGAGGAACAATTCTGAGTCTTAACTAATTTTTGAGGCCTTGCTTCCATTTGGGGGGGGGTGTAGATTTGATGCATGTATTTGAATGAAGATTTGTTTGTGTATTTAAAATCATATTATTAAACATGTGGAAAAATGATTATTTTGTGCTTTTTTTTCTCCTTTTCTTTATCCCCTTGCATAGGCACAGTAACTATTGGGGTTATTGTAGAGGGAATTCCCTTGACCTAGGAGACACAGGGTTTCTCCACCCCTGAAGTATACTGTCATGGGATTAACTCTAGACTCCTTGCATGATCATTTACTCTCCCCTTGCTGCTTTCGTGGTGTGCGGAAGACTTCTGCTTTGTCTTGGATGGTAAAATCAGACCTCTGTTTCTAGAGATCTTGGTGGCTGTGCAGCTCAGGGAATGGAGTTTATGAAGTCTTTCTTTGTGGTTCTAGCAATTATGTTTCTTCAGTGTCGTTTTAATCCATCTTCTGTATTCGGTATTCTTGGTCGTTATATTGCTCCTAGAATGGAGCCTGGGATAAGTCTTTCGTTATGTTTCCGAAAGACCCGTTCAGTTGCGGTTGTCTCAGTCATCCTTCTGAAATTGGAGCTCTTGTTTGTTGAACAAATCGTCAACCAAAAGCTAGGCTAGAGCTTTTTGTTGCTGTTGTTGTTGTTGTTGGTCCCTGGATGTGTACTGTCCAGTCTTGGTTGCAACAACCAGTATATAGCGATCTTGGCTTTTGCACATATCAAAGGGTGACTTGTTTTCTGATTTTGTCTTATTGATAGCTGACGAGGGAGAACAACTTGCTCTTAGATCAAGTTATTCCCATTTCCTCCTTGTCAGGTTATCAATTTAGGACTGGCTCATGTTGGTGTCAGAGGAGCGTTGTAAATGCCCTGGAGGGGATTTGGTTCCTTGAGCTGTTTTGACGTCTTTATTTTGGTGTGGAGATTACGGTTGATGTCTCCAATATTATTTTATTTTATTTTGTCTTGTCTTTCTCTTTCTTTTTGCATTCGAGCATGAGTTGATTTCAGAACCGAGACTATTGTGTGGTGCCTATCTTTATTGCTGTAGTGCTCACCGGTTATTTAATTCGATAATTTTTTCTGTATTGTTGTGGTATTTCAATTACCTTTTTCACATCCTCTCTCAAACTGAGGTTGGAAGCCTCTAGAGAGACTCAGCCCATTTTCAGCGTATTTGACTTTTGACTTCTTTTTTTTTTCTTTTTCCCCTCTTATTTTGTACCCCATTCTATTGCTTTTCTTGCCTTCAAACAAAACCACATACCTCGATTTTTCTGGCTCTATCTCTTAAATAGAAGGGGAAACGAGGGTTCCAGGACCAAACAGATATGAGATCACTAGTAGTAAGCCAGACAAAGAGGGGTCCACCTACTCTAGCAGCCCGAGGGGGTGATGGTGGGTTATATGGGTTGTAGAAAGGGAACTGGAATGGGGGGAGGACATAGTTGTGATGGGTATTCCCCTGATTCAATGCTAATATGTACCTAAAACACTACTGTGAAAGATATGTAAGCCATTATGAAAAAAATATGTTTTTAATCAGAAACTTTCTTTGACTTACATGTATTATTATTATATCAATTATATTATATGTTATGTTATGTCACTATATAATGTTATATTAGCTTACCTCATTATGTTAATCAATTTTGTCTCTTAAATAAATTCTTACAATAAAAATTTAAAAAATCATATTATTAAAACACTGTAATTTACAAAGCTATTAATAATTGGTTTTTAGATATACAATGTTCCAGCACCAATTCTACCACTGTTGTCAACCTCCCTCCACCAATATTACCAGGTTCCCCCCAAATTGCATTCCTCATCAATCATCTGTCGCCTTAGAAGTCTAGGTTGGTTCCAAATCTTAGCTATTGTACTAATTCCTGCAATAAATTATTTTGGGGTACATTTTTATGGTTGAATGTTTTTCTGTCCTGGGGATAGATACCCCAAAGCTGTATGCCATGTCAGTTTTGAGTTTACTGAGAGCCCTCAATACTATTTCACATAGAGTTTAGCCAGACAACTTTGATCCAGCAGTGGAAACTTTCTTTTTATTTTACATCCCTACCAACACAGGTTATTTCCAGTAATTTTGATATGTGCCATTCTTGAGTGAAATTTCATTGTTGTCTTGATTTTGATGATGAACATTCTTTTCATGTGCTATTGCTCATCTATTGATTTTCTCAGAGAAGATTCTGTTTCTTTTCTATCCCCATTTTTTGTTGGGGTTTTTGAATTTTTGTTGTTGATTTTTGTGAGTACTTTATTTCTTCATATATCTGATGTGCTGATTGTAAATATTTTCTTCTATTAAGTTAGCTGACTTAAAGTTTTTTCATGGGGTTCTTTTGCCATGCAGAGATTCCTTAATTTGATATAATTTTAATTGTTTATTGTTCATGCTTTCTCTTTTGCCATTGTAATTATGTCATTGAAAACATCTGTCTATAGACAACAAAATAAGACCTTTATTTGAGAGCTCTGCCTATATTTTCCTCAATGTACTTTATAGATTCATGTCTGATCTCAAACCTTTGATCCACTTTGAATTGATGTTTCTGTGAGATGCGGATCCAGCTTTTAATTTTTACCTGTGATTATCCAGTTTTGCCAGCATAATTTGTTGAAAAGGCAGCCTTTATTTCATTTCATGTTCTTAGCTCCTTTATCAGAGTTGATTCTTATTATAATATCATACTGTTCTCCTTACTCTGGCTTTATAGAGTAGTTTCAATGAGTAGTAGGCAATGAGATACCTCCCAGTTTCTTTTTGGGAATGTGGTTTGGGTTATTCAGGTTTTTTATTTTTAATGATTCCATACAAACTTTCTTTTGGACTGTTTTAAGTTCTTGAAGGATGTTTCTTGAATTTGGATAGGGATTGCATTGAATCTATATAGTAATTTAGGTATGCTCATTAGTTTGATATTATTGATTCTTTAAATCCAAGAGCATGGAATATTTTTCCATTTCATAAGCTCTTTTATTTCTTTCTTAGGCATTTTAAATTTTTCATGATATAGGTCTTTCACCTCTTTTTGTTATTGTTGTTGTTGGTTTTTTTTCCTTTTGTAAATTTATTTTATTGTTATTATATTAAATTAAAGCACCATCTTTCCATTCATGAATGTGGGGTCTCTTTTATTTATAGAGACTTCTAAGTGATGTTTAATAACATATAAGCAATGTTTTATACCTCAAAATGTATATGTGGTTTGTTTTTACTTTTCGGTTAGATTTATTCAATAGACCTGGTCTTCCTTTGAGTGTTATGCTAAATGATATAGCTTTCTCAATTTGTATTCCAACCTTTTATTACACATACATGTTTAGATATATATAGTTGTGTTTTTGACACTAGATTTTATGTATTTTATATAGGACACTAGATTTTTATGTATTTTATATAGGAATAGAGATTATTTTAATTTTTCTCAATGTGTGCATGTTCTGTTCTGTTTTCTAGAGCATTAGATAGTACAGTGGAGTAGGACACTGTCTTGGGTTCAATCTCTGGTTCCCCAGATGATTCTCTCAGTCCAGCCAGGAGTGTTCCCCGAGTGGACTTAGTAATTGCTTAGAAAGCCTAAAGCAATTCTGGGTGTGGCAAACAAAATAAGTTTAACTTTTTTATTTTTCATTCCTTTGATGTGGGGATATTGGACCATGTCCTGAGGTGCTCAAGCTTACTCCGGCTCTGTGCTCAGGGTTTATTCTGACAATGCTCAGAACATATGGGATTCTAGAAAGCAAATCTAGGTTGTCTTAATACAAGGCAAATATCTTAATCCTTGTACTATATCTCTATACTGAAAAATGTAAGTACAATTTTTATGTATAATGTTCCAGAGAGGTCTGTATAATTTTAATAAAAACATAAATGTTTAATTTTAATGATAAAAAGTATCTGCCTATTTACCTTATAATCACTATTAATTTATCTGATTTTAAAAATGGTCAATGGTTGTGCTAATATCTATATTCAGACAGATTCACATAGGGCACAAATTAGTTTTGATTTATTCCTACATAAGTGATTAGATCCACGTGAGGGAGCTAAAAGTAGAATTTTGGACAAAAACATGCAGTTTATTTCAGCCTTTAAAGTCCGTAGCAGGGTTTTCTGAGACTTTCCGGTTATCTCCAGCAAGTAGAGCTTCTGGAGAAAAAAAACTGTAATCATCACAGTGAGATGCCAGAGGCAATGCGAGTGCTTCAGGGTGAAGCTGGGTCAGAACAGATGACTATTAACCAGCCATCTGCCTTGTCCGGTGAGAGAAGTGCTTGCTCTTCCTCACAGCCCTTTGCATTATTGGGAAATAAGTCACAGAGTTAGCAGGTGGCAATTGGCCCTTGAGTTTCTGCCAACAGAGCCTCTTCCTCCGCCCACTGCGAGCCTCTACAGTGTTTTATAATGGGCATTTGACACCCAGAATGCTGAGTAGGAGAAATCATTCTAGGAGTTAAGTCACGATGTGAAAGGGTATCTCTGTGATGCTCATGAGCCAACTGTGTTCTGCCTTTAGGTAAATAAAGTTCTTAGCATTTCAAATTCTCTCATTTCATCTCCCCCTGAGCTTCATTTCCAAGCCTGAAGAAGCCATGTTTTCCTGGATGTGTATACAAGACCTTGTTCTGCAGTCTGCATTCCTAGGATTAAATCCATTACCTCTTGAAATGGCTTCAAGTTTATGCGTGTTTTGCTCATTATCCTTCTGAGATTTTGTTTCCTTGTTTGCAGCATGGAGAGATGAAGAAGGCACTGAAGTTGTTCATGAGAGCAAACCCACATGTTTAACTGTTCCTACTAGGATTGGCTGACTCTCTGATGTAGCTTCTCTGTTCTGTCACCCTGCATTGAGGCAAGAGTCCCTTGGCTGAAAGGTTTTCAGTGATGAGTGAATCAGTAGCCATGACACTTTTTCTAAATGCACCCTAGGTTCCTGTCTCGCTCTCCTAGATAATCTCTTTCTTGGGACAGGAAATTTAGGCCACACTTGGTGGTATCCAGGGTTTACAACTAACTGGCTCTGTGCTCATATCCTGGTGGGGCACAGGGAACCATATATGGTGTTAGAAATTAACCAGGGTAAGACACAAGCAAGCCAAGTGCCCCATATCTTAGCAGGGCTAAGCTATCACTCTGACCCTTCTCTTCATGTTTTTCCAGTCTTTATTTCCTTTGACTTTTCCACTTGAATTTTCATCCTGATTGTTGAAATCCATAGGGTAAAATCTCCAGCAGGTCAGGACCTTTCAGTAGCCTCTCAACAACCAATATTTGATACAGCAGAGATTTGTGATGGAAACTTGGCCACATTCTAGAAGAGAAGAGTCAAGAAAGGCTCTCAACAAGTTTCTTAATTGTCTCTCTCAGAACATTTCCCTGTTCTCTCAAGATACCTCTCCCACGCATGATTAGGAACTCCACAAAGGAGCAAAGGGGAGGAAACCGGGAGACAGTCGGCTGGGACTCAGCCCTTCACTGTGGAGTCCTGAACCTCAGCCCTGAAACTATATAGGTTATTCCCACAGCAAGGAACCCTGTGTTAACTGAACAGAGAGAGATGTGTATGCATGTGTATGTGAACCCTAAAAAACTCAGAGTCCACACATTTATGTGTCATATATATTACATAAAAGGAAACACTTTTTAATGTATTTTATAGGCATATATAAAAAATAAAATATATATAAGTGCATCTCTGTAAAAGCATTATTTTCATTGGCAAGTAAAGTAGAAGTTTAAAATTTTTATTTTATGACTAAGGCACATCATAAATGTAATTTCCTAAACGTGATAAATAAAATTTTAAATTCCTATTTTATGACAGGCATGCTGTAAATGCAGTTTCCTAAAATTCAATTCAGTGTTAATTATGCAACAATATAAAAAAAACATTGTCTTTGAATTTGGTAACTTTACAAATATGTTCCTGCTATCTAGAGTTTAGTGGGAAAAGAGGAAGATTTTAAAAGATCGTTATTTCACATTGTAAAAACCATATCCATTCTCAATTGATAGTCTTTGAGTTCCTGACTTACTAGTAAAATCTGTGTGCAATGATGCCTACCATTAGAAATACATGTAAACATATAAATTTGTATAAATTTTTGTATTATATTCCCCTTCGATTAAGAAACTCAACCAGCACCATGACTAAATACCACTTAGCAACAATTGGACTCAGCCAATATTACCAGAGGACACATGAAGTCAATATACTAGTTTCATTCCTTATATACAGAAATACAAGTGTAATTGATTTCTCATTTTTAATCTGTTACTTTGATTCCAAATATTCTCAGCATTAAATATATTTTGTTGATTGAATTCCTGTCACTGGGAAAAGACAATATAACATATAACCAGAGGCTCTTTCTTGTTGTTTTTTCTACTTTTTCTTTTTTGTTCATTTCTTTTTGACGCCCTCACCCTCCCACCTGCTGGTGCTCAGAGATTATTCCTGGTTCTGTGTTTAGTAATCATGTCTGGTGAGCTCAAGGGACCATATGAGGTTCCAGGGATTGAACCTGGCTGACTGTGCAAGGCAAGCAAGCACCCTGCCCTCTTTTCTATCTCTCAGGTGCAATATTTCTTATTCTTTCACAACTTTTAGGATTTTCCTTTAAGAAAACTCAGCAGTTGAGGTAATATAGCCAGTCAATGGGGTGTCAGTCTAATATTCATGTTCAGTTTTCCATAAATTTCCGTGTACCATGAACAGTTCAAGTGGAGAAACTGAGCTGAGGCCACCTTTAAAACTAAAGCCACAGCAGAAGCTAGAAGATCCAGATCTTAGTAACTGGCAGGGGCTATCCACAAGGATCAGGGAACATCCACATAGAATAATAGAGCAGATGTGCACATCTCTCACTGGCTATCTTCAGTTCCATCCTGGAGCTGCCCTCAACTGTGCATAGCTGTGTTTGAGGCACAGAGAGATTTGCCTCTCTGTTTCTGAGGTCACCCTTTGTGCACATCATTGCCTTTGCCACCACAAATGTGCTTGAGATATGTTGGTGCCTTCTACTGATCTTGTTGTGTTGCTTGCAGTAAGGTGACACACCTACTCCTTTGCAACCCTCATACTTGGGATAGTGTCATGTTCCTTGGCACTGGTTTGGCAGATACATGACCTTTGCAATGGCTGTAAGTTCTCCTAACTGAAATAGGTCTGTCTGCCCATTGTTACAGCAAATGAAAGAGGGGTAGCTCTGAGGACCTGGAGTATTGGCCCTACTCTAGAGACATGCCACCAACTTTGCTGAGGCTGTGTCATCACTACTCACTCAGGCACAGAGAGTGCATCTTCACAGGCTGAATCTAAAGTGTTCGTGCAAGCATGAATTGACCATTTCACTTAGGCAGCCCAATTATATTTTTATTTTAAATAGGATGATACTGGGCATTCTTCTGAGGGCTAGGAAACTTTTGAAAACTGAATTTAAAGGTAATTTGCTTTCTGTTTCTCATTTCACACATACTTTGCATTGGTGTGGCTAGAACAAGCAAACATGCTCTGACTAGTGTATGTCTGGTCAGCTTCATCCTTTTCATATCCTCAGGTCTATGAAAACACTTCTAGAATAGCCAGGGACTACAGTTGCTGTGCTGATTCAGTTGCTGATGCTGATGTAGGAAAAGAGGACTCCAAAGTGATAGAGATGATCTCTCAGTGACCTGTAGGCTGGTGGAACCCAAAGAACAATGATAAGAGCCAAGACAGGAGCCTGTGGGTGCACTCAGAGGGTCCAAGAGCCCATCTTCCTCATTCAGACCTCTGACTGGGATGTGCTATCCCATTGGAATGGAGCCTAAAGTATGTGGAGATGTGTGACTGACTTGTAGTTCAGCCTTGCCTCATTGTCTTATGTTTTGGAAAGTATAAAATAAACTTTCTCATGGGTGTCCAGGAAGATTAAGCCAAAACTCTTAATGTGTGATTAGTCCTTATATACCTTATATTCCTCATAAACATTCCTTATATTCCAGAGCTGTGAGAGCCACATGTCTACTCAGTATCATTGGTGCCCTTGGAGCCTTCTCTGTGCTAATGCTGCCACAGAGACCTGGCCTGAGAACTCTGGGAACAGGGGCCTCACAGCACTCTCCTTAGTGATTCCCACTTAGTGTTGTAAAGTTAACTCATGTTTATTTGTTCTGGATTGAGTACAAAGAGCAACTCTCTGAGATGAGCAGAAATATGATCTGGTCAGAGTCTCTGGTGCCCTACTCTTCCTTTGCATTACAAAATTGCCACATGGCCACAGTTCTGTGGACCCAGCTCATGCCTTGGTGTCTTTATTTACCACTTTCCTCCTCATATTTGGAATGCTCCTTGACAAATGTATGCTGAGATTTTTAACCTCAGAGGGACATATTTGGTCACTCAATTATTCTACCACATGGAAGACCACAGACTCCCACCTGGTGACTTGGCTGACAAAAGACAGTTTTTTTTCAGCCCAGGGCACACTTATGTCTAACTCAATGTGAACATTCAAGCCTATATCCTAGATAAGGAAAATGAGCTGAGAACCCAGAACCTTCTCTCTCAGGACCTCCCTAGTCTATCTAATGGCTTAAGGAGAACAAGAAAGTTCTTTGGATCAGTTTATCATGATCCTGCCCATTGACAGACTGACAGACTACCAGGTTAGCTGAATGCATGTTAGGCATTGAAGATGTCACCATTGAGATGGTAAGTAGAGAAGTGACTTGTGTCTTGGAAGCTTAGCTATGAAGTTCTGCTCCTGACTATCTTGTCTCAACTCTGATTGTCCAGGGAGAAGTGGAGGATATAAAGAAGTTTATCAGGGACTATAGAGCTTACAAATACACTTAGGCCTTATTTACAGGCACCTGAGGGCTATTCCTGAGTCCATGGTAGTTATTAGTAAATGAAGGCAGAGGAGCCTGCATGCAGGCTGAACCTGTGCATAGAAGCACCATCCAGTGGGTCCTACAGACAATGTGACATGACACCAGGCCCCTCCACACTCCTCAGACTTACTCTAACCATTTAGATAGATAGAAACAGTTACTGAAGATTTTATATATGAAGAGTCTTGGACCATTCTTTTTCATTTAAAACACCATGGACTTGTCTTTGTCATATAGAACAATATGATCTTTCCTATGTCATTGAAACCATCATGATCTTTCTCTGTCATATAGAACAGTATGGTCTTAATGACCAAGGAAACATGGATCATTCTCTGTCATACAAAACACTATGGGCCATCCTCTATCATACAAGACACCATGGTCCATTCTCTGTCATAAAGAGTAGTTTGTTCTCTGTTTCACAGAACATGGTTGTACAGTCTTCTAAAATGAGACATATGTCAGATATAAGTCATAGTTCCCGTGAGTTTCACAGTTTGCTTTGTCTCTGGAATATCCAGGACTCAGAATCATAAAATCCACCTTTCTCAACCCACTTCTGTGATGGTCTTGCCTCACGCTCTTGTGTGGAGGCATTGGGTGAAACATGCTTCCCTGTGGTTACTCAAGCATGGTGGAACTTCCTTCACAAATATATTTCATTTGAACTATGTATGACCATCGCCTCAGGATATCAGTTCATTGGATTCTGCATACTTCTGTTTCCTTACAGAATCAAATTAACTGAGGGCTCTTTAGGGAATAGTGTAAAATGTTACCAAGGTAGCAAAGAAATCACAGACTCTTAGAGACAGTGTCAGATGTGTCTTTATGCCCCACCAAACCTTCAGATCCTGAATCCTGAGGGTGACCTGGGTCTCATTTTCCTGATGCCTCACACAAAAAAGATGGCAGGTATGACCCTTCTTACACTGGAGCCAGCACAGCCTAACCTGCTCTCCTGTCTCAGGATGGAATCCATGGCAGCTGTGCTAAATACTTCAGCCGCCTGATTACATGGATTCTGCTTTTCCCTCCACAGTTACCCCTTCTTTCAGGATCTAGAAAGTGAGCTGCCACTCTCCATGTGTCAGGAGCCACAAGCCCAACCATTTACTTTCAAAATGGCTGCCCTTAATCCCCTGGAGCACTTCTCCTGGTTAAAGTTCTCTGGGTCTGTACTAAGCTAGAATTTGCTGCCTTGAAAGGTCTACTCTTTGTTCCCAACACTGCCCTCTAGAGACACACATAATTAGTTTAATCCTTCTTCCTGAGACAGTGCTTCAAATATTTGAGGATGATTCTTCTCTGCACAGGTCCACTCCTTCCTATTAAGTACATTCATTTCTCTCCACCTACTCTCTACCACTATCAGCTGCTTCATCATTCCAGCTCTACTGCCTGGAAACACCTTCAGTTTGTCACTATTCTTTATAATCATAGTGTAGGAGAAGCACACAGCCCCCTACATACCTTTAAGAGAACCTACTTCTCTGGGTCAAGATACATTCAGATGTGTCTGAAATATTTTTAAATTGGGGCTCACATTTGGAGGTGCTTAGGGCGGACTTCTGACTCTGCTCAAGGATCACTCATGATGAGACTCAGGGGACCATATATATTGACAGGGATTGAACCAAAGTCAGCTGCAGGCAAGGCTAATCAATCTCTCAGGACTTTGTGTTTCTTTTTTTTTAACAACATAAATGAATACCAGCCTTTTGGTTCCTTTATCTTAGTGAATGGTTTCAGAGGTCACCTTTCAAATATTTAAGCATTGTTCCCTAACACCTACTTTTAGCAGACCCCTCCCATTTATGTATTATTTAGTCTATTACCATCTGTTTGGTTTCCTTCAATCTAACATATGTAGAAGGCATGGCAAATAAAACAAATTTTCAAATTTAGTCATCTTAATATTGTATACAAGATGGTATATAGTTTAAATATTTTAGTGACTGGAGACCTGCTCCCAGATGTCTCTGGGTTTCAGTCTTGCAAGTATCAGAGACAATGTCACCCTCTGATTTCCTTAAAGATTAAATCCATGAACAGTGTCACTTTTCCACAGAAAGGTAACCAGTTAGCTCACCATGCTCTCTCTAGCAAGACTCTACTACCTCCATCTATGCATGGTCTCTTGGGGGGAGACTGTCAGTTTCTGAGACATTCCATAGCCTCAAAGAAAACAAATGCTGCCACAATTTCAGCTATTTTCCTAACAAACATATTTGCAACTGTTTCATGCTGTTAACAATATGTAATCTTGCCTCCTCTAGAATGGAAGAAATACTTCTCTCACAATTGCATTCAACATGCTGGGGCTGTCTTCCTACTAATCTGTTATTTGGGATGACGGCCTATTTGGAGAGCTGGCATAACAGTTATCATCAGTGATCGCAGCGTGCTCTGAAAACAAAGAATATGATGGTGCCATTTATCTTCCACTTTGCCTGACTTTGTGAAAATAAGGGTTTCCCAGTCAAAACCAAATTTTCTCCCAGGTCATGCATATTTTATTTTTAATTTATTATTGATTTATTTTGATAGCAAATAATTTCATAAATGCTGAGGCTGGAAATCTGTTATAAAAATTGTCTTTGACCTAGGATTTTTATAAAAGATAAAATGGTGAGGTAACCTGAGGTAGATGTGATCTCTGCGCTGTATCTGTGCAGTTAATCAAGAATCAATAAAGAGGCTGGGACAATCTGGGTGCCTTGCGGATGGCAGCACACCTTGTCCCCTCCCTGCTTGGGCAGCCAGATCTGCATAGCTGCATCCCAGGGCAAAGCTGTCCTCTGACTAAGGAGTAACTTCAGTGGCCATAATGGCCACTCAGAAGTCCTTGTTCCTACAAAAAGAGAATGTCTCCGAAGTGACCTGGAAGGTTTGAGCCCTGCTGGACCTGTTCACCATTGTCTACAGCAAAGAAACAAGTGTCAGCATGAGTGGGCAGAAATGCCATTACTGGCCTAGAAAATTGAAGACCAGCTTTGCCACCAAGTCCCCTTGAAAGACTCTCTGACCCTCTGAGAGTTTGAAAACATCCTGTCTGAGGTTAGAATAAAAGGGGAAAGCATGCACATGCATTGGGCTCTACAATTTGAAAAACTGGATATACACCAGGAAGTTCAAATGTGCCTGAGGCATGTGGATCACAGGCACAGGGCAGACCACGAAGTTGCAGACACAGAGGAACACCAGTTGAGTAATGTATAAAGTGTGGTGCCTTCCTGGTCTTCACAGAAATCTAGTGACAACTTTGGAAGCTTCCACTGAGGGAAGTTTGTGTTCAGCTTCCTTTAGATGATGCAATCTTTGTTTTAGTTTTGGGACTACATCTGGAAACTTACTATGGTTTCTGTTTTCAGTTATTCCTAGAATGGCTCAGTAGAGTGATCACATGTTGAGCCAGGGACTAAACCCATGTCATGTCAGCCACATGCTATACCCTATACTACCTCTGATTCCTGCATTTTTATTAGGATTTAGGAACATAGTAAGCACTTACAATGAAAATTGGCAAAAACGTTCTGCTCTCTGCACAGCTATGAGTAAAAGAGCATTTGCTCCTGTACTATTCTTTTTTTTTGGGGGGGGGGCACAACCAGCAGCACTCAGGGGTTACTCCTGGCTCTGTGCTCAGAAATGGCTCCTGGGAGGCTCAGGGGACCATATGGGATGCCGGAATTCAAACCACCATCCTTTTGCACACAAAGCAAATGTCTTACCTCCATGCTATCTCTCCGGCCCCGACTATACTTTATTTTTATTAATTAATGATTTTTATTGTAACCAAAGTGATTATAAATCATTCACAGTAATATTTTAGGCACATAGTGGCATTGAACCCAGGGCATTCCCACCACCAGTGTTGTCCTCCTCCAACCATGTTCCCAGCATGTATTTCATATCCCTCGACTTTGCCTCCCAGGCTGCTAGTATATATGGTTTCCTCTGTGTCTATCTTGTTGTAGAATGTGTATCGATTCTGTTGTCATTGGCTTTGGATTTGGTGTTTAAGACTGCTCATTTTATTTTTATTTCTACTCAATGTTCATACAACTGCTTATCTTGGTACCATCCATTTATTTCCCTTCAGTTTATGAGGCAGAGCAAGATGATTCAAGTTATGTGTTTATGTTTGAAGAGAAAGAAAAACAAAAACAAAACCAAACACAAACAAAAAATCTGAAAGGGGTCCATCTAGAGGTCCATCTATCTATCTATCTATCTATCTATCTATCTATCTATCTATCTATATATATATATATATATATATCAGTTTAAGAGAAGAAAGGGAAAAGGAAAGAAAAACATCACAAAAAGACAAAAAAAATAAAAATTAAGAAAATAATAATGACAAACAACAAAAACAAATCTACAATGACATAAAAAAGCACCACCGCAATACAGACAACAGCCAAGCAATAATCATGAGCCCGAAATAAAAAGAAAAAAGAAAAAAGAATTGTGCTTTTTAAAAAAAAATTTTTCCCTTTTGTATATATTGGGGAGATTAGAAAGGGAATTCCCTTGGCCTAAGAGATACAGGGTTTCTTTGTCTTGATGCATATTGTCATGGGAATAACTACAAGCTCTGTATATGCTCTTTTACTCTCCCATAGGTCTTTTTGTGGTGTCCGTAAACTTTCTGCTCAGTCTCTGTAACTAGAGATTTTGGTATTTGCACAGGTCATAGGATGGAGCCTAGGACAGAGTCTTTCTTTACAATTCTAGAAGTTCTGTTCCAACACTATTGTGTGTTCTTGGACTATTCTTAAAAAGACTGCCTCCTTGGAAAACTCAGACTTTTACCAAGTGGACTGTTTCAAGCAACAGCAGTGTTACATTTCAGCTGTGCCAGTGCGTGGATTGACTCAGCCACAGCAAAACCTGTGTCTCAGCTTGTCTGGGATATCCTGGTGAGAAAGTAGACAATCAGTCACAAAGCAATGGGCAGTGCTTGATATTAACCCCCACCTGGGATTAATACCCCCAGTCAGAAGCTGAGGGTTCAGGACACTACCTTCCCTTTTCTCAGGAGATAACAATTCTGTGTGAGGCTGTACTAGGATTCCCATACTTAAAATCACTTTAGGATTCCATGAGACTCATTTATTTCTGCTGCCACATGGGCTGGCTGCAGATCCAGACTAAACACAAGTGGCTTTGTGCCCCTTTATCCTCCAGTGACCAGCACATATGGGCTTGACTTCCAGACACAATTGAGCTCTTAGGCAGGGCAGTGGCCTGACCACACTCCTGATCTCTATGGCCTCTTGGAAAACCTTCATAAACTTGGTATCAAGAATAAATGTTGAAAAAATGAAACTAGAAAACAGGCTGATTCCACAAACTGATGGCTTTGTTGGCTGCCCAATATCCCAGGATTTTGTCTTGGTGCCTAAACTCCTGACTGTCTGTAGGGGTAGGACTAAGGAAGCTAAATTTACACAGCAGAATCTCTGTTCCAATGGATGCACAAGAGAGAAGGGCAATGTGCGAGAGTGGGTCCCCAAAACCTGGAGACAGCCAGTGGGGACCAGAGGAAGTAACATTGGCTGTCAACTAGGTCATCACCAGGACCTGTCTACTGAGGTAGAGAATTTCCAGAGTGGGGTGTTCTCACAGCTCTGTTCTCACCCAGACCCAGTCCACCTCAGGGATTGCTAAAATCACCCAAGGACCCAAAGAGTTCACTTTCTTCAAAAGTCTGAACCACATGTGATACCTTCACCACATGTGCCAGTTTGTCAACTTTATAATCCTGCATCTGATATTTGATTGACAGTATTTGGTGCCTCTCAAAGACAGCAAAGTGTAGAGCTGTAGGCCAGGATGTGGCCCCCAACACTGAGCACCCCAGGTCTGGTAGAAGGCAGAAGTTTACCAGGAACATTTGCCAAAATGATGAAGGAGGGAATAGGCACACAAGGTGTGTTAAACATGAGGGTCCAAAGTGGAGAGTCTGTGTATTTATCGAATGGAGAAGAGGCTGGCTGGGCTGGGAAGGACTCAGAGTCCAGCAGTGACCCCATGGGACAGCATCTTCCATCTGGTTGTGACCAGTCCTAGACTAAATGTCTAAGCTTGTGAAGCCAAATATGCTCAGTGCATTTGACTTGTGTGAAATAAGTGAAAGAAAGGCCTATGAAGGTCCAGAAACTCACAAAGGATTAAAATTTCCTGCTTTACTCACATCACACTTCAAATCTACATGCTGTTACAAGGCATTTGAAGTTGCAAGAAAATATATTTTTCACAATCAGAGATCCAAAAGTGTCTAATCATTTAATATCTAATAATTGTATCAAATGTGACTTGTTAGATCCTCTGCAGAGCATATTTTACACTTTTGTGAGGTTATGAATTTTATGAGCCTCTTATTAGATTTCTGTTGGGGTAAAGGCCAAGCATTTTAGCTTGATTTTATTTATCACTGACTACCCTAAATGTCAAAAAAAATTACACAAATTATGGTGTAACCCCAAGGGAAAAAATTGTGTTCATTCTTGAAAGATAAATCTTTAAGAAATTTCTTTGAAGAAATAGCACACAATTTTTCTAATAAAATTAGGAAATAAAATATTTTCTAATAAATGTTTTCTTACAGTAGCATTAAAAACTTCTTTAAAAGCTGTGAAATACATCAGATTATTGATATGTGAGTTAGAATACTTTTCATCTGATTTCTAATGGTGTAAGATCAAAAACAAAAATGGCAATATAATTGTAGGTTTCTTTAGTATGTTTTCACTTATAAAATATATACTTAACTCTTTAATATTTTAAAAGCAATTGAAATTAACGTATTAATAAAAAATTTTATTTTGTTTTATTTTTATTTTGGTTTCAGAGCTTTACCAGCGGTACCCAGGACTTAATCCTCTGGATCTGTGCTCAGAAATCACACCTATTGAGGCTCAGAGAATCAGATGGCATAAGAGGGATTAAACTCATGTCAATTTGGTGCAAGACAAGTGCTTTAACCCCAGAACTATCTATTTGTTCCCACTAATAAAAGTTTCAGTGCACACAGTTGAATCACTCTCCTGTTCATAAACTACTTAGCCAATTTTGTAGCAGATAATATGCATATGTAAGGTTTAAAATGAAATTATGTAACATACAAAAATATAATAACTTTGTTAAATATATAAAACTTAGACACTGTGATTATTTTTTATTAAATATGTTAATGATAATTAAATGCAACCATTAAAATTTCTTTCAGGTTTCTGCTGTTCAAAATCTATATTCCATTTTTTTTTCTTTCAGAACCTTGAGCTACTGACTGAAAGATCAACTTATCCCTGCTGATTGTATGGGAGAAATTTTGACCTTAGAAAGTAGAAATGAGGTTGCTATGGAAACTGGTAATTCTGCTGTCACTCATACACACTTGTGCAAGTAAGTTTCTATTATGAGATTTGATTGATAATTTATTGACATTTTATTTTTTGTAGAAGTGAAGTAATTCTTGCATGCTTAATATTAACTTTAAAGACTACAGATCAACAAAAATTTTAAGATAAGCATTATAACTATTATAGGAATTTTAATCCATTAAAATTATCCTGTTCTTTGGTTTGCTTTATTTTGGGTAGACCACATCTGCCAGTGCTTGGGATTACTCCTAGATCTGTACTTGGGGGTCACTTCTAATGCTATAGAGCCTGCAGTGTGGACACAGGCATGGGCTTCTGAGTGCAGAGTCTGTGCTCAGCCTTTTTTTTTAAAATAATTTTTATTGTAACCAAAGTGAATTTCAAATCTTTCACAGTAATATTTTAGGTACATAGTGACAGTGAATCAGGGCCATTCCCACCAGTAGTGTTGTCCTCCTTTGACCTTTGTTCCCAACATGCATCCAATACCTCCTCCCTTTGTCCCCTGGATTGCTAGTGTAACAGGTTCCCTTTATGTCTAGCTTGTTTTAGATTGGAGGTCTTGATTATGTGTTGTTGACTTTGAGTTTTGTATTTAGATCTGATATTTTTTATTTCCACTCAAATTTCAAGTGACTGTTTGCTCGTGGTATCATCCACCTTCCCCCCCCCCCCTCAATTTATGAGGCAGAGCAATATGATTCAGGTTCTGTGGTTCTTTTATCAAACAAAAACAAACAAACAAACAAAAAACCTACTAGCAGAGGCTGGTGTGGTGGTGCAAGAGGTAGACCAAAAGCAACATGTTTTTCTTTAAAAAAAAATAGAAAGTTGAAAGAAAAACTAAAGAGATAGAAGAGAAAGGAGAGTGTTTTTGAAAACTGTTGACTCACATTGACTTCAATGAAGCAGAAAGTTTAGTAAGTTCTTTTTTTAAGGCATAAAAAATACAGCAATAATGGTATAAGAGTGGCAAGTGTTGTTTTTTGCACCTTATCCCTGAAGTTCTCTAGCATAGGACCGACTCTAGGCTCCAGGCATACTAGGTTATCCAACTCCTTAGTCATGTTCTGTGGTGAAATTTTTTTCACACATTAGCTGTTGTTGTCTGATTTCTGTAGAAAAAGATCTGGTTTCTGTGTTTCATCAAAGTCAGGATGTGGAGCGTCCTCCAGTTTCACCTCACCATCAGATGTGGAGCATCGTGCTCTGCAAGCAAGTTGCTGCTGTCGTTGAGTCATCTGGGTGTCAAGGGAACACTCCTTGGAGTAAAGTCAATGCAAGGGTATTGGTAGGGTCTCCTAGGTTGGGAGTTTGCCTCCTGGTGATGTAGAAAATTTTGGTTGTTTCTGTAGATAGCCAATGCTTCAGGGGTATATGGGCAATGCCCAGAATAGAGTCTTTCTTTATGGTTCTAGAAGTTATGCTCTGTCACAGTTTCACAGTTGTTGTAGTCATTCTTCTGTAAATTAGAGGTCTTGGTTTATGCATAGATGCTAGAATGAAGCCTAGTATACAGAATCTTTCCTTATGGTTCAGACTTTTAAGCATCTCCAGTGTTGATTTAACTAGAACTAACATTTTAATGATGCATTGTCAATTTCCATAGTAATTGGAAGGAGATTTTTAAAGTAAATTTTACATCAATATAGTTTTTCTAGTAAAAGAGAGCAGGGTAAAAAAAAAAGGGCAGGAGAGATATTACATCGTTTGCTTTGCTTGCAGCTGATCCAGAACAGATGATGAATCGAATTCCAGCATCGCATATGGTCCCCTGTGCCTGCCAGGAGCAATTTCTGAGCACAGAGCCAGGAGTAATCCCTGAGCACTGCTGGATGTGACCAAAACAAAAACAAACAAACAAACAAAAAATTTCCTATTAAAAGAATGTGATTAAATGATTATTGCATTAGTAGAGGAAATGTCTTTTGTTTTCTGTATAGTTGAGTCTTTAAGATTGAAGTTGAAGTATTTTGCCTCAAATTTAGAAAACAGGGCCAGAGAGGTAGTACAAGATTAGGGTGCTTGCCTTGCATATGGCTGAGCCAGGATGAACCTTGTTTTGAACTCCAGTATTCCCATATGATCCCCAAGCCAGGAGTGATTTCTGAGCGCATAGCAAGGAGTAACCCCTGAGTGTCACCAGTGGTGGCCCAAAAACAAAAAAAACAAAAAAAAATTATAAAACAGAATAGTACCAAAATAGAGAAAAGGTGGCCTAAAATGTGTTCCATGACAATGAGAAAAATCTTTAGAAGAATTTTTATTCCACATCAATATGTGCTTCCTTTGACCTAGATCTGGAGAAGTTTGTGAATCAGACACTCCTCATAGAATCCTCTGGAATAAAAACGCTCTAAGCATATAAATGGTGCCATGCAGGAAAAAATTATGATTGGGCTAGATGGCTTTTCCCAGTGTGTTTAGCTATGGGTCTTCCAGGACTGACATGGGCTGGACCTTGTCACTGAGACCAAGTACAGTGTGCTTAGACTCCTGACCTGTGGTTCTGATCAGGGTTCCAGGTAAAACCTGATTCCAGGGCTGAGCTCTAACTTCTTTGGACAGAGCGCTAATGTCATTCATGGACATGGAGGTGGGGCATAAAAGGGAAAGGGAAATACAGTGGGGTGGTTGTAGGTGAGTGGACACACTGAGACAGTAAAGGGTGGCATTGCTGCCACAGCACAGGGCACAGTAATTCAGGATCTCAGTGCAGCTCCTGTACCACTCAAACCCACATTGTGGCCTAAAGGTCTAGAAGTTTTAGTGTCCTCACAATGGCATCAACAAAAATAAGAAAGAAACACAATCTTTGATAGGCCAGAAACATAGAAGTTGTCAGAGACAAAATAGGATGTGGCAGTCCACCAAAAGGAAAAGACATTATTTTCCTTGAAAAAGCTTTGTTGAAGTTAAAATATGCAGAATTACATTTAACCATCAGTGAGTCAAAAATATAAAGGAATTTTGCCCAGAGGGAGGGAGACCGGAACAATAACATACCATTCAAAGGGAAGCATTGTTTTGATTTCTGTCACTTTAGTTCCCTGTAACAAAGAACCAGAATTAAGTCATAGTGTATCATTCTAATAGTAGATTCAGAATTAACAGTACTGACTTATCAAGGTGCCCCAAATTATACATATGTGGAAGAAGCCTTCTTTTCTAACCCTCCTGTTTCAGCTCTCTGTCAAAATCTAACATTAACCTGTGCCCTTTAAATGTTTATACTGAATCAGCATAGTATTGCTAAAAGAACTTTTGTCTTAAAATAAATTATGTTATTATTCTCAGAACACATATTAGATTGAAAAATCCTGTTTCTTTTATTAACTTTTATTTATCCAAGTAATATGTGATTCAATGTGTCATCTTTATTCTAAAGGGGAAAATAATTAGATTCATGTTACACAATTTTCTTGTGAAAAAAAATGCATTAGATCTCTTCCTTTCATCTTTTTTTTCCCTAAACCACATAATCTGAGATAAGTTTTCCCTAGAGGGAGGATGCTGGGCCTTTAATTCGCCATTTTTGTTTCCTTGGGCTTGTTGGTCCAGGGCTCTTTAGAGAGCTGTCTTCACAGAGAGATCTCCTTGATTGTTTACCCCAAACTTAGCTTTTATTCATTCTGAAAGGTGAGAAAATTTATCAATTTTTTTTTTGGTTTTGTGCCACACGCAGTGACACTCAGGGTTCACTCATGGCTATGTGCTCAGAAGTAGCTCCTAGTTTGGGGACCATATGGGATGCTGGAGGATCAAATCACTGTCTGGCCTGGGTCAGCTTGAGCAAGGCAAATGCCCTACCATTGGTGCTATTGCTTCAGCCCATGTTAACAATTTTTTGCAAAGAATTTTCCTTTCCAATGTCACTCACACACATATTTTGAAATGTTGAGATTTTTAGGTGACCAGAATTTCTTCTAAGAAGACAATGTATCACACAGAAAATCCATAAAAATTGGCAGGTGTAATAAAACTGCTTTGCTCAAGGATTCCAGAAGCACATAATGGATATTCCTCTGGGTCAGAGTGTGATGAATATGGAGTACATTACACCCATATCTGCCTATGGTCTTGTTCAAATTGATTGTTAGCATAATAGTGCCTTTAGGAATGGAACACCAGGCTATATTTTCAAATCAAGTGGCATCTTTGCAATTTCTAATAGAGATGGCCCAATTTAAAAATGCTGAAAATACCATTTTTTTGCATTTCCTACTCATAAGGGTGGTTATATGATGATCAAATCTTCCTCCAAAGTAATTGATCCTTAGAACCTCAGGTGAGATTATTTTTATGGGGGAATGATAACAATATCAGGAAAAAAAATCCCCCTTTCTTTGGCATGGGAGGTAACAATGAGTGTGCAGAGGAGACATAAGAGAAAAGGTAGATTCATGTTTTCTATTGATGCAGTTGCAGGAGGTAGCAGGTGAGCTGAGGGGCTGACTGTACCAGTTTTCATTTTGAAGTGCCATACAGCTATGACAAATGTAAGACAGAGTGGGGGTATATTTAGTTTTCTACATAAAACCTTCCTGAGACCTAACATCCATTCCATTATCTGACTAAGAAATGTTTAGGCCACCTGACTTTAGTCAGTCTCCTCTATTATACTCTCACACATGAAACCTTTGTGTATTGTCATAGGGAGCTCCAGGAAAACCAGGTTAATGTTCATTCATCTGACCTCTGGCTATTCAGTGTTTGGCCACCCCTGCCAGCCTTTCTGTGGTTGGTAATGTTGTCCCAATACTCAGTCACTACTGTCCTTTGTCTCATCTCCCCAGAACCCTCACCAGGTCCTGTCAGACTCCATGAGTCCAGCTGAGTTCTTTCCTGTTGTCATTAGTGTTCCAGCCTCTCATGCATCCAGAAAATGATCAGTTCTCTGTAGGTGGTCATATGTTATCCACATGTATGGCTGCATGTATCTGTCAAGAATGGTGTCTGACATCTAGCATGCTTGGCAATTTTGTCTAGAATGACCAACAGAAAGGAGTGTACTGACAAGCTTACAAACCCATGTGTTTGTGTTTCCTACATTTTAAGGCATAAAATACATAAATTAATTGCTGATGTTCCTTTCACTGAAGTAGCTCTCCCCTGGGCATTATCCAGGGTCCACTGTCCATCCTTGTTTGCTAGAGATAAAAATAGCCACCTCCTTGGAGCTTACAGGGAAAACAAAACATGATTTTGTGTAACCAGTCATGCCATTAACAAGTTTTGGGGGGACTTGGGACCAATGTGCAGTCACACTTGAGAAGTTACAATGAGAGCTAGAGTAGGCAATAATGGGGAAATGGGCCAATGATACCACAGCTTGTACAAATATCTCCTGGTCTCCAGCATTAACCCATGGCTCCACAGACATCTATAGTCTGTGTCATTTCCCTCAAGAGAGGGAAAGTCAGCCGTCTTCAACACTAGGGCTTTCAAACAATAGTTTGTGACTTTTGATAGATGATTTCTCAGCTGGATTTATTCTGCCCTCTTCTCGTTTTTTCAAAAGCTGTGATGAGAGGGGACCAGAGGGCCACAGAAGTGTTACCCACATCTTGGAACGGATCAACAATTCTCCTAGTGATATAGTAATACAGATTTTCAACTGATCAGTTGTCATTTATTTCATTGTTTTTTAGAGTTGTTTTCATTAAGACATAAGGACTTAAGCAGTTGGTGGGATGTTTATTTGTTTTTTTTGTTTGTTTTTGTTTATTGGGCCACCATTGGCTGTGCTTAAGGGTTACTCCTCTTCTGCATTCAACTTAAAGTTTACTCTAAGTTCTGTATTGCTGAGCTTAGAGGACTATATGGAATGCCAAGGACTGAATCTTGGTCAACCACTTGATAAGCAAGTGCCCTAACCTCTGTACTATCACTCTGAAGCCAATGCCATTACATTTTACAAAAGCAAATGCCACAGTATTTTTAAATGAGTGTGAATGGATGGATCTGGAACTGGATGGAAATAGCCTGGCTTTCACTTAGGCACTAAGCAAGGCCTCCAAAATCTGCACAAGAATCCATCCCAGAAGTTCAAATCGAAAGTTCAAATGTGCTCATGGGCATCAAGTCATTCTATGACTCAATAATGGAGCCCACCAGTATTAATGCCCATGATGCAGAGTGTGCTCAGCCTAGATTGTCTCATAGAGTTAAGACACAGGATGATCATTTTCTGAATATTAGTCATTGATGTAGGTTCATAGTGTGTGCAATGAGTCTGTCTCTAGATGCAGACATGCATGAATGTTGTAGCTGTGTACTGTGTGGGACACATTAGGAGATGTGCAATGCCAGACATGCTAGTGCATGCTCAGGACCTGTGTGGAGAATAATCTGGTATATTAAGCACAAGTCTGTTGTTTAGGATATGCTCTCTTCTGGGTCCATCTGTTCTCTCTGCCCACAGACCTTGATTCTACCTTTTCCTGTGAGAGTGTATAGGATGTATGTAATCAGTGTGGAGTCACTGCTGTAAAGGACTCCACTTCAAGGCACTTTATCAGTTGTATTCTTTCTTTACACTCTAATTACATTTTAAAATTGTTCTTTAAATTTTCCAGTCTTGTTTTAGGCTAATTTATACCTCTCTTTATATGATATCCATCACCCATGTATCCCTGAAATTAAATTCCTAAACACCATCTTCTCATCAAGGTTGAAAGGGTCATTCCATATTCTGCAGTGCCAGGATGACTATCATGGGTAATACTGTCTCTAAATATGCTAAGAGTGTGTGCTCACCATGTACAGTGGTGTGTGATCATACACATGGTAACCACATACCCTCTTACATATCCATACATAGTAACATATTCACTCACATATTCAGTCACACTTGCACACAATACACATGCACACTCCCCCCCACTCTTATGCACTTTCACATACATATACTCAAACATACACATTCACAAATACATTCTTTGACAAATATACACATACACTTACATTCACTGGAACATAGAGACACACACTTGCACATACATCTGCACTCTCACACACTCATTCACATTCAAAAGTGCATTCAGACACAAATACACAGGGGGTTGGAAGCTCTGCAGAGTTAAAAAATACTGGCCTGTTAGTCCCATTAGTGGGGGATTAATACAAAGCGTAAATGTAGGTGGGATCTGTTCAGCCTCTGTAGAATAAGGCATGCTATCCAAAGATCCAAAGACCTCCCCCTCCTCACTTTGTCTATCTTCCTTTGAATGGCTGCATGAATCAGTGGATCAATGGAGTTTGTGTTCTCTGTAGGGACTTCCAAGGTTTCTCATCACAGTTTTTATTCAAAATAAAAATAGGCCAACTGATATTAGAATTATATATTAAAGTGTGACAGTGTTCAAAATTTATTTCCTCATTATCTCAGTACAGTTCAGGTTTGGGGATGATTCATACCTAAAATGAGTATCTGGTAGATGTTCTTTGTCATGTGTAATTCTTACAGTTCTGTGGTAGAAATACTGTCACGTGTCACTGTTTCAACTCTGTTGTGGAAATGGCGTCATGTGTCACTATAAAAATTCTATGGAGAAAAGGCTGTCACTCATCCCTATTACAATTCTATGGTGGAAATGCTCTGTCATGTGTCTCTTAAAAATCAGTAGTGGAAATTCTCTCTCATGTGTCACTCTTACAGCTCTCTGGTGGAAATGCTATCATGTGTCTCTATTATTGTTCTGTGGTATAAATGCTAGCATGTGTCACTATTACAATTCTATGGTGAAAACACTCTGTCATGCATGCCTTGCTCTTAAAATTCCATGGTGAAAGTGCTGTTCACAATAATAGTCTGTGATGGAAATACTCTGTCATGTTGCTCTTACAATTATATGGTAGAAACACTTTGTCATGTGTACGCTTAACAATCCTATGGTAAAAATACTGTCATGAGTCACAATTACAACTGCTTTGTGAAAAGGCTCTGTCTCATGTATCTCTTTCCAAACCCTCCTTCGCTCACATTTGGGCATAAGTGTGTCTGGACATAGGTCTTGTGTTGAGAGTTCTCAGTAAAGAAGTAATTTCTATGAGAGCAGAAACAGTTCTGGAGAAATGCAGTAGATGACCACATTACTCAGTTAATTGGAAATAGCAGTGACTTTTGAACTTTACAGATCATGTGGTTTTATGGATTCAGCAAAACTTGACAAAAGCCTTCTGGAGGCTGCAGAAGCAAACTGTGGAAGGGATAGGGTACTCACAGGACTAAAGCAATCAGTGGAACAAACGTAAAAAATCTCTTGAGATCACAGCATGGAACTAGGACATAACCACGGTTTCTTATCTGTGCTTCAGCTCTGCATAGGTCTAGGGGTGGAAGGGCCTCAACGCCTGAGCAGAAGCTGCATATAATGAAAACAGCTGTAGCTATCAGGGTCAAAGTACCCAATACTCCAAGGGTTCTGACTCAGCACCACCCAAACTGGAGGGAGCTACACTCTCCCAGCAGATGACCTGGATAACAGAAATCTGCTGCATCAGTCTACTTGACATATTTGTACTGTGCTGCCAAAAGGTGCACATGGTGGGAAGCGACCAGATGTAGTTAAGAGCATAGCCTTCACTGATTCTGCTTCCAAGACCCAGGTGCTCACCTATAGCACACACAATTCAGGCGAAGGGAAACCCAGCTTGTTTTGATATGCATTCCATCTTCTGAAGGAGTCAGAAACTGAACAAATCAGTTTAGTAGGGCACTTAGAAAAAGGAGCTATAGAAGGAAGAAAAGTCACCTGCTCTGAGGGAGAATGATATGAGGGGAGAAAGAGATAATGAGAGAGAAAAATCAGAGAGAACAATAATGACTAAGAGAGAATGAGAATGAGTGTGATGGAGAGAGAATGAATGTGAAAAAAGAATAAATGAAGAGAGAATGAATGAAGCATGAGAACAGGGATAAATTTCTTTCATTCACAAGTCAGTAAATGAGAGAGAAAGAAAATGCCAGAGTACACTCCCATGAGCTGCCTTGTTCTAACAAATCATTAGTTGTAATTTGAAAGACAAGGGGTTACTCCCAAATGTCCCCTCACAAGTTTTCCGGGAGATTAGTTCTAACTTAGGACTTTCAGCATTTGTGGGCAGGATCTGAGAAACCCACATCCCATCAGCTACTCCCCAGGAAAGCCTAGTGGCTCTAAAACACACGGTTCACAGGCAGGGTTTGTGAGGCTCTGTGTTTGGAAGAGGGGCCATTTCATATAGCCACTGAGCTTGTCCCATTCACTCACTGGGCGAGCAATGGACATTAACAATGTTTTCTGCTTTCAGAGTTGCCATTATGATTGACAAGATGATTTATATTTTAGTTGACCTAATCAAGGACAAGGTGGATGCCTTTATAGGGTGTTCAGAGACATAGAAGTTGGGTGACAAGTAAACAGCCTATTTTTGCTGTTTAAAAATCAAGTGACAGTTCTTGATTATATCCTCAAGCAAGTCTTTGGGTTTGGGCTTTCTCAGGGTTGGTCATCCTGCAGGTAGGCCTGGATCCCAGCATGATATGGCATGTGCCTCTGAGCTGTGGGGGATGTACCTGGCTTAGGACCCTGAATGCACAACCCCCTTGCCATCAGCATCTGTCATGTAATAGCATCTGTATAAATATTCCTAGAGTCTCTGGCTGAAAAATTGAAATCTGAGAGCATCTCATTCTATTCTATAAGGTTTATAATCTATTAGGGTGTAGCCAGTAATCACATTTACAGAAAACACCTGTGAAAAGGCTTAGTATTTCTCCAACCATGTGGAGAGATCTGAGGCCAGACACAGCCTCCTTCAGCATTCCAAAATATTCCTACCTCACCCAGCACACCAAAGTGCTCCTACCTTGCCCAGCACCCCAAATTCTTACTACCATATCTAACTTCTATACCACTGCCCCTGTCACCCTGTTATTTCAGCACCCCTTTTGTATAACCATCATCCAGAATTTTCCTCACTGAGCAGCTCAGGCTTGCTCCAAAGAGGTGCAGCAGACACCTCCAAAGAGAGGCGACAAGAAGGTGATGACTTACCTCCCTTTCCCAGATTCACTCAGCCACTCTGGTACACAGGGACCATGTAGCTGTGTTACCTAGTACTATAGTCAGAGGCAGAATCATAACCTCCAGTGTTTTCACTGCCTCCCCTCTGCCAGCAAAAAAAGAAAGGTCTTTTCTGGGACATGGTTGGTTGGGCTTATCCCAGAATGTAACACCAGCCTGTCTAGCATTAGCACAGCTGACTTTGCCTTGGTATCACCGGGAGGGGAGAGGAGGGAGCCTCATTATTCCTGGCTCTTTTTGTAACTTCAGAGACATAATTCAGAGACAGAGTGCCTATATTTATATTCTATATCACACATTTTATGAGTAGAGAAACAGAAAAATGATGAGCTTGCATGGGTGCTTCTGGTACCCAATTATACTCTAAAAGTTTAATAAAATGGAAATATTAATCATGCATCTATAAATATTTTTCTTTGCATGTGTAATGGTATTGCATTGACAATTTAATTTTTTAAGGTCATCTTAAAGCAATTCTGTAGTTTTCTTGAGATCCAAGGTGGCCTATGAGCTTGCTGCAGGCATTCTGTGTGCTACCTCTGAAGAGGGTTTAATTCCATTGTACTGAGGGTGGGTAGAGAGCTTCCTTCTGCTCCACAGATACCATCTTTGTTAATCTTACAAGGCCAGGGTGGAATCACATTGGCATAGATACTATCAGGACAGATACCCGCTCTTCTTTAGTGCTGCTGGAATATGCCTCTCCTGAAGTGGGTACTCGAGCATCAGGACTAGATTTAGAAAAGCTTATAGTCTCAGGAAAAGGGAAAGTATAGTCACCTGGGAGCATTCATAAAAGGGGTGTTCCCTACTGGGAGGATATCTACACACAGCAATGTTTCTGAAACCTGAGATATGTGTCAGCTCTCTCCAGTGCTGACACATGGGAGTCAGTATGATGCCAGGAATCCCCTCATTTTCCAACTCATGGAAGAAATAGTTCCAATAATTCTCACTGAAGAAGACATACTCTTGGGATGATACATATGCCAAGGGAAAAGCCCTTACCTTGTATGCTGTTGACCTGGGCTCTATACTTAGCAGCCTCTACAAAAATGATCCTTGAGTGGAGAGGAAGGAGGAAGATGCAATTGCTGAACGCTACTAGGTGTGGCTCACAAAACAAATAAAAGGGGAGGGAAAGAGGAAAGGAGAGAGAAACAGAAAACAGAAACAGAAACAGAGACTGGTGAGGAAAGAAGGGGAGAAGGGAAAGGAGATAGTAGAGAGGAGGAGAGAAGAGGAAAATGATAGGGCAGGAGAGAAGAGGATAAAGGAAGAGAGGACATGAGGGAAGGAAGGTGGAAAATAAGGGAGGAGTGGAAAGGGGGAAGAAAGGAGAGGAGAAGGGAGAGGAGAGGAGAACACTAAACTTTCATGTGGTGAACCTGGGTTCAATTTCTGGCATCCCACATGGTTCACTGATTACCATCAGCAATAATTCCTGAGAGCCTGGAATAATGCCTGAGCATCATCAGAATTGGCCTAAAACCAAAGAAAACTTTAGTCATGTATCCATGTTTTTATAGATGTTTGCTTCTCTATGTTAGTACTTTGAATTCTCCCTTGGATGAGCAGTGTGAGAAGTATCATAGTGCTCCTGGCCTCAGACCTGGCTTTTAAGGATATCTTATTGACAGATGTTATGGAGCAATGACCCTGTTACAGAGCACTGTAACAGCCAGTCTGGCTCCCACTCTGCAGCAACACAAACTGAGATCACACCTTCCAGGCTGCAAAAGTGACCCCGGGCTTCCACAATATAGATGGGTCTTGCCTGTGCATTATGAATACCATACACTCCCTGTCCTCTCATAAGTCGCCAGTTGGGAGACCTATTCTCCTATGCACAGGATCCTGGATTCACTGCCCGATATCACCTGCTTCCCTCTGTGGTGCAGAGAAAAGGGGAGCAGTAATGCTTCTAGAGTTGTGTGAGGTCTCAAAATGGGGCTATATCAAGTTAGTTCCTGATACACCTGAAACTGTCAAATATCATCTACACCATAGACTGGGTGAGGGAATTCTGCTTTAAGTTTCTCCACTTCTTTAGGTTGTATTAGGTGGAATTAAACATGGGACTAGAGCATGGGAGAGTAATCAAATATTTCACCAGAAAAGAATGCCAACAAAATCAGCAGAAGTATTAAAATTTATTTTATTTGTATCTTATTTATAACAGAACCAAAATAGGGAGCAATGTAAATAAATATTCCCTTTTAGACCAGCCACATAACACAGTATTATAAACTTTCCCAGCTTAGAGTTCAATAAAAAACAAAAACTCATAAGTTTCAATTAATGGCAGGGAAAATGCTTATATTGTATTTTTAACTAAATGTCAATGGAGACTAAAAATTGAAAATATCATTGAATTATAGGCAATAATAATCTAATGGTGGTTATTTTGCAGGAGCAAACTTGATGTTTTTCTCTTTATGTTTGAGTCTTAAGTCTTTATTCATAAAAATTTGTTATTTTTTACAATGGTATAAAATTATAACTTTAAGCTTGAAAAAATTATTTAGGTGAAGTGTATGAAACTTTTTCTGCATTTCTTCACTGGCCACTGCCCTGTCCTGTGCCAACTTCCTGTAGTGAAGGCCCTTAGGAAAGAGAAATAAAGATCAGGGAGAGGATAGAGAGAAGGAAGAGAAGGATGGGAAAAGAGAATTAGGAGTAGAAAATAGAGGATTAGCTGCAAAATGGAGGGAGAGGCGAAGAGGGGAATAAAATAAGGAGGAACAGAGGAAGAATAGACCAGGAAGGGAGGCAGGTAAGGGGTTTCTCTTTGAAACACATTTACAAGAGAGCAAATTTATATGTTGTGAGAAGCTCTTTATGCTCAGACACTGGAGTGAGGAGGTAGGAACCCATTTCTATAGAACTAAGCCTTGAAAGGATTAATAGAGAGGCTGGGCTTCTCAGCAGGACACCCGTACCCCACTCCCTTCGTACAGTGAAGAAGACTCTCTGGTGGGTGTAGAGTCTGAAGCCACCCTGAAGTCTATGTGGATTCTTCTACCCTACAGCTCTCAGGCAGATACAGGTGCTTGTAGCAGGATGTCATTGCTCATCTTTCCTGCACAGATGCACAGTCCCATCTCTGGCACTCTCAAGACTTCTGTATTTTCCAGCCAGGAGCTGTGGGTAACTGGACTTCACAGTATATGACTTGGCCAACTGGTAGGATGGGCCGGGGGGAGCCTGTGGGGAGGACTTTAGGGAAGGAACACAGATGGAGTACGGTGGAGGATGCAGAAATGGAACATAGGTGGAGAAGGCTTATAGGCTGTGTAGAAGAATCATGTGTGTGCTTTGCTACTGCCCCCATGCACTGGTGTTTCCCCATGAAAGCTGTTGGACTAGGGTGGGAGTGCAGTGGGGGATAGATACTAGTGGCCCATTTACTCATATCCTGACTCACACTCTGAGGAATTAATCAGCTTCTCCTGTAGCACTTGTTGGTGTTTGTTTGTTAAGTCCATAGGAAACTCCTTTGAGAAGCTAGAAATCATGCGCCTGTTTTCCAAATGAGGGAGTTTGAGATTGGGGAGAACTGCAGTTTCAAAGGAGACTAACAGAATGGGACAGAGAGCTGCAGCTCTGAGAGTGGAGGAAAAAAGCAGGTGGGGCAGAAGTGGTCTGTATTACTGTATCAATTCTCTAAGGTGATCTCTGGTGCTAGAGATCCTGCAGCAGGTGGGGTCAGACATAAAACAGAGCCCTGCACTCAAGAGATACCTGGAGCAGATAGGAAAACTGACAGGAAACTGGGTCTCTTATCTTCTCCAAGCAGCCAGACCTGGACCTGATAAGACCATAAAGAACCCCTCCTCATGCCTTTACCAGCCTGCATCACATAACTGTGCAGTATGGAAATGGGACTGTGTCTGTGTCATGTGGGTGCATTGGTCTTTTCTAGTATATGTACAGCTATGTCACTGATTGCCCTCCCACTGCCAACTGCAAGGATTTGTCACTCAGCTCACAGTATTGGTTTCATCTGTCACTGCTTATAGATCCTTTCCTGGTATTGTGTCTTCGTGACTCCCCCTCACAGTGCTCAGACCCCCAATTCTCCCACACCTGTAACCAGGGAAACTCTATGCCCCACATTGGGAGAGACTGTTGACCTGCATCCTCACTCCTAAGAGTCCAGTGTTAGGTATTGGGTTAGGGACCAGAGTAGAGAAGACTCTTCTTGAGAAAATGTGTGTGTGTGGGGGGGGGGGTGTCTGTGGTATAGACATGAACTCTCTGAGAGAAAGTGGGGAAGAATCTGCAGTGCAGGCAGGTACTTTCTGAGAGCAGGTGGGAAAGTGACTCCATGCTCTGGGCAGACTCTCCCTGAGAACAAGTGGGGATTGGTTTGCGGGTGTCAACAGCATAGCTCATGGTGTTAACCTCATTTCTGTGTTCATCTGGTTTGTGCCCTGCCCAGACCCAGCACTAATGTGTGTCAACTCTGCTGCCTTGGCTTTGGGCATGGGAGGGGCTGGAGTGTGGAAAATTGAGGAGACTCATTAGAAGTAATAAAAAAAATCTGGGGATGTGGATCCCATGATAGAGCTTATATGCCTTGCATGTATGAGAACATGTTCTCTATCCACAGACCCACATGGTCTCTCCAGTATACCAGATGAATCTCCTGAGTTACACTAAAATGGATATGTATATGCGTGTCATGGAATGTTGCCATTAAAAAGTGATTATTCTGTTCAGCATAATGCATCTTCATTTTCAACAACCAAACTTGGATACTGGGAAAAGAAAATGAGAAAATTTATTCCAAATCAAACTCACCACATCAAATTAAAAAAAAGTAAAAGTTGGTACATTTGTATTTCTTTCTGGGTATATAGTTAAAGCCAATTATTGTCCTTATGGACAAACCAATAGCAGAACTATTTATACAGCTATAATCAAGGATTGAGAGAGATGCAAAGGAGGCAAAACATTTGCTTTGCAGGTAGCTAACCCTGATATGGTCTCTGGCACCTCATATAGTTCCCTGAGCACTACCATGTGAAAACCCTAAGCATTGTGTGTATAGCCCAAAAATCATCCAAAAAGTGTAATCATGATATACATATTAAAATAAGAATGAGTTTAGTTTAGACAAAAATTGAAGGAAAAAAATAATATTTTAACTCTAATATGACCCACATGAAAGATATTATTTTCCAAAGATATTTTATTTTTTATATATAAATTTTTATTTAAGCACCATGATTGCAAGCATGTTTGTAGTTGTGTTTCAGTTATAAACAGAACCCCTCCATCATTAGTGCAACATTCCCACCACCAATGTCCCCTCAAGCCCCCCCCCCTGGATACATGACAGGCATTCTATTCTCATTCTTTAATATTGTCCTGTTAGTTGTTAGTGTAGTTATTTCCCTAACAGAGTTCACCACTCTTTGTGGTGAGCTTCAAATTATGAGCTAGTCCTTTCAGCCTTTCCAGTTCTTAACTATATTGTCTCTGGGCCTTAATACAGTAATGACTTTAATTTTTCTTAAAACTCATAGAGGATTGAGACTATTCTGTGTCTGTCTCTCTGACTTATTTCAATTAACATAATAGATTCCATGTACTTCCATGTATAAGAACATTTCATCATTTCATCTCTCCTGACGGCTGCATAATATTCCATTGTGTATATGTACCACAGTTCTTTAGCCATTCATCTGTTGAAGGGCATCTTGGTTGTTTCCAGAGTCTGGCTATTCTAAATAATGCTGCAATGAATATCAGTGTGAGGAAGAGATTTTTGAATTATATTTTTATGTTCCTAAGGTATATCCCTAAAAGTGGTATAGCTGGATTATATGGGAGTTCAACTTCCAGTTTTTTGAGTAAACTCCATATTGTTTTCAATAAAGGCTGGACTATATGGCATTCCAACCAGCAGTGAATAAGAGTTCCTTTCTCTCCACATGCCCTCCACCACTGGTTGTTCTTGTTCTCTCTAATATGTGCAGCCTCTGTGGTGTGAGATGATACCTCATTTTTGTTTTAATTTGCATCTCCATGATGATTAGTGATGTGGAGCATTTTATGTGCCTTTTGGCCATTTGTATTTATTTTTTGTCTAATTATCCATTCCCCCCCCCCATTTTTGATAGGACTATATGCTTTTTTCTTGTTAAGTTCTGTCAGTACCTTTTATATCTTAGATATTAACCCCTTGTCTGATGGGTATTGGGTTAATAGTTTCTCCCATTCTGTAGGTGGCTTTTATATCATAGGCAATATTTCCTTTGAAGTTTAGAAGCTTCTCAGCTTAATAGAGTCCCATCTGTTAATCTCTGTTTTCACTTTTTTGGAGAGTGTTCTTTCCTCCTTGAAGATGCCTTTAGTCTCAATGTCATATAGTGATTTACCTATTTGTTGTTCTATATGCCTTATGGTTTCAAGCCTGATATCAAGGTCTTTAATCCATTTGGATTTGATATTTGTGCATTGTGTTAGATGGGGGTCTGAGTTCACTTTTTGCAAGTGGCTAACCAGTTGTGCCAACATCACTTGTTGAAGAGGCTTTCCATGCTCCATTTTGGATTTCTTGCCTCTTTATCAAAGATTAATTGATTGTCATCTGGGGAATATTCTCTGAATATTCAAGTCTATTTCACTGATCTCGGGATCTACCTTTATTCCAATACCATGCTATTTTGATAACTATTGCTTTGTAATACAGCTAAAATTTTGGGAATGTAATGCCTACCATATTTCTTTTCCCAAGGAGTGCTCTAGCTATTCATGGGTGTTTATTGTTCCAAATGAATTTCAGGAGTGTTTGATCTACTTCTTTGAAAAATACCATGGGTATCTTTAGAGGGATTGCATTAAATCTGTACAATGCCTTGGGGAGAATTGCCATTTTAATAATATTTATCCTGCCAATCCATGAACAGGATATGTGTCTCCATTTCCTTGTGTCATCTCTTATTTCTTGAAGTAAGGTTTTGTTGTTTTATTTGTATAGGTTCTTTACCTCTATAGTTAAGTAGACCCCAAGATATTTGAGTTTGTGGGGCACTATGTGAATGGAATTCTTTTCTTAAAGTCCATTTCTTCTCTATCATTATTAGTGTATAAGAAAGCCATTGACATTTGCGTGTTAATTTTGTAGCCTGCCACTTTGCTATATGAATATATGGTTTCTAGAAGCTTTTGGCAGAGGTTTAGGGTTTTCTAAATATATTATCATGTCATCTGCAAAGAGTGAGGGCTTGACTTCTTCCTTACCTATCTGGATTCCATTGGTATCTTTTTCTTCCTAATCCCTATGGCAAGTAATTCTACTACTGTGTCGAATAGGAGTGGTGACAGAGGGCAGCCTTGTCTTATACCAATTTTAGGGAAAATATTTTTAGTTGATCTCCATTAATAATAATATTTGCCATTGGCTTATAGTAGATGTCCTTGACTATATTGATAAAAGTTCCTTTCATTCCAAACTTGATAAGGGTTTTTTTTAAATCAGGAATGGGTGTTGGACCTTATCGAATGCTTTTTCTGCATCTATTGATATGATCATATGATTTTATTTTTATTTTTGTTCATATGGTGTATTATGTTGATTGATTTATGAATGTTAAACCATCCTTGCATTCCCGGGATGAAACCTACTTGGTCATGGTGAATGACCTTCTTGATGATGCATTGAATTCTGTTTGCCAGAATTTTGTTGAGGATCTTTGACTCTGTCTTCATAAGGAATATTGGTCTGTAATTTTCTTTTTGGCAGCATCTCTATCTGGTTTTGGTATCCAGGTGATGTTAGCTTCACAGAAATTATTTGGACATGTTTCTGTTTATTCAATTTTATAAAAGAGCCTGACAAGTATTGGTAGAAGTTCTTCTTGTAAGGTTTGAAAGAATTTGAGTGAATCCATCTGGGCCTGGGCTTTTATTTTTGGGGAGATTTTTTATCACCATTTTAATTTCCTCAATAGTGATGGGAATGTTCAGATATGCTACCTCATCCTTATTTAACTGTGGAAGGTTATGAGTCCAATAATTTGTCCATTTTTGCAAGGTTCTCATGTTTTGTGGCATAGATTTTCTCAAAGTAGTCTCTGATTACTCTTTGAATCGCTGAAATATCTGTAGTGATCTTCCCCCTTTTTATTTCTAATATGGGTTATCAAATTTCTTTCTTTGTGAGTTTTGTCAATGGTCTATCAATCTTGTTTATTTTTTCAAAGAACCAACTTATGCTTTCATTGATCTTTCTGATTGTTTTATGGATTTCCAGTTCATTGATTTCTGCTCTAAGCTTTGTTATTTCCTTATGACTACCTATTTTTGGTTCCATTTGTTGATCTTTTTCTAACTTTATAAGCTGTGTAATTAAGCTCTTCATATAGGCCCCTTCTTCCTTTCTGAGTGTACTTGCAAAGTTATAAATATTCCTCTCAGTACTGTTTTACTGTGTCCCATAAATTCTGATAATTTGTTTCTTTATTGTCATTTGTTTCCAAGAATGTTTTGATTTTCTCTTTGATTTCATCTCTGACCCACTGATTGTTCAGTATTAAGCTGTTTAATTTCAAGGTATTAAAGTTTTTTTTTTGTCCCTTTGTAGTATATGTCTAATTTCAGTGCCTGTGATCAGCAAAGTTTGCACTATTTCTATCCTCTTGACTTTATGGAGATATGTTTTATGGGCTAGAATGTAGTCAATCCTGGAGAATGACCCATGTGCATTGGAGAAGAATGTGTATTCAGGTTTCTGAGGATGGAGTGCCCTATATATACATATTAGTCCACATTCTTCCATTTCTTTTTACAGAGCTAATATATTTTTATTCAGTTTCAGTCTGGTTGACCTATCAAGGGGTGACAGGGCAGTGTTGAGGTCTCCCACAATTATTGTGTTGTTTTAGATATCTTTTTTAAGATTTGTCAACAATTGTATTAAATAATCTGCTGGTTCCTCATTGGGTGCATATATGTTTAGGAGTGTGATTTCTTCCTGTTGTACGTATCCCTTGATTAGTACAAAATGTCCATCTTTGTCCCTTACAACTTTTCTGAGTCTAAAGTCTGTGTCATCTGATATTAGTATGGCCACTCCAGCTTTTTTAAGGGTGTTGTTTGCTTGGATAATTTTCCTCCAGTCTTTTATTTTCAGTCTATGTTTGTTCTGACTATTCAGATGTGTTTTTTGTAGGTAGCAGAAGGAAGGTTGTGTTCATTTTTTTGATCTATTTAGCCACTCTGTGTTTCTTAACTGGTACACTTAGTCCATTGAAAGAGATAATTGTCATGGGATTTAATGCCATCTTTGTGTAGAAGTTTGCTGTGTCTGTTGGTCAATTTTGTTTTAAAGTAGACCTTTCCGTTTTTCCTCTAAGGCTGGATAGAGTCTGCAAATTTCCTGAGTTGTTGTTTTTCCATGAAGCTATGTATACTTCCATCAAACCTGAAAGTGAATCTGGCTGGGTGCACTATTTTATTGAGTTTTGTTACTATTTCCCACCACTGCCTTCTGGCTTTGAGTGTTTCTTGTGACAGGTCTGCTGTAAATCTCAAGGATGCTTCCTTGAATGTAATTTCCCTTTTTGATCTTGCTGCTTTTACTATTCTATCCCTATCTGTGGGATTTGTCCTGTGACTATGATGTGTCTTGTGGTGCTTCTCCTTGGTTCTCTTTTATCTGGTACTCTTTGTGCATGTAAGATTTGGTTGCATGTAGTTTTTGGATCCGGTAGTTTCTCTGTAATGATGTCCTTGACTGTTGATTCTTCCTGGGGATTTTCTTCCTGGGTCTCTGGGATTCTTAAATTGTTTCTATTGAGCTTATCAAAGACTTCTTTTTTCATCTGTTCACAATATTTGAGTAATTTTTCTATTGTCTGATCATTTGCTTTAATGTGTTTTTTTTTTCCAATCTCTTCTGTTGTATGGAGTTGTTATGTATCTCATTTTCCACCTCACTAATTCTATCCTCAGCTGCTGTTACCCTATTGGAGAGACTTTCCATTATGGTTTTCAATTTGTCTACTGAGTTTTTCAGACCTGTAATTTCAGTTTGGAGCTTTTTGATTTCTATCTTCATATCCTCTTTATTATTATTAGTGTTCTGTTCAACTCGATCTATGCTTTCTTTGAGTACTGTGAACATTGTCCATATTTCTTCACTAAACTCCATATCTGAGAGTCTTACTCGGTGCTTTGTCGTTTTTGGGATATCAGAGTTGCCATCTTCATTCTTTATGCCTGGTATTGGATTGTGTTGTTTCCTCATTGTCACACTTGTTTTGTGGATTTTTCTACGTGTTGTGAGTATATGGCCGCAAAGTGAAGCAGAACTATTGTGCTCCTCTGGCTCCACCCTTTTTGGGTGGGATGACTCACCTCAGGAGGTGAGCCCTCAGGGAAGGATGCGAGAGAAGATCAAAGTTCCCAGGCCGAATTAAGCAGAGAGAAGCACAAGATGTCTGCCATGCTTTAGAGACACAGCAGAGTAAGCTAGTTCCACAGTTTCTGGGTGGAGAAGACTCACCCCAGGAAAAGGCAAGCCCTCAGGGAAGGATCCTGGAGAGGGTCAAAGTTCCCAGGCTGAAGCAAGCAGAGAGACAGTTCATGATGTCTGCTGTGCTTCAGAGACACAGCAGAGTCAGCTAGTTCCACAGTTTCTGGGCAGGGAAGACTCACCTCAGGAAAAGGCGAGCCCTCAGGCAAGAATGCCAGACAGGATCAAAGTCCCCAGGCTAAAGTAAACATAGAGAAGGCCCAAGATATCTGCCATGCTTCAGAGACACAACAGTCACAGATATTTTATTTTTTAGTTAAAAAATCTTCTAAGAATAATAGATTCACTACATAGTACAAGATGTCAGAATGATTGGGCTTTAAAAGTTACATAGACATTCTTTTTTTTTTTAATTTCCCTTTTAGGTCCTATAATTTATACTATTACAGTTAGGGTGTCTTGCATGCCACTTTATCTCCTTTCAGCATTCAGTCCTTCCCTCTATCATTGCATAATATTCCCCTTCCTGCCCTATCTCTTCCCTGCCCCCTGCCTACTAATAATCTTATTTTTATTCCCCATTAATTTGGGGGTTTAATTATTTTTCTATTATGTTTCTTTATATCCCGTGTGTGAATGAGATCATTTTGTGTCTGTCTTTCTCCCTTTGATTTTACTCAGCCTGATACACTCTAGATCCATCCTATCAAATTACATGAGTTCATCTTATAGCCAAGATATATTCCATTGTGTAGATGTACTATAGCTTTTTTATACACTCATGTATTCTTGTGCACTTGGGTTATTTCCAGACTTTGGCTATTATGAACATAAGAGTACTATCTTTCAAAAGAAATGATGTTTTATTTATATTTTAAATAATATCTTTATTTAAGCACCATGCTTACAAACATGTTTGTAGTTAAGTTTCAGTCATAAAATGTACATTCTGACTCGGCTAACATAAATTACAACAATAAAAAAGGAAAAGTGAAGATGTCAGGAATGTAGCCAGCAGAAGCTGTTGGTATCTGTATCCTATCTCTGTTCCCGGTAATATGTTTTCTGTCAAAGCAGTTTTATTGTGACATGAACATTGTCGTGACACGTGGTGTTATTTTGACTGGTGCATCCTAAGAGAAACCAGTGTGAGACTAACATGCCAGGTTCCATGCGAAGCATCAGGGTCTCTCATACCTCCTTTGTTCTGGAAGTCTGTGTGTGGCTTCATTTTTAATTAGGTGGGTTTCACAGACTCATTTCTTCATGATTAATCATTAATGTTCTATTATTCCCAAGGTTTAGCATGGTACAGAATGTTGAGTGCCATTGCAAATCTAAAATAGAAGTGTGTGCTTCCAGCTGACCTGGCATTTTCATGGGTTTTTATCTTTGTGCAGCAGCTCATAGTTATATGCCCTGATTTTTCTCAGACAAGATCAAGGGCACTGTTTTCTCTGTACTAAAATCTTTGTTTCTGGAGCTACCTTCTATCATATGTACATGAGTCTCTCTCAAGAGTCATCACTTCCATTGGATCTTTATCTTTACCTTTATCTTTCAACATCACTATCCTTCAATTGCTTTATTAGAAGTGCTTGTTCACCTATACTAATTACAATGCTTTCCAGTTTTCCTAGTATTAAGCAATTGACTCTTTGCAGGGGGAAGTTTTTCCAATCTGTTCTTAATTATTGTCCTGGTTCTTTAGTGATATTGTTTGAAATGGGATGTACATTCTTAAGTTGTGCCCTGCTGTTTTCTCTACTTCTATTGTTTATTTTACATCTTGCCATCAAGTTATGTTGTTTCTTCTAAATAAAGTATTTTCATAAAATTTTTAGGTTTTCTTTAACAATATTTTTCCTGTAGATTGGGTCTTTGTTTCCCATTGGCAAGCAGTTGTTTTGTTTTTCAGTTTTATTGTGAATATATTAATAGCATTACCATTCCTTTTCATTCCTTCAAGCTTGAGAAATGATACACAAACCATTTTCTTTTCTTTATAGAAAGGAATATTGCTCACCAACTTTTCACATTAGGTAATCATACCCCTCCTCTCAGTGGAGGCTTGCACCTTACTGACATTTAGAGAGGTTCTCCCATCTCCCAATGTGGAGAGATTTCAACCCCTGTTTGAGTTGAGAACTGTAATATTCAGCTCATCTTTAATATAGATGGGATGATACAGGGGATATCTGGGGTCCCAAAGGGAGTCAGAACATCCCTCCTTCCTTTGGAATATAGCCATGCAAAGTCTCAAGGGTAAGTGGGTCAAGAATAGTATCTATGAGACTGAGGGAGGCCTACCAAGAGAGGGTCAGAGCTTGCATCTGAGGATGGGCTGGAATCAGAGTGGTATGGCAGTGAAGTTGAAAGCAGGGTTAGAGCCCCCTGAGATAATGGGGGCCTTCATGGGGCCTAGGGCACTGTTGTCCCTGCAATGTGCCATGGGGAGGCAGTGGGAGAAATACATCAGTATGTCATGAAAATTGGAGCTCACGACCAAATTGGGGGGACACAGGCCACGCTGAGAGCAGAGAAGCAAGATGAGCTGTAACATGTCTGCATAGGGAAATCTGCCATTCATGCTTTTAACATGAAAATACTGCAGCTGACAGAGGCATGGGATGTGCATATATATACATATATATGTATATGTATATATATGTAAATATGTAAGAAGTATAGACACAGGAGACAGGCAGAGGTACTGAATTCAAACAGACATGTAGTTCTACATCTGTTCCTCATGCCTATGTATATTCCTCAAAGAGAAGTCTGAGATAACTACATGTATATAATTATGCTTATGTTTCTAAAATCATGCATGTATAAATGGAGGTAAGCACTATAAATATGTATAACTATATGTGCCCTATAAACACTCATGAACACACAAGAACCCCACAGAGCAGGGTCACAGAACACACATGGCTTCTGGCTCATGAGATCAGTGTTCAGAGTGAGCTGTTTGAGTGGGCTGGTAGAGAGTCTCTCTCCTGTACTGTCCCAGAAAGTAAGGAAGTGTGGCATCCAGTATATGGAGAGAGACCAACAATAAAGAGGCACTCATGCTGAGTCGGAAGCCAACTAGTATTGAAACTATGGTAGTGCCAGGCAGAACCACAAGCTATAGCTGAGGTAAGAATAGTGAGGCAATCAGATATACACTGCTGCTCCAAGGGGTACTGTGCACTCTCTCATTCTCCTTAACCAAACTCCCTATACTCAATGATAGGGGCAGAAAAGACAGTGGCTGCTTGTCCCGAGGCTCACACAGTAGACATCCAGCATCCAGATATGGCCGTTGGAAGTGCCTGGTCTGCAATAGTTGCCCCAGGGCCAGTTGGGGCTGAGGTATTGGCATGAGGTGACTGACATCCACTGGGGCTTTGGGAGGACTGGCAGCAGGACTCAATCCTGTTCCCTGGTTTTGTGACACTCTTTGGGAATCTATGGAGACCCCACACTCTGTGACCAGTGGCAGCCAGCTCAGCTTCACCTGAGGGTAATGTGGCTGGGTAATTACCCACTGTTATTTCTGTATTCATTGGCACAATTTGGGGAGATAGAGACCACAAAGCAGAGAGACACAGTGACAAGAACATTTTTGGCTCATCCTGATGCTTCTGCTGACCCAATTTCAGACACTGGTCATGACATGGTATTGCTGGGGTTAATTTCTTGCAAACTCCCAGGCTCTATGGCTCTTCTGTGGCTGTGTGCTGGAGATACAAACATGTCTGCCTACTGTTCTCTCTTTTTTCTGTTTTTGATCAATGCTCAGCTGCGTTCAGGGGTACTCGTAGTGAGGTCAGGAGACCAGATGAGGTGCAAGGGATGGAACCTGGATTATGTGTGTTCAAGCAAACACCCTCACCATTGTTCTATCACCAGGCCCTGAGAGGACTTCACTTGTGTGGGTGAAAGCTATATCTTGCTCCACACCTGCTTTTTTTTTTTTTTTTATCAGAGCCTCTGGAACATTCTCTGTTGCCCAGAGATCTCCACTGCCTGTCTCCTCTCCTCTTTTCAGGTATTGGACTCAACAGTCATCCCACATTCACCAGGGAGCCTCAGGATGTCACCGTACCTCTGGAGTTTCCACAACCAGATGTTGTCCTAGACTGCACTGCCCATGGGTACCCACCACCACACTACAGGTGAGACCCAACCAGGACTGTTCTGGCCACCACTAGCTTTAGTAAGACTCAGCCTCATGGAGGACGAGGCTGCAGGATACTCTGATCCCAGCCCCTAAGGTCAGGGATGCCTGTTGGAGGACATATATGTCCCAGCCCCTTCACCCCAGGGAGTTCTCAGAGGCCTGCTCTCCCCCATGTGTTTCTAGGTTCAGCTGTGCCCATGCTGGGAGGAGGGGAGTGAGGAAATGAGGCAGAAAGAAGAAACAAGGAAGGAGAAGGCAAAGGAAGTGGGACTTTATGTTGTTTGAGGGCCATACCCAGTAGTTCTCAGGGGCTACTCCTGATCAGTGTTTAATATCACTTTTTGTGTATTTGGGATATTTCTGCCTCAGAAAACTCCCTTCAGAGGTATCAGCATAATATCTACATTTTATTAGCTTAATTTTCATGGCCCAAACACTCATTTTAGAAAATATGGTGAAGATGTAATATACCCCCTAAGAAAGAAAATGAATTTTTATTTTGGTCAAGTAGAAATGAAATTTTCTCACATATTTTATGTGAATTAATAGGGAGAAAAAGGTCAGCGAAGGTTTTATATTCTTACAAGGCTTCAGTCAAAGCATAATTTGATTTATATTGTGTGTAATTCACACATTTATTTATTTTATGTGTGTGAATAAAAAACATTTTAGTAGTTTTGTTTTTCTAAATGAGCAGAAGGAGGAGTAGGTGGGCCATGCGGTACACAGAGGGAACCTCCTATCTCACGGCAACTGCTGGTGGTGCAGGTTTTAAACCTGTGAGGTAAGAGTAGCCAAGGTGCACTGCAATGGATATGGAACTTTTACCTTGTTTATAATCATAATCATCATATTTTCCATGTGAGTGCAAGAACACCCACAGACCATGTACATTTCTTGAAGCTTTGGCTTTCAAATGAAATCTCAAGTCTGAAATTATGTCAATGGATTTGAGTTAACATCCACAAAAATTAACAATCTAAATTTGTTTTGGACAAACATGTTTATTTTTTCTAATTTTTATTTCATATTAAAATAGCTTAATCAGGCTCTTTCAAGTCCATGTCCTCTAATGAACCTTGTCTTTGCTTACTTGTTTTTCTCCACTTCAGAGTATATGTGTTTCTTGAACATGTATTTCTCTCCCCTCATGTGTTTATAAGTAAATTTACTTCAGTAAAAACTTTTTCTTCATGAGTGTAAATAATAAAATCGATATAACTTATTTGGAATTTCTTTGATTTAGGAATCATCTATATTGTGAGCTAAGGACTTAAAGGCATGAGCTAGACTTGTGCTTTGTTGAAGAAATTTCAACTTCTCTTGTTTTCAGCAGAAGTAGAGAGCAGTTCAATCATTTCCCTGCACATGCTGAATGAATTTTTACCCTCTCAGAGTTCTGATAGGGATACCTTGCTATGAGGCTTGATAATTTAAGCACTTATCATTCCTTTCAGAACCATTTGTTTTATTTTGTTCCTTAAAAACAAACCACCTGCATTAGTAAAATTTGGATCACCATTTTTTTTCTGAATAACTTGGTACTAAAGTTGTATATTTTTTAGAATTGATTTAACTGTTAGGTCTGGTAGGACTGTAATAGAGGGTACGGGGGCCAGAACGGTGGCGTGGTGGTAGGGCATTTACCTTGCAGGCAGCTGATCTAAGACGGACCACAGTTCAAACCCCCATTGTCCCATATGGTCCCCCAAGCCAGGAGAGATTTCTGAGTGCAGAGCCAGGAGTAGCCCCTGAGCATCACAGGTGTGGCCCAAAAACAAAAAACAAAAACAAAAACAAAAAAAAAAAAACCACCCAAAAAAACATAGAGGGTATGGATAGAAGAATTTTTATAAAGCCTGGAACTTTATTAAGTTAAGTAGAGGCTGAATCAGGCCCATACTTATAAAATATATGCTGGCTTTGGGAAGGCAGGAAAGTGCCACATGCCTGTTTCTGGCAGATTTTAATCTAATGCTCATGTTCTCCATTTGCCAAATGGCTTTTATTTCTGATAAATGGGAGATGGAACACTCAGGTAATTCCTAATACCATTTCTTAAAATTCTCACAGGTCAGAAGCTTTAGAGAGAGTGGAAGAGTGATTAAAGAGCTCAGGTCATTTGTTCTGTTTTGTGGAGAATGCCCAAATGATGCTCAGGAGGCTCAAGTGGTGATTCTTGAGAAACAGAGCCAGTGATTTGAGGCTTGGTGTTGCTTGGGCTCTGTAGGAGAGGGTGGAGAATTCCCTGACAACCTGAAAGTACTTCAGGCTTCCAACTTGCAATTGTCAATGCTCAGGGACCACAGAGTGCTGGGAATTGAGCCTGAGACCGGAACATGTCAGGATTGTGCGATGACCAATAAACCATTTCCTGTCTCAAGGAGCTGTTATTAATGCTTAAATGATAGTCTCACACCCAGTTTTCTTCATAATAAACCAAAGAGCAGTAATGTTTCAGTTAGCACTCAATTCAACAAAATTTTAAATTTTAATTTTAATATTATCCTAAGAACTTCTGTTATAGAAAAAGATTCACTCATGTCCATGAGAAACTGGGAAAGAGACAGAAAGAAGGGAGGGGGAAAAGGGGAAGTAAAAAAGGAAAAAGGGGAAGGAAGTAATGAAAACAGAAGGAGAAAAGGGAGAAAGGAAAGGAGGTAAATGAAGAAGTAAAGGAGGTAAGAACATAAAGAAACTGAAAGGGAAGGGAAAGGAAGGAAAGAGGCAAGTTAAGAGGAAAGGAGGGAAAGATGGTGAAAAGAAGAGTAGGAGGATAAAAAGAAGAAAGGAAGGAAAGGCTGAAAGAGGAAACAAGTGAAATGAGGTGGGAAAGACTAGTATGAATGGGAGGAGAGAAAGAGGGAAAGATGAACTTTGGGAGGGAAGGTAAAAGGGATAAAAGAAGAAAGGAAAGTTAATGAAGGAAATGTATGGGGCTGGAGAGTTAGCAAAGTAGTAGGGTGTTTGCATGCAGTTGACCCAGGACAGAATCTGGTTCGATTTCCAGTATCCTATATGGTCCCCTGAGCCTGCCAGGAGAGATTTCTGAGTGCAGAGCCAGGATTAACTCCTGAACACTACTGGAAGTGGCCCAAAAAACAAAACAAACAAACAAACAAAAAAAAAACAAAAAAAAAAGGAAAGAAAGGAGTAAAGGAGGAGAGGAGAGAATAAAATGAATAAAAGGAAGAGAGGAGGGAAGGAAGAAAATAAAGTCTTCATGACTTACAATTCATTGTTTCAGGTACTGTGCAGGCATCTTGGAACCAGGTATTCTGGGCTGTCCTCTGCTTTCCTCCGGAGCAGTGGTCCTCAAACTATGGCCCACGGGCCACATATTGTATTTGTATCTGTTTTGTTTCTTCATTGCAAAATAAGATATATGCAGTGTGCATAAGAATTCGTTCATAAGTTTTGTTTTTACTCTAGTCAGACCCTCCAATGGTCTGAGGGACAGTGAACTGGCCCCCTGTTTAAAAAGTTTGAGGACCGCTGTCTGGAGTCTTCATTCACCCGGCTCAGTTCCTTATCCACAGAATAAGGGTGTGATTCTGTGCAGAGTTTAATAAAATGCACACTACCTAAGTGTTGCTCTGGAAATGGTTTAAAATCAGTATGTCTTCATTCTGCCCTGACACTGACTTGCTCTGGAATGGTTTCATATGACACCCTGACAACTTGGAAACAGCAATATCTTGCTTTCAGGACAGGGTTTTCTGTATTGATATCTAATGCTGAGATGAAACCAGAAGACACAACATAACACCCTAACTTCAACATAGAATCTGTACAACTAGGATCTCTAACTACAGAAACCTGACTCTGACCACCATGACTGAGAAGAACTTTTACTAGAACCACAAAGACTTTGAGGTGATACAAATAAATTGCCTAGACCCTCTTGTTGGTATTATGACAGGATGCTTCATGAGTAGATTTTTTTCCTGTTTTGAGGGTAAAGGTTTTTATTTTCTTCTTTTGGAGGGGGTATACCTGGCAGTTATCAGGGCTTACTCCTGGCTCTGTGCTAAGAAATCATTCCTGGCAGGTAGGGGAACCATATGGCATGCTGGTGATCGAACCCAGTCCATCCAAGTTGGCTCTGTGCAATTCAAATGCCCTACTACTGTGCTATCATTCTGGCCTCAAGGTTTTTTCCTTTCTATTTCCCCAACTTTTGCTGTGCCTATGAAAAAAATTACACACACATCCTTTTCCCCCTTTTTTTCTCCTTTTTTTGTTTGTTTGTTTTTGTTTTTTGGGGCCACACCCGGTGATGTTCAGGGGTTACTCCTGGCTATGGGTTCAGAAATTGCGCCTGGCTTGGGGGACCATATGGGATGCGGGGGAATCGAGCCGCAGTCCATCCTAGGCTACCACCGGCAAAGCACTCTGTGCCACCATTCTGCCCCCTTCCCCCCCTTTTTTAAATTCTTATCTTATATATCAGTGCGCCCATCTTTTCCACAGAATCTTGGTAAACAGATTACTTTGTTTTACCACATATCTCTGCATAAAAACTAAAACTATAAAACTAAGAAGAAAGGAAAAAATAAAGGCTGGGGGCAAGGAGCCAATTGATCTTAGAAGCATTGTTGGAAAAAAGTAAGGACATATCTAAATATCCAAGCCAACATCAATGACAATAGAATCAATAGACCTAAACTTTAACAAACTAAACTTAAATGTGCCTGTTATACTGGGAGTCCAAGGGGAAAAGGGTGGTGGTTTTGGTTGTTCTCTGGGTTCATTGGTAGAGGGAGGTTGACCCTGGTGGTGCAAATGGCCCTGAATTATATATACCTAAAATTCCATAAAGAAGAACTTTGTAGATAACAATGATTTCAATAAAATAAAATAAAATACAATATGTGTGGTTCCCTGGACCTCCTGAGCACTGCTTGGGAAACATACCTCCACAAAATAAAATAAAGCGAAATATAAAATATAAAAAAAGGAAAAAAATATAAATAGCATATTTATGTCACTCCAGTGGCTAAGAGGAATTTCTGTGAGAACAGGTAGAGATGAAATATTCAGTCAGACTGAACAAAACTTTTCTAGGGAAAGGAAAAGCCTGGCTTCTTTTAAGCACCTGGTGACACTTCTGGTCCAAAAGCTTTGCAGAGGGCACATGGGTTATCCAGAGATTGCACAGATGCTGGTTTAAACTGAGAAATCTCATTAAGAGCCAAACTTGTGCACAGGCCTGCCTCAGACCTAGCTTGTTGGTGAGATATGGATTGAATACACAGGTGATTTCTCCTTGAGGTCATGCTCTGTTCCCTTCACAGGATCTCAAACACCCAGGCTCCATCACCAGACCTTAGTCTGTTCAGACTTTACATCATTGATATGCACAACTCAATCCATTGTGCTCCAGTTTGGGGAACTGTGGCTATGACTATATTAGTCCTGTTCACTACTTTGGCTTCCTGAGCAGAATCAACAGAGGAAACTGCAGGTTCCTGAAGGAAATGTTTCCTTCCTGAGTGAACAAGAGGGACTGTCCCAGCAGCCACCTTATCCATGATGGAAGTGTCACATTGAGCTTCCTGCACCCATGGAAAATGCTCAAAATTCAGGTTATAGAATTCTCCTCAAAGTCTAAAGATGGGTTCAGAAATAAGTCCTCCGTGATATTTTAAAACAGGTCCACATACACGAGCACTCACACATGCATATATATATATATATATATATATATATATATATATATAATAAGGACTGCATGAAAAAGCACACACATATATGTATATATACACATAAGCACTCCACATATAAGCACAGAATTGTGTTTTCCAAAGACCTCAGAAATTGCCCTCAGTCATTATTTTCTTGATACAGGGGTTAAGCACTTAGAGTAGAATATATTTTCTTGTTAAAGGTCAAGCTTTTAGTTCAAATCTATTATGTTTACTGCAATTAATATAGTATTAAGTTCTAAGCTTAAAATAATTATTTTGAGTTTATTTCTTAGTGGCATCTTAGGAAAACTCTCATGGGAATGTGTTTTTAACAGAACTATACACAGGACATTGATTTAATCATATAAATTAAGACAAATCCTCTACCACTAGCTGAACCCCTGATCTATATGCACAGCTAATAACCACTGTATCAGTGATTAGAATGATTATGGTTATACAGTGAAAATTCATTTGCTGCAGCAAAGCCAACAACTTTGAATTTGTGTTGAAAAACAATTACTAAGCTTAATTAGGAGCATGTAATGATGACAGCAGTTTCTCCAGTGATTGATTCCAAATTTAAGGAGAGCTGGCATGTGTTGTGTGGTCTGCTGCCACTCTGGAAGGGAAGAGGGGTTCAGCATGCAACGGATAAAAAAACCTTGAGCAGACAGACCAGAAGAGAGAGATAAACATAGAGAGACAGAGAGACAAAGGTAGAAGCCTTTTTATGTTGCCAAGAACAAAAATGTGCACATTTTGCTAGAATTTTAACTATGGTACTTGGATTTTATCCCTGTCCATATCCATGTATTGTTTGTGCTCATGCTTTGTCCCTACCTAGATCCACAGCTTGCCTCTGCTATGACAGGCATTGCTATGACATCTCTATGTGGGCCTCAGAGATATTGGAAGTAGTCCCTTCGCTAGCTCAGTGTCCTCTTGATGGGAAGAGTCGAAAGTGTGCTTCCCAGGGGAAGAGAAGTCTTTTGGGCTTCTAGCAATGATAGTCTTAATTCACTGTTGACCTTTGTTCCTTTTCTTAACTGTTTGTTTTCTTGGAATAGTATGTGTCTGAGAGGCATGTCACCTATCATTATAAAAAATGACTGCTGATTTTGATGAAAGTTTAGGACACCAGTAGGGGGTCAGTACAGTCAGGGGCTACTACTGGGAATGCATTTATTCATCTTGCATATGCTGCAAGAACTTGCTGAATTATATCGGTTTGGGTTTGAAAGTAAATTTAGTCATTTCCTTAAAAATAAATGTATTCCATGATGCCTCCCTTGAATAGTCAGTCCCTCTACTCAGGAAGGTTGACTTTTGTTAATACTATGTAAAAGTCTAGAGTGTTTTTCTGCCTAAAAGTGTAGAGTGTTATTGCATTTGTTTTGCTGCAGTATAATTTTAGTTTGGCATCTCTAAATACCATTGGAATATTTTCAACATGGTTGTTTTTCCAAGAGACTAACAAGCAGAAACATTCTGGGGAGCTAGGCAATGGCTGCCTTCTCATCAGCTTTCCCTTGGCATTGCCATGGCTCTGCTGGCTCTGCTCAATTCATTTTTGGTACTTTATTTCTGCATGTCTCTTTTTTGGCTCACTGAGGATGTATTCTGTAGTATCAGTGTGAGTGCTATGGAAAGATCTTTGTTTCTGGCAGTCTCCAGAATGTCATGAATGCCAGAGTCCCTGACTAAAAGATCTCATTTAGCTTTGAATGTTTTGAGACTCATAGAACTGTGATAGTGTATGGAGTTCTATGGGAGAATGCTTCTAGGCCATTTCACTTGGCATTATTGAGATCAGGATTATAGTTCCTCTGGAGAAATTGGTAGGACTGACTCTTTGTATACCATCTTTAAAGGTCACATGAATTATAGATGATGGTTCTGGGAGGTTTGGTGGCCTCTGCTCATACCAATCCTAATTTTACTTTTTCCCTTGAAGGTGGAAGCACAATGGCATGGATATTGATTTTACTCAGAGCTCTCCATACAGGCTGGAAGGAGGCAGCTTGCTCATTATTGAGCCCCATGCCAACAGAGATGTGGGCACCTACCAGTGCTGGGCCTCTAATTCACTGGGCACATCTCTGAGTCGCAAAGCCAAGCTCCAGTTTGCATGTGAGTAACTTCTTTATTTCTCTAAACATGAGATTATTTCTCACTCATGTCCAGCTTTACTAGTCTGTTGCTCCTTAAAATGATGTTAGATTTTGGGAGGTAAAAAGTTTTAACAGTGTGCATTTTCTGGATCCAGACTTTTTGAAATTGTTGAAATCTGTTTCCAAAATATATAAACAACACCATAGTTGCTTCTTTTGGTGATTTATAATAATATATATAATAATATATAATAATATATTATCTCCAAAAGTCTGAGATAGAAGTACTATAGTAAAAGTCTAATTTATGGCAAATAAGCGATCTTCTTATTTATTTGAGGGAGGGGTATCTTTGTGACAGCTGTAAGTTTGCAAGACAAAAAGACAAGTCCAAGGATGAGCCATATTTGGAGGTGGTGGTGGTACTCTCTCAGAAAAAGTAACCACACACTCATGGTTTGATGTTAGAGGAAATAAAATGGTTGCTAGAGGCAGGCTATATATTAACTATAACAATGTCCAGCTGTATTACATAAATGCGATCCAAGTAATTACCTTGGCAACATTTGGCGACATTAGCCATGAGCAATAGAGAGATAGCCTTCTCTGTCTTTTATAGACAGTCCCTGGGCTGAAACATTTTCTGCTATGTCTTGGGAAGCCTTCATTGGACTTTCTATCTGCTGATGGCTGAGGTAGAAGGCTTGTGTCACTCCTTTGCCCCTCTCAACAGTGAGTTTGAGATTCATCCACTCTTTATGAAATTAGACCTAGGCCAGAACTTGATTCTCCTTTCTTTCCAGTTCCCATGGAAAGGGCATGATGCTCTGACAAGATTGTGACATGTCCATGTTAGTATAGAAATGTCAGTAATGATCAGTCTGGTTCCATTTTGAGACATTCTTTTCCACATTTAGTCCAGACCAATCTGTAAACTTCTACTCCCACATATTCCATGGTGATATCTGCTGGGGGAAAAATCCTTGCTTCATAATATGCAAACAAATGTTCACATGCACATACATATATGGATATATATGTATCTCCATATGCATAAGACATGTGTATGCACACTTAGCATGACTAGCTATATCTTAGTGAATAGAGATAGATATGAAAAGTGTTTATGGAGCTAAGCACAGTGTGAACAGTGGTGATTATTATGAAAGAGTTCATGTTATTATTTTTACATTTATATTGTTTATGTCATCCAACATTTCAGTGAAGATCATCACTTGGAACAAACAGCAAGGATAAAATTACAAATCATAAACATGTTTTTAGAGACAGGCAGTTACTAATAAGAATTGGTATGGCTCTGGTGATTGGTTTTTCCTTCTGGGAGCAGGGACAGTTCCAGAAGTTATGAGTGCCTGGTGTTTGATCCTGTAATGGTGTGAATGCTTCCTGGTTACTGGGAACCATGAACACTGTCCTTGTAATCCCCTTTTCATATCTCTATAATCATAGACTCTACTTGCAAACAGCTAAGTCACCAGAACTAAACTATTCACTGGGATGCATTAGCCAGCATCCTCCTTCTAATAAACACAGTTAAACATGATCTATATTATTATTTATTTATTTTTATGCATATATATATCTGGGGTCAGTGTTAGTACAAAGGGTAGGCTACTTGCCTTGTACACAGTTGACCAAGTTCAATCCCTAGCACAATGTATGTTTCAGGAACCCACTGGGAGTGAACTCTGTACACAAAATTAGGCTAGGAGTAAAGTCAGTCTTGATGCCTGCCAGGTGTGACCCCCTAAACACACGCACATAAATATGTGTATCTGAAAGTTTTCCAAGTTAAAATATCTGCTATCTTTTCTATAGGACAAAATGTATAAATTAAGACAAAAATTACAAATTTTATTCAGGTACAGGGGAAAATTGGCTAACCTTCCTTTATTCCTTAGTTCTCTTCCTAGTTATTTTGTGGGAGGTTGAAAGTGAATAATTGTAACTCCCCAAAGACATTTGTTTTACTATCTGTGTCTCTATTCTTTCATGCTTCATCTTTGGAAATGTAAGGAAATATAATTTTCTGTCTGAAATTTTATTCAACAAATCCAGAACCCAGATTCAACCTTGCCCTTCACACAGTTGTTCCTCAAGGAGAGGAGCTGGTGGCCATGGCTGCTTCTGTTGGCTGAGTTAATCCTAAAAAAGATAGAGCCTATCCCTCAGCTCTCAGTGCCTTCCCTTCAGTCCTACCCACAGGTGCTCCTTCAACTTAAGTCATCTGTTTACTGCTAAAGAAAAAATATATGTAGAAATGGTGAAAAGGCAGAGCTAGCTTTGCCCCTCACAAAACAAAAGCCAAGGCCCAGATGGATTCACTAATGGATTCTTTCAAACTTTCCAAGAGGAACTACTACCAATCCTGGCAAGACTCTTTCATGAAATTGAACAAACGGAAACACTTCCAAATAGCTTTTATGAAGCCAACATCACCCTGATACCTTAACCAGACAGAGATGCTACAAAAAAACAAAATTACAGACCAATATCGCTGATGAATGCAGATGCAAAGATCCTTAACAAAATCCTGGCAAATAGGATTCAATGCCTCATTAAGAAGATCATCCACTACGATCAAGTAGGTTTCATCCCAGGAATGCAAGGATGGTTTAACGTCTGTAAATCTATCAACATAATATACAACATCAATAACAAGAAAAATAAAAACCACATGATCATATCAATAGATGCAGAGAAAGCATTTGACAAGGTCCAACACCCATTCTTGATCAAAATTCTCAGCAAGATGGGAATGGAAGGAACCTTTCTCAATATAGTTAAGGCCATCTACCACAAGCCAGTGGCAAATATTATCCTCAATGGAGAAAAACTAAAAGCCTTCCCTCTAAATTCTGGCACAAGACAAGGCTGTCCTCTCTCACCACTCCTATTCAACATAGCACTGGAAGTAATTGCTATAGCAATTAGGCAAGAAAAAGATATCAAGGGAATCCAGATAGGAAAGGAAGAAGTCAAGCTCTCACTGTTTGCAGATGACATGATGCTTTACTTAGAAAACCCTAAAGACTCTTACCAAAAAGCTTCTAGAAACAATAGACTCATATAGCAAGGTGGTAGGCTACAAAATTAACACACAAAAATCAATGGCCTTTCTATACACCAATAGTAATAAGGATGAAATGGACATTAAGAAAACAACCCCATTCACAATAGTGCCACACAAACTCAAATATCTTGGAATCAACTTGACTAAATATGTGAAGGACCTATACAAAGAAAACTATAAAACTCTGCTCCAAGAAATAAGAGAGGACACTCAGAAATGGAAACGCATACCCTGCTCATAGATTGGCAGGATTTCCATAATCAAAATGGCAATACTCCCCAGGGCATTATACAGATTTAATGCTATCCCTCTAAAGATACCCATGACATTCTTCAAAGAAGTGGATCACGCACTTTTGAAATTCATTTGGAACAATAAACACCGTAGAATAGCTAAAGCAATCATTGGGAAAAAGAATATGGGAGGAATTACTTTCCCCAACTTTAAACTGTACTACCAAGCAATAGTTATCACAACAGCATGGTATTGGAATAAGGACAGGCCCTCAGATCAGTAGAATAGGCTTGAATACTCAGAAAATGTTCCCCAGACATACAACCACCTAATTTTTGATAAAGGAGCAGGAAATCCTAAATGGAGCTGGGAAAGCCTCTTCAACAAGTGGTGTTGGCACAATTGGATAGCCACTTGCAAAAAATTGAACTTTTACCCCCAGCTAACATCATGTATGAAGGTAAAATCCAAATGGATTAAAGACCTCGATATCAGCCCCAAAACCATAAGATATATAGAACAGCACATAGGCAAAACACTCCAGGACATTACAGGCATCTTCAAGGAGGAAACTGCACTCTGCAAGCAAGTGAAAGCAGAGATTAACAGATGGGAATATATTAAGCTGAGAAGCTTCTGCACCTCAAAGGAAATAGTGCCCAGGATACAAGAGCCACCCACTGAGTGGGAGAAACTATTCACCCAATACTCATCAGATAAGGGGCTAATCTCCAAAATATATAAGGCACTGACAGAACTTTACAAGAAAAAAAAAACATCTAATCCCATCAAAAAATGGGGAGAAGAAATGAACAGACACTTTGACAAAGAAGAAATACAAATGGCCAAAAGACACATGAAAAAGTGCTCCACATCACTAATCATCAGGGAGATGCAAATCAAAACAACGATGAGATACCATCTCACACCACAGAGAATGGCACACATCACAAAGAATGAGAATAAACAGTGTTGGCGGGGATGTGGAGAGAAAGGAACTCTTATCCATTGCTGGTGGGAATGTCGTCTAGTTCAACCTTTATGGAAAGCAATATGGAGATTCCTCCAAAAACTTGAAATCGAGCTCCCATATGATACAGCTATACCACTCCTAGGAATAGACCCTAGGAACACAAAAATACACTACAAAAAACCCTTCCTTACACCTATATTCATTGCAGCACTATTTACCATAGCAAGACTATGGAAACAACCAAGATGCCCTTCAATAGATGAATGGCTAAAGAAACTCTGGTACATATACACAATGGAATATTATGCAGCTTTCAGGAGAGATGAAGTCATGAAATTTTCCTATACATGGATGTACACGGAATCTATTATGCTGAGTGAAATAAGTCAGAGAGAGAGAGAAAAATGCAGAATGGTCTCACTCATCTATGGGTTTTAAGAAAAATGAAAGACATTCTTGCAATAATAATTTTCAGACACAAAAGAGAAAAGAGCTGGAAGTTCCAGCTCACCTCAGGAAGCTCACCACAAATAGTGATGAATTTAGTCAGAGAAATAACTACATTTTGAACTGTCCTAATAATGAGAATGTATGAGGGAAATGGAGAGCCTGTTTAGAGTACAGGCGGGGGTTGGGTGGGGAGGAGAAAGACTTGGGACATTGGTGATGGGAATGTTGCACTGGTGATGGGTGGTGTTCTTTACATGACTGAAACCCAAACACAATTATGTATGTAATCAAGGTGTTTAAATAAAATAATAAATAAATAAATAAAAATGAAAGAAAGAAAAAAAAACAAAAAACAAAAAACAAAAAAACAAATGTGCAACCCTCTAGTGAGTTTTCACTTTGAATTTCAGGATCTTGCTTAGAAATCATAAGGATTGGTGAGGCCATGTGTAAAAGCTTACTGAGTACAGAGCCAATAATAGACCCAATAATATCCAAAAATTCCATGGTATTTGATTTATTATTATTTTGTTGTTTAGGGACACACTTTGCTGTACTCAGGGGTTATTCCTGGTTCTATAATGAGGAATTACTCCTGGTGTGCTATGGAAACCATATGAAATATTTGGGATCAAACCCAGGTTGGCCATATGTAAAGCAAGTACCCTACCAACTCTACTATTGCTCACACCCAAAAATATAATGAAAATAATAAAAAATTTCCATCTGAGATAGTCACTATGGAAACAGTCACGTGTACGTGTAGTGGTGTTCCCAAAGGTAAACCCCTGTGTTTAATCTGAAGCTAATAAATTCCTGTTGTTGCATTAAATAATTAACGATGGGGCTGGATGGTGGATGACGCCATCCAGCCCACATGGCTCTGCAACCTCCATGCAGCCGGCGAGTTCCAGGCCCATGTGAAATCACTCACTCACAGGCAGCCATCAGGAAGAATCATCTTTATTCATGCCCTTGCCACCACAGGTGTGTGGCCTATGTCAACCTTTCAAGCATTCAGCAATATTTTGCTAGCCCTGCATCTTATCTCCTGTTAGCCATCTTCCCTTTGGGCTCCATGCGGCCCAAAGATCCAAAAGCCAGGAAACCAAGCCGGGCCAAAAGAGAAACGGCAAAAGGGCCGAATCCCCTGGCTCAGAGGTTTATCTATCCTTTTCCAGACCCCTCCCAGAAATGGGAGGTCTTGCAGGTAGTTACACCTATTATCCAGTTCCCAAGACCCCTCCCAGATATGGGTGGGTCTTAGGGTCTTTGCACCCAACTTCAGGGTTTTAGCTAGGTACACCAACACCTGTTCCATGTCACAGAGAAGGTTGATTTTTAGAAGGTTACAGATGAAAATGCTATCAAAATTCTCTTCAAAGGATTGAAAACCTGATGCATTTACAAATATTGAACTCCCCTCTAGAGAATTTTAGAAGATTTATTTTCTCTTTGCAGTGCTCATAATCTTTATTTTGTTCCCATAGTTGTTCCAACAAGTGTTTTGTAGATGGAGAAATTCAAGACAATGTATCAGTCTTATTTCCCACTGTTACCCTACCTACAACAGACTACAGGTTCTCATATACATGCATCTACATATTTGTTAACAGTGTCGTTCACAAAGTAAAAAAAGAATCATGTGAACCAAATTTAATCACAGTTCAACAGACAAAGGACTTTTGTTCTAGAGAAGACTTTCTAAGATATTTGAAAGTGTTTGCTTTTTAGTTTTTATCTTTCTTAGAGTCTGTACAAGAAGATATAAAAGAATCACTAATAAGACTTTTCTATTTTTATTTTATTTTTTCCCTTTATTTAAACATCTTGATTACATATATGATTGTGATTAGGTTTTAGTCACATAAAGAACACCCCCTTCACCAATGCAACATTCCCACCACCAATGTCCCAAATCTCCCTCCATCCCACCTAACCCCCACCTATACTCCAGACAGGCTTTCCAGTTCCCTCATTCATTTACATGATTATGGTAGTTCTCTGTGTAGTTATTTCTATAACTGCACTCATCACTCTTTGTGGTGAGCTTCATGAGAGAGCTGGAAGTTCCAGCCTTCCTCTCATTGTCTCTAAGGATTGTTGCAAAAATGACTTTTATTTTCTTAAAACTATTCTGCGTCTCTCTCTCTCCCTCTGACTTATTTCACTCAGCATGATAGATTCCATGTACATCCATGTATAGAAAAATTTCATGACTTCATTTCTCCTGATGGCTGCATATTATTGCACTGTTTATGTACCACAGTTTCTTTAGCCATTCATCTGTTGAAGGACATCTTGGTTTTCAGAGCCTGGCAATTGTGAATAGTGCTGCAATAAATATAGGTGTGAGGAAGGGGTTTTTGTATTGTATTCTTGTGTTCTTAGGGTATATCCCTAAGAATGGAATAGCTGGGTCGAATGGGAGCTCAATTTCCAGATTTTGGAGGAATCTCCATATCGCTTTCCATAGAGGTTGGACTAGACGGCATTCCTACCAGCAGTGCATAAGAGTTCCTTTCTCTCCACATCCCTGCCAGCACTGATTGTTCTCATTCTTTGTGATGTATGCCAATCTCTGTGGTGTGAGATGGTATTTCATTGTTGTTTTGATTTGCATCTCCCTGATGATTAGTGACGAAGAGCATTTTTTCATGTGCCTTTTGACCATTTGTATTTCTTTTTTATCAAAGTGTCTGTATAATTTACAAAGTCCTAGATTTAAAAATCAATTTAATTTTGTGATTTACAAAACATAGTTTCAGCCTGCTAGGTGGTCTTGTGAAGTCTAAAAAGTAGTTCACAGCAATCAGGGATCAGGTAATGTCCTCAAACTAAGGGTCTCTCAAAAGCCGAATACAGTAGAGAGAAATAGTCCACAGAGAAGGAAAGTGGGAGAAAGGGACCTCAGAGTGCAAACCAGCAGCAGCAATGGCAGCAGCTACTTCCTGGGATGAGGCAAAATGGGCTGGGAGGCAGTCGAATCACTTTGCGAGCTGGTTTGGGATCAGGGGAATGCTCTGGTTCCTGGTTAGTTAAAAACTGAGAGTAAAAAATGGTTAAATAGGGAGAAATAACAGATAAGAGGTGAGAGAGTAAAAGGCTTATAAAGGAATTGTAAAGTGGTAAGCAGGGAGGGGGAGATACAGATGGGTATTAGACAAAAATAAAGGTGTCTAACACACACACACACACACACACACACACACACACACACACACACATTGAGGATTGATCCATAGGTTACAGCTGACCTTGGTAGAATGGTTAGAGCGCTTAAAAATATAAAACTGAGCAGAATGTTCCCAGACATCACAAAAGAACCTAGGAAAGAAAATAAGAGCATGCAGTTATTCCCATGACAGTATACTTCAAGGGCGGAGAATCCCTGTATCTCTTAGGCCAAGGGAACTCCCTTTCTAATCTCCTTAATATTTATTGTGCCTATTGAAAAAGAAAAAAGCACAAATTAAAATTTTTGTTATTGTTGTTGCTTGTCTTTGTTTTTTTGTTTGTTTGTTTTATTCTTTGTCTTGTTTTTATCTTGGGACCATGGTTATTGTTGGTTGTTTTTTATATTTCTGTGGTGCTTATTGCTGTGGTGCTTTTCGGGTTGGGATTTTTTTTTCTTTTTTGTATTCTTGTTATGTTTTTCTTCCCTTTCTTCTCTTAAATTGATATTTAGAGGCTCTGAAAGGACTCCTCCTATTTTTTGCTTGTTTGATTTTGCCCCCCTCCTTTTTTTTTTCTTTCCTTCTAACAGTACCACATAACTTGAACTATCTTGTTCTACCTCACAAATTAGAGGATAAATAATGGAGGGTACCAAGACCAAACAGTCATAAGAACATCAAGTAGAAATAAAAATGATCACTTACACATCAAGTCCAAAGCCCAACAACAACAGAATCAGTACTCAATCTCCAACAAGCTAGACACAGAGGGGACCACTCTTACTAGCAGCCCAGGTGGCAAAGGAGGGGGATATGGGATGCAAGCTGGGAACGGGGTGGAGGGAAGACATTTGTGGTGGGAATACCCCTGATTCAATGTCACTATGTATCTAAAATATTACTGTGAAATATTTTTAATCCACCTGTGGTAAAAATAAAAATAAAAATTTCTCAAAAAAATATAAAACTGGTAAATCGGGTAAAAAGGTTTTTCAATTTCTAGGCAAATCATCATTAGTGAAGATGAATGTTACTGAAGAAAGGTTTCCAGGATTATACTGTGCTAGAACATTCTTAAAACAATAAAAATTTTCAAGTCTAGAACACTAAGTAATATTGTAATGAGTACAATGAAAGATATTTACATCATAAAGTATTATCTAACAAGTCTTGAGCATTCAGGTTTCTTTCCTGAAAGCAAATTGAAAATATGGGCATTAAGATATAATAGTAAACTAGCTAGAATTAAAATATATTTCAAAATATTGTTGAAATACCACTGTAGCAATAGTCAATGGCATGCTGTTGCCTATTAAAATAGTTTCTGTGGATATAAACATTAGATCATATTAGCAGACATAATCAAGTGAAAAATAAAAATAAAAATAATTTTCAAAACATTATAATAATGAGCACTCTATTTGGATTCTAATATAATATAGCACTGTAATGCAAAGCTAGGGTGGCCAACCTATAACTCAATAACTACTCTGAACAAAAAGATTAAAGAGTTATTATAGACATTAAAATTAAGACACTAAAACATTCTTTTTTTTTTTACTAAAACATTCTTATGAACACTGTAGTGGGATTACATTACCTTCAAATGCATTCTGTACCTTTTTCTGTAAATAAAAGCATTAGAACATTATTATAGATCTTTATATAGAGTATAAAGCTGTATTTATTGTTGCAGGTCTCTTTGAAGTATAGAAGAGACTATAAACTTTTGTTTTTCCTCTTCCACTCAGTTTGTTTTCTTCTCCTTGCTATGCTCTTAAGCCAACAGTGTTGGAAATAACTACCATTTAGAAAATTATGTTTTTGGTGCAATTATTCTAAATAGAACATGTAAGTGATATCATCCTTCTCTGGCTTTACTTCATTTAACATAATATTGTCTAGGCTCCAGGCCAAAGGATCTTTTACCAAGCCTAGGGGAGACTTTGGGGCTCTGCTTCCCCACCAACAGCCTTCCCTCTCCTTTCTCCTGGATTGGAACTCCTGGTCTGGGGCCCAGGGAGCCAGCGAGGTGGGTCCTGGGGAGCAGAATAAAGGGGACCCCAAGCCTTCCTGAAGCCCCACCCTTCACAAATGGGCTGGAGGTGGGGAGCAGGCTGCCAAACTTCCGGCTTCCAGCACAACTAGGAAACTAGCTTCCTATCTCTGGGACTGAAAGCCTTGGAAGCATGGGGACTAGTATGGTTCCAGGCCAAAGGCTCTTTTGCTAAGCCTAGGGGAGAATATGGGGCTCGGCCTTCCCTTTCTTTCCTCCTGAAACAACAGAGCCAGGGAGGTGGGTCCTGGGAGCAGCTTAAAGGGGACCCCAGGCCTTCCTGAAGCCCCACCCTGCACAAGTAAAACTGTCTTGGGAAATTCGCTGGCAACTTTCCTTGCACCAACATCCTTTTCCAAACTACGCAGGAGAATAGGATACCATAGGGTATCATCTATATTTACAATATAAATAATGTCTACATTGTATACTTTCCTTTCCCATTGGCTCATCACCTTACAGGCTAATGTCTAGTCCTTTACTCTCACCCTCAATGCCTAGTACCCCATATCTAACCATTTTTACCTTCAGTTCTTTGCTTCTTATGAAGCAGATCATTATCCTCACTCAAGCCAGCTTCCAGCCAGCTCCTAAAGTGAAAAACTAGAATCTCACCCTGAGAAGAAATCAATACTCTGTTTCTATTAATCAAACTCCCAGTGGCCTCCTGTTCTCCATCTTCCTTCACTGTGTACCTGTGCTTGCTACCAAACTCAGTTTCTGAGAAACCTTGACTTATAGACAATTCCTGATATGGGACTGCTGGAAATCCTTTGCAGCCTCCAGGTTGCCAAATCACAGACCAACACCCGAACTCAACACCCTCCCCCTGACTATTTCTAAAGACATAAAAGGGACATGTGTATCTCCTTTGTATATCTTAGATGTATTCCCTTAACATCTATAACTCTTTTTGAGTATCCTCTTATATAATGATATGTTTTTTGTCTGATTTTTCTCCCCTTTGGTATCTGTTCAATAAGGAATTCAGGTAGAAGAGTCTCTCTGTAATAGAATTCATGTTAGAACCAAATTACAGGGAATGTTGGACTTGTTCTCTCGACCCCAGATGTACCAATAATATCTTGTGACATTGATCCTCTTTTGCATAGACACATTAAAATTGGAAAATATTACATTATGCAAACAAGTTCTTATATAATATAGATGGGAACACAAATTTTGTAATGCAGTTAGGCCTTATACCCTGAACATTGACATAACTTGGCTTAGGCCTCAGAAGAATGAGCATTGCCTATACACCCGTGAACCATAGATACCATCTATGGAAACAACCACAATTTTCTATAACATTACCAGGAATTAAACCTCTACGAGGAAAGACCCTACCACTACTCTGGCATTGACTTACTCCAAAGAGTGCTCTCTTAACACCCAGATGACTTATCAACAGCAACAACCTGCTTTCAGGGCAGGTGTCTCCTCATCTAACGGTGAAGTGAAACTTGGGAATGCTCTACATCAACCTGACAAGATGAAGAAAATGGGCAGAAACCAGAAACTTTAACTACAGGAACCTGGCACCAGCAACAGCTAATGTGCAAAGAAAATTTCGCTGGGACCACAAAGAATGACTCAGGGATTGGGCATCCTGGTATGCCTGGAGCCCAGAGTCAGTCTTATGCCAGAAAACTTCAGAGGTGAGGCCTCATTGTAATTAGACCAAGGCTCTTTTTTGTTTTCCCCATATTTTGCTGGGCCTATGCAAACAGTGGCTATTGCCACTCTCACACCAGTACTACTGTAATTTTTAACACTTATCCTTTAAGAAAGAAAAGAACAAAAGCAGCTTACTAAACTTTAAAAAAATATATAACTGTAGTAAAATTTGCTTGTCTCAAATTCAGGCAGGGGATGGGAAGAATGGATAGGGCCATTGGTGGTGTGAATGTTGCACTGGTGAAGGGGGGGTGTTCTGCTTATCACTGAAACCCAACTACAATCATGTTTGTAATCATGGTGCTTAAATATAGAATTTATATTAAAAATATAATATTGTCTAGTTACATTCATGTAACTAGAATGATGCAAATTGCATGATTGCATCATTTCATACAGATATGTAATAGTCCATTGTATATATGTACCACATCTTCATGATCCGCCTGTCTGTTGTTGGACGGCTGATCCAAGTCTTAGCTATTATACTTGAGTGCTATAATGAATAGTGGTGTGCATACATCTTTTTGAATAAATACTTTTATGTTCTGGGAATAGATACCCCAAAGGGGGATTGTTGGGTCATGTGGAAGCTCAATTTTTATTTACTGAGAACTTTCTTACTGTTTTCCATAGAGGTTGGAACAAGAAGAATTCCTATCAGCAGTGGATGAGAATTTCTTTCTATCACTTCCCACAAACTGAGACTGTTTCCAGGATTTTTATTATGTACCATCCACACTGGTGCCAGATGATAGCTTATGGTTGTCTTGATTTTTATTTCCTAGTGATAAGTTATGATGTGCATTTTTTTTGGGGGGTAACACCTGGCAGCTCTCAGGGGTTACTTCTGGCTCTAAACTCAGAAATAGCTCCTGTCAGGCTCAGGAGACCATATGGGACACCGGGATTTGAACCATCGACCTTCTGTATATGAGGCAAACGCCTTACCTCCATGCTATCTCTCTGGATGATGGGCATTTTTTCATGCGTCTGTTGGCCATCTGTTAATCTTCCTCAGAGAAGTGTCTGTTCATTTCCTCTACCCATTTCATGGAGATTTTAGATTTTGTAGAGTTAATTTTTGTGAGTACTTTGCATATTAATAATATCAAACTTTTATCTGATGTGCTCAATAAAATTTTTTTTAACAAATAGCTGTCTTCTTATTTTAGCCTTTGTTTCATTTGCCATACAGATACTTTTAGTTTGATGTAGTCCTGTTTATTTATGTTTGATAATTTAGCACTTGCCATTGGCATCCTATGGATTCAGGTCTAATCTCAAGGTCTTTAATTCAATTTGAGTTGACTTTTGTGTAAAGTGTGAGATATGAATTAATCTTTAATTTCTTACATGTGATTAGCCAATTGTTCCAACATCGTTTATTGAAGAGGATCTCTTATTAACATTTCAAGTTCTTGTCTCTTTTGTCAAAGATTAGCTTGGAGGTTTGTTACTGCATATTCTATTCTGTCTCATTATTATGAAAGTCTTTCTTTGACCCAATACCATGCTGTTTTGATGACTATGGCTTTGTAATAGAGTTTCAAATTAGAAAATAAAATTCCTCCCAGTTTCTTGTTTTTCAATATTGATTTGGCTGCCTAAGGCCATTTATGGTTTCACACAAACTTTATAATTTATTGTTCTAAGTTACTGAATAATGCTGTCTGAATGTAAATAGGGATTGTTTTGAATCGATATAGTAGTTTAGGTAAGGTGGTAATTATGATTCCATTGATTCTTCAAACCCATGAGCATGGTCAATTCCTCCAATTTCTTAGGTCCTCTTTAATTTCTTTCTGAAGTGTTTTGAAGTTTTCTTGGTATAGGTCCTTTCCTCTCTTATTAAGTTGATTACTAGGTACTTAATAGTTTTAGACACTATTTTTAAATAGGATAAACCCTTTGATTTCTTTCTCATCAGAATAGTTATTTGTATAAAGGAATGCAACTGTCTTAGGCATATTAACTTTGTAGATTGCAATTTGCTCTATTGGTTTATTGTTTCTAGGAGCTTTTCTATGGACTCCTTAGGGACTTTGATAGATATCATTACTTCATCTGCAAATAGAGATAATTTCTTCCTATTTTTTGATTGGAATTATTTTGATTTCTTAATCTTGTTTGATTGCTATTGGTAAGACTTCTAATACTATGTTTGAGAAAAGTACAGAGTGTGGATGTCCTTGCATAGTGCCTGAACATAATGAACATGCTTTCAGATTTTTTGCCATTAGGAATGATTTTAGCTGTCAGTGTTTTATAGATAGCTGTTACTAGCTTAAGGAAAGTTCTTTCCACACATAATTTGCTGAGGTATTTTTTTTTATCATAATAGAGTTTTGTGTTTTTTCAAATGTTTTCTCTACATCAACTGATATAATCATGTGATTTTCCTATTTGCTTTTACCGATGTGGTGTATGTTGTTGTATGGTGTATGATGTTGATTGATTTGCATATATTGAACCATCATTGCATCCCTGGGATGAAACCCACTGGTCATCTTTTTTTTTTTTTTTTGGGTCACACCCGGCAGCGCTCAGGGGTTAGTCATGGCTCTATGCTCAGAAGTTGCTCTTGGCAGGGTCAGGGGACTATATTGAATGCTGGGATTTGAACCGCCATCCTTCTGCATGCATGGCAAATGCCTTACACTATCTCTCTGGCCCCTGGTCATCTTTTTTTAATGTGTTGTTGGATTTGGTTTGCTAAAATTTTGTTAAGAATTTTATATCACTAATGGATATTAGTGATATTGGTTTGTAGTTTTCTGTCTTGGTTGTATTTTTGTTAGCTTTGGCAATGAGCATATTTGCTTTAGAAGATATTAGGGAGGATTCCTGTCTTTTCGATGTTTGGAAGAGTCTAAGAATCAATGATAGTAACTCTTTTCTGAAGGTTTTGATAAAAATTCACTCACAAGCCTGTCTGGTTCTGAAATTTTATTCTTGGGGAGTTTCTTAGTTATGTTTCAATTTTCTTTCTTGAGATGGGCCTGTTTAGGCTTTCTACTTCCTCTTCATCAAGTATTGAGACATGATATTTTCCTCAAAATCTGTCCATTTCTTCTATATTCTCTAGTTTTACTGTGTACAGTTGACAATAAAGTCTCATGATATCTTGGACTTCTTGGGGTTCTATTGTAATCTCTCACTTTTATTTTCTGATCCAATTTATTTGAGCATTTCCATCTTTTTACCTTGCAAGTCTTGCCAGCGGTTTGCATTTTTTTTAAATAAAAAAACAGCTTTGGGTCTCATCAATACTTTGTATTATTTCTTTGTTTCTATGTTAATTTCTCCATGGTTTTTATTTTTTTTCTTCTGCTTGTGTTTGGGTTCCTTTTCTGCTTGGTTTTTAGAAATTTAAGTTGTTCTTTTAGGTTGTTGATTTTGTATTTATCTTTATTTCTAATGTAGACCTGTATTGCATTGAGTTTCTTTCTAATTAAAACTTTTGCTGTGTCCCATAAATTTTGGCAATTTGATTTCTTCGTTATCATTGGTTTCAAGGAATTTTCAAGGAATTTCTTTTATTAGTTTCTCTTTGATCCAGCTGTTGTTGAACAACATGTTGTTTAGTCTCCAGGTATTAGATGTTCTCCAAATCTCTTTAAAATCAATCTTGATCTCTGTGGAATTCTAATCTGATAGGGTGCTTGGTATAATTCTAGTATTTGTGACTTTATGTAAATTAGACTTATGTTTTAAAATATCTATCCTAGAGAAGGTTCTATGTGCACTTATAAAAAATGTGTATTCAGCTTTTTGAGGATAAAGGTCACTGTATAGATTAACTAGTCCTAGTTCTTCTATTTTCTCATTTAGGGCTCTTATGTCTTTGCTAGTGTTCTGCCGAGTGGATCTATCTAGTGGCAATAATGGCATGTTGAAATCTCCCAAAACTAGCACATTTTATCCATGTTTTTCAAGGTTGTGAGCAAAAGCCTTATATATTTTGCTGGCTCTATATTTAGATCATAAATGTTGAATAGAGTTAGTACTTCTTTCTCTATTGTTCCCCTGATCAATAAGTAGTGTTCATTTTTTACTCAAAGTACTCCCTTGAGGTTAAATGCAATTTGGTCTGATAAAATTATGGCTGTCCCAGCACTTTTTGTTATCCAGGGGCTTGAATAATTATTTTACACCCTTTTACTTTGAGCCTGTATTTTTCCTGAACTTTTATGTGTATTTCCTGTGGCAGCAGATAACTGGATTTTGTTTCCTGTTTCAACACACACTCTGTACCTTTTGATGGGAGAGTTTAGTCCACTGACATTTAATGAAACTATTGACTGTAAGGGCTGTTGTGCCAGTATATTGTGTAAGGTTATTTTTGTTTCAGTTGGGCATTTGGTTAATGTAATTATTCTTTGAATAGTTTATTTATACACTGTTTGGTTAGAATAAATATTGCAATTTTTTGTTTGAGAATGTTTATAACTAACCCTTTCACATAAAAGGGAGGTTGAAAAGTTTCTTTCATTCAATAGTTTGAATATGTCATTCTACTCTTTTCTTGCCTAAATTGTTTCAAATGAAAGCTCTGGTTTGATTCTTATGTTATTTTCTTTATACTTGAGGTATTTTTCTCTGACTGCTTTAAAGAGTCTATCTTTCCAGTTTTTTATTTTTTATTTTTCCATTTGGATTACTAAATGTCTTGGTGTTGTTCTGTTGTAGTCTATTTTGTTTGGTCCATTTTTCACTCTTGTGTTTGTAGAGAATCCTCTTTCCAGAGAGTGAGATAGTTCTCTGCTATCATGTCCCTCACTTCATTTCATTTCCCTTTTTTCTCTTCCTCCCCCAGTATTCCTATAATTTGAAGATTATTTCTTTAGTCTTTGCTCATTAGGTATCTTACATTTTCTTCCAATTTTACTCTCTTTTTTTTATTGATTTCTTTGTCACTGCCGGCTTTGAATTTGTCATCAAGTTGTCTATGCAATTCTCCACCTGTGTAATTCTGCAACTATTGCTTTCTAACATGTTTTTTTTAATTTCTTCATTTCCATTTGTATGGATTCTATTATCTTCTGAAAGAATTCTTTGTAGAGTTGGTTGATTTGTTAATCTACAGATATCTAACATTTGCAGGCTAGAGACTTCTTGATTTCTGCTGTTGAAACATTAAGTGTTGATTTTAGGTCTTTATAAGGCTATAAGGCTCAAGTGTTTCAATGGACTTGAAAATTTGCCAATATTTTCCCCATATTCCAAAATGCAAGTGTCTTCATTAGTTTCCCCATTGTTCTTTGCATTTGGGGGGTGAAATTTTGTAGTTTCAGGGTGTTTAGAAGTCATCTATTGAATTACAATGGCTGTGGGAAGCAGGTAAACAGAAATATATATGATTTTATATAGTATATTTATGTATAATATATCATAATTTATAATTATGTTATAATATATTACATGTAGTATGCAATAATATATAATATTAATTATATCAAATATACTATAATATATTATATAATAGAAAATAAAATAACATGATAAGATTTATATAATATATGATATACATGTATATATTATGTATATTTGATATAAATCATATAATATATTATGTGATCATATTATATTATAGTATTATATATTAACATATCTATATATTATAATATATACTTGTGTGCAATTGTTATATATTAATTATGTAAATTAATGATTATTTAATATCACAATTATGTAACATTAATTAATGAATTATTGTATATTTAATAGTTTATATATATTTATAATATAAATTATACAATATTATAACAAATACATACCATATTTTCTAGCATATAAGACGACTTTAGAAATGAAAAATAGTCAACCAAAAATCGGGGTCATCTTATACGCTGAGTATATCCCAAAAAACGTTTCAATATGCCACTAAACAAAAATCATCTGGATATTGCCACAAAATGAATTTTCTAGCTCAGTCCTGCACCAATCACTGCAAGGCTACTCAGACCGCCTCTCTAACTCAGCTAATCCAAGCAGGATTTTTAGGCATGCACATTATACAATGTTCTGTACCCGAATCTACACTGCTTGCTGTGATTGCAGCACAGAAACGTTCTGTCTTATACAGTGAATATAGGCCTAAACCTATGTTTTAACTGTAAAATTAGGAGGTCGTATTATATTCCCTGTTGTCTTATATGCCAGAAAATACGGTATTAAAATTGAAATTATTGAAGTGTATTTGTATATGAAGAAACAAATCAAAACCCAGAAGGAACAATTATAAAATGATGTTTCAATTTATACCTGGAGAGTAAAGTCTGATAATTGTGACATATGTGCTTCAAGAAAATGTGTGTCTAAGTAAATGTAAAAATGCTAGATAACTTTTTATTTTTTCTTAGTGAAATAGTAGCTAAACAACATAAACAGAAACATTTTTCTTTAATTTCTTCAGTAAAAGAAATTTGATAAATTGAATTTCTCTTTACCTATGTAGAAATTATGTAAAACATTGCTAGTGTGGATTGAGAATCTATCTTAATGGAATAATAGCAGAACCCCCAATTGGTGTCATAGCAGAAAATGACTTTATCTTTGCTTTTACAAGTTATATATTTCTTTAAATTGGACTATGAGCAGATGCTTTGTTGAATTACAGCAAGGCTCTATTATATTTATTTTAAAAATCAACAGGGAAGTAGATTACCCAATGTTTTAGCCTCATTTTCCCTTCATCTTCACTGTTGGATGTCTATTTATGTTTCTTATCATAAATGATACTTTTACAAAACGCAGGCCTTCCTTTCCTCCTGCCTCTACTTAGGTTCAACAGGATCTAGTATTTTTGGTACATTTGAATAAAATTGCACATTCAAACCTCTCAGGCTGTGTTGGATGGGAGAATAACAGAGAATGGATTCCTCCCATTAAAATGCAGAGCTTCTCATTTCTGAGCCCTGAGTGGGGCACTATGCTAAAAGGCATATTTATTACATAAATTTATTACAGAGACACACCTCCCACTCATAATATTTGTTATGGGACTTGACTTAAACTCCATGTGATTGAACAGTGACCATCAAACCCTGAACCCCAGATTCCAACCATAGAAACAACAGGTTCCTACAACAGCACCAGGAATCAAACTCCCTCCAGGGAGTTCCTAATACCTCTCTGGCACCAATTTGTGCCAGGTTAATACAACATCCTGAAGATGAGGAAACGGCAACAACTTGATCTAAGAGCAGGTTGCCCTACTTAATTACCTAATGGTAAGATGAAATCAGAAGACAGTCCATCCTTTGATCTGTGCAAAAACAAATCACTGATTACAGAAGACTGACTTTGATAAGTGCGACTGAGCAGAACTTTTCCTGAGACCAATAAGAAAGACCCTAGCTTAGGCTTTGGCCTAGGATTTGTACAAAGACCAAGATCTCTAATTCCAGAGGTCTGACTTTGACAACCATGACTGAGTAGAACTTCTGGACCCATAAGGAAAGACTTTATCCTATGTTTAACCCAGGATCTGCACAAAAATAACGGGCACTTATATCAGAGGACTGACTATAACAACAATGAAGGAGCAGTGTTGTAAGTCAGTCCTTTATGGGGCTGATTGATGGAGGGATGGAGGATGAGGTCTTTCTCTTCCAGCTCGGAGCACATGTCTGCCACCCTGTTCAGCCAGCGGTTCTGAGGTGAATGCGGCAGGTATAAAGCTAACAGGTAGTCAGGCTTCAGAAGTTATCAGCTTTATTCAGTGGACAAGGCTGAAGCCAAAAGCCCCAGTTTTAGTCCTCCCAGAAAAGCCCTTACCTTCCACAGACCCTTGCTTTTATACATCAGAATCAGGTACCACCCTAGCGTGGGAGCAGAATGCCAGGTCACACCCTAGGGTAGGACACAATCACCGATCAGGGTAGGATCAGTAACATAATAATCCTATGGAAATGTTTACATACACAACAAAGCAGAACATCTAAAACTATAAAGAAAGATCCTATTCTATACTTTGTCCATGACCTGTGAAAATATCAAGATCTCTAATTACAGAGGACTGATTTTTGTCAATGACAACTGAGCAAAACATTTCCTGGTACCATAAAAAGACCTTGGGGTTCAATGATGAGCGTGTCTGGAACCTCTAGTTGGTCCCATGACAGTATGCTTCAATGGTTGAGAAACCCTATATCTCTTAGGATTGTATGAAGAAAATTCCCTTTCTAATTTCCCAAATACTTACTGGATTATGCAACAAGCAAACAAACAAAATCACACACACCTTCAAAACCTTGCCACACCAGACCGCCTTCCTTTTTCTTCTTCTTTTTTTGTTTTGTTTTGTTTTGTTTTGGGAGCACACCCGGTGACGCTCAGGGCTTACTTTTGGCTATGAGCTCAGAAATTACTCCTGGCTTGGGGAATCATATGGGACGCCAGGGATCGAACCGAGTTCCATCCTGGATCAGGCACATGAAAGGAAAATGCCCTACTGCTGCATTATCACTCTGGCCCCCATTTCTTCTTTTTTTTTTTCTTTTCCTTTTGTTCCTTTAAATTGATATTGATAGATCTTAGACAGACAGCTCCCAGCATTCTTTTTTATTTTTCCCTCTCTCTTTTTCCCCCAACAGAATCACAGAACTTTAATCATCTCATTCTGCCCCATAAATTGAGGGAGGAAAAAGAGTGGATAGTATCAGGGGCAAACAGTCACATGAACATTTAGTGGAAATAAAAAAAAATTAGACATGAATACCAAATCCAAAGTAAATGACAACAGAATTAAGATACCCAATCTAGAACAAGTTATATACAAAGGAGACCTGTTACACTAGCAGTTCAGGGGCAAAGGGGGAGGATGGGACGCATACTGGGAACAGGGGTGGAGGGAGGACAACACTGTTGTTTGGAATGACTTTAATTTACTGTCACTATGTACCTTAAATATAACTGTGAACGTCTTATAATTCACATTGGTTGCAATAAAAATTAAAAAAAATTACCTGGGAGAATTTACTCCATGTCTGAAGCTACTAGATCACTATATATCAACACAAAATAATTATAGAGGGGACTTACATATTAATAACTATATCAGGAAAAATGAGAGTCTACATCAAGAGCTATTAAGAACAAGACAAGTAAGGTAAGGAAATAGTACATGGGGCTTGGACCTGCTTAGATACTTTCCCACAAAACACATGCTCAGGCTAGGAAGTGCATAAAGAGAAGCTCAAGACCCCTTATTGTGATGTCAGAATTGTAATGTCAGAATCATGACTCATGATCACATTGGTTCAGAAAAAAATGTCCATACTGAATTCAGCATCATGAATTATGTCACAGTCCTACACCAAAATTGACATTTCTGACTTCAAAATCCTGAAATATGACCTAAGAGCAAAGGAATTTGTTATCAAAAAATAAAATAAAATAATTACATTAAAAAGACCCCTTATTATTAGGGTCATGCTTCCCAGAACCATGGGACAGTGGCCTAGAGCCCCTGAGCTGCTATTACTAGAATAAGCAGTGTCTTGAGAATGAGAAAAGGGTTGCTGTTATCATAGTAAAAATGTATGTTGTTCAGGCTTCTGTGGAAAACATCCATAAAAGGTGAAAAAGTAGAGTTATTATAGGAGTCATTAATTTTACTTCTAAATATATATTATCCCCAAATAATAAAAACAGATAAACCCTTTCTTATTGATATCTTCTTCAGGAGATTGCAAATCCAGAAAACTTCTGTGTTCATCTGTGGATTAGCAGACAAAAAAAGAGACTCACATATACATTGGAACATGATTCAACAATAAGAGAAAAAAATTAGGCTTTTTGATAGCAGAAATGGATCTTAAGGACATTCTAAATGAAATTAGTCAGAGAAAGACAAATGTTGATCTTGTTTTATACATATATATAAATAAATATTATATATAAATTATATATATAATTTACAGACATTAACAGAAAAATAAAGCTACCCCTCACAAATGTAGAGAACATACATTATTTCAGTTATAAGATATTTATATCTTGGAGGTATAAAATATATACCCTTTGGGGTGCATAGTGTTGAGAATATAGTTAACAGAAAATACAGTTAGTAAGACTGTCATTGCATATTTGAATTTTTTTTTTTTTTTGGTTTTTGGGCCACACCCTGTGCCGCTCAGGGGTTACTCCTGGCTATGCGCTCAGAAGTTGCTCCTGGCTTCTTGGGGGACCATATGGGACACCGGGGATCGAACCGCGGTCCGTCCTAGGCTAGCGCAGGCAAGGCAGGCACCTTACCTCCAGCGCCACCACCCGGCCCCAACATATTTGAAAATTTTTAAGAGAACCAATATGAAAAGACTTAATCACAAAAGAAATGTAACTGTTTGGTAATGGTTGCCAACTACGTTATAGGGGTGATTACTTCATAATATTATAAAAAACCAAGTTAGGGCTGGAGCTGGTATAGGACACTTGACTTGAATGTGGCTGACCTGAATTTGATACTTGGCATCTTATTTGATTCTAAACACCACAGGAGTGATTCCTGAATGCATAGCCAGAAGACAGCATAGCCTGAGGACAGCAAGGTGTGGCTCTTGAAGCAATAACAAATAAATAAACAACAAGTGATTATATTGTGTTTATGATGGTCCATGTTGACTATACTGATATAAGGAACAAAGGAATTGCAAACAGTGGGATCTATGTAGGGGATATGCTGTGAAACAGAATCAGCAGAAGCACAAGAGATCACAGGGTCAAATGAAAGTCTTCAAGAAAATTCTAATTGAACATTCTCCTTTCTTTATTTACTTTCCAAACTACAAGGTGAAGAGCACCGACCAACAAGCTCTGTGGGGCAATAAGGTGGCCAGGTAGGAGGTGATGCAAGCAAATTACAGTCCCTCAGAAGAACAATAATCATGAAGGCTGGAGGCCTTACAGCCCTCACGGAAGAGTCCAGGACTCTTCTGGCTGATTGACAGTCTGGAAACATATCCATGACCAGCTCACAAGGAAGTGCTGATGCAACTCAGAGGATTGGTGTAGAATGGACCCACACCTGCATCTCCTTCCTGTTGGCATCCTGGTAGGAAAATGTCCCAGAAGTGTTTGTGCCACGATAAACTGACCCTTCAGGGTCCAGCAGCCTCCACAGAGGGGGCTTGTTCAATGAGAGGTGAGGGGGAAATTCATAAGCTCAATGCCAGGTGAGGAGCAGCAACTGAACTGCCCTCTGCTCTCTGGTGTTGAAGTCAGGGGTAAAAAACAATAAGTTGGAGTTCAACTGAACATCTGTGTTATACATGGGGCTGAACCAGGAGTGTGAGTAGAACACAAGGCTTTCTGTGATTCTTAAATCTGAGGTGCAGACTCAGCATATCCAGCATCTCCTGGCTGGAGATATTGGGGCAGGCTTGTTTTGGTGAGCAGTGCAGGGGACTGAGTGACAGGGGAAAGCCTGTGCACTGTGGCCTGTAGAGAGGGGCATGGAGGAGGCCTGGGGACCAAACACATGACATCTAGGCTGGTGTCTACTCCTAGGGAGTTTAGAGCTAAGATCCATTCTCATCCCCACCCTGCACAGATATAGCATCTTCTCTGTAGACAGGCTCACTGTATTCCCATTTTAAGTGTTCAGGTCTAGAGGAATAACATCAATCCTGAAAAGTGACATAGCTAGATTCATGCCTTTCTAAGTGAAAACACCAGGATTAATTCCAAAATGACTGCAGAGAAGTATACAAAACATAGAACCTTCCAGAAAGCCAGAGAGGCAGCTTGCAAGTAGGAAAGGAAATTGTCCCTCCAGCATCATTGCTTACATTTTATTACTTTCACTTAATAGTGCTGACATAATTAAAAAAAAATTCATTGTTTTCAGGGAGTACATCCTCCTAAGAGAACCTTACTAGCTGTTATGGATGGGATTTCTGGAAGAATTAAATGAGTATTCTATAAGCTCCATTCATAAAAACAGAATATACTTTGCAAACAATTTATTAATATGTATGTAAACAGAGATTTCTCAACTGTACAATTCTGAAAATAGGGGAAACCATCAATATCCTTTTTCAACTACATATGATCGTGGCACATTGCACCTCAGCTCAGCAGAAGTGCCCAGGAGTAAACTACTGATGGCACTGAAGCTGGAAGTTCATTGCTGGAATAGAAGTACTTTTCCCCACTCTGAACCCGTGGTGGTAATATCCATGCTTGTGGAATAGGAGAACAAAGGCGAAGACCACAGAATCCCAGTTACACCAGGTATAATGGAGATCCACCCATGGTGCTGCTATATCCTGTGAAGATCTATTCCATATTCACTGAACTGGACACAAATATGGTGGCACCATTATTATGAAGTCTACAAAAACACATGGATGCCTGCATTGGGTCTCAGACCTGAGCCCAATGACCTCAGCATTTCCAAGATAGTCTACAGCTTTTCTCAGTTGCCAGATGCCTACTTTGAGACCACATATATGTAGAAACATAGACAGCTGGAATGTGGCCCTGCTGCCCTGAGTGCTGGGTACACAGTTCTGTGTCCTAACAAGAATTCTGAGCCCCACAAGAATTCTGAGTGGAGGAGTGGGGACAAGCCCCTGTGGGCACAGGTCAGGTTAGAGGCCCAGAAGGCACCCACCGTTACAGCTTCCTCCTCTTCAGACCTTCCTTTGGGGGGGATTTCCCTGCTCTAGAAAAAAAGGGCCACTAGCCCTCATCCCAACAAAATAAAAACTTTTGGCAGATGTGACCAGGCAACACTGTCTCAGGACTACACATGTTCCCTAAACAACCCTCTCAGTCAAAATAAAGGTCCCAGGGCTGGGAAATGGAGAGTTCCAATTGGAAAAGCATCACAGAACATCAGCCAAGACTGGCAGCATATTTGAATTACTTGTATTACCATGTTCGCATCGTCCTCCTGTCATTGCAAAAGAATCAGTGGAGTTGGCAGGTAAAGAGACTAGCACTCATGTACAGGGAGTGAGCTGCAGGTCACTAAGGAATAAAAAGGAAATGGATTTCAAGTTGCCAGGAAGCAGAAACAAAAGAAAAAATAGAAATGCTTCTCCTCAAGTATTGATAATAGAAGACAGAGACTGATAATAGAAGATTGGTTAGAAGGTATCACTGAAAGAGGAAAGAAATAAAATAATGAAAGATCACAATGGGCCATCTTTTAAATATGTTCAGATACACACTAATGTTCTTGATGCTATCTGGGCTACATACAAAAGACATGTTGTGTCCTAAGACATGAAGAAGGATTTAAGCCATATCTTAATAGGTTAAGTCATTCACAACTCTCAGTCCATACAACTGATTCCACCTCAAATACCAGTTGGGAAAAGGCCTACTTGGCCAGTTTTCAAAGACTGCTAGCTGGTTACATAGTGTAGACCCCAATGAGTAAGTTTGTGTACAAGTTTTAGTTATAAACTAATAAGTCAATCTGTGAAGAAGGAAAGGAATAAAACAGGAGGGAAAAATCTGGTCCGTGGGATATTCTGTTTCTGGACCTCAGGTGAGTTTCCTTGAGCTCATATAATTTCTCAACTTTCACATATCTTACTCTTACACTGACTCTGGGAATAAAATATGTGTACAAATTAAAATCTAAAAACCAAGAGAATATTTCCATAACTTGCACCTAAACCCTTTTTATGTGTATTTTTTCAGTAGAAAATTTAAATCTGTAATTTAGAAATCATTGGTTTAGTTATAAGAATAAACACAAGAAAATATTTCTGCAGCTTTCTTAGATTTTTGCTATATCACCCAACTAACTTTATGAACCATAGACTTAAATCTTTATGGGATAGCCTCAAAACTTCCTTAAAACTATTTGTCAAATTTCGTAAGTCTAAAAGTATGCTTTTTCAGCTTAGTGTCCCACTCAGGGCTCAGAAATGAGAAGCTCTGCATTTTGATGGGAGGAATCCATTCTCTGTTATTCTCCCATCCAACACAGCCTGAGAGTTTTGAATGTGCAATTTTATTCAAATGTACCAAAAATACTAGATCCTGCTGAATCTAAGTAGAGGCAAGAGGAAAGAAAAGGCCTGCATTTTGTAAAAGTATCATTTATGATAAGAAACATAAATAGACATCCAACAGTGAAGATGAAGGGAAAATGAGGCTAAAACATTGGGTAATCTACTTCCCTGTTGATTTTTAAAATAAATATAATAGAACCTTGCTGTAATTCAACAAAGCATCTGTTCATAGTCCAATTTAAAGAAATATATAACTTGTAAAAGCAAAGATAAAGTCATTTTCTGCTATGACACCAATTGGGGGTTCTGCTATTATTTCATTAAGATAGATTCTCAATCCACACTAGCAATGTTTTATATAGTTTCTACATAGGTAAAGAGAAATTCAATTTATCAAATTTCTTTTACTGAAGAAATTAAAGAAAAATGTTTCTGTTTATGTTGTTTAGCTACTATTTCACTAAGCAAAAGTAAAAAAGTCATTTAGCATTTTTATTAATAATTTTTATTTTGACTAAAGTGGATTACAAATCGTTCACAGTAGTATTTTAGGTACATAGTGACATTGAATCAGGGGCATTCCCACCATCAAAGTTGTCCTCCCTTCATTCCTGTTCTCAGCATGCATCTTATATTGCCCCTCCTTTGCCCCACCCCAGGGCTGCTAGTATAAGTGGTCGCTTCTGTGTCTAGCTCTTTTACATTTAATTAGACCCATATTTTTCTGAAGCACACACATCACAATTACCAGACTTTACTCTCCAGGTATAAATTGAAACATCATTTTATAACTGTTTCTTCTGGGTTTTGATTTGTTTCTTCATATACAAATACACTTTAATAATTTCAATTTTAATATGTGTTTGTTATAAATTTGCATAATTTATATTATAAATATAATAAACTACATATTAAATATACAATAATTTATTATTAATGTTAAATAATTGCTATTATTAAATAATCATTAATTATTAGATAATTAATATATAATCAATTGCATACAACTAGTATATAGTATAATATATAGACATGTTAATATAATATAATATGATTATATAATATATTATATGATTTATATCAAATAAATAATAAATACATAAGATTTATGGGTTCTTGCCATAGTAGATAAGAGCTTTTTTCTATACCTAATATTTTCCCTTTTTAGTATGCCTATGCAAAAGGAAATGGTGCCATATTATATTGCTGGTACATTTGGGGGTAACTCTGTATTTTCGTTTTGACCTGAGCTTGTATCACAAGCAAGACTTTTTCTTCTAGATTTTCATATCAAGCAGAACTAAAACAAGCAAAATTAAATACATAAAATAAATACATAAATACATAAAATAATAAAATTAATAATAAATAAAAAGGATGAAAGTGGCTACGTTTACCTTATGAATAAACACACTAAGAAAAATATAACAAAACCAATGCACAATTACTTTGTCCTTCAAGTCCCCAGATTGTAGTAAATTATAATATTTCTTAGCATGACACAAAGCAATCTAAAGCCACAAAATTTATTTAACTCCTTTAACATTGAAGGCATAGTATTTTTTACAGTTCCATGCATATGCATATTAGTTTAAATTAACCTCAAAAGTTTAAGTGGCTGTTTTTTAAGGATAGAGTCAAAGGAGCATAGCAAAATGGTGTTAGAGTGACAATTGTTTGCATAGACCCAGAAAAATATGGGGGACATGGAAAGGAAAAGCCTTGGCCTAAATGTAAGGAGACCTTTCTCCTGAAGTTTTTTGGCATAAGACCAATTCTAAACTCCAGGCATACTAGGTTGTCCAACCCAAGTCATTGTCTGTAGTGCCAATACACTTTTATTTTTCACACAGTCACTGTTGTTGGTGTCAGGTTTCTGTAGTTAAAGATCCTGAAATCTGTATACCCTACATTAAAGTTAGGATAATGTGGAGCATCCTCTAGTTTCACTTTACAATTAGAGGGCAATGCAGAGAGCCCTGTCCTGAAAGCTGGTCGTTATTATTAAGTCTTCTCAGTGTTAAGGGCAGTCTCTTTTGAGTAGGTCAATGTCAGAGCAGTGGTAGGGTCTTCCCTGGTAGAGGATTGCTTGCATGTAGTGTTATAGACTGCCTTGGTTGGTTCATAGATGGCATCCCTGGTTCAGGGTGAATGGAAAATGCCCATTATTTTGAGGCCTGACTCAGGTCATTATGTCAATGCTCAGGCAGGGTGTAAGGTCCCATTGCATTACAAGATTTGTGTGTTCCTATCTCTATTAGATAAGAACTTGTTTGTATGTATAGTATGTATAGTATTTTCCCATTTTAATGTGCCTATGCAAAAGAGGAACAATGCCACGTGGCATTATTGGTACATATGGGGGCCACTAGAATAAGTACAACAATACCTATGACTTGATTCAAACATAAACTTTAAACTGAGAGACTCTTCTACCAGAATTCTTTATTGAACAAATCACAAAGAGAAGAACAGACAAAAAGTGGGGAAAACTGTCACTGTATAGGAGAATATTTAGTAAGAGTTATAGTTGTTACGGAAATACATGTAAAATATTCAAAAGACATGTACATGTCCCTTTTATGTCTTTTGAAATAGTTGGGGGATGTTAAATCCAGTGTATTTCTTTTGTCTGTGATTTGGCCTGTGCAGTACTGAAGATAAAAAGGGTAATTGTAGAGTAATGATCGTTGGGGTAAGGGAGTGAAGGACTAGAAATGAGCTTGTAGGGGTGTGGGAAAGGGCAGAATACAAGATGTACTTTCTGCATAAGCAAAGCATACCTTAATCATAGGGAATAATATTAATATATACTGTACATGTGGGGTCCTAACCCCTGCACAGTTTTGAAAATGGAGACCAGTGAGAAGAAAAGTTGTCAGTGACTGCCTCAGTGCAACCAGCAACTTCCAGCACACCCCCAAGCTAGGGGGGAAAAGATTTGGTAGAGAACTGGATGCCAGACATCTGCCCGCCCTGCATCTTCAAGGAGGAAACAGCACTCTCTAACTAAGTGGAAGCAGAGATTAAACAGGTGGTACTCTATTAAGCTGAGAAGCTTTTGCACCTCAAAGAAATAGTGCCTAGTATGCAAAAGCCACCCACAGAATGGGAGAAACTCTTCACCCAATATCCATCAGATAAAGTGCTAATATTGAAAATATATGTTACTAACAGCAATCAACAAGAAAAAAAATCTAACCCCATCAAAAAAATGGGGAGAAGAAATGAACAGATACTTCCTCAAAGAAGAAATCAAATGACCAAGACACATGAAAAAATGCTTCACATCCCTAATCATCAGGAAGATGCAAATAAAAACAACAATGAGATACCATCTCACAGCACAGAGACTGGCACACATCACAAAGAACAAAAACAATCAGTGCTGGCAGAGAAGTAGATAGAAAGAACCTCTTATTTATTGCTAGTGGTAATGCCATTTCATCCAGCTTTTATGGAAAACAATATGTAGATTACTCAAAAAAACTGAAAATTGGGCTCCCATATGATCTAGCTATATCATTCCTACAAATAAACCCTAGGAACGCAAAAGTACAATTCAAAAATCCCTATCTCACACCTCTATTTTTTGCAGAACTATTTACAATAACCAGACTAGAAACAACCAAGATGCCCTTCAATAGATGAATGGCTAAAGAAACTGTGGTACACAATGGAATAGTATGCATCAACCAGGAGGGGTGAAATCATGAAATTTTCTTATACATGGATATACATGGATTCTATTATGCTGAGTGAAATAAGTCAGAGGGAGAGAGATAGACACAAAATAGTCTCACTCATCTATTGGTTTTAAGAAAAATTAAAGACATTATTGTAATAATGCCCAGAGACAATAGTGATGAGGGTCAGAAGAACCCTCAATATGAAGCTCACTGTGGTGAGTGCAGTTAGGGAAATAACTACACTAACAACTACCATGATAATGGTAGAATGAATGCCTGTAGAATGGTAGAAGTAGAATGCCTGTCTCGAATATGGCAGGGGTGAGAGAGGTGGAACATGAGGTTTTGGTGGTGGAAATGTTTCACTAGTGAAGTGGGGTATTCTGTTTATGACTGAAACCCAACTACAATCATGCTTGTAATCATGGTGCTCAAATCAAAATTTTTTTTAAATTTTATTTTTAATTATGAGAACAAGGGTGCAAAGAAAGAGGACAAGGTAAAGTTACAGTGGAAGGACAATCACCCATAACATAATTCTCAGAAGTCCCCTTGCTGATATCTTAACTTTGAAATTTCAGCCAAAGAACATTAAGATAAATAAGACAGAATCCATGTACAATTACTTTGTCCCTCAAGTCCCCAGATTGTAACACATTATATTATTTCTTAACAGTACACAAGGCAATCTAAAGCCATAAAACTTACGTAACTCCTTAAACATTACAGGCATAGTATTTTCTTACATTTCCATATACATGCATATTAGCTTAAGTTAACCTCAAATTTTAAGTGAGTTCTTTTTAAGGATTAGAGTCAAAGGAGCAAAGTAAAAATGGTGTTAGAGTGGCAATTGTTGTTTGCATAGGCCCACCAAAATATGAGGGACATGGAAAGAAATAACCTTGGTCTAAGTACAAAAAGACCAGACCTCTGAAGTTTCCTGGCACAAGACCATCTCTAGGCTCCAGGCAAGCTAGATCGAATCCAATACATTATCTGTAGTGCCAACACACTTTTATTTTTCACACAGTCTCTGTTGTTGGTATCATGTTTCTGTATTAAAGATCCTGGAATCTGCATATCTTACATTGAAGTCAGGATGTGGAGCATCCTCTCCTTTCACCTCACAATCAAAGGGCAATACAGGGAGCCCTGTCCTGTAAGCAGGTCGTTGTTGTTGTTAAGTCTTCTCAGTGTTAAGAGAAGTCTCTTTTGAGCAGGTCGAAGTCTGAGCAGTGTAGGTCTTCCGTGGTAGAGGATTGCTTCCAGGTGATGTTATAGACCAGCCTGGATGTTTCGTGGATGGCTTCCCTGGTTCAGGGGAGAATGGATTATGCCCTTTCTTCTGAGGTCTGTGCCAGGTCGTTATGTCAATGTTCAGGGTGTAAGGTCCCTTTGCACTACAAGATTTGTGTGTTCCAATCTCTATTAGATAGGATCTTATTTGTATGTATAGTATTTTCCCATTTTAATGTGCCTATGCAAATAAGAAGCAATGCCACGTGGTGTTATTGGCGCATATAGGGGCCATAAGAACAATTCCAATGATTCCCATGACATGGTTCAATCATAAGCATTAAACTGGGGGACTCTTCCACCAAAATTCCTTGTTAAACAGCTCAAAAAGAGAAGATAAAAAGTGGTTAGAATCATCACTGTATAAGACAACATTTAATAAGAATTATAGCTGTCAGAGAAAAAAACACAAAATATTCAAAAGAAATACATGTCCATTTTATGTATCTTGAAACAGTTTGGGGTTGTCACACACAATGCACAGCTTTGGACTGTGATTAGGATTGTACACTACTGAAGTTAAAAAGAGTAATGTAGGTTAGTGATGTTTGAGAGGGGGTTAGAGAGTTAAGGAGTAAAAAGGAGCTTTGTAGGGGTGTGGGAAAGGGCAGAATACAAAATGAACATTCTGTATACACAAAACATAACATAAGAATAAGGAATATTCTGAATACATGAAGTACGCCCCCTCGCGGTTCTGTAGTTTTTGGATGCCTAGGGAGGAATTTCTCACCCCCTCCCCCCAGGGCCCGATTAACCAGGCGTGGCCCTGAAGACCCGCCTGGTGTGGGGGGAATCTTGTTCACCTAGACTAAGTGGTCAGCCCAGGGGTCCTATGGCTAGCTGTCCTGCCCAGAGCCCCCATCATACCAGTCAAAGGCACACGAAATCCTGGCATGTGGAGTGTTCTGAGCCCAGCCGAGCCTCTGTAGTTTTTGGATGCCTAGGGAGGAATTTCTCACCCTCTCCCCCCAGGGCCCGATTAACCAGGCGTGGCCCTAAAGACCCGCCTGGTGTGTCAAATCAAAATTTTATAAAAAAAAATTGGGGGGCCAACATGTTAGAGTGGGAAGGTTTAAATTTTTCTAGGCATTTCATCAATGGCAGTGGTCTTCTTTGGTAAATGAAACTTTTAGATAGAACATTTTAGGATAAGCATAATTTCACTTCTACAGTACTAAGCAATATGGTAGTGAGCAGTATAATAGGTATCTACCCTGTGTAATGTCATGTGCTATGTCTTGTGCATCGAGGTTCCTTTCCTAAAAAAACTGACAGTATGGGATTTATGATATAACAGTAACATAGGTTGAATTGAAGAAGAAATAAGAGAAGAAAAGAAGAACAAAAAAGAGAAGAAGATAAAAGAAAATGCATTAATAGTAATTTGCAAAAACATATTCGATGAGTGGGACCTGTCACAAACTACAGCCCGAGGGTCCCATATTGTATTTGGGCCCATTTTGTTTTTTCACTTCAAAATAAGATATATGCAGTGTGCATAGAAATTTGTTCATAGTTTCTGTTTTTACTATAGTCCGGTCCTCCAATGGTCTGAGGAACAGTAAACTGGCCTTCCGTTTAAAAGTTTGGGGACCACTGGTCTGTGGTGTGCAGTTGTTTGTTTGGTCTCCATGGTCATATGCTTTAGGTCCTAATAGAAAACATATGAAATGGGTAAGTTTAAATGCTGAATTGCAAATGTAGGGTGTCTATCCCATATCTCCAAGAACCACTGTGGACAAAGAAGCTGAAGAGTTATTTTATGAACATTGTTATAGGCCTTTGTAGTGAGAGGTTGGTCAAATACCTGTTGGCTCTAAACAGATTTCCATTGTTGCCTTTTTCTTTATGGTATAAAAACTAATAGAGGCTTTTAGTTTCCTTTTTCCACTTGATTTGGTCACATCTCCTCAATATATTCTGGCACCTATGGTTTTATAAGATTGTTCCATTTAGACATTGTGTTTCTTCATGGAGTATTCTACATATATGGTATATATTCTAAATTCTTCAAATAAGTTATATCATTCTGTATTTAGCCTTCTTTTTCTGGCTTACTTCAATTAACATAATATTTTCTAGTGACATCCATGTTGTTGCAAATTGCATGATTGTATTGTTTCTAACTGCTATGTAGTATTTCATTGTGTATAAGTACACATCTTCATGACCCACTCATCTGTTGTTCGACATCTAGATTGATCCCAAATCTTAGCTATTGTTCTGAGTGCTGCATTGAATAGTGGTGTGTCACCACTCCCACAACTTCCAGTCTAATCTTACCTGATGGTAAGATCAGTTCATTTCTGGGAGGGGTCTATTGAAGGTAAGGGATTAAAGGGGGATTAAAGGGGATTGAGTGAGATCAGGAAAAATATTTAGTGAAAGAAGCTTCAGGAGAATGAAGCAGAATGGAGAGATCAGAGACAGTTGGGTGCAGAGAGTATGTTTAGCTTAGAAGCCACACATGGTGGCTAGGGTTTTTAATAAAACTGTTTGTCTCCTGACTTCTACTGACTGGCTTGAGTCTTTTCCTCACACTACTCTAAACACTCAGACCTGCTGGCAGGAAGGGAGTGCAAGCTCTGTGCTAGACAAGAAAGTCATTTCCACTCCATCCACCATCATCCACCACTGTCCAGGGCTCTATAATTAATAATTCAACACATATATTTGGAGAAATGTCTTTCTATATTGGGGATATATACCCAGAAGTGTGTTTGTTGGGTCATATGGCAGCTCAATTCTAAGTTTACTGAGAATCCTCCATACTGTTTTCCATAGGGGTTGGGCCAGTCAGCATTCCTACTAGCAGTGGATGTGAGTTCCTGTCTTACCACATCCTGCCAACAAAGATTCTTCCCATTATTTTTTATGTGTGACATCTCACTGGTGTAAGGTTGTCTTGATTTGGATTTCTCTAATGATGAGTGATGGTGACCATGTATTCATGTGTATATTGGCCATCTCTTGATATTTTTCAGGGAAGTGTCTATTCATTTCTTCTCCCCAATTTTTATGGCTTTATTAGGTTTTATGGAACTTTCAGACTGCTTTGAATATCCTAGATATCAACCCTTTATCTAATGTATTATGCGTGAAAATGCTTCCCCATTCGGTTAGCTTTCTTCTAGTATTAACCAGTGGATATGAGACGAAGCAGTGATGCAAGTGGTAAGGCATTCATTTGCCTTGCATGAGCTAGGACAGATGGCGGTTCAATTCCCTAGAATCTCATATGATCCCCCAAACCAGGAGCGATTTCTGAGTGCATAGCTAGGAGTAACCTCTGAACGTCACTGGGTGTGGCTGATAAAAAACAAACAACCCCTCAAAAAAAAAACCCAGTGATATTTTTTATTTTGCCATATAGAATCATTTTGGTTTGGTATAGTAAAATTTGATGCTATAGTTGTTGCCATTGGCATTCTATCATCAAAGACTTTTTTTGAAGTATAAATCTTGAGTGTTCTGCCTATTTTTTTTCTCAAATAACTTTATAGATTCGGGACTCTCTGATTTCAGGGTTCTTTTTAAAAATTAATATCTTTATTTAAATACCTTGATTACAAATATGATTGTGGTTGGTTTTCAGTCATGTAAAGAACACCCCACTTCACTACTGCAACATTCCCATCACCAATGTCCCAAATCTCCCTCCACCCCCACTTAATCCATTTTGAGTTCACTTGTGTATAAGTAAGGTGTGAGGTCTGGCTCAATCTTTAGGTTTTTATTTTACAGATGTTTATTCAGTTTTCCAACACCATTTGTTAAAGAGTTTGTTCTATTTCAAATCAGAATATAGTCCAAATTGGAATAATATCAAATATTAGCTGACCATAAATTTGTGATATGTCACTGGATATTCTATTCTGATCCATTGGTCTGAGACTCTGTTCCAGTACCTTACCTTACTGTTTTAATCACTATGGCTTTATAGTAAAGTTTCAGGTTAGGACAATAAATGCCATCCAGTTTATTCTTTTTCAATACGGATTGTAGTTCCACACAAACTTTATAATGTATTGTTCTATTTCCTTAAAGAACTATGTCTGAATTTGGATAGGGACTGCTTTGAATCTATAAAGTAATTTAGGTAAGATAGTCAGTTTGATGATGTTGATTCTTCCAAACCATGAGCAAGGGATGTTCTTCAATTTCCTTAGGTCCTCTTTAATTTTTTCTGAAGTGTTTTGAAGTTTTCATGTTATAGGTTTTTTACTTCTCTTGATGTGTGTGAGGTTGATTCCTAGATACTTGATATTTTTGAATACTATTTTAAATGGGATAAAGTCATTAACTTTTTTCTCTACTTCTTTATTTGTATAGAGAAATGCTACTGTATTTTGTGTATTGACTTTGTACTGGCCAATTTTTGTATTAGTTTATTGTTTCTAGAAATTTTCCTGTGGACTCTTTAGGGTTTTTTGTGTATATCATATTTTCTGCAAAAATATTTTTGATTTACTTTTTCTATATTTGTATTTTTTATTAACTTATCTTTTTTGATTGCTATTGTAAGGACTTAAAAACCAATCTTAAATAAGAGGGGAGACTGTAGACAACCTTGCCTACTACCTGACCTTAGTGGAAATGCTTTTGGTTTTTTGCAATTTAGGTTAATTTTGCCTTTGCACTTTTGATAGATAGCTGTAACTATCTAGAGGAAGGGTCCTTCCAACTCTATTTTTCTGCGTGTTCACGAATGGATGATGGATTTTGTTGAATGCCTTCTCTGCATCACTTGATATGGTCAGATGATTTTTGTTTTTTCTTATTGTTGATGTATTGTATGATGTTGATTGATTGCTTATGTTGAACCATTTTGCATCCCTGGAATGAAACCCACTAGGTCATGGTGTATACATTTTTGATGCATTGTTGTATTTGGTTTGCAAAACTTTTGTTGAGTGTTTTTGCACTCATGTTCACTAGTTAGATTGGTCTGTAGTTTTCTTTCTTTTTTGCCAGCTTTGGAATGAGTGTGATATTAGCCTCATAAAGAGTTTGAGAGGATTCCTGTCTTTTTATGTTTTGGAAGAGCCTGAGAATCAATGGTATTATTTTCTCTGAACATTTGATAGAATTCACCTGTAAAACATCTGGTCTCGGGCTTTTGTTCTTGGCGAGTTTTATAATTACTGTTTCAATTTTCTTAGTTGTATTGGCCTGTTTAGGCTTTGTACAGACTCCTTATGAAGTCACAGAAGATGATATTTTTCCCAGAAACCTATTTCATCAGGGTTCTCTAACTTAACTGAGTACAGTTGTTCATAATAAGCTGTCATAATGTCTTGGATTTCTTGAGGTCCTGTTGTAATTTCTCCCATTTTTTTTGTGATATGATTTGAGTTCTTTTTTCTTTGTGAGTCTTACCAGCACTTTGTCCTGTTTATTCTTTCAAAAAAAAAAAAAAAACCCAGCTAATTTGTATTATTTTCTTTGTTTCTAAGTTATTTAATCTCTGGTTTTTATTATTTCTTGTCTTATACCTGTGCTTGGGTTTCTTTGCTGCTGTTTATTCAGACTCTTAAAGAGTCCCTTTAAGTTGGTGATTTTGCCATTTTCATTTTTTCCAACATATGCCTGTATTGTTATGAGTTTTCCCTTAATTACTGCATTTGCTGTGTCTCATAGATTGCAACTATTTGTTTCTTCATTATCATTTGTCTCAAGGAATCTTTTAATTTTTAATATTCTTTTTTTTTTTTTTTTTTGGTTTTTGGGCCACACCCTGTGACGCTCAGGGGTTACTCCTGGCTATGCACTCAGAAATTGCTCCTGGCTTCTTGGGGGACCATATGGGACGCCGGGGGATCGAACCGAGGTCCGTCCTAGGCTAGCGCAGGCAAGGCAGGCACCTTACCTCCAGCGCCACCGCCCGGCCCAGAATCTTTTAATTTTTAATTTTTCCTTGATTTCCTCTTTAATCCAGCTGTTGTTGAACAGCATGTTGTTTAATCTCCAGATGTTGGACTTTCTCCACACCTTTTTATAGGCAATCTTTATCTATGTTGCATTGTGATCTGATATGGTGCTTCTTATAATCCTTTTATTTATGACTTTTTGCAAGTTAGTTTTATAGCCTAAGAAATGATATATTATAGAGAAATTTTATTTTAAGCCTGTGTCTATCCTGGTCTTTAAGGTGTTATTTTTGCAGGCAGCAAATATGTTTTTTGTTTTCTAATCCAAACCTCTAATGGAGGAGTCTAGTCCATTGACATTTAAGGAGATTATTGACAATAGGGTTGGAAACTTCAAGGGTAGAGGGCCCTGAATAACATATTAATCCTAGTTCTTTTAGTTTCTCATTTAGGACTTTTATGTCATTGTTAGTTTCCTGCCTAGTAGATATGTCTAATGGTGATAGTGGTGTGTTGAAGTCTCCTTCTACTATCACATTTCCTTCCATATGTTTCCTTACGTTTGTGAGTAAAATTCTTACATAAGTTGCTTACTCTTTATTTGGTTCCTAAATGTTGATCAGAGTTAGTACTTCTTGGTATAATGTTTCCCTGATCAATATATAGTGACCCTCTTGTCTCTGAGCACTTTCTTGAGGTTAAATGCATTTTGGTATAATATAAAAATGGCTGTTCCATATTTTTTGTTTTTCATTGCCTAATAATTTGCTTCCATCATTTTATTTTAAGCCTGTGTCTATCCTGGTCTTTAAGGTGTTATTTTTGCAGGCAGCAGATATCTGTTTTTTGTTTTCTAATCCAAACCTCTAATGGAGGAGTCTAGTCCATTGACATTTAAGGAGATTATTATTATTATTTTTTTTTGGTTTTTGGGTCACACCCGGCAGTGCTCAGGGGTTACTCCTAGCTGTCTGCTCAGAAATAGCTCCTGGCAGGCATGGGGGACCATATGGGACACCGGATTCGAACCAATCACCTTTGGTCCTGGATCGGCTGCTTGCAAGGCAAACGCTACTGTGCTATCTCTCCGGGCCCTAAGGAGATTATTGACAATAGGGTTGTTGTGCTATTGTATTGTGTAGGATTGTTGTCACAATTGTATCCTGCAATTCATCTCTGAGTTGTTCATTTAGAGTCAGTCTGGTTAGTGAAAATAGTGTAAGTTCTTTTTTATATGAGATTGTTTTTAGTCCTCCCTCCCATATGAATGAGAGTTTTGCTGTGTAGTAAACTCGGTTGGAAGTTTTTTTCACTCTGTAGTTTAAATATGTAATTCCATTGTTTTCTTGCTTCAATTATTTCAAGTGGGAGATCTGGTTTGATTCTTATGTTCCTTCCTTTACACGTGAGATTTTTTCCCTCCCTTATTGCTTTAAATAATTCCTCTTTCTCTTTGATTCTTTTGCCATTTGGATTATTATGTGTCTTTTTTGTCTACTAGGTTCTATTTTATTAGGAACTCTTTTAACTTCTTGGATTTGTACAGGTGCCTCTTTCCAGAGGGTGGGGAAATTTTCTGTTATTATTTCCCTCAGTACGTTTTCTTCCTCTTTCTTTTTTTCCTCCCCTTATGGCATTTCTTGAATTTATTGGTTATGTCTTTTGTCTTTATTCATCAAGTACCTAACATTTTCTTTCAATGTATTGTCTCTTGTTTTCTTATTGACTACTATGTCATTGCTGATATATAGTTTTTCTTCAAGTTTCTTTATGTGATTCTCCAAATGTAAATTCTGCTATTATGTCTTCCTAACTTTTTTTATTTCCCTTAATTCCATTTGTATATATTCTCTAATCTCTGTAAGTAAATAAATAAATAAAGTTCTTCTTTTAGTTGGTTGATTTGTTCATTTATACATATCTTCATTTCACAGACTAGTGATTACTTGATTTCTATTGCTAAGACATACACTGCCGATTTTAAGTCCTCGTCTATTGATCTTGTGCATTTTGGTGCACTCGGAAACTTGCTCAGATTTCTCTTCATATCCCCAGCTGTTGGTGTCTGTCTGGGTTTCCCATATTTATTTGCATTTGGTGATTTTTTAATGTTGAAGTTTTGGGTTGTTTAATAAAGTGGTCCACTAAACTGATTGTATTAGAAGTAATTAGAGTTATATTTGATTTTGAGTTTATTTTTCCTTGTTGGGTGAGCTTTTCTAAATATAATAGATGCATTACAAACTATTTCATTGTTTTGCTGTTGTGTTTTATGGGCTGTGGATTATCTGATGGAAGTGACTGTTAGGTCTTGCCTGTCTAGACTTATATGGTGTAAGTTAAAATGTCTTAGTTCAACGTGTGAGCATCCTATGTGCTCTGGAGACTAGGCAGGGAAGGGTGGGGAGTTCCCAAACTTGCAGTATGAATGAGGGTGCCTGCCTGGGCACCATTTTTGTTCTCCTACCTGAAGGTATCTGGTAAGGTGGCCACTCATGCATCTGTGCACTCTGGAGACTCTCCAAGATAACGCTTTTTTGTTAATTTGCAGTAACTTACTTCTGCTGTCATGCATGTAAACCCATGTGATCTGTTGAGTATATCAAGCATTTACATGGTCATTTAAAATTATTCTGATCTCATTCAAATTCTTATTCTAAAATAAACACCAGTCTGTGAGGTTTTTTTTTTGTAGAAATTATGCCTGGTTATTGAGTACAAGCATATTGTACAGCAGTGTGACAGCAACCTATAAGACACATCATCTTTCAGATGTGCTTCTGACATGCTCACCAGTGAAATCTGGCTCATAGAGTGGATTCAGAAGGCAATTCATTTGAAGTTTTGGAGGAGAGAAATACAATAACTTTGAGAGAAAAATCTATTGCTTTTCTTCTCTTCACATCTGTCACCTTAAGAATACCTATCAAATTTTAGGGATGATGAAGATTGCTGTGAGCTACTATAAACTTCATGTTCTACCAGCTTCTCAAGGTAGTTTTGAAGTTGCCCCTGATGACTCCTTGTTATGCCTGGCATGAAACTTGATCCCTACCACCCAATTTCTGGGGAGCTATTGGCTCAGTCTGGAACAAGAAATTACTCTTTTTAGGAAAGGTAGTTAATCTTAGGTGTTATCCATGCCTTTACAATCTGACATATTTCCCTCAGAAAAGAATTTCAGGAAGATATGAACAATTAAGTATAAAAAGGTTATTGGGAACTAAAAGTAGATAAGGGATGTTATGTGTTCAAGAGAGATCATGGGCTTTTCCATATGGAGTAAGTTGCTATACATCTCAGCTTTAAAGTCAGAAAGTAGAAAAGTCCTATCTAAAGAGAGTGATGTGGGTACTTGTTCCCAGGATCACTCACTTAGCCACAGAACATGGGTATGGGCACTATCTGGGCTCAGAAAAAAATATGGGTGTGTGAAGTAAATGAACATAGACAGCACATGGGTATGGAGAAAACATGGGCATGGACAGCATATGAGTGTAAATAGCATATGGCCACAGATAACACATGACATAGGTGGCACATGCACATGAATGACACTTACACATAGATAACATATGAGCATGTACAGTACATGATATGGGCACAAGCAGAACAAGGAACTGGACATGGATGTGGGCAGCACATCGGTGAGTTTCTTTTGTTTATGCTAACTTTTTATATACTCACCCCAAACTTCCACCCTCTCCAGTTCATTGTACATTCCTAGGGTGGTTGCAAAGGGAGTCTTTTGATACCCTTCACCAAATCTTCGCTGCATGCTGAAACCTCTCTTCCCCAGGCTCCAGCCCCCTCTCCTTTTCAGAAGGTCCTGCACTTGGTCAATGACTTTTCAGGTTCCTTAAGTGGGTCTTTTCTGTCCAATACCTCCATATTAGAGTCAGTTAAGAATTTATATTATGTTTCCATAAAAATGCTCATTATTAGGGCCCAAATATTCTTGTCTGTAACATTGGTTTGTGGGAATTGAGCTCAGATTGGTCACAGGCAAGGCAAGCACCCTATATGTTGTACTATCCCTTGGATTTGGATTCCAAATACTTCCCTTTAAATGGCTGTGTTTTCATCTCAGTGGAAATTCCCATGTGATTTTTGAAGTGGGGGGAGAGATGGGGCAGTCTTAAAAATGAAATAAACACTTTATATCACCTCCAAAACCAGGGAGATCTAGGACTGTGAGCCTTGATGTCAGTGCAAGATAGTACCCATTCCTTTAAAATCTGTTACTTTTCCCTCAGAAAAGATTTTCTGCAGAAGAAATTAGTGAAGTAAAAACAGGTTTTATTTGAAGATTATGAGAAGGGAGAGATTATGAGAGAGAAAGATTCTCCAAAGGCAGAAAGAGTACCTGTACATTGTAGCTATTCTAAAAACTCTTCCTGCTTTTACTTTCCTCCTCTGACTTTTAATGAATTGTAAAAACTCACCCAAGGTTGATTAGAGACCCATATAGGTTTAATTAACATAAGTACTTTTTAGTCTAAATGCCATGAAGTGATCTGCCTGAGGTTTTTTTCCCTATAAACTTTATATAGTTTATCCAGATCTTTAATTCATTTTATTGACTTTTATGCATGATGTTAAAGAGAGGTCACAGTTCACTTTTTTTTGCATATGCCTAACCAATTTTCCCATGACCATTTGTTGACGAGGCCTTTCGTGTTTGCCACTTTATCAAGGATTAATTGATTGTATATATGGAGGTCATTCTCTAAATATTCCAGTCTATTTTATTGATGTGTGGGTCTTTTTTCAGACTAGTACCATGCTGTTTTAATGATTACTTATTTGTAGTAAAGATTAAAGTTGGGGAGAGTGATGCCTCCCACCCCGTTTTTCCTAAGGATTGCTTTAGCTATTCATGGGTGTTTATTACTCCAAACAAATTTTATGATTTTTTAATTTATTTTTTAAAAAATGTCATGGTATCCTTAGAGGGATTCATTAAATATGTACAATTCTTTCGAAAGTATTGCCATTTTATTTTTAAACTTTATTTATTGATGGCTTGGTTTTGAAGCCACTCTAGCGGCACTTAGGGGCTACTCCTGACTCTGCACTTAGAAATCACTCTTTGCAGGCTTGAAGGACTATATAGGATGCTGGGAATTGAACTGAGTTCGTCCACGGTTGGCTGCATGCAAGGCAAATGCCCTACCACTGTGCTTTTATCTGGCCCCTAAATATTGCCATTTTATTATGTTAATATTCCTAAGTTCTTTTATTTCTTAGAGCAATATTTTGAAATTATTTTTGTATGGGTCTTTTATCTATCTTTGATATCAGGCTGGTGTTAGCTCCATGGAAATTATTTGGGAGTCTTTTTGTTTAATTAATTTCCTCCAAAATTGAAAGAATGTCTTCTTGAAAGGTTGAAAGAATACATTAATTAATTCATCTGGGCCTGGGCTTTAGGTTTTAGAAGACTTTTGATTACTATTTTAATTTTCTCAATAGTGATACTTCTGTTGAGATATTCCAGATCATCTTTGTCCAATCTTAGAATATTATAGAAATCATTTCTTCCAGGTAACTTGTGTTGTGACAGAGTTTTTCAAAGGAATTTTATTACCCTCTGACTTTCTGTAGTGTCTGTAGTAATCTCACTTTTTTAATATATTTTTCATTTAAACACCTTGATTATATACATGATTGTGTTGTTTGGGTTTCAGTCATGTAAAGAACACCACCCATCACCAGTGCAACATTCCCATCACCAATGTCCCAAGTCTCCCTGCTCCCGACCCAACCCCCACCTGTACTCTAGACAGGCTTTCTATTTCCTTCATACATTCTCATTATTAGGATAGTTCGAAATGTAGTTGTTCTCTAAAAAAATGCATTTCTTTGTGGTGAGCTTCATGAGGTGAGCTGTAACTTTCAGCCCTTCTCTCTTTTGTGTCTGAAAATTGTTATTGTAAGAATGTCTTTCATTTTTCTTAAAACCCATAGATGAGTGAGACCATTCTGCATTTTTCTCTCTCTCTCTGACTTATTTTACTCAGCATAATAGATTCCATGTACATCCATGTATAGGAAAATTTCATGACTTCATCTCTCCTGACATCTGTGTAGTATACCATTGTGTATATGTACCACAGTTTCTTTAGCCATTTGTCTGTTGAAGGGTTCCTTGGTTGTTTCCAGAGTCTTGCTATGGTAAATAGTGCTGCAATGAATATAGGTGTAAGGAAGGGATTTTTGTATTATATTTTTGTGTTCCTAGGGTATATTCCTAGGAGTGGTATAGCTGGATAATAGGGGAGCTCTCCAGTTTTTGGAGAAATCTCCATATCGCTTACCATAAAAGTTAAACTATACAGCATTCCCACCAGCAGTGGATAAGAGTTCCTTTCTTGTCTTAAAGTAGGTCTTTTAGTTTTTATTTTAAGATTGGTTTTGAGTCTGTAAAGTTTTTGAGCTTTTGTTTGTCTCTGAAACCACATATTCTTCCTTCAAACCTGAAAGTGAGTTTTGCTGGGTGCAGAATTCTAGGCAAAGCATTTATCTCATTGAGTTTTGTCACTATGTCCCACCACTGCCTTCTGGCCTTGAGTGTTTCTTGTGACAGGTCTGTGGTAAATCTCAAGGATGTTTCTTTGAATGTAATTTCTTTTTTTGATCTTGCTGCATTCAGAATTCTGTTTCTATCTATGGGATTCGTCATTGTGACTATGATGTGTCGGGGTGTTTTTTCTGGGGTCTCTTTTAGTTGGTACTCTTCGGGCATGCAGGATTTGATGGCATGTATTCTTTAGCTCTGGTAGTTTCTCTTTAATTATGTTCTTGACCATTGATTATTCCTGGAGATTTTCTTCCTGGGACTCTGGGACTCCAATAATTCTTAAGTTGTTTCTGTTCAGCTTATCATAGATTTCTATTTTCATCTGTTCCCATTCTTTGAGTAATTTTTCCATTGTTTGATCATTTTCTTTAAGGCTTTTTTTCAGTCTCTTCTACTGTAAGGAGTTGTTATTCATCTCATCTTACAGTGTACTAATTTATCCTCAGCTGTTGTTAACCCGTTGGAAAGCATCCATGTTTTTCTTCAATTCATCTACTGAGTTCTTAAGACCTGTTATTTGACCTGAAATTTCAGTTTGGAGTTTTCTAATTTCTATCTTCATATTCTCTTGGTTCTTATTAGTGTTCTCTTCTATACTCTCTTTGACTTCTTTGAACATCTTCCATATTTCGACTCTAAACTCCTTATCTGAGAGACTGAATAGTCGGTTGGCCATGTTCTGGTCATCTGAGTTGCCATCTTCATTCTCTATGTCTAGCACTGGCCTGCGTTGTTTCCCCATTGTTACACTTGTATTGTGGGGTTTTCTACGTGTTTTGGTTGTATTCATTTGCTAAATGATGTGCGCGGCGAATTGGAGCGCCTATGCTCCTCTGGCTTTTCCCTTTCTGGGTGTTTAAACTCACCTCCAGGGAAGGCTAGCCATCTGCAGATGAGCCACACACAGGATGAAATCAGGCCGAGAATGCAACTCAGCACTGAAGATTGGCAGAATGGGGTGCTGGCATCTGACTTCCAGCAGAGTTCAGCGGCATCCCCTTTCTGGGCATTTAAACTTATATCCAGGGAAGGCTAGCTATCTGCAGATGAGCCACACACAGGATAAAATTTGGCAGAGAGTTTAGCACAGCACAGAAGACAGGCAGATAGAGGTGCTGGCATCTGAGTTCCAGCAGAGTTCAGCGGCTTCCCCTTTCTGGGCGTGTAAACTCACCTCCAGGTAAGGCTAGCCATCCGCAGATGAGCCACACACAGGATGAAATCAGGCCGAGAATGCAGCACAGCACAGAAGACAGGCAGATAGGGTTGCTGGCATCTGAGTTCCAGAAGAGTTCAGCCAGTAATATCACTTTTAATTTCTCACTTGGTTTACTAAGTTTCTCTCTTTCTTTTTTGTCTGATAGCTTATTTTTCTTGTTTATATATTCAAATAACTAACTGTTGTCTAATTAATCTTTCAGATTATTTTTAAATTTCTTTCTTTTTTTTTTTTTTTGGTTTTTGGGCCATACCCGGCGGGGCTCATGAGTTACTCTTGGCTGTCTGCTCAGAAATAGCTCCTGGCAGGCACGGGGGACCATATGGGACACCGGGATTTGAACCAACCACCTTTGGTCCTGGATCGTCTGCTTGCAAGGCAAACACCACTGTGCTATCTCTCCGGGCCCAATTTTTGGATTTCTAATGCATTATTTTATGTTATGAGCATCATGGTCTGAGAAGATAGTTCCTACAATTTCTATCCTCTTTATTTTATGAAAGAATTTTTTTTTTTTGGTTTTTGGGCCACACAAAGCTGTGCTCAGGGGTTACTCCTGGCTGTCTGGTCAGAAATAGCTCCTGGCAGGCACAGGGGACCATATCGGACACCGGGATTTGAACCAACCACCTTTGATCCTGGATCAGCTGCTTGCAAGGCAAATGCCGCTGTGCTATCTTTCCGGGCCCATGAAAGAATATTTTATGGCCCAGCATGTAGTCTATTATGGAGAATATCCATGTGCTTTGGATAAGTATTTGTATCCAGTTTTGGGGGTATAGAGTGCCCTATATATTTATATCTTCTAAGAAACTCTCATTCATTTCTTCCTTCAGAGCTATTATATTCTAGTTGGATGTTAGCCTGGTTGACCTATCAAGTAGTGAGAGGGCAGTCTTGAAATCTCCTACTATTATTGTGTTGTTATTTATATCCTTCTTCAAATAAATCAGCATTTTTTTAAAATTTTGTTGGACCCTCATTGGGTGTATATGTTTAGGAGTGTGATTTACTTCTGTTGTGCATATCATTGATTTTAAGAAATACACATCTCTGTTTCTTATAATATTTTAAGCTTCATGCCTGTGTTGGCTGATATTAGTATATCCACTCAAGCCTTTTAAGTGATATGTTTGCTTTAATTATTGTCTTCCAAAATTTGACTTTGAGTCTGTTTGCTCTGATTATTCAGGTGTGTTTCTTGCAAGCAGCAAAATGTTGGATTCAAAATTGTATTCCTTTTTTAAACTCTCTATTAACTACTGCACTTATTCCACTGACATTCAGAGAGATAATTGTCATGGTATTTGTGTCATGTTTTGTAGGTGTTTGATGTGTTTGTTGAGTCTGTCTTGGCTTCAAGTAGACTCTTCAGCTCTTCTTTTAAGGATGGCTTCAATTCTGGAAAGTTTATGAGCTATAGTTTATCAGTGAATTTGTATTTTATTTCTTCAATACTGAATAAAGTCTGGCTGAATGAAGTTCCCTTGGTGAAGCATTCATTTTGTTGATTTTATTCACTATTATTGAATCTAAACCCTCCAGTTCCAATCCCAAACACTAGTGAGATGGGTCTGAAATCAGAAGGCAGACTGCAAAATAATAAAACACGTGCACCCAAATAGAGAGAAAAGACTTTTGAAAATCCCCCAGATTACCCTCACTCCAATCCACAGACCACCAGTTCAAGTGGCCAGCTCCACAAAGATCCGGAAATGAAAGGACTCTTTCCTTGCTATCCAAGCTTATTTTGTTTGTTTATTTGTTTTGTTTTGGTCACACCTGGATGTGCTCAAGGGTTACTCCTGGCTCTCTACTCAGAAATCGCTCCTGGCAGGCACAGGGGACCATATGGGATTGAACCACTGTCCATCCTGGATCTGCTGCATGCAAGGCAAACACCTTACTGATGTGCTATCTCTATGGCCCCAAGCTTTTTGTATGAGGAAAAATGTCACACCTGGAAGGTGGGACCACTCAATTTCACTACCATTCAGAGAGGATGCATTCAAACAATTACATCCAGTTAGAAACATGTTGATTGATGTAGAAACAGACAAATCCGGTAATCCAATATCTCCCCCTATTTTACATTATGGAAAGAGTGCATAAATAAGAGGTAACATAAGTAAATATGCTTCCAAGAAAAAGGGCTACTAAGGGGCAAAAATAATAACACACTAAACAATTCTGATGACCCAAGTAACATAACCACTCCAATAGCACTATCTTAACTAAATTCTAAACAATTATTACTATCTAATCTAAATAAAAATAAGCTATGATTACTTAGTAAAATATACAATAAAAATTTACATGTTAAAATTACACTTAAACAATAATACAAAGAAAACATACATATCTCTTCTAAATGGGGGGATCGAACCGCAGTCCTTCCTTGGCTCGCACTTGCAAGGCAGGCACCTTACCTTTAGCACCACCTTACCAGCCCCAAGCTAACTGCAGTCTTGTGTGGTTCTTATACAAATGCCATGGGTAAGACAGATCCACACTACCTGATGAAATTGCACAGCAGAGATATACTTAAAAGGGCTGATTAGTGGTCAGAATTTATAAATTATATAGATTATGTGCTGAAAAAAGTTTGCACACAGAGGGAATTGCACACAGCAATTCATTTAAAAGCTGAGAGAAGGAAGGAAGAAAGGCAGGAAGGAAGTCAGGAAGGAAGGAAGGAAGGAAGGAAGGAAGGAAGGAAGGAAGGAAGGAAGGAAGGAAGGAAGGAAGGAAGGAAGAAAGGAAGGCAGGAAGGAAGGAAGGCAGGAAGGAAGGAAGGCAGGAAGGAATGAAGGAAGGAAGGCAGGAAGGAAGGAAGGAAGGAAGGAAGGAAGGAAGGAAGGAAGGAAGGAAGGAAGGAAGGAAGGAAGGAAGAAAGGAAGGCAGGAAGGAAGGAAGGCAGGAAGGAAGGAAGGCAGGAAGGAATGAAGGAAGGAAGGCAGGAAGGAAGGAAGGAAGGAAGGAAGGAAGGAAGGAAGGAAGGAAGGAAGGAAGGAAGGAAGGAAGGAAGGAAGGAAAATGATCAAAACAAGCAATGAGGACAAGGAGAAAGTAGGAGATGGTGTGCGGGAAAGCTGAACAGATTAGGCAGATGGCTGAAGGCTGGTATTTTTGCTCATTATTTTGTATTTCTAACTGCATTTCCAGAATATAGAAACTCTAATATTTTTTTCCTGAAAAATATTTTTTTCATTTTTACCAAAATGGTCTTACAGCACAAAAGTGATAGGCAGCAGTGCTGGTAAGAGACGAATAAACACAGCAGACTGTCTGAAGCTCTAAGGTCACCCAAGCAATGACCTCACATGGAATTTATTCAATACTTTCTCACTCACCACCAGGGACATAAACACATGAGCCATTGTTTCAGTGACAGACTTAGAACAGTTAGTGGGAATATCAACATACAACAGGAACCTGAAGAGTAGAGACTAAACGTACCCTTAAAGTACAGAGTAAAACAGTGGCAGTTTACTATTATTGCCCATTTTGCCCTCTATTTCTAAATGATCCTAAACTACTTTATACTAAATTTCCTTATATTATTTCGTAGGTGCACTTTTGCAATCCTTTATATTCTAATATCTAAACTGCTTCACCCAAGGACTATTCCAACCTTGGCGCTTTTCTTAGAACAGTTTCCATATGGTTTGATAAAATAAATCCTTAATCTCATTTTAAATTTTCTTGCATGATCTCATATTGAATTATTGCTTCATTTTAGTAAGTACATAACTAAACGTATAGCTCAGATATATCCATAATGCTCTATTTATCTGTTGGTGGCCACACCCAGCTATGCTCAGGAGTTACTGATGTCTTTGCTCATTCGACTTACTCCTAGTGGTGCTCACAGGAACTCACATGGGTACTAGGGATTGAACCAGACCCACATGTGCACAGCAAGTGTCTTCTTATCCACTGTAACTTCTGTGGTGTCTGTTCTTACACCATGATACTATTTTAAAGATTCTAACAGGCAGGATGGACAGAAATAACATAGTATGTAAGGTTCTTGCCTCGCAGCCAGGCTGTCTGGATTCGTACCCTGACACCCTAAATAGTCCCCCAGGAGTAATTTCTAAGTGCAGAAGAAAGAGTAACCCCTGAGCATTGGCAGTGTGTAAACCAAAAACAAAAAATTCTAATTGTGTGTAGTGGTCAGATATGAGATGGTGAAAACAGGCTATGGAACCTGAGAGAAGAGAAATAGACTGATTAATGGGTGACATGTGATGCTACCAAAGATGTGAGCTTCAAGGAAGGTGATATAAATGACAGCCAGCTATAGAAGCTCTGATGATTTGCACTATTCAGACTTTAACAGCTGTACTGCGGGAGACATGGACTCTATTTTAGCCCTCTGAGATGGAAAATAGTGAGTAGAAATGCCAGGAAAGAAATTCTCCAGCAGGCCTACAAAGTTGCAACCTTCCATTGGGTCCGCCCTTCTCCCATCCCTGACCCTTCTAGGCCCCACCTCTTTGGGCACCACCCTTTATTTTAACCTTGTCTCTTCCCATATTTTTGCCGCTTTCCATTGCCCCACCCCGCACCAGCCCTTCCCATACACCCTGCTTGGGACTCCACGGTTTTACCTTCTGCCATCAGATCAATCCTCTGCTGGAAAGAAGTTCTATTAAAGACAGCTATATTCTGCAGTTTCTTACATATGATGGACTACACTTGACATTGATTAACATAAATGTCAAGTGGGTCATGGGGGTGTGCTGAAGTCTTCAGATTTCTGTTTCCTAAACAGATGAAGAGGGCACACAAGCAAATTCAGTATAATTCCAGCAAGGAGGCACTGAAGAATATAGATGGATTTGCTCATGCTCTTAAAATAGTCACAGAGCAGCTACTTACAGGATTTGGTCACATTATTTTAAATAATCGGCAGCTAAAGGACTTTGCTGGACTTTAGTAGACATTGGTATAAAAATTATCCCTTAATTTTTCTATAAAACTAAGAATAAAGGAATATAAGAAAGGCTGGGGGCCAAAGCCAAGTGGTTTTGGATGCATTGGCAAGGAAATAAATAAGGACAGAACTAAATATCTAAGCCAAAGCCAATGATAATAGAATCAAGGGACCTAAGATACAAAGCCACCCACAGAATGAGAGAAACTATTCACAGACAAGGGGCTAATGTCTAAAATATACAAGTTACTGACAGAACTTAATAAGAAAAAAACCATATTGGGGCCGGGCGGTGGCGCTGGAGGTAAGGTGCCTGCCTTGCCTGCGCTAGCCTAGGACGGACCGCAGTTCGATCCCCCGGCGTCCCATATGGTCCCCCAAGAAGCCAGGAGCAACTTCTGAGCGCGTAGCCAGGAGTAACCCCTGAGCGTCACAGGGTGTGGCCCAAAAACCAAAAAAAAAAAAAAAAAGAAAAAAACCATATAGCCCCACCATAAAATGGGGAGAAGAAATGAACAGATACTTCCTCAAAGAAGAAATGCAAATAGCCAAAAGACACATGAAAAAAAATGTTCCACATCACTAATCATCAGGGAGATGCAAATCAAAACAATGAGGTACCATCTCACAGCACAGAGACTGGCACACATCACAAAGAGCATGAACATTCAGTGCTGGTGGGGATGTAATGACAAAGGTACTCTGATTTACTGCTGCTGAGAATGCCTTCTAGTTCCAGAGTTTATGGAAAACAATATGGAAATTCCTCCAAAAACTGTAAATTGAGCTCCCACATGACCTACCTGTACCTCCGAGGAACACAAAAATACAATTCAAAAATACCTTCCTCACCTCTATATTCATTGCAGCACTATTTACAATAGCCAGACTCTAGAAACAACCAAGATGCCCTTCAACAGATGAATGGCTAAAGAAACTGTGGTACATATACACAATGGAATATTATGCAGCTGTCAGGAGAGATGAAGTCATGAAATTTTCCTATATATGGATGTACATGGAATCTATTATATTGAATGAAATAAGTCAGAGGGAGAGAGATAGAAACAGAATAGTCTCACTCATCTATTGGTTTTAAGAAAAATTAAAGACATTGTAATAAGGCCCAGAGAAAATAGAGTTAATGGCTGGGAAGGGTCGGAAGAACTGACTCACAATTTGAAGCTCACTACAAAGAGTAGTGAATGCTGTTAGGGAAATAACTACACTAACAACTAACATGATAGTGTTAAATAATGAGAGAAATAGAATGTCTATTTCGAATACAGGCAGGAGTGGGGGAGGAGGGGGCATTGATGGTGGAAATGTTGTAATGGTGAATGGGGGTATTCTGTTTATGACTGAAACCCAACTACAAACATGCTTGTAATCATGGTGCTTAAGTAAAAATTTTATAAACACACACACACACACACACACACACAATTTAAACTTAAAGGGGCCTGTTATACTGGCAGGCCAAGTGGCAAAATTTGTTAGTATAGGATTTACTCTGTTTCCATTGGTGGAGGGAGGTTGGCACTGGTGGTGTGAAGGGCCCTTGACTCATTGTATATATGAAATTCAAATACGAAAGACTATGTAGATCACAATTATTTCAATAAAATAAAATAAATAAATCTCATGAAAACCTCTAAAACTAAAATTTTAAAAGAAACAAAAAATCTATACTATATTCTTCTATTCCTTTGACCAATTATATCCTGAAAGTAGATACTAGAAAGTAGAATTCTGGGAAACTAGTTTATACAATTTAAATGTGAATCTATCTTAATTAAGTCATTGAAAATGATTCTATCAAATTATACTTATAGCAGCACTAAGTATGCTATTTTCTTAATCCTTCTCAATATTGTATATTACTCAAATTTTAATTTCACCATCTTACGACAGGCAAAATATTGATCTTTTAACTTTAATTTCTAGGATTAATAACAAAATAGAATTTGTTCACATTTAACAGCAACTTTTAAGTATTTTATACATTTCCTACAATTGGTCTTGCCTTAATTTTATGTTGTGGAGTTCCTATTTCCCTTGGTAATTTTCAGAAATTATTAAAATTCAAACTACTTTTACACATTTATATACATTTTTCTTTTTTATTCTAACATTATGAATTTCATATTAGAAAATTTAATGTGTAAAATTGATTTTTCTTTTAATTTAATTTCTCTCATTTCATTTACATTTCTTCATGTCTCTGTAGCACATGTAGAAATATTTTCTCAAGCCCAGGACATTTAATTCCTCCCTGTTGTCGTTTTTGCCAGATCTCTGATTATATCTAGCTTTGCTTACCCTGGGTTTATTGTTCATAAGAAGCCAAGGCAGATACCTGCCTTTGCCCCTGCCCACTCTCCTGTGAATGTTCCTGTCTTGGTTGAAAGAACAAGCCTATGCTGACTATTGAACCTCATTGGGCCCTACCTCCAGGAAAGCACAGCTCAGTCTGGTTTTGTGTCTAGTGCCTCCATTCTTCCTCCCATATTCCTGCTTCTCAGGTGCCACTGAGACCCTGTAAGGCCCTGTTAGTCCTAGGAGGGTGCTCTGCTAGAAAAAATTCTTTCACCAGAACATGCTGTGCAAAGTGGGGGGCAGCAATTGCAGGTGCTGGCATGGAACAGCTTCACTCTTTCCAAGGAAACATCAGAAGAAGGATAAAAGAGAGACATGGTGGGAACAGAGGTAATGTCTCGGCCCAGAGAGAGTGCAAGTGGCCTTTGAATCTATTCTATCAATTTCCTGGTAACCTGATTTATTTGCTCTATGCCTGTCTCCTCTGCATTTCCTCTATAAACACCATCACAAATCAGTCCCATGAAAGTTGTATTGGAAAAGCAATATGTGTGATTGAGATATTATTAACCACAAAGCATGTCCTGGTCCCAGAGCTGTTAGATTCTGATTGATAAAATTTAATATTTGGAGGGAGAAAAAAATGGACTATTTTTCCAAGTCATTTATTTGTGGTGTGGATGCAGTTCCTTTTATCTTCTCTGTTGTGCTGTGGTAGGATGACTGGATGCTCATAAGTTACACAGTGCAATATCCAGATGTCCAGATGATTTTTTGGTGCTGCTGCTGCTTCTGAGTGGGTAAGAGGAAAGATAGTTGAGGTTTTGGAGGAAGTGTCAAAGCTTAGCAATAAAATAAGAATTTCATTGAACAGAAACTAATGAAATCACACAATTTATTTCTCTCTCACTCTTGGAATGCAGGTAACTCTTGCTTCCTCCAGTCACCAAGATTCCTGGGTAGGGCTGGCACAGGAATGCTTTGGTTCTGTGTGAAGAATCGCAAGATTCCTCAAATATCACTAAAAGTGGAGCTGTAATGGAGAGAATGCTGTTCAGAACTGACTCCCTCCCCCCCATTCTCCTGGAAATCCAACTGAGCTCCATGCCTAATGCCTAATGCATGCTCCTGCAGCTAATTCCTTTGAGACCACCCCCCCCCAGGGAAAAATCCTCCTGATCATCTGGGTGTGGTTTCACAGCCCTGGACACTGGACAATTGGGAAAACTATAGAGGGGGCCAGGTTAGGTGTCCAATGGGGGGACTCACAGGTGCCTACAGAAAAAAGAAATGCAGGGGTCATTTCCCAAGGAAGGGGGCATGAGGTGAGTCTCTTTCAACCCCATTTCCCTTACTGCTTCTCCATCTTTGCCCATCACCAGGATGAAGGCAAGTACCATAACCAATCTGGTGTGATGTTCCTATGTGGGATTTGGTGGTTTTGAACTTTTCAATGAAATCTCACTTGGTCTCCACATACAGGAGACTTTTATATAAGGTGTTGGAAGCTCCCTTCAGAGAAATTTTCCTGGGTTCTAAGAGTAAAGACAATGAAAAGTGTCCACATGAGCCCTGAGGACCAATAGCATGCATAGGGTTTAGGCTTCAAGTCACTGGAGATAAGGCTAGCATTAAACCCAGAGTTTCTGTTTGAGAATGGAAGCTCTGGTTATTGGCTGCTGCATCATCATTATGTACTTCTCTGGAGTCTCTGACTGGGCTTGTGTAAGTTATAGAGATGAACCAGAGTCAGACATATTATCCCAAATGATACCACAGGATTTCAATGGTTTGCCTTCACACAAGGACTGGGATTATCTCCATTATTAATGATAATCTCTGTGATGGATGTGAGCTTCCATGGATGTGGAGTTCCATGGGGGTCCATGATGGAAGTGAGGATTCATGAGGAATGAGAGGATCTGTGATAAATGTGTAATGAATGTGATGTTGCATAATGTACTTAAGACTGATGAATATGAAGTTCTATGATAGATGTGAGGCTCCATGATGGAAGTGGGACTCTATGTGGAGGTGGGATCCTATGATGGACATTAGGGTCTATGATGGATGTGGGCTCCATAATGGACGTTTCTTTATGCTTGATCTCAGTCTGAGAGAGCGCAGAGGAATATGAATCTTCATGCTTGATCACAGTCTGAGAGCAGAGGAAAATAGATGGTACTCTCTCTGCAGCTGGACATATGCTTGCTGTGATTAAGTGAGAGAGAAGGGAGGAAGGAAGGCAGTGACTTGTGATCATGTGGGTAAAATGATCCAATTAAATACTAGCTCATCCTGACACATGGAAACCATTTAGTAACTTTAAGATTATTTAAAACCTCTTATTTTTATCCTCTCCTTATCCAAGGAAATAGCATCACCTGTTTTTTTTTTTTACCTCTCTCCAGATATTGAAGACTTTGAAAGCAAGACTCGCAGCACAGTGTTTGTCCGTGAAGGGCAGGGTGTGGTGCTGTTCTGTGGGCTTCCACCACACTTTGGAGGTATGTGGGAACAGGGTGTCCTGAAGAATGAACACTTGGGTCATTTGGACAGGAGGTGACAGTCATGGAGCTTTCCTACTTCCCATGGCCTGGGTGCTTTTATCAATAGGTGCTTCTTGCAATTGTGCTCTGCCCCAGGTGCTCAGGAGAATCAGAAAGAATGTTTGGGTGCCTCCCTGGACTACCTTGGCTTGTCTGTGGAGCAGTAGCCTTGACCACCTCTTGCCCTGCAGGAAATGAAAAGCTGGGTTGTCTCTGGTCCTTCTGCTTTATGGTCCCATAAAGGTCTGCACTGTAACCCAGAGGGTGCTGGGTTCTTGACCACTCAGTACCAAGGAGCAATTCCCAGACTTAGGTAAATGGATCCTAAGTTGGTAGAAAAGGTCACTCTGAACGTTATTCTTTTTGGTCACTGAGACATATGCCACACAGCCCTAGAAGGACAAACAGCCCTGTCTGTGTGTGCAGAGTTCATGCCTTTTGATCAGTAGATGCTGCTTTGTGTCTCTGGGCTCTGGGACTCCACCAACTCTGCCAGATTTGAGGTTATAGGTGGGCAGTCACATGGGCCCCATTATCAGAAAAGAGTGAAAGCATCAATGGGTTCATCCCAGCCAGCCAACTCATGTCACCAAAACCTCATAGACCCTCTGTCAGGTACTCAGCTCAAAACTGATCTCATTTCCAGCCTTTGAGAAATCCTTACAGTTCTTCCCTATGGAGATGGTGCTGAGTATTGTTGAGCTGGGCTGGGCAGATACTTCTCCCACCATATCCTGCGATTCTTTCAGAAATCCTTACAGTTCTTCCCTATGCCGATGATCCTGGGTTCTGTTGAGCTGGGAAGCTACTTCTCCCATATATCCTGGGGTTCTAAGCTCTCACAGCTGTGACTGTTGGGCTTGGTGGTCCCAGTCTCTCAGGTCCAACATGGGGGGGTCCTTAGCCATCCTGGTTCTCAGGAACCATGTCCTGATGGAAATGGTATTGGTTACCTCAAGCATACAGAACACTTCCCTCTGAGCCTCTACATGGCCATAGATCCACAAAGGCCAAGGCCAAGGGAATGAGAGTCGAGCCCATGTGCAACTAGCCCTGGGACATCTTTTACACCCTAGGCATGTAGTTTTCATGCCAAATTCCGAAAACCAACAAATGTGTCATATTAAAATGAACCTAATATTAAATAGTCTGTATTTAATTGTTTCATTATAAGCGAAATATTATTTAAAGCCTTTAGACTCAGAAAATTTTTTCATATTTTAAATACCTAGTTTATATACCTGTTTATATATCTAGTGAATGCAGATTAGAAGGATCCCAATTAGAATCTACTTTTTTTCTATATGATAAGTAATTACAGAGAACCCTGTGTGCATTTGGAATGTAAGAGCATCACACAAAGCCTGCAGTGAAATCCTGATGTAAATAGCATTTTTCATAGGCATAGGAGTTAGGTGGTGGCTATGTCAGCCCTGGGAAATTCTCTTCCAGTAGTAGAACTTCAGGTGTCAAGATAGGAGGGCAGCACTGGGAAGATGGCTTTCTGCTCCAAAGTTTTCAAAAGATATAAAGCAAAATAAAAGATTAGTTTCCACTTGTTTAAAATGGTAGAGAAGAGTGAATGCTGGTCAGTGAGGAAGACATACTTTAGGAAACAAGAGAGTCATTGGTACCATAGATTCTTCCATAACACTGATGATGCTAGGCTTGAACCCGAGACAGGACCAGTATCAGCTGAGACTAAGAGAATCAGAATTGAACAGAGCCTCATTTTGGGTCCTGGCCTTCAGCATCTCAGCAGATTGTACAGCATTACTTGTCTTCTTGGGTTTCAGCAGTAATTTTCCACAGGCCTCACCCATAGAGGAGTAGCCGATATACTACTTTCCTGACTCCAACACCATCCTCTATGAGAAGGAATATCTTTCTGTGAGAAGGACTATCTCTTCCCTGAGAACTGTCTCCCTTGTGAGAAGAACAGTCTCTCTCTTTGAAAAGGACCATCTCCTCAATACAAAGTATTGTCTCCCGGATGAGAAGAATTGACTCCCATGAGATGGATTGTCTGTCAATTATGGCTATCTCCCCAGGAGGACTGTCTTGCTGATGAGGAGTGCTGAGCCCTGAACTTCTTTATTATGCTTTATTTTTTATGTAAAGCTCCCCTGGCAGGTCTGAGGAAAACTGGAATATCTCCACATTCACCTTGCTAGCAAACTTCTCATGATTTCCTCATACATGAATATCACATCCTGTGAAATAGGTATAATTATGCCTCTCCAGTGTTTGTGCTTCACATTTATGTACAAGATGAGGGGTTATAAAGGATTTCACACAGAACCATGCTCTGAGGAAAATAAGAGTCAGAGTTCTGGGAGAGCACCTGCTTGTCCTTAGTACTTTCTGTGGCCTGTGGATATGACAATAATGCTGGTGTCCCAGGTAGTGTCTGGGGATTAAGTGAAAAATTCTAGAAGATTCAGTTGCCATTTGGGTCAAAGTACCACTGAGTCATTTCACCTTCATGAATATCAAATGAATGTCACAGAGGGCTGAGGGAATATTTAAGAATTTAGAAGTATTAACATAAGAGGCTTATGAATTATCTATTTAAGAAAAACCAATGAGAAAGATTTTATACTTTCCATTTCCATGGTTTATTTTTTTCCAAGGTTTATTTTCCATTTGATTATGTACACACCCACATTTAGGATGAACAAGTCTGATGCTGGAAGTGAGAAGGTATAACCTGAGTGTAACAGGCTGTCTGGACTATAGAAGGCAGCAAAAGGGAAAGGCATGCAACCACCTCCTCTCCACTCCTATGGCCAAGGTCCAGTTTCTTTTTCTTTTTCTTTTTTGGTTTTGGGGCCACATCCAGTGATGCTCAGGGGTTACTCCTGGCTATGTGCTCAGAAATTGCTCTTGGCTTTGGGGGACCAGATGGGATGCCGGGGATTAAACCCAGGTCCGTCGTGGCTCAGACAAGTGCAAGGCAAATACCTTATTGCTGCACTATCACTCTAGCTGGAGGGTCCAGTTCCTTAGGAGAAAGGACAGACTAGCTTGGGTTCCCATGAGCCATAGGGTTGGGGTTTGGAGAAATAGCACCAATCAGTTCTGGCTCCCCTTAAGAACTGCTGGCTAACTTGCAGTTGAGCACTTCCCAGCACTAGGACACAGATCAACCCTATGTTCCCATCCCTCTTTCTGGAATCCTGGGGATACTTGAAGCATGCTGCTGTCCTGTGCTTTGAATAACCTTGTTAGAGGGAAGATAACTCATGTAAGGGTTGTACAGGCATATTCTCTTTTCTGCTGGCTTCTGCCATGAGCATGTTGTGGAGTTGAGATGGCAAATTCACCTTTAGTCTTATTGATAGGGACATGGAAGGTCTAGAGATGGCATTAGAGGCTTTTAGCCTCAGAGCAAGCTGACAATGCTACAGAAGCTGAGAGCAAGGAGATGAGTGTGGATCTTGAGGACTCTAAGAGAAAGGAGGACAGTGGTGTTTGGAGGGTCTGAGGTAGGGGATTGGAGTGTGAGAGTGAACTATTCTGGATAGGAAATAATTATTTTTCAGGGATATGTAGGTGAGAAAGTGAAGGAAAGACTGAGTTCCTTTGTTTGGTCGCTGTGGGACTGACTAATCCTGGTATAGGCTCCTTTTTTTTCTTTTTTGGTTTTGGGGCCATACCCAGTGATGCTCAGGGGTTACTCCTGGCTATGTGCTCAGAAATTGCTCCTGGCTTTGGGGGACCAGATGGGATGCCGGGGATTGAACCCAGGTCCGTCGTGGCTCAGACAGTGCAAGGCAAGTTACAGAGTTGCAGAGACCTTGTGAATGGGCAGCAAGAGAGGAATATGCCCTCTGCCAGTTCAGTCTCTTTTCTGATGTCCAGCAGCCTAGTCGGGAATGACAAAGTGCACCAGAGGGTTGGAGTGGGGGACAATCCAATACTGTGGGCACAGCCACCTACTACAACCACATTTCAAAGTGCAAAGGTTCTGGCTCCATAGCATCTGTGGCTATGGTTCTATTCTACAAGGACTTGCCTCAGATTCAGAGCCTGGAGCTTCTTCCTCTCCCTAGAGAGCTAGAGCCAATTCCTGCACTGAGTTCCAAGGATTTTATTCCAGATTAATTTATGTTTAAAATCTGAGTAGTCAACAACAACTGAAGAATACGAACACCAATGTGTTTGCTTCCCTTTGTACTGAACAAAAATTTACCTCCTGGAAGGTTCCTGCCTGTCTTCAAATCCAAAACTTCCAGAGCAGCAGTCTGAGAAGTGAGGCAAAGGATATTTGGAGGTGGAGACCATCCAAAAGCAATAAAAGTGGCCATAGGTATTCACAGAGAAACAAAATCTGAAGCCTTGTGTTGAGCAGGGGATAGTGTCACAGAATCTTTTCTGAACTACAAAGAAAATTACACACACGTCAAGATCTGATTCAGGAGCTTAAGCTCACAGGAGGCAAGACTCCAATCTTCCCTCAGCCCACCTCATTGCATAGTGCTCTTGGAAGCCTCACAGTGAAGCTTTTTACCAAGCACTTCCTGAAGGGACTCTAATGGGAAGCTCAGGGTCTTGCACATTTCTTCCCTTTTGTGACATTGTTGACACTGCCTTGAAGTGACTTGGCCTGTGGACACCAGAGTAGGATTTATTTCAGCCTTTAGTGTTTATATCAGTGGTCTAAAAGGGCTTAATTATTGCCCCCCTAGGTATCAATAGGGGCAAAAGACTGGCATCTTGCCTGTCTCTGAGACTCACCTCTGTTCTCTTATTATCTGTCTCAACATGCTCAAGGTTCCTGATTCCCTACTTATTAAGAGATACCCAGGACATAAATATTGCTGGAACATAATAATGGAATGTAGTTTTGCCTCATTCCACAGTGTCTGCAAAAATGCAGTATCCACGGAGGTGCGCTGAAGTGGAGCCATTAGGCAGGCAGGACTTGCTGTCTGGTGTTAGGCTACTCCATGCATCCAACTGCATTTATTTTGGATGTCTGTGTTCTGGATAGGACATAATGCTCCATTGTGCACAGGTCAGAGGGCAAACAGGAATGCTCATTGAAAATAAGTGTAACTTAAGCCTTGTTTAAATATAAAAATAGAAGTAATAGGATGAGAATGGTGTTAGGAGTTAAAATCAAACATATACTGCTGAATAGTTAAAATTAGAATGTTCTAGATGTACATCATGTCAATTCTGCTGTATTTTCTCTATGTCCCTGGAACCAGCTTCCTCAGGCTGTGAGTGTGGACAGTACATATACCTATGTACACACAGAAACGGGTTATCCCCAGGCCCTGATGTACATTGCCATCTGCAGGCTACTCTGTCCCAGTCCAGCCTAAGGACCTCCATCAATTGCTTGATGCCCATACTTAGCCATTTTTGCTACCATGCTAAGGCATCTTCATGAAGAATACCTCTACCTCTTTTTTCATGAGAGAGATTCAGAGAATAGCATGTCTGTATTGTCCACTGCTGACAAATCATTGGTAGAATCCAACCTTCAGCCTCTACTAATACTCCCTGGCCCCTGCCACTGAGGGCTTTTCATCATAGATTCCACTTCCTTCTCGCTTTCTTTCCTCTTAGTAGGAGTTAGGCTGATGCATACTGACTGCTTGACTTCTTTGTTCTTCAGAATTACTTTAACGGCCACATCACTATACACCTCTCTACCTTTCTGGATTTTCTCCAGGGATAAGACTTGAGGCAAGGAGGAAAACATTAATGTCTTCTTCATCTTCTAGTGAATTTATGTCAGACCTGCAGAAAGAGAAAGAGAATAAGATTTATTTTGTTTCTAGTGTCTCCTTTGGTTGCTCCACATTGTGACCATTTTTGTGTGTAGGTGCTCCATCATCTCCACTAGCTTAGTACCTTTACTAGAGATGTTAAACAACCCTATTTGAATCAGTTATTTCGACTCCTCTGGAAACAAAACTACTTCCCACCTGATACAGACTTCCCGGAGATAGGTAATTGGTTCACTACCAGATAGAGGTACACATCAAAGTCTTAACTCGTAGAGTATATGCCTTTGGAAAATATAATTGAACCACAATCCATTCTGCAGTAAGCTGTACCAGCTTCCAGGGTCAAACCTTGCAGGTGATGAAGGTAAAGTTCTTTGAAGAACACATTTGCTATTTCTAGCATAGTTAAATATAAATTAGAGCTCACGTCTAGAAATGAATACAAGAAAAATGAAAATACCCAGATAATTTTATGAAATAATTTTCTTTCCATTTAATAGCTAAAGTAATCATGACATACTCAATAACTAGAAAACAACCCAATAACAGGAAGTACTGAGAGTCACAGCATACATAAATACTGAAAACATTAAAATAAATTAAACTTTAAAGTGCATCTCCTATTTGTGAAGTAATTTCATGAAAAAAATCAAAGCCTGGAAGAGATAGTAAATAGAGGTAAGTGAGGATTGGTTACAGTGGCTTCACAGAGAAAAGGTTGGAAATTTATGAACCACAACTTCAAATTTTATACAGCAGTTCTGAAATCAGAGTAAATATGGTAATGAGCATTTGAAATGAGCATTTAGAATCTGTGTAGTTCATATGTGTACTAAGTTCACAATAATGCTGATGCTAGAATATGGACAGAGAAAGAATATATTGTAATTTCAAGGGGGAGTAGTGTATTATCACATAAACAGAAGTGAGGGTGGATGGATTCTGGAGGAGAAGGAGTCTGTGTTCATGATGAACATAGAGGGAGAATTGATTTTTTTGAACAGGAATCTGTGTTCATGAAGGATAGAAAGTGTATGATGGATTCTGGGGCAGGAGGAGTATATGTTCATGATGAGCAGAGAAGGTGGATAGACTCCAGAGTAGAAATATATATTCAGTAGAAATAGTAGGAACAGAATTTTCTTCTTAGTGTTTTCCAATGGCCGAGCTTTGCAAATTGTTCTTGGAGCTATGTAGTTGATATCCTTCTTTACCTCATGGTTTTAGTTCTCACCACACATGCTGTTCTTTTATCCTCCCTCATCAGTCTCTGTCCAAAATAGATGTTACCATGAAGGTTCTCCTTGCTAATGGCAATCAGTGATAATTGGGGTTAACTAGTTAGGGTTTAGATTTTGCTTCACAATATTCTAAGTCTGAAAATATTAAAAAAGGTTTTCAGGCATAATGTGACATTTGACAAAATTCTTTTTCAGATGATATGTTTAAGGTAAACATTATTTTTAATATTAATATCTTTATTTAAGCAACTTGATAACAAATATGATTGTAGTTGGGTTTCAGTCATGTAAAGAACACCACCTCTTTACTGGTGTAACATTCCCACCACCAATGTCCCAAATCTTCCTCCTCCCCACCTCACCCCCAACTCTACTCTAGACAGGATTTCCACTTCCCTCATTCATTCACATTGTTATGATAGTTCTCAGTGTAATTATTTCTCTAACTGCACTCACCACTCTTTGTAGTGAGCTTCATGTCATGAGCTGGACCTTCAAGCGCTCCTCTTTTTGTCTCTGAGAATTAATGAAAAATGTCTTTTATTTTTCTTAAAACCCATAGATGAGTGAGACTATTCTGTGTCTATCTCTTTTCCTATGACGTATTTCAATCAGTATAATAGGTTCCATGTGCATCCCTGTATAGGAGAATTTCATGACTTCATCTCTCCTGATGGCTGCATAATATTCCATTACAACAAACTCTTTTTATGCTTCCACCTGCCCTCAAGCAGCACTGTGGGGCCCTTGGGGAACTCATTTGGCAATGCTGTCATTCTCTGCATGCCAGACTTTTTTCTGGTAGACAATCCATTTATCTGTCTCCTATGCAGTATCATATCCTTATTTCCCAAAGTCATATGATGGTCTTCCTGATGGGCTTGAGTAAACCAAAGGGGATCTCTGCTTAGGCCAAGTGCCAAACACATGACTGGAGGGTCACAGTCTCATGGTAGACCTGGGTAGGCAGTCAAGAGTGGATGTGCAAAATCTCCAGCTCTTAATCTCTTTTTCAGACTTGTCTTATGCCTGGACCTTCAATGACAACCCATTGCATGTCCAAGAGGATAATCGGAGGTTTGTGTCTCAGGAGACGGGGAACTTGTACATAGCCAAGATGGAGCCATCGGATGTGGGCAACTACACCTGCTTTATCACCAATGCAGAGGCACAAAGGAGTGTACAGGGCCCACCCACACCCCTGGTGCAGCGCACAGATGGTGAGACAGGGTGGGCACTTAGAGGCTAGGGCAGCAGCCCTCTTGAGGGCTCTGTCACTCACAAATCTGTGGTTCTGTTCAAGAGCATGATGAAAATCAGGCATTATTAAGACTTTCACAGTGAACAATAATTCACTGACTTGGCATAATGTCAGGGCAGCAGCCTCCTTTCTGGTTCTGGAAAGAGCTTTTCATCCTAGAGACTTTGGAAAAATGTAGCAAATGCTGGGGTGGGCTCCACTGTTGATTCAAGCAGGAAAATCCAGGCCTGCCTGTGGCATGTTACGTTCTGGTGCACATTTCTTTCCAATTTTTGTGTTTTGTTCACCTTTTCTATAGATGGCAGCTAAAGGGCAGGGGGCCATGTCCAAGTAAAGGGAGCAGGGACCAGTAATTATGGGCTTTCCTAAGAGTCCACTAAAGTTTCCAAAGCACTTTCCAAGAGCTCTCCAAAAGAGGGCTTCAGAAGGTTCTGGACAGAGAAATCATGGAACATCATCAAAGTAGAATAAAGTGCTCTATGAACTTTTAGATTAGACATTCACATTGGGGAAGTGAAATAGAGTGCCAGAGAAATAGCAAAGTGAATAAGATATTGCCTTGAAAAAACTGATCTGAGTTCAATTCTTGTCACTATATATGGTCAACATTCCAGCCAGAAATAACTCCTGAGACAAGAGACAAAAGTAAGCCCTGAGCATAACAGAGTGTGACCCAAACATAAAATCATACATCATAAGTCAAAAAGTATAAAATCTGAGGCCTGTAGTTAGCGTAGTGAAATAAGCCCTCAGTCTCTCTCAGAAGATTTAGGGTGAATGTCATTTACAGTGCTCCTATAATAGCTACCCAAGTTGGTAGTTAGTTTTAATATGTACTTTTTATCATTGCAATACTTAAATATTGCTATTTCTTAAAATATGATTACAACAATGTCAGATTTCTGGTATTAATGTGGAAAGTCACTTTACTCACCACCTTCTCTGGAAGTACCCATGACTCTCTTCCCCATCCTTATCACATACTCTCAGTTCCTTCCTTCCCTCCCATCCTTCCTCCATTATTTTCATAACAATTATGATTTAAGGTCATGTTGTTACCTTGCATAACACCACCATACATTGAGGCAGACAGACCACCAGCAAAATGCTTTATTCTTGACTGTTCTGCTCTGGTATTTGATACCTCAGCCAACAATGAACACCTAGAAAACTCAGCAGTTGACCCCGATGCACTTATCATAGGAGGTGGGTCTTTGAGGGCCGCTGGAGACTCTTTGGTTATATTTCTTCTGCAGATCATGTGCCTCACTGCCTGGGGGTTCATACTCACTATACACTCACAGTTATAAAGCCTCAGAGGAAAATTTTACACTTAGAAAAAAGGGTGCTCTCCAGGCATGTATGACCAGTTTAGCCTGCAGTGAAATCCAGCAAATGATCAGAGAACTATCTCTTACTTAGAACATTGCTGCAAACTCCTCTAGCAGATATCTTCATTTAGTCTGCTATACTTTAGATTTCTATAGATAAAACAGAAATGACCTTGCTCCTTGTAGGTGTGAATTCTTGATCCCCACAATCACCACACAGTTGGTAGATCCACAGATATATAGAAAGAGTCTTTTAGAATGCAGAAGTATTTAGAATCCAGCAATGTGCAATTCCTCAGTGCAAACATGGATCATTGTTAAGATGTAAAAATCAGAAACAAACTTTTGGGGCACCTCTAACCTGGAACTCTAGGATTCTGAGACAAATTTTCTCTAGGTTAGAGGGAAATGAATCTCATTTTCTCCACCTCCCCATCTCATGTCATACTCTAGAGGGTGTTGCTAATTGAAGATCATGAGCTCAGACTTTAGCTAGTAAGTATTTGTTCCTCAGAAAGGTCTCCTCTGGGGGCAAGAGTGGTAGGGCATTTGTCTTGTCTGCACTAACCTCGGCTGGACCACAGATTCATTCCCCCATATGGTACCCCAAGCCAGGAGTGATTTATGAATGCATAGCCAGGAGTAACCCCTAAGTGTCACTGGGTGTGGCCCAAAAACTAACTGACTGACTAACTAACTAACTAAATAACTAACTAACTAAATAAATAAATAAATAAATGTCTCCTCTGGAGAAACCCTGCTAGTTCTTTTACTCTTTAACAGGTGTGATGGGGGAATATGAACCGAAGATTGAAGTGCGTTTTCCTGAGATGAGAGAAGCCGCAAAGGAGTCTTCTGTAAAGTTGGAGTGCTTTGCCCTTGGAAAGTAAGGCTGTTTTGTTACTCACTCCTGGGCTCTTTCTCATCCAAAGCAAAAGCTTTGCTAATTCAAACATTGCTTTGAAAAAAAATTTCAATAAAATTGTCAAGACTGAAAGTAATCTGGGTGTTCTAGTTGAAGTTTCAACCAACTTTATTAACAGGGCATACTCCACAAAGGCTGAATGGATGTTCCCATACTGCTGGTGCCTGCCCTATATGAAACCATGCCAAGCAGTATGTGGGCATTTGGGGAAGAATAATTTTTCCTCATGCCCCAACCAGGAACACCCCTGGCATTTGAAGCTGCATGTCAAGTCACTCAGTGAAAGAAACTGGCCAAACACAATGAGTTTGGATATTTAAAGGGAGGGGCAAAGTTTTTTCTTCTGTCTGCCTAAGTCAGGGACAGGCACTGGAAAGAATTGCAAAATTACCTGTTGTTCCTTGGTAAGGTACAGATTTTATTTTTATGACTTTAATAATCAATTCCAAGATAATAGTCACAGCTGGGGTTCATCACTCTTTTTTAAATCAATTTTATTTTATTGAAATCATTTTTATTTACAAGGTCCTTCATAGTTGGTTTTCAGACATACAATGAATTAGAGACAATCCCACTACCAATGCCATCCTCCTTCCACCATGCTCCCATAGTTTATACCAATCACAAACTTTTCCTCCCAGTCTGCCAGTATTACTGACTCATTTACAGTTTAGGTTTTTAGACTTTGGATCTTTTGATATCATTGTTGTTGACTTTGCTTAGATAATTAGTTCTGTCGCATTTTTTATCTCTACTAATGGACTGATACCATTTGATCCCTGGTCTCCATACTTTCATAGTTGTGTTTCTTGTCCACTAATTAGTTACTTTCCTTATCCTCACACCAAGGGTGTTTGCCACAATTCCAATTTAGACCATTGCATTTCTTATTGGAGTTATTCTAGATACCATAATTAAGTGATATCATCCTGTATTTACTCTTCTTGTTCTGATTTACTTCATTTAATATATTCCAGGTCAATGCATGTTGCTGTAAATTGGATGATTGCATCATTCCTTTCAGTTGTGTAGTATCCCAATGTATACATGTACCATATCATTGCATTAAGCCCTTAGGATGGACTTAGATGGTGGATGGAACCCTTTGTTCTTGGGCCCTAGCCACGTGGCTTCATTCCCCAGGTCTGGAGGTTAATGAGAGTGGCAGGTAGAAATCTCACTCACAGGCAGGCTTCATGAGAGATAACATCTTTATTCAGCCCTAGTCAACAGATGTGGCTGCTAACCAATTACGCATGTCATTCTTAGCTTGCCCTGCGTCTTAACTCCTTTCAGCCATCTTCCCTCTAACCTCCATTGCTGGCAAAGACCCAAAAGCACCTAATGCCCTGGATCAAAGCCCTTATCTAACCTTTCTAAGACGCCTCCCAGGAAATGGGCGGGGTCTTGCAGGTAAAGTTACAGGTCATATTTGCCAAAGACTCCTCCCATAAATGGGAGGGACTTGCAGGTAGTTACCTGTAAACCGGGGTGGAGTTACACCATATCTTCATGATTCACTTGTCCCATTGTTGGACATCTAGATTAAGTTTGTTGTACAGAATGTTGCAACAAATAGCAGTGTGCATATATCATTTTACATAAATACTTTTCTGTTCTGGAGATAAATACCCAAAAGAGGGATTACATGGTCTATGGCAGCTCAATTTTAAGTTTACTTAGAACCCTTCATACTGTTTTCCATAGGGGTTGGACCAGCAGCATTCCCACGGACAGTGAATGAGAGTTACTTTCTCATTGCATCCCCACCAACAAAGATTGTTCAAAATATTTTTATATGTGCCATCATTACTGGTATAAGATATTATTGCATTGTTGTCTTGATTTGGATTTTCCTAATGATAAATGATTATGAGCATTTTTTCCTGTGCCTATTAGCCATCTGATGGTTTTCCTCAGAAGTGTCTCTTAATTTTCTCTCCCCATTTTATAGAATTTTTAGCTTTTGTGGAATTACACTTTGTATTTTGTATATCCTAGATATCAAACCTTTATCTGAAGTGTTGAGTGCAAAATTACCCCCCCCCCCCATTTTGTTAGATATCTTCTAATTGTAGCTGTGTTGTTTTTACCATACAAAATCTTTTTAGGCCTGGGCAGGTGGGGGGGCATGAGTGGCCCAGCCTGCTGCCCTGTGGGGATCTTGGTCCTCTGTGTTCCCCTTGTTGCACTCTGCCTGCACAGTTCAGTGCTCCTCTGAACAGCCATGTGGCCCTCACACTCACATTTGTGTTTCCAGCCGCTGGAATCCTGGACACAGGGGTTTGCAATCTTTGTATCCCTGGAGGTGCTCCCCCTCTGACCTTTCTGACAACCCTGCCTCTGTCCCCTCTGAAGGGTTCTTTTTTAATATTTTGAATAAACTTTATTACTATAAAAGATAATGATAAACTTAAGAACCATGAATTATATAAAACTATTGGCACCCTCACTGGATATTTTATTCGATAATTCTTTTTATACTGTTGTGGTGTTTCACCTTCTTTTTCCCCTTCATCTCCCAAACCGAGGATGAGAGCCTCTAGAAAAACTCTGCCCATTTTTGGCATATTTGATTTGTACCCCATCTTATTACTTTTCTCTTATTCAAACAAAACCACATAACTTTAACTATCTAGTCCTTCCTCCCAATTAGAGGGGGATATAATGGAGGTGCATTACCAAAAAGTTGTAAGATCACTAAATAGTAAGCTAGGCACAGAGGGGACCACTCATTCTAGCAGCCCCAGGGGTGAGGGTGGAGGCTATGGGAGGCAGGACAGGAAGGGGAGTGGAGGGAGGACAATTCGGACTCAATGTTAATATGTACCTTAAATATTACTGAGAACGATATGTAACCCACTATGATTAAAATAAAAATTATTAAAAAAAAAACTAATGGCTGCTGCTCAATCCTTGCCTGCTTTCCTGCCTGAGGTAGCTAAAAAGATGACAGCAAACTTAATTTCTTCAGAGTCCATCACAAGTTAAGCCAACTCTTCTCAATAAGGTTGGAGGCTGGTTCCTGCTGTGTGTTTGGTCACAAGAGATCCACTATAAACAGCTACTGCCTCACTCCCTGCTTGTTTTCTTGAGTGAGGCAGCCAAGAAGATGACAGTGAACATAATCTTTTCAGGGTCTATCACAGGTTAAGCTGACTCTTCCCAATAGGGTGGAGGCTCATTTCTGCTATGTGTTTGGGCACAAGCATCCACTGCCTACTTTCTTGAGTGAGGCAGTCAAGAAGATGACAGCAAACATTCTCTCTTTAGGGTCCAGCACAAGGTAAGCTGTCTCCATCCAATAATGGTGGAGCCAGAGGAGCATTGCTGCTCTGCTTTGCTCTTCATCTGTGCATATCTTCTAGCACAGCACATGAACCCCACCACAATATGTAGTAAAAAAAAAACCACACTACAAGTGTGGCAATGAGGAAACAATGCAGGAAAACACGTGCATAGAGACTGAAGATGGCAACTCTGATGATCCAAAAAGTACCGACCAACTGGTTATCCCCACAGATAGACACCTTAGAGTAGAAATATGGAGAATATTCTGAGAACTCAAGGAAAGCATAGACTGAGCTGAACAAATCGCAAAGATAAAAATCAGAAAACTCAAAAGATAAAAACCAAGAAAAACTTGGTATATGAGGTGACCGCCTCAATGAAAAGCCTTTCCAACAGAGTGGCTGTGGCTGAGAACAGAATCAGTGAGCTGGAGGATGAGATACAGAACAACTCTATACAGCACAAAAGATTGGAAAGGAACCTTAAAGTAAGTGATCAGACAATGGAAAAATACTTGAAGAATGTAAACCGATGAAAATAGAAGTCTTTGATAAACTCAACAGAAACAACATAAGAATCACTGAAGTTCCAAAGACCCAGGAAGAAAATCCCCAGGAAGAATCAGTAGTCAAGGACATCATTACAGAGAAATTATCAGAACTAAAGACTGCATGCAACCAAATCCTGCATGCCTAAAGAATAACAGCTAAAAGAGACCTGAAGAAAAGTACCACAGACACTTCCTAGTCACAATGATAAATCCCACATGCAGAGATAGAATATTGAAAGCAGCAAGATCATAAAGGAAAACTACATTCAAAGGAGCATCCTTAAGATTTACAGCAGACCTGTCACAAGAAACCCTCAAGACCAGAAGGCAGTGGTGGGAGAGATAAAGTGACAAAACTCAATGAAATGAATGTTAGCCTAAAATACTGCACCCAGCTCCAGACTCACTTTCAAGTGTAAAGGAAGTATACATAGTTTCATAGATAAACAACAGCTTATAAACTTTACAGACTCAAAATGAGCTTTAAAAGATAAACTGAGCAGCTGGAGCAATGGCGCAGGTGGTAGGGCATTTGCCTTACATGCACTAACCTAGAATAGACTGCGGTTTGATCCCCTGGCATTTCATATAGTCCCCCAAGCCAGGGGTGATTTCTGAGTGCATAACCAAGATTAATCCCTAAGCGTCACCAGGTGTAGCCCAAAAACAAAAAGAAGAAAAGAAGAAGAAGAAGAAGAAGAAGAAGAAGAAGAAGAAGAAGAAGAAGAAGAAGAAGACAGAACAATAGCACAGCAGTAGGGCATTTGTTTGCCTTGCATGTGGTCGATCCAGGACAGACCTTGTTTTGATCCCTGGCATCTCATAAGGTCCCCCGAACTTTCTGAGTGCATAGCCAGAAGTAACCCCTGACTGTCATCGGGTATTGCCCAAAATACCAAAAAAAAAAAGAAAGAAAGAAAGAAAGAAAGAAAGAAAGAAAGAAAGAAAGAAAGAAAGAAAGAAAGAAAGAAAGAAAGAAAGAAAGAAAGAAAGAAAGGAAGAAAGGAAGGAAGGAAGGAAGGAAGGAAGGAAGGAAGGAAGGAAGGAAGGAAGGAAGGAAGGAAGGAAGGAAGGAAGGAAGGAAGGAAAGAAAGAAGGAAGGAAGGAAGGAAGGAAGGAAAGAAAGAAGGAAGGAAGGGAGGAAGGAAGAAGGAAGGAAGGAAGGAAGAAGGAAGGAAGGAAGGAAGGAAGGAAGGAAGGAAGGAAGGAAGGAAGGAAGGAAGGAAGGAAGGAAGGAAGGAAGGAAGGAAAGAAAGAAGGAAGGAAGGAAGGAAAGAAAGAAGGAAGGAAGGGAGGAAGGAAGAAGGAAGGAAGAAAGGAAGAAGGAAGGAAGGAAGGAAGGAAGGAAGGAAGGAAGGAAGGAAGGAAGGAAGGAAGAAACAAACTGAAATGTCTACTTTAAGACAAGAAAAGTCTAAAGACACACCAAACTTCTATACAAAGATAGCTCTAAATCTCATGACAATTATCTCTCTCAATGTCAATGGGTCAAATGCACCAGCTAACAGACACAGAGTGGCAAAATGGATCAAAAAGCTGAATCCAACATTCTGCTGCATACAAGAAACATAACTGAATAACCAGAACAAACAAAATCAAAATCAAAGTTGCACACACACATTAGGAAGGAAGAAGGGCCCTACACGAATAGCTTAATGACACAGCTTATAAAATTGGAAAATGATAAACAAGATGAACCCAAAATGGGTAGGCAGAAAAAAATAACAATGCTTGGACCAGAGATTAATGAAGTGGAAACCCAAAGAACAATCCAAAAGGTCAAAGGAAGCAAAAGTTAGTTCTTTGAAAAATAAACAAGATAGATAAACTACTAGCAAAACTCACAAGGAGAGAGAGAAACTTGATAAATTGATTGGAAATGAAGAGGGGGGACATTACTACAGAGAATTCAGGGGGTGACCAGAGAGTACTTTGAGAAACTACGCCACAAAACATGACCACCCTGGAAGAAATGGGGGAATTAAAAGAAAAATAAAAGACGTTATTTTAATAATGCCCAGAGACAATGGATATGAGGGCCAAAAGGACAGCTCACGATATGAAGCTCAGCACAATGACTACACTAAGAACTACCATGACAATGTTAATGAGTGAGAGAAATAAAATGTCTGTCTTGAATAAGGTGAGGGGTGTGGGAAGAGGGAGAATGGGGGCATTGGTGGTGGAAATTTGCACTGGTGTGAATGTTCTTTTTATGACTGAGGCCCAACTACAAACATGTTTGTAATCATGGTGCTTAAATAAAGATATAAAAAAAGAAACTTTTTAGTTTGATATAGTCCCATGTATTCAGATTTGACCTATAGTCCTTTCCACTGGTATGTTATCACTGAAGACTTACTTCTTTGAGGTCTAATTCTGAAATGCTTTGCCTATATTTTTCTCAGTAAGTTTTTTGGGGAAGATTTGTGTCTGATCTCAAGGTCTTTCATCCACTTTGAATTCACTTTTGTGTAAGATGTTAGATATGGATTAATCTTTAACTTCTTATATGTAGATGTCCAGTTATTCCAACACCATTTGTTGAAGAGACTGTTACTCCATTTCAAATTCTTGGCTCCTTTCACAAAGAATAATTGACCATATACATGGTGGTTTGTCACTAGATATTCTATTCTTAACCATTGGTCGGAAAGTCTTTGTTCCAATACCATGATGTTTTGATCACTATTGCTTTGTAGTGTTTTTATTGGGGGGGAGTTGGTTTTGTGGCCACACCCGGTGATGCTCAGGGGTCACTCCTGGCTATCCACTCAGAAATTGCTCCTGGCTTGAGGCACTATATAATATATTGGGGATTGAACCCAGGTCTGCCCTGGGTCAGCTGCGTGCAAGGGAAATTCCCTACCACTGTGGCACCACTCCAGCCCCATCAATCACTATTGCTTTGTAGTAGAGATTCAAGTTAGGTAATGATGTGCCTCTCAGTTTTTGATTTTAATATGGATTTAGATATACTTGTTATTTTATAGTGCCACTGTTCCAAGTCATTGAAGAAGGTTTTCTAAATTTGAATAGAGACTGCATTGGATCTATATAAGGCTGGTTTTCTGAGCTGTTGCTTATCCGTGAAGCTATGTATCCTTCCTTCAAACTTGAATGTGAGTTGGGCTGGGTACAATATTCTAGGTGAAGCATCCATTTCATTCAGTTTTGTCACAATATCCCACCACTGTCTTCTGATCTTGAGAGTTTCTTATGACATGTCTGCTGTAAATCTTAAGGATGCTCCTTTGAATATAATTTTCCTTTTTGATCTTGCTACTTTCAGTATTCTATCCCTATCTGTGGGGATTTGTCATTGTGACTATGATGTGTCTTGGAGTGCTTTTATTTGGGTCTATTTTAGCTGGTACTCTTTGGGCATGCAGGATTTGGTTGCATATAGTCATTATCTCTGGGATTTTCTCTGTAATGATGTTCTTGATGGTTGATTCTTCCTGGAGATTCTCCTGTGTTTCGGGGACTCCAATGATTCTTATGTTGTTTCTGTTGAATTTATCAAACATTTCTATTTTCATCTGTTCAAAGTCTTTGAGTATTTTTTTCATTTCCTGATAATTTTCTTTGAGGTTCTTTTCCAATCTCTTTTGTTATATAGAGTTATTATGCCTCTCATCTTCCAGCTCACTGATTATGTCTTCAGCTGCTGTTATTCTATTGGAGAGGCTTTCTAAGAGTTTTTCATTACCTCTAAGGCATTTTTCAGTTGCATTATTTCAGTTTGGAGTTTTTTGATCTCCATATTTGTGGTCTTTTCAGATCAATCTATGCTCCCCTTGAGTTCTATGAACATCTTCCATATTTCTATTCTAAACTTCGATCTGAGAGGTCAATTAGGTGGCTGGCATTTCTTGGGTCATCAGAGCTGCCATCCTCATTCTCTAGGCATGCTGTTTTCCTGCGTTGTTTCCTCATTGTCCTAGTTGAAGTATGATTCTTACTCTGCGTTGTGATGGGCTTTGTGTTATGACGGGGTTTGTATTTTATAAGAAGTGATGGGGTCAGAGAGATAGCATGGAGGTAAGTCGTTTGCCTTGCATGCAGGTTGGTGGTTCAAATCCTGGCATCCCATATGGTCCCCTGTGCCTGCCAGGGGCTATTTCTGAGCCTGGAGCCAGGAGTAGCCCCTGAGGACTGCCGGATGTGACCCCAAAACAAAAAGTGCACAGCTGCGGAGCAAAGCAGGGCAGACACGCTTTTATTTTTTACCTGTGCTCTTTTTTGATTGACATTGGGGTCAGGAAGTAGCTCCAGGTGTCGCTTTTAAAAGAGTCTGCTATCATCCAAAACCAGGTAGGAGTTAAACACCATTGTTATGGACTGGGGCAGTCCTACCTAGAGTGAGATGCAGGAGAGCTGATCTCCTTGTGCTCTTCTTTTATTGACACTGGAATCAGGTAGTATTTCCAGGTCTTAATTCCATTGGCATTAAAGAAAACTATTGACAAATATGGCTCTTGTGCTATTGTATTGTGTAGAGTTGTTGCTGTCAAAATTGGCTATTGGTTTATATCATTGGTCTTTGATTAATTAATTTAGAGTATGTTTTGATAATGCAAATGTTGCAAGCTATTTTTTTTCTGTGAATTATTCTTCCCTTCTTCCCATATAAATGAGAGGTTTGCTGGGAGTGTTTTCTAGTTGTGGTAAATTGCCTGACCATTTTGAAACCAATTGGGCCGGAATTTTTGTTTTTGGGAAGCCCTTTGATTACAATTACAATTTTTCAATAGTAATGGGTCTGTTTCGATAGTGATAGGGTCCTCCCTGCACCCTTATCCCCAGCATGTGTCCCATATCTCCCCTCCTTTGTGCTAGTGTAACAGTTCCCCTCTGTGTATAGATTGTTGGAGATAGGGTATTTATTCTGTTGTTATTGACTATGGGTTTGGTGTTTAAGTCTGATCATTTTTTATTTCTACTTAATATTCATATGGCTGTTTGTTCCTGGTACCATTTATTTTTAATTTCCCCCTCAATTCATGAGGCAGAACAAGATGATTCAAGTTGTGTGGTTGCTGGAAGAAGACAAAAACAAAACAAAAAAAGAAGAAAAATATAACAACAATAACAACAACCCCAACAGTTTTAAAAAAGATAGTAACTATCAAAAAATCACCCAGCAGCAAAATATAACCAAATAATAACCACAAGTGTGAAAAAAAGTAAAATTAAAAAGTAGAAAAAAGAGAAAGTGTTAAAAAAATAACAAAAGGAGTGCTGGGTGGCTTCTCCCCCTACTTTTTTTTTTTTGCATAGGCACAGTAAATATTGGGGAAGTAAGAAAGAGAATTCCCTTGGCCTAAGAGATTTAGGTTTCTATACCCTTGAAGCATACCATCATGGAAACAACTACTGGCTCTGCAAATGCTCATTACCACTCCCCAAGGTCTTTTTTATGGTGGCAGAAAAATTTTTGCTCAGTTGTGGATGACAAAATCAGGCCTCTCTAGCTAGAAATCTTGGTATATACACATAATCATACATTTATATTCAATTTATGATTGCATACATAATGAAAACCTAATCTTTGGGTTCTTGCTACTTGTTTTATTTCATTAATGTGCTGTTCTGAGTCTCACAGATGACATGATAAACCCCAGAGAAACTACTGTCTGTCCTGAGCAGGTAAAACTGGGAACTTGCATTTTTAAAGTTAATATTTGTATTTTTTTGTTTTGTCCATATTCAAGGTTTACTCAGGATTTACTACTGGCTCGGTGCTTACTCTTGGTAGGTTCAGAGAGCAATATGGGGTACTAGGTATTGAATCCAGTTAGTCAAATGCAAGACAAGTGCCTAAATGTAGTGTCCCATTAAAACTAATTTTTATAATCCAAGAACTGAACCTCACAAAACACATAGGCACACATGCACACATGCCTGCACTCAAGGTTCTACTAGTAGTTTTACTAATATTTTAGGGCAATAATTATGTTTAGGGAGAAGTCTCAAGTTACCTAGAAAGATAAGATTTAGACCTTAAATTTCCTCAATCTTTAGATAATGCAAATTGATTTCATATTTTACAAGCAGATGCAAACCTTAACTAATGGATAACAGTGAGTATTTGGATGGTTATATTGATAGATAGATGAATATATGAGTAAATAGGCACAGAGAAGTATGGTTTATAAATGGATACATATATAATTATTATATTTACCTACATACCAGCCAGAATTTTTTGGTTGCCATAAACAGCCATCAATAGCAGTGACCTGATCCTGCTAGCAGTTTCCTCTGAAGAGTGTGTATAGATGGGTTGTTGAAAGTTGGTGAGATTGGCAACTGGGAGAGACTGAGACCTGTCAGCTTTGTGTGTTTCTCTTTTCTTCTGTCTCCTGAAGCTATCCTGAGAGGGCCAGGAAGGGCCCAGTAAAAACTATCTCCTGAAGGCACTCAGGCCAAAAGCCCAAGAAAGAGTGAGTAAAAACAGGCTACCAGAGGCTCCAGGCAGAGAGGTGGCTCCTTTGTCTGTGAAGGCAGGCAGGAAGAGTCTGTCCCTGCTGTGAGATTGGCGACTGGGAGAGAATGAGGGGATAAGTCGGCTTTGAATGTTTCTCTTCTCTTCTGTCTCCTAAAGCTCTCCTGAGATGGACAGGAAGAGCCCAGAAAAAACTGGCTCCTAAAGGCTCCAAAAGAGCATTGCTGCTCCACTTCACTTCACAGCCACGTGCAATTTCAAACTAATAAACTCCATGATAACACTCAGAAAAAAAAATCACACTTCAAGCATGACAATTGGGAAACCTCGCAGGTAAACACCATGCACAGAGAATGAAGATGATAGCTCTGATGACCCCCCCCAAAAAAACAACCATCTAATTAATCTCTCAGATAAGGAGTTTAGAATAGAAATAGAACAGAATAGAAATCTTAAGGAGCATCCTTAAGATTTACATTAGACATATCACAAGAAACTCCCAAGGTAAGAAGACAGTGGTGGGATATTGTGACAAAACTAAATGAAATGGATGCTTCACCTAGAATAAAGCACCCAGACTGACCCATGTTCAGGTTTGAAGGAAGGATGCATAGCTTCACGGATAAGCAACATCTCAGAAACTTTACAGATGCGAAACCAGCCTTAAAGGAAAAACTGAAAGGTCTACTTTAAGACAAAATAAACCAACAGACAAGCCAAACTTATACATAAAGATGACATTAAATCCCATGCTAATCATCTCCCTCAATGTCAATGGACTAAATGTATAAATTATGAGACACAGAGTGGGTAATGGATGAAAAAGATGAATCCAACCTTCTGCTGCCTACAAGAAACACACCTAAATAGAACAAACATAGACTCAAAATCAAATTTGGAAGGAAATCATCCAAGCAAACAACAACCCTAACCCATACCCGATGTTACTAGGACCAGATAGTCATATGTTCATTACGTGGAAATAACAAAAGATCAGACTTGAATACCAAATCCAAAGTCAACGACAACAGAATATATACCCATTCTACAACAAGCTGTACAAGTGGGAAACAGTTCCTCTAGAATTAAGGAGGTTAAAGGAGAGAGATATGGGATGCATTCTGGGAACAGGGATGGAGCGAGGACAACACTGGTGGTGGGAATGCCCTTATTCATTGTCACTTTTGCGTTAAAAATTACTGTGAAAGATATGTAACTCGCTTTTACCACAATTAAAAGGTAAAAAAATGGGAATGCCATATTAATATCAGACAACACAAACTTTAGACTAAGAAAAGCTGTAAGGGACAAAGACGGACAATTCATACTAATCAGGGCTCATGTGCAAGAGGAAGAAATTGCACTACTAAACATATATGCACCAAATGAGATACCAGCAAAATATTTAATATAATTATTGACAAATTTGAAAGAGGACAACAATACTAAAAAAAATTGTGGGACACCTCAACTTGGCCTTGTCAAAACTTGATAGGTCAACCAGACTGAAACCCCCAAAAATATACTATCCTGAAAAGAGAAATGGAAGAAAAATACCTAGTGAGTAAGAAATGGCTGACTGTGGGGACTGCCAGGTAAAGTGCTGATTGCTTTACCTGTGGAGTCTCTGCCCTGCTGTGCTTCTTCTGAGGAAACTGAGGACCTCAAGGGAGCTCTGTCCTATGCTTCTCTGTCTTTTCTGAATCCTTGAAGCTCTCCTCAGAGCCCTGGGAAGCAAACCCCCAAAAAAAACTGCATTCTGAAGCTACCCAGTGAGTGAGTGAGAGAGTAAGAAATGGTTGACTTTACAAGCCCAAAACAGGGAAGCCGCTGAACTCTGCTGAAACTCAGATGCCAGCACCCCTATCTGCCTGTATTCTGTGCTGTGCTCCATTTTTGGCCTGATTTCATCCTGTGTGTGGCTCATCTGCAGATGGCTCGCCTTCCCTGGAGCCTCCCCTGGAGCCTCCCCTGGAGGTGAGCTTACACGCCCAGAAAGGGGAAGCTGCTGAACTCTGCTGGAATCAGATGCCAGCATCCCTATCTGCCTGTCTTCTGTGCTGTGCTCCATTTTTGGCCTGATTTCATCCTGTGTGTGGCTCATCTACAGACGGCTCGCCTTCCCTGGAGGTGAGTTTACAAGCCCAGAAAGGGGAAGGCATTGAACTCTGCTGGAACTCAGATGCCAGCACCCCATTTGCCTGGCTTCTGTGCTGTGCTCCAACATCAGCCTGATTTCATCCTGCGTGTGGCCCATCTGCAGACGACTCACCTTTCCTGGAGCTTTACCTGGAGGTGAGCTTACACGCCCAGAAAGGGGAAACCACTGATCTCTGCTGGAACTCAGATGCCAGCACCCCATCTACCTGTCTTATGTGCTGTACTCCATTTTCGGCCTGATTTCATCCTGTGTGTGGCTCATCTGCGGACAGCACGCCTTCCCTGGAGCCTACCCTTGAGGTGAGTTTACAAGCCCAGAAAGGGTGGAGCCAGAGGAGCACAGCCGCTCCACTTTGCTTCATGGCTGTGCACATCATTTAGCAAATGAATACAACCAAAACACGTAGATAAACCTACAATACAAGTGTGACAATGGGGAAACAACGAGGGCCAGCACCAGACAAAGTGAACAGCCTACTTTAAAACAAGACTGACCAACAGACACACCAAACTTCAATATAAAGATGGCACTAACTCCCAGGACAATTCATTCTCTCAATTTCAATGGACTAAGTGCACCAGTTAAGAGACACAGAGTGGCTAAATGCATCAAAAAACTCAATCCAACATTCTGCTGCCTACAAGAAACACACCTGAATAGTCAGAACAAACATAGACTCAAAATAAAAGGCTGGAGGAAAATCATCTAAGCAAACAACACCCATAAAAATGCTGGAGTGGCCATACTAATATCAGATGATGCAAACTTCATACTTAGGAAAGTTGTAAGGGACAAAGATGGACATTTTATATTAATCAAGGAATATGTAGAGCAGGAAGAAATCACTTTCCTAAACACATATGCACCGAATGAAAGGCCAGCAAAATATTTAATAAAATGGTTGACAAATCTGAAAAATAATATCAATAACAACACAACAATTATAAGAGACCTCAACACGGCATTGTTAACACTTTACAGGTCAACCAGACTGAAACCCAACAAGAATATACTAGACCTGAAAAGAGAAATGGAAGAAAGAGGCCTAGTAGATATATACAGGATATTCCAACCCCAGAAGCCCAGATACACATTCTTCTCTAATGTACATTGGGGCATTCTCCAGGATAGACTACATACTAGCACATAAAACATACCTCCATAATATCAAGAGGATAGAAATTTTGCAGGCTACCTTCACTGACCACAAGGCCCTGAAATTATATGTGAATCACAAAGGGACACAGAAGAAAAACTTTAAAACCTGGAAGTTAAACAGCCTAATACTAAATAAACAGTGGGTCCGAGATGAAATCAAAGAGGATTTCGAAACCTTCCTAGAAACATATGACAATGGAGACACAAACTACCAGAACCTATGGGACACAGCAAAAGTGGTACTGAGAGGAAAATTTATAGCTTTGCAAGCACACATCAGGAAAAAAGAAGTGGCATACCTGAATAGCTTAATGACGCAGCTCATAGAATTATAAAGTACTCAACAAAAGGACCCAAAAATAGGGAGACAGAAGGAAATAAAGAAGCTGAGAGCAGAAATCAATGAAGTGGAAACCTGAAAAACAATCCAAAAGATCAACAAAAGCAGAAGTTGGTTCTTTGAAAAAATAAACAAGATTGATAGACCACTGGCAAAACTAACAAAGAAAGAGAGAGAGAAACTTGATAACTTGTATTAGGAATGAAAAAGGAGAGATCACTACTAATATTGTAGAGATCAAAAGGGTATTCAGAAACTACTTTGAGAAACTCTATGCCATTAAAAATGAAAACCTGGAAGAAATGGATAAATTTTTGGACTCATAATCTTCCATGGTTGAATGAAGAGGATGTAGCATATCTAAACACACCCATCACTATTGAGGAAATTAAGACACTAATCAAATGTCTGCCCAAAAACAAAGTCCAGGCTCAGATGGATTCACTAACGAATTCTTTCAAACCTTTCAAGAGGAACTTCTACCGATCCTGGCAAGACTCTTTCATGAAATCTAAAAAACAGGAACACTTCCAAATAGCTTTTATGAAGCCAACATCACCTTGACACCTAAACCAGATGGAGATGCTACCAAAAAAGAAAATTACAGACCAATATCACTGATGAATACAGATGCAAAGATCCTCAAAAAAATCCTGGCAAATAAGATTCAATGCCTCATTAAGAAGATCATCCACTACAATAAAGTAGATTTCATCCCAGGAATGCAAGGATGGTTTAACATCCGTAAATTTATCAACATAATACACAACATCAACAACAAGAAAAATAGAAATCACATGATCATATAATAGACGCAGAGAAAGCATTTGATAAGGTCCAACACCCATTCTTGATTAAAACTCTCAGGAAGATGGGAATGGAAGGACCAAATCTCGATATAATTAAGGCCATCTACCACAAGCCAGAGGCAAATATTGTCCTCAATGGAGAAAAACTAAAAGCCTTTCCTCTAAATTCTGGCACAAGACAAGGCTGTCCTCTCTCACCACTCCTATTCAACATAGCACTGGAAGAACTTGCTATAGCGATTAGGCAAGAAAAAGATATCAAGGGAATCCAGATAGGAAAGGAAGAAGTCAAGCTCTCGCTGTTTGCAGATGACATGATACTCTACCTAGAAAACCATAAAGTCTCTACGAAAAAGCTTCTAGAAACAATAGACTCATATAGCAAGGTGGCAGGCTACAAAATTAACACACAAAAATCAATGGCCTTTCTATACACCAATAGTAGTAAGGAAGAAATTGACATAAAGAAAACAACCCCATTCACAATAGTGTCACACAAACTCAAATATCTTGGAATCAACCTTACTAAAAATATGAAGAACCTATATAAAGAAAGCTATAAAACTCTGCTACAAGAAATAAGAGAGAATATACAGAAATGGAAGCACATACCCTGTTCATGGATTGGCAGGATTAACATCATAAAATGACAATACTCCCCAAAGCATTGTACAGATTTAATGCAATCCCTCTAAAGATACCCATGACATTCTTCAAAGAAGTGGATCAGGCACTTTTGAAATTCATTTGGAACAAGAAACACCCTCGAATAGCTAACGCAATCATTGGGAAAAAGAATGTGGGAGGAATTACTTTCCCCAACTTTAAACTTTACTACAAAACAATAGTTATCAAAACAGCATGGTATTGGAATAAAGACAGGCCCTCAGATCAGTGGAATAGGCTTGAATACTCAGAGAATGTTCCCTAGACATACAATCACCAAATTTAATAAAGGAGCAAGAAATCCTAAATGAAGCAGGTAAAGCCTCTTCAACAAGTGGTGTTGGCACAACTGGCTAGCCACTTGCAAAAAAATTGAACTTAGACTCCCAGCTAACATTATGTACGAAGGTTAAATCCAAATGGATGAAAGACCTCAATATCAGACCCAAAACCGTAAGATATATAAAACAACACATAGGTAAAACACTCCAGGACAGTGAGACTAAAGGCATCTTCAAAACGAAACTGTACTCTCCAAGCAAGTGAAAGCAGAGATTAACAAATAAGAACATATTAAGCTGAGAAACTTCTGCACCTCAAAAGAAATAGTGCCCAGGATACAAGAGCCCCCCCCCCACTGAGTGGGAGAAACTATTCACCCAATACCCATCAGACAAGGGGCTAATCTCCAAAATATACAAGGCACTGACAGAACTTTACAAGAAAAAAACATCTAATCCCATCAAAAAATGGGGAGAAGAAATGGACAGACACTTTGACAAAGAAGAAATACAAATGGCCAAAGGACACAAGAAAAAAATGCTCCACATCACATCGCATCAGGGAGATGCAAATCAAAACAACTATGAGGTACTATCTCACACCACAGAGATTGGCACATATCACAAAGAATGAGTACAAGCAGTGTTGGCGGGGATGTGGAGAGAAAGGAAGTCTTATCCACTACTGGTGGGAATGCCATCTAGTTCAACCTTTATGTAAAGCAATATAGAGATTCCTCCAGAAACTGAAAATCGAGCTCCCATACAATCCAGCTATACCACTCCTAGGAATATACCCTAGGAACACAAAAATACAATACAAAAATCCCTTCCTTACACCTCTATTTATTACAGCACTATTTACCATAGCAAGACTCTGGAAACAGCCAAGATATCCTACAAAAAATGAATGGCTAAAGAAACTGTGGTACATAATCACAATGGAATATTATGCAGCCATCAGGAGAGATGAAGTCATGCAATTTTCCTATATATCATGTACATGGAATCTATTATGCTGAGTGAAATAAGTCAGAGAAAGAGAAAGACGCAGAATGGTCTCACTCATCTATGGGGTTTAAGAAAAATGAAAGACATTCTTGCAATAATAATTTTCAGACAGAAAAGAGAAAAGAGCTGGAAGTTACAGCTCACCTCATGAAGCTCACCACAAATAGGGATGAGTTTAGTTAGAGAAATAACTACATTTTTAACTATCCTAATGAAGAGAATGTACGAGGGAAATAGAAAGCCTGTCTAGAGTAAAGGCGGGGGGTGGGTTGGGAGGAGGGAGATTTGGGACATTGGTGATGGGAATATTGCACTTCTGATGGGTGGTGTTCTTTACATGACTGAAACCCAAACACAATCATGTATGTAATAAAGTTGATTAAATAAAACAATAAAATCTTTGAAAAAATTAACACACAAAAATCAATGGCATTTAATACACAATAATGATAGGGAATAAATGAACATTAAGTAAACAACCCCATTCCCATTAGTGTCACAGAAACTCAAATATCTTGTAGTCAACTTGACCAAGGACCTATACAACAAAAACTATAAAACCCTGCTCCAAGAAATGAGTTGACACATGGAACACAAACATAACCTCTGCTCATGGATTGGCAAGATTAACATCATTAAAATGGCAGTACTCCCCAAAGAACTGTAAAATTTAATGTGATCCCTCTAAAGATACCCATGACATTTTTCAAAGAAGTGATCAAACACTTCTGAAATTTATTTGGAACAATATACACACTCTATTAGCTAAGGCAATCCTTGATAATAGGAATCTGAGAGTCATTACTTTCCTCAACTTTAAACTGTATTACATAGCAATGGTTATCAAAATAGCATGGTATTGGAAGAAAGACAAACACTCAGATCAGTGGAATTGGCTTGAGTACTCAGAGAATGTTCCCCAGACATACAGTCATCTAATTTTTAATAAAGGAGAAAGAAATCCTAAATGGAGCAAGAAAGCCTTTTTAACAAGTGATGTTGGCACACTGGTTATCCACTTGTAAAAAAGTGAACTCAGACCCCCAGATAACATCATGTATAAAGGTAAAATCCAAATGGATGAAAGACCTTGATATCAAAATTGAAACCATAAGGTATATAGAACAACACGTAGGTAAAACACTCCATGACATCGAGACTAAAGGTATCTTCAAGGAGGAAACAGCACTCTTCAAAGAAGTTGAAGCACAGATAAATAGATGGAAATATATTAAACTGAGAAGCTTCTGCACCTCAAAGGAAATAGTGCCTAGGATATAAGAGCCACCCACTGAATGGGAGAAACTATTCACCCAATACTGATCAGATAAGGGACTGAAATTCAAAATATACATGGCACTGTTTTAACTTTATATGAAAATATCTAATACCAGCAAAATCGAGGAGATGAAATAAGCCTACAGTTTGTCAAAGAAGAAATACAAATGGTCAAAAGACACATGAAAAAATGCTCTACATCACTAATCATCAGGAAGATTCAAAACAACTATGATGAACCATCTCACACCACAGAGATTGGCACACATCACAAAGAATGAGAACAAGCGGTGCTGGCAGGATGTGGAGAGAAAGGAACTCTTATTCACTGTTGGTGGGAATGCCATCTAGTCCAACCTTTATGGAAAGCGACATGGAGATTCCTACAAAAAATTGGAATTGAGTTTCCATATGATCCAACTATACCACTCTATGGATATACGCTAGGAACACAAATATACAATACAAAAATCCCTTCCTCACATTTATATTCATTGCTGCACTATATACAATACCAGACTTTGGAAACAACCAAAATGCCCTTCAACAGATGAATGGCTAAAGAAACTGTGGTCCATATACACAATGGGATATTATGCAGCCATTGGGAGAAACGAAGTCATGAAATTTTCTTATACATTGATGTATATGGAATCTATTATGCTGAGTGAAATAAGTCAGAGGGAGAGAGATAGATGCAGAATAGTCTTACTCATCTATGGGTTTTAGTAAATATAAAAGACAATTTTGCTATAATTCTCAGACACAAAAGAGAGGAGGGGGGCCAGAGAGATAGCATGAAGGTAAGGAGTTTGTCTTGCATGCAGAAGATCAGTGGTTTGAATCCTGACATCCCATATGGTCCCCTGACCCTGCCAGGAGCGATTTCTGAGTGTAGAGCCAGGAGTAACCCCTGAATGGTACTGGGTCTGACCCAAAAACCAAAAAAATAAAATTAAATTAAAAAAGGAGGGCTGGAATATTTAGCTCAGAATATGAAGCTCACCACAGAGTGATGAGTGAAGTTAGAGTAATAACTACATTGAGAACTATCATAGCAAATTGAATGAATGAAAAAAATATAAAGCCTGTCTAGAGTCCTGGCAGGGGTGGGGTGGGGAGGAGGGAGATTTGGGACATTGGTGATGGGAATGTTGCACCGTTGAAGGGGGGGTGTTCTTTACATGACTGAAACCCAACTATAATCATATTTCTAATCAAGTTATTTAAATAAAGATATCTATAACAAAAGAAAGTGTTAAGTCATGGAGTTCAAAGTCACAGATTCACCATTTCAGATTTTGCATTGGGACTCTGCCTGTGGACTGTCTAAGGACTACTGAAACCCCCTCACCTACTGAGGAGACTTGGTGCCAGTGTGTGCTACCACAATTGCTGGCCTTGATGTCAGACTGAGGCCTAGCACCGTTCCTCTTGGATAGACTTTCCTGCCTAAATAGGGACAGAGGAGAGCCACCTGGGTCCAGAAAGGCTGGAGCATGCACTATTTCTGTCCATGCTTTTGGGGGAAACAAGTGCATCAGATTTTTACTTTGGGGGTTCATCAAGGCTCAAAGAGCCTTGTAGTCATTCCTGCCTCTAAATGACCTGAATTAGATTCTTCCTTCTCACTGGTCAATCTCTCAGGATTTGAGGTTTTTCCCCTTTCCACCATTTTTTAGAATTTCTAATTATGTTGTATTTGGAGGAGAATAGGCACACCTGACTGTAGTTAGAGCTTCTTGCTCTGCTCTCAGGAAACACTCCTGGAAGGCTTGAGAGACAATATGGAGGTCTAGGGAATGAACCTGGGTCAGTCACGTGCAAGACTACTTAACTTAGTTATTGTGCTGTGGATCTGACCCTTCCTGAACAACGATTACTGATACTCTCTACAGTTTCCTCTTTTACCAAATTTTTATATTAATATCATATCTTTGGTGCATTCACCAAGACCTGAGAATTTGTTCATAGTAAGCACAGTTTGTCTTTTATTCCACCTCCCTTGCTTTTGATATACTGTCCTCTTTCTTATTCTGAGCTCCTTCTGTGGCCTAGTATGACTTTTTAGTCCACCCCAGGCTCTACTTGTGAGAAACAGTTTACTTACTGTCTGTGACTGTAGTGGACATTCTTGGTGGATCTTGCTTGTCCTATCACCTTCTTTCAGACAGATGCTGTGGATGAGGGTAAAAGAACAGCTCAAGGGTTAGAAAGTGCTGCATAATTTCCCCAGGGAGATTATCCCTACCTCCTCCACTGAGAAGAACATGTAGCTTCAAGTACTTGGATCTGCCAGGGTCAGAGCTTCAGTATCCAGTGTATCCAACCAGTACTGTATTGCAGTGTACCTACCAATACAAAGGCAGCCTACCAGTACTAATATACTACCAGGTACTTCAGTTTACCAGTACTAATGCAGCCTACTGAGGCATCAGTACCCAATATTCATATATCAATAGCTCAGGATTCAGGCATCGGTACCCAGAATCCATATATCAGTATAAAAGAAACAGCACCAGTACATATGTATCAGTAACCAGTATCCATAAATTATATCAAGTATCCATGCATAAGTATAGTGCATCAGCATCCAGTATCCATGTATTCATACACCATTCTAGGCAATACTTTTGCTGAGTCTCTCCACACCCACTAACTTTGATGCTCAGTCTATTCATTCTTTATCTCTAGGAACATACTATTTTCAGTCTGTGCCCTCTGTATGCTCTCATCCATCTGTGGTTTTATTGTGGGGTGTGGACTCTTTTCATCTATGTGGGAATACTTGCTATGTTGGGTAACTTCCGTCCATATCTGGGGGATGAGCTACAGAATTTTTTATTTTCTTGTAATCCAGGGGGTCAAAAGTTCAGTTTATCTATTCTGACACAAGCCTAGGTATCAGTCATGTCTCCTCATAGTTTCCAATTCTTTTATTTAGAACCAGAACAGTTTTAAGTTATCTGGTAGAGATCAGGGTATTAATTTTTCCATTAACACAAAAATTAATCTGTGTGTACTCATGTTCACAGGATCTGTATAATTCTGTCTGTGTATTTATGCCTCTAGGTGAGATCTCAGCTCTCAGTGACTCTTGAGAATGAGCACAGGGACAGGTTCCTTCTGTTACTGCCAATAGGAATGAAGGGAGTTCATCAGTGTTATCGTGGAAATCCTCGAAGTCTTGGATTGTTGGTCTTCCTGCTTGTTTTTATTCAGCAGTGTTTTATATATTTTGATTTGATTCTGTTTGTCTTGCTTTGTTTTCTGCTTTATTTATAAAGTGAGTATAGGCACCATGACTGAGATAAAGCTGACAGAGGCAGAAATATATGATACAGTAGGGATGTCAACACAAGATCTTTCTCCACTCACATCTCACATAGCTTCATCAGAGTTTTGTAGTTTTCTGCACTAGGGTTCTCATCTTAAATTTAATCTATCTTAAATTTAATCCTAAATAGCTTATTACTTTGTGCTTAGGTATTATTGTATTTTCAATTGTATCTAAATTATTTAATTCAAATTCACTGCTCCCATGAAGCAGCATTATGATTTTATACTATTACCTTTATTTGGTGAACTTGATATTGGCTCTAAACCACTTTTTGACAGCTCTTTGAGATTATTTACATATTATTCTATGACAAAAGAACTTTGTCTCTTTCTCTCCAATCTATAGACAGTTATTGTTTTTCTTGATTAAATTTTTAATTAGGATATTTTTTTCTGTTCCTAATTTGTTGAATTTCTTAAGAATGGATTTTAAGTTTTTTTAAATGCCATTTTTGTACCAACTGGTATAATCATATAACTTTTTTCTTTAGTCAAGTAGCGGGTTGTATAAATTAATATACAAATATTAAACTAGTTTTTCTTAGCAGAATAAATGCCTTTTTATTGAGGTGTATTAATGTTCTTAGGCAATGGTTTCAACTTGCTAACGCTTATTGAGGACTGGACTTAGTGCTTCTGGTTTGGAAGATTGTTAATTATTCTTTTAGTTCTTTATACTTATAGACAAGTTTAAGTTATTCATTTTTGTTTATAATATGTATAATACAAGTACTTGTTTCATTTTATCAGAGTTACTATTTTTTAAAGTTATGATTTTAGTATTTTTATTTCTATATTAGTTTGATCTTCTGCCCTCCCCCTCTTCTTCTCTATCCATTTATCTATCTCTTCTGTGATTTAGTTAATCCACTGGAAATTATCTACTTCACTGAACCTGTCAGAGAACCAGCTCTTTGCTTTGTTGATTTTTTTTCTATCGGTTTCCTGTTTGCAGTTACCAACATTTTTTTGTTTGTGTTTTGGGCCACATCCAGTGATGTAACTCGGGTTACTCCTGGCTCTGCGCTCAGAAATCGTTTCTGGCTTGGAGTACCATATAGAATGCTAGAGGATCGAACCATGCTCTGTCCTAAGTCAGCTGTCCCACACCAATGTCCCTTCCTCCCCCATTCCTGAATGTATTCAAGACAGGCATTCTACTTCTCTTATTCTTTAACATTGTCATGCTAGTTGTTACTGTAGTTATTTCCCGAACAGCATTCACCACTCTTTGTGAGCCATCCTTTTGGTCATTCTAGCCCTTAATTCTATTATCTCTGGGCCTTATTACAATAATGTCTTTAACTTTTCTTAAAGCCCATAGATGAGTAATACTATTCTGTATCTATCTCTCTCCTTCTAATTTATTTCACTCAGCATAATAGATTCCATGTAAATTTATGTATAGGAAAATTCCATGACTTCATTTCTCCTGATGATTACATAATATTCCATTGTGTATATGAACCATGGGACTGGCATACATCACAAAGATCAAGAACAATCAGTGCTGGCAGGATGTAAAAAGAAAGAAACTCTGATTCACTGCTGATTGGAATGCTGTCTATTCCAGGCCTTAGGGGAAACAATATGAAGATTCCTCAAAAAACTGGAAATTTAGCTCCCATATAATTCAGCTATACCACTTCTAAGGACATACCCTAGAAACTCAAAAATAAAATTCAAAAATCCCTTCTTTAAACCTATATTCATTGCAGTGCTATTTACAATAGCTAGATTCTGGAAAAAATCAAATTGTCCTTCAACATATGAATGGCTAAAGTTACCAATATCATTTAGTTAAAAGCTTTACTTAATTCACCCCCCATGTAGAGCACAATGACTATTATTATTGTTCTATAAATATACATTCTTCCATTTCCTCCTTCTCTGTTAAATGATTTCACTCTGACAACCATGTTATTGGGAAGGAAACTCCAGGGGACCATAACCTGGGCTTTTCTATTCCTCAAGACACTGGGGCTAGCTCTGTGTTCTCTAGGCTCTTTGACTGAAGGCCTGCTCATGTCCTTCAATCTTCTTCTATAGTTTGTTATTGTAAATATGACACCATGAGCATGAAATTCCTCTGAGTATTGTGAGAGAATGAGAGATGTTAGATAAAAGACATCTTCATGGAATGCTTAGAAACATGTGACTCCTCTCCCCAGGACAGTTGTGGGAGCGCTCACGTTTTAAATCTGGGTCTCTTCTAGACACTGAAATTTTTGGTGTCCATACGTATTCTAAAACTAGTATCAACAAAGTTTTTTAAAAATTTTTTAACAAAAATACAAAAAGCACAAAAACTTAGTATTTTATATATATGTATATATATGTGTGTGTGTATATATATATATACATATATATCTTTTACCTTCATTTATTATTGTTATTATTATTTTTATTTACCTATCTATTTTGGTCGATTTCTCTGTTTGGGTGTGATTATTGAAATCGTCGTCCCCAATTATACTCATTTTTTTCTATTCTTTTCTTTTCCCTCATTATGTGCTATGCCATGTTTCTTATTTCAAGACCATGGCGTGTTTTTGGTTTGTTTGTTTGTTTTTGTTCTGTTTTTTTGTTTGTTTGTTTGTCTGTCTGTTTTGCTTTGTTTTTCGGCTGTTTTTTTGTGGTGCTTATCGATATAGCTGGAGTCCTCACTGGATAATTGACACTTTTTTTGGTACTGGTGGAGTGTTTCACCTTCTTTCTCTCCTTCATCTCCCAAATCGATGATGAGAGCCTCTAGAAGGATTCCACCCATTTTGGGAGTATTAGACTCTTACCCCAGTTTATTTATCTTCTCCTTCTCAGGCAAAACCACGCAACTTGAACTAGCTAGTCCTGCCTACAGTTAGAGGGGGAGATAAGGGAGGCATCAAGACCAAACAGGTGCAAGACTACTAAGTAGTGGGTTGGATACAGAGGGGACCACATATTCTAGCCGCCCTGGGGGTGAGGGAAGAGGAAATGGGAGGTAGGACAACAACGGAGGGGTAGGGAGGACAATTTGGGGATGGGAATCCCCCCTGATTTTATGTAAATATGTACCTAAAATGTTATTGTCAACAATATGTAAGACACTATGATCAAAATAAAAATTATATTAAAAAATTTTTTTAAAGAATTTTTTATTGTCGGGGAGAGGGGATGGTAAAATAATTAAAAGAATTTAAAAATTATAAAAAGAACTTTTTATTAATATCTCATATTGATGGCATAAAATTTCTCAAAGTAGTCTCTGATTACCCTTTAAATCTCTGCCATATCTATAGTGATCACCACCTTTTTCTTTCTGATATGGGTTATCAAATTTCTCTCTTTGTGAGTTTTGCCAATGGTCTATCAATTTTGTTTATTTTTTCAAAGAACCAACATCTGCTTTCGTTGATCTTTCATATAGTTTTTTGGCTTTCCATTTCATTGATTTTTTCTCTAAGCTTTGTTATTTTCCTTCTGTCTCCCGATTTTTTATTCCTTTAGTTGATCATTTTCTAATTTGATGAGGTGCATCATTACGCTATTGAGGTATGCCCCTTCTTTTTTCCTGATGTGTCCTTGCAAAGCTATAAATTTTCCTCTCAGTACTGCTTTTGCTGTGTCCCATAAATTCTGATAGTTTGTGTCTTCATTGTCATTTGTTTCAAGGAAAGTTTTGATTTCCTCTTTGATTTCATCTCGGACTCATTCTTTGTTCAGTAGCAGGCTGTTTAATTTCCGGTTGTTAATGTTCTTCTGTGTCCTGTTGCAGTTTTCATCTAATTTCAGAGCCTTGTGGTTAGCAAAGGTAGCCTGCAAAATTTCGATGCTCTTGATTTTATGGAGATATGTTTTATGTGAAAGCATGTGGTCTATCCTGAAGAATGACCTATGTACAGTGGAAAAGAATGCATATCCTGGTTTCTGGGGGTGGAGTGTCCTATATATATCTACAAGCCTCTTTCTCCCATTTCTCTTTTCAGGGCTAGTATATTTTTGTTGAGTTTCAGTCTAGTTGACCTATCAATGTTCACAGAGCTGTGTTGAGGTCTCCCACAATTATTGTTTTATTATTGATGTCCTCTTTCAAATTTGTCTATAATTGTATTATATAATTTGCTGGTCCTCATTGGGTGTGTATGTTTAGTAGTATGATTTATTCCTGTTGCACATATCCCTTGATTAGTACAAAGTGTCCATCTTTGTCCCTTACAACTTTTCTGAGTCTAAAGTTTGTGTTGAATGACATTAATATGGCCACCCCAGCTTTTTAAAGGGTTTTGTTTGCTGTATGATTTTTCACCAGCCTTTGATTTTGAGTCTATGTTTGTTCTGACTATTCAGGTGTGTTTCCTGTAGGCAGAAGAAGGTTGAATTCATCTTTTTGATCCATTTAACCACTCTGTGTCTCTTAACTGGTGCATTTAGTCCATTGACATTGAGGGAGATGATTGTCAATGGGATTAAATGTCATCTTTGTGTATAAGTTTGGCATGTCTGTTGGTCTATTTTGTCTTAAAGTAGACCTTTCAATTTTTCCTTTAAGGCTGGTTTCACATCTGTAAAGTTTCTGAGATGTTGCTTATCCATGAAGCTATGCATTCTTCCTTCAAACCTGAACATGAGTCTGGCTGGGTACAGTATTCTAGGTGAAGCCTCCAATTCCTTCAGTCTTGCCACAATATCCCACCACTGTCTTCTGGCCTGAGAGTTTCTTGTAGCATGTCTGCTGTAAATCTTATAGATGATTCTTTGAATGTAATTTCCCTTTTTGATCTTGCTACTTTAAGTACTTTATCTTTATCTGTAGGATTCATCATTGTGAGTAGGATATGTCTCGGGGTGTTTTTCTTTGAGTCTCTTTTAGCTGGTACTCTTTGGGCATGCAGATTGATTACATGCAGTGTTTAACTCTGGGAGTTTCTCTGTGATGATGTCTTTGACTGTTGATTCTTTCTAGGTATCTTCTTCCTGTGCCTCTGGGATTCCAATGATTCTTATGTTGTTTCTGTTGAGTTTATCAGATACTTCTATTTTCATTTGTTCACATTCTTTGAGTAATTCTTTCATTGTATTATCGTTTGCCTTAAGGTTCTTTTCAGATCTCTTCTGCTATATGGAGTTGTTCTGCATTTGATCTGCCAGTTCACAGATTCTGTCCTTAGCTGCTGTTATCCTGCTGGAGGGGATTTCTATTGAGTTTTCCAGTTCAGCTACTGTGTTTTTCAGATCTGTTATTTCTGTTTGGAGTTTTCTGGTTTCTGTCTTTGCATTCTGTTCAGCTAGAGGTATATTTTCTTTGATTTTCATGAGGAACATCCATATTTCTATCCGAAACTCCTTATCTGAGAGTTTAATCAGATCAGTGGTATTTTTTGGATCATCAGAGCTATCATCTTCATTCTCTGTGTATGGTGTTTGCGAGGTTTCCCAATTCTCACACTTGAAGTGTGATTTTTTTCTGCATGTTTTGGTGGAGTTCTTTCGTTAGAAAGAGTGCATGGCCACGAAGTGAAATGGCACCTCTAGGAGAGCAATTTTATGGGCCCTTTTTGGCCCACTCAGGAGAGATTCAGGACGCAGAACAGTAGAGAAACAGGCATAGGCAACAGGCACAGTCTCTCCCAATTGGCAATCACACAGCAGGAGCAGATTCCTCCCGCCTGACTTCACAGACAAAGGATCTGCCTTTCTGCAAGTTACTGCTGATAGCTGGTTTTCACTCACTGGCTCAGTCTTCCTTGGCTTTTTGGCCTAGGAAATTCAAGGAAAGCGATTTTTCTTGTCCCTTCTTGCCCATGAGGAGAGGTTCAGGAGACTGAACAGTGGAGAAACACGCACAAGCAACACAGTCTCTCCCAATTGGTATTCACACAGCAGGGGCAGATTCCTCTTGCCTGACTTCACAGACAAAGGATCTGCCTTTATGAATGTTACCGCTGAAAGCTGGTTTTCACTCACTGACTCAGTCAGTCTTCCTTGGCTTTTCAGCCTGGGCAACTCTAGGAGAGCGATTTTGCTGGGCCCTTCTTGGCCCATTCAGGAGAGGTTCTGGACACAGAACAGTAGAGAAACATGCACAAGTAACATGCACAGTCTCTTCCAATTGGTAATCACACAGCAGGGGCAGATTTCTCTAAAATTTCTTTAAAGAATTTAAATTTAAATTAATTACATTTAAATTTTTTAATTAATAAAAGAACAAAAATTATATTCTTGCAGGGACTTTTTAAAATGAGGCTAATTTCTAGAGCAAGAATTGCCCCAAAGCACATCTATCCCCGTACACTCCTGGAAACTTTTCTTTCTTCTCTCTTTTCTGGCCTATCCCTCCTGGGAGCTCATGGCAGTTCTGTCCTGTAAGTAATTGGCAGTAGCAAGAGAGAAATATTTTAAATCTGAGTTAAATTTAGTGAATAAGAAATGAATGATTTGCTTCCTTCTCCCCAGCTAGCCTAGGAAATCATCTCTAATGCTTTATTGCAATTGGGAAATCTTTTAATTTTTATTTTCGTTCTTGGTATTTTTCTAAAAGTAACCTATATGTTTTTGCCTTTTGGCCTTCAGCCACAGTGACTGTGGAGTGAATAAAATTTTGAATCAGCCATGAGAGGATGAAGAGAGCTCTATTACTCTATCCTGACTCAGTCCTACAGGAACAAATGGGATCAGAAACATAAGTTGTGCCTTCAGGATATATAACATGTCACTATATTCTCGGTACTTTACTGATGCCACTGGGTTTGTTTATCTGCAGGAAACCCAGACACATTATAGTAGTGGCACACAGGCCAAGGAAAGCGTATTTGCTCAGTATCGGCTGTGTTGGGGATGTTGAAAACCTACTATAATGGAGGGTCAGGAATAAGTGTAGAAATAGATCCCAGTAAATAGGAAAATAAATAGGCACTTGGCTAGAATTACCACTCTTGGGGTTTAATGGCCATTTTCCTTCTGGAAATTGGTATTTCTCAACCAGCGTCTTCAAGGTAACCCATGGGAGCCACTGAAGAAAATTTCCTAATGCACGGCCATGGCATGAGACTTGAGGATGTCAGAAGAACCAGGATTCCCCAGGAGGAAAGCAGTACTAAGATAACAGGTTCAGAACCAGGCAGGAATAAAACATCTCCCACTCAGCTGCACCTTGAAATGCTCAGCTCCTCACTAGATTGTTGAGATAGTGATCAGTTCAGGGAAGGAAAAGGAGCAGGACTAACTCCCAGGGAGTTTTGAACTCAGAATTCTGTCCAGAACCTATCAGTGGAGTGAGAAGGATAGAGCAGGCTTCCCTGGGATTGAGTCTGTGTGATTGCAGCTGACAAATGTCACTAAACATCTGGGACCCTTATTAGTCCCTAAGTAAATCTCTTCACCTCATTATCCCATTAGGGATAATAATATCCAATTATCCCAAGGCCAGAGAGACAGAAACCCACATTGATGGGTTTTTCCTGTAAACCCTACCATATCTTTCTCTGTTCTTTCCCTGTGTGCAGACTTGGCCTATTAATAAGGACATAAAGACACTACCATGAGGGTATGCTGACTCGGTCATAAGGGTTTGCAGACTAGGCCATGATGGTGTGCTGACTCATTGATTAGGTTGTGTGTGTCTCAGGATCTTCCAAGGTAATTATTTGATACTGGCTGATGAGGCAAACTGGGGAGCAAACCTTTTTCCCATAAGTGCATCTTACTGTTCTGCAGCCCCTGGCCCATCTTTGCAGGGCTCAGTGGAAGGTCCAGGTAGGTAATAGAAGCTACAACTCAGACATGCGCAGATCCTGATACAGCCTGATTGGTAAGCATCTGCTTTCTTCTCCCTCATTGAAAATGCTCCCTGACAGGACCTTCTGAAATGAGGTTAAAATTGGTGATAATCCCAAATCAAAGCATTTATTGGAGGTTTTCTATCCTAGTTTCTGGTTTTAAGCTCAGTACAGACTGACTCTAAGCTATGAATAATGAGATTTAATGAATCCAAGGCAGAGATAGGAAGCTTTCTCAAATAGAACTAGTAATAAAAACTCTATCTCTAGGCCAGTCATGAAGAACTATGCCTCGAGAGGTGTGTGAGGCATTGATGCACCTGTGGGCACAGGTTGTTCTGCAGGAAAGAACCCAGGTCAGATTTAGAGCCCTGCGTTCCATGGAGCCTAGAGAAATAGCAGCAGAGTCTGGTTCTGTTGGTGTTGTCTGGGGTGTGGCGGGGAAGCACTTGCTAAGGAACATGTATAACTATGCATCCTATTAAGGAATCACAGCGATAGTCTAGTGAAGTTTGAGACAGAGTTTACCTGGCAGTTCCCTTTGAACCTTGACCTTTCTGGTAACAGGAAGTGGTATGGTGGTTGCTACTTTTGTGCTCAGTTCTTTGTTGAAGAGGAAGGAGAAGTGGCACTGCTGTTGGGTGTCCACAGATATCCCCAAAGATACATTCACTCTGGTCACACTCTGCACATGGCACTGCTGTTCTTGGAGTCACATTACCTTCCAAAAGTTGCCACCTCCCTAGGCAGTCTTCAAAAATTTTGGCAAACCTTGGGCAGAGGGTACTGGAGAAAGGCCCCATACCTCTTAACTGAAGGTGAGGTAATGCAACCTTGGTGATGGCAGTAAGTGAGCTTGTGCCAGAACTCTAAGTAGAGGGGAACTGGCAGGTCATAATTTACAGAAATTACCTGTCTAAATGTGAGTCCCAATCTGAAAAGCTATTTAAAAATTTTGACAGCTGCCAAATGACTATTTAGCTCCAGTGGCATATGGAAGCAGTTGGCGTCTGTCACAGAGCCCGAGACATAGTAAGCACTCAATTAATGGTTATTAATATACACCCAAAGGCCAGGTTTGATAATCAGGGTTCATTTCTTCTCCCTGAATAGCTTGGCCTCACTTTCTATCACCTATTCACTGGACAGAGAACAGAGCTGACAAGCATCAAGCATCCCCCTCACCTCCTGGCCAGGAAAGGGGGGATGGAGACAGAGTAAACAACCCAAAGGACACCACCTCCTCTCTGCCCTATTATCCTCAGGTTTAAATAATATCTGAAAACATCCTTTCTGCTTACTAGCTTGGCATGTCTTGTATTTCACAGAGAAAATTAATTTACGCAAGCTAGGAGTCTTGTTTTTGAAGTGATAACAATGACTTAATGATTCAAGTTATTTTGTTCATCAATAATGAACACTTAGATATGCTTTATAGTGTTCTAGGCAGAATTTGGAACATGATACCAATTCTATCATTTTATCATCATATTAATCTTGTGCTCTAGGTTCCATTATTAAGCCTTGCTCTGTATAGGTGATGTGAGCTCACAATGGAGCCAGAAAACAAAGCAGATGAGCATAAATGCTAACTCGGTTGAATGGTCATAAGTGTCAGCCAGAGGCCAGAGTTTTACTGTCATGACTTATTTACATACAATGACACAGAGCAATTGAAGATGCTTTGAAGATGAATGGTCATAAATCATATAATTTCTTCCTCTGCCAGTTGTCTTTCATTTCATTCATTGTCCACTTGGGGTCCTTCAGGGACAAGAGAAGATGTGAAATCTAGAATGTTTGGTTAAGAACTACTTTTCAGGAGAGATCAGAAACTTATTGCAAACACTGCATGTGAGTGTTAGTGTAAGATTGTGTGTGAGGATGTATGTAAGTGTATTTGAATATGTGTGTCAAAGTGAGCATGAATGTGAGAATCTACATCTGTAACTAGGTCACACCTTTTGAATTGTGGTTTCACATTTAGGGATTACATTAAAAACCTGGAAGGGAACCAAATTTTAATTATTAATTATGACATCTTATAATTTTTTAAAAATAATTATTTAGTTAAGCACCATGGTTACAGAAATGTTCATAACTGTGTTTCAGTCTTTGCATATAATGAAATTTTCTGTCACCAGTGTCCCCCATTTCTGTCCTTCACCCCAAAACCCTGTCTGTCTCTGGGACAGGCAATCTGCTACTCTCTCAAACTATCATTGTCATGGTAATAATGCAGTTCATGCTCTATTAACTATTAATATTAAATTTATTAACTCTGGGTATTATTATCATACTGTCTTTTAATTTTTTATATCCCACAGTGAATGACACTATTCTATGTCTATTCTCCCTCTAACACATTTCACTCATCCTAATAGTCTCCATGTTCATCCATATCTAGGCAAATTTCATGACTTCATTTTTCCTAATGGCTGCATTGTATTTTGTTGTATTTCTTTAGCCACTCATCTATTGTTGGGAATCTGGGTTGTTTTCAGATTCTGACTATTGTAAATAGTTTTCAATAAATACAGAAGTGCAGAGGGGATTTCATATTGTGTTTTTGTTTTCCTAGGATATATCCCTAGGAGTAGTATTGTTGGATTACATGGGCTAGTTTTTTGAGGAATATTGCTTGTTGCTTTCAAGAAAGGCTGGACTAGATGGCATTCTCACAACAATAAGAGAGTTTATTTCTCATTCCATCCATGCCAGCACAGGTTGTTCTTTTTTCTGTGATGTGAGATGATATCTCATTGTTGCTTTGATTTGCATTCTACTGATGAGTAGTGATGTGGAAAATTTTTTTGTGCCTTTTAGCTAACAGGATTTTTTTGAGAAAATGTCTGTCCATTTCTTCTCTACATTCTTTGATGGGGTATATATTAATTATTTTGTTGAGTACTTTCAATACCTTGTATATCTTTATTATCCCCTTATCAGATGGGTAATATGTAAGTAGTTTCTTTCATTCTGTGTTTAGTCTCTGTATTCTAACACTGTTTTCTTTGAAGTGCAGAATTTTCTCAGTTTAATGCAGTCCCATTTATTTATCTTTGATTCTACTTACTTAAGAGTAATGGTTCCTCCTTGGAGATGCCTTTAGTCTCAATATCATGGAGTGATTTGACTACATTTTAAACTATAAACCGTATAGTTTCAGCTCTGATATCAAGGTCATTAGTTCATTTTATTTGACCTTTATGCATGATATTAAAGGTTTACATTTGTTTCTCTTGCATGTGATTGACCAGTTGTTCCAACCCCACTTGTTGAAGAAGTCTTCCTTGTTCCACTTTAAGTTTCTTTCCCCTTTATCAAAGATTAATTGATTGTATGTATGAGGGTCAGTCTCTGAATACTCAAGTCTATGCCATATTTCTGAGGATAGGTCTTTTTTACAATACCATTGTTTTAATTACTACTGCTTTGTAGTACACTTTAAAGTTAGGGAAAGTGATTCTTCCTATCTTCTTTTTTCTAAGGATTTCTTTAAGTATTTTGGATATTTATTGTTACAAATAAGTTTCAGGAGTGTTTGATCCATGTCTTTGAAAAATGTCAAGTGTATTTTTAGAGGGATTACATTAAATCTGTACAATAGTTCAGGACATATTGCCATTTTGATTATGTTAATCCTTAATATCCATGAGCAGGGTATATGTTTCTATTTCCTTTTATCCTCTTATTTCTTGGAGCAGTTTTTTGAAGTTTTCTTTGTATATGTCTTTTACCTCTTTACTTAAGTTGACTCCAAGGTAACTTGAGTGTCTAAAGGACTACTGTGAATGTGTCTGTTTTTACTGTATATTTCTTCTCTACCATTATTTGCATATATAAGAAGATTATAAAAATTTCCATGTTATTTTTGTAGCCTGTCATTTTGCTATACAAACCAATTTTTTCTAGGTGATGTTTGGTAGAGTCTTTAGGATTTTCTAAACATAGTATCATGTCATCTGCAGTGAGAATTTGACTTGTTCATTTCCTATCTGGATGCTTTTGATATATTTTTCTTGTCTGTTTGTTATGGCAAGTACTTCCAGCACTGTGTTTAATATGATTGGTGAGGAAATGCTTTCAATTTTTCCACATTGAGCATATTTGTCATAGACTTGTGCTAAATGACCTTGACTATATTGAGAGAAGATGTTTTAATTTATATTTGTTAAATTTTTATCACAAATGGGGTTTGGACCTTATCAAACGCTTTATTTACATCTATTGATATGATCATATGATTTTATTTTGTTGATATAATGCATTGCATCAATTACTTATGTATGTTAAACCATACTTGCATCTCTGAAATTAATACTACTTGGTCTTGGGGTACTTCTTAATAATGAGACATTGGATTCTACTTGATAATATTTTGTTGAATATCTGTGTATCTGTGTTCATCAAGGTCTGTAGTTCTCTTTTTTGTGACAACATTGTTTGCTTTTGGTATCAGGGTAAGGTTAGCTCATAAAGACTAAATGGGAGTGTTTCTATTTCTTCAATTATCTGAAAGGGCCTAAAAAGGATTGGCAGTAAGTCCTTTTCAAAGCTTTAAAATAATTTACAAGTGAAGAATTTTGATTTCCATTTTATTTTCCTCAGTACTAATAGATCTATTCAGATATTTCTGATCATCTTTATTCAACCTTAGGAGGTTAGAGAAGTCCAACAATTTATCCATATGTTCTAGGTTCCATTGTTTTTTGGTATGGTTTTTCAAAATAATCTCTGATTACCCTTTGAATTTCCGTATTGCCTAAAGTAATTTCTTTTCATTCTTAAACTGGCTTATTAAATTTTTCTCTTTCTTTGTAAGCTTTGCTAGAGTGTAATCAATCTTGTTTTGTTTTCCAAGAACCAACTCTTGCTTTTATTGATCTTTTGGATTTCGGGGGATGTTTCCAATTTATTAACTTCTGGTCTAAACTTTATTATTTTCTCCTCTCTTAATTTTTGTTCATTTTGCTAATTATTTTCCAGTATTTTAAGCTGTGTCATTAAATTATTTATGTAGGCACCTTCTTCCTTCCTGACGAGTGCAAAGATATCCTCTTAGAACAACTTTTGCTGTGTCCTACAAAGTCTGGTATTGTGTCTTTATTCTTTTTTGTTCCCAGGAATCTTTAGATTTCCTCTTTGATATCATCTCTGAACAACTGGTTGTTCAGTAGTGAGCCATTTAATTTCCAGTTGTTACAGATATTTTTTATTATGTTTGTGATTCACTTCTAATTTCAGTGCATCATGAACCAATAAGGTATTTCTTACAATTTCCTTCCTCTTGATTTTATATAGGTATGTTTTATGGCCCAGCATGTAGTTATTTTAAAGAATGACCCATGAGCTTTTGAGAAGAATTAGTATCCAGTTTTCTGGGGATGAAGAGCCATATATTGGTGTATGTGTTTGTGTGTGTGTATTTACTCTCTTCCACTCTCTTCCACTTCTTCCTCCACAGCTAGTAAGTTCTTCTTGTATTTTAGCCTGATTGACCTAACATGGGGTGACATGGAAGTATTAAAGTCTTTTAATATTATGTTTATTATTGTGTTGTTATTAATGTCCTTTTTCAAACCTATCAGCAATTTTGTTAAATATTTTGCTTACCCCTCATTGGTTGCATTTATGTGTAGGAGTGTGATTTATTACTGGTGCACACACTCCTTGATTATTAAGAAATGTCATCTCTATCATGTTACATTTTAAGTCTAAAATATATGTTATTTGTTTTGAACTGTCCTAATAATGAGAATGTATGAGGAAAATGGAGATCCTGTCTAGAGTACAGGCGGAGGTCGTGTGGGGCGAAGGGAGACTTGGGACATTGGTGATGGGAATGTTGCACTGGTGATGGGTGGTGTTCTTTACATGACTGAAACCCGAACACAATCATGTATGTAATTAAGGTGTTTAAATAAATTTAAAAACAAAAAAAGAATATTGATACGTTAAACAGAATTAATTATGCTTACTGAAAAACACTGTTCAGGATGTGGGAAGAAAATTCATTGAATGTATTTAGTGGGTTCCTGAAACTAATTCTATGGATTGAAAGGGCATTTTCAATTATGAAAAGACAAAGATAGGAAAGAAACATAGTTTAATGAAGTTCCCTCTTTTCCCATTATGGTCTGATCTTGAAGACACATCATAGAGTAGGAGGGAAATAGTCTGTAGCTTCCCAAGAGATGTGTAAATATTTTCCTTCAGAAAAAATAAAGTTGGTCCTATTTGAAAAATGAACCCAACTGATATTGGTGATGGGGAAATGTTCACTGGTGAAGGGTGATGTACATTGTAAAACTGAATCTCAATCATGAACAATTTTGTAATCACAGTGTTTACATAAAGAAAAAAAGAAAAATGGAAAAAAAAATAAAATAAAATATATGTTATTTGATCTGTGACCACTCCAGCCTTTTAAATGGAGTTGTTTGCTTGAATAATATTTATCCAACCTTTGACTTTGAGTCTATGTCTATTCTGAATATTAAGATGTGTTTCTTGTAGGCAGATTGTTGAATTCAACATTTTGATCCATTTTCCACTTTGTTTCTCTTAGTTGTTGCATTTAGTTAATTGGCATAGACAGAAATTATCATGAGATTTAGTTTCATCTTTTTTTGAAGTTTGGTGTGTTTGCTGTATCTGCTTTGCCTTAAAGTAGACTATTCAGTTCTTCATTTAATGTTAGTTTTTAGTCTGTAAAGTTCTTGAGCTGTTGTTTATACATGAAGCTTTGTATCTTTCAAAAATGAATGAAGTCTGGCTGGATGAATTACACAACTCTTAAGGATTCTCCTTTATATGTAATTTCCCATTTTGATCTTACTGCCTTCAGTATTATTTCACTATCTGCAGTATTCATCATTGTGACTAGGATGTGCCTTGGGGTGTTTTTTTTGTATCACTTTTATGTGGTACTTATAAGACATGTAGAATTTGGTTGCATGCACTCTTTAGCACTGGACGTTTCTCTGCAAAGATGTACTTGACTTTTTTTCTTTTTTTGGTTTTGGTTTTCGGGTCATACCTGGTGACGCTCAGGGGTTACTCCTGGCTATACACTCAGAAATCACTCCTGGCTTGGGGGACCATATGGGATGCTGGGGATCAAACCAAGGTCTGTCCTGGATCGGCCACATGCAAGGCAAATTCCCTATTACTGTGCTATTGCTCTGGCCCCTGGAACTTCAATGATTCTTATGTTTTTCTATTGAGCTTATCCCAGATTTCTGTTTTCAATTTTTCACATTCTTTGAAAATTTTTCTATCATCTGATTATTGTTTTAGACTATTTTCTTTTTTTTTTTTTTGGTTTTTGGGCCACACCCTGTGATGCTCAGGGGTTACTCCTGGCTATGCGCTCAGAAGTTGCTCCTGGCTTCTTGGGGGACCATATGGGACGCCGGGGGAATCGAACCGTGGTCCGTCCTAGGCTAGCGCAGGCACCTTACCTCCAGCGCCACCGCCCGGCCCTAGACTATTTTCTAACCATTCTATTATATGAAGTTATACATCTCATCTTCCAGTTTACTGATTCTGTTCTAGCAGCTGTTACTCTGCTGTTGAGGCTATCCAGTGAGGTTTTTATTTTGCTTACCAAGTTTTCAGCACTGATATTTTGTGGGGAGAGAGGCCGGAAAATAAGGAGATTTCTGCAAGCTGGTCTTGAATATAAAAGAAAGTCTCTGTTTAGAGACTTGTGTTTCTGCTGTTTTGAGTGCAGAAGAAAGTCATCCAGGTCAAACAAACTGTCTAGGCTAATAGTGCCACAAGCATTGCATCACTATCTTTACATACTGACTTAATAATGCCATTGGCATTGCTCTGCTATTTTTACATGCTTCCTGATTTAATGATGCCATGGGCATTGTAACTGCTATCTCTGAATACCATCCAAATCAATGATGCCATGTACCTTTTGACTTTTGTCTATGCATACCATCTTGTTGCTGTAATGTCTAAATTGTATTATCCACATTCTGTTTCCTGCCTAAAATTTACCCTTAAAAGCCTTGTCCCTACCTTCAATAAACAAAGTCCATTGCTCTGACAATACTTACTTGTGAGTAGTCTGTGGCTCATAGTCTTTCCTCTCTTTCCTGGGTCTGGCCTGGAAGCCATCGGCTGGAAGAGACCCTTACCTACCCTTGCATCAGCCTCATCAGGGAACCTGGTGCCAGAACCCTACAATATTTCACTTTGAAAGTTTCCTTTGAAGTGTTCTTACTTCTACTTTCATATCCTCTTGTTTCTATTTGTTGTTAATTTCAGTTTATTCCATGGCTTCTTTAAGTTCTTTGAGCATCCTCCAAATTGTATCTCTCTATTTCTTCCCAAATAGGCTATGTAGGTAGCCAGTATTTGTTGGGTATTCAGAACTACTATCTTCATTCTCTAAGCACAATGATTTTCTGCTTTATTTTGCCATTGTGTCCTTTGTGGTGTTGTCTTTTCTATGTGTTGTGCTGATGTACATCGACTAGGAGATAAGCATGGCCATTAGCAGAGTGGCCAAATTGATGTTTTTTTTTCCCTTGCAGGGTGCTCATAGAAATCTGTGACATATAGGATAATCTATTTTATGCATGAGATACTACAAATTCTTGGAGTAACTATATTATCAAAAGTAAAAATTTAAACATAGAAAAGTTTTGAAAATATTTCACTCATCACTTAGAGCAGGGGTCCTCAAACTTTTTAAACAGGGGGCCAGTTCACTGTCCTTCAGATTGTTGGAGGGCCAGATTATAGTAAAAACAAAAATTATGAACAAATTTCTATGCACACTGCATATATCTTATTTAGAAATGAAGAAACAAAAATGGGAATAAATACAATATATGGCCCGCAGAGAGTACTCTCCTATTCATCATTCATGAGGTTTCAGCTGATGTGGAGGAAACTGGGCCTCCACTCAGTTTTTGTACTTTTGGGTAAGGGGCACTCACTTCTTCATCACTCAAGGTGATTTCTTATTCTTTCAGAAATTTTGTTGACAGAACATTTAACTAAAAATACAGTTGGAAAGGTTTTGAAATATTTTCAAAACTTTTTTTTTGGATGATTGCTTTTGATAGTTTAGTTGCTCCAAGAAGTCTGTAGTATTTCATGTGTGAAATATAATATCCTCCATGTCACAGAATTATGTTATGGGAATAGGATGGAGCTTGACAGGCATTTGAGCCCATCACTCAGAATGTTCATACACATGAACATTTTAGGGGGTTGGGAACAGCAAGAAAATAGTTCAGATGAGTTTAAAGGAGGTCTGACATATTGGTAGAGATGTTTGTTTGGCATTAGTTGATCTCTGTGTGGTTTCTTCAATGTTGACTTCAGAGACTGTTTTTTTTTTTAGTGAAGAATTATTGCCAGATAATACACCTTTGTCCTGTGATGGACCAAATTCAATTTAGCCCAGTCCTACCCACAATATCTCCAACAACAGTTCTGTTTAATAAGGTGCCCCCTTCAGCCACATCACCTCTCAGTCACTCCTGCTTTATATATTCATGCTAACATGCTATTCTGAAGGACCAGAGATAGAAGGGGCTTAAATGCTCAGACCAATTGCATTTCTGGAACTGATAGTTCTATCAGAATCCCATAGTGAGTATTTTTTTTTCCTTCTGCAACATGGAGTAGTCTTCAGAAAGTATAATAACATCTACAAACATAATGGAAATACTAAAAATAGATATAAAAATGTGTCTAGACTGGGCTTGGAGACATAATACAGGGGATTATGTGCTTGCCTTGCATTCCAGGCAATATGATTCTATCCCATGAACCACATTAAGTACTAATCACAAAGTAACAATAATTCTGAAAATTCATAATCATCACTACCATTAATATCATTTCTTATGATAATGAGGAAGAATCTTGGAAAGTCAGGTTTGAAGTGGGAAGAATGAGGTCCAGCAATCTCCTCAGTAGTTTATGTGATTCAGTACTGGACTCTCTGCTTCTATTGAAAGCAGAAGTGTCTACTCTTGTCTCTACAGATCCTGCTTTGATATACACTATATCCCCAGGTGAAGGAAAGAAGGGTTGTGGCAGCTCGAGGTGTGCTGAGCCTGAAGCACAGGGAGGAGCCTGCTGACAGGGCATTGCTGGGAGGAGGAGTTCTTCCACTACCACTGAAGGGGGTTCAGAAGATAAAGTAAGGGCAGTGGGGACTGTGTGTGGTCCACTCAGGAGGAGTCAAACTTCCTTCTGCAATTAATGCCAGAATCTGGGGCTTCTGGTGAGATGATGGCTTCAGCAACAAGGAAACAAGCAGCAGGTCCAGGCAAGATCTGGGCCATTGCATGTTACCTCATACTCCTTGACAGGCATTTGGTGGTGCCTGCAATTCTTGCATGATCACATACAAGCACTGCTGTAGAGCCTAGATACTGTGTTTCAGTCAAAATTTAACTCCAGTCTTCATCATGAAAAAGTGATCTGGTAACTGTTAGAAACACCCTAGTCTTTTTTGGAAATGTTTTAGGTGAAGTGCCTCTTTCAGGATAAGTGCTATTCTGAGTGTATATGTTAGAGATCTCAGGATTTTACTGTTGTGAAAAAAATATGTACCTTTACTTGAAAAAATTCATGAAAATTTAAACTTCTTTATTTTTCTTTGTAAATAAAATTTCCCAGGTTTTTTTATTGCCTGCATTTATGCTCACTGTAGGAAAAATGGAAATGAGCAAAAAGGATAAAACAAATGATTGTGTATCCTTCCTTCTAAATAGTTTCTCACATGCTCACACATTTGTTAAATATAGTTTAAAATTTGGATAATGTGAGCACTCTAAAATCTGGCTGATGGGTCCTGATGAAGATCTGTTAATCATCTTTTATCATTTGGTCATTTTATAAAATGAATGAAGAAAGCATTCAATTTTCTAAAGTTAATTTTTGGTAGAGAGATGGCATTTTGTTAAAATGTCAACTTGAATTTATGTTAAATAACAAGGCTTGTAAGAGGACAACATACAAATATAATATTTTAAACAAATTCAATATTTAAACTGAGTGCTAATTCCGAAACAAATAGGTAGTAACATATCTGAGCCTGGTCATTTCTGGTGATATGTGGGGTGTGCATAGCTTCTCTATTTGCATATCTGACTACACAGAGAAACCATAACTGCTGCCTGGATTTCTCCTTCATTTGCAACAATGTTCTTGCTTTGTTTGGAGTTGCCTCTGTTTTATCACTATTAAATCCTGCCAGTTACTGTTTAGATTCCCAATGTACTTTTATGGACACAGAAAAATATTCTCTCTGTCTTCTTTAGAGTTAGCTATATGGCTTTTCAAAAAATGATTTTTTGTGGTTATTATTAATTTGAAATATTCTTTGAACAAAATTACTTGAGTCATATAAAAATCCACAGAGGCTGAAATAGAATACTGTATGGCTGTAAGTAATGATGCAATCACGCAATTTTGTACAATATGGAAGAAATTGGAAAATATTATGTTAAATGAAGTAATCCAGAAGAAGGATAAATACAAAATAATATCACTTACATATGTTATTTAGAATAACTGCATGAAGAAATGCAATGGTATAAGAGGAAGTTATCTTGAACACCCATGACCCAGACTATAGTGAGAAGGAAAGAAATTGAGTGGAGGAGGTGAAACAAATATAAAAGTATGGTATCAAAAAAAGTGGTCTCAAGTGCACTGGTAGAGTTAAAAAAGGACAGAACTAAATATCAAACCCAAAGTCATCAACAATGAAATCAAGAGACTCAAGCCTTAACAATATAAACTTAAAGTGAACCTGTTAGACAGGCAGGCCGAGGTGCAGGGGTGGTAAGGAGTGGATTCTGGGAACATTGGTGAAAGAAAGTCAACACTGGTGGTCGGATTGACCCTGATTCATTGTATGTCTGAAACCCAACAATGAAGAACTGTAATTGTAAATTACAATGGTTTCAATAAAATATTTAAAATTATTTAAACAAAATTTTAAAAATCCATAGGGGTAAAAATGATAACTTGAGAATAGGAAGGGGAGTTTCTGACATAATATATTGGGGGCGATTTTACCAATGGGGAATTTATTGGGAAGGATTTTTTGTTACAACTATTATAACTTAAACTGTGACAGGCATTTATATCTAAGTAAGCCTCCCTCATCATGAATATCTTAATCCCTCACTATTGTTACCCTATAAGGTGTAATCTATTATCAGATTTTTTTCTATATTGAAGAAATTTTTTAATTTCTAAACATAATAGAACTAACTCTACAAATGCTAAGAGCAGAGGACATTATGTAAAATCATTACCTTCTTATTAAGAGGTAGGCTCTGGATTAACATGTATCTTTGATGCTGAGGTTACCCACAATCATCCTAGTTTCCTTGAGCCTGTGTCACAATGCTAAGGTGTGTGGGAGGACAAAGCCAGTGACAGCACTTTAAGGACCTGATAATGTATGTTTATCTCCAGGTCACTATGCACTTTTCCCTGAGAGTCTCTGAACAGAGTCCATGAGCAAAGAGACAATAAACAGAGAGGCAATGAACAGATTCTGTGAAGAGTCCATAAGCAGAGTCCATGAATAGATTCTATAAGCACAGACTCTTAAAAGAGAGACTCTGAGCAGAGTCCATGGACAAAGAGTAAATGAGAAGAGAGTTCATATAAAAAGTCCATTAGCAGAGTCACAAACAGAGTCACAAACAAAAAGTCTATGAACAAGGAGTCCATGAGCAAAAAGTGTAATCACAGAGTCCATATTGTCTAGTGTTGTATCTCCACCAAACATCCCCAAACTCTTTTAAATAGATGAAACCTTATTCCTGTCTATGTAGTTGATTTCCTTTGTTCCTGTTACTGTAATTTATAGGCACATATATTTTTGTGTTTTTTGGGGGGGGGCACACCCATTTGATGCTCAGGGGTTACTCCTGGCTAAGGCTTGGGGGGACCATATGGGACGCTGGGGGATCGAAGCGCGGTCCTTCCTTGGCTAGCCCTTACAAGGCAGATACCTTACCTCTAGTGCCACCCCGCCGGCCCCTATAGGCACATTTTTAAATAATTTTTTGCACGGTAGAGAAACTTTATAAAGCCTTATAATTTATGGGTGATAGAAAGGTAAATGATAATAGGATCTAAATGTAGGTTGAAGATATATAGGTTGATTGGAAATTTTTGCTCAAGAATAAAAAGAAATTTTACAATAATTCACAGAGACAAAGGAGAGGAGGGCTGAAAGGTCCAGCTCACAGCATGAAGCTCACCAAAAAGAGTGGTGAGTGCAGTTAGAGAAATAACTACATTGAGAACTATCATAACAATGTGAATGAATGCCTGAAGTAGAAAGCCTGTCTTAAGTGCAGGTGGGGGTGGGGTGGGGAGGAGAGAGATTTGGGACTTTGGTGATGGGAATGTTGCACAGGTGAAGGGGGGGTGTTATTTACATGACTGAAACCCAACTACAATCGTATTTGTAATCAAGGTGTTTAAATAAAGATATTTATTTAAAAAAGGAATAAATAAATAAAACAATAATTTCTTCTATTTAAAAAAAAGAATTATTTTTCAGGACAGTCATAGAAATTTGCTGACAAGAACATCTTCTGTTCTAATGAGGTGTAACTGTTTAGTCCAGTCCCTGATATCAGCTGGAGAAGGTTGGATGGAAGTCCGTTGCCAGGGAAAATCAAGTACAGCCAATCCCAAGCTATCCTTGAAATCCCACACTTTCAACAGGAAGATGAAGGTTCCTATGAATGCATTGCAGGCAACCTTCGAGGAAGAAACCTGGCCAAGGGTCAGCTCATTTTCTATGGTAAGTAAACAACACCAGGAGTCTAGGAGTTAGTTGGCATTTCCATTACAAGAACTGGGGGGGGGGATTCATTAACACATTGTTAAAAGGGCATCCTGGGGATAAAGAAAGGTATGCATTTCCAGGTAAGAGTGGCTTGCATGCAGGAATAGTCATTATTAGAAAATAGTTCTGGTTTCAGCATCATGCATCATTCATACATACTCTTTATTGTATCTGTTTGAAAAATCTCCACTATGTCATACTAAAACCATTTTAATTTGTAACACGTGTAACATGAAATCTAACACACTTTTATAAAATATTCAGCAATAGCGCCTGACAATCCTAATTATAATTCTAAGTAGGAAGTTCAAACTAAAGAGAAAATGGAGGAAAAACTAGTTCTGAATTTGAATTTGTTAACAGACTGTGTTCACTTGTACATAGGTAATGGAAAAATAGTCATTACTTCATTAGAAATTATGCACTTCTCCATTCCAACAATCTTGTAGAAATTTAAGATGATGGAGGAATTTATTATGTAAAAGTTTTTTTCTTTTAAATAAAAACACATATTTGCATCAAATTTTCTTATTGTGCATTAAGTAAATTATAAACAAGGACCACAATTTGTCAAAATGTTTAATATTTTAAAAAATATTCTTTACTCCCATGCTAAATTCAATGTAGTTATACTAGAGTACTTTTTAAAAACTATAAATGGTGATACCTTATTTTATATGGCTTGCTTATATATGGCATATTTATAAACAATGCTAAACTAATTGAAGGAGAAAATATTTTTGATAACTGCAAAAGCCTAAGATATTATAATTGCCTTATAGGCATGCCAATTGATTTTCCTATGGGGAGAACATATTTAGTTTTGGTTATGTTACTTTCCATTTCCTTCAGAATTTTCCATTTTAATGTATAATGAAAACTATTATGTTATATAGACAATATGATTTCCTCCTTATTATTCCTTTATGGTGGTAGCAATGCTAACAATAACAACACTCACAAAATATATGTGTATGATATAGTCTAAATACGCATTATTTTGTGGATTCTGGTGTTGAAAAGAGATAACAAGTCATTTTTAATATCTAGTAACCTTTGCAAATATAATAGTAAGCATATAATTGGTAGACTTTTACTGTTACCAAAATATTAAAGAATTTGTCTAGTTAATTTACATTTTTCATTAAAGGGAGAAAAATGTAACAAAAACGAGATAAAACCGAAAAGATTTTCCAGTATGTAAACTGGAAGTCAGAAATAAAATTCCTACACTGATCTATATCTTCTAACTTGCATTCATAGAAGATTTTAGGAATATTCATTAATATTGTTCTAAGGGTAAAAAGTAGAACTAATTTTCAGTGATGATATAGGTAAGAAACCTTAGTTGCATGATTGTTGCAAAATCTCTTAGATAACATCTTTTAGATCCAAGAATCTTGAATGATGTGGAAACTGGACTTTGTCCTCTCTGCATTTCTGTCCAATAAGGCTTCTGGTGATAAACGGATAAATTTGAACCATTGAATGAGTCTTTGTGGATAAAAAACGGGCTCAAATAGGCAAATATTATTTTTTTGGTCTCATACTAGTTTCTCATTGATGAGATGGTTACAAAAAATAGAAAATTGATTCAATTGCTGAGGATTATGTAGTTCCTAAAATATTCAGGAAAGGGCTCTCCCAACTTTAAATCACTGCTTTCTGAATTTAGATGAGTAAAGTCACTTCTTACCAGCAGTTACTGGGAAATCAGGATAGTAGACTCAAATTCATGTTTGAGATTTGCAATCCTCATCTCCCTCTTGCATGTAGTTAAAGAGCCATAGTTTCTTTCTTGAGTTGTGAGAAAATACATTTTAAGTAACGGGATTTTTTGTTTTCTTTTTTAAAATAATTTTTATTTTGACCAAAGTGAATTACAAATCTTTCACAGTAATATTTTAGGTACAAAGTGACATTGAATGAGGGGCATTCCCACCACCATTGTTGTCCTTCCTCCATCCCTGTTCACAGCATGCATCCCATATCCCCCTCCTTTGCCCCCTCTGGGCTGCTAGAATAAGTGGTCCTCTCTGTGTCTAGCTTGCCTTAGATTGGGTATCAATTCTGTTGTCGTTGGCTTTGTTCGGTGTTTAAGTTTGATCATTTTTTGAATTTTTACTTAATATTTATATGCCTGTTTGGTCTTGGTACCACCCATTATTTCCACCTCAATTTATGAGGCAGAACAAGATGATTCAAGTTATGTGGTTCTGTTGTCACAGATATGAGAGAGCCTGATACTCTCACCCCCAAATGCACCAGCAATATAATATACCACCATTTCTTTTTGCAAAGGTATACTAAAAAGGGGGAAATTTTACATACAAAAACAAGCTCTTATCTACTAGAGATAAGAACTCATATATTTTACAAATCAGGGGCGCCTCCCACCTTGAACATATGTCATATGGACCCAACATAGACTCCATGTGATTACACAATGACCGTCCAATCCCAAACCCTAGATCTTAGACATAGAATCGACAAAATTCTCTGCAACAGCTCCAGGAACCAAACTCCCTCTGCACATTGTTAATACAGTTCTGACACCAACATGCACCAGTTTTCATATGACATCCTGACAATGAGGAAATAGCAACAACTTGATGTAAGAGCAGATTGTCTTATCTTGCCACCTAAGGATAAAATGAAATCAGAAGACACACCATCCTTTGATTTGTGCAAAAGCCAATATCACTAACTACAGAAGACTGACTGTGACAAACCTTACTGTGCAGAACATATTCTGGGACCAATAAGAAAGACCCTAGCCTAGGCTTTGGCTCACAATCTGTATTACAAACAAGATCTTTAATTATAGAGGTCTGACTGAGACAACTGCAAATAAGCAGAACATCTGGAAACATAATGTAAGACTCTATCCTAGGCTTCATCCTAGGATCGGTGCAAAACCAAGACCACCAACTAACTACAGAAGACTGATTAAAACAACAATTATGGAATAAAACTTCTAGAACCATAAAGAAAGACTCCATCCTAGGCTCCATCCTGTGACCTCTGCAAAGAACCAAAATCTCTAGTTACAGAGGCCTGATTTTATCATACACGACTGAACAGAAAGTTTCCAGGAACCACAAAAAGACCTAGGGGAGAGTAAAAGAGCATGTATGGAGCCTGTAATTATTCCCATGACAGTATGCCTCAAGGGCAGAGAAACCCTGTATCTCTTAGGCTAATGGAATTCCCTTTCTAATCTTCCCAATATTTCTGTATCTATGCAAAAAAAAAAGCACATTTTTTGTTTTAGTTTTGTTTTTAGTTTGGGATTTTGGTTATTGTTTGGTTGTTGTCTTTATTGCTGTTGTGCTTTTTGTTTTTTCTTTTGTTTGATTTTTTTTAAATTTATTTTTTGTTGCTGACTTTTTTGTTTTATTGTTGTTTTTGTTTTCTTGTTTGTATGGTTTTTTGTTTTCATAGTTTGTTATGGTTTTTCTTCCTTTTTTCCCTCTCTTCTCTTAAATTGATATTTATAACCTGTAGGTAGACTCCTCCTATTTTTTGTTTGATTTTTGCCCCCTCTTTTAGTTTATTTTCTTTACTTCAAACAGAACCACATAAAATAAATGTTTTAAATTATTATTGCATTATACAACACTGGGATCATTTTTAATCCTTTGTAAACTCTGGGAAGTTTCTAAGAGCATGCATGCCTGTTCCCCAGCCAGTCATATCTCAGGGAAATTTCTAAAATATATAATCTATATTATTATTATATATACTATATATATATACATATATATATAGTATATATACTAATAGCATGAACACTTACTCCACACCTCTCACACAAATGCTGCTTGGGCTCCTTGGTGTTTGGTTTCTTCTCAGGAGTCCCTGCTGCTTATCACTTTTTTACTGTAGAAGAGTGGCTCTGCTGGCTGAGACTGACCTCAGTGAGCCCCCTCAGCCTTCCTCAGATCTCAACCTGTACAGTGCCCTCAAGGACTCCTGAAAACAGATGTTTCTTATTCCCTGGTCCCTGATCTGGGTCAGTGGTTCAAGCCTCTCTGTAATGAGGCCCAAGAGGGTGGCCCCTGTAGAGTTCAACCCTACATATGCCTTCCCATCTCCTCCCTTATCCTCTTCCCTGCCCTCCACATGGCACTGAAACAGCTTTAAAGGGAGCATCTTCAGTGTGGAGCTTGGTGTCTCTCTTCACTACATACTCCCTTTCTGTGACACCTACCACAAAGGGCTGACTTTGCACATGTGGTACATTGGACACCATGAGAAGGGAGAAGGTCCAACTTCTCCATGTTCAGTCTGACCTGAATGCAGGTGAGCTCAGGACAACCCCTGCTATCTCCGAAGGAGATTCAGAGATGCTCATGGCAATCCAGACTTCTGTGATGGGCCATGACCCCCAAGGTACTCTATATACCAGTAACACTTTCTGGGCATATTTGACATTCTTGTCCTGAAGATCCTTCTCAGATAATCCAGTCATGCTTGAGAATCTCCTGAAAGGATTTAAGGTAGATTCAGGCCTCCCTTTAGATGCATAAAATGCACCTTCTTTGTCAGGACTTCTGTCTCTGGGTAACTTCATTTCCCAGACTGCACAATGGGGTAAGTGAGTGCCACTCAGTGGGTGCCTTGTGCACTGTTACTGCCACCATGGCTCACAATTGCATATTGTAGGATGCTGCCTGGGCCTCTACAGCACTGGTGGTCTTTACTCCAGAGTGATGTGTTTCCTGCTGAGACTTGTGTCCCAACATCTCGTCCAATTCTTACTCTTAGCCCATCCCAACCATTTTCTGCAGCTCCAGATACTGTGCAGAAAGACACATAATGACATCTTCTCATGCTCAGAGCCCACTAAACTCTATAGAATTTCTGTGGTCCCTTGGCATTTTTACATTTAATAAACTCCCAATCCCATGTGTTAATAACCCTCCTACTTGCTATCCACTTCATCCCTTTAATTTCTTCATTTGCTTGAATATGACATTAATATCTAAATAACTAATATATCATTACTTCTCTTGTCTCTTTTTGAAACAGCTCCCCCAGAATGGGAACAAAAGATTCAAAATAAATACCTGTCTATTTACGACAACCTGTTTTGGGAATGCAAAGCTAGAGGGAAGCCTAGTCCTTGGTATGTCTGGCTAAAGAATGGTGAGCGTTTGAATCCAGAGGTAAGCAGCCTCGACGATGTTGACATTTTCCTCCACGGCTGGACTTAGGGGACCCAGAAGATTCAATACTGGATCTAGCATGGGACTGCTTCAGCTTCCTGTCCCACTTCCTTCTTACAACAGTTTTTGTTTCTACTACACTCCTGATATTTAGAGGCTGCTTACAGGCATCCTGAAATGTTTCACCATATTTGTTCAGCTCTTTCATCCTGTGCATTCAGCATTTATTTCCAATCTCTAGATGAAGCTCTGGGCACATTTGGCTATTTGTGGGCTTTCTTGCTGGCTGCTAAGAAGAATCTGGCACCTGCAACTTCATGACTTAGTAAATTACCATGTCAGCACTCTCTGGGCCCTTTTGAGACCTTCTGACAGGAATCCAAATTGTATCTGTATCTAATATTGCCATAAACTGTTTTCAGGAATAATTGGAGATATGAAGTGCTCCGAATTATTTCTGATAGCATGTATCAAGTTGTTAACTTACACTCTATGCATGATACACCAATCACCAATTTCCTTTTTTGGTTTTGAATAATATCTTTATTTAAGCACCATGATTACAAACATGTTTATAGTTGGGTTTCAGTTATAAAAAGAACACTCCCCTTTACCAGTGCAATATTTTCACCATCTTTCTCCTTCCACACTCCCTGCCTGTATTCGAGATATTCAACTTTTCTCACTCATTAAAGAAAACACCAATTTTCAAAGGGATAAGATGACATAAAATATACTAACCACCCAAATGACACTAAGCACATTTGCATTTTTAAAAGCTTTAGAAAATCCCTCAGGTCCAACAGGACATCAAATCTTTCAGATCTGAGTATCATATGTCACATGCACAAAGTTTACTGATGTATCCAGGCAGATACTGCTTGCTTTCACACATCACTCTCTTTATGTGAATCTTCTTTTGCAGGAAAGAATTCAGATAAAAAATGGAACTCTAAGCATAACTATGCTGAATATGTCCGATTCTGGTGTGTACCAATGTGCTGCAGAGAACAAATATCATATCATTTATGCAAATGCAGAATTGAGAGTATTAGGTAAGTCATTCATTTATAACCCCCAAATCCAAAATGACATTTTAGTGAGCTCTGATTATACATAATCGGAACCCAGTTTTTCTCTAAATTAGAAATTGCTTCCCTTGACATATTGAAATGTCTAAATTAGCTTTTCACAAAACTGCAAGGTGAGAATTACTGTTCTGCCCAGGGAATAGGTCAGAACTGCTCGAGGCAGACTGGCTGTCCCTTTCTACTCTCCGACACCAAGGGGTGAATCCAGTCTGTGGAGGATTCTCCCTGATGTGACCCCTTATGAGGAGGATGAAACACTAAAGGTAAGTTGCCCTTAGGGATAAGAATCCTGAGATCAGAAGAAAAAGCTTTTTTTTTTTTTTTGGATTTTGAGCCACATCTGATGATGCTCAGGAGTTACTCCTGACTATGCGCTCAGAAATCTATTGCTCCTGGCTCAGGGGACCATATGGGACACCGGGGATCCAACCCAGGTCCCTCCTGGATCAGCTGTGTGCAAAGCAAACTCCCTACCCCTGTGCTATAGCTCCAGCCCTACAAGGGAAAGCTTTGATGTATAGTAACGTCACTCTAGCATGGAATTACTCTGGCACCCTAAGGGTCAATTAACCCTACCAGTGGATTCTTGGGCTGGAGTCCAGGCTCAATTCTTCAGGCATATGCCTTCATGTTTTGTGGTTCCAGGAAGAAGTACAGAATTCTGGACCCCTCTGAGTGCCCTCTCCTGGATTCCATGAGAAAAGCACATTCTCCTGAGTCTTTGCTTTGATGGGGACACCCCATGACCAGGTAGCCCTGAGGAGGCCATGAGGAGAGAGCTGGGAGCAGGCAGAGGGCGGTTTCTGTGGGGAGATGTCAGTGCTGCCCAGGACCTACTAGTCTCAGGAAGGAAACTAGAAGAGGGGTGATGGAGCAGAAGAAACAGCAGAGACAAATGTCTGCACCTCTGTTCATTCTCTCCTCTACCCACCACATGTCTATGCTGATACTGTGTAATTCAGACTTTCTCAGAACACAGAGTTTATCTGCAGACAAGAATGACACTGTAGGCGGCATCAGTCTTTACAGTTAATTGAAGATAGGTGACTGGTCTCCTGATTTTGGACCCAGAATCAAAAACAGAGGAGGTCTGGGATAACATGCTGGGTGATGAGGTTTGAATGAAGTCAAGTTTGAAGGACTTCAAACTGTGCACTTGGACACGTAGTGCATCACAGGAGCCCAGAGTGATACATAGACCCCTATGCCTATCCCTGGTCTTGTTTCTTTGGAATATTTGCTCTGTAGGGAATGGTGCCAAAATAATGAGTACATGCTGACTCTCCATAGTGAAAATGTTTGCTTTGACTGGAGGTTTGGTGAATAGGAAGCCTGGATTTCCTCAGTGAAACTGACCACTATATGTAGTGCATATAATTCACATACAGATTCCTGCTCATGGCCACCAAGATATTTGGGTGTTTTCCAGTCTGGATTAAGGCTCATAGACAGAAGCTACAGGACACCAGGAAATGCACTTGTCTTGCACATGGTCAACTCTGTTTCACCCATGACACCACATAGAACCTGACTCCTCAGAACCCTGGCAGGAGTGACTAAAGATCATACCAGGTGTGGACGGATCCATGTCTTGCTTTTATCTGTGTGTTGTAGTTTTCAGGATACAATTTATCCTAATTGTTCCTTCCTGTGGCAGTTTATGTCTACACTGAGTAGCTCTGAGCCTGGAGTTACTGACATCTACTCATTGCAAGCATAATGGGTTAGGGTCTCTCCTTGTAAACTCCTCATGCCTCTTATTACAAGGTTTTGGTTACTGTTTTTTCACTGACAGGTAAAAAAGGTGCCCAAGATCAAACATCCAGATTGCCCTTTAGAGTAGTGTCCAAAGCCCAGCATAGTCATTGCTGCTACTAATGGTCATCCAATACTTATCTTGTTTCAGCCTCAGCTCCTGACTTCTCCAAAAATCCTGTAAAGAGAGTTTCAGTGGTCCAAATTGGCGGGGAGATTGTGATTGAATGCAGACCTACAGCTTCCCCTCGTGCCACTGTCTCCTGGAAAAGAGGAGCCGAGAGTCTTAAGCAAAGCAAAAGGTAAAAAATCTCTTCCTCTCCATTTTCGGGTGTTTTGAAGCATAAGAAGACATAGCAGCACTCAGCAGGGAGCATTTTCAGAAGCTTCAGGGTGCTCTCAGTCTCCTCTGCCCCCTTTCCTGCAAGCAGAAGTACGATTTAGCCTTGGATCCTCAATCAGCTGCATAGTCCCTCCACATACTGTCTCCTCCCATTTAAATTGTGAACTCAACTTTTCTATGGCCAGGAAAGGGGTCAGTGTCCTTTCTACATTGCTCACAACACCTGTGCACAGAGAGCGTTCCTGAGGGAAAGTTGTATCTGCTGTCCAGGAAAACTAAGTGTGTGAAGCATCACTAGCTGCACGTAACATAGGCCAGATGCTCTCCCTGCTTCACCAAACTATAATTCTCATAAGAAAATGTTGCCCCGAGGATACCTGGGCTTAGAAGAACTAGAGCCTTGGCATGTCCACCCCACTCTGACCTCAGTACTATTCCTTCCCTCACTGTAACCCCAATGCTTCCCTCCCCCAGTGTGATTGCCTCAATGTCCCATTCTATTTGAGCCTCTGGAGATTGTGCTTGTCTCACACAATATTACAGAAACAGTAGGATAGAACCTACCAGTGCCTGACCTTTATCCACCCTTTGTGGCCCAATTCATAGAGGGCATTCATAGAGGGCATTCATTTCTCCTTATTTCCCATAAGGAGAAAGACATGCATTCACACACAAGGAGATGGACATGAGTGGATTTCTGGAAAGAGGGGTCTGTGTTGAGCAGCTAAGGGCATGACCTAGGACTCAGTCCTGCCTCTGAATTTGAGAAATAGTTCTTTGCTTCCCCCGGTTCATGGTAGATTAACTGTCAGGAAACTAAAAGCCCATGTGTCTACCAAGCCCAGAGGCTACAGGCTGGCTGCTCCATAATCAGCATAAACCCGTGGATAAGGTCATTTTATCTCACTGGGCTCATTTCAGGCCATGTCAACTGAGACTTATCAGTCTGTCTGATTCAGGATACATGCCCTGAGCATATGTTCTTATGGAGGAGAGCGGAACCATTTTTAGCCTTGGAAGAGGAATCAGTGGATTCATATGTCATAAGACATAAGAATTTGTCGTTTCCTGAAAGTAATCCAATCACAATCAGGCAGAAATTGCTAAAAAAAAAATATGAGTGCATAATGCAGCCACAGATGCAAGCCAGACTCTTCCCTAGGGTTTTCAGTCAGCTGCCTCAAGGCAGTGCACAGCTTCTCAGACTCAGAAAATTCTGCCTCTGGTCTGGTCCTTGCTGTGGTAATCAGATTCCACACAGATTCATGTGTGGACATAGCCCAGCACTATGCCATCTAAAGGAGATCTAGCTGAGCTGATCTAACTGCAGAACTACATGAGATTCTAAATGCACTGTGGTTGTAGCATCTACACTGTGGTTGTAGGTTTTCTCCACCATTGGAAGAAGATGTGGTCTTGGACTTGTAGAGACCAGCAAAGTCTCACATAAAGAACACTGGTCCAACTCCATATTCCCCAGAGATGAGTGGACAGCCAGGATGTGAGCAGCAGTGATGTCAGCAGCATGATAGAAATGGGGATCCATTAAGATACCAGCTAGCCCCCTAGATTCTGTCTTAGGGACTTGTCATTCCTGAGGGGAACATAGTCTCTCCCATGCTAATGTTTCCTGTACTCTATATTATTTTCCTTCAGTATAATTGTCTTAATTTTTCCAATAAAAAGAGTTTTAAAGGCACATTTCAAGCAAAGTTCAAAAGTCATCTCCGGCTCACCGTCCCTCTCCTGCAAATAGTCAGGAAGGTTCTCAGACTCTCCAGATCCCCTAGAGCAAAATTAGAAAATCTGGAGTGAGAGGCAATAAGGTAGCTTCCGGTGTAGGAAGGCAGGAACTGTTCCTCAGAAGAAGCAGAAAAGTGCTCATTCCTGCCTTCATGCATAGCCTGCTCTTCTCAAACAATGTCCAAAGTACTGGTGATATGGCAGCATCAGAACTGGTTTATATGGCAGCTCAGGTGCTTTTGGTGACATGTTCTCCTCTCTCAAATTTAGCTTGCCAAGCTTTCAAGACCTATATCTCCCTAGATGATCATGCTGCTTATGGTGTTTATTCATTGGCACCTGCAGTGGGAAGTGTTTGAAAGGTCAGGCCAGGTCCAAGAGAGTCTGAGAGGAAGAATATGTGTGTGAGCTATGTATCCTCACACCCTTTCTGCTCCTCTCTCTCTTCTACATACCTATCTTAACATGCTAACATCCTTCCCTCCACCCCTGCAACTCTCCACTGCACCCCACCCCTTCATCCCTCCCTACCTCATCCTGCTCCACCACTCCTCCATACACCTTCCCTATACTCCTTTATGCATCCTTACATCCTTCCCCAGTCTCTTGTCACATTCAGTGACCTCCAACCTTGTACTCTCAGCTCTGCACTTCAGATGGGATATAGTAGGAGTGGCCTTGGGTCTCTGGACTCTGGAGAATGAATTCAGGCACATCATTTTAATTTTTATTTGTATTTTGGATCATACCTGGTGGTGCTCAGGGGTAACTCTTGGATCTGCACTCAGAAATCTATCTTGACAGGCTTGGGGAATCATATGGGATGCCAGAAATTGAACCACCATCAGTCCTGAATTGGCTGCATGCAAGGCAAATGTCTTACCACTGTGCTAACTCTCTGGCCCCCATTTCACTTTTATGATGTATGTGGTGATAATATTCCTCACAGTTCCATGTGCAAACAGGGCCAGGACTATGTCATAGCCAGAGCTGTGGCTAATTGCCAGGTCACAGGCTCTGGAGATATAGAAAAAACTATGTGGGAAGAAACCCTGATGTCATTTATTCTGAATGTATGATGTGGTATGCCTTGCCTCTAGCATGTCCTTCATACATACACATCATGCCTCACTGTGTTTAAGGAGACTAAAACTCCAGACTACATGTACTTACACCATTTTTATCCATAAGAGATACAGATGAAGCTGAAGTATTGTCACATATAGATCAAGTGAATTCATGTAAACAAGGCAAACTGATTATTTCAGCATCTTGTAGTATTTGCAATGAAATGGATGGTATAATTGCAGAGGTGTCGTATACAGATATCCCAGTATACTTAATGTTGCAAAAAGGAGACATGTTCTCAGATGAAGTTTTGAATTGAACACAAGAGAGCAGTAAGCACTACAGAACAGAGCATGTCAGGACTGTCCCATTGCTGAGTGCTGAAGATGGTCAGTGCCATCCTAATACTATGTATGGATATAACCAGAGCCATCCCATAGTTGGATATTGAGATGACCAAGGTTGTCCCAGTGCTGGGTACTGAGATGATGAGGACTGTCTCAAAGTTACCTGCTGAGATGACCAGGGCCATAAAACCATATAAATGCTCATTGCTGAGGTGACCAGATCTCAAGATCTCCCTGCTCTGTGGCCCCTAGTCTCACCTCCTGCAGGCTGAGGACAGAGTACTCTAGGGTTAGGAGGTAGAAACAGTGTAGTCTTTCCAAATCATCTTTCAGAATTGTGGGACTTTCCCAGATGTGCATGTCCCAGTCTAAGATTACAGAGATCCAGAATGATGAGTAAAAGCTTATGATCACTCACCCACATTCTAGCCCAATTTGTTCCATTTATATACTTGAGGGAAGCCAGGAACCATAGCCTAGAGTTACCAGGGCAGATTTGCTGAGGACACAATCTTACTTCTGCAACATTATTAAGCCCGAAGGTCTCCTACTCTCTCCGATGTTGTTTCTCTTCAGTGTTTCTGTTGAGTTATTTGAAGAGCTCATCTGGGAAAGACATTAGGAAGGTTCCTAAGCATGGATCAGGAAGCTGGACTATTGCTACACCAAGGAATGTTTTGTTCAAAGCTCAGACAAGGCTGTGGTCAATGCTGGAGATGTCAGGGCTGTTCCATTGCTGAGTGCTGAAGATAGCCAGTACATATCATACATCCCACAGCTGGATACTGAGATGACCAAGATTGCCTCAGTACTGGGTACTGAGATGATGAGGACTGTCTAAAAGCTATATGCTGAGATGACCAGGGCCATAAAACTATTTAAATGCTCATTGCTGAGCACCTGTGGAGACACTTTACAGAGGTCCTGGAAATGTAAAGTGAGTCCCTGGCTATTGTGTTCTCTCCAGCCTTGGAGAGCAGTTTAAAAATTTAAGCCTTGTGTTCACCAACCTGTTCATCCTTTGCCTACCTTATAATTTTTCTATATTTTCTTCTAATTTACTTGGGCTGCCAGGCCTATGAGTGTTCACATCTGTAGTAATTCTCTCATGTGTCCTCTCAGGCTTCCCCAGATGTTTCAGCAAAAAGAAATGCTTTTATTTATCTTTCCTTTCTTTCACCAAACTGCTCAATCTTCCTCTTAGACCTTTTTCACCAGATTTATTTAACTAAAGCTTTTCATCTGATGCCAGATTGCTAATGTTCATTAAATCACATTTCTGGAACAGTTTCTGGAATCTGCCTGGTGCTCTCTCCTCAGCATCTCTGCCTTCAGAATAAAGACCCAGGAGGACAGAAGTGAACATTGTTTTTTGGCTGCCGAGCTCAGTGTGGCTTGAAGTGAGCAGGGTCATTATTGAATGGAGCAGTATGGTTAGGAAAGCTGAAATCCTGCCACAAGCACACGTATCTTCTCTGGAGTTTGGAACCACTAATTGTGGCATGGAACTGTTAGAACTTTTTCACCAGTTGTGAAACCAAATTTAGAAGGTGAGGATTCTGTGGTACTTCATTTTTCCACAGAGGGGATGTTCCCAGTTCTGATTGTTGGGCAGTCATGGTCTTTTTCTATATGAGTTAGAGACATCTTGTCTACTGCCAAGACCCATCTCTCTCCATCTGCCCTCCCTGTACTGGTTGTTATTGAAGCACCTTCACCTACTGATCTGTCTCTCTCTGAATCTTTTGAAACTGGGGATACAAGTGACCCAGGCTCCCCTCTCATCAGGCACCATGATAATACTCTTCATGGCAAAACCGAGAACATTAGAACTGTCTTGTGTGGATGCTAGCATGTAACACACCTTCATAGAGTATTCCCTGATGGGATGCAATGTTTGGTAACTCAGCTCCTCTGTGGGCCCTGAAAGATTAATCAGAACAAGCAGAGGACTAAGTGATGACGCCTGGCAGCTAGCGGATCACTCGTCCTTGAAGCTGGAGTAAGTTTCAGCATGCCGTATACTGGTGTATAAGACAACCCCCAACTTCTAAGAAGTTTTTCATGGATTAAAAAGTCATCTTATATTCTGGAAAATGACAGAAATGACACCAAAGGAATGTCTTTGTTCACTGGACAGCTTTTAAGAGAAACAAAGAGGAAACTTCTGTGTAGCATTGAAGGAGAGACTGTGGGGTTTGATGTCATGAAAGGAGAGAAGGGTCCAAACGCTGCTAATGTATCTGGATCTGGCAAGTGCAAGCAAAGGTAGCCAATATGCATCCAATCAACTTAGGTTCTGTCGATTCGTCCCCTGGCTTCACTCAGCTTCTCTACCATCAATGGTGGCAGAAGCCTTCTCAGGTGGGACAGAAAAAGGAGGTTCCTTCCTTGGTACCACCCAAAAGCATAGTTGGCTTTTAGATATATATAGTTCAGTAGAGCTGAGCATATGTGTTTTTTTTTTCCTCGAGCATATGGGGTTTAATGCTTGGAACGCAGGAGTGACCAAGCACAAAGTCAGGAGAAGCCCCTAAACACTAGTGTTGATGGCTCCTGTTGGATTACTGATCCTATCAAGGACGTTTGAGGGGCTCCTGATTATTTATAGGCACCCATCTATCATTTTCTGGTCCCTGGGACTGTCTCAAGGCCAGGCCAGTGTGCCCAGGCCACGCCTCCTTACTGAATTCCAGTTGTGGTGTGGGTTGTTCAGGGAAAGTGAAGAGGGAAAGTAAACACCAGGGAATATCTGATGATCAGATACTAGAAGTATAAAGTGTAATATTAATATTGGATCTAAAATATATTCCAGTGGGACATTTTACCTAAAACCTAAATTTGAAGAGCTAAAATTTATACACAATTTTCTTCTTCTTATCTAATTCATTTCAATCCAATCTATTTTAGTTTTCAAGATATCAGTAAAATTAGACAATCAATTAAAATTTAATGGTCTACAGTATTATCTTTAGACAGACTGAAAGCAATATTCCAGTTAATAATCATACTATAAAAATAGAAATACTGCTCTAGTAATAGAAATTACAATTGCTCCCATGTCCTAAGTTCTCTGAGCTTAAGAAGTTTGTCTATTACTAATCTTCTATGCCCTAAAACTTCTTGATACATGTTTGTTGGTATCAAATTCGGGAATCCTGTCTCATTTTCCCTTTCCATTGAGAAATGTTCATCAATTCCATTTATCTGTTACTTACATGTAGTAAAATTGTGATTTGTATACATATTGGTTATATAAGAATGGTCTTAGTGATTAGATTGATATGAATGCTGACCTCTGGTATCTTTATGATGTTTATAATAAACCGTTATACACAGTCCTGGATCAAATATAAGAGCAGGCATCATTCCATGGAATGACAAGATCTGGACCTCCATTAGAGGAACAGGACTCTACAAGACTAATGCCAACTTGTCTAGTTTCCTGGCCTTTTGCTTACCTCATCATGGGAGGGGGGCAGCTGTGAATTAGGCAGCATTCTTACTGCCTTTATTTCTTTGTCTCTTTTGCTACCAACCTTACCTGCCAGTGAGTAGACCAAACTGGTTGGTGTCCCAGCAGTCTTGATAATTTTTCATGAGCTTCTGAAAACAGTTATCTTGATTGGATGCTGAATTTTCTACAATTCTTTTGATAATTCATTATAAACTCTGCCACTATCACTTGGCTGTCAGACACCATCAAGAGTTGTAATGTTTTTCCCTTTAGTGCCCATCATTCACTTAGAGCAGAGCTCCTAAACCTTCTTGCTCTGGTGCCCTGTTTTTAGAAAGCAGAACCACACAGTGACCCTGGTACTCATAAGTGACATGATATAAAGTGTACAAGTTACACTCAGGCTTAAGTACCCCAATGAAGGTATTTTTATTCACTTTCAGAAGTACTTAATTAAAGTAATGGTGAGGATTATCACAGATGCTACTGTTAGTCTTTCTGTTGTGCTTACCACCACATACACACGAATGCATTTGCTCTGTGATTTTTACAAAATATCCTAAATATCTATGCTGCTACTTGATTTTATAATGTATGTATATTAATTAGCTAATATAATTAATACTTTAATTTGGTGAGCAATTGAAATTGTCCAGGTAAGTGGATATTTAGAATAGAAACTTAAGAAATAGAATTTCATCTTGAACTATGAGTTATGACAGGAGAAAGTTCTAAGGAAACACATAAGAGAGCTACAGGAACTCAGAGATGCTCACCCTGTTGCTCAGGCTCTGATAATGAGATATGATTGAAGCCACAGAAATACTGTGAATATACTGAGACTCTAGACCCTCCCAAATAAGACTACAAGCACGAATCACACAATGCAGACTAAAACCAAGTACTCTATTGGCAAGGAACAAGAATGAGATTTAACAGTCAGCATTTGATTCATTCACTATCAGGGTGGAGTGGTGGCACAGCGGTAGGGTGTTTGCCTTGCATGCAGCTAACCTAGGACAGACCACGTTTCGATCCCCCAGCATCCCATATAATCCCCCAAATCAGGAGCAATTTCTGAGCACATAGCCAGGAGTAACCCCTGAGCATCACCGAGTGTGGCCCAAAAACCAAAAACCTAAACAAACAAACAAAACTTCATTCACTATCAATTCTACAATATCGTTTCCAAAATAAATACAGGAACATGGTGCAAAACACAAGTTTAAAGATACACAACACAGAAAAATGTTAGGGACTCTCACACTTAACACACAGGATGGCCTTGTGAGCCTCAGGGTCCTTCCTGAAAAGGCTGTCCAGGCTTTCAGCTTAACTTTGTCTAGCGGAACCAGAATTTTCCAATTCCTACTCTTGACATCTGCTATCTGGGAGATGATGTTCCAAGTGTCCCGTCTCCTTCAGGAGGAGAAAGTTTCTCTTTCTAAATATGAGTCCTGGAGTCCTATATTGCTCTCAACTGAAATCTCAAAGGCTTTATTGCTTTATCCAAACTCCTCCTGTTCTTTTCTTGTCCAATTGCCAGGCCAGGACTTTTGGCATGATCAGAGAATTGTTGTCAGAGGTAATATCCTGTATTACATTAATCTTGAAGGGTGGACTTCAACAATTTTGAAGCTGATTATGGAGTCAACCATAAGTTTGACATATATAGCCAATACTATGTTGGAAGTATGTTCATTCTACACCAATTTTATTGCATTTTATTGTAAAACTTTTGTTGAACTTTATTGAAATTTTTGGATCATTTGTATGGTTTTTGTTTTTCTTTTCTTTTTAAATATTTTATTTAAACACCTTGATTACAAACATGATTGTGTTTGGGTTTCAGTCATGTAAAGAACACCATCCATCACCAGTGCAACATTCCCATCACCAGTGTCCCAAATCTCCCTCCTCCCCACCCCATCCCTGCCTGTACTCTAGACAGGCTTTTTGTTTCCCTCATACATTCTCATTGTAGGATAGTTCACAATGCAGTGATTTCTCTAACTAAGCTCATCACTCTTTGCAGTGAGCTTCATGAGGTGAGCTGTAACTTCCAACCTCCTCTCTTTTGTGTCTGAAAATTATTATTGCAAGACTGTCTTTCATTTTTCTTAAAAACCCATAGATGAGTGAGACCATTCTGCATCTTTCTCTCTCTCTGGTTTATTTCACTCAGCATAATAGATTCCACATACATCCATGTATAGGAAAATTTTATGATTACATATCTTCTGACAGCTGCATAATATTCCATTGTGTATGTGTACCACAGTTTCTTAAGCCATTCATCTGTTGAAGGGTATCTTGATTGTTTCCAGAGTCATGCTATGGAAAATAGTGCTGCAATATATATAGGTGTAATGAAGGGATTTTCGTATTGTACTTTTGTGTTCCTAGGGTATATTCCTAGGAGTGGTATAGCTGGATAATATGGGAGCTCGATTTCCAGTTTTTGGAGGAATTTCCATATCGCTTTCCATAAAGGTTGGACTAGACAGCATTCCCACCAGCAGTGGATAAGAGTTCCTTTCTCTCCACATCCCCACCAACACTGCTTGTTCTCATTCTTTGTGATGTGTGCTAATCTCTGTGATGTGTGGTGGTACTTCATAGTTGTTTTGATTTGCATCTCCCTGATGATTAGTGATGTGGAGCATTTTTTTATGTGTCTTTTGGCCATTTGTATTTCTTCTTTGTCAAAGTGTCTGTCCATTTCTTCTCACCATTTTTTGATGGGATTAGATCACATATATATTGTCACACATAGTTTTATTATATTTTACTGTCTTATTAATAACATATGTAAAATATTTATACATTTATTAAATCATAAACTCTAACTGAAATAAAACCCTGACTATTTGAATTCTAAGTTATTATGGAGAGGGTACTTTCAATCTTTTGTTTTAATAAATGATAGATAGGTCTATTTACTAGCTTGATTGTTTTCTTAAAAAATTTATACATCTTTGCAAATTGGTCTTATGAAAACAAGGGAATTCTACAAAGTAAAAATCAATCTCTTCAGAGTGAAATTCAGTTCATGATGAATGGAACAAAGCTTCTCAAATGTGATAGCACTTATTAATCACTACTGAAAATCTCTGTGAGTCAGGTAAATATAAGCTCAGAGTAACATAAAAGCACACTTTACATAAATTTACTGTTTCAAAGTTAAATTAACATATATCTAAACATTAAAAATTGGCATATTTTCCAGTGATATTTAGATATTAACATATATATTTTCAACATTTGAATTGTTTAAATTGTTCGATTGGATAAATTGTATGTCTCTCAGTTGCTGAAATTCTTAGTTATTTCTAAATCTCAGAAGTAGATAATGTAACTTTGTAATTCTCACATTGACCTCTTTGAGTGAAATATGACAAAGAATTAGACTAGATGGAGGTGTACGTCTCTCTAAAATGTGTTTCATAGTAGAACTAATGTTTTAAGGTAATTTGGACACTAGACATCTCAACAATCAAAGAAAATATAAAACATTGTTTATAAGGGAAGAATGAACACAAGATAACACCTTCTCAAGCATTTGATAAAGTTGCCAGAACATTCTGCACTGCAAATGGTGCCCTCCACTCTGGTAGTAGAGCCTAGATGATTAAATTATTTTAGAAGCCAACCTCATGTGAATATCGGTTGGCTAATCACTTTCCTGCTTCAAACTGAATAATTTTTGCTACTGAATATTGTATACTGTGCTTGTTGGTAACACCAAGTTTGCCTGTGACCCCATATTTGCAATGGTCAATAGATAAGACAAAAACATACATTATTTTGTCTTTTTCCCCTTCACTGTGTTATTATTGTGAAAAATTAGTTTCCTCCTCTTATCTGGAGAAAACATTCCTAAAACTATTTTTTAATATTTCCTTCCAATTTCTGTTCACCTTCTAAAGTTGAACCAGAAGTATCAGAATAGAAAAGTGGAAAAACAATTAAAAACAAGGAAAATTAAATTAATAAAAAATATCTTCTATTGCAAATGTGCTACACAGGTACATGCCTGAGCAGTGGCCTGTATTTTTCTTCTTGAGATGTGTAGTTCATTTTTATAGACATTTAACATTTATTATATTATTACCAGTTTCTAAATATTTTGAAGTCAAGTATTCTTTTTTTTTTTTGATTGTAGTGGCTTACATATTGTTGACAATGATATTTTAGGTACATATTTACATTAAATCAGGGGGGATTCCCATCACCAAATTGTCCTCCCTACACCTCTGTTTTTGTCCTACCACCCATATCCTCTTCCCTCACCCCCAGGGTAGCTAGGATATGTGGTCTCCTCTGTATCTAGCCTACTGCATAGTAGTCTTGCGCCTGTTTGGTCCTGGTGTCTCCCTTGTTTCCCCCTCTAATTGGAGGGGCAGGACTAGCTAGTTCAAGTTACGTGGTTTTATTTGAAGGAGAGAAAAGTAATAAACTGGGGTAAAAGTCTAATATGCCGAAAATAAGCAGAATTCTTCCAGAGGCTCTCAACATTGGTTTGAGAAATGAAGGAGAAAAAAGGTGAAACATTCCACCAGTACAAAAAGAAGTGTCAAATATCCCGTGAGAACTCCAACAATACACACAAGCACCAAAAAAAAAAAAAAAAAACCCACAAAAACAAACACAAAACAAAACAAGCAAACAAACAAACAAAAAATGCCATGGTCTTGATATAGGAAACATGGCATAGCATACAAAGGAAGAACAGAAAGGAAGAGAAAGAATAAGTATAACTGGAGACAACTTCAATTATCACACCCAAACAGAGAAATTGACCAAAAAATAGATAGGTAAATAAAAATAGTAATAATAAATGAAAATAAAATAATATATATAAAAAAATAAATAATGTTTTGTGCTTTTTGTTTTTTTCCCTCCTGCCCAGGCACAGTAAATATTGGGGTCATTCGAAAAGGAATTCATTTGGCCTAAGAGATATGGGGTTTCTCCGCCCTTGGAGTGTATTGTCATGGGATCAACTATAGACTCTGTTCAGGATCATTTACTCTCCCGGTGGTGCTTTTGTGGTGTTTGTAAGACCTCTGTTCTGTCCTGGGTGATACTATCAGGCCTCTGTGTCTAGGGATCTCAGTATCTGCACAGATCCTGCGGTGGGAGTTATGATGAAGTCAGTCTTTGTGGTTCTAGAAGTTCTGTTCCATCAGTGTCATTTTAATTCATCTTCTGTGGTTGGTGATCTTGGTCTTTGCACTGAAGCTAGGATGGCACCTAGGACAGTGTCTTTCTTTGTGCTTCCAGAAGCCCCATTCCGTTACAATGGTCTCTGCCAGACCTTTGAAACTGGGGATCATGTTCATTGTGCAGATCGTAGTTAAAACCCTAGGTTAGGGCTTTTTTATTGGTCCCCGGCTGTATACAGTCTGGTCATGGTTCTAGCAGCAGTCATCTGTAACTCGAAATCTTGGCTTTTGGGCCTTCCAAAGGGTGACAAGTCTTCTGCTTTTGTCTTGTCATTAGCTAGAAAGGTAGGATAACCTTCACTTAGGTCAAGTTGTTCTCATTTTCTTCGTTGTCAGGATGTCATATTAGAGCTGGCATTTGTTGGTGACCTCGCAGTATTGCAGCTGTCCCGGATGGGATTTGTTTCCTGTAGCAGTTGTGAAGAACTGTGCCGTTCCTGTGTCTGGGATCCAGGGTTCAAGGCTGGATTGATGGTATCTAAACACCTGAGGTCTAAGTTAATTCCACATGACATATTTTCAAGGTAGGAGATATCCCTCTATTGTAAACAACTATGAGTTCCTATCTCTAATAGATAAGAGCTCTCTTTTTTTTAATATATTTTTTACATATATATATATATATGTAAGAATTCCCCTTTATTTTAGTGTGCCTTTGCAGGGGGAAATGGTGCTACCGTATATTGTTGGTGCATTTGGGGGTGGTCAAAAGGGGAAAACAGAAACAGGTTACATACCCAAAAAAAGATGAAAAAATAATAAATAGAAAAAAAAATAGGTAACAAAAATGTATGTGCTTACATATGTATATGTAGGCCAGATTTTTTTTTAAATGAGGTAGCAAAGTATTTAAAGGGCCAAAGTGATGCATATGACTATCTTACATTTGGGGAAAAGCAGGTAAAGAGGTGGTGTGATACAGTTCTTATGCTTATGTTGGAAATACAGGTTTTCCCATTGTATTTTGGGTTTTTCTTGTGGTGTGTGGGTCCCCAGGCATCTTTCCATCCCATCCCCAGATCTTCTTCAGAGTGGCAAAAGATTTGTGGCAGAGAGGTCCTGGAAGGGTTCTTGCATTGAGGGTACTTTTAGACCTAAGTCCGGTTTCAGGTAACAGTCCACGTTAGGGGGAGTTGGTGGGGAGGGCTGCGCAGCATGGATCCGCAGGGGAGTTGGCTGCCTTTTCTTGCAGGAGACGAGGTGTGGGTTTAACTGGGTGTCCTCTCGACTGGGTGCTGGGTAGTGGTTCGTTGGGGTAGGAGGTCAATCTTGATGCCTAATAGATTAAGGACTGAGGGTGGAGAGTTTTAATATGGCGGGAGGTCTGTATGGGATTGAGGGGTGAAGGGATAGTTGGATTTCCAAAGGGGGAAAAGGGGAAGGTATATGGAAGAGGAAGGAAGGGAAAAAAGAGAAAATACCTTAGAAAGAAAGGGAGAAGAGAAAAGGAAAAAAGTAAAGAGAAGAGTAGAAAAGAGAGAGAAAAAAAAGAAGAGAAAAAAAAGAAGATAAAAAATAAAAAAGAAAGTAGTGAGAAGAGAGGAGAGAATAGCAGGGGAATGCTAGTTTGCTTGAATGTGTTCACAGAATAGAGCCTGTAGTTTAAGTCTCTACATCTCAGTTACTGCTTCGGTGGTCTGACTGGTCACGTGCTTCAGTTCCTAAAAGAAGGTGTAACCTAGAGATAAAGTGTATGTTAAAGAGTTTTCTCGGGGCCATCTCATAGTGCTAGCTAGGTATGGTATCTCGTGTGGTATCCCGCGCTGCCATCTTAGTTTATCCGCCATTTGTATTCAAGGATGCCTGTGGATATAAAAGCTGAGAGGTTATTTTAAATATTATAAGATAAAGACATTAAAATGTAGTGTTATGGGATGATTCCATTGCAGACAGTGATTTCCCGTGGTGTTCTTTACCTGTGCTCCTGAATACTATCTCTAAGTGATTGTTGTGGGCCTTTGTCGTGGAAGGTTGATTACATACCTGTTCTCTCTACGGTGCAGTTTCTGGTGTTGCTGCTTTCTTTGTGGAATAATGTGTAGTCAAGAGTTTGCATTGTTCCTTTTTCAAGTACTTTGGGGACTGCTCCTGAGTATATGTTGACTATTGCAGTGTTTAGAGTTTCTACCCTGTTAAACCATGTTATTTGATTGTTGAGTATCAGTTGTGTATAAGATGTGTGTTCTGGGTGCTTCAGAATAGTGCTACCATTCTGTGTTTCTCTTTTGTCTTCTGACTTACTTTGCTTAATATAATATGATCTAGGTCCATCCATGTTGCTGCAAAGTCTGTGATTGTATCATTTCTGACTGCCATGTAATATTCCATTGTGTATATATACCACATCTTAATGATCCATTCATCTGTTGTTGGACATCGAGGTTGGTTCCAAGACTTGGCTATTACACTGAGTGCTGCGATAAATAGTGGGGTGCACATATATTTTGGAATGAATGTCCTTCCCACTTAGGGATATATACCTAGGAGAGCAATTGCTGGGTCAAATGGCAGCTCAATTCTGAGTTCTTTGAGTACTCTCCAGACTGTTCTCCATAGGTGTTGGACAAGGGGGCATTCCCACCAGCAGTGTATGAGAGTTCCTTTCATACCGCATCCCCGCCAACAGAGATTGTTCCCATTATTTTTAATGTGAGCCATCCTCACTGGTGTCAGGTGGTATCTCATTGTTGTCTTGATTTGGATCTCTCTGATGATGAGTGAAGGTGAGCATGTTTTCATGTGTTTGTTGGCCATCCTTTTGTCTTCCTCAGAGAAGTGTCTATTCATTTCATCTCCCCATTTTTTTATGGCTTTATTTGGTTTTGGGGGGCTCAGCTTTCTGAGTGCTTTGTATGTTCTAGATATCAGCCCTTTATCTGATATGTCGAGTGAAAAGATTTTTTCCCATTCTGTTAACTGTCTTCTTGCGTTAAGTAGGGTTTCTTTCGCCACGCAGAAGCTTTTTAGTTTGATGTAGTCCCATTTGTTTATGTTTGTTGCTAAAGTTCTTGCCAATGGTGCTCCATTCTCGAAGACCTTTTTGATATATAGGTCTTCAAGTGTTCTGCCTATTTTATTCTCAATAAACTTTATAGATTCGGGTCTGATTTCAAGGTCTTTGATCCATTTTGAGTTGACTTTTGTATAAGGGGTGAGGTATGGGTTGATTTTCACTTTTGTACATGTGGTTTTCCAGTTGTACCAACACCATTTGTTGAATAGACTTTCTTTGTTCCATTTCAGGTTCTTGCCTCTTTTATCAAATATTAGTTGGCTGTATATCTGGGGGTTTATGTCAGGGAATTCTGTTCTGACCCACTGGTCTGAGGTCCTGTCTCTGTTCCAGTACCATGCTGTTTTGATTACTATGGCTTTATAGTATAGTTTCAAGTTAGGTAAGGAGATGCCACCCAGCTTCTTGTTTTTCAGTATTTGTTTGGCTATCCTGGGTCTTTTGTGGTTCCAGATGAATTTTGTGATTGATTGTTCTATTTCTTTAAAGAATGGTGTCTGGATTTGGATAGGGATTGCATTAAATCTATATAGAAGTTTGGGTAGGATAGTTATTTTGACTATGTTAATTCTACCTATCCATGAGCATGGGATGTTCTTCCATTTCTTTAGATCTTCTTCAATTTCTTTCTGAAGTGTTTTGAAGTTTTCCTGGTATAGGTCTTTCACTTCCCTTGTAAGGTTGATTCCTAGGTACCTGATATTTTTTGATACTATTTTAAATGGAATTGTATTTTTAATCTCTCTCCTTGACTTCGTGATTTGTATATAGAAACGCTACTGTCTTTTGTGTGTTGACTTTGTATCCAGCCACTTTGCTGTATTGGTTAATTGTTTCTAGGAGTTTTACTGTGGACTGTTTAGGGTTTTCAATGTAAATCATCATATTGTCTGCAAATAGAGATAGTTTGTGTTCCTCTTTCCCAATTTGGATTCCTTTGATTCCCTTCTCTTGTCGGATTGCTATTGCTAGGACTTCTAAGGTTATATTGAATAAAAGTGGAGAGAGTGGACAGCCTTGCCTAGTTCCTGACCTTAGTGGGAATGCTTCTAGTTTCTCACCATTAAGAATAATGTTGGCTGTCGGTTTTTCATAGTTAGCTGTAACTATCTTGAGGAAAGTTCCTTCTAACCCTATTTTGCTGAGTGTCTTTAACATGAAAGGATGTTGGATTTTGTCAAACGCCTTCTCTGCATCGATTGATATGATCATGTGGTTTTTGTCTTTCATGTTGTTGATGTGATGTATCAAATTGATTGATTTGCGTATGTTGAACCAACCTTGCATTCCTGGTATGAATCCCACTTGGTCGTGATGTATGATCTTTTTGATGAAGTGTTGGATTCGGTTTGCTAAGATTTTGTTAAGTATCTTTGCATCTATGTTCATTAGTGAGATTGGTCTGTAGTTTTCTTTTTTGGTGGTGTCTTTGCCTTCTTTGGGAATGAGTGTGATATTAGCCTCATAAAAGGTGTTGGGGAGGATTCCTGTTTTTTCTATGGTTTGGAAAAGCCTATGGAAAAGTGGTAGTAAGTCTTCTTGAAATGTTTGATAGAATTCACCTGTAAATCCATCTGGGCCTGGGCTTTTGTTCTTAGGGAGTTTTTTAATTACATCTTCAATTTCCTCTGAGGTGATTGGTCTGTTTAGGCTTTCTAGATCTTCCTTTTCCAGTCTTGGAAGAGGGTGTTTGTCTAAGAATCTGTCGATTTCTACTGGGTTATCTAGCCTAGTTGAGTATAGTTGTTTGTAGTATGATCTCATGATATGTTGTATTTCTTGGGGTTCTGTTGTAATCTCTCCCCTTTCATTAGTGATCCTATTGATTTGGGTGTTTTCCCTCTTTTTTTGGTGAGTTTTGCCAATGGTTTGTCTATCTTGTTTATTTTTTCGAAAAACCAACTCCTGGTCTCATTGATTTTTTGTATTGTTTTCTTAGTTTCGATGTTGTTTATTTCTGCTCTGGTTTTTATTATTTCTTGCCTTCTGGTTGTGGTTGGATTTCTCTGTTGCTGTTGTTCCAATTCTTTGAGGTGATCTTTTAAATTGTTGGTTTTGTTATTTTCCTGTTTCTTGACATAGGCCTGTATTGCTATGAGTTTCCCCCTAATTACTGCTTTTGCTGTGTCCCACAAATTTTGACATGTTGTCTCTTCATTGTCATTTGTCTCAAGGAATCTTTTTATTTCTTCCTTGAGTTGTTCTTTGATCCAGCAGTTATTGAGCAGCATGTTGTTTAATCTCCAGGTATTAGTTTTTCTCCATTGTTTCTTCTTGACATTAATTTTGACCTCTGTTGCATAGTGATCTGAAAGGGTACTTCTAATGATCCTTACCTTTGTGATCTTATGTAGGTTGGCTTTGAATCCTAAGACATGGTCTATTCTGGAGAAGGTTCCATGTGGGTTTGAGAAGAATGAGTATTCTGCTTTCTGGGGATGGAGGGCTCTATATAAGTCTATTAGCCCCAATTCTTCTAGTTTTTCATTTAGGGCTCTTATTTCTTTGCTATTTTTCTGTTTGGTGGATCTGTCCAGTGGTGATAGTGGAGTATTTAGGTCCCCTACTATTATCACATATCCCTTCATGTGTTTCTCCAGATTGGCCAGTAGTAGTCTCACATATTTTGCTGACTCTACATTGGGTGCATAGATATTGACCAGGGTTAGTGTTTCTTGGTCTAATGTTCCCCTGATCAGTAAGTAGTGACCCTCTTTATCTCTGATCACTTTCTTGAGGTTGAATGCAATTTGGTCTGATATAAGAATGGCTGTCCCTGCTCTTTTTTGTTTTCCATTGGCCTGAATAATTACTTTCCATCCTTTGATTCTAAGCCTATGCTTGTCCTGTAGCTGTAGGTGTGTTTCTTGTAGACAGCAGAAGTCTGGTTTATTTTTCCTAATCCAGTTCTCTACAATGTGTCTTTTAATTGGAGAGTTTAGTCCATTAACATTTAGGGAAATTATTGAGAGAGAGGACTGTTGTGCAGTTGTGTTGTGTAGGGTGGCTTTTGTTACAATCGGGGGTTTGGATTGTGTAGTTCATCTCTGAGTAGGTCATTTAGGATCGGTTTTGTTTGCACAAATAGCTCTAGTTCGGTCTTGTTTGAAAATGTTTTTAGTCTGTCCTCCCATATGAATTATAATTTTGCTGGGTATTGGACTCTAGGTTGGAAGTTTTTTTCATTCAGTCGTTTAAATATGTCATTCCACTGTCTTCTTGCTTGAATTATTTCGACTGGCAGATCTGGTTTGATTCTTATGTCCCTACCTTTGTACTTGAGGTTTTTTTTCTCTCTTATTGCCTTAAGAAGTTCCTCTTTCTCTTTGTTTTTTTGCCATTTGAATTACTATATGTCTTGGTGTCAATTTATTAGGATCTATTTTATTAGGGACTCTCTTGATTTCCTGGATTTGGCCTGAAGTTTCATTCCAGAGGGTGGGGAAGTTCTCTGCTATTATCTCTCTGACTACTTGTTCTTCCCCTTTCCCTATTTCCTCCCCTTCTGGTATACCCACGATTCTTAGATTGTTTCTTTTGTCCTTGTTCATTAGGTACTGGACTTTTCCTTCCAGTGCTTTGCCTTTTATTTCTTTGTTGGTTTCTTGTTCATTTTTTGTTTGCAGTTTTTCTTCGAGTTCTTCAATGTGTTTCTCCAACTCTGTGTTTCTGCTAGTAAGGCTTGTTACTTTGTCTGTTAATTCCTTCACTTCTTTTTGTATGGACTCTCTCATGGTCTTTAACATTTCTTCTTTAATTTGGCTGATTCGTTCCTCCATAGATATCTTATACTCGTTAGTTAAGGTTTCTCTCATTTCTTTTATTAATTCTTGTGGTTCCTTCCTCATTGCTGCTTTTAGGTCACCTTCCCATGTATCTGTGCATTTTGGCGGACTTGGATACTTGTTACGGTTTGTCTCTGTATCATCAGATCTTAGGGATCTCTTTGATTTACCCATAATTCTTTGGTTTATTGGTGTGCTTTGGAGTGCTGTTCCTTCCAGTTTCAGCCTGTTTCTATCCCCTGTGGTGTGGGAATGGGTCCCCTCCCTGAGGGTGGATCTAGTGGTACTATTGGGTGGGCTTGCTGCGGTTTGGCTCCTCCTGTGGTCTTTCTTTGGCCTGATTCATTGCTTTGCCTTATTGTTGTCAGCTGGTGCTGGTAGGTAGGAGATATCCGCCTGGGGGCGGGGCACGTTTGAACGGTTGGCGTGGGTGGGCGTAGCTTCCCTACCTTCCCAGGGGCAATGGAGACCCAGCAGGAGCGGGGTGGTCTTCCATAGTTTCCCTACCTTCCCGGAGGCAAGGGGAGCCCGGCAGAAGCAGGGCGGCCGTCCACGCGGTCGGCGGAGTCACCTGACCCTCCCAGGGGCAATGGGAGCCCGGCAGAAGCAGGGCGGCCGTCCACGTGGTCGGCGGAGTCTTCCGACCCTCCCAGGGGCAAGGGGAGCCCGGCAGAAGCAGGGCGGCCATCCGCGCGGTCGGCGGAGTCTCCCGACCCTCCCAGGGGCAAGGGGAGCCCAGCAGAAGCAGGGCGGCCGTCCGCACGGTCGGCGGAGTCTTCCAACCCTCCCAGGGGCAAGGGGAGCCCGGCAGAAGTAGGGCGGCCGTCCACACAGTCGGCGGAGGTTCCCTACCTTCCCAGAGGCAAGGGGAGCCCGGCAGAAGCAGGGCAGCCGTCCACGCGGTCGGCGGAGTCTCCCGACCCTCCCAGGGGCAAGTGGAGCCCAGTAGGAGCAGGGCAGCCGTTCACGCAGTCGGGCGGAGGTTCCCTGCCTTCCCGGAGGCAAGGGAGCCCGGCAGGAGCAGGGCAGCCATTCACGCAGTCGGCGGAGGTTCCCTACCTTCCCGGAGGCAAGGGGAGCCCGACAGAAGCAGGGCGGCCGTCCACGCGGTCGGCGGAGTCTCCCGACCCTCCCAGGGGCAAGTGGAGCCCAGTAGGAGCAGGGCAGCCGTTCACGCAGTCGGCTGAAGTCAAGTATTCTAACAATTTTATACATAAGCATAGAATGCCAATTTTAAACAGAACTTTCCTAACTTACTAAAATTTTAGATAGCAGTGAAATTAAACATTTAAGCTGTCAGACTTTATAAACTCAAAACCTTTTAATTTAACTTTATTTTGTACAGAAGTCACAATATTTCTGAAGTTATATCTCTAATTGTAAAAAAGCATGATTTCTAACTTAAATTGCTTAGACTTGAAGATCTCACTTTATCATTGACTCAGTTCTCCAGCTCTTTCTTTTTTTCTAATAATTTTTATTGTGACCAAAGTGAATTATAAATCTTTCACAGTAATATTTAAGGTACATAGTGACAATGAATCAGGGCCATTCTCACCACCAGAGTTGTCCTCCCTCCACCCTGTTCTCAACATGTATCCCATATCATCCCATATGCCCCTCGGATTGCTAGTATAACTGCTCCCCTCTGTGTACAGCTCTTTGTAGAATGGGAATTAATTCTATTGTCATTGACATTGGGTTTGGTGTTTTAGTATGATCATTTTTTATTTCCACTCAATGTTCATAGAACTGTTTGGTCCTGGTACCATCCTTTTCCCCTGCTCAATTTATGAGGCAGAGCAAGATGATTAAAGTTATGTAGTTCTGTTGGGAAAAGAAAAGAAGAAACTGGGAGGAGTCCATCTAGAGGTTATAAATATCAATTTAAAAGAAGAAAGAAAAAAGAAGAAAAACATAACAAAAATAACAAACAAAAACAAACAAAAAGCAAAACCAGCAACTACAAAAAAAACATAAAAACAACAAAAACCAACTAAATAACTATGAGAATTAGAAAAGAAGAAAGAAGAAAAAAGAAAAAAAAAAGGGCTGGTGTGAAAATACCAAGATCTTCAGCTACAGATGCCTGTACACAACTAAGCAGAAAGATTCCTAGCACCATGAAAAGACTTTAAGGTTTGAAAATGAGCATGCTTAGGGAGCCTGTAATTGTTTCCATGATAGTATGCTTCAAGGGCAAAGAAACCTTGTATCTTTTAGGTAAAGGGAATTCCCTTTCTAATTTCCCCAATATTTACAGTGCCTATGAAAAAAAGAAAAAAAAAGAAGAAAAAAAGAAGCACAAACCTGTGCCACACCAGCCTCATTTCAATTTTTAAGACATATAAATTTGATGCACACTTTTAGTTTTTGATATTATCTCCTTTTGAAAATATTTTATGTTAAGTTTTCTGACTACACCCTCTAAAGAAAACACCCTTCTGAGGTTTGCTTTGGGTCTTTTCTGTAATTTTTAAAGGAAATTTAGAATACCATATTTCCTGGAAGTGGAGTGACATAAGCCTCAGAATATCTTTCCTCAAGTACACGTCCACTATTTTTCTGTTCTCTGCTCTGCCCAGGCCTTCTGGAGCTGCTGATACAGTGTGAGCACTTCATCCCTCAGTGGGACCTTTCATGTGAGGAGACTTGTTGCATCTGAAAGCATGAGCAGGAATAGTTGAAAACCACAAAAACCCAGGTCATATTTCTCCAGAGACACCTTATCCTCTGCAAGCCACTGCTTATCTCAGCGCTCAGCTCTCAATTGCATTTGTCACTAGTCAGGGAATTGCATGATCTCAGAGGGTGCTTATTGGCTTCACAGTGTGGCCCGCAGTCAGCAGTGTCATCTACCATCTGTATCTAAAGGGAGCAACCCTTCTCTGGAGCTGTGAGTGGGTTCCAAGATAGCTCGTGAATTCTAACAGGAATTCTGTGAAGGACATGCACACACTGTGATTGGGTATGCTTCCAAATGAAAATAAGAAGTTATGGATTGCTTAAGGATGTGATCCTTTCTTGCATTAATTTCTTGTTTTCTTTATAGAGTGCATCTCTCAGAGGAAGGCAGTCTTAAGATCCAGAACGTGAGCAGATCTGATGCTGGGGTCTATACCTGCGTGGCTGCAAATCAGTTTGGTGTTGTGAGGAGCACTGGCACTCTGGTAGTAAAAGGTATTTTATATTATTTTTTCTTCTTCATGGATACTCCTTTTGCAATATTTTCAGTAAATCCACACATTTTGTTTGCAACTTCAATCAATGGTTTTTCCGCTAACAAATTTTGATTTGTGGGGAGATGGCAGAAGTTTTCCTCCTTCATTTGTTTGATGAGGAGGCCTAGTTTTACTTCAAATGCTTTGACATGTGATTGCATTTCACAGATGAGCTTCCTCTTTCTTTGAAGTTGCACATTGAAATTGTTGAGTAGCTCTATTACATCTGTCTGAAAGGCAAGGTGCCATTTCCATTCTGCATCATTAAGCTCTGGTTTTTTTTTTTTTGTTTGTTTTTTTGAAAGCAAAAGAGTTGTTATATATATACAGCACTACAAAAATATATACCAGCAATAACACACAGAGACATATGGAATGCAATGTGGAATGCAGACTGCACTATAGTCTGATTAGTGAAACTCCACTTTTATCTCAAGCTCACACTGGTTCAGGTGCTATTACCTACTTGACATCTTCAGTGTTCTACCTCCTTAATGACTAGACCTCTTTAAGAAATTTTGCACTCTGCAACTTTAAGGGTTTATTGCACAGACATACCACATAGTACAAGCGATCAGGTCAACTTTCCCCACCACATCTAGAGCTTTTGTTTAAGACTAGTTGATTGTTTCTATGACTTATTTTTTGTAAATTAATGAAAAAGTATAGAAAATGTTAATTTTTTATTATCACTTTTACAATACAGCGGTCCCTAAGCAGTAAAAAGGTTAATTACACCTGCAGTTTTGTTCAGAGATCACAACAGCATAAACAAGGTTTACACTATATACAACATATAACATTATACAACTGAATATAAATGTACTTATTGTATTTTAAATTGGGTTTTGCTACTCCTCAGCTGTTTGTCACTGACCAGCAGGGGAGAACAGCAGGCAGCCCATCCAGAAATCAAAGATCACTCTGTTACACCCATCCAGCTTAACATCTTTCCTTTTCACCTCCTTTCCAGTCGTCCTCCTCTCCTGATTTTTCCCCTTCCTTCTGTACCATATTACTTCTTTCCTTACTCACACCATAATATCTTTACTCCTTTTTACTTTTCCTTCTGTCCATCTTTCAATATTTCCTTCTTTTCTCCCTTCACTATGTTTCTTCTTATCCACAATTCCTTCTATTCCTTCTGGTAGTGACCATGGGACTCACCTCTTAATAATGCTGTTAACTTCCTCCAAGCTGCCTCTGTGCTGGGCCTCTGTCTTCTTCACTCTCAGTTCCACTCTCCGACCTTCATTGCCCACAAGTCACCACGCAGGCGACCCTCCCAAGTAATTCCTCTGAATCCTGAGTAGTTGAAGTCTGGCTGTGAAAGTCACATCTTCTCTCTGCCTGAAGGCTGGACATTGATTCCCATAATTCCCTGCCCCTTTCTTACCAATGACTGTCCTGTAAAAAAAAAAAAAAAAAAGACAGGCAGCAGCTGGCCCAGTGGGCCAGTGGGCTGAATAAGTGTCCTCAGCAGGCTGCATGTGGATGCAGGCTGTAGTTTAAGGATCCCCTCATCCCATATTAATCTTATCTATAACGCTGCATTCTACCAACACAAGTGGACAGTGTGCCATGTCTGAAAACACTGTTCAGGCAATTTGACACAACAAACCTCCACATAAAATATTTGAATCTTTTCTTTTTAATTTTTTTTACTTTTTTGGGGGGGGGCACACCCATTTGATGCTCAGGGGTTACTCCTGGCTAAGAGCTCAGAAATTGCCTCTAGCTTGGGGGGGACCATATAGGACACCGGGGGATCAAACCACATTCCTTCCTTGGCTAGTGCTTGCAAGGCAGACACCTTACCTCTAGCGCCACCTCTCCGACCCCATATTTGAATCTTTTCACATCCTTCTGTGTTAACAGCTGGGGACACTTTAATAGAGATTTCCTCATACTCTTTGCTCACACCATTTTCCTGCACACTTTTATTTAGCATGAAATATCTATATCTAGAAGGCCTACCAAGTATATAACAGGCTCACTTCTTCCTAGAGCTCAGAGTTGACCCTAGGGAAGTGCTGGATATCTTGCATAATTTTTAATAAGCAGTTATTGTCAAATAGAAGAAGTTAAATCTTTAAGCCTGTAGTGATTCATGATTATATTCTGACCATGGTAATCAGATAAACTCATTCTATTTGGAATGGTAAAATGGCAAGTGCCTTTCTTTAGACTTGCAAACTAGCACTAATTCAAATATGCCTACATATTTTATGAAGGGACCTAATAAATATTAGGAGTGTTTTCTGCCTTTGTCTCAGCTACTTTGCTTTATTGAATCTCAGATCATAAAACTAGTATATTTACTGGAAGACATGTCATTTTTATTGTTTAATTGCCTCTCAGTTAATATAAATGGCTGTTTTGATAAAATAGTTTGAGCAGCTAATTAAGCCCAAATGATTAAATTCATCAATTGGTGTTTTATTATAATTTCTATTTAAATAAATATATTCAATAAAATGTTATTAACTGCTGCACCTCAAATCTTTAAAATGTCTTATGGACAATTCACATTGATTTCGATAAAAGTTATTTAAAAACTGTCTTATTGGGCTTGAGCGGTGAAGCAGCAGTAGGGTGTTTGCCTTGCACGTGGCTGACCTAGGATGGACCCCAGTTGGATCCCCCTGTGTTTCATATGGTCCCCCAAGCCAGAAGCGATTTCTGAGCACAGAGCCAGGAGTAACCCCTGAGCATCACAGAATGTGGCCAAAAGAGCAAATATATTTTTTTCATAAGATATACATATATATATATCTTATGAAAAATAAACAGCCATTTTTTTCTCTGATGAGAATTGTTAACTTTTTCTATAACATGCTATATTATGCTAATGTTTGTCTGAAGTACTCAGGGCATATGATGGATGGAAATTAAATTAGAATCCCAATGGGGGCACAGGGAGAAACTTAGGCTCGCCCTCAAAATTAAGATATAGATGGACTTAATATTTGAAGTTATTGTGCTCTTTCTTTAATACAATTTTGGAAATAATAAGTGTTATTTTATATTTTATGAAATAGCATGCCTGATAAGAATGGGTTGTGTCACCTTGTTTCAAATTGAGAAGGCACAACAGCATTTGACATGTCCTTTTAGTGTAAGATTGATATATGATGTAGGTAGGGTAAGGAGGCATTGACTAGCTTTCCCCAAAATGCAAAATATGGCAGAAGGAAAGAGAAAGTCTAAGGGACATTTCATAGATAGAAGTAGCAGGAAAAAGTTTTCCAAATAATTTCTCTCCCTCCTCCCCTTTCCCATCCTTCACTCCCCCCTTCCCTCCTTCCTTCCCTCCTTCCTTCCTTCCTTCCTTCCTTCCTTCCTTCCTTCCTTCCTTCCTTCCTTCCTTCCTTCCTTCCTTCCTTCCTTCCTTCCTTCCTTCCTTCCTTCCTTCCTTCCTTCCTTCCTTCCTTCCTTCTTCCTCCCTTCTTTCCTTTTGTATTTAGTTTGTGTTCAGGGCTTATTCATGCTCAGAAATCACTCCTGGGGACAATATAGCGTTCTGACACTGGAATCCAGCTCAATAGTGCATACCCTACCTGCTGTATCATATCTCCAGCCCAATTCTTTCATTTTTATGCTTGCAGATCACTTTGTACTTTCTTAGTTTGATCTGATTTGCATTTAGATTCTCTATAGCTCAGACCCTTTCTCTTGAACAGAAACCTAAGAAACAACTTCCAAAAACAAGGGTGGCACCAAGCTGTTTGCATTTAGCTAGCTTGTGCCAGTTGCACAGAGCAATGTCTACTCAGAGTTCTGTGGTCTCAGCAAGCACTGGCACTCAGAAGTTCTTTGGTTTTCCATTGTCAGACTTCTGACTCCTCTGTGCAATAAAAGGCATCAGAGGACAAGCAGCTTTCCTTGAGGTCCACAGTTCTGTTTTATGTAGCTGGTCACATATGGGCCCCATGTTCATCCCATGCTGACCTTGTTCCAGGGGTGGGGGTGGGCCTATATGTTTCTAACAGGCAGCTAGCAACTGCTTTCACTCATTCACATGCAAACATGCATGCAAACATGTAGGAAGCCCCAGATGTGTTGACTTCTTGTGTATTTCTATGCCATGGATCAGAACCACTGAATGCACTGTATCTGAGCACATATGCACATGCTAACACAGATGTGCATGCAGTAAAAAAAATGAGCATCTGGCCAGAAACTTTTGTATTGAACTGAAACATTTCAACTGTATTTGCTGCAAGCTCCATATGCTTTCCTATAGAGAGATAAAAGTTAGTATTACAAAGGGATTATCATTTATAAATCTTAAAAGTTTAATTATTTTCCATGAGAAATAGTGTGCATCTACCATTTTACTGAATCCTAAAAATACATTGTTCCGGTTACTTATAAGCTGGTGTGGTCTCCGTGTGTACTCATGCAAGATCACACACCTTTTCATATCTAATTTTTATCGTGAAGTCAAACACCATTTTGTTTTATAATTTTTGATTTTTTGTTCTTTTTATATTTTATTTTATTGAAACCATTGGGATCTACAAAGTCCTTTATAGTTAAATTTCAGATATACAGTGATCCAGGGCCATTCCCACCACCAGTATCAATCTCCCTCCACCAATGAACCTATAATGCATCCTATGCCACTGTCCTTTGCCCCTGGCCTGCCTGTATAACAGGCTCATTTACGTTTATATTGTTAAAGTGTAAGTCTCTTGATTCTGTTGTTATTGACTTTGGCTTGGTTATTTAGTTTTGTCCTTATTTTTTTCTCTACCAACACACCTGAGACCACTAGGCCCCTGGCCTGTTGTTTTGTTTTATATCTCAAATCAGGATCAGCATATAGTGACCTCACTGCTAATAGGGTGGTAAGGAGCAAATGAGAAATTTTTCTAAAGCTGATAAAAATAACAATCTTGTCTTTGAATTTAGTTATCAGCATCAGTCAAGCAAGAAATCTCCATGTTAGATAACATGTAAAAAGATAATAGTTACAAGAGGGAGATATTTTCCAGCTTAGTTTTAGTTGATAGGGCTTATCTTTGGGAAAGGATTCAAAGTTATCTGCAATGCATGTCAGAAAATTCTGATTGTGCTCTTGCTGCAGGAAAGGCAATTTCCATTTAGAAATATAGTGAATGCAATTAACACCAGTCTTAAGAACTCCAAAAGATATTCAGTGCCATGCAGTGCAGGGATGGGGTCCACTGGCCCAGGCACACAGGTAAGGGACATGCGGGGCAGTTGGAAGGACTCTGTGAAGGAGGATTTGGATCACAAAGATCATAAGTTGTGCATACATCAAGAGGTATATGGAAATCACATCAAAGGAAAAATTATTTGATCTGGCATTTGGAAAATTATTAAAAAAGCAGCATAACAGCAGGCTATAAAAATGATCTTGTTTGCAGGCAGCATTTGTTTGTGTTCCCCTCTGGAGAAGTTTTGGATGTTCAATTATAGGCCTCATTGCTTCAGCATTATTTTCAACTGAAATGTCGGAACTTGGAAAAGCATATCTAATGTGCAAATTAAGTTTATTGCTGCTCATTTAGTTGTTTATTCTTTGTGATAGAGTCTTTATTATGCCAACATACATAGTGTCCCATCCATTCTTCTCAGCAAAATGACGACACACACGACATGGCTCCACATCTATTGAGAGAAACTGGCATGGGGAGATAATTGTAGTCTTTCTGGCTATAAAATGTAGTTTAACAGGTTTGAGGAGTGAAACCAGTGTTCTGGAGAAGCCAGCTTTATTCAGTAAAGCCAAAGCATAGTTTTAGAGAAATGATAAGACATGTTGGGATTCATCTGCCTAGTGATCCACTCCTTGAACTGCACTGCTGGAAAAAAATGTCCCAGTCCTGCTCATGTGACCCCTGGATGTGATATCAAGTCAAGAACATAATTTCTATCTGAGATAAAGCTTTCTCCCCTCCAAATCTCAGATGTGGATACAGGCTTTATGAAAACCAGGAACCTAAGGTATATCATTCAGGCCTGCCACTTGTTATTCACATTTCTGGAGTCCTTAGTCTGTGTAAAGTAATAGCTGCTGCCCCCAAACATGACTGATACAAAAAACTAAGCTGTATAAGGAAGTTGGAGTGCATGAGAGCTTTGCTCTTTTGTCACAACCCAGGAATGTAAGAGGGACATTTTTTTTTTTTAATTTCTGAGCATGGGTGGTCATTGTGCTTTGAATGTCCTCATGGGAGCATCAGGTAAAGTCTTCAAGGCCGGTGAAGGGGGTGCACATAAAGTTGTTTGAGCAGCACAAACAAACTTGCTCCATTCCCAATATGGGAACAGGATCCCCAATAGGACCCAATGATACTTTAGGATACTCCAACCTAGATTTCAGCAGCAGAAGGAAGAATAAAGCTTGAGGGTGAAGGGCTTAGGAGAAACTGGCTAGTGATCAAGCCATGGAGCAGAGTCACAGGAAAGGACCACTGAACAGGAACACAGATCAGACGTCAGAGAAAAACCATGCAGCAGAGCCACAGAGGAGGACAAAGGAGCAGAACCATAGAGCAGGACCATGGAGCAAGTCTAAGGGGGAGGATCAAAAAGCAGGACCATGGAGCAGGGCCAGGGAACAAGGCCACAGAGCAGGACCATACTAAGACAGGGGTTGCTCCACCTCTGCTCTCCAGGCCTTTCTTCAGGAAGTGCTCTGTTTCTCCCCTCAGATGCCCAGTGCCTGAATATGGGATCTCCTTATAAGTGCTGTCCTCTGTCTGGTTGTTGTCTTCTTCAACTCAAGTAAGGATGGATCTCCCTTTCTATTATGGGGACTTCCCTAGTTCTTCCTGCCCTACCCCTCCTGTCTGCTTTGGATCCCTCCAGAAACAGCCACAAAGCTTCAACCTACCAGGCTGACTCTCTACTACAATGGGCCAGCTAGCCAACGATATTTTTTTTTATTAAAAATGATAAAAAAGAAAGAGAAGGTATGTCTTGGCAAGTTTCATCTGTGGCACTAAAGTCAACTTGAACAGAAAGTGTTGTGTTCAGCTTCCCTGTAAACTTGAGTCTATGTGTTACTATTCATTAGGTCCCAACTTCATTCCCCTCAGAAAACTTCAGGCTCCTTTGGCCTTTGGCCTGTGCCCTTTGGCTCGTGTTTCTTCACAAATGCCACAGTCTTAAACACAAATCTTACAAACCTCACAGTCCTCTCTGTCTTTCTGGGCTGTGTCACCTGTCTAGGGTTCAAATGCAGGAGTCCTGGGCTCAGAGTGGAAACTACCACAGTACTCATGTCCCTCAGAAGGAAGTAGAGAAACACTCAGATATGTCAGTTTCATACTTCCTCTAGTTTTCCATCTTCTCTCCAAACAGCCTATCTCATTCTTCAAAGAAACCAGACTCTACTTCTAATAGATTCTATAGACAGAATTAAAAATTACCCAACTCCATCTCGTAAAATTTAGGACATCTGTCCATAATGCCTTCCTACTGTCCCAGGCCAGCACCAGGGACAAAGGATGTGAACATGATCTCACCCTCAGAAAAAACATGTATAATGCTGGCAATACACATTGTTCATCGTGAACTAGCAACTTGGACACCTGAGCACTGGAAAGAGCAGAGAGCACATACTCTTCTTCAGCTGGGCTCCTGGGCTCCAGCCAGGTTTCATTCTTCCATAAACTTGAGATCTGCAGCTCATGCTTGTGTTCCTGCCTGAGGATTTCTCATGGTTCCTTTACATGATGCATGGAAATGCTCTCTGATTTTCTTTTCAGATGATAGTTGTTTCCTCTAGACATGGCCTTCATATTGACCTGTTATTCTGGCACTCTTGGTTACCTTCAAAGTTTTGTTTTAAATCCCTGAGTGTTGAAGATTATGATAATAGCAGTGGCCCCATGGAGAGCAGGAAAACCATGGGACCTAATTATCATACATTTTATTTACCATTTTCTGCATTTAGACTAGACTAGAACTATCTGTGAAATCTTCTCTAGAGAGCTCACAGCAGAGCCTGCAATGCAGCCTTGCTCTCAGCTGCACAATATTGCCATGGCAGTGCAGTGCCTAGACAATGAAAACCCATCTGAACTAGCCTGAGAAACTGTTCTTTAAACCATCCCACCAGTTTTCTTGTTTGTTTTTTTCACCCAGGGTTTATTTCCAATTATTAGCTTCAATTTTTCCATGTTTGTTCTACCCTGAGTTAGTCATTTTCTTGTTTTGTTTGCTTAATTTCTGTGGATTTGACATTAATTCATTTCTCATTTCTCTCAGTTGCCTCCAGTCAACCCTGCCCTAACAGTGAAAAAAAAAAAGTAAAAAGCCCAGTGGCCTTTTACTTTGTCTACAAGCACTCTCATTTTAGTCAAATGCATCTTCTAGTGAGGATTTTGGAAATAATCCAGGAGAGGTGAATTATTTGTTGAGACATTTGGCATTTGTAAGACTGTTTTATGCTCATACTTGTCAGATGGTTTAGTTAGAGATAGAGTCCTAGACTGAGCACCTTATTTTCAAGGATTTAGAGTAACTGCTTTGTTCTGAAACTTTGTTGGTTTCTGTGATGCATTTGGGACATTTCCATTTCTTGTCCCTTCAGCTGTGCAGACACCTTGACCACTTATTACCATACATTGCTTGCATAATTGGCCCAGCATGAAACACCAGTTCCCTGTGGTATGCTTATTTCCGTATGGGAACTGTCTCTTTCTATATTGTCCAACCCTGATATTTTCCAGTTCCTCAAATCTGTGCCACTAGACATTATTCCCCCACCTTCCTTCAGGCTATTAGTCTCATTCCTCTTGAAACTTCCTGGGGACAGAGTGATAGCCCAGTAGGTAGAGCTTTACATAAGGCTTACCTGGGTTTAATACCCAGCATCTCATATGGTCCCCCAAGCCTTTCAGGAGTAACTTCTGTGGGCAGAACTGTAGTTACCCCTTAGTGCCATCTGCTGTGACCTAAAAACCAATAGAAAAAAAAGGAAAAACTCATTTCTGAACTAACTGCTGGAATACTGTGCTCATTTTTCTTTCTGCATTACCAGTTACTTCTTTTCAGTTATCTCTGCTATTTCCCATTAACCTTACAACTTTCCTAAATTTCAGCCAGCCTTGGTGCTATCCTTTATACCACAAAGTCCCCCAAGCATTTTCAGATACAACCCTGGAGGCCACAAACTCTGCAGATATTGCTCTGGGGAAGTCATGAACCCCAGATCATGATAATGCCTTGCCCCTTGGACCTCACCCAGCCAAGAATCTCTGAGATAAACTCTAGGACAGCTAAGTACTGCTTTAGGTTGCACAACCTAAATGATTTATCAATGAGTATATAAATCAATTCCATCTATCAGCCAATTCTTAGAATCAAACAACTAAACCAGAGCAAAGGACAGAAGAACAAGACACATCCAGCATGAAGAAGGAAGTTAATAAATAGTTTATTAATAGTGAATCTCTTGCTCTCTCTCTCTCTCTGTCTCTCTCTGGCAATAGATGAGAAGATTAAGCATTTTAGGAAATTCTTCTGTCAGCAAGCACTTGTCAGTAATGGAAATACAGAACACAAAAGCCAAAGGCAAAATAGACAGTGTGATCCCCTGAATGAGGCCAGGGAGAGATAGGCACAGATGTGTCCTGCAGAGAAGGAGCCTCAGAAATCTCCAGCATCAAGTATCATCATTGAGTCCAACCCACTGGCAAATTTGTTCCAGGAAGGAGGCAACATACAGACAGGAAATTGAGTTCCATAGAACAAACTGGATGGCCTATGAAGGAGCAGGGGCTAGATAAGGCGAAAGGCAAAAAAGAGCTTGTGCGGGACTAGTGAGAAAGAAATAAGGACAAACACTTATACTACTTTCAAAAGATCCAGAGACCATGGTGGCAACATCAGAAGGGAGTGTTGAAGCACAGTGGACATGTGCTGGCTTTCAACATCACTTCCAAGTGTGTTCCTGGTTCTGGCACCTGCTCATTAGGAAACTGGAGCTTTGCTACAGCTACTATCTCCAGAGAGTCTCTTAGGATGCTGCCCTCAGGGAGGTGGCTGGAGTGAGTGGCAAGTGTCAGGAGTAGAGAAGAGCCACAGAGGGTACTGTGGTCTGAAAGTGAAGACAAGTTTGTAGTTATGGGAACAGGGCAAGGCCCCATCTCTCAGATGTTTACTCCCTATCTGCTCTTGGGAGATGCAGTCCTAAGAATGTGCCTTCTGCCTTGTATCAGCAGCATTTCTAGAATGTCAAAGACATACAGAATCAGAGAAAGGCCTGTGAAATATGCAGTGATATCCACCACCCCTGAAAGATTCTCATTCTACTCAAAATTGGTGTAAGAGTTCATCATTCACAGAATTCAACTGAATAAAGGCATAAATAACAAAAACAACAGACCAACATGGCCCTGGATATACTTTTCTGGGTGTTATTGTGAGATGCACACATTATTGATGCCAATGCCATATTAGGGTATCAAGTTTCTGAGGAGATAGTCTTGTGGCCTGGTCCCTCAAAATGCTAAGTATAACTCAGTTTTCCATCTCTCTGAGTATGACCAAAGCAGTCCTTTGGAAAGGGTTCTGACTGTTTGATATCTGTACCCACTCTAACACTAACCAGAAGGTTGTTAAATCAAGCTGTTTTTGTATCTCACTGAAAGAGATTGAAAAATGGCAAATATTAAAATTCTAAAGTTGTATGAATATTTTATGAAAGCTTCTCATTCATCTTTAGCATAATCTTCAGAGTGGCCAGCCTTCCACTCTGTGACTTAATGGCCACAGTGCTGCTTCAGCCATTTGCCACTGCTTTGATTTTTGTTGCTGATAAAGGCGACAAACATGCAGAAAAATTGAAAAAAAAATAGATTTTCCATACATGTCCACCACATGCTGGGATTCCTGCCTCTCTTTCACATGGCTCCACTCTAAGTCCTAATTCTTTCAAACCCACCACACAAAATTGAAGAGACTGTTGCCATCACATAATTCTATCCATATTATTTCTAAATGTATCTTTACAAGAGGGAATCTTTTAAACAGAGAAACAATACCACTTACAAATTTGGTGATTATTTCTAAATTATTTGTTTATACACAGGACATCACAGAAATATGTATTTGCATTTTCATGCTAAATAAATGCACATATCTGCACACAATACTTGCCAACCTTGAAAAATGTTTTACAAATAATAATTCTTAGAATTTATTACATCATGAGGGGCTAGAACAATAGTAGAATAGAAGTGAATTTGCCTTTCATGTAGCTGACCCAGATTCAATCCTGTTATCCCATATGGTTCTCTGAACCTGCCAGGAGTGATCTTTGAGCTCAGAGACAGGATAAGCCCTGAGTATCACTAAATGTGGACTCCTTCCCTTCCCCCTAAAATTGTTATGTCATAATATACTAGGAGTTGTTGTGGGGATTAAAAATGTTTCACAACTCACTAAGAATAAAAAAGCTAAAATTGCACAAGATTTAAATTTATTAGTATGATAAACATGCATCATACTAAAATGCACATGTAGTGTACAGGATTAATTACAGATAAGTGATCTTCAAGTCCAACTTTGTTTCTCTGAATTATTAGTGAATGATATCATTTACTGGATGTGACATTTGAAGTCTTAGATATCCTCTTGAATTTTCCTTCTGCAAGAAATTCGAGGTACAAATGTAAAAACTCAAGGCAGTATTTCTTGGATCACGGGGCTGAATTAATGCCATGAAAGTCCACTGAAGAAGGAAACTGTAGAGAATAGACTCCCTCCTCTTCTACTTTCCTTCAAGAGTGTATTCTTGGTGTCATCACAAGAATTCATTGTGCACGTGCACATGTGTATGCTTGTGTAGGCGTTGTGCCTAGATCAACACATCATGTGTGTGCACGCATGTGTGTTCATTTGACTGGGTACCTGGACCAACCTAGGAAATGTGTGTACATGTGTCTGCTCATGAGAGCTTTATTCCTTGGTCAACCCAGAACATCTGTGTGCACATATGTGTGCTAGGAGCCTGGATTAACCCAACATAGGAATGAGCATTTTTGTGCTCCTGAGGGCTATTGATCCTCAGGTCCAACCCAGAACCTTGCATATGTGTAGCTGGTAATTTTTTGGAGGGGGGATTGGGTCACACCCGGTGGCCTCAGGTGTTACTCCTGGCTTTGCAGCCAGAAATCACTTCTGCAGGCTCGGGATGCCAGTATCGAACCCAGGTTTGTCTCAGATTGGTCACGTGCAAGGCAAACACCCTACCACTATGCTATTGCTCTGGCCCCAAAGCTGATGTTCTGCCACTGAACCATGTCCCAAGAACACACATTTGAGCATGTTCCCCAGGAAGTTCTTGTGTATCTTAAAAATTTTAAACCACTGGCCTAGACTCTACAAAGCGTAGGGAATATGCAAAAATAACGTGCCATGAAGTGACATAGAAAAATTATGCTTTTTTGGTTTCTACATAGTCCCAAAGTATTTTCAAATTTTACTGATGATGGAATCTAGCCCTTTCCCCTTTTTTAGTTCTTCCTCAATGGGGCCCTTCACGCCTCAATAAACACAGGAGCTTTTTAGACCACACCTGGCTCCCTCCCCCAACTCCCAGCACTGATGGAGCAGCTTGGAAAACTGTCTCTGATATTAGTTTCTTTTTTGTTTTTTTTTTTTTTTGTTTTGTTTTGTTTTTGGACCACATCCGGCAGTGCTCAGGGGTTACAACTGGCTCTGTGCTCAGAAATTTCATAGCAGTGCTCAGGACCATATGGGATGCCAGGGATCAAACCCAAGTTGGCCCTATGCAAGGCAAAACCTCCTACTCACTGTGCTATTACTCTGACTCTGATATTATAGTTTCTTAAAGACTTTAAGAGCTCCACAGAGATGCCCTAGCTTGCTAACTTCTAAGGTGTAACTCCACCCTGGATTTAGGTGTATCTACCTGAGACCCACCCATTCCTGGGAGGGCTCTTGGGAAGCGGATATTGCACATTGCGTGTATCTTTACCTGCAAAATCCCGCCTTTTCCTGGGAGTGGTCTTGGAAAGGTAAGATAAGGCCTTTGATCCAGGGGATTGGGGTCTTTTGGTCTTTGGCCAGCATGGAGGTCAAAGGGAAGATGGCTGAAAGGAGTTAAGATGCAGGGCTAGCTAAGAATGGCTGAATGCTTAATTGGTTATGATAAAGGCCACACATGTGGTGGATAGGGTATGAATAAAGCTGATACTTCCTGAAGCCTGACTGTGAGTGAGATTTCTACCCGCTGCTCTCATGAACCTCCAGACGCGCCAGCTGAAGGGGGTTGCAGAGCCACGTGGCCTGGGATGGCAGAGAAAGGTCCCTTCATCCATCCATCTCCATCCAGCACCATCATTAATTAACACTACACTAAGGTACCATCATATTCTTGGCTTAAAATAACATAAAAGAATCTATAGCTTCTGCTCTTCTAGAACCATCCCACTGTTCTCCATAGGCACAAAAGTATCCTTAGGGTCCTACTCAGAATTTAGTTCATGGTTGTTTGCAGCCACCCCTTGCTGCAGAGCTCCCCCACCTCACCTGCCCCACACATGCTAAATCACATGAGCTGGGCCTGAGTTTGTCAGCAGTGTTTTCAGATGACAGCTTAGATTCGTGGGGACAGGGAATAGATTCATGAGCACCCCAGCCACCCCCCAGGCTGCCGCATTTGGGGTCATAGTTTGCTAAATCTGTGCAGCCATAGCACAGTTTAGAAACCAAATTAGAATTTGCAGTTTATTCTGCTCAATAAGAATCTGTTTTGCTCTGAAATTCAGTAAAGCAGTGATGAGTGGGGCTTTCCTTTGATCAATTGTGCAGTTCCTGATGTGTTCCATGGAGAAAGAGACTTTGTTTCACATACATATAATGTCCTAATATGGCCACTTACATTTCTTATGCTAGATGTAATGCCCTTGTTCCTGCTACTCTGTCTACAATTGCTTTATTAGCAAGTAGCCTGTTCTCAACAGTAGCCACACAGTTTCTCCATAAATGTGAGTCTTGCTCTCATCTTTGGATCCTATTTCTTTTCTGGGTCTCCTTTCTCTCTACAGTCTACTTGCAGCTAAGCAGCTCCATCTGCATGAAGTGATGAGCCCAGTATTTAGTTTTTCTGTCTGTCAAGGAAGTGTATTTTCTGCAGATGAAATCACTTCTTTGGGACCTGGTGAGAGGGTCTCCACATCCCTCTCAGACTATGTATGAAAAGGGATTTTTCTATATCACTCATGACTCCTTAGCATTTAGCTGTATACATAATTGGGAGTCTGGGTTAGATTGAGGGCAGCACTCTACATGTCTTAGTCATGAAGTACAGTTGTCATTGGAATATGGGCCCCACTGAGCTTAGCCACTCTAGCAACCCCAGCCTGAGTCCATCACTACATTGCACGTGCCCTGAGCCCAAAGGGTAGGGCTGTAAACAGTGTGTGGGTTGTAATGCTGTGCTAAAATTTTGGGATAAAAAATTATAGTAAAATCAATATTTGTAATACTGTTTCTCAGATCCTGAACTTCTGTAGACTTTGCTTAATATAAAGGATTAATAAGAGAATGATTTTAGCTTTATTTCAACTAATAAACTATCCTGGTTGTTACAGAGGTATTTGTAAAGGGGAAATAGACTTTTTTTTTTTTTTTTTTGTTTTGGGCCATACCCGGCAGCGCTCAGGTTACTCTTGGCTCTATGCTCAGAAATCACTCCTGGCAGGCTTGGGGGACCATATGGGATGCCGGGATTTGAACCACTGTCCTTCTGCATGCAAGGCAAATACCCTACCTCCATGCTATTCCTCCGGCCCCAGAATAGAACTTTTTATATTAGCTATAAAACTCTAGGCATTTATCACTGCAGGCATTTATCCAACTCAAGTAAAGCCATTCAAATGGGGGGGGGGTTGTGACCACCAGCCAGTGTGACTCTCTCCACACAGAAAGGACTCTGATCATGCAGCCACCTTCCAGCATGGATGTCACAGTGGGTGAGAGCATCGTACTTCCATGCCAGGTGTCCAGAGACCCCACAGTCTATGTCAGCTTTGTGTGGACATTCAATGGGGAGCTGATTGACTTCCAGAAAGGAGCAGCCCACTTTGAAAGGATTGGAGGAGTAAGTAGATAAAATCTTTCAAAGATTAATGAAGGTAATTCAGCCTTTGTTACTGCCAGCTTCTTTGCTAGTCATCCTCCAAAATCCCCTCATATCAGGGCATCATCCCACAAATAATACTCTTCTGTTCTTGGTTTATCATTTACTTATCCAAAAAGTGCCTGCATTCTAGGGGGCAGGGGTCATGAAGGGTATGGTGAGAGGGATGGAATTGCAGCCACCACTGTGCAGCTAGACTTTGTGCTGGCATCAGTCAGGGCACACCCAGCTGAAAAGGTGACATATGCAGGCTGGCCAGATCCAGCCCACCTCCTTTCCATTCACAGGAGTCTGTTGGGGACTTGATGGTTAGGAATATTCAGTTACATCACACAGGAAAGTATGTCTGCACCGTGAAATCAACTCTGGAAATCCTATCTGCAGCGGCAGATGTCATTGTAAGAGGTAAGGTCCAAGTTGGAGGGCATGGCAGTGGCTACAGCATGTCTGCTGCCTCTGAGGGGCTAAGTTCCTAGGGCCCCTAAAGACATGGAAGATAGGGCAGCAGCAAGAATTTCCTCTCCAACACTGGACTCTGGCTGTAGACATGGCATAAAGGTGAGACCCCCTGAACAATGGCCTGGTTATTGTACCTGGGTCAGCCTATCATGCATGTGGTAGTTTTCCTGGGTATCTTTGCTCTGCTTCAGAAAGACTGGGGGTAAAGTCCATGCCTTAGAATCACTTCCATTTGATAAACATGCCTTCCCCCAGATAATCTCATCTTCAGAAAGAGTGTTTCTAGTTCACTTGCTCCCTGTGTAAGTTGAATTAATTGGGATTTAGCTAAAATAATGTATTACCAATTCCTTATGTTCAATACTTTAATGTCTAAGCGTGGGACAGGTTAAAATACACTATTCCCCAGTCAATGCAATTGACTGTTTTCCATAGTTACAATGAAATATTTTTCCAAGGCCCCCCAGGTCCCCCCAAGGAATTGAGGGTGGAAGGTGTTTCCAGCACAACCTCAAACCTAAGCTGGACACCAGGTTCCAGCAACAACAGCCCCATCCAGGAGTTCATTGTCCAGGCGAGGACGCCCTTCTCCATAGGCTGGCAGGCCGTGTCCACAGGTGGGTGCCTCGGGGTTCGGCATAGGTTTGCTTTTCATGAGTGTGAGATCTATGGCCTATGTGCTGTCTGCTTTTCAGTTCCGGAAATCCTCAGTGGCAGCACACACAAGGCCACAGTAGCTGGCCTGAGTCCTTGGGTGGAATATGAATTCCGTGTACTTGCGGGAAACAGTGTCGGCATTGGGGAACCCAGTCAACCATCAGAGCTGTTAAGAACAAAGGCATCAGGTAAGAAATGCACACATGTCTGCCACTTCCTAGAGCCACTAGAAGCTTCCATGAAGTCCTGAAGAAGAGCACTCATCCACAGCTCTAACAGCAGCTGGTGTCTCTTTTACTAGCATTTTTGTATATTTAATGTTAGGTGTATTTTTTAAATCTTCTTTATTGATGGGATATAGTGTCCCAGATCTGCTCAGAGGCTCAAGAAAGGCTCCCAACAATTATGTAAACTGGCTACATTTTCTGTACAGGAACAAGTTTTTAGCTTTGGGGATTTACCTGATTTGCTGGGGGATCTCTAAAATGTACCCAGAGATGGTCAGGGACCATTCAGTGCTAGGACTGACCCATGATTCCTCCCCAACACTCTCTCTCCAGCCCCAAAGCATGGTGCAATTTTTTTTGGAATAGTTTTTTCAAAATGGGATGATTCTGCACAAATGGGCATATTAAAAATAAGAGTTTTCAAAAAAAAAACACTGTTACTTTGCCTGTGACAAATTTATGTGGAGAGTGTGCAAGTTTGAAAAGGCAGGTGTGTTTGTCTGTGTGCTGTGGCCAAAGATGAAGAGCTTCTCAGGATCGCAGTCGCCATTTGCATCCCCCCTCCCAATTACCAAACTGAAGACTCAGAACAACAATGCAGATTAGCCCCATGCAGTCAATATTCCTATCACAGGAATACTGTGGAGCACCTGGAAGGGATCAGAGGCACATGAGGCCCTGGTTCAGGACTTGAACCTTCTTTCTCTTGTCAATGAATATTTTCATGGCCTGTTCTGTTCCCCCATAGCTGTTGCTCAAAACATGGATGTCCAACATCAGTGCCCCTGCAGTCATTTGTCCAAGCCATCTTCATCAACAACACAAGTTACATCCATAATGAACATAACCATCTGGTACTAGGGAGCCCAACACTCCACTACTTAACCAGAGACTATTTTCGTAGTGTGCTTGAGACCAGAAATCACCTATATTTGGAAACAGATGTGAAATAGACTCCTGGGATATAGCCAGGGTATGGGCTAATTATTTCACACCAAGCACGAATGTGTGATATGTGAAAGCACATCAATGGACTTAGCACCAGACAGCCTTAGCACCAACAGAGCCTTGGTCTGAGTGGATAGGAGTTTGACAGAGTATTTGTGCACATGTGGGTCTTACAGGCATTCTTGTAATAGAGCAAGGGGCAAAGGTGGACAGAATTCTCTTTGGGGGTGTTTCCATCTAAGAAAGTTGGTGGTGGGTTTTTTAGGTCTTATGATTGTCCCAGTTTTTTACAGAGATATTTCTAGCTGCATTCTCTTCAGTTTGGACACACTCTCCAGAGCTCATGGAGATGGGATCTCCTCAGTGATTTCCCCAAGTCTATATTCCACTGAAGTATCTCCTTTTAATGTCCCATCAAAGACAAATTCTTCTCAGTAGCTTTAAGTTCATTTGAAAATGCAATAAAGCGAGTAGCTTTACTATCCAGAAACTTGAGAACGTGGCTAAGAATAAATTATTGTGTTGTTGAAAATAATTTCCTAATAATTTCCCATGCATCGAGTCTCTAAGAAAGTTCTGAATCAGTGTCCATGGGCATGGAGGGGAACAGAAATTTTCCCATGAGAGCAGAATCTGCTTGCATTCACAGACTTCTGGACAAAGACACTGAAGATCAGGACAAGGCCCAAGGTAAAGTGGCAGATCTTACTACATCACAAAGATCAGAAGGACCGGGGTAGTTGTGAATATGAAAATGGAGAACCACTGTATCATCTGTGAGCTTGTGAACTCTAGCACTTCTAAATTCTAGCTTTAGCAGAGGAGTGTCCCCTGCACAGAGCATCAATTATTATACACCATACTTCCTACAGTGGACACTTTTTTGAAGTATAGCCCTCCTCTGGGGCTCATCAAATGCAAGGGAATATAGATCAAAGCCTGTAGTGTGGCTCAACACTGCAGACTCTGCCTGCTAGATTCTGCAGTGATAAAACTGAGAAACTTCTGCCATTATTTCAGGAACAGAAGAACTGCCTTTTAGTACTTGGATAACTGCCATGGGCACACATGTGCCCAGTCCAACTGGAATCAAGTTTCTGATGAACTTTCATTTATGTTCACCAGGAAGCCACCTCCTCACCTCTCACTCTTCTTATCCAGATAGACACCATCTCTAGAATATTGTCCCAGCTCTAAAAATGAGCAAGAAGAAGCGTCTTTCACAGGGCTCCTAGCAGCATGACTTTCTCTAGTGTCCCCATTGCATAAGAGCCCTGCTCTGTCCTGAAGCCCACAGAATCAAAAACACTCTTGGAACAAGAGATTAATATATATCCTAAAAATCATTCTTTAAATTTTTTTCATCTACCTACTTCATGTACACTCTTCATAAATTTCAGGCGTATAGCTTTAAACTTTTCTATGTGTCAAAGAATTTAATTTTCAGTGTTAAAATATCCTGATGACCAGCCCCCAAGACATTACTTTCATTTATATATTGTAAAAAATTAATTAATACACTGCCACAGTAACTTGTTTACAGCACAACTGTATAATTAGGCACTAACTCAGCAGTGTCACTGCTAGCATCTGAATGGAACATTATTTTGCCAATTAGGAGATGATGCATAATAATGTCAAAGACACGATGTTACTCTATTTTTAATTAATATTGGATTCAGGGAGCTTATGTATCAAACACAACTGTGTCCTCTCTCTTAGAAACTTGGATGCACGTAAGCATAATTTATGTTCATTAACAATGCAAGGCTCTCCCAGCGTGCTCGTGTGAGTTCTGGACAGGTGAGACTGAAAGCAAATTCTTCTGGTGTAGATGGGCTTAATGAGCATCACAGCTTTTCTTTTGTGCTTCTAGTCCCGGTGGTGGCTCCAGCTGGTGTTGGTGGAGGTGGAGGGAGTCGCTCAGAACTCATCGTTACGTGGGAGGTAATTTTTCAGTCCAAATGAGCTATTTGGAAGGAAAAATACTTAGCTGGTCAGGAAGAACCCTGGAAAATAAAGTTATTTGCTCATGATGGAGACTGGAAACATGCCCTACCAGCCTCCTGCTGATAAACCAGTTAGAGGCATGTTGAGAACCTCTCTTAGACCTTCTTCTTGGAGCCTTCAGACCAGCCTAGAAGACTAGCATTGCAATCCTGCCAGCTGGAGGCAGCCAGGAGTCTCTGGGCACTATTTCCTTTATGATAAACTGGAGACTTTTCACTTCTTATTGACTGAGCTCTCTCTGTGGCTCTGCAAATGGAACACAATGATTTTGTTCATTTGCCTTTTCATCTCTCTCACATGTTCTCTGCTTCTTGCTGAGAGTGGAGAGTAGAAGCCAATGGCCCATTATTCTCAAGGCTTATTTATCTCAAGTTTCAGCATAGGGTACCATTTTATACTGATTTTCAGAAGTAAGAAGCTTTAGATGTGGCCCAGCTAACGTAGTGTCCTGCCTGTAGAGAAGACTGGACCTGCCTCCACCTGGGATCTAATAGACTCCCCACCACAATCTCTCTGTGTCCCCCACCCTTTTCTCTCAGACTCTGAGGCCAGTCAGGGGAAGGACAACCAAAGTCAGGGACACTGCGGCATCTGATTTGAAGGGTCATTCCCAAGAAGGCTATAGGCAGCTGTTCCATCACACACTGGCCCTGTGCACTGGCCGAGGGCTCATGGTTGAGGAAATGGTTCCATCAGACTTATAGGTATCTGTTTACCCACTTCTTCTATCAGTCTATAGGCCTCCTGTGTCCTGTATTCATTGTCTTGTGACCCCTATTTTACTTTTTCCCATATGTGTGGATATGACCCTACAGGCTATGAGTTTGAGTGGACCTCTGCCCACAGGGCCTATGAGTGATGGACTGCTGATCCATGCCTGCTGACCCATGCCCTTACCCCTGAAGCCCACTGCATCAGGGAGAACTACTCACCCAATTCCAGAGCAGGCACTACATGAGGAACCCACTACCTCCACCACGACCATAGCCCTTGCAGGGCCTTCTTGCCCAGAATGTCCCTTCTTATCATTTCCTTGGGACCTAGCCTCAGTGCAACAACTATACCTGGAAGGAATCCTGAGGGAGCCAGGCAAATAAGCCTCATCCTCAGGAGGGGACAGAGACTTTTTAATGGTGACCAGGCCCTCTATCTATTCACAGTCCAGAGATGCCTCTTTCCCTGAGTCTATATTCAGGCTCTAAAATCTTTGGCACTGCTTATGGCCAGATCTGGGACAGGATCTGCCTCTTAACCTCCCCCAACACATACACATACTCACATACTCAAACATGCATATAATTCATTCACACACATGAATATACATGAATACATACATACTCAAACATGTACCACAATTCACATATATACTCACACACATAGTTATAAACTTATAAAAACACAGACAGACAGACATGTACACAAATAATCTTCACTTACACATACATAGACTCATATTCATGCACATGCACTCCCAAATAGGACTCTGACAGACTCATACACAGAGCCACTCACACACATGCAAATACACTCACACATACTCTCACACACATGCACACATTCTAATCACTGAAGTATATACACTAACACTCAAACAAACACACAAGAACATGCACTTCTTCTTGTACTGTGCACTCAGACTTTACCAGCAAGAGTTGGGCTCTGTCTTCCAGGATAGAAAATATAGAGGCCCCAGCATCAAACTCAGTTCTGGTACCCCAGTTGAGGGGCCTACTCAGTCCCAGTGTGTCAGAGTGTCATGAGATGGAGAGATTATGGGCATGAGGACCCAGAGCTAGAGGGGCTGTGGGCTGGGGTGTCTCACAGTAGCAGAAGGGACTCAGATTCTACCCTCTCAGGGACCAGAAAAGTCACAAACAGGAATAAGTGAACAAATAAACAGCACCTACTCTAGAACAAAACGAATTCTGTAGATCAACTCTCTTGGTAACAGGAACGTTACCTAATTAAGCACAAAACATCTTCATTTTTTGTTAATGATTGTATTATGTTAATATGTATCTAGTTTAATTTTTTCACTTTATTACCTTTAATATTTTAATTATTTTATTTTTCTGATGATTTGGATTTAGACATCATAATTTTCAACACTGTCAATAATACACTTGCCTGCAGTAGTACACATCAGCTACACCAGATTGTCAGCCTCTTTTTGTAGAATTAGCACAGTTGTATTTTTTTAAATATCAGGGAAAGTGCATACCACTGTCACTACTAATAATTAGATATGTTTAAAAATATTGGAAGTTCCTTATACCTTCATGTTGCAATAAGATTTTATCTTTTATACTGTCATTGCACAATAAATATATTACCTGTACCTTCAAGAATTTACTGAAAATGCAGGAAAGGAAAAGATAAATATCTTTAAATAATTAACCTTATGTACTAACTTTAAAAATCCACATTGAAATTATATTTAATTTTTTTAAAAATTGGCAGAATCCAAGCCATTTTATTATTTCAACTTATAGAAATTATAAAAAATATTACAGATAAAAATACTTTAAAATTTTTAATTTATCTATAAATACTTTAATTAAGGAAATTTTTTGAATTGGCATTTCACATAACACTAATTTATCACCATATTGTTCATCAGAGAGAAGAGTCCTTTCTCTCTTCTTGAAAGTTGCATGCATGTGTACGTGTGTTTGTGATGGGGGTTTGTAACATATCTCTTTACTCCATGGTTCTCTTCTCACCAAGCCCATTCCAGAGGAGCTGCAGAATGGAGACGGCTTCGGCTATATTGTGATGTTCCGTCCAGTGGGATTAGTTGCCTGGACCGTGGAGAAAGAGCCATCAGTGGAGGCCTCAAAGTTCGTGTATAGGAACCAGAGCCTCAACCCACTGTCCCCTTTTGAAGTCAAAGTGGGTGTGTACAACCAGGAGGGGGAAGGTCCGTGGAGCGCTGTCTGTATTATCCACTCTGGGGAGGACGGTGAGTTGCCCTGGCTTCCAGTAGCTTCCCGAATGAGCACATGCATTTATTTTCCTTGCCCTTGCCAGTGTGCTGAGGACAGCCCCATCTCTCTCTGTTAGCAGAGCCTCGCCTGGCCCCCAAAGGGACATCCGTGCAGAGTATCTCGGCTTCAGAAATGGAAGTGTCCTGGGAAGCCATTGGCTGGAATGGGAACACGGGCAGAGTCCTGGGCTATGAGGTAATTCGCACTTCCAGTTCCCCATAGGTTGCTATCTCTGGTGCCTGTTTCCCTGGACGTCAGCACAACATGTGTCTTAGCTCTGCCTACTGGGCCCTTGAGTAAGTGAGAGTGGCCAGCGGCTTACATGGGCCTCACACTGCAGTGAGTGCTATGTCCAGGAAAGGTGTCCAAAGTCCTAGCCATGAAGATTCTCCTTGGAAAGCCCCCTGTGATCGAACCCTGGATTGGGAATCACCTTATGCAACTCAGTGCCTCACTACATTTAGCATTCACAGCTGATAACATTTTTAGTTCACTTGCAGTAGGAATAAAGTGTAATTGTCAGGCAGAGAGAGCAGCCCATTTAACAAGGATATTCTTTCCATGTAGAAGGGTTGTTTGATTCCTGGCTTTGCATGGCCACTGAGCACACCTCAAATTGACCCTAGAGCACTAAGCTGCATGTCACCACTGAGCATGAATGGGTGTGGTCTAACCAATGGGTGGTCATCTAAGTTGCCTTGACCTGTCCTTGCATTGCCCATTTATTTTACTTTCTCAGGATCCCTGAGGTGTCCACAGGCCCTCCTCTTGCTGTGGCCTGCTTCTGTGTGTCTGCTACTTTCAGTCCTTGCTCTTTTTTAAGATCCAGTAACCCACTCCCCATGTTGCCTGTATTTACATCCTTTCTGATTTTTCCCTCCCTATTACCAGTCCAGCCCAAGTTCTTCCTGACCAAACCTATCCTAAGCTGAAGGAACTCTGGATGAACGTCTATATTCTATCTGTCTATGCCATCAGCAATGTATTCCATGCAGTAAAATATTCATGTAGACTCGTATAAAAGAGCCTGCTGCTTGCCAGCTCTGGGGTTGTCACAGCACCCCAGGATCTCGCTCAGTCAAGACTTTGATGGGTGTGAGGAGGCTGAGTAGTTTCTGTTCTTTGTTAAAACTGACGTCTTTCTGCATTAGTCATAAATAAAAGTGGATCTGAGTACCTTGTATTTAGGTGTAAACAGAAGTCCTGGTGACTGGGTTGGGTTGAACAATTATTCCTATTAGAGCAGATTGACCTCGACCCCTTCCTCCTAAAACTATTTCTTTCCTCTCCATCTCACCATCATGCCTGGTGTCCAGACATTACCACAGGAGGACACTTTTGTTTGTTGTGAGCAGGTTTTGTACTGGACAGAGGACTCCAGAGGTTCTGTGATGGGCAGGATGCAGGTCAACAGTAACATCACCTCCCAGAATGTCAAAGGGCTGCGTGCCAACACTCTCTATTTTGCTGCAGTGAGAGCCTACAACACAGCTGGGCCAGGCCCCTCCAGTGCACCGGTTAACGTCACTACCAAGAAGTCCCGTGAGTTCCCATTTCCTCCTGGGTTCTGGGTAGAATCCCAGATGCGGGGAGATAACAGCTTCATCCATCCCAGGACCAAGCTTATTTCCTATGACTGCCTTTTTGAGGGTTTCTGGGGATACATAAAGAGATGCTAATAGCTAGACCTTTGCCTGCTCAGGTACTTTTCAGAGAAGAATCCCTGAAATCCAAAAATACATTTGACCTGGGCAGGTTCTGGCCATGGGCTTTAAAAAATGGACAAGGCTTGAGAGTCTCCTAGGTACCATTATGCTCACCTCTCTGGAGACCAACAGACCATGGGCCAACAGACCATGTGCTCATGCCCCTGATCTCCCCTGATGGTTTATTGTCCCTGTACCCAAGGATCATGACCATGTTGCAATGTATATTGCACACCCCAACTGTGGTGTTGCTTGGTTGTAGGTGCTTCTGAATCTAGTTCACAGACTCACATGGGTGCCTGGGGTCTTCAGTTATTTACAAGACTGTCAGAAGCCACTTGTGTAACAACTTGCTTTCTGGAATTTCTTAGTGGTTCTCATATAAAAAAGATCCCTGACCTGCTACTCATTCTCTTGGGCCATGAGAATTGTAAAATGACCCCATGTGTCGTATCTCCAACCTCAAGTGAATGAGTCTGAATCAGGGTCACATATAAAATAAGCCAGACCAGGCTGATGATGAAACACATATATTCTGACAATTTTATACCTCTTATCTCCAGCAAGCTGCCTGCTATAACTGTTTTTATTAAGTACAGAGACCACCCCAGGTGGGGCAGTAAGGACATAGTAAAGGCAGATAGCTCAAGCTATCCTGAGCCTGTCCTACCCAGTTTTACATATAAGACAATCTTTGTTTTGGGTAAAATAAAGTTGTAAAGAAACAGACATAAAGAAACCATGAATGATCTTTGCTTTGAGTAAAATAAGGTGTAACCTAACAACAGGGCACACTAGGAAGAGACACGGGAGATGTGTCTGTGATCTTTCATGACAAATGCACCTAGCAGTTTTGTCCTTAACTTGGTTTGAGGCCTAACAACTGCTGTCCATGTGTCCTCAGACCAGGGTCACAGATGCCACATACATTCTCAGATGTGCTGGCCCAGTCTGGATAAGACAGCATTCTTGGAGCCCATGTGAGGGGTACTCCTGTCCTCTCTGTTGTCCTTTTCTAGCATAAAGATGTGCTGATCCCTGAGAGCAGCTAAGACTGAATAGACTAGGAGGGCCTGTGGAGTGGGTTTCTGTGAGGGCAGCACCTCTGAGTCCTATCTTACCTATCAGATCTTCACCATAAAATTAGCCATGAAATTCTCTGAAGATGTCACAAAGCCACTTTGGGACACAGTTCTGATCTTTCTATAGCCACATCCCATCCAACTGGGCCACAGGGTGACTTTGGTCATCAGAGTTCCAACTGTGGGTGATCAGGCAATTAAAGTCCTCAGTAGCTGTGGTTGTGCCCTGTGGTCACTGAATCCTGGCCAGGTTCACACATGCATTTGGTATTGCCTGAAGCTGCTTTTACCCTCTGGTCCTATTCCTGCTCCAGCTTTTCCACCTCAGTATGGCTGGGAGCTGAGTAGAAATTTGTTTCTTGTTTCTTGGGAATTTCAGAGCAGAACTGGGCTCCCAGCATCCACTCAGATACTACTCGGCCATCCCTGATGGAAAGCTCCACAAAGCTGCAACTATGGAACTGCTCATCTCTGCATGCCGTGGAGTCCAGAATACAGAGGGGATGAGGGCCATGGGACACTGGAAACACACCGAGAACCCCATGTGTCTCTCAGGCATGCTCCCCAGAGTGCTCCATGCATGTGTGTGTGCATAGTTCTAAGCATACACAGTCTCATGGGCAATGAAGTTTGTTCTGCCAAGGAGTCACTAAAGCTACTGAGAAGTATCCAATTCTCATGATTCTATGCAGGCCTGCTTCAGAGAAGCAGACAACAGCTGGGCCAAAAATCCTCTCCTTAGGGCCAAGTCCCCACCATGACTCTCCTGTGCCACCCCTGCTACGAGCATGTGCTGGGATGATATGTCAGCACCTAGTAGTGCTACATGATGTTAATAGCTGGTGCTGGGACACTGTGTCCCCATGTCCTCACTAACTATAAGGTTGGAAATCAGGACTGAGAATATCTGTGAAAGTGCTCTGTGGTTTGTAAATTTGTATCTGCACACCACAGAGTGCCCTTTCCATATAACAAGACATTATGAGGTATGAGGACTAAAGACATGTATGAGGCTAATGATAATTCAGTATTTAATAAACAGGCCCTGAACAAAAGGGCCCAGTTGCATCCCTGATACCACATGGTCCTATGAGCATCACTGGAGGTGGTCTAAGCACCCCTTTACTGCAGTGCCTGAAAAATACCATATCCTGCACCTCACATTGCCCAACAAATCTGTTGGCCTCATCAGCCTGTGGACTGACATTACTAAGAATAGTATTGATCATGATTGTCAGAGATCACCTGCTTTTCCTCAGGCTGTGGTACCTATATATTCTGATAGGGGACTGCCTGCAGTGTCTCATGTTTCTGTCTGTTGGGATCAACTATGCTAATTCGGAAAGAAGTCCTTTTTTGGAGGTGGGTATGGCACCCTCTTTGACACTCCTTGCCTACAAGGATTTCTCTAAACCTGGTGAGGCCTCACTAAGACAATAGAACCCCAAATGTGAAATAACCAGAAATGGAAAATGCACCTTTAGGAAATGAGTAAGCTGCTGAGGCTTGCTGGGGAAGGCTCATCTGCTGAAGATCACTCATCTGTTGGGAAGGTTGTGTTCTCATGTGACACATGAGACAAAGAGCACTGCCAGTAAAGTGTCTCTGATAAAGGCTTATTCTGAACGCAGTTCAGAATTGGTATAATGATTGGTAATAATGATAGATTTGGTACTCTCTTAAGTCCATATCTGTTTTTAACTGTGAGTGTTAATAGTTTAGTGGAAAAGGAGTGTCCCAAAAGCAACTAAGCTATATAATTGTATTGTGATGCACACAGATGACCTGTGAACAGAATTCAAATTTAAAACTAACAGGAGAAAAATATTTACGTCATTTCTAAGAAGGAAGCCAAGAAGGATGTTGCTCTAGGAACAGAGGAAGAAGTTTCCAGACCCAGAACAGAAAGTGTTTACTGACCTGGGTTGAATTTGACCTGTAGCTGACTGACTAGCTGTGTGCTAGTTTTTTCTTGCTGTAAATTTGCAACCCAACCATATTTAAACATGATGGAAGTATTAAGCTTTTATTTCATCTAGCTTTTATGTTATTTCTCTCTTGCCCAAATGTCAACCCCATGCTGGTCCTTAGAAATGTAACATAAGAAGTTGTTTTTGAATAGAGCTCACAGTATGAAGTACAGTACATATAAATGCTATCAACAAAAAATTTGATCATAGGAGAACATTAGAGGCATGAACATCTAGCTTAGTGTGGCTCTGTCATTTGATTAAGAGAAAATGGTCTGGGCAGTCTTTGGAAGTTGTTTGGAAAGGCTTAAAACCCTAAAGTGCTTATTTGTTGAGATTTCCTGTTGAGTTTCTGAGTATTTCATGGGAACATGTCCAGTGACTCATGTTTACACCCTCCCTTAGTGACATAGCACTAAGCTGTCAAAGTCAAAAGAATCACAGTATCACCTAGATACACAAAGTCTAGTTAGCCATGGCATCAGTCTCAAGAAACCATTACTGCTATTGATGCTTGCACAAGCTAGAGGAGATACTGATGCAGTCTCAAACTCTAAGACAGGGGGCTGGAGTGATAGCACAGCGGTAGGGCATTTGCCTTGCATACAGCCGATCCAGGATGGAAGGTGGTTTGAATCGCGGCATCCCATTTGGTCCCCTAGGCCTGCAAGGAGCAATTTCTGAGCACAGAGCCAGGAGTAACCCCTGAGGGTCGCTGGGTGTGACCTCCCCATCAATAAAATAAAATAAAATAAAATGAAATAAATGTACTGGGCAAAGGCAAAATTCTGAGAGTCACATCTATGGACAAAAGGAAAGAAAGACTGAGAACTTCCCAGGTAGAAAGCTAAGACTTGGTAACCTTACTGAAAAGCAGTTAGAACCCATTCAGGAACCCTGTTATAAAGCAAGAATCCTGAATAGAAATTCATGGTATCTAAGAAGAGGATTATCAGCAAATTTAAGAATTTCATTTTTTTAAATATATTTTTATTTAAGTAACATGATTATAGTTGGGTTACAGTCACAAACAGAACACCCCCTTCACCAGTGTAACATTCCCCTCTCCCAACGCCCCCTCCCCCCTTCCCATCCCCTGCATGTATTCGAGACAGGCATTCTACTACAGTTATTTGTTTTTAAGTTTAGTAAATTGTTTTTTTTTCTTAAAGGATAAGGATTAAAAAAGAATAATAAAAATGTGACAGTGGCAATTGCTGTTGTTTGCATAGGCCCAGAAAAATATGGGAAAAATGAAAAAAAAAATCCTTGGCCTGATTACAAGAAACCCTCACCCCCAAAGTTTATTAGCATAAGAATGACTCTGGGCTCCAGGCATACCAGTCTGTCCAATCTGAGTCATTCTCCCTGGTCCCGGTGAAACTTTTTCACAATTTAGAAGTTGTTGATATCAGGTTCCTATATTCTGGTTTCTATGCATTTCTTTCATCGAAGTCAGGTTGATGTGGAGCATCCTCTAGTTTCAGTATACCATTAGATGCAGAGTGATCTGTCCTGCAAGCAGGCTGTAGTTGAGTTGTCTGGGTGTTGAGAGAGCACCTGCAGGAGCCGGGGAAGGGACTGGTGAATTTCCGGCTTCCAGCAGAGTCAGAAACTTTAGCAGGCAACATGGGGATGACATGGCTCCATGCGCTCTTCGCTTGGCCAAATCACAGACCAAACTGGTATCTCGGAAACAACACCCTCCCTCTTGACTATTTCTAAAACACAAAAGGGACACGTGCAACTCCTTTGTATATCTCAGTTGTATTCCCTTAACATCTATATTCTTTTCGAATTATCCTCTTATACAGTGATAATTTTGCCCACTGGTTTTTTTATTTGATTGTTTGTTTGCTTTTCCGCCATTGAGATCTGTTTTATAAGCAATAATGGTAGAAGAGTATCTCTGTATACAATACATGTTTGAAACAAGTTACGGGAAATGTTGGACTTTATGTGTTGGTCCCCAGATGCACCAACAATATCTTATGGCAATGTTTCTCTTTTGCATAAGCACATTAAAATGGGAAAATAATACATATGCAAACAAGTCCTTATCTAATAGAGATGGAAACACAAAGTTGGTTATTCAGTTAGGCCTTATACCCTGAACATTGGCATAATGATTTGGCTTACGTCTCAGAAGAATGGGCAATATCCATACACTCCTGAACAATGGATAAACAACCACAATTATCTATAACATTACCAGGATCCAAACCTCTACCAGAAAAATCCAACCATTGCTCTGGCATTGTCTTACTCCAAAGAATTTTATTTTAATTGGAAACCAACTACTTTGGACACAATAAAAATTAGGTTATATCTATAAAGCACAAAATGTTATTTTTTCCCCATTTTCCTTGGATTATTCATCCTCATGTTGTTTTCAATAGTGTTAGTGCTTATTCTTTGGCTGATCCAAAGAGTGCTGAGGACTTCCCACTGTCATCTTATGTCATGCCTCATTCCCACCTCTTCTGATACCTACCATCCCTAACTCAGTCACTTCAGTGCTGCTGCCAGAGTTCAAAGTTAGTTTTCATTTGTACTATCTATCACTTACTTCCTCCATATATATATGAGTGCTATTATCTGGTGTTCTTCCTTTACCCTCTCACTGATTTGTCTTAACAACAATACCCTCTAATTTCATCAAAACTGTATCAAATGATATAATGTTTATCTTTTGTTATGTATCAGTAGTGTTTTAGTTAGTTTTCCATCCGTCCATACATACAGTTTCTTCATCAGCATGGATGTCATTGGCAATTGTGGTAGTTCCAGACCTTGATTGTTATAAAGAGCATGTCAATGAATATACATGTGAATATATCTTTTTAATGTTAATGTTTAATGTTTATGTTTATGTTCTTGGAATTGATGGTTAATTTAATGTTTAATGTTGATGGTGAAAAGTAGAATCTCTGGATTTTTGGAGGCTCTGTTTTCTATTGAGAGACTCCCCATAGTCTTTTCTTTTTATTTATTTATTTATTTTTTTATTTATTTTTAATTATGTGAACAATTATGCAAAGAAAGAGGACTAGGTAAAGTTACAATAAAAGGGCAATCACCCAAAAACAGAGTTCTCAGTAAAATTCCCCTGCTGACACCTTAATTTTGATCTTACAGTCAAAGAACATTAAGAAAAATAAAACCTAACCCATGTACAATTTCTTTGTCCCTCAAGTCCCACATTGTAATACATTATAACATTTCTTAGCATACACCAACCAGTCTAAAGCCATTAAAATTTATGTAACTTCATTAACTTGAAGGCATAGTAGTTTTTTACATTTCCATGCACATGCATATTAGTTTGTTAACCTCAAAATTTTTTTTTAAGGTTTAGAGTCAAAGGAGCACAGTAAAACGATGTTAGAGTGGCAATTATCATTGGCATAGGCCCACCAAAATATGGGGGACATGGGAAGGAAAGGCCTTGGCCTAAATACAAGGATACCCTACCTCTGAAGTTTCCTGGAATAAGACCAACTCTAGGCTTCAGGAAAACTAGTTTGTTTAATCCAGGTCATTGTCTGTAGTGCCACTAGTTTTATTTGTCACACAGTCTCTGTTGTTGGTATCATGTTTCTGTATTGAAGATTCTGGAATCTACATATACTACATTGAAGTCAGGATGGTGCAGAGCGTCCTCTAATTTCCACTCACAATTAAAGGGCAATGCAGAAAGCCCTGTTCAGTAAGCAGGTCATTGTTGTTGTTAAGTCTTCTCAGTGTTAAGGGAAGACTCTTTTGAGTAGATCGATGTCAGAGAAGCAGTAGGGTCTTCCCTGGTAGAGAATAGCTTCTAGGTGATGTTATAGACCACTTTGGATGTTTCATAAATGGCTTCCCTGGTTCTGGGGTGAATGGAGAATGCCCATTCTTCTGAAGCCTGTGCCAGGTCATTATGTCAATGTTCGGGGTGTAAGGTCCCATTGCTCTACAAGATTTGTGTGTTCCTGTCTCTATTAGATGAAATTTGATTTGTATGTATAGTATTTTCCATTTTAATGTGCCTATGCAAATAAGGAATAATGCCACGTGGCGTTATCAGCGCACATGGGGACCGCAAGAACAAGTCCAACAATCCCCATGACTTGGTTCAAACATAAGCATTAAACTGAGGGACTCTTTCACCAAAATTCCTTATTGAACAGTTCACAGAGAGAAGAAAAGATAAAAAGTGGGGAAAATAAACAATCTGATATAAGACAGTGGACACAATTATCACCATTTAAGGGGATATTCAATAATAGCTATTGCAGTTAAGGAAATATATCTACAATATTCAAAGGAGATATGTATGTTCCTTTTATGTCATTAGAGATAGTCGGGAGGAGGGTGCTGAATCCTGGACACCCCTGTGGTCTGTGATTTAGCCTTCTGGATCTGCAAAATTACTCCCGGCAGTTCCATTGTAGGAAAATGCATTTGAGTGGGAACTAATCAGAAACCTAGTATGGTAGCAACCACAGTTACACAATGAAGGAAAGAAGAGGCCAAGAGGCCGCTGAGAGTAAACAAGTAGGAAAAGAGTACTGGTTTCTTCCCAGCCTGAGTCCATACTCTCATTTTCCTTTTCAATATATAGCGCCCCCCCCCCCCGCGTGGTTTTTAAAATGCAGACCAATGAGGAAAAAAATTACCAGTGAATGTCCCGACATACACTAGTGCTGCATTGGCTCGCCCTCCTCCCCGTGCGCCCCCCCCCCCTTAGAGGGAGGGAAGAAAATGGGGAAAGCAAGAGGACCACTATAGAGGCTGCTTCCTTTTAGCCACATGTCAGCTGTGTCAAGATAAACGCCCTACCCGCTATGCTATCTCTCTGGCCCTCTGTTGTTTTAATTAACATGGATTTATAGTGAGTTTAAAGTCACTATAAATTGAAATTCCACCTCCCATCTTTTGTTTTCTCATAATTTCTATGACTGTTCAGTGAGTATTTTAGTTTCATAGAATTTTTATTTGTACTTGTTCTTTTCCCTTAAAGAAGGTCATTTGAATTTTATATAGATTTCCTGAAATGTATATAATTTCATTATAAAATTATAATTTTAAAATATCATTCTATTTAAATTATATTTAAAATTATTATTACATTTAAATTATAATTGTAAAAGTATGATCATTATAAACTATGTAGATTATAATTACAATTATAAAATTATGTAGATTTCAGAAAATCTATATAAAGTTTTGGTTATATGATAATACCTATATTGTCTATGTTAACTTTTTAAAAATTTTTTAATTTGGTTTTTGGGTCACACTGGCAGTGCTCAGGGATCACTCCTGGCTCCACGCTCATAAATCGCTTCTGGCAGGCTCTGGGGACTATATGGGATGCTGGGATTTGAACCACCGACCTTCTGCATAAAAGGCAGAAGGCCTTACCTATATGCTATCTCTCCGGCTCCAACTATGTTAATTCTTCTAAACCGTGGAATATTTTTTATTTTCTTATGTCTTGTTTTATTTCTTTTAGTAGTGACTGATAGATTTTAGTGTATAAATATTTTGCCTCCTTTGGTAAGTTGATTAGTAGGTATTTAATGTTTTGAATACAGTTGCAAATAATATTTAATTTTTTTTTCCTTAGGCTATAATAATAGTACAGCAGGTAGAGTGCTTTCCTTGCACACTGCTAACCCTTGCTTGATTCCCAGCACTACTTGTGCTCCCCTAACCAACCAGAAAAGATCCTTGAGCATAAAGTTAGGACATATCCCTGAACACTAGTAGGTATGGTCCACAAACAAACAAAAATCCCTTTATCCAAGCTTATTGTTTTCATACATAGATACAACAGATTTTAGTGTGCTCATTTTGTACTTTACTGAATTGGTTTATTGTTTCCAGGAGGTTTTTTTTTTTTTTTTTGGTGGAGTCTTTTAATTTTTTTTGTGTCTAATACAATGCTACTTTCAAAGTTATAGTTTAGCTTCTTTTGAAACATGAAATATTTAAAAAATTTTCTTGGCTAATTATCATATCTAGTACCTTCATAATAATGGTGGAAATGGACATCTTTGACTCTTCTGTTAATAGAGAAAACTTTCAGGTTTTATTAATGATTATAATGCTTTCTCTGAATTCATGGAGTAATTTCTATTTATCTTAATTTTATTTATCATAAATGAGGATAAAATATTATAAAAATATATACTTATTGATAATATGTCTTATCTTTGTTGATGTGGTATGCGGCATGAATTGATTTTGAATTGTTTTTTATATAGTAAACTATTTTTTGCATTCCCGGATTGAATCCTATTTGATCATGATGTTTGAGTGTTTAGATATATAGATTACAAATTCAGCTCACTAAGATTTTGTTGAGAATATTTCAACATGCATTTACTAAAAATGATGTGCAATTTCACTTTATTTTTCTAATTTCTTGTAACCCTTCCCCCAACTTCCTGACTATCATCTGACCTGGATGTCAGACCCTTCCACATCTGGGCGTGGTCTGTGATTGGAAACAAAGGGGTTGCCTGAGGTATGGGGGAGAAGCCTGAGCAAGGAAGACGCAGCTGGTAGAGAAGAGAGAGAGCTTGGTTGCAGAGAGGCTTTTTAGCTTAGAAGTCATGTGAGATATGCACATGGTGGATAGGGCCTTATTAATAAAACTTTATGTCTCCTGAAACTTTGACTGCTGTGGATCAGTTCTTCGCCGTCACCCTGATACCTGCAGACCCGCCAGGCCATTTATAGGCTGCAGGCGCTGAGCCTGGCTGAGAAAGGCCTCATCAAGCTCAAATAGGACTTTATAATTAAGAATTAATACAACAATGTCTCTGCTTTTGGTATTTGAGTAATGTTAGCCTCTAAGAAACTGTCAATAATAATCCTTGTTTCTTTGATTTTTTTGGAAGAGTTTTAGAAGAATAAGTAATATATATTTTTGAAGGTTTGGTAAAATTCACTAGTAAACTACATGGACCCAGGCTTTTGTTTTGAGAAGAATTTTTTTTTTCTGCTTCAATTTCTTTAGTCAGTAATTGAGTAATTGGTCTCTTCAGTTTTTTTGTTTTTTTGTTTTTTTTTTATCTTATATTTTTATCTTCATTTTTGGTAACTTTTTTATTTCTCAAGATATGAGCTTTGGTGGATTGTGCTGGTTTCCTTTGCTTGGCAGACACTTGGGGGCCTCCCCAGGCATCCCCTGACGGCTTGCCTCGGCTGAGGTGAGTGTTTGGGGGCCGGAGTTGCGGATCAGGCTGACTGCTGGACCCCTAGGCCCGGCAGACATTTTGGGACCTCCCCCAGCCTGCATCAACCTGGGAACTTTGACCTCATTCAGCATTAATCTCTTCAAGGCGTGTCTCGCTGAGGCTGTGTTTTCTGTTGGAGTTGTGGATTGTGCTGGTTTCCTTTGCTTGGCAGACACTTGGGGGCCTCCCCAGGCATCCCCTGACGGCTTGCCTCGGCTGAGGTGAGTGTTTGGGGGCCGCGGACTCCACCTCGCCAATGAGTACCACCACAACACGTAGAAAAACCCACAGCGTAAGCGAGACAATGGGGAGACTACGCAGACCAACTTCAACCATAGAGAATGAAGATGGAAACTCTGATGACCCAACAACGACCAACTACCTAAGCAGTCTTTCAGAAATGGAGTTTAGAGACGAAATATGGAGGTTGCTAACAGATATCAAAGAAAGTATAAATCAGAGCACTAATAAAAATCAAGAGAATATGAAGATAGAAATCAGAAAACTCCAAACTGAAATATCAGATCAGATAACAGGTCTGAAAAACTCAATAGACGAATTGAAGAACATAATGGATGAGTTTTCCAACAGGTTAACAGCAGCTGAGGATAGAATTAGTGCTTTAGAAGACGAGATGCATAACAACTTTACACAGCAGAAGAGATTAGAAAAAAGCCTCAAATCAAATGATCAGACAATGGAAAATTTACTCAAAGACTATGAGAAGATGAAAATAGAAGTCTTTGATAAGCTCAACAGAAATAACTTCAGAATCATTGGAGTTCCAGAGACCCAAGAAGAAAATCTTCAGGAAGAATCAATGGTTAAGAACATCATCACAGAGAAACTACCAGAGCTAAAGAAAACATGTGACCAAATCCTGCATGCCCGAAGAGTACCAGCTAAAAAAGACCCCAGTAGAAACACCCCAAGACACATCCTAGTCACCATGATGAAACCCACCGATAGAGATAGAATACTGCAAGCAGCAAGATCGAAAAGGGAAATTACATTCCACGGAGCATCCTTGAAATTTACAGCAGACCTGTCACCAGAAACACTCAAGGCCAGAAGGCAGTGGTGGGACGTAGTGGCAAAACTCAATGAAATAAATGCTTCGCCAAGAATATTGCACCCAGCAAAACTAGTTTCAGATTTGACGGATGTATGCACGGCTTCACAGATAAACAACAGCTCAAAATCTTTGCAGACTCAAAACCAGCCTTAAAAGAAAAACTGAAAGATCTACTCTAAAAACAAGACAGAACAAAAAACACACCAAACTTCTACACAAAGATGGCAATAAATCCCATGACAATTATTTCTCTCAATGTCAATGGACTAAATGCACCAGTTAAGAGGCACAGAGTGGCGAAATGGATCAAAAAACTGAAGCCAACCTTCTGCTGTCTACAAGAAACTCACCTGAATAGTCAGAATAAACATAGACTCAAAATCAAAGGCTGGAGGAAAATCATTCAAGCAAACAACACCCTTAAAAAAGCGGGGGTGGCCATACTAATATCAGATGACACAAACTTTATACTCAGAAAAGTTGTAAGGGACAAAGATGGATATTATGTACTAATCAAGGGATTTGTACAGCAAGAAGAAATCACTCTCCTAAAAATATACGCACCGAATGAGGGTCCAGCAAAGTATTTAATACAATTGTTGACAAATCTGAAGAAGGATATCAATAATAACACAATAATTGTGGGAGACCTCAACACAGGCTTGTAAACACTTGATAGGTCAACCAAATGGAAACCCAACAAAAATATACTAGACCTGCAAAGAGAAATGGATGAAAGAGGCCTAGTAGATATATATAGGGCACTCTATCCTCAGAAACCTGGATACACATTCTTTTCCAATGTACATGGATCATTCTCCAGGATAGATCATGTGCTGGCACATAAAACATACCTCCATAAAATAAAAAAGATAGACATTTTGCAGGCTGCCTTTGCTGACCACAAGGCTCTGAAGTTAGATGTGAACTGCAAAGGGACACAGAAGAAAAAATTTAACACCTGGAAGTTAAACAGCCTCATACTCAATAACCAGTGGGTCCGAGATGAAATCAAGGAGGAAATCAAAAGGTTCCTGGAAACAAATGACAATAAAGACACAAACTATCAGAACTTATGGGACACAGCAAAAGCAGTACTGAGAGGAAAATTTATAGCTTTGCAAGCACACATCAGGAAGGAAGAAGGAGCTTACCTGAGTAGCTTAATGACACAGCTAATAGAACTAGAAAGTGCTCAACAAAAGGACCCAAAAATAGAGAGACAGAAGGAAATAACAAAGCTGAGAGCAGAAATCAACGAAGTGGAAACCCAAAAAACAATCCGAAAGATCAACGAAAGCAGAAGTTGGTTCTTTGAAAAAATAAACAAGATTGATAGACCATTGGCAAAACTCACAAAGCAAAAGAAAGAGAGAAACTTGATAACGCGTATTAGAAATGAAAAGGGGGAGATCACTACAGATACTGCAGAGATTCAAAGGGTATTCAGAGAATACTTTGAGAAACTCTATGCCACTAAATATGAGAACCTGGAAGAAATGGATAAATTTCTGAACTCATATAACCTTCCACGGTTGAATAAAGAAGAGGTAGCATATCTAAACACCCCCATCACTATTGAGGAAATTAAAACTGTAATCAAAAATTTAACCAAAAACAAAAGCCCAGGCCCTGATGGATTCACGAATGAATTCTTTCAAACCTTTCAAGAGGAACTACTACCAATTCTGGCCAGGCTCTTTTATGAAATCGAAAAAACAGGAATACTTCCAAATAGCTTTTATGAAGCCAACATCACCTTAATACCAAAACCTGATAGAGATGCTGCCAAAAAAGAAAATTACAGACCAATATCCCTGATGAACACAGATGCAAAGATCCTCAACAAAATCCTGGCGAACAGGATCCAGTGCCTCATCAAGAAGATCATTCACTTTGATCAAGTAGGTTTCATCCCAGGAATGCAAGGATGGTTTAACATCCGTAAATCTATCAATATAATACACAACATAAACAACAACAAAAATAAAAATCACATGGTCATATCAATAGATGCAGAAAAAGCATTTGATAAGGTTCAACACCCATTCTTGATGAAAACTCTCAGCAAGATAGGAATAAAAGGAACCTTTCTCAATATAGTCAAAGCCATCTACCAGAAGCCAGTGGCAAATATTATCCTCAATGGAGAAAAACTAAAATCCTTTCCTCTAAATTCTGGTACAAGACAAGGCTGTCCTCTCTCACCACTCCTATTCAACATAGCACTGGAAGCACTTGCTATAGCGATTAGGCAAGAAAAAGATATCAAGGGAATCCAGATAGGAAAGGAAGAAGTCAAGCTCTCACTGTTTGCAGATGACATGATACTCTACTTAGAAAACCCTAAAGACTCTACCAAAAAGCTTCTAGAAATAATAGATTTGTATAGCAAAGTGGCAGGATACAAAATTAACACACAAAAATCAATGGCCTTTTTATACACTAATAATGATAGGGAAGAAATGGACATTAAGAGAACAATTCCATTCACATTAGTTCCACACAAACTCAAATATCGTGGAGTCAACCTGACTAAAGATGTGAAGGATCTATACAAAGAAAACTACAAAACACTGCTCCAAGAAATAAGAGAGGACACGCGGAAATGGAAACACATACCATGCTCATGGATTGGCAGGATCAACATCATTAAAATGGCAATACTTCCAAAAGCATTGTACAGATTTAACGCGATTCCTCTAAAGATACCCATGACATTTTTCAAAGAAGTGGATCAAATAATTCTGAAATTCATCTGGAACAACAAACAACCTCGAATAGCTAAAGCACTCCTTGGGAAAAGGAATATGGGAGGCATTACTTTCCCCAATTTTAAGTTGTATTACAAAGCAACAGTTATAAAAACAGCATGGTATTGGAATAAAAACAGACCCTCAGATCAATGGAATAGGCTTGAGTACTCAGAGAAGGTTCCTCAGACATATAACCACCTTGTTTTTGATAAAGGAGCAAAAAATCCTAAACGGAGCAGGGAAAGCCTATTCAACAAGTGGTGTTGGCACAACTGGTTAACCACTTGCAAAAAAGCGAACTCAGACCCCCAGCTAACACCATATACAAAGGTAAAATCCAAATGGATTAAAGACCTTGATATCAGAACTGAAACTATAAGGTATATAGAACAACATGTAGGTGAAACACTCCAGGACATTGAGACTAAAGGCATCTTTAAGGAGGAGACAGCACTTTCCAAGCAAGTGGAAGCAGAGATAAACAGATGGGACTATATTAAGCTGAAAAGCTTCTGCATCTCAAAGGAAATAGTGCCCAGAATACAAAGGCCACCCACTGAGTGGGAGAAATTATTCACCCAATACACATCAGATAAAGGGCTAATATCCAAAATTTACAAGGTACTGACAGAACTATACAAGAAAAAAACAACTAACCCCATCAAAAAATGAGGAGAAGAAATGAACAGACACTTTGAAAAAGAAGAAAGGCAAATGGCCAAAAGGCACATGAAAAGATGTTCAACATCACTAATCGTCAGGGAGTTGCAAATCAAAACTACTATGAGGTACCACCTCACGCCACTAAGATTGGCACACATCACAAGAAAGGAAAACAAGCAGTGCTGGAGGGGATGTGGAGAGAAAGGAACTCTTTTTCACTGCTGGTGGGAATGCCGTCTAGTACAACCTTTATGGAAAGCGATATGGAGATTCCTTCACAAACTGGAAATTGAGCTTCCATATGATCCAGCTATACCACTCCTAGGAATATACCCAAGAAACACAAATATACAATACAGAAAACCCTTCCTTACTCCTATATTCATTGCAGCGCTATTTACAATAGCCAGACTCTGGAAACAACCAAGATGCCCTTCAACAGATGAGTGGCTGAAGAAACTGTGGTACATATACACAATGGAATACTATGCAGCCATCAGGAGAGATGAAGTCATGAAATTTTCCAATACATGGATGTACATGGAATCTATTATGCTGAGTGAAGTAAGTCAGAGGGAGAGAGAAAGACGCAGAATGGTTTCACTCATCTATGGGCTTTAAGAAAAATGAAGGACATTTTTAACAATATCTCAGAGACAAGAGAGATGAGGGCTGGTAGGTGCAGCTCAGGACATGCAGCTCATCACATAGAGTGATGAGTGCAGTTGCAGAGATGACTACACTGAAAACTATCATAAAATGTGAATGAATGAGGGAAGTAGAAAGCCTGTCTCGAGTACAGGTGTAGGGGGGTGGGGAGGAGGGAGATCTGGGAAATTGGTGGTGGGAATGTTGCACCGGTGAAGGGGGGTGCTCTTTACATGACTGTAATCATACAACTATAATCATGTTTGTAATCACGGTGTTTAAATAAAGATAAAAAAAAAAGATATGAGCTTTGTTGTTTATTTGTTTTTTTGTTTGTTATTTGTTTGGGGGCTACAGTCATTGGTGCTCAAGGCTTACTCTGGCCTCTGAGTCCCTGATAGGCTCAGGGAAATCTATTGGATGCCAGATATTAAACTTGGATCACCCAAATGCAAGACTACCCATTGAATTATTTCTCTAGCACCTTTATTAGAGTTTTTTCATATAAATTAATTTTAAAGACCATGTATCACATAGTCAACATATTTGAGTTTTTATTGCTTTGCTGTGAAGCTTTATTCATTTTTCCTCTCCTTTTTATTATTTCTTCTGCGTCCCTTCAGTTCTAATGATGCTGGTGAAGTCAGATCCCGGATGTAGAAGTCACTGGTGAGGTCAGATCCCAGACAATAGAGCACTCAAAAAGAAGCATCCAGGGGCCACTTTGAAAGAGTAGCTCACTTTATTTTAGGTGAGAAAGGGATATTTATATTAAGAGAGAGTAGGGTGTAAACTCTTGTCAGCCAATCAGGTACGGTGTGAGAGGGGATTAAAACAGGGCACGTGCTTCTGTATTTAGAGAAGACAGGGTAATAGGGGATTAGGAAAAGCAGGATCTGTGCTCTGGGTGTTAAGCAGGATGTATGCTTAAACTACTGTTATATATGGAGGCTTTTTATAATATTTCCCTATAATCTCTGCTTGTTGTCCTACCTATGACATTCCAGGTTGGGGCCCTGTTGAGAGCCTAAGAAATAGTTTTAGAGAGAGGTGCTCTGGGTCTTTTGGGGCAGCTAACTGGCAGGTTCTGGAGTTTTGGAGCTGCTGGAAGGCTGACAAAGGATTCTGCATCCGACCTTCTTGCCCTTTTACCCTCCTGTCTGTGTGGATTATTTGCCTCTGATAAATATTACCAAGATCGCTTCTTTTTCCTAGGGGATAGAAGAATGGGAATCAATTTCTCATTCTGGGAGCTCTTTGAGGATTTATCGATAGTCAGTCAAGGAGCAAATCTAAGCCAACAAGCTACAATGACTTCTTGTGTTTTTATTATTCCATTTATTTCTAAGGTTCTTTAAATTCCTCTTTAACTAATTAGTTGTACAATACTACACTATGTAATCTCCAAAAGTTTGAGGGATGGTTTTTTTATTTGTTTGTTTTCTTTTCTTTGTATGATTAATTTGTATCTTCATAGCATTGTTTTCTGAAAAGAAACTTGGTATGATTTTATTTTCATGACTTTATGAACATTTTTTTTTCATTCCAATTCTGGGGAATATTCTATGTGCAACTGAGAAAAATACAGTTTGAAGTATTTGGATTACTTGGATTACTGTGTGTTCAGCATTTGGATATAGAAAGTCCATATTTATTTGTATTACTTGGATTATTATGTGCTAGTCTCAGGACTTCTAATTACTCATTTAATGTTTTCTGTCTGGTTGATCTTTGCAGTGAGGAGAGTGTAATGAAGTTTTTTACTTACTTTTGTGTCAAAGTTGATCTCCTTTTTAAAATATTAGTCATTTCCTGAAGAACTCATTCTGCCCTTCATTTGCTACCTGTATGTTGATTCTTTAGGCAATATTTTATTTTTATCTTGATTTCTTAATACCTTCTTTAGTTTTAACTCACTGTTGTCTCACAAAAGAATTTCTGTCCCTGCTTATCTTTAGGCTCTCATTTATCTGTATGATTGTTTTCACAGCTGTGTCTGTGTTTATCATAAAAGTGCAAGGCTGCCTCCTGGAAGGAGCAGAATGTTGGGTTTTTCTACCTGATCCATCTAGACACAATAACAATTCAATTTTGAGGAGATCACTATATTGACATTTAGGGAAATTATTGACATAAAACAAATTATTGCTGTTCTCTATAAGATTTTGGGTAGCTTTTGCAGACTTTTTATTTCTTTGATTTCCATTTATTATTTTTATTTGAATTTTGATAGCTCATTTTATAGTGATTGTTGGTTTTTTTTTTTTGCCTTTCGTCAAGATTAGTGTTGTTTACATCATAAATTATAAACACTTCTTTTTTTTGTTTTTGTTTCTGTTTTTGGGTCACACCGGCAGGGGTTACTCCTGGCTCTATGCTCAGAAATCACCCCTGGCAGGCACGGGGGACCATATTGGATGCCGGGATTCGAACCACTGTCCTTCTGCATGAAAGGAAAATGCCTTACCTCCATACTATCTCTCCAGACCCAACATTACTTTTTTTAAATTTAAAGAAAATCTTGAGTTTATTCTGGGAGTCCCTTTATTATCCTCCTTTTTTCACCCATCTTATGTTTCTAATGTACCTTATAGCTTCCAAGTAGGCTTTTCTAGCCTTTTATAGTAGACCATTTAGTTCTTCTTGCAATGCTGATTTAAGGGCCATGAGTAACTTTTACTTATTATTTGTCTGAATATGTTTTGTCACCCCTTCAAATCTAAGTGGTAACCAGGAGGAAGAGAGGATCATTGGTCGAATTACTTTTCATTCATAAATTTGGAAATGTCATGCTGTCACTATTGCCAATAATTTTATTTTTGAAATATTCTTTAAGTCTCTTTTATTTTGGTGTTGTTAATTTTTTCTTCTGCTCCTCTTGGTTCTTGCCATTTTAATCACATTGTGTCTCTGTATCCTTGCATTCAGGTTTATTTTACTGGGCATTCTTTGAACTTCTTGAATCAGATATGCTCCCTCCTTAGATTGACAACACTATTGTTATGTCTTTTATTCACAGTTATTCAACTTTCCATATGGTTCACCTTCTGTAACCATTGTGGTATAAACCATGTTCCCACTAAGCCCCATTTATCACTTACATTTCTTCATTAATCATTTTCAATGTTCTTTTTATTTATGATTTTACCTAAGATACCCAATTAAATTTTGACCTCTTTCATTCTGATTCTAAGTCCTGCCATTGTGTTTTATAGTTCACCTACTGTATTATTCAGCATATTTATTTACAGTTTTCCTTATTTTTCTTCATATGTTCTCTGATCTTATCAGTGGTCTATTCACAGATATTTTTTTTTGTGGTTTTTGGGTCACACCCATCAGTGCTCAGGGGTTATTCCTGGCTCCAGCTCAGAAATTGCTCCTGGCAGGCATGGGGGACCATATGGGACGCTGGGACTCGAACCGATGACCTCCTGCATGAAAGGCAAATGCCTTACCTCCATGCTATCTCTCTGACCCCTATTCACAGATATTTTAATTTCATTGAACAGTATTATTTTTTGGAAGTCTTTCTTGGGGACTTTACAAAGGTTGGGTTTCCTTTGCTTCCATTTATGATGCTAAAATCAGTTTTCTTCAATCTGTTTGATAAAGGCAGATTTGGAGGCTGAGTATCAAGTGATTACAATGCTCAGGAGTTCACCTGAGTACTGCCATACAACACAATATCAGGAGCTCACCTTCATAAACAATTTAAGACGGAGTGGGGCTGGAACACTGATACATGTGGCCAATATGATGAGCAGTAGCTGCAAGGAAATGGTCAGCAGGACTCGGATGTGGCCAGCATAATTGGTGTCTGGACACTGGGCAACAACTATAGACTAGGCTTATGTGAATCTTGGGAAGAAAAGATTCAGATCACAAATGCTCAATCACTTTTTAATAGGGTCTAGAGGCCATTGGGGAGCATTACAAGGAGAACCAGTAGACATCACCAGCTCCATGTGAAGATCAGTCAACTGAACAGGCAGTGACACTTCTATCACTGAGAGCTGAGTGTTCACACTATGGCTTGACCTACTGCTGGCTGAAATGTTCTGGCAGGCAGAGCTTGTGTACTCATAAAGAAAAAGAGTTGAGTTGGGTTGGGCTGGGTATCTCGATGTGACAGAGCAAGTAGTTGCTGACCCTGAACTTGCCCTGCCATTGGCAGGGATGGAGGGATCTACCTCAAACTGCTATACACCATGCAGAAGATGGAGCCTAGCCCTCATCTGACTCAGTCATGTACTTTCCTGTTGTGTGGATATGACAGCAGATCTGCCATGTGGGCTTCTGTCTTCTCAATACCTCCATTCCTGGTAACTCGAGTTCTTATAGCTGCTCTTCCAGACAGACAGATTCATGCTGTACTACACAGTCTCCTGTTTCGGGCTCATCTCATCCTGCTGGAGCCTACAGTAAAACCCTGCTGCCCCATGGCTGCCTATGCAGAGTAGAGTTTTCAGCAGAAACTCAGTTTGGACTTGGTCTTTAGTTCAGTTTCTGCTGTAGATATATTTAATCAGAGATGGTGAGTTGAGGCCATTGTCTTGGTTCAGCCCTCTCCAATTTGTGGGGATTTTTAATATTCTACTCTTTGGAACTGGAGTGGGCCCCACTAAATTTCATAGAAGGTAAAGAGTTTGGATCCCCAGAAAAGAGCAACAACCTCAGGATAGAGAAGACCCACACAGACTCATGCTCTGGCTTCAAAGATTGGCTCTGCACACTTTCTGAAATGAGCACCTTAATGTTATGTGGCACCTTGATGTTGTGGATCATTTTCACTCACAAACAGTATGGCTTTTTCACAGAAGGTGAAAGAAATCACAAACAGCAACCTCACTGAATTTACCTCATTGGTGGCAAGAGTTAGCTATGTGCCAACCTGCGGCTTCAGCAGGGTCCCAGAAATAGATCTTTCACTTCTACAGACAAACAAGATAGACACAGCAATAAAATGTTTTCAGTATACACCAAAGTAGTATGGGGCTGGAGAGATAACACAGTAGTAGAGCATTTGCCTAGCAAGCAGCCGACCCAGGACCAAAGGTGGTTCGAATCCAGGTGTTCCATATGGTCTCCTGTGCCTGCCAGGAGCGATTTCTGAGCAGATAGCCAGGAGTAACCCCTGAGTGCCGCCGGGTATGGCCCCAAAAAAAAAAAAAAAAACACCAAAGGAGTAAATTCATATCTTCAGTTTATTGATTGCATGATATTGTTTATGTTCTTGTTTGTTTTAAAGAGCAGATATAAAAGATCATAAGATCATGGCATAAAATTATACTAAATATCAAAACTGGTATCTGGTAAAATTTTTTATATATTTTTTTCATAGCTGAGAAAAAGATGAAAAAATGCAGTTAGGGATGCATTGGGTGTGGGTGGCAAAAAACTTATAGCTATAAGGGCACTCCTGGCCCTTCAGAAACACCCATTTAACATGTCAATACAAGGTGTTACAATTTGTGATAATTAAACTTCATGAAGGTGTGAGACCCTGGTGGTACTGACTGGTGTCAAAATGATAAATCGGATTGTGTAACCAATGGAGATTTTCCAGGGCACACAGTCCATTATGTTCCACATCTAACCAGTCTGGAAGAATCAGTGTGAACAAGACCCTAGCAAGCAGCGCAGATTATAAAGCAGCATTGTAAGGGATCCACTACTAGAGGAGCCCCAACCTCATGCTAGCTTCGAGCGCCTGAGGAGACCAAAGGCAGCCTTTCCTGGAGTGTCCTAGATGTCAGCACCTTGCAGGGTGGTACCATGCACATACACTATAATCACAGTTATAGTCTCCAGCTCATGGAGATTCCACACGGCAGTCCCTAATAAAAACAAGAAACTGATGACTATAGGCAGGTGACTATCATGGCATATGGAGGTATAAAGTGATTGTTAGGGTACACCTTATTTTACCTGAAACAAAGATCATCCCTGGTTCCTTTGTATGTTTGTTTACAACTTGGATTTACCCCCCAAACAGAGATGTCTTACTTGTGAACCTGGGTGCTACTAGCTCAGAATAGTCTGAGCTATCTGTCCTTACTGCTCCACCCAGGGATGGTCTCTGTATTCAATAAAAATCACAGTTCTGGCAAGAAGCTTGCTTTCCATATGAGGTAGAAGACTGCCAGCCTGCATGTGTTTCACTCTCAGCCTGGTTTGGATTATTTCATGTGTGATCCTCTTTCAGACTCATTCACCTAGGGTTAGAGATATGGCTTGTGGGGTGATTTTACTAGTAGCAATTGAGGAAATTGCTCAGTGTTTTAGTGACCTTTGTACCATCACTTGTAGCATCAGAAATCTTCAGATGCCAATTACCTCCTTATAGGTAGCTGTGTCTGTGCTTCTACTTTCTAGTGGATGATTATTCTTTGCACCTTCTAAAAGCCCAAAGACAGCCAAAGATCTCAGGTCTCAGAAGCAGGAAGTCTTTACAAGAGACATAGGGACAGAACATACAGCTCAGAGTTTTCTGTGGTCCAACCCAGTGACCCAGTCAAAACTTCAATCTCCTACTTAACGATAGTTAACCAGTTAACGGTATGGGAAAAAATTTTTGCACTCAACACGTCAGATAAAGGGCTGATATCTAGGATATACAAAGCACTCAGAACGGTGAGCTCCAAAAAATATAATAAAGCCATAGAAAAAAATGGCGAGAAGAAATGAATAGACACTTCTCTGAGGAAAACCGAAAGATGGCCAACAGACACATGAAGACATGCTCACCTTCACTCATCATTGTTGTGTATGTAAATATTTTAGGGGATTACTATGTTACTCACCCTAAACTGATTGGTGATTGTGCCCTACCCTAGGGTGTGACCTGGCATTCTGCCCCCACGCTAGGGTAGTACCTGATTCTGCTTCCACCATTGGTTGGTATCTGATCCCACCATTGGGTGGTACCTGATTCTGGGGGATAAAAACAAGGGTCTGTGGAAGGCCAGGGCTTTTTGGCTGGAACGGAAGCTGAGTCTTGGGACTTCAGTCTTGTCCACCGAATAAAGCGAATATTTCCACGAGCCTGACTGTCTGCGAGCTGTTTACCGTCCGTTTCACCTCAGAACCGTCGGCTAGACAGGGTGGCAGACGCGTGCTCCGAGCTAGAAGAGAAAGGCCTCATCCTCCATCCCTCCATCAGTCAACCTCTTCAGGGGCTGACTTGCTACACATCATTAGTGAAATACAAATCAAAACTTCAATCTCCAACTCTGATCTCATCAGCGCAATGTCTCCACTTCATTGTTTTAGCAAGTGTTTCTAGATTATCCTTCTTTACTGTCCTGACAACGCTAATTTCCCACTTTCAATTCAATTGAGAGCAAGGACTTTGTCTGGTGGGGATTCTGATTCTCCCTTTTCTAAATCCTCAACAGCAGTCTAGACACCAAGATTGCGACCTACTGTAAGCACCACTGATTGCCAAAATAAGCCAATAATTAGCTAGATCTTAGATCTCTAGCCAGACTTCTTCAGAGGAGATCTCAGACCTCAGTGCTGCGAAAAAGATAATTTCTGCAAACACATGAGGGTGCTGAGATGTGGCTTGCAGCACATTCTTACATTCTTCATAGTTGTGACCAATGGTTGCTTACAGTGCTATTTGTTCTAGTTCCAGCACAGCCCATCTTTAAATTGTCAGACTGATAATTGCTCATGTAAAGGTTCATGTCATGAGTTGGTTTTTGCATGTTCTTTTTTTTTTAAAATATTTTTATTTATTTAAACATTTTGATTACAAATATGATTGTGATTAGGTTTCTGTCATGTAAAGAACACCCCCCATCTCCAGTGAAACATTCCCACCACCAATGTCCCAAATCTCCCTCCATCCCACCCCCGCCACCTGTACTCTAGACAGGTTTTCCAGTTCCCTCATTCATTCTTTTTTTCTAATATATTTTTAAGTAATATGATCATATTTGGGTTACAGTCATAACCAGAACACCCCCCTTCACCAGTGTAACATTACCCCCTTCCCCCTTCCCATCGCTTGCCTGTATTCAAGACAGGCATTCTACTACAATTGTTTTTAAGTTCAGTAAGTTGTATTTTTTTTCCTTAAAGAATAAAAGTAGGGGCCGGGAAGGTGGCGCTAGAGGTAAGATGTCTGCCTTGCAAGCGCTAGCATAGGACGGACAGCGGTTCGATCCCCCGGCGTCCCATATGGTCCCCCCAAGCCAGGGGCGATTTCTGAGCGCATAGCCAGGAGTAACCCCTGAGCATCAAACAGGTGTGGCCCAAAAACCAAAAAAAAAAAAAAAAAAAGAATAAAAGTAAAAAAAAAGTAAAGGTGAGATAGTAGCAATTGCCGTTGTTTGCGTAGGTCCAGAAAAATGGGGAAAATGGGAAAAAAATTCTTGACCTGATTACTAAAAAGGCCTCACCTCAGTTTATTGGCATAAGATAGACTCTGGGTTCCAGGCAAACCAGTCCATCCAACTCCAGTCATTCTCAAGGTCCTGGTGAAACTTTTTCACACTTTAGCTGTTGTTGGTATCAGATTCTTATATTTAAAGACTCTGGGGCACATGTTCTTTGATTTTCCAGTGAAATGCTAATTCATGGAGCTTTCCACCTATGTGGGCACCAAGGCCAAACCCACAGCAATAATGAGGACATTTATTCTGGACATGCCTCAGCTAGTATTAACTCAGAACTTGGGTTGAAAGATATTTCCCAGTGAACAGAATTTGAGAAAATTTGCTTATGAATGAATAGGTCATTTCAAAGGAGACTGAGAACATGGTGGCTTTTGTGAATCATTTAGAACTAGTAGCACCCACGGTTGAGTTCATGTTCATCATTAATTTTGTCTTTAAAGCACCAAGCCAGCCACCAGCAAATATAGCCTGGAAGCTGACAAACTCCAAGTTATGTCTCAATTGGGAGCATGTGAAAACCATGGACAATGAGTCAGCTGTACTGGGTTACAAGGTGAGTATTTGCCCCAACTCTTGATCTTAGCATTTAGTTACTTAGAGACCAAAGAGGAAACATTTGGGAATAAAGAATTTGAGGAGAGGAGCACAGTTTGCTTCTTCCAAACCCTCCATTAAGGGCCATACCAAAGGGTTCTGGCTTTGCATCCCAGAAGCCCAGGGCTAGTTCCTGAGCACTACCAGGAACTACCCACAGTGCTAAGCAGAGTAACTTCTGAGCATTTGGTGTAACCCCAAAACAAATAAACAAAACCTAAACTCATTAGGAGAAAAACCTCTTGGGGACACTCTATTGATTATATCTTTAGATGTCCTCTCACCACTATTGATCATGTCTTTTTGAGTGTTCTCACTACTATTGACGAGATCTTTGAGTGTGCCCTTGCCTAATGATCATGTCTTTGACTGTTCTCTCACTGCTATTGATCATGCCTTTGGATGTTCCCTAGCAAGCAAGACATAATGATGAAGGTATATTGGTGGGAAGGAAAACAGATCTGATTATAGATTCAGGAAGAATTTCTTGTGCACCAATTGGGGCCTGCGATGGACCCAGAGCAGAGCTCAGCTATCTCTGCTGTGTACAAAAACCTTAGCATCTGCCACCGGTATATGTTCAGCCTCTGAAATGGGCAGCATTAGTTACTGCAGCAGGCATCAAAGGCATATGGCTTTCCAGAAAACTGAAAGGTTGGAGTCATTGTGAAGAGGAGACTCAGCTGTGCTCTGGGTATAGAGGCAGATCTATGAGGGTACCTTGTGAGAGGGAACAAAGACAGGCAATGCATCTCCTAGCCTGACACTCCTTGTGTTTAGATCTTGTATCGGCAGAACAAGCAGAGCAAAACTCACATCCTGGAAACCAAAAACACCTCAGCAGAGCTCCTGGTCCCCTTCGAAGAGGACTACTTAGTGGAGATCAGAACAGTCAGTGATGGGGGTGATGGAAGCAGCAGCGAGGAGATCAGGATCCCCCGGATGTCCAGTGAGTGGCTCCTGGCACTTTGTATTGTGGAAATGCAGAACCAAGTTTTGATTTTCACCTGTGATGGACAATCTTATGCTTTCTCTTTTGAGTATGAAAAACAGCTTCATCAGCTGCTCAAGGCTATAAGTAGTACAACTTGTCCTCTGTGCACAAAGATTCTCAAGTTCTTCCTTGGGTCTGCCAGATGCTTGAGAACATGAACAGACATATAAAACACCCCATCCTTGGGTGTAGCTGTAGCCCCATCAGCCCCAAGACAACCCAACGCCCAGATCCACATGCTAAGTGGATTCCAGGGGTTCTGGGATTGGTCTGACCTTTACCACCATGTGGTCGAGAATCATTGCACTACTGTGTGGTTAGTACTTAACAGCTCTGAAAAGGGAAATGTTTGTCACTTCGAAGAGAAAACTCAGGATGAATTGTAGGCTCAATTCCAGTCCTGGGCTGGACTGCCGCTCCATCCTCAAGGGTGCAGCTCCCTAAAAAATAAGGAAAAAATCCGGAGAACAGGATTAAAGATGCCCTCTAAAATTAAATGCAACATATGTGAAAACATTGTACTTAAATGTACTTTCCTGTCCCCACTGCACTCATGTTTATCATCATTTCCTTTATTTGAAGGTCTGAGCTCCAGAGGGCCATTGCAAGCACCTGGCAGGCACCTCCTGTCAGTCCTCAGCATTTGCTACTATTTTGCTATTCAGCCTCTCACCAGATAAAGAAACTATGAAGAAAGATGAGAAAAGTGGGGAGTTGGTTAAACCATCCATCAGCTCTGCCACCTCTTGGGTCACAAGGTACATTCTTGCTCCAGATTTGTTTGGAAATAAATCATGTATATTCCTAATGCCTTGTAAATATATGTGGTATCTTAATAAAATACTTTTAAACACTTCTGAGTTCACAAATAATGACCCAGACCCAGACAAAATAGCATGTAAAATTGTGACTCCTTCTTTCGAATCTCCATATTCCTGGGATATGGGGGTGGGGGCAGGACAAAAAGGGTGAGGGACAGGAGGAACACAAAGGCACCGGTGGTGGTTACCATCACTGTAGTGGGTGCAGTATGCTCCAGGCAATCAACTCTTGTCTTAAAAATTATCATTCTTACTGGAAGTAAAATAAAATTGTCCACTTTTTTCTCTAAAAAATATGTTATGCCAAATCTTGAAAAATTTTATCTCTGAAAAGTATTTTGATGGGAAAAAACTCTGGTTAATAATGTGTTCATCACATTATTTTTGTTTTTGCTCTTCAAAACTCACCTTTTTATTTTTGGCCATACTTAGTAGTAGTGCTTACTCCTAGGTCTCATTAAAGTGGCTCAGTGGACCATATGGAGTTGCTGGGCATTGAACTTGGGCCAGCCACTTGCAAAGCAAATGCTCTATCCATTGTGATCTGGCCCTAAATAAATGTTTGTTTGTTTGTTTATAAAGTAAATTTAAAGAAAGAAAACATATGTAAATTGGGTGCTGGAGCAATAGTCTAGAATGTAGGGCAAATGAAAACATTTATTTGGGGCCAGAACAATAACACAGTGGTCAGAGCATTTGTCTTGCAAGTGGCCTATCCAGGATCAAACCAGGTTCAATCCTGGAATCCTATATGGTTCCTCAAGCCTATTAGGAGTGATTTCTGAGTGGAGAGCCAGGAGTAACCCCTGAACACCTCCAAGAGTGGCTTAAAACCCCCCCAAAATAAAAAGAGCATTTATTACATAGTATATAGAAGACTCTAAAAATGTGTTTCCAAATAAGTTAGAGCAAAGTCATTTTAAAATAAAAGAAAGAAAAATAAAAAAGAAGAGAGCAAAGAAGTATTAGTACAGCAACAAGCAAATTGATGAAAATCATGGTATCTCGCACGATGTCATTAAGTCATTGGTAGAGGGTTTACTAAGCTCCTGTTGCTAGAATGTCACCATACTGTTATTTTACTTGTTTCTGAACATTAAGTGACTTTCGCTACACATTAGCATCTAAACTGGTATTTTCCTCTGGGAATGACAGTATTAAGCAATTAAAGTTGCTGCATGGCCACAAATGTGGCCTGCAGTTCAAGAATTCAAAACATCATTACTGATAAAGTGAAATTTGTAGAATGTGTTTTTGGTTGCCAGATCTCCAGAAAGTACAAGAGTGTGGGAGAAGGGTGCCCACACTCACTCCAAAACAGCCCTGGTGATATCAGCCCAAATACTGGCAGACCTGGAATTTGGTCAGATTTGTGTTTCTGCAGAGAGTAATAGAGAAGAGGTGATTCAGGGATATAGGAAAATTAGCAGCTACATGTTTTGGATACAGTAGGCATGGCTTTGGCAGGGCGAGGTTGGAGGGGCTTGGCCTACCTTCCTTTCAAGAGATTTCCTGCTTTCAGCTGCATGGACCATGTACCTCTGATTTTTCATGGCTAAATTTATATCTCTTTTGAGAACAGAGTGAGTCTATGGAGCTTGCCTGGAACTGGCATGGCAACTGTGTTCAGTTGGCTTCACATATGACATTCACATATTAAGAGTCTTGGTGATGACAATATGAGGAAAATAGCTTATGGCAGAGCAAAAGAAAAGCAGGGTGAAGCAGCTAGGAGGAGTAATCTGATAGCCTAGTGTAACTTGAGCAAAGTTTAATTTTTTTTAATTAATTGTATATCATCTGAGGGGTGGAAAGTAGCTGGATCAAAGCTTGGGTAGTTGCTGTAAACTGTTGTCATGTAGTTTTATGTGCTTTTTACAGTAGATAAATCAAAGAGGAGAATCATTTAACTGGGTTTTTGAAATTGTAAACATTTTTTCCCTGTTTTCTCTGCATCTCTGGAGCTTGTCCCTCCCTGTTCATGTTTAGGACACTTGAAGTCCAGCTTCACAGAGTAAATCTGACTCAGGGACCTAGCTAATGAGGCTCCAAGGGTCTGATATGCTCTGTATGTATTCCAGAAAGAGCACTGAATGCCCCTCAGCCCCAGCAGGAGTGAAAAGAGATGGGGGTGGTTTGTGGAAAATCACTTGGTGTAGACACCTAAATCTAACATTAGAAGTTCCTGTTTTGATGAGGCACTCAGTTGTGTCCTCAGTCTATTTTTCTGGGCTGTAGCTGACACATGGCCTAACTCTGAGCTCCAAGATGAGGGGTATGGAACAGCACCCAAGCTTGCTGTGTAGTTTAGCAGCCTCTTAGTGAGACTAAGGTCTGGTGCCTTTTTGTTGCCCTCAGCCTGAGTTTCCCAGCGTTTCATGAAACTAGGGTCTGAGTTACTATGGACATCCATGGCCTGTCCTAAGAATTAGTACTGATGTGTTCCTGTGAAAGATTTGTTCAGGGGTTTGCACAGAAAGACAGGGAAATCACAACCAGTGACATGTGCAGGGACATACTATTGACGCTTGTGCTGATAGTAGTGATCTGTATAGAGACATGGGCTCCCACGAGCTGGACTTTCCAATGGCAGGTCCTGTATCTCCACCCTGAATTAAGGTGAGTTACTGCCCAGAGATGTGTGTGTCTTCTGGGAAGTGTGTGTTTCTGTGAATCTGTGTACACATATGTGAGTTTGCATGAGTGCTTGTATGCAAGAATATATGTATATGGATGTGAAAATGTGTACATACATACATAGAATGCAAATATATGTGTGAGTGTGATTTTCTTGCATGTGTGTAAGAGTGAGTGTATGTGCGAACATCTGTGAGTGCCACATGTCTGACTACATTTGTGTCTGTGCATGTATGTAAGTGCATGCATTAAGGTGTGTGCATGTGTACTAGTGTAAACATACATAAATGTGTGAAATTATGTGCCGATATGAGGTATTGTACACATGTAATAGTATGTTGTATACGTACATGTGTGTGAACATATGTGCATCATGTGACAATGCCCGTAAGTGTGCATATATGTATTTATGAATTCACATTTTGTTCATTGTTATGCATGTGCAGTGGTACATGTATGAGTGTGCATGAACATTCATGACTGATACTCCATGTTTGTGCTTTCATGTGTGTGTACATATTTATTATTGTGTCCATGCTTATGTTTTGTGCTTTCATGTGTGTGCACGTATTTATTATTGTGTCCATGCTTATGTTTTGTGGGTGTGCATATGCACTTGTGTGAGAGCAGTGTGTATGTGAATGTTTATGTGTTTTCAGGTGTATCACACATTGATTCCTCCGGGAGCACACTTGTTAATTTAAAATAAAAATATGAAGTATAAAGACATTCACGTGTTGGATGAGGCTTCCCCAAGCACTATGTTTCTAACCCCTTAGCTTGGTGGGTCTGATGAAGAAGGGTAGTAGCAGCAGAGAAGGAATTCACAGCAGTCAGTTAAGGCTGGAATCAGCTCGCTTTATTCCTTCACAGCTATTCTACACCATGAGTATCTGTTTTTTGTTTGTTTGTTTGTTTGTTTTGGCTTTTGGGCCACACCCGGTGGCCCTCAGGGGTTACTCCTGGCTGTCTGCTCAGAAATAGCTCCTGGCAGGCACGGGGGACCATATGGGACATGGGATTCGAACCAACCACCTTAGGTCCTGGATCGGCTGCTTGCAAGGCAAACACCACTGTGCTATCTCTCCGGACCCCACCATGAGTATCTGTACCATGTTTGCCTAACTCATGTCTTTCTCTCAGGAGCTCTGTTTCACTCCCATGCTACTTCTCTGCTAAGCTTTCTTTCTGAGCTGCTTCTCGCTGCTTCTCTTCTGGGTCTCTGCCTTTTTCTGCTTCTCCTGCCTCCCCCCAGACAGACTCCCTTTCTTTATCTAAAATAGCCCACCCCATCCCAGGTGAGGGTGGGTCTGATTTTCCAGGTGAGATGAACATCTCAAAATCAGAGGTTAGGGAAACAGGAAGGTGGGGGCAGAATTACACAAATTCATTCCTTGGGAGCACACTCATTCAGGAGCACATTAATTCCTCCAGGACTACACTACTTCCTCCAGGACCACAGTCCTTTCTACAGAAGCACACTCCTTTCTCCAAAGCACACTCCTTCCTCCAGGAAAACACTCCTTCCTTCAGAACTACAATCCTTCCTCCAGGAGAAGAGTCTTTTCTCCAGGAGCACACTCCATCCTTTGGGCCTTCTTGAACTTGACTGAGAATACAGAGCCCATCACCAGATCATTGGTACACCTGGTAGCTGTTCTGAACATGGCTACCCCTTCATTAGAGACAGAAGCAGGCAGTGAAGGGGGAAAGCTGAAGACTCTGAGCAGCCTCCCAGAGGCTGAAGCCCATGGCCTTTCTTCTACAAAAGGAGCTTTGTGCAAGGACTTCAGCCCCCTGACCTTATAGAGGGTTGGGAAGAAGAAAAAAATAAAAGCTCCATTGGAAGGGGACCAGCAGTAGCCAGATTCTGGCTCTAGAACTGAAAGCAAAGCTTTCCATCCCTGATGACTTCAGCAGCCTAACACAGAAAAAGATGGAACTTGAGAATGCAAGCCTAGACAAAGCAAAGCTCAACTGAAGAGAAGTTGCTTTCAGAATCTCCTGCACCTGGGTTATCCCCCCGAAATTAACTTTGTTTCAATTTAATCTCTTGACCCTATTTTCATGGTCACGATATTGCTGGTTAAAATGTGTTTTATCTATATGGATCTAACTGCTATGTTCTAAGCCCCATTGCGAACAAAATTTTGTATCAAACTTCAGTGGTTTAATATTAGTTTGCACAATTCTGGGAAATGCATAATGTTAAGAGTTTTAAAAGTTCATAGCTATCCTAGTGAATGTTTCCCAATTGCTAGGATGTTTTACTGTGAATTATTATGTAGCAGCATTATTCTCAAATTATGTCTGCAAAATATTCTAATATCTTTTTCCACGGAATTCAATGAAACAGAAACTTGGATACTATAGACTCTTATTAACAGTTCCCATTATAAGAATATTTTAGCAAACTTATTTTCAAACTGTATATGTGTACCTGCAGAAAAGTTCTAATGTTTATATTCAGAGAAGTCTTTGAAAAAAATTTGTGATATGTGTAAGATATGGAAGAGGCTGATTAATTTTTGAGAATGATGTATATAATTTAAACTTTGGTGCTTTGAGTTCTGATCTGAGGATCCAGCTCTGGAGAGAAAAGTAGAAGAAAAATTTTCTAATTTTTCTCAATTTTTTTTGTTTGCTTTAAAACAGACAAATTAGAAAATGTAAGGTGAACTCTTCCCCTTAACTTCCTTTTTCCCTAACCTCTTCTTTTGATATGTAAATTACCACCTGGATTACAAGGACCTCTTGATATCACTCTATCATCTCTCATCTAATGGAATATGTACTGGGAGAATTAAGAAAAGGCAGTATAACTTTGCACTTAGAAAGACCTTGAGGTGAGAAGCAACTGACTCCATGTCTCTCTCCTGATTGGCATGGTTTATCAATCCTTCATCGCTACCTGTCTTCAGACCCATCTGTCTGGGGGTGATTTCACAAAGCGTGGGGATTTCTTTTACAATTATCAGTAGGGTAGTGGCATGTGTGGTTAACTAACACACCATTGAAATTTTGAGTTAACTAGCAAAGAATTGACATATTCATTGGCCCACATACTAACATGGTCTTGGCATATGGGTTAACTAACACAGTGTTGACATATAAGTTAACTAACATGGTATTGGCACATTTGAGGAGACAATCTGACACTCATATACATGGTTTCAATGCAGCATTGTTGACCCCAGCTCTTGAGAAGAAACACCCAACCCCATGAGATGCATTTTTGGGATTGGAGGACCCTATTCTCTTTTATACCACCACTGACTTCAGCCTGACCAGTGGTCACTGTAGCCTTCAATGCCCACACACCTTGCAAATTTGTCCCAGTTTTCTATTCACTTTATATGCCTGAGTGATGGTGTGGGATGTCTTCTTTAAACTCCCCCAGCCCAGGAAAAACCTCTGAACACTGCACTTCTTGAAAAACAGCAGCAGAACTCCAAGACCCATAACTTCAGGAGCAGAGGCAGGAGACATACTATCATAAAATGCAACCCAACATGTGGGGAAGACAACAGGACCAATTGAGTTGAGGTGGCCTCATGGTGGATGAATATATGAACAGCATCTGAGACATTTTGTCATTGTCAACAGTGGTGAGATGCCCATGCCCCCTTTTAACAGAGTGTGTGAGAATTGCTTTGGTTACAGAGCTTTCTGATACTATAAGAGCAGATATAAATATAAATAGCAATATAAATAAGTTCAATCATTACTATAATCAAAAGTAAAACGTCATTTTCTCAGAAATTCAGAAGGCAGAAAACCAATACTGTTTTATTTATACTTTTAGGATTTTTATTTCCTGATATTATTTATATCAGATTAGTTTAATTTGGCATATTTTAACCTCCAGTTTATGTGTCAGGATCCCCAGTATATTTTGTAATCCTCAAACGCTGATGTCAGGGCCAAACAAAACTGCAACAAGAAAGAGTTAGAGTAAAGAGAGGCAAAACAAATAGACCAGGGACCTCACAGCTAACCCCCTAGACTGAGGGAGGGGGCCAAGTTTGGGTCCAAGGCAAGGAGTCAGCCAAGAAGAAGATCAGAGGAAAGGGGGACAGTAGGAGTGGCAGCAAAAGGCTCCAGAAATTCAACAGCAACCATCCAACAGGGCCAATTCAGGAAATGCAGCAATTTCGCAGTTCAGCCCAGGATATATATAACTCTGGGCCAGCTGCCCCCAGCAGCAGTTACAAGGGGCCCCTCCAGTCTGACATCATAACCCTTAAAGGGATAGGAGCCCTCTTATGACTGACGTCATAAGTGTCTTGTTACTCTTACACACTGATACTCTGAGTTTTATAGAATTGTTTTGGGTGTATATTGATGCATCTGCAGGCTGAGGAATCTGGTTTACTATTATAACAAGCTATACATGAAGTCAAAATGATAGAAAATATCAAATTTCTGATGTTGGAAATTCATTGTTGCTTTTTTTTTCAGGTCACACTCAATGATGCTCAGAGGATACTGTGTTGAGGGGCTGAATCCACCTCCAACAAACATTAGGGCTAAGCAATTCCTGGGTAAAAGGGTCCGAGGCAGTGTTATTCACATCTAAACATTTAATGAGGGAGTCTGGAGCAAGAGATAGCAGAGAACCAGAGAGAGCAAGCAAGACACCACCTGGGAACACAGGAGCAATAGCAAAAGCAGGAGCAAACAATCAGGCCAGGAGGGAGGCAGAATATCTCTGAACTTGATTCGCTGTGGCATAAGGCTGGCAGGTAGGCAGGTTAGGTGAACTGGCAGGCTGGCCAGGCTAACAGCACCCCCTTTAATTCCAGTCCAGCATGTTACTACCATGAGCAGGCTCTAACTCTATATATCCCAGTCCCAAATGCCCTCTGCTGGCAGTTACAGGGGGTTGTCTCATAACTGATGTCATTGTCTTTAAAGGGACAGGAGCAGGCTTACGGCTGAGTTCCGACAAACTGCACTCAGGAATTACTTCTAGCAAACTTTGAGGATAATATCAGTAGTCAGGGATCAAACCAAGTTCAGATGCATGCAAGGCAAGCACCTTACTTGCTGTATTTTTTTGTTCTGTAAATTCATTGGGTTTTGCTTTTCTATGCTAAAGTTGATTATCTTTTATGAAATTATATAGAGCAACTATGAGTTTTTCTTTCATTCCTTTACATAGAAAAACAATTTTTGAAAAGCAAATTCCTTTCCCCCATTATGTTTAATCTCACTGCTTATGCCAGTACTTGGAGTAGTCCTGGGCAGAAAGAGTAATATTTAATATACATATCTTGCTTTATGGACAATTTATATAGCTAGCTATTGGAACCATTTGTTTTCTCTAAGTTTACTTAGGAAAATAAGTGTTGCAAGCCTGGTGATAATTAAAACCTAACCAAAAACTCCAGATTTTTGGTGGGTAAATAATATAATATTGAAAGAAATAAAATTTGTAAAAAAAAAAAAAAAAAAAAAACATCTTGGCAATAAAATAGTTTTAGAGAAAATAGAATTGCTGTTATTTCCCTGCCTTCAAAACAAATACTTTCCAATCTGGTTGGTATTTAGTTGAAGATACTTATCACATGCAGGGGAAGTTCAGGACAGAAGCAAACTGGCTGGCTCTGTAAATAAATAAAGGAGAGCAGAACAATTTTGGTGTAATGAAGTGTTGCTTTCTGGCCCCCAACGACACCTGTGGAGAAGCCCGCTGAAATAAAGCAGCTCAAAACTGCCCCAGAGCTTATAGCTGAAGTCTGGATCTCTTCTCCTACACAGATATTACTGTTTGCAAATCACTTGGAAGACAAAACCACTCCGTAAGTTGGAATAATATTTATGGTTATGATTTTTCTGTAAAACTATATTGCCCTTTGCAATGGTGCTTGGCAAATCAAGGCCTTTATGGTAGAGTCCCAGGACCAGGCTAGGAGGAGGATGGTAATTCGAAAGAGAATAGTTATTGGATTTGTTGAAGTACATGGAGAATGGATGCATGTTCATTAACAGGAGAAAAATTTTTTGACTCAGACATAGTGAGAGTTAGACCTCATGGAACTGCTGCCTCTGAAGTAGATATTGTAGTGCCAGAATTTGTTCATCAAATGATATTTCTTCCTCATAAGCCTTCCCAGGGTTTCAAACAATAATAATAATGAGTGTCGGCACCTTTTATTACCCCTAAGTACAATTATTATAGAATTCCCCAAACTGACTTGGAACAGGCTAATTCTATCCTGCTTTATGTTGACAGAGAAACATAATTGAATATATTACTGGCCTTTTAAAGTACATTATTTTCCTTATTTATTTAAAAGGAAAAGCATTGTCATCTTCAATTATTGTTATATTTAGACTTGAAAATTCAAACAGCTATTTTCGTGTTTATATATTCATGAGAGAGTAACTGCATAAGAAGTTTCTAACTGAGCTTCAGAAGACATGACGCTGCTTATTTTATTTGTATGGAGTCACTGACAAATAGTTCAAGTTAAATATAATTCTGTAACTACAAGCTGCTGTAGACAGTGAAGAGAGAAATTAAAATACGTTTTCTACCTATGGTAGGAATTGAGATACTGATCTATCTGAAATGGATATTTATTGGTGGGGGAATACACCCAGCAGTACTCAGATATTGCTCCTGGCTTTGATCTCATGGATCACTCCTGATGTGACTTGGACCAATATTGAGGTGTCAGGGCTTGAATCAAAGTTGACCACATGCAAAGTAAGTACCTTACCTGCTATTCTCTCACTTGGGTGCTAAAACTGATCATTTCATTAGACTCTACCCCCTATAAGCCTCTGACTTCAGCTCTTCCATTGGCCTGCCCGTTCAGAAATTTATAGGAAGCCTGCCAATATTCTCAGGGTTTTCTGTGAGTAAGAAGTCTCCTCCTTTGTCCTCTGTCTCTTCCTCCTCCTCTCTCTTCCTGTTTATTTTAACTTTAGAGGTTTTATCATGCTAGTTGCTATGGTGTGGATCTTTTTATGATTTTATTTGCAATTTTGTTTCGCACACCAAAGTCTTAGGTTTCCTTCCCCCAAATGAAGGATATTCAACACTTGTTTCCTCAAATCTGATTATTTCCAACTCTGGTCTTTCTGCTTTAATGACCTGTTTATTTACTTTGCTGTTGCTTTCTTCTCCTGTTTGCAAGTCTCCGGCCATGCTCTCAGCATCCAAGGACATTTCTGTGACATTCTCTGACATTTCTGATCTCATAAAAACTGCAGATCTCCTCCTCCTTACTGTGTTTTTCCTAAAGGCTTTGCTTTCATTTTCCTTTGGCACATATTCCTGTTATCCCAGTGCTTAATATGTGGGCATTTCCAGTTATTAGACAAATCAGCATATTTCTGCATTAGATGGATTAGCCATCTCCCAGTCTGGTCTGTACTAAGTATGCCCCTACCATTGGTTTAATTTAACTTATACTTTTGCTGCCACTTAAGCTTTTTCTTTTTTCTTTTTCTTTTTTTTTAACTTTTGTGGTTTTTTGAGGAACATAACTGGCAGTACTCAGAGATTCTTTTTATCTTGGTACTGGGGTTGATCCTGGTGATGCTCAGGTGAAAACATGTGGAAAAGGGGATGGGGCCCATCTTCATGTCACATCTACATTCCATTTCCTTGCATACCTTACATTTCTATACCTGCTGCATGTAACCTCATGCCACACAAGTGTTCCTGTCCCCCTGCATCTAAATCCTGCTTTTTGGTCTACTCCATATAACACCTGTGAACTGCCCACACTACTATCTTCATGGCTTAGTGACTGTACAGAGCAAACAGGACTGGCTGCCAGGATGGCTGGTGAAGGTAAAAGGATTTTTTAACTGATTAGTAATTTCTTGTAATCAGACAGAAGAGAGAGGAGGGGATGGGGTAGAAAAAGGAGCAGCTAAGGTGGTAGGAGGTAGGAGAGGGAAGGAAGAGGGGAAGGAAAAAGGAGGGGAGATAAGTAGGGGAGAAGGGAAGAAATAAAGGAAGAGAAGTTACAGAAGAGAGGAGAAGGGGAGGGAGGGGAAAGAAGGAAATGAGAGGAAGGGAGTCTAGAAGAGGACAAAGGAGTGGATGGAAGAGGAGGAAAAAGCAGGGGAAATGTGAGGGAAAGCCTTGAAGAAAAGAAAGTAGGGGCGTGGAGAGGAGTCTCAGACTGAACAACTGAATAGCTGCCCAGGTTTGGATGGTTCTCACTGGCATTTTTATGCTATTTTTTGAGGCTCAGGCTGAAGGAGGGGGACACTAGTAGTCTCAGATGTCAGGTTTCAGAGTCACCATGATCCTGCTGCCCTCTCAACAGACTGAGTGGATCTATGCCCTTGGGAAACTTGAGAACTGGGAGTCACATTGGACTTTACATTGATTATAGGAGGTATCAAAGGGTCAGCCAGGCCACAGCTCACCTTCCTGCTGTTCCTCCAGTGCTCATGAGCAGGGTGAGGACCCTCAAGGCAGTGGGTCTGAGGTCCATATGCTGGGTCAGTAGTAACACAGGGAGGGATGTAGGGTTTTCAGAATTACCTATGTGTTCAAACCATGCCTCTGCTCTCCTTCCACAGTCACACTAACTCCCTTGATGTTAATTTATGCTTCTATGAGGGCAGAGTACTCCTGAATGACTGAACCTGTGCTGGCCCTTTAAGAAGCACTCTCCAGGGGCCACTTGCAAAAAACTCAAATGTTAGCCCTAGGTGGCCCTAAGCACCTTTGGGTATAACTCTAAAGATCTATGATATCACAGATATGGCCACATGACCCATCCCCAAGAAAGCTCATCCCAGCAGTGACACCAATCCAGTTAAATACTTTTACCCTTAAATTAGCTGAGGACTGCCTGCCAGCACCAACCCCAAAGCACCTTCCTCTATTCCAATCCATCCTTTGTTGATGTTGAGAAGGGCCAAGCTGGAGGGTAAACCCATAGCTGTCACTTGAGGACCTTGCCCTATCAGGGGTCTCAAACTCAGTTTACCTGGGGGCCACAGGAGGCTAAGTTGGGGTGATCCTTGAGTGCAAAGTCAGTAGTAAGCCTTGAACATTGGAGGGTGTGACCCAAACAACTAAAACAAAACAAAACAAGATTCCTCTAGGGCAGGGCCACAAAATGTATGGAGGGCCGCAAATGGCCCGTGGGTCGTGAGTTTGAGACCCCTGCTGGATTGACTTCCAGAAAATGCTTCTGCAAGAAGGTTCTATTAGATGGGAGCTAGAATTGGGTTGGGCATGGACTTCATGGGGGGTGAGTCCATGATGTCACCAATGCAGCACCTTCTCCAGGAAAAGCTAAACAGGAAGACAGAAAAATGGGTACAACATTGAGTTGAAGCTGCTTTGTTGGCATTCAAATATCTTTATTTTTAAACTATTCACCAAAAAGAGCAACATTTTAACTATTAATTAGAGTATGATTATGGGCGAAGTATCTTGTCCTTTTTAGAATTTATTTTTCAAATAATATTTTTTATTTAAACACCTGGGCTACAAACATGATTGTGGTTGTGTTTCAGTCATATAAGAGGACACCCCCCCATCACCAGTGTAACATTCCCACCACCAATGTCCTAAATATCCTTCCTCCCCACTTTGCCCCTACCTGTACTCTAGACAGGCTTTCTATTTCCCACACACATTCTCATTGTTAGGATAGTACTGAATGTACTTATTTCTCTAACTAAGAGCATCATTCTTTGTGATGAGCTTCATGTAGTGAGCTGGAACTTCCAGCACTCCTCTCTTTTGTCTTAAAGATTATTGCAAGAATGTCTTGCATTTTTCTAAAAACCCATAGATAAGTGAGACCATTCTGTGTCTTTCTCTCTCTCTCTCTGACTTATTTCACTCAGCATATAGATTCCATGTACATTCATGTATAGAAAAATTTCATGACTTCATCTCTCCTGATGGCTGCATAACATTCCATTGTGTATATGTACCACAGTTTCTTTAGCCATTCACTTGTTGATGGACATCTTGGTTGTTTCCAGAGTCTTGCTATGGTAAATAGTGCTGTAATAAATATAGGTGTAAGGAAGGGATTTTTGTATTGTATTTTTGTGTTCCTAGGGTATATTTCTAGGAGTGGTATATAGCTGAACCATATGAGAGCTCAATTTCCAGTTTGGAGGAATCTCCATATCGTTTTCCATAAAGGTTGAACTAGACGGCATTCCCACCAGCAGTGGATAAGAGTTCCTTTCTCTCCACATCCCCGTCAACACTGCTTGTTCTCATTCTTTGTGATGTGTGCCAATCTCTGTGGGGTGAAATGGTACCTCATAGTTGTTTTGATTTGCATCTCTCTGATGATTAGTGATGTAGAGCATTTATTCATGTGCCTTTTGGCCATTTGTATTTCTTCTTTGTCAAAGTGTCTGTCCATTTCTTCTCCCCATTTTTGATGGGATTAGATTTTTTTTCTTATAAAGTTCTGTCAGTGCCTTGTATATTTTGGATATTAGCCCCTTATCTGATGGGATTTGGGTGAATAGTTTCTCCCACTCAGTGGGTGACTCGTATCCTGGGCACTATTTCCTTCGAGGTGCAGAAGCTTCTCAGTTTAATATATTCCCATCTGTTAATCTCTGTTTTCACTTGTTTGGAGAGTGCAGTTTCCTCCTTCAAGATGACTTTAGTCTCAATGTCATGGAGTGTTTTACCTATGTGTTGTTCTATATATCTTATGGAATCAGGTCTGTTATCGAGGTCTTTAATCCATTTGGATTTTTTCTTTGTCCATAATGTTAGCTGGGGGTCTAAGTTCACTTTTTTGCAAGTGGCTAGCCAGTTGTGCCAACACCACTTGTTGAAGAGGCTTTCTTTGCACCATTTAGGATTTCTTGCTCTTTTATCAAAGATTAGGTGATTGTATGTCTGGGAAACACTTTCTGAGTACTCAAGCCTATTCCACTTATCTGAGGGTTAATGCAGGTAAGACTCAAAAGTTAGGCTATGTGAGCATTATACAGAATTGCCAGGCAGCACTCTGATAGTGCCTAGGAGCTTCATGTTGTGAAAGACTGAGCTGTTTACTTCCCTGCAGCCACATTATCTCTGGTCTGTTGACACGGGTGGAACCAACCATCTTGCCAGGCCACAGACATCTGCCCAACCAGAAAGTGTTTTTAGATGGCAAATACTACAGAATTATGATCTTCTGTGGTGTTTCTCAGACCCCATCTGAAAGTCCATCACCTTTCTTCCTGTCAGCTCTGAAATTGTTACTGAAGATTTGCAAAATATGGTTCTTCAGCATAAAGGTGCAAGACTTTCATTCTCCCATCAAAGGCAGTGAGCAACTTGGATGTGACTGCATCTTCTGACCAAGAATAAATGTGATCAGTGTTCAGAAGATCAGAACATCTAAACTATGCATGACTTCTGACTGTAAATGTCACTTCTGGGTCCTTATCTAAATCTATGTGAGCTTTGACATCTGTGCTAGGCGATGCTTTAGCATGTGGTTCTGGTGGATCCAGAACAGTGTTTTATGCCAGAAGTCCATCTAATGAGCAAATCTGGATTCAAGACTAGAGCAAGACCTTTATTTGTTGTGCATTCTTATTTCTTCTCCTAAAAATGAAAATGAGATAGAAATCTTTCCCAACCCAAGTACATCATGTATAGTTTTATGGGACCTAGATATCTGGATTTTATGTAAAGGATTCTGTTCATCTTGCAGTGACACCATTGACTATCACTGAACTGTCACTGGTTCATTAAGCAGTCATTTCAGAGAAGGCTTGGTGTGGCCTTTCAAATACAATGTGGGAAGATCTTCTTCATAGTTTTCATTTTAATTATGCTCATTCCTAACTTGAATGCATTTTTAAAATACCAGTAATAAATATTATGTTTATAGCATTTGACCATGTACTTCTTTACAGAATACATCCTTTTAACTCTTAAATTACGTGTATTTTATGTAAGAAAGGATATAATTATATGAAATGTATTGCCTGCTTAGAGGGTCAAAGCGTCACAATTGCCCATAGAATAGATTTTCTTTATAATTTATTCAACTAAAACTCTGACAACTGAGACTGAACAAAACTTCTGGAACCATAATGAAAGACTCTATCCTAGGCTTCTGTCTAGGATCTGAGCAAAAACCAAGACCATTTATTACAGAGAGCTATTACAACAACAATGATGGAACAGAACTTCTACAACTGTAAAGAAACACTCTATCCTAGACCTGTGCAAATACCAAGATCTCTAGCTACAGAGGCCTGATTTTAATATCCACAACTGAGCAGAAAGTTTCCTGGAACCATAAAAAGAGCTTGAGTTGTGATAATGAGCATGTATGGAGCCAGTAGTTGTTCCCATGGCAGTATGCTTCAAGGGCAGAGAAATCTTTTAGGCCAAGGGAATTCCTTTTTTTTTATTCTAGATTTTATTTAACTTGATATATTCAAAATACTATTTTAATTTTCAATCAATATAAATATTATGAGAGATATTTTAAACTTTTTCATATTCTTTAAATAATATCTGTGGGATTTTGTTTTGTTTGTTTTGAGGCCATGTTTTTCTGTTATTAGGGCTTATTCTCAGCTATGTGTTCAAATATTATTCCTGGAAAGCTCAGAGGACCTTATAGGGTACTGTGGATCAAATCCAGGTTTATTGTGTACTATCTCCTGTCCCAGTTTCCACTTATGTGTTTTATGCTTAAAATTTTAGTCTATTTCATTCTGAACTACAACATTTTACATGTCAGTATCTGTCAGTGTCCAATGGGATAGTGCCTTATAATTCAGCTTAAATGAGTTGCTGACCAGTATACCTCTAAAATGGAACTATAAAAGGAAAGAAGAATATAATAGAAGAGAAGAAATCAAGAGAAGGCTTTGTTACATTGTGTTTACTATGAGAATACATAAATGATGTCCACTTCAAATATTTCATTGTGGGTTAAGTGTGAGGTATTTAAAACCATCATTATAATCTGGTATAAATGTTAGGAATTCTCTTTCTTATTTCCCCAATATTTACTGTGTATATGCAAAAAAAAAATCAGGAAGCACAAAACCTTGCCACACCAAGCACTCCTTCCTTTTTATTTTTTTCCTATTTTTTCCTCTTCTTTTTTTTTCTTTCTTTTTCACTCTTATGGTTATTATTTGGTGAATTTTTTTGTTGCTGGGTACTTTTGTTTTGTTTTGTTTTGGTAGTTACTGCCTTTTTTAAATTTTTATTGTTGTTTGTTGGTTTTTTGTTATGTTTGTCTTCTCTCTCTTTTTTTCTTTTTTCTTCTTCCAACAGAACCACACAACTTGAATCATCTTGTTCTGCCTCATAAATTGAGGGGGGAAATAAAAATGAATGATATCAGGACCAAACAGCCATATGAACATTGAGTGGAAAGAAAATTGATCAGACTTAAACACCAACTCCAAAGCCAACGACAACAGAATGGACACCCTATCTACAACAAGTTATACACAGAGGGGAATAGTTATACTAGCACTCTAGTGGGGGAGGCAAATGAGAGAGATATGGGACACATGCTGGGAAAAGGGGTGGAGGGAGGACAACCCTGATGGTGGGAATGGTTCTGATTTATTGTCACTATGTACCTTAAATATTACTGTGAAAGACTTGTTATTCACTTTGGTCACAATAAAAATCATTAAAATAAAAAAGACACCGACTCTCCACTTGGACCACACCCCCTGCATAGCCCCTCAATAATGAGGGTGAAATGTGGGCTAGAGCTTAGTGGGAATGCTTGTCTGCTTCCAGAAAATTCAATTTTATGGCCTTGCGAAAAGCCAAGAATACTGAAGAAAGGGTAAATGACATTTTAGGGAGAAAAGTGCAAAGATAGAAGTGACAAATATCTCTAAGAGTTGAGAATTCAGTGTCTAGTTACTTGGAGAAACAGTGTGGATGGCTAAGGTCAAGAGATGGTCAGAGATGCATAAACAGACCCAGTTAAGTTGGATTTGTCTATCCTGGAATCACAGGTGAGAAGAAGAAATCTGGTTTTTATCTTTGAAGGAAAGTCTAGAAAAGTTTGTGTGATTAGGCATGCCAGTAGGAAGAATCTGAGGATGCTGAATCCACAACATCTCAGACACTTGGTAATAAAGAGATTAGGAGCCAAGAATGAAGCCAGTGGCCTTGTCTAGAGTTATCTTTTGTTGCTGTAGTGAAGGTCAGTAATGCAGGGACACAACTGAACTTTACAGTGTATGTTTATACACAGGTGTATAATCCAGAAAATCAAAAGTTCTCCTGGGGAACATGTAATGGAAGAGATAGATGCCTTTGAGGAATGCCTTTTGAAATGACCCCTGAAAGGGGCTAAAAAACCTCTTGTATGCTTTTTCTTTCTTCAGTGGAGGCCCTGGATCACTGAGCTGGTTTGTGATGCAGACCCTTTTCATTCCAAAAACTTAACTCCCCACCTCAGAGTAAATACAGTGCTGTCATTAGGAAACCCAGGTCTAGGACTCCTCCAATAGTATAATAATGCTTAACTGCTAAATAACCAGTACTCAAAACACAAAAGGCTCCTGCATCAGCCATCAGAACAGAAAAATTCAGATTAGCATCTTGACATTACTGAATTTAAATATTTTGATAACTGTCAGTTTGTTTTTAAATCAATAATGAGAAATTGCTTGAGGATCATGAATTCTCCAGCACTTACTATTATGCAGAACAGATAGAAGGATTTTGAGAAACATTCAAGGAAGATAAACCAGGGAATAAATGAAAGGTGTTAAGTTTTTGTTATTTGTTTTATCAGGTTTGAGTGTATTTCCAGATGCATATCTTTGAACTAAAAATAGTCTAAATGCAACAATTATAATACTAGACATTGTCTGCAATTTTTGTCTGCAATTTTTAAAAACATTTATAAAAGTAAAATCTTGAAATGGGAAGAAGAAAAGTCTTGTATCAACATAAATCTTTTATTGGTTGATCTCAGACAAATAAAAAAAATTTTATGCTATCATAACAAATTATTTTCTATGAATTATCTTCAATATTTGAAGTTAAGGTAACTCTGCATGCTCTGAACCAATTACAATAACAGGTCTTTTGTGTAAATTTATATCAAGGAAAACAAACTCTTGGCAATAACCCCTTGTCCAGAAGACAGGACACTTTCCATAGATGTAAACATCATCATGTTCAGGATCAAAGCTGAGTTTCTTATATATAGATTGCTCTTTTGCCTCTGACATTCAGCACCACTGAATTATAAAGTAGGGATAGTTCTTTGTGAGAGATCTTTCTAACTGGTTCCATACTGTTGGAGGAGAATAACTGCATTCAGATATAGACACACACTAGTTACAAACCAGTCATGTTCTATGGCTCTGCCATTTTTTTTGAGGCATAAATTATGGTGCTTTGCACAGACATAGCTACAGTGTGTCCCTCCTGTTTCACACAGACACCTGTTGATTTGAGAGTCACTGAGGGAGCTTCCAAGTATCCAAGTAAATCCATCTTTGCCAGAAACATTGGAAACCTTTGGCTCCCCTGAAACCACAGCTTTCCTCCAGATCTGCAATTTTGTGGGGTGTAGGGTCCTGATCTCCATTAAAGGGCAGTGTGTCTTAGGTGAGTGTTACCCTAGGCAGGAGGAACAAGCAGAACTCTGACAATGGCTGTTGCATATGAGTCCAAAGGATAGCGTGCATGTGACATTCTTGCAAAGACTCTTGCTCTGCTGTCCTTAGTTATTTTCTTGCCTGCTTCATTGTTTCTTCTTTATTATGATCTTTGGACACCTCTTAAACTTTGTTTGTACCTAGGTCTAAGGTAACCAGTTCCCATTGACATGCCTATTTTACATGGTACTGGGTATCCCACAAACTGTCACAGTAGGAGCAGGACATAGCAGTGGTGGCCCAGGCTGCCATCTAACTACATGCATTTGTCTCTCACTACCACATTGTTCTGAATCACTGATCACTGTGACCTGTGGCATGTTTGCATTCTTTGTGCTTTGAAGGAAAATGAGCTAGAGAGCAAGTAGAGGAGAATCTCAGGTATAGAGGAAAAGACTTTGGGAGGAGACTGTAGATATAAATGAGCCCAGATAGATGGGGCAGTCTATTGAGGTTTTGAAGGAAGCTGGGAGCATGTTGGAGAGACTCAGAAAGAAAACTTAATGAGGCCAGATATAGGATAGTAGTCACTCAGATAACTAACTCCATGAGCCCAGTGTTTGGGCTCTAAGCAAGCTGATAGCTAGTGAAGCCAGGAGTGCCATCAAAACTTCTACCTTTCTACTGGTAAGTCCTGCTCCTTCCAATGAGACTTTGCTGGCCAGCTTCAGAGCATTCATCTCAAGGATGCTTTGTCAATTGAAATAATTAAGTCCTTTTCTTTAACTGTTCAAGAATTTTCATCATGTTCTTTTACTGCTGTCTTTCTCAGTCTTCCACCCAGTTCTGCTAGTTATGCTTTCAGGAGCAAGTAGTGAGTGCTGTTAATGTCCTTCATGCTTTATAGACTTGATCTGGCAATTGGACATGTGTTCAGTCAGAGCAGTTCATGCCATAAAAAGTACATATTCAGATCAAAGCCTAAGGATGCAGGAATTGTGAGTGTACCTACACTGCTTAGTGGTTGATGTGACTCTGACAAAATCATAGTGTTCCAAGACACTACTGCTGAGTAGGATGGCTCAGAATCACCCAATTAATAAGGGGAGGGGAGCAAGCCTGAGGTCTACATATGGGGCACTGTCTGATCTTCCTTTGATATCAACTGTTCCTCCCTGTGAAGGGTTTGGGTCTGTGATCCCTAAAGACCTAGGCAGGAGACATCAATGACCCAACAGAGGCCACAAGAAAAAGCTAGTAAGTCAGTAGCACAACCAGCTAACAAGGGAATTAAATGATTCAATTCTAAGGAAAAAATCTGCATTTTAGATTTGGCAAAAGGTAACTTTAGAGACAGACCCTTACAGGCTTTTGATTGAACTATAGTGGACATGAGCTTAGGTAGGTTTCTGTTGCATTGTGATAGACACAGACTCTGGGCAGATTTTCATTGGCTTGTGCTGAATGTGGGCACTGGGCAAATTTTCAATGAATTGTGGTGTGCATCAGCTCTAAATATATTTTCATTGGATTATGGTGAATACAGGCTTTTGGGTAATTTTTAATTTAATTATGGTGGACACTGTCTCTGGATGGACATTTGTTGTATTATGGTGGACACAGAGTCTAGGAAGATTTTCATAGGATTGTGGTAAACAAAGGCACTGGGTAAATTCTTATCGAATTGTGGTAGACATGGGATGTGGGCATATTTTCACTGGGTTGTGGGAATTTTTTATTGGATTGTAGTAGGGATGGGCTTTTGGTGGATTTTCATTCGATTGTAATCTACCAGAGCCAGCACAGAATTAATCTTCCCACATCTGTATCATTCTAAGAAGTCTCTTCCAGGGCTCTTGACTAAAACATAATGTGGAATGAGGGAGATAAAAAGAAGGTGGAGCATCAAGTGAATAGAGAAAGAGAGAGGGAGCACATGAGAGAGAATAAGTGAGAGTTTGATTAAAACTTTCCCATCAGACATTAAACCCAGTAAGTCTTTTCCCAGAGAAATTTTCTTGGGTAAATTACATTTAAGAAATCTGTTATAACCTATTCTTAAAATTCCATGGGACACTTTACCCATCAAAGAAATCTGGCAGATTCTACAGAAAAGAAATGTGATTGAATCCAATACTATCAGAAATGGTGTATTCAGTTATGAACTTCTGCACTACATGCTAGCCCACAAATAACAAGATGCTCTAGAGCTGGTGTCCACACCCTCAATGCTGACGGTTCTAAGGGACTCAGCCTCTAGATGGCCCAAGAAAGATGCCTACCTCCTCAGAGCTGAGCTCTTCTATTCCAAAACATGACCCATTTTGCCAAACATTGCAGCAAGAAATGCTTGGGCAGATTAGCTCAGGACACCACATGGAACTTCTGTCCTATCTGAGATGCACCCATATGACCAGCCCTCCATGCATGTGCCAGTGTTATCTTTATAGGAAATGGGTTAGCCTCTTTTATGCAGTCAGGCTTGTAGCCATTCTGGTGGCCTGAAATCAACTCGGGAGTCTTCACTTACATATTGAAATGCAACAGCCACAAAATAATGAGGCTTCCCACAAGAAAACTGTGAATGTACCTTTAACAAAAGCAATACCACTGACATTGGCTTTTGCTAAACACTATTGATACATAGCTCTTTAATTTCTGGGTATGAATATTTTATTACTGTACTGAGTTGAATTTATAGGCAAAAGTATTCCTCATAGTCACTGAGGAAGGTTCTTAATATGGAGAACTTCCAAGAGGGAAGGAAGCAAGAAGTTACTGCCCACAGGAAAATGCCAAGGAATTCAGACCAGAACAACTAATGACTCATTAGCGTTATCAGAGCCATTAGATATAGTAGAGTCACTGATATATTAGAGTCAACAGGTTCATTTGGGTCACTGGGTCCATTAGGGTCATTAGATCCATTAGAGTCACCAGGTTCACTAGGGTGACTAGATACATTAGGGATACCAGCCACTGATTTCATTAGGGTCACCAGACCCATTAGTGTCACTGAATCTAATAGCATCACTAGGCCCACAAAGGTCACTGGGTCCACAGGTGCTTTGAGCCTGGATTGAATGAACCATATTCATAAGGTTAATATCGTGTCCACCACATGTCCATTACTATGTCCATCACTGTGTCTGTTTCCATATCCATCAAATCCATGTCACTGTGACCATCAAGATAGCCATCTCTATGTTCATCACCATTACTGTATCCATCACCATCCATCACTGTGTCATTCTTGTAGTGGTCATGGTGAGAGTATCTGTGGGGGTTCAGGTGTTCAGGAGTTCATGTATCCAAGGACTCATTGAGACCTTTTCAATCACTATGAGCTTCTGCTGGTTTCTCTGGTTTCATTCTTCACTCTTCTTCATTTTGTCACATAAGATGAACATATAAGTATTTTATTTAAATAACTTTATTTCTCAAGGTTCCCAGCAGGACCTATTTGGGAATCCAGTAGTCACTCCTATTCTCCATAGTTACTATCACAATCACAAGTCACTTTTTAAAAAAAAAATATAGCTTTATTTAAACATCGTGATTAAAATCATGTTTTAATCATAAAAAAAACACCCTCCTTTACCAGCGCAACATTCTCATCACTGCTGCCCTCATTTCCCTCCTCCCTCACCTGTATTTGAGACAAGCTTTCTACTTCCTTTACTCATTAACAATGTTATGATAGTTCTCAGTGTAGTTATTTTTCTAAGTGCACTCACCACTCTTTGTGATGAACATAATATCATGAGCTGGCCCTTCCAGCCCTCATCTCTGGGAATTATTTCAATAATGTCTTTTATTTTTCTTAAAATCCACAGATGAGTAAGAGTATTCTGTGTGTCTATCTCTCCCTCTGACTTATTTCACTCATCAACATAGATTCTATGTTCAACTATGCATAGGAACATTTCCTGAGTTCATCTCTCCTGATGGCTGCATAATATTCCATTGCATATTTGTACCACAGTTTCCTTAGCCATTTATCTGTTGAAGGGCATCTTGGTTGTTTCCAGAGTCTGGTTATTATAAATAGTGCTGCTGCAATGTAGGTTTGAGGAAGGGATTTTTGTATTGCATTTTGTGTTCCTAGGGTACATCCCTAGGAGTGGTTTAGCTGGATCATATGGGAGCTCAATTTCCAGGTTTTTTAAGGAATCTCCATATTGTTTTCCTTAAGTGATGAACTAGAGGGCATTCCCACCAGCAGTGAATGAGAATTCCTTTCTACCCACATCCCTGCCACTGATCTTGTTCTTTATGATGTGTGCCAGTCTCTGTGGCATGAGTGTTCATTTCTTCTCCCCATTTTTGAAGGTGTTAGATTTTTTTTGTAAAGTTCTGTCATTACCCTGTATATCTTAGATATTAGCCCTTTATCTAATGGGTATTGGGTGAATAGCTTCTCCCTTCCTTGTCCTCAAAGATCATTTCTGTCCCCCAGATGACCCGCTATAATTAATCTTGTCTCCCTTGGGGCCTCTAGCTGTCACTCCTATCCCTTGTGTCTCCAGCACCCTCTGTCTGCCATACTCACACAGTATTGGGTCACATCCTGCATGGGTGCTCCTGATCTTGTGGTCTCTGAGTGGTCTCTGGGATCTCATAACCCCACATTGATCCCAAATCCAGGCCACCCTTAGACTCTGTCCTGTTTGAGAGAGAACCTAGAAAATTCAGGTAAATCCTCCTGAAACCTACTTTATAGAAGATGTGACTTGCAACTGGAAAGGTAGAACCTAGATATGTCCAGATGGCCCAGCCCAAGGTGGTTCTGCTCCTACACTCTACTTTCTTTTACAGTACCCATATCTACTTCACCCATATCTCCCATATTTAGGGTCAATCTCTCTTTACTGTGCTCCATAACAGTATCCCCTAAACCAGTTGGGCTGCCCCCTCACTGTGAGGTCCACTATGGCCTATCTCCAATAAGGTGAGTCAATGGGAGCATGACATCATTGCCATTATTCACCTTGACATGTCCCTCACTAGAGACCTTTAGGTGGCTAATAGGAGACACAGAAAATGAAGATGGATTTAGTATACAAGGCTTTGCTATGAGATCTCAGCCTGGTCTCCAGGTGGTGTGAATGAGATTCTGCAGAAATGGGGTACATTAAACCCTCCTTTCAGAATTAGGGTATAGTAAAAACCTCTGTATAGACACAATTGTCTTTTCCAGTTCACAGTTTAACTCTGTTTCCATCATGTGTTCATCAACTAGATCAGCTAGAATCACAGGATGGTCCCCAGGAGGGAGGTCCCAGGTATTGTGTGAATGTCTGTTCCCTGTATGTGTGTCTTAGAGGACCATGCTGGTTTATCGATGTAGGGCATCCAGACCCAAGATTTTGCAGAGAAAAAGAGGAGCTTCAGTAGGAAGGGAGATTGTCAGGCTCTAAAGAGTGGTGTCTTCTTCCTAGTCTAGGCTTTGGCCTACGATCTGTACAACAAACAAGATCCCTAATTCCAGAGATCTGACTGAGACAACTGCAACTGAGCAGAACTTCTGGAAACATAATGAAAGACTCTATCCTAGGCTTCATCCTAGGATTGGTGCAAAATCAAGACCATTAACTACAGAAGACTGATTAAAACAACAGTGATGAAACAGAACTTCTAGAACTGCAAAGAAAGACTCCATCCTAGGCTACATCCTATGACCTGTGCGAATACCAAGATCTCTAGTTGCAGAGTCCTGATATTATCATCCACGACTGAGCAGAAAGTTTCCAGACATCACAAAGGGAACTAGGGGAGAGAATAAGAGCATGTAGAGAGCCTGTTGTTAGTCTCATGACAGTATAGTTAAAGGGTGGAGAAACCCTGTATCTCTTAGGCCAAGGGAATTCCCTTTCTAATTTCCCCAATATTTGCTGTGCCTATGCAAAAATGAAGCACAAATTAATTTTTTGTTATTGTTGTTGTTGCTTGTTTTTGTGTGTGTTTGTGTGCTTCGTTTTGTTTTTTATCTTGGGACCATGGTTATTGTTTGGTTGTTGTCTTTATTGATGTGATGCTTATTGCTGTGGTGCTTTTCAAATTTTTAGTTTGATCACTTTTTTGTATTGTTATTTTTTTCTTTTTTATCTTAAATTGATATTTATAGCCTCTAGAAGGACTCCTCCCATTTATTTGCTTGTCTGATTTTGCCCCCTCCTTCTTTATTATTTTTCTTTCTAACAGAACCACATAACTTGAACCATCTTGTTCTGCCTCACAAATTGAGGGAGAAATAATGGAGGGTACCAAGGCCAAACATCCTATGAACATTGAGTAGAAATAAAAAATGATCAGACTTAAACACCAAATTTACGAAGAGAACCACTTATTCTAGCAGCCTGGGGTGCAAAGAGGGTGATATGGGATGCATACTAGGAACAGGGGTGGAGGGAGGACAACATTGGTGTTGGGAATGCCCCTGATTCAATGTCACTATGTACCTAAAATATTACTGTGAAAGATTTGTAATCCACTGTGGTCAACATAAAAATTATTAAAAAACAAACAAAAAGCAAAAAAAAAAAAAGAGTGGTGTCTTCTTGTCTCTATGGGGGAGACACTCATAGACCATGAGAAAATGGTGCCATCCACTAATTTCCCAGGCTAGTGAGAATAGAAGGGGATAATGCAGGTGTATATTTATGGTAAGCTGAACCTGTGCAGGGGAGACACACAGTGAGCCATGAGCTCTGAAGGTGAATTTAGTGGGAGCTGAGATGCTGGATATGAGCTCATGAACAGGCACAGTGGGAGATGAGCTCATGGCCCTAGTCAGAGCATCAAGAGCAGTTGAAGGGTGAGGAAGTGCTAATAGGATCTTACAGCTTTATCTCTAGTTTGCATATACACATGACTTACATATTTCCCACTTTTAAATTCCCTGGCCAAGAGTTAGCAAATAAAGAGCATTGTTATAATTTTGGCATAAGGCAAGTTGTTGGCAAAACTTGGTTGTTGCTTTATTTTGGGGTTGCTGGGTTCTATATCCACTGGGCTGCACTGTTTCTTTTACAGGTCATTCTCCCACTCCCATGCTGGCATGTGTTGGGGGTAATGTAGTATCTTCCAGTCCTGGGGGTCTTGTTGTGTGGCACAGAACCCCAGGAGGGCTGCCTGGCTACTCAGGTGGGAGGTAATCGGATCATCTGTGAGTTGAGGAAGAAGAAATAGGCCATGAGGTGAGCAAGTCTGTGACTTGGCCTCATTAGCCACAAGCTTTCATCAGCCCAGCAGCGACCACTGGTGACAGTGCTCGTGCGCAGATGCTTACCCTCTCATTTCCGGAAATGTCAATGTGTGAGAATATAAATATTACTTATAATCTTGGCATGATTATGCAGGTATTAATGGAATGGTTTTATGGTATTGATTTTCAATACCTCATTTACTATAATCAGCTTAACTTCATCTGCTGGAAAATGAACTTCTAATTCTAGTCTGAAAAATATTATATAGAAAAGGCTTGATCCCTATTCATCAGCACCTCCAATCCTTTATGGCAGTTGACTGTGCATAAATCTTAAATAAGTAAATCAACTTTAGGCTCTACCTGGTTTTCATGATCTCACAAGATTGATTTTCTTTTCTTTAATGTTTTCTAATAAATGGGACATTTTCCTTTTAGACATGCTCCATAATCTCTTCCACTTGTATTATTATTCTCATATACCTTCTCTTTTCCATTTTCAGAGAAGCCATAGTTCTCTGGGAAGGGAGCTCTAGTGAATAGCCAAATGTGCAGAGTCAGTAGAATTGTGGGGAGTCTTTGGGGTGTTCAAGGAAGAAGGGTGCCTGATAGCCCTCCATGGCTTCCTGGCTGGTGACCAGACCATGGCATTTTCTCAGGTAGAGCTAGGTTGCTCCAGGGCAAAATCAGTGATGCATCAGAAGGAACATGATAAAGAGATAGGAGAAGGCTGGCACCTCCACAGTAGGCATCAGTTGTATTGAGGGTAAACTGGATTGACCATCTTCCAGGTGCTGAGGCATGGAGGCATAGCCTGGCCACATTTCTCCCTCAGAATATTAGGGTGTTATTCTTATTTCTTCTTCCACATGAAGAGAGTAACCCTGCCCCAGGACATAGTAGGTGTAACACTCTTAACACCTAATCTCGGTGCAATAAAGAACAATTAAAGCTGTTCTTTTTTTTTTTTTTTTTTTTTTTTTTTTTTGGTTTTTGGTTTTTGGGTCACACCTGGCAGAGCTCAGGGGTTACTCCTGGCTCTATACTCAGAAATCACTCCTGGCAGGCTCAGGGAACCTTATGGAAAGCCAGAATTTTAACCACTGACCTTCTGCATAAAAGGCAAATGCCTTATCTCCATGCTATCTCTCAGCCCTGAAGCTGTTCCTGATGTGTGCTTGTCTCTGTGACCTGAGGCAATTCAGCACCTTGTTTAAATGAACATTAGCTGATGACTTTTCTTCTTCATTAAAGTCTTGGCTCAAAATAAATGAGGAAACATTTTAGAAAAGACAGAGTTGGGTTGCTCATGACTACACAGTTTTGATATAAAATGAGAACATAAGAGGAGTGTCTGGAGTACATTCGTGAAGCTCCAAGACCAGAGATGTGAATGGGTAATGGGTGCAGTAGTGGGAGGATAGGGCTGTAGAATCAAGTAGACATATGCATTGGGGAGGGTTTTAACTTTGTTCATTAGCTCCTTCTCCCCTTAACTAGAATACATTAATTTTAATTTATAAATTTTGCTTTAGGTACTGTGGTTTATAATTTTGTTAATAGTAAGACTTCTTTAAAAATTACTTTAACATTTTACCCTTCCTTTGTATCATTGTCCTACTTTCAATCCACCCCTAACCCTTATCCCAATAAGATTTCTACCAAAGACCACATCTCTGCTTACATTGCTTTTGTTATTCTTGTGTTTTGATTCTTTATAAAAGTACAGAGTTGGGAAATATTTGAGACTTAAAGAATGTATGTCTTTCGTTTCAGCTAATGGAACGGCAGATCCCTACTCATTCAACTCCCCTAATTTATTACACCAGGATCTGATTGGTTAATATCTCAGATCTCATGGTGCCCATATTCCTTGTATCTTGACATCAAAGTGTTGTGTTGTCCATGCAGAGAAGCTGAGTTTTATCCAGCCAGCTGATTTTGGAAGTACCAGTGAGTATTTCATCTCACATGTCAATCTCCATGATCATAAAATAATTCCTATTTATGAAATCATCATTTCCTAAGTTCTCTGATAGACCTATACTGGTGTGTCCCAGCCTGCTGCTTTCCATGCAGTGCTGTATTTTCAGATGGAAGCAGAAAAAAATAGTGACACATCCATTCAGGGTTTCACAAATATAGGTGGCAGAGTCAAAGCTCAGAGCCAGAAAGCAGTGAGCCCATGATTCTTTGTCATTGAACCCTCACCCCCACAAGCTTAGTTAGAGCTCATTACTAGAAGTGCTACTGAGGGGCTCTCCCAGGTACCTGAAGGTGATTAGAAGGTCTAGGCTACACTAAGGTAAGATAGGAGACTATCCCTGAATAAGTAGATGTGAGTTGGACCACTCTTTTAGACCATCCTGGGGATGACTGCATCCTCTCTACAGCCATGTGATGTGTGAGGGAGAATGAGATAAGTGTTCCTGGGCTGAAATTTATGAGCCCTTGATTTCTCTGGGCAGGAACCCTGTAGCTGAAAGAGGCATATGAGGCACTCTGGCCCTTCTAGGACCTGCAATTTCTTTTCCTTTCAGTTGGTTCATCTGTGTGATTCCTTTGTAGACCACATTGGAGTAACAACATCTCCAGATTCCTCTAACTAGGTTCATTTGTGTGATTTCTATGTAGACCACTAAACAATGATGCCTGTTTAATCCATTGCAATTGCTGCCAAAGGCAGGACTTTATCTGTATATTTATGGCTGAGTGATCCTTTCTGTGGGCCACAGCTTCTTTATTCACATGCCCCTCAGTACTTTGGTGATTCTAAGATCTTGGTTGTTGAGAATAATTCACTGTGAACAGGGATCATCAATGTCACAGCATTACTGGTTTAGTTGGATAAATACCCAAAAGAAGGAAAAATGAATTATATACATTTTCTAGTTTTAAGTATTTGAAGATGTTTCTAATTATTTTCTATAATATTTGTACCAATTTATTCCTCCCCTACAGTACTCATGGACTCCCTTCTTCCCATGCCCTCACAAAACTGGTCATTTCTTCTCTTCTGGAAGATGTTGTTCTCACTAGATGAGTGATGCCTCGTCAACACTATTGGATGGATATTTCAATTCTATTGACTTCTTGTCAAGTCAATTCTATTGACTTCTTGAATGTCACTTACATGCGTAAGAAAATGGAGCATCTTTCTATGGTCCTGATGGCTCTCTGTGTGTTTCTTTTTTGGGGGGCAGGCTATTCAAGTCCTGTGCCCTTGTTTCAGTTGGGTTACTTGGGTTTTGGGGTTGCAGAGGTTTATTTCTTTATATATCTTGAATATTAATCACTTCTCATATGTATGTGTGTATGAACATCCCATTTAATCTTTTGTTTTGATAGTAAGCTTTTGCTCAATATAGATTTTTATTTTGAATTTTTGTTTTTCTTGCTGTTCAAATTGAATCCTCAAAGTTCTTTGTAAAGCTGATGATGTCAGAGAATTTTTACCTAAGAAAATACTTTAAACATATAAAATTCTTTATGTTGGATGATAAATTGCACTATATTGGGGGCATGAAGCTTTAGGCTTCAAAACAACTTTGTATTTTCCAGCTCATGTGGTCACATGGAACAAAAGATATTTGCATTTGCTTATTGTCTTTGCTCATTTGTGTTGCTGTGTCAAACACCTTAGGCTAAGTCGCATATCAAAATCACAGACATATTTCTTTTAGTTCTGAAGATGATCCAACATCATGGGATCATCATGGTCCTGGGTATAAACAAGTCCTTTCTTCTTCTCATTTCCCTGGACCTCAGCTTTGAATCATTCCTGTGGTCCCATATACTTAATCTAAGAGCCTCCCAGGATGTATCAGAAAAGAGTTTGGATTTTTGAGATTATAGAAGTACCACTGATGTCCATAGCAGTCTGAGTAGCTTGTGTTGGCATTTTATCTCAGTGATCAGCATACAGCCTTGACTGTATATGATGTGCAGACTTTAATTACACAAGAATCTCTAGGAAATAGCTGTTCACTGTTTATTTGGTTTTGTTTATTTATTGGGGCCACACCCAATGACGTTAAGAGGTTATTCCTGGCTATGCGCTCAGAAATTGCTCCTGGCAGGCACGGGGACTATATGGGATGCCAGGGATTGAACCAGGTCCATCCTGGATATGCCACATGCAAGGAAAATGCCCTACTGCTGTGCTATCGTTCTGGCCTCAGGTTCACTGTTTTTACCTTCAGTTTGTCATGAATGTAATGGTGTACAGAATAAGCAAGCTAAGTCTGCAAGTGGAAACAGTGTCTTTCCTCTCTATCCCTTGAAAAAAACTGTCCTACTACTTCTAGGTAAGTACATTAGAAAGGGTTTTCTAATGGCTATACATTGAATAGTTTTAAAAGCAAAGAGGTTAAATTTGAGAAGTCCTTATTTAAAATATCATAGATAGATGGTACTAGTCAATAAATCAATTATTTATTTGTTATTCTCTCTAAGATGATCAGAGGTTTGTTTGTGGCATATTAATATTTCACAGCAGTGAGAATTCTTCTAATATCCACCACTATACTCATCTGACCTCCCCACTGCACTGCACTCAAAATTCAACTTCTCAGTATTCAGAAGAACATTTCTCCACTTGCTAGAAAATCCCTGCCCTGATAATTTTGGTTTCTAAGTCGATATCAAGTTCTTCTGAAGTAATATCAAGTGAATAATAATTTTTTCTATAATTATCTTGAATTCTTGAACAGACTTGAGCTTTGTAACCTCTTGTAATTATTGCCCTCTTTGTCTCATTACAAGAGCTTGATTTCTATGTTGTGCTCTTATAGTGACATGGGAAGCTCTAATGTTAGTTTAGTACTAACTACAGATCCTGTTTTGTGTCAAGCACTGATTCAAGAACAAGTGACATTAATATAGTCTTCACAACATTTTAGCATCTACTTGCATTTTATATATCACTACTAAAAACATAATGGCAGACTTCGAGACTGCAAGAAAATATTTGTTTTTCATTGTGGAGAGATGCATGCAAACCACCCCAGCTTCATACTGTCTTGCCTTTCACTCACGGTCAGCTTTGTTGAGTGTGGAACATATTTCAGGGAGTACCTGCTCTCAGAGATTTGCTTTATTCTATTCATATAAGGCACATAGCCTTAATTTAGCACCTGCTTTTGCAAATGGGAGAGATCCAGACAGGATTGACACTTCCAACAGAAGGTGGGAAGTGCAGTGTTAAGCACCATTGTGGCAGCTTCTTTCTAGGAAAGGAAGTAGCTCTCTAGCCTATCCCAGTACCCTAGAGAGCTCCACATAGTGGGTTCATTCTTCATTTCCAATTTTATTTCACTGAGTGATGACCCATGGTACATTTTAAAAGATTATTTTCTGAGTTTGAGAATCCTGCCCACTTTTATTTAGTGTGTTAATGGATGTTAATTGATTCTTGACTGTGCTATCTTGGTTTAGATGCTTTTTCATAGGAACGCTGTGCTTTTGAATAGGAGGGAAACACCTATAATTGTCCATTAAATAACTGTGAATTAACTAAAATAATTCTAGATTATTTCTAAGTTTTTACTGTTGCTTATTGCTTAATTAATTGAGCAATTAATGCTTAAGAAATGGCTTGTTCGTTTTGTTTTTTTTCCAAGTCTCTTTTCATTTATTAATATCTTTATTTAAGCACCAAGGTTACAAACACGATTATAGTTGGGGTTCAGTCATAAAAAGAACATCCCCCTTCACCAGTGCGACCTTCCCACCACCAATGCCCCACATATCCCTCTTCCTCCAACCCTGCCTTTCTTTGAGACAGGTATTCATTCTATTTCTATCACTAACTACCATTATCATGATAGTTATTGATGTAGTTATTTTTTTAATTACACTCACCAATCTTTGTGGTAAGCTTCATATCATGGCGTTCCTTTCAAACCTCATTCTCTATTCCCACAGATGAGTGAGACTATTCTGTGTCTATATCTCTCCCTCTGACTTATTTCACTTAGTTATAGTTTCCATGACCATCCATTTATAGGAAAGTTTTATGACTTCATTTTTTTCTGATAGCTGCATAAATCGTGTATATTTACTACAGTTTCTTTAGCCACTTGTCTGTTGTCTGTCACTTGTCAGGGAAACGGGCACTCACAGAACTTGGAGCACATCTGGTGTGTTCTGACAAGAGCTAGACCAAGACCAGAAAAGATTCTACAATAGTTCTAGTTGTCTCTACTACCACATTGGGAGTGGACCATCTCTAATTCTCCCTGAGACCTACGTAACAAACTCCTCCAACATAACAGATTTTTGTAAGGCATTTCTGTAAGGCATTTCTGTAAACTTACAGATTACTAATAGTTTTTATCCAGCAAGTATTACCCACATGACTATTGGAATACCCTGACAAGAAATGGACATTTCTCTGTCCTAAAAGCTTTGGCATATTCCTACTGGGTACAACTTAAAGACTCCAAGCTAGCCATATGGTTTTGTAAGATCTCTTCCAACTCAGTCATTTGCTTTCTTAGCCATTCTACTGAAGCATTCTCTTAAGAACATTAAAAAGAGATTCACTCTATAAGGCATTGCTCATTTCTAAACTTTCACTGAAGTTGATTTTTGCATTTAACCCAGATACAGAATAGAAACTGCACAACTGAGAAGGTGGATTGCAAGAAAAACTTAGAGGGTACGTGAAAAGGTTATTCGTGATGTTGTTTGATCTTGAGCCAGGAGTGCAGGATAAATATTAGGAACACAAGGTGCTGCTTTCCTGAGTGCTCATGTCCCAGTTGACCTAGAAGCTGAGGCAGGATGGAAAGAGCTAATCCTGCACTACATTGTACAGGAAGAGACCTCAAGTTTGTCAGGGTTCCTTACAGAAACTCAGAACAGTAGGAAATGTCAGGCAGAAAAGAATGGACAGTTTCTGTAAGAAATAGTAAGGCTAAATTCTGGTGTTTCATTGTGGAAGAGAGACGGGTGAACTGAAGTGCTTTCTCAGACGTCAATTTGGAGTGTTTATTCAGAGATTCTCAAACATTTAGAATATTGACTGCATGCCAAAAATATTTATCAATGTCATTTATATAATTTAATAACTTATTAAGGAAAGGTAGAAAGAACATTGTGGAGAGAATATGAAATTCTTAATTATCCACTTAATGGCTCAGGAAAAATTGTGGAAACCATTTATCATGGACATTCCAAGAGATTTCAGAGGAATGATCACAATACCATCTTTACCACTTTTCTGTGTGAGCACCTGGAACTAGTGGTCCAAAGGTTTTTCTTTGCTCTTGTACATTTGCTCATTTTGTTCTCTCAGATAAAATTTCCACTCTATTTATGCAGTAGACATGTTATGACCATAATCTTCAAACTTAAAATTTAAACAATATCTTTCCAACCCCAGCAGCCTTTGCTGGCATCTCCAGCTGCCTTGCTAGATGCCATTATGGTTCTTTTTTATTCACTGTACAGGACCATTAATTCACATTTCATATAAAGCTGAGCAATCCAAATAGCTGAAGAAAATAAATGTCTCTATTCTGTTTCTTGGTGGAAAAGTTAATTTACAATCTTAAGAGAAAGAACACAGGAAGTTAAAATTCCATTTAAGCGTATGAGATTTTTATAAAGATTAACACCCATGCATATTGTGAAAATTGAGTATCTTAAATAATGTGTGGGCTTCTCCTTATCTGTAAGATATTCAATTGTCAGCATCTCCCACCCTACCACCACCACATTGCTTCCATTTGAGTAACTATTTTTATTTGTTCCATGTACCACACACTGTAAATTAGAAGATTAGTGTTTGGTGTGTCATTGCATAATGTGGATGATTATTTACAATAATAGTTCGAAAGTGATTGGAGGATTACCTTGAACAACTCCAGTTATTAAAATGCCTATAATTTCCTTTGAGGTTTAAAAATACAGGATGTTAAGAGATGCTGCCAGAGAAGCTTTTTCAAAGAGACATACAACTATCTCCACAAAGACTGCTTTGGGGAGAAAGATGTGCTGTTAATTAGTATGCTAAATCTAATAAAATAAAGACTCTTCTTGACAGGAGCTGAATTTGAAACGTTGTGTCAGGTACTGCAATCATAAAAGTGAGAGTATCTATAAAAGTGAATCCCAGAGCAGGCACTAGTGAGCTTAGATTTGTCCTGGATTATCCATTCCTTGTTTCTCTCTTTCCTTGTCTCCATCGATGAAGAGTCTATTCTCCAGATTTTTCTGAGGGTTAGATCTTAAGCATAGTGCATTCAGTATGAGAAATAGATGGATTGTTTCTTTGCTGTTTAGTACTGCTGCATTTTTCTGTACCACAGGACTTCATTTGAGCTAACAGCAATATTGTCACTTTCTTGCAGTGGTTTGGCTGCTTTACTTTTCCCAACTCATTTTTCATTTTTATTCTTTGACCCTAGTTAATTCCACTGGGAAATAAATTCATCCATTTCTTAAGGAAAACCTGATACAAGTTGTGACTTTATTCAGATGATCCCCAAAATGAAACATGTTCTTCATTTGAATGGAGCATTATGCCCAATTGTAAAGAATTAAAGTTTATGTAGTCATCATAAATAATCTATAACAGACAACTATAATAAACATTTAAATACATATACATGATAATATAGTATAAATAAACATTAAAATAAAAACTTGTAAATCAATACAACTTAATGAATTTAGACACATATATTTAAATATACAAATGGGCTATAGAGGTGGTAAACATGGTAGGGTACTTGCCTGTGTGTGGCCATCTGAAGTTCAAAACCCCAGGACCATATATGTTTCCCTGAGCTCTGCCAGAGGTTACTTGAGTACAGATCCAAGAATAGCTCATTGACACTGCTGGGTATGGCTCCCAAAACAAAAAAGAAACACTCAAGTTAGTGATATACAGGAGACAATATACAATATACAAAAAACTGGATAGTTGCCAAAGTAAGAAATGCAAGATTAGATTAATATTTTAAAATTTGTTTGTTCCATTTACAAAGGAGAAAATACCTCATCTCAGTTAATACTAGAAAAACATTTGAAAAATTATTTATTCATACTAAATGTCTAATATTGAAAAATTACATCTTTAAGATGAAGTGAATATATGAATATTCTTATGTTAATATCATCTTATATTTGAAAATAAAATGATTTTCTCAGCAAAGATCCAGAACAGAATAATTCTTTCTTCAAAATAATTCTATCTTCAAAATAATTCTATTCAACTTAGAGTTAGAATTTTTAGTTAATGTAACAGAAAGGAAAAAATAAGGCAAAATAATGAAAACAAGATCATGTTCAACAAAAATACAATTCAACATAAAAAGAAACAAACTACTGATAAATGAATTTAAATAGGCACATAATTCAAACTCAATAAAATATATGACCATATTCTTTTCTATAAAGACTGGACTAGTCTGTATTCCCACCAGCAGTGAGAGTCCCTTTCTCTCTGCATCCACATCAGCAATGGTTGTTCTAGTTCTTTGTGATATGTAGCAGTCTCTGTGGTGTGACATATCTCAATGTTTTTTAATTTGCATTTCATTGATTATTAGTGAAGTAGAGATTATTTTTATGAGTCTTTTGGCCACTTTTATTTATTATTTGAGGAAATCTCTGTTCACGTCAAGTCGTATTTTTTGATGGGGTTAGATTATTTTTTGTAAAGTTAAGTCAGTGCCTTATGTATCTTAGATAATAACCTCTTATGTGAAGGGTATTAGGTGAATAGTTACTCCCATTCCATGGGTGACTTTTGTTTCTTAGTCACTAGTTCCTTTGAAGTACAGAAGATTCTCAGTTTAATGTCCTATTCGTTTATCTTTGCTTCCATTTGCTTGGCCAGTGATACTTTTTCCATAAAAGTGCATTTAGCTGCAATGTTGCAAGGTGTCATACTTAGGTTTTCCTCTATGTAACTTATGCTTTCAGGTTTGATATCAGGGTATTTTTTTTATTTAAACACCTTGATTACAAACATGATTGAGGTTGGGTTTCTGTCACATAAAGAATACCAGTGCATCACCAGTGCAGCATTCTCATCACCAATGTCCCAATTCTCACTCCTCCACACCACACCCCTACCTGTATTCTACACAGGCTTTCTATTTCCATCATACATTCTCATTGTTGGGATAGTTCTCAATGTAGTTATTTCTCTAACTAAGCTCATCACTCTTTGTGGTGAGCTTCATGTGGTGAGCTGGAACTTCCAGCTCTTTTCTCTTTTGTGTCTGAAAATTATTATTGTAAGACTGTCTTTCATTTTTCTTAAAACCCATAGATGAGTGAGACCATTCTGCGTTTTCTCTCTCTCTCTGACTTATTTCACTCAGCATAATTGATTCCATGTACATCCATGTATAGGAAAATTTCGAGACTTCATCTCTTCTGACAGCTACATAATATTCCATTGTGTATATGTACCATAGTTCTTTAGTCATTCATCTGTTGAGTGGCATCTTGGTTGTTTCCAGAGTCTTGCTAAAGTAAATAGTGCTGCAATGAATATAGGTGTAAGGAAGGGATTTTTGTATTGTATTTTTGTGTTGCTGGGGTATATTCCTAGGAGTGGTATAGCTGGATCATATGGGAGCTCAATTTCCAGTTTTTGGAGGAATCTCCATATTGTTTTCATAAAGGTTGGACTAAACGGCATTCCCAGCAGTGAATAGGAGTTCCTTTCTCTCCACATCCCCACCAACACTGCTTGTTCTCATTCTTTGTGATGTGTGCCAATCTCTGGGCACATAGTTGTTTTGATTTGCATCTTCCTGATGATTAGTGATGTAGAACATTTTTCCATGTGCCTTTTGGCCATTTATATTTCTTCTTTATTAAATTGTTCATTTCTTCTCCCCATTTCTTTTTTATTATTATGTTAATTATGACAACAAAGATGCAAAGAAAGAGGACAGTGGAAGCACAATCACCCATAAACAGAATTCTCGGTAGTCCCACCGATGATATCCCAGCCTTGAACTTTCAGCCAAAGAACATTAAGAAAAACAAAACTAACCCATGTACAATACAATTACTTTGTCCCTCAAATCCCCAGTTGTAGTACATACTATTTCTTAGCAGCACACAATATAATCTAAAGACATTAGACTTATGTAACTCCTTAAACATTGAGGGCAAAGTACATTTATCTAGTTCCATGCACATGCTTACTAGTTTAAGTTAACCTCAAAAGTTTTAGTGGGTTGTTTTTCTTAAGGATTGGAGTCAAGGGAACATAGTAAAAACGGTGTTATGGCATTTGTTTGCATAGGCCCACCAAAATATAAGGGACATGGAAAGAAAAATTATGGCCTAAATACAAGGAGACCCTACCTCTGAAGTTTCCTGGCACAGTACCGACTCTGGGCTCCAGGCAAAATAGTTTGTCCAATCCAAGTCATCGTCTGTAGTGGCAATACATCTCCATTCCTCACATAGTCTCTGTTGTTGGTATCATGCTTCTGTATTAAAGATCCTGGAGTCTGCATATCCCATATTGCAGTCAGGATGGTGCAGAGCATCCTCTCGTTTCACCTCACACTTAAGGGGCAATAGAGAGAACCATGTCCTGTAGAGCAGGTCATAATTGTTGTCAAGTCTTCTCAGTGTAAACGGAAGTCTCTTTTTAGGAGGTCGATGTCAGACCCTTGGTAGTATCTTTCCTGGTAGAGGATTGCTTCCAGTTGTTGCTATAAAAGACCTTGGATGTTTTGTAGATAGCTTGCCTGGTTCCGGCGTGAATGGAGGATGCCCATTCTTCTGAGACCTGTGCCAGGTCATTATATCAATGTTCAGGGTTTAAGGTACATTGAACTGAGATTTGTGTGTTCCTACCTCTATTAGATAAGAACTTATCTGTATGTATAGTGTTTTCCCATTTTAATGTGTCTATGCAAACAAAGATCAATGCCATGTAGCGTTATTGGCGAATCAGGAGGCAATAGGAACAAGACCAGCAATTTCCATGACATAGTTCAATCATAGGCATTAAACTGAGGGACAGTTCCACCAACAGTCCTTACTGAACAGCTTACAAAGGAAAGACAAGATGAAAAGTGAATAGAAACATCATGGTAGAAGAATATATAGAGAGAGTTATAGCTGTTAAAGAAAATACACATAAAATATTCAAAAGATATATGTGTTCAATTTATGTCCTTCTAAATAGTTCTGGGATTGTTAGATCCACTGTATGTCTTTGGTCTGAGATTAGAACTGTGTATTTCTGAAGTTAAGAAGGGTAAATCTGGGGTACTGATGGTTGGGAGGAGTATATGTTTGCAACATGTAGACTTGTATGAAACTGCCAGTGACAGCCTGAGTATAGCTGAGTAGCTATCTGCCACCCCCCAGATCAAACTCCACCCCCTAAACTAATCTGCGGAGCTGGCCTGGAAGTGGGGAAAACCCAGGGTGCCCCATCAGATCCTTCCAGGTACCCACCTGGAGATCCGGAGGAAAGAGGGAGAGGGGGGTCGGGTGACCCAGGTCCGGGCCCCACTACCCTAGGCCGGGCCAAGAGGCCTCTGGCACATACAGAGGTCTGCCAGAGGCCAGCCCATGCCGGCTGAAAATCCTGCTCCAGGAAGGGAGGAAGACCCTCTCAGGGCCGAAGGACAGGAGTTCAAGCCCCACCCTAGGCCAATCTCCGGAGCCGTCCTGGAAGTGGGGACAACCCAGGGTGCCCCATCAGGTCCTCCCAGGAACCCACCTGGGGATCCAGAGGAAAGAAGGAGGGGGGGTCGGGTGACCCAGGTCCGGGCCCCCCTACCCTAGGCCAGGCCAAGAGGCTTCTGGCACATACGGAGGTCTGCCAGAGGCCAGCCCATGCCGGCTTCTCTCTCCCCATTTCTTGATGGGATTAAATTTTTTTCTTGGTAAATTCTGTCAGTGCCTTGTATATTTTGGATATTAGCCCCTTTTCTGATGGGATTTAGGTGAATAGTTTCTCCCACTCAGTGGGTGGCTGCTGTATCCTGGGCACTATGTACTTTGAGGTTCAGAAGCTTCTCAGTTTAATATATTCCCATCTGTTAATCTCTGCTTTCACTTGTTTGGAGAGTGCTATTTCCTCCTTAAAGTCTCAATGTCATGGAGTGTTTCACTTATGTGTGGTTCTATATACCTTATGGTATCAGGTCTGATATAAAGGTCTTTAATCCATTTGGATTTCACCTTCATACATGATGTTATATGGGGGGGTTAATTTTAATTTTTTGCAAAGGGCTACCAAGTTGTGACAACACCACTTGTTGAAGAGGCTATCTTTGCTCCATTTGGGACTTCTTGCTCTTTTATCAAAGATTAGGTGACTGTATGACTGGGGAACATTCTCTGAGTACTCAAGTCTATTTCACTAATCTGAATATCTGTCTTTATTTCAATACCATGGTGTTTTGATAACTATTGCTTTGTAATACAGTTTAAAGTTTGGGAAAGTAATGCCTCCGATATTCTTTTTCCCAATAATTGCTTTGGCTATTCGAGGATGTTCCTTTCTCTCCACATCCCCGCCAGCACTGATTGTTCCCATTCTTTTTGATGTGTGCCAATCTCTACGGTGTGAGGTGTTATCTCATCATTGTTTTGATTTGCATCTCCCTGATGATTAGTGACGAGGAGCATTTTTTCATGTGCCTTTTGGCCATTTGTATTTCTTTTTTATCAAAGTGTCTGTTCATTTCTTCTCCCCATTTTTTGATGGGATTAAATGTTTTTTTTTTCTTGTATAGTTCTGTTAGTGCCCTGTATATTTTAGATATTATCCCCTTATCTGAAGAATGTTGGGTGAATAGTTTCTCCCACATGGTGGGTGACTCTTGTATCCTGGGCACTATTTCTTTTGAGGTGCAGAAGCATCTCTGTTTAATGTATTCCCATCTGTTGAGCTCTGCTTCTACTTGTTTGGAAAGTGCAGTTTCCTCCTTGAAGATCCCTTTATTCTCAATGTCATTAAGTGTTTTACCTACGTGTCGTTCTATATAACTTATGGTATCAGGTCTGATACCTAGGTCTTTAATCCATTTGGATTTTACCTTCGAACATGATGTTAACTGGGGGTCTATGTTCGCTTTTTTGCAAGTGGCTAACCAGTTCTGCCAGCACCACTTGTTGAAGAGGTTTTCCCTGCTCCACTTAAGATTTCTTGCTCCTTTGTCAAAGATTAGGTCATTGTATGTCTGGGAAACGTTCTCTGAGAACTCAAGCCTATTCCACTGATCTGAGGGTCTGTATTTATTCCAATACCATGCTGTTTTGATAACTATTGCTTTGTAGTACAGTTTAAAGTTGAGGAAAGTAATGCCTTCCATTTTCCTTTTCCCTAGGAGTGCTTTAGCTATTCGAGGGTATTTATTGTTCCAGATGAACTTCATAAGTGTTTGATCCACTTCTTTGAAGAATGTCATGGGTATTTTTAAGGGGATTGCATTAAATCTGTATAATGCTTTGGGGAGTATTGCCATTTTAATGATGTTAATCTTGCCAATCCATGAGCACGGTATGTGTTTCCGTTTCCGTGTGTCCTCTCTTATTTCTTGGAGCAGGGCTTTATAGTTTTCTTTGTATAGGTCTTTCACGTCTTTGGTCAAGTTGACTTCAAGATATTTGAGTTTGTGTGGCACTATTGTGAATGGGATTACCTGCCTGACTTCCATCTCTTTTCTATCATTATTAGTGTATAAAAAGGCCATTTATTTCTGTAGGTTGATTTTGTAGCCTACCACCTTGCTCTATGAATCTATTGTTTCTAGAAGCTTTTTGGTAGAGTCTTTAGGGTTTCCTAAGTAGAGTATCATGTCATCTGCAAACAATGAGAGCTTGATTTCTTCCTTTCCTATCTGTATTCCCTTGATATCTTTTCTTGCCTGATCACTATAGCAAGAACCTTCAGTACTATGTTGAAGAGGAGTGGTGAGAATGGACAGCCTTGTCTTGTACCAGAATTTACAGGAAAGGCTTTTAGTTTTTCTCCATTGAGGATAATATTGCCATTGGCTTGTGGTAGATGGCTTCAACTAGATTGAGAAAGGTTCCTTCCATTCCCATTTTGCTGAGAGTTTTGATCAAGAATGGGTGTTGGACCTTATCAAATGCTTTCTCTGCGTCTATTGATATGATCATGTGATTTTTTTTCTTGTTGTTGATGTTGTGTATGATGTTGATAGAGTTATGGATGTTAAACCATCCTTGCATTCCTGGGATAAAACCTACTTGGTCATAGTGTATGATATTCTTAATGATGCAGTGGATCCTATTTGCCAGGATTTTGTTGAAGATCTTTGCATTAGCATTCATCAGGGATACTGGTCTGTAATTTTTTTTGGCAGCGTCTCTGTCTGGTTTTGGTATCAAGTTGATGTTGGCTTCATAAAAGCTGTTTGGGAGTCTTCCCGTTTTATCAATTTCATGGAAGAGCCTGGCTAGAATTGGTAATAGATCCTCTTGAAAGATTTGAAAAAATTCATTAGGAAATCCATCTGGGTCTGGGTTTTTCTTTTTCGGCAGATGTTTGATTACAGGCCAGAGACCTCAGCTTATTGGACAGCGACCCCCGCAGCCAGAATGTACTTACTGGGCAACTTCAAAATGCAGTTTTTTGGGGGTGTGCTCCCTAGGCCTCTGAGGAAATCTTTAGGGATTCAGAAACACAGGGAGATAGGCACAGAGGATTTTTCCCTTGAAGTTTTCAAAGTGAACAAAGGCACAGCAGGCCAGAGCCTCCATAGGCCAGAGACCTCAGCTTATTGGACAGCAACCCCCAGCCAGAATGTACTTACTGCGCAGCTTCAAAATGCAGTTATTTTGGGGTGCACTCTCTAGGTCTTTGAGGAAATCTTCAGGGATTCAGAAACACAGGCAGTTAGGCGCAGAAGAAGTATCCCTTGAAGTCCTCAGAATGAACCCTTTAGGGTTTTCTTTTTTTTTTAATATAATTTTTATTTTGATCATAGGGTCTTACATATCGTTGACAATAACATTTTAGGTACATATTTACATAAAATCAGGGGGGATTCCCATCACCAAATTGTCCTCCCTACCCTTCCGTTTTTGTCCTACCTCCCGTTTCCTCTTCCCTCACCCCCAGGGTGGCTAGAATATGTGGTCCCCTCTGTATCCAACCCACTGCTTAGTAGTCTTGCACCTGTTTGGTCTTGATGCCTCCCTTATCTCCCCCTCTAACTGTAGGCAGGACTAGCTAGTTCAAGTTGCGTGGTTTTGCCTGAAAAAGAGAAGATAAATAAACTGGGGTAAGAGTCTAATACTCCCAAAATGGGCGGAATCCTTCTAGAGGCTCTCATCATCGATTTGGGGGATGAAGGAGAGAAAGAAGGTGAAACACTCCACCAGTACCAAAAAAAGTGTCAATTATCCAGTGAGGACTCCAGCTATATCGATAAGCACCACAAAAAACAGACGAAAAACAAAGCTAAAAACAAACAAACAAACAAACCAAAAACACGCCATGGTCTTGAAATAAGAAACATGGCATAGCACATAACGAAAGAAAAGAAAAGAAGAGAAAAAAATAAGTATAATTGGGGACAACGATTTCAATAATCACACCCAAACAGAGAAATCGACCAAAATAGCTAGGTAAATAAAAATAATAATAACAATAATAAATGAAGGTAAAAAAAAAATATATATATATATATAAAATAACCAAGGTTTTGTGCTTTTTGTATTTTTTCCCCTCCTGCCCTGGCACAGTAAATATTGGGGTCATTCGAAAAGGAATTCACTTGGCCTAAGAAATATGGGGTTTCTCCGTCCTTGGAGTATACTGTCATGGGATCAGCTCTAGACTTTGCTCAGGATCATTTATTCTCCCGGTGTTTTTTTTTGGTGTGTGGAAGACTTCTTTTCTGTCCAGGGTGATACACTCAGAGCTCTGTGTTTAGAGGTCTCAGTATCTGCACAGATCCTGAGGTGGGACTTATGATGAAGTCAGTCTTTGTGGTTCTAGAGGTTCTGTTACCTCAGTGTCGTTTTAATCCATCTTCTGTGGTTGGTGACCTTGGTCTTTGCACTGAACCTAGGATGGCACCTAGGATAGCGTCTTTCTTTGTGCTTCCAGAAGCCCCATTCTGTTGCAGTTGTCTCTGTCAGACCTTTGGGACTGGGGATCATGCTTATTGTGCAAGTCATAGTTCAAACCCTAAACTAGGGCTTTTTTATTGGTCCCAAGATGTATACAGTCTGGTCGTGGTTCTAGTAGCCAGTCATCTGTAAGTCACGATCTTGGCTTTTGGACCTACCAAAGGGTGCCGAGTCTTCTGGTTTTGTCTTGTCGTTAGCTGGTAAGGTAGGCTAATCTGCTCTAAGGTCAAGTTGTTCACATTTTCCTCGTTGTCAGGATATCATGTTAGAGCTGGCCCTTGTTGTTGACCCCGCAGTATTAAGGCTGTCCCGGATGGAGTTTGTTTCCTGCAGCTGTTGTGAAGAGCTGTGCCAATTCTATGTCTGGGATCCAGGGTTCAAGGCTGGATGAATGGTATCTAATCATCTGAGGTCTAAGTTGATTCCACATGACATATTTTCAAGGTAGGAGATATCCCTGTATTTTAAACAACTATGAGTTCCTATCTCTAGTAGATAAGAGCTCTTTTTTTATAAGTAAGATTTCCCCTTTATTTAGTGTGTCTTTGCAGGGGGAAGTGGAGCTACATTGTATTGTTGGTGTAGTTGGGGGTGGACAGAGGAGATAACAGACACAGGTCACATACCCAAAAATGATAAAAAAAAATAAAATAAATAAAAATGTATGTGCTCGCAAATGTATATATAGGACCAACATTTAAAAAATAAATAAATAATTTAGGGTTTTCTAAGTAGAGTATCATATCATCTGAAAATAGAGAGAACCTGACTTTTTTCTTTCTATCTGGATTCCCTTGATTTCTTTTTCTTGCCTAATCGCTTTAGCATATAATTCTAGAGCTATGTTGAATAGGAGTGGTGAGAGAGGACAGCCTTATCTTGTGCCAGAATTTAGAGGGAAGTCTTTCTTTTTTCTCCAATGAGGATATTATATGCCATTTGCTTGTAGTAAATGGCCTTAACTATATTGAGAATGGTTCCGTTCATTCCCATCTTGCTGAGAGTGTTCATTAAGAATGGGTGTTGGACCTTATCAAATGCTTTCTCTGCGTCTATTGATATGATCATGTGATTTTTCTTTTTCTTGCTGTTGATGTTGTGTATTATGTTGATAGATTTACGGATGTTAAACTATCCTTGCTTTCCTGGGATGAAACCTACTTGATTGTAGTGGATGATCTTCTTAAGATCATTGAAGTGATTAGAGACATTGAATCCCATTTGCCAAGATTTTGTTGAGGATCTTTTCATCTGTGTTCATCAGCGATATTGATCTGTAATTTTCTTTTTTTGTACCATCTCTGTCTAATTTAGGTATCAAAGAGATGTTGGCTTCATAAAAGTTATTTGGAAGTATATCTGTTTTCTCAATTTCATGAAAGAGTCTTGCCAGGATTGGTAGTAGTTCCTCTTAAAAGGTTTGAAAGTATTCATTAGTGAATCCATCTGGCCCTGGGCTTTTGTTTTGGGGCAGACATTTGATTACTGTCTTATTTCCTCAATAGTGATGGGGTGTTTATATATGCTACATTCTCTTCATTCAACCTTGAAAGCTTATAAGAGTCAAGAATTTATTCATTTCTTCCAGGTTGTCATTTTTAGTGGCATAGAGTTTCTAAAAGTAGTTTCTGATTTGAATTTCTGCCATATCCGTAGTGATCTCCCCTTTTTCATTCCTAATACGAGGTATCAAGTTCCTCTCTCTCTCTCTCTCTCTCTCTCTCTCTCTCTCTCTCTCTCTCTCTCTCTCTCTCTCTCTCTCTCTCTGTTATTTTTGCCAGTGGTCTATCAATCTTGTTTATTTTTCTGAAGAACCAACTTCTGCTTTTGTTGATCTTTTGGATTGTTTTTTGGGTTTCCACTTCATTGATTTTTGCTCTCAGCTTTATTTCTTTCTGTCTTCCTATTTTTGGTTCCTTTTGTTGAACACTTTCTAATTCTATGAGCTGTGTCATTAAGCTATTCAGGTATGTCCCTTCTTCCTTCCTTATGTGTGCTTGCAAAGCTACAAATTTTTCTCTCAGGACTGCTTTTGCTGTGTTCCATAGGTTCTGATAGTTTGTATTTTTATTGTCATTTGTTTCCAGAAAAGTTTTGATTTCCTCTTCGATTTCATCTCAGACCCACTGGTTGTTCAGTATTAGGCTGTTTAATTTACAAGTGTTAAAGTTTTTCTTCTGTGTGCCTTTGTAGTTTACATATAATTTCATAGCCTTGTGGTCAATGAAGGTAGCCTGCAAAATTTCTATCCTTTTGATATTATGGAGTATGTTTTATGTGCCAGCATGTAGTCTATCTTGTAGAATGATCCATGTACATTGGAAAAGAATGCCTATCCAGGTTTCTGTGGATGGAGTGACCTATATATATATATAGATATAGATATAGATATAGATATAGATATAGATATAGATATAGATATAGATATAGATATTGATATAGATATAGATATAGATATAGATATTTACTAGGCCTCTTTCTTCCATTTATCTTTTGACGTCTAGTATATTTTTGTTATGTTTCGGTCTGCTTGACCTATCAAGTGTTGACAAAGCCCTGTTGAGGTCTCCCACATTATTGTGTTCTTATTGATATACTTTTTTTATATTTGTCAACAATTGTATTAAGTATTTTTCTGGTCCCTCATTTGGTGCATATATGTTTAGGAGAGTGATTTCTTACTGCTGTACATATCCCTTGATTAATACAAAATTTTTATCTCTGTCCCTTACAACTTTCTGAGTATAAAGTTTGCATCATCTGATATTAGTATGGCCACTCCAGCTTTTTTATTAGTGTGTTTGCTTGTATGATTTTTCTCTAGCATTTCATTTTGAGTCTATGCTTGTTCTGACTATTCAGGTGTGTTTCTTGTAGGCAGAAGAAGGTTGGATTGAGTTTTTTGATCCATTTAGCCACTCTGTGTTTCTTAACGGTTGCATTTAGTCCATTAACATTGAGAGAAAGAATTGTCATGGGATTTAGTGCCATCTTTGTGTCAAAGTTTGATGTGTCTGTTGATCAGTCATGTCTTACAGTAGATCTTTCAGTTTTTCTTTTAAGGCTGGTTTTGAGTCTAAAGTTTCTGAGCCATATCAGGGTATTCTAATCCATTATAATTTGATTAAACTTTTGTGCATAGTGTTAAGGAGAGGTCTGAGTTCATTTTTTCATGTTGTTGACTAGTTATCCCAGCACCACTTGTTAAAGAGGCTTTCTTTATTACTCTTTGTATTTATTGCTCCTTTATAAAAAATTTATTTTTTACAAACTTTTGTATTTATCTCTGGATATTCAAGTCTATTCCATTTACCACAAGGTTTCTCTTTGTTCCAATACCCTGATGTTTTAATGACTACTGCCTTATAGTACAGTTTAAAGTTTGGGAAAGTGTTTCATCCCATCTCTCTTTTGCTAAGCACTTCTTGAGCTATTTTTCAATACTTCCCAAAGCACTGTACAGATTTAATTCAATCCCTATAAAAGTTCCCATAATATTTTTCACAGTACATTAGACACTCCTGAAATTCATATGGATAAATAGAAACAGAATTTAAAATAAAAAGAACATACAAGCTTAAAAATAATTAGAAACACCATGACTTACAATACAATTTCATGCACACAGTGCATAAGATTTTATGCATACAATGTTCTGAAACCACACCCTCCACTAAAATGTCTACTTCCATAAATATCAAAAAGTGTGTATATTTAATAAATATATTAGTATCCAAAGAATCTAAACTATCCAATTTTGAATCAACTCTACAAAGTGAATAACTTCACAATGATTGATTAAATGATTCGCCTTTCTTTTATCTCCAGTAATTAGAGAATTTGGAGATTATGTTTATAATCTTTGTTAACATACCTAGGAGGATACATCAAAGTATCAAGAAGGCATACTCCAGAGTACTAAAATAGACACATATATGGTGAATCAACTGCCATACTAATGCAATTTTGTGGATCAGTGAAAAATTTCATAGTTGATGCCAAAGCAAATTATTGTTTTAGAGGATAGGTTATTGACTCTTGCTTAATACAATGTAGAACAGTTCTCTTTGATCTATCATCTACCTAAAAACAAAAGCTGAACTATAAAACTTCTGGAAAAGAATGTTAGTATTGGGTTAAGGCATTTGCCTTGCATGTGGCTGAGTCTGACTGGATCACTAGTACTAGCTATAGTTCCCCAAGAACTGCTATAAGTGGTTTTAAGTACTATTGAATATGCCCCAGCACCTCTAAAAAATATAAAGCTTCTTAAAAGATGGAAAATATCTTAGAAACTAGTGTAGGCAAAGGTGAAAGAATAGTCTTTTGATAATTATTATGAAGTTTCAAAGTCAGAATTATGGTACAGTTATGATGGAAAGGTTAAAACTCAAATAAATCCCAGAAGAAACACATGTAGTTGATATCTGATCAAGCAAAGCCCAATACCCCAGACAGGCTCAAATGAAATAAGACAGAAAATTAGTTGGAAAGTGTGCTTTATAGTAGATAGTCACAGAAGAAAACCAATGAAGGCGCCTGAGGATGCTTGGCATCAATCTTTGTGAGAAAGCACAAGGTCAAGCACAAATGACCACTGAGGAGACCAAAATTTGCTGCAGGGAGGGAGAATAAAATGATCCCAACTGTGCTTGAAAGCCACTGACTGTTTCTATTGCAATAGAACACAGTTTCCCCAAGGACATCAACAGGAGACTAAGTATAGTAGCCTAGAGCTTGAAATATTCTGAATTCCCATAAAGCTAAAAATAAACATTTTGTTTAATCATTCAATGAAATTCTAGGGGTGTAGGGAGGGAAATATCTCAGTCCTGAAACGGGCTAATTGCTACCTGTTACATTTAATAAGATTTAAATGAATTCAGTCAAATAACTAACTGCAACTTGGAGTAATATGAATTAGCAAAGAGGATCCTGAGATCTTCATGCTTGAAAATCTAAATGATTCTCTTCTTTCAGAGATGATGGAACTAAAATCTAGTCAGGCATCAAACCCAGTGAAATGAACTCCTAATATCTGCATGTTTTTCTGCATATCAGATAACTACACAACACAGAAAAAAGGCAGATATAGAAAGACAACCAAGTATTCTTATCTATAGAAAATGGTATATTTTAGTGTATTCGATAGTAAGAATGTGCTTGCTTTGTAAATTGTTATTTAAAACTGTCAGAAAATGAGTTTTGAGTGTGAGTCCTTGACACAGATAGGGTTTCTAACTACAACTTCTTTAGAGATGACATCTCTATACACTAACATTTTTACAGATGTTTTCAGCAAAGGTTCTCAAGAGATATTTCAGTTTTTTTTTTTTTTTTTTGGTTTTATGGGGCCACACCCATTTGATGCTCAGGGGTTACTCCTGGCTAAACACTCAGAAATTGCCCCTGGCTTGAGGGGACCATATGGGATGTCAGGGAATCAAACCGTGGTCCTTCCTTGGCTAGCACTTGCAAGGCAGACACCTTACCTCTAGCGCTACCTCGCCGGCCCCTAATGTTTCATGTTTTTTTTTTGTTTGTTTGTTTTTTGGGTCACACCTGGCGGTGCTCAGGGGTTACTCCTGGCTGTCTGCTCAGAAATAGCTCCTGGCAGGCACAGGGGACCATATGGGACACTGGGATTCGAACCAACCACCTTTGGTCCTGGATTGGCTGCTTGCAAGGCAAGCGCCGCTGTGCTATCTCTCCAGGCCCTAATGTTTCAGTTTTTAATAGGAACTCAGATCTAGATTATAACTAGCTCAGATGATGTAACCATGACTGGGCAGAATGTATTCTGGGACCAATAAAAAAGCCTTAGTCTAGGTTTTGGCCTACGATCCATACAACAACCAAGATCTCTAATTTCAGAGGTCTGACTGAGAAAACTGCAACTGAACGGATCTTCTGGACACATAACGAAAGACTCTACCCCAGGCTTCATCCTAGAATCAGCACAATAACCACAACCACCAACTACAGAAGACTGATTTAAATGACAGTGAAGGAACAGAACTTCTAGAACCGTTAAAAAAAAACTTCATCATAGGCTCCATTTCTTTGACCTGTGCAGATACTAAGATCTCTATATACAGAGGTCTGATTTTATCACCCATGACAGAGCAGAAGTCTTCCATACACCACAAAAGGACCTAAGGGAGAGTAAATAAACATGCGAGGAGTCTGTAGTTATTCCCATGGCAGTATACTTCAAGAGTGGAGAAACCATGTATCTCTTAGGCCAAGGGAATTCTCTTTTCTAATTTCCCCAATATTTACTGTGCCTATGCAGAAAAAAAAAAAAGAGAAGCAGCACAAAAAAATTTTTTTTGGTTTTGTTATTGTTGTTGTTGTTTTCATTCTTTTTTTTTTTTGTGCTCTGTTTTGTTTCTATTTCAGGACTGTGGTTATTATGTAGTGCTTGTTTTTATTGCTGTAGTGCTTATTGGATTTTTTGTTTGATTTTTCTTTTTGTATTGTTGTGGTGTTTCTCTTCTTTTTTCCCTTTCTTCTCTCAAACCGATGTTTAGAACCTCTAGACAGGGGTGGTGAACAAGTTCGACACAAAGAGCCAAAATTTTAAACTGTGAGAGTCAAAGAGCCACACCACACAGTGGCCTGCCAAAATAGACAAACACTCACACAAAAGCATATAATTTTACAATAATATATTAAACACATATTGCATTTTGCCATTTTGAGTGAGGGTAAAAATCCTGTTCACCACCCCTTCGACTTCGCCCATTTTCAACTTGTTTGAAATTTAACCCATTTTATTTCTTTTCTTCTCTTCAAACAGAACCACATAACTTGAACCAACTTGTTTCACCTCTCAAATTAAGGGAGAAAATGGAGGGTACCAAGACCAAACAGTTGTAAGATCACTAAGTAGTAATAAAAATAATCGGACTTAAACACCAAATCCAAAGCCAACGACAACAGAATCGATACCCAACCTTCAACAAGCTAGACACAAGGGGACCACTTATACTAGCAGCCCAGGGGGTAAGAGAGGGGGATATGGGATGCATACTGGAAACGGGGGTGGAGGGAGGAAAATTTTGGTGGTGGGAATTCCGCTGTTTCAATGTTAACATGTACCTAAAATATTACTGTGAAAGATATGTAATCCACTTTAGTCAAAATAAAAATTATTATAATAAAAAATAGAATTGCACCAGTTTTCAAAAGACAGTGGCCATCATCAATAGTAATGCAGTTACAATGAAAAAAAATTCTCGGGCCAGAGAAATAGCATGGAGGTAAGGCATTTTCCTTTCATGCAGAAGGACGGTGGTTCGAATCCCAGCATCCCATATGGTCCCTCATGCCTGCCAGGGGCGATTTTTCTGAGTATAGAGCCAGGAGTAACCCCTGAGCACTGCTGGGTGTGACCCCAGAAAAACCAAAAAACCAAACAAACAAAAATAATCTTTGAAAGTGACAAGGTATCAGTTGTTTCAAAGTATGTAATTGTGCAAATGCAGACATTGACCTGCAGACAGTGGGGATATGGCTAGAAGACCAAGAGTCAGTAAAAATGCTTCCCCTTTAGTGTCCAGAATATTAATGAATTAAAGTGATATCCAGCTAAATGTTTTCCCTTTGAAGTATTCTGGTAACTCAAAAAAAGCAAATTGGGGATAATTTGTTTTTGAAAACCCAGTTTATACACTTGGAGTATAACGATAGTAATCTAGATGGATTTTTTAAATGAAATGTTTTTCTTCTTTAGCTTGTCAGATAATTCCCTCACCATCCCTACTCCTTGGAATGAGCAGACTTAGTACTTTATAATTTGAGCAATAGTCGAACTCAGGATGTACACACTCAGATGGCCTTGAGCTAGCACCAAAAATATAATGAAAATAACAATTTGAAATTTGGAATCCCAGAACTCTTTTGTATTTATGATGTAGTTTCTACTCTCCTTACATATTCATGTAATGATTTCTGTCTGCTTTAAAGTCTGAAATGTATTTTTGAATCCAAAGGCTCTGATACTATCTCATGTATTATATCTGATTTTTTTATTTTCTGGGCATGCAATGAATAGAACAAATTCTGTGTATATGGTCACTATAGTGAGATTTGATACAGGAATGGAACAGTCAATTTTCTGGGGACTCTGTGACCTCTGCCTCAAAAGTCAGGGAAGAGCTTCTGAACCAAGGTCAGATCTGAAAGATGTGAAACCAATCCCTGTTAGCCAATACAAAGACATTGCTAGGTATTGAAAATGTGGTCACTGCCTTCCTTTCAGAGCATCTGTCCTGACTTAGTGGCACAGCTCTGAAGTGGCATACACACTTGACTCTTGGTGAGGCACCTGTTAAGCTCTGCAGGCTTCCCTGTAGACCTAAACAGCAGTAGGAGAGGACTCTTGTCACTGTGGTGATACTCCTATACTCAGTGTCCAGGGTCCCTGCAGGACAGATAGACAGTCCAAGGGCTGCTGTAGTGCGGATACCAGGCCTGAACTTCAGTATACCCTTCCTTCTAACATAGCTATTAACAATTCCTCATTCCAGACCCCAAGAGGCAGGTGGCAGATCTGGCTGGGGTCTGTGCAGCCACCAGGGGCACAGCCCTTACTATCCAGATTGATAGTAAGTACCCTGGTTCTTACAGTAGTGAGAACCCAGGGGAGGGTGGAATGTGAAGCGAGGTGGGAGATCAGACAAGAATGGTCCTCGTGAAAGTCTGTGTAAAAGTACATATCTAAGTGTATATATGTGTGGGAGTTATATGGGAGTATATGTGTGTGAGTGTGTGCATGTGTATTAATGGCACATGCAAATGAAAGTGTGTGGTTCAGTTATATAGCAATGTGTATGCAGGTGGGTATAGGTATATGTTTACATATGTGAGAGTATGTGTTACAGCTGTGAGACTAGTGTATGAGTGTGTATATGTGTATGGCTTTATATATACACATATATGTACATATATGTGTATGTGCATGTGATGTGTCAGTATACAGGAAAGTATCCATATGCATGTGCGTAAGCTACCATAGCATGTAGTAACTGCTCACATGCTCCAGATTTCTGTGCTGTAGATTGAAATTATGGTCACTAGCACATTGACTTCTTGAAGAGATTGAATGGAGAAATTTCCCTGAGTTCTTAGCACAGAACCTAGAGCTGTGATTAGAACACACCAAGGAGTGGAGATTACCTCCACACTAGTCCACTTCATCTTCACTGCAGGTGCCATCTTGGTTCAGAAGCACAAGCCAGAGTCCACCCAATCTTTTATTCATCTTTTTCATGACCTGTAAAGCTCCTCCAGCAGTTCTGCTTCATATTATCCAAAAATGTAGTACTGTGTCTTGTGGCAAATGAACCCTAAATTAAAGTCCCCTGAAAATGTAAATGCCAAATGTCCACTTGTCATCAAAAGAAACACAGATAATTTTCCAGAAAGAAAATTGAAGAAAACTCTAAATTCTTAAGTTACCTTTTCTTTCTAAAATCCTTTGCTTCTCTGGAGGCAAGTGAACAAAACAAGAATGAAAACCTGGATTGATTCACAGAAAATATTACAGGGTCTTACTTATGAACTTATCTGAACATGGCTAGTGAAGGTACTTTTTATTCTGGCTTACTCCAGAATGTAGGGTGTGAGAGATAGCAAGTGAACAGGAGAACAGAAGTCATTCTCATGTGAGCAGGTCACATGCTGGACTTATTCTCATGGGAATCACGGTCCCCTATGATCGCCAGCTGCAAGATTCTGGGCCAGGTTGGCTAGGCAAGTGTTGGGAAGCTTCCATGTCCAGAGCCAGAGAAGCACTTGGAAGCACAATCTCTCCTTGGTCCAAAGACTCAGAAAACAAGAATTGATACAGGTGCAGAGATGGGAGAACACCCCAAGCCACACACTACAATATGCTTTATTGCTGAGCACTGTATCCACAACAAAAAGACTAAAATTCCATCTAGTCTTGTGGCTTTAGCTAAAGATCTAGGCTGTAAGAATGCACTGCATGCAGGCAACTCTTGGACAATAGAGAGTGAAATAGAAAATGCCAAAATGTGTACATCAGCTCACAAAACTAAGAGGCTTAAACTCCACTCATCTAAAGAAATTGTGTGCTTGTTTCTATCCTTTTGTTTGTGTTTGTTTAGGCCACACCTGGGCAGTGTTTAGAGCTAATACCTGGCTCTAAACTCAGGGATCAATACTTCCAGGTTCAGTGTATCGAACCCAGTCATGCAAGGCATGAAAAGCAAGCACCTCACTCACTGTATTATCTCTTCATCTACTCTGTAGGTTTCCTTGTTGGTTTCAGTGATTCTGAACTTTGGGAAGATTTCCCCAACAAAAGGGCAGTCATATTCTCATCATCTTTCTCTCCCTCTTATCTGCTCCTCTTTCTGCATGCTCTGCCTCCATTTTTGTTTTTCCTTTCTTTTTAATGATTTTCTTCAGTCTTGAAGATAAACTTTCAGGTGAGGGGAAAAGAATTTCCAAGAGACCAATTACTGGCACACAGATGAAGGGAAGTCTGCTGTGCTACATCAGATGACTGGGTAGATGAAAAAGCAGAACTGTGTCCTTTCTTTCCCCTTGTTAGAGTTTGGGTTTCTGCCCTGAGGAATAGCAGTTATTTATTTTCCATCAGAGAAAAGAATGAACACTCTATAGAGCTTAACTCTCTCTGAGTTGATCAGAAAAGATGATACTCACTAAAAAAATAAAGGATACATATCTTGCTTGAACCTTGACCACTTTTTACTTATCTGCCTTTAGTTAACCATATGCATGCATGTAGAGTCTGCTAACTGGGAATCAAACTGAAAATCTGAACTCGGTCAAGGTACCAGTTGAGATTTCTGTCTGCAAAAGTGGAGATGCACATGATGTGTGCATATGGCACTCACAAAGACACTAATATGAACGTGGACAGCCACAGTCATTAGAAAATACTGGTCAGTAAATAGCACCTCTTCAGCATGTAGAATGTGGTACTCAGACCAACTCTCAGAAGCTAGACCAGAAGGACCTGCTCTGTGAGAACTTCCTGCTCCAGGTACAGCCTAAGCCTGGCCTACTTTTCCCACGCACCAGAAGAGCTGTCTGACCTTGAATGGTCCCACTGGACTCAGACTACTCAGAGCCAAGGTGTTCTTTCATAAATGAACCACTGAACATTCCTTTTTACTTTGTCTCATAGTTGTAAACACATAGTTATCTCAGAAAAATGATGTAGTTTTTCATTTGAAATTATGACTACCATCTTTTTGCCCAAACTATTGTGGTCAGATGTCAGGAAGAGAAGCTCCAAAATCCCTGAGCTTTCAGATCATTTTCATAGTTGGTCTTGCCAGGACTATGGCCAAGGGCATTCCCCTTCAGAGAGAGAGAGAGACAGAGACAGACACAGAGAGACAGAGAGACAGAGGAGAGAGAGAAGAGACAGAGGAGAGACAGGAGAGAGAGGAGAGAGAAGAGAGGTGGAGAGAGGAGAGGGAGAGAGAGGAGAGGGAGAGAGAGATATAGGAGGGGGAGGAGGGAGGATAGGAGGAGGGAGGGAGGAGAGGGGGAGAGAGAAAGGGGGAGAGAGAGAACACAGGGCTATAGTATCCTCAGAGACTTTCCCTGGTTTGCCAAGTTTATGCTTTGCTATCTGTGAGAATGTGTAAGTGTCTGTGTCTATCTCAGTGTACATGTGTGACTGTATGTATGTCTGTGGCTGATTGTGAGTGAGGTGAGTGAGGCCTGGTATGTGTCTAAGTTGATATCAGTGTATGAGTCTGTCTTATTCTTGTCCCTTTGTGTGTGTTTGTCTGAGTATATTTTAATGACTCTTTATTGCATGCATGTCTATGATGTATGAGTATGTGTCCGTCTGAAAGTTTAAGTGTTTCTGAATGTTTTTGTTTAATGTGTGTGTTTCACAATGTTTCTCAATATGTTGTTTCTCAATGTGTGTGTTTAAATGTGCATTTCTTATTTTGTCTCTAAGTGTGTGCTTCTCAGTGTGTTTATATTTCTGTCCCTCACTATGGGTGTCTAAGTGTGTGTCACAGTGTGTCTTTCTCAGTATGTCTGTCTAAATGTGTATCTATGTCCATCTGTATGTGTGAGGATACGTTTCTCAGTTGCATGGCTGTCTGAGCATGTCTGAGTTTCTGTGCCCTCCAGGCTTTCTGAGTGAATGCTAGGATGTTGAATGTCCATGATTTGCCAGGCACTGTCCAGCCTCTTGGGCTAACTATGTCCAGCTCACAGGTGGCTGTGTCTATGGTTCCATCTGAGGGACTCTTGCCACAATACCTACCCCTGAAGCTCTTACATCTGTCAAGAGCTGCTAGATTTGGAGTATGTGCTTAGGATGTTCTCCCGTTTCTACACTTGCAGAAATTCTTATTTTCTGAGTCCCTGGACCAGGAAGAGATGGTGCCTCCAAGTACTTTTCTGGTTCAGGACATGGAAGCTTCCCTACACCTGTCCAGCCCACCTGGCCCAGACTTTTTCAGGGGCCCTGATTCCCTGATTCCCATGAAAACATGTGCATCCCTGTAAGACCACAGATGCCCAGTGAGACTAAGTCCAGCATGCAGCCTGCCAGTGAAAGTAAGTCTAGCATGTGACCTGCTCACATAAGAATGACTTCTGTTCTCCTGTTCACCTGTTATCTCTCACACCTCACATTCTGGAGTAAGCCAGAATAAAAAGTACCTTCACTAGCCATGTTCAGATAAGTTCATAAATAAGACCCTGTAATATTTTCTGTGAATCAGTCCGGGTTTTCATTCTTGTTTTATCACTTGCTTCCAGAGGAGCAAAGGATTTTAGAAAGAAAAGGTGACTTAAGAATTTAGCGTTTTCTTCAATTTTCTTTCTGGAAAATTACGTTTGTGTTTCTTCTGATGACAAGTGGACATTTGGCATTTACATCTTCAGGGGATTTTATTTTATTTTATTTTATTTATTATTTTTTTTTGGTCACACCCGGCAGTGCTCAGGGGTTATTCCTGGCTCCAGGCTCAGAAATTGCTCCTGGCAGGCACCGGGAACCATGTGGGACACTGGGATTCAAACTGATGACCTCCTGCATGAAAGGCCTTACCTCCATGCTATCTCTCCGACCCCAGGGGGAGATTTTAATTTACGGTTCATTAGCCACAAAGCACAGCACTACATTTTTGGATAATTAAGTGTGAATTAAAATAACCAGAAATCTGTAATCAACCTTCATCTTCAGACTCAACATTTAATATCAGACTTAACTTGTCAGTCTCAGCCATAATGTAAACGTAAATGCAGATTCCATCCCCAATACTGCTTTTACAGAACCCTGGGGTTTATACTAGGGCTTCTTGGTTTAGAGAAAATTGAGATTAGCTCAGTTCTAATAGACAAAATAATAACTACCTTCTGCCTATTTTCCAAAGTTTCTGGGATTGTATTTAAAAAACACATTGTTTTTTCTCAAAATTTTTAATTTTTCAGAGGTGAGTGTCAGACATGCTTATTTATGGCTTTTTCATTCCAAAATGTATTCTTGAGAATGACCTTTTCAGGAAGATGTTAGATCTGAGAAATGAAGAGGGGCTTGAAATTTCACAAGAAAGCATCTTTTAAGCTCACAATAGAAGAATTTCTGTGTTCAAGGTCATTTCACTGTGGGAGAAAATTGATAGTCTAATTAGAGATGCAATGCTATATAGTCTGCTGTAGCAATGCACTTGGTAGCAGTGGAAACAGGAAGGAGTTGGAGGAAGTGGATAAAATGTTCTTATTGATTCCCATTTGGCACAGCCCTAGAGTGTGACAATGTGTATGACAGCTATCTACAAGATGTTTTCTTCTTGCCAGGGCATTGAAATATAAATGTGGGAAGTGTCTTCTATTAGTCACTCATGAGGCGTATCCAAATAGAACAGAATGATTTTATTTCCATGGTCCTCATTCAGGCGAACCTACAATCTACCCTAAAGATATCCAGGACTAGAAAATCAGGCCCCATTGCTCTTAATTTTAGCTGTGGATGATTCAATCTCATATCTCTTTCCTTTCTTGCAGGGGAACTTGTTTTAGTGCCACGACATGTGATTTATGTGGATGCATCATATAGATGCATATTAGTGATAAGTTCAACCTCTGTTTATTCTGTTTCTTTCACTCCAATCTGAGGATCAGAGGGAGAATAATAGTCATTTTGCTCTTAGTTCCAAGCCATGGAAATTCTTGCATTAAGGTTGAGGCTGACACAAACTCTCTGGTTGGCCAGGGACTTTGTTTTTGTTTGTTAATCACTGTTCAGGGCTTATTCCTGAACTGGAATCACTCCTGGTCTGGTTTGGTAGACCATATATGATGCTGGTATTGGGCCAGTTTCTGCACTGTGCAAGACCATTCCCAATCCCTGACCTCTCTCTCTGGCCTGATCAGGGCATCACACCAGTATATTCTATTTATGGTCACTGCATGCCAATGAGCCATATCAATTTCCTACCCTCTGTTCTTGCTTCTAAAGATTATAGTGAAGATTCCATTATCTGGGTGTTGGTGGGAAGTGCATTCTGATCTCATCTCTCTTGCTCTATTGTGGTCAAAGGATTGAGGAGCTGAAAGTCTACAAAATCTGAAGCTGTCACATCTGGGCCCAAAAGCAAACAAGCACTCTGCATCTTTCTAAGCACCTGGTATCAATCTCAACACACAGCCAGTCTTGCTCCTTCAGCCTCTTGTTCACGCTTTCTTTCTCCACACCCACCACACTTGTTCCTTTGATGTGTCCAGGAGAGAATCTACTGGGATATTTTCAGTTTTTGCTGCAGGGGTGCAGACTCAGAGTATGGTTCTTCACAGGCAGATGCTGGGGACATGAAACAGCCCTCACTCAAAGTCTGTGGTTTATGAGCTAGATACCCTGGTGTGTTCTATTATCTAATTTTGCCTGCATGTTTGTGTGTACACCCTGAGTGTGTGGATCATGTTTGACTCATTTACTGTTTCCATTCTGTCATCCAAGAAAGTAGAAGAAGTTTTGTGGTTGCTTGTGAATTCCCAACATAGTGATCTAATTTCTCCTTTGCAAGATCTGCCCTTCAGGGAGTTTACAAGGCATTGACCTGGCCTGTCCCTGCTGCTTTCCAATACAGGACTGAAAGTACAGACACATCACTGGGTAGCTGGGAGCACGGGCATGTAAAGGAGAGCTGAAAGCAGTGTAGGTTTACGTGGGTCCTCCCAGAACTCCTGCTGTGACTAGGCCTTGGAGAAAGACCCATCTTTTGGGGTACAGACACCAAGGGATGCTTCATGACCAGTCATGTGTCTTGTAGAGCCTGGCTAGCTGGCTGAGGTCTGTGTATGAACAGACAGCCTGAGTGTCTGTTAAATCAGGCCTCAAGCTCCAAAGCCAGGACACTAGAGGGTTGCAAGTCTGGATGCAAAGTCAATGCAGGAAATAATTGTAGTAATTCACACTAAAGAAGGTAAAATAGGTTTAGGAGTTCCAGCACGTAAGCTTTCCACTCCTAAGAAGTAGGCAGCTCTGTGAGGAACAGAAACACAAGAGAGTGTTTTCCTGAAACCCAGGGTATTTATTAAGAAGAATCAGACCACACCCAGAGGTGGAGAGTAAATGGTCTACATACCAATTCAAGATACTACATTCAAAGATATTTTCAGCCAATGAGTAACAAAGCATATGCTGATTGGGATGGCATCCAATTAATCCCACAATGTGAATGTCGGCAGAGGAAATGACTCCTATGCAATTTTTCCGACCTACCTTCTTTATTAGACAAATGTAATGGTCTGGGGATAGCTATTAGCAGCAGTGCCCATCAACTCATGGTGGCTTTTCTACATAATCAGGGACCCAGTGAAGAGAAAGCCTTATTCAATTTGGACATTTTTGTGTACTTAGTCATTTTTTGATTTGGAGGTCACACACAGTGATGCTCAGGCCCTGTGTACACACAATTCTCAGGGGTCACTTCAGATGGTACTGGGATAGAGATAGGTGTGGCTGTGGCTGAGGCCTCCCATGTGCAAAGTTGACACATAGTCTATTACCTACTCATATTATTGTGTTGCATTTGTGTTCACACTTTGCGGTACTTGAAAAGCTATTTCTGACTGTGTTGAGGTTGCTGGTACTATATGGAGGGAATATGCAGTTCCCTGATGCAGATCCTGAACCTCAGAAACTGGTTCAGCTCTCTAGCTATGATATTGAGGCTCACTTGGATTCAAAATGCATGTGACAGTAGGTCACACTCTGGACACAAATTTGTCTGATCACCTTACTCTGGACCTCCTTTGTTTGATTTTGCAACCTCAGAAATAATAAGTCACCACTAAGCTGTTTAATTATGAGTCAGGATATTTACCAAGGCCCAGACAAAGATCAGAGATAAAGAAGGAAAGTGAGAAAGCTGCATGTCCAGATCATGATCCATATCTTAAAGACAACTTGAAGTCTTTCAAGTATTTGTTACAGCAAAAGAAAATCAATGAGCATTAGGGTCAGAGGGAGAGACCAATCAGATAGACATGGATTTGCCTGCTTTGGGTACAAATTGGCTATTTGTGAGCCTGCACTGTCAGCTGTCTGGGGTGACATTAAGCCTGGTTTCTGGGGATTCACTGCTGGACAACCATGTAGATAATATCAGGATCTCCAGGCATTGGTGGAGTACCTCATGGCTGAGCCAGCATCCTAGGAAGGGCTTGCTGGCTTTTGGGCAGAGGCAGCTTTGAGATCACAATGCCTGAAGGGAAGGGGCTCTAAGCTCTGCACACATTTCCCAACTGCAAAAAAAAAAAAAATGGTGATATGGGGCTCACATAGAACTTTTTCAATAACTTGGACTAGAACAAACCCTAAGAGTCCTCGGTGGATTTGAGGGATTCCCACTGTAGCCCCTGAGTCATACAAGAGAATTGTTAATTCTGACCTTTGTCCTTGAGCTATGCATTCAGAAACAGACTCTGAGCTATGCATTCCCATTAAAAACTCATTAAAACCCATTAAAAGCTGTGTATCCCCATTATAGACTAAGCTGTACATTCCCAATATATACTCTAAACTTTGAATTTTTGTCTTCTTCTTTTTTTTTTTTTTTTTGGTTTTTGGTTTTTGGGCCACACCTGATAATCAGGGGTTACTTCTGGCTATGCGCTCAGAAGTTGCTCCTGGCTTGGGGGGACTATATGGGACACAGGGGGATCAAACTGTGGTCCGTCCAAGGCTAGCACAGGCAAGGCAGGCACCTTACCTCTGGCGCCACCGCCCAGCCCCTACTTTGAATTTTTGAAATAGAGTTTGGGCTGTGCATTCTTGATAAAGACTCTGAGTTGTGCACTCCTGATATAGACTTTAAACTGTGAATTCCCCACTCAGGCCCATAGATGGTTTTTAGACTATCATCATTAAGAGATAAGCATGAAATATGCTCATGGCAAGTGGGAAGTATAAGGACAGGTCAACTTGCTGACTGGGTGGTGTAAAGAGAGGATTTTTGGGAAAGAAGGCAGTCAGTTGCATGTAGTGAAGCCCTGCAGTCAATGGAATGCATGTGGCCCTTCCCTATGTCCACTCTCAGCACTTAATTTAAAATGTATTAATTCTGCATGTGAATAAAATAGATAGGCATAGAGGTAGATGCCAAATTATTATCCAGAGATAGGCACACTTAAACATATTCATATGCACAAGTACAGATCCCTGTATGAATACACATACTCTCACAAATATAGATATACCTAATACACATATGCTAACACAGGAAAACAGAATTTCAGTTAGAGCTTTAGTACAGGAACCTCGATACATCAGATGCAGCAGACAGTACTTTATAGGGTAGCCATGTATTATCGTTCTCACTACCAGATTGCTTAGTACTCTAGACTTAAAAACTATCCTTATACTGAAATGCTCCAGCCTCTATCTAACCCTGAAATCTTCACTTAGCAAAGCCCAATCCTGTCATTGATGAAGTGCCTAGAAATTGAAAAACCTTTCAACTCTGACACACTGGCCCAATTTATTTATTTTTTAACTTATTTTTACTGTATTTGTTTATCTTTCTTTTCTCTTATCTCTTGTTTTCCTTTTCTTTCTCTCCTAATCTATATCTTAGCCAATTATCTTATCTTTTATCTTATCTTATTATCTTATCTTTTCTTAATTCAATTATTTCTTAAGAGCTCAGACCCATCCTATGATAGCCAGGCCTCCAATAACAATTTAAGAATAGATCTCTAGGGGCTGGAAAGATATCATGAAGGTAAGGCATTTGCCTTGCATGCAGAACGTTGGTGGTTCGAATCCTGGCATCCCATATGGTCCCCTGAACCTGCCAGGAGCAATTTCCGAGCATAGAGCCAGGAGTATATACCCTCCAGGAGTATATATATATATACCCTCCCCCTTCAGAAATCTTTCTATCCTCTTATTCCCCAATCCTGATCCATTATCCCTCATTTATTGCTCTTTACCATCAGTTCTTAACTCATTAGGTACCAAGACTAACCTCCAGCCCCAATAAACCACCACCCAGCTCTCAAAGCAAAAGGACACCCTCTCAGTCCCACATCTTGCACCCCGGCAAGAAACTCTGAGCAACACTCCTGCTGACTCATGCTATGTGGCCCTTCTTATCTAACACACACCCCCCCCAAAGTGGACTGTTGCATAATATCAGATTCAGCTCCAGAAAGAACCCTAGCTCAAGGACACTACCTGATCCCTTACTGCTGCAAATCATTTCTCAAACTCAACAAGACCACAGTGTGGGATGAAAATGTGCCCTGGATTTCACTCCCCCCCCAAGAATATCTCAAAAGACAATAAAGATGCCTATATTTTCTCTGTATGTTTAATACCTTTATAATAATACCTCATAGTTTATTCCCAAATGTAAAGGTAGCCTCCTCCATCACTTATTTTCTTTAATTACTTTTTTCAACTTTATTTTTATTATATAGATATACATATAGAACTTTAACTTCACCTGTTTTGGTTCTGCTTGGTACGAAAACCTAGAAGAAAAAGTCTTGCCTGGAATAAAAGCTGAGCTCAAAACCAGGGCACAGAGATTGTGTGGTCTCTCACTCTTAGCCCCAAATGCACCAGCAATATAATATGGCACCATTTCCTTGTTCATAGGCATTCTAAAAAAGGGGAAATCTTATGCACAGAAACAAGCTCTTATCTACTAGGAATAAGAATCATACATTGTATAATACAGAGGCACCTCCCACCCTGAATATATGTCATGTGGACTCAATTTAAACTCTATGTGATTGGACAGGAACTGTCCAACCCCAAACAACCCCAAACATAGAACTGATACAGTTCCTTGCAACAGCACCAGGAACCAAACTCCCCCCTGGGAAATTCCTTATACCATTCTGGCAACAACTTGCACCAGTTTTCATATGACATCTTGACAATGAGAAAATGGCAACAACTTGATCTAAGAGCAAGTTGTCCTATCTCATCACCTAATCAGAACACAGGTTGTCCTTTGCTCTGTGCAACAATCAAGATGGATAACAACAGAAGACTGACTTTGACAACCATGATTGTAAAGAACTTATCATGTGACCAATAAGAAAGATCCTAGCCTAAGCTTTGGCCTAGGTTTTGTACAAAAATCAAGATATCTTGTTCATTTGTTTTTGTTTTGATTTGTTTTTGTTTTTATTTCCTTTCAAATAGAACCACATAACGTGAATCATCTTGTTCTGCCTCATAAATTGAGGGTAAAAATGGATGGTACCATGACCAGTTGTGTGAACATTGAGTAGAAAAACAGATGATCAATCTTAAACACCAAATCCAAAGCCAACAGAATCAATACCCATTCTACAACAAACTAGACACAGAGGGGTAAAGGAAGGGGTAAAGGAAGGGACTATGGGATGCATTCTGGGAACAGGGTTGAAGGGAGGAGAACACTGGTTGTGGTAATGCTCTCAGTTCAATTTTTCTATGTATCTAAAATATTACTGTGAAACATTTGTAATCCACTTTGGTCGCAATGCAAATTATTAAAAAAAAATCAAGATCTCTAACTACAGAGGTTGGATTTTGACAACTGTGACTGAGAAAATCTTCTGGAACCATAATAAAAGACTCCATCTTAGGCTTAGTCCTAGGATCTAAGAAAAAATCAAGATCACTACTTAGAGAAAACTGATTACAGCAATAGCAATGGAACAGAACTTCTAGAACCGTAAAAAAGAATCTATCTTAGGCTTCATCCTATAATCTGTGCAAATACCAACATCTCTAGCTACATAGGCTTGATTTTATCATCCACAACTGAGCGAAAAGTTTTCTGGCACCATAAAAAGACCTTGGGGTGTGAAAATGAGTGTGTACTGAGCCTGTGGTTGATCCCATGGCAGTATGCTTCAAGGGCAGAGAAACCCTGTATCTCTTAAGCCAAGGGAATTCCCGTGCTAATTTCCCTAATACTTACTGTGCAAAAGAAAAAAAAAGCACAAAACCTTGCCACACCAGACCTTCTTCCTTCTCTTATGTTTTTGTTTGTTTTTTCTTTTTCTTCTATTTACTTATTTTTCTCTTTCTTCTCTTTTCTATTCTTTTCGTTTGTTTGTTTATTGAGCCACACCCGGTGATGTTACTCATAGTCAGAGGTTACTTCTGACTATGCGCTCAGAAATTGCTCCTGGCTTGGGGGACCATATGGAATGCCGGGGGATTGAAAGATGGTCTGTCCTAGGCTAGCACGCACAAGGCCTTTACTGTTTGTGTCACCGCTCTGGCTCCCCCATTTGTTTTCTTTTCTTTTTATATTTTATAATTATATATTATTAATATATAACATATTATATTACATCATTATATACATATATTATATAATATATGTTATTATCTATTATAAAATAATATTCATATATTATTCTTGTTTTCTATTGTTCTTGTGGTTATTATATGATGGTGATTGTTTTTAATAGCTGGATGCTTTTTTTGCAGTTGTTGGGGTTTTTTTGTTTTTGTTTTTCTTCCTTTTTCCCTATCTTCTTTTAAATTGATATTTATAACCTCCCAGTTTCTTTTTTCCAACAGAACCACATAACTTGAATCATCTTGTCGTATGAATTGAGGGGGGAAAATGGAAGGTTTCAGGACCTAACAGTCATAAACATTGAGTAGAAATAAAAACAAAAAGATTTAAACACCAAACCCAAAGTCAACGACAACAGAATCAATACCTAATCTACAACAAGCTAAAAAAGGGGACAGCAGTTACACTAGCAGTCTTGGGGGGGGGGCAAATGAGAGAGATATGGGATGAATGCTTGGAACAGGGATGGAGGGAGGACAACACTGTTGATGGGAATGACCCTGATTCATTGTCACTATGTACCTTAAATATTACTGTGAAAGATTCATTAAAAAAAAAAACAGAAGTTCAGTTAGAGTTATAGGTAAAGATATAGAAATTTATATTTAGAAGTAAAGATCTAGACACATATACTGATATGGACCTAAATACAGGTACATGCTGCACTGACACACAGATATGGCTATGAATGTAACAGAAGGCAGAGGCATGTATGTCGATTGCTGGAGTCTGTTACATGAAATGATTTCTTTGTTCAGAACAAAAGAAGGAAGAGACTGCTATCAAACTGGCATGAACAATAAACCTAGTGCCTTCCTGAAACAGAGATTGTCAGGCCAGGGGTTAATTGTGCTGAGGAGATAAGGAGACAGACTAATGATGGGGCTGGCATTGTTTTCCTAACACTGATAGTAGAGCTGTGTGTGTTTTCCTAACACTGATAATAGAGCTGTGTGTGTGTGTGTGTGTGTGTGTGTGTGTGTGTGTGGTGTTCTAAGTTTCCAGGGCATTTTTTGACCCAGCTAAAGAGCTGCTCTCCTGGCTACCTCCCCACTATATTCAAAGGAGTTCTTGTTAGATGGGGTACAGGGGGAGTTTGGGGGAAGGGGCCCTCAGAGCTCTGCTGTCTGTCATGATTCTGGCACTCCTGGAACAGAACAGCAAGTTGGCAGGTAGGGACATGGCAGTGAGTGTTAGAAGCCCTGGCTCATAAGTCTCACTAACTCATGCACATATTGTTTCAAGGGAGAGGACATTTTCCATCCTGCTATTAGACTGTGTTCTGTTCCAGTATCTGTGTGACAGAACTGTCATCTTATTCCCCGCTACAGATGCCTTCAGCTCAACAGTGCTACTTTCTCAATTCACAGAGATAAGTGGAGATCTGGGTTGTCAGGCCTTTCCCAGGAGGAGCTGGCTTGAGTGTCAAATACTAAACTTGTATGATATCTGAGAAATCAGTGGACATTGTCATGGACCATGAACATTGACACCTGTTGATGGTGCCACTGACAAGAAGAGGGTGTTCTTTCATGTGAAAGGTGTTTTAGGTGAGACACAGGCATTCTCATAAGTGCATGGTACCACGAGGTCATCTTTGGGATCTGCCAAGCAGTGACAGCAAGGCCACATGCACATTTTATTGCTTGCAATTATACTCAGGATATGTTCATTGCAGTTGCCCAGCATGGGCAACTGTCCCAGCCAGATGTGCTCTATGTCCTTTGACTTCTTGAACAAACACAGGGGCTTTTTGTGCCCCACTGCACACTGGCCTCTATATAGACAAGGCATCACTTAATCACTTAGAAGGAAAGAGTGAGGCAAGATTCTGACTAGGAACATGGAATAATGGGCAAGAGACAAACAGCTGCAGTCAATGAGATGGATACAGAGGGAAAAAAACAGGTGGAAACAGGACAGTGACTGAGAGTGAGGGCTGCTGCCAGGACTTCTGTCTTACTGTTCTAGAATATTTTTTTCTTTTTAATGTCACTAGTAACCTATTAACCATGACTCAGAAAATGTACTTTTAAAACCTTCACTGGAGGGGCCGGCGAGGTGGCGCTAGAGGTAAGGTGTCTGCCTTGCAAGCGCTAGCCAAGGAAAGGACCACGGTTCGATCCCCCGGCGTCCCATATGGTCCCCCCAAGCCAGGGGCAATTTCTGAGCGCGTAGCCAGGAGTAACCCCTGAGCATCTAACGGGTGTGGCCCGAAAAAAACAAAACAAAACAAAAAAAAAAAAAAAAAAAAAAAAAAAAAAAAAACCTTCACTGGATTTATATCATGAGATTTCTCTGAGCTTCTTTTTTTTTTTTCTCGTTTGAGGCCATAAATCTCATCACTTAGAAGACATCCTGCTATTCTCAGATGCTTGTACAGTGCATTAGCTCAAATACAGGATTCCCAGAAGCAAAGCTCATTTAAACTGGAACTATTTTTTTTCTTTTTTTTTTTAATTTATTAAAACACCTTAATTACATACATGATTGTGTTTGGGTTTCAGTCATGTAAAGAACACCACCCATCACCAGTGCAACATTCCCGTCACCAATGTCCCAAGTCTCCCTTCGCCCCACCCTACCCCCGCCTGTACTCTAGACAGGCTCTCCATTTTCCTCATACATTCTCATTATTAGGACAGTTCAAAATGTAGTTATTTCCCTAACTAAACTCATCACTCTTTGTGGTGAGCTTCCTGAGGTGAGCTGGAAATTCCAGCTCTTTTCTCTTTTGTGTCTGAAAATTATTATTACAAAGGTGTCTTTCATTTTTCTTAAAACCCATAGATGAGTGAGACCATTCTGCGTTTTTCTCTCTCTCTCTGACTTATTTCACTCAGCATAATAGATTCCATGTACATCCATGTATAGGAAAATTTCATGACTTCATCTCTCCTGACAGCTGCATAATATTCCATTGTGTATATGTACCACATTTCTTTAGCCATTCGTCTGTTGAAGGGCATCTTGGTTGTTTCCAGAATCTTGCTATGGTAAATAGAGCTGCAATGAATATAGGTGTAAGGAAGGGGTTTTTGTATTGTATTTTTGTGTTCCTAGGGTATATTCCTAGGAGTGGTATAGCTGGATCGTATGGGAGCTCGATTTCCAGTTTTTGGAGGAATCTCCATATCGCTTTCCAAAAAGGTTGAACTAGACAGCATTCCCACCAGCAGTGGATAAGAGTTCCTTTCTCTCCAAATCCCCGCCAACACTGTTTATTCTCATTCTTTGTGATGTGTGCCATTCTCTGGGGTGTGAGGTGGTATCTCATCGTTGTTTTGATTTGCATCTCCCTGATGATTAGTGATGTGGAACATTTTTTCATGTGTCTTTTGGCCATGTGTATTTCTTCTTTGTCAAAGTGTCTGTTCATTTCTTCTCCCCATTTTTTGATGGGGTTAGATGTTTTTTTCTTGTAAAGTTCTGTCAGTGCCTTGTATATTTTGGAGATTAGCCCCTTATCTGATGGGTATTGGGTGAATAGTTTCTCCCACTCAGTGGGTTGCTCTTGTATCCTGGGCACTATTTCCTTTGAGGTGCAGAAGCTTCTCAGCTTAATATATTCCCATCTGTTAATCTCTGCTTTCACTTGCTTGGAGAGTGCAGTTTCCTCCTTGAAGATGCCTGTAATGTCCTGGAGTGTTTTGCCTATGTGCTGTTCTATATATCTTATGGTTTTGGGGCTGATATCGAGGTCTTTAATCCATTTGGATTTTACCTTTGTACATGATGTTAGCTGGGGGTCTAAGTTTAATTTTTTGCAAGTGGCTATCCAATTGTGCCAACACCACTTGTTGAAGAGGCTTTCCCTGCTCCATTTAGGATTTCCTGCTCCTTTATCAAAAATTAGGTGGTTGTATCTCTGGGGAACATTTTCTGAGTATTCAAGCCTATTCCACTGATCTGAGGACCTATCCTTATTCCAATACCATGCTGTTTTGATAACTGTTGCTTTGTAGTACAGTTTAAAGTTGGGGAAAGTAATTCCTCCCATATTCTTTTTCCCAATGATTGCTTTAGCTATTCGAGGGTGTTTATTGTTCCAAATGAATTTCAAAAGTGTCTGATCCACTTCTTTGAAGAATGTCATGGGTATATTTAGAGGGATGGCATTAAATCTGTATAATGCCTTGGGGAGTATTGACATTTTGATGATGTTAATCCTGCCAATCCATGAGCAGGGTATGCGTTTCCATTTCTGTGTGTCCTCTCTTATTTCTTGGAGCAGAGTTTTATAGTTTTCTTTGTATATGTCCTTCACATTTTAGTCAGGTTGATTCCAAGATATTTGAGTTTGTGTGGCACTATTGTGAATGGGGTTGTTGTCTTAATGTCCATTTCATCCTTATTACTATTGGTATATAGAAAGGCCATTGATTTTTGTGTGTTAATTTTGTAGCGTGCCACCTTGCTATATGAGTCTATTGTTTCTAGAAGCTTTTTGATAGAGTCTTTAGGGTTTTCTAAGTAGAGTATCATGTCATCTGCAAACAGTGAGAGCTTGACTTCTTCCTTTCCTATCTGGATTCCCTTGATATCCTTTTCTTGCCTAATCGCTACAGCAAGTACTTCCAGTGCTATGCTGAATAGGAGTGGTGAGAGAGGACAGCCTTGTCTTGTGCCAGAATTTAGAGGGAAGGCTTTCAGTTTTTCTCCATTGAGGATAATATTTGCCACTGGCTTGTGGTAGATGGCCTTCACTATATTGAGAAAGGTTCCCTCCATTCCCATCTTGCTGAGAGTTTTGATCAAGAATGGGTGTTGGACCTTATCAAATGCTTTCTCTGCATCTATTGATATGATCATGTGGTTTTTATTTTTCTTGTTATTGATGTTGTATATTATGTTGATAGATTTACGGATGTTAAACCAGCCTTGCATTCCTGGGATGAAACCTACTTGATCGTAGTGGATGATCTTCTTAACGAGGCATTGAATCCTATTTGCCAGGATTTTGTTGAGGATCTTTGCATCTGCATTCATCAGTGATATTGGTCTGTAATTTTCTTTTTTGGTAGCGTCTCTGTCTGGTTTAGGTATCAAGGTGATGTTGGCTTCATAAAAGCTATTTGGAAGTGTTTCTGTTTGTTCAATTTCATGAAAGAGTCTTGCCAAGATTGGCAGTAGTTCCTCTTGGAAAGTTTGATAGAATTCATTAGTGAATCCATCTGGACCTGGGCTTTTGTTTTTCGGCAGACATTTGATTACTGCTTTAATTTCATCAATGGTGATGGGGGTGTTTAGATATGCTACATCCTCTTCCTTCAACCGTGGAAGATTATAAGAGTCCAAGAATTTATCCATTTCTTCCAGGTTCTCATTTTTAGTGGCGTAGAGTTTTTCAAAGTAGTTTCTGATTACCCTTTGAATCTCTGTCATATCAGTAGTGATCTCTCCTTTTTCATTCCTGATACGAGTTATCAAGTTTCTCTCTCTCTCTTTCTTTGTTAGGTTTGCCAGTGGTCTATCAATCTTGTTTATTTTTTCAAAGAACCAACTTCTGCTTTCATTGATCTTTCGGATTGTTTTTTGAGTTTCCACTTCGTTGATTTCTGCTCTCAGCTTTGTTATTTCCTTCTGTCTTCCTATTCTTGGGTCCTTTTGTTGAGCATTTTCTAGTTCTATTAGCTGTGTCATTAAGCTACTCAGGTAAGCTCCTTCTTCCTTCCTGATGTGTGCTTGCAAAGCTATAAATTTTCCTCTCAGTACTGCTTTTGCTGTGTCCCATAAGTTCTGAGAGTTTGTGTCTTTATTGTCATTTGTTTCCAGGAACCTTTTTATTTCCTCCTTGATTTCATCTCGGACCCACTGGTTATTGAGCATGAGGCTGTTTAACTTCCAGGTGTTAAAGTGTTTCTTCTGAGTCCCTTTGGAGTTCACAAATAATTTCAGAGCCTTGTGGTCAGCGAAGGTAGTCTGCAAAATTTCTATCCTCTTGATCTTATGGAGGTATGTTTTATGTGCCAGCATGTAGTCTATCCTGGAGAATGTCCCATGTACATTGGAGAAGAATGTGTATCCAGGTTTCTGGGGATGGAGTGTCCTATATATATCCACTAGGCCTCTTTCTTCCATTTCTCTCCTCAGGTCTAGTATATTCTTGTTGGGTTTCAGTCTGGTTGACCTGTCCAGTGTTGACAAAGCCGTGTTAAGGTCCCCCACAATTATTGTGTTGTTGTTGATATTATTTTTCAGATTTGTCAACAGTTGTATTAAATATTTTGCTGGCCCCTCATTCGGTGCATATATGTTTAGGAGAGTGAATTCTTCCTGCTCTACGTACCCCTTGATTAATATAAAATGTCCGTCTTTGTCCCTTACAACCTTCCTGAGTATAAAGTTTGCATTATCTGATATTAGTATGGCCACTCCAGCTTTTTTATGGGTGTTGTTTGCTTGGATAACTTTTCTCCAGCCTTTTATTTTGAGTCTATGTTTGTTCTGACTATTCAGGTGCGTTTCTTGTAGGCAGCAGAAGGTTGGATTGAGTTTTTTGATCCATTTAGCCACTCTGTGTCTCTTAATTGGTGCATTTAGTCCATTGACGTTGAGAGAAAGAATTGTCCTGGGATTTAACGCCATCTTTATTTCAAAATTTGGTGTGTCTTTTGGGTAGTCTTGTCTTAGATTAGGTCTTTCAGTTTTTCTCTTAAGACTGGTTTTGTGTCTGTGAAGTTTCTGAGCTGTTTTTTGTCTGTGAAACCATGTATTCTTCCATCAAACCGGAAAGTGAGTTTTGCTGGGTATAGTATTCTGGGTGAAGCATTCATTTCATTCAGTCTTTTCACAATATCCCACCACTGCTTTCTGGCATTGAGTGTTTCTGGTGACAGGTCTGCTGTAAATCTCAGGGAAGCTTGCTTGAACGTGATTTCCCCTTTTGATCTTGCTGTTTTCAGAATTCTGTCTCTATCTGTGGGATTTGTCATTGTGACTAGGATGTGTCTTGGGGTGGTTTTTCTGGGGTCTCTTTTGGTTGGTACTCTTTGGGCATGCAGGATTTGATCACATATATTCTTTAGCTCTGGAAGTTTCTCTTTAATGATGTTCTTGACCATTGATTCTTCCTGGAAATTTTCTTCCTGGGTCTCTGGGACTCCAATGATTCTTAAGTTGTTTCTGTTGATCTTATCATAGACTTCTATTTTTGTCTGTTCCCATTCTTTGACTAATTTTTCCATTGTCTGCTCATTTGCTTTAAGTTTTTTGTCCAATCTCTCCTGCTGTATGGAATTGTTATGTATCTCATCTTCCACAGCACCAAGTCTATTCTCAGCTTCTGATACCCTGTCCCAGAGCTTATCCATTTTGTCATTCACTTCATTTACTGACTTTTTCAGTCCTGTTAGTTGACATGTTATTTCAGTTTGGAGTTTTCTGATTTCTGTCTTCATATTTTCTTGGTTCTTATTAGTGTTCTGTTCAACTTGATCCATGGTTTCTTGGAGTCTGTTGAGCATCTTCCATATTGCTAGTCTAAAGTCCTTATCTGAGAGGTTGATTAGTTGGTCAGTCATTATCTGGTCCTCAGAATTGTCATCTTCATTCTCTATATCTGATGCTGGCCTGCGTTGTTTCCCCATTGTCACACTTGTATTGTGGGTTTTTCTACGTGTTGTGGTGGTATTCATTGTCTATATGATGTAGGCAGCACACTCCTCTGGCTCCTCCCTTTCTGGATGGGCTGACTTGCCTCTAAGGGAGGGGAGTCCTCCGTGGATGAAGCCTCACACTGGGTCAAATCTTAGGCCCGAGCATGCAACAGAGAAGACAGTCCAGAGAGAAATGTTTGCTTCTGTGATATAGCGCCGTTCTTAGTGTGATTTTTCCTTCTTGTTGCAATGGAGTTCTTTCCTTAGAAAGAGTGCACGGCCGCGTAGCGAAGCGGAGCGGCCGTGCTCCTCTGGAGCCTCTTTTTGCCCCACTCGCAAGAGTTTCACGCAAGAGGACAGTAGGCTGACATAGACAGGTCACACTCACAGTCTTTCACAGTTGAGCCCCACTGGGCCGGTGTACTTTCGCGGATTTTCCCCGCCTGGTGTCACACACAGGGAGCCAGCTTTTGCAAAGCTTAGCCGGTTTTTATGCTCTGGCAGAGGTTGTATGCAATGCTTGGATGAATGAAGCCAGGCAAGGACCCACAGTATTATTGTTCTGTCTCCCTCCCCAAATTGTCTTTACCTGGAGCACTTGGGAAACGTTTATGGTTTATGTGGTCAAAAGCTGTCTGGAGTCTTGGCCTTCTTCAGGATTCCAGGTTGTCAATCTGTGGTCAGGAGATCCAAGACTGCATTCACTGCAAACAAATTTGAAAATCCTTAGTATGTTGGCTTCAGTGCTCCCCAGTCAACTGGCACATGCTCAGATTGGAGGTCTTGGGGGCCCCAGACTTGGGCCAGACGCCCCTCCGGACTCTCTGCAGGTGCCTGAAGCTGTGAGCCAAGGTCCCCTTGGCGAGCTCCTGGAAACTCCCCAAGCCCGGCCGGCTGCCCCTTGGTGCGCTCCACGCTGGCTGTCACCGTTCTGCTCCCAGCTATGCGCTGCTATTGCTGCGAGTGGCTGCTAGTCGCTGCTCGGGTCTCCCCTCTGCCACCCCGACCCGGGTGGGTCTCAGCACAAGGCTCACACTTCGCTTGCACCCCCACAGACCACACCCTGTCACCCCAGCAGCCCTGCACACGCCTTGCCTTCCTCTTTGACAATTGCACTCAAAACTGGAACTATTTTATTTATACCTGCCACCTCTCAAATAACCAAATAAAAATTATTCTGAGTTGTAGTTGTCAATGTTCCTACTTACTTTTATGGGAAAGTTCCCATTATATACAGTAAAACTGTCATGTCTAAGACTTTCTACCCATCCAATGGCATCAGAATATACTTCTAGTGGCTCTCCAGAAATATTACTAGCCCATACAGTACATTGTTCAGGGTGGCTGAATTTCTTGCCCAATGTCCCATAAGAGCTTTAGAATTTTTGTCTGACCTGGGTGTAGTTAGCTTTCTCAGTACCACTGTTTATTAAATACTGTTACATAATTAAACAATTGTTTAAAATTGTAACATTATCAAAGATATGTGTGGTTAGACAAATTAATATGCCCAGGGCATATAGTTTGCCTTATAGCAGGATGCTTCATAGGTAGGGTCTCTATGTTTTGGTTTTTTTTTTGCAGGGGGGTGGAGGGTTCACGCCCTGCAGTGTTCAGGGTTACTCCTGGCTCTACACTCAGAAATCGTTCCTGGCAGGCACGGGGGACCATATGGGATGCCAGGATTGAACCACCGTTCTTCCGCATGCAAGGCAAAATCCTTACCTCCATGCTATCTCTCGGGCCCCAGGGTCTCCATGTTTTTAGGTCAAAGATTTTGCCTTTCTATTTTACCCATTTTTTTGTTTGCCTATGCAAAAAAAAAAAAAAAAAAACCTGCCACCGAAACACCCTTTTCCTCCCTTTTTTTTCTTTTTTATTTCTTATCTTTTCAATAGGGATTCCCAACTTTTTCAAAGACCCTTGGGACACGAATTACTTTGTTTTCTGCATTTTTCTATAAAACTAAGAAGGAAAAAAGAAAGACTGGAGGCTAGGGGTCAAGTGGTTTAGATACATTGATGGAGAAAAAATAAGGACAGAAGCAAATATCTAAGCTAAAGTCAATGACAATAGAATCAAGAAACCTAAACTTTAACAATCTAAACTTAAATGGGACTGTTATAATGGCAGTCCAGGGGGCAAAGGATGGTGGTATAGGATTTTTCATTGGTAGAGGGAGGATTGGTGGTGGAAATGACCCTGACTTACTGTATATCTGAAATTCAACTATGAAGGACTCTGTAGATCACAATGGTTTCAATAGAATAAAATTAAAAAAAAAACCACAAAGATATGGATGGAGAATTTAAACTTTGTACTGGCCTGACCTTCCTGTTTGAAGATATTGCCCATGATTCCTGACAGCTGTGTGGGGTGTGTATTTGGCTGTGTACTTGCTGCACTTGTGTGGTTCCATGGAAAGTAGCCTACTACTCACTATGCTGTCTCACCCTCTGAGTGACAGATGGAGGCAGACTAGAATTCTGCAATGTTGGCATGCCCGTGAGTTCCATCTGGGTGTTGAATTTTCGGTCACTACAATACTATTTTCAAGTACCACCAGATATACTATTCAAAATGAGGCAGGAAAGATGCAGGCACACAGAAGCCCTGTGCAGTTGGAAATCACCCCAGACAGTCAGCTGGGGATGGCCCACTCATGCTCCAAATACAGACAAGATCTGAAAGTTCTTTCCCCACAAACTTTAGGTCAGACTTCACCAAGGTCATAAAATAGCAAGCACTTCAGGTTTCTGTGGGAGTTGTCCTTCCATTCTACATCACTTCTGTATTGGACTTAATTTGGACACAAAGGATACAATGCTAGGCTGGAGAGGACTCAGTTCAGGACCCAGTTTCTCATGGAATGCAGACTGCTATGTTTCAGAGCTCCAGTCCTCATTCTGGTCAGGGCTGGGGTCCATTCTCCTACCATATGCTGTGACAAATAAAACCTTGTCTCCTCTCCTGCGTTCAGGACATGTTCTTCCATTTCAATGGTACAAAAGCCATGTTTCTACCTACCCAGAATTGTGGGGCCAATTTTCATGCCCAGGAAACTAAATATTTGTCATCAATTCCATGTCCCTGTTCTGGTTCTTAGATAACACTTAGATAATTGCTGCTAATCAGATAACAGAGTTAGCATTATAATTTGTTTCTCAAGCTCAGAATTGACTCCTTGTCTAGGCCACTGCCAACCCATCTGCCAGGCTATGGCCCTGCCATACCATCATCAACACTTTGAAATGTTGTAGTAAACTTTGAAACTTGTAGTAAACCCAAACCTTACCCATGATCTATGGGCACCATACACCTCATCATATTGCACCAAATGGAGCCATTAGCTTACACATGGCAAATATATCAAAATAAATTGAAATTTATTGAAATTACACTTGTGTTTCTTGGGCTTCATGAACCACATTTTTGTGCACATGTAGTTGTTAGTTATGTTCTCATTATTGCAGACAGAATCTTTCATTGGTGAGGAGTTTGTATTTGGGCCGAAGCCCCTCACTGTGTGCATCCACTGACTGTGGTTCCAGATTTCCAGACACAACCCTGATTCCCAGGGCTCTGAGTCTATGCACCTTCTCAACCCACTGGAACATTCATTCTCCCTTTAGCATTCAATGATGACTCTTCTGTTCGTTCCCTTAGACCCAAAGTGCTTTCTCTTCATTTCGCTCTGTGCCTGCCCTAAGTCATGGCAGGGTTTTTCCTAAGAGACAGTAATCTTTGAACAGGCACACCTAGTTTTCTGTTCCCCCAGCATCAAGCACTACACACAACATGTAGGAAGAACTCCCTTACACTCTTGTTAAAATGCGATCAATGAAACCAGTAACTCTTCCAGTTCATGGAAGAGAATGGTACCTAATTGTTGGCAGTAGTCAAGTAAAATATTCCTTGTTTTCACTGTCTTCATTGCTCCCAGTGACTCTCAGTGTCTCTCCGAGACACCCTCCTGTCTGTGACCAGCTTCTCCATAGACCTCACCCCCACTGTCTTTTATCTACTCTGCTTGGGGCAAGTCTGTAATGGGTAAGTTGCCAGGATGGATTCTGAAAGCTCTTCACTGACATACAGAGGACAGTGACCTAGAATCTGACCAGAAAGGGGGTGACAGCTCAGAGCTGGTCCTGAACTCTGTGTGCAGGCACATTTCACCAGAAAACAGGATTTTGCTCTCTCTACATGCACAGTCTCTGAGTTGGGATTCCAGTAGGCTTGGCATTCTGGGAAGATAAAGGTGGTTGCAGGCAGTCACTTTTTTAATGTCAGTTTGAACTGTCTTGCTAATATTGGCCTTCCTGCAAAAGCAGACGGCATTTCAAATTAGTGTCTCCAGATCTTGATGTTGGGAGAGATTTCCCCACAGGCTGGACTTCATGCTTTACAGTAGATAGTCTGGTTCATTTCCCAGTAAGTGCAGGATTCTTCAAACACCACTTAATGTGACCCAAGAAATGAAAACAAAAATCTAACAACAAAACATCACATCAGGCCTTAGTTGCTGTGCAGGAATGAATGACTAGGATCTCAGGAAGGCCCTGTAACTGGAAGGGTTCTCTTTGATTTAACCTTTTTTATTGAGTTTCTGAAATTCTGTTAGTGATGATTTTTATATGCATGTTTCCTACAAAACACCCCATACTTCCCTCCCTTTCAAACCACCTCAACTCAGTTCTCCTGTTGTGTTACCTTTGGCCCTATGCTGCCTGATTGCTGTACAGCTTTTTTTTCTGGCATTTTTTATGTTTTATTTCTTGATAAATAAATTACTTAATTGAATTACCATGAGATACACAGTTATAAAGTTGTTTAGATTGAGTTTGATTCATACAATGTAGAACACCTTTCACCATGCACATTTCCCCACTTGCAAGGTCACAGTTTCCCTCCCACTCTTCCCTTGGACTATCTTTCTGCCTGCTTCTGTGAAAGATATTGTTCTTCTCTTCCTTTCTTGTCCTTCCTCCTTTCTCCATCCTCTATTCTCCTTTGTCCTTCCTTCTCTTTGTCCTTCCTTCTTCCTCCTCTTCCCCCTCCTCTTTCTCCTTCTATTTCTTCTTCTCCTGTCTTATGCTCCTCCTCCAACTGTTCTTTTCCTCCTCCTCTTCTTTCTTCTTACTCCTTTCATCCTCTTCCTTTTTTATTTTCTTTTACTTTTTATATTGTACCATACACTTTTTTCTTTTTAATTGCTTTATTTTGGGGGCCAGAGCAATAGCACAGCTGGTAGGTTGTTTGCCTTGCATGCAGGACCAACCCGGGTTTGATCCCAGGACTGAATGGAGTGATTTCTGAGTTTAGTGCTAGCAGATGTGATCCAAAACCAACAAATAAAATTGTTTTATTTAAGTACTGTGGTTAAAAAATTGTTCATTGTTGGATTTCAGTCATACAATGTACACCATCCTTCGCCAGTGCACCCTTTCCCTCATTGATATCTTCAATTTGCCACCCCCAATGCCTTATCCCTGATTTGCTCTAGGGCAGGTAAATCGCTTCTCTCTCTCTGTCTCTCTCTCTCTTCCTTTCTCTTTTTTACTTTCGACACTGTGTTTTTCACTATTGTTAATGGAGGGATGATTTGCCTGTTAGTTTCTCCACTTCAGTGCTAAATTCTTGTCCAGAGAGATCAGTTCTATCATTGTCTTAGTAGACTCTTCTCTACTCTATATTCACCATACTTTGTGGAGAGCTTTCTTTCTACCCTGGCTGGACCTTCTGATCAGTCTCTATTGTTTCTGGGTATTATTACCATGTTATTTTCTGTTTTTCTTATATACCACAAATGAGTGAGATTATTCTATGTCTATCCCATTCCCTCTGGCTCATTTCACTCAGCATAATAGTCTCCATTCATATTTAAATACATTTTATGATTTCATTTTTTTCTAATGGCTGCATAATATTCCATTGTGTAGATGTACCAAAGTTTCTTTAGCCATTCATCTTTTGTCCAGCACCTAGGTTATTTCCAGATTCACTATTTACAATAATGCTGTGTGACCATGGGAGTTCAGAGGGCATTTTTATATAGTGGTTTTTGTTTTTCTGGGGTATACCTCTAGGAGTGGTATTACTGGGTCATATGAAAGCTCAACAATATTATTTCTAAAGAGGTATCATGCATATCACTTTACCGACTTTCAGCAAACATTTTCAATTATCATTGTCATAGTGATCCATTCTCTGCCATAATTGTACTCCCCCACTATTTGTAAAAGCTAATGACTATGGACTGTTTCTCTTGGACCTTAATTCTATTGTCTCTGGATATTAATACTATACAATCTTTTTAATATCCCACAAATGAGTTAAATTATTCTATATTTATCCTCTCCCTATGACTCATTTAGCTCAGGATAATATTCTCCATACTTATCCATGTCAAAACAAATTTTCGAGCTTCATTTTTTTTAATAGCTGAGTAGTATTCCATTGTGTTGATATACTATACACACATTCATCAGTTCTCAGGCACTTGAGTGGATAATCTTAATAGAGTTTAATGAACATAGGGATGTATGGTATTTTCTGTATTGTGATTTTTGGTCCTGTAAGGTATAGTCTAGAAGTTGTACTGCTGTGTCATATAGAAGCTCAGTTTCTGTTTTTTTTTTCTTTTGAGAAGTATTCATATTGTTTTTCAAAAAGGCTGGACCTGTTAACATTTCCACAGGCAGTGACTGAAAGTCTCTTTCTCTCTCAACATTCAATCAAGCACAGTTGCATATCTTTAGAGCCCACATATGTTATGTTATCCTATATCTGTCCCTTTCTTGGCAATGACCTCATAAAGCATATTATTATCCTCCACTACATTTTTGTTGAGGAAATTGCAAATTGTATGCTTGTGAAGTATTCCCGCTATATACAAAATATTTATTTTTTAAATAATATCTTTATTTAAACATCATGATACAAATATATTTGTAGTTCAGTTTCAGTCATAAAAAGTCCTCCTTCATCAGTGCAAATTCCTACTACCAATGCCCCCATCTCCCTCCTCCCCGAACTCCTGCCTATATTCAAAACAGACATTCTACTTCTCTCACTTATTACCATTGTCATGGTAGTTGTTAGTATAGTTATTTCTCTAACTGCACTCAACACTCTTCAAGATAAGCTTCATGTCTTGAGACAATTCTAGCTCTCATTTCTATTGTTTCTGGGCATTATTACAATAATACTTTTATTTTTCTTAAATCCCATAGGTGAATGGGACTATTCTGACACTCCCTTTGACTTATTTTACTCAGTCTAATAGTTTCCACGTCCATTTCATGACTTCATTTTTCCCGATTGCTGCATAGTATTCCATTATGATATGTACCACAATTTATTTAGCCACTCATCTGTTGAAGGACATCTCAGTTGCTTCCAGATTCTGGCTTTTGTAAATAGTGCTGCAATGAATATAGGTGTATAGAAGGCATTTTGTGTTCCTAGGGTATACCCATAGGAGTGGTATAGCTGGATTACATGGAACATCAATTTCCAGTTTTTTGAGAAATCTTCATAAGGCTGGACTAAATAGCATTTCTACAAGTGGTGAATGAGAGTTCCTTTCTCTCCACGTCCCACCAGCAATAATTATTCTTCTTTGTGATGCATGCCATTCTCTCTGGTATGAGATGGTATTTCATTGTTGGTTTATATGCATCTCCCTGAAGACTAGTGATGTGGAGCATTTATATGTGCCATTTAGCCATTTGTATTTCTTCTTTGAGGCAGTGTCTATTCATTTCTTCTCTGTTTTTGATGGGCTTAGACTTTTTATCTTATTAAATTCTGTCAGTAACTGGTATATCATAGATACTAGTTCTTTATCTGAAGGGTATTGGGTGAATAGCTTCTCTCATTCTGTGGATGGTCTTTGTATCTTAGTCAATATTTTCTTTGAGGTGCAGAAGATTCTCATCTTAATATAGTCTTATTTGTTTACCTTTATTTCCACTTGTTTGGACAGTAATGTTTCCTCCATGAAGATGACTTTAGTCTCAACATCATGGAGTGTTTTACCTACATGTTCTTCTATATACCTTATAGTTTGGGTTTATCAATCAAGGTCATAATCTATTTTCATTTGACGTTTGTGCAGGGTCTTACATGGAAGTTCCTTTCCTTTCATGTGGCTGAGAAGTTTTGCCAACCCCACTTGTTAAAGAGAATTTCCTTGCTATATTTTGCATTTCTTACCCCTTTATCAAAGATTAATTGATTGTATGTCTAGTGAACATCCTCTAAATTTTCAAGCCTATTAAATTGGTATGATATCTGTCTTAATTCCAATACCGTGGTGTTTTAATGACTATAGCTTTGTAGTACAATTTAAAGTTGGGGAAAGTGATACCTGCTATATTCTTTTATTTCTTTATTTAAACATCTTGATTACATATATGATTGTGATTAGGTTTTAGTCATGTAAAGAATACCCCCATCACCAGTGCAACATTCCCACCACCAATGTCCCAAATCTCCCTCAATCCCAACCCACCCCCACCTGTACTCCAAACAGGCTTTCCAGTTCCCCCATTTATTCACATTCTTACGGTAGTTCTCTGTATAGATATTTCTATAGCTGCACTCACTACTCTTTGTGGTGAGCTTCATGAAGTGAGCTGGAAGTTCTAGCCCTCCACTCATTGTCTCTGAGGATTGTAGCAAAGATGACTTTTATTTTTTCTTAAAACCCATAGATGAGTGAGACTATTCTGTGTCTCTCTCTCCCTCTGACTTATTTCACTCAGCATGATAGATTCCATGTACATACATGTATAGAAAAATTTCATGACTTCATCTCTCCTGATGGTTGCATAATATTCCATTGTGTATATGTACCACAGTTTCTTTACCATTCGTCTGTTGAAGGGCATCTTGGTTGTTTTCAGAGCCTGGTTATTGTAAATAATGCTTCAATAAATATAGGTGTGAGGAAGAGGTTTTTGTATTGTATTCTTGTGTTCTTGGGGTATATACCTAGGGGTGGAATAGTTGGGTCGAATGGGAGCTCAATTTTCAGATTTTGGAGGAATCTCCATATTGCTTTCCATAGAGGTTGGACTAGATGGCATTCCCACCAGTAGTGGATAAGAGTTCCTTTCTCTTCACATCCCCGCCAGCACTGATTTTTCTCATTCTTTATGATGTGTGCCATTCTCTGTGGTGCGAGGTGGTATCTCATCATTGTTTTGATTTGCATCTCCCTGATGATTAGTGATGAGGAGCATTTTTTTCATGTGCCTTTTGGCCATTTGTGTTACTTTTTTTTTCTTTTATCAAAGGGTCTGTTCATTTCTTCTCCCCATATTTTGATGGGATTAGATGTTTTTTTCTTGTAAAGTTCTGTCAGTGCCCTGTATATTTAGGATATTAGCCCCTTATCTGATGAGTGTTGGGTGAATAGTTTCTCCCACTCGGTGGGTGACTCTTGTATCCTGGGCACTATTTCTTTTGCGGTGCAGAAGTTTCTCAGTTTAATGTATTCTCATCTGTTGATCTCTGCTTTCACTAGTTTGGAAAGTGCAGTTTCCTCCTTGAAGTTGCCTTTAGTCTCAATATCATGGAGTGTTTTACTGACATGTTGTTCAATACACCTTATGGTATCAGGTCTGATATCAAGGCTTTTATCTATTTGGATTTTACCTTCGTACTTGATGTTAAGTGGGGGTCTATGTTCGCTTTTTTGCAAGTGGCTAACCAGTTCTGCCAGCAACACTTGTTGAAGAGGTTTTCCCTGCTCCACTTAGGATTTCTTGCTACTTTGTCAAAAATTAGGTAATTGTATGTCTGGGGGACAATGTCTGAGAACTCAAGCCTATTCCACTGATTGGAGGGTCTGTCTTTATTCCAATAACATGCTGCTTTGATAATTATTGCTTTGTAGTACAGTTTAAAGTTGGGGAAAGTAATGCCTCCCATTTTCCTTTTCCCTAGGAGTGCTTTAGCTATTCGAGGGTGTTTATTGTTCCAGATGAACTTCATAAGTGTTTGATCCACTTCTTTGAAGAATGTCATGGGTATTTTTAAGGGGATCCCATTAAATCTGTATAATGCTTTGGGGAGTATTGCCATTTTAATGATGTTACTCCTGCCAATCTATGAGCAGGGTATGTGTTTCCATTTCTGTGTGTCCTCTCTTATTTCTTGGAGCAGGGCTTTATAGTTTTCTTTGTATAGGTCCTTCACATCTTTGGTCAAGTTGACTTCAAGATATTTGAGTTTGTGTGGCCCTATTGTGAATGGGATTGCCTTCTTGACTTCCTTCTCTTCCTTATCATTATTGGTGTATAAAAAGCCATTGATTTCTGTCTGTTAATTTTGTAACCTGTCACCTTATTATATGAGTCTATTGTTTCTAGAAGCTTTATGGGAGAGTCTTTAGCGTTTTCTAAGTAGAGTATAATGTCATCTGCAAACAATGAGAGCTTGACTTCTTCCTTTCCTGTCTGGATTCCCTTGATATATTTTTCTTGCCTGATCGCTATAGCAAGAACTTCCAGTACTATTTTGAAGAGAAGTGGTGAGAGTGCACAGCCTTGTCTTGTACCAGAATTTAGAGGAAAGGCTTTCAGTTTTTCTCCATTGAGGATAATATTTGCAGTTGGCTTGTGGTAGATGGCTTCAACTAGATTGAGAAAGGTTTCTTCCATTCCCATCTTGCTGAGAGTTTTGATCAAGAATGGGTGTTGGACCTTATCAAATGCTTTCTCTGCGTCTACTGATATGATCGTGTGATTTTTATTTTTCTTCCTATTGATATTGTGTATGATATTGATAGATTTACTGATGTTAAACCATCCTTGCATTCCTGGGATGAAACATACTTGGTTGTAGTGTATGATCTTCTTGATGATGCATTGGATCTTATTTGCCAGCATTTTGTTGAAGATCTTTGCATCAGTATTCATCAGGGATATTGGTCTGTAATTTTCTTTTTTGGCAGCATCTCTGTCTGGTTTTGGTATCAAGGTGATGTTGGCTTCACAAAAGCTGTTTGGGAGTGTTCCCGTTTTTTACAATTTCATGGAAGAGCCTGGCTAAGATTGGTAGTATCTCCTCTTGAAAGGTTTGAAAAAATTTATTAGGAAATCAATCTGGGCCTGGGCTTTTCTTTTTTGGCAGATGTTTGATTATAGTTTCAATTTCCTCAGTAGTGATGGGGGTGTTTAGATATGCTACATTCTCCTTAAATATGGAAGGTTATAACTTCCAAGAATTTTTCCATTTCTTCTATGTTCTCATGTTTAGTAGCATAAAGTTTCTCATAGTATCTCTGATTACCCTTTGGATCTCTGCAATATCTGTCGTGAACTCCCCCTTTTCATTTCTAATATGGGTTATCAGGTCTCTCTTTCTTTGTTAGTTTTGCCAATAGTCTATCAATCTTGTTTATTTTTTCATAGAACCAACTTCTGCTTTCGTTGATATTTCCAATTGTTTTTTGGTTTTCCACTTCATTGAGTTCTGCTTTCAGCTTTGTTATTTCCTTCTGTCTCCCTATTTTTGGTTCCTTTTGTTGGTCATTTTCTAATATTTTGAGCTGCATCATTAAGTTATTCAGGTATTCCCCTTCTTTCTCCCTGATGTGTCCTTGTAGAGCTGTAAATTTTCCGCTCAGGACCACTTTTGCTGTGTCCTATAGATTTTGGCAGTTTGTGTCTTCATTATCATTTGTTTCCAGGAAACTTTTGATTTCCTTTTTTATTTCATCTTGGACCCACTGGTTGTTCAGTACCAGGGTGTTTAATTTCCAATTGTTAAAGTTTTTTCTGTGTGGTTTTGTAGTTCACATCTAATTTCAGAGCCTTATGGTCAGCAAAGGGAGCCTGCAAGATTTCTATCCTCTTGATTTTATGGAGGTATATTTTATGTGTCAGCATGTGGTCTATCCTGGAGAATGACCCATGTACATTGGAGAAGAATGTGTATACATGTTTTTTGGGATGGAGTGTAGTATATATATGTACTAGTTCTCTATCTTCCATTACTCTTTTCAGTGCTAGAATGTTTTTGTTGGGTTTCACTCTGATTGACCTATGAAGTGTTGATAGGGCCATGCTGAAGTCTCCCACAATTATTGTGTTATTATTGATTTCTTCTTTTAGATTTGTCAGTAATTGTATTAGATAATTTGCTGGTCTCTCATTGGGTGCATATATGTTTAATAGTCTGATTTCTTCCTGTTGCGCATATCCCTTGATTAGTATATAGTGTACATCTTTGTCCCTTACCACTTTTCTGAGTATAAAGTTGTTGTCATCAGATATTAATATGGCCATCCCAGCTTTTTTGAGAGTGTTGTTTGCTTGGATGATTTTTCTCCACTCTTTGATTTTGAGTCTATGTTTGTTCTGACTATTCAGATGTGTTTCTTGTAGGCAGCAGAAGGTTGTATTCATCTTTTTGACTCATTTTGTCACTCTGTGTCTTTTATTTGTTGACTTGAGTCCATTGACATTGAGGGAGATGATTGTCATAGGATTTAATGTCATTTTTGTAGATGAGTTTGCTGTGTTTGTTGGTCTCTCTTGTCTTAGAGTAAACCTGTCAGTTTTTCCTTTAAGGCTGGTTTATCATCTGTGAAGTTTCTGAACTGTTGTTTATCCATGAAGCTCTGTATTCTTCCTTCAAACCTGAACGTGAGTCTGGCTGTGTGCAGTATTCTCGGTGAGGCATTCATTTTATTCAGTCTTGTCACAATATCCCACCACTGTCTTTTGGCCTTGAGAGTTTCTTGTGACATGTCTGCGTAAGTCTTAGGAATGCTCCTTTGAATGTAATTTCCCTTTTTGATCTTGCTGCTTTCAGTATTCTATCTGTGGGATTTGTCATCGTAACAAGGATATGTCTTGGGGTGTTTTTCTTTGGGTCTCTTTTAGCTGGTACTCTTCGGGCATGCAGGATTTGATTGCATGTAATCTTTAACTCTGGAAGTATCTCTTTGAAGATGTCTTTGAAAGTTGATTCTCCTGCAGATCTTCTACCTGGGTCTCTGGGACTCCAATGATTCTTATGTTGTTTCTGTTGAGTTTATCAAAGACTTCTATATTCATCTGTTCATATTCCTTGAGTAATTTTTACATTGCCTGTTTGTTTGTCTTAAGGTTCTTTTCCAATTTTTTTTGTGGTGTTGAGTTTTTCTGCATCACGTCTTCCAGTACTCTGATTCTCTCCTCAGCTGCTGATACCCTGCTGGTGAGGCCATCCATTGAGTTTTTCAGTTGAGCTACCATGTTTTTCAGATCCGTTATTTCAGTTTGGAATTTTCTGATTTCTGTCTTTGTGTTCTGTTCTGATCGATGTATGCTTTCTTTGAGATCTTCAAACATCTTCCATATTGCTATTTTAAGTTCCTTATCAAAGAGGTTAATTAGGTGATTGGAATTTATTAGTCATCCGAGCATTCATCTTTATTCGCTGTGCATGGTGTTTGCCTGCGAGGTTTCCCCATTGTCATGCTTGTAGTTTGGTTTTTCCTGCATTTTGTGGTGGCGTTCATTCATTAGAAAGAGCTAGTTGACAGTTTTTTGGGGGAGTGCTCCCTAGGCCTCTGAGGAGACCTTCAGGGATTCAAAAACACAGGCAGACAGGCACAGGAAGGAGAAGTTTCCCTTGAAGTCCTCAGAGTAAACAAAGCCACAGCAGGGCAGAGCCTCTGCAGGCAGGGGGTTCAGCTTATTGGACGGCGACCACCACAGCCAGAATTTATTTACTTGGCAGCTTCAAAATGCAGTTTTTTGGGGGGTGTGCTCCCTAGGCCTCTGAGGAGACCTTCAGGGATTCAGAAACACGGGCAGACAGGCACAGGCAGGAGTAGTTTCCCTTGAAGTCCTCAGAGTGACCTGCTCTATTCTTATACTAAAGATTGCTCTAGATTTTTGTGAGTGTTTGTTGTTTAAAATGAATTTCAGGAGTGTTAAATCAACTTCTTTGAAGAATTTCATGGGTAAATTTAGAGTAATTACAATAATGTATACAAAGATTTAGGGCAGGAGTCTCAAACTCAATTTACCTGGGGGCCTCAGGAGGCAAAGTCGAGGTGATCCTTGAGTGCGAAGTCAGTAGTAATCCTTGAACATTGGGGGGTGTGACCCAAACAACTAAAACAAAACAAAAAAGATTCCTCTGGGCAGGGCAACAAAATGTTGTACAGAGGGCCACAAACAGCCCGTGGGCTGCAAGTTTGAGACCCCTGATTTAGGGAGTATTGCCATTTTAATTATGTTAATCCTTCCAATCCATGAACAGTGTATTTTCTCCATTTCCTTGTGTCCTCTTTTATTTCTTGAAGCAGAGTTTTGTACTTTTTTTTTGTATTTTTCTTTGTATACCTCTTTAGTCAAGGTGCCTCCAAGCTACTTGAGTTTGTGTGGCTCTAATGTGAATGGGATTACTTTATAATATCTATTTCCTCTCTAACATTATGTGTGTACAAGAAGGCCATTGATTATTTTTTTGGTTTTGGGGCCACTTCCGGTGATGCTCAGTGGTTATTCCTGGCTATGCATTCAGAAATCGCTCCTGGCTTGGGGGACCATATGGGATGCCGGGGGATCGAGCCATGATTTATCATAGGCTAGCACTGGCAAGGCAGATGCCTTACCACTTGCACTACCACTCCAGCCCTAAGAAGGCCATTAATTTTTGTGTGTTAAATTTTTAGCCTGCCACTTTGCTATATGAATCTATGGTTTTCAGTAGTTTTTTGGTAGAGTATTTATGGTTTTCTAAGTATAGTATGATGTCATCTGCAAACAGTGAGAGCTTGACTTCTTCTTTTCCTATCTGGATACCCTTGATATATTTTCCTTTCCTAATTGCTAAGGCAAGTACTTCCAGTACTATGTTGAATAAAAGTGGTGAAAGGGGGCAGCCTTGTCTTGTACCAAATTTTAGAGAAAAGGCATTTAGTTTATTTCAATTGAGAATAATATTTGCCATTGTCTTGTAATAACTGGCCCTGTATATTGAAAAAATTTTCTTCCATTGCCATCTTTATGAGAGGTTTTATTTTTTTAATCATGAATTGTTATTGCCCTTGTCAAATGCTTCCTCTTCATCTACTGATATCATTTTACATACGTTAAACCATCCTTCCATTCCTGGAATGAAATCTACTTGGTCATGGTGTATGACCTTCTTGAAGAAGTGTTGTATCTATTTGACAGAATTTTGTTTGAGGATATTTGAATCTGTGTTCATCAGGGATATTGGTCTGTAGTTTTATTTCCTTGTAGCATCTCTGTCTGGTTTGGGGATCCGAGTGATGTTAGCTTCATAAAAAACTATTTGGGAGTGTCTCTGAGTCTTCAATTTCATTAAAGAGCCTGAAAAGGATTGATAGTAGTTTCTCTAAAAAGATTTGAAAGAATTCATTAGTGAATCCATCTGGGCTTGGGGTCTTGTTTTTGGGAAGACTTTTGATTACTCTTTTAATTTTCTCAGTAGTGATAGGTCTGTTTACATACCGTATTTTCTGGCATATAAGACGACTTTTGAAACAATAAAATGTCAACCGAAAACCGGGGGTTGTCTCATACACTAAGTATATCCCAAAAATTGTTTCAATATACCGCTAAATGAAAATTGTCTAAATATTGCGACAAAACTAATTTTCCAACTCAATCCTGCACCAATTACTGCAAGGCTGCTCGGACCGCCTCTCTAACTCAGCCAATCCAAGCAGGCTTTATATGCATGCAAATTAGACAATGTTCTGGATCCAAATCTACACTGTAAAAAGCCTGCTCAGATTGGCCAGAGTCAAAGAGAAAGTCTATTACAGTATAACCTTTGAAACTTTGCTTGTTGTGATTGGCTCACTGTGGTACATACAGTTGCAGCACAGGAACAATCTGTCTGATACAGCGAATATAGGCCTAAACCTATGTTTTAACTGCAAAATTATACGCCCAGTCGTTTTATATGCCAGCAAATACGGTACGCTAGATCATTCTGGTTTAACTGTAGAAAATTATAAGAGTCCGCAAATTTATTCATTTCTTCAAGGTTCTCATGTTTCATGGTATAGAGTTTCTCAAAGTAGTCTCTGATTACCCTTTGAATCTTTGCAGCATCTTTCGTAAATCTCCCCCTATTCATTTCTATTTCGATTTATTTTTTTTTTAGCTGTTTCCTCTCTTTTCATTCTCCCTCATTCCTTTGTAATTTATTTATTTATTTTTTTTTCTTTTACCACCCATCACCAGTGCAACATTCCCATCACCAATGTCCCAAGTCTCCCTCCTCCCCACCCGACCCCCGCCTGTACTCTAAACAGGTTCTCAATTTCCCTCATACATTCTCATTATTAGGACAGTTCAAAATGTAGTTATTTATCCAACTAAACTCATCACTCTTTGTGATGAGCTTCCTGAGGTGAGCTGGAACTTCCAGCTCTTTTCTCTTTTGTGTCTGAAAGTTATTATTGCAAGAATGTCTTTCATTTTTCTTAAAACCCATAAATGTGTGAGACCATTCTGCGTTTTTCTCTCTCTCTCTGACTTATTTCACTCAGCATAATAGATTCCGTGTACATCCATGTATAGGAAAATTTCATGACTTCATCTCTCCTGACAGCTGCATAATATTCCATTGTGTATATGTACCACAGTTTCTTTAGCCATTCGTCTGTTGAAGGGCATCTTGGTTGTTTCCAGAGTCTTGCTATGGTAAATAGTGCTGCAATGAATATAGGTGTAAGGAAGGGGTTTTTGTATTGTATTTTTGTGTTCCTAGGGTATATTCCTAGGAGTGGTATAGCTGGATCGTATGGGAGCTCGATTTCCAGTTTTTGGAGGAATCTCCATATCGCTTTCCATAAAGGTTGAACAAGACGGCATTCCCACCAGCAGTGGATAAGAGTTCCTTTCTCCCCACATCCCCGCCAACACTGTTTATTCTCATTCTTTGTGATGTGTGCCATTCTCTGTGGTGTGAAGTGGTATCTCATCGTTGTTTTGATTTGCATCTCCCTGATGATTAGTGATGTGGAGCACTTTTTCATGTGTCTTTTGGCCATCTGTATTTCTTCTTTGTCAAAGTGTCTGTTCATTTCTTCTCCCCATTTTTTGATGGGATTAGATGTTTTTTTCTTGTAAAGTTCTGTCAGTGCCTTGTATATTTTGGAGATTAGCCCCTTATCTGATGGGTATTGGGTGAATAGTTTCTCCCACTCAGTGGGTGGCTCTTGTATCTTGGGCACTATTTCCTTTGAGGTGCAGAAGCTTCTCAGCTTAATATATTCCCATCTGTTAATTTCTGCTTTCACTTGCTTGGAGAGTGCAGTTTCTTCCTTGAAGATGCCTTTAGCCTCAATGTCCTGGAGTGTTTTACCTACGTATTGTTCTATATATCTTATGGTTTTGGGGCTGATATCGAGGTCTTTAATCCATTTGGATTTTACCTTCGTACATGATGTTAGCTGGGGGTCTAAGTTCAATTTTTTGCAAGTGGCTACCCAGTTTTGCCAACACCACTTGTTGAAGAGGCTTTCTTTGTTCCATTTAGGATTTTTTGCTCCTTTATCAAAAATTAGATGATTGTATGTCTGGGGAACATTCTCTGAGTATTCAAGCTTATTCCTCTGATCTGAGGGCCTGTCTTTATTCCAATACCATGCTGTTTTGATAACTATTGCTTTGTAGTAAAGTTTAAAGTTGGGGAAAGTAATTCCTCCCATATTCTTTTTCCCAATGATTGCTTTAGCTATTCGAGGGTGTTTATTGTTCCAAATAAATTTCAAAAGTGCCTGGTCCACTTCTTTGAAGAATGTCATGGGTATCTTTAGGGGGATCGCATTAAATCTGTACAGTGCTTTGGGGAGTATTGCCATTTTAATGATGTTAATCCTGCCAATCCATGAGCAGGGTATATGCTTCCATTTCCGCGTGTCCTCTCTTATTTCTTGGAGCAGAGTTTTATAGTTTTCCTTGTATAGGTCCTTCACATTTTTAGTCAAGTTGATTCCAAGATATTTGAGTTTGTGTGACACTATAGTGAATGGAGTTGTTTTCTTAATGTCCATTTCTTCCTTATTAGTATTGGTGTATAGGAAGGCCATTGATTTTTGTGTGTTAATTTTGTAGCCTGCCACCTTGCTATATGAGTCTATTGTTTCTAGAAGCTTTTTGATAGAGTCTTTGGGGTTTTCTAAGTAGAGTATCATGTCATCTGCAAACAGTGAGAGCTTGACTTCTTCCTTTCCTATCTGGATTCCCTTGATATCCTTTTCTTGCCTAATCGCTATAGCAAGTACTTCAAGTGCTATGTTGAATAGAAGTGGTGAGAGAGGACAGCCTTGTCTTGTGCCAGAATTTAGAGGAAAGGCTTTCAGTTTTTCTCCATTGAGGACAATATTTGCCTCTGGCTTGTGGTAGATGGCCTTAACTATATTGAGAAAGGTTCCCTCCATTCCCATCTTGCTGAGAGTTTTGATCAAGAATGGGTGTTGGACCTTGTCAAATGCTTTCTCTGCGTCGATTGATATGATCATGTGATTTTTATTTTTCTTGCTGTTGATGTTGTGTATTATGTTGATAGATTTACGGATGTTAAACCAGCCTTGCATTCCTGGAATGAAACCTACTTGATCGTAGTGGATGATCTTCTTAATGAGGCATTGAATCCTATTTGCCAGGATTTTGTTGAAGATCTTTGCATCTGCATTCATCAGCGATATTGGTCTGTAATTTTCTTTTTTCGTAGCATCTCTGTCTGGTTTAGGTATCAAGGTAATGTTGGCTTTATAAAAGCTATTTGGAAGTTTTCCTGTTTTTTCAATTTCATGAAAGAGTCTTGCCAGGATTGGTAGTAGTTCCTCTTGAAAGGTTTGAAAGAATTCATTAGTAAATACATCTGGGCCTGGGCTTTTGTTTTGGGGCAGACATTTGATTACTTTCTTAATTTCCTCAATAGTAATGGGTGTGTTTATATATGCTACATCCTCTTCATTCAATCGTGGAAGATTATAAGATTCCAAAAATTTATCCATTTCTTCCAGGTTTTCATTTTTAGTGGCATAGAGTTTCTCAAAGTAGTTTCTGATTACCCTTTGAATCTCTACCATATCAGTAGTGATCTCTCCTTTTTCATTCCTAATACGAGTTATCAAGTTTCTCTCTCTTTCTTTCTTTGTTAGTTTTGCCAGTGGTCTATCAATCTTGTTTATTTTTTCAAAGAACCAACTTCTGCTTTCGTTGATCTTTTGGATGGTTTTTCTGGTTTCCAATTCATTGATTTCTGCTCTCAGCTTTGTTATTTCCTTCTGCCTCCCTATTTTTGGATCCTTTTGTTGAGCACTTTCTAATTCTATGAGCTGCGTCATTAAGCTATTCAGGTATGCCCCTTCTTCTTTCCTGATGTGTGCTTGCAAAGCTATAAATTTTCCTCTCAGTACTGCTTTTGCTGTGTCCCATAGGTTCTGATAAATTGTGTCTCCATTGTCATTTGTTTTCAGGAAGGTTTTGATTTCCTCTTTGATTTCATCTCGGACCCACTGATTATTCAGTATGAGGCTATTTAACTTCCAGGTGTTAAAATTTTTCTTCTGTGTCCCTTTGTAGTTTATATATAATTTCAGGGCTTTGTGGTCAGCAAAGGCAGCCTGCAAAATTTCTATCCTCTTGATATTATGGAGATATGTTTTGTGTGCTAACATGTAGTCTATCCTAGAGAATGTCCCATGTACATTAGAGAAAAATGTGTATCCAGGCTTCTGGGGGTGGAGTGTCCTGTATATATCTACTAGGCCTCTTACTTCCATTTCTCTCCTCAGGTCTAGTATATTCTTGTTGGGTTTCAGTCTGGTTGACCTGTCTAGTGTTGACAATGCCGTGTTGAGGTCTCCCACAATTATTGTGTTGTTATTGATATTATTTTTCAGATCTGTCAACAGTTGTATTAAATATTTTGCTGGCCCCTCATTCGGTGCATATATGTTTAGGAGGGTGATTTCTTCCTGCTGTACATATCCCTTGATTAATACAAAATGTCCATCTTTGTCCCTTACTACTTTCCTAAGTATAAAGTTTGCATCATCTGATATTAATATGGCCACTCCTGCTTTTTTTTGGGTGTTGTTTGCTTGGATGATTTTCCTCCAGCCTTTTATTTTGAGTCTATGTTTGTTCTGACTATTCAGGTGCGTTTCTTGTAGGCAGCAGAAGGTTGGATTGAGTTTTTTGATCCATTTAGCCACTCTGTGTCTCTTAACTGGTGCATTTAGTCCATTGACATTGAGAGAAAGAATTGTCCTGGGAGTTAGTGCCATCTTTATATTAAAGTTTGGTGTGTTTGTTGGTAAGCCTTGTCTTAAAGTATGCCATTCAGTTTTTCTTTTAAGAATGGTTTTGAGTCTGTGAAGTTTTTGAGCTGTTGTTTGTCTGTGAAACTATGTATTGTTCCTTCAAACCTAAAAGTGAGTTTTGCTGGGTACAGTATTCTAGGCGAAGCATTTATTTCATTGAGTTTTGTCACTATGTCCCACCACTGCCTTCTGGCCTTGAGTGTTTCTGGTGACAGGTCTGCAGTAAATCTCAAGGATGTTCCCTTAAATGTAATTTCTCTTTTCGATCTTGCTGCTTTCAGAATTCTGTCTCTATCTATGGGATTCGTCATTGTGACTAGAATGTGTCTTGGGGTGTTTTTTCTGGGGTCTCTTTTAGTTGGCACTCTTCGGGCATGCAGGATTTGATCACATGTATTCATTATCTCTGGTAGTTTCTCTTTAATGATGTTCTTGACTGTTGATTCTTCCCGGAGATTTTCTTCCTGAGTCTCTGGGACTCCAATGATTCTTAAGTTGTTTCTGTTGAGCTTATCATAGACTTCTATTTTCATCTGTTCCCATTCTTTGAGTAATTTTTCCATTGTTTGATCATTTGCTTTGAGGCTTTTTTCCAATTTCTTCTGCTGTATGTAATTGTTATGTATCTCATCTTCCAGTGTACTGATTCTATCCTCAGCTGCTGTTAACCTGTGGGAAATCTCAAACATGTTTTTCTTCAATTCATCTACTGAGTTTCTCAGACCTGTTATTTGATCTGAAATTTCCGTTTGGAGTTTTCTCATTTCTATCTTCATATTCTCCTGATTCTTTTTAGTTTTCTCTTCTATACTTTGTTTGAGTTCTTTGAACATGTTCCATATTGCAACTCTAAACTCCTTATCTGAGAGACTGACTAGGTGGTTGATCATGTTCAAGTCATCAGAGTTGCCATCTTCATTCTCTATGTCTGGCACTGGCCCATGTTGTTTCCCCATTGTCACACTAGTACTGCGTGTTTTTCTACGTGTTGTGATTGTATTCATTGGCTAAATGCTGTGCACCGTCGCGAAGGGGAGCGGAGCAACCGTGCTCCTCTGGCTTCTCCCTTTCTGGGCGTGTCGACTCACCTCCACGGAAGGCTCACAGGAAGGCAGGCTGGCAGATGGGCTGCACGCAGGATGAAATCAGGCCAAAAATGCAGGACAGCAGAGTAGAGAGGCAGAAGGGTGCTGGCATCTGAGATCCAGCGAAGTTCAGTGGCTCCTCCCTTTCTGGGCGTGTCGACTCACCTCCACGGAAGGCTCACGGGAAGGCAGACTCCCCGGAAAGTTCACAGGAAGGCAGGCTGGCTGATGAGCCGCACCAAGGGTGAAATCAGGCCGAAAATGCAGGACAGCAGAGTAGAGAGGCAGAAGGGTGCTGGCATCTGAGATCCAGCGAAGTTCAGTGGCTCCTCCCTTTCTGGGCGTGTCGGCTCACCTCCAAGGAAGGCTCACGGGAAGGCAGACTCCCCGGAAAGCTCACAGGAAAGCAGGCTGGCTGATGAGCCGCACCAAGGGTGAAATCAGGCCGAAAATGCAGGACAGCAGAGTAGAGAGGCAGAAGGGTGCTGGCATCTGAGATCCAGCAGAGTTCGGTGGCTCCTCCCTTTTCTATTTCGATTTATTAAGCTTCTCACTCTCCATTTCTTTGTGGGTTTTACTAGTGGTTTATTAATCTTGTTAACTTTTTCAAAGAACCAACTTTTGCTTCTATTGATCTTTTGAATATTTTTTTTTGGATTTCCACTTCATTGATTTCTGCTATAAACTTTGTTATTTCCTTCTGCCTATTTATTTATTTTTGGTTCCTTTTGTTGATCACTTTCTAATTTTGAAGCTGCATCATAAAGATTTTTTATGAAAGCCTCTTCTTCCTTTCTGCTATGTGCTTGCAAAGCTATCAATTTTCCTTAGTACCACTTTTGCTGTGTTCCATAAATTCTGATAATTTGTGTATGAATTTTTATTTGTTTCGAGGAATATTTAGATTTCCTCTTTGATTTTTATCTCTGACCCACTAGTTGTTTATTAGTGTACTGTTTAATTTCCAGGTGTTAAAGTTTTTCTTCTGAGTCTCTTTGTAGTTCACTGCTCATTTAAGGGCCTTATGATCTGAGAATGTAATCTTTATGATTTCTATCTTCTTGACTTTATGGAGATATGTTTTGTGGGAAAGCATGTGGTAAATCCTGGAGAATGACTAATGTGTATTGCAGGAGAATGTGTATCCAGTGTTCTGGAAATGGAGTGTCATATATATATATATATATATGCTATGTCACTTTCTTCAATTTTTCTTTATAAAACTAATATATTCATTCTTGTTGGGTTTCAACCTTGTTGACCTATAAAGGAATTATAGGGCAGTGTTGAGGTCTCCCACTATTATTGTATTGCTATAAATATCTTCTTTCAGATTTGTCAACAATTGTGTTAAATATTTTGCTGGCCCCTCTTGGTTGTGTATATGCTTAGGAGTGTGTTTTCTTTTTGTTGTACATATCCTTTGATTAGTATGAAATATCCATCATGTCCATTTTAACTTTTATGAGTCTTATGTTTGTGCCACCTGATATTACTATGGCCACTCCAGCTTTTTAAAGGGAGTTCTTTGCTTGGATGTTTTCATCTAGTCTTCGTGAAAATCTATTTCATCTTTGTTTATTGTCCAGACTCTGTAAATGATTAAAGTTGGAATAAGAATGAGTGTGTCAGCTATTTTCTGGGGAGCACAGACTAAATTATGTGCAATCATGACTTTAGTTTTTTGTTTCTGTTTGGAGGTTATACTCAAGAGAGCTTAGAGCTTAGTTCTTACTCTACATTCAGGAATCATTCTGTAGACTCACTCCTGGTAGGTCACTGCTAGTAGACATTAGAGAGTGCCAGATATTCAACCTGGGTCAGCTCTATGGAAGGGGAACTCCATACTATCCACACTATGTACAATTTCTCTGGTATATAAGTAAAATTTATCAACGAGTGTTCTAGAACTTTTATGTTATTTCCTGTTCTCTTTCTGTGCTCTCCGGACACATAGCAGGAATACCGACTAGGAATGCTTTAGCTATCTGGGCTGCAGGCTGAAAAGATTACTCTTTTTGGTTTATATTTAGGATGTGGTGCCCATTGCAAACCCTGATTCCCTCTGCCCATGTAGGAGGAATTGAACCTTTTGTAAATACCCAATGACTGGTATATGTGGTATATGTAGGTATATGCACAAGCATTATTCATTGAGAATTGTTTACATAGTTCTGTATTCTTTCTAGACACATTTTTAATATCTTTATTTAAATAGTGATTACAAACATGACTGTAGTTGGGTTTCAATCACAAAAAGAACACCCCCATCACCAGTGCAACTTTCCCATCATCAATGCACCCCATCTCCCTCTACCCACACTCCTTGCCTGTATTTGAGAAAGACATTCTACTTCTCACACTCATTAACATTGTCATGGTAGTAGTTAGTGTTCTAACTGCATTCACCCCTCCTTGAGGTGAGCTTCATATCGTGAGCTGGTCCTTTTGGCCCTCATTTCTGGGCATTATTATTTTTCTTAAAAGGCACAGACCAGGCTACACCTGGTGACTCTCAGGGGTTACTCCTGGCTATATGCTCAGAAACCTCCCCTAGCTTGGGGGGACAATATGTGACAACAGGGGAACAAACCATGGTCAGTCCTAGGTTAGACGTCTGCAAGGCAAATGCCTTACCACTTGTGCCCCCTCTCCTGTCCCTTCTATTTCTAATATAAGAAATAGATATTTCCCTGTTCTTAACAAATTTAAAGCAGTGGCACATAAATTATTGTAACAAGTTTTAAATGGAATCTTAGACTTTATTCCTAGCAGAGATCTACAGTTCTAATAACTGTATATTCTAAATGTTTTCACTCTATCTCCATTCAAATCTCGTTTGGATAATGAGACAGGTATTTCAATCTATCTATTTATGCTAAAACATTTTTATGAGAAACTTGAGAGCCCTGTCCAGTTTACCAGTCAAACTCCTTTTGATGAACCAGGGTCTATAATTTGACAAGTGTTCCTCTGACCAGTGGAATCTTTTCAACTAAGTTTTCGGTCTTCCTTGGGCAGAAACGTTGCTTTTGCCCTGCTGTTTGTGTCTTCAGCACAGGTATGTGCATCTAAACATACACTTACTTGCTGACTGGAATTTTATCTCCTGAGACTCCTGCTTTCTTTCCAATCAGTGTCTGTTTAAGACTTCGTCTCCCTCTTCTAGGAATCACCCTGGGTCAACCTCACTGAAGACCAAATTCGAGGGTCCTGACTACCACAGGTGCTATGTCTGGGAAAGACTAGTCATAACTTAGGCGTTCTGCAGGGACCATGTTTTGGGGTGACTGTGGGCCCTGAGATCCCTGATCTTCTGGTATGTATAATCTGTCTGTTACCTTCATGGTTCTATAGATTCTAGAATTACTGAGTGGCCAAGAGGCTGGGAGTGCCAACTCTGAGCTGGGAAATGTTTGGAGTGTTAAGGGCAACTTCTCAGAGAACAATGACTATTGTAGGACTGGATCCACCATGCCTGAGACTACATGCGGCCTTCCCTCCTCATTGAAAGCCCTCCTGGGATTTCCCTACCCTGGATATCCCTTCCCATGCAACCCTAACCTCGCACCTTTGATCTTTCCAAGCTGCAATTTTCTAGGTTCTGGACAGTGTCTCTTATGGTGTGAATGACCAACAGTGACCAACATGGTTTTCCGGGACCCACTAAAAGCTGATAAGCCTGACAGCAGGATGGAGGGACATTGGAGGATGCCGCCAGAGAAGAAGTAGCTAGGTGGTTCACTATTTTCCATTCTCTACCCATAGCATCTGTGAAACATGATCTAAGTTTGTCAAAATCACAGGCACAGAACTTGGGCCTCTGTGAGTGTACCCATCCAGCAAGGGGATAATATTATTTTCATTATTAAGTTAATTTTAAGACTCATTAATTAAAGTCTTTGCATATTTAAACTTTGTGGGACATGCTAATATGAGATAAAGAAGTGAACTTCATTAACTAATTGTTTGACTTTGTACTCATGGACCATGGTATTGATCACATGTATTTTTCCTGTCACGCTTTAATGAATCTCCTATTGTTCCCTTCACTCACATTTCAAAGGAGGCAGGGACTAGAGTTATCTTTTATTCCTTTAATTAATATCTTCTCTGAGGTTCATTAACTGGGAATTCTTTCCTGTTTGATCAATGGCTAAAAGATAAAATTTATCCACTCGCCTTAGGCAAAATCTACACAGCCTCAGTAGAAATGGTCCCAAGGGTCACTCAGAATGGCGCCTGTTCTTCATTGTTTCTGGCTTAGGTAGTTTGGTCAACAACTCAGAAAATGTCACATGGTGGTAAAAACTGTCACATGGAGTGGTAAAATGAGGGACTAGGGCACAGTTATGGCACATTCCTTCTTCTATCCAGGTTTAATAATCAGGAAAAGAAACTCCACTCTTTAATAATTAAACAGGACTTAATATTTAAACAGTTTTTTCTCCAGTTGTTAAAGTAATAGCAAGTAAATGGGGCAGCTTTTTTTACCAGCAGCTCTCAGTCTGACAGCAGCAGTTGTCTGTCTGACAGCAGCCTGTGAAGCAGACAGGGTGATTATGGACTCCAGGCTCTGGCCTAAAATGAAATTTGACCTGAGTGTATGCTCTCTATACCTGCTGCCATGAACAATGATTCCATCAAAAATGCATAGTTGGATCCAGAAAGATGGAACAATAATTAGGCACTTGCCTTGAACATGGCTAAAACTCCATAAGGTCTTCCAGACCTGCTAAGAGTGATTCCTGAGCATAAAGCAAGGAGTAAGCCCTGAGCACTGCCAGGTGTGGCCCAAAACCGAAAAAGAAAAGCTGTAGTCTAATTCATGGCTATATCTATTTTCAGGATTCTTAATTTATCTTTTTTATGTGTGGTAGTGAAATGCAGGGACATTTTCCTTAAAAAGCAAAATCTAGACTAGATTGCTGTGGAAGAGGAGGATTTTGGTTTTAGTTAATGTGGCAATGCATAGCAGATCGTTGTTTGTTTAAAACATTGACACCAGTCTTCCTGTTGATTCCTGATAAGTAATCCATGTTCGCCTGTGGGCCAGCAATAGTACATGCAGATTTACTGTGTTATTATTGGGCAGCTCATCTCCTCATTTGAAGAACACTAAGAGAGTTCTAAGGCAATGCTCACAGGAGTACAGGACAGCCATCTTAGGTCTCCCACTTCCAAGTTGATCCTTGAGTGCTTTAGGGGTGCTGGCAACGCTTCACTGCCAGGGTCCACATCATAGTGGATGATGTGGCCTCCTTCTGCTGAAGCCACTCTGAGTATCTATAACAGCAATATGATTGACTCTTTCCCAAAATACATGCTGACATTTCTCAGACACTCCTGTTTAAATTCCTTTTACTTCAGGATGCTGCATATTCTTTTGTGGATTTCAGTTGCTGTCACTGCATAATAAAAGTTCTGGATGTCCTTGAATTTTCTCACTGAAGTTTCTCTTTAATTTGTAAAGGGATGAAAAAAATGGTGGTTTTTGTAATGGGCTTTTAAGGCTTACCTTTGGAAAAACTGTTTGGAATGTTAGAACTAAAGAAAGAGGTGATTGGGGGCTTCAGTCTAGTAATGGACTTCAGGGGATATAAAGCGAAGCCCACTTTATGGCTGGAACCAGGGTCACTGCTATTGTTAGAAGTAAAGCTGTTCTGTTGATGGTTTGTTTTCTGAATGATGCAGGAGTAGGAAAGGTGGAGACCTAGTCAGGACTATAGAGGCCAGTCTTCCAAATCAGAGCAATTGATCGGTCTAGTGGGTCCCAAGCAGGTCTTCCCATTTATGGGCACTCAGATGCCAGAGTATGCTTTTGTCCCTGGCATATGTAGCCATAGAAACAACTGCATAGGAGGATCTGACCCAAGTCATCTGCAGCCTTGCATCACTCTTCTTCCTATTTCAACCTGGTGAAGCAAGGAAGCCAGGGAACATCCTGTATTTGTCTTGTCTTTGCCTTTCTCAAGGGCAATTGTACAATTTCTCTCTTCCTGCAAGCCTGAATGTATGCCGGTGTGCCCCAGGAGTCAGACAGAAAATCTCCTGTTGAGAAGCACCATTAAGTACTGCAAGAAAGTGCTTTGTATGTGAGCTCTAGTCATGGGTCATAGAGAAGCCAGCTCTCTTTCTCAGTGACGCCCTGCCTCTGACAAGTGCAGAATGCAGCTCCCTGTGTCCTTCTATACAGCTTACAACTATCCTATGACCAGAACCTCAAACAGGATTTTCAGCATCAGCTGGCGGACTGTGGAAACACAAAAGAAAAGGTTTCATAACTGTCTCTGGAGGCTCCTTAGGCAAGGTGGACAATCCTTGTCAAAGAAAACCCTGGGTGTGCCCAGCTCTCTGGAACCCATCAGATGCTCCCTCAACCTGGTGTTTTCTCAGCCTAATACTCTTTGGCCTCATGTTTTCCCAGCCTTTTTCTCCTTTGGTGTGACACTTTTTTTTCCATAATTACCTTATTTGGAATGAGTTAAATATTAAAGATTACATTCCCAGAGCACATATCCTTATAGAAGCAGATCACAGACATTGTACACCGAGGGAATAGGTTAATATTTAAAATTTTCTGCACACCAAAGATAATTTGCACAGAACTAATTGAGAATTTATTACATTCAACATCCTAATATAATTCTTAGTGAATGAATAAAACCAAATGCCCCAAGAATACATTCACAAAATGTGAAAAATCTGTCCTGGAAACTGTACATAGAGAAACAAACCTAACATCTATATTGTAGAAAGAGGCAGTGCTTTTGGAGAAAGGGAAGAATAACATTTATGTGCATGACATTGTTTTTCTTGTCTATGGGTGTCATCAGTACCAATAAAAAATGGCCTTTGAAAGATACTGAGATGACTCATGAGTCAATTAGCACCCAGCTGCCTGTCCAATCTCCAATTTAATTTCACCTCCATCCACATTTTAGCATCAAATGCTGGGAATCTTTGGTTCAGTCACCTTTGCAGGTGTTACACATAACTAACCTTTCAGTAAGATTAACAGCCAGACTGTGACATTTGATGTGTGATCATAGCAAAGCTTGGTGAATTTTAAATGATTCCACTGATGAAGTTGAGGTGCAATAAAGCCTTTTTAAGACATAAATGAAGGACCAGCCAATATCCAATGTTAATGAAGAAACTTCTAAATGCATTGTATAGAATGAATGCATGAAGGAGTCAGACATGGAACACAATGAGGGGGTCCATTTTTGCTTACTTATAAGTATTGAAAGCAATAACCAAAGTTGCAAAAATAGGCTAGTATTAGCTTGGGGCTCTTTACCCTGTCTCCTGATGCTTTGGGGACTTTCTGGGTTCTGACCTAGGAGGTGGACTTAGCTGACAGTGACACTCCTTCCCTTCATCCTGGGTCCTCTGCTGCCCTTTTCCCCTCTTGAAACTGAGTGTCCCACTGAAAATGCCTGAGCCAGGTCATCCTTGGTGTCCAGAACATAAAACAGAGTGTATCCTTGCTTTCAAGTCTTAGACTCAAGTCTTAGTCCTTAGACCAACATGTGGCTTGTGCCACACAAGGTGAATTATTCTACCATGTGTACTGAGCAGTGTCTCCTGCCTGCAGAGACCCTGACATCATTCACATTCCCTACTGTGAATACAGGATATGCTCGGTGAGTCTTACCTTCAACAGACCCTGTAACCCAGTGGTGTCTTGGCAAGGGTCACATCCCCTTTCTTTACCCTCTTCCCCAGTCTGACATCCTCAGTCTGTTTCAGATACCCAGTAGATAATGGCTGCTCCTACATCCTGTGGATTCATCTCTTAGGCTTAGTGTCTGGTGAGAATGAGATTCTTTCATTTAAGCTTGTGGGGTTCTTTAAGAAGGCAGATGTCTGATCATGCCAAAAAATGCTCAAACTTTTATTTTCCTCTTTAACTGGTTCTTCTTCTCATTCTTGAAGGGATGTTCTCAGTACGTGAGCATGTTTCTGTTCCATGGAGGCCATGAAAGCCAGTCAGGTAAATGGGGGAATTCTATGCCAGTTTTATTTCTATCCTAGGGCTCTTGATGGAAATCCATAAACTTAAGAATGTGTCACCCTTTGTCTTTCAGTCAGATTCAGTATGTGACTTCTGTATTTTAGAGCCCAAGAAACCATTTTATCTTCCTACCCAAGGAATATCATGAGAGATAACATTTTGAAATTTTGATGTTATTAATGAACTCACAGCTTTATCTCAACCTTTCTAAATAAAGAACTAGGAAATGTTCCATTTTTTAAAACAAAAATTTGTATTCTTCCTTTCAGATCAATTCCAACAACTTCCTTCCCTGCCCTAACAATGCAACATTTTTTTCCAAAGTACAGTGGTCTATTTACCCATTTGCTATACCACCAAGTTTACATGACACTTTCAAAGTGAATTATTGCCCCTATGAATCACAAAACCCTTGCATAAAGTTTAAAATTTTTTTAAAGAAATAGAATTGTACTCTGATCAAATATAACTTGAAAAATTTCTTTCTGTGCTTATATTAGAAATATAATGTGTATATGAAATATAATGTGTGTATGCACATGGTTTCATTTGTATTATTTTAAATAGTTCTTATTTTTGTATTTGTCTTTATTTTGATTATAAAAATATTTGCTATAACAAAAATGTTTTCTAAAGCCATTATAGTATAAAAAAGTTGATTCTAAATACCTCAATCCCTCTAGGTTTACACCAGTTTATCTAGAATAATTATTTACATTAGATTTTGTGTTATTAATTCTGCATCTTTGTAAATCAAACATCAACTGTATAAGTGTACTGAGTCTCATTTTTATACCTGTGAATACAAATGCATACACCAATGTAAAGACTAAGATTCCTCTCTTTCCTTCATAAAAAAGAGTTCTCTGACCCTTTGATTATATCCTGCCAATCTCTCTGCCTTACACCTTGGCTTCACTGTGTAGATTTATGGGGTTTTCTCAACTGGTCTCCAGTACAGAGGCACTCTACTTTTTTCAGAATTCTACTAGAAAACAACCCAAATTCACAATATAGATCAGAGACTGAAGAAGTGGTCTCTACACATGGGCCACCCCTTAGGGGACAGTCACTGGAAGGAATAAAGCACTTTTCTGGTGGGTGTGATGTGATGATATTGTGTACCTTTACATATAAATCTTTACACTCTTCTAAGCCAATGTTACCTAAATTATTTTAAAGTGCTACAGTGAATAACCTGTTGAAAACATTTTATATTTTGACATCTTTCTTTTATATTGGTCATAAAATTTATTTTAAATTAATCATTAATATTATGTTTTGGTGGCTGAAAACACCATTTAATGTTGAAGGCTTATTTCTGGCTCTGTGCTTAGGGGTCACTCCTAATAATAAAGGGTTCCTATACAAAGCTGGGGATGAAACCTAGAAAAGATGAATGGAAGGCTTAGTAACCACTTAGTAATCCTTGTGCTATTTCTCTGACTTTATAAACCTGATCATTAATAATATCAAGAATTAAGAATACCTCAAAGACAATTAAATTTCTACATATGAAATGAAAAGCATATCTGGAATGTTTAATTTTCACACTCTTTTTAAATGTGTTTAATATTAAATAGTCAAGAAAATATAAATAAAATCAGGCATTGTATTACAAACTGATTTGTCACTCATTATATTTTTCATACCCAAGCTTTTCATTCTATTTATTATACATTTTATTAAAAATTTTTAAATATATGTTAAGCTCTAAATCTACACTTAGGGATTACTCCTAACAGGACTCAGGGATCATATGTGGTGCCAGAGATCGAACTCAGATCAGCCAGGAACATTGCAAGAATCCTGCTCACTGTACTATTTCTCTTGCACCAGGCTCAGCTCCAAATCGCTTGTTTTAATAAGAGTTAACTGATTCTATGTACTTTTTTTGGATGATAATTAAAATGACTTGAACTAGGCTAGAGAAATAATATAGCAGGAAGTGCACTTGCCTTGCATACAGACTCGGGTTCAATCACCCAGTACCCTATACAGTCCCCTGAGTACTGTCATAGATAAAACTCAGAGCACAACTAGGTAACCCCACAAAAATTACATTGTCATAACCACATCAATGACTGATTATGCTATGACCAGCCTGGGTAGAAGGAAAGAAGTTAATTTAGGCTAACATAGAAGCACAAATTGTCTGCTACATGCTTTTTACCTAGAGAAGTAAACCATTGAGATTATTTTAATACTGGACATTTTTAGCTGCAAAAGACACAATATTTGGGGTTTCATTTTTAAAAATTTTCAACTACACCTATATCATTCTCACTCTGAGAATAAAGGAGTAAGATGTTCCTTTCCTACAAAGTAATTTAGTGAAGAAGATCCACTAAGTAAGATGATAACAGTGAAATCGTCAATGTCCTGTAATTTCCCATACTTCTTCCAGTATATAACTATCTTCTGGAGATATTATTCTATTTACACCAAATAGCTTTTCTAAATTATTTGGGGAATATGTTCCAAATTTCAATATTTTTATTAGAAAATAACTTTGGACATACTTTATGTAAATAGACTTGCAATTTCTTATTATGTGTAGTTAGTATCTTGCAAATATAGTTGAACATAAGAATCACTAAACGCAGTGTTCTTTTTTGTTTCTTGGGGTTTTTTTTGAGAATTTTTTATTTTTATTTTTATTTTTACCACCGTGGATTAAAAATCTTTTGTAACAATCCTCAGAGACAAAGAGAGAAGAGGGCTGGAACTTCCAGCTCACTTCATGAAGCTCACCACAAAGAGTGGTGGTGGGGTGGGATGGAGGGAGATTTGAGACATTGGTGGTAGGAATGTTGCACTGGTGAAGGGGGGTGTTCTTTACATGACTGAAATCTAATAACAATCATATTTGTAATCAAGATGTTTAAATAAAGATATCATATATAAAAAGAAATAAAAGGTTACAGAAAAATATCTTTCACAGTAATATTTTAGGTACATAGTGACATTCATTGAATCAGGGGTATTCCCACCACCAATGTTGTCCTCCCTCCACCCCTGTTCCCAGCATGGAATCCCATAGCCCCCTCCTTTGCCCCCACAGTGGTCCCTCTGTGTCTAGTGTTTTAATGTAATACAGATTCTCATTCCAGACAAAATTAGAAATTTTCTATTTGAAAGCTTGTGTTTCAGTTATCCAACATTTTTCTACAAAAATAAAGTTGTCTCTACATTGTATAACATTGACATGCAAATTTCAAGTGCCTCTGCATTGAGACATCTACATAGGAAATGCAGGTGGCCCTGCTTAGATAAATTGAACAGGATTAAAATGGCTAGTGCTTGGATGTGTATGTGAGAAATGCCGGTGCCCTCCATATTAAAGAGTGTATATAAAATGCAGGTACAACCTGCATTAGAAAATGCATGAAACATTCAGATACCTATGACTTTGAATTTCTCTATCACATCACTTATAGAAAACTCCCACAAAAATCTTTGCTCCAGCTACAGAGGGACCAAGAAACAGTTGTTTTCCTGCCAGAACCTCAAAGGACTCAGTAGCCTGCCATTGAGGGTGATGCAGGAAGAAGAGAAGAGAAGATTCTTCTGGAACTATATTCTGTAACAGCTGTCTCAGTCTCCCACAGTCACAGGCTCCCCAAGTGCATGTGCTTTGGGTTTGTGACATGCTTAATAAGACTTAGGATTGCTAGGGGCTCAGGGGCCTCTGAGCGGTTTCTACATTGAATGGAATGATCTCTTATCATACTGTATGTCCCCTGACTTCTAGACATGATTACAGTGCTTCTAGCCAACAGCAGAGTGTGTAATAGGACTTAGAAAGCCCAAGGACCTTCTTGAGAGAAACAGTAGGGATGGAGCCTTCCAGAAATGGACATGGTCTCAAGAGCAGTGAGGATTATGCAGTGGATTGAGACATGATACCACCCATCACCAATCCTTGCATATACCCTTCACCATCCTCCCATATCCTCTCCACCATCCACCATAATTCTGTAATTCTCTTGTGCACCTTTACCATTTCCTAAACCCTCACCCCTTCACCATCATTCCACACACAGGGGGCCCTTGCATCCACACTTGGGAAGATAATTTTGAAGTATTGGTGAGAGATGACTGCAGAACTGATTTGAGGGAGCTAAACCAATAATGGGGGTGAAATGTGTGCTGCTAAGGATAGGGGTGGTTTATGTAGCACTATGTAGAAAGCTAACCCTGAGAACAGGTTTGAGAAGTGGTGGAACTGGAATGATCTTCCTTTAGCTAGGACAAAAGCATCATTTATAAGCAAACAACTTGGCACCTGAGACTAGAGCCTCTGAGCCAGAAGGAATCCTATGGGCTGGAAGTTTGATTGTTTTTTTATGCAGTAGAAAGGTCTCATTATCATTTATTATTCCTTCCATTTGTAAGCTGTCAGAATCTGTGGCAGGATGTCTACATTGTGGATTTCCCACTGGAGAACAGGGAGGATTATATTGTCATTCCAGTTCATGAAGTGGGGGCAAGGATGTGCCTTTGATTCCACAGAAACCCACTTTCTGGTTGAAAACAGCCTCCAGTTCAGCCTACTGAGCTCTTAGTTCAGGGGAAGGCAGTGACTGTCTGCTGTGGGCTTACCCTCTGCAATTTGGGGTGTATGCACTAATTCCAGTCTTCCTCTCTTCCAGTTGTGACAAACAACTGGAAAATCATTGGATCATCCAAGTATTCCAAACAAAGAAAGAAATCCCTCATTTGAAAACCACAACTTAAACATTTCAGGGTCCTAGGACATATTTCTAAACTTAAAAAGAAAACTTCCTCAGTGGAATAATCAATGAAGACCAATGCAATTAAAAAAAAACTTTATTTATTGACTGATTGGACCACACCCAGTGGTTTTCAGGGGTTACTCCTGGCTCTGCACTTAGAAATCGCCCCTGGCAGGCTGGGGGATAATATGGGATGCTGGAAATTGAACTGGGTTCCTCCTGGGTCCACAATATGCAAGGCAAATGCCTTACTGCTGTGTTGTCTCTCAGGCCCTAATGCAATCTTAAAGGACCAGTTAAAGCAAACTTGTTCAACATACATAGTAAGTGGAAAAAGCATAGTGTTATGCATGTAATAATTTAAGAAAAGTCAGCTAAGACAGTTCTTCTAACGTACACAACTACCAATGAGGTCAGCATGTTAAGGAAAGGTTTAATTGGGAAGGGGGGTGATATAATGTCTTAATTTTTATAAATACCTTTAGCCTTTATTTTGTATTAAATTGAGAAATATGTCTTTTGAGATCCTCCAAACTATGAAGATGATTGAGCAGTGAGGTTATGCTGGTTAGAGGGTATTTTGGGGTGGAGGGCTCTTGGCCACACCTAGTTACTGTTACTGGCTCTGTGCTCAGAAATTGATCCTGGCAGGCTCTGGAGACCATATGGAATGCTAAGGATAGAACCCAGGTCAGTCCTGGGTCAGTTGCATGCAAGGCAAATAAATGCCCTACCCACCGTGATTTCTCTCCTGCCCCCAAGACAGCTATTTTTTTTATCTTTATTTAAACACCTTGATTGCAAATATAATTGTGGTTGGGTTTCAGTCATGTAAAGAACACCCCCCTTCACCAATGCAACATTCCCATCACCAACGTCCCAAATCTCCCTCCTCCCCACCCCACCCTTGCCTGTACTCTAGACAGTCTTTCTACTTCCTTCATTCATTCACATTGTTATAATAGTTCTCAATGTAGTTATTTCTCTAACTGTACTCATCACTCTTTGTGGTGAGTTTCCAGTCCTTCTCTCTTTTGTCTCTGAAAATTATTGCAAGAATGTCTTTCATTTTTCTTAAAATCCATAGATGAGTGAGACTATTCTGCATCTATCTCTCTCCCTCTGACGTATTTCACTCAGCATATAGATTCCATGTACATTCATGTATAGAAAAATTTCATGACTTCATCTCTCCTGATGGCTGCATAATATTCCATTGTGTATATGGACCACAGTTTCTTTAGCCATTCATCTATTGAAGGGCATCTTTGTTGTTTCCAGAGTCTGGCTATGATAAATAGTGCTGCAATGAATATAGGTGTGAGGAAGGGATTTTTGTATTGGATTTTTGTGTTCCTAGGGTATATTCCTAGGAGTGGTATAGCTGGATCAAATGGGAGCTCAATTTCTAGTTTTTGGAGGAATCTCCATGTCGCTTTCCATAAAGGTTGGAATAGACGGCATTCCCACCAGCAGTGGATAAGAGTTCCTTTCTCTCCACATTCCTGCCAACACTGCTTGTTCTCATTCTTTGTGATGTGTGCCAATCTCTGTGGTGTGAGATGGTACCTCATAGTTATTTTGATTTGCATCTCCTTGATTAGAGATGTGGAGCATTTTTTCATGTGTCTTTTGTCCACTTGTATTTATTTTTTGTCTAATTGTCTTCCATTTCTTCTCCCCATTTTTTGATGGGATTAGATTATTTTTCTTGTAAAGTTCTGTCAGTGTCTTGTATATTTTGGATATTAGCCCCTTATCTGATGGGTATTGGCAAGATAGTTATTTTGAATGTAAAAGCTATTTTAATGATTTGGCCTTGATTATTATTGTCAGAGAGTTGATACTAAATAATGTTATTGATTTTTAGTAAGTTTTACTAGAACAATCTCTAATGCCAGACATCTTGACCCATTGTTCTTTGAAATGATGCAAGCCTATTCCAGGTTTTTGCTGTTGTTAATTTTTGCTTCTGTTTTGGCAAGAAGAATTTGTTTTTCTGAATACAAAATTTCTACAGAAAACTGTAAGCACAGGAAACCACCTGGAAGAGCTAAAATCTCCTTTTGGTTAGTGATCAATTTGTACTATCTCTCCTCCCCTGTTTTATATGAGTTATGGACAGATTTACAGTAGACTGATTTTTTAGGAACCTACCAACAAATGGAAAATTTTCATCAGGTAAAAATCCACTATTGTACAACAGTGCAATATTTTTTATGAATACTATACAAAAGTGCAAATGCATGTTGACTACAAAAGTGCTTCAATGAGTTGAATAATTATTTTATAAGAAAACATTTTCATTTAATTTGAATCCTGCTTGGGGAAAATCAATACACAGATTGCCAGTATGAGCAATTATATGTTAAATGGATATTTTTATAGTATGTTTGAGTGTAGCTTTCTTGTTTTTCAAAACTTTTGCATAATTGCAAATTATTACATTCCAATGAGGCAATCAATGGCGAAAGTTAGGGAAACCTCGGTGCTTCTGACAGCTAAAACACAAGAATAAAAATTGTATGTTAAATTATTATGTGGTGGGGCCTGGAGAGATAGCACAGCAGCGTTTGCCTTGCAAGCAGCCAATCCAGGACCAAAGGTGGTTGGTTCGAATCACGGTGTCCCATATGGTCCCCCGTGCCTGCCAGGAGCTATTTCTGAGCAGACAGCCAGGAGTAGCCCCTGAGCACTGCCAGGTGTGGCCCCAAAACAAAAAAAAAATTATTATGTGGTGATGATAGCACCAAGGAAAAGGAATTATTGAGAGGAGGTACTGTTTACAGCATGGATAAAAAGCTAATGACTGAATGCTTTATCTGATTAATGAAGAGTTTTCATTCTCAGTCACTCACAATTTTTACTACCCTCATCTGCTGTGTCCTGTTTCAACCCTGAAACATGTCCTTTCCATTTTCTCTTGTTGAAAGGGCAATTCTTACAATCTAGTTCACAGAGGATTAGCAGAAAGCTAGCTGGCCTCTGGGACCTACAGTAAGTTGCTAAAATCTTGTAACTCTCAGTTTTGAGGGACATCAGTGAGTGCTCAATGATGGTTGTTCTGAATTCTAATTGATTCATTCATTGTTAATGAGTAACCACCATGCACCAACTCCCATATCAGGTTCTGATATGGAGATAATATTAAAGGAGTCTGAAAAACATGCTTTTCAGTCAACACAGACAGATATGGAAATACAAAGAAGGTGTACATTCTATTCTAAAGTTCCTACAGCCAGGTAAAAGAAAACAAGATCCAGAGAGATGATTGTAATTGTGTATATCCAATGCTCTGATTACAATGATAAACACATAGCTTCTAATTACACTTCTAATCTGTACTCTCAGATGAGCATAGGCTGAGTCCAATTAAAGTGAAGATTACTCTCTTCATTCACACTAGAAGTTTTATTCAGAGTATTAAAGGTACACCCTTAGATGCTTTCCTGTTGTGATCATGTTAGTTTATAAAAATGGAAAATCAGCGTGGCATTCCTTTCTTATTTGTAAATGCAAACAGAATAAAGTCCTGTCTAGAAAACATTTTTAATTTTATGAGTGCAAGGAAACAGCTAAATCTTAGAAACAAGTTCTTTACAAACAACAAGTATCTAAATTGAAACTTCTCAGAGCCCATGAACACTTAGTCAGCCTGGGCATATACATCTCCAAGTGGTGTTTTTTTTTAATGCATGGGGCTAATTAAGCCACAAAACATGAAGAATAGCCTGATTCCTATGGAATGCAAATTGCCAGAGAGGTGTGGGAAAATCATGATTTACATCATCACCATAGTAACTGCCACTGATGTTTTATTTTTAGGTGACTGTAATAAATTTATAAACACTTCTTTATAGATGAAGTCTTTGGTTTTGAATTTATTACAAGCTACATGTATATTAATCTTTTCCATGATATTTCCCAGCTGCATCTCATGAATTTGGCCTTTTATAGGTTGGGGAAGTTCATCTGAAGTTCCTGTCCCTTCACTCTGTTCTACACAACAAAGTGGAATGGGTGAGAGGTCAGGTTTCAGCTCACTCTAACCATAAAAGCTAGTAAGTCTGAGAAGCTGTTGCTCTGCTTCACAGCATGTATGCTGATGACCTTGCAACTCTGATTCCTCAATCACTCACTGCCACAAGTAGGTCCCTTAGTATTATTAGTTCCTGAGACTGGAGGACTGATCTGCACTCAAGAATGCACATATGCCCAGTGATAAATTTTGACTATTTCCCTGAGTTGAGTAGTTTGTGTATCTTCTCTGATTTATAGTCACATAATCACAAAATGGAACAGCCACAGTTCAAAGTGGGCACTGTAGGTGTATTGGGGTGCTGCATTGCATGTTGCTGTGGCCCATTGTCCCACAGAGTCTAGAATGCTCATATGTATCTTAGAATCCAACTTCAGTAGAAAACACACTATGAATGGCAAGGTTGTCTGGCAGAGGGATGATGCCAGGTTTCTAGATTTGTTTAACTTTGCTCATATAGGCATGGGTTTTGTAAAGTCAGGGATATTAAAAGCATTGTCTAGTACATATTTTTTTTGAGGGCCAGGTAACATCAAGATGTAACTCTATTGAAAGTCCAGAAACGATTTGTGTATATTTTTGTTTGCTGATATCACAAGTTGTGACATGAAGGTTGTTCTAGGGGCATTGGCAACTGTTTATTTGCAGACTGCTTATATACTATTCTAAGGAGATCATTTTATTGAACACTATAGAGTGTTTCTATACTGTTCAGTGGAGACCATTCTTTAAGACTATAGTATATTTCTGTACTACTCTATGTAATTTAGTCTATAAAGTGTTTATATATAATCCTTTCTAATCTATTCTATAAAACAGTATAATATTTTTTCATACATCCTTATGAAATATATTCTATACTATCCTCTGGAGTATATCTTATAAATGTTATAGAATTGGTTCTATATTACTCTATAGAGTTAATTTTATATTCAAATTCTTTGTTTTGTGGTTTTTTTTTTTTTTTTTTGGTTTTTGGATCACACCCGGCGGTGCTCAGAGGTTACTCCTGGCTGTCTGCTCAGAAATAGCTCCTGGCAGGCTTGGGGGACCATATTGGACACCGGGATTCGAACCAAACACCTTTGGTCCTGGATCAGCTGCTTGCAAGGCAAACACCGCTGTGCTATCTCTCCGGGCCCCTATATTCAAATTCCAATCCCAAAAAATGCATGCTTAAAGACTCAAAGATAATTCAGGTGAAACCACAAAATATTTTTTGGATTAGAAGTTAGTACAGGGCAATTTTAGTCTCCACTTGCATGCATATGGGGATGGAAATCTTTATATAGCCCTCACTCAGTATTCTAAAAATTAATTCATGAGTTAAGGTTCTGAAATACAGCACATAGGGTGATTACCTTGCATTCTGCCAACAAGGGAGAATCTCCAGCACTTTATATGGTCCCCACCCACACCAGAAGTGATCCCTGAATGGAGAGCTAGGAATAATCCCTGAGCACTGCTGGGTCTGGCCCCAAATCAAAAGATAATCCAACCCAATAAAATAACAATTAGTGCATAATTCAAGAATGTGCTAGTGGCCTACAATTAAATACAAAATAAGAAACTCCATTTAATTATTGGTGGAGGATTAACAAGGGGTGCTCAGGAGGTTGAGGCAGGAGGTGATTCTTAGTCAACCTGAGCCAGGAGTCAGTACTAGATCCTGAGGATGTGGTCTGCTTACACTGCAATTCTCAGAAAGCTGGTGGTGCCAGAGATTGAGCCAATAAGGCTAGTGCCCTAACTCTTCTCTCTTTCCAATTCCTGATCTAATTCTGAAATGAAACTCTGAATACAATCAAATATGTAGCTATTTTAAAAAATTAATTATTTTCTGATGAAAGTACATGCCAGACTATCTTTCTATAATCAAAGTTTTCAGATGAGTCATATATACTTATATATACATACTATATAATATATATAGTAGTTTAAGTAGCAACCAACCTTTATAAACTTAGAATAGCATGATTTAAGCAGACTAATCATAGAGCAGGAAGATGAAGCACAGTTCTTGAGCAATGATTTGTCCCCAAATCACAGCTCACAAGCTGTCTCCCAATCACTGAGCAGTTCAAATCACTCAGCAGTTCAAAATTAATGAAATAATTTTATTATTCTGTTAACACGATAGCATATACAGTGATGGGTTAGTGATTACTTTCTTTTTGACATCACAAAGGCCTCTAAAATGTGGAAGAACACACATTTTTCCATGTATGTTGTCTAATGTCAGGCTGACCACATCATTTTTTTTACTGTGAAATATTTTTCAAGTAAAAGAGGCATAGTAGCTGTTCTGAAAGAGAATGAATAAAATAGGTTCTCAAATAAGAGTTTCTCTGGAAATTCCATTTTTTTTGTTTTTCCAAGGTAATAGAAAAAATACACCCTATGTTGACAGCAACAAATTAGCATTTAAATCACATAAGAAAAGCAATTATTTGACTGTCCCTTCCCTGGCTTACCTAATCACACATGAGGGTTTACAGCTTTGAGAACCCTGAGAAGAAATCCCCATTTCCTATAAACATTAGCCACAAGAGTGTGGGGCACAAGATTTTCTGAGATCAGAAAATATTTATATCTGACTTGTTGCTAGGGAAATTGCTAAGACTGCAGTTGCTGCCTGAAGAAACACACCTGGATGCATTGTGGTTGCATTCTTTGATAAATAAAGCAATCAGACAGAGTGAACTGTCACTGGGTTTGTGTCTCTGCACTTGAATCTATGTGGGGAAACTCTGTTCTGCCCAGTCTGGATAGGGAAAATGAATGCTTTAAAGATGCTAAATATAGCAGATCAGACTCCCTCAGTACTCTTAACCCTACACTGGGTCTTGTTCTATTATTTAAAAGTACAGCTTCCTTGATATTTACCAAAATGAATTGAAATGTGGTCATATATATTTACAAATTTATTATCTCCAAATTTTGGAGGCAACTAACAGATTTTCTGGTGGTTAAATGTTTCTACAAATGCCATCATGGAACAGTATAAGGAAATAAATATTCCAGCCATAGAGTGGAGAGATCAGCACCAAAAGGAGTGAGTGACTTGGTGCATGTGGCTGAGTCAAGGTGCAGACCAGGAAGGGGTCATGGTCTGGTGTTCAGATGGCAGATGTGGATGGAGGAGGTAAGTGGCCAGGTAGAGACCATGTGAAAGGGAAACTGTAGATCCTGGGGATACTGTTCCAGGGACTCACCTGCCCCTTCCACACTTCTCACCCCGAAGCAGCAACCACAGACAGCCCCAGTGAGTCGTGAGAATCATGTGAGATTTTGGCTTAGTGATAGAATGAATACTCACACTCACGATACACATTTATAATTGGGGAGTCAATGTGGATGTTGTTCTAAAATCCAACTTATAATAGGGGGACCTATTATAAGTGCTTAGAGATTATTCCTAGCTCTGCTCTCAGTGATCACTTCTGGTGGTGTTGCAGGAAGTCTAACAGGGACTGAATTGAGGTCAGCTATGTGCCAAACACTCTCTGTATTATCTCTCTAAACCCAAGCCCCAACTGCTGAGCCTGTAGGTCACAACTCCATATGTGGCATGTGATTAATGGTTGGCAACACAAATTTAATTAATTTTTAAATAAAATCATGGGAGCCAGAGAGAACAGTACATAGTACAAGGGCCATTGTGTTTGCTTTTCAGGTGCTGAACCCAGTTTGTCACCCCTAGGTCTTTTTTTTTCTTTCTTGTTTTTAGGGTGCTTTTTTTCTTTATTTAAATATCTTGATTGCAAATATGATTGTGATTAGGTTTTAGTCATGTAAAGAACACCCCCCTTCACCAGTGCAACATTCCCACCACCAATGTCCCAAATCTCCCTCCATCCCACCCCACCCCCACATGTACTCTAGACAGGCTTTCCAGTTCCCTCATTCATTCACTTGATTATGGTAATTTTCAGTGTAGTTATTTTTATAACTGCACTCACTGAACTCACCACTCTTTGTGGTGAGCTTCATGAAGTGACCTGGAAGTTTCAGCCCTCCTCTCATTGTCTCTGAGGATTGTTGCAAACATTGTCTGAGAACTCAGGCCTCTTCCACTGATCTGAGGGTCTGTCTTTATTCCAATACCATGCTGTTTTAATATCTATTGCTGTGTAGTACAGTTTAAAATTGGGGAAAGTAATGCCTCCCATTTTCCTTTTCCCAGGAGTGCTTTAGCTATTCTAGGGTGTTTATTGTTCCAGATGAACTTTATAAGTGTTTGATCTATTTCTTTGAAGAATGTCATGGGTATCTTTAGAGAGATCGCATTAAATCTGTACAATGCTTTGGGGAGTGTTGTCATTTTATAATGTTAATCCTACCAATCCATGAGTAGGGTATGTGTTTCCATTTCCGGGTGCCATCTCTTATTTCCTGGAGCAGAGTTTTATAGTTTTCTTTGTATAGGTCCTTCACGTCTTTGGTCAAGTTGACTCCAAGGTATTTGAGTTTGTGTGGCACTAATGTGAATGAGGTATTTTCTTAATGTCCATTTCTTCTCTTTTATTATTGGTGTATAAAAAGGCCATTGATTTCTGTGTGTTAATTTTGTAGCCTGCCACCTTGATATATGAGTCTATTGTTTCTAGAAGCTTTTTGGTAGAGTCTTTAGCATTTTCTAAGTAGAGCATCACGTCATCTGCAAACAGTGAGAGCTTGACTTCTTCCTTTCCTATCTGGATTTCCTTGATATATTTTTCTTGTCTGATCACTATAGCAAGCCCTTTCAAGTACTATGTTGAAGAGGAGTAGTGAGAGTAGACAGCCTTATGTTGTACTAGAATTTAGAAAAAAGTTTTTTAGTTTTTCTCCATTGAGGATAAAATTGCTATTGGCTTGTGGTAGAAGGCTTTAACTAGATTGAGAAAGGTTCCTTTCATTCCCATCTTGCTGAGATTTTTTTTAACAAGAATGGGTGTTGTACCTTATCAAACGCTTTTCTGCTTCTATTGATATGATCATGTGACTTTTGTTTTTCTTGTTGTTGATGTTGTGAATGATGTTGATAGATTTACAGATGTTAAACCAGCCTTGCATTCCTGGGATGAAATCTACTTGGTCGTAGTGTACGATCTTCTTGATGATGGATTGGATCCTATTTGCCAGGATTTCGTTGAAGATCTTTGCATCTGCATTCATCAGGGATATTGGTCTATAATTTTCTTTTTTGGCAGCATCTCTGTCTGGTTTTGGTATCAAGGCGATGTTGGCTTCATAAAAGCTGTTTGAGAGTGTTCCCATTTTTTCAATTTTATGGAAGAGCCTGGCTAGGATTGGTAGTATCTCCTCTTGAAAGGTTTGAAAGAAATCATTAGTAAATCCATCTGGCCCTGGGCTTTTCTTTTTGGACAGTTTCAATTTTCTCCATAGTGATGGGGGTGTTTAGATATGCAATATCCTCCTTACTTAACTGTGGAACATTATAACTGTCCAAGAATTTTTCCATTTCTTCTAGGTTCTCATGTTTAGTAGCATAAAGTTTCTCAAAGTAGTCTCTGATTACACTTTGGATCTCTGCAATATCTGTCGTGATCTCCCCCATTTCATTTCTAATACAGGTTATCAGGTTTCTCTCTCTTTCTTTGTGAGTTTTGCCAATGGTCTATCAATTGTTTATTTTTTCAAAGAACCAACTTCTGCTTTCATTGATCTTTTATTGTTTTTTTGGGTTTTCCCTTTATTGATTTCTGCTCTCAGCTTTGTTATTTCCTTCTCTCTCCCTATTTTTGGGTCCTTCTGTTGAGCACTTTCTAATTTTATGAGCTGCATCATTAAGCTATTCAGGTATGCCCCCTCTTCCTTCCTGATGTGGGCTTGCAAAGCTATATATTTTCCTCTCAGGACCGTTTTTGCTGTGTCCCATAGATTCTGGCAGTTTGTGTGTTCATTATCATTTGTTTCCAGGAAACTTTTGATTTCCTTTTTGATTTTATCTCGAACCCACTGATTGTTCAGTACCAGGGTGTTTAATTTCCATTTGTTAAATTTTTTCTTTTGTGTGCCTTTGTAGTTCACATCTAATTTCAGAGCCTTGTGGTCAGCAAAGGTAGCCTGCAATATTTCTATCCTCTTTATTTTATGAAAGTATGTTTTATGTGTCAGCATGTAGTCTATCCTGGAGAGTGACCCATGTACATTGGAGAAGAATGTGTATCAGGTTTTTTAGGGTGGAGTATCATATATATATATATATATATATACACACACACACACACACACACACACACACACACACACACACACACACACACTAGTCCTCTTTCTTTTATTACTCTTTTCAGGGCTAGTATGTTTTGTTGGGTTTCAGTCTGGTTGACCTATCAAGTGTTGACAGGTCCATGTTGAGTTCTCCCACAATTATTGTGTTATTATTGATGTCTTCTTTCAGATTTGTCAGTAATTGTATTAGGTATTTTGCTGGTCTCTCATTGGTGCATATATGTTTAATAATATGATTTCTCCCTGTTGCACATATTCCTTGATTAGTATATAGTGTCCATCTTTGTCCCTTACCACGTTTCTGAGTATAAAGTTGGTGTCATCAGATATTAATATGGCCACCCCAGCTTTTCTCTGGGTGTTGTTTGATTGGATAATTTTCCTCCAGCCTTTGATTTTGAGTCTATATTTGTTCTGACTTTTCAGGTGTGTTTCTTGTAGGCAGCAGAAGGTTGGATTCATCTTTTTGACCCATTTAGCCACTCTGTGTCTTTTAGTTGGAGAATTTAGTCCATTGACATTGAAGAAGATGATTGTCATAGGATTGAATGTCATCTTCGTAGATAAGTTTGCTGTGTTTGTTGGTCTCTCTTGTCTTAGAGTAGACCTTTTTGTTTATTCTTTAAGGCTGGTTTTTCATCTGTGAAGTTTCTGAGCTGTTTTTTATCCATGAAGCAATGTACTCTTCTTTCAACTCTGAACATGATTCGGGCTGGGTGCAATATTCTCGGTGAGGATTTGTTTCATTTAGTGTTGTCACAATATCCCACCACTGTCTTCTGGCCTTGAGAGTTTCTTGTGACATGTTTGCTGTAAGTCTTAAGGATGCTCCTTTAAATGTAATTTCCTTTTTTGATCTTGCTGCTTTCAGTATTCTATCTTTATCTGTGGGATTTGTCATCATAAAGAGGATGTGTCTTGGGGTGTTTTTCTTTGGGTCTCTTTTAGCTGGTACTCTTCGGGCATGCAGGATTTGATTGCATGTAGTCTTTAACTCTGGAAGTGTCTCTTTGATGATGTGTTTGACAGTTGATTCTTCCTGGACATATCCTACCTGGGCCTCTGGGACTCCAATGATTCTTATGTTTTTGTTGAGTTTATCAAAGACTTCTATTTTCATCTGTTCACATTCCTTGAGTACTTTTTCCACTGCCTGATTGTTTGTCTTAAGGTTATTTTCCAATTTCTTCTGCTGTGTTGAGTTTTCCTGCCTCTCATCTTCCAGCACACTGATTCTGTCATCAGCTGCTGTTACCCTTCTGGAGAGGCCATACACCATGAGCTACCATGTTTTTTAGATCATTATTTTAGTTTGGAATTTTCTGTTTTCTGTCTTTGTGTTCTGTTCAGATCGATCTATGCTTTCTTTGAGTTCTACATACATCTTCCTTATTTTTATTCTAAACTCCTTATCCGAGAGGTTAATCAGATGGTTGGAATTTTTTAGGTCATCCGCGCTATCATCCTCATTCTCTGTGCATGGTGTTTGCTGCGAGGTTTCCCCATTGTCGTGCTTGTAGTCTGATTTTTTTCTGCGTGTTGTGGTCCATTGGTTGGAAAGAGTGCGTGGCCATGAAGCAAAGCGCAACAGCCATGCTATTCTGGAGCCTCTGGGAGAGCTATTTTTCTGGGCCCTTTTTGGCCCATTCGCAAGAGGTTTAGGAGACAGGACAGTGGAAAAACAGGCAACACTTACAGTTTCTTACAGGGAATAGGTATTCTCAGCCTGACATCACAAACAGGGGACTTTTCTTTCTGTAGAATACTGCAGTAGCCAGTTTTCATGGCCAGACACATTTCCTTGGTGTTCTGGCCCTTGGATGAGCCTCTGGGAGAGCTATTTTTCTGGGCCCTTTTCGGCACACTTCCAAGAGGTTCAGGAGACAGGATAGTGGAAAAACACGCTCGGACAACACTTACAGTTTCTCACAGTCAGGAACCACTGGGTGGGTGTATCTATCACTCCTAGGTCTTATTCAGACACAGACAATGTCTCTATTTTAAAACTCAAAGTGAATCTTCTAAGAATCTTCTAAGAAAGAAATCTTCTTTGTTTTTAGATTTCTGTTGTTATTTTACTTGGGGGCTATACACAGCAATGTTCAGGGGTTATTTCTGTTTGTGCACTTAGAAATTACTTCTGGCAGTTCTCAGGAACCATATGGAACATTGAGGATAAATTCAGGTTGGATGCAAAGAAAGCACCTACAATCTATACTAACATTATAGTCCCTAAAAAGGGTTCTCTCTACTATTTCTATTTATGATAACTCTAATTTTAGAGTCAGGCAAGAAAAATGTTGCCTGGCCAATAACATCATACATTAGGAGTTTTCTGTTATGATTAGTCTTTTTCAAACACATGTTTCCTTGCTAAGCATGCTACATGTCAAGATACAAAGTCAAAAGTAACTATGTAGATCATAAAAAACTCTTCTCCAAAGTCACTCTGATGGAATTTAGCAGGATATTTTTAATTTAAGGTTACATATAAATGGAGGTTTTTTTAAACACTTTAAAATCACAAAGTTATTCATGATTTGATTTCAGGCATACAGTGTTTAACTTCAAGAGTGTCTAATTTCCTCCTATCCCCATTTGTTTCCCACACTCCAGTCTGTTTCTGTGAAAGGCAAATTCTTTTTAGTTTTTGCACTGTGGTTTATAGTACTGTTTACTGATAAGTTTTCATATTAATGCTTTTCTACCTTTGTGGATCAAAAATAACAACTTTTATTCTCTAATTTTTATAAATATATTCTAGTGAAGCTGGTGACAATAAGATTAAATATTTCTGAGGCATAAGTCATGCCTATTGAAAACACACCAGGCTCTCTTTCTGATGGTGTTTCATGGACCATATAGGGTGCTGGCTGTTCAATGGGGTCTCTACTTAACCACTGTACTGTCTCTTTCCACTGAAGTTACAGATTTTAAAAAAAGAAACTTCGTCTGTGGGCCTCAAAGCTCCACAGAGGACAGGAGCAGGGTGGGAAAAACCTTCTCATCTCTGTAGTACCTGTAGTGCTTGGAGTAGGAGTAGGGATCTTCTAATTTAAAATGGTACAGCTATCAAAAACCAGGATAACTGACTACAGAAGACTGACTGTAACAACTATGACTGGGAAGAATTATCCTGGGACCAATAAGAAAGACTCCCTAGCCTGGGCTTTGGCCTACGATTTGTACAACAACCAATATCTCTAATTTCAGAGGTCTGACTGAGACAACTGCAACTGAGCAGAAATTCTGGAAACATATAGACTTTATTCTAGGCTTTGTCCTAGGATCAGGCAAACATCAAGTCCACCAACTATAGAAGACTAATTAAAACAACAGTATTGGAACAGAACTTCTAGAACCATAAAGAAATACTCTATCCTAGGCTCCATCCTATGACTTGTGCAAATACCAAGATCTCTAGTTACAGAGGCCTAGTTTTATCATCCATGACTGAGCAGAATATTTTCAGACATCACAAAAGGACCTAAGGAAGAATAAAAGATCATGTACGGAGCCTGTAGTTTTTCTTCCTTTTACCATTTCTTCTCTTAAATTGATATTTCTAGACTCCTCTCATTTTTTATTTGTTTGATTCCCCCCTTTTTCCCCTTCAAACAGAACCATATAACTTGAATCATCTTTTTCTGCCTCATAAATTAAGGGGGGGATAATGGAGGGTACCAAGACCAAACAGTTATATGAATATTGAGTACAAATATTGCATTGATTGAATCTATAAAGAAGTTTAGGTAAGATAGTCATTTTGACGATGTTGATTTGACCCACCAATGAACATGAGATGTTTTTCCATTTCCTTAGATCCTCTTCAATTTCCTTCTGAAGTGTTGTGAAGTGTTCTTGGTATACATCCTTCACTTCTCTTGTAAGGTTGATTCCTAGGTACTTGTTATTTTTGGATACTATTTTAAATGGGATTGACTCCTTAGTCTCTTTCTCCTCTACTTCGTTATTTGTATAGAAGAATGCTATTGTCTTTTGTGTATTGACTTTGTAGCTGACCACTTTGCTGTATTGGTTAATTGTTTCTAGGTGTTTTACTGTGGACTTTTTAGGGTTTTCGATGTATATCACTATATCATCTGCAAAAAGAGATAATTTGACTTCCTCTTTCTCTATTTGGATTCTTTTGATTCCCCTCTATTGTATTATTGCTATTGCTAGGACCTCTAATACTATATTTTGTAAGAGTGGAGAGAGTGGACAGCCTTGCCTAGTTTCTGACCTTAGTAGAAATGCTTTTAGTTTTAGCCATTAAGTATAATGTTGGATATGGCTTTTTATAGATAGCTGTAACTCTCTTGAGGAAGGTTCCTTCCAGTCCTATTTTGCTGAGTGTTTTCATCATGAATGGGTGTTGGATTTTGTCAAACACCTTCTCTACATTGATTAATTTAATCATGTGATATTTTTATTTCTTGTTGATGTGGTGTATGATGTTAATTGATTTGCATTTGTTGAACCATCCTTGCATCCCCAGGATGAAACCCATTTGGTCATGGTATATAATCTTTTTTACGTACTGTTGGATTTGATTTGCTAAGATTGTGTGGAGGATTTTTCCATCCATGTTTATAAGTGAGATTGGTCTGTAGTTTTCTTTCTTGGCAGTGTCTTTGTCATCTTTGGGAATGAATGATATTAGTCTCATAAAAGAAATTAGGAAGGATTCCTGTCTTTTAATTTTTTTGGAAAAGCCTGTGGATCAGTGGTAGTAATTCTTCTTAAAATGTTTGATAAAATTCACCTGTAAGACCATTTGGACCTGGAATTTTGTTCTTGGTAAGTTTCTTAATTACTGATTCAATTCTTTAGATGTATTTCGCCTGTTTAGGCTTTCTACATCCTTCTTATCCAATCTTGGAAGATAATGGTTTCCCAAAAATCCATCAGTTTCTTCTGGATTCTCTAACCATACTGAGTATAGTTATTCATAGTAAGTCCTTATGCTGGGTTGTATTTCTTGGGGTTTTGTTGTAATCTCTTCCCTTTCATTTGTGATCCTATTTATTTGGGTGTCCTCGTTCATTTATTTTAGTAAGTCTTTCCAGTGGTTTGTCTATCTTGTTTATTCTTTCAAAAAACCAACTCTTGATCTCATTGATTTTTTGTATTGTTTTCTTATTTTCTATGTTGTTTATTTCTGCGCTTGTTTTTATTATTTCTTGTCTTCTGGTTGTGTTTGAGTTTCTTTGCTGCTGTTTTTCCAGCTCCATAAATTTTCCCCTTAAACTGTTAATTTTGTCATTACCCTTTTCCCTGACATAGGCCTGTATTGCTATGAGTTTCTCCCCTAATTACTGCTTTCGCTGTCCCACAGATTTTGACTATTTGTCTCTTCATTATTGTTTGTCTCAAGATTTCTTTTCCTTTTTTTCTTTTTTATTTCAAGCTCATGATTATTGCTTGGTTGTTGACTGTATTGCGGTGGTGCTTTTTTATTCATTGTAGTTTTGCTTGTTTGTTTGTTTTCTTGATGGTCTGTTATTTTTTTCTTTTTTACCTATAATCTTTTTATTAATTTGTACCTATCATCCAAAGAACTGAAGGTGCTTTACAAGCAAGAACATTTAAAACAATTACATTTAAAAGTCTAGATTCTTACTATTAAATCTCTTCGACTCCAAATACACAATTTCCTGGCACCTAATGGGAAGCAATTCTATTTCTGACAATGCAAGAAGCTCAGAAAATTCATATTGCTGTCATAACACATGTATCTTTCCAAACCTAAAGCTGAACCTACAAAGTAAAAACACAAAAATCGTTATGTACTAAACATTTCAAACCTTAGTTCAAAAGCAAATTACAGGATTTAAGAGATTAAAAACTCTGCTGTAGACATCCAGATAGAATAGAAACTTATGATTCAGGTTGCATATTAGATGTGGTCTTGATTCAACCTTTTTAGGTACATACCTAAAGAAACACATTTAGAGTGATGAGAATTTTTTTTTCAGGTAAAAGCTTTAATCTCTAAAAAGGTAGCCAAGAGAGATCAGGCAAATAAGGAAAGAAGTACTTGGCAATTACAAGTAGACTTTTGTCACTAGAGTCTAAGACATTTTATTAGAAACAAAATTTCCCATAGGCAAATAAAAAGAGGTATTACCCTCATTAATACATCATAAAGAATTTTACATTCAGCCTAGATAGAGGGAGTTAACAGAGGCTCCTGCCTACAAATCTATGACTTTGAATATCTTCCACCACATGATTCACACTCTATAGTACATAGCCCTTTTTTGTTAGAGGGATCCAAATATTTCTTTTAGGTTTACAAAGTTTAATACATTCTCTCTCTCTTCTTTTTACAGGTCTAAATAGTCAAAAGTATTCTTTTCATACAAAAAGCCATTATCCAATTGAAAAGGAAAAATCCAGGCAAAACAGAGATAGTAGTTAAGGAATGGAAAGAATATTATTAACACATGTCCAACTGGTGACAAAACAAAATGCAGTACACCATGTTGTAAAAATAAAAAATCACATTACAGGATAACTAAAATGATATCAGTCTGAGTTAAGAAGTGTCCAGTGGAAAAAAAGAACAGGGATATGGTTTTATTGGTACAACTCAAAAAGCAATGAAGAGGGAGCACTTAAATACAATTATGGTAACAGAAAAAAATACTGCCGAGACCTCTTCAAAGATCACACCAAGTTCTTTGCCTCGTTAATTTCCAGTGTTTCACCACAATTAGCAAATATAAAATACATAGTTATATATATCCCTGTAACATAAAAAGAACTTTCTTCCTGAATTACACTGGGTTCAGGACAGTGACACAGAGCTCCTGACTCAATAGTATAAGTGTGTGCAGCAAATGTCCTGTCCACTTTTTTCATCAAGTGATACAATTAAAAACAATACAAGGAATATTGTATGGCAGTGGGGGTAGAGGGAACCAAGATAGTAAGACAGTATTGTGTTTATTTAATAAAGAAAACCCTGATGAAAAGTCATATGCCAAGAAGCTTAAACTATAAAATTTTTATTGCATTTTTAGGTAACCTGGAAGTTCTTATCCTGAACAGGAAAAGTTGGTTTTCAAAACTACCTGAACAGATGCTAAAGTGCTTATTAATTGCTGGCTTCACAGAGATTTCCTGGAATAACAATCAATTATGGAAGTAAAGGGATACCAAATATTTCACATAATGGTAAATTCCAATATTTTATGATCACAGTATAAGAAGTACTGGAAAACGTGTCCTTATTAAGTGGATAGATCCATATTAATAACTAATCACCACAACACAACCCTTTTGATATTAAGATTATTTACACAAAGCTGAAACATGGTATCACAGACCTTTACAAAATACACTACACTTTAAAAAATCTGTTTCAGATTACAGTTTACAAATATAATATCCTGACTTTACAAACTTTCCATTTGCATTAAAAATGAACACTTCCTAAAAGTTAAGGCCATGTGTTACAGCAAGGGAAGAATGGTTTCTACTGAAAAGTCCACAGATTTTACTAAATGATAATCATGATATACTGGATTGATCACATTCTACTAACTTGTTATCAAATGAACACATTAGCCTTACAAGTATTAAATGTTTTTCTATTACTATAGAGGATATAAAGCAAAACATTAATATGGCAGTAATGTACTTTAGGCACATTTAGAGATTATTTTTAAATAATTAGTATTGAATTTTAGTTGACGTTTCAAACCCAATAACCAAAGGTCCAAGAACTCTAATTAGGGAAAATAAAGAAAGCCAAACAAAACCAAAAACAAACCAAAAAACACCGCCAAAATTTTAAGCTAATATAGTAAGCTGTTTAAAATTTCTAACACTTTAACTTATCTGGGTTTTATTTAAGCATACTTTATTAAAAATAGAAGGAATCTGAAAAAGATCAATACAGTTATCTTAATGTACAAAGTCAGAAGCTGTAGCAGATTTTAACTGACATTTAAAAACACAACAAAGAGGACAACCCTTCAGAGAAATTTATTTTAAATTTATTTAAAATATTGTCCAACAAATGACAATGAAGTGTACAGCCGGGACAGGTATACATAACTTGAGACATCTGCAGTTCATCCTGCCTACTGAATAACAACTTTGCTGCTGAAATCTCGTAAAACTCACCAAATTAAAAGGAAAGGCTGAATGAGATAAAAAGGAGCAATATTTTAGGATAGTCTGTTGGGTTAATTGACATTTTTAAAAAAGGAAATGCATCCTGTATCCCCCAGATCAGTAAAAAGGCAAGAGCTACATGCAGCAGTGTGAAGATTAAGACATTTTTCGAGTCTTTTCAAATGAGTCCAAGATGGGAATGGGATGGGGGAAAATATTGATAGAAAAACATTGCTAGAGACACCATAACAATAAATTTAGATAATTTTAAATTTTAAAAAAAAAGGCAAGAGGCAGCATTTCAGCAGCAAAGTGCTCAATAAAAAGTATATTGTAGAGGGTAATACACAAAAGTTTGGGTAAGAGGGCAGAGAATGAGTCAGCAGGATGGGCAAAGGCCTCAAAGGAAATAGGGTATATTTCTGGGAGGAATATTAAGCTCTGAATCTGGAACTGCCCTCCAAAACAACTTTGGTTCTCTTGTATTTACATCTTTGAAGACCATGATCAAAGCGATATTTCCACAACAATAGCAGTAATTAGGAGCCAACCACACTGTTACCAGCTTCTCATCAAACATAAATTTATTGCCCTTGTGAACTAGTTGGTGTGTTCTGCAGATGAGTTTTAAGTTGTTTATATGAAAAAACTCATTTGTGACCTTTGCACCAAACAGCCAACCTGCTCCACGGGGACTGATTGCCCATGTATCCACATCTTCAGGATCTGACCAAACCAGATCACAAATGCTCCTTTATGAGGAATTTCTTAATTCCTTTCAATGGTTCGAATTTGATCCAGTGTTTTGATATCAGGAGATATACCACTGTGAACACACGAAACCTGCTCATCTATTAAAGCTGCTACTGTGAGCATGTTGAAACCTTTGGTACAGTATCTTCAGGCATTAGCATTTCCATATTTAGTTTGGCACTCATCATAAAATCCATATACTTGTGTTATCTGTCTACTCTCATGATTTCCTCAAAGAAGTATAATAAATATGTTCGGGCCATTTAGCCTTTAAAGCAAGAAGTTAGGTGAAGATCTCCAGAGTATAGTAACCTCTGTCTAAAAATCACCCATAAATATGTAGTTTGTGTCAGAAATTTGACCTCCAGTTCTGAATAGTTCACAAAGGTCATAAAACTGTCCATGAATGTCTCCACATACTGTTACTGGTGTTGGTACTGGCTGGACATTTGACTCTTCCAAGTGAGGTCTCAAACATAGCCACTTCAGGTCGTTCTCCAGCAGGTACTTGCAGGGCCACGCAACCTCCATGTACTTGTACAAATCCAGGGCCGCCATTTTAGGAAGGACAAGCCCCAACAATGGCTGCAGCCGGAGTCTGTTCTTTTTTTTTTCTTTTCTTAATTTTTTTGGTCTTTTTGTGATGTTTTTCTTCCTTTTCCCCTTTCTTCTCTTAAATTGATATTTATAACCCTCTAGATGGACTCCTTCGGGATTTGTTTGTTTGTTGCCTTTTTAGCTTATTTATTTTGTTTTTGTTTTGTTTTTCGTTTCTGTTTTCTTTCCCTTCAAACAGAACCACATAACTTGAATCACCTTTTTCTGCCTCATATATTGAGGGGAATAAATGGATGACACTAAGACCAAATAGTTGTATGAACATTGAGTAGAAATAAATTAAAAAAAAAAGATCAGTTTTAAACACCAAATCCAAAGCCAATGACAACAGAATCGATCCCCATTCTACAACAAGTTATACACAGAGGGGACCATTTATACCAGCAATCCGGGGGGGAGGGAATAAAGGAGGGGGATATGGGATGCATGTTAGTAACAGGGGTGGTGTTAATGCCCTGGTTTCAATTCTGCTATGTACCAAAATATTACTGTCAAAGATTTGTAATCAACTTTGGTCACAATAAAAATCAGTAATAAAAATAGTGTAGCTATCAATTGGAGAAGTAAAAATTCCAGCCCTTACATTGAGCCTCACATTGAGCTTTCATTGCAAAGGAGACTTATCAACAGCCCTCACTAGCTCCATCACAGCCACCTGTGAGTGGACAGAATTAGAATACAGATCTGCTGCCTCTGGTTGGCATTAATTCCTCTTTGACCACTTGACCTGCTTTAACTCTTTTTCAAAACTAGCATCTGAGTCTAAGGACAAAAGTGCGATCAGGACAAGAATGCAGCCTGTCTGGCACCTGTGTGGACCTGTCTGCTGACAGGTGGTCTTGTCTGCTAACCTGACTCAGCCTTGGTATGGTCCCCTGATCATGACCTTATCACAGGGTGGAATACCTTGGTGAGACGCCTGAGCTCCCTCTAAACATTCCGAGATGGGGGAAGTTTTAGCATTCCCAAAAGGAATGGACTGGAAATCTTTCATCTGACTTCTCTCTAGCAAACTAATACTTTGTCAACAGAACAGCTCTCTCTTGGAAACCACTCCACCCTAATCCATAAACTTGTTGCTTTTTATTCTAATATTGTGTTTGAACAATTCAATAGCCTTTTATTTCTATGGGTGCTTGTCTTACTAATACAGTGCACTAAACAGTTCTTTCCTTTCTCCCCAAATCCCTCAAATCTCAGGATTAACTTGTTGAATTCAAAATGCTTCACTTCCCTGGGGACTTGTCCTGAATATATTTGGTAAACAGAATGAGGAAATTAGCATTTCAGTGCTCTTGAATTTAACTCTTTCTGATATCACACTTAGAATATATTGCATATAAATCTTATATACAAATGGATCGACTGGTATCAGCCTTCACACCATAGAAGCAGGCAGAGAACCAGATTAATTCTGACAAGCAATTTAAAATAAGCATTTAAGTATATCAAATGATTGGAACACTGGTCAGCTTCTTTTTTAAAAGGATCCATTTTCAGGTCCCTTGTATCAGGGAAATGTAGAACATAGATCTTTAATTAGGAATGGTCCACTTATCTGAAACTTCTGGGTTAATACAAATGGCACATATTGTGAATTCCAGATAGTAAGGCAGCTTTGCCATTTTTTTCTGATAAGCATCAAGCCCATGCAAGTGTATAGTAGGCAGAGTTTGATTTCTGGTGTCAGTTGTCCCTTACACTGCCACTCGAGGGCCAGGCAGTGGGGCCACAAACACATACACACACACACACACACACACACACACACACACACGCACACACACACACATTCATGCATGCACACCAGGAATCAGCTACCAGCATGCTCTGGTCATACTCAATGAGGGTATTTTGTATCTCCTTATTGGAGGCCTCACCCACATATTTATGATATTAGCCACCATTGTTTTGGAGATATACTGGCTATTCACATAAATCTAAACTATGTGACCATCATCCTTCTCTGGGACATGTATGTTCATGCTGGGAATAACTCCTTTCTCAGAAGAAAAAAGAATCCAGAATCTTGCATTGCAGCATGCACAGCTCATTTTTTTTCTAGAATTGAAGTATTTTCTGAGAAATAATTCAACTAATAATTGAACTAATTTTGAGAATTCCATGTGCAAATCTCCCCTCTGCTTTCAATCTATATAGAGCCTGGGGTTGAAGGCACAGGAAGACTCACATTACAGCCAGTGTGGACTCTACAAGGCACATATCAAGGGGACCAGGTCTCTGGGGACTTCTTACCTTGGCTCTGAGAGAACAAGGTCACAACTTTTTATGTGCATGGGTTCCCTTAGCTCTCACTGTGGCTCTAAAACCCCCTTATGCAGGAGCAGGGGTAAGAATGAGTGATCCCACACCATGTCAACACACAACCTAGCATATGGTCCAGCTGGCAGCACACTTCGACCTCCCTGCCTATGAGCAGCACAAGATTACTGGATTCCAGTGAGAAGAAACCATCTGGTCCTGGCCTGACCAGGGACACCCCCCCAATCTGAGACACAGGGATGTTTCTCTCCACCTGCCTGTGGGAAGGCCTGTGATGACAAAGAACAGGTATCAGAAAGGGCCCCTAATTCTTCAAAGCTGGAACAGGAGACGGGAGCACTAAAAGCAGCCTTGGAGACCTGCAGCCATGGGAAATATGAAGTCCCAGCTCAGCACAGCCCTGGCAGCACATTCCATCAAGCACATCTTCTGTGACACTAGTGACTCTATGACTCTGATGTTGTCCTTTCTTCCAGGGATTGCCGAACTTCACAGTTTCCCACCTCTAATGATAGCGATGCAGAGGAAGATGGGTGCCCATATTCACCCAAAGAGCAGCAGCTGTTGGGACATTTGTCCCAGGTGGAGCTTGGGCTCTATTCAGATCTTAATATGGAATTCACTGAGTTCTCTAAATGTTTTTGTTCTTAGGCATAAAAATTCCTGGAAGCTCTATGTTGGTTGTTGCCCATTCTAAGCTTTAGTAAGTGTTCACTGTTAGAGCATGGCTGGACCTTGTTGTCATAGAGGGGACATGGCAGAGGTGACTCTATCCGCCCTGCAATTGGTTTTTTATAAGGAGGGGCAGGAACTAGGAAAGAACATTGTCTCAGGAGTCTTCTAGAATGTGGGGAGGTAGGATGGAGTGTGGTGCAGTTCTGAATGGCATATATGGAGAGTGAATATGAATGATGAGGTCCATGGGCAGATGTCAGTGCCCTATGCCTTGATGACCCTGCATGCTGGTATCCCAAAGACTCACAAGAAAAATTCCACACAACTCTGGGTTGGGAGAGACAGAGGCCAAACTGAGCTTCTATGACTCAGGGACAGGGTTCAGTTCCAGAGCAGTTTGAGCACTGAACTATTGCTTATCTGTTGGACAGCAATCAGATGTACTTCCAGAGCCCAGAGCCACTCAGGAGCACTGGAATAGTGTTCAGGAGAGGGAGGTGGCTCAGAGCAGGCTTGGGTCAACTACTGACTGAGGTTGTACTATCACGGCCCTCGACTGGCTGCTATTAGCATTCTTTAGAAGCAATCAGAAATGCACAACATTGCACAAAATGCAATCACTGGTCCTAATATCAGACTGATTTTCTAAAATTTTATAATCAAGGGGTCAAATTCTGTCAAGTGCATAGAAAATGATCAACAGATTGGAAGTGGGACAGGTCATAAACAAGCAGGAAAATCAGAATTGTCTTTCTGAAGGGGGGCCGAGAGCTGGAGGGTTGCATCAGTGGATGTTTCTCCTTACCAGAACCAGACAGACAGGTGGAGGGTGGAGGTGAGGGAGATGGTAGCATATTTCTAGTCCTTGAGATGACTGTGAATAATTTTTCTTGGCCTGCATCCATTTAGGGAGAACTGGAGATGATCAGCTGGTCATTATCAGTGACATTTGAAGTTCAGACCAGGGTGATTAAGGTATCTCATATGGCAATGAGAAACACCGGCAATGTCTAGCAGTGTTCAACATCCTCTGCAGAAATCTGTAGTTCCTAGAACTCAGAACAGAAGCAGGAGATAAGGAGAAGCACTACAGTCAAGTGCTGTTCATTTTTCAAAGAGAAACATCAGCTCTTTGAGGAGATACACAACATCCTGACTAAATTGGTTTTGCTAGTAAGTCATTAACCTAGAAATTACACATGTCCTTCTCTGTAAGGCATAGATAAGGATTTGGAAGTGATTGTGTGGCAAAGAGTGAGAATTGCCCCAGCTGAGAAGTCTTTCTATAGGCAGTATATCACAGCCAGAATTTTTATGTTATTCTACCCCCAACACTAGATTTTCTGCATTTGTGTTCAAATAAATATGAGAAAGATCCTGGAGATATTTTAGAAGCTCTCACAGCATACTGCAGAGACAAAAGTGGTAAATAATTTTGTGTCTTTATCTTATTCTGTTGCTCATAGTTAGATATCATGGTAAACACTCAGTACCTTGGGTATTACATCTGTTTTTTATATAAAAAGAGTTCTTAAGGATGCTCTCACATCATCACTAATGTCTAAAAATGCAATCCTCCTTATTTGAATCTTCATCTATATGTGGAATGTGTAGGGAGGTACTCATAATCACCTTGCTTTGAGCCTCTGTATGTAGCAGCTGACAGCTCAGTTCTGCTAGACATGCTAGGGACTCCAAAAGAGACTTCTGGCTCTGTATGGCCACATTCACATTCATTGCTATATAATGACTGTCTGTAAGAATGAGATCATATAAATAAGCAGCCATAATAGCATATTTGCCATGAACACACACTTAGTGGAGGAGACTTCAGCAGCAATGCAATGAAATAGTGGCAGGTAATCTGGCACACAATACAGAGCTCCTAGTATTTGTTGATTAAAGAGAAATGATTGCTTTTGTATCATGAATTTTGAAGATGGAAACTAAGGTAAAGTTAGAAACTAAATCAAGGAAGAGGCCATGTCATCCATTCTTGCACCTTCTTGCCCATTCTTGCACCTTGCATCCTGTCAACTTCCTGCAGACACAATAGGTTCTTCTGTGAAAGTGGAGAAGGCTTGATGGTGGGAGATGCAATTCAGCTGAATATCAAAGTGACTTTAGACATATATGTAGCATGTGTGTGAGGAGATTTTTGTACATTTCCACACACACATGCTCTTGAGGCCCTATGTGATCCTCTGTGCTCATGAGCTGAAATTGTGGGTTTAGAGAGAGAGCAATGTGATACAAAGCAGACCCATGCCAAATATCAGAGTCCAGCTCTTTTTGCAGTGCCACATTTCCTCAGTTCACAGCAATCAGTTCTCTCCCCATTGACTCTGGTGCTGCAATGTGTGCTAATTAAATCACTTTCCAGAGGCTACCACTGCTATCCTAGAATCATGCACCACTGTGGACTGTAGCAAAGGGATTGAGTCATGTCCTAAGGAACTTCCAGGCCAATGAAGAACATGTGCTTAAAAGTGACATGTCTTGTCAATGATCATATTATCATCTTTCTTTCTTGACATAAGTGACCTTGGAGCTACATTGATTAGGCTGAAAAATGCTGATAACTTCCTTTATAAAATGAGCCTATAATTGATTCTTCTCTGCACCTCATTATCAACAAATTACTAATAAAAATGTTCAACGTCTATTGACAGATCTGGATTTAGAGAGGTTGGTGGCTAATACTGCATCATGGCAGTGGAATCCAGGGCTTAGAATGTGGAGAATCCTGGAGAGCAATATGCGCCTTGGTTTTTTTGTTTGTTTTTTTTGTTTGTTTTGGGGCCTTGGTTTTTAAAGTTTATTTTTGTTGTTGTTGTTGTTGGTGGTGGTGGTGGTTTTGTTTTGTTTTTGTTTGTTTGTTTTTAGATCACACCCAGTGGTGATCAGGGGTTACCCTGGGCTCTGTGCTCAGAAATCTCTCCTGGCAAGCTCAGGAGACCATATGGAATGCTGGGATAGAACTCAGGTCTATCTTGTCGGCAGCAAACAAGATATACACCCTACTGCTGTGCTACGTTGGCCAAGGTCTCTAAAGTTCTTGCTGATTGGTTTGTGGTTATAATTCACACTAACTGTAAATGTAATTCTACATTTCAGGCATGATTTGGTCTTTTTTTTTTAGTTTTTTTTGGGGGGCCACACCAGTTTGATGCTCAGGGGTTACTCCTGGCTAAGTGCTCAGAAATTGCCCCTGGCTTGGGGGGATCATATGAGACACCGGGGGATTGAACTGTGGTCCTTCCTCGGCTAGCACTTGCAAGGCAGACACCTTACCTCTAGTGTCACCTCACCGGCCCCGATTTGGTCATTTTTTTTTAAAAAAATGTTGCTTACTATAGGTCTTTCACTTATTATAGATTCCAAGAACTTAATTTTCTGAGGCACAGTAGTGAATAGAACATTTTATTACCTCCTCCTCTTACCATATTTGGATATAGGATAGCTATGAACTTTTGTGTATTAATTTTGTAACTTACCATTTTACTATAAAGGTCTGTTGTTTCTAGAATCTTCTTAGTATATAAGTTGATATAGAAATGATGGAACATCTACACAAGAAAATATTATGTAGTTATTATGAAAAATAAAGTAATGAAATTTGCTTATGCTTGGAGGATATGAAGAGTATCATTCTGAATTAAATGAGCCAGAGAAACAAACTTTGAATGATCACACTCATTTATGAGATATAAAATTAAAACAGTATGGTAATCATACCCAAAGACAATAGCAAAAAAAAAGAGTCAGGAGGACTGGTCCATGTTAGGAACCAGAAGGGAAAAAGAGACCACGTGACAATGACAATTGGAAATGACCACTCAGAACAAGAACTGGGTGCAGAGAGGAAGAAAAGTAGTAGGCACTCTTTCATTAACAGTATTTAAAACCACAGTTCTTTGAAAGATAAAAGGAAAAGAGAAATGGAGAATGAAAATGCCTGGTTTAGATGAAGGCCGGGGTGGGTTGGGAGGGAAACCTGGGACATTGGTTGTAAGAAATATATACTGGTGAAGGGATGGGTGTTGTAACATAGTAGGACTAAAACTCAATAAAAGGATTTTTAACTGTATAAAATATATCTTTTACTAAAAATTTATATCTAGCAACATTGGGGACTCTATATTTTGACTCTAGTATAGGGATCAACCAAATTAGAAAGAAAGGTGTCTCCCATCATTAGTGAACAGATTGGCCACTGTTGAAGGATACATATTTACAGCAGACAGTGGTCTATGTTACACCACATTGATAATCTAAGGTAGATAACTAGATAATTATAAGGTAGAAGGATATTGGTAGATTTCCCTTACCAACCATGTTTGTTCTCCAACTGATACACCCATAGAGTGTGCCTAGCTGACATACTCCAGGCATTATGTCACACTTCCATTATGGTCATGTTTCTGTCTCTGGATAATGTGGGATGTGCTGCTTTATTCCTTTTTGTTGTTTTATCTATTTGTGGTTGCTTACCAATTTCCAAATGAACAGTTTTCACTTATGTGAAATATAAAATAGCATAAAATATCCCCAGATATGGCCAGGAAAAATAAATACTTCTAATTGACAGTCTTTTGGAAAATACAAAACTGTGAACATTTCATTCACAAGTAAAACAACCCTAAGGTAAATACCAGTATTCTCTCTACTGATCATTTCTCTGATAAAAAAATTGAATTAAGATTTGTTATTTCCATTCAAATTGACGAGAAATCATGGAAAGAATTGAGATATTAGGGGCACAGAGGGAGTCATATGTGATCTGGTTATGTACTTGTGGTCATGCAAAATGACTAAAATTCAAATGTAGAAAAAATATAACCACATTATATACAATCTGTCCCCCTCGATACAAGGAGTTGTTTTCTTTCTTCTCTGTCTCAGAATCATTGCGAAAGGGCCCTGGACATGACTCAATGATACCATAATCATCTGCAGGCATGACACACCTCTCACATGCCAAATGTGACTGTCTAGACTGCTGTTTGTGATGCTTGGTACCACAGTAAGATGCAATTTCTGCTGCACTGGAGTTATGTTTGTGTGTGAGTATGTCAACTAAAGTATGAAACACCTCCATCAGTGAGCACCACAACTCAAAATGTGCAGAGCCATGAGCAGCACTGGAAAGTACAGCCACTGAAAACAGGAGGAGAAAAGTAAAGAAAAATGTCAAATAAGAAAAAACTTCAAATATAAAAGCAAACACTAGAGAACAATAACTCACCAGGCTTTGAGATACCTGAAGACTGTATGTAAGCTGACTAGTATTTGGGGGATGCAGATATAGTGAGGAAAAAATGAAGAAGCTGTAAAGGAGTTATGAAGCAATGAATAAAGATGTATTATACCACAGAAAGCCATCAATATTTGTTTATGATGTCAGTATAAGAAATAACTCTGTCTGCTAATTTGTATTCTCCAAGTTAATTCGGTATTCCTGCGTAAGCCTGTTTGCTCCAGAATGAGAGCTACACAGCTGGTTAATGGCACCATCGAGAATTCAGAAAGTCATGGTCTCTTGGAGATGAAAAGCTTTTCAGAACATGACACCAAATTACAAATGATGACTACTGTTACATAATGTGTGAGAGAAGTGTCCTATACTTTTCTCTTACATTATGTTTTCTCTCCCCCCATATGCTACCCATCCTCCTCCTCTTAAAACCCATAACATTTGACAGTTTTAAAATAATATGACTTGCTATCATTATCTCCAGTTTTAAAAATAAGTATGCACAGATGAAAGTAAGATTAACCAGTAATATGCATGATTAAAACACTTGCTTTTAATTCATTGCTTCTTTAAAACTTTAAAATTCATTTTAGTAATGACTTTTTTGGTCATGATTAAACACAGGAATTAAACAATTTTATGAATTAAAGACTTGTACAAATTGTACTTAGGTAAGTCATTATATCAATACTAGTATTTCTATTTGCAAATATATATATGTTTGTCTTAAATGTCTTTAAAATATGTATCTTTGAGGCCATAGAGATAGTACAGGAGTTAAGGTGCTTGCTTTGAGTGTGGTTGAACTCACCTTGAATACCTGACAACACATAGGGTTCCCCATGAACTACCAGAAGTGGTCCCTGATTACAAACCTAGGAGCAAGACCTGAGCACATTCAGATGTGAGCCAGAAATCACACACATACCCAGAATGTTAAAATATGCATTGTTTTTAAGTAATATTTTATATAGGGGTTGGAGAAGTAGTAGTAGGTTTAAGGCTTTCTACCTAGCCTGTGGCCAATCCCCGTTCCATACCTGGTACCAGATGGTCTCCTGGTACCAGATGATGTGACCTAAGCCCCTATTTCCAACAAAATCAGATTTTTGTGTAGCTGACTTTGTGTATGTAAATATTTTAGGGGATTACTATGTTACTTACCCTAAACTGATTGGTGATTGTGCCCTATCCTAGGGTAGTACCTGATTCTGCTTCCACCATTGGTTGGTATCTGATCCCACCATTGGGTGGTACCTGATTCTGGGGGATAAAAATAAGGGTCTGTGGAAGGCCAGGTCTTTTTGGCTGGAACTGAAGCTGAGTCTTTGGACTTCAGTCTTGTCCACCGAATAAAGCTAATATTTCCACGAGCCTGACTGTCTGCGAGCTGTTTACCCGCCATTTCACCTCAGAACCATCGGCTAGACAGGGTGGCAGACGCGTGCTCCGAGCTGGAAGAGAAAGGCCTCATCCTCCGTCCCTCCATCAGTCAACCTCTTCAGGAACTGACTTGCAACAGCTGACTACTTGGCAGATTTTAGAAAGTAACACTATATATTCTGTGCTTCTATCATTGTTGCCTTGCTGGCATATACATTTCTCTTTCCATGATTTCTTCAGTATATATATTTTTTCTCCTTGATTTTTTCAACAGGCATAATCTAAACTTACTCCTTTTCCTGCTTCAAAGAAAGATTTTGTGGGGAATACATTAGCATAAATAGTTTTTGCATAGGACAAAATACATGGACCAAAAAATAAAATATAGCTAACTAAATATTTACATTTAACACATCAGATAAAGGATCCAGAATATATGATGTATTTACAAAAATAAACAAAATTAACTCCATAGCCCTATAAAAAAGAAGTGAAATGAACAGGTTCTTCTCTGAGGAAGTTTAATGAATGGCCAATAAGTATGTGAAAACAAAATGACCACCATCACTTAGCATTAGGGAAACTCAAATAAAAATGACAATGAGATACTATCTCACACCAGTGAAAATGGCACAAACTGGGAACAAACTGTGTTTTCCAGAGTATAGTAAAAAGGAACTCTCATCCACTGCTAGTGTGAATGTTACTTAGTTTATGGAAAATAGCATGGAGATATCTCAGTAAATTAAGAATGCAACTGCCATATGGCCAAGTGATTTCATTTCTAGGTCTCTACAATGAAACACAAAAACATCCATTCATAAGAACTTATGAACACTATTATTTACTACAGTACTTAGTACAATAGATAGATGTACTACTGTAATAAGTTAGGTTAAATGGATTTAACCTAGACTTTAGTGATATATAAGTGGAATATGAATATGGAATACTGTGCATCTTAAAGAATGATGGAAGTATGCAATTTACTGCAACATGGAACTGGAAGATAACTTCAATGAAGTTAACCTGAAGAAGGATAAACATACTCATTCATACTGAATGAGTGAATGCAATGTTGAAAGGAATGCTAAATCACCTTTGGCTCTAGAGGAGAAGGGCACAGAATTAAAGAAATTGAGAGGGGAAAGAAAGATAAACAGGAATCAATGACAAATAGGAATCAAGAGAATCTGATTACATCAGTGGCATATAAGAATGGGATATCTAAATGTCAACAATACTGAAAAGAAGTCAAGGGAGCAAAAAAGAAGTCTAGGGAGCAAAGGGGGAGGCATGGGATGCATGCTGGGAATAGGGGGGGAGGGAAGACAACATTGGTGGTGGGAATGGCCCTAATTCACTGTCACTTTGTACCTTAAATATAACTGTGGAAGACTTGCAATACTGAGTCAACAATACTGAAAAAAAGAGTTCAAAATTGAAACTTTGCCTGTTAAGATGATATAATGGACAAAGGACTTGGGTGGTAAAAGGGATCCTGGGAATCATGGTGAAAAAAACACTGGTGGTTGTATTGGTACTTGAATATAAAATGTCTAAAATTCAACAGTGAATAACTGTAAATCATGGTTCTTATTTATTTATTTATTTATTTATTTATTTATTGTGACTAATGTAAATTGCAAGTCTTCCACAGTTATATTTAAAATACAAAGTGAGAGTGAATTAGGGCCATTCCCACCATCAATGTTGTCCTCCCTCCACCCCTATTCCCAGCATGCATCCCGTACCTCCCCCTTTGCTCCCTAGACTGCTAGTGTAGCCAATCCCTTTTGTACGTCATGGTTCTTTAATAAAATATTTTAGCAAGATATATTTTGTCCTTCTCTAAGTGAAATTGTGCTAGAGTGGTAATGAACTGGTCCTAGACCCTTGAAATTTCTCCACAAGTGAAATGACATTTGGCCCACCTCTATCACCCAAAGTTCCAGAAAGCTGGAACTGGTAGATTCCTGATAGATTCCTCCCTCTATGTTTGCATGCTGGGATATGATAGCCCCATTGGGGCAATCATTTCCTTTGCTGAAAAGTAAATGTTTTTATTTATATATTAATCTTCCTGAGGTTCAAAGTCTTTAATATGGGAAAATAAATCATCTATGTAATAATCAAATGCAGCATCTTATATTCTCTCCAATATAATAAATGATTCTTCACTGAAATTTCAGCTTAACAAAATTATCTGGATGTATTCCTCATTACCTGGTCCTTTGCTAAATTTGTAAAGACTCTCATTAAGTTCTTTTTTTTTTTTTGGTCTTTAATACAAGGAACTTTAATGTTGATTTCTATATTTATGATTTTTAATGTTTTTCATTATGTTTAAAATCACTAATTGATTTGTCTTTATAGAAAAAGCTCACATTTTAAAAATTATTTAACCTATGTACAGGAATGTGTGTCTTCTCACATATATAAAATGCTTGCACAAGTATTTATACAATATTGTATTTATAAAATGTTATGTATGAATCCCAGACAAAACTTTTTCATTCATGTTAATATTTTTCAGCTTAATTGAAAACATTTTCCTGGTTAACAAAAGCAAATATTAAATGGGATATAATTTTCATTTTTGTGAAATATAGATGTGACTTGTTGCATTGCAGAATAAAATAAAACATCATAATGTATAAGATTTATGGTTTTCAGGACAGAAATAATTTTTCCATTAGTAATTTTCTAAAATAAAAATATATAGGTCTACTCTGTATCTTTTTGGGGGAGGGAGGTAGTGAAGGAACATTATTACAAATTTCCCACGTGAGAAAACAGACAACACATTTCATCCTGTACATCTCTAAAATGTGCCAGCAATCAAATAAAAATTCCAATTGTCTATTCACTTGGGATTTATAAAAGTTTTCAGGAGAGAACTCATTTAAGAATTTCTGAGAATTTAAGAAAGGTCATAAATTTTGAGTTGACTCTTGTTACTTATTCTTTTAATGAATCAAGTGAAATTGCTTCATAACTCTACCTTGAATTGCTGTGAACTTAATTTCTCACATTGAGGAGCTGAGTTATGTGTCAGAAAATCTCTGTGAGTAAAAGAAAAATAATATACTTTGCAATAATACATTTATGTATATTGCAAATTTGTTTTTGTTTTTGTTTTTGTTTTTTGTTTTTTTTTGTTTTTTTTTTTCGGGCCACACCCATTTGATGCTCAGGGGTTACTCCTGGCTAAGCGCTCAGAAATTGCCCCTGGCTTGGGGGGAACATATGGGACGTCAGGGTATTGAACCATGGCCCTTCCTTGGCTAGCGCGTGTAAGACAAACACCTTACTTCTAGCGCCACCTCTCCGGTCCCGCAAATTTGTTTTTACACAAGGAATTTAACAGCTTTGCACCCCCTCACCCAAAAATAAAGTGGGAATTTTCCATCCTAACCATAAAGTATGAAAGATAAGTTTACCCCCTTTCACCAATTGGCACCGCCCAGCTGACTGAGTCCCTGTCCCACATGGCCTCCTCCAATGCCAGTAAGAACACCCAGGAGCCACCCAGCATAGGCCCACACACCCCAACTTTGCTGAACCCCCCCCCCACTAGGGATGTGCAAGGAAGCAAGGAAAGGGATTCAAGGTGGATTTCAGAAAAGTGGCCATTTACCCTGTTGGCACCTCTGAGCCACCTGTGTCCCCCATGCCAGGGATCTTCAGACACAGGAAAAGCAAGGGAAAGGTTTAAAAGTGAACTGCATGTAAGTGGCACCTCTGCTCATCATTACTACTGTGCCTCAAAAAAAGCTGATCAGAAGCTCATCCTTCTGAACAGGAGATTATCAGTGAGATCTCTGCATACACTCAGGCAATAGAACCCTACTCCACAAAACCCACTGAAACCTCAGTCTATACCAGACAATCTTCAGCAGACCAGTTCTAACTACTTTCTCCCTTAGAAAATATATAGCCATAAAACCAAAAGAAAAAATATCAAACTAGAATTTTGTGACAAGCAACTAAAATAACCATCAAAATAAATGAATAGACACTTCTCTGAAGAAGACCAACAGATAGCCAATAGATATATGAAAACATGTTCATCATCACTCATCATTAGTAAAATCCAAATCAAGACAGCAATGAGGTGTATCTTACACCAGTGACGATGGCACATATCAAAAAGAATGAGAGCAATCTCTGCAGGTGGGGATGCAGTAAGAAAGGAATTCTCATCCACTGCTAGTGGGATTGCTACCTGCTCCAACCCTTATAGAAAACAGTATGGAGGGTTGTCAGTAAACACAAGATTTAACTACTATATGACGTGGAATCAACCTAGATGTCAATAACAGATCATAAATATGTGGTACATATACTTAATGGAATTCTACATAGCTACAAGAAATGATACAATCATGCAATTCCCAGCAACATGGATGGAGTTGGAAAATGTTATGTTAAATAAAGTAAGCCAGAAGAAGGACAAGTACAGAATGATATCACTTTTATGTAGTATTTAGAATAACTTCATTAAGAAACAAATCAGTCTAAATGGTAGATACTTCAGACACTATAGTTGCCAGGATATAGCTAGAAGATGAGTTCAAGTTAAGTGGAAGAGAAACACAAAGTCTGTACTCTCTTTTATATTATAAAGAAACCTACAACAGCAGAAACAATTACTTAGATCAAACAGGTTTTAATCAACCTCTAGATGCAAAGGCATATAATGTACTAATATTTATATCCACAGAATCAGGTGCAGAATATGATTAGATGCCAGGACTCCTGCTATTGTGAGTATGTTTTAGTACCTTAATTTTATTATGTATAAAATAACTGACATGTCTTTTGTTCACATAGGTTTGTGGAGATATAGATTGGACACCTGAACATTGCAATTCAGTGCTCAAACATACTAGACTTTATATACATCACTCATTATGGCAATGGCTTGATAAAATATTTCATATTATGTTTACAATTATGACCTAAAGCTTATTACTATGGAGACCACTGAAATAGGAAACTGCACACCAGCAACTTATGCTGCAGATCCCCCTCATCGAGTAAGATATTGCAAATTACTATTATATCTTTTCTTCTTTTTTAATGTTATATCTTCTTTATATTTTACTTTCTTTTATCATCTATTTATTTATTTTGTAATGCTATTTCTCTTCTCCACTTTTCTCTGTCTTCTTTTGTTATTTTCTATAAATATATTTATTTAAACACCTTGATTACAAATATTATTGTATTTGAGTTGCAGTCATGTAAAGAGCAACCCCCTTCACCAGAACAACATTTCCATCACCAATATCCCAAATCTCCCTCCTCCTCACCCCACCCCCTTCTGTACTCTAGATAGGCTTTCTACTTCCCTCATTCATTCACATTTTTATAATAGTTATCAATATAGTCATTTCTATAACTGCACTCATCACTCAGTTGAACTTCATAATATGAGCTGGCTGGGCCATACAGCCCCCCTCTCTTTGTCTCTGAAAATTATTGCAAAATGTCTTTTATTTCTCTTAAAACCCATAGTTGAGTTAGACTATTCTTTTTTTGGTTCATCTTTTATTTATTTTAACATCTTCATTACAAATATGATTGTGATTAGGTTTCAGTAATGTAAAGAACACCCCCCTTTACCAGTGCAACATTTCCAACACCAATGTCCAAAATCTCCCTCCATCCCACACCACCCCCACCTGTACTCCAGACAGGCTTTCCAGGTCCTTCATTCATTCACATGCTTATGGTAGTTCTCTGTGTAGTTATTTCTATAACTGCACTCACCACTCTTTGTGGGGAGCTTCATGAAGTGAGCTGGAAGTTCCAGCCCTCCTCTCATTATCTCTGAGGATTGTTGCAAAAATGACTTTTATTTTTCTTAGAACCTATAGATGAGTGAGACTATTCTGCATCTCTCTCTCCCTCTGACTTATTTCTCTCAGCATGATAGATTCCATGTATAGGAAAATTTCATGACTTCATCTCTCCTGACAGCTGCATAATATTCCATTGTGTATATGTACCACAGTTTCTTTAGCCATTCGTCTGTTAAAGGGCATCTTGGTTGTTTCCAGAGCCTGGCTATTGTGAATAGTGCTGCAATAAATATAGGTGTGAGGAAGGGGTTTTTGTTTTGTATTCTTGTGTTCTTAGGGTATATCCCTAGGAGTGGAATAGCTGGGTCGAATGGGAGCTCAATTTCCAGATTTTGGAGGAAACTCAATTTCACTTTCCATAGAGGTTGGACTAGAGGACATTTCCACCAGCAGTGGATAAGAGTTCCTTTCTCTACACATCCCACCTTGCACTTATTATTTTCATTCTTTGTGATGTATGCCAATCTCTGTGGTGTGAGATGGTATCTCATCGTTGTTTTGATTTGCATCTCCCTGATGATTAGTGATGAGGAGCATTTTTTCATGTGCCTTTTGGCCATTTGTATTTCTTTTTTTATCAAAGTGTCTGTTCATTTCTTCTCCCCATTTTTTGATGAGAATAGATGTTATTTCTTATAAAGTTCTGTCAGTGCCCTGTATATTTTGGATATTAGCCCCTTATCTGATGGGTGTTGGGTGAATAGTTTCTCCCACTCAATAGGTGGCTCTTGTATATTGGGCACTATTTCTTTTGAGGTGCAGAAGCTTCTCAGCTTAATGTATTCCCATCTGTTGATCTCTGCTTCCACTTATTTGGAAAGTGCAGATTCCTCCTTGAAGATGCCTTTATTCTCAATGTCATGGAGTGTTTTACCGACGTGTTGTTCTATATATCTTATGGTATCAGGTCTGATATCTAGGTCTTTAATCCATTTGGATTTTACCTTCGTACATGATGTTAACTAGGGGGTCTATGTTCGCTTTTTTGCAAGTGGCTAACCAGTTCTGCCAGCACCACTTGTTGAAGAGGTTTTCCCTGCTCCACTTAGGATTTCTTGCTCCTTTGTCAAAGATTAGGTGATTATATGTCTGGAAACATTGTCTAAGAATGCAAGCCTATTCAACTGATCTGAGGGTCTGTCTTTATTCCAATACCATGCTGTTTTGATAACTATTGCTTTGTAGTACAGTTTAAAGTTGGGGAAAGTAATTCCTCCCATATTCTTTTTGCCAATGATTGCTTTAGCTATTCGAGGGTGTTTATTGTTCCAGATGAACTTAATAAGTGTTTGATCCACTTCATCGAAGAATGTCATGGGAATTTTTAAGGGGATCGCATTAAATCTGTATAATGCTTTGGGGAGTATTGCCATTTTAATGATGTTAATCCTGCCAATCCATGAGCAGGTTATGTGTTTCCATTTTTGTGCGTCCTCTCTTATTTCTTGGAGCAGAGCTTTATAGTTTTCTTTGTATAGATCCTTCACGTCTTTGGTCAAGTTGACTCCAAGGTATTTGATTTTGTGTGCACTAATGTGAATGGAATTGCCTTCTTGACGTCCTTCTCTTCCCTATCATTATTGGTGTATAAAAAGGCCATTGATTTCTGTGAGTTAATTTTGTAGCCTGCCACCTTGCTATAGGTCTATTGTTTCTAGAAAGTTTTTTGTAGTGTCCTTAGAGTTTTCTAAGTAGAGTATCATGTCATCTACAAAGAGGGAGAGCTTGACTTCTTCCTTTCCTATCTGGATTCCCTTGATATATTTTTCTTTCCTGATTGCTATAGCAACCACTTTCAGTACTATGTTGAAGAGTAGTGGTGACAAAGGACAGCCTTGTCTTGTGCCAGAATTTAGAGGGAAGGCTTTTAGTTTTTCTCCATTGAAGATAATATTTGCCCTTGGCTTGTGGTAGATGGCTTCAACTAGATTGAGAAAGGTTCCTTTCATTCCCATCTTGCTGAAATTTTTATCAAGAATGGGTGTTGGACCTTATCAAATGCTTTCTCTGAGTCTATTGATATGATCATGTAATTTTTATTTTTCTTGTTGCTGATGTTCTGTATGATGTTGATAGATTTATGAATGTTATACCATCCTTGCATTCCTGGGATGAAACCTACTTGGTCGTAGTGTATGATCTTCTTGATGATACATTGGATCCTATTTGCCAAGATTTTGTTGAAGATCTTTGCATCTGCATTCATCAGGGATATTGATCTCTCTCTGGTTTTGGTATCAAGGTGATGTTGGCTTCATAAAAGCTGTTTGGGAGTTATCCCATTTGCTAGGATTGGTAGTTGCTCCTCTTCAAAGATTTGAAAGAATTCATTAGGAAATCTATCTGGGCCTGGACTTTTCTTTCTGGGCAGATGTTTGATTACAGTTTCAATTTCCTCAGTAGTGATGGGGGTGTTTGGATATGCTACATCCACCTTACTTAACTGTGGAAGGTTATATGTGTCCAAGAATTTTTCCATTTCTTCTAGGTTCTCATGTTTAGTAGCATAAAGTTTCTCAAAGTAGTCTCTGATTACACTTTGGATCTCTGCAATATCTGTCATGATCTCTCCCTTTTTATTTCTAATATGAGTTATCAGGTTTCTCTTTCTTTGTGAGTTTTGCCAATGGTCTATCAATCTTGTTTATTTTTTCAAAGAACCAACTTCTGCTTTCATTGATCTTTCGGATTGTTTTTTGGTTTTCCACTTCATTAATTTCTGCTTTCAGCTTTGTTATTTCCTTCTGTCTCTCTATTTTTTGGTTCCTTTTGTTGGTCATTTTTTAATTTTTTGAGCTGCGCCATTAAGCTATTCAGGTATGCCCCTTTTTCCTTCCTGATGTTTGCTTGTGGAGCTATAAATTTTCTTCTCAGGACCACTTTTGCTCTGTCCCATAGATTCTGGCAGTTTGTGTCTTCATTATCATTTGTTTCCAGGAAACTTTTGATTTCCTTTTTGATTTCATCTTGGACCCACTGGTTGTTCAGTACCAGGGTGTTTAATTTCTAATTGTTAAAGTTTTTCTTTTGTGTGCCTTTGTAGTTCACGTCTAATTTCAGAGCCTTGTGGTCAGCACAGGTAGCCTGCAAGATTTCTATCCTCTTGATTTTATGGAGGTATGTTTTATGTGTCAGCATGTAGTCTATCCTGGAGAATGACCCATCTACATTGGAGAAGAATGTGTATCCAAGTTTTTTAGGATAGAGTGTTATATATATATACACTAGTCCTCTTTCTTCCATTACTCTTTTCATGGCTAGTATGTTTTTGTTTTTAGGATAGAGTGTTATATATATATATATCTGTATATGTATATGTGTGTATATATATATATACACACACTATTACTCTTTCTTCCATTACTTTTCTTCCATTACTCTTTTCATGGCTAGTATGTTTTTGTTGGGTTTCAGTTTGGTTGACCTATCAAGGTTGACAGGGCCATGTTGAGGTCTCCCACAATTATTGTGTTATTATTAATTTCTTCTTTAAGATTTGTCAGTAACTGTATAAGATAATTTGCTGTTCTCTCATTGGGTGCATATATGTTTAATAATCTGATTATTTCTTCCTGTTGCACATATCTCTTGATTAGTACATAGTGTCCATCTTTGTCCCTTACCACTTTTCCGAGTATAAAGTTGGTGTAATCAGATAATAAGATGGCCACCCCAGCTTTTTTGAGGGTGTTGTTTGCTTGGATGATTTTCCTCAAGCCTTTGATTTTGAGTCTATGTTTTTTCTGACTATTCAGGTGTGTTTCTTGTAGGCACTCATTTTGCCACTCTGTGTCTTTTAGTTGGAGAATTTAGTCCATTGACATTGAGGGAGATTATTGTCATAGGATTTAATGTCATCTTTGTAGATAAGTTTGCTATGTTTGTTGGTCTCTCGTCTTAAAGTAGACCTGTCAGTTTTTCCTTTAAGGCTGTTTTTTCATCTGTGAAGTTTCTGAGCTGTTGTTTATCCATAAAGCTATGTATTCTTCCTTCAAACCTGAACATGTGTCGGGCTGGGTGCAGTATTCTTGGTGAGGAATTTATTTCATTCAGTCTTGTCACAATATCCCACCACTGTCTTCTGGCCTTGAGAGTTTCTTGTGACATGTCTGCGGTAAGTCTTAGGGATGCTCCTTTGAATGTAATTTCCCTTTTTGATCTTGCTGCTTTCAGTATTTTATCTGTGGGATTTGTCATTGTAACAAGGATGTGTTTCTTTGGGTTTCTTTTAGCTGGTACTCTTTGGGCATGTAGGATTTGATTGCATGTAGTCTTTAACTCTGGGAGTATCTCTTTGATAATGTTATTGACAGTTTATTCTTCCTGGAGATCTCCTACCTGGGTCTCTGGTACTACAATGATTCTTATGTTGTTTCTGTTGAGTTTATCAAAGACTTATATTTTCATCTGTTTTCATTCCTTGAGTAATTTTTCCACTGTCTGTTCATTTGTCTTAAGGTTCTTTTCTAATTTCTTCTGCTGTGTTCAGTTTTTCTGCCTCTCATCTTTCAGTACTCCGATTCTCTCCTCATCTGCTATTACCCTGCTGGCGAGGCCATCCATTGAGGTTTTCAGTTGAGCTAGCGTGTTTTTCAGATTTGTTATTTCTGTTTGGAGTTTTCTAATTTCTCTCTTTGTGTTCTGTTCAGATCAATTTATGTTTTCTCTGAGTTCTACAAACACCTTTCGTATTGCTATTTTAAGTTTCTTATCCAAGAGTTTAATCAGATGTTTGGAATTTTTTAGGTCATCCGAGCTATCATCTTCATTCTCTGTGCATGATGTTTGCCTGCGAGGTTTCCCCATTGTCACACTCATAGTGTGATTTTTCTGGCCTATTGTGGTGGGGTTCATTGGTTTGAAAGAGTGTGTGGCTGCGAAACGCAGTGGCCATGCTCTTTTGCGGCCTCTAGATGACAGTTTTTTGGTGGGTGCACTTCCTAGGCCTCTGAGTAGAGCTTCAAGTATTTAGGGAAGACAGACAAGCAAAGTAGAGTTCCTTTCAAGTCCTCAGGATCATCCAAGGCACAGCAGAAGGGTGGAGCCAGCCAAGAACTCCTTGTAGTAGGCAGGATTGCCCACAGGAACGCGGATGAAATCCAGTCTCAGATGGCTGGAAGCACTATGGCCCAAGATGGCTTCTGTGCCCTTCTACTCCCCGCAAAAACCAGCAGGAATCAGTGTGTGTACATTCTGACCCACCTCTGAAGCAGGCAGGATCACCAGCAGGAATGCTGATGAAATCCAGTCTCAGGCAGTTGGAAATCACATGGCCCAAGATGGTTTCTGTGCCCTTCTGACTCCTGGCAGAAACCTGCAGGAATTAGTGTGAATACATCCTGACCCACCTCTGAAGCAGGCAGGATCACCAGTAGGAATGCTGATGAAATCCAGTCTCAGGCAGCTGGAAACTGCATGGCCCAAAATGGCTTCTGCTCCCTTCTGACTCCCAGCAAAAACCAGCAGGAATCAGTGTGTGTGCATCCTGACCCATCTCTGAAGCAGGTAGGATCACTGGCTGGAACTCTGATAAAATCCAGTCTCAGGCATCTGGAAATCGGATGGCCCAAGATGGCTTCTGCGCCCTTCTGACTCTCCGCAGAAACCAGCAGAAATCAGTACGTGTGTCGAGTGAGATTATTCTATGTCTATTCCTCTTCCTCTGACTTATTTTACTGAGCATAATAGATGCCATGTACATCTATGTATAGGAAAATTTCTGATTTCGTCTCTCCTCATGGCTGCATATTATTCCATTGTTTATATGTGCCACAGTTTCTTTAGCCATTCATCTGTTTAAGGGCAATTTGGTTGTTTCCAGAGTCTGGCTATCATAAATAGTGCTGCAATGAATATAAGTGTGAGGAAGGGATTTTTGTATTGCACTTTTGTGTTCCTAGGGTATATCCCTAGAGTGGTATAGCTGGATCGTATAGGAGCTCAATATCCAGGATTTGTAGGAGTTTCCATATTGCTTTCCATAAAGGATGGACAAGACGGCATTTGCACCAAAAGTGAATAAGAGTTCCTTTCTCTCCACATCCCCGCCAGCACTGTTTGTTCTCATTCTTTGTGAAGTGTGCCAATCTCTGTGGTGTGATATTGTACCTCATAGTTGTTTTGATTTGCATTTCCTTGATTATTAGTGATGTAGAGCATTTTTCCTGTGCCTTTTGGCCATTTGTATTTATTCTTTGACAAAGTGTCTGTTCATTTCCTCTCCTAATTTTTTGATGGGATTAGATTTTTTTTTCTTGTAAAGTTCTGTCAGTGCCTTCTATATTTTGGATATTAGCCTCTTATCTGATGGATATTGGGTGAATAGTTTATTCCACTCAGTGGGTGGCTCTTGTATCTTGGACACTATTTCCTTTGAAACTTCTCAGCTTAATATATTCACATCTATTTATCTCTGCTTCTACTTGTTTGGAGAGTGCAATTTCCTTCAGGAAACTATTGCTTAACCATGAAGCTATGTATCCTTCCTTCAAACCTGAATGTGCTATCCGGTGGGTGCAGTATTTTAGGTGAAGCATCAATATCATCCTGTCTTGTCACAAAATTCCATCCCTGTCTTCTGGCCTTGAGAGTTTCTTGTGACATATCTGCTGTAAATCTTATGGATGCTCTTTTGAATGTAATTTTCCTTTTTGATCTTGCTGCTTTCAGTATTCTATTTTTATATCTGGGATTCATCATAGTGACTAGGATGCATCTTGGAGTGTTTTCTTAGGGCCTCTTTTAGCTAGTACTCTTCGGGTATTCAGGATTTGATTGCATGCAGTTTTTAGCTCTGAGAGTTTCTCTGTTATGATGTCTTTGACTATTGATTCTTTCTGGGTATCTCCTTCTGGGCCTCTGAGACTCCAATGATTCTTATGTTGTTTCTGTTGAGTGTATCAAAGATTTTTATTTTCATCTGTTCGCATTCCTTGACTACTTTTTCTATTGTCTGAGCATTTGCCTTAGGTTCTTTTTTAGTCTCTTCTGCTGTTTGTAGTTATTCTGCATTTGATCTTCCAGTTCACTGATTCTGTCCTCAGCTATTGTTACCCTGCTGGAGAGGCTATCCATTGAGTTTTTTCAGTTGAGCTCCGGTGTTTTCAGATCTGTTATTTCAGTTTGGAGTTTTCTGATTTCTGTCTTTCTGTTATGTTCAGTTATAGCTATGTTTTCTTTGATTTCTATAAGGATCCTCCATATATCTATTCTAAACTCCTTATCTGAGAGATTAATCAGATGGTTGGTATTTTTTTGGTCATTAGATCTATCATCTTTATTCTCTGTGCATGCTATTTGCCTGCAATGTTTCTACATTGTCACACTTGTAATGTGATTTTTTTTCTGCGTGTTTTGGTGGGTTTCATTAGTTAGAAAGAGCATGCAGCCACGAAGTGAAGTGGAGTGTCCATGCTTTTCTGGGGCCTCTAGGAAACAGTTTTTTACTGAGCCCTTCCTGTCCCTCTCAGGAGAGCTTCAGGAGCAAGAGAAGAGAAACACTGAAATAAACAGGTCCCCTAGTCATTCCCAGTTGCCAATCTCACAGCTCCTCCCACCTACATTCACAGACAAAGGAGTTACCTCTCTGCCTGGTGCCTCTGGTAGCCAGTTTTCATTCACCTTCTCCTTCTTCAGTTCAAACTATGTTGCTATTATTGCATAATGGCCACGCTGTCAATAAACTTTCAAAAAAGGAACCTCAATGTACAAGAGGATACTTCATAGCATAGACTCTACTTATAGTCATCGCTATCTTATTATTTATCATTCCAACCATGAAAATTATGTATATCCTAAAATTAGGAAAGTTCACCCCTGACATCAAGGAAGTCCCTAAAAATTGGGAAAACTTTTCTCTCTGATATGCTAGATCAATTTATTTATTTATTTTTTCTTTATTTGTTGTTATACTTGTCTTTTTCTTTCAATCTATTTTTTTCTGAATTCAATTATTTTTAAGTGCTTTGTTCCACCCCATAAGGGTTAAGAATCTAACTGCAAGCTATAAATAGATCTTTAATATCTATCTTTAGGGAGCATGAGTTTGTATGCAGTGGACTCCTCTATGTTTGCCTAATCTATATTGTATACAATATATACCTATATTGTATATATCCCCTGTTATATATTATCCTTCCTCCCCCATTTATAACTACCTCTATCCTTTTACCCCTTATACTCTGATCTGTTATCTTTCCCTATTTAACCATCCTCTATACTCTGATCTGTTATCTTTCCCTATTTAACCATCCTCACCCACAGTTCTTAACTCATGAGGAAGTGGGACTTTCCATCTGCCTCAATAAGCTGACACCTGACTCCCAAAGCTAAAGGACATCCTCTCAACCCCTAAACTCTTGCCCCAGCAAGAAGCTGTAACAACTACTTCTGCTGACACTATCTATGCTGCCCTCATTCTCCCACCTCCCCTTAATGTGTATTATTGCTTGCTACCAGACTCAGCTTTGTAGGGATCCACAGCTCAAGGACATTACCTGAGACCTTACGGCTGCAAACCATTTTTCAGACTTAATAAGACCACTGTGTGAGGCAATACTGTGTTCTGGATTTCATCCCCCACAAGACTATCTCAAAATACTTAATGGTGATAACTATATTTTGCTTGCTTTTTTAATGCCTTAATAGCATAAATCTTTGTATGTTTATTTCAAAATGTAAAGGTAGTCTCTTCCATTCCCCTTTTTTGGTTGGCTGATTTGTTTCTTGTTTTTAAATTTAAATTTTTATTTTGCTTGTTTTGGTTCTGCTTAGTAAAAAGTTCTGCTAGCAGTCTTGCTTGGGATAAAAGCTCAGGTCAAAACCAGGGCACAAGTATTGTATAGCTTGTCCTTTTTATCCACAAATTCACTAACAATATAATATGTCATTGTTCCTTTTTTGCATATCAATACTAGTATGAGAAAATCTTATGTATAGAAACAAGTTCTTATCTACTAGGGATAAGAATCCATAAATTTTATAATACAGAGGTGAATATATGGCATAGGGACTCGACTTGACCTCATGTGATTGAATAACAACCATCCAACCCGAACCCCAGATCCCAACCTTAGAACTGACATAGTTCTCTGCAGCAGCACCAGGAAGTAAACTGCCTCTGGGGAGTTCCTAATACTGCTCTGGTACCAACTTACCCAGGGGTCATATGACATTCTATCAATGAGGAAACAGCAACAACTTGATCTAAAGGCATATTGTCCCACCTCATCACCTAAGGGTGAGATGATAGCAGAAGACCTTTGACCAGTGAAAAAACTCAGATGACTAAATATAGAAGACTGACTACAAAAACTTGATTGTGTAGAAATTCTGGAACCATAATTGAAGACTCTATCCCATATTTAGTCCTAGCATCTCTGCAAAAACCAAGATCTCCAATTACAGAGTACTGACTTTGACAACCACTACTGATCAGAAGATTTCCTGGAATTACAAAAAAAGACTTTGGGGTTCAACAATAAACAGGTCCAGGGCCTATAGTCAGACTCATGATAATATGCTTCAATGGTGGAGAAACCCTGTATCCCTTAGGCCAATGGAATATTCTTTCTAATTTCCCCAATACTTAATGTGTCTATGCCAAAATCAAAGCACAAAAAACAAACAAAAACACCTCGCCATACCAGCCCCCCACTTACTTTTAAATTCATATTTATAGCTTCTAGCTTCTAGACAGGAGCTCCTGCCTGACTTTTTTCTTTTTTTTTTCCTTTTATTTTAATCAGAACCATAGCACATAAATCATCTTGTTCTGCCTCATATTTCTATGACTTCCTACAAACTGGGGAAAAAAAGTTGAATGGTACCAGGGGCAAAGCAGTCTCATTAGCATTGAGTGGAAATAAAAAATGATTAGTCTTATATACCTTATTTATTCGAGTATAATGCACAAAATTTTCTACCAAAAAAAGAAATCAAAGTTTGGGTGCATGTTAGAAACGAGAGCTGGGATGGGGTGGCAGTGGCTGCCGGTCCAATGAGGGCGCAGGCGAATTGTGAGTTCGCATTGAGCCTTTTCTGGGCTGCAACCTCGAGGGCAAAGAAAAAAAAAAACCTCAAGAAATCTGGCCTAACTCTCATGACATCCTGGGTTAAAACATCATGGGAAGACGTACCAAAAGAAATGATCAAGAGTTTTTTGAAGAAGGCATCAGCAATAAAATAGACGGCATAGAAGACGACCTGCTGTGAAATTTAGACTCAGAAGAAAGCGAAGAAACTGAAAAAATAGATGTTCCTGCCAACTGGGACACTGATGAAAAATTAACTTGAGAAGAATGGAAACAACTCTTTAGTGTATCTGATGATGAATCTGATTTTGAAGCATTTAAATAAATATTGTTACTGGTAATTTTATTTCAGTATTGTGTTTATACCAGTTTACATTATCAATAAATGATTTTTTTATCATGGCAGCACGTATTCAACAACATTTTTTTTTGTCAATTACAATGCTTGGTGTGGAACAAAATTTTATACTGATTTTTAATCGAAAATTAGGATGTGCATTATACATGGGTGTGCATTATACTACAATAAATAAGATACTCAACTTAAAGCTAATAACAATAGAATCAAGAAACCCAAGCCACACAAGCTAAACACAAACGGGACTTGTTATACTACCAGTCTAGATTGCTAAGTGTGGAGGTATGGGATGCATAACTGGGAAAAGTGATGGAGGGAGGTCATCACTTGTGGTGGGAATTACCCTAATTTACTCACACTATGTATCTTAAATATAACTGTGAAAAACTTGTAATTCACATTGATCTCAAAAAAATTAAAAAACCAAAACGGGGCTGGAGTGATGCATCTGCCTCGTGCATACTAGCCTAGGACGGACAGCAGTGCGATCCCCAGGAGTCCCATATGGTCAGTTCCCCAAGCCAGGAGCAACTTCTGAACACACAGCAAGGAGTATCCCCTGAGTGTCACCAGGGGGTGGCCGAAAAACAAACCAACAAAACAAAACAAAAAACAATGATATGTTTATGCATTGTCCTTGGTACTGAAAATAATCAGTAATATTTATCAACCAACGTTACACATCAGATAGTTTATGACTCACTGATACAATTTGTTCATTAGAAGAATTAGAGATGACACCTTTTGTTTTCTATTTATTCAGCTTTTCGGGTGTAATTTCTTTCAAAACCTTGGTTATGTGCTAAGCAGAATGTACACTCAACTTAAAAGTTGAACACAGTCTAAAGAGTATGTGTAGTTACATTCACGTGTCAAGAAGATAATATTTTAAAAGTCCGCATAACCTTTTCTCTCAAAAAGGATGGAGTAGGAACCAGAGAGATAGCACAGTGATAGGACATTTGCTTTGCATACGACTAACCCACGACTGATGGTGGTTCAATTTCTGGCATCACATATAGTCCCTGAGCCTGCCAGGAGCGATTTCTGGGCACAAAGCCAGGGATAACCCCTGAGCACATCTGAGTGTGACCCCAAAAACAAAACAAAAAACCCCAAGAATTATGGAGCATTATTAAATTCCAGGAAGGAGAGAGGTGATTCTTAGTTTGAAGCTTTTGAGGAAAAACATTCTGTAGTACTGTACACTGTGACTTTCTGGATGCAGATAAACAATTCGTACACAGATGAAAAGTATGGAGCAATAAAAATCTGAGGAAATTTTCATTAAGTAAAGACAAGTTGAGATACAAACTTAAATGTTTCTTGCTAGGGATACATCTGTGGCAGAACATTGTTTATGAACAGAAGAGATTAAGACAAGTGGAGTCTAGACATCTACAAAGATTCCTAATATTCTGTGCATGCAGGTATGAAAAACTGTCAATAGCATCTGCAATTAATTGGTAAGGTGAACTTACATCATGAAGAATACTGAAAAACTCTAAAGTAGCCTTGCCCGAAATTAAATTAATATTTATATTACTACATTACTCTTGAAATTTTTAATTCAATAATTAAACGAATATTCACTTAGTAGTTTTTGTTACAGAAATGTTGCAGGAACTGGAGATACAACTGATACTTATGTATCAAAAATATGATTTATTATGTTATGATAAAAGAGAAATGTAGAATTACGTTTTAATTTTTATTGTGGAATCCAGGCCAGAGTGGTTGCACAGAGTAGTAAGGCATCTGCCTTGCCAGTGCTAGCCTAGGACGGACCATGGTTCTATCCCCCAGTGTCCCATATGGTCTCCCAAGCCAGGAGCGATTTCTGAGTGCATAGCCATGAGTAATCCCTGAGAGTCACCAGATGAGGTTAAACAAGCAAAAAAAAGTTATTTTTATTGTGAAATCTTTCATTAAGACCAGGTAACCAATCATTATCCAGGCTATTGGAATTTATCAGTTCTCAGTATTTTGGAAAAAATATTCTTAGCCTCTAGTCTTCTCAATTTTTGTTTACTTATTGAATAAGCTTAGTATGTCTATATGCAATATGAATTATATTATTTCAAAGCACAATACCCATTTTAATATCATGCTTTTAAAATCTTACATTACTTTTTGAATGCCAAAATACAACACTTAAAATAGCATCCTTATAGTTAATCAGGTCAAAATAACTTTCCTACATGATCTTTAAAATTTTTCCCTAGAAAATTTTGTGTAAAATTTTAAAATATTCAAAGGCAAAAAGCAACACAAACTGGTATCAAATAGATGAAATTTTTCTCATTGGATTTATTATATTTGCATTTATTATATATACTCTCAATGTCTTCCCAGCCATCTTTCCTTTATATTTATCATCTCTTGTCTTCAGAAGTGCTGACAGCACATGATGAAATGTGGGGATAGGCAGGTGTGGATGGGACAAGGGGCTGGACTCAATGGACAGGAAGCTCTGTATCTATGAATAATAACTCTAAATTCTTCTTACATTCTTGCATGGAAGGAAGGATTTATAGAGGTGTATGGCATGTAGTAATGAGTTTAAAAGAGAAGCTTTTACAGGAAAGAAGAAGTAAGGACAGTTGGCAGTAGCAAGAAATAAAATTTTAGCCCGAGTGGTCACAAAGAAGGTGACATTTCAGTAAAGGTGACTGAGTAAAGTGGACTGGTATGCATGTAGTGTATGGGAGTAGGATGGGAGGATTTCAGGAATGCAATGATGGGGACAGGACAAGATGAGAAAAATTTGGCATCTTGGAATTGTTTTATTTAGGCATAATTATGTAAATATTACCACAATATAGTAGGAATAATAGTCAACAATATAATTAAAAGTTGCCTGATTCTGCTGCTGCTACAAATCAATTTATTCTCATGCTTCGTTCCTTTGGTCTTTTATATTTGTATGCAGCATATTTACCCAAAATTAATGTATTACTAAAAATTAATGATAAAGTATACATGTATAATAAAGTACACATAAAGAGTTATGTACGCACATTTAATGATATGTATTTATAGTTAACAATGATAATTTTTTGTAAAAATTTCCCTTATAGGGGCTGAAGCAATAGCACAGTGGTAGGGCATTTGCCATGCATGCAGCTGATCCAGGATGGACCTGGTTTGGTTCCTGGCATCCCACATGATCTCCAAAGCCAGGAGATATTTCTAAACGCATATCCAGGAGTAACCCCTGAGTGTCACTGGGTGTGGCCCAAACTCCCCCCCCCCAAATTTCCATATAGCTAGATATTTTATTTATTTTTATAATATCTTTATATAAGCACCATGATTACAAATATGATTGTAGTTGGGTTTCAGTCATAAAAAGAATACTCCCCTTCACCAGTGCAATATTTCCACCTATGGATAGCTAGATATTTTATTACCTAGTCTTTAATTGAGTGAATCTGTGGAATATCTTTAAAAGTTATGTATAATGTATATGTCTTTAAATTTATGCATAGTGTTCTAAAAATATGGTAGTTTATTTAAAAATTAGTACTTTTTTGTTTTCTTTCTTTTTTTGTTTTTGGGCCACACCCAGTGATACTCAGGGGTTACTCCTGGCTATGAGCTCAGAAATTGCTCCTGGCTTGAGGGACCATATGGAACACTGGAGGATCAACCTGCAGTACGTCCTAGGCTAGCATGTTCAAAGCAAGCACCTTACGCCCGCACCACTGCTTCGGCCTTTATTAATTTTTCTTTTTTTAATTTTAATTAATTTATTTATTTTTATTTACCTATGTACTTTTGTCTATTTCTTAGTTTTTTTCTTTATTTAAACATCTTGATTAGATATATGATTCTGATTAGGTTTCAGTCATGTAAAGAACACCCCCCTTTACCAGTGCAACATTCCCACCACCAATGTCCCAAATCTCCCTCCATCCCAACCCACCCCCACCTGTACCCCAGACAGGCTTTCCAGTTCCCTCATTCATTCACATGATTTGGTAGTTCTCTGTGTAGTTATTTCTATAACTGCGCTCACCACTCTTTGTGGTGAGCTTCATGAAGTGAGCTGGAAGTTGCAGCCCTCCTCTCATTGTCTCTGAGGATTGTTGCAAAAATGACTTTTATTTTTCTTAGAATCCATAGATGAGTGAGACTATTCTGCATCTCTCTTTCTTTCCCTCTGACTTATTTCACTCAGCATGATAGATTCAATGTACATCCATCTATAGAAAAATTTCATGACTTTATCTCTCCTGACAGCTGAATAATATTCCATTGTGTATATGTACCACAGTTTCTTTAGCCATTCGTCTGTTAAAGGGCATCTTGGTTGTTTCCAGAGCCTGTCTATTGTGAATAGTGCTGTAATAAATATAGGCATGAGGAAGGGGTTTTTGTACTGTATTCTTGTGTTCTTAGGGTATATCCCTAGGAGTGTAATAGCTGGGTTGAATGGGAGCTCAACTTTCAGATTTTGGAGGAATCTCCATATCACTTTCCATAGAGGTTGGACTAGAAGGCATTACCACCAGCAGTGGATAAGAGTTTCTTTCTCTCCACATCCCCACCAGCACTGATTGTTCTCATTCTTTGTGATGTATGCCAATCTCTGTGGTGTGAGGTGGTATCTCATTGTTGTTTTGATTTGCATCTCCCTGATGATTAGTGACGAGGAGCATTTTTTCATGTGCCTCTTGGCCATTTGTATTTCTTTTTTTATCAAAGTGTCTGTTCATTTCTTCTCCCCATTTTTTGATGGTATTAGATGTTTTTTTCTTGTAAAGTTCTGTCAGTGCCCTGTATTTTGGATATTAGCCCTTATCTGATGGATGTTGAGTGAATAGTTTCTCCCACTTGGTGGGTGACTCTTGTAACCTGGGCACTACTTCTTTTGAGGTGCAGAAGCTTCTCAGTTTAATGTATTCCCATCTGTTGATCTCTGCTTCCACTTGTTTGGAAAGTGCAGTTCCTCCTTGAAGATGCCTTTAGTCTCTATGTTGTGGAGTGTTTTACTGACGTGGTGTTCTATATACCTTATGGTATCAGGTCTGATATCAAGGTCTTTAATCCATTTGGATTTTACCTTCATACTTGATGTTAACTGGGGGTCTATGTTTGCTTGTTTGCAAGTGGCTAACCAGTTCTGCCAGCACCACTTGTTGAAGAGGCTTTCTTTGCTCCATTTAAGATTTCTTGCTCCTTTGTCAAAAATTAGGTAATGGTATGTCTGGATGACAATGTCTGAGAACTCAAGCCTATTCCACTGATCTGAAGGTCTGTCTTTATTCCAATACCATGCTGTTTTGATAACTATTGCTTTGTAGTACAGTTTAAAGTTGGGGAAAGTAATGCCTCCCATTTTCCTTTTTCCTAGGAGTGCTTTAGCTATTCGAGGGTGTTTATTGTTCCAGATGAAATTCATAAGTGTTTGATCCACTTCTTTGAAGAATGTCATGGGTAATTTTAAGGGTTCTTGTTTATTTACTTGAACCATCAAAATTAGGGGGACCTAAGAGATAGACAGCGAGTAGGGTGTTTCCCTTGTTGACTTGGTTTCAGTTTTCTGGTACAACTTATTATCTGCCAAGCCTCATCAAGAGCTATGAGCTATGAATAATCGCTGAGTACTGTATTATTGCACCAATACAAACAAATTAAAATCAACATTAGAACTATAGAATCATAAAAAGACTTGTGGTTTTATTTTAAAAAATGTACATAGATGTGATTTTCATTTAACAGTATGTGGTCTGACTACCTTTATAAATATAAATTTCTTAAGTGGACTTTAAATTGTTGCTAAATTTTGTTAGTAAGGTCTATGTGGACCTTTAGAACCTACTGGACTACTTCTTTGTATGTTTAGCATGTATTTCATAACTTTTTACATGACTATTAAATATTTTATATAAATTATTTTAATGAACTTTTTGAGAATATTCCCACTTGTTAGTCATTTATTTCATTTGTTTTGTTTTGTTTTTTGAAATCAGACAAATATCAATAAATATACTTGAAGCTTGCACATTTGAATTTGATAATTATAATCATCAGAAACAATCAGGCTCTGATGTCCCCACTTTCTGTATCTCTAGGAAAGACCAGCTCACTCATGAGGACTGAGCACTTATATTAGCACATAGATCAGTAAGCTTTTAAAGTACAAAGTTTCAGTGGAGAATGGAGAGCAAAAGGTGTTCCAGAGCAGTTTCCTGGAACAATAACCTGTCCAAATCCAGAGAGCTTTAGTGCTGGGACTCAAACTTGCCTGGCACATGGCAGATTTTCTGCATGTTCTATGTATCATGGCATGAAAATGTGGCATGAAAATGTTTGTGTATGTGGTTCAGTTAACCAGACATTGTCTTATCAGGATGAATGCACTGTATGCTTAATTTATTTCTCCATTAAAGTCCTTCTGACTCCTTCCTGCGGATTATTTTCTACAGGGAAACATCCATATATCCATGGGATTTGTCTGGGCTCATATTTTTTTATTTTTGTTGAGCCAACATGAATTACAAGTCTTTTACATTTGTATTCCAGGTACATAGTGACAGTGAATAGGGCCATTCCCATCAGCAGTTTTGACCTCACTGGACCATAGTTCCCAGCATGCATGCTATACCTCTATGTGGACTAACTAACTGGTAACAGGTTTATTTTGTGCATAGCTTGTTATAGTTTGGGTCTCTTGATTCTATTGTCATTGACTTTGGTTTAAAAATGGTAGATACTCCTATCACTGTAGGTGCCAGGGTATAGCAAGGAGAAGAAAATAAATTTAGTGGGAGAGAGAAATGCAAAGCTTTTACTCTCTTTTATATTACAAAGATGTCTGGGCTAATTTTTTAATTTTTAATTTTTTTTCTTTTTTTAATTTTTCATTGTGGTCAAAGTGAATTACATTGTTTCACAGAAATATTTAAGGCACATAGTGACAATGAATGAGGGTCATTCCCATGCCCCCAGTGTTGTCTTCCCTTCATCCCTATTCCCAACATGCAGCCCATATCTTCCTACTTACTCCCCATAGTGCTAGTGTAACTGTTCCCCACTTGCACAGCTTGTTGTAAAGGTATTGATTCTGTTGCTGTTAACTATGGGTTTGGTGTTCAAGTCTAATCATTTTTTATTTCCACTAAATATTCATTCTACTGACGGTTCTTGGTACTATCCATTTTCCACCCTCAAATTGTGAGGCTGAACAAGATGATTCCAGTACTATGGTTCTTTTGGAGATATATGGAAAGATATGGGAGAAGAAAACAAAAATACAGACAAAAACAAAAGCAAAAGGGGAAAAAAAGGAACTAGAAGGAGTCCGTCTCGGCGTTATAACTTTCCCTTTAGAAGGAGAAAGGGAAAAAAAGAAAAGGGTAACTAAAAAAATCAAAACAAACAAAAACTTAAAAAAAAAACAAACAAAACAAAAAAAAACAAGAATAGGGCTCATTTTTAACTTAAAAATTTTTTTAATTGAATCACTATGAGAGATACAGTTACCAAGTTGTTCATGATTGAGTTCAATTATCATTGATTTCGGACATACAGTGTTCCAACATCCATCCCTTCCCCAGTGCACATTTCCTGCCACCAATGCACCAATGTCCCCAGTTTCCTTCCTGCCACTGTAAGGACAGGTTGACAAAAAGGGGCTATTCCAATGTAGGCTCAACCTATTTCACATCCATTTTAAGTCTCTTCCCTCACATTCCCTTCTAAGACTACGTTGCCTTTGAGAAATGAAAACGGTCGATCTTCCCAGAGAAACAGGGCTTTCACAAATTATTATCTATATCTTATCCCTCATTCTTACTCTCAGGGAGAGCCTTATCAAGACTGGCCTTGTACCATTTGAATTATATTGCTTGAATTACCTGAATTATGTATCTCTTGTTATCTGCCTTTCTGGGGCTAAATGTTCGGCCCTGACACATGAGTCCCCTTGGTTTGGTCGAATCCAAACCTGCTGCAACAGGAGAGATTTTACGCTAGCATGCTGGTATGCCCGATTTGTAACTTGCAGTGCCGAAAGTTCTCTTTGTCTTGTCATATCACTCCAACAACACCTTTGCTGCCTCTATGACAGCTACCCACCCACCCACCCCCACACTCTCTCTCTTCTTATATGTGGTTCGTGATATTGTTATGGACAGAGTATCATGCATATGAATTGACCTTTCAGCACACAGATTTTGCCCAGGTTTATTATTTATAACCATCAGGGTCATAGTGTTTCCTTCTCTGCCATAACGTCACTCTCCCACTTTGAGGCAAGTTTCAATTATGGACTAGTCTTGCTGGCCCTCATCTCTATTATTATTTTTAATAGTATCACCATACTATCTTTTTCAATATCATTTTTCCATAGAACTTTCAAAAGCATCTCAGTGAGAAGTGGAGGTACTTCCTGGGCATAAAATATTGGGATTTGCCTATTTGGTTTTAATCATTGTAACTATCTGTTACACTTAACCACTTAATGGTGATTTTATGGTCACATTTAATTTTTTGTGGCTTTTGCTTCAGTGAATTGAGACCTATTGAATCTCAATAATCTTTACTTTTGAAAAATTTCTCCAGCTACTTTAAGGGGTTGCACCACAGGACTCTGCACTGTTCCTTTTATGCAACAACAAAGTAGTGGTTTTGCTTCTGGCCACATTGTGACCATTCTTGAACATGGACTAGATTCAAACACATAAAGAAGTAGCCTGTGCTTTTGAAGTTGAGCAGAGAATGCACTTAAAATTTTCTAAGAGAGTCCCATTTCCAAAAGCCATTTGCTACTAAACAGTTTCAAATGTTCTTTTACTTAGTTTTTCTTAAATTTTTTGTCTTAGTATTCTGTTTTGGTTTTGCTACTACCTGTTTTTATTAGGAGGGAGACTATTGATCTTAAAGTTTATTTTTCTGAATTTATTCCAACATTGTTTTCACTTACACCTTGTTACCAGAGCATTGTTGTTTTTTGTTTGTTTGTGTTACTCAGAGTGGTTTGAAATGTGAAGCACTCAATACTATTTGTTTAACTATTCAATCTCCATTTAGACTCTAACAAAAATCCCTACTAGAATCCAGGCAGAGAGCAATAGAATTCATGCATATCACGTACTTTTTAATAAAAAGTGAAATTAAAGAGTAATTTACCAACAAGGATGGGTATAGGGACACACACACAGAATATCTTGAATAAAGAGATACATTTGTATCTGCAGCATGCTTTATATATGAGTGGAAATTACATGATCCCACTATAATAAAAGCTTGCTATCATTTTCTGCTTATGGGCATTGGCTTAATAGGGACCAGAAAGATTGCAAAGACTTAACCAGAAATAGATGCCTGGTACTGCTAAGCAATGCCTGTGGCATATCTAAGTTCTGCTTTTAGAAACACTTTGCTGTTGTGTTGTAAACAAGAGTGCTTTTTCAGGACCACTGCTTCTCTTGATGCCTGTGTACAAGGATATCCATGAGGTGGGGATGGGCTGCTGTCTATTTTCATGAATTTTTACTAATATAGCTACAATAAGGAGCATTGCATAAAGTGGAGCCAGCAGTGCATTAGCAGTCAGACTTCTGGGAGTAAAATTCCAATGGGATTAATTTCTAGATGAGAAATTTTTACAGCTTATTACAATTCACAGCTTCACTTCTTCTGTAAAATAAAAATTCTAGCTGTCTCCTGGTAATCTTGTTAGGATTCTCTGAGATAAAGTATATGGATGAAACAAAACCATTTTTCAGTTATATGACATGTAAGAATTATCCATTGGTCAAAATCTAAACTAAATAACTATTTGAAAGAAATGTTGAGCCTTAATTTGAAAGTTCCATTAGTCAACACCTTGGAAACTTTTCTTATTGCAACAGTTTCTGCTGTGGTGGGCTGTGTTCTTTTAGCACTCCCTTAGTCTGTCTCTCTCCTGAAGTTATCTCTTTTCCTGTGATTGAGCTCCCCAATAATTAACCTGGATTATATTTGATTATGGCTACTTAGATGTATGCATGTTCTTTGTCTTATTTCAGCAGCTTCACTCTTGCTGGAACTACTGGTTGATATATACAGTGTATAAAGGAAGATTAAGTTTGCACCCAAAGACCAGGGTGAGAGTGACTGTTGGGAAACAGTGCAATATTGCACGGTGACTTGATTTCACTGGTATAAATGAACATGTCAGTAGACTTTCTACTTGTATCAGTTAGAGACTAAATGAGTGACTCTGAGAATGTGCAAAATCAGAAAAAGAATCTGACATTAAAGAGTTGTAATAATCATAATCCTTAATGTAGTGCTATTTATTAATTTTTATTTTTAAATAATATCTTTATTTAAGCACCACAATTACAAACATGTTTGTAGTTGGGTTTTAGTCATAAAAGGAACATCCCCTTCACCACTGCCACATTACACCACCAATGCTCTATCCTCCCCCAACTCTGCTTGTATTCAACACAGGCATTCTACTTCTCTCTAACTTATTAAAATTGTCATGATAGTTGTTAGTGTAGTTGTTTTTGCAACTGCACTCACTACTTTTTGTGGTGAGCTTCATATCATGAGCCAGTCCTTTCAGCCTTCATCTCTATTGTCTTTGGGCCTTATTACAATAATGTCTGTTATTTTTCTTAAAACTCATAGATGAATGAGACTATTCTGTGTCTATCTCTCTCTCCCTGAATTATTTCACTCAGCATGATAGTTTCCATGTTCATCTATGTAGGAAAATTTAATGACTTCATTTTTCCTGGCTGCAGTATTCCATTGTATATATGTACCACAGTTTCTTTTCTTTAGTCATTCATCAGTTGAAAGGCATCTTGGTTGTTTCCAGATTCTGGCTACTGTAAAATAGCACTGCAATAAATATAGGTGTGCAGAAGGCATTATTGGATTGTGTTTTTGTGTTCCTAGGGTATATCCCTAAGAGTGTTATAGCTGGATTATATGGAAGCACAATTTCCAGTTTTCTGAGGAATCTCCATGTTGTTTTCCATTCTTTTTCAGTTGCTCTACTAGGGGTCATTCTTGGACCTGAGCCTTAAAATATTACTATATATTTAATTATGGGGTTTTTAAGCAAATAATTAGAGTTCAATATATAACCAATCTTTTGCCTCCTGGGATTATCACAAAAGAGGAGTCTTGATCTCATTAGTAGAAACAGTTTGGTTTGAATGATTCTGAGAGGGAAGAATTCTCGTGTTTGTAGCCAGCTTCAATTTAAAGATGCTGATCAATTGCTATTTTCTATGGCATTATGGTCTTTTCTGTCTTTAATACAAATTATGTTATTAATCAACTAATATTTGACTTTTTGAATAAACTGATCAAAGGAAAAACAATTCTATGAATGAAAAGAGAATTCCTATCAGAGGCTGTCTCCTTTCATATTCAAATGACCTGAGTTATCCTCCTTGTGTGCTTCCTTGGACATTCACATGGATATTTTCATCCCTGGAATAAAGGATATGCTTAATTTTCCATCACTGAAGAATCCTGCAGATCTGCATCAGAACTTTGATAAGGTATAAAGAAGAATGTAGTATTGCATCTGAACTATTTATACACCCATTTCTGTCCTTTCTCATGCCATCTGTAGGATTGCAGGAAAGCTGAACTGTGTGCCTCAATTTATCTGACAAATACATTTAGTTTCCACACTGTTCCCAGTATGCTATAAAAGTATATTAATGATTACAAGAAAAGCATTAATGAAGAAGCAAATCAGGGGTTTGTGGTTTGATTCAAATGAACTTCCTGTTCATGCCTGTCCCTAACAATAGGGATCTGGTCCTAGTGATATTTGCATCCCTTTTTTCTCCATTTGCAAGGTTTCATGAATACTAATGAAAGTAAAGGGGTGTGAGGAGTTTTAAGATGAGTAAGACCTGAAAACTCCATGACTGAAAGGCCTTCAGTAGTTCCACATTGAATTACAAAAATTTCAGTAAACACAGCATTCATATATTAATAAGTATACAAATGATTTACTACGAAAATAGTTTTTCTTCATAAGGTGAGGAGTATTTATTTTTGTGCTGAGTAATGTAAACAACTGCTGATTTCAATGTAGATGTGCTCCTTGGGAATGAAACAAGTCAGTCAAAATAAAAAAATCATCAAATAATACAAAATGTTATTGGTTATTGGTGGGTTTTGTTTGATGCATACTGATTAACATGCCCGATCACAACATCTAAAATGGAAATATTAGACATATCAAACATATTAGAACACAGCTTTCCTTTTGAAAATAGACCATGATTATAGTATATAGTGATTATAGTATAAAATTACAGATTTTCTGAAATAAAGTTAAGTTTATTTGGATTCATTCTTACTGCCAAATTTTATGGAGAGTAGTGAATTCTCTGGTTGGACTGTTCAGGTCTGTATACTAAGAAAATAAATGAATATTTAATGAGTTTCAATGACATTTGAGACCTCTTGTAACAGTTCTGGAAATAGGAAGTAAAAATCACTGTAGTGTTGCTCAAATTTACAGGAACACTCAGAGCTATGGACCTGACACAGGGGGTCCTAAGGGAAGGATTAATTCTTAATGTTGCACCTGTGCTTGACAACCTAGATCCTGAAAAATATCACTGATTCTGGAATTGAGGAGAAACTCTGGTTTCTTTTTCTTTTCTGTGAAATCTGAATACTGAAGCTTTCCAGAATGAGAATATCAAGAATTATTTGAAAGGTGCCCTAAGAGAAGAAATTCACTTGCTCTCGACTCAAAATTTATACATTTCACCATATCTGTAGCAGGTTCCTTCTATTTTAGCTGAACTCCTGAAAATATCACTTGAAGCTAAGTTACTGATACCAAAATAGCTCAAAATGGCAGTGACTGAACAGAGTCAAGTGAACTTCTCTGCTACAAATGTCTCCATCAGAGCTCAAATGGCTACAGAAATGGTTTGAAAATCTGGAAAGATGGAGGCACTTTTGTGCTCATGGATACTCAAATACATTTAAGCCTTTCCAAATAAGAAGGATGAAGCTCACCACAAAGAATGGTTAACTTTGAATGCTGTTATGGAAATAACTACACTAACAACTAGCATGACAATATCAAAGAATGAGAGAAGTAGAATGCCTGTCGTGAATACAGGCAGGGGTTGGGGAGGATGGGGAGCAATGGTGGTAGGAATGTTGCACTGGTGAAGGAGGTATTCTGTTTATGACTAAAACCCAGCTTCAAACATGGTTGTAATCATGGAGCTAAAATAAAGTTTAATATATATATATATATATATATATATATATATATATAAAAGAAATAACATTGGAAAATAAAATAATAAAGAACTGAGAACTATTTACATAAAAATAAGAAGGATGAATATAAGCAATGATTTTATAAAGAAACCTATATTTAGGCCCCATCCTGTCATATTATTGGGTAAGGGGATGCCTCTATGGTCACACTGAGATGGAACAAATCCAGGAGTCACCCTCACTAGGTGAATAGCTGTGAGGCCAGGGATAGAAAATGAACAGTTAATAAAGAGCATTAGTATGCCGCCCCTGAAATTTGAAAATGAATGCACTCTTGTAGCTGCCTCCAAATGTGCTCCCCTGAAGCTTGTGTGTTTATTGACTCACATACTGATGAAATCTCCCTTCTTAACTGAAATCCTTTTGCAGAACTAACCATCTCATCCTGAGTAGCACATATCTCAGAGCCTTACTGGTTCCCTAATCAGGCGGAAATTCAGTTTTGTTTTTTGTTCCATGCCCAACTGTGCTTACTCTTGACTCTGTGTTCAGAGACCCTAGTAGTGCTCTGGAACCATCTGGGGTGTCAGGGATTGAATTGGGGTTGGCACATGCAAGGTAAGCACCCTATCCTCTGACCCAGAAATTCAGTTTGGCAGAGCAGACATTCGTATGTTGTGAATACATCAGTCTCTACTTCCTCAGCTCTTCAAACCAAATGTACCTGAGCCCTTATTCTTTCACTTTAATATATCACCTATTCCTGTCCTCACACCAATCTAGACTACTGTCCGTTTGCACAAGTTGAAGACTAATTTTTTTTTAATTTTCCAGAAAATATAAATCTATTGAAAGGTAGATGAGAAAGGAAAAGATATTCCCCCTTTGGGACAAAGTAATATTGGACTAAGCTCTGAATGGGCTAGTTTTGGAACAAGGTTTTTTATGCACTCTGACACTTTGTGATATCCTACTTAAAATTCTCCAGTGACTTCCTGGTGCCTTCAGTTTAAAAAAGCAAAAACCTCAATGTCCTCAAAGTGTTCTGTACCTGTCCTTGCCTCCATTTCACAACACAATCTTGTGTTCTTACCTTGGTGCTTCTCTTTCTGCAGTCTGTGCCTGTTCAGTGCACTCACCCATCACTGTCTGGAATAAGGTTTCTGCTTACATGTTTTTCGTGACCTAGCACTTTCCATCAGTTTGCTTCTATTTATCAAGTAAATGTCAGTTTGATATTTCAGATATCTGAGCAGTTTCCTTTGGCTTCCCTGAGATTGTCAGCCTTCCTTCATATAAAGGCTTCAGGTATTAGGATTATGCCAGAAGAGCACAACAATTGTATTACTTGAATTAATTTACTTATTGTTTAACTATCTTTTGTTCACTAAAGCTGTTCTTTGCATGGGCACTAACTGACAAATTTCTCTCACTCTAAAATTAAAGGTTTACCTTAGAGTATGTACTGTAATTATCATACTATCGATAATCTTTGAAGAAAAATTTAAATAGAAGTTAGATTTCAAAATAACACATTTGTTTCAATGGAGTGTGAAAAAATAATGATGTTAAGGATCTTAAGAAATATCGACTGTCTTAAGAAATATGAATAATGTTAAAGGCAATGCTGAGGTCTATACCATGCAGGGTTCTGCAAGCGTTTTCTTCTGTGTATCTTACAGATTCTGTTCTGATCCTCAGACTTTCACTATATTTTGAGTTAGTAGTTTCATATATGCTGTGGATAAAGATTCATTATCTTTTCTTTTGCATATAGCTAGCCAATGATATAAAATGTAAACAAAGATAAATGGGATTACATCAACTTAAAAACAAATTTACATGGCAAAATAAATTTGGACCTAAATAAAAAGACACCCTACTGATAAGAAGAAAGTATTTGAACAACCAAACAGCAGTTAAAGACCAATAAGGCTCGGCAGACATTGTGAGGCTTCCCCTGGCTTGCTTCAATCTGGGAACTTAGATCTTCTCTGGTATTCATCTCCTGAGGACTTACCTTGGCTGAGGTGAGTCTTTCCAGGCTGTAGACCACTAAAGGGGCCATAGCAGAGGAGAATGACTGAGAAGCTTCACTTTGCGGTTGTGCATTCCCCCTAGCCAATGAATACCACCACAACATGTAGAAAAACCCACAACACAAGCATGGCAATGGGGAAACTATACAGACCAACATCAGGCATAAAGAATGAAGTTGGCAACTCTGATGACCCAAGAATGGCCAACCACCTAGTTAGTCTTTCAGATATGGAGTTTAGAGAAGAAATAAGAAGGATGCTCACAGAACTAAAAAAAGTATAGAACAGAACACTAATAATAATCAAGAGAATATAAAGATAGAAATCAGAAAACTCCAAACTGAAATATCAGGTCAAATAATAGGTCTGAAAAACTCAGTAAACAAATTGAAGAACAAAAGGGAGGTGCTTTCCCACAGGTTAATAGCAACTGAGGATAGAATTAATGTGCTGGAAGATGAGATACATAACAAATCCATACAGCAGAAGAGATTGGAAAAATCCTTAAAGCAACTGATCAGACAATAAAAAATTACTTAAAGAATATGAACAGATGAAAATGGAAGTCTTTGATAAGCTCAACAGAAACAACATAAGAATCATTGGAGTCCCAGAGACCCAAGGAAAAAAATCTTCAGGAAGAATGAACAGTCAAGAACATCATTACAAATAAACTACCAGAGCTAAAGAATACATGTGACCAAATCCTGCATGTGTGAAGACCCAGGAAAAACACTCCAAGATACATCCTAGTCATGATGATGAATCCCACAGACAGAGATAGAATACTGAAAGCAGCAAGATCAAAAACGGAAATTACATTCAAGGGAGCATCCTTGAGATTTACAGCAGATCTGTCACCAGAAATACTCAAGGCCAGAAGGCAGTGGTGGGAAATAGTGACAAAACTCAATGAAATAAATGCTTCACCTAGAATAATGCACCCAGCAAAACACACTTTCAGGTTTGAAGGAAGTATACATGGCTTCACAGATAAACAATAGCTCAAAAACTTTATTGACTCAAAACCAGCTTTAAAAGATAAACTAAAAGATCTACTTTAAATACAAGACAGACAAACAAACACACCAAACTTCTACACAAAGATGGCAATATATTCCATGACAATTATCTCTCTCAATGTCAATGGACTAAATACAACTGTTAAGAGGCACAGAGTGGCAAAATAGATCAAAAAACTGAACCCAACCTTCTACCGCCTACAAGAAACACACCTGAATAGTCAGAATAAATATAGACTCAAAATCAAAGGATGGATAAAAATTATCCAAGCAAACAATACCTTTAAAAAGCTGGAGTGGCCATACTAATATCAGATGACACAAACTTTATACTCAGAAAAGTTGTAAGAGACAAAGATAAACATTATGTACTAATCAAGGGATATATACAGAAGGAAGAAATTACTCTCCTAAATATATATGCACCCAATGAGGGATCAGCAAAGTATTTAATACAATTGTTGACAAATCTGAAAAAGAATATAAATAATAACACAATAATTGTGGGAGACCTCAACATGGGTCTGTCAACAATTGATAGGTCAACCAGATTGAAACCCCCAAAATATACTAGACCTGAAAAGAGAAATGGAAGAAAGAGGCCTATTAGATATATAGGAAAATCCAACCTCAGAAATCGGATACACATTCTTTTACAATGTACATGGATCATTCTCCAGGATAGACTACATGCTAATACATAAAACATACCTCCATAAAATCAAGAAGATAGAAATTTTGCAGGCTACCTTTGCTGACCACAAAGCTCTGAAGTTATATGTGAAGTACTAAGGGACACACACACAAAAAAATTTTAACAGCTGGAAATTAAACAGTCTACTACTGAACAACCAATGGGACCGAGATGAAATCAAAGAGGAAATCAAAACTTTCCTTAAAACAAATGACAATGAAACCACAAACTATCAGAACCTATGGGATACAGCAAAAGCATACTGAGAGGAAAATTTATAGCTTTGCAAGCACACATCAGGAAGGAAGAAGGAGCATACATGAATAGCTTAATGATGCAGCTTATAGAATTAGAAAATGATCAACTAAAGGAACCAAAGACAGGGAAACAGAACTAAATAACAAAGTTGAGAGCAGAAATCAATGAAAAGGAAACCCAAAAACAATCCTAAAGATCAACAAAAGCAGAAGTTGGTCTTTGAAAATATAAACAAGAGGGCCCAGAGAGATAGCACAGAGGTGTTTGCCTTTCAAGCAGCCGATCCAGGACCAAAGGTAGTTGGTTCGAATCCCAGTGTCCCATATGTTCCCCCGTGCCTGCCAGGAGCTATTTCTGAGCAGACAGCCAGGAGTAACTCCTGAGCACAGCCGGGTGTGACCCCCCCCAAAAAAAAGAAAAGAAAATATAAACAAGATTTATAGACCATTGGCAAAACTCACAAAGAAAAAGAGGGAGAGAAACTTGATAGCATGTATTAGAAATGAAAAGGGGGAGATCACTACAGATACTGCAGAGATTCAAATGGTATTCAGAGAATACTTTGAGAAACTCTATGTCACTAAATATGAGAACGTGGAAGAAATGGATAAATTTTTGAACTCATATAACATTCCATGGTTGAATAAAGAAGATATAGCATATCAAAACACCCCCATCACTATTGAGGACATTAAAACCATAATCAAAAATTTGCTCAAAAACAAAAGTCCAGGCCCTGATGGAGTCACGAAGGAATTTTTTCAAACATTTCAAGAGGAACTAGTATCAATCCTGGCCAGGTTCTTTTTTGAAATAAAAAAAAAAAACAGGAACACTTCCAAATACCTTTTACGAAGCCAATATCACCTTAATACCAAAACCAGATAGAGATGCTGACAAAAAGAAAATTACAGACGAATATTCCTTATGAACACAGAATATCCTCAACAAAATCCTGGCAAACAGGATACAATGCCTCATCAAGAAGAACATTCACTATGATCAAGTAGGTTTTATCCCAAGAATGCAAGGATGGTTTAACATCCGTAAATCTATCAACATAATACATAACATCAACAACAAGAAAAATAAAAATCACATGATCATATCAATAATGCAGAAAAATCATTGATAAGGTCCAACACTGATTCTTGATGAAAACTCTCAGCAAGATGGGAATGAAAGGAAACTTTCTCAATCTAGTTAAGGCCATCTACCACAAGATAATGGCAAATATTATCCTCAATGGAGAAAAACTAAAAGCCTTCCCTCTAAATTCTGGTACAATACAAGGCTGTCCTCTTTCACCCCTCCTATTCAACATAGTACTGGATGTCCTTGCAATAGTGATTGGGCAAAACATGATATCAAGGGGGGGCTGGGCGGTGGCGCTGGAGGTAAGGTGCCTGCCTTACCAGCGCTAGCCTTGGACGGACCGCAGTTCGATCCCCCGGCGTCCCATATGGTCCCCCAAGCCAGGAGCGACTTCTGAGCGCATAGCCAGGAGTAACCCCTGAGCGTCACCGGGTGTGGCCCAAAAACCAAAAAAAAAAAAAAAAATGATATCAAGGGAATCCAGATGGGAAAGAAAGAGTCAAGCTCTCACTGTTTGCAGATGACATGATACTCTACTTAGAAAACCCTAAAGACTTTACCAAAAATATTTTTGAAATAATAGATACATATAGCAAGGTGGCATGCTACAAAATTAACACACAATTATACACCAATAATGATAGAGAAGAAATGGACATTAAGAAAATACCCCATTCACATTAGTGCCACACAAATTCAAATATCTTTTAGTCAACCTGACTAAGGATGTGAAGGGTCTATACAAAGAAAACTATAAAGCACTGCTCCAAGAAATGAGAGGATATGAGGCAATAAAAACACATACCCTGCCCATGAATTGGCAGGATCAACATCATAAAAATGGCAATACTTCCAAAACCATTGTACAGATTTAACACAATTCCTTTAAAGTTACCCATGGCATTCTTCAATAAAGTGGATCAAACACTTCTGACATTCATTTGGAACAATAAACACCCTCGAATAGCTAAAGCACTCCTTGGGAAAAGAAATATGGGAGGCATTACTTTCCCAAATTTTAAGCTGTATTACAAAGCAATAGTTATCAAGACAGCATGGTTTTGGAATAAAGACAGACCCTCAGATCAGTGGAATAGGCTTGAATATTCAGAGAATGTTCCCGAGACATATATCCACATAGTTTTTGATAAAGGAGCAAGAAATCCAAAATAGAGCAAGGAAAGCCTCTTCAAGAAGTGGTGTTGGTACAACTGGTTAGCCACTTGCAAAAAAGCTAACTCAGACCCCCAGCTAACAAAATGTATGAAGGTAAAATCAAAATTTATTAAAGACCTTGATATCAGATCTAAAAGGAGGAAGCTGCATTCTCCAAACAAGTGGAAGCAGAGATGAACAGATGGGACTATATTAAACTGAGAAGCTTCTGAACCTCAAAGTAGATAGTGCCCAGAATATAAAAGCCACCCATTGAGTGGGAGAAATAATTCACCCAATACCCATCAGATAAAGGACTAATATCCAAAATAGATAAGGTATTGACAGAAGTATACAAGAAAAAATTAACCTCATCAAAAAAAGGGGAGAAAAATAAACAGACATTTTGTAAAAGAAGAAATGCAAATGGCCAAAAGGCACATGAAAAGATGCTCAATATCAGTAATTGTCAGAGAGATGCAAATCAAAACTACCTCACACCACTGAGATTGGCATATATCACAAAGAAGGAAAACAAACAGTGATGGCTGGGATGTGGCGAGACTGGAACTCTTTTTCACTGCTGGTGGGAATGACATTTAGTCCAACCTTTGTGGAAAGCGATATGGAGATTCCTCCAAAAACTGGAAATTGAGCTCTCATACGATCTAACTATACCACTCTTAGTAATATTCATGAGGAACACAAAAATACAATACAAAAATTCCTTCCTCACACCTGTATTCACTGCAGCGCTATTTACAATAGCCAGACTCTGGAAACAACCAAGATGTCCTTCAACAGATGAGTGGCTAAAGAAATTGTGGTACATATACATAATTGAATACTATGCAGCCATCAGGAGAGATGAAGTCATGAAATTTTGCTATACATGGTTGTACATGGAATCTACTATGCTGAGTGAAATAAGTCAGTGGGAGAGTAGAAAATGCAGAATAGTTCCACTCATCAACAGTTTTAAGGAAAATGAAAGACATTTTTAGCAGTATCTCAGAGACAAGAGAGATGAGGGCTGGTAGGTGCAGCTCATGACATGAAGCTCACCACATAGAATGATGAGTGCAGTTAAAGAAATAACTACACTGAGAACTATCAAAACAATGTGAATGAATGAGGAAAGTAGAAAGTTGTCTCGAGTACAGTTGTGTGTGGTTTGGGAAGGAGGTAGATCTGGGAAATTGGTGGTGGAAATCTTGCACTGGTGAAGGCAGGTGTTCTTTACATGACTGTAATCATACAACTACAATCATATTTGTGATCACGGTGTTTAAATAAATATAATTTAACAATAAAAAAGGCCAATAAAATGTAAGATCTAGAAATCACTTACTAAGCTCAATAGTAGACAACAGACAATAGAGGCAAAGCCAGTGTGAAAGAGTGCTGAGAACTGACTGTGTCTACTTGGACAGTGTCCTGACAGAACCTGTGGGAGTTCTGAAAAAAAAAAAACATATAGATATGAAAAATTTTATTAGAATCAAGGCAACGGAGGAGAAAATGTGTTCTCTGGGTGTCAGTGGGAGATGCTAGGAAGTTGAAACAAGCCAGGCAGGATGATGATGTGGACATGGACTCAGTGACCATTAAGATTTGTCATTCATTCCACTGTCCAATACTCTGCAATCTGCCTCCACTTCAAAAGCTGATTAAGACCAACACATCCAAATGAAGCTCAAAGACAGAGACTGAAGGGGGAAGGTTGTGGGCACCTGCTGTCCCCATCAGATGGGATAGTTCCACTGGGTCCTGTTCTCTCCACAGATCATTCAAGGTGCAAGTTGTGGGGTGGCTGTGTCCCTTTTGTTCCCTCAGGTTCAGAAAGTTAACTTATTTCCTGCCATCACCTAATACTATTTATTGAAAATGCAGATCTGGTCATTTGGAGGGCATACTGGGACTCTCATGGGTATAACTATTGCAAGTTGGTAATATTAATGGAAACAGTTAGGTACAAAAATTTTTACATCTTTCTGAATTATGCTTTCTGTAAGCCCCCATGTGTGCCAGTGGAAAGGATAATTTAGTTCACACCTCATAATTGATATGATGAAGAATACATAAATGAAGGAACATATAACCTGGAACAACATTTATCAACCTTTCTACACCTGTTCTGCAATCTAACAGCACATAGCAAAGAGATAAATCAGATGTTTTCATCCCTGCTATATCTGTGGGCTTGCACTGGTCTAGAGGCCAGTAATTGAAAAATATTGATCTAGAAAGCATTCTATACCAGACTTTTCTGAATTTAATTATTCTTATTTTTATTCCTTAACCATCTCATAATATCTGATATTTCACAGTGAATTCCTGGAAATGAAATCAAGACAGTGGATACTCACATGCAATGGAATAAACACATGGAAATTTTATTAAATGGAGGTATTTTTGAACACAAATTTCTTTCCACATTTCCAACTCCTGCAGAATATACATAACTGTATGGATGAGTAGAAACATTTACATCAATATTGAAGCTGCTAATTTATTAATAAATGAAAAAGTCAAAAACTGAAGGTTAGCAAAATATCAGAGTTTTTAGTTCAATAGTTTTTTTCAATGTAAAAGTGTTTAATAACATTTGTAAAAACAAAATGTGACACTAGATGTTAAAACCAATTATAAAAAATACTAGCGATTTTATTTTATACATATCATGTGATGCTCGGTATTTTCCATCTGATCTATTTCCTGTCTTTTTGTGTTTTCTAGATTTAGTCATATATTTTTTTCAGTGTTGATATTTTTAATATATATATATTTTATTTAAACACCTAGATTACATACATAATTGTGTTTGGATTCAATAGTTTTAGCTTTCTGTATAAATCCTTTTCTGTGACTATTCATGACTATTCTTGGTTTTAGATTTAAGGTGTTTTGCTTGTGTTATTGTTTTGTTTTGTTTTGTTTTTCTGGTTTTTGGATTTAGATTTTTGGGCCACACAAAGTGACGCTCAGAGATTTACTCCTGGCTATGTGCTCAGAAATTGCTTCTGGCTTGGGGGACCATATGGGAAGCCAGAGAATCAAATCAAGGTCCGTCCTAGGTTACATGAGCAAGGCAATTGCCCTACCACTTGTGCCACCTCTCCAGCCCCTTTTTTAATTAAAAGTGACTGCCCAGGAGCCAGAGCGATAGCACAGCAGTAGGGCATTTGCTTTGCATGTGGCTAATGTAGGACGGACATGAGTTCAATCCCCATCGTCCCATATGGTCCCCCAAGCCAGGAGCGATTTCTGAGCACATAGCCGGGAGTAATTCCTGAGCATCAGTGGGTATGACCTCAAAAACAAACCAAACAAAAAAATCGACTGTACAGGAGCTTACCATGGTAAGTTGTTTTCCTTGCATGTAGCCATCCCAAAACTGACGGTGGCTCAAATCTTGTCACCCCATATGGTCCCCTAAGCCTGCCAGGAGTGATTTATGACCACAGAGCCAGGAGTAATCCCCCACTGCTGCTGTGTGTGACCCCCCAAAATTGACTGCCCATAGCTGATGTAGGGCATCAGCATACATACACACATATCTAATGGGCTAAAGTGTGGTCTGAAAAATATCTCAAAAAACAAAACATTATCTCGGAATCAGATAGCAATGACAATTCTGCATAAATAGCACATTACAGGCATCTTGGAGAGGTGTCTTCTATTGCTAAACCTGTCAGGAATGAGATGCTTGAAAATGGAGGAACTAATTGAACCAAATGTCTATAGACCAGAGAATGAAAAGAAACCTTTTAAAATTGCACTTCTAGGGATTCTGCTGTTATATATATATATATCCATCTTTATTTTAATCTGTAAACATTGATTTTAATTTGTCATTGGTTTATTGAAAGATAGGTATTTTAGTCCATTTATCTTCATTCACCCTGCTGGTCTCAGTAATGGTTCTTGAATATTATTTATCTTGGTTTGGCTCACAGTTTTTCCCTAACCGTCTTCCATTGCAACCCCTCCTGGTTCTGTCTCATTTATTAGCAGCAGATGTATGACATTGTTGGATTCTGTTTTTTCCAATTCAGTTCAGCAGACCTTGCCTCTGGCCATCCTTCTTAATCAAGCCATCCTTGTCCCACAGAGTTCTCTTCCTCTCAATTGTGTACATTAGCAATGATGAGATAATGGGATTGAGTTCTTCTTATCTCCCATGCATTCACAAGTTATCTGATATCATTTGCTTTCATTCTACTTGGTTCCATTCAGAGACTATTTATCTTTATTCCTTTTCTCTCAATGAGAAATTATAGACTTAATGCCTTTTGTATAGGACACTTTTTCTGATCAAGAGGGTATGGATTTGCACATGAATACTCTGAAGACTTTTCAGTTTCAATTGTACCAGTGATATATTTTTATTACATCAGACAAATTCTACTCAAAACACCTTAAAAGTGACAAATGGAAATAAAATGGAGTGACCAAGATATCCCAGGGCATAGATTACTTAAAGGATATCTTTTTAAAATCCTGGATGACTATATATAATCAGAGTAAGACTTTCTTTATCCTCTATCTCCCAAAAGAAACATGATATAACATTCTATGAGGTCCCGAAAAAGACTTATTTTGAAATTGTTTGTAGCTCAGTGATCTATCTTTAACTCAGAGCTCATTAAATACAATGCCTAGTTTTCACCCTAAAGGTTTCATATTGAAACCTGTATGACCTCAAGATTACCAAGTCTTCTTTTCAACATCAAATATTGTAAACTGGAGAGTATGATAGCTTTATTTTTACATGATAGAAATTAGCTCCATTTATTAGCTAATGTTTTCTCAATTTACACATGTACACCAAAATCAGTCATCCTTCTAGCTACTCAACAAATTCAAGGATGCAACATTTAAAAGAATCTTTAAAAGATTTATGTATTTATGGGGGGCCAGAGAGATAGCATGGAGGTAAGGGCATTTGCCTTGCATGCAGAAGGACAGTGGTTCGAATCCCAGCATCCCATGTGGTTCCCCAAGCCTGCCAGGAGCAACTTTTTTTTTTTTTTGGTTTTTGGGGCACAGCTGGTAGCACTCAGGAGTTACTCCTAGATCTGCACTCAGAAGTCACTCCTGGCAGGCTCAGGGGACCATATGGGATGCTGGGATTCCAACCTGGGTCTGTCCTGTGTTGGCTGCATACAAGGCAAGTGCTTTACCTCTGTGCTATCGCTCTGGCCCAGGAGTGACTTCTGAGCATATGTGACCCAAACCCACCCCCAAAAAAAGATTTATGTATTTTGGGCAAAAATAATTAAATATTTTATCTCTTGGAGTCCTACTTAAAATTCAGTTAAGTATTGTTTATTTTTTTCATTTTAAGGCTTTATTTATCTATACCTGGGATGATGCAGTTTCCATTTTTATATACTGAAGATCACTGTTTAATGCAGTAATAAAACTCATTGTTGGTAAGAGAAATTCTATAATTGACAATTTTTTAAATATTAAAATCACAAATTACCCCTTAAAGGATTCAAGCATTATATCTCCAACTACATTGTTCATTTTTATTATTTGAGACCAATGTGAATTGCAAGTCTTTCACAGTTATACTTAAGGTACATAGTGACAGTGAATTAGGGTAATTCCCACCACCAGTGTTGGCCTTTCTCCATCCCTGTTTCCAGCATGCATCCCATAACTCCATCCTTTTCCCCCTGGACTGCTAGTAAAAGAGGTTCTTTTTGTGTATAGCTTGCTGTAGTTTTGGTCTCTTGATTCTATTATTGTTGACTTTTGGTTGGATATTTAGGTCTGATCATTTTCTTATTTCCACTCAATGATCCTGAGATCACTTGGCCCCAGGGTCCCATCCACTGTTTTATTCTCAATTGTAGGAAGATATAGAACTATGAGGCAGAGCAAGATGATTCATGTTCTATGGTTCTGTTTAAAAAGAAAAAGAAAAGAAAAAACAGTAGGTGGGAGCTCTTGTCTAGAATCTTTAAATATACATTTAAAAGAAGAAAAAAGGAAAAAGAAGTAAAAGGGAGGGCTGATATGGCAAGGTTTTGTTTGTTTTCTATATAGTATTGGTGAAATTGAAAATTCATTTGGCCCCAGAGATACAGGATGTCTCCACCACTGAAGCATACTGTCATGAAACTGACTATAGGCTTTGAACATACTCATTGTCAAACCCCAAGGTCTTTATGGTGCCAGGAAAAATTCTGCTCAGTCGTGATTGTCAAAATCAGTTCTATGTAGAGATCTTGGATTTTGCACAGATTCTAGAACGAAGTTTAGTATAGAGTCTTTCTTTATGGTCTCAGGAAAAGTTCTGTTCAGTGGCAGTTGTTGTAGTCTGTCATATATGATTAATGATCTTGGATTTTGAACAGATCCTAGGACAAATGTCTATTGATTCATCTCACCATTAGGTGATGTAGTAGGGCAACCTGCCCTTAGATCAACTTGTTGCTGTTTTGTTGTCGTCAGAATGTCATATCAACCTACCCTGGCACAAGTTGGTGCCAGAGTGGTATTAGTGCCTCCCCTGGGGGAGTTTGATTCCTGGCCCTGTTGCAGGGAACTGTGCCAGTTCTAAGGTTGAGATCCAGGGTTTGGGGTTGGATGGTCAATGTTCAATTACATGAGGTCCAAGTTGAGTCCTCTTGCCATATGTTCAGGGTGGAAGGCACCCCTGTATTATAAAATTTATGAGTTCTTATACCTAGTAAATAAGAACTTGTTTCTATACATAAGATGTTCCCGTTTTAGTGTTCCTGTGTAGATAAATGGCCTCATAGAATGAGTCAGCAGAATTGGTTGTTGCAGCTTCTTGCCAAGGCAAGAGATTTGGGGCTGAGCAGGTGTCCTTTTGCTTTGGGAGCTGGATAGCAGCTTGCTGGGGCAGGGGTGTGGTCTTGTTTTCTAAGGAGTTAAGAACTGAGGGTAAAGAGTGTTAATAGGAAGAGATAATGAATCAGGATTGAGGGGGTGAGAAAATAAAAAAATGAATGGGGAAAGAGGAAGTAGGGATAATAAATAAAAGAGGCTATATATAACATAGGCATGTATTGTTTAAAATATATATTAGGCAAACAGGGAGGAGTCTACTGCATTACACACTCATATCCACTTATAGACAGATATTAGAGATCTGTTTATAGGTTGTAGTTGGAGGCCTGACTCTTATGGGATAGTTCAGAGCACAGGAAAAATAAATAAATAAATGAAAAATAAATAAATAAAATTAATTAACTAATTTTAAAAAGTTGGGCTGGCATATTGGAGGGGAAAGGTTTTCCAACTTCTAGGCACATCATCAATGGCAGGAGTGAACTTTGCTAAATGAAGCTTTTGAGGTTAGATTTTATGGAGCATTTTGGAATAAACATAATTTTCATATCTAGAGTACTAAGCAATATGGTAGTGAGCAGTATAAGAGGAGTCAACCCTGTGTAGTATCATCCACCATGTATTGTGCATCAAGGTTTCTTTTCTGAAAGGAAACTGGCAGCATTATGATATAATAATAACATAGCTTAAATTGGAAAAGAAGAATAAAGGAGAAAAGAAAAAATAAAAAGTGTAATAGTAATTTGCAAAAACATACTCAAAAACATATTTTTGCCTGTAGCAAAGTCTATGGTGTGCAGTTGCTTATTTCAGGTGTATCTATGGTCATAATCTATAGGTCATAGCAGCAGACATAATAAAAAAGGAAATGGGTATATTGGAGTACTTTGTCAAGACATTGTCATAATAAGCACTGTATTTGGAATCTAATATGATAGAGCACTGCATTGCAAAATTAGGTTGTTCATCCTACATCTCCAAGAACCTCTGTGGACAGAGAAGTTGCAGAGCTTTTTAAACATGATAAAATCAAGGCACTAAAACAAATAGTTTTATATAACTAAAACATATATTTTATATGAGTAAAACTTATAGTGAGCACTGCAGTGGGAGCGCCTGGCATCACATAATATTCTGCACCTGATTCTGAAGATAAAAACATTAGAACATTATCATAGACCTTTGTAGTGAGAGGTTGATAGAACATTTCTTTAATAAAAACAGAAGTTTCCCTTGTTGCAGTTTTCATTGTAGTATAAAAAGGGCAAAGGCTTTGTTTCTTTTCTTCTGTTTGATTTGTTCCCTTCACCTTACTATATTCTGGCACCTATGGTGTTTGGAGTATCTACAATTTAGACTATTGTGTTTCTTCTTGGAGTTATTCTAAATGCCACCTATCAGTGATATGATTCTGTATTTATACTTCTTCTGGCTTATTTCATTTAACATAATATTTTCTAGTTCATCCATGTTGCTGAAAATTGCATGACTGTATAATTTCTTACTGCTATGTAGTTTTCTATTGTGTATATGTACCGCATCTTCATCATACACTGATCTGTTGTTGAACATATAGATGGATTCCAAGTTTTTTCATTGAGTGCTGCAATGAATAGTGGTGTGCATACTTACTTAGGATGAATGTCCGGGGAAAAGATACTCAAGAGGTGGATTGCTGGGTAATATGGCAACCCAATTGTCCATTTACTGAGAGCCCTCCATACTGTATTTTATAGGGGTTGGAACAAGCAGTATTCCCACCAACAGTGGATGAGAGTTCTTTTCTTACCACATCCCTGCCAACAGGTTGATCCTGTTATTTTTTTTTATGTGTGCCATCCTCACTAGTGTAGATGATACCTAATTGTTGTCTTAATTTGGATTTCCCCAATGATAAAGGATGATGAACATGTTTTCATGTGTCTGTTGGCCCTCTGTTGGTCTTCCTCAGAGATGTGTCTTTTCATTTTTTATCCCCATTTTTCAATTATTTTTTTGGTTCTGTGGAGCTCACCTTTGTGAGTGTTTTGTATGTCCTAGATATCAACCCTTTATCTGATGTACTGAGTGCAAAACTGTTTCCTCATTCCATTATATGTTTTCTAGTTTTAGCCCATGTTTCTTTTGTCACACAGAAACTATTTTTCAGGAAAGTTTTTGTCTCATGTAGTCCCATTAATTTAGGCTTGATGCTATAACTCTTGCCATTGGCATTATATTATCAAAGACTTTTTTTGAAGTATATGTCTTGGAGTGTTCTGCCTATGATTTCCTCAGTGAACTTTATAGTTTCAAGTCTGATTTTAAGGTCTTTATTTTTATTTATTTATTTATTTTTTATTTTTTGGTTTTTGGGTCACACCCGGCAGCGCTCAGGGGTTCTTCCTGGCTCTATGCGCAGAAATCACTCTTGGCAGGCTCGGGGGACCACATGGGATGCCGGGATTTGAACTACCATCCTCCTGCATGCAAGGCAAACTCACTACCTCAATGCTATCTCTCCGGTCCCAGATTTTAAAGTCTTTAATCTATTTTTTTATAATTTTTATTTTGATCATAGTGGTTTACATGATGACAATAATATTTTAGTTAAATATTTACATGGCAGTCAGAAACGATACAATCACAGATTTTGCAGCAACGTGGATGGACCTAGATCATGTTATGTTAAACGAAGTAAGTCAGAAGACAAAAGATAAACACAGAATGGTAGCACTATTCTGAAACACATAGAACATACATCTCAAACACAACTAATATTTAATAATCAAATAACAGGGTCTAACGGTAGAAACTCCAAACACTGGAATAGTCGACATATACATGGGAACAGTGCCCAAAATACATGAAAAAGGAACAACGCAAACTCTTGACTACACATTATACCGCAAAGAAAACAGCAACACCAGAAACAGCAGCATAGAGAGAACAGGTATGTAAACAACCTTCTACAACAATGGCCCACAATAATCCCTTAGAGATTGTATATAGGAACACAGGTAAAGAATACCACGGCAAACCACTGACTCCAATGGAAACATCCTATATCACTACGTATTAATGCCTCTATCTTACTATATTTAAAATAACCTCTCAGCTTTTCTGTCCACAGGTGTTCTTAGATACAAAAGGCGGACAAGCTAAGATGGCAGCTCGGGATACCACATGAGATACCATACCTAGTTTGCACTACAAGGCGGCCCCGAGAAAACTCTTTAACATACACTTTATCTCTAGGTTATACCTTCTTTTAGGGATTGAAGCACGTGACCAGACAGACCACCGAAGTAGTATTAGTGACGTACAGACTCAAACTACATGCCCTATTCATCGAACACATTCAAGCAAACTAGCATCCCCTTGCTGTTCTCTCCTCTCTTCTCACCACTTTCTTTTTTATTTTTATTTATTTATTTATTTTATTGTTTTTTCTTTTCTATTCTTTTCTTTACTTTTTCTCCTTTCTCTTCTCCCTTTCTTCCTAAGGTATTTTCTCTTTTCTCCCTTCCTACCCCTTCCATATGCCTTACCCTTTCCCCCCCTCTGGAAATCCAATTATCACTTCACCCTCCACTCCCATCCAGACCTCCCACCATATTAAAACTCTTCACCCTCAGTCCTTAATCTATTAGGCAACAAGATTGACCTCCTACCCCAACGACCCAGTACCCAGCACCCAAGCGAAGTGACACCCAGTCAATCCCACACCTCGTCTCCTGCAAGAAAAGGCAGCCAACTCCCCTGCGGACTAATGCTGTGCGGCCCTCCCTATCAACTCCCCCTAATGTGGACTGTTACTTGAAACTGGTCTTACTCCCAAAAGTAGCCCCAAGGCAAGATCTCTTCCAGGACCTCCCTGCCACAAGCCATTTGCCAATCTGAAGAAGGTCAGGGGGCATGATGGAAAGATGCCAGGGAACTCACACACCACAAGAAAAACCCAAAAGACAATGAGAAAAACTGTACTTCCAACATAAGCATAAGACCTGTATTACACCACCCCTTTACTTGCTTTTCCCCAAATGTAAAGTAGTCTATTGCATCACTTTGGTCCTTTAAATACTTCCTTATTTCGTTGGGTTTTTTTTGTTTGTTTGTTTGTTTTTGTTTTTACTATATATTTTTAAATGTGTCTGTCCTACACATACATATGAGAACACATATATTCTTATTCCTATATATATAATTTTTTTTCTTCTTTTTTTTACCTTCTCTGGGTATGTGACCTGTTTTTGTTTTCCCCTTTGTCCACCCCCAAAGACACCGACAATATAATGAATGTAGCCTGCAAAGGCACATTAAAAAAAAGGGGAAATCTTACATACAAAAAAGAGCTCCTATCTACTAGAGATGGGAACTCATAGTTGTTTACAATACAGGGATATCTCCTACCTGGAAAAAATGTCATGTGGAATCAACTTAACCCTCAGATGATTAGATACCATCTGTCCAGCCTTGAACCCTGGATCCAAGACATAGAAATGGCACAGTCCTCCATGACAACTACAAGAAACAAATCCCAGCCAGGACAGCCTTAATACGGCAGGGTCACCATCAAGTCCCAGCTCCAGTACGACATGCTGACAACGAGGAAAATGGGAACAACTTGACCTAAGAGCAGGTTACCCTACCTTACCAGCTAACAATAAGACAAAATCAGAAGACCTGTCACCCTTTGGTAGATCCAAAAGCCAAGATCGCGATTTACAGATGACTGGCTGCTAGAACCATGACCAGACAGTAAAGTCTTTAATCTATTTTGAGTAGACTTTTGTGTAATGTGTGAGGTATAGATCAATCTTTCATTTCGTACAGGTAGTTATCCCATTGTTCCAACATCATTTTTTGAAGAAACTGTTACATTTCATCTTCTTCACTCCTTTGTCAAAGAGTAGTTGATCATTAATTTGGGGCTTTGTTACTGGATATTGTATTCTGAACCATTGATCTGAGACTCTTTTTACAGAACCATGCTGTTTTGATCACTATGGATTTATAATAAAGCTTCAGGTTGGTAAACTCCACCCAGTTTCTTGTTTTTCAATTTGGCTAAGCAAAGTCTTTTTTTTTTTTGGTTCCACAAGAACTTATAATTGCTGGAGAGGTGGCACTAGAGGTAAGGTGTCTGCCTTGCAAGCGCTAGCCAAGGAAGGACCGTGGTTCGATCCCCCCAGCGTCCCATATGGTACCCCCAAGCCAGGGGCAATTTCTGAGTGTTTAGCCAGGAGTAACCCCTGAGCATCAAACAGGTGTGCCCCCCCCCAAAAAAAAAGAACTTTATAATTGATTGTTCAGTCCTAAAAGTAATATTTTAATGTCGATAGAGATTGCATTGTATCTATATAGTAGTTTAGATAAGATGGTAATTTTAATGATGTTGTGTAGTTTTGTTATAAATTATAAAGTTTAAGTCCTGGTGATGGGTGAGTCCTTCCTCGGCATGGCAAGGTGCCTCTAAGCACTTTGTTTTATGGGTTTAGTGAGTGCAGGGAAATGTCAGAGAAATTAATTCACAAACAGTAAGTTAAAGTTTGATTGGAGTCAGCTTGCTTTATTCCATATTCGCCATATGATTTTCTTCATAGGCTTCTATCTAACCTTTTTCTAAGTATCCCAAGCAGAACTTTGTTTTCTAGAATTCATATCAACCAGAACCAAAACAAGTTAAATTAACAAATATATATATAAATTTAAAAGATGATAAATTAATCATTGAAAAGGATGGAGGAGATACCTATTATTTTGGAAAATAAATACACTAAGAGGTATAAATATTAAGATATTAAACATACAAGGAAAATAGAGTTATCCTCATTAAGTCTTTTTAGACATTCTTGCTGGGGAGGGGGACACAGGGAACTTCAGATTTTCATTCCATACTATAGTTTTGTTGAGTTTGAGAAGTGATTTGCAGCAGTAAGAAATAAGGTAGTGTCCTTGGACTTGGATTTCCTTCTGGAGCTGATTCCAGTATATGCAAGAGTCCACATTTGGGAGGGATGAGAAGAAGGGCCACATAAAATGAACCAGCAAGAGTGGTGGTTGTAGCTTCTTGCTGGGGCATGAGATTTGGGGTCAAGAGAGTGTCCCTTTGCTTTGGGAGCTGAGTTGTGGCTTATTGGGGCAGAGGGTCGGACTTGGTGCTTACTGATTTAAGAGCTGAGGATAAAGAAAATTAAATAGGGAGGGATAATAAATAAGGATTGGAGGGATGAGAGGATAGAAAGATTTCTGAAGGGGGTAATGTATAAGAGGGGATATATACACTATAGGCATGGATTGTTTACAATGTAGGTTTGTCAGATAAAGAATAGTCCATTGTATACAAACTCATGCACACATAAAGACAGACATTAGAGATCTATTCATAAGTTGTTTGTTGGAAGCCTAACTCTCATAGGATGGGTTTGAGTGCTTAAGAAATAATTGAATTAGAAAAAGAAAAAGAAAAGTTGAATTAAAAAAGATAAATGCATAACTAAAATACAGATTAGGAGAGAAATAAAGGAAAAATATAAGAGGTAAAAAATAAAGAAAATATAAGTGAAAGAAAAAGAGAAAAAATGAGCCAATGTCTTGGGGTTGGGAGGTTTTCCCAATTCTAGGCACTTCATCAATGACAAAGGTAAACTTTGATAAATGAATTGTTCAGGGTTAGATTGTGGCTGAAGTATTTTAGAATAACCATATTTTTTCACATTTGTAGAGCTATGCAATGTGGTGGTGAGGACTATAAGAGGTGTTTACCCATCTGCTTCTTCTTCTGTATTGAGGTTCCTTTCCTAAAAAAGAAATTGACAGCATGGGCTTTAAGTAACATAGGTTAAATTAAAGAAGAAAGGAGAGAAGGAAGTAAGAAGTATGAAAAAGGAGAGAAAAAGGAAAAAAGAGAATGGGATAATAGTAATTCACAAAAATGTATTCAATGAGTGGGATCTGTAGCATAAGTCTGTGGTGGACAGTTGTCTTCTCATGGTCTCAATGGTCATGTGCTTTAGGTCCAATTTGAAGACAAACAGAAGAAAATGTGAAATGGAATTATTTAATGAATATATTGTCATAATGTGTACTGTATTTGGTATCTAGTATGATTGAGCACTGAGTGCAAAATTAGGTTGTCCACCCTATTTTTTTAGAAACCACTGTGAAAAAAGAAGCAGAAAGATTATTTTATAAATAATAAAATTAAGGCATTAAAACATATTGTTACTAGTCATGTAGTGGTAGTCCTTGGCTTCCTGATATATTCTGCACCTGGTTATATGGATCAATACATTAAAAAATTATTATAGCCTTTGTAGTGAGAGGTTGAATGAAAAACTGTTCACTCTGAACCACTGTTACCCTTGTTGATGGTTTCCTTAAGGTACAAGAGATAGTCAAGACTTTGTGTTTTCCCTCTTCAGCTTGATTTGATCACTTCTGCTTGCTATACCCTGACTCCTATGGTATTCGGAGTTTCTACTATTTAGACCATTGTGTTCCTTCATGGAATATTATTTGTATATATGGTATATATTCTAAATACCTCAGATAAGAGCTATGATTCTGTATTTATCCTTCTTCCTCTGGCTTACTTCATTAAGCATAATATTGACTAGTTACATCCATGTTACTGCAAAATTCATGATTATATATTTCTAACTGTTAGGTAGTACTCCATTGTGAATAAGTATCACATCTTCTTGATACATTCCTCTGTTGTTGGACATCTAGGTTGATTCCAAATCTTGGCTATTGTGCTGAGTGCTGCGATAAGTAATGGAGTGCATACATACTTTTGGATAAATGTCCTTCTGTCTTAGAGATAGATACTCAAGAGTGCGATTGCTGGGTTATATGGCAGCTCAATTCTGAGTTTACTGAGCACCCTCCATACTGTTTTACATAGGGGTTGCACCAGGCAGCAATCCTACCAACAGTGAATGAGAATTCATTTCTTAACACATCCCCACCAACAGAGATTGGTCATTTTATATTTGAGGTATGCTATCCTCACTGGTGTAAGTTGGTACCTCATTGTTGTCTTTATTTGGATTTCCCTAATTATGTGTGATGGTGAACATGTATTCATGTATCTATTGCACATTTATTGTTCTTCCTCAAAGAAGTGTGTATTCATTTTTTCTTCCCATTTTAATGATTTTATTAGATTTTGTGGAGCTAAGCTTTCTGAGTGCTTTGTATATTCTTGGTATCAACACTTTATCTGTGTTGAGTACAAAAATGTTCGCATTCTGTTAGTTATTTTCTAGTGTTAATCAGTGTTGCTTTTGCCATGCAGAAATTTTTTAGTTTGATGTAGTCCCATTTATTTAGATTTGATTCTATAACTCATTCCATTGACATTCTATCATCAAAAACTTTTGATACATAAGTCTTGAAGTGTTCTTCATATTTTTTCTCATTGAAATTTTTAGTTTTGGGTCTTATTTCAAGGTTTTTAATCCATTTTGAGTTGACTTTTGTGTAGGGTGTGAGATATGGACTAATCTTTAATTTCTTACAGGTAGTTATCTAGTTGTTACAACACCATTTGTTGAAGAGACTGCCTTTGTTCCATTTTAAATTCCTGGATTCTTTGTCAAATATTAATTGACTACATAATGGGGGTATGTCATTGAATATTCTGTTCTGACCCATTGGTTTGAGACTTTGTCTTTGTTACATGCTATTTTGATCACTATGGCTTTATAGTATAGCTTCAGGTTAGATAAAGAGATGCCACCTAGCTTCTGTGTTTTTTTTTTTTAGTATGGATTTGGCTAACCTGGATCTTTTGTGTTATCACACAAACTTTATAATTGATTGTTCGAAGTCCTTAAGATATGATGTCATATCTCACTCCTTATACAAAAGTCAACTCAAAATGGATCAAAGACCTGGAAATCAGACCTGAATCTATAAAGTTTATCAAGAATAAAATAGGCAGAACACTCGAAGACCTTTATATCAAAAGGGTCTTTGAGAATGGAGCACCAATGGCAAGAACGTTAGCATCAAATATAAACAAATGGGACTACATCAAACTAAAAAGCTTCTGCATGGCATAAGAAACCCTACTTAACGCAAGAAGACAGCTAACAGAATGGGAAAAAATCTTTTCACTTGATATATCAGATAAAGGGCTGATATCTAGAACATACAAAGCGCTCAGAAAGCTGAGCCCCTCAAAACCAAATAAAGCCATAAAAAAATGGGGAGATGAAATGAATAGACACTTCTCTGAGGAAGACAGAAGGATGGCCAACAAACACATGAAAACATGCTCACCTTCACTCATCATCAGGGAGATCCAAATCAAGACAACAATGAGATACCACCTCACACCAGTGAGGTTGTCTCACATCAAAAATAATGGAAACAATCTTTGTTGGCGAGGATGTGGTATGAAAGGAACTCTCATCCACTGCTGGTGGGAATGCCCCCTAGTCCAACATCTATGGAGAAAAGTCTGGAGAGTGCTCAAAGAACTCAGAATTGAGCTGCCATTTGACTCAGCAATTGCTCTCCTAGGCATATACCCCCAAGATGGAAGGACATTCATTCCAAAATACGTATGCACCCCACTATTTATTGCAGCAATCAGTATAATAGCCAAATCTTGGAACCAACCTCGATGTCCAACAACAGATGAATGGATCATTAAGATGTGGTACATATATACAATGGAATATTACATGGCAGTTAGAAATGATACAATCACAGACTTTGCAGCAACATGGATGGACTTAGATCATGTTATGTTAAACGAAGTAAGTCAGAAGACAAAAGAAAAACACAGAATGGTAGCACTATTCTGAAACACCTAGAACACATATTTTATACACAAATAATACTTAACAATCAAATAACAGGGTTTAACATGGTAGAAATTCTGAACACTGTAATAGTCAACATATACGTGGGAGCAGTGTCCAAAATACATGAAAAAGGAATAATGCAAATTTTTGATTACACAATATACCATAAAGAAAACAATAACATCAGAAACGGCAGCATAGAGAGAACAGGTAGGTAATCAGACTTCTACAACAAAGGCCCACAATAATCTCTTGGAGTTCGTATACAGGAACACAAGTATAGAACACCAAGGGAAATCACGGACTGCAATGGCAACATACCATAACACTACCTTTTAATGCCTTTATCTTACTATATTTTAAATAACCTCTCAGCTTTTCTGTCCACAGGTGCCCTTGGATACAAAGGGCGGACAAACTAAGGTGGCAACTCGGGATACCACACAGGATACCACACCTTGCATGCACTACGAGATGGCCACGAGAAAACTCTTTAACATACACTTTATCTCTAGGTAATACCTCCATTTAGGAATTGAAGCACGTGATCATTCAGATCATCGAAGCAGTACCTGAGACGTACAGACTTAAACCACAGGCTCTATTCTTCGAACACTTTTAATCAAACCAGCATTCCCTTGCTATTCTCTCCTCTCTTCTCACTACTTTTTTTTTTCTCTATTCTGCTCATTACTTTTTTCCCTTTCTCTTCCCCTTTTCTCTCTAAGGTATTTTCTCTTTTCTCTTCCTTCATACCCTTCCCATATACCTTCCCCTTTCTCCCCTCCGGAAATCCAACTATCCCTTTACCCCTCAATCCCATCCAGATCTCCCACCATATTAAAACTCTTCACCCTCAGTCCTTATTCTATTAGGCATCAAGATCGACCTCCTACCCAACGAACCAGTACCCTGCATCCAGGCGAGGGGACACCCAGATAAACCCACACCTCGTCTCCTGAAAGAAAAGACAGCCAACTCCCCTGTGGACTCATGCTGCGAGGCCCTCCCTACTAACTCTCCCTAACGCGGACTGTTCCTTGAAACTGGGCCTAGGTCCAAAAGTATCCCCAATGCAAGAACTCTTCCAAGACCTCCCTGCCGCAAATTTTTACCAATCTGAAGAAGGTCAGGGGATGTGTTAGGAAGATGCATGGGAACCCACACACCACAAGAAAAACCCAAAAGACAATGGGAAAAACTGTACTTCCAACATAGGCATAAAACCTGTAATACACCACCTCTTTACCTGCTCTCCCCCAAATGTAAGGTAGTCCTCTGCACCAATTTGGTTCCTTAAAAACTTCACTAACTTATTTTATTTTTATTTATTTATTTTTTCTTTCTTTTTTGTTTTGTTTTTTGTTTTTGTTTTGTTTTGTTTTTAATTTATTTATTTATCTTTTTTAAATGATTGTCCTACATATATATTGGTGAGCACATACTTTTTTAATTCCCTTTTTTTTTTCCCCTCGTTTTTGTGTATGTGACCTGTTTCGGTTATCCCATCAATCCACCCACAAATATACAGACATTATAATGTAGCACCACTTCCCCCTGCAAAGGCACACTAAGTAAAGGGTAAATCTTACATATAAAAAAAAAAAGAGCTCCTATCTACTAGAGATAGGAACTCATAGTTGTTTACAATATGGGGATATCTCCTGCCTTGAAAATATGTCATGTGGAATCAACTTAGACCTCAGGTGATTAGGTACCATTCATTCAGCCTTAAACCCTTGATCCCTGACATAGAAACGGCACAGCTCTTCACAACAGCTGCAGGAAACAAACTTTATCCAGGACAGCCTTGATACGGCGGGACTAACAACAAGGCCCAGCTCTAACATGTTATCCTGACAATGAGGAAAATGCGAACATCTTGACTTTAGAGCAGATTAGCCTATCTTACCAACTAACGACAAGACAAAACCAGAAGTCTTGGCACCCTTTGGTAAGTCCAAAAACCAAGATCGGGATTTGCAGATGACTGGCTGCAAGAACCACGACCAGACTGTATACATCTTGGGACCAATAAAAAAGCCCTAGTTTAGGGCTTGAACTATGACCTGCACAATAATCATGATCCCCAGTCCCAAAGGTCGGGCAGAGACAATTGTAACGGAATGGGGCTTTTGGAAGCACAAAGAAAGACGCTATCCTAGGTGCCACCCTAGGTTCAGTGCAAAGACCAAGATCACCAACCACAGAAGATGGATTAAAATGACACTGAGGTAACAGAACCTCTAGAACCACAAAGACTGACTTCATCATAAGTCCCACCTCAGGATCTGTGCAGATACTGAGACCTCTAAACATAGAGCAGAAGTCTTCCACACACCAAAAAAAAAAAAAAAAAAAAAAAAAAAAAAAAAACCAAAACACCATCGGGAAAGTAAAGGATCCTGATCATGAGCAAAGTCTAGAGTTGATCCCATGACAGTATGCTCCAAGGACAGAGAAACCCCATATCTCTTAGGCCAAGTGAATTCCTTTTCGAATGACCCCAATATTTACTGTGCCAGGGCAGGAGGGAAAAAACAAATACAAAAAGCACAAAATATTGGTTATTTTTATATAAATATATATATTACCTTTATTTATTATTGTTATTATTATTTTTGATTTATTTATCTATTTTGGTTGATTTTTCTGTTTGGGTGCGATTATTGAAAGTGTTGTCCCCAATTATATATTTTTTTTTCCTTTCTTCCTTTCTTCTCTTTCGTTATGTGCTATACCATGTTTCTTAATTCAAGACCATGGCGTGATTTTTGTTTGTTTATTTTAGTTTTTGTTTTTGTTTTTTGTTTTTTTGTTGGTTTGTTTGTTTTGTCTGTTCTTTGAGGTGCTTATCGATATAGCTGGAGCCCTCAATTCATGGGAGGACTGCCCTGGTTTTTCTCTAAGGAGGCGAGATTGGGGAACAGGTGACTGGGCTGCTAGAGCAGTTCACATGATCTGTGGTGGTTATTCATTGAAAATGTACCTCATTATATCTGCTTTTGCTTTTCTTGGGCAGCCCTGTCAGCCAGCCCACCAGCTGTTAAGTAGTTTACAAGTAAATGCAATTTTTTTTTGTTGTGGGTTTTTGGTTTTTTTTATATTTTATATTACATTTTGTTTAAAGTCCTATGAATGTATATGTGTGATTAAAATGGCTTTTTCTGTTTGAAAAAAAAACATTACAAAAAAAAAGAAGAAGAAAAAAAAAGAACCATAGCATCTCATAAAAAAAAGAAAAAAAAAAGATATGTCTGAATTCAGATACAGATTGTATTGAATTTATATAGTAGTTTAAAGGGATAGTCATTTTGATTGTGTTGATTCTACCTAACTCTGGGTATGGTGTGTTCTTCCAATTCCTTAAATTCTCTTCAATTTCTTTCTGAAGTGTTCTTAAGTTTTCACTGTATAGGTCTTTCACTATTCTTTTCAGGCTGATTCCTAGGTACTTGTTATTTTTGATACTATTTTAAATGTGATCGACTCCTTAAATTCTTTCTCCTCTGCTTCATTATTTGTATAGAGGAATGCTACTGTCTTTTGTGTATTGACTTTGTAGCTGGCCACTTTGCTGTATTGGTTAGTTGTTTCTAGGTGTTACACTTTGGACTTTTTAGGGTTTTCTATGTATATCCTAATATCATCTGCAAAATGACTTCCTCTTTTCCTATTTGGATTCTTTTGATTCCCATCTCTCTTTTGATTACTATTGCTAATACTTTTAAAACTATGTTAAATAAGAGTGGAGACAGTGGACAGGCTTGCCTAGTACATGACCTTACTGAAAATGGTTTCAATTTTTTGCTATTAAGGAGAATGTTGTTGTGGGCTATTTATAGATGGTTGAGACTATCTTGAGGAATGTTCCTTTCAACCCTATTTTGCTGAGCATTTTCATCAGAAATGGGTGTTGAATTTTGTCAAGTTCTTTCTTTCCATCTATTGATATGCTCATGTGGTTTTTGTCTTATTATGATGTGGTGTATAATGTTTATTTATTTGCATATATCCAACCATCCTTGCATCCCTGGGATGAAACCCACTTAGTCATGCTGTATAATCTTTTTGATGCATTGTTGGATTATGTTTGCTAAGATTTTGTTGAGGATTTTTGCATTCATATTCATTAGTGAGATTGGTCTGTGGTTTTCTTTCTTGGTGGTGTCTTTGTCCATTTTGGAAATGAGTGTGATATTAGCCTCATAAAAAGACTTAGGGAGAATTTTTTTTCACATGTTTTGGAAGAGCCTGATGATCAGTGGTAGTAATTCTTCTCTGAATGTTTGATAGAATTCATCTGTAAAAGCATCCAGTCCTGTACATTTGTTTTTGTGGAGGTTCTTAATTACTATTTCAATTTTCGTAGCTGTGATTGGCCTGTTTAGGCATTCTACAATCCTCCTTATTAAGTCTCGAAAGGTTATATTTGTAGAATAATGTGTCAGTCTCTTCTGGGTTCTCTAACTTGACTGAGTACAGTTGTTCATAATAAGCCCTCATGATGTCTTGGAATACTTGAGGTTCTGTTGTAATCTCTCCCCTTTCATTTGTAATCTTTTTATTTGGGTATTTTCTCTTTTTTTTTCTTTGTGAGTCTTGCCTGCTGTTTGTTTATCTAGCTTTTATTTTCAAAGAACTAGCTACTGGAGGGAGGTCAATTTGGTGGTGGGAATTCCCCTGATTCAATGTTAATATGTACCTAAAATATTACTGTGAAAGATATGTAAGCCACTATGATTAAAATAAAAATTATAATAAAAAATGTTAAGCTTCATAAGACATTTTTTGCTAAATTAAATTATATCTTGTTTGTAAAAAAAAAAAGAGATAAAACAATTGCTACAAATTGACTCTTATTGATCTAAGTTTTAATCATTCCATTTGCCTTTGTGCTGTAATAAACATTATGAAGTAAAATAAAAAGAACCAGCTCCTGGTCTCATTGATTCTTTGTATTGTTTCCTTTGTTTCTATGTGGTTTATTTCTGCTCTAGTTTTTATTATTTTTTGTCTTCTACATGTGTTTGTGTTTCTTTGCTGTTGTTTCTTCAGGATCTTAAGGTGTTCCTTTAACCTGTTGATTTTGTCATTTTCCCTTTCCTAATGTAGGCCTGTATTGCTAATGAGAATGCCTCTAATTATTGTTTTTGATGTGTCCCACAGATTTTGATAATTTATTTTTTCATTGTCATTCATCTCAAGGAAAATTTTTATTTCTTCCTTTATTTACTCGCTTATCCAGCTCTTGTTGAGCAGCATTTTTTTTCTCCAGTTTTTGGATTTTATCCACCTCTTCTTTTAACAGTCAATATTGCTCTCCATTGCATTGTCTTATAGGCAATGTCATGTTTGTGACAAATTTGTGACATTGTGACAATGTAATATGTCATAATGGCTGACATATTATAAACAAACAGTATTGGGTGCACACAGAAATAAAACAGGGGGCACTAGTTATATGAATGTGGTGCCTAAAAAGCACCAGAGTAATTCAGTGTAATGCATCCATTACTAAAATAAGGACAGTCTTGTTAATGTATCATCATATTATAAAGTGCTTCTATTCAAAAGACCAATTCTCAGGTTAAATATAGAGTTTCATCTCTGTCTACTGGCCTGTAATTGAAATATTCCTAGCCAATTTTGGAGTGTTTGAATAAATGCACTGATACAATGTGCTTTTAAGTGATACCTTATTGTAAGAATGAATATTTTAGAATTAGTCAAACTTAATTAGCCCAAACAATTGTTTTACATAGGAAAGTTATAGTCTTAAGAGTTCTTAAAAATAAGTGTTGACCAATTTTATAGGACTCTAGGTCATCTTCAGTGGTGATACAGAGTGGATTGTTAGCTAAGAGAATAAATATAAAGACTATGTTCTGAAACATTTGAGTTTACTCTGTGAGTGAAAACTCTGTCCTCATGCATGGCTGTACTCCTCACCTGTGGGCCTGCAGTGAGCAATCAGTTGTCATTGTCAATCACGCATTTCTAGGATCAATGCCATAATATCCATGGTGAATGTTATCTATCAGATTGTACTCACTCCTCTGGCTGCACTGGGACAGTTCTGGGGGTTATGGATTGAGCCTTTGACTTGTATTGCAGTGGCACAGTGGCTGCTGATTTGGATACAGTTTATGAACAGTGTAAAGGATAGAGCAGGGGCAAATGTAGGACTCACCCAGTGGAAACAATGGTTCACAAATCGAGGTACTTTAAGTCATGCAGAAATAAAATTCTCCCCCTTGCCAGTGTTCAGGCAGTTTTTAATAGCTCAGCCAATGCTAAGCATTTTACTGTTCCAAGAAATCATCATAACTCTCTACAGTAATTCACCTGATCTTACCACAGAGAATGCAAATGGTTCATAGAAGTGGAAAGACTGAGGTTTGAATGAAGTGATTCACTAGGCTGAGAGTCCTAGTTTTTGTACTCTCAGCAGTATTACTAAGATCACACATACATATATGAAGGCATTCTCAAGTCTCAGTGCTATCAGAATGACTGAGGTGAGGATCAAGAAGACTATGTCCCACCCCAAATTTAATCTATATTTATAATACCAGAAAATTAATTTTTGTAGGACCACTTTGGATTAGATATCCTAATTAGATAGAAAATTGTTTTATCTAGGCTTCTGTGATAAAGAAATTAAAGTTACTTTTTGAGATCACATTATTGTGTTGTCTATGCTTTTGGGGGTGGGGGTTACAAAAGGGAGTTGCTGCATAGCTCTCCTGCAACCACATACTGAAACCTATCATCTGCCACCATTTCACCCTTATCTTGTCAGTTCTGTGGTTCAGCATCAAGGTTAGTCAGCCTGTTTCTGCTTATTTCTGTGTGTCCTTCCTATTAGTGAGATTGTTCAATGTTTGTCTTTTCTTTGGCAAGATTGTCTATCCTCGTGGTGCAATGGTATTCCATTATGTATAAAACCCATGTATTTTGTGATCACACTTATGTCCTGGGCTACTGCAGTTATATCTAGATCTTGATCCTTGTGCACAATGCTGCAGTCTCTATACATATCTACACCTATTATGTCTGGATTCCCAATTTCATGTACTATTTTTGATATTTGTGATTTTGGCTTGTGAGATGTGATTTGTAAGATGGTATTCCAATATCTTCTTTATTAGTTTTTCCTTGATAATATTATTTTTGGTATGGTATTATTTGTTTTGTCATTTACTTGTCTGAGTTGTTAATATATTTTAGAAATTATGTTTAAAAATATTTTCTTTCAGTTGACTTATTTTGGTTTTGATGATGGTTTCTTTTGCTGTGCAGAAGCTTTTTGCTTTGATGTCATCTCAATTATTTTTTTTTTGCTCTTTTTTCCTTGCCCTTGGAGTGAAGTCCCCTAAGATATCACAAAAGCCAATTTTGTGGATTTTATTTGTTCTTTCTATGTATGTTATGGTTTTATAACTTGGCTATTAAAATTTAATTAATTAAATAGTATCATTTAATTCTTTCTGTGTTCTCATAAGTTATTCTTTGAGTAAGTGCCTTTGCAAATAATTTTTGAACATGAATGCATAGCACCTTAGTGTCCCAGTTAAATTTAAACATTTCTATTTTATAATAATGCATGTTAATTTTTCTATAATGTGATATCTAAAATGGGGTTTGAAGTAATCAAATAGTTGAGATGTAAGTTTAATTTTATATGAATACATTTTTTTATTTAAAGCAAACAAAACTTCCAAAATCCACATCATTTTGTTTGAAGAGTATGTGCTATCTGGCCTAGGCTTTGCAAATTTATTTGGGTGGAAAAAAAAAGATTTCTGGGATCTAGTATGTTATTAGTGAATTATGTAATCTTCAACATTAACCTATAATTGGTTTTGTCATGTTTCCTCTCTTTCTGTCTGGGCATCGGGTATAATAATGCTAAAAGTTTCAGAACATTAATTCCGACTTCATACAAGGAATAGGCAGATATGAGGACTCTGTGCTTATTTAGAAACCCTGTTTATGTTGGACAAAACACTATTGACTACCATTCTTAGAATGACAGTTGTTCAGTAACTAACTAGCATCTGCTGTACTTTTTTTAGGGGGGGCTCACACCTGAAAGATCTCAGGAATTACTCCTGACTCTGTGCTCAGAAGTCTCTCCTGGCGGTTCGGCGAACCATATGGGATGCCGGGATTCAAACCTGGTCCGTTCTGTGTTGGCTGTGTGCAAGGCAAACTCCTTACTGCTGTGCTATCACTTCGGCCCCCATTTGCTGTACTTCTATGATCTCTTGATCATGTATTTGCAGAATTAGAAAGTAAAGAACATTCTTCTTCTGAGAGATTAGTGAATTATATTACAAAATCAAGGTATGAATATTTTAGTATGAAAATGAATCCTAATTAAAAATGAGAAAAGAAGAACAAATTGACCTTATATACTCTCACAACTAAAGGCTGTTTTCAGAATCCTTTGCGCTTCTTTGATAATAAGTGTATTAGAAGAGTGTTCAAGTAATCAATATTACAACACTTGGGAAGCAAACCTAGGGAAAAAATCCAAAGTTAATAGAACCATCCACATTCAAGTGCACTTTGAATGGAATAATAATAGAAGACAATTGTGAATGTATATTTTCCAGTGCTTTTATGCATGTGAAATTTCAATCAGGTCTGGACAAGAGAAAATAGGTAATGGAATATATTTTATCCTCTCACATTTAAAATTTCAGGAAAGGAATTAAATGTTTACACTAAGATATTCTAGAAATGTCTAAAATGTAGAGAGTAATTACCTAGTATTGAGGAAACAATGCTAAACAATGTGACCACTGTGAGGAAGATGTCCAAAGTCCAATTTAGATCCTCCAGCATGTACATGCTATCTTCCCAAGTTCTTCCTAAGGGGTCAGTGGGCTAAGCGTGGCCAACAGGTACAGCTCCATATGTCATTGACTCAGCAAGATGTGAGCTTACTGATTGAGGGTTTAGAGACCAATTTATAGATGGGGACTGTAAGGTATATGTAACAGTGCTGTGTGCAGACACTTTAAGAGAGCCATGAATTAAATATAAGGCGCATAGCACACACAATCTACGCATCTTTGTTGAGCCTCAGTAGGTTGAGCCCAGATATGGTTTAAGATTCATCACCTTTCTCCTTCAGTCTAAATGTCTCTAATATACCAAATAGGAATCATGCAAGCAACTTTGTTCTTCATATAGTGTATATGAAAAGGGCAACTCAAGAAGAAGCAGTGTTTTGGATTTTACCTTTGTACATGATGTTAGCTGGGGGTCTAAGTTCAATTTTTGCAAGTGCCTAGCCAGTTGGCTAGCCAACACCACTTGTTGAAGAAGTTTTCTTTGCTCCATTTAGGATTTCTTGCTCTTTAATCAAAAATTAGGTGACTGTATGTCTGGGGGACATTCTCTAAGTATTCAAGCCTATTCCACTGATCTAGGGCCTGTCTTTATTCCAATATCATGCTGTTTTGATAACTATTGCTTTGTAGTAAAGTTTAAAGTTGGGAAAAGTAATGCCTCCCATTTTCTTTTTCCCAATGATTACTTTATCTATACTATGGTGTTTATTGTTACAAATAAATTTCAAAAGTGATTTATCTACTTCTTTGAAGAATGTTATGGGTATCATTATAAGGATCGCATTAATCTGTACAATGCTTCGGGAAGTATTGCCATTTTAATGATGTTAAACCTGCCAATCCATGAGTAGGGTATGTGTTTCCATTTCTTATTTCTTGGAGCAGAGTTCTATAGTTTTCTTTGTATAGGTCCTTCACACATTAGTCAAGTTTATTCCAAGATATTTGAGTTTGTGTGGCACTATTGTGAAGGGGGTTGTTCTCTTAATGTCCATTTATTCCATATAATTATTGGTGTATAGAAAGGCCATTGATTATTGTGTGTTAATTTTGTAGCCTGCCACATTGCTATATGAATCGATTATTTCTAGAAGCTTTATGGTAGAGTCTTTGATATCATACTTGATACAATATGATATATAGAACAACATGTAGGAAAAACACTCCAGTACATTGAGATTAAAGGCATCTTCAAGGAGGAAACTATACTCTCCAAACAAGTGGAAAAAGAGATTTACAGATGGGAATATATTAAGCTGAGAAGCTTCTGCACCTCGAAGGAAATATTGCCCAGGATACAAGGGCCACCCACTGAGTGGGAGAACATATTCACCCAATACCCTTCAGATAAGGGTCTAATCTCCAAATTATACAAGTCAGTGACAGAAGTTTAAGAGAAAAATAATCTAATCCCATCAAAAATTGGGGAGAAGAAATGAACAGACACTTTGACAAAGAAGAAATACAAATGGCCAAAAGACACATGAAAAAATGCTCCACATCACTAATCATCAGGGAGATGCAAATCAAAACAACGATAAGGTTACCACCTCACACCACAGAGATTGGCACACATCACAAAGAAAGAGAACAAGCAGTGCTGGCTGGAATGTGGAGATAAAGGAACTCTTATCAACTGCTGGTGGGAATGCCGTCTAGTCCAACCTTTATGGAAAGCAATATGGAGATTCCTCCAAAAACTTGAAATCAAGCTCCCATATGACCCAGCTATACCACTCCTAGGAATATACCCTTGGAACACAAAAATACAATACAGAAACCTCTTCTTTACACCTATATTTATTGCAGTACTATTTACCATAGCAAGACTCTGGAAACAACCAAGATGCCCTTCAACAGATGAATGGCTAAAGAAACTGTGGTACATATACACAATGGAATATTATGCAGCCATCAGGAGAGATGAAGTCATAAAATTTTCCTATACATGTATGTACATGGAATCAACTATGCTGAATGAAATAAGTCAGAGAGAGAAAGATGCAGAATGGTCTCACTCATCTATGGGTTTTAAGAAATATGAAAGGCATTCTTGTAATAATAATTTTCAGAGACAAAAAAGAGGAGAGCTGTTTAGCTCACCTCATGAAGCTCACCACGAAGAGTGATGAGTTTAGTTAGAGAAATAACTACATTGTGAACTATCCTAAAAATGAGAATGTCTGAGGGAAATAGAAAGCCTGTCTAGAATACAGGCAGGGATGGGGTGGGGAGGAGGGAAATTCTGGACACTGGTGTTGGGAATGTTGCACTGGTGATGGGGGTTGTTCTTTACATGACTGAAACCCAACCACATCCATGTTTGTAATCAAGGTGTTTTAATAAATACAAAAAAAGAGTATTAAAGTCTTACCTTACTATTAGAAGCTAACTAAAAAACATCTCAAAATAAATTAAAAAATAATAAAAGTACTGCTCTACTAAATAAATAAAAATAAAATTAGATTTCTTGCAATTTATAATTAAAGATTAGAAGAAACTGGTAAGAGTGGGGGATAATCTGAGAAAAGGAAGTATAAAGAGTAGAGGATGAAAAGAATATGTTTTTTATTTGAGAACTGAAATATGACTCAAATATTTTTCTGTGTGAAAATCAAAAATAACAGAGAAAACAACTTTCCTGTTTTAAAATTATTCTCACTTTTCATTTATGTCACAGAAGAAATATAATCTGTTCTTGTTTATGAGTCACACCCAATAGTGCCTAGTTCAGTGCTTGGCAGTTTGGAGGGACACACACACACAAGACACACACACACACAGAAGAAGCAGTGTTAAATAGTGTTTTTTGGTGAAAATAGTTTTCAGTAGTGAAAAGTACTTGATAACTTACTATATAATAGTGAGCACATTGCCCTTTATAGTTATCCTTTGGTGACATTCCTACTCTCAGCAGGAAATTACTCCCTTTTGCTCTATACATAGAGCCACATTCAGCAGGTCTCCATGATCAGAAAAAAACAGGCTGATTAAGTCCATGAATTACCTCATCTGGAAGATAATCTAGTTTATTCATATGAATCCATCACTTTTCAAAAAGTGAGGTCCTTACCTCAATGAAGTTATAGGAGCCATGGTGTGTTTGGACAAATTACATTATCTGTGAAATGGAGCAATCAATCTGGTTTAATCCCTATTGGCCAAGGCCAGTACACTTTAACCTTTACCTTAATACTCAGAGGCAGCCCGGGCATCTTCATGGCTTAATGAGAGGTAAGTCATTCATGGGATCATTTCTTTTGCTCCTCAAGATTAGTGTGTTGTCAGATAAGTGAAACTTTCTATGGTCATCTAAACACTGTATGACTTGCAAATGTGACTGAACTGCTGGAAGGAGGAAACTAGTAGCCAATGTTCCTATGATGCTTCGTGATGACTGGTAACCAAGAAAGAAAAATCAAAAGAAAGTGGAGGCAAAATCAAGAAAATAGGAGCTTTACCACTGTTGTATCTAAATATCAATAGTTTAGCTGAAACTCTAAAACCTCACAGAATTTAAGAAAGTGTTGTCCTATTAAGGTCTCAAATGATATATTTCCCTCTTGGTAAGTTTTTCCTGAGATAATTCAGGGTAATATAGCTTTTCATCTAAAGTTAGGCAGTTGCCTTTGATGAAAAGGTGGGAGAAAAGTGAGAGTTAGGGAATGGTGGGCTTGGCTTGGACTTTAGAATAGGATGGTCACCAAATACTTTTTCACTTTTACCTTAATTCATAGTTATTGTGTCTAAAACTGCTTGGAGACATGAAATTACAAGATTTCCTTAATATGGGAATTCTATGAGGTTATCCCCTAGATTATAATTTAAATAATAAGAAATCTGTCTTTCTCTGTAGCCTTATTAAAGTTCTCTGACGATAAAAAATCCCTAATATAAAAAATTAATTTCATTGTATTCTCCTAAATAGACAGAAAATGAAATTATTTTAGTAGAATGAAAGCATTAGTGCAAGTATAGAGAGTGACACTGTAGTTCATGGATTTGTTTCACTCCCAAAAAAAATTGAAGATTAATACAGTTGTGTTATAACTTGAATATTAGAAGACATTTTAATTCAGAAAGATAATTGGGAGCCTTCCACGATTATTTTCGAGTTCATCTGGCCTTTGAAAAGCAGAAGAAATACCCCTTGCTTGAATTGTGCGTGAGTTATGCCTGCCAGCTCTTGGCCCTCAACAGTGCTATTGACAGGCATAGAATCAGCATAGCCCTCCAGACAATTTCCTACTGGAAAGGGTTTCTAGAAGTTGTCCTTTGAATCTAGTTACATCCTTGTAACTACATTGATGAAATCTGAGCATTTGAGCCTAAGGTGGACAGAGTGTGTCTGGACACAGTGTCTCTGCTCTCAGAAGCAATTGCATGAAAGAGACTCTCATCATAGTACACAATGGCTGCTTTGAACAGATCAGAATTCATATTTACAACTGATTCTATGATGTTTATGTAGAGTTTTTCTCAAACATTCACTTACTTTTTGTTTAGAAATGTGAAATGATCACCAGAACACTATCCAAGAGTGTGGCAGGTCATCAGTGGCTAGTGTCATCACCCTCTGACCTCTGACCATCCTGGTTAACCTGCTCCATTTATCTCGCCAATGAGTATATAATTTCAGGCCAAATAGTCTTAATGAAAATTAGGATTGCATTAAGGAGTGGGACAGAATATTTTGGGTTTCAGTTGCCTTCAGAGTTTTCTATCTGACATATTTCTGTTGTGCTATTTTTCATATGTAAATATATATTATATATACATATATATATATATTAGCAGTGGGATATTAGGCTTTGGAGATAAAAAGCATGGTATTGAATTTTAAAGAAACTAAAACTGGGAAGAGATACATACAAACAGAACATTTGATTTGATTTGATTTTGAGCCATTCCCGGTGGTTCTCAGGAGTTACTCTTGGCTGTATACTTAGAAATTACTCCTGGTGGGCTCAAAGAACCATATGGAGTGTTGGAGATAGAGAGTCTATAAAGGACTGAGGGTTTATGAAGTGCAATGAGGGTATGAAGGGGTTAGGTGATGATTGGTGATTGTTTATGAAGCTTATGATGGAGTGAGGGGCTGTTATTGGTGTGGGTCCAAGAGATTCATGAACTTATAAGGGTCTGTAAGTGTCTATAGTTATGTGAGTGTGTGAGTGGGTGAGGATCTATGATGGTTTGAGAATCCGTGATATTCTGTGAGGGATGAAAGGGTGAGATTATGGTCTGTGAATATCAATGAAGTTTATGATGATTCAGGGGATCTATGATTAGGCCAGGGTCAGTGAGAGTCACTGAGGGGTTGAACTGATGGTTTGTGATGGAAAGAGTGTCTAAGTGGATCTGAGGAGGTAAAGGTCTATGAGAGATTGTGAGTGTTCCAGAAAGAAGTTAGTCTGTGCTTTATATACAGTGTGGGTCAACATGATCCAAATAAATGGAAGCCTGAAGAAGAAAAATACACTTAAGAATGACCCCTTATCTACCTCCCTAGATATCAGTTCCCAGTTCCTTCCATCGTAGGACTGAGATGAAGGCTGTAGGGCCCACTATCAGTTTGGCTGGTGCTTTCTTTTGCAATATTAGATCATGGGATTTCCTGTCCTTTTGATGTCATGAGTAACTGTTAGAATCCCTTCTTTTTCTCCTTCTTAACCATGATATTTTCTATAGAATCCAGGCCCAAATGGGACAAGATTCCCTTCACCTTTTCTATCTAACATCCATTGCCTTCTCTGAACAGATGTTATAAATACTTGCAAAGGTTTATAAGTTACATTAGGCATCAATCATTCCTCATTTACTGAAGATAAATGATTCAGAACCAACTCCAGGACTGTTATCTGCCTCCCAACACACCTCTTGCTGCTCTCTGTTTGAGGATGGTGTGTGCCCAGAAACAGGTTCACTGTAACATTGGTCCAAATAGGCACTTACAAGACTAAATCTATTTTCCAAGAGAAATAAATATCTTTCCAAGACATATGCACACCATATTTGCATTATTTGATATTTTGGAGTATTTAATACCACAGTTCATTTCATAAATCAGGTAAATAATAATCTCTCCATTTACGTGCTAAAACTCTCAGCTATAATTCTTACTCACCAGTCAGTTGTTAGCAGATCAGCTTCCATTCACACTCAGTTACACAGGGACATTTCTCAGAGAACAGTTAACCATCCATACCCAACTCAATTCGTGGTGGTCCTGCATCCTTAGTTGGCTGCCAGGTGTGTTTTAATGAGCACTGAGTTGCAAATTCTGATGACGTTCTATTGGGCTGTGCTTCTACATTTTTTAATAAATATTTAAGCACCCTGATTATAAGCATGTTTGTAGTCGGGTTTCAGTTATAAACAGAAAACCCCCCATCACCAGCGCAACATTCCCACCACCAATGCCGCCATCCTCCCCCACCCCTGCCTGTATTTGTGACAGGCATTCTACTTCTCTCATTCTTTAACATTGTCATGTTAGTTGTTAGTGTAGTTATTTCCCTAACAGAGTTCACCACTGTTTGTGGTGAGCTTCAAATTGTGAACCTGTCCTTCCAGCCCTTCCAGCTCTTAACTCTATTGTCTCTGAGCATTAATACAGTAATGTCTTTCATTTCCATTAAAACCCATAGATGAGTGAGACTACTCTGTGTCTATCCCTCTCCCTTTGAGTTACTTTACTCAGCATAATAGATTCCATGTACATCCATATAGAGGAAAAATTCATGAATTCATCTTTCCTGATGGATGCATAATATTCCATTGTGTATAAGTACCACAGTTTCTTTAGCCATTTATCTATTTAAGGGCATCTTGGTTGTTTCCAGTGTCTGGCTATTGTAAATAGTGCTGCAATGAATATAGGTGTGAGGAAGGGATTTTGGAACTGAAATTTTGTGTTCCTAGGGTATATCCCTAGGAATGGAATAGCTGGATCAGAAGGGAGTTTAATTTCCAGTTTTTAGAGGAATCTCCATATTCTTTTCCATAAAGGCTGGACTAGACGGCATTTTCACCAGTAGTGAATAAGAGTTCCCTTCTCTCCACATCCCCGCCAGCACTAATCGTTCTTGTATTTTGTGATGTGTGCCAATCTCTGTGGTGTGAGATAATAACTCATTGTAGTTTTGACTTGTGTCTCCCTGATGACTGGTGACGTGGAGCATTTTTTTCTTTCTTTCTTTCTTTCTTTATTTTTTATTTAAACACCTTGATTACATACATGATTCTCTTTGGGTTTCAGTCATGTAAAGAATACCACCCATAACCAGTGCAACATTCCCATCACCAATGTCCCAAGTCTCCCTCCTCCCCACCCGACCCCCGCCTGTACTCTAGACAGGCTCTCCATTTCCCTCATACATTCTCATTATTAGGAAAGTTCAAAATGTAGTTATTTCTCTAACTAAACTCATCACTCTTCGTGGTGAGCTTCCTGTGGTGAGCTGGAACTTCCAGCTCTTATCTCTTTTGTGTCTGAAAATTATTATTGCAAGAATGTCTTTCATTTTTCTTAAAACCCATAGATGAGTGAGACCATTCTGCGTTTTTCTATCTCTCTCTGACTTATTTCACTCAGCATAATAGATTCCGTGTACATCCATGTATAGGAAAATTTTATGACTTCATCTCTCCTGGCAGCTGCATAATATTCCAGTGTGTATATGTACCACAGTTTCTTTAGCCATTCGTCTATTGAAGGTAATCTTGGTTGTTTCTAGAGTCTTGCTATGGTAAATAGTGCTGCAATGAATATAGGTGTAAGGAAGGGGTTTTTGTATTGTATTTTTGTGTTCCTAGGGTATATTCCTAGGAGTGTTATAGTTGGATCATATGGGAGCTCGATTTCCAGTTTTTGGAGGAATCTCCATATTGCTTTCCATAAAGGTTGAACTAGACGGCATTCCCACCAGCAGTTGATAAGAGTTCCTTTCTCTCCACATCCCAGCCAACACTGTTTGTTCTCACTCTTTGTGATGTGTGCCATTCTCTGGGGTGTGAGGTGGTATCTCATCATTGTTTTGATTTGCATCTCCCTGATGATTAGTGATGTGGAGCACTTTTTCATGTGTCTTTTGGCCATTTGTATTTCTTCTTTGTCAAAGTGTCTGTTCATTTCTTCTCCCCATTTTTTGATGGGATTAGATTTTTTTTCTTGTAAATTTCTGTCAGTGCCTTGTATATTTTGGAGATTAGCCCTTTGTCTGATGGGTATTGGGTGAATAGATTCTCCCACTCAGTGGGTGGCTCTTGTATCCTGGGCACTATTTCCTTTGAGGTGCAGAAGCTTCTCAACTTAATATATTCCCATCTGTTAATCTCTGTTTTCACTTGCTTGGAGAGTGCAGTTTCCTCCTTGAAGATGCCTGAAGTCTCAATGTCCTGGAGAGTTTTGCCTATGTGTTGTTCTATATATCTTATGGTTTGGGGTCGGATATCGAGGTCTTTAATCCATTTGGATTTTACCTTCGTACATGATGTTAGCTGGGGGTCTAAGTTCAATTTTTTGCAAGTGGCTAGCCAGTTGTGCCAACACCACTTGTTGAAGAGGCTTTCCTTGCTCCATTTAGGATTTCCTGCTCCTTTATCAAAAATTAGGTGATTGTATGTCTGGGGAACATTTTCTGAGTATTCAAGCCTATTCCACTGATCTGAGGGTCTGTCCTTATTCCAATACCATGCTGTTTTGATAACTATTGCTTTGTAGTAAAGTTTAAAGTTGGGGAAAGTAATTCCTCCCATGTTCTTTTTCCCAATGATTGCTTTAGCTATTCGAGGGTGTTTATTGTTCCAAACGAATTTCAAAAGTGCCTGATCCACTACTTTGAAGAATGTCATAGGTATCTTTAGAGGGATAGCATTAAATCTGTACAATGCCTTGGGGAGTATTGCCATTTTGATGATGTTAATCCTGCCAATCCATGAGCAGGGTATGCGTTTCCATTTCTGTGTGTCCTCTCTTATTTCTTGGAGCAGAGTTTTATAGTTTTCTTTGTATAGGTCCTTCACATTTTAGTCAGGTTGATTCCAAGATATTTGAGTTTGTGTGGCACTATTGTGAATGGGGTTGTTTTCTTAATGTCCATTTCATCCTTATTACTATTGGTGTATAGAAAGGACATTGATTTTTGTGTGTTAATTTTGTAGCCTGCCACCTTGCTATATGAGTCTATTGTTTCTAGAAGCTTTTTGGTAGAGTCTTTAGGGTTTTCTAAGTAGAGTATCATGTCATCTGCAAACAGTGAGAGCTTGACTTCTTCCTTTCCTATCTGGATTCCCTTGATATCTTTTTCTTGCCTAATCGCTATAGCAAGTATTCCAGTGCTATGTTGAATAGGAGTGGTGAGAGAGGACAGCCTTGTCTTGTGCCAGAATTTAGAGGGAAGGCTTTCACTTTTTCTCCATTGAGGATAATATTTGCCACTGGCTTGTGGTAGATGGCCTTCACTATATTGAGAAAGCTTCCTTCCATTTCCATCTTGCTGAGAGTTTTGATCAAGAATGGGTGTTGGACCTTATCAAATGCTTTCTCTGCATCTATTGATATGATCATGTGGTTTTTATTTTTCTTGTTATTGATGTTGTGTATTATGTTGATAGATTTACGGATGTTAAACCATCCTTGCATTCCTGGGATGAAACCTACTTGATCATAATGGATGATCTTCTTAATGAGGCATTGAATCCTGTTTGCCAGGATTTTGTTGAGGATCTTTGCATCTGTATTCATCAGCGATATTGGTCTGTAATTTTCTTTATTCGTAGCATCTCTGTATGGTATAGGTATCAAGGTGATGTTGGCTTCATAAAAGCTATTTGGACGTGTTTCCGTTTTTTCAATTTCATGAAAGAGTCTTGCCAGGATTGGTAGTAGTTCCTCTTGGAAAGTTTGAAAGAATTCATTAGTGAATCCATCTGGGCCTGGGCTTTTGTTTTTGGCAGACATTTGATTACCGTTTTAATTTCATCAATAGTGATGGGGGTGTTTAGATATGCTACATCCTCTTCCTTCAACCGTGGAAGATTATAAGAGTCCAAGAATTTATCCTTTTATTCCTGGTTCTCATTTTTAGTGGTGTAGAGTTTCTCAAAGTAGTTTCTGATTACCCTTTAAATCTCTGTCATATCAGTAGTGATCTCTCCTTTTTCATTCCTAATACGAGTTATCAAGTTTCTCTCTCTCTCTCTCTCTCTCTCTCTCTCTCTCTCTTTGTTAGGTTTGCTAGTGGTCTATCAATCTTGTTTATTTTTTCAAAGAACCAACTTCTGTTTCGTGATCTCTCGGATTGTTTTTTGGGTTTCCACTTCGTTGATTTCTGCTCTCAGCTTTGTTGTTTCCTTCTGTCTCTCTAATTTTGGGTCCTTTTGTTGAGCTCTTTCTAGTTCTATTAGCTTTGTCATTAAGCTACTCAGGTAAGCTCCTTTCTTCCTGATGTGTGCTTGCAAAGCTATAAATTTTCCTCTCAGTACTGCTTATGCTGTGTCCCTTAAGTTCTGATAGTTTGTGTCTTTATTGTCATTTGTTTCCAGGAACCTTTTGATTTCCTCCTTGATTTCATCTCGGACCCACTGGTTATTGAGCATGAGGCTGTTTAACTACCAGGCGTTACAGTTTTTCTTCTGAGTCCCTTTGGAATTCAGAAATGATTTCAGAGCTTTGTGGTCAGCAAATGTAGTCTGCAAATTTTCTATCCTCTTAATATTATGGAGGTATGTTTTATTTGCCAGCATGTAGTCTATCCTGGAGAATGTCCCACACACATTGGAGAAGAATTTGTACCCAGGTTTCTAGGGATGGAGTGTCCTATATATATCCACTAGGCCTCTTTCTTCCATTTCTCTCCTCAGGTCTAGTATATTCTTATTGGGTTTCAGTCTGGTTGACCTATCCAGTGTTGACAAAGCCGTGTTGAGGTACCTCACAATTATTGTGTTGTTATTGATATTATTTTTCAGATTTGTCAACAGTTGTATTAAATATTTTTCTGGCCCCTCATTCGGTGCATATATGTTTAGGGAAATTATTTCTTCCTGCTCTATGTACCCCTTGATTAATATAAAATATCCATCTTTGTCCCTTACAACCTTCCTGAGTATAACGTTTGCATTATCTAATATTAGTATGGCCACTCCAGCTTTATTATGGGTGTTGTTTGCTTGGATAATTTTTCTCCAGCTTTTAATTTGAGTCTCTGTTTGTTCTGACTATTCAGGTGCATTTCTTGTAGGCAGCAGAAGGTTGGATTGAGTTTTTTGATCCATTTAGCCACTCTGTGTCTCTTGACTGGTGCATTTAGTCCATTGACGTTGAGAGAAAGAATTGTCCTGGAATTTAATGCCATCTTTATATCAAAATTTGGTGTGTCTTTTGGTTAGTCTTGTCTTAAATTAGGTCTTTCAGTTTTTCTCTTAAGACTGGTTTTGTGTCTGTAAAGTTTCTGAGCTGCTTTTTGTCTGTGAAACCATGTATTCTTCCGTCAAACCAGAAAGTGAGTTTTGCTGGGTATAGTATTCTAGGTGAAGCATTCATTTCATTCAGTCTTGTCACAATATCCCACCACTGCTTTCTGGCATTGAGTGTTTCTGGTGACAGGTCTGCTGTAAATCTCAAGGATGCTTGCTTGAACATAATTTCCCCTTTAGATCTTGCTGTTTTCAGAATTCTGTCTCAATCTGTGGGATTTGTCATTGTGACTAGGATGTGTCTTAGGGTGGTTTTCCTGGGGTCTCTTTTGATTGGTACTCTTCAAGCATGCAGGATTTGATCACATATATTCTTTAACTCTGGAAGTTTCTCTTTAATGATGTTCTTGACCATTGATTCTTCCTGGAAATTTTCTTCCTGGGTCTGGGGCTCCAATGATTCTTAAGTTGTTTCTGTTGATTTTATCATAGACTTTTATTTTCATCTGTTCTTATTTTTTGACTAATTTTTCCATTGTCTGTTCACTTGCTTTAAGATTTTTTTCCAATCTCTCCTGCTGTATGGAATTGTTATATATCTCATCTTCCACAGCACCAAGTCTATTCTCAGCTTCTGATACCCTGTCCCAGAGCTTATCCATTTTGTCATTCACTTCGTTTACTGACTTTTTCAGACCTGTTAGTTGACATATTTTTTCAGTTTGGAGTATTGTGATTTCTGTCTTCATATTTTCTTGGTTTTTATTAGTGTTCTGTTCTACTCGATCCATGGTTTCTTTGACTTTTTTGAGGATCTTCCATATTGCTAGTGTAAAGTCCTTATCTGAGAGGTTGATTAGTTGGTTGGTCATTATCTGGTCATCAGAATTCTCATCTTCATTCTCTATGTCTGATGCTGGCCTGCATTGTTTCCCCATTGTCACACTTGTATTGTGAGTTTTTCTACGTGTTGTGGTGGTATTCATTGGCTATATGATGCAGGCAGCACACTCCTTTGGCTCTGCCCTTTCTGGATGGGCTGACTTGCCTCTAAGTGAGGGGAGTCCTCCGTGAATGAAGCCTCACACTGGATCAAATCTTAGGCCCGAGCATGCAACAGAGAAAACAGTTCAGAGAGAAATGCTTGCTTCTGTAATCCAGCACAGTTCTTAGTGTGATATTTTTCTTCTTGTTGCAATGGTGTTCTTTTCTTAGAAAAGTGCATGGCCGCGTAGTGAAGCAAAGCCAAAGTGCTCTGCTGGAGCCTCTTTTCTGCCCACTACCAAGAGGTTCAAGCAAGAGGATAGTAGACAGATACACAGAGGCAGCACTCACAGTTTTTCACAGTCGGGCCCCACTGGGCAGGCGTAGTTTCGTGGATTTTCCCAGCCTGATGTCACAAACCGGGGACCTGGCTTCTGCAAAGCTTAGCCGGTTTTTATGTTCTGGAGTCCCGCCTTGAATATGGCCTCTGGGAAAGCGAGTTTTCTGGAGCCTCTTTTTGGCTCACTCCCAAGAGGCTCATGCAAGAGGACAGTAGACAGATATACAGAGACAGCACTCACAGTTTTTCACAGTCGGGCCCCACTGGGCAGGCGTAGTTTCGTGGATTTTCCCAGCCTGATGTCACAAACAGGGGACCCGGCTTCTGCAAAGCTTAGCCGGTTTTTATGTTCTAGATTTTTATTTTCATCTGTTCACATTCTTTCAGTAATGTTTCCATTGTCTGATCATTTGCTTTAAGGCTCTTTTTCCAATCTCTTCTGCTGTATAAAGTTGTTATGCATCTCATCTTCCAGCTCACTAATTCTATCCTCAACTGCTTTAACCTTATTGGAGAGACATTCCATTGAGGTTTTCAATTCATCTATTGAGTTTTTCAGACCTGTTACTTCAGTTTGGAGTTTTCTGATTTCTATCCTCATATCCTCTTGATTCTTATTAGTCTTCTATTCAACTCGATCTATGCTTTCTTTGAGTTCTGTGAACATTATCCAAATTTCTTCTTTAAACTCCATATCTGAGAGCCTAACTAGGTGATTGGCCATTTTCAGGACATCAGAGTTGCCATCTTCATTCTCTATGCCTGATGTTGGCATGCATTTTTCCCCATTGTCAAGCTTTTATTATCGGTTTTTCTACGTGTTGTGGTGATATTCATCAGCTGAGTGTGTGAAGCGAAGTGGCCATGCTTGTTCCACAGTCTCTGAGCAGGCAAGACTCACCTCAGGAAAAGGCAAATCCTCAGGGAATGATGCTGGAGAAGATCAAAGTTCCCAGGCTGAAGCAAGCAGAGAGAAGGCCCAAGATGTTTGCTGTGCTCCAGAGACACAGCACAGTCAGCTATTTCCACAATCACTGGGCGGGAAGCCTTACCTCATTGTGCTTCCGCTTTTTGTGATATCTGCCTGGAACAAATTCCCACTTCCAGTCATGGATTTCTGCCTTGAACTTCTGCATCCTGTGATGCTCAACTTTTACAATTTTACTTCCTGTGGTGCCCATTGCACTCAAACTTACACTTCCAATTTTGTCCATTGCTTTTCTAGCTGAGAGGCTACAAAGACTGTGCTGGAATATAAAATTTGTACTCCGTGAATGTACTTTGCCTGTCATTGGGCTGCTGTGATGAGAATCTGTGAAGGCCTAATTTTCTCATCTTAAAAACATGAGAACCAGAAGATCCAGTGACAGGAGAAAAAGGGAGAACAGCAATGCACCTGGGGAGTTGCTCTGACCTGTCTGGTCTCAGTTTGCCTAAATTTGATGTCTACAAGGCTCAGTATTTATCTGTTCCCCAATGTGTATGCATAGTGATGGGACTCATAGTCAGAGATTGGTCTTATATCCAATGAGTTCATGGTACCTGACTCATGGGTACCTGAATTTTATGCTTCAGCACTGGGGGACAAGGAAAACCAAGGGGTTAACCCAAATGACAAAGAAAACAGGCAAGAGCCAGTGCATCATCCCAGATCCCTTCTGAGGTAATTTTTGGTTCCATGAAAAGTATAGATTTTGAAACTCACAAGTTGCTTTTTCATAATGCCAACTCAAAATAATTTGCACCTCACTGAGGGGTATAGCCCAAGCTGCCTGTGATGCTGGATGGCTGCTTTTTTCTGAAATCTTCTGTCTTATGCTGGTTGTCTCATTGAGGTACCCCAGTAATTATCTCAGTGTCCTCTTGGACAAGCACCTACATTCTCAGTGCCTGGCTGTCACTTAGCACAGGGTCTCCCATGAACACATTGGAGCCAGCCATCCTGAGAAGCAGTAGGTAAAAGAAATACATATCTCCAGCTCTGGCCCTTCAACCGGATCCCCATGATTGTATCTGCATCACATTGGTGGTCTAAACACTGATCTGCATGCAAGTGTCTATGTTCTACAGTTTTGGAGTCTCAATACTTTTAGGTTATAAAAGCCACAGAGGCAAAATCTTTGTCTCAGCAAGCTATGTATGTGATCTATCTTGAATTCCTAGTGGTCCTGATAATATTAGAAAACTTAGTCTTGAAATGGATATAAAAACTCTAATTTCAGGTTCTCTAAGGAAGAATTGGTTAAAGGGATTAAGGACAGTTATGGAGAATCTTTCAGTGAGTGTAGTACATTCACATTGAGTATCATAAATATTAATCTCCAATACAATCCAAAACATAAACTGGACATACACATGCAAATTACATGGTCCCATGAAACTAATAAGGACAGAAAGTTTTACTGCAATTGGCACTGCCTCCTTGTCTCCCTACACGCTCAGGTTCTCTCTGCAAGCAAGATAGAGACCCCTTGTATATATAGCCTTGTATATCTTGACCTTTGAAAGTCTCAACAGCTGCCATTTTCCAGTGTGTGGGTTAGTCTGCCAACATAGGACATTACAGAGAATTGCTAGTCTAAACTTTATGTTCACGAGAAGTACTATGTTAATCTATCCTGCTCCCCACATCCCCTCCATCAGGTCTCACCATAGATAGAATTTTCCATGGTGACAGTCACTTGTAATGAAAGTCCATCCCACCCACCATCCCCCTTTCTCTGAGCTATAACTCCTGACCCAATGCCAGGAATATTCTAGGAGGCAGGTTCAGGTCTATATCCAAAATTGCTTGCTGGCTTGACTTAGGAAGAATCTAGTAACTCATCAGGATGTCTTGTCTCCATACTGGAAAAGAATTTTAGTGAACAAAACTTCTACAGTTCCCAGAGAGCCTCAGGGCCACTATCAGAATTCTTGTTAATGTGCTGAATGTCTGTACATTAAATGTACTAAATGCCTGGCCTTGTGAGGCGGATCTGCTCAAGCTGGGGCTCACTTTGGCCACATCCTCTCAAATCAGAGTACTACTTTATACCTGAGATTCTTGTTGTGATCTCACTTACACAGAATATGTCTGTCATGAAATCCCTAGACCTTATTCCACAGGAAAATGGAACCTCATTTCATGGGATTATTTTTGTTCTAGACAAGCATTTGCCATGCCCAGTGTCGCCTATACATTTTTCTTCTAGGAGTAATTATAGCTGCTAAGAGAACATTTACTCACATGGACACATATTGGACCTGACTAAAATCTAAAGAGCTGCACACTTCAGGCATGGGCAGTGCTGGTTTTCAGCTCCGATCTCTTGAATTGTCACTTCTCTTGGAAAGTTTTAGTACATTTGGGAAGTCGTAGTACATTTCTGGGGCTCCTCTGTTAAACAACTTTTCTCCAGAACGACATCTATTGCTCTCTTGCTCTCTATTGCTTTCTGGTTTCCCTCATGTTCACTCTCAAAGAGCCTGCCATGCTGTGTGGGTGATCCAAGAAACGCCCACAATGATAGCCTTGTATATCTTGGATTGAGCAGCAGAACAGCTCAGTGACAGTTATTCTCTAATAGTATAATTTTTCTGGGCACCATTTTCATTTTCCATGTGCCTAATACAAGATAGCCATGACTCTGGGTTTCAAATCATCAACATACACTCTGAAGCCCAAGGAAGTAGCCTGGAGCTGTAATAATGGTTGCAAAGTTTGGATAAAAATAAAGTTAAAGTAATCCAATTTCTGATGTTGTGTGTACTCCAGTCATATCTGACAGAGACCTTTCAGCCCATGTCACCTCAGTACATATTACCTGAGTGTCACCTCAGCTCATGTCACCTAAGTGTGACCTCAACACAATATCTCAGCATCTGTTACTTCAGCATAAATCACCTTCTTAGGGCCACCTCAGCAATCATCTCAAAACATTACTTCAGCATATGTCACCTCAATACGTGTTACCTCATTGTATACTCAGTCTACCCTGTGCATCTCACCCAGAATTTCTTTTATTTGAGATATGCTTAGCAATTCAGACTTGCTGGGGATAAGTGTGACTTGATTGCTCAGAATACCATAATGGGTGTCTATCCAGCCTCTCTTTCATTGTTCTTTCTCATGTTACCAATATCCCTTCATGGAATCACACATATTTTTACCATTCCTAATAATGACTGAGACAAAGTTTGAATTTTCAATGATCTTAATTAAGGTTCTTGTTATTGCTCCTAAATGATTTCTTCAAATATTTACATCAATATGTAGCTCAATGACCCTATCCATTCACACTAAAGACCATTTTTTGCTCTCTTTGCACATGTGTCTCTGGTCACAGTTTCTTTTAGCCATTTTTGCACAATAAGTACAGGAACCAAGTTATTTCTAGGAGAAAGCAAATGATGAAGATGTGAGCATGACCTTCAGTGTGCTCCTCTGTTTCTCCTGGACCTGACCTCCTGAATCTTCAAGAAGATGATCACATATGCCTGTGAGCCATGTGCTGCTAGAAAATAAGGGCTTCATTATCTGTGACACAAACCTGGTTTGGAGAGTAGGAAAAACTTAGAGAACCTGTCCCACTTTGAGAACCATTATACAGTCAACTCCAACTCCATTGCCATCTAAATTTACTTGGCTCCAAAATTTTCCTCTCAGAAATGCAATGGCTCATACCATGGCAATATGCTTCCCTTGTTACCATAGTTACCAGTCACATCCACCTGGGATTCCCTGCTGGTTTACTGATTGTACCTTAATCAATATTTGTACTCCACCCTAGAGTGTGATCTGGTGATGGGATATTGGATTATTTCCTACTTGGTATTATTCTCTAACCGTAGGGTGTGGTCTCATTCTTCTCAATAAAAGCAGCAGAAGGAGGAAGTCAGAGGCCCATTCTTCAGTGTTTTTTCACTGAACTACTACTACTACTACTACTACTACTACTACTACTACTTCTTCTTCTTCTTCTGCTTCTTCTTCTTCTTCTTCTTCTTCTTCTTCTTCTTCTTCTTCTTCTTCTTCTTCTTCATTCCTCCTTCTTAGGAACAAAAAGCTTGGATGGTTGAATTCCTTGCTTGAGATTTCCTGAATCCATCATTGTACCTTTTTCACTGTGTAGATTATGATATTTGTTTACAGACTTTGTCTCACCAGATCCTAATTTTGGATCCCTAGGCTTCAGTAACAATTCCTCAGTGATAACATCCTTTTATATTCCTTGTCTTATTTAATCCTTACCCTAGTACGTAGCATACCATTAGAGGCAGAAGCAGTCAGGGGGATAATAAGAGCTATGTATTTCTTCACTGCTCCTCAGCAGCCATACCACAGTATCTTGATGCCAAGGAAGCTAACTAATGTCTCTCTTCTGGGCTGAGAAGTGGTAAACTTTCCACTGTGCCTGAAGAGGGAATATTTGTACAATAGAAACCAGAACTTCCTGAAGCCTAGGAACTGTGGCCCATTTCCCCAGAGACCATACAGTCATTCAAGTTAATTGGTTCATTCCAGATGGCTGTGCCAGCTAAACTAATAGAAACTGAAGAGACTGATGGTAACCCTGCAGAGAAACTCCAGAGTAAGACAGCAGGCTGCTCTAAGGCTGATCATCCCAGGCCAGTTGGTTTTCACCCACATTTGAGTGGCTTTAGGTTTGGATACTCGTCAAGAACAAGTGGTACCAAGTGAATGCATAGAGAAACTTTTTGAGAAATCACCTATCTTGTATGTTCATGCATCTACTGGAGAGTTTCTCAGTTTTATTACTCTTTGGGTTGCTTTTGAATACAACCTAGTGGCTGTGTAGATCCTGGCAGCTGAAACATGTATTTATCAGCATTATTCCCAACCTCAAACGCAATCTTTGGGCATTATTTATTGCTTTGTCTTAGTTAATAATCACCTGGTATCCTTGAGTTGTCCCTAACATCCTGGCATCTGTTTAAAATAATCATCTTCCTCACATTATCACAAAGAAAAAATATGAATATTCTATTGAAACATACAAGGACTGGTGATACATCCTTCAAATGGATAAAGACTTAGAAAATTTCTTTTTCCACACTGTTGTTAACTCCTCAAACTTCTTCAAAGGGTAATGACAATCTTTATAGAAGATCTGATTCTAAACAACTGCCTTCCTTTAATCCTGTGATTAGAAATTTTTCCTTCATACTTCTCATTTCTGTTTTTCATTTCTTCTTATAGTTACTTGAATGCAGACATTTGAGGATAGTGGCTTCAATTTTTGAGAAATATTGCTCAAATAACCTTTGTTTTTAATGAAAATTAATATTACAAATTATAGCATAACAAATAGTGAAAATCAGGATATTTTTTATACACAGACAACACATCTATATATACATATATATATATGATCTTTTTCTTGTGCTGTTTCCTTTTCTAGCATAGCAAACTTTAGATAGAATTCTAATATTTATAACTAATATTTGGGTGTTGTCCAAGCATAAGACAAAATCTGCAGCCAAGATGGGGACTGAGTTTAGATGCTGTTCTGTTTGTGTTACCATTAAAATGAATCCAGATCAAAAAACGCCTGCTTTCAGCTCTCTGTAACAAGCCCTGACACAACCTGATTAGTCTACTTTGTAATTCACTAGAATTCTCTCTCTAACCCTTGGTCAGTGCTTGACTGAATGAGTTTTTATATGCTACGGAGTCTCAACTCTGATATTTACACTTAAGAATATAGGTTCTGTTCTTCACTTTTCTCTGCAATACATGATGATCACTTTTATTTCTTTGTGATTTGCCTCTTTCCCAATGAAGTATAATCACAAGACTATTGTTGACCACAACACCTGCAATGGAATTCATAGAACTCGTCAGTCCTTGCTTAGGGGAGGAGAAAACATGCCATGGCAGTAATTCTAAGTTGTTTCCTTTGTGAGTAGAAAACTAAGTTACAGGACACAAAGGTTAAACCCCCATTCATATCTTCATATGGCTGTTCATTTGAGGTGTGATTAATTAAAAAGGAACAACACTATAGATCAAGCCAAGGGAATTGAGATTCTGTTGTTGTACATGAATCAACTCCACAGATAATGGACATGGCAGTCAACTCCAACTCCACTTTGCTCCTGCCCACCCAGCCTCCCCACATATAATCAGATATGGTGACAATTTTTCAGCTAAAAGATTTCTCTTTATATCCAGCAGTTCATACATCTATGTTTGTGACCTGGATGTTCTTCCACAACAATATTGCATTTCTCCACTGTTGATGTATCACCAGTACTCCATATGTGTGCCTGAGCACTCATCCAGACTGCAATGTCTAGTTCACTGCTGATGGAAATCTGGACTGCTTCCTAGTAGTTATTGAATATTTATCATACAAATAAATTGATATTTAGAATGGCATCTGACCTCATTTATTGTTCCCACTATGTCATCCATCTCACTTTAAAGTAGTACAATATGCATTGTTCTGAAATCAAAACAACTATGAGGTACCATCTCACACCACAGAGATTGGCACACATCACAAAGAATGAGAACAAGCAGTGCTGGCGGGGATGTGACAAGAAAGGAACTCTTATCTACTGCTTGTGGGAATGCCATTTAGTCCAACCTTTATGGAAAGCAATATGGAGATTCCTCCAAAACCTGGAAATTGAGTTTCCATATGATCCAGCTATGCCACTTTTAGGGATATACCCTAGGAACACAAAAATACAATACAAAAATCCCTTCCTCACACCTATATTCATTGCAGCGCTATTTACAATAGCCAGACTCTGGACACAACAAAGATGCCTGTCAATAGATAAATGGCTAAAGAAACTGTGGTCTATATACACAACGGAACATTATGCATCTGTCATGAATCTTTTTCTCTATATGGATGTACATGAAATTTATTATGCTAAGTGAAATAAGTCAGAGGGAGAGAGAGATAGACACAGAATAGTCTCACTCATCTATGGGTTTCAAGAAAAATGAAAGACATTTTTGCAGTAATTCTCAGAGACAAAGAGAGGAGGGCTGGAAGGTCCAGATCATGAAATGAAGCTCACCACAAAGAGTGATGAGTGCACTTAGAGATATAACTACGATGAGAACTATCCTAACAATATGAATGAATGAGGGAAGTAAAAAGCCTGAGTACAGGCAGGGGTGGGGTGGGGTGGGGAGGAGAAAGATTTTGGGATATTGGTGATGGAAATGTTGCACTGGTGAAGGGGGGTGTTCTTTACATGACTGAAACAATTTTTAAAGCATTGTACTGAAATCTACTTGGTCTAGTGTCACGATGGACCCTCTGATTTTGCATGGATCCTTATTCTGAAAGGATGACTGCTTTCTAACCTTTCTCGTGTAAACAACTAATGTTTTTTTTTATATTTAAGTGATGTTAAAACCACTTCCTCTATCAACCAAGGTACATTTCTCCTTTCATCATAAAAATATAGAAAAACTGGTAAAACATGTTAAATTATTGTCACCAGATTGATTATTATGCATGTGACAACCATGAGAGAGAGAAAGTAGATAAGGCACATTAATGCTATGGTGAAGCACCCCCATATTGGAGTGTAAATGCGCTGTGACTAATGTGGCAATTTAGTGGTGTGTTGCCACATTTGCAGTCATGCATAGTTCTTCCTTATGGCTAGTATTGTTGTGTTCTGGTGTGAAGAGTGAGCAGTTTTGTAATCCCAGGTGGAGTGTGAAATGTGATAGCAGTATGTGGAGAGTAAGCACTAGTGCTTCATCACTCAGTATTTCTGAGAACCAAAGAGGAGGGGAAAAGTCAGTCTCTGGAGATGACCTGAGTTGATGATAGGGAAGTGGAGGTTGAGCGTACTCAATAAGAAAGGAAGAGATAAATGCAGTCATAAACTAAAATGTACAACATTTCAAGAGGGAAAAATAAAGAAATAAACTGAAGTCCTGGAACAGGGAGCACCTCCAAGTTTCCTTGATGTTATTTGTGATTGTGAAATATGTAACATACATTGGTAGGACAAAGAATGGGGAAAGAGTATAACTATTTACATATTTAACATATAAAATATATACTTTGTAGGGTGCCATAATATTAGTTAATGGGAGTTTTATTTCTAAATTATAGGAGCTGAAAAGATAGTACAGTGGGAAAAGTGCCTACCTTGCATGCATACAACCCTACTTCCATCCCTGAAAACACATATGGAGTGTTACCATGAAGCAGTGTCAGGAATAATCATTGACACTCTAGGGTGTGGTCCTTAAACCAATGAGGAGTATGATCGAAACTCCAAAACAACTAGTAAATACATACTATTATTAATCAAACAAAAGTTATAAAATGAAGCTATAGATATTGTACACAATCCTAAAAAATATTTTTAAAATGGGTAGCAGTAGACACCCATTCTCTAGATTCTCCAAATAGAAAAAAACACCTGACATATTGAAGCCAATTCACCTATATAATTACAGTATATGTAAGTGTCCAAAATATCCCAATTAAGTAGCAAAGATTATCTTTTTGAATTGAAAAATAACTCCATTTAAATCCATTCTTTTGATACTTCTTTAAACTACCCATCACATTACTAACTTTAGAGGAATAACATACACACATGCACACATAGTTACTAAATAATAATTAGACAAGTGGGTCTATACAAATCTAAAACACTAAATGTGAAAAAATTTAAGCACAGTATAAAATTAGTTTAAATTAGTAAGAATATTAAAAATAACAAAATTCTGGCCCACTTCTCTGATCTCTAACCTTAATTAATCCTGAATATCCACTGATTAAATATATAGCTGTTTTTCTTTCCTGTCTCTTATCACTGTAGTGTGACCTTGTTATATTTTCTGTTTGGGATTCTTTTTGTTCTCTTACACTTGCACAAATTGTATCTTATGCAAATTTTAGAAAAAGTCTCAGGTCTCTCACACTTATTCATGAATAATGGTTGTTTCTCAAGTATACCTTTAGTATAACCCTGGTGACAGACAGTGTTACACTATTAGTCTTGACATAAAAGTAATTGTTAGGCAGATGGATAAATTGTGCAAAGTCCAGGTGAAAAATTCACAGAATCAGCTCATCATTTCTTGTAGAACATTTGCTTACAAAAAATCACATAGTGTATCACATTTCTCTATCTTATAGATAAGATGAGATGTGGTCCTGGATTACATGTTTCTTCCTTACTTTTTCCCTACTTTTCTCTGTCCCATTATTTCTCTAAATAAAGTTATTTACTTAAGAAATAATATATTATTAAAACATTATTTGTCACTGAAGTAGTTACATATTAAAAGAGTAATGGAAATCCTCTCCAGGCTTTTCACAAGACTCAAAGTGGTATATAATCATGGCCTCCATACAGTCTCCATTAAATTAGATTAAGAGATATATTGTATAAGTACACAATTACTATAATACTCTTCAAATTGTTTCATAGGCAAATTAGGTTTATTCCTCACTGTCACTTGCTGTTTTTGTCTATATTTAGAGAGGGAAGATGCAATTTCTCCATTGGAGATACTAGTGAAGGGATAATAAGTAAGTCACATTTACTGCATTTTTAAGTGTCTTTCAAATATATGTAAAATGACTATCCCATGTTACTGATATATTTTATAGTATAATTTCTATATGATCAAGAAATAGTAAAACTGATCTAATGAGATCCACCTTTCATCTCCCAAACCACGAGGACTCAAGTTTTGTGGGGGTGGGGCACAGGGAACTCTGAGACTTCATTTCAACAGTCAGAGCCCATGTAAAGGAGACCCTCTCTCAACCCTCCACCCAGGATTCTGCAGCTGCCACCACTGACGCTCCAGCTTCTCCCTCTTGTAGAGGTTTGTGGGAACCGCCATTCACCCTCAGTCTCTCAAATCGCAGAGATGTTTCATTTTATACCAAATGGTTCTAGCCATATTGGACCTAGCATTTCTTTTTCTAACAGATGGCCAACAGACACATAAAAATATGTTCATCATCACTTATGATTAGGGAAACCCAAATCAAGACAACAATGAGATATAATTTTACACCAGTATGAATGGCACATGTCAAAAATAATGTGAACAATCGTTCTTTGTGGAGATTGGCAATAAAGGAACTCTCATCAACTGCTGGTGGGAATACTGCTTGGTCCAACCCCCATAGAAAGCAGTATGGAGGGTTCTCAGTAAACTCAAAATTGAGCTGCATATGACCCAACAATCTTTCTCTTGAGTATCTATCCCCAGGACAGAAGAACATTCATACAAAAGAATGTGTTCACACCACTATTCACTGCAGCACTCAGTACAATAGCTAAAACTTGGAATCAACCTGTATGTCCAACAACAAACAAGTGGATCAGGAGATGTGGTACATACAAAATAGAATACTACAAAGGGTAAGAAATGATACAATCACGCAATTTGCAGCAACATGGATGAAACCAGAAGATATTATGTTAAATGAAGTAAGCCATAAAATGAATAAATGTTGTCATTTATATGTGGTATTTAGAATACTTGCACAAAGAAACACAATGGTCTAAATGGCAGATACCTTGAAACCATAGGTGCCAGGGTATAACGAGGAGAAGAAAACAAATTAAGTGAACGAGGTGAAATTTTATAAAAGCCTTTATTTTCCTTTTTGTAAATATTTTTTTTTGTTTTCTCAGCCACACCTGGTAACACTCAGGGGTTACTCCTGGCTCTGTGCTCAGAAATAGCTCCTGGCTTGGGGGACCATATGGGATGCCAGGGGATTGAACCACTGTTCATCCTAGGCTAGAACATGCAAGGCAGATGCCTTTCCACTTACAGCATCACTCCGACCCCATTGCTTTTAAAATAATTTTTATTATAACCAAAGTGAATTATAAATCTTTCACAGTAATAGTTAAGGTACATAGTGACATTGAATCAGGGGTATTCCCACCACCAGTGTTGTCCTCCCTCAACCCCTGTTCCCAGCATATCCCCCTTACTTTGCTCCTGGACTGCTAGTATAAATGGTCCCCTCTTTGTATAGCTTGTTGTAAATTATGTATCAATTCTATTGTCATTGACTATGGGTTTGGTATTTAAGTCTGATTATTTTCTTTTTATACTTCAAAGAAACCTGCAGGAATAGAAACAGCTGTTTAGATTGAACAGGTGTTCATTCAACTTCTCATTATAGTGGTGTATGCTCTTAAGTTTTTATCCACAGAAACAAGTGCAGAAAGTTTTTAGAAGCCTGGAACTCCCACTAAAGTGCTCACTATTAGAATGTTTTAGTGTCTTAATTTTATTATGTCTAAAATAACTCTTTAAATTCTTTGTTCACAGTGGTTCTCAAATATAAATTTTGGTCATCCTCATTTTTCATTTCAGTGCTCTATCATATTAGACTTCAAACGCAATGCTCAATATGGCAATATCTTGACAAATACTCTAATTTATCCATTTACCTTTGATTATGCTGATATTATGATCCAATGATTATATCCATAGAGACCACTAGAATAACAGCTGCACATCATATTCTTTTTTTTACAGACTCTGTTTATTGAGTATGTTTTTTACAATTAATGTTTTCGATTCAATCTAGTTTACTATTATACCATAATGCCCATTATATGTCAGTTTGCTTTCAAGAAAAGATCTCCAATGTCTTTCTATATGTGTGTGTATGTGGTGAACTCCTCTATGTCTGTCTCATCTGTATTGAACATAATTCCTGCCTATATTGTATATAGTCCCTACTATATATATAATCCTCCTCCGCCTCCCACCTTACAAATTTTCTTCTATCATCTTATCCCCTTAACCCTGATCCATTAATCTTCCTATTTAATGATCTTTACCTTCAGTTCTTAACTCTTCAGGAACTTGAACCTCACCCTTCCCCAACAAGCTGGCATCTGGCTTCCAAAGTGAAGGACATTTTTCCAGTCTGCCATGTCTCACCCAGGAAGAAGTGGAAGCCTTTTTTTTTTTCACCTTTTCTCATGATGGACTGTGGCTTGCTACCAGATTCAGCTCCTGAGAGACCCTCAGCTCGAGGACACTATCAATCCCTGGCTTCTATAAACCATATTTCAGACTCCACAAGACTATGGCATGAGCTAAAATTGTGCTCTGGATTTTATTTCCCCCAAGACTATATCAAAAGACTTAAAGGGGTACCTATATTTTCTTTGTTTGTTTCTGCAGATGCATTTTCTTAATATTTATAATACTTAGTATTTATTTCTATAAGTAGAGATAGCTTCCATCATCTCCTTTTTTGGGATCTGCTTAGTAGAAAATTGTACTAGAAAAGTCTTGTTTGGGATAAGAGTTCAGGTTAAAACCAGGTTATAGCGATTGTTTAGCTTTTTTTTTTTTTTTTTGGGGTCACACCCGGCGGTGCTCAGGGGTTACTCCTGGCTGTCTGCTCAGAAATCGCTCCTGGTAGGCACAGGGGACCATATGGGACACCGGGATTCGAACCAACCACCTTTGGTCCTGGATCGGCTGCTTGCAAGGCAAACACCTCTGTGCTATCTCTCCGGGCCCGATTGTTTAGCTTTTTATTTTTACCCCCATATGTACAAGTAGTATCATATGGCATTGTTTTTTTTTTTTTTTTTGTATCATAGGCACACTAAAATGGGAAATCTTACATATAGAAAGACATTATTATCTAATAGGGATAAGAACTCATAAATTTTATAATGCAGAGGCACTTTTCACCCTGAACATTTGTCATGGGACTTTACTGAGACCTCAATTGATCAGGAACCAATCATCCAATCTTAATCCTTGGATCCCATCCTTAGAACTGACATGTTTAACTGCACCAGCTCCAGGAACCAAACTCCCCTTAGGGTAGGCCCTAATGCTGCCCTGGCACCAACTTGCTCGAAGGTAGGTTCATATGAAAGCTGGACAATGAGGAAACAGCATCAATTGCTCTATTGGCAGATTTTCCTGCCTTGCCACCTAATGGTGAGATGAAATCAGAAAATGCTCCATGACACCTGGCTTCAATTTAGGATTTGTGCAAAAACCAAGATCTCTAATTGCAGAAGCCTGACTATGACAACAGCAACTGAGTAGAACTTTCCTGGGACCATAAAGAAAGACCTTGGGGTTGGACAATTAGTATGCCCAGAGCCAGTAGTTGGTCATATACTTCATGATAGAAACAACCTAGATGTTGTTTTTCTTTTTAGACCAAAGTATTTCTTTTCTAGTTTCCCCAACATTTATTCTACCTATGCTAACAAACTAACAAACAAAACCTGCCACATACACCCTTATATTTTAATTTTAATTATATTGTCTAGACAGGGGGTCCCACCTTTTTCATAAAACAATGGGACATGAGTCACTTTGTTTTACCTCATTTTTCTATCTTTTAATTTTAATATGATTTATTGAGGAAAATCTACATAACTAAATTATAAGTACACCATTCAATTGACAGTAAAATGGGGGGTGTTAAAATCACTGAAGAAAGATTTGGGACATGAACACAAAAAGCTGTAGAATTTAAGGTCCAGAACTTCTTTTTTAATGTCAGCTCATCAAGAAGAGAGCAGTGCTCATTGTGGTAGAGCCTTCTGTAGCAGATGTTGAAAGAAGTCTGGAGAAGGCTTCAGAGACCTAGTGGGATGAAGTCTAGAGCACTCCAAATGGATCCAATTTAGCTCCTGTATTTGTGCTTATTTCATGTTTACCTCATATTTCTACATCTTTCTACAAATTAAGAAAAGAATAAAAAGTGGATGGGGCCCAGGAGCCAGTGGTCTCAGGTGCATTGGGTGAAAAAAATGGACAGAACTAAATTCCCAAAACAAAGTAAATGACAATAGATTCAAGAAATCCAAACTATAACAAGCTAAACACAAAATGGTCCTATTACATTTGTAGTGCAGGGGGCTAAGGGTAGAGGCATAGGATACATACTGGAAACTTTGGTGTACGGAGGTCAACACTGGTGGTGGGAATGGCCCTAATTCACTGTCACTATATACCTGAAATACAATTATAAAGATCTTGTAATTCACAATGGTCTCAATAAAATATTTTTACATGAGACAATGAAACTTTATTTGAGGCAAAGCTGATACTATAAATTCACACAGCATGTTCAGAGTATAAAAAAGGCACATTTAAGTAAAAGCTCAAGTATTCCAAACTGAATGATGTATTGTAATAGTTAAATTTTATACACTGCAGAGATAGCCAGATGTTATAAAAATAAAATATTTTATATCTTACCAAAAGAACAGGCTTTCCATTCACATGGGCATACTCATAAACATGTTTGTTTACACACAAGCACACATCTAAATACATCTATAAGTACAAATACATATCTGTGTGCACACATGTACAAACTTTCATGCACATTCACAAAAATTCTATTATTCATGACTCTGTTGTGAGGAGATCAGACTGCATTCCAATAGCAAGCCCACTAGTGTTCATCTGCTATCTCACTGTGATGTGATTCCACTTCAGTACAATTAGATTGCACAACTTAACTATAACTGACTCTGACTCTGACATATCAGCAAAGGTGAATCCAGGGGGTATGTTTCATTCCCCACCTGCATCATTCCCACCTGGTTCTGGTTTTTTGTTTTGTTTTGTTTTTTTTTTTTTTGTTTGTTTTTTTTTACCAAAATGAGTGAACTGTGCAGCTCAAGAAGTGGCAAAAACTATTAGGCTAGGTGGTGGGTGGTCTTTCTTTTCTACCAGCTCAGCAGTGGAAGCACTGTCTGGAAATTGGCAGCTTTCAGGACCCTGTTAGTAGAAGGAAGAAGAACTGAATAAGAAATATTGCAACAAGACAGCTTTCAGTCAGAAACAGTCACCTCATATCAGGAACCTTCTTGAAAATAGATACTCTTAGAAGTACTAGAAATAGAAATCAGACAAGAGAAGGAAATTAAAGGAATCCAAATAAGGAAAGAAGAACTTAAACTATCTCTATTTGCAGATGATATGATGAAATGCATTGAAAACTCTAAAGAGTCCATAGCAAAACTCCTCCTAGAAACAATAAACCAATATAGCAAAGTGGCCAGCTACAAAGTCAATACATAAAAGACAGTATTGTTCCTCTATACAAATAATGAAGAAAAGGAGAAAGAGATTGAGGAATTGATTCCATTTAAAATAGTATCTAAAAATATCAAGTACATAGGCATCAACCTAACAAAAGAAGTGAAAGATCTATACCATGAAAATTTCAAAACAATTCAGAAAGAAATTGAAGAGGATCTAAGAAAGTGGAAGAAAATTCCATGCTCATGGTTAGGAAGAATCAACATCATCAAATGACTATCTTACTTAAATTACTATACAGATTCAATGAATACCTATCCAAATTCAAACATCATTTTTAAGGACTTAGAACAATCAATTATAAAATTTTATGGAACCATAGGAAATGCAGGTTATCCAAATACATGCTGAAAAAAAAAACATAGGTGGCATTTCTTTATCTAACCTGAAGCTTTACTATAAAGTCATAGTTATCAAAACGGCATGGTATTGGAACAAAGTTAGACTCTCAGACCAATGGGACAGAATAGAATACCTAGCGACATGCCCCAAAATATATAGTCAACTAATATTTGACAAAGGTGCCAAGAATCTGAAATGGAACAAAGACAGTCTCTTAAATAAATGGTGTTGGAACAACTGGATAACTACCTATAAGAAACTAAAGATTGACCCATACCTCACAACTTATACAAAAAAGTCAATGCAAAATGGATTAAAGACCTTGAAATCAGACCCAAAACTATAAAGTTCAGTAGAAAAATGTATGCAGAACACTTCAAGACTTATACATCAAAAAAGTCTTTAATGATAAAATGCCAATAGCAAGAGTTACAGCATCAAACCTAAATAAATGGGACATCAAACTAAAAAGTTTCTGCATGGTGAAAGAAGCACTGGTTAAACTAAAAGACAACTAGAAAAATGGAAAAAAATTGCACTTAACATATCAGATAAAGAGTTGATACCTGGGATATACAAAGCACTCAAAAATGTTAGCTCCAAAAAACCTAATAAAGTCATAGAAAAATGGGGAGAATAAATGAATAGACACTTCTCTGAGAAAGATCAACAAATGACAATAGACAGATGAGTACATGTCCACCATCACCACTCATCATTAGTGAAATTCAAATCAAGACAACAATGAGGTATCATATTACATCATTGAGGATGGAACATATCAAAAATAACATGATCAATCTCTTTTAGATGGGATGTGGTAAGAAAGAAACTCTCATCCACTGCTGGTAGGAATGCTGCCTGGTCCAACCTTTACAGAAAGACAGTACAGAGGATGCTCAGTAAACACAGAATAGAGCTCCCATATGACCCAGCAATTGCACTTTTGGGTATCTATCCTCAAGACAGAAGAACATCCAACCCAAAGTATGTATGCAAACCCCTATTTATCGCAGCACTAAGCATAATAGTCAAAATTTGGAATTAATCTTGATGTCCAACAAAAGATAAGTGCTTATCATAAAGATGTGGTATTATACAAAATGGAATACTACAGAGCAATTAGAAAAATACAATAATGGATTTTGAAGCAACATTGATGGATCTGCAAAATATCATATTAAATGAAGTAAGCCAGAAGAAAGATAAATACAGGATGATAGCATTTCTCTGAGGTATTTAAAATACACACCAGGTCAGTCTAAGTCAAAAAACAGGGCAGAGAATGTAGAGCCTGTCATTCTTACTCCCAAAGGCACCAATACTGAAATATGGCACTGTTCCCATTTGCATCATCATAATAAAAGGGGGAAATTTTATGTATAGAAGCAAATTATTATCCACTAGGAATAAGAGCCCTTACATTTTATAGTACAGGGCACCTCACATCCTAAACACGTGTCATGAGGACCCAACTCCATATAATCAGGCAGAAACCATCGAATCCTGAATCTCAGATCCCAAATGAAGACCCATACATCTCCCTGCAACAGCACCAGGAACAAAATTCCCCCTAGGAAATCCCTAATACTGCTCTGGCACCAACTTTCGACAGGTTGATACAAAAACTTAACAATGAGAAAACAGCAAAAACTTGATCCAAGAAAGGTCGCCCCATCGCATCACTTAATGGTAAGATGATATCAGAAGACATACCATCCTTTGATCTGTGCATAAACCACAATCACTAATTACAGAAGATGGACTATGACAACCACGACTGAGAAGAAGCTTTCCTGGGACCAATAAGAAAGATTCTAGCTGCTTCAGCCTAGGATTTATACAGAAACCAAGATCTCTAATCCCAGAAATATGACTTTGACAATTATGACTGAGCAGAACTTCTGGTGCCATAATGAAAGACTTTAAAATCTGTGTAAAAATCAAGATCACTAATTACAGAAGACTGACTACAACAAGCAGATAAAACAGATTTTCTAGAGCCATAACAAAAGATTCTATCCTAGGTGTTGTCCCATGATCTGTTGAAATACCAAGGTCTCTAGCTACAGAGGACTGAGTTTGTCATCCACAACTGCGAAGGAAGTTTCCTAGGACCAGAAAAAGACCTTGGGGTTTGAGAATGAGCTTGTATGGATCTCATAGTTGCTCCCAAGACAGTATGCTTCAAGGATGGAGAAACCCTGTACCTCCTTGGCCAAGGGAGTCTTCTAACTTCCCCAATACATTTTTGGGCCTATGAAAAAACAAAAAACAAAAACAAAGCCTAACCAAACCAGACCTTCCTTTTTCCCTATTTTTCTTGTGCTTGTGGTTTTGGGGATAATTTTTTTTAGCAAAGAGTTTGTTAAAAAAATTTTTTTTTGGTTTTTGGGTAACACCTGGTTACTCCTGGCTCTATGCTCAGAAATCGCTCCTGGCAGGCTCAGGGGACCATATGCAATGCTGGGATTCGAACCACTGACCTTTTGCATTCAAGGCAAACGCCTTACCTCCATGCTATCTCTCCGGCTCCTAAAATAATTTTTATTGTGACCAACTTGAATTATAAATCATTCACAGTAATATTTAAGGTACATAGTCACATTGAATTAATTAGGGGTATTCTCACCACCAGTGTAACCCTCTCTTCACCCCTGTTTCCAGAATCCCCCCCTTTGTCCCCTAGACTGCTTATATAATTGGTCCCCTCTGTGTATAGCTTGTTGTAGATTAGGTAGCAATTCTGTTGTCATTGACCTTTTTTGTGGTGTTTAAGTTTTATCATTTTATTTTTACTAGAATTCTGTACCCAGCAAAAATCATTTTCAGATGTAAAAAACATATATAGAGCTTCACTGATAAACAACAGCTCAGAAACTTTAAGACTTAAAAAACACCGTTAAAAGAAAATTTAAAAGATCTATTTTAAGAAAAGACTGACCAACATACACTCCGAACTACTACACAAAGATGGCAATAAATCACATGACAATTATCTCTCTCAATGTCAATGGACTAATGCACCAGTTAAGAGACACAGAGTGGCTAAATTGATCAAAACACTGAATCCAACCTTCTGCTGCCTATATGAAACACACCTGAATAATAAAAACAAACAGACTAAAATTAAAGGCTGGAGGAAAATCATCCAAGCAAACAACACCCAAAAAAAAGAGCTGGAGTGCCAATACTAATATCAGATACTAATATCAGATAACACTAACTTCATACTCAGAAAAGTTGTAAGGGACAACGATGGACATTTTGCAAGTTATTAGTATACATATATATACACTAGTATACATATATCATATACATAGTATACATACATAATATACATATACATACATATACATGGTGTGCATATACATATTAAAGGGATATGTATACTATGTATATGTATGTACATATGTACAGCAAGAAAAAAATCACTTTTCTAAACATATATGCAACCAATGAGGGGCCAGCAAAATAATTAATACAATTGTTGACAAATCTTAAAAAGGTTATGAATAACTACACAATGATTGTGGGAGACCTCAACAAGGACCTATCAACACTTTAAAGGTCAACAAGACTGAAACCCAACAAAAATATACTAGACCTAAAAAGAGAAATGAAAGAAAGAGGCCTAGTAGATATATAGAACTCTCCACCCTCGGAAATTAGGATACACGTTCTTCTCCAAGGTACTTTGATCATGCTCCAGGATAGAATACATGCTGGCACATAAAACATACCTCCATAAAATCAAAATGATAGAAATTTTACAGGATATCTTCGCTGACCACAAGTCTCTGAAATTAGATGTGAACTACAAAGGGACACAAAAGAAAAACTTTAACAGCTGGAAATTAAACAACCTACTACTAAACAACCAGTGGGTCTGAGATGAAATCAAAGAAGAAAATAAAACCTTCCTGGAAACAAATGACAATGAAGACACAAACTATCAGAACTTATGGGACACAGCAAAAGCTGTCTTGAGGAAGAAAATTATAGCTTAGCAATCACACATCAGAAAAAAAGAAGGGGCATATATGAGAGCTTATTAAAGCACCTCATAGAATTAGAAAGTGATCAATAAAAGGAACCAAAAATAGGAAGAAAGAAGGAAATAACAAAGCTGAGAGCAGAAATCAATAAAATAAAAAACAAAAACAAAAATCCTATAGATCAACGAAAGCAGAAGTTGGTTATTGGAAAAAATAAACAAGATTGATAAACCGTTGGCAAAACTAACAATGAGAGAGAAAGAAATTTGACAATCCACATCAGAAAAGAAAAGGGGAGATCACTACAGATATTACGGAGATTCAAAGGGTAATCAAAGACTACTTTGAGAAACTTTATGCCACTAAACACTAGAACCTGGAGAAATGGATAAATTCTTGGACTCTTATAACCTTCCTAAGTTGAATAAGGAGGATGTAGCATATCTAAATATGCCCATCACTATTGAGGAAATTACAACGGTAATCAAATGTCTGCCCCCCCCCAAAAAAAAACAACCACAATTGCCTATAACACCACCAGGAAGCAAACCTCTACCAGGAGGACCCTACTGCTACCCTGGCATTGACGTAGTCCAAAGAGTGTTCTCTTAACATTCATATGACTCAGTAACTACAACAACCTGCTTGCAAGGCAGGACGCTTCACATCTAATGGTGAGATGAAACTAGACAACACTCCACATCATCTTGACTTCAATGAAAGAAATGTACAAGATACCAGAATCTTTAACTTCAGAAACCTGACACCAACAACAGCTAATGTTCTAAAAAAAAGTCACTGAGACCATAAAGTATGACTCAAGGGTTGGACAACCTATTATGCCAGGAACCCAAAACTTCAGGGATAAGGTCTCCTTGTATTTCGGCCAAGGCTTTTTCTTTCCAATTCCCCTATTTTGCTGGGTCTATGCAATCAACAATTGCCAGTCTCACACCATTATTACTGTATTTTTTAACTTTCATGCTTCTTTTTTCAGAGAACTTACTAAACTTTCTGCTGGTGCTTTAATGAATTCGTTGTGATTCAATAATTTTCAGAACTATACTTGCTACTGAACTTATTCTTCTTTTCTTTCTCTTCCATCTCTTTAGTTTTTCTTTCAATTTTCTATTTTATTTAAATCATGTTGCTTTTGGTCTTTCTAAAATAAATGTATTATGATCAATTATGTCAATTTTGTAATGTTTTTTCTTTAAATAAATTAAAAATGAAAAATAGGAAAAAAGGGATAAGGAAGGAGGATAGGTGTGACAAGGTTTTTGCTTCTCTCTCTCTCTCTGTGGGTGTGTGTGTGTGTGTGTGTGTGTGTGTTTAGGCACAGTAAATATTGAGTAAATTAGAAAAGAAATTCTCCTCGTCTAAGAGATACAGTGTTTCTTCACCCTTGAAGCATACTGTCATGGGAACAACTACAGACTCTGTACATACTCATTTTCACATTCCAGGGTCTTTATACGGTGCCAGTAAACTTTCCATTCATTTGTGATTGATAAAATCGGGCCTCTGTAACTAGAGATTATGATATTTGCACAGGTCATAGGATGAAGCCTAGAATAGCTTCTTTTTTTATGATTCTAGAAGTTCTGTTCCATCACTGTTTTTGTAATTAGTCTTCTGTAATTGGTGGTCTTTTTTTTTTTTCACAGATCCTAGGATAAAGACTAGAATAGAGTCTTTCATTATGGTTCCAGAAGTTCTGCTCAGTTGCAATTGTCAAAGTCAGAACTCGTTCTGCTGCTGTGTTTTTGTCATTGCATGTTTTGTTTTTTTATTTATTTTTGTTTTTGTTTTTCCTGTTTTTCTTTTTTTTCTTCTGACCTAATATGTATAGCCTCTAAACAGATCCCCAGAATTATTTTTCCTTCTTTCTTTCCTTTATTTTTCCAACAGAACCACAGAACTTAAATAAACTTGTTCTCATAACTTGAGGGAAAAATGGATGGTACCAGGAACAACCAGTTGTATGAACATTGAGTGGAAATAAAAATGATTAGACTTAAGCACCAAATCCAACAGAATCAATACCCAATCTACAGCACAAAGAAGACCTCTCACACTAGCAGTTCAAGGGGCAAAAGGGGGAGGTATGTGATTCATGCTGGGAACAGTGGTGAAGGGAGAATAATACTGGTGGTGGGAATGGACCTGCTTCTTGGACACTATGTATGTTAAATATTACTGTAAAAGACTTGTAATTCACTTTGATCACAATAAACATTATTTAAAAATAGACCCTCTGGGATCCTTGTTGAGACCCACCTTCCCCAAAATTGTCCTCTTCAGCCTGTATTTTAGTGTTTTAAGGTCATGGATGAATTCTCTAAATAAACATCTGGTCTGCTACAGTGACTGAGTTAAATGCCTCAGGAGGGGGACTGAAATCTGGCAGATGTAAACTCTGCAGAGAGGGTTTGTATCTGGGAAGAGAAAGGAAGTGTGTATGTGGTTTTAAACTTGGCTGTTGTACTAGTCTTGAACAGCACAGTTTTGAAGGAGCCGTTTTTGTTCTTTATTTTTGTGATACATTTTTTTGGTTTTTGAATTTTGGGCCACATCTGGTGACATTCAGGGGTTATTCCTGGCTATGCACTCAGAAATTGCTCCTGGCTTGGGGGACTGAGCCGAGGTCCATCCTGGGTTTAGCCATGTGCAAGGGAAATGCCCAACCACTGCACTATTGCTTTGGCTCCTCTTCAAAATAACTATATGCAATGTAAGGGCAACAGAATTTCTTGTGGCAGGGATACTGGTGCAGTTGGCCACATAAGCACTCTCAGTTTCTGCTACCATTTAGTTGATTCATAATTTATGGCAAATTGTTTAAGTAGAGACATCATTTGCTTTTCAATATCTCACTAAATATATTTAGATAGCTTAATTGAAGCCAAACCATTATTTTGTTCAATCTGTGTTGTCAGTTGCAAAATTTTTAAGGAAAAAATATACCAGGTTCAGACCTCATATTTATCTGCTTCTGTTTTTCTTTAAATCTGGAGATATGAAGCTACTGAAATGAATGGTTATAACGGGAAATCAACAAAGTAAAGAGTAATTTTGATGATTTCTTCTTGGCATTGCAATTAGATCCAGTACACTTGATGATGAAATAAAAAATAGTTACACAAAGCCATTAATTTCCTTCCTATCTTCACAATTTTAATTAGAAACATTTAATTAGAGTTGGCTAAAATTTCTCAAGAAGATTGCAGAATCCATATTTAAGCTACTTGTTTCTAAGGAAATGCATTTTCATTAGTTTCTAAATAAAATAAATAGCTGCCATGGTTGTAGGTATTTCATAAAGAACATTCTTGTCAAAATCATCTTTTATCTCAAAATTTATTGGATATCAAGGTTCTCCAAGGATTTATTAGTTATTAAGCTTTTGCAATTTTTAATTGTTATAATAAATAAGAGGCCATTTTACTGTATTCATTGAATTTTAAATTATGTCATAATTTTTATGGCAAGCAATAAATGTACTTAATGCTCTTGATTCTATTTCAACACTGAATTGTTTTAACTCTTCTAATCCTGAGCGTTTGTGATGTAGATTAAAATGACATAGAAATCTGCTTAATTATTTGATTAAAGCAACGTTTCCCAATTATTGAATGTAGAAGTCTTTTAATCTTTGAAATTTGAAAACAAATAGATTGTTTTCAGATATCTTTGATAGAGAACAATATTTTAAGTTATTTTATTTTACTCATAATCAAAACATTGTGCATTGTGCATTGATAATTTGAAAAATTAATACTTTCTAAACTTTATGTTTAAAAAATAAATATTATTTATACCAGTAACTAAAATAAATTTAAGTCTATGCTTTCTAACTAAAAAATTTATCTAACATATTTATTTTAAGTAGCTTAGCATCCTACATGGCTCACAAGATATCACCAACAAATTTTATTTTGTAGGTTTTATATTGTTTGGAGTCATATTTGGCAATATTCAGGGGCTGCTCCTCGCTCTGTGCTAATGATTTGATAGAAGCAGTATTTGGGTAGGAGTTGAGGAGAGAACCATGCAATGCCAGAGACTGATTGCAGAGTTTTTTCATATAAAGCATGTCATCAGCCTGTCATTATATCTCTTGACTCTCCACTAATATGGAAGAGGGAACATCTGGTGGTGCTGGTTGTCAAACCTGTACCTTCCACACTCAAAGTTTGTCAAATTATGAACACACTATGCAACCCTCCACTTATATTATTAAATATGTAGTATTTATCTTTTCAGTGTCTATGCTTATAATAAAGAAAAAATAAATTGTAGTTTATTTGATCAGATAATATTTGAGAAGACATATGGATTTATTTAATAGGTAGTTATGGTCATTGGCAAGAGCACTGAAATTTTCATATATAAATTCATGCATTTTACTTTTAAGTATTTTTCAGTTATGTACACTTCAAACAAATTTTCAATGTTTAGAGGCTAGAGTTATGGCTCAGTGGTAGGGCGTTTGCTTTGTATACGGCTGACCCAGGATGGACCATGGTTTAATCCCCTGATATCCCATATGGTCTCACGAGCCAGGAGCAATTCTGAGGCAGAACAAGAAGTAACCCCTGAGAACCACAGGGTGTGCCCCCCAAAAAAAACCTTCAATGTTTAAAATCAACCTTTTCTAACCATACAAAGACAGATATGTATACATATTATAAAATATTATTACAGTAATATATAGCAAAGGGAACATAACTTAATTCCACATGATTTTCCCAAAGTCACAAACTTTAGTAAAAAAATGTTTTGCAATAGTTAACATTCATTCAATAATTTACTTTAGGAATTAATAAAAGTGCAATATATGTGGTGTTAGAAAATAGTACATATTTTTGTGTTTCTAGGGTATATTCCTAGGAGTGGTATAGCTGGATTGTATGGGAGCTCAATTTCCAGTTTTTGGAAATTGCTCTCCAGAAAGGTTGAACTAGTCGACATTCCACAAGCAGCAGATAAGAGTTCCTTTCTCACTGCATCCCTGCCAACACTGCTTGTGATGTGTGCCAATCTCTGTGGTGTGAAGTGGTACCTCATTTTGTTTTGATTTGTATCTCCCTGAACAAATCCCTTCCTTACACTTAAATTTATTGCAGCACTATTTACCATAGCAAGACTCTGGAAACAACCAAGATGCCCTTCAACAGATGAATGGCTAAAGAAACTGTGATACAATACACAATGGAATATTATGCAGCAGTCAGGAGAGATGAAGTCATAAAATTTTCCTATACATGGATGTACATGGAATCTGTTATGCTGAGTGAAATAAGTCAGAGAAAGAGAAAGATGCAGAATTGTCTCACTCATCTATGGGTTTTAAGAAAAATGAAAGATATTTCTCAACAATTTTCAGAGTAAAAGAGAGGAGGGCTGGACGTTACAGCCCACTTCATGAACCTCACCACAAAAAGTAATGAGTTTAGTTAGAGAAATAACTACATTGCAAACTATCCTAACAATGAGAATGTATGAGGGAAATAGAAAGCCTGTCTAGAGTACAGGTGGGGGCAGGGAGAAGAGGAGGAATATTTGGGACATTGGTGGTGGGAATGTTGCACTGGTGATGGGGGGTGTCATCTGATATGACTGAAATCCAGCCACAATCATGTTTGTAAACAAAGTGTTTAAATAAAAATATTAAAAATTAAAAAAAGGAAATACTGAAATATTTCATTAAAATTTTAAAAAAGAAGATAGTACATAGAGAGACTGAGGGGGCTTGTGGCTTGTGCGTGTTTCTCTACTTTTCTGTCTCCTGAACCTCTCCTGAGAGGGCCGAGAAGGACCCAGCAAAAACTCTCTCCTGGAGGTGCCCATGCCAGGGGCCAAGAGGGACTGGGTGAGTGAAAAACTGCTATCAGCGGTACCCTGGCACAAAGGCAGGTGGGAGAAATCTGCTGCTGCTGTGAGATTACCAACTGGGAGAGTCTAAGGGGGGCTGTTGCCTGTTCGTGTTTTTTTACACTTATGTCTCCTAAACATCTCCTGAGAGGGCCAAGAATGGCTCAGCATAAACTCTCTCCTAGAGGCTCCACTTTACTTTGTGGCCACGAGCTCTTTCTAACTAATGAACCCCATCATAACACACAAAACTATCACACTGCAAGCATGAAAATGGGAAAACATCACAGGCAAAACCATGTACAGAGAATGAAGATGAAAACTCTGATACCCAAAAAACACTCTTGGAAACAAATGACCATGAAGACACAAAATACCATAATTTATGAGACACAGCAAAAGTGGTGCTAAGAGGAAAGTTTTGCTTGATTTGGTTCTGCTTAGTAAGAAATTCTACTAGAAAAATCTTGCTTGGGTTAAAAGCTCAGGTCAAAATCAGGGCACAGAGATTGTATAGTTTGTCATACTTAGCCCCAAATGCAGAAACAATATAATATGGAGTTCGTACTTTTTGCATAAACACTAAAAAGTAGAAATTTTATGCATAGGAACAAGCTTCAATATACTAGGATAAGAACCCATAAAATTTATAATACAGAAGCATCTCACACCATGAACATTAGTCAGAGGATTTGACTTAAACCTCATATGATTGGGCATCAACCTTCTAACTCAAACCCCAGGTCCCGACCAGATCTAGAACTGATACAATGCCCTGCAATAGCACCAAGAATCAAACTTCCGCTAGCATGCCCTAATACTACTCTAGCATCTATTTGCCTCAGCCTAGGTTGATACAACATCCTGATGATGAGGAAACAGCAACAACTTTATCTAAGGACAAATTGCCCTATCTCATCACTTAAAGGTGAGATGAAATCCAAAGACACTCCTTTGATCTGCGCAAAACTGAAGATCATTAATTATAGAAGAATTACTTTGACAACCGCTATTGAGCAGAACTTTCTCTGGGACCATAAAGAAAGACTATCCTAGGCTTCATACTAGTATGTGTGCAAAAACCAAGATATCTAATTGCAAATGTCTGACTTTTACAACCACAACTGAAACCATAGACTCTATCCTAGGTTTGTCTTAGGATCTTTGCAAAAACCAAGATCATTAATTGCGGAAGACAGACTACAACAACTGTGATGGAGCAGAAATTCTGGAACCATAAAGAAAGACTCTATTCTAGTCTTCTGCCTATGACCTGTGTATAAACCAAGATCCCTAATTACAGAGGACTAACTTTGACAACCACGCTACACAGAACATTTCCTGGCACCATAAAAAATATCTTTGGATTCAAATGAACATGTCCAGAGCCTGTATTTGTTCCCATGACTGTTTGACAGTATGCTGCAAGGGTGGGGAAACCCTGTATTTCTTAAGCCAAGGGAATTTCCTTTCTAATTTCCCCAATACTTACTGTGCCTATGCAAAGAAAAAATACCCAACTTGCCACAACAGATTTCCCTACTTTTTGTGTTTTGTTGTTGTTGCTGTTTTGTTGTGTTTGTGGGTTTTTTATATTTTGGTTTGGTTTGGTTTCATTTTTCTTTCTTTTTTCTTTTAATCTTATATTTATAGCTTATATACAGTGACTCCTCCCAGATTTTTTCAAATAGAATAATATAACATGAATCATATTGTTCTGCCTCATAAATTGAGGGAGGTGAAAATTGGATGGTACGAGGGGCAAGTCGTCTCACAAACATTTAGTAGAAATAAAAATGATCAGACCTAAATACCCATCCTAAATCAACAACAATAGAATCAAGAGACCCAATTTACAACAAGCTATACCCTAAAACAGTGGAAAGTACCACGGCAAAGCAGACTCATGAGCATTAAGTGCATATAAAAATGATCAGTTTTAAATACCCAACTCAAAGATAATGACAATAGAATCAAGAGACCCAAGCCACAACAAGCTAAACACAAAAGGGACCTGTTACACTAGCAGTCCAGGGGGCTAAGGGTGGAGGTATGGGGTGCATGCTGGGAACAGTAGTGGAGGGAGAACAACACTGATGGTAGGAATTGTCCTAATTCACCATTACTATGTACCTTAAATATAACTATGAAAGACTTGTAATTCATATTGGTCACAATAAAATGATAAAAACAGCTTACATTATAAAAATGCTCTCGAGACATCAGGCATCTGGAATTGAAATCATTCTTCATATCTTCATTTCTTGTTTATTAGAGAACCACAATTTGGAAGATGTTGCTAAAAGCCACAGTTCAGCTCTGAGTGCTGTGTCATGTCCTTGTGAAATAGTTGTTTTCTAGCATGTTCACTGGGTTCTTCTATGCTTTTTTTGACCAGGTACTAAGAGGGCACTGATAGGTATATGTTCATGTACTACCTTCCAGACTTTGTGTTCTTGGTTTGGGGTATGATTATACTATTTATATAGCTTAAATTTGGAGTATGAAGATATAATCTAAAATGCATATTGTTGCCTAATATATAGTGATAGCAAACTTGTTTTCAAACTATTAAATTATATAACCCTTTTCTTAATTAAAAACTTGTAGGTACTACAATGGTGGAAAAGATACATATCCATCTTATGATGAATAAAGACACAAATTCAGAATTAGAATAATATGTCACATTCAGCATGTCATACTTTAATATGAATATAACTTCACCACTTCATACTTTAACATTTTCATCTCAGTTCTATCAGTTATACAGTGTTCTCAGAACAATATGTATCCCATAATGTTATTGAGACTATAATAGTTTTGTGTCTAATTTATCAAGTATCACAAACACTTCTAGTGTAGTTAAAGATAGAAATCAAACCATTATTTGGTTTTGTGGAGCTCATCTTTCTGAGTGCTTTGCATATTCTAGATATCAGCCTTTTATAGGACATGTTGAGTGCAAAGATATTTTTCCATTCAGTTACCTGTCTTCTTGTGTTGAGTATGGTTTCTTTTGCCATGCAGGAGCTTCTTAGTTTGGTGTAGTCCCATTTGTTTATGTTTGATGCTAAAGTTCTTGCCATTGGCAATCTATCATCAAAGACTTTTTTGATATATTGGTCTTTGAGTGTTCTGCCTATTTTTTTCTGAATAAACTTTATGGTTTCAGGTCCGATATCGAGGTCTTTGATCCATTTTGAGTTGACTTTTGTATATGAGGTAAGGTATGGATCAATTTTCAATTGCTTACAAGTGGTTTTCCAGTTGTACCAACACCATTTGTTGAAAAGACTTTCTTTGTCCCATTTCAAGTTTTTGGCTCTTTTGTCAAATATTAGTTGACTATATGTCTGGGGGCTTATGTCTGGAAATTCTGTTCTAACCCACTGGTCTGAAGCTCTGTCTTTGTACCAGTACCATGCCATTTTGATCACTATGGCTTTATAGTATAGCTTCAGGTTAGGTAGTGAGATTCCACCCAGCTTCTTCTTTTTTAGTATGTGTTTGGCTATCCTGGGTCTTTAGTGGTTCCAAATGAATTTTATGATTGATTGTTCTAAGTCTTTAAAGAATGATGTCTGAATTTGGATGGGGATTGCATTAAATCTATATAGGAGTTTGGGTAGGATGGTCATTTTGACTATATTGATTCTACCTACCCATGAGTATGGGATGTTCTTCCATTTCCTTAGATCCTCTTCAATTTCTTTCTGAAGTGTTTTGAAGTTTCCCTGGTATAAGTCCTTCACTTCCCTTGTAAGGTTGATCCCTAGGTATTTAATGGTTTTTTTTGTTACTATTTTAAATGGAATTAAATTCTTAATCTCTCTCTCCTTTACTTCATTATTTGTGTAGAAAAATGCTACTGTCTTTTGTGTATTCACTTTGTAGCCAGCCATTTTGCTGTATTGGTTAATTATTTCTAGAAGCTTTACTGTGGACTCTTTAGAATTTTCTATGTATATCATCATATCATCTGCAAAGAGGGATAATTTGAGTTCCTCTTTCCTAATTTGGATTCCTTTGATTCCCTTCTCTTGTCAGATTGCTATTGCTAAGACTTCTAAGATTATATTGAATAAGAGTGGAGAGAGTGGACAGCCTTGCCTAGTTCCTGACCTTAGTGGAAATGTTTTCAGTTTTTCACCATTGAGGATAATGTTGGCTGTGGGCTTTTCATAGATAGCTGTAACTATCTTGAGAAAGGTACCTTCTAACTGTATTTTGCTGAGTGTTTTCAACATGAATGGGTGTTAAATTTTGTCAATCGCCTTCTCTGCATCAATTGATATGATCATGTGGTTTTTTTTTTCTTGTTGATGTGGTGTATAATGTTGATTGATTTACATATGTTGAACCAACCTTGCTTCCCTGGGGTGAAACCCACTTGGTCATGGTGTATAATCTTTCTGATGTAGTGCTGCTGACTCATGCTGCATGGCCCTCCCTACTAACTTATCCTAACGTGGACTATTGCAGGATACCGGACTTAGCCCTAAAAGGACTCCCAATGCAAGAACTTTACACAAGACCCCCCCTCAAATCTTTTACCAATCTTAGGAAGGGCAGGGTGTGCAATGAAAAGGTGCCTGGGAACCCAAAACCCACGAAAAAAATCTCAAAAGACAATGGGGAAACCTATACTTCCATTATAAGTATAAGACCTGTATAACACCACCTCTTTATTTTTTATTTCATTTTACTTAAAATCATTTTTCACTATACATATGTGAGCAAATATATATTTTTTTATTTCTATTTTTATGTTTTTTGGGTGCGTGACTTGTTTCTCTGTTCTTTTCACCCCTAAATGCACCGGTAATATAATGAAGCATCATTTCTCTCTGCAAAGACACACTAAAAAAGGGGAAATCCCACGTATATAAACAAGCTCTTATCTACTAGGGATAAGAACTCATACTTATTTACAATACAGGGGAATCTCTCACTTTGAAGATATGTCATGTGGATCCATCTTAGACGCCAGAAGATTATACACCGACTGTCCAGACTTGAATCCTGAATCCCAGGCACAGTTCTTCACAACAGCTATAGGAACCAAAGCCTATCTGGGACATCCTGAATACTACTCGATCTCCAACATGAGCCAGTTCTAATATGATATCCTGATGAGAAAATTGGGAACAAATGGACATAAGAACAGGTTATCCTACCTTACCAACTAATGAGAAAACAAAATCAGAAGACTTACCACACTATGGGCTGTGAAAAAGCCAAGAACGTGATCTACAAATGACCGGCTGATAGAACCATGACTGGGCAGTATGTATTCTGGGACCAACAAGAAAGCCCTAGTCTAGAGTTTGGTCTACGACCTGCATAACAATCATGACCTCCAATTCTAGAGTCCTAACTGAGGCAATTGCAACTGAACGGGTCTTCTGGAAACATAACAAAAGAGATACCTCTAGCTCCATCTGAGTTTCAGTGCAAGGGTCAAGACCGCTAACCACAGAAGACAGATTAAAATGACATCGAGGAAACAGAACTTCTAAAATCACAAAGTCTTCATCATAAGTTCCACTCCTTGACCAGTACACAGACTGAGACCTCTAGATTTAGAGGTCTGTTTTTAACATCCAGATCGGAGCAGAAGTCTTCCATATGGCACAAAAACACCAAGGGGAGAGTAAATGAACGTTAGAGTCTATAGATAATCCCATGACAATATATTCCAAGGGTATAGAAACCCTGTATCTCTTAGGCCAAGGGGATTCCCGTTTCGGATGACACCAATATTTACTGTGCCTATGCAGGGAGAGGGGGAGCAAAAAACACTAACTAATCCTTTTTTTTTTTTCTTTTATTTTTTTTCTTTTTTATTGTTTTTATCTAGTTTTTGTCAATTTCTTTGTTTTGGGGTAGATATTGAAGTAGTTGTCCATTTTTTAAATTATATATTTACTTTTTCTTTCTTATTTTCTCTTCTTCCTCTTTGAGCCTTGTCATATTTCCTATCTCAAGACCATGGCAACTATGTGGTGCATATTTTTATTGCTGCAGTGCTCACTGGATATCTTACTTGAACTGTTGTGGTGTTTCACCTTCTTCTTTTCCCCTTCATCCCTCAAACCAAGGATGAGAGTCTCTAGAATGACTCTGCTCATAGTCGGCATAGTCGATTTTTACCCCATTATATTACCTTTCTCTTCCTCAAACAAAACCACATAACTTGAACTTTCTAGTCCCGCCTCCCAATTAGAGGGGACAGTAATGGAGGCCCCAAGACCAAACAGTTATAAGACCACTAAGTAATAAACTAGATACAGAAGGGACCACTCATTCTAGCACCCCCTGGGGGGAGAGTGGAGGATATGAGAGGCAGGATGGGAGCAGTTGTGGGAGGATAATTCGGTGGTGGGAACTCCCCTGATTCAATGTAAATATGTACCTGGAATTACTGTGAATGATATGTAAGCCACTATAATTAAAATAAAAATTATATTTAAAAAAAAGAAATCAAACCATTAGATTTGGAGCATCTGGGAAACATTCATGCTAGTACAATAACCAGATGAGTCTCCTTGGAAGAGAATATCCAACATGAAGCACTGCCAGGGTAGAAGGAACATTCAACATCCTACTCAACCATAAAGGTGGCTTGATCTGGTAAAAATGATCCAGTAAAAATAATTTGCAATAGTTTTAATAACAGACTCAATAACTGGCTATAGCAGTAAACTTTGTGGCCCTGTAGTTTGCCCTAATTTATTTCCACCTCCAGGGCACCTTGGATCCCAAACAAATGAATCCATTTAGAGCTGGAGAGACAATAAATCAGTTAAAATACTTACTTTGCACTCAACTGACATGAATTTTTGTCTTAGCATGATAGCCATATGGTCACCCAAACACAGCCAAAAGTGATCCCTGAGCACAGAGTTAGGAGTAAGCCCTGCACACAACTGTGTGTGGCTTAAAAATAATGAACCCATAATGTCTGGGTACCTAAAGAAGTCTGAGCAACCATCAGCCCAGCAGTTATCTGTAGAAAAAAACTCAAATTTCCCAGGTAATTTTCCAGACAGCCTTTGTCTTTATTTATTCCAACTCAGAATGTACTGCAAACAACATTTCTACAGGGTGTTATCTGAATCTGAGTGGCACTAGCTGTGTGAGGTAAAGGTAGCAGTTGGAGAATATGGGAAGCTCAAAAATCTCATGAAGAAAGGTTGAGAAGTTATATTTTTACTGAGAATTTTAACAATTCCAGTGTAGCCTGGACTTCAGTTAGTTAAAAGTCTATGAGACAGCAGCCGAAGAGTCTGCCCTCACCCTGTGCTTTCTGTTATGTCCTGGAGTTGTGGCCTGTCAAGACTTAGAGCCCTGGCTAAGGTGGTAGACATGTTATTTTTTTCATATTTTAATAAACTCCCAGCTCATTCACTTGCTTACTAGTAGGGTATCTTTTTTTTTTATTATTTTTTTGTTTTTAACTGTGCTCATTATGTCCAGGGTTTCCTCCTGTTTCTGTAATTTTAACTGCATGCAAGGCAAATGCTCTACTCTATTAGTCCTCTATCTTGTCCCAATATACCAAATACCATATGTAGCAAATAATATATACTTTATTGTAATATTTTCCTATTTATTAAGCCTGTTTATAGTGGCAACAATGATAAAAATAAATCCTGGTGAGGTGTATGATTCTTATTTCCAGTGTTGTCACATTATTTGAGAAATTCACATTCCAACAAAAATGTAGAAGCATGAAAAGAAAGTGAAAATTATAGACCACATCTAAGAAAATATAATCAATAGAAAGTGTTCCTGATAATCCCAGATTTTTGTTATTATATTTTGTCTGTTTGGGGGACACACCCAATTGTACTCAGGACTTACTTCTTGTTCTAAATGCAGCAATCACTCTTGGTAGGTTCAGGGGACCATATAGAATGCTGGGGATTGAACCTGAGTCAGCCATATGCAAAACAATTGTAGTGCCTATTGCACTATCATGTCAGCTCCCTGGTAAGACTAGCTTTTAGATTTACTACATAGCTTTAAATTGCTATTTTTAAAACCTAAAAGGAGGAATTCTAAAGATCTAACATAAAATATTATTTAATTTTAATATTTCTCTTAAAATAAAGAATATCAATAAAATAAAAAATATTTGAATTTGGGAGCACAGAGGAATAATATAAAGATACAAGCTTGCCTGAACCTGTCTAATTCTGGTTCAGTCTCCAATATCAACTATGGCCCCTTGAGCACTACCAGGAGTGATCCTTGATGAGCACAAAAACTAGAAGTTAGTCCCCAGTGCTACAATGTATGGACCAAAAAATACATATTAGTATATACATGTATAATATATTTGTATTTGTGTTTTGTTTGGGGCCACAACCAGCTGTACTCAGGGCTTATTTTTGGCTATACACTCAAATAGCACTCCAACTATTTTATAGGACCATATGGATATCAGTAACTGAATTATATTCCATATATATTCTGGAATTAAATACTATAAATAAAACAAAATTCAGCAGTGTTCAACAATTTTTCCTGGCAAAGACAACTTGTATATTTTTATTGAGATTGTTTGGCTTTTGGAAAATAAAACTCAGACCTTTGAACATTCTAGAATATGATCTATCTATGAGAGCAAAGAAAAAGTGAAAAAATATGTGAGTATTATTAAAAATTATCAAATTGATAAAAATATTAACCTCACAACTAGAAAGTCATCAAGCTAGAATCAACTAGAATAAGCTCAAAGAAATTCACATTGAAACATATCTGAGTCAATCTGAAGAAAACTGTGGCAAAGGGGAACTGCATGTTTGCAGGAAGACCAGAAAACCAGGTATGACATAGTCAATTACTTTGGAAAAAAGATTCAAAATAAATTATTCATTGTCTAACAAAAAAAATCCTTAAAAAATTGAAGGTGAAATGAAAACATTTCAAACAAAAGCAGAGATAGTTTAGAGTTAGGGATATTCCCTAAATAAATAATACAGAGAATTTTGCAAGCTAAATCTGAAGAATTCTAGATAATAATTTAAATGAACAGAAAAATTAAAGAGCAAGAGTAAAGTAACTCTCATTGAATATAAAGAATAAACATGTGTGATTCTTAGTAATCTTTGTCATATTTTTGTGAAAAAATGACTTTGTACAGCAATAAAAAGTTCTTAATTGGCTTACTGTGTAGCAAATGTAATTTGTATAAAAATAACACAAAGGAGAGAAATATGAATATAATAGGGGATATTTATATACTACTAAAATCAACTTAGTAATATTCAAACATTATAATTATGAATAAAATATTTATTTTAATTATCAGGGAAATAATTCTGAGACTAACATACATTTAGTATAATATAGAAAAATAAATATCTAAAAATAAAAAATAAATAATAGAAAAATAAAAATTACATATAATACATAAAAAGAAAGTTATTTGAGTCTGGAGAGATACATGGCTGACCTGAGTTTGATTCCTAGTGCCACTGAGTCCCACCAGAAGAAACTTCTGAGTGCAGAGCCAGGAGTAATCCCAAAAAACACTTCCAGGGGGTTACTCCTCCCCCAAACAAGCATTTGGTAGATATAGGTCCTATTTTCTTAGTAATCACATTAAAGTCAATTGAAACTCACATTCTATCACACATCATATTGGCAGAAGAAATAATATTATTATTCATTATCGGTAACATAAACTTTTTGAGCCAAAGAAACATGTAAGTTAAGGTGAAAATATAGAAAAAATATGCCACCAAACTGCACACAAAACAAAACAAAGTTTTATTGGTGGATACATGGTAATCCAAAGTGTTTCTGGGTCTATGCGTTGAACAAACAGCCTGGTTGCCTAACAATTGTTGGCAGTGCTCCATCAGAAACAAAGAATTACATTTTATGATGATATAAAAAATTGGTACCACAAAACTACATTGAAGACATGTGTCTAATACTGGATTTCAGTTCTATGTGAAGCAAATGCTTTAAAAAGTCAATTTTAAAAAATGATCATTTAGCAGTACAACTGAGTAATTGAATGCACAATTCAAAACAAACACCATTACAGAAAATCAACAATTAAATACAGTGTTGAACATTGTAAAAAAAAACTAGATCAATCAGACATGTAGAATATTCTCCACTCGCGGAGACCCCAGACGCCGGCCCGAGAGGCCTGCGCGGGTCCTTGCCCTTTCACACGGGCGCCTAGCCCGCCACATCCCCCGGAGACCCCAGACGGCGGCGGGTCCCTGCTCCTTTACAAGGGCGCCTAGCCCGCCACATCCCGCGGAGACTCCAGACGCCGGCCCGGGAGGCCTGCGCGGGTCCTTGCCCTTTCACACGGGCGCCTAGCCCGCCACATCCCGTGGAGACCCCAGACGCCGGCCCGAGAGGCCTGCGCGGGTCCTTGCCCTTTCACACGGGCGCCTAGCCTGCCACATCCCGCGGAGACCCCAGACGCCGGCCCGAGAGGCCTGCGCGGGTCCTTGCCCTTTCACACGGGCGCCTAGCCCGCCACATCCCCCGGAGACCCCAGACGCCGGCCCGGGAGGCCTGCGCGGGTCCCTGCTCCTTTACAAGGGCGCCTAGCCCGCCACATCCCGCGGAGACTCCAGACGCCGGCCCGGGAGGCCTGCGCGGGTCCTTGCCCTTTCACACGGGCGCCTAGCCCGCCACATCCCCCGGAGACCCCAGACGCCGGCCCGGGAGGCCTGTGCGGGTCCCTGCTCCTTCACGCGGGCGCCTAGCCCACCACATCCCCCGGAGACCCCAGACGCCAGCCTGGGAGGCCTGGGTGAGTCCCTGCTGCCTCACGCGGGAGCCTAGCCCAGCACATCCCAGGGACCACGAGCGCCTGCGAGAGTGATTTGGGCAAGTCCCTTCCCCCAGGTGGGCACCTGGAATGGCAACTTGAGCAACCCAAATAGACGGGGGGAGATAGGGCCACCCTTCTGGACTCGCAGGTGACCTAGAGCAGTCCACCCCCCTGGACCCTAGAGTGGACCAGGGACTCCCCAAGGGCGAGGGCAGAGCCTGAAGGGTCGGACTGAGGGAACTCCTTCAAGGGAAACTTGGAGGGGGCAGAGCTCCATTGACTCCCAGAGAAAGGAGGGGGGATTGGGAGCTAGGCTCAATAGCGCCAGCAACCAGTGTGGCCAGGAGTGGAACTGCACCGCCGACAGAAATAAGGAGTAGAAAAGCAATAATACCCACTGCAGGAGGGCCGAACTCTAGGTAGCAAAGGGGAGGAGAAAGAGCCAGGTTCAACAAGCCCACCCAACAGCATCCTCTAGAATCACCTTCAGGAAGGGGACCAAAGCAGGCCGAAATTAGAAGCCACAGCACTCCAAAACACACCATTAAATACAAAGAATTATGCGTAAATCAAGGAAATCCCTAATATCTGGAGACAACATGACAAACCCTATTAAAGTTCCAAGTCCACCAAAACGCACAGATCCATGGGAAGAAGACCTAAAAGTGGTCATGAGGAAGGAAATGCAAGAATTACTAAAACAGATGAAAGAAACCCTAGCAACCGAGTATAAGAAAGCCATGGATGAAAGAATCAGCCAAATTAAAGAAGAAATGTCAAAGAACATGAGAGATTCCATACAAAAAGAAGTGAAGGATTTAAAAGACAAAGTAACAAGCCTTACAAGCAGAAACACAGAGTTGGAGAAGCACATCGAAGAACTCGAAGGAAAACTGCAATCAAAAAATGATCAAGAAACCAACAAAGAAATAAAAGGCAAAGCACTGGAAGGAAAAGTCCAATATCTAATGAATAAAGACAAAAGAAACAATCTAAGAATTGTAGGTATACCAGAAGGGGAGGAAATAGGGAAGGGGGAAGAACAGGTAGTCAGGGAGATAATAACAGAGAACTTTACCACCCTCTGGAAAGACAATTCAGGACAAATCCAGGAAGTCAAGAGAGTCCCTAATAAAATAGACCCTAATAAACCCACACCAAGACACATAATAATCCAAATGGCAAAAAACAAAGAGAAAGAGGAACTCCTGAAAGCAATAAGGGAGAAAAAAAACCTCAAGTACAAAGGAAAAGACATAAGAATCAAACCAGATCTCCCATTTGAAATAATTCAAGCAAGAAGACAGTGGAATGACATATTTAAACGACTGAATGAAAGAAATTTCCAACCCAGGGTCCAATACCCAGCAAAACTATCATTCATATGGGAGGGCAGACTAAAAACATTCTCAAATATGAACGAACTTGAACTATTTGTGCAAACTAAGCCGATACTAAGCGATTTACTCAGAGACGAATTACACAATCCAAACCCCCGATTGTAACAACAACCACCCCACACAATACAACTGCACAACAGTCCTCTCTATCAATAATTTCCCTAAATGTAAACGGACTAAACTCTCCAATCAAAAGACACATAGTAGAGAACTGGGTTAGGAAAAATAAACCGGACTTCTGCTGTCTACAAGAAACACACCTACAGTTACAGGATAAGCACAGGCTTAGAATAAAAGGATGGAAAGTAATCATCCAGGCCAATGGAAAACAAAAAAGAGCAGGGACAGCAATTCTTATATCAGATCAAATTGTATTCAACCTCAAGAAAGTGATCAGAGACAAAGAGGGTCACTACTTACTGATCAGGGGAACATTAGATCAAAAAACACTAACCCTGGTCAATATATACGCACCTAATCTAGAGTCAGCAAAATATGTGAGGCAACTACTGGCAAACCTGGAGAAACACATGAAGGGAAATGTGATAATAGTAGGGGACCTGAATACTCCACTATCACCACTGGACAGATCCACCAAACAGAAAAATAGCAAAGAAATAAGAGCTCTAAATGAAAAATTAGAAGATTTAGGGCTGATAGACTTATATAGAGCCCTCCATCCCCAGAAAGCAGAATACACATTCTTCTCAAGCCCACATGGAACCTTCTCCAGAATAGACCATGTCTTGGGATACAAAGCCAACCTATATAAGACCACAAAGGTAAGGATCATTAGAAGTACCCTTTCAGATCACTATGCAACAGAGGTTAAAATTGATATCAAGAAGAAGCAATGGAGAAAAACTAATACCTGGAGATTAAATAACATGCTGCTCAACAACACCTGGATCAAAGAACAACTCAAGGAAGAAATAAAAAGATTCCTTGAGACAAATGACAATGAAGAGACAACATGTCAAAATTTATGGGACACAGCAAAAGCAGTAATTAGGGGGAAACTCATAGCAATACAGGCCTATGTCAAGAAACAGGAAAATAACAAAACCAACAGTTTAAAAGATCACCTCAAAGAATTGGAGCAACAGCAACAGAGAAATCCAACCACAACCAGAAGGCAAGAAATAATAAAAACCAGAGCAGAAATAAACAACATCGAAACTAAGAAAACAATACAAAAAATCAATGAGACCAGGAGTTGGTTTTTCGAAAAAATAAACAAGATAGACAAACCATTGGCAAAACTCACCAAAAAAAAGAGGGAAAACACCCAAATCAGTAGGATCACAAATGAAAGGGGTGAGATTACAACAGAACCCCATGAAATACAACATATCATGAGATCATATTATGAACAACTATACTCAACTAGGCTAGAGAACCCAGTAGAAATCGACAGATTCTTGGACAAACACCCTCTTCCAAAGCTGGAAAAGGAAGATCTAGAAAGTCTAAACAGTCCAATCACCTCAGAGGAAATTGAAGATGTAATTAAAAAACTCCCTAAGAACAAAAGCCCAGGCCCAGATGGATTTACAGGTGAATTCTATCAAACATTTCAAGAAGACTTACTACCACTTTTCCATAGGCTTTTCCAAACCATAGAAAAAACAGGAATCCTCCCCAACTCCTTTTATGAGGCTAATATCACACTCATTCCCAAAGAAGGCAAAGACACCACTAAGAAAGAAAACTACAGACCAATCTCACTAATGAACATAGATGCAAAAATTCTCAACAAAATCTTAGCAAACCGAATCCAACACTTCATCAAAAAGATCATTCATCACGACCAAGTGGGATTCATACCAGGAATGCAAGGTTGGTTCAACATACGCAAATCAATCAATATGATACATCACATCAACAACATGAAAGACCAAAACCACATGATCATATCAATTGACGCAGAGAAGGCGTTTGACAAAATCCAACATCCTTTCATGCTAAAGACACTCAGCAAAATAGGATTAGAAGGAACCTTCCTCAAGATAGTTACAGCTATATATGAAAAGCCTATAGCCAACATTATACTTAACGGCGAGAAACTAGAAGCATTCCCACTAAGGTCAGGAACTAGACAAGGCTGTCCACTCTCTCCACTCTTATTCAATATAACTTTAGAAGTCCTAGCAATAGCAATCCGACAAGAGAAGGGAATCAAAGGAATTCAAGTAGGGAAAGAGGAACACAAGCTATCTCTATTTGCCGACGATATGATGATCTACATCAAAAACCCTAAAGAGTCCACAGTAAAACTCCTAGAAACAATCAACCAATACAGCAAAGTGGCTGGATACAAGGTAAATACACAAAAGACAGTAGCGTTTCTATATACAAACAATGAAGTTGAGGAGAGAGAGATTAAAAATACAATTCCATTCAAGATAGTATCAAAAAATATCAAGTATCTAGGAATCAACCTTACAAGAGAAGTGAAAGACCTATACCAGGAAAACTTCAAAACACTTCAGAAAGAAATTGAAGACGATCTAAAGAAATGGAAGAACATCCCATGCTCATGGATAGGTAGAATTAACATAGTCAAAATGACTATCTTACCCAAACTTTTATATAGATTTAATGCAATCCCTATCCAAATCCAGACACAATTCTTTAAAGAAATAGAAAAATCAATCACAAAATTCATCTGGAACCACAAAAGACCCAGGATAGCCAAACACATATTGAAAAACAAGAAGCTGGGAGGCATCTCCTTACCTAACTTGAAACTATACTATAAAGCCATAGTAATTAAAACAGCATGGTACTGGAACAGAGACAGGACCTCAGACCAGTGGGTCAGAACAGAATTCCCTGACATAAACCCCCAGATATACAGCCAACTAATATTTGATAAAAGAGGCAAGAATCTGAAATGGAACAAAGAAAGCCTATTCAACAAATGGTGTTGGTACAACTGGAAAACCACATGTAAGAAAGTGAAAATCGACCCATATCTCACCCCTTATACAAAAGTCAACTCAAAATGGATCAAAGACCTTGAAATCAGACCTGAATCTATAAAGTTTATCGAGAATAAAATAGGCAGAACACTCGAAGACCTATATATCAAAAAGGTCTTTGAGAATGGAGCACCAATGGCAAGAACTTTAGCATGTAATATAAACAAATGGGACTACATCAAACTAAAAAGCTTCTGCATGGCAAAACAAACCCTACTTAACGCAAGAAGACAGCTAACAGAATGGGAAAAAATCTTTTCACTCGACATATCAGATAAAGGCCTGATATCTAGAACATACAAAGCACTCAGAAAGCTGAGACCCTCAAAACCAAATAAAGCCATAAAAAAATGGGGAGATGAAATGAATAGACACTTCTCTGAGGAAGACAGAAGGATGGCCAACAAACACATGAAAACATGCTCACCTTCACTCATCATCAGGGAGATCCAAATCAAGACAACAATGAGATACCACCTTACACCAGTGAGGATGGCTCACATCAAAAATAATGGAAACAACCTTTGTTGGCGGGGATGCGGTTTGAAAGGAACTCTCATTCACTGCTGGTGGGAATGCCCCCTAGTCCAACATCTATGGAGAAAAGTCTGGAGAGTGCTCAAAGAACTCAGAATTGAGCTGCAATTTGACCCAGCAATTGCTCTCCTAGGCATATACCCCCAAGATGGAAGGGCATTCATTCCAAAATACGTATGCACCCCACTATTTATTGCAGCACTCAGTATAATAGCCAAATCGTGGAACCAACCTCGATGTCCAACAACAGATGAATGGATCATTAAGATGTGGTACATATACACAATGGAATATTACATGGCAGTCAGAAACGATACAATCACAGACTTTGCAGCAACATGGATGGACTTAGATCATGTTATGTTAAACGAAGTAAGTCAGAAGACAAAAGATAAACACAGAATGGTGGCACTATTCTGAAACACCTAGAACATATAGTTTAAACACAACTAATACCTAACAATCAAATAACAGGGTTTAACAGGGTAGAAACTTCGAACACTGTAATACTCAACATATACGTGGGAGCAGTGTCCAAAATTCATGAAAAAGGAGCAACACAAACACTTGACAACACATTATACCACAAAGAAAGCAGCAACAACAGAAACAACAGCATTAAGAGAACAGGTAAGTAATCAGACTTCCAAAACAAAGGCCCACAATAATCCCTTAGAGTTCGTATACAGGAACACAAGTATAGAACACCAAGGGAAATCACGACTGCAATGGCAGCATACCATAGCACTATGTTTTAATGCCTTTATCTTACTATATTTTAAATAACCTCTCAGCTTTTCTGTCCACAGGCGCCCTTGGATACAAAGGGCGGACAAACTAAGATGGCAACTCGGGATACCACACGAGATACCATACATAGCATGCACTACGAGAGGGCCACGAGAAAACTCTCTAACATATACTTTATCTCTAGGTTATTCCTTCTTTTAGGAATTGAAGCAAGTGACCAGTCAGACCACCGAAGCAGTGCCTGTGATGTACAGACTTAAACTACAGGCTCTATTCTTCGAACACATTCAACCTAACCAGCATTCCCTTGCTATTCTCCCCTCTCTTCTCACTACTTTTTTTTTTTTTAATTCTATTCCTCTCTTTACTTTTTCCCCTTTCTCTTCTCCTTTTCTTTCTAAGGTATTTTCTCTTTCCTCTCACTGCATACCCCTCCCATATACCTTCCCCTGTCTCCCCTCTGGAAATCCAACTATCCCTTCACCCCTCAATTCCATCCAGATCTCCCACCATATTAAAACTCTTCACCCTCAATCCTTAATCTATTAGGCATCAAGGCCGACCTCCTACCCAACGAAACAGTACCCAGCACCCAGGCGAGGGGACACCCAGTCAAACCCACACCTCGTCTCCTGCAAGAAAAGACAGCCAACTCCCTGCGGACTCATGCTGTGCGGCCTTCCCTACCAACTCCCCCTAACGTGGACTGTTTCTTGAAACCGGATCTAGGTCCAAAAGTATCCCCAACGCAAGAACTCTTCCAAGACAAGACCTCCCTGCCACAAATTTTTACCAATCTGAAGAAGGTCAGGGGGTGGGATAGGAAGATGCCTGGGAACCCACACACCACAGGAAACACCCAAAAGACAATGGGAAAAACTGTACCTCCAACATAGGCATAAGACTGGTAATACACCACCTCTTTACCTACTCTCCCCCAAATGTAAGGTAGTCTTTTGCACCACCTTGGTCCCTTAAAAAACCTCACTAACTCACCTTAAATTTTTTTTTAATTTTTTTATTTTTTTTTAATTAATTAATTTATTTTTTAAATGTTTGTCCTACATATACATTTGTGAGCGCATACATTTTTATTTCCTTTTTTTTTTTCTTTTCCTCGCTTTTGGGTATGTGACCTGTTTCTGTTATCCCCTCTGTCCACCCACAAATACACAGACATTATAATGTAGCACCACTTCCCCCTGCAAAGGCACACCAAATAAAGGGGAAATCTTACATATAAAAAAAAAAGAGCTCTTGTCTACTAGAGATGGGAACTCATAGTTGTTTACAAAACAGGGATATCTCCTACCTTGAAAATATGTCATGTGGAATCAACTTAGGCCTCAGGTGATCAGATACCATTCATCCAGCCTTGAACCCTGGATCCCAGACATAGAAACGGCACAGTTCCTCACAACAGTGGCAAGAAACAAATCCCAGCCGGGACTGCCTTAATACTGCGGGGTCAACAACAAGGGCCAACTCTAACATGATTTCCTGACAATGAGGAAAATCTGAACATCCTGACCTCAGAGCAGATTAACCTACCTTACCAGCTAACGACAAGACACAACCAGAAGTCTCGGCACCCTTTGGTAGGTCCAAAAGCCAAGATCGTGATTTATAGTTGACTGGCTGCTAGAACTACGACCAGACGGTATACATCTTGGGACCAAAAAAAAAAAAAAAAAAGCCCTAGTTTAGGGTTTGAACTATGACCTGCACAATAACCAGGATCCCCAGTCCCAAAGGTCCGGCAGAGAAAATTGTAACGGAACAGGGCTTTTGGAAGCACAAAGAAAGATGCTATCCTAGGTGCCACCCTAGGATCAGGGCAAAGACCAAGATCACCAACCACAGAAGATGGTTTAAAATGATACGGAGGTAACAGAACCTCTAGAACCACAAAGACTGACTTCATCATAAGTCCCACCTCAGGAGCTGTGCAGATACTGAGACCTCTAAACACAGAACAGAAGTCTTCCACACACCAAAAAAAAAAAAAAAAAAAAAAAAAACCACCACCGGGAGAGTAAAGGCTCCTGAGCAAAGTCTAGTGTTGATCCCATGACAGTATGCTCCAAGGACGGAGAAACCCCATATCTCTTAGGCCAAGTGAATTCCTTTTCGAATGACCCCAATATTTACTGTGCCAGGGCAGGAGAGAAAAAATAAAAATACAAAAAGCACAAAACCTTGGTTATTATCTATATTTTTTTTACCTCCATTTATTATTGTTGTTATTATTTTTATTCACCTATCTATTTTGGTCGATTTCTCTGTTTGGGAGTGATTATTGAAACTGTCCCCAACCATACTTATATTTTCTCTTCCTTTCTTTTCTTTCGTTATGTGCTATGCCATGTTTCTCATTTCAAGACCATGGTGTGTTTTTTTTGTTTGTTTGTTTTTGCTTGTTTTGCTTTTTGTTGTTTGTTTGTTTGCCTGTTTTTTTTGTTTTGTTTTGTTTTTTTTTGTGGTGCTTATCGATACAGCTCAAGCCCTCACTAGATATTTGACACTTCTTTTGGTACTGGTGGAGTGTTTCACCTTCTTTTTCTCCATCTCTCAAAACGATGATGAGAGCCTCTAGAAGGATTCCGCCCAGTTTCGGGGTATTAGATCCTTACCCCAGTTTATTACTTTTCTCTTTTTCAAACAAAACCACGCAACTTGAACTAGCTAGTCCTGCCTCCAGTTAGAGGGGGAACTAAGGGAGGCATCAAGACCAAACAGGTGCAAGACTACTAAGTTGTGGGTTAGATAAAGAGGGGACCACATATTCAAGCCGACCTGGGATGAGGGAAGAGGAAATGGGAGGTAGGACAGAAATGGAGGTGTAGGGAGGACAATTTGGTGATGGGAATCCCCCCTGATTTTATGTAAATATGTACCTAAAATATTATTGTCAACACTATGTAAACCATTATGATCAAAATAAAAATTAAAAAAAAAAAAAAAAAGAATATTCTCCACTCAGCAAACTATATCTGCATTTCTTAGTAAAATATGGTAGTGTATAGGGTAGGACAGCTAAACAAATTTTAATAAATTATTGGTAGCATGCACATTATATTATATTTAAGCTACAACAGAACAAAGGCACAAAGTGATTACAAAAGAAGATTTGGTAAACAAATACTAACACACACCTACACAATCAACAAGTCAAACAAGAGATAATAGGAATATTAGAAATTCTTTTAGATGAATAAAAATGGTAGCATAACATATATGTAACAGCTAAATATGTTCTGATAGACAGTTAATATTGGTATATTATTTTTTGCCATTACATACAAAGTATTTATAGAGATATGAAAAACTTTACAGAAACAAATTCGATAATCCATATTAAATGCACAAATTTCTGGGATTGACACATTAATGAAGCTGACTCATTATAAAATAGAAAATCTAAAGAGGCCTGTAACAAATCAACGATGATAATAATGAAGTCCTTCAGGAGTAGAGATGGAAACAGCCATGCTTTATGGACCTGGAGATCAGTGTGTGTATCTATGAAGACCCCCAGCAGTGCCATGGTGGTCCAGATAATCTTGGCACCCTCAGAGTGTGAGAAGCATCTCAAACCTTGGCCTGGTGGGCAGAGATATTCTGAGAGATTCTCCAGTCCTCTAGCATTTTTTGGAACATTCCCCACTCAAAAAATACTACAAAGAAAACCCAAGCCCAAGCAGCTTCATTATTAAATTCTACAAACAAATGAGAATTGGCATTAATTCTTCAGAAACCAGTTCCAAAAAGAGGATATGAAAAGCATGTCACTAGTAATTTGATTTTCATAGTTTTCCTCTGCTCAATTCAGTCATAACAGTGAAAGAAACTACAGATCATCCTTTTTATGAATATAAATGTAAATATTTTGCAGAGTCAAACTTTGATGAAAGATCTTTCTAAAACACACAATGATTTGATAATCTGATGTGTAATTTCTATACTATTTACAATACTTGTAGTATAGCAACAACCAATTTACATAAATAGGTAGTACATATGAGCAATAATAATAATAATAATCTACTTTTAATTTAGCCCAAAATTTCTACTTTCATTTCTTATGGAATTTAACGTTACTTTAGATTGGGCTAGTAAGCTTTCTTGTTTAATGTATTGTCTTTATCAGTATTTGAATCTGATAACTAAATACTTTTTATGATTTGGTTAATATCATCTTCTGCATTTTCAGCACTACAATAAAAATGACCTTCAATCCTTCTCATTAGCATGATATAGCTAGGCAGTCCTACTAGATATCTAAGATGAAACCATCCGCTCATTTATTGCAAATAGCAGAACACATAAGGAAGAAAATAACTATTATATGTAAAGTCAACCTATATATAGTTAAAGAGATTATTCTTAGCATGTATAAGATCTCAAGTTTTTATCCCATTATAGTCCCCAAACACCACATGTAATCCTGGTGTTAGCATGGTCCTGTGTCTTCTGTGTCTTCTGGATTCTAACACCACTAGGAATGATCCAGGACTCCTCTGAGTATGTTGGGTAAGGGTCCTTGTATTGAAAATGGACAAAATAATTCCAAGCATTTTATCCTTTGTAAAATAGAAAATATAAAAATAGTTTGCAAATGTGCATCTAAAAACTTACAGAGAATAGTGAAAATGGCCTGAGAAAGTAAGAATCTGTGATATCCAAATTAAACAAAAATAACTTAAATAATTAAATAAACAATAACTTACATAGGATATTTTTAAGCTATTATTTTGGTCCAGGACAACAATTTTTATATTTTTATTGACAAAGACTTGGTTTACAATAATAAGAAATTTCTCTATTTAAGTATGATTGTAACCTGTCTTGCTGCCAAAATTCCAGTGGCATCCCAACTTAGAAAGAGCTCTGCACCAATGTCTCCACTCTATACCCTTCCTTCTGATCACACTCTCTTTGTTACAGACTCTGAGATTTAGTTTATATTTCTTACACTCATTCATTTTAGAATTTGCATTTTACATATACATGAAATAATATAATTTCTTTTCACTTACTAACTTATTTCACCAGGAATAATCACTTCAAGTTCTGTCCATTGTGTTCCAAAAGACAATTTCATCTTATTTTTGATGTTTTGAGGACATACCTAGCTGTGATCAAGATTACTCAGCATCATTTGCACTGCCAGTATTAAATCTGGTTTTGCCATGTCCAAATCAAGTGTCTTATTGGTTGTATTATTTTACTGGACCAATTGCACATTTATAAATGTGAGAATATCATTGAGTATATAGATGGCCTTTTTTTATTAACTTATGCGCATTTATGTTGATTCCATAATCTGGCTATTAGAAAAATGCCAGAACACTGACCAAATATCTCTTTAATTTAGTGTTTTCATACATTTTGTATAATTCACAAGAAGTAGTTCTGCTGAATCCTAGGCAATCTCCACTTTCTTTCTTGTAATAAATCACTTCAAGAGAGACTGCACTAATCACATGTCCATATATCAGAAATTCCTTTGCATCTACATTGTTGTCCTTCCTTGCTAACAATATTTCGTATGAGCAGGCAAGCATCTGACACTCTCAACAAAGAATGAATTTCTTGAATTATCATTGGTACTTGTAGACTCAGAATTACACAGAACCTCAGTTACGCATGTCTACATTTTAAATGACATTTTTATTGGGAAAAGAGAAACAAAAATATTTTTAAAATATTTTTATTTAAGCACCATGATTACAAACAAGTTTCTTGTTGGGTTTCAGTTATAAAAAGGAACACACCCTTTAACCAGTGCAACCTTCTCACAACCAATGTCTCGCATTTCCCTCCTTCCCCACCTCCTGCCTGTCTTTAAGACAGGCATTCTATTTCTATCACTCAATAACATTCTCATGCGTTGTTGATGTAGTTATTTCTCCACCTGAAATAAATACTCTTTTTGGTAAGCTTCATATCATGGCCAGTTCTTCCAGCCCTCATCTATGTTGCCTCTGGGTGTTATTACAGTAATGTCATTTATTTTTCTTAAAACCAATAGATGAGTGAGACGATTCTGGTCCATTTCTCTCCCTCTGACTTATTTCACTCAGCATAATAGTTTCCAATATTCATTCATGCATAGAAAATTTAATGACTTAATTTTTTCTGATGGCTGCATAATATTCCAGTGTGTATATGTAACACAGTTTTATTAGCCACTCATTTGTTGTAGGGCATTTGGGTTGTTTCCAGATTCTGGCTATTGTAAATAGTGCTGCAATGAATATATGTGTGCAGAAGGTTTTGTATTGTATTGTTGTGTTTCTAGTATAAATACCAAGAAGTGATATAGCTAGATCATATGGGACTTCAATATCAGTTTTTTGAAGAATCTTCATATTGTTTTCCATAAAGGCTAGACTAGGCAGTATTCCTACCAGTAGTAAATGAGTTTCTTTCTCTCCACATCCTGTTTAATCTCTCTGTGAGAAACAAAAACAGTGATTGTTCTTGTTCTTTGTGATGTGTGTCAGTCTTTATGGTGTGAGATGATTCCTCATTGTTGTTTTAATTTGCATCTACCTGATGCAATTTTTTCATATGTCTTTTGGCCATTTGTAGTTTTTCTCTGAAGATTTTTTAGTTCTTTTCTTCTCTCCATTTTTGATGGGGTAAGAATTTTTCTTATTAAGTTCTGTCAGTACCTTCTATAGCTTAGCTCCTTATCTGATTGATATTGAGTGAAAAGTTTCTCCAATTCTGTGATGGCCTTTATATCCTAATCTATTTCCTTTTTGGCGCATACACTTCTCAGTTAGTATAGTCCCAATTATCCACTTGTTTGGACAGTGATGTTTCCTTCTTGAAGATGCTTTAGATTCAATATCATAGTTTTTACCTACATGTTCTTCTTTGTAACTTAAGGTTTAATATATGTAAGTCAATCAACATAATACACCATAGTAATGAAAGTAAAAATAAAAAACATATAATTATATCAATATATGAAGAGAAAGCATTCGACAAGGTCCAACACCCATTGATAATAATAAAAAAAAAACTCTGAACAAGATGGGATGAAAAGAAATTTTCTCAATAAAGGCAAGGCCCTATATCACGAGACAATGACAAATGTTATTTTTAATGGATTGTTGCAAATCACCCCCTGATGAGGTTGACATATGGAGGGATGGAGGAGGAGGCCTTTCTCCTCCACCTTGGACCACGCATCTGCTACCCTGTTCAGCCAGCGGTTCTGAGGTGAATGCAACGGGAAGAAAACCAACAGGCAGTCAGGCTTCCAAAGAAAACAGCTCTTTATTCCGTGAAGAGGCTGAAGCCAAAAGGCCTAAGAATAGGCCCCAGGAAAAAAGCCCCTCACCTTCCATAGACCCTTGCTTGTATGCCCCAGAATCAGGTACCACTCAAAGGAGGGATTAGATACCACCCAATGCTAGGAGCAGAATCAGGTACCACCCTAGGGTGAGACCAGAATGCCAGGTCACACCCTAAGGTAGGGCACAATCACCGATCAGGGTAGGGTCAGTAACATAAAAATCCCATAAAATGTTTACAAACACAACAATTCCCCTGTTTGTTTTTAGTAAATAGACAAAAGTAAGTAATATTGTCTACAATTATTAAAGGAAAAACTAGTCAGTAATAAAAGAGCAGCTGTTTGCATAAGCACATCACAGGAAAATGTAAAGAAAAACTTCTAACCTAAACACAGAGTGTCTAAAGCTAGAAATATGTGTCAAGGAATCAACTAAAACTCCTGAGAGGATAGACCTATGATGTACAAGATGAAGAATTCCAAGTAAGTTCTTCCTTGGAAAAGCAGATGGAGAATCTGAAATTCAATGATCAAGGATTTAGTAGGTGATGGGGAGCTCCCAGGGCAATCAGAAAGCCCAATTGTAATCCGTAGACATAGATCCTTAAAAGAGATGCCAGAAAGGTTGTGTAGCAGGTGAGAAGAAGCACCTTTTCTTTATTTATTGTTGTTGTTGGTTTTTGGTATTTGGTTTTTGGGTCACACCAGCAGTGCTCAGGAGTTACTCCTGGCTCTATGCTCAGAAATCACTCCTGGCAGATACCGGGATTCAAACTAATGACCTACTGTATGAAAGGCAAATGCCTTATCTCCATGCTATCTCTCCGGATCCATTTTCCATTGAAGTTCAGGTAGACCAGAAAGCCCATCTTGAGGGCATTGAATTAGGCCCTTATTTTGGAGGAAGAAGCATATACCCCCTGCACAGTGGGGGGCCACTGCAATGATGATCAATAGGCATCTAAACTTAATCCAGGCAGAAGTCCATATGAGGTCTGAAATTGATGTACCAAGTACGGCCGATTATTTATAGATGGGAGCTTAAGTCACAAACCAAAACAAAATGTTTAAGGCAAAGAACCTCCCTGTGTAAATAAACAACTTGAGAGCCCATCCAAAATGAATAGAACCTCCTGTAAACCTAGTATTTTGCCTATGATGCGCCCATGCAAAAAACCCTGAGAACAGACAAAAACATCATTTAGGAAATTATAGACAACAATTTCTAACCCACTAACCTAAAGTGAAGAAAGCAAAACCCTAATGTAATACAACATCAATTACTAAGATTAAAAACTAAAATAGAAAAACATGAATTACAATAGTCAAAAGAAGTGTAGTACCAAATATAAATTCAAAGGATTACAATTATAAGAAAAATACAAAAGGTAAAATTTCTACAGAGTCCAATACCAATCTGTAAATATGAGGGTTCTGGAACTCTGAAAAGACTGGCAAAAGACACTTGATGGGTCTGGAAAAGGGGGTTGAAGCCTGGTACAGAAGATAACATCAAGCTGAATGAAGAAGGAAGGCCAGTACAGTCATCTATGTGTTGAGGCATCCCCAAGCATTATATCATTGCCATCATGAGTTGGTTGGGCTTCTGCATTTCCTTTGGGATTGGTGCAATCTTGGGGTAGCCATTGTAGAAATGGTCAACAACTATAGCACTGTGTATGTGGATGGAAAACCAGAAATTCAGATAGCACAGTTTAACTAAGATCCAGAGACTGTGGGTCTATCCGTGGATCTTTTTTCTGGAGTTAAATTGTGACACAAATTTCAGGTGGCTTCATTTCCAACAAACTTGCAGCAAACATGGTACAAATACCTACAGGTGATGGTAAACCAGTCTGCAATTTGCCCATAGGTATCATGGACAAATTACAGCTCTAATATCCATTAAAAGTCTCTATTTACTGGATTTCTTTTTTATAGTGAATATAGGTAAATTCCATTGAAAAAAAGATGGTTCAATATTTCCTAAACTTAGCTTTTCCTACACTAATTCTATCAGCACCTTTAATTTATCAGTTTTAAGGGGCCACTGACCTGTCCAAATTGGTTTGTCAGATTTCCATTTTATTTTTATTGGTGCTAGGATTTTTATGGTAATGGCCCCGACTAAAAATTTTGGGTTTTTAAATCAAAAGAAGGTTCGGGCTCTTCTGGAGCTAATGGGATATGGAATTCTGCTTTCCATTGTTTGTGTAGGTCCTGGTCCCACAGGGGTGTTGAAAATGGCCCACGTGAGGTCTGATTATCAGTTTTTTATTTTCTGGGCCATAAAACCTCATAGTCCTCATACTCAACAGATAGGAACTCAGGCCTCCTACACCTTCAAGTGAATACAGAATTTTCTGGAGAGGCCAATTTTCTGGCCACTCTTTATCAGAAATTACGGTAACCTGAGCACCCGTATCTATCATGCTGTCAAAGGGTTGCCCTTCCAAGTGAAGTTTGATCATTGGGTTTTTATTTTTAAATTTAATAACTAGAGCCACGATTGGGTTTTAAACAGCATCCAGATCTGTGTTTCCAAAACCTCCAATTCTAGTTTTATCTGAAGTCCAAAATTTGACATAAGGCACCATTACTATCTGGGCAATCACTTCTCCTTTTTAAAAGATACATGTAACTGGTATGGTAATAACAACAATGATTTCTCCCATAGAATCTGAGTCAATGGCACCAGTGGTTACTGATATACCATATTTTCCAGTGTATAAGATGACTATTGAAACAAAAAAAGTCAACCGAAAATCGGGGTCGACTTATATGCCGAGTATACCCTGAAAAATGTTTCAATATGCCACTAAATGAAAATTGTCTGAATATTGCCACAAAACAAATTTTTTAACTCGATCCTGCACCAATCACTGCAAGGCTGCTTGGACCGCCTCTCTAAGTCAGCCAACCCAAGCAGGATTTTTTTGCATGCAAATTAAACAATGTTCTGGACCCGAATATACACTGTAAAAAGCCTGCTCAGATTGGCCGGAGTTAGAGAGGAAGTCTATTACAGTATATCATTTGAACCTTTGCTTGTTGTGATTGGCTCACTGTGGTACATACAGTTGCAGCACAGGAACTTTCTGTCTGATACAGCGAATATAGGCCTAAACCTATGTTTTAACTGCAAAATTAAGGGGTTGTCTTATACGCCCAGTCATCTTATACGCAGGCAATTACAGTACCCTTTATGTTGAGGGAACTTCTGCTAAGAGTCAAACCCACAGTATATGGGGGTGGCAGGCCTACAGTGCCAGTTTCTAACATGTAAGGGCATGCTTCTGGGTAAATTGTAATGTCCTCTGGGCATAATATGTCTAAATCGGCACTCCCTGATGTGGAGTGAATTAATTCCCTTATCATGATGAATTTTCTTGGGCTGGGCTTGGAAGGATTATTGTCCATGATCTTTGCCCCTGATTTGGAAGGACCTGGGGGGAGTCCCTGTAGGTGTTTCCCTGCATCTTGTATGTGTGTCCTTGAGGAGCTGAATTTATAAGGAAATGTCAATTTATTTTGATTTGCCCCTGTTTTGCACAATGGTAGCAGGCTATTTGCCTCCTGGGGATTGTGTTGAAACCTCTACTTAGGTTATTATCAATAGGTTTCTGGATCTGCATTCTTTCGCCCAGTGGAAGCCCCTTTTGCATTTTGGGCAAAGGCCTGGTTTACGGAAAGTGTCCTGTCCCCGAGGGGAGTTAAGCATCATTCCCTTGGTAACTGGGAAGGTTTGTACTGAGTCTAAGTGGGGTGGGGTTGAGTTTCCCCATAGACATTCCAACAGGCATAAAGGAAATCATTCACATCTGCCTTTTTTAAAGTATTCAATACTAATCTACAGGCCGAATTTGCATTATGATAAGTCAAAGATTTTACAAGGAAGTTTCTCATCTCCTCATCTTCGACTTGTAACTTCAGAGCATCTTTAATCTTACCTACAAACTCTGCATATGGCTCATAAGGGCCTTGGGTAATTTTTAAATGTTTCCTCTACTAATGCCATTAGAATCAAGTTTTTCTTATGATGACAATGCAATATCCCTAATTAAACTTAAGATTGTTTTAGGTAAAGCTGCTTGTATCTCAATATTTTCAAATTGATTTTCTGTCATCAATAATTCATACGATAGAGTAACACCTGCCACTTGTTTTTTAATATCATCCAGGCTATATAATTTGGCTTTTACGCCTTCTGAATAGTACATTTTTCATTCAGTTCACTGTTTAGATGACAGGCATATATCAGTGATTCTTTTAAAATCATGCAAAGTCCAAGATGAGTTATGACTCCAAAGTTTTATTAACTCCACACTGTATGGTGACTTTGGACCATACTCTTTACATGCTTTTTTTTTTGTTCTAATCTCATTTTATATTCTATGGTCATATTACAATGTGCATGAAAACAGATATAATTGTTTTGTACAGGCCCAATTATTACCTCAAAAAAGTTCTCTGCAGTAGAAAAAATCTAATATACACAGTTGTCTAGTATATGATATCTTGAGCAAAATTTAGTATCAGTATTGAAGATAATCAGTAGGTAAATACTGCACATTCGACATTTCTGTTCTTTCTTTTTTTTATTTAAACACCGTGATTACAAACATGAATATAGTTGTATGATTACAGTCATGTAAAGAGCACCCCCCTTCACCGGTGCAACATTCCCACCACCAATTTCCCAGATCTCCCTCCTCCCCACCCCCTACACCTGTACTCAAGACAGGCTTTCTACTTCCCTCATTCATTCACATTGTTATGATAGTTTTCAGTGTAGTCATCTCTCCAACTGCACTCATCACTCTATGTGATGAGCTGCATGTCCTGAGCTGCACCTACCAGCCCTCATCTCTCTTGTCTCTGAGATACTGTTAAAAATGTCCTTCATTTTTCTTAAAGCCCATAGATGAGTGAAACCATTCTGCGTCTTTCTCTCTCCCTCTGACTTACTTCACTCAGCATAATAGATTCCATGTACATCCATGTATAGGAAAATTTCATGACTTCATCTCTCCTGATGGCTGCATAGTATTCCATTGTGTATATGTACCACAGTTTCTTCAGCCACTCATCTGTTGAAGGGCATCTTGGTTGTTTCCAGAGTCTGGCTATTGTAAATAGCGCTGCAATGAATATAGGAGTAAGGAATGGTTTTTTGTATTGTATTTTTGTGTTTCTTGGGTATATTCCTAGGAGTGGTATAGCTGGATCGTATGGAAGCTCAATTTCCAGTTTGTGAAGGAATCTCCATATCGCTTTCCATAAAGGTTGTACTAGACGGCATTCCCACCAGCAGTGAAAAAGAGTTCCTTTCTCTCCACATCCCTGCCAGCACTGCTTGTTTTCCTTTTTTGTGATGTGTGCCAATCTCAGTGGTGTGAGGTGGTACCTCATAGTAGTTTTGATTTTCATCTCCCTGACGATTAGTGATGTTGAACATCTTTTCATGTGCCTTTTGGCCATTTGTCTTTCTTCTTTTTCAAAGTGTCTGTTCATTTCTTCTCCACATTTTTTGATGGGGTTAGTTGTTTTTTTCGTGTATAGTTCTGTCAGTACCTTGTAAATTTTGGATATTAGCCCTTTATCTGATGAGTATTGGGTGAATAATTTCTCCCACTCAGTGAGTGGCCTTTGTATTCTGGGCACTATTTCCTTTGAGAACCAGAAGCTTCTCAGCTTAATATAGTCCCATCTGTTTATCTCTGCTTCCACTTGCTTGGAAAGTGCTGTCTCCTCTTTAAAGATGCCTTTAGTCTCAATGTCCTGGAGTGTTTCACCTACATGTTGTTCTATATACATTATAGTTTTAGTTCTGATATCAAGGTCTTTAATCCATTTGGATTTTACCTTAGTACATGGTGTTAGCTCTGGGTCTGAGTTCGCTTTTTTGCAAGTGGCTAACCAGTTGTACCAACACCACTTGTTGAATAGGCTTTCCCTGCTCCATTTAGGATTTCTTGCTCCTTTATCAAAAACAAGGTGGTTATATGTCTGAGGAACCTTCTCTGAGTACTCAAGCCTATTCCACTGATCTGAGGGTCTGTCTTTATACCAATACCATGCTGTTTTTATAACTGTTGCTTTGTAATACAACTTAAAACTGGGGAAAGTAATGCCTCCCATATTCCTTTTCCCAAGGAGTGCTTTAGCTATTCGAGGTTGTTTGTTGTTCCAGATGAATTTCAGAAGTATTTGATCCACTTCTTTGAAGAATGTCATGGGTATCTTCAGAGGAATCGCGTTAAATCTGTACAATGCTTTTGGAAGTATTGCCATTTTAATGATGTTGATCCTGCCAATCCATGAGCATGGTATGTGTTTCCATTTCCGCATGTCCTCTCTTATTTCTTGGAGCAGTGTTTTGTAGTTTTCTTTGTATAGATCCTTCACATCTTTAGTCAGGTTGACTCCAAGATATTTGAGTTTGTGTGGAACTAATGTGAATGGGATTGTTCTCTTAATGTCCATTTCTTCCCTATCATTATTAGTGTATAAAAAGGCCATTGATTTTTGTGTGTTAATTTTGTAGCCTGCCACTTTGCTATATGAATCTATTATTTCTAGAAGGTTTTTGGTAGAGTCTTTGGGGTTTTCTAAGTAGAGTATCATGTCATCTGCAAACAGTGAGAGCTTGACTTCTTCCTTTCCTATCTGGATTCCCTTGATATCTTTTTCTTGCCTAATCGCTATAGCAAGTACTTCCAGTGCTATGTTGAATAGGAGTGGTGAGAGAGGACAGCCTTGTCTTGTACCAGAATTTAGAGGAAAGGATTTTAGTTTTTCTCCATTGAGGATAATATTTGCCACTGGCTTCTGGTAGATGGCTTTGACTATATTGAGAAAGGTTCCTTTTATTCCTATCTTGCTGAGAGTTTTCATCAAGAATGGGTGTTGAACCTTATCAAATGCTTTTTCTGCATCTATTGATATGACCATGTGATTTTTATTTTTGTTGTTGTTTATGTTGTGTATTATATTGATAGATTTACGGATGTTAAACCAGCCTTGCATTCCTGGGATGAAACCTACTTGATCAAAGTGAATGATCTTCTTGATGAGGCACTGGATCTTGTTCGCCAGGATTTTGTTGAGGATCTTTGCATCTGTGTTCATCAGGGATATTGGTCTGTAATTTTCTTTTTTGGCAGCATCTCTATCAGGTTTTGGTATTAAGGTGATGTTGGCTTCATAAAAGCTATTTGGAAGTATTCCTGTTTTTTCGATTTCATAAAAGAGCCTGGCCAGAATTGATAGTAGTTCCTCTTGAAAGGTTTGAAAGAATTCATTCGTGAATCCATCAGGGCCTGGGCTTTTGTTTTTGGGTAAATTTTTGATTACAGTTTTAATTTCCTCAATAGTGATGGGGGTGTTTAGATATGCTACCTCTTCTTTATTCAACCGTGGAAGGTTATATGATTTCAGAAATTTATACATTTCTTCCAGGTTCTAATATTTAGTGGCATAGAGTTTCTCAAAGTATTCTCTGAATACCCTTTGAATCTCTGCAGTATCTGTAGTGATCTCTCCCTTTTCATTTCTAATATGCGTTATCAAGTTTCTCTCTTTCATTTGCTTTGTGAGTTTTGCCAATGGTCTATCAATCTTGTTTATTTTTTCAAAGAACCAACTTCTTCTTTCGTTGATCTTTCAGATTGTTTTTTGGGTTTCCACTTCGTTGATTTCTGCTCTCAGCTTTGTTATTTCCTTCTGTCTCCCTATTTTTGGGTCCTTTTGTTGAGCACTTTCTAGTTCTATTAGCTGTGTCATTAAGCTACTCAGGTAAGCTCCTTCTTCCTTCCTGATGTGTGCTTGCAAAGCTATAAATTTTCCTCTCAGTACTGCTTTTGCTGTGTCCCATAAGTTCTGATAGTTTGTGTCTTTATTGTCATTTGTTTCCAGGAACCTTTTGATTTCCTCCTTGATTTCATCTCGGACCCACTGGTTATTGAGTATGAGGCTGTTTAACTTCCAGGTGTTAAATTTTTTCTTCTGTGTCCCTTTGCAGTTCACATCTAACTTCAGAGCCTTCTGGTCAGCAAAGGCAGCCTGCAAAATGTCTATCTTTTTTATTTTATGGGGTATGTTTTATGTGCCAGCACGTGATCTATCCTGGAGAATGATCCATGTACATTGGAAAAGAATGTGTATCCAGGTTTCTGAGGATAGAGTGCCCGATATATATCTACTAGGCCTCTTTCATCCATTTCTCTTTTCAGTTCTAGTATATTTTTGTTGGGTTTCCATTTGGTTGACCTATCAAGTGTTGACAAGCCTGTGTTGAGGTCTCCCACAATTATTGTGTTATTATTGATATCCTTCTTCAGATTTGTCAACAATTGTATTAAATACTTTGCTGGACCCTCATTCGGTGCGTATATTTTTAGGAGAGTGATTTCTTCTTGCTGTACAAATCCCTTGATTAGTACATAATATCCATCTTTGTCCCTTACAACTTTTCTGAGTATAAAGTTTGTGTCATCTGATATTAGTATGGCCACCCCCGCTTTTTTAAGGGTGTTGTTTGCTTGAATGATTTTCCTCCAGCCTTTGATTTTGAGTCTATGTTTATTCTGACTATTCAGATGTGTTTCTTGTAGACAGCAGAAGGTTGGCTTCAGTTTTTTGATCCATTTCGCCACTCTGTGCCTCTTAACTGGTGCATTTAGTCCATTGACATTGAGAGAAATAATTGTCATGGGATTTATTGCCATCTTTGTGTAGAAGTTTGGTGTGTTTTTTGTTCTGTCTTGTTTTTAGAGTAGATCTTTCAGTTTTTCTTTTAAGGCTGGTTTTGAGTCTGCAAATTTTTTGAGCTGTTGTTTATCTGTGAAGCCATGTATACATCCTTCAAACCTGAAACTGAGTTTTGCTGGGTGCAGTATTCTTGGCGAAGCATTTATTTCATTGAGTTTTGCCACTATGTCCCACCACTGCCTTCTGGCCTTGAGTGTTTCTGGTGACAGGTCTGCTGTAAATTTCAAGGATGCTCCCTGGAATGTAATTTCCCTTTTCAATCTTGCTGCTTGCAGTAATCTATCTCTATCGGTGGGTTTCATCATGGTGACTAGGATGTGTCTTGGTGTGTTTCTACTGGGGTCTTTTTTAGCTGGTACTCTTCGGGCATTCAGGATTTGGTCACATGTTTTCTTTAGCTCTGGTAGTTTCTCTGTGATGATGTTCTTAACCACTGATTCTTCCTGAAGATTTTCTTCTTGGGTCTCTGGGACTCCAATGATTCTAAAGTTGTTTCTGTTGAGCTTATCAAAGACTTCTATTTTCATCTGCTCATATTCTTTGAGTAAATTTTCCATTGTCTGATCATTTGATTTAAGGCTTTTTTCCAATCTCTTCTGCTGTGTAAAGTTGTTATGCATCTCATCTTCTAAAGCACTAATTCTATCCTCGGCTGCTTTTAACCTGTTGGAAAGCTCATCCATTATGTTCTTCAATTCGTCTACTGAGTTTTTCAGACCTGTTATCTGATCTGATATTTCAGTTTGGAGTTTTCTGATTTCTATCTTCATATTCTCTTGATTTTTATTAGTGTTCTGATTTATACTTTCTTTGATTTCTGTTAGCAACCTCCATATTTCTTCTCTAAACTCCATTTCTGAAAGACTGCTTAGGTAGTTGGCCATTGTTGAGTCATCAGAGTTTCCATCTTCATTCTCTATGGTTGAAGTTGGTCTGCGTAGTCTCCCCATTGTCACGCTTACGCTGTGGGTTTTTCTACATGTTGTGGTGGTACTCATTGGCTAGGTGGATTGCGCGGCGGCGAAGCGCAGCGGAGCGGCCGCGCTCCGACCCCCAAACACTCACCTCAGTCGAGGCAAGCCGTCAGGAGATGCCAGGGGAAGTCCCCAAATGTCTGCCAAGCTAAGGAAACCAGCACAAGTCCACAACTCCAACAGAAAACACACACCTCAGCCCGGACACGCCTTGAAGGGATCAATGCTGGAGGAGATCAAAGTTCCCAGGTTGATGCAGGCTGGGGGAGGTCCCAAAATGTCTGCCGGACCTAGGGGTCCAGCAGTCAGCCTGATCCGCAACTCCGGCCCCCAAACACTCACCTCAGCCGAGGCAAGCCGTCAGGGGATGCCAGGGGAAGCCCCCAATGTCTGCCAAGCTAAGGAAACCAGCACAAGTCCACAACTCCAACAGAAAACACACACCTCAGCCGAGACACGCCTTGAAGGGATCAATGCTGGAGGAGATCAAAGTTCCCAGGTTGATGCAGGCTGGGGGAGGTCCCAAAATGTCTGTCGGACCTAGCGGTCCAGCAGTCAGCCTGATCCGCAACTCCGGCCCCCAAACACTCACCTCAGCCGAGGCAAGCCATCAGGGGATGCCAGAGGAAGCCCCCAATGTCTGCCAAGCTAAGGAAACCAGCACAAGTCCACAACTCCAACAGAAAACCGCTTTTTTTTAAACTAATCTAATTCTTCCATCTGATAGGGTACATAGTTAGAAACATTTACCCCATGTAAAGGGGATGAGACTGGATTAGCAAAATTACTCTGAATGAAGCTCTGAGGCTGTGTGTGTGGTTCATTGTCTGAATCTGCACTGTTTTGTGATTCAATTTTGTGAATAGAATGAGGCCTCCCTTCTGGAGTTAGCACCGGAGGTTGATCATTGTCTGAGTCACTACTGTCATGCGATTCGCTAGAATCAGGGTTAACTTTCCGAGTTTTTTTCCTTCCAGAAAAAATTCCTGGGGCCGGGAAGGTGGCGCTAGAGGTAAGGTATCTGCCTTACAAGCGCTAGCCAAGGAACGGACAGCGGTTCGATCCCCCGGCGTCCCATATGGTCCCCCCAAGCCAGGGGCGATTTCTGAGCACATAGCCAGGAGTAACCCCTGAGCATCAAATGGGTGTTGCCCAAAAACCCCCCAAAAAAAAAAAAAGAAAAAAAAAAGAAAAAATCCCTATATTGTTGATGGTGGGGCTGGATTTGTCAGCCCGCACCTTGGTCTGAATTTTCATCAGAAAGATTTTCATATTACCCATACTGGTTTTAGCCAATACCTATGCTCACAGTAACAACATGAGCCAACACAATTCCACAAACTATGATGGCTGAAGACAATGCAATTTTATTTGAAATATAGACCACAACCATCCAACTGCAGTGATAGTTCTTAGATCCAAACCAATTAGTTTAAAACAAAAGAGAATAATCCACTTGTATAATAGAGAACCAATACATATGCAAAAAGGTGGCAGAATCCATATGACTAACCACAGAAACCATTTAATGGTCAGCAGAGGAAATTTCCAATGAAGTATTTCACTTACAGTTATTGAGGTTCAAGGTTCAGCCTGTTTGGACGCCATAATGTTGCAAATCAGCCCCTGATGAGGTTGACTGATGGAGGGATGGAGGATGAGGCCTTTCTTCTCCAACTTGGACCATGTGTCTGTTACCCTGTTCAGCCCATTCTTCTGAGGTGAATGTGGCGGGAAGAAAGCCAACAGGCAGTCAGGCTTCCAAAGAAAACAGCTCTTTATTCCGTGAAGAGGCTGAAGCCAAAAGGCCTAAGAATAGGCCCCAGGAAAAAAGCCTCTCAGCTTCCATAGACCCTTGCTTGTATGACCCAGAATCAAGTACCACCCAAAGGTGGAACCAGATACCACCCAATGATGGGAGCAGAATCAGGTACCACCATAGGGTGGGACCAAAATGCCAGGTCACACCCTAAGGTAGGGCAAAATCACCGATCAGGGCAGGGTAGGGTCAGTGACATAATAATCCCATAAATATGTTTACATACACAACAATGAATATAAAATAAAAGCATGTCCTCTAAAATCTTGTACAAAATATGGATACCCCTCTCAATATTCCTAATCAGCAGTGTACTGAAAGTACTTGCCATTAAAATTAGGAAGTAAAATATGTCAAAGGCATTCAGATAGGAAAAATATCAAGCTCTCCCCGTTTGCAGATGACATGCTAATATATTTAGAAAACTATAAAGACTCTACCAGAAAGCTTCTAGAAACAATGAATTCATATAAAAAAAAGTGGCAGGCTACAAAATTAACAATGAAAAACTCAATGGCCTTTTAATACACAAATAATGATAGATAATAAATGAACATTAAAAAAATCAATCCTATTCACATTAGTGCCCCAGAAAACGCAAATACCTTGGAGTCAATTTAACTAAAAGACTAGGGGAACTATTCAATAAATCTACAAAATCTACTGTTTCTAGAAGCTTTTTGGTAGAGTCTTTAGGAATTTCTAAGTAGAGCAACACTTCATCTGCAAACAGTGAGAGCTTGACTCCTCCTTTCTTATCTTGATTCCTTTGATTTATTTTTCTTGCCGAATTGCTATAGCAAGTAATTATAGTACTATGTTGAAGAGGAGTGGTGAAAGCGGACAGCCTTGTCTTGTACCAGAATTTAGAGGGAAGTTTTTCTACACTGATGATAGTATTTCACATTGGCTTGTGGTAGATGGTCTTAACTATATTGAGAAAGGTTCCTTTCATTCCCATCTTGCTGAGGGTTTTTATTTTATCAAGAGTGGGTGTTAGGCCTTATCAAATGCTATGTCATTTTTATTTTTCTTGTTGATGTTGTGTATTATGTTGATAGATTTATGGATGTTAAACCATCCTTGCATTCCTGGAATGAAACGTACCTGATCATAGTAAATGATGTTGATGAGGCATTGAATCATATTTTTCAGCATTTTGTTGAGGATCTTTGCATCTGTGTTCATCAGGGATATTGGTCTGTAATTTTCTTTTTTGGTAGCATCTTTTTCTGGCTTAGGTATTGAGGTGATGTTGGCTTGTTAAAAGCTGTTTGAAAGTTCCAGGTTTTTTTTTCCAATTTTATAAATGTCTGACCATGATTGGTAGTATTTCCTCTTGAAAATTTTGAAAGAATTCATTACTACATCCATCTGAGCCTGGGCTTTGTTTTGGGGCAGACATTTGATTACTGTTGTAATTTCCTCAATAGTAATGTGGGTGTTTAGATATGGTCCATTTTCCTTACTCAACCGTGGAATGTTATGAGTCCAAGAATTTATCCATTTCTTCCAAGTTCTCATGTTTAGTGGCATGGAGTTTCTCAAAGTAGTCTCTGATTACTCTTTGAATCTCTGCAATATCTGTAGTGCTCTCCCCCTTTTTATTTCTAATAGAGGTTATCAAGTTTTTCTCTCTCTTTCTTTGTTAGTTTTGCCAATAGTCTATCAATTTTGTTTATTTTTTCTAAAAACCAACTTCTACTTTCGTTGATCTTTTGAATTAGTTTTTGAATTTCCACTTCATTGATTTCTGTTCTAAGCTTTTTTATTTCCACTGTCTCCCTATTTTTCGTTCCTTTTGTTGATAGTTTTCTCATTTTATAAGCTGTGTCGTTAAGCTGCTCAGATATGCCCCTTCTTCCTTCCTGACATGTGCTTGGAAAGCTATAAATTTTCCTCTCAGTAACCACTTTTGCTGTGTCCCATAGATTCTGATAGTTTGTGTCTTCATTGTCATTTGTTTTCAGGAAAGTCTTGATTTACTCTTTGATTTTATCTCAGACTCACTGGTTGTTCAGTAGCAGGCTGTTTAATTTCCAGTTGTTAAAGTATTTCTTCTGTGTCCCTTTGTAGTTCACATCAATTTCAGAGCCTTGTGGTCAAAAGGTAGCCAGCAAAATTTCTATCCTCTTGATTTTATGGAGGTATTTTTTATGTAACAGAATATGGTATATCCTGAAACATGACCCATGTACATTGGAGAAGAATGTACAAAAGCTTCTAAAAACAATAGATTCATATAGCAATGTGGCAGGCTACAAATTTAATACACAGAAATCAATGGCCTTCTTATACACCAATCATAATAGGGAAGAAATGGACATTAAGAAAATAGCCCCATTTACATTAGTGCCACACAAACTCAAAAATATTGGAGACAACTTGACCAAAGACGAGAAGGACCTACACAAAGAAAATTATAAAACCCTGCTACAAGAAATAAGAGAGGTCACACAGACATGGAAACACATAGTCAGTTCAAAGATTGGCAGGAATAACATCATTAAAATGACAATACTCCCCAAAGCATAATACAGATTTAATGAGATCCCTCTAAATATACCCATAATTTTCTTCAAAGAAGTGGATCAAACACTTCTGAAATTCATTTGGAAGAATAACTAAAATAATCATTGGTAAAAGGAATATGGGAGGCATTATTTTCCCCAACTTTAAACTGTATTACAAAGCAATAGTTATCTAAACATCATGGTATTTGAATTAAGATCAGTGGAATAGGCTTGAATACTCAGAGAATGCCCCCCAGGCATACAGTCACATAATTTTTAACAAAGGAGCAAGAAAATCTAAATGGAGCAAGGAAAGCCTCTTCAACAAGTGGTGTTAGTACAACTGGCTAGCAACTTGCAAAAAAGCAAATATAAACCTCCAGCTAACATCATGTATGAATGTAAAATCCAAATGGATTAAAGACCTTGATACCAGACATGATACCATAAGGTATATAGAACAACATGTAGGTAAAACACTCCATGACATTGAGACTAAAGGCATCTTCAATGAGGAAATTACACTCTCCAAACAAGTTGAAACAGAGATAAACAGATGGGAATATATCAAGTTCAGAAGCTTCTGCACCTCAAAGGAAACAGTGCCCAGGATACAAGAGCATAGAGTGAGAGAAACTATTCACCCTAAACCCATCAGATAAGGGGCTAATATTCAAAATATACATGGCACTGACAGAACTTAACAAGGAAAAAAACATGTAATTCGATCAAATGGGGAGAAGAAATAAACAGACACTTTGTAAAAAAAAGAAATGCAAATGGTCAAAAGGCACATGAAAAAATGCTCCACATAACTAATCATCAGAGAGATGAAAATCAAAACAACTATGAGGTACCATCTCACACCACAGAGATTGGCACACATTACAAAGAATGACAACAAGCAGTGCTAGCGGGGATGTAGAGAGAAAGGAGCTCTTATTTAATGATGATGGGAATGCCATCTAGTGCAACCTATATGAAAAGCGATATGGAGATTCCTCCAAAAACTGGAAATTGAGTTACCACACAATCCAGCTATACCACTCTTAGGGATATACCCTAGGAGCACAAAAATACAACACAACAATTCCTTCCTCACTCCTACATTTATTGATGCGCTATTTACAATATTCATACTTTGGAAACAACCAAGATACCCTTCAACAGATAAATTGCTAAAGAAACTGTGGTACATGTACAAAATGAACTATTATGCAGCAGTCAGGAATGAAGTCATGAAATTTTACTATACATGAATGTACATGGAATTTATTATGCTGAGTGAAATAAGTCAGATGGGAGAGAGATAGGTGAAGAATAGCCTCACTCATCTATGGGTTTTAAGAAAAATAAAAGACATACTTGCAATAATTTTCAGCGACAAAAGAGAGGAGGGCTAGAAGTTCCAGCCCACTACATGAAGCTCACCACAAAGAGTGGTGAGTGCAGTTAGAGAAATAACTACATTGAGAACTATCCTAACAACGTGAATGAATGAGGGAAGTAGAAAACCTGTCTAGAGCACAGTCAGGGGTGGGGTGGGTAGGAGGGAGATTTGGGACATTGGTGATGGGAATGTTGACTGGTGAAGGGGGTTTTTCTTTACATTACTGAAATCCAATCATAATCATGTTTGTAATCAAGGTGTTTAAATAAAGATATTTAAAATAAAAAGAAAAGATACTCTAATAATTCTTTTTCCTAAAATTCTTTTTCCTAAAAACAATCATTTTGTAATTTCAAAAAACATAAAGAGTAGCAAACACATGCAAACATGCACAAGCAAACACATGCCAACATGCACAAGCATGCAACATGCACATGCATCTATGCACAAGCCCAAATGAGGGAAGAGAAAGTGGTTGGTTGTGGAGTCCCTGGAAAAAACCATGGGCACATGTAACTGTAGGGGGGTGACTCAGGTACTGTGTGGCATGGAACCCACCATAGTGCAGAGGGATGGAGAATTTACACAAATTGATTCCTTTAAAATAAATATTACTGCTTTATTAAAGGAGCACCTTGAAGACTTCTCAAATGCTGAGTATTTGCTCTAAATTGATTTTAAGATAGCAGTTTTATTTCTACTCAGTTCTTTGGAATGGAATTAATATATAATCATAAGCCAATTTTAAGTTTAGAGACTTTCTACACTTATATTACTACCACAACAAGCATAATGTGGAATATTTTCATCATTCTTGCAAATTCTCTTGAGTCCCTCTTAGGTTCTTTCTACCTACTGGTTCAGATTCTGGTGTGAGTTTAATAATTCATTTTTCTAAAATGTTATATATACTTCTATATAAGCATATCACATGTAGCATCTTGTATCTGGATTTTCTTAATAAAATGCTTTGAGAATAAAAAAGAAATTTACAAAACACTGCTTCAATAAATAAAAATGACACAGGGAAATTGTGACACATACTCTGTTCATGAATTGGGAGGATTAGCATTATTAAAATGGCAATACTTCCCAGAGCATTGTATAGATTTAATGCAGTTCCTCTAAGCATAACCATGACATTCTTCAAAGTAAATCAAACAGTCCTTAAATTCATTTGGAACAATAAACACACACAAATAAATAAAGAAACCCTTAGGAAATAGAATATGGGAGACATCATCTTCCCCAACTTTAAATTGTACTAAAAAGCAATAGTTATTAAAACAGAATGGTATTGGAATAAAGACAGACTATCATATCATTGGAATAGACTTGTGTGTTCAGAGAATGTTCTTCAAACATACAATCAATTAATATTTGATAAAGGGGCAAGAAATGCAAAATGGAGCAAGGTCCGCCTCTTCAACAAGTGTTGTTGGGACAACTGGTCAGCCACATGTAAAAAAGCCAGCTTAGACCTCCATCCAACACCATACACAAAGGTTATATTTAAGCAGGATAAAATATCTTGATATCAGATCTTATTTAAGAAAGTTTCTTAAATATTTTTCCAGGGGTCTGAGTGGTGGTGCAAATGTAAGTCATCTTCCTTTCACTGCTAGCCTAGGACGGACCATGGTTCAATCCTCTGGTATCCCATATGGTTCCCCAAGCCAGGCGTGATTTCTAGCTCATAGCCAGTAGGAACCCCTGAACATCACCAGGTATGGCTGAAAAACCAAAAAAAAATTTTTCCATATAACCTTTTATTTATTCATTCACTTCATATTGTTTGGCGAGCATGTTTCATATTTTATTCTATTTTTCTTAACAAACTAATTTCATTTCCCTCTTAATCTACTGGGAAATAAGAAAAACAAGCAAAGAATACCCAATAGTTGGCAGAATCGGAAAATCCAACTGGTGAAATAGGACATGAGAAGAGAGAGCATTTGAGACTATTAAAAACTATATAAAATATATCATTGTATCAGAGGAGAAAGGACAAGCTGAATTTAGTATTGAGAGGTTGAACATACAAGATACTAAGAATTATTTCTAAGTAGTGATATTTTGTTATTTTTTTATCATTCAATGATATATTGCTTAATACTAAATTTCTACTTAAGAGAAATATTTATTTTTATCATAGTACCTTCTTTGAATATCCCAGTTACAATTTTATAAATAAGTTTGCAAAATCAGCATCAAATATTTTGTTGAATGTGAACTATGGAATGTCCCATCCAGCAGGACTCCAATATTCCATGGGTGTATAGAGGGGATCCAGCCTGTAAAGAGAATGGGGGGAAAGAAGAGATGGAGACCAAGTAAAGTGTCTTATCAAGTTCTCGCTTTATCGAAGGGTACAGGCTCTTTTAAGCATGATTAAACAGGGGGTAGAGAGGAAGCAAAATGGAACATCCAGCATTACAGACAGTCTTTATAGGGTGCATCCCTGTAATTAAACTTTACATGTTATCTTTACACAGGAACCAATTTTCACCTTAAGATAGTAAAGATCAATGATATCTCAAGCTTCCTGGAATATATGCCTGATAGGAAACTGTGACATTTCTTAGGGCTCTGGGCTAGTGAATGCCGTAGGTTATGTATTCTTGCCACACAGACTGGTTTGTCCTACTGAATTCCATATCAGTGTTTGATCTCTGGCTGTCTCTGACAATGGAATTTATTTTGTAAAATGTTAAACATTCCCAGCAATGGATTTTTACATGAAAAACATGTCATTTTGTCAGATCATAAAAATTTAGATAGCTTTTATTCTGTACCTTTGTTTTAAATACAATGGATTGGACTGAAGATTTTTTTATTTTTTGTATAATTTATATTTTAGTCATAGTGGCTTACATAACATTCACAGCAATATTTTAGGTACATATTAACATTAAATCAGGGGAATTCTCACCACCGAATTGTCCTCCCTCCACCTCTGCCATTCTGCCTCCCATAGCCTCCACCCTCACACCCCAGGGTTGCTAGAATGAGTGGTCCCCTCCATGCCTAGCTTACTACTTAGTGATCTTTCAACTGTTTGGGCATGGTACCTCCATTATATCCCCCTCTAATTGGGAGGCGGGACTAAATAGTTAAGGTTATGTGGTTTTGTTTGAAGAAGAGAAAAGTAATATAATGGGGTAAAAATCAAATATGCCAAACATGGCCAGAATCCTTTTAGAGGGTCTCATCCTCGGTTTGGGAGATGAAGGGGAAAAAGAAGTTGGAACATCACATCAGTATAAAAAGAAGTACCAAATAAAATATCTAGTGAGCACTACAGCAATAGATAGGCACCACATACTTGCCGTGAACTTGAGATAAAAAACATGACAGAGAACAAAACGGAAGAATAGAAAAGAATAAAAGAAAATAAATAAATAAAAATGGAGACAACCAGTTCAATATCCACACCAAATCAAAAAAATTGACAAAAGCTAGATAGATTTAAAAAGATTATTTTGTGTTTTTGTCTCTCTCTTTCTCTCTATCTCTCTCTCACTCTTTCTCGCTCTCTCTCTTTTTCCCCTTCCTGCAGAGGCACAGTAAACATTTGAGTCATTTGAAAAAGAATTCCCTTGATCTAAGAGATACAGGGTTTCCCCACCCTTGAAGTATTTTGTCATGGGATTAATTATAGATTCCTTTCTATTTCATTTACTCTCCCGCTGGTGCTTTTGTGGTGTATGGGAGATTTCTGCTCCATCTTGGGTGGTAAAATCAGGTCTCTGTATCTAGAGATCTCTGTCTCTGCACATGTCAAGGGTGGAACTTATGGTGAAGTCTTTCTTTGTGGTTCTGGCAGTTCTGTTCCCTTGGTGTCATTATAGTCCGTCTTCTGTGGTTGGTGGTCGTGGTCCTTGTGCTGATCCTAGGTTGGAGCCTGGGATAGCATCTTTCATTATGTTACCAGAAGACCCATTCAGTTGCTAATGTCTCAGTCATACCTCTGGAATTAGATATCATGGTTGTTGTGCAAGTCGTAGAAGTTTTTTTTTTTCTTGGTCCCAGGATACATACTGCCCGGTCATGGTTCTATCAGCCAGTCATCTGTAGATTGTGAACTTGGCTTTTGCACAGACCAACGGGTGACAAGTCTTCTGATTTTGTCTCATTAGCTGGTGAGGCAGGATAACCTGTTCTTAGGTCAAGTTGTTCCCAATTTCCTCGTTGACAGGATATCCTATTAGTGCTGGGCCGTGTTGGTGTTTAAGTAATATTAAGGATGTCCCAGTGGAATTTACTTGGTTCCTGTAGCTGTTGTGAAGAACTGTGTCATTTCTATGCTTGGGATCCAGAATTCCAGGCTGGAAGATAAGCATCTAATCATCTGGGGTCTAAGGTGGGTCCACGTGACATATATTCAAGGTGAGAGATGCCCCTGTGTAAAAAAAGTATGAGTTCTTATCCCTAGTAGATAAGAACCCATTTTTAAACGTAACCTTACCCCTTTTTTTAGTGTGCCTTTGCAGAAAGAGATGGTGCTACATTATATTGCCGTTGCATTTGGGGGTGGAAAGATAAGAAAACAGAAGAAAGTCATACACCCAAAAAAGATAAAAGTAGAGGTAAAAATATATGTGCTCCTGTATATATAAAGAAAAAAAGTGTTTTTAAATAAAAATTTAAAAAATGAAATAAAAAAAGTAATTAAAGGAACAAAGTGATGTAGAAGACTACCTTATATTTGGGGAAAAGCAGGTAAAGAAGTAGTTTTATACAGGGCTTATACTTGTGATAGAATTATAGGTTTCTCCATTGTCTTTTGAGATTTTCTTGTGGGGTGTGGGTTCTGGGTGCCTTTTCATCACATACTTTCTTGAGATTGGCAAAAGATTTGCGGCAGGGAGGTCTTGGGTAGAGTTCTTGCATTGGGGGTCCTTTTAGAGATAAGTCCTGTATCAAACAACAGTCTGCGTTGGGAAGAGTTGGTAAGAAGGGCCACACCGCGTGAATCAGCAGAGGTGTTGGTTGTATTTTCTTGCCGGTGATGAGGTGTGGGTTTGGTTGGGTGTCCCTTCGCTTTGGTGCTGGATACTGGTTCGTTGGGGCAGGGGGTCAGACTTGATGCCTAATAGATTAAGAACTGAGGGTGAAGAGTTTTAATAAGGTGGGAAATCTAGATGAGATCGAGGGGTGAAGGGATAGTCCGATTTCTAACCAGGGGAAAGGGGGAAGTGTATGGAAGGGGCAGAAAAGGAAAAGAGAGCAGATAAAATTGAAAAGAAAAAGAAGAGGAAAAAAAATAGTGAGAAGAGACAAGGAAAGAGCAAAGGAATGTTAGTTTGCTTGAATGTGTTCGATAAGTAGGCCCTGTAGTATAGCTCTGTAGGTCACAGTTGCTGCTTCTGTGATCTGGCTGGTCACGTAATTCAGGTTCTAAAAGAAGGTATAACCTAGAAATAAAGGGTATGTTAAAGAGTTTTATCGAGACATCTTCATATCGCAAGCTGGGTATTATATCTCATGTGACTGAGTACTGAGGTGTCATCTTAGGTTGTCCACCCTTTATATCCAAGAATGCCTGTGGACAGAAAAGCTGAGAGGTTATTTTAGATATAGTAAGATTAAGAAAATAAATCATATTATTTTGAAATGCTTCCATTTGAGTCAATAATTTCCCATGGTAATCTTTACCTGTAATCCTGTATAGGATCCCTACGAGATTATTGTGGGCCTTTGTAGTAAAGGGCTGAGTACATATCTGTTCTCTCTATGCTGCTCTTTTTGCTGTTGCTAGTTTCTTTATGATTTAATATGTAGTCAAGAGTTTGTGTTGTTCCTCTTGCATGTGATTTGGGCCCTACTCCCCAGTATATGTTGACTGTTACATTGTTGGAGTTTCTACCCAGTTGAACCATGATTTTTGATAATTGAGTATTAGTTGTATATATGGTGTATTTTCTAGGTGCTTCAGAATAGTTTTATCATCCTGTGTTTATCTTTCATCTTCTGAATTACTTTGTTTAACATAATATGTTCTAGGTCCATCCATGTTGCTGCAAAGTTTATGATTGCATCATTTCTGACTGCCATGAAGTATTCCATTGTGTATAGATACCACACCTTAATGATCCACTCATCTGTTGTTGGACATCAAGGTTGGTTCCAGGACTTGGCTACTATACTGAGTGCTGTGATAAATAGTGGGGTACACACATACTTTGGAATGAATGTCCTTCCAATGTGGGGGTAGATACCTAGGAGAGCAATTGCTGGGTCAAATGACAGTTCAATTCTGAGTTCTTCGAGCACTCTCCAGACTTTTCTCCATAGGTATTGGACTAGGGGGCATTCCCACCAGCAGTGGATGAGAGTGCCTTTCATACTGCACCCCTGCCAACAGAGACTGTTTCAATTATTTTTGATGTGAGGCAGTCTCACTGGTGTAAGGTGGTACCACATTGTTGTTTTGATTTGGATTTCTCTGATGATGAGTGAAGGTGAGCATGTTTTCATGTGTTTTTTTGGCCATCTTTTGGTCTTCCTCAGAGAAGTGTCTATTTATTTTGTCTCCAAAATTTTTATGGCTTTATTTGGTTTTGGGGGGCTCAGCTTTCTGAGTGCTTTATTTATTTTGGATATCAGCCCTTTATCTGATATGTTGAGTGAAAAGATTTTTCCCACACAGATAACTGTCTTCTTGTGTTAAGTAGGGTTTCTTTTGCCATGCAGAAACTTTTTGTTTGTTATAGTCCCATTTGTTTATGTTTGAAGCTAAAGTTCTTGCCATTGGTGGTCCATCCTCGAAGACCTTTTTGATATATAAGTCTTCGTGTGTTCTACCTATTTTATTCTCAATAAACTTTATAGATTCGGGTCTGATTTTAAGGTCTTTGATCTATTTTGAGTTGACTTTTGTATAAGGAGTGAGGTATGGGTCAAATTTCAATTTTTTTTTATTTATCGGGCCACATCCGTTTGATGGTCAGGGGTTACTCTTGGCAAAGCACTCAGAAATTGCCCCTAGTTTGGCGGGACCATATGGGGCGCTGGGGGATCGAATCATGATCATGATCTTTCCTTGGCTAGTGCTTGCAAGGCAGACACCTTACCTCTAGTGCCACCTCGCCGGCCCCAATTTCTTGCATGTGGCTTTCCAGTTGTACCAACACCATTTGATGAATAGAGTTTCTTTGTTCCATTTCAAGTTCTTGCTCTTTTGTCAAATATTAGTTGACTGTATATCTGGGGGTTTATGTCTGGAAATTCTGTTCTAACCCACTGGCTGAAGTCCTGCCTTTGTTCCAGTACCATGCTATTTTGATCACTATGGCTTTATAGTATAGTTTCAAGTTAGGTAAAGAGATGCCACCCAGCTTCTTGTTATTTTAGTATGTGTTTGGCTATCCTGAGTCTTTTGTGGTTCCAGATGAACTTTATGATTGATTGTTTTAATTCTTTAAAGAATACTGTCTGAATTTGGATTGAGATTGCATTAAATCTATACAGTAGTTTGAGTAGGATAGTCATTTTGACTATATTGATTCTACCAACCGATGAGCATGGGATGTTATTCCATTTCCTTAGATCCTCTTCAATTTCTTTCTGGAGTGTCTTGAAAGGCCTGGTATAAGTCTTTCACTTCCCTTGTAAGGTTGAATCCTAGGTACCTTATATTTTTTGATACTATTTTAAATGTAGTTGTATTTTTAATCTCTCTCTCCTCAGCTTCATTATTTGTATAGAGAAACACTACTATCTTTTGTGTATTGAATTTGTAGCCAGCCACTTTGCTGTATTGGTTAATTGTTTCTAGAAGTTTTACTGTGGACTGTTTAGGGTTTTTGATGTATATCATCATATCATCTGCAAAAAGAGATAGATTGAGTTCCTCTTTCCCAATTTGGATTCCTTCTATTTCCATCTCTTGTCGGATTGCTATTGCTAGGACTTCTAAGATTATATTAAATAACAGTGGAAAGAGAGGACAGCCTTGCCTAGTTCCTCACTTTAGTGGAAATGCTTCTAGCTTTTCACCATTAAGGATAATGTTGGCAGTGGGCTTTTCATAGACAGGTGTAACTATCTTGAGAAAGGTTCCTTCTAACCCTATTTTGCTGTTTTCAACATGAAAGGGTGTTGGATTTTGTCAAACGCCTTCTCTGCATCGACTGATATGATCATATGGATTTTGTCTTTCTTGTTGTTGATGTGATGTATGATGTTGATTTGCATATGTTGAACCAACCTTGCATTCCTGGGATGAAGCCCACTTGGTCATGATGTATGATCTTTTTGATAAAGTGCTGGATTCATTTTGCTAAAATTTTGTTTATAATCTTTGCATCTATGTTCATTACTGAAATTGGTCTGTAGTTTTCTTTCTTGGTGGTGTCTTTGCCATCTTTGGGAATGAGTGTAATATTAGCCTCATAAAAAGAGTTGGGGATGATACCTGTTTTTTCGATGGTTTGGAAGAGCCTGTGGAAAATTGGTAGTAAGTCTTCTCGGAATGTTTGATAGAATTTGCCTGTAAATATACCTGGACCTGAACTTTTGTTTTTAGGGAGTTTTTTAATTACATCTTCAATTTCCTCTGAAGTGATTGTTCTGTTTAGTCCTTCTAGGTCTTCCTTATCCAGTCTCAGAAGATGGTATTTTTCCAGGAATCTATTGATTTTTACTGGGTTCTCTAACTTGAGTATAGTTGTTCATAATATGATCTCATGGTATGTTGTATTTCTTGGGGGTTCTGTTGTAATCTCTCGACTTTCATTTGTGATCCTACTGATTTGTGTGTTTTCCCTCCTTTTTTTTGGTGAGTTTTGCCAGTGGTTTGTCTATTTTGTTTATTCTTTAAAAAAAAAACAACTTTTGGTCTTATTGATTTTTTGGTATTGTTTTCTTAGTTTCTATGTTGTTTATTTCTGCTCTGGTTTTAAGTATTTCTTGCCTTCTGGTTGTGGTTGGATTTTTTTGCTGCTGTTGTTTCAATTCTTTGAGGTGATCCTTTAAACTTCTGATTTTGTCAATTTCCTGTTTCTTGACATAGGCCTGTATTACTATTAGTTTCCCCCTAGTTACTGTTTTTGCTGTGTCCCACAAATTTTTACAAGTTGTCTCTTCATTATTGTTTGTCTCAAGGAATTTTTTTATTTCTTCCTTAATTTGCTCTTTGATCCAGGTATTGTTGAGCAACATGTTGTTTAATCTCCAGGTATTAGTTTTTCTTCATTGCTTCTTCTTGTAGTCAATTTTGACCTCTGTTGCATAGTGATCTGATAGGGTGTTTTTAATGATCCTTACATTTGTGTTCTTAAAAAGGTTCGATTTGTATCCTAGGATGTGGTCTATTCTAAAGAAGGTTCCATGTGGGCTTGAGAAGAATGTGTATTCTGCTTTCTGGGGATGGAGGGTTCTATAAAGGTCTATTAGCCACAGATCTTCTAATTTTTCATTTAGAGTTCTTATTTCTTTTTTATTTTTCTGTTTGGTGGATTTGTCCAGTGTGAAAGTGGAGTATTGAGATCTCCTATTATTATCACATTTCCCTCATGTGTTTCTCCAGATTTGAGAGCAGTTGTCTCATATATTTTGCTGGCTCTACATTAGGTGTATAAATATTGACCAGGGTTAGTAACTCTTGATCTAATGTTCCCCTGATCAGTATTGACCCTCTTTGTCTCTGATCACTTTCTTGAGACTGAATGCAATTTAGTCTGATATAAGGATGGCTGTCCCTGTTCTTTTTTGTTTTCCATTAGCTTGAATAAATAATTTCCATTCTTTTATTCTAAGCCTGTGCTTGTCCTGTAGTTGTAGGTGTGTTTCTTGCAGGCAGAAGTCAGGTTTATGTTTTCTCATCCAGTTCTCTACTATGTGTCTCTTAATGGGAGAGTTTAGTCTGTTAACATTTAGGGAGATTATTGACAGAGAGGACTGTTGTGCAGTTGTGTTGTGTAGGGTGGTTGTTGTTACAATTGGGGGTTTGGATTGTGTAATTTGTCTCTGAATAGGTTGTTTAGGATTGGTTTTGTTTGCGCAAATAATGCAAGTTTGTTTTTGTTTAAGAATGTTTTTAATCTGCCCTCCCATATGAATGAGAGTTTTGCTGGATATTGTACCCTACGTTGCAAATTTCTTTCATTCAGGCATTTAAATATGTCATTCTACTATCTTCTTTCTTGAATTAATTCAAATTGGAGATCTGGTTTGATTCTTATGTCCCTTCCTTTGTATTTGCGGTTTTTTTCTCCCTTATTACTTTAAGGAGATCATCTTTCTCTTTGTTTTTTTTTGTTTGTTTGTTTTTGTTTTGTCATTTGGATAACTATATGTCCTGGTGTTGGTTTATTGCGGTCTATTTTATTAGGAACTCTCTTCACTTCCTTGATTTGCACTGAATCTTTTTTCCAGAGGGTGGGAAAGTTTTCTGTTATTATTTCCCTGACTTTGATCTTCCCCTTTTCCTATTTCCTCCCCTTCTGGTATACCCACAATTCTTAGGTTATTTCTTTTGTTCTTGTTCATTAGATGCTAAACTTTTCCTTTCAGCGCTTTGCCTTTCATTTCCTTGCTTGTATCTTGGTCGTTTTTTGTTTGCACTTTTCCTTCGAGTTCTTCAATGTGCTTCTCCAACTGTGTGTTTCTGCTGGTAAGGCTTGTTACGTTGTCTTTTAATTCTTTCAATTCCTTTGGTATGGAATCTCTCATGTTCTTTAACATTTCTTCTTTAATTTGGCTGATGAACATTTCATCCATAGATTTCTTATATTTGGTGGCTAGCGTTTCTTTCATTTCCTTTATCAATTATTGCATTTTCTTCCACATGGCTGCTTTTGGTCTCCTTCCCATGGATTTTTGCATTTGGTGGACTTGGGAACTTGCTAAGGTTTTTCTCCTATCTCCAGATGTTAGGGTTCTCCTTAATTTACCCATATTTCTTTGCATTTATTGGTGTGGCTTGTTGTGCTGTGCCTTCTGATTTCAGCCTGCTTTTGCCCCCTGTGGCATGGGGATGGTCCTCTCCCTTGGCGTGGTTCTAGAGGAGTCTGTTGGGTAAGTTCGCTGAGATTTGTCTCCTCTTGTGCTCTTTAGTGGGGTCTGGCCTGTTCTTCCATTTTGTTTCCAGCTAGTGCAGTTCTGCGCTTGGCCACTATGGTGAAGGGCATTGTTGAGCCTACCTCCCTGTTCTCCCTCCTTTCCCTGGGAGTCAGAAGAGCTCCACCCCCTCCGGGCCTCAGCAGAGAAAATTCCTTTAGCCAGACCCACCTGGCAGCCTCACTCTGCCCCTGGGAGTCCTAGGTCCACTCCGGAGCTCAGGGAACAGGCTGCTCTAGGATACCCCAAGGTCCAGGAAGACCCAAGCTATAGATTCTAGCCCTTCCAGTGGCACAGAGTGGGTCAGGCACAGGGTTTTCAGGGTGCCCACGTGGGGAGGTGGCTGGGTGGCACACTCACCCTGTTGGGAGTTGAGTCCAAGGTCCCTGGGGTCAGGCACAGGACTGAGGTGGAGCGCAGGTCTGGCGCCCACGTGGGAAGGTGGACGAGTGGCAGGTGCACTCACCCTGCCTGCAGCCAGGTTGTGGGTCCCTGAACTGAAGATTTTAAAATACATTTCAGATCATTGGAAGTGATTCCTAATCAGTCTGAAGACTGGTTCTTAGTGTATCTATTTATAAATTAAGAGAGAATATTCTTAGCATGTAGGCACTATGATCATTGAATAATAATAAGCCCATGAGAAAATTGTATTACTGAAGGGTAGCGTACATTCTGTGATTGAAACCCAATTATGAACCTTTCTACAGCCATGGTGCTTAAAAAAAATTAGTGATGCAGGGGGGGGGGATGAAAAAACGAAAAAAAAAAAAAGAAATTTGGCATGCCTTTCATGCAGAAGGTCATTGGTTCAAATCCTGGCATTCCATATGGTCCCCCAAGCATGAAATGAGAGATTTCTGAGAGTGGAGCCAGGAATAACCCCTGAGTGCTGCTGGTTGTGATCCAGAAACTAAAAAAATCTAAAATAAGGGGCCAGAGAGGTGGTGCTAGAGTTAAGGTGTCTGCCTTACAAGTGCTAGCCAAGGAAGGACCCAGTGTTCCATTGCCAGGGGCAATTTCTGAGCGCTTAGCCAGGAGTAACCCCTGAGCATCAAACGGGTGTGGCCCAAAAACCAAAAAAAAAAAAAAAAAACACTAAAATAATCTATGAACCACAAAAATATTTATACCCATGATATTGAGGGGACCTGCACTGTAAAGTCTGATAAAATTATTTGTAGATATGAATTTATATAATTGAATTTTGTATGTAGATTAGATTATCATTTAAGGTAAATATATTATTGCATGTTTAAATGATTATTTTTGTTTTCTTCAATAATATAAGACTTGAAGATGCAAATACATTTACAAATTAAAACTCACATTATGGGTTTTTCCTTCTTTCCTGCATGAGGCAGCCAAGGAAGGCCACAGCAAAATTGATCTTTTTAGGGCACATCACAAGGTAAGTTGTCTGTACCCAAGAAGGATGGAGCCAGAGGAACGCTGTCTCTCTGCTTTGCTTTGAGGCCATGCGCATCTTTCAGCCCATGAATCCCACCATAACACGTATTAAAAACCACACTAAAGAGTGTCAATCAGGAACCAATGCAGGACATCACAATACATAGAGAATGAAAATGGCAGCTCTGATATTCTGAGAAGTCCCAACCATCTAGTTAGCCTCTCAGATAAAGAGTTTAGAGAAGAAATATGGAGGATTTTATTGAACTCAAAGAAAGCATTGATCAAGCTGAACAGAACACAAAGATAGAAATCAGAAAAATCCAAACTGAAATAACAGGACTAAAAATCTTGGTAGGTGAAATGAAAACCTCGATGGAAAGCCTCTCCAACAGATTAATAGCAGCTGAGGACAGATTAAGTGAGCAGAAAGATGAGGTGGAGAACAACTTCAGACAGCAAAAGAGATCGGAAAAGAACTTCAAAGCAAATGATCAGACAGTGGAAAAACTACTCAAGGAATGTAAACAGAAACTTCTTAAATAAGGCATGCAACCAAATCCTCATGCCCTAAGAGTCCTATCTGAAAGAGAACCAAAGAAAAGCATCCCAAGACATACCCTAGTCACAATGATAAATCTTACAGATAGGGATAGAATACTAAAACAGAAATATAAGAAATGGAAACTACAATGAAAGGAGCATCCTTAAAATCGACAGCAGAGCTGTCACAAGAAACCCTCAAGGCCAGAAGGCAGTGGTGGGATATAGTGACAAAATTCAAAGAAATGAATATTTGCTTAGAATAGTGAACCCAGCCACACTTACTTTCAGGTTTTAAGAAAGTGTACATTGCTTCACAGATAAACAGCAGCTCAGAAACTTTACAGACTCAAAACCAGCCTTAAAAATAAACTGAAAATTCTATTTTAAGACATACAAACCAAAAGACACACCAAACTTCTTCACAAATATGGCACTAAAGGGGTCAGAGAAGTAGCACAGCAGTAAGGTGTTTGCCTTGCATGTGGCCAACACAGGAGGGACCCCTGATACAAATCCCAGCATCCCATTTGGTTCCTCAAGCCTGCCAGGAGCGACTTCTGAGCTCAGATCCAGGAATAACTTCTGAGTGATGCCAGGTGTAAACCACTCCTTACAAATATAGCACTAAATATCATGACAATTAACTCTCTCAATGTCAATGGCTAAACACACCAGTTAAGATACACAAGGTGGCAAAATGGGTCAAAAAGCAAAATCGAACATTCTGCTGCCTACAAGAAACATCTGAATAGTCAGAACAAACACAAACTCAAAATCGAAGTTTGGAGGAAAATCATCCAGTTAAACAACTACCCTTAAAAAAACTGGAAAAATAAACCAAATAAAACAAGTGCTACTTGTATTATAAACAAAAATGCTGGAAAAATAAAATAAAATTTGTGTGAAATCAGAAGAGACCATAAATAGAACAATCCATAGTGAAAAATAAGAAATGAGGAGGTATTCTCTCTACTTGATTTGAAACTGTGTTATAAAGCTACAGTGAATAAAAGTGCATGGTACTAGAATAAGGATAGACTCTGCATAAATGAATCAGAATTGAATATCCAAGGACAAAACCCAATTTATAAAGACAATTAATTTTAGTTAAATTATTGTTTTTTTATTTTATAAATTGTGGTTTTTTTAAAAATTAAATATCTTTTTTAGATCTCAGGTTTACTCATAATACTCATGGAATACTCAATATTCCAATACCCTTACCAGTGTAACATTCAGTACGCATTTATTGTCAGTTTCCCAACCTTTCTAAACCTGTCCATTGACAGATAATTTACTTAATATTCATTGGTAAAACTAAATGCTGATGAAATTATTAAAAATGTTTTCATTAAAAGAAAATGTATTAAAATACATATGTCCAAAAGATTCATGAAAAAATGTTCTACATCACTAATCATCAGGGAGATGCAAATCAAAACAACAATGAGGTTACATTTCATACCATGAAGACTCACATATATTATAAAAACCAAGAACAACCAGTGTTTGTGCTTGGGAGAAAGGGACTTTATTTCACTGTGGGAATTATGACTTGTCCAGTCTTTTTGGAAACAAAAAACTGGAAATGGAACTCCCATTTAATTTAGAAATATCACTCCTAGCAATATACTCTAGAAACACACACACAAAAAAAAAAAAACGCAAAGGAAAAAATGCTGCATGCACTCCTATGTTCATCACAACACTTTTTATAAAAGCCAGAATCTAGAAACAACCCAAGTGCCCAAGAACATGAGTGACTAAAGAAACTGTAGCACATCTAAATGTAGTCATGACAACTTAGTATGCCTGGAGACTGTAGTTGGTCTTATGCCAGGATGCTTTATGGGTAACGTCTCCCAAGCCAAAGGTTTTTACTTTATATTTCACCATATTTTGTTGTGTCTATGAAACAATAACAACAACAATAGCCACACACACACCTTTTTATTGCATTTTTAATTTATCTTTTAAATTGGGGTTCCCACAATTTACATAAAACTTGGGACACAGATTACTCTATTTTACCACATATTTCGCATTTTATATAAAACTAAGAGAAAAGTAATGAGGAAATACTGGGGCCAGAGGGTGGTAGGATAGGATGCACTCTAGGTTCAGTGGTGGAGAAAGTTTGACACAGGTGATGGGAAGGGCACTGACTCATTGTATTTCTGAAATTCAACTATGAAAGACTCTGTACATCACAATTGTTTCAATAAAATTTTATTTTAAAAAACTCACATATTTAGAAGTAAATCATGATGTTGCCTCCAATTTATAAGTATTTGAAACAAGTTTTCTAGCTTCTAGAAAACAGTGAATAAAGAGAACATAGATTATCACAAGCTTTTCAGTCTATCAGAAAATAAGGTTTTGTGAACACTTCATGTATTCCTGAATCATATGTTCATTTCTCTTTAGCTTCTTTAAATATCAAATAAGTTTATCTATATATCTTGATTTACCATAAAAGTTAAGTGTCACATTTTAGGCAAATAAAACTATTAAAATGTGACAGCTAGCAAATTATGCTAACATCTGGTAACAAATCATTCCTGACAATTCAATAGTACACGTCTTGTTGCATAGCTATTAATATCATAAAGAACAAAATGCAAAAATCATATTACTTGACTAACATATTCCCTGAAGTTATCTAAGGAATGCACTGTTTATCTTAATGTATAAGAAATGTCAACTTTTCACATCAGGAGTTTGAAATAGATGAGAACTGAATAACTATAAACATGTGAAGTGTCGTGCTATGCCACAAGCTAAAAAGGGAATTGAAAATCTCTGAATTTAGACTGACATGATAATACATTTAGAATGTGTGGAGGAAGGGATAAAGTTGTAAAAATATATTTGAAGGCGTAATAATGGTAAAGTTACTTTATATAATCAAATATCAGTCATCTGATATAATATTACTTCCAAATTAGGTGACTGCAATTACGAAACAGGTGTGTCCTAATGCTACTGAAACAGCAAGAAAGCTGTAGTCTAAAGCTGGAAGGTAAGTCCTTTCTGATTCTGGCATAAGAGGAGGCTTTGTTTCCCCCTGATGCTTGAGGCAGGACAGAGCCTTCTGCTTGAGTTTTCATTTTTGATGGTGAATGATTGTCTCTCATTCTTTTTTCTTTCTTTTTTTTTTTTTTGGCTTTTTTGGGCCACATCCGTTTGATGCTCAGGGGTTACTTCTGGCTAAGCGCTCAGAAATTGCCCCTAGGGCTTGGGGGAACCATATGAGATGCTGGGGGATCGAACCACGGTCCTTTCTTGGCTAGCGCTTGCAAGGCAGACACCTTACCTCTAGCGCCACCTCACCGGCCCCAGTGTCTCTCATTCTTAAAACATTTTCACTCACCAGTATGTTACCAAAGAAAGCAAGGATACATAAAAATCTAAATCCAGGGGTTGAAGTTATAGCACAGCACATAGGGTGTTTGCCTTGCACACAGCTGACCTGAGACAGACCTGGTTCTATCGCCAGCATCATCTCATGTAGCCTCCTGAGCCTGCCATAAGCAATTTCTGATCTCAGAGCCAGGAGTAGCCCCTAAGTGCTACCAGGTGTAGCCCAAGCTTCCCCGCCACTTCCCTAAATCCAAAGGTTAGTTATTTCTATCAAGGAAAACTCTTGGCTTCTGTCCCGGTGTTTAGGAGATCATAGTTTTGGTGCATATAATTTTTATACCAGGAAATGAGATATTTGGATATCTGGAGATATTGGAGATACTTGGAGAGTCTACATTTACTTCTAGATCTGATAATCCTTCTCTCAACACATACAATTCCATTTAATTGATAAAATTTGGTGCAGCTTAAATTGAGCTTGTTAATTGACATACATATAATGCATGTATATTTATATTGTATGTTTATTTTAATATATTCAGTTAAGTATATAGATAAAGACAAATTTATCTTGTGTGTTGTGAAAGCATCAATTATTAGAATTTCATGATTTAGCAAAACATTGTCATTTTGTGGTATAAATGTAACTAAAAAACATTGCCAATCACTGTATTCTAAAAGGTTCTCTGCAATCTGGTTGGAACGAGAAGATATTTTTGATTAAGGTAAGCCAGATGAAGAAAGACAAATATAAGATGATCTCACTTTTCTGTGGTATGTAGAATGAAGTATATAGATGAAAAAACGTAAAATAAGAAAGGGGTGCCTAGATCATCCTTGACCCCAGAGATTAGGAGAAGGAAAAGAGAAGGAAAAAAATCAAAATAGTAAGAAGAAAATGAGAAAGGGGAGTAATGGGGAAACAGGGCATAGGACCTTTTGTAGGAAAGTGGAAGTAATTGTACATGTAAAGCAAAGAGTAACATTAGAAACATGGAATCTAAGCTGCAACTACCAAATTTTGGATTGTGTCTGTCAAGTTGGCAGACACAAAGTGGGAGGATGTGCATGTGGGTGAATTATTAATGAGTATAGGGAAACTGGTACTGGAAGTTGATACTGGTAGTAGAATTAGTGGAAAATATGGTGTGTAAGACACAAATATTAATAAAATTGTAAATCATGGTACTTAAATTAAAATTTTTAAATACAATTTATTTTGTCATTTTAAAAATGCATTCTATCTTGGTGAGATCCAAAATTTAGAAGATTAATATAAAACAGCTTTATACATAGATATATTTTAGACAGATCTTAGGCTTTGTTTTGTGGTTGTATATTACACTGTAGTGATAAAGTCTAAAAATAATCAAAGGCAGAAGCTTTATTTGCTTTGCCATATTCAGGGATAATTTATGGATAGATTCGCACTTCTCTATCTCCAGTATCTCAATTAACTTTCAGACATATGAAGTGTCATTTAGAGCATATACTGGGCTCTTCACACACTTCTTTAGGTCTTATCTTTTAAATGCTTTATAGATTCATACTTTAAACTTAATAAGAATACTAGAAAAGCCTTAGCATTTTCAGTCTATAAGCTAAAATCAACTACATGATATAAAAATCTTAAACAGATTGCTTATTACAATAGACATTTGAATCCAATATCTGAATCCTATGAAAATGTTGTATTTTTACTTTTTGATTTTTTTAGAAAAAGCTGTTCATTAAAGATAAAGTGCCATTTCACCAGTAGTAGATTTCTTTTATTATGCTCATAATTTTTTTCATTTTCTTTTTATTTTGAAAAGTTTAAGATCTGCAGACTGATTCAAAGGAAAAATGCTCTTAGATTTGTTAAAGGCTGTATCAATAACTAGAGAATCTTTAAAGTTGACCACTACATTGCAAAAAATAATTATCAGACCACCAGGATCTTTTTTCATATTATAAAAAAATACATTTACAATGACAGGTTGTTTCTGTAAAATGGCATCTCGATTTCTTGGATTTTTTTTTTCTTTAACCCAGGAAGTTCCAGCCTTAACTTGCTCTTGGGAATTGCTCTGACTATGTCCTTCAATTGTACAGGTTACCACAAAGTGACACAGAGAAACCTGAGCATTTGCTTCAAAGAAATAGTCAAGTTTCTGCTCTTTCCCCCATTAGCTTGGACTTTCTCTTGTTTCATTCTGCTATTATTTTTGGTTTATTATTAGTCTATGTGGAAGAAATGGGGTGAAGGAACTTCTGAAACAGAAGTTACATCAACATCATCACTTAAATCATCGAGATGGTAAATTATGAAAACCTGTAGAGAGGAGTATAATTGGTCCAAATCTTTTGCCTCTTCTACATTCAGATATTTTACCGTGAAAAAGTTTTCAATTGATACAACTGAAATCATTATTTACTAGTGCCTACCTGTTGGCATTGGACTTTTTATTGCTTGATTTATAGAGATTCAAAGTCTCTACTGATGACTTTTATATCAGTAGAATAAGATAGCATGAGCATAAACTAGCTTTATTATCTAGATGCCGAGAGGCCTCTTGTATAAGCACTTGCCTGCTGCATTTCTATTAAGACAGAGTGGAGTCCTCTCTGGTCACCAGGGAGCACTAGTGGGTAATTCCCCCAATGTAACTCCAAACACGTAGGTCAGACTTTATTGCTAAATATTGCTGAAATTGTGTATCTGTAAGTTCAACACAATTATGATCATACTTGGAATATGAATCACAATAAAACATTCAAACAATACCTTTTAAAATGGCACTTTAGGGACCAGAGCGATAGCACAATGGCAGAGCATTTGCCACCTACGGCTGACCCAGGAAAAACCTGGGTTTGATCCCGTTGTCCCATTTGGTCCCCCGAGCCAGGAGCAATTTTTGAACGCATAGCCAGGAGTAACCCCTGAGGGCCACCAGGTGTGGCCCCAAAACAAAACAAAACAAAACAACAACAGTCACTAAAAAAAGGCACTTTAGATTTGCAGCATAAGTTATAAATGATAAAAGTGTTTAGTGTCTCCTTGAACAGTGTGTTCCTACTTTTTGGCAGTCACTATCTGAGAGACTAATAAGAAAAGAGAAAAATATGCTTAGTAGTTTGGAGTTTATGTTCATGTGTAGATATACACTTATTGGTTAAAAAATGATGAATATGTTTTAAGGTGATTTTGGACAAAATATGAAGGTGACAGAGGAGGAAAATGTGTTGGAGATCAGGATCCAAACTCATAGATCCACTCCAAAGACAAAGAAGCTCAGAGAATGGAGCAAAGAGTCTAGTATTTAAGGGGCTCTGGCTTCACCTCTGAAATCACTCCTTTCTTTCAACAAGAAAAAGTATGAGCACACCAGAAACAAGTGACTTCCCTTGAAGTGTGCAATTCCAGGGCATTCATTCCTACATATTTTGAATAAAATATTGCTACACTCCTAGGTCTACTATTCAGAATGCAGAAACAATGAGGTCAGAAGTGTAAAGGAGCAAAAAAGAAGCAAAATGCTCATTTTCTTAGATTGTCAGCCAGGTGTTGACTAATGTGTTCATGATATTTGTGACTAAAGGATGATATAAAAGTTGGACATTCAGCTTGTGTTCATCCTGGCTTAATTTTTTTAAATGTAGGGTTATATGTAGATTTCTTTTTCTTTTTTTCTTTGTTTCATTTTGGACCACCTGAGCTGTACTCAGCAATCACTTTTGGTGGGGCTCAGGGGCTTTTAAGTGTTTCTGGGGATAATACCTAGATCAACTGTATACAAGACAAGTGCCCTACTCACTGTACTATTTCTCTGTCTCTTGAAGATTCTATTTTCTTTATAGAGTTATATCTCCCAAAGTTCCAAGGCCTTTTGTTAGCAAAATGATTCTTTTTGTTTGTTTGTTTGTTTGTTTTTGGTTTTTTGGTTTTTGGGTCACACCTGACAGCGCTCAGGGGTTACTCCTGGCTGTACGTTCAAAAATCGCTCCTGGAAGGCTCAGGGGACCATATGGGATGCTGGGATTCAAACCACCGACCTTCTGCATGCAAGGCAAATGCCTCATCTCCATTCTATCTCTCTGGCCTCCAGCAAGATGATTCTTGAAATAAGTGCATTTTCTTCTTTGATAAAGAGAGCAGAGTTGAGTTTGTATAGGTTTCTATCTGGGATCTTTGTTATGGTCCCTGGATCTGCTTTTTATTATTTCACAAATATTTGTGTTACTGGATCTTTTTGATCAATCTAAAAGTCAGATATTTTTAGTCCCCTTTTATTTTTGTAGAGTATTGTGCTACTTTCATAGATTTTGTTTTTTTATTGTCAGATAAATCAGTTTTTTTCTTTCCAACTATATTCTGCTCAGGTCCTTTTTTATTATGATTAGAATAATGCCAATTGAAGTAATCAGGCACTTGTCATGCCTTTTAGACACCAGTAAAAATTGTTGTATTGCTTAGATCAAGACTAGGGAACACAGGCCAGGAGCAGAGGAGGTAAAATGGGGGCATTGGTGATGGGACTGTTGCACTAATGAAGGGAGGTGTTCTTTATATGACTGAAACCCAACTACAATCATTTCTGTAATTAAAGTGCTTAAGTAAAGATATTATTTTTAAAAAAGACTAAGAAACAATTCCGGAGAGTATTCTGGGTCTCTTGAGATCTCTCTCCATTCTATTGTTGAATAGCGTAAGGCTGCCTGCTCAGTTTAAGTTCTCTTTCTAGTTTTCTGCTTTCATTTTTTGTAGTCTGACTTTTTACTTTACCTGTTTTTTTAAGATGAAGCATTACTCTTACATTATTATTTTTAGTTGCTACTTTCCCTAGTTTTCATCTGACATATTTAGATGCTTTTATATTTAGTACATATATCTTCATGATTTTTATGTCATCAAAGCAGATTCACTCTTTACCATATGGATTTTTATTTTATTTCTAGCAAGTCTTGTTTTGAATTAAATTTCTTCTTGAATAGTGTATTATTGCCATTTTAATATGATGTTGTGAATCTGATAAATATAAATTCGTGCATATACTATATGTGTGTATGTAAATCTTGTTTGTATGGGGGATTACATCTAGCAGTGCTCAGGGATTACTCCTGGTTCAATGCTACTAGTGAGGATTGGGGGGATAGTTTATGATATGTGGATGGAATTTTAGTCTGCCTCATGCAAGGCAAGCACCCTACTTGCTACGCTTATATCTTCACCCCATCAATACAATACAAAAATTCCTCCCTCACACTATATTAATTGCAGTGCTATTTGTAATAGCCAGACTCTGGAAACAACCAAGATTCTCCTCAACAGATGAATGGCTAAAGAAACTGTGATACATATACAATGAAATATTATACAGCCATCAGGAAAGATGAAGTCATATAATTTTCCTATACATGGATGTACATGGAATCTATTATGCTGAATGAAATAAGTCAGAGGGAGAGAGATAGACACAGAATATTCTCACTCATCTATGGGTTTTGAAAAAATTAAAGACATTATTGTAATAAGGCCCAGAGACAGTAGAGTTAAGGGCTGGAAGGGCCAGAAGGACCAGCTCATGATTTGAAGCTCACCACAAAGAGTGGTGAATGTTGTTAGGGAAAAAACTACACTAACAACTAGCATGACAATGTTAAAGAATCATAGAAGTAGAATGCCTATCACTAATACAGGCAGGGTTGAGGGGGGGCGCATGTGGTGGGAATGTTGCACTAGTGAAGGAGGGTATTCTGTTTATGCCTGAAACCCAACTACAAAAATACTTGTAATCATGGTGCTTAAATAAATATTTATATATTACAAAAAAGAAATAAAAAAGAATCAGACTTAAACACCAAACTCAAAGTCACCGACAACAGAATTGATACCCAATCTTCAACAAGCTATACAGAGAGAACCAGTTATATTAACAGTCTTGGGGATGCTGGGAACAGGGTTGGAGGGAGTACAACAATGGTAGTAAGAATACCCCTGATTCAATGTCACTATGTACTTTAAATATTACTGTGAAAGACTTGTAATTCATGTTGATCACAATAAAATATTTTTAAAAATTAAAATAAATTAAAAAATGATGTTTTATGTTCTTATATGAAAATAGTGTTTGATTACTTTATACAGAGTACAGTCCACATGTATTACACCTAGAATTATAGTAATATTGTGGTGGGTGAGATCTCTTGCATGTGTGTCACATTATACATGTGTGCATAGGTATAGTATGTGACACATCTATATAGATTAGCATAAAAATACTATCATTTTTACAGAATTCAGGTTTTTATATATTATCAATATATGTTACATACTTTTATGCCATGGACTACATATGCATCACCATTATGTGCTATTACTATAAGTACTGTCCAATAAATTATGTCATATATCATATCCACCTTACCAGTATGTTATTGTGATATATACTACAATCTATACAGTATAACACATGTAACATATAGTATCATATGTAGCTCTTATTACATATGTTCTACATATCATAAAACATACTATACCCTTTAGAAAGTTGTGCCATAATTTATATATTTCTATATACTATGCATATTATGCACTATAGACTAGGAATAACTGTTACATACTATATATAATATAAATGATTTTCTCTAGACCACATGAATAGTTCATACTACACTACAACTACATACTGCATAGAATTACATTCTTATACCATTATATGCAAAAGGGATCATCTTATTTATGTGACATTTCAATGACCTGGATATGACCAGTGGTATTGCATACATCTTGAGTGTGTTGGGACCCTGCCACCCCAGCAAACAAAGCAAGCATCAAAGGAATAGTGATGTTTTATTTCAAGTTCGACCTTGGAATGAAGTGGAGATGATAGTAATTAGCTTGTTTCTATAGATGGCTGACTCCTAGAAAATTGCACTTCTGCTGTAGAGACCCTTGGAAGTGTCTAAAATAAGCCCTCCATGGCATGTCGATTGTCCAGTCACTATAACCCTGCATCTGTGAGAACTATACTAGTGTGGCAGACCTACCCTAAGCCTGTGGGTTTTCTATAAAGGAGATCAGGTAAGCAGGTTTGTCCCTTCACTGACCATAGATTTGAGCACACACATACACTGTGTGTGCATGACTGGCACCTTTATGCTGAGAGGCTTTGCTAGGGTATAATGGTAAACATGTATCTACACCTCCTGTCCTACAGATCACAGCACCCAACAGAACCATACAGAAAACATGAGAGCTCAGTTCCTGTTCTCAGTTGAATGTAAAGTCAGATTGTACAAATAGTGTAATTCTGTGGAAAGAGGGTTCTGTTGACCTCAGGAGTCACATGGTTCTTTGCTGTGATCAGGTCGCAACTGGTACAGCATTCTGAGTGTTCTGTGCCCTTTGCGGGCTTCTTCCTACCTCATCTGAGTGCTGTCTCCCTGTGCTCTGAGCCACGAATCTGAATGGCTTGAGAGACATTAACTCTGTCCCCAGAGACATAGGTTTATTTGTGTGAACATCTCTGATCCTCAATTATAAGGTAATTACATTATTAGTTTTGTTATCATTTAGTCATAATAATAAGAAACAAAGTTTTGTAGAGAATTAGGATGAATGCACACACTTCAAGTGCAGGCTTTTACGAGCATATTGTCTGCAACCAGAAATCTTCATCAATCTCAGGCAAATCTCTGGCTCCTGGTCACTATTATAAATAATTACCAGGGAAAAGGAAAGGTCTCCAGAATGATTATGCCACCTTGTATAGTACACCAGGCTCAAAATGGCACTGACATCTGGGAAAGTTCAAATTAAAACCCCAAACCTGACAGCCATGCACTATGCCATTTACAAATGAATGTATCTATTTTAATGCATTTCCTCCTCAGAAAAAAAAAAAACTCATTTTTATCTTCTGCCTGCTGGAATTGTGACTTTCTATGTTAAATTAAAATAACAAAAAACCCTATATCTCTGGCTCTTAGATTTATATTAAAAGTCAATCAAAGGAAAGAACAGCTTGTATATATTTACCCTGCCTTATAATTTTTTATTAATAGGAGTTTATGTAACTACTTATGATAAATACAAAAGAAACGTCACTTTTGTCTTTCATTTAGACCACCATAATGATTAAGCTTGAGATAAAGGGTCTGTTAGTCTGGCATAGTTTCCTCATATCTTTCATCAGCATTCATTTTTGGAATAAGTTTTAATTTCCAATATATTTAGAGATGTCACCCTATATTCACTTGAAGTATGTGGACAGAGTAGTATAGACAGAGTAGGTGTGATTTGTGTTTTAGGGTGAAGAAATAAAATAAATCGTATCCAATCTAGTCTTTCAACTTAGTCTTTTTAATGCACATTATCATCCCTCTAGCTTTGCACTCATTAATGCTTTGATTTATGGAAAGCTAATTTTGGACTCTTTATGACTAGCTTCATTCCGAATGCAAGGAAACAGCTAGATTGGTTTCAAGGTTTTAAAAGCCTTTTCATAATTATGAATTATAGTAAAATAGTCTCATGTTGGGGAAATGAAATATATTATTTCTGATTTCTCATATTAGCATTGATAAAATTGAGCTTAGAAAATTGGCCTTAGGAATTAAGTCATGTCAAAAATGTCCATTCACCTCACTGTGAAGCACTGCAATTTGTGTTAAATAAACAACATTCAAGTGTGAGCCACCAGTTGTTACTTTGAGTGTTTGTAAATGATGGGTTTGTACTTAAGACTCTGACAGTGAGAACCTGGGTGTCTTCCATAGAATGACAATTTCTTGTCATTGACACTTGGCTTATGGGTTTTTGTTCAAAGGAGCATCATAGAACCAGACTAACAACTGTATGGCTATTAGGATTTGTGATAACATTGGGCAGACTCGAGTTGCATCCTGCTCTACTGTCTACTAACTTTAGAACTGGCCTATTGCCAGCCACATAGCTTTGTCCAGTATGATGTGATGATAGTTGAGGAACTTTGTGGGATGGCAGGCCTTGTGTTCTGTGTTTACTGCTTCAGCTAGTAGTTTTTTTAAGGGATAATTCAGTTAGATAGCTTTTTCTTAATTATCTTTATTTAAACACCATGATTACAAACATGATTATAGTTGTGTGATTACAGTCATGTAATGAACACCCCCCTTCACCAGTGCAACATTCCCACCACCAATTTCCCAGATCTCCCTCCTCCCCCCCCCAACACCTGTACTCGAGACAGGCTTTCTATTTCCCTCATTCATTCACATTGTTATGATAGTTTTCAGTGTAGTCATCTCTCCAACTGCACTCATCACTCTATGTGATGAGCTTCATGTCATGAGCTGCACCTACCAGCCCTCATCTCTCTTGTCTCTGAAATACTGTTAAAAATGTCTTTCATTTTTCTTAAAGCCCATAGATGAGTGAAACCATTCTGTGTCTTTCTCTGTCCCTCTGACTTACTTCACTCAGCATAATAGATTCCATGTACATCCATGTATAGGAAAATTTCACGACTTCATCTCTCCTGACGGCTGCATAGTATTCCATTGTGTACATGATAGCTTTTTATTCCACTTTCAGCCATAAAAGATATTAAAATACTACATGCAACTTATGAAGCAAAGCTAAAAATGTCAAAGTCTCAGAAAATGTGCATGAAATCAAAGAGTATTTGGATAAATGAAAAGGCAGAATGCAAGTGCCATAAGGACAGTGATGGCACTGTCCTGGTGAGGTATGGTGAATATATGTGTGTCAAGACCAGAAACTCAATATTCATCCATAAACTATGATTCTGATAAAAATAAGTACACTAGAGAAGCCTGCTCAATTAAAAGTTTAAAGAACTGCAGAAAATTTATATTTTAGCTATCTTTTTTTTTTTACTAAAATTTCTCCCTTAGTGTCCCATGTCCAGCAACTATATGCAAGCTGATAGTCAAATCCACTGTCCTGAAATCATGTTTCTTCCTTTCCCTCCATTGATCCCAATTCTGAGAATCTGTAAAACAGGAGTCTTTTCTTAGTGTCAAAATTTGGAGATGAGTCATTTGTCTTCCTCTGCCCATACCTTCACTGCTCTGCCCGGCAGCTTTTTTTTTAAATGTGTGTTTATAACGATTTTGTTCTTTTATTTTTATTATTTTATATATTTAACTAAACATTTTGAATACAGACATGATAGTAGTTGGATTTCAGTCATATAAAGAACACCAGTGCAACATTCCCATCACCAATCTCCCCCATTTCCCTCCTCCCCCACCTGTATTCAAGACAGGCATTCTAATTCTCTCGTTCATTAACATTGCTATGATAGTCAGTGTAGTTATTTCTCTAACTACACTCACAACTCTTTGTGGTGAACTTCATATCGTGAGCCAGTCCTTCGGTCCTCATCTCTATTGTCTGTTGCCTAGTAGCTTTTTAACTCAGCCAGGGTGCTCAGGGTCCACAGGATGAGACAATTCAGGGAGCTAAGGACACTTTGTCTGCTCTTCTGCATCAAGCCTAGTTCACCCAAGTGTAAAAACTGAGACTTCTCACAGGCACTCACACCACTCGAACTTCAATTCAGAGTTTCATTGCTGATCTCATGCCTCAAATATCAAGTTTTTCGTCAAATATTTTCCCTCTTGCTTTTGGTTGACCGAAGTTCTCTCTTCTGGAATTGGTTACTGCTTCTAAAGTATTTACTCTGCTGAAAAAACTTAGTGATCTGTAAGTGACACCACCTTAGCTCCAGTCCCTTTGGTGATTTTGAATGGCAGTTTAAGCCTCTGCAGTCATGGACATGAAGAGGAAATGTCTTAACAAAGTATGAGTCCAGGTTGTGAAGTTTGACCTTTGTGCAGCCTCTTTACCTGAACTTGAAAAGGCTTTTGCTTTGTCTCAGTGTTTTGTAAAGGAGCAAGACTAGAAGAAGCAGAGCTAGTCTGAGACAGGAGACAAATGAATGAATGGGTGGCATGTGAACAGCTCACCAGGGGTGAGCTTCATGCTCCAAGGCCCACCTAGTACTAGAGTTTCCTGCAAACAATGATCTGTGTTGGCTTTGAGTAGGGTTATTATCCAACACATGCTTTTCTACTTAACATTTAGAAAAATTGCTTTGAAAACATTGCAGATATATTCTAATGTCCACAACCCTGCCTGCTGAGATCTTCCAAATTCTATGTTGATGATTTTGTCCCAGGAAATGGGTCACTTGCCCTTGGGAGGAGGGTGACATTTATCCTCCATTTTCACTCTATGAGTCCTCAATACATCCATGAGGGCCAAGCTGCCTCCTTTGTTCTTCTCTTTGGGAAATGAAAGTGCTGCAGTACTTTACAGAGGAAGTGTGGAGGTGTGTGTGCTGGCTTGCATGACTTTAGGCTGTCAGTGGAGGATATTGAACCACCATTGTTGAGTGCCTCACACTTACTTATACTCAAAACTTCCCACCTACAACATGCATTTAGAAAATGAATCAGCTGCAGTATTTTACAGATGATTTGAGACTCTCAGTGGAGGAGATCAGACCAACCTTGTTCAGTGCCTTTCTCTTGCTTACACTTAACATTCCCCTACCTACAATGTGATGCATGTAGACACATGCACATAGACATACACACAAAAACACTCACACACACTACTTGTTATGAACACTATAGCAGAACAGTCTGCCAGACTCTGTGCAGGCCTTTTTTAGACAGCTTGAAAGTCTCTGCTCTCCCAACTAGTTTGCAGCTGCAGGTTTGTGAAGTGGTGTGCAGGACAGATGTGGTCTGGGGTAAAGGAAGAAAGGATGCTTATTGTCCATGCTGGAAGAACCCTTTTCCAAGGGTGCTAGAACTATCAGGAGATGGGGGAAGTATTGGGTCCATTATGGAGAACTTTGTGTTCATTAAAAGAGATGGTTTTACAGGCTGGCTGATAGATTGTTTCCTGAAGTGGTAGTACTGGAAGTCAATATAAGTCTTTTCCTTCAGGCCTCTGTAATGAGGCCAGCAGGCATATAGGATGTGTCTGAGGAAGAGATAAGTGTGTTGCAATGCAACCCCACAGGCTGGATTGAGCCTATAGCTCAGTATCCCCATCAGCCCACATGAGGCAGAATTGGCTTAGGGGCTTTACTCAGAGAAGGTTAGCCTATATCACAATGGCCGTGCCTCGCTGGATAGAGACTATTGGTCTTAGCTTTCCCCTTCCTGGAACCTGACCAGACCCTGGATCCTGCAGTGCCAAGAGAAGGTCTCAGAGCAGGGACAGAACAAAAGAGTCCAGGCATGGAAAAAAATAACAGAACAGATCATGAAAGTCTCAGGGACACTTTCTCAAAGTGACATCTTGTTCTGGAGAATAAGAATTGATGGCATCATCCTGAGATAAAGCAAAACAGATCAATGGCGCCCTCTGTCATCCATTGACTCATTGGATCTATTAGCTTCATAATTCTGCAGTGGTTCTTAGTGGCAAAACAGTGGCCTCAAAAGTAAAGTGCCCTTTGTATGTTGGCAACTGGAGCTGCAAATGAACACAGACCAGCAGGGAGAGAGGAATGGAAGTGACCTCCAAGAGTCAGCACAATAAGACGAAGGAATTGGGGGTAAGAGATGCCAGGGACTTGCTTTGCTCACTTCAGCATGTTTAACAGACTAGCCTATGTAGGAAAGCCCCTTACTTGCCTCACGGACCCACTGTATGTCCTGTCCAGTGCTTCTGGTGAATATCATGTTCTGATCCTCGCTGAGAGGGTGTTCATTCATAGACCCTCCAGGCACAGTGCTCCTCTGGCCAGCATCCTCCTTTTCCATGGGAGACCAGCAGTATCCTTAGACCCACTATGATCACCTTCCAATGACAAGAGGAAAGTATCTGTCAAAAAAGATTTGAGAGAAAAAAGTAAAGATATAATGACTGATGATGCAGCAGAGAAGATGTTAAGGTGCCTGAGTAGACACCTGGGAACCTCTGACAGTACCTTCACTTATCCAGGCCCCATCCATCTGACTGCATAGGAGTATCTGTCTCTTCATGATTGGACCCTGACAAAGAGGAGACCAACTTGGACTGAGTAGAATGTTATTTGTGAGAGAGGAGAGCTAAGTGCTATGAGGGAGAAGGTGGTGGGTTGAAGAGTGTGTGAACCTCAGAAGCCCTGGGCTCAGTTTCGAAGATCTCAGGGGTAGTGTCATTCAACACAGTCTAGACTGAGGAGGACAGATAGTGGAGCTGGACAGCGGAGAGCAATAGAGAGAAGTAAGAAAGTACCAACTGTTTTAAGTCTGTGTAGCAGCAAGGCCTGGTCATACAAAGAGCTATTGCCTGAGAGAGAGGAAGATACATGGATCAAAAGATATCAGGAAGACCAATCTGGAGCTACAGTAATGCTCCAGCTGGTGGTGTGTGCTTTGAATTAGACACTCATTCATAGTCTTTGGCATATGCACTAATGAAAGACGGGGTACTCTGTGGTTGTGAGAGGAGAGGGCCCTTGGAGAATTGAGTTTCCTTCAGAGATTTTCCTGGTGGGTATGTCTGAGTGGAACAAACTATGTCCCCAATATGATGGGACTTTTCTGCTTTCACACCATTTACAGAGTCTGTTCCAAATAGAATTAATTTTGCTCAGTGAGTGGGAGGTTGTGCTTAGTAAGTGAACATTTTTCCTTAAAGCATCTGTTGAGTTTGAGGAAAATGAGGCTCTGGGTACCTGTCCACCTTCTTATAAAGATGCGATTTGAGTGTCAGAGGAGTCCTACACTTCAAATTGATATTGGGGTACTGGAATTAGAAGGAGCTCTAAGGAGTAAAAGAGTAATGAACAAAGTCCACAATGTCCAAGAAAAAAAGCTGAATTAACCCTGTCCCAGTACTGGACAAGAACTCACCAAAACTTTGCTATTTTCTTACTAATGCTACCACATTTTCTGACACATCAAACTACCTTCCCTTGTCTCCATCCTTGGCCTTTATTTTTCTCTTTAACTTCAGAAAAGAACACAGAATTCTTGTAAAGTCAATAACTTGCTATGTTCCTATTTAAAACGACAATCAGAATGCATCTGTATGATTCATTGAATAATATCACACAACTTTTTATATACTTTAAGTAAATGCACGTCTAGATAAACAGAAAAGGAAAAGAAATAGAGAATGAGAGAAGGGATAGGAAGAAAGGAAGAAAGTAAAGAAGAAAGGAAGGAAAAAGAGGAAGGAAGAAAATAGAAACAAGGAAGTGAAGGAGTGAAGGGAAGAAAGAATTTAGTTTAGCATGAAATGCTCTTTTTTTCAGGATACAGTTACATGAGTAATATGTGAAGTTAATTTCAAGAAATGTAGTGATGGTCAATGCCAGTTCATTGCATTATGTTTTAAATTCCAAGATAAACTCATGGTTAATTAAAGCATTTTTGATATCAAGTTTTATACATAGACAACTGCTTCCTGCTCATTCTTCTTTCTGAGATCAATTATTTTCCCTTCTAGACATGCAGCTTCGATATTTTTAAATCTATAAGGTTATGATTTGAATTGTCTGTCCCCACAAAATATGCCTGGAAAATATCTGAGCACAGAGTGAGAATGTGAATCTGTGCACTTCATAATGTCTCTATTAGGACAGAAACAAATCAATATATTCTGACTTTTAAAGTGAGGCTAGAAGACCCATTCTAACCTAAAGAAATCAGCCAAACCTCAGTTTATTGGTCTCAAGAGTTTGTTAAAAATGAGGTTTAGATGTCAACAGCCACCAACAGCTTCATTCCTTCTCAAGGAGAGGAGAAGAACTCAAAATGATGTTTCCACTCTAGCAAGTCTCTTTTCAGAAACCTCTCATTGGAACAAATAAGATACTCTCCAGAGATGCACAGATCTGGAAAGAAAGGTAATCACAGCAGAGACTTGGGGGAATGATTTTTTTCTAAATTAGGGTACAATTTAGTATTGAATTGTCTGCCATGCAGTGTGGTGTCTTGTACCACACAGAGAATCTTTGGAGTCTTAGTATTAGTAACTCCCCTGACATTACTATAGCTATGATTACCATCATCCCAGCAGCTGAAACAGTCAAGTCAGATTCACAGACAAGTCAGAAGAGAGGAATATCAACGATGAGCTTGAGGTCAGGAAGTTTACTGGACTGGGGTGGGCTTCAAGGTAGTCAAGTCCCTGGGACCCAGTGAGAGGGCCATAACATAGAATGATGGACAGGTCTCACCCCCTTCCTCAGCTCTTGCCAGTGACGGCACAGAGAGATCACTCCAAGACTGGTGCAGACCCATATGAAGCATCTGCTAGTTGAAGACTGTCTCAACTTCATTGACCAGACATCAGCAGAAGTTGGAAAAGCATAAGTCAGCAGTTTGGCCCTTGGCAACAGCTGTTGACACTTCAAGGAAAGCAAAGAGCCACTGTATAACAGGACCCAAGGCTGAGAATGGTTTCATTTTCTGAGATTGGGAAGAGCTTCATTTCATGAATGGAACTGATCAAAACAAATCTTCATTTAGACATTCCTTAATTAGGTTAGAGATTCTGTGACTCTCTGAAATTCTCCTGGAGAAGCACGAAACATTTCCTAGAACTCCCTTAGGTTTTGCGGAAAATTGTTAAGTCCTGTAAACACGTGCTCCAGGATCCCTCTGCCACGTTCCAGTAGGAATAGAATATGGGTCACAACAGAATAAAGAGGGTTGAAACAGCAGTACAAATGACAGTAATTTGAAAATTTAAACAATTGGTGAGCAGCAATCAGCCCATGAATGTTGATTCAAACCTAGGATTCATCCAATACAAAGTTATGTTCCAGGATGATGAAGAGAGGATCACTTGGAAAAGTGTGAGTGAGGAATTCTTTATTAGACATATGATGACTGCACTTCATACTGGAGGGATAGTGACAAAGTGCAACTTTAATCATTGTTTTTTTCCAATTTTTTTAAAGACTGGAGTACATCTTTCTAGGGCAGATGTGCAAAAGTAGATAAGTTCACAATATGGGTAAATGTGATTACAATTGAAAGATCATTTGGGCAACTAATTATCAGTAATGCCCAGCAGTTAGTCATTTTCAGAAGGAGATTCCTGTCTCTTGGCTTGACTGATTACTTATATTGAGCTTGTTTAAAAAAATTTTTTTAAACAAACAGCAAAATGGTGGTCTGTGGACAAGATGGTTGTCCTTGCGCAAGTCATAACAATAACCATGATTGAGTATGTTACAAAAATGTTGAATATTTTAATTTTCTATGTGATTATAGGTTAATGAAACATAAACCTGTTTTTGAGACATTATGATGACATGTAAAGGAAGATAGAAGACCTCCCTGAGTTCAACTGACTCCACACATTTAAATAAACATATGGGGGTTAGAAAGACAGCACAGCAAAGAAGGTACTTTCTTTGTTCACAGCCAATCTATCTTAAATCCTTGGCACCACCTATGGTTTCCATACACACTATAAGTGATTCTTGAGTATGCCCTACTCAATACCTTACCACTTTGCCACTGCTCCAGCCCCTAGGGTTCACATTTCAAAGAAGAAAGTTTGAGCTTATTTTCTACTATGTAGAGATAAACTGAAAAAATAAAATCAATGGCTATTTCACTGTCACTTCTGTAGCTCCTTTAGGAGATGCATCCAGAGAAATAAGTGCAGCCATTTTTACATTTGCATGAAGATTACCTTCACAATTTCCAGAGGAAACAGAAGCTATTTATTGGTCTCTGGAACTTAAACATTTAAAAGGAACCTGCTGCTATATTTATCCTTCTTTATAGGAAATGCAAAGTTCTTCAAGACAGACAATGAACAGATAGTCTCATAAAGGACACTGCAAATTTAATAAGCTCCACTATCTTTGGCTGCTTCTATTGCTACTTACTATGCATGCAAAGGAGATTTGGGTGGCTTCCAGTTTTGTATTTTGTAAAATAATTTCAAGGGATAAATAAAAAAAAATTTGACTCAAGAAATTATATTTTTACTTAAGTTACAGTCTCCCCACTTCCCCCACCCCCAGCTCTGTCTTAATAAGACTCAAACCTCTCCTAGGTGTAGAAGAAAATTTCCACCTTTTAGCTGAGTTTGAGGATCATGTGTGGCTATGGTAGCACTGCCATGAAAACTATATTGATACTTTGGATACTTATTTGTTTTTCTTTTTCAGACTTTCAGTTTTACTCCAAGATCCCACAATCTCTCCAGCTATGAACTGTTTGTCTTATTCAGGTCATGCAGTGCTTATTATTTATGTATAAATAAAAATGAAAATACTGAGATACATTTTCTTTTAAATTGTTTCCATAGTGTTTATTGTTTATTTTAAATACTTGGTTTAGTTAGTACAGTTTTTTGGGGGGTAGTCACACCCGGTGATGCTCAGGTGTTACTGCTGGCTATGCACTCAGAAATCACTTGTGGCTTGGGGGACCCTATGGGATGCTAGGGGATTGAACCAAGGTCCATCCTAGGTCAGCGGCTTGCAAGAAAAACACCCTACTGCTGTGCCACCAATTTTACTCCATGTACAACTATTTTTTGTTGACTAAAAAAAAAACAATTTAATAAAATGTTATTTTTAAAAGAAAAATATTAGTGGCTTCCAATTGTATTCAAATAGGCTTATTGCATTATTAAATTTAGAATCAGAGTTTTAATTTTTTAGTCTTGTCAAATTTCCTTTGATTTTAAGCTGTTATTATAGTCTTTTGCCATTAAAGTCTAGAATAACAACTTTTTTTTTTTTTTTTTTGGTTTTTGGGTCACACTCAGCGGTGCTCAGGGGTTACTCCTGGCTGTCTGCTCAGAAATAGCTCCTGGCAGGCATGGGAGACCATATGGGACACCGGGATTCGAACCAACCACCTTAGATCCTGGATCGGCTGCTTACAAGGCAAACACCGCTGTGCTATATCTCCGGGCCCTAGAATAACATCTTAAATTGTATTTTATCATAAAGATTTCTGTGTGCATTGTTTGAATAATAAAACTGAAAAGGAGGAAGTAAGGGCTGTATTTATAATGATGCAGCATATATATCAAACAGTGTATATATACTGCCATTGCTGAAGAAAAATATTGATGAATATTTATTATATATATTCTTTGAATATCCAAAATTTACAATGTACTGACAGAACTATACAAGAAAAAAACAACTAACCCCATCAAAAAATGGGGAGAAGAAATGAACAGACACTTTGAAAAAGAAGAAAGGAAATTGCCAAAAGGCACATGAAAAGATGATCAACATCACTAATCGTCAGGGAGATGCAAATCAAAACTACTATGAGGTACCACCTCACGCCACTGAGATTGGCACACATCACAAAAAAGGAAAACAAGCAGTGCTGGCAGGGATGTGGAGAGAAAGGAACTCTTTTTCACTGCTGGTGGGAATGCCGTCTAGTACAACCTTTATGGAAAGCCATATGGAGATTCCTTCACAAACTGGAAATTGAGCTACCATACGATCCAGCTATACCACTCCTAGGAATATATCCTAGAAACACAAAAATACAATACAAAAATCCCTTCCTTATTCCTATATTCATTGCAGCACTATTTACAATAGCCAGACTCTGGAAACAACCAAGATGCCCTTCAACAGATGAGTGGCTAAAGAAACTGTGGTACATATACACAATGGAATACTATGCAGCCATCAGGAGAGATGAAGTCATGAAATTTTCCTATACATAGGAAATACATGGAATCTTTTATGCTGAGTGAAGTAAGTCAGAGGGAGAGAGAAAGATGCAGAATGGTTTCACTCATCTATGGGCTTTAAGAAAAATGAAAGATATTTTTTAACAGTATCTCAGAGACAAGAGAGATGAGGGCTGGTAGGTACAGCTCATGACATGAAGCTCATCACATAGAGTGATGAGTGCAGTTGGAGAGATGACTACACTGAAAACTATCATAACAATGTGAATGAATGAGGGAAGTAGAAAGCCTGTCTGGAGTACAGGTGTGGGGGGTGGGGAGGTGGGAGATCTGGGAAATTGGTGGTGGGAATGTTGCACTGGTGAAGGGGGGTTTTCTTTACATGACTGTAATCATACAACTATAATCATGTTTTTAATCACAGTGTTTAAATAAAAATAAAAAAATTAGAAAAAATGTGATGGAAAGAATTGAACTTTGATTTCAATTATTATAATAGGTGACAGAGTTAAGGCTGAATCCCAGTTCAGAAATGTTGCCATATATGGATTAACAAAAGAGGCATGTGTAATTATACTGTAATTACCAGCTCTTTCAGCTAATTATCTACTTTGTGTTCATGTGAAATTTGTATTGACAAGACCCTTCAGATAACACGTCTTTCTCAAATGGATTTTAAAAAGGAAATAGCAACAACAACAGACAATCCTGGTGGTGTCTAGAGAAAGGTTTCAGTTTGTGTCATGAACTACTAGAAAAATCTTTGAGTAGAGAGAGACCTAGAGAAGGTTATAGCCCAGGAACTGCTGTAACAATAAATAAATAGTAAAGCAAGTAAGGTGTTTGCCTTATGCACAAAGGCATTTGCCTTCCATTCCATATGATCCCCTTGAGTCCATCAAGAATGATCACTGAGTACATAACCAGGAATAACCATCAGGTTTAGCCTAAAAAAACAAGAACAAGAACAACCAGTGCTGGTGTGGATGCAGGAATAAAGGGACTCTCATTCATTACTAGTGGTAATGCCATCTAGTCCAGCCTTTCTGGAAAACAAAATGAAAATTTCTCAAAAAACTGGAATTTGAGCTTTCATATGATCCAGCAATACCACTCACTCCTAAAGATATTTCCTAGGAACATAAAACACAGTACAAAAATGCCTTCTTCCCTCTTATGTTCATTGCAACACTATTTATAATAGCCAAAATCTGGAAACAACTCAGGTGCCCAACAACAGCTTATCTGGCTATAAAAAAAAAGCAACATCTTCACAACAGAATACTATGCAGTTGTTCAGAAAAAATGGATTCATGCAGTTTGCTTATACATGGATGGACATGGAGATTATTACCCTGAGTGAAATGAGTCAGAGAGAGAGGGATAGACAGAATAACCTCACTCATCTGTGGTATATAAGAAAAATAAAAGATAGTATGATAATAATATCAGAGACAATAGAGATGAGGATTAGGAGGACCAGTCCATGTCACAAAGAGCAGTTACTGCAGTTAGAGTAGAAAAGATTCTACTATAACAGTGATAATTGAAACTGATTACTCTGGATAAGAACTAGATGCTGAAAGGGGGTAAAATAACATGCATTGCCTTCCTTCATTAAGAATAGTGCAAACAAGGGGCTGGAGTGATAGCATAGTGGTAGGGCGATTGCCTTGCATGCTGCTGAATCAGGATGGACTCAGGTTCAATTCCCAGTATCCCATATGGTCCCCTGAGCCTGCCAGGAGCGATGTCTGAGCGCAGAGCCAGGAATAACCCTGAGCGCCATCAGGAGTAATCCAACCCCCCACACATACACAAATAGTACAAACCACAGTGTCAAAAAAAGAAGAAAGGGAGAGAGAAAGAGGTAAAATGCCTACCCCCAGAGGCAAATAAAGTGGGTAAATAGGAGGGAAACTGGGATATTGGTTGTGGGAAATTTGTGCTGTATTGCCAACCAAAGTGTCTAAAAAGGAAAAAAAATAGAGAGAAAGAAAAACATATAGATAGATAAGTATGTAGAGAGAACAAAAAATGTATTCCCAAGAGAGGGCATCAGGAAGGGTGAGAGGGAAACGGGACATTTGTGGTCAGCACTAGTGAAGGTTGTTGTACATTATATAACATGATTCAATAATGAACAACTTTATTAGTGAAAAGCACTATTAATAATAATCTTGTAACCTGGTGTTTAAATTAAAAAAAAGAAATTACTTCACTGAGCCCAAGTGCAAACATGTTTATAATCATGGTTCTAAAATATATTATTAATATTTTAAAAAATTACTTCCCACACCCCAAAATCCTTACATACACAATACACTAAAACACACACACACAGACACAGACACACACACCACCTATTTAAACCTACTTTTGAAGCCCAGATTTCTTGTTTCTGATCTATCCATTAATAATCTATCCATTAATAATGCAGCCATGGAATCTCCCTCCTGATATAAGATTCTGTGAAACAAAGGGCAATACTAGAACCTCAGCCTCCAGTTCTGTTGGCCCACAACTGCCTTCCAGACTAGGACAAGCCTGTTTCTCAGCTCTGCACACCTGTTGCAGTGAACAGGAATGAGGCTTGTGTTTGAGAGGCAACTTTCCTCTGTCCAGCAGCGAGCTCTTCTGAAGCTGTAGGTAAGATGCATTAAGCTTAAGTACTAAGGGTTCCCTTGTTTCAGTCCTCATAGTGAGACAGGGTGGTCCTTCAGAGGAACATTGGTGGCTTAAACCCAGCTGTCAAAGCACAAGAGCAGTGCTACTGTTGATGAAATACCGCACATTTCAGTGACAAACATCATGGTAAAGATCAGTGTATTTCCATCACAGTGAAAGAATGAGGAATGTGAAACAGAAGACCTCATCTTGATGCTGACTTCCTGGAGCAGCACCCTACTTCCAGTTTTCTCCCAGCAGCTCAAGAGCCTCAGGACATCAGTGGATGGGGTGGACAAAACTCAGTGTGGAAAAGGTGGGTAGAGGAGAGCTTTCTCATAGAGAAGACAAACAAACCTTTCATAAGGCTCAGAGTCTGAAACTCTATGAGCACCCACATCTTCCGCCCCTATTGTTGGCTCAGGATGAATCACACAGTTATAAAGGATCCTTAGATTCCCTCTTGCAGTACCTTGCCTTCTTACTCCTTGGGTATGGATAGTACAGGAACAATGTGCCACCAACTAACTTTTACAATTCCTGGTACTGCAGATGATAAGGCTGAGAAAATTCAATCTCATGGTTTGTTTTTCTTTTCTTATTGTAACCCAAAGTCATACTACTTTGAAGATTAAAAAAAGTAGATATCTTTTAATATTTATTCTCAGATTAAAGAGCATTTTACTGTACAGTGTTTATTTGCTTTCTATTTAATTTGTGCAGGGATAATGCAAGTTCCCAGGGTGTGGCTAAACATTCACACAGACCTCTAGAAAACAGGCAGACTAGAAACTGCATCCCATGATAATGCAGTTGTATATTGAATTTGTACAAAGAATTTTATTCTTAACTAGGATTGTCACATGGTTTTTAAAGGCAAACACACACGATTATCATTTGAATGGAAATAGAATGGAAATAGAAATCCTACTCTAATGCCTCATTTTGAATGTTTTGAAGGGTCTTTAAAGTATCCAAGAGCCCAAATATATGTAATGAGAAAGCCAGTGTCTGTGGGGGTGGGTATGTGTCTGTGGGGCTGCTCTTTCAGAGGTGGATTTCCCAAGAATTGCTCAAGAAACCCTGTTGTCCTTTCCCATATATTGTTGTCCAACTGTGTTTGCATTTTAACACAGGGTCCCAGAAATGGGTTACAACTCAGACCCTGTAGTGCTGAGGCTTATCAGATCACGAGTAATACTTGGGGCCTCCAGACTGCACCCAGCCATGCTCAGGATTTATATGATTCTGCTAATTAAAGCAAAACCAGACTCAGGCAAAACTTACCATAGCTGCTGGGCCCTCTCCTGGCCTGGTCTAAGTACTTGTGACTCTTTTCAGACATAGAGGAAGATAATGTTCCTTTTGCTACAGATAATGGAATATAGCAATTTAGGTTTCTTATCTCTTCTTGGGCTTTTTTCATATGACACTATCTTCTTAGGATCCATATCTAGACCCACCAAGAGTTATGCCCACAACACTCAGATGCACTCTAGAGCAAAAACATCAATGAATACTGGCTCCAATTGTTCTGCCCTCAATGCCTGACCTGTTCTCTTGCAATGTCTCTTACTGATGCATAATTATCACTGTGTGGAGAGCATTATATAAGGCGAGCCTCTGGAGGGTACTGTGGCTGTAAGAGTGTGCAGCCTTAGTGGATGAGGCCTACTGTCCTGTGTGTCTGAGCATCCTACATCTCTGGGGCCTCATGGTGCCCTGAGAACCGGTTTCTGTTCTGTGCCTCCTTGTGGTCTTACTGCTGTGGCAGATTAGGCTGGTCTCTAGGAGAATGGAGGCAACAGAAGCTTCACTGAGGACACAGGCTTTGGGTATTGGTTATCACTGCTGAATCTAATTCAAGATTTATCCCTTTCTTCTGTAGACTCCGACAATGCTGGGCCTTCTCTTCATTCTCCATTTCTCTTCTTCTCTTTGAGATTCAGTGAGCACCTGCTTCACTCCTTGCAACTTTGTCTTCTACTCTAAAAATTCTATTGTTTTTCTGAGCAAACACAGTTCTTAACTTAGAAGGGATCTCATCACCTTGATTTCTCATTATTTTTTTTTCCTGAAGAGCTGAATAATGACCAGAGGGAAGCTAATAGCACTGAAGAAAGGCACAGGAGCAGTGAAGAGAATGCTTAAGGTATTCTCTCAGTCTAAGTCAGCAGATCACTGGGAGTGTAAAAATGCTTTCTTGGGAAAATTTGGCAATATTCTTTACAATATTTTCATGTATGTGATTTAAGATTCAGCAAATCCAGAGTTAAGGCATTTGCCTTGCATGAAGCCTTCTATATTGATTGGACATTCATATCGAACACAGGGCCAAGAGTAAGCTCTAAAAGTACTACCTGGGCATATGCCCTAAAAAAGGGTAAGTAAAACAAAAATATTTCAGTAAATACACTTCTAGTATTCTACCTGTGGATGCATACATACAGTCAAGCAGAATGAAAGCTAAGGCACTAGTTACTAAAAATGGCTTAGAAAGTGAGATGTGAAGAAACTTCCAAGTTCTTTGTGGGACACAAATTTAGCTCATTCATAGATAAACTAGCACACACCTTTATCAAGATGCCATTTGCTCCCTTTGATAGGGATAACCCTGTGGAAATAAGATAAACAGACACTCACCTTTTCTCTAGCAAATTTTACCAAAATGGACATCACTCATGGTTGAAGTAACACGCCCGGAACTTGGGGTGGGTGTATTAGAATCATAACAAGTACCCCCTTCCATTTCTCCCAAATCACCTCATGTCCCTGCGGGCCCCCCATATTGCCACCATTACTGGAGAAATAGATGAAAACATTGACATGAACCTGATCCATGTTCCAGCCTGTTCCTTCTCTCCAGCACCCACACCCAATGGATAAAATGCCAGTTTCTCAAATTTTCTTTGAATCAGCTATGTCATTCTCTCATCAATAAATGAAGAAAAACTAGCCATTAGGATAATTGTGGGCAAAGGTACTTTGGAAAATGTACTTGGACAAGGCTGGCATCTAGCCCAAGGAGGCCTGAACTCTGTCCACTTTGGGAGAAGCCAAGAAGGGGAGCTGCCTGCTCTCATCTCACATGAAGTAAGTGCACAGTGGCTAGAGAAACAATAAATTTTGTTCTTGCCTTCAGACGGTATGAAAGAACAGAGATAAAGAATCTTCCAAAGGGCCGCAGATCCTGACATAATGTACTGTAGAGCATTTTCAGTTGATACTGATTGGGAAGAGAAAGAAAACATAGGGAACACAGAAAATTATGATTTAAAACAGTATTTGCTAACATGAATGAGTCTACAAAACCCCAAATCAGAGAGAGACACAGGAAGAGTGCTTAAACTTTGAATGACTCTTTGACTTTTTGTTGCTGTATCAGAATGGAGAATGGAATGTGGGCTTTTACTTACTTATTACACTTGTTTCTCTTTTCATTGTTCTTATTAAAACAGTATTAGTTTGTTTGTACCCATAATTCTTAGACTTTTTCTCACTCTGTGACCCTTCTGACTTTGGTCCCTACCTGCACGCCTTTTTCCTGGCAGTTTGTCTCTATCTCAAGCCATGCACAGTCCCTCCATTGTTGCAATTTTCATCTGGGGCCCCTTTCCTGGGAACTCACAGAGGCTAGGTTGCTCTCAGCAAATAAATTATTCTCTTGACTATATATGTTTTAGGAATTTGAGTCTACACCTCTACAATGTGCATGAGAATGGGAGGCTGCCAACTCCAGAAAGGAGAACCCCACTGGACCTTTCCGCAGGCAATGTCCTTTATGTCTCAGGTTGTTTATTTTAGTTTTAGAGCAAAGTCTTTGTGTTGTTCTGGTCTTCACTGTTTCTTTATCTTATTTATAAAAATTACTTTATTTAAACATTGTGGTTTATGATATTGTTAATAATACAGTTGTTTTTATCCATAGTTACAAAGTTGTTTATGATTGAGTTTCAGTCATACAACACCATTCACATGTTCCTTTCCAGACAATACCAATGTTCCCAGTTTCCCTCCTCCCTCCTTCCTGCTCTTTCCCTAGCCTGCCTCTGTAACAGACACTTTTCAACTCTCTCTTCCCTTTTATTCTTTTTAGAAACTGTAGTTAGTTTGTAACATTGTTACTGAAGAGGTATCATGCATAATTCTTTATCTCCCAGTTCTGTCCAGAGTGATCATTTCCAACTATCATTATCATATTAGTCCCGTCTTTGCCCTGACTATACACCCTTATTTGTGGCAAGCTTCTTATCATGGGCTCATCCTCCTGGCCAGTCTCTGGATATTATTATCATACTATCTGTTTTTTATATATTTCACAAATGATTGTAATCATTCTATATCTCCTTCAGGCTCATTTAGCTCAGCATAATATTCTTCAGATGCATTCATGCATATTTACCACGAACAAGAGAGATCATTGTATTTGTACTTTTCCCTCTGCCTTATTCATCAGCCTGGCCCCTCTGTTTCCAGCATTGTCATAGCTTTCTTCTTCCACTGAATCGGGGGTCATAGAAACACAGACTGCCTCTCCTTTAGCTATTCCTATTGTTGGGTTTATATGTTCTTTCCATACAATTGCTAATATAATGCATGTTCTGTAAGGAGATGGATGAAGAATAGCTTTTCAAACTTCAGTGCATGATAGAAACTGGTGAATGTTATAAGGAACAGGTTTTCATCCTGTTCTCTACAATCATTCTGAGCATGGGTTTGCCTACACAGTGGCGAAAATATGCTTATTTCAAAGGAGAGATAGTGCAGTGGTTAAGATGCTTGCCTTGCACCACCTAACCTGGGTTCAATTCCTGGAATCACTGCTCCTTTTAACAGTACAAGATGTGGTCTCTGAGCACCAAACTAGGACTAAGCCCTAAGCACCACCAGGTGTTGTCCCCAAACTCAAAAACTAACTAAAAAACTTAGGTTTGCATACTATTCTGAGTAAGGTGTATTTACTATGGAAAGCAAATGTGCCTACCACCTAAGTAATGCTTAGTGGCGTACAACCAAAAGATTCCACTCTAGAATGAACGTGTTCAACTTTTATGAAACACTTCCAAGTATAATATTATGTTAAAATATTACTTTGGAATTATTTTAATCAACCCAAGGTGTAAAATGCCATGAAATTTCTTTGGAATAAAGCTAGATCTGCTAATTGATAAATAACATGGATTATAAATATATGGGAGGAGATAGTTATCACCCACCCAACCTAAACAACTCTTAGTTGTAAATCATAGTTACTAAAAATCAAACTATCCTAGATAAAAGCTGCAATTGGTTTAGTTTCTAGCTTCACTCTCTGCATAGGGAACCAGACTTAATAATGCTGTAATGATTCTGTCCTAAATTATAAGAATGAAGACAGGATTAGTTGTCTGCCTGAATTCATGAGTTAAATGAGCAAATTGGAATGATCCCAGTGATCATAGCATTTTGGGCAGAGTTGTATCTACTTTATATCAAGGGGCTCTTATGTAAAGTGTTGTGTTGATTGCTAAGAAAACTTGAGATCTATGATCAAATATTTTGCTGTTTTACAAAATGACAAATGCTTCTAAGCAGCTAAGTAAAAATTGTCTCTTATTATGAGGATAATAGGAGGATATAAAAACACCTGAAATTGCAATAAATCCTAGGGAGAATATTCTTATTTGTTTCTCTAATAAGCCTCTTAGACTCAACTGATAAATACTACAAACAGAGAGTAATTATCTACAAATTATAATGAGTAGAAGCCATGTTTTTTTCAGAGTGCTACAATATCTGATTCCTAAACAGCCAGTGGGCAAGAGTAGAGTCACAGGGGAAGGAAACAGTGGTAGTTGTTTTTCCTGGGAAAGCCCTACATCATTTTTTAAATGAGATCATAAGTGATCAGCCCAAAATCCCTGAATCCTGCTTCTCCTGTTGAAAGCTCTTCATTCTGTCCCTCTGAAAGGAGCTTCACACTGACCACCCAGAGCATTTACATTGCTGAGAACTGTGTTGCCATCCTGGACATAATCACAGCAGCATCCCTCTTCACTGTGTCCTCAAAATACCTGAGAGAGGACAGCTATCCTGGAGAGCAACTGTATACATCTACTGAGGGTGGACATTGACCCTAGGGAGCAGCCACCATATGTGGATATGTGGAAAGTCCTCATTGTATGCTGGAGAGTTAGGACGAGATCTCTGGAGATTATCTGAGCTGAGCTAACAGAGATGGCTAGTGCTCCCAGTATTTGGGAGACAGATTCACCAAGAGGAATAGGGTCAGAACAGTGTAGCTTGCAGTATAACTCACAGTATATCTGCAGAAGGTGGCATGATGGAGCTGACCAACTGCCCCAGGCTGCAACTTTGTGCCTCTACACCAGAGATAAGGGTCACACTGCTTAAAGCCTGTAGTTGGGGCCATGACTAGCTGTTCTCAGCCCTGCTCCTCATGCACCTTCCTTGTCCTGCTTCCAAAAGAGCTAGACCCCAAAATGGCCCTGGGCTTTCTATGCAGCTGGGCCATGTGTCCCATGAGATGGATCCTCCATGGAGTGGTGCCATGGGCCTGTGTATGAGTCCCTGTTGCCCCATTCTAGGAGAAACTTCTGAAGTCAGGGGTCTTGTCCACATGCCTCAATGTGGCAGTGGCTATGCTGCCCTCCAGCTGTTTGTGAGAGCAAGATGGGGCCTGAGGGAGAAAGGAGGAGACTGAGAATGATGGTTGTCAAGGGATGCACACATGTGCCATGATTGCATAAGGCCCTGTGAAATGACCCCATTTGTGAGGAAACCTGGCAGGGATTTAGAGAATGAGGTTAACACCCCACTCTGCTGCACCTTCAGTTTATTTCAAACACCTTTCAGATCCCCAGTCAATGGAGCATACTGAGCACCCCAAAAGGGTTCATAATATGATGAGTTAGGTAACAGGGATTAGTGAGATTTATCCTTGAGACCAAAGGTCAGAAGGAAAGGGGAGACTCACCATCAGATCCATACTCAATTTTCAGGCTGTGACACAAATATTTGGTCTCTTTGGATTGTGGATTATTTAACTCATAAATATGTAAATTTCACCTGAATTGTGCAATCTGTTAACTGCCTTTAGGAGTGAACTCTTAAGATCCTGGGTCTCTCCGTCTTGGTCCTCCAAAGGTTCAGTCCAAAAATTGGAGGCCTAATTCCAACCAGATTCTTATCCTTATCCTCTAAGAATAGTCACTGTCACACTATAGTCACATAGAGAACTTCTGTGCACACTTTCTATAACAATTAATCCCTGAGGTCACCCAAGGTGTTCTGGCATTGTGCTCTGATCAGAGAAGAGCTATGGACATAGGATCTGAGTCCTTCCCTAGGTGCACAGGAGCTGAATTTCTATCCTGCTTTCTGCCAGTGAAGATAAAGATAAAGTTCTAAAGATAAATTTCCCACATTTCCTTTCAAAACCATGAAATACCATTTCAGAGAAAATACTGGTCATGATGCCCATCTTTCTGCCAGCTACCACCCTGCCTTAGCAGAGGCTCATTCCACCTGGGCCCAACATAAATGTACTCCCTCAGTTTGTCATACTTTCACTGGGCCAGCTGCATATGTTTCAGTTTAGGGGTTCCTTGTAGCACCCAGCTGTGTCATAATTGTCATTAGACTATAATGTGGCCACTGGTTCACATCCATGTCCCCATGAGGTTTAAATACTCCCTAAGTTTGGGCTTACTGTCAAGTATTCTTATCTTTCGTCACTGCACATTATCCCCACACTCTACCACATAGGTGATTTTTATCTAAAAGCCCCCCAGGAAATAACTGTGCTACTTCTTCCTTGCAAGAAATTTGGCATTAGGTCTTGCTATTTTCCTATCAAGATTCCAAGTTGGAGTCCTAGAATAATAATCTCACATACTATCATGCAGTAAGGAACTTACTATCAGGATGCAACCTGAGAAAATGTGGCAGGACAAAAGTGGAGATGAAGGGGGCTTAGTGGCCCTGCTGGAATCCTAAGTCCAGCAAAAGAAGCTATCTAACTGGATGTGGGCAGTTAATCTCTCTGCTGTTTCTTCATTTCTAAAACTGGTTTGTTTGGAATAGAAACTGTCTGAAATGCTCAGGGTAGTGGTTGGCTATTGGGAAAGACTCAAATAGCAGATGCTGTCAGAATGAATGCTACTGAAGTAGCCTCATCATCAATGTTTAGAGGGAGGAGAGAAACAGCAACCCCTTCAACAACCCCTCTCACTTGACTTGTTGTGTAGAGGCACCACCTAGATATCGGGATTGTGAATAGAGTTTGTTCTTCAAAGGCCTTCACTAAAATTAATCTAAATAAGTCACAGAGTATTTGCTGTTTGAGAATCCAGTAGAGTCTGTTTAAGCTTATTGTGATCACAGGCATACTCTAGGCTGTGACATAGGGACATTTGATTAAAAGAAGCAGAGACTTTTATTTATTGCTTGTTTCTCTTCATGGTTCACAGCTTGTAATGATTTGAACCAACAGAGTTTCTACTATCTGTGTGTATGCATAGGCATATAGTGAGCATGGGAGATGTATATTAATGTCTGAATAGCTGCCTTTTTCTTTCTGCTCAGAATGGATGCCCTGTTCTGAAGGGGAGTTTGCAGTGGGCTGAACAAAGACCATGATACAGAAATAAATTATGTGTGACCCTTTGGTGTTTTACTCATAAATTATTTCTCTCTAGTAATGTTCTTTTGTATTAGGGTGGAAGTGAATTTTCCATCCTGGACATTATTCACACAGGATACAAGGAAATGCTTGTCCACCACAGTCACCATGTTTTAGAGTAATTCTTCTCCTCCCTCCTCCAGATCATTTTGTAAATATCTTTATTTAAACACCTTGATTATAAATATGATTATAGTTGGGTTTCAGTCATATAAAGAACACCCGCCTTCACCAGTGCAACATTCCCATTACCAATGCCTCCATCTCATCCTCCTCAACCCCTTCAAACCTAGGGTTCCATGTATAGAGCACATGCTCCAGCCTACTCCAGCCGTCCCTCAGCCCATTCCCACAGATATTCTCAAATGCACCTGAGTGAGATGTTGACATAAAATATTTGACTCTTTAGAGGCCCCATCATTCTTTCCAGATTTATAGAATCTATCTCAGCTTCATACTGTCATTTTTACTCTGTGAATTAACTCAGATCTCTAGACCCTGAAGGAAGGGATGGACAGGCAATGAGAAAACCATGTAGAGCACAAGTGTTTAGACACAAAGAGGCTACTGACCCCTAATCTAAGTAAGGGCCCTGAGCCCCACAAATGTCTTAAGTAGTGTCCTAGGGGCTAGATTGAGCACAGAGGCATTGGAAGAATCATAGCACCAGCAGTTGTTTTTCAGGGGTGGGGGAGGGTGTCATATGAATCAGGCAGATGGAAGCAGGGAAGTGAAAATTAACAGGATTTAATAAACTCCCAGCTATGTCCAGACAGAAGCAGGAAAGGCATGAAGCAAAGAGCCAGTAAGGCAGGTGTCCAGCTGATCCTGCAGAGGCATTTTGGGTCCCAAGGAAGGGAGCTCGAGAGCCTCAGCTGTTCTGCAAGTCAGGCTTTATGTGATTGGAGAATGAGAAATGTATAGAGGAGAAAGACAAGAAAGAGATTGTCTTTAATATATTTCCAGAACCACTTTATAGCTCGAACATCCACACAGCCAATTGCATTTTAGTCTACATAAACAACTGATGAGACATTTGTCACTAGTCAATATTAAGTCCTTCACTACATTTAATTAATTTCTACTTGATCTGTTTGATAGCCTGATTGGCAAGTGTCCCTTTGATAAAGATAAAAGGCAAGATTTTTGAAGAAGGGAATAATATCACTCAAGGGTTGGTGAATGAAAAACAGGACATTTGTTCCCTAATGTTGTCAACAGCAGATAGGGTATGAGCACCTGAGACTCCAATTAGAAATGTTAACACACAAACTGCTGCTTCATACTCATACTTCAAACTGACTTGAGAGCAATGGTATCAGAGACATCTGGACTATCTAGTCTTCTACCTTCTGTGCCTATTCTGGATACCAGTATTGATCAATAGTTATCACCTAGCATAGATGTGCTGCATCTATACCTTTATACATCTGTGACCATAACTGGTCAATGAAGTAGTGGTTAAATTATGATCTACAATTCCACATATTCAAGAGAGAAGATGCAAATTAGCCCACCATATTGCAAAGCAAGAGCTTGTCTGGAACATCAGCAGTATTTCAGACAGAGCTGAAACAAGCAGTTGAACCAATTATACAAAGCACCTATTGATACTATACTGATGAGAGGAGAAACAGAAGTTCTCCTTTTGAGTCCTCTGGATTTTTACTTCATTTTATTGTTACTACTATATAGATAGAAGCTAACTCCTCTTTATATATACACTCACCTCCCCAAAGTTCAAAGTTAACCCACTCCTATAAAGGAAATGAGGATCCATCTAGGACCTGACTGCCTCTAAGAGACTTAAAGCCTCATTAGCATGCGGAAGAGAAAAGCTCAGAAGAGGGTTGCAGAGCCAGAAAACCTGGAGGAAAAGAAGCAGAGCTCTGGGTCCTGAGTCATCAGTGGGAATGCCCCTGATTCAATGTCACTATGTACCTAAAATATTACTATGAAAGATTTGTAATCTACTTTGATCAAAATAAAAATTATTTAAGAAAACAAAACAAGATGTCCTAAAGGCACATATGTGCTCAGAAGCCTGGGGAGGTGGACATTTTCAAGAAGATAATCTATAGCACCGAAGTGTCTGTCAAGTTCTGGACATCCATTGCCAAATTGTAGTTTGTAACCAGTGAGGGCTGTTATTTGGCTATGTGTCTAGATTTTACTCAGTGACTGATCCACACAGGTTGTAGGACTTAAAGAAATCATGGGAGCAGAGACACTTGAGCTATTCTCTGGAATATTAGAAAGATTCTCTAGGAAAGAAATGACTCAGAAAACAGATGCCCTTTCAGACAATTGGCAGGAAAAAAACCTGTAAGGTGGCTAGAAGTGAACATTGTCTTTCTTTGCCCCTCTCAAAAAAATAAACTATTTATTGGAATCATATAAAATAAATAGTGCGATTTGAACTACCCACTCAAGGTAAGATGAGAAATTGGAAGGATTTGATAAAAACAAAGAATATCAACTGAAGAACTTGTTAGTTTCCAAGACTTTTTCAAGATAAAAATTAAAATGTGGTGAAAAATCTTAAGGAATGAAAACATGATATTCATAATTAAGGGAGAAATTCCAGAATCTATGATAAATTCAACATGATCTATAATTTATAACAGTGCATTTGAAACTTATATGAATTGTTAATTCCTGAAAATATGTTCTAAAATCACCATATGTGGATAACAAAAATTGATCATAGTAATGAAACAATTAAGGAATATTATAATATAAACTTAGCTTCAGATCTAAATAATTTATCTAGAATATATTTAAAAGTTAAAAATCCTTATGCTTATATTCTCATATTTTGCTGGGCCTATGCAAAAAACAATTGTCACCTTTTTACTCTATTTTTTAACTCTCATCCTTTAAAAAATAAAAGCTTACTTTAATAAATTTTCTGCTAGTGCTTTAATAAGTTCATTGGTGATTCAATAATTTTCAAAACTATACTTGCCACTCATCTAATTCCATCAAAAATGGGAAGAAGAAATGAACAGACACTTTGCCAAAGAAGAAATACAAATGGCCAAAAGGCACATGAAAAAATGCTCCACATCATCAGAGAAATGCAAATCAAAACAACTATGAGGTACCATCTCACACCACAGAGTTTGGCACACATCACAAAGAATGAGAACAAGCAGTGCTGGCGGGGATGTGGAGAGAAAGGAACTCTCTTTCACTGCTGGTGGGAATGCCGTCTAGTCCTACCTTTATAGAAAGCCATATGGAGATTTCTCCAAAACCTGGAAATTGAGCTCCCATACGATCCAGCTATACCACTCCTAGGTATATACCCTAGGAACATAAAAAATACAATGCAAAAATCCCTTCATCACACCTATATTCATTGCTGGGCTATTTACAATAGCAAGTCTCTGAAAACAACCAAGATGCCCTTCAACAGATGAGTAGCTAAAGAAATTGTGGTACATATACACAATGAAATATTATGCAGCCATCAGGAGAGATGAAGTCATGAAATTTTCCTATACATGGATGTGCATGGACACTATTATGCTGAGTGAAATAAGCCAGAGGGAGAGAGATAGACACAGAGTAGTCTCCCTCATCTATGGGTTTTAAGAAAAATAAAAGAAAATTTTACAATAATTCCAAAAGACAAAAGAGAGGAGGGCTGGAAGGTCCAGCTCACAACACGAAGCTCACCAAAAAGATTGATGAGTATAGTAAGAGTAACTACAATGAGAACTATCATAACAATGTGAATGAATGAGGGAAGTGGAAAGCCTGTCTCGAGTGCAGGTGTGGGTGGGGTGGGGAGAAGAGAGATTTGGGACATTGGTGACGCAAATGTTGCACTGGTGAAGGGGGGGTGTTCTTTACATGACTGAAACACAACTAGAATTGTATTTGTAATCAAGGTGTTTAAAGTTAATAATAAAAATGAACTTTTCTCTATTTCACTCTTTTAATTCTATTTGTATCAGTCACTATATTGCTGCTTAAACTGTGTGTTCTACTTGTATCAGATGTTACAACTACTGTTTTGCTCTTGCACCACTGCAAACAGAAAATTATATATCCAACTTTAGTGGTTTAATACTAGTTTGCACAGTTCTTGAAGTTCATAATGTTGTTAGATGTTTAATGATTCTTGGCTATCATAGTGAATGTTTTCCAATTGCTTTGATGCTTGATTGTGTATACTAGTTAGCTATTTGTTCTTCGTTTGAGAATGAAATGTCTGCAAAAATGTTCTTTTGTTTTTGCCCATAGAAACCTATGGAAAAGAAACTTGGATACTCTAGACTCTTATGACAGTGCTCATTATAAGAATGTTTTAGCAAACTTACTTTCAAACTATATATCTGCAGAAAGGGTCTTATGATTTTGTTTAAAAAAGTTTATAAAAAAGGAACTTGATGCTCTAGATTGTTATAAATTACAGTGTTTGGTGTAAGGATTTGAGTGACTTGCTTTCAAATTAAGTATATCTTTAGAAAAGTTCTATGAACTTTTCATAGAAGTCTATGAAAATATTTTATGATCTGTATAAGACAAGAATAAGCAAAAAGATTATTGCTTTGAGAATGATGTATGTGCTTTTACAGTCAAGTCTGCCCTCACCAGCAGTGAGTCCGAAGAATAAAAACGATTTTTTCTCATCAAAATTATATATAGAGGCCGGAGAGATAGCATGGAGATAAGGTGTTTGCCTTGCATGCAGAAGGTCTGTTGTTTAAATCCCGGCATCCCATGTGGTGCCCTGAGCCTGCCAGGAGGGATTTCTGAGTGTAGAGCCAGAAGTAACCCCTGAGTGCTGCCAGGTGTGACCCACCCCCAATATATATATATATATATATATATACTTGCCACTGAACATTTTCTTTCCTTTCTCTCCCATCTATTTACTTTTTCTTTTAATTTTCTATTTTTAATCATGTTGCTTTTGGTCTTCCTGAAATAATTGTATTATGGTCACTTATGTCAACTATGTGATGCATTTTCATCAAAAAATAAAAACATTATTAAAAAACTGCTTATATTGCAGATGAAGATTTAATTCAACTAAGTCCATTTTATAGGAATGAACATAATAATCTCCAGTAAGCAAAATTAAGCAAGAGCAGCAGAACAAATAAAATACTGGCCAATTTCAATAATGAATGCAAATGTAAATACTTTAATTGAAGTATCAGCAAATAAATTTCAACTGAGCCTGAAAATAGTAGGATTTCACCAAATAGTTATATCCAGGAAATGTATATTTAGTTAACACTGAAAAATATACTGTATAATACACAGCATTAATGATTGTAAGAGGTAAAGTCCAATAATCTTTAGACCAAATCATAAAATTTTTCCCCAATTTCAGATTTCAAAAGTATTAGGAAATAAATTAATAAGGTATAAATAGAAAAGAGCCTTCTTGAACACGTTGCATCTGACAACTATAGAGCAGTATTTCCATTACCTGGGGTTATTGGAAGCATTCCTTTAAAAACTAGTGACAAGAAGTGACATTATTATTGTATTGATACCCTACATTGTATTAGAATAGCTCTGGCTTAATATACTTTACCAAAAATTGAATGTATAAATATTGCAAAGAATTAATGAAATATAACTTGTATAATTGTTCATTTATTTTAATGTATTATATCTATAAAATGATAAAGCTGTTATTTTTCAATAATAATATAATGTTTATTAGGTGATATTTTCCTCATGATAACTACAAACTATAAAATGTCTTATCTCAATACAATTTAGTGTGGCCCTAGGTGAAGAAAATTATCATAGTTTACTCAACTGTAATAAAAGACATTTGAATAAATGTTAAAAACTTAGTCATATTCTGAGTAGGATGACCCATCATTATAAATATCAGAAAAGGGCTCCAAATTTATATGTAAAAACACTGCAATGGAATAAAAATCTCTATTAACTTTTTCATAAAAAAAAAAAAAACCACTTAACCATGTAGAATAAGGAATATGCTGGAAGAAAGCAAGAGGCCATTGTAAAAAGATGAAGCAAGAAGAGATATAAATCTTACATATTCCAAAATTTGTGATAAAAATTGAGTAGATAAGAAAATGTAACATTGTGATATAAATAATATTTCAGAAAAGGAACCCATGAAGATTAAATTCATAAAAAATTAGTATTTGAACTAACAGAAAAGGGAGCATTGGCAATTGATGGTACTAGCTAAACTAGCAATAGGAAATAAGGAAATTAAATCCTGTCAGTCATAAAATTAATTGGGTATATATAAAACTCTAAATGTAAAAAAGTATTATAAACATATTAGAAGAAAATATAGACCAATGTTTTTTTGTATATAAACACATATACTTACAAGTAAATAATAAACATAAAAGATATAAGGAATTAAAAATTTTAACTAGAGCCGGAGAGATAGCACAGCAGTTTGGCATATGCCTTGCATTCAGCTGATTCAGGAAGAATGGTGGTTCAAATCCCAACATAACATATAGTCCCCAGTGCCTGCCTGGAGCAATTTTTAAGCGCAGAGCCAGGAGTTACTCCTGTGTGCCTTCCGGTGTGACCCAAAAACCAAAAAAAAAATGTTCTTGTTTTAAACTAAATTATATTTTGATTATTTTGTTTGTTTGTTTTGAGCCACACCAAGTGACACTCAGGGGTTACTCCTCGCTCTGCGCTCAGAAATCGCTCCTGGTCTGGGGGACAATATGGGACACTGGGAGATCAAACTGCGGTCCGTACTGGGTCAGCCGAATACAAGGCAAACATAGCTATGCCATTGCTTCTGCCCCATATTTTGATCATTTTTTAATAAAAATTATAAAACATTATTAATGGGGCTGGAAAGATAGTATAGAGGTAGGGTGTTTGCCTTGCATGCAGAAGGTCAGTGGTTGGAATCCCAGCATCCCATATGGTCCCTTAGCCTGCCAGGAGTGATTTATGAGTATAGAGCCAGGAGTAACTCCTGAGAGCTGCCTGGTATGACCCAAAAACAATAAATAAATAAACAAACAAAACATTAAAAGAAATAGTGATGAATATAAGATTATGGTACATATTCATATTTATCTGTATCTTTATTTAATCATATATGATAAAATGCTTTATTAATTTTAATTTTGTGTATTATTGAATTATATAATATATCAATATATAAATGCATAAATGATATATTTTATACAGATATCATAATTAATATATATAAAATATATAACATATACACTATGTGTAATGTATATAAATATATCATATTATATATTATATTATATATCATGCTTAATATAATTTATGTTTTATGAATATTGTCATATTGTTATATTGTTAATTTTTGCAAGTTTAATCTCACAGCATACATTTATATATATATTTATAGCCTATGGTTCTTTTTAAAATTTTTGTTTTGTTTTATTTTGTTTGAGTCCAAACCTAGAGGTGTTTAGGGGTTATTCTTGGATTTTTACTCAGGAGTTACTCCCGGCAGTGTTTGAAAAACACAAAGTATACTGGGAATTGAACCTTGGTCAGTTGCTTGCAAAGCAAATACCCTACTCTCTGTACTACCACTCTAGCCCCTAGACCATAGTTCTTATTACAAATAACATATTTGTACAATATATGTATTATGTACATATACATATATATGATCATTAATAAAATTGCATAAAATCCAAAACTAATGGGCACATCATTCAAAATGATAACTCAGGAGTCCAAATGAGGAGCTAGTGTAACAGTACAACAGGGAGGGTATTTGACTTGCATGTGACTAACAAAGATGTGATCCCCAGCACGACATATGGGCCCTCTGACCATAAGGAATGATCCTTCATCACAGAAGCAGGAGTTAAGACCTGAGTACCACTCGATGTTAGGAAAAAAAATCACAAAATGAGATATTATATTGACTATTAAAGCAATGTAAATAATAACTAACTTTACTTTTTTTTAATTTTTTATTTTAATTATGACAACAAAGATGCAAAGAAAGAGGACAGGGTAAAGTTACAGTGGAAGCCCAATCACCCATAAGCAGAATTCTCGGTAGTCATTGTTGTTGTCAAGTCTTCTCAGTGTAAACGGAAGTCTCTTTTTAGGAGGTCGATGTCAGACCCTTGGTAGTGTCTTTCCTGGTAGAGGATTGCTTCCAGCTGTTGCTATAAAAGACCTTGGATGTTTCGTAGATAGCTTGCCTGGTTCTGGCGTGAATGGAGGATGCCCATTCTTCTGAGGCCTGTGCCTCAGGGTGTAAGGTACATTGTACTGAGATTTATTAGATAAGAACTTATCTATAGGTATAGTGTTTTCCTATTTTAATGTGTCTATGCAAAGAAGGATCAATGCCATGAAGCGTTATTGGTGCATCTGGAGGCAATAGGAACAAGACCAGCAATTTCCATGACATAGTTCAATCATAGGTATTAAACTGAGGGACAGTTCCACCAACAATCCTTATTGAACAGCTTACAAAGAAAAGACAAAATGAAAAGTGGATAGAAACATCATGGTAGAAGAATATAGAGAGAGTTACAGCTGTTAAAGAAAATATACATAAAATATTCAAAAGATATATGTGTTCAATTTATGTCCTTCTAAATAGTCCTGGGATTGTTAGATCCACTGTATGTCTTTGGTCTGAGATTAGAACTGTCTATTATTGAAGTTAAGAAGGGTAAATCGGGGGTACTGATGGTTGGGAGGAGTATATGTTTGCATCATGTAGACTAGTATGAAATTGCCAGTGACAGCCTGAGTATAACTGACCAGCTATCTGCCACCCCACAGATCAAACACCACCCCCCAAGCCAATCTCAGGAGCTCAAGCCCCACCCTAGGCCAATCTCCACAGCTGGCCTGGGAGTGGGGAAAACCCAGGGTGCCCCATCAGGTCCTCCCAGAAACCCACCTGGAGATCCGGAGGAAAGGGGGAGAGGGGGGTCGGGTGACCCAGGTCCGGGCCCCCCTACCCTAGGCTGGGCCAAGTGGCCCCTGGCACATACGGAGGTCTGCCAAGAGCCAGCCTGTGCAGGCTGAAAATCCTGCCCCAGGAAGGGAGGAAGGCCCTCCCAGGCCCAAAGGACCAGAGCTCAAGACCCACCCTAGGCCAATCTCCGCAGCTGGCCTGGGAGTGGGGAAAACCCAGGGTGCCCCATCAGGTCCTCCCAGAAACCCACCTGGAGATCCGGAGGAAAGGGGGAGAAGGGGGTCGGGTGACCCAGGTCTGGGCCCCCCTACCCTAGGCCGGGCCAAGTGGCCCCTGGCACATACGGAGGTCTGACAGGAGCCAGCCCGTGCAGGCTGAAAATCCTGCCCCAGGAAGGGAGGAAGGCCCTCCCAGGCCCAAAGGACCAGAGCTCAAGACCCACCCTAGGCCAATCTCCGCAGCTGGCCTGGGAGTGGGGAAAACCCAGGGTGCCCCATCAGGTCCTCCCAGAAACCCGCCTGGAGATCCGGAGGAAAGGGGAATAACTAACTTTACAATAAAAAATGCAAAGTAAACTAGCAAAAAGATGCATGTTCGTGAATACATACCAAGTGGGTACAAAAAGTTACCATATTCATATTTGCCAAAGATACAAAAAGATCTTTCTCTGCAAAAGATACAAGAAATGAACAGAGCCTCCATTGGTGACATACAGTATAGTTCATGTTCATCTTTTGAACTATAGGTACATAGAACTGTGACTACTCTTTAATCTAGCAGAATGGACACTGTGATAGAGAATTACTATTACAAAGTACAAAGTGGAGTTGGTATATATATCATCTGTATGTGTCTTTGAAGATGTTTTATCACTCCCCCATTTTTTATAGTGTTTGTTGTTTTATTCTTGTAAATTTCTACCAATGGTTTATTTGACTTGGATGCTGATCTTTTGTCAGAGGAGTGGCAAAAGAAAATAATTTCACTCAGTGTATGCATGGGATTTCTTATTATCCTATTTATCTTTTCTTAGCAGTGCTCAGCTTCTTAATTTGATGTTATTCCAATTATATTTGCTGCTATTTGTTTGGTGAATAATGTTGCATCTATGATGATTTTTTTCCAGAAAGGTTAGGTCTATGGTTTTCTCAATATAAAATATAGCTTATAAGAATATAAGGTCTTCAATGTTCGAGATAAAAATGTGTCCTGAACTTTATCTCCCCATCCCTGTCTATCTCAAAAGACTTAAAAAGATATCTATATTTTTGTGTGTGTGTTGTAGATGCAATTTCTTAATAGTTATAAAACTTAGTGTTAATTTCCATATGTAAAGACAGTTTCCCCATCCCCCCTTTTTTGATCTGCTTAGTAGGAAATTCTGGTAGAAAGGTCTTGCTTGGGATATGAGTTCAGGTCAAAACAGGGCATATAGACCATATAGCTTGTTATATTTAACCTCAAATGCACCAGTAATACAATATGACATTGTTCTTTTTTGCACAGACACACTAAAATGGGGTAATCATATGTATTGAAAGAAGTTTTTTATCTAACAAGGATAATAACCCATAAATCTTATAATATGGGGTGCCTTTCATTCTGAACATTTGTAATGGAGACTTGACTTAGGCCTCAATGGGTAGGACATCGACTATGCAAACAGAACCCCAACCTTAGAACTGACACAGTTTCCTGTACCAGCAGCACCAAGAATCAAACTCCTCCTGGGGGAGGCACTAACGCCACTCTGGCCCCCAACTTGCTCCAGGGTAAGTTCATTTGACACCCTGATGATGAGGAAACAGCAACAACTTAATCTAAGAGCAGGTTACCCTACTTGTTCCCTATTGGTGAGATGAAATCAGAAAATGCTCAGTGATACCGCAGCTTTATCCTAGAAACTGTGAAAGAACCAAGATCTCTAATTACAGAAGACTGACTATGACAAACATGATTGAGCAAAGCATTTTCTAGGATCATAAAGGACCTTTGAGTTGGACAACTTACATGTCCAGAGCCTGTAGTAGATATCCTGACAGTATGCTTCATGGGTAGAGACACCCTGTATCTCTTAGGCCAAGGGAATTTTCTTCCTAAGTTTCTCAACATTTACTATGCCATGCAAAAAAAAAAAAAAAAAACAAGTGTTGATGGAGTAGCACAGTGGTAGGGCATTTGCCTTGCACACAGCTGACTTAGGACAGATGTGGGTTCGATCCTTGGCATCCCATATGATCCCTGAACCAGGAGCTATTTCTGAGCTTAGAGCCTGAGCACCAATGGGTGTGGCCAAAAAAGCAAAAACAAAACAAACAAAATAAACTTTGCCACATCTGCACCCTTTTTTAAATTTTATTTGTATCTTCTAGATAGGTGCTCCTGCCTTTTTCATAAAACCTTCGAACATAATTCATTTTGTTTTACTTCATATTTCTATGTCTTCTTACAAATTGACAGAAGAAAAAAAAAGTGGATAGGACCCAAGGGCCAGTGATCTCAGAGGTACTGAGTGGGAAAAAATGAACAGAACTAAAAATTCAAATTATAGTCAATGACAAGTCAAGAGACTCAAGCTATAAAAAGCTATACACAAAATGGACCTGTTACATGAGCAGTCCAGAGGGCTAAGTGTAGAGGTATAGGATGCATGCTGAGAACTATGGTGCAATGAGGTCAACACTATTGATGATAATGGCCCTAATTCACTGTCACTATATGCCTGACATACAACTGTGAAAGACTTGCAATTCACAATGGTCTCAATAAAAACCTTCTTTAAAAAAGTGTATTAGGTCTGATATTGGAGTCTTCAACTAATTTTTATTCCACATTTGAGTATGTTGTTATAAAAAAGTTTGAATTCATTTTTTTGCTTGTGATAACTCATTTTATTAAAACCATAAAGAGGCTTTCTTTTTATGTTATAACTTTTGCTCTTTTATTGAATATAATATATTTATGTACCTGAAATTCTGTCTCGAATCTCACTGCTATCCTATTGTTCTGAGTGTCACACTATTTTGACTACTGCAGTTTTCAATTGATGAAAGAGAAACCTCCTTTCCTTTTACCTAGGCTGCTTTGATCATTTTTGGGATTCTATACCTCTTTAATAGCATTCAATGGCATATTTTTTTATAAAGACTATATTGAATTTATATTGTGCTTTGGACAAGATTGTCACTTTGTTAATCCTAATAAAGGAACAGGGAATGTTCATTCCTATATATACATTATAATAAATATATAAATATATTCTAACAAATGAATAGGGAATGTTCATTCCTCTACTATACTTTTATTATTATTTATAGATAATTATTTTTTGTGCATAAGCTTTTCACCTTTTATTAACTTAAGCTGATTCTTAGGTACTTGATTTTCTTTTTTTTTTATAAGCAATGAATCTTTAATTGTACCTTGAATATTTCAGCTGAGCCAACTGTTCCATAACTTTTTGTTACTTTTATTTTATTTCTGTTTATTTTATTTATTTATTTTTATTTTTATTGTGACCAAAGTGCATTACATATCATTCACTGCATCAACTATGATACATAGTGACAATAATTGAGGGGCATTCCCACCATCAGTGCTGTCCTCGCTCCACCCCTGTTCCCAGCATGTATCCCATATCTCCCTCCTTTACCCCTCAGAATACTAGTGCAACTGGTCTCCACATTACAACTTGTTGTAAACTGAGCATCCATTCCACCATCATTAGAAATAAAAATAATAAAATAAAAGGAAGAAAAAAATTTGACAGTGAAAAATAAAAGCACCAACAACAGAAAATTGACTTTAACAACAGTGACTGAACAGAACCTACCTTGGGACCAATAAGAAAAATCCTACCCTAGGCTGTAGCCCAGGACTCTTATAAAAAACAACAACAAAACAACAAGATGTCTTATTGCAGAGACCCACTTGGACAACAGAGACTGAACAGAACCTTTGGATCCATAATATCCTAGGCTTCGGGTTAAGGACTGAAGGAAAACAGGGAGCAATTGTTACAGAAGACTGAACACAACAACAATGATGGATAGGAACCTCTAGTACCATAAAGACTCTATCCTAGACCCTGTCCTATGACCTGCGCAAATACCAAGATCACTAGCTACAGTGGCTTGATTTTCTCACCCACAACTGAGAGGAAAGTTTCCTGGCACCACAAAAAAGCCTTTAGGATAGGGTAATGAATATATAGAGAGCCAGGAGTTGATCCCATGATGGTATGCTTCAAGTTTGGAGAAACCCTGAATCTCTTAGGCCACGGGAATTCCATTTCCTCCCAATGCTTACTGTGCCTATGCAAAAAAAAAAAAAAAAAAAAGTGGAGGGAACGCCAAACCCTGCCACTCCAGCACCCCTTCTTTTTCTTGTTTTGTTTTGATTTATTAGTTTTTTTATGTGAGTTACTAATCAGAGAAGAAAATCAGTCTTTCATTTTTTGAGATATTTTTCTTTTTTTCTAATTATCACTTTATATTTTTCTTTTTTTAATATATTTTTAATATAAACACCTTGATTACATACAAGATTGTGTTGTTTGGGTTTAAGTCATGTAAAGAACACCACCCATCACCAGTGCAACATTCACATCACCAATGTCCCAAATCTCCCTGCTCCGCACCCAACCCCCAACTTTAATCTAGACAGGCTTTCTATTTCCTTCGTACATTCTCATTATTAGAATATTCAAAATGTAGTTATTTCTCTAACTAACATCATTCCTGTTTGTGGTGAACTTCATGAGGTGAGCTGTAACTTCCATCCCTTCTCTCTTTTGTGTCTGAAAGTTATTATTGCAAGAATGTCTTTCATTTTTCCTAAAACCCATAGATGAGTGAGACCATTCTGCATTTTTTCTCTCTCTCTGACATTTCACTCAGCATAATAGATTCCATGTACATCCATGTATAAGAAAATTTCATGATTTCATCTCTCCTGATGGCTGCATAATATTCCATGTGTATATGTAACACGGTTTTCTTTAGCCATTCGTCTGTTGAAGGGTATCTTGGTAGTTTCCAGAGTCTTGCTATGGTAAATAGTGCTGCAATGAATATAGGTGTAAGGAAGGGATTTTTGTATTGTATTTTTGTGTTCCTAGGGTATATTCCTAGGAGTGGTATAGCTGGATCGTATGGGAGCTCGATTTTCAGTTTTTGGAGGAACCTCCATATCACTTTCCATAAAGGTTGAACTAGATGACATTCCCACCAGCAGTGGATAAGAGTTCCTTTCTCTCCACATCCCCGCCAACAATGCTTGTTCTTATTCTTTGTGATGTGTGCCAATCTCTGGGGTGTGAGGTGGTACCTCATAATTGTTTAGATTTGCGTCTCCCTGATGATTAGTGATGTGGAGCATTTTTTCATGTGTCTTTTGGCCATTTGTATTTCTTCTTTGTCAAAGTGTCTGTCCATTTCTTCTCCACTTTTCTTGATGGGATGAGATTTTTTTTCTTGTAAAGTTCTATCAGTACCTTGTATATTTTGGAGATTATCCCCTTATCTGATGGGTATTGGGTGAATAGTTTCTCCCACTCAGTGGGTGGCTCTTGTATCCTGGGCACTATTTCCTTTGAGGTGCAGAAGTTTCTCAGCTTAATATATTCCCATCTGTTAATCTCTGCTTTCACTTGCTTGGAGAGTGCAGTTTCCTCCTTGAAGATGCCTGTAGTCTCAATGTCCTGGAGTGTCTTGCCTATATGTTATTCTATATATCTTATCGTTTCGGGTCTGATATCGAGGTCTTTAATCCATTTGGATTTTACTTTCGTACAAGAGGTTAACTGGGGGGGTCTAAGTTCATTTTTTTGCAAGTGGTTAGCCAGTTGTGCCAACACCACTTGTTGAAGAGGTTTTCCCTGCTCCATTTAGGATTTCCTGCTCCTTTATCAAAAATTAGGTGATTGTATGTCTGGGGAACATTTTCTGAGTATTCAAGACTATTCCACTGATCTGAGGGCCTGTCCTTATTCCAATACCATGCTGTTTTGATAACTATTGCTTTGTAGTAAAGTTTAAAGTAGGGGAAAGTAATTCCTCCCATATTCTTTTTCCCAATGATTGCTTTAGCTATTCTAGGGTGTTTATTGTTCCAAAGGAATTTCAAAAGTGCCTGATCCACTTCTTTGAAGAATGTCATGGGTATCTTTAGAGTGATAGCAATAAATCTGTATAATGCCTTGGGATTATTGCCATTTTGATTATGTTAATCCTGCCAATCCATGAGCAAGGTATGTGCTTCCATTTCCGCGTGTCCTCTCTTATTTCTTGGAGCAGAGGTTTATAGTTTTCTTTGTATAGGTCCTTCACATTTTTAGTCAAGTTGATTCCAAGATATTTGAGTTTGTGTGAATGGGGTTGTTTTCTTAATGTCCATTTCTTCCTTATTACTATTGGTGTATAGAAAGGCCATTGATTTTTGTGTGTTAATTTTGTAGCCTGCCACCTTGCTATATGAGTCTATTGTTTCTAGAAGCTTTTGGTCGAGTCTTTAGGGTTTTCTAAGCAGAGTATTATGTCATCTGCAAACAGTGAGAGCTTGACTTCTTCCTTTCCTATTTGGATGCCCTTGATATCTTTTTCTTGCCTAATCGCTATAGCAAGTACTTCCAGTGCTATGTTGAATAGGAGTGGTGAGAGAGGACAGCCTTATTTTGTGCCAGAATTTAAAGGGAAGGCTTTTAGTTTTTCTCTATTGAGAATAATATTTGCCACTGGCTTGTGGTAGATGGCCTTAACTATATTGAGAAAGGTTCCTTTCATTCCCATCTTGCTGAGAGTTTTGATCCAGAATGGGTGTTGGACCTTATCAAATGCTTTCTCTACATCTATTGATATGATCATGTGGTTTTTATTTTTCTTGTTGTTGATGTTGTGTATTATGTTGATAGATTTATGGATGTTAAACCAGCCTTGTATTCCTGGGATGAAACCTACTTGATCATAGTGGATCTTCTTAATGAGGCATTGAATCCTATTTGCCAGGATTTTGTTGAGGATCTGTGCATCTGCATTCATCAGCGATATTGGTCTGTAATTTTCTTTTTTCATAGCATCTCTGTCTGGTTTAGGTATCAAGATGATTTTGGCTTTATAAAAGCTATTTGGAAGTGTTCCCGTTTCTTCAATTTCATGAGAGTCTTGCCAGGATTGGTAGTAGTTCCTCTTGAAAGGTTTGAAATAATTCATTAGTGAATCCATCTGGACCTGGTCTTTTTTGGGGGGCAGACATTTGATTACTGTCTTAATTTACTCAGTAGTGATGTGGTTGTTTAGATATGCTACATCCTCTTCATTCAACCGTGGAAGATTATGAGTCCAAGAATTTATCCATTTCTTCCAGGTTCTCATTTTTAGTGGCATAGAGTTTCTCAAAGTAGTTTCTGATTATACTTTGTATCTCTGCCATATCAGTAGTGATCTCTCCTTTTTCATTCCTAATATGAGTTATCAAGTTTCTCTCTCTTTCTTTGTTAGTTTTGCCAGTGGTCTATCAATCTTGTTTATTTTTTCAAAGAACCAAGTTCTGCTTTCATTGATCTTTCAGATTGTCTTTTGTGTTTCCACATCATTGATCTCTGCTCTCAGCTTTGTTATTTCCTTCTGTCTCCCTATTTTTGTTTTCTTTTGTTGAGCACTTTCTAATTCTATCAGTTTCATCATTAAGCTATTCAGGTATGCCCCTTCTTCTTTCTTGATGTGTGCTTGCAAAGCTATCCATTTTTCTCTCAGTACCACTGTTGCTGTGTCCCATAAGTTCTGATAGTTTGTGTCTCTATTGTCCTTTGTTTCCAAGAAGGTTTTGATTTCCTCTTTGATTTTATCTCAGACCTACTGTATTGGGCTGTTTAACTTTCAGGTATTAAAGTTTTAGTTCTGTGTTCCTTTGTAGTTCACATATAACTTCAGGGCCTTGTGGTCAGCGAAGATAGCCTGCAAAATTTCTATCCTCTTATGGAGGTCTTAAGGAGGTCTGTTTTATGTGCTAGCATGCAGTCTATCCTGGAGAATGGCTCATGTACATTAGAGAATAATGTGTATCCAGGTTTCTGGGGGTGGAGTGTCATATAGTTATCTATTAGGCCTCTTTCTTTCATTTCTCTTTTCAGGTCTAATACATTCTTGTTGGGTTTCAGTCTGGTTGACCTATCAAGTGTTGACGATGCCGTGTTAAGGTCTCTCACAATTATTGTGTTGTTATTGATACTATTTTTCAAATTTGTCAGCAATTGTATTAAATATTTTGCTGGCCCATCATTCGGTGTGTATATGTTTAGGAGAGTGATTTTTTTCGTCTGTACAAATCCCTTGATTCATAAAATATATCCATCTTTGTCCTTTATAACTTTCCTGAGTATAAAGTTTGCATCATCTGATATTAGTATGGCCACTCCAGCTTTTTTTTTATCGGTGTTGTTTGCTTGGATTATTATCCTCCAGCCTTTTATTTTGAGTCTATGTTTGTCCTGACTATTCAGGTGATTTTCTTGTAGGCAGCAGAATATTGGGTTGGATTTATTAGTTTTTGACTTTATTTTCCTTCACTTTTTTTCCACTTTTCTCTTTCTTTTTTACTCTTGTGGTTATTATTTGGTGATTTTTTTCTTTGCCAGGTGCATTTTTTTCCTTTTTTCTTCCATTTTTCTCTCTTTTTTTTCTCTTCTTTTTTTCTTTGGTAGTTTTTACCAAATTTTTTCTTCCTTTTTTCTTATACTTTTTATCTTCAACAACAGTACTTGATTTTCTGAGGCATAAATATGACTGCTGTTTTTTTCTTTTATTAATTTTAATTTTATTTTATTCCTTTATTATTTATTTTTCACTTAAATGCATTTATTATTAAGGATTTCACTTTCAATACAGTCAAAAACGGGACTTAAACAAAATAGCACACCACTCCCACCCCCCTGCCTGCCCCTGACACTGTTGGTGGCTCTGCACCCATGGCCAGCTCTCCAGAGTGCAAAGGTGCAGCCTCCAGGTTTGCATTCTGGAAATCACTTTACCTCCTTCCCCCACAAAACCAGGCCTCCACTCTTGTGTTCCACCATGATATAGGTCATGCTTGGCTGCTGTCTTCTCAGTACACTGAATGCCCTTCTCCTACTGAGGGGAGGGATCTTCTGCTAAGGGGAGGAATTGAAAAGGTGGGCTAGGGCATCTGCATCCAGGTAGCTGGGCAGCTCTGCTGAGGGTCACAGAGGTAAATCCTTGAGACAAGTGACCCGAAAATTTCACCATTGACAATCTGACTGGAGCTTGCTCCATGAGCTGCTTCTGTGTGGGGGTCAGAGCTGCTAGATTTCAGTAACAGAAACAGTGTGGGCACAGCAGGAATGGTATGAATCTTGGTGATTTGCCATCAAGCCACCTGTGTCACTTTTTTATATTACTATATTTATTTAAACACCTTGGTTACAAATATGATTGTAGTTGGTTTTCAGTCATGTAAAGAAAATCCCCCTTCACCAGTGCAACATTCCCACCACCAATGTCCCAAATCTCCCTGCCCCCACCCCACTTCCACCTGTACTCTAGACAGGCTTTTCAGTTCCCTCATTCATTCACATTGTTCTGATAGTTCTCGGTGTAGTTATTTCTCTAACTGCACTCACCACTCTTTGTGGTGAGTTTCAGGTTGTGAGCTGAAACTTCCAGCCTTCCTTTCTTTGTCTTTTATTTTTCTTGAACCCCATATATGGTGAGACTATTCTGCTTCTATCTCTCTCCCTCTGACTTATTTCACTCAGCATAATAGAGTCCATGTACATCCATGTCTAGGAAAATTTTATGACTTCATCTCTCCTGATGGCTGCATCATATTCCATTTCTGTATAAGTACCACAGTTTCTTTAGCCACTCATATTTTGAAGGGCATCTTGGTTGTTTCCAGAGACTGGCTATTGTAAATAGCCCAGCAATGAATATAGGTGTGAAGAAGTTTTGTGTTGTATTTTTGTGTTTCTAGGGTATATCCCTAGGAGTGGTATAGGTGGATCCTATGGGAGCTCAATTTTCAGGTTTTGGAGGAATCTCCATATGGCTTTCCATAAATGTTGGACTAGACGGCATTCCCACCAGCAGTGAGAGTTCCTTTCTCTCCACATCCTCACCAGCACTGCTTGTTCTCATTCTTTGTGATGTGTGCCAAACTCTGTGGCATGAGATGGTACCTCATTGTTGTTTTGATGTGCATCTCTGTGATAATTAGTGGTGTGGAGCACTCTGATGATTAGTGATGTGGAGCATTTTTTCCTGTGCCTTTTGGCCATTTGTATTTCTTCTTTGGCAAAGTGTCTATTCAATTCTTCTCCCCATTTTTTGATATGATTAGATCTTTTTATTGTAAAGTTCTGTCAGTGCCTTGTTTATTTTGGATATTATCCCCTTATCTGATGATTATTGGGTGAATAGTTTCTCCCACTCAGTCGCTGGCTTTTGTATCTTGGGCACTATTTCCTTTGAGGTGCAGAAGCTTCTGAGCTTGATATATTCCTATTTGTTTATCTCTGCTTTCATTTGTTTGGAAAGTGCTGTTTTCTCCTTAAAGATGCCTTTAGTCTCAATGTCATGGAGTGTTTTTAACTACATGTTGTTCTGTATATCTTATGATATTAGGTCTGATATCAAGGTCTCTAATCCATTTGGATTTTACCTTCATAAATGGTGTTAGTTACAGATTGGTATTGGACTCTGTAGAAATTTTACCTTTTGTATTTTTCTTATAATTGTAATTTTTTAAATTTATATTTGGTACTACACTTCTTTTGACTATTGTAATTAATATTTTTCTATTTTAGTTTTTAATCTTAGAAATTGATGTTGTATTACATTAGGGTTTTGCTTTCTAGATTTTAGGTTAGTGGATTAGATATTGTTGTCTATAATTTCCTAAATGATATTTTTTGTCTGTTCTCAGGGTTTTTTGCAGGGCGCATCATAGGCAAAATACTAGGATTATAGGAGGTTCCATCCACTTTGGATGGGCTCTCAAGTTGTTTATTTACACAGGGAGGGTCTCTGCCTTATAAATTTTGTTTTGGTTTGTGACTTAAGCTCCCATCTATAAATAATCAACCATATTGGTACATCAATTTCGGACATCATATGGACTTTAGCCTGGATTAAGAACTTGGATTAAGTTCAGATACCTATTGATAATCATTGCAGTGGCTCCCCACTGTGCAGGGGGTGTATGTGCCTCTTTCTCCGAAATAAAGGCCTAGTTCAATGCCCTCAAAGATGGGCTTTCTGGTCTGAGTTCACTTTTTTGCAAGTGGCTAACCAGTTATGCCAACACCACCTGTTGAAGGTTTTCCTTGCTCCATTTAGGATTTCTTTCTCTTCTATTTTATTTAGAAAAGCTTATGGATTTGAGAATGGAGTTATAGGACAGTGAGTAGACATTTGCAGTGCACACAACTGACCTTAGTTTTATCCCAGCACTCTATTTGATACATGGAACCTGCCAGTAGGATCATATAGCACCAAAACAGATGGAAGCACTGCTGTGTAAAGCCTTCCCAAACAAGCTTTAAAATTTTGTATTGATTTTATAGTCAATTTACTGTACAAATATATTGTTTCTATGAGTTTTACTTGTGGAGTCTTCGGACTTTCTAAGTATAGTATCATCTTGTCTGCTAATAGTGAGAGCTTGACTTATTCTATTCCTAAGGTCTTAATACCTTTCTCTTGCTTAATTGTTATGACAAGAAGTTCCATTACTATATTGAATAAAATGATGATAGAATCAACTTTTTCACATGATTGATATTAGAGTAAGTCCTATAGATTTTCACCATTGAGTACAATTTTTATTGTAGGCTTGTGGTAAATGGTTTTATCTATGTGGAAAAAAGTTCTTTCAACTCTAATTTTACTCAAGGTATTTTTAAACAGGAATAGCTGTTGGATCTTGCCAAATTCTTTCTTGCATCTATTTATTGGATCACATGATTTTTAGTTTTCATGTATCAACAGAATGCATTACATTGATTGACTTGCATATATTAAATCATATATCATTTTTAATATAATTTTTATTTTGATCGTAGTGGTTTACATATTGTTGACAATAATATTATGGGTACATATTTACATAAAATCAGGGGGGTTCCCATCACCGATTTGTCCTCCCTACCCCTCCGTGTCCATCCTACCTCCCATATCCTCCTCCCTCACCCCTGGGGCTGTGAGAATATGAGGTCCCCTCTGTACCTAGCTTACTGCTTAGAAGTCTTGGTCTTGGTGCCTCCCTTATTTCCCCCTCTAACTGGGAGGAAGGACTACATAGTTCAAGTTATGTGGTCTTATTTGAAGAAGAGAAAAGTAGTAAACTGGGGTAAAAATCTAATATGCTGAAAATGTGCGGAATCCTTTTAGAGGCTCTCATCGTCGGTTTGAGAGATGAAGGAGAAAAATAAGGTGAAACGCCCTAACAGTACAAAAAGAAAAGTCAAATATCCAGTGAGCACTCCACTGATTACAATAGGCACCACAAAAAAAGTCATGGTTTTGAGTTAAAAAACATGGCAGAGCACCTAAGAAAAGAAAAGAAAAGAAGAAAAAAAAGCAATATAAATATAAATGGGGACAACAACTTCAATAACCACACCAAAACAAAGAAATCGACAAAAAGTAGATAGGTAAATAAAAATAAAAAATAATAATAATAAATAAAGAAAAAATATATAAAAGATAAAAATGTTTTGTGCTTTTTGCCTTTTTTTCCCTCCTGCACTGGCACAGTAAATATTGGGTTCATTTGAAAAGGAATTCACTTGGCCTAAGCACTATGGGGTTTCTCCACCCTTGGGGTATATTGTCACAGAATTAACTATAGACTCCATTCAGGTTCATTTACTTTACCGGTGGTGCTTTTTGTGGTGTTTGGAAAACTTCTGCTCCGTCCTGGGTGATGAGATAAGACCTCTGTATTTATATATCTTAGTATCTGCACAGGTCCAGGAGTGGGACTTATGATGAAGTCTTTCTTTGTGGTTCTAGAAGTTCTGTTCCCTTAGTGTCATTTTAATTCATCTTCTGTGGTTGGTGGTCTTGGTCTTTGCACTGATCCTGAGATGGAACCAAGGATAGCGTCTTTCATTGTGTTTTCAGAAGCCACATTCCATTGCGATTGTCTCTGCCAGACCTTTGGAACTGCGGATCATGGTTGTTGTGCGGGTCGTATTTCAAACCCTAGACTAGGGCTTTTTTATTAGTCTCAAGATATATTCAGTCCAGTCATGGTTCTAGCAGCCAGTCATCTGTAAATCGTGGTCTTGGCTTTTGGACTGACCAAAGGGTGACAAGTCTTCTGATTTTGTCTTATCGTTAGCTGGTGAGTAGGATAACCTGTTCTTAGGTCAAGTTGTTCCCATTTTCTTTGTTGTCAGGATATCATATTAGAGCTGGCACTTTTTGGTGGCCCAGTGGTATTAAGGATATCCTGAATGGGGTTTGTTTCCTGTAGCTGTTGTGAAGAACTGTGTTGATACTATGTCTAGGATCCAGGGTTCAAGGCTGGACGGATGGTGTCTAATCACCTGAGGTCTAAATTGGGTCCGCATGACATATTTTCAAGGTGGGAGATATCCCTGTATTGTAAACAAGTATGAGTTCTTATCTCTAGTAGATAAGAGCTCTTTTTTATGTGTAAGATTTCCCCTTTTTTAGTGTAACTTTGCAGGGAGAAATGGTGCTACTTTGTATTGTTGGTGCATTTGGGGGTGGACAGAGAAGAAAACAGAAACAGGTGACACATCCAAACAAGATAAAAATAGGAATAAAAGTATATGTGCTAACATATGTATATGTAAAACAAACATTTAAAAAATAAATTAACAAAATAATTAAAGGAACCATGTGATGTCTGAGACTACCTTACTTTTGGGAAAAAGCAGGTAAAGAGGTGGTGCAATACCAGTCTTATACTTATGTTGGAAGTATAGGTTTCCCCATTGTCTTTTGGGATTTTCTTGTGGTATGTGAGTTCCCAGGCACCTTTCCTTCACTCCCCCTGACTTTCTTGAGATTGGCAAAGGATTTGTGGCAGGGAAGTCTTATAAGAGTTCTTGCATTGGGGATACTTTTGGAGCTAAGTCCAGTTTCAAGTAACAGTTCACGGTAGGGGGATTTGGTAGGGAGGGCTGTGCAGCATGAGTCTGCTGGGGAGTTGGTTGCCTTTTCTTGTGGGGGGCGAGGTGTGAGTTTGACAGGGTGTCCCTTCGCTTGGGTGCTGGGTACTGGTTCGTTGGGGTAGGAGGTCAGTCTTGATACCTAATGGATTAAGAACTAAGGGTGAAGAGTTTTAATATGGTGGGAGGTCTGGATGGGATTGAGGGGTGAAGGGATTGTTGGATTTCCAAAGGGGGGAAGGGGAAAGTATATGGAAGGGGTAGGGAAGAAGAAAAGAGAAAATACATTAGAAAGAAAGGGAGAAGAGAAAAGAAAAAAAGAAAAGAGAAGAAAAGAAAAATAAAAAAGTAAGTAGTGAGAAGAGAGGAGAAAATAGAAAGGGAATGCTAGTTTGCTTGAATGTGTTCAATGAGTAGGGCCTGTAGTATAAGTCTGTACGTCACAGTTGCTACTTTGGTGGTCTGACTGGTCACATGCTTCAAATCCTAAAAGAAGGTATAACCTAGAGATAAAGTGTATGTTAAAGAGTTTTCTCGGGACATTCTCATAGTGCAAGCTGGGTATGGTATCTCATGTGACTGAGCCCCGAGATGCCATCTTAGTTTGTCCACCCTTTGTATTCAAGAATACCTGTGGACAGAAAACCTGAGAGGTTATTCTAAATATAGTAAAATTAAGGCATTAAAACATAGTGTTATGGGATGTTTCCTTTGGAGTCAGTGATTTACCATGGTATACTTTATCTGTGGTCCTGTATAAGATCCCTAAGGAATTATTATCGGCTTCTGTAGTAGAAGGCTGATTACTTACCTGTTCTCTCTATGCTGCTGTTTCTACTGTTGCTGGTTTCTTTGTGGTATAATGTGTAGTCAATAGTTTATGTTGTTCCTTTTTCATGTATTTTGAGCACTGATCCTGAGTATACATTGAGTATTACTGTGTTTGGAGTTTCTACCCTGTTATACCATTATTTGATTGTTGAGTATTAGTTGTATATAAGGTGTATGTTCTAGGTGCTTCAGAATAGTGCGATCATTTTGTGTTTATCTTTTGTCTTCTGACTTACTTAGTTTAACATAATATGTTCTAGGTCCATCCATATTGCTGCAAAGTCTGTGATTATATCATTTCTGACTGTCATGTAGTATTCCATTTTGTATAAATACCACATCTTAATGATCCATTCGTTTGTTTTGGACATCTAGGTTGGTTCCAAGACTAGGATATTATCCTGAGTGCTGCGCTAAATAGTGGGGTGCACATGTATTTTGGAATGCAAGTCCTTCCATCTTGGGGATATATACCTAGAAGAGCAATTGCTGGGTCAAATGGCAGCTCAATTTTGAGTTCTTTGAGCACTCTCCAGACTGTTATCCATAGGTGTTGGACTAGGGGGCATTCCCACCAGCAGTGGATGAGAGTGCCTTTCATACCACATCCCCACCAACAGAGGTTGTTCCCATTATTTTTGATGTGAGCCATCCTCACTGGTGTAAGGTGGTATCTCATTGTTGTCTTGATTTGGATCTCCCTGATGATGAGTGAAGGTGAGCATGTTTTCATGTGTTTGTTGGCCATCCTTCTGTCTTCCTCCGAGAAGTGTCTATTCATTTCATCTCCCCATTTTTTTATGGTTTTGTTTGGTTTTGGGGGGCTCAGGTTTCTGAGTGCTTTGTATGTTCTAGATATCAGCCCTTTATCTGATATGTCAAGTGAAAAGATATTTTTCCATTCTGTTAACTATCTTCTTGTGTTAAGTAGGGTTTCTTTTGCCATGCAGAAGCTTTTTAGTTTGATGTAGTCCCATTTGTTTATGTTTGACGCTAAAGTTCTTGCCATTGGTGCTCCATCTTCGAAGACCTTTTTGATATATAGGTCTTCGAGTGTTCTGCCTATTTTGTTCTCTATAAACTTTATAGATTCAGGTCTGATTTCAAGGTCTTTAATCCATTTTGAGTTTTAAATTATGTATCATTTTATCTCATGCAGCAAACATCTGTCTGATGTCAAAATAAGACAGACATCATAAAAAAGAAAATTACATATGGATATCTGTGGATATATATATAGATATATAGATACATACATATTTGTATATCTATGGATATACATATAGATGCAAAGATCTTAAACAAAATTTTAGCAAACTGGCATAAAATTTTAGCAGCAAGCCATCAAAAAATCATCATACACCACAACCAAGAAGTATTGATTTGTGAGTGCCATATCATGTTTGTGGCTATGCTTGGATCAACTGCAATATCTTTCACATTTAATTGTTTTGGAGATAGGTTTAAATAACAGGATGTTTAAGTATATATAATATATTCATTGGGAATTGAAAATTAAGTTAAAGAATAATTTTCTTATACTTAAATATTTATTTAATCACATGTTTTTCTTCATAATAATTTTTGTGAAAGAACATAAAATTAAAAATAACACATAATTATCAAACTAGCAAAGTTCATTTTCTTCTAATGAGGAAAAATTATAAAAATGATTTTTATTTGACTATGTCACAAATCAAAAATACAGTATATGCCACACATTACTTTGTTCTACCTAATATCAGAAAAACACTTTCTGAATGTTTTTAGGTTTAAAGGACTCAATAAAAATGATGAAAATTTTGTTGGTTCCAGTATTTGGAGACATTATATATCTTGGTTATGCCCACATTTATAAATTTGAATGTATTAGACAAAAATTAATTTTAGAAGGAGAATGAATTAATTTACTCTTTAGTTTTTAAGTATGATACCAAGATTTTCACTTCCTTCTCACTACTTCAAATGTGGATTTTTTTAATGTAAAATAGTCCCCACTTATACCTTTGTAAAACAATTTTCTATTCTTCATTTCATTTATTATGGCTATCTAATATAAAGGATTGCATATGCTTTTGCATTTAACTTTTTTATTAAAGCACTTTGATTTACAAAATTATTCACAGTTGAATTTCAACTATACACTATTTAAGAACTGATCCCAGCATCAGTGTCAAATATGTGTATTTCTTTTTTATTTAATTTCTGACTCTGAAAATATACATTACTCAAGTTTCAAAAAAAGTTGAGGGTCTTGATTTAGGAGGAACTGAATCTATTTTAGTTTCTGAAGACGCCTAATAAATACATAGCATTTACTCTGAATAGAAGTATTTAAAACCTATGATATATTATATCAAACTATTCATAAAAAGATTTTATTCTCATCCTGCACCTTTAATTGATTAAATTTACTGAGAAAACAATTGAGAGTTTTTGAGGATAACTACTTAGTTATTCTTTATGTCATAATCTTTATAATTTGATGGATATTCTGAATGCCTTTACTGTCATGTTCCTCAGATAACATATTTACAGCAATGCCTAATTTTGCTCAGTGGTTGCTTTCTTCCATATATTTGAAAAGTAATTTTTCACTGCCTATTTCACTATTTGTTTAAGAATAGTGTTATATTATGACTTTCAGTAAGCAATAATTTTTGCTAAAATAAATAGATGAATATGTTTTGTTTTCATTTTATCATTATTTTAAGCTAACTCCTACCATGTACTTTGACACATGGGAGCCATTTTGAACCTTTGCCTCTCCTCTACTATGTGAAGCTGCCATCAAGCACCCCACCCAAAACAGTTCAGGAAGACATAATGGCAGAAAGCATCCCCTGGTGCCATGCATATCTTATAGTCAATGAATCCCAGTAAAACATGTAGAAAATAATAAACTACAAACATGTCAATGGGGGAAACAATGCATAACAACACCATACATAGAGAATAAAGATGACAGCACTAATTACCTGAAAAGTGCCAACCACATATTTAGCCTCTCAGATAAGGGGTTTAGAGAATAAATATATAGAGGATCCTCATATAAATCAAAGAAAGTATGGATTGAGCTGAATGGACCACAAATAGGAATCAAGAAGATATGAATAGAAATAAGAAAACTTCAAACTGAAATAACAGAAATGAAAAACCCACTGAAAAGCCTCTCCAACCAAGTAACAGAAGCTGAGGACAGAAATAGTGAGCTGGGAGATGAGATACACAACAATTCTCTATAACAAAGAGATTGGAAATGAGCCTTAAAGCAAATTATCAGACAATGCAAAACTTCTCAAAGAATGGGAATAGACGAAAATAGAAGTTCTTGATAAAATCAACAGAAGCAACTTAAAATGCATTGTACTCCAAGAGACCCAGAAAGAAACCCCCCAGATAGAATCAACAGTCAAGAACATCATTGCAGAAAAACTTTCAAATCAAAGACTGCATGAAACCAAATCCTGCATACCTGAAGACTACCAGCTAAAAGAGACCCAAAGAAAAGCAACTCAAGACACATCCTAGACACAGGGATGCATTCAACAGATAGGAAGAACATACTGAAAACAGCAAGATCAATAAGTAGCTTTCAAAGGAGCATTCTTAAGATTTATTGCATACCTGTCACAAGAAACCCTCAAGGTCAGAAGGCAGTGCTGAGATATAATGACAAAACTGAATGAAATGTATACTTACTCTAGAATACTTCACCCAGCCAGACTCACTTTCAGGTTTGAAGGAAGTATACATAGCTTCATGGATAAACAACAGCTAAGAAACTTTATAGACTCAAAGACAACCTTAAAAGAAAAACTAAAAGATCTATATTAGACTAAAAAGACCAATAGACACACAAAAGTCCTACATAAAGATGACACTAAATCCCATAACAATTATCACTCTCAATGTCAATGGATTAATTACACCAGTTAAAAGGCACAGAGTGGCAAAATAGATCAAAAAGCTAAAGCCAGGGGCCAGAGAGATAGCAAAAGGGTAGAGCATTTGCCTTCATGCAGCTCATTCGAACAGATGGTGGTTTGAGTTCTGGCATCCCATATGTCTTTCATGCTTGCGAGTAGTGACTTCTGAGCACAGAGCCAGGAGTAATTCCTGAGCACCACTGGATGTGACCCCAAAATCAAAAATAAAAATAAAAATAAAAAAAGCAGAAGCCAACATTTTGCTGCCTACAAGAAACACATCTGAATACTCAGAACAAATATAGACTCAAAATCAAACGTTGGAGGACAATCATTCAAGTAAACAACTCCCTTAAAAAGCTAAAGTGGCCATATTAATATCAGATGACACAAACTTTAGACCCTGAAACATTTAAAAGGACAAAGATGAACATTTTGTATTAATCAAGGGGTATATACAACAGGAAGAAATCACATTCCTAAACATATACACACCCATTTAGGCACCAGCAAATTATTTACTACAATTGTTGACAAATTTGAAAGAAGATATAAATAGTAACATAATAATAGTGGGAACACTCAATACTGCCCTGCCACCTCTTGATAAGGTGAACCTGGATGACACTGAACAAGAATATACTAGCTCTGAGAGAGAAATGAAAGAAAGTGGACTAGTGTATATATACTATATATACTAGTGTACATATATACCTGTGTATATATATATATATATATATATATATATATATATATATGACACTCCATCTCCTCAAATTGGATACACATTCTTCTCCAATGTACATGGGTCATTCTCCAGAATAGCCCACATGTTGGCCCATAAAACAGTCCTCCATAAAATCAAGGGACAGAAAATGTACAGACTTTCTTCTCAGATCACACTGCACTGAAATTAGAAGTGAACTACAAAGGGACACAGAAGAAAAACTTTGACACCTGGAAATTAAACAGCTCACTACTGAACAAACAATTGGTCAGAGATGAAATCAGAGAAAAATCAAAAGATTTCTGAAAACAAATGTGAAAGAAGACACATTATCAGATTTTGTGGGGCACAACAAAAGCGGTACCAAAAAGAAAATTTATAGCTTTGCAAGCACACATCAGGAAGGCAAAAGAGGCCTACATATATAGCTTAATAAAACAGCTTAAGTATTAGGAAATTATCAACAAAATGAACCAAAAATAAGTAGGTATAAGAAAGTAGCAATGCTTAGAGCATAAATCAATATGTGGAAATCTAAAAAAAATTCCAAGATATCAATGACAGCAAAATTTAGTTCTTTGAAAAAATAAGTAAGAATAATAAACCACAGGCATAATTCACAAGGAATGGGAGATAGAAACTTAATAAAGCAGATTTGAAATGAAAGAGTGATATTGCTACTGATACTACACAGATTCAATTGGTAATCAGAGACTACTTTGAGAAACTATGACTCAAAACCTGGAAGAAATTAATAAATTCTTGGACTCTTACAATCTTCCATGTTTAAATCAGGATAATAAAATATATCTATCAGATCCATCACTATTGAGAAAATTAAAAAGATAATCAAAATTCTTCCAAAAACAAAGAGTCCTTACCAAGATGGATGCACTAACAAATTCTTTGAAAACTTTCGAAAAAAACTAATACCAATTATTTTCAAACATTTTTAAGACATTGAATAAACAAACATTTCTAAATAGTTTATATGAAACTAACATCAACCTTATATGAAAGCCAGACATATATGCTGGAAAAAAGAAGACTGCAGACCAATTTCTCAAATGAACACAGATGCAAAGATCTTACTCCTGGCTCTAAGCCAGAAATTGCTCCTGGCAGGCTCGCGGGACCATATGGGATGTCGGTATTTGAACCACCGACCTTCTGCATGCAAGGCAAACTCCTTAACTCCATGTTACAAAAGCCTAGCATATAGAATCCAAAGCCTCCTCAAGTAGATCATCCACCATTCCAGGAAAGCAAGGATGAATTATCATATGAAAATAAATCAATACAATACACCATATCAACAAAAGTAAAAATTAAAAACAATAAGATTATTATCAATAGCTGCAGAGAAAATATTTGACAAGATCTAACACCCATTCATGATGAAAAAAAAACTCTCAAGAAATGGAAATCTCAATATAGTCAAAGCCATTTACCACAAGCCAATAGCAAATACTATCCTCAAGGGAGAAAAACTGAAAACCTTTCTGCTAAAATCTGGTACAAAACAAGGCTGCCCTCTTTCACCACTCCTATTTAACATAGTGCTGGAAGTTCTTGCCATGAAGATTAGGCAAAAAAAAAAAAAGATGTCAAGGGCATCCAGATAGGAAAGGAAGAAATCAAGTTCTCACTGTTTGCAGATGACATGATACTATATTTAGAAAACCGTAAAGACTCTACCAAAAAGCTTCTATAAACAATAGATTCATATAAAAATGTGGCAGGCTACAAAATTAACATACAAAAATCAATGTGCTTCTTATATACCAATAATGATTGAGAAGAAATGGACATTAAAAAAAAAGCAATTGCATTCACATTAGTGCCACAGAAAATCAAATACCTTGAAGTCAACTGAATTAAACAGGTGAAGAACCAATACAAAGAAAACTACAAAAAACTGCTTCAATAAATAAAAGAAGACATAAGGAAATGGAGACATATCCTGTTCAACGATTGTCAGAATTAACATCATTAAACTGTCAATACTCCCCAAAGCACTGTACAGATTTAATGCAATTTCTCTAACGATACCCATAACATTCTTCAAAGAAGTGGATCAAACATTTCTAAAATGTATTTGGAACAATAAACACCCAAAAATAATTATAGCAACCTGGAGGAAAAAGAATATCAGAGGCATCACCTCCCCACATTTAAATTGTAATTTAAATTGTACTATAAAGTATTACTAGAAGTGCTTTCTATAGCAATCAGGCAAGTAAAAGATATCAAGGGAATCCAGATAGGATAAAAACAAGTCAAGCACTCATTGTTTGCAGATGACATGATACTCTACTTAGAAAACCCCAAAGATTCTACCAAAAAACTTCTAGAAACAAAAGACTCATATAGCAAGGGGGCAGGCTACAAAATTAACACACAGAAATCAATGGCCTTTTTATACTCTAATAATGATAGGGAAGAGAAGGAAGTCAAGAAGGCAATCTCATTTACAGTAGTGCCACACAAACTCAAATATATTGGAGTCAACTTGACCAAAGACGTGAAGGATCTATACAAAGAAAACTATAAACCCTTGCTCCAAGAAATAAGAGAGGACACACGGAAATAAAAACACATACTTGCTCATGGATTGGCAGGAATTACATCATTAAAATGGCAATACTCCCCAAAGCATTATACAGATTTAATGCGATCCCCTTAAAAATACCCATTACATTCTTCAAAGAAGTGGGTCAAACTCATAAAATTCATCGGGAACAATAAACACTCTCGAATAGCTAAAGCACTCCTAGGGAAAAAGAAAATGGGAAGCATTACTCTCCCCAATTTTAAACTGTACTACAAAGCAATAGTTATCAAAGCAGCATGGTATTGGAATAAAGACAGACCCTCAGATCAGTGGAATAGGCTTGAGTTCTCAGATAATGTTCCCCAGACATACAATCACCTAATTTTTGACAAAGGAGCAAGAGATCCTAAGTGGAGCAGGGAAAACCTCCTCCACAAGTGGTACTGGCAGAACTATTTAGCCACTTGCATAAAAGCAAACATAGACCCCCAGTTAACATCATGTACAAAGGAAAAATCCAAATGGATTAAAGACCTTTATATCAGACCTGATACCATAAGGTATATAGAACAACATGTCGGTAAAACACTCCATAATATTGAGACTAAAGGAATCTTCAAGGAGGAAAATGCACTTTTCAAACAAGTGGAAGCAGAGGTCAACAGATGGGAATACATTAAACTGAGAAGCTTCTGCACTTCAAAAGAAATAGTGCCCAGGATACAAGAGCCACCCACTATGTGGGAGAAACTATTCACCCAACACCTATCAGATAAGGGCCTAATATCCAAAATATACAGGGCACTGACAGAACTTTACAAGGAAAAAACATCTTATCCCATCAAAAAACGGGGAGAAAAAATGAATAGACACTTTGATTAAAAAAAAAAGAAATACAAATGGCCAAAGGCACATTAAAAAATGCTCCTTGTCACTAATCATCAGGGAGTTGCAAATAAAAAGAATGGTGAGATACCATCTCACACCACTGAGATTGGCATACATCACAAAGAATGAGAACCATCAGTACTGGCGGGAATGTGGAGAGAAAGAAACTCTTATCCACTGCTGGTGGGAATGCCATCTAGTTCAACCTCTATGAAAAGCAATATGGAGATTCCTCCAAAATCTGGAAATTGAGCTCCCATTTGATCCAGCTATTTCAATCCTAGGGATATACCCTAAGAACATAAAAATACAACACAAAAAACCCTTCCTCACACCCATATTTATTGCAGCACTATTTACAATAACTAGGCTCTGGAAACAATAAAGATTCCCTTCAACAGATGAATGGCTAAAGAAACTATGGTACATATACACAATGGAATATTATGCAGCCATCAGGAGAGATGAAGTCATGAAATTTTCCTATACATGTATGTACATGGAATCTAGCATGCTGAGTGAAATAAGTCAGAGGGAGAGAGAGACGCAGAATAGTCTAACTTATCTATGGGTTTTAAGAACAATAAAAGTCATTTTTGCAACTATCCTCAGAGATAATGAGAGGAGGGCTGGAACTTCCAACTCACTTCATGAAGCTCACCACAAAAAGTGGTAAGTGCAGTTATAGAAATAACTACACAGATGAGTACATTCTGGCTGCAGGATCACTCTGTCCTGCATTGCCTTTGTTCACTCTGAGGACTTCAGGGGAAACTTCTATTTCTGTCTGCCTGAGACTGGGCTTCTGAATCCCTGAAGGTTTCCTCAGAGGCCTAGGGAGCACACCCCCAAAAAACTACATTTTGAAGCAACTGAGTGAGTACATTCTGGCTGCAGGATCGCTCTGCCCTGCTGTGCCTTTGTTCACTCTGAGGACTGTCAACTAACCCCACCACAACATGCAGAAAAAACCACACCACAATGACAATGGGGAAACCTTGCAGGCAAACACAATTCACAGAGAATGAAGACAAAAGCTCGCGAGACCTAATAAATTCCAACCACCTGATTAACCTTTCAGATAAGGAGTTTAGAATAGAAATATGGAATATGTTCGTAGAACTCAAAAAGAGCATAGATCGATCTAAAGAGAACACAAAGAGAGAAATCAGAAAACTCCAAACTGAAATAACAGATCTGAAAAGCACGGTTGCTCAACTGAAAACCTCAATGGATAGCCTCGCCAACAGGGTATCAGCAGCTGAGGAGAGAATCGTAGTACTGGAAGATGTGATGTGGAAAAACTCAACACAACAGAAGAAATTGGAAAAGAACCTTAAGACAAACGAACAGGCAATGGAAAATGTACTCAAGGCATGCGAACAGATGAAAATAGAAGTCTTTGATAAACTCAACAGAAACAACATAAGAATCATTTGAGTACCAGAAACCCAGGAAGGAGATCTCCAGGAAGAATTAATTGTCAAAGACATCATCAAAGAAATACTCCTAGAGTTAAAGACTACATGCAATCAAATCCTGCATGCCCAAAGAATACCAGCTAAAAGGGACCCAAAGAAAAACACCCCAAGACATATCCGCATTACAATAACAAATCCCATAGATAGAGATAGAATACTAAAAGCAGCAAGATCAAAAAGGAAAATTACATTCAAAGCAGCATCCCTAAGACTTACAGCAGACATGTCACAAGAAACTCTCAAGGCCAGAAGACAGTGGTGGGATATTGTGACAAGACTGAATGAAATGAATGCCTCACCGAGAATACTGCACCCAGCCCGACTGATGTTCAGGTTTAAAGGAAGAATACACAGCTTCATGGATAAACAACAGCTCAGAAACTTCACAGATGATAAATAAGCCTTATAGGAAAAACTGACAGGTCTACTCTAAGACAAGAGAGACCAACAAACACAGCAAACTTATCTACAAAGATGACATTAAATCCTATGACAATCATCCCCCTCAATGTCAATGGAATAAATTCACCAATGAAAAGAAACAGAGTGGCAAAATGGGTCAAAAAGAGGAATCCAACCTTCTGCTGCCTACAAGAAACACATCTGAATAGTCAAAAGAAACATAGACTCAAAATCAAAGGCTGTAGGAAAATCATCCAAGCAAACAACACCCTCAAAAAAGCTGGGGTGGCCATATTAATATCTGATGACACCAACTTTATACTCAGAAAAGTGGTAAGGGACAAAGATGGACACTATATACTAATCAAGGGATATGTGCAACAGGAAGAAATCAGACTATTAAACATATATGCACCCAATGTGAGACCAGCAAATTATCTAATACAATTACTGATAAATCTGAAAAAAGAAATCAATAATAACACAATCATTGTGGGAGACCTCAACACGGCCCTATCAACACTTGATAGGTCAACCAGACTGAAACCCAACAAAAACATACTAGCCCTGAAATGAGTTATGGAAGAAAGAGGACTAGTAGATATATACAGGACACTCCATTCCAGAAAACCTGGATACACATTCTTTTCCAATGTACATGGGTCATTCTCCAGAATACACTACATGTCGACACATAAAATATACCTCCATAAAATCAAGAGGATAGAAATCTTGCAGGCTACCTTTGCTGACCACAAGGCTCTGAAATTACATGTGAACTACAAAGCCACACATAATAAAAACTTTAACATTTGGAAATTAAACACCCTGCTACTGAACAACCAGTGGGTCCGAGATGAAATCAAAAAGGAAATCAAAAGTTTCCTGGAAACAAATGATAATGAAGACACAAAATGCCAGAATCTATGGGACACAGCAATAGCTGTTCTGAGAGGAAAATTTATAGCTCTACAAGCACACATCAGGGAGGAAGAAGGAGCATACCTGAATAACTTAATGGCACAGCTCAAAAAATTAGAAAATGACCAACAAAAAGAACCAAAAATAGGGAGACAGAAGGAAATATCAAAGCTGAAAGCAGAACTCAATGAAGTGGAAAATCAAAAAGCAATCCGAAAGAGCAATGAAAGCAGATGCTGGTTTTTTGAAAAAATAAACAAGATTGATAGACCATTGGCAAAACTCACAAAGAAAGAGAAAGAGAGAAATCTGATAACCCGTATTAGAAATGAAAAGGGGGAGATCACGACAGAAATTGCAGAGATCCAAAGGGTAATCAGAGACTACTTTGAGAAACTTTATGGTACTAAACATGAGAACCTAGAAAAAATGGAGAAATAACTACACAGAGAACTACCATAATCATGTGAATGAATGAGGGAACTGGAAAGCCTGTCTGGAGTACAGGTGGGGGTGTGGTGGGATGGAGGGAGATTTGGGACATTGGTGGTGGTGATGTTGCACTGGTGAAGGGGGGTGTTCTTTACATGACTGAAACCTAATCACAATCATATTTGTATTCAAGATGTTTAAATAATGAAAAAATATGAAAAAAAGAACTTAATAAGAAAAAGTCTAACCCCATCAAAAATGGAAAGAAGAAATGAAAAAACACTTTCTCATATGGCCAAAAGGTACAAAAATGGCTATACATCACTAATAATCACGGAGATGCATATTAAAACAACAGTGACTTACTATCTCACCCCACAGAGAATGGCACATATCGCAAAGAATGAGAACAATAAGTGCTGATGGGGATGTGGAGAGAAAGGAACTCTCATTCACTGCTAATAGAAATGTCATCTATTTCAGCCTTTATGGAAAACAATAAGGAGTTATTTTTAAAAAACTGGATATCCAGCTCCCATTTATTCCAGCTATACCATTCATAGGGATATACCCTAGGAACACAAAAGCACAATACAAAAGTGCCTTCTGCACACCTATATTAATTGCAGTGCTATTTACAATAGTCAGAATCTGGAAACAACCCAGAAACTCAACAACAAATGAGTGGTTAAAGAAACTGTGTGGTCATATCATAATGGAATACTATGCAGCTATTAGGATAAATGAAGTCATAAATTTTTCCTATACATGGTTGTGCATGGAAACTATTATGCTGAGTGAAATAAGTCAGAGGGAGAGAGATAGACACAGAATAGTCTCACTCATCTGTGGGATTTAAGAATAATAAAATACAGTATTGTAATAATACCCAGAAACAATAAAGATGAAGGCAGGAAAGACAAACTCAAATATAAAGCTTACTACAAGAATTATTGAATGCAGTTAGAGAAAAACTACACTAACAACTATGATGACAATGGTAGTGAGTGAAATATGTAATATTCTTGTCTCAAATACAGACAGGGCTTGGGGAAGATGAAGATGAGAGCATTGGTGGTGGGGAGGTTGCACTTGTGAAGGGTGGTGTTATTTTTTATTACTGAAACATGTTTGTAATAAAGGTGCTTAAATAAAGGTATTATAAAAATTAATTTCTTTATTACTTCAGGAGGAAATCTCTTTGACATGAAGAAGTACTAAGAGAAAAAGTGTGGTATACCCAGACATCAACATATTTTGTGGTAATTTTAGCATCTATAATTATCAATTTTTGTTCAGTTTCCATGTGCTGGGTATTTATTTGTTTACACAACAACACCAAGATCACTGCTATATAACCCTGCTTTGAAAATGAAAAAAGTGACTACAAGAGAGTCAAACTCTAGAGTAAAAAAGAAAGGTATAAAGATGTTAGAAAGTGCTGAGTCCATACTCAGTTGATTATGCAAGCTGGATATGAAACTCTACTACAGGACTGCCATAGTATTCCTTAAATGAGCAGAGATTCTGTGGTTCATTAACTCATGGAACATGTATTTGGAATTTTATACTGGATAGGGGTTGAGTGGATTATGAACTTTACAAACAAGTGCCATCTGAGTGTTCCCTGCGATTAATGTACAGGTGTACCCAATCCACTTGACTCTGGTTAATTTCTGTGTAATTGTGATTCTCCCAGTTTACCACGTGATGACTTTGCCAGACTATAAATTGTATCTTCATTTTCTACAGTTGCCCTGGTGTATTTTGATTTTGTTTAACCAATTTGCCATTATAAAGGGTTTATAGTGTGTAAAGCATGTGCTTTGGGAGGTATTAGTGATAGTGAATCACACAATATAATTACTACTGTAAATGGCAGAAAATGTTTCAGGCCAAGGAATATTTTAGCAAAGTGGAATATGCATGAGTGTGCATGCTTATATCATACTAAAGGGTGTAGGAGGGAATGAAAAGAGCTAAATGGGTTGGTATTTGTAAGGCTACACCATTTGGGATTCAAATTGGCACTCAAGTGATATATATACATATTTTGCTCCCTCTGCTCAGAGTTCATGAAACGGTTCTCTGTGGGGAAAACACCTGGGCTGGCCTCAGCTCTAGCCCATCATCATTTATTTAGAGTATTCTTTCCGCCATGAATGTGTCATAAGAACTTCACAAAGTGTAAATCATATTAAACTGCCTGAATCTTCTCAGAAAGCCATAGTGTAGCTGATTTTTCCAGATGCTTGATATCTCTTGAAGCACAAGCGAGATATTTGGTGGTAGGAGAAATATCAGACAGGAAGCCAAATGGATATGAATGCGATATATATGATAAAATATTAGAGATGCTTACAGAAGGAATTATTATTCGTAAAAAGAAAATAGTTCCTGAAAATTTAAACGTTAGTTGAGCAAGTATCACATTGTTACAAATCAGTTTTGATCCTTTGGAGCCAGGTTTAAAATTTGGAAAAAAAAATTAGGTTTCTTGATTACTGGGTGGGGACAGGAGCTATCAGGGAACCACGTGTCTGACAGGTAGAGTGGGAGTCTTAAATTCCCCCAGGGAGGCTGAAATTGAGCAGGCCTTACAAGCAGAGCTCAGGTAGCCCTCCACAATTACTGGGAGGGGTCAAGAACAGAGCTCGGGAAGCCATTACTGGGCAGGAACAGGAGCAAGACCAGGGAACCACATGGTGTAACAGGCAGAGACTGAGGGGTAAGTAGACACAGCCAGGACCTCTGCTACACCTTCTGAAAGTTGAAGGGAGAGGGAAAACTTTGCTGCGGTTGGGCAAGGCAGGGGCTACCTACTCCTTCAGGCAGGTCAAGTGAGGGAGGAGTCTTGAGAGCAGGGCCAAACCTCAGAAACCACAGCCATCATACCCACTTAGAGTCGCACTCTGGAGAAGGGATCAGCCCCACACCACAAGTGTCAAAGGAGGACTGAAATCTGAAAGCAGAACACTCCAAACCAAACTAGCAAATGCAAAGAAATATGGGTAAACTAAGGAAGACACTAACAACCGGGGATATGGAAAGAAATCCTAGCATGTTTCCAAGTCCACCAAAACATGCAGGCCCATTAGATGAGGACCTAAAAGCAGCAATGCAAGCCATGGTGAAAGAAATCAAGGAATCACTAGCCAGTGAGTTCAAGAAATCCATAAATGAACAAATCAGCCAATTCAAAGAAGAACATTTACAGAAAATGAGAGAATCCAGACAAATGAATTTAGAGAAAATAAAAAACATCTTAGAAATCCATAGTAGTAAAATTACACAGTTGGAGAATCACATAGAAGAACTTGAAGAAAAATTACAAACCAAAAATGACAAAGTTGCAAATAAGGAAATAAAGGTAAAGCAGTGTAAAAAAGTTAGGTATTAAATGAACAGAGACAAAAATAATAATCTACAGATTGTAAGAATACCAGAAGGGGAGGAAATAGGGAAAGGGGAAGAACAAGTGGTCAAGGAAATAATAGCAGAAAACTTTCCACCCTCTAGAAAGAGGCTTCAGTGCAAATCCAGGAGGTGAAAAAGTCCCTATAAAAAAGACCCTAATAAACAAACACCAAGGTATATAGTAATTCAAAAGGGAAAAAAAGAGAAAGATGAACTCCTTAAAGCAATAAGAGAAAAAACTCAAATACAAAGAAAGAATCATAACAATCAAATCAAACCAGATCTCCTATTTGAAACATTTCAAACAAGAAGGGGGTGGAATGACATATTTAAACAACTGAATGAAATAAACTTCTAACCTAGAGTCCATTATCTGGCAAAACTCTCATTAATATGGGAGGGAGGGCTAAAAACATTCTCAGACAAAAAAGAAATCACATTATTTGCAAAAATAAAACCTATTCTAAGCAATCTACTCAGAGATGAATTACACAATCCAAACCCCAGATTGTAACAACAACCACCCTACAAAATATAACTGCGCAACAGCCCTCTCTGTTAATAATCCCCCTACATGTCAATAGACTAAAATCAACCATTAAAACACACATAGTAGGGACTTGGCTTAGAAATAAAAAAACAGATTTCTGCTGCCTGCAAGAAACACACCTACAAGTACAGGAGAGACACAGGCTTAGAATAAAAGAATGGAAATCAATTGTGCAAGCGAAAGGAAAAAAAAAGCTGGAATAGCCAAATGGCATTCAACCTCAGGAAAGTGATCAGAGACAAAGAGGGTCACTATTTACTGATTAAGGGAATGCTAGACTAAGAAGAACTAACTCTGGTCAATATTTATGCAGCAATTGCAGAGCCAGAAAAATATGTTTGGCATTTGCTTGCAAACCTGGAGGAACATATGGAAGGAAATGTGATCATTGTAGGAGATCTCAATGCTCCACTATCATCACTGGACAGATCCAGCAGAAAGAAAACTAGTAAAGAAAGTCCTAAATTAAAAATTAGAAGCACAAGGGCTAATGAACTTATATAAGGCCCTTTATCCCCAGAAGCAGAATACACATTCTTCTCAAGTGCACATGGAACCTCCTCTAGAATAGACCCTGCCTTAGGATATAAATCTAACTTGCATAAAGTCACAAATATAAGAATTATTTGAAGAACCCTATCAGATCACTATGCAAGAGAGATCAAGATTGACTGTAAAAAGAAGCTATGGAGAAAATCCAACACCTGGAGATTGAACAACATGCTGCTCAACAACAGCTGGATCAAAGAGGAACTAAAGGAGGAAATAAAAAAGTTTCCTTGAAACTAACGATAATGAAGAGACAAATTGTGGGACACAGCAAAAGCAGTAATTAGGGGGAACCTCATAGCAATACAGGTCTATGTCAGGAAAGGAGAAAATGACAAAATTGTGAGTATAAAGGGACGCCATAAGGAGCTGGAAAAACAGCAGCAAAGAAACCCAAACACAACCAGAAGTCAAGAAATAATAAAAATGAGCTGGCACGGGCTGGCCTCTGGCAGACCTCCGTATGTGCCAGAGGCCTCTTGGCCCGGCCTAGGGTAGGGGGGCCCGGATCTGGGTCACCCGACCCCCCTCTTCCTCTTTCCTCCGGATCCCCAGGTGGGTTCCTGGGAGGACCTGATGGGGCACCCTGGGTTTTCCCCACTTCCAGGCCGGCTCCAGAGATTGGCTTTGGGGGTGGAGTTTGATATGGGGGGTGGCAGATAGCTGCTCAGCTATAATCGGGCTGTAACTGGCAATTTCATACCAGTCTACATGTTGCATATACTCCTCCCAACCATCATTACATATACTCCTCCCAACCATAATTACCCCAGATTTACCCTTCTTAACTTCAGTAACACACAGTTCTAATCTCAGACGAAAGACATACAGTGGATCTAACAATCCCAGAACTATTTAGAAGGACATAAATTGAACACATATATCTTTTGAATATTTTATATGTATTTTCTTTAACAGCTATAACTCTATATATTCTTCTACCATGATGTTTCTATCCACTTTTCATCTTGTCTTTTCTTTGTAAGCTGTTCAGTAAGGATTGTTGGTGGAACTGTCCCTCAGTTTAATGCCTATGATTGAACTATATCATGGAAATTGCTAGTCTTGTTCCTATTGCCTACAGGTGCACCGATAACGCTACATGGTATTGATCCTTGTTTGCATAGACACATTAAAATGGGAAAACAATATACATAAATATAAGTTTTTATCTAATAGAGGTGTAGGAACACACAAATCTCAGTACAATGTACCTTACAGCGTGAACATTGATATAATGACCTGGCACAGGCCTCAGAAAAATGGGCATCCTCCATTCACGCCGAAACCAGGCAAGCTATCTACGAAACATCCAAGGTCTTTTATAGCAACAGCTGGAAGCAATCCTCTGCCAGGAAAGACACTACCAAGGGTCTGACATCGACCTCCTAAAAAGAGACTTCCGTTTACACTGAGAAGACTTGACAACAACAATGACCTGCTCTACAGGACATGGTTCTCTCTATTGCCCCTTAAGTGTGAGGTGAAACGAGAGGATGCTCTGCACCATTCTGACTGCAATATGAGATATGCAGACTCCAGGATCTTTAACACAGAAGCATGATACCAACAACAGAGACTATGTGAGGAATGGAGGTGTATTGCCACTACAGACGATGACCTGGATTGGACAAACTAGTTTGCCTGGAGCCTAGAGTCGTTCCTGTGCCAGAAAACTCAAGGGGTAGGGTCTCCTTGTATTTAGGCTATAATTTTTCTTTCCATGTCCCTTATATTTTGGTGGGCCTATGCAAACAAATGCCACTCTAACACCGTTTTTTACTATGTTCCTTTGACTCCAATCCTTAAGAAAAACAACCCACTAAAACTTTTGTGGTTAACTTAAACTAGTAAGCATGTGCATGGAACTAGATAAATGTACTTTGCCCTCAATGTTTAAGGAGTTACATAAGTCTAATGTCTTTAGATTATATTGTGTGCTGCTAAGGAATAGTATATACTACAACTGGGGATTTGAGGGACAAAGTAATTGTATTGTACATGGATTCAGTTTTGTTTTTCTTAATGTTCTTTGGCTGAAAGTTCAAGGCTGGGATATCATCGATGGGACTACCGAGAATTCTGTTTATGGGTGATTGGGCTTCCACTGTAACTTTACCCTGTCCTCTTTCTTTGCATCTTTGTTGTCAATTAAAATAAAAAAATAATAAAAATTAGAGCAGAAATAAAGAACATAGAAACTAAGAAAACAATACAAAAAAATTAGTGAGGCCAGGAGTTTGTTTTTCAAAAGTATAAACAAGATAGAAAAACCACTGGCAAGACTCGCCTAAAAAAAAAGAGGGGAAACACCCAAATAAATAAGATAACAAATGAAAGGGGAGAGATTACAACAGAACCTCAAGAAATCCAACACATCATGAGAACTTATTATGAACAACTACACTCAGCCAGGTTAGTGAACTCAGAAGAAACTGACAGATTATTGGAAAAATATCAGCTTCCAAAGCTGGATAAGAAATATGTAGAAAGCCTAAATAGGCCAATCACATCTGAGAACATTGAATCAATAATTAAGAAACTCCCCAAAAACAAAAGTCCAGATCCAGATGGCTTTACAGGTGAATTCTATCAAACATTCTGAGAATTATGACCTCTGATTCAGAGGCTCTTCCAACCCATTGAAAAAAGAGGAATCATTCCTAATTCCTTTTATGAGGCTAATAGCACACTCATTCCCAAAGATGGCAAAGACACTGCCAAGAAAGAAAACTACAGACCAATCTTACTAATGAACATAGATGCAAAAATCCTCAACAAAATCTTAGCAAACCGAATTCAGCACTACATCAAAAAGATTACACACCATGACCAAGTGGGTTTCAACCCAGAGATGCAAGAATGGTTCAATGTATACAAATCAATCAACATCAACAGCAAGAAATACAAAAATCACATGACTATATCAATCTATGCAGAGAAGGCATTTAGCAAAATCCAACACCTTTTCATGATGAAAACACTCAATAAAATAGGACTGAAAGGAACCTTTCTCAAGATAGTTACAGTGATCTATGAAAAGCCCACAGTCAATATTATTCTTAATGGTAAAAAACTAAAAGCATTTTCACTAAGGTCAGGAACTAGACAACACTCTCCTTTCTCTCCATTCTTATCCAATATAGTTTGAGAAGTCCTAGCAATAGCAATCAGACAAGAGAAAGGAATTAAAGAATGCAAATATGGAAAGAGGAACTCAAACTATCTCTTTTTGCAGAAGATAGGCTGATATACATCGAAAATCCTAAAGCCTCGATGGCAAACCTGTGGTACAAATGCCAGCTGTGGCATGCAAAGGCCTTGCAGCTGGCACTCGAGAAGATTCGCAATTAAGATATGTGATGCAGCTGTAGGCGAATGTGTGGGTGTTTGCTTTGCAGCTCACCTGGAAACAGGGCCAGACTGGCCATTGGGAGGACTGGATATTGTGCTGAAGTTTGGGCATTCGGGCTCAAAAAGATTAGCCATCACTGCCCTAAAGAGTCCACAGTAAAACTCCTAATAACAATTAACCAATACAGCAATGGGGTCAGCTACAAAGTCAATACAAAAAAGACAATAGTGTTCCTCTATACAAATAAGGGAGTAGAGGAGAAAGAGATTAAGGAGAGAATACCATTTAAAATAGTTTCCAAAAATATCAAGCTAGGTATTCCAAAAATACCTAGCAATCAACCTTACAAAAGAAGTGAAGGACCTATACCATGAAAACGTCAAAACACTTCAGAAAGAAATTGAAGATTACCTACAGAAATGGAAGAACATCCAATGCTTATGGGTAGGTAGAATCAACATCATCAAAATGATGATCTTACCTAATTTCTATATAGATTCATGCAAATCATTTTAAGGGCTTAGAACAATCAATTATAACATTCATCTGGAACCATAGAAGACAGAGGTTAGCCAAATACATTCTGAAATACAAGAAGCTGGGTGGCATCTCTTTACCTAACCTGAAGCTTTACTATAAAGCCATAGTGATCAAAACATCATGGTACTGGAACAAAGAGAGAGTCTCAGAGCAGTGGGTAAGAACAGAATACCCAGAACCTATCCTGGAACCAATTAAAAAAAGAACCCTAGACTAGATTTTGACCTACAATCTGTACAACAGCCAAGATCTCTAATCCCAGAGGCCTGATTGAGACAACTGCAACTTCTAGAAACATAATGAAAGACTCTTTCCTAGGCTTCTTTCTAGGATTGGTGCAAAAACAAGATCACCAACTACAGAAGACTGATTAAAACAACAGTGATGAACAGAACTTCTAGAACCATAAATACCAAGATCTCCAGTTACACTTTATCATCCACGACTGAGTGGAAAGTTCCCAGAAATCACAGAAGAACTTAAGGGAGAGAATAAGAGCATGTACAAAGCCTGTAGTTATTCCCATAAGAGTATACTTCAAGGGCAGAGAAACCCTGTATCTTGTAGGCCAGGGGAACTCCCTTTCTAATCTCCCTAATATTTACTGTGCCTTTGCAAAAAATAAAAAGCACAAATTAATCTTTTTTTGTTATTATTGTTGCTTGTTTTTGTTGTTTGTTTGTTTTTGTGCTTTGTCTTGTTTTTATTTCAGGACCATGGTTATTGTTTTTTTGTTGTCTTTATTGCTGTGGTGCTTTTCAGGTTGTTTTTTCTTTCTTTTTTGTATTCTTGTTGTTTTTCTTCCTTTTCCCCTTTCTTCTCTTAATATGATATCTCTAGCCTCTAGAGGAACTTCTCACATTTTTTGCTTGTTTGATTTTTGACCCTCCCTTTTTTCCTTCTTTTCTTCTAACAGAACCACATAACTTGAACCATCTTGTTCTTCCTTACAAATTGGAAGAGAAATAAAGGAGGGTACCAAGACCAAAGAGTCATCTGAACATCAAGTAGAAAGAAATATGATAAAACTTAAACACCAAATCCAAAGCCAACGACAGCAGAATTTATACCCAATCTACAACTAGCTAGACACATAGGGGATCACTTATTCTAGCAGCCTTGAGGGGGGGGAGGAGGTGGATATGGGATGCATGTTGGGAACAGGGGTGGAGGGAGGACAACATTGGTGGAGGGAATACCCCTGATTCAATGTCACTATGTACCTAAAATATTACTGTGAAAGATTTTTAATCCACTGTGGTAAAAATAAAAATTTTTCAAAAAATTAGGTTCTTTATCTCTTGTTGGTTTGATTTTTATATCTTTTTTACTTATATCTTGCTGAGGTAAATGGTGCTTCAAATCACAGGAACTTGACATTCTGTCGATGTCTTCGATGAGGTACCCAGAGATTCTTGGAGAAGAGAGCAAGAAAGAAGATGGATCTATCAGAGGAACTTAAAATACCTAGTGGTAGATATTTCTATTATCTGTGGGGAAATATGGCATTTAAATCCATGTGAGTGGATCACTCACCAGTTTTATGCAAAATGATGGGGAAGAAGACAGCAGACTTGGAAGGCAGATGGAGAATTGTCTGGTTGGTATATTTCATCTCTAAGTCCTGTTACTATATGATGAAATATTGGTGTCCAGAAACAAGTGAGATGCTAGCTCTTGAAATACCAAATGCAGAACAGGAAAATCTGTGTATAATACTTCATTTGAGATAAATCCAAAAGATGAATAAGGTGGGAAAAAAAGAAAATGGGGGAAAGTAGCTAAATTAGAAAGTTCTCAGCAACTTAAATTGAATGAACTTGGGGCAGTTATACTCAATCTCATTGAATATAATTTAAGCTCACAAAACTTTTGTGTGCCTCTACTTTTAAAAATAGGTTTTGGCTATTTGAGACCCAGAAAATTGTTACAATGGCCACATGCCAATCCTTCTCCAAGTTCAATGCTCCACTGTGAAGTGGAGGTGTTCCTTCCTGGAGTTCTGGGCAAGTTAGGTCCCTAACCTCATGCTCATGTGGAGTTTTGGTTTTCTGTGATTTCCTGGTTCCCTAGGTGCCTGCTGCTGCAGTTTCCCAACTCTCTCCATGGACTCAGCAAGCCTATAACTAGCAGTTTTGTCTTCCTAAGTGGCTCTTAGAGCTCTCCTCGCTGAGTGTTTTACTCATATTTGAGAGTCTCTCTGGAAGCCCTCTAGCAGTATTTACATCAACAGTGCTCTGTTGCCAGAATTTAGAGGCCTGGGCAGTCTTTCTTTTCCTTTTGAAATTTTTCTACTAAGATATCAGAAGCCACCGTATTTCTTTCTTTTTGTTTTGAATAATAATGACATTATTTAAGGGCTTAATCCTACTTTCGTGCTTAGGAATCACACTTAGAAGGTTCTTCAACTAGATAGGATGCTGTAGATCAAACTTAGGTTAGCTGTTTAATCTTGCTCTGCTGAAATTTTTGTCTTGGATAAGAAATATGTTCCTTTTTTCATTTTTACTCAGTGTAAGAAGCAGATAATTCATTTTGTACTAGTCACTATTATTAAAATAGTGGTTTGTTGCATAACATTTTAAGTCCATATAAGAATCAATTATGATGAAAACTGCTGAGGTTTTTTTTTTGTGGGGGGGGGGGGTTAGGCCACACCTGTTAGTGCTCAGAGGTTACTCCTGGCTCTACACTCAAAAATTGTCCCTGGCTCAGTCAACTATATGGGATGCTGTAATATGTGGTAAAACAAAGTAATTTGGGTCCCAAAGCTCAATGAAAAAGGTGGGAGCTTTTAAGTGTATCACTGGTTCTTGGAGGAACCTTGAAGGAGCTCTGAGTGTGAAATGCTCTAGATGCATGCTTTGGAGGGAATTAAGGAAGTTTCAGGCTTTGAGCCTAGATTCTGAGCCTTCATTTGTCTGAAGAATTGTGTTCTTTTTCACTTTATAATGAACTGAAGATAGTAAAAGCACCAGAAACCAGAATGATAGGGGCTGAAGAAAATGTGTTTTGCTAGAAGCCTGAAGGTGATTGAGAAATAGGAACATAATATGTTCTCGGAATTTTCTTTCTTTGGCAAAGGAGAAAGGCAATCAGGTCTGATTATCAAAGAAATAAGTGATTCATAAGTTCATAGTTTTGGGTACAACCATACATTTTGAGAAAAATAAAATACCGAGTTTTTGCTTAGATCTCAAAAAATGCATCTTTCCCAAGCCCCCTTAGAATAAAAGTGTCGTTAGATTAATAAACAAATATAAATTCATGACTTTAATTAATAAAATATATAAATTCATGATTAACTACATTAGTAACTGAAAAAAGGTTACCAATGCTCTAGCCAATCTTCCACAATATTATGATTTGAAGAAGTTTCCCACAAAGATCTACTTTGAAGAGCCCATATTTATTTTAGAAGAGTTGAGTACTTTTATATAATTATGTGGATTTCATTGTAGTAACTATAAAATGATAATATGCATATAGAAGAGATATACAAAAGTATTGCTAAAAATGAAGACTTACCATTTTAATTGAAAAATCATGAAAATAATGACAGAGTACATTTCACACCATCTGCCATACTAAATACTGAAGAATGAATATTTATTTATTTACAAGAGGGCAATCAGAGCAAGATTCAAATTGCCAACATAATTACTAAAGAAAGGGTTTACTTTCTAACTGCTGCAATTAGGCAATATAAGAAATCGAATGTACCACATTGTAAAATAATATGAGAGCCCCCCCCTGCCCCCGAGCATGCCAGGAAGGCATCCTGAGCAAAGCTAGGAATAGCCCCTGAGTATAGCCGGGTGTGGTTAAAAAAAGACAAAAAAAAAAAGACCAAAAATAATATGAGAGGCTGGAGAGATAGCATGGAGGGCATTTGCCATGCATGCAGAAGGACGGTGGTTAAAATCCTAGCATCCCTTACAGTTCCCCGAGCCTGCCAGGAGCAATTTCTGAGCATAGAGCCAGGAGTAACCCCTGAACACCACTGGGTGTGACCCAAAAACCAAAAAAAAAAAATAAGTAAGACCATTGTTAGTAGTACAGGACATAATTCATTTTGAAATATTTAGAGATATGCACATATTCAGACAACACACACTAAATATATGAATATAGCGAATTCGCAGTACTTATGAGTATATGTAAACTGCAATTGTAATTCTACACAAGCAGAGGATTATATAAAAATGAAAGTCAGAAGCCTGTATCTTTCTCAAGAGTATCAAAGAAAAGAAAATATTTAGAAATAATTCTGACAAAATGAGCTCAGACATACTATAAAAAGTGTAAGACATGTGTAAATATTAAAGAAAGCCAAATAAGTGATAAAATATCCCATGTTCATGAACTTGAAATCATTTTAATGATATTTTTATTTAAACACTGTGATTACAAATATGATCGTAGTTGGCTTTCAGTCATAAAAAGAACACACCCTTCACCAGTGCAACATTCCCATCGACAATGACCTCATCTCGCTCCTCCCCAACCCTTGCCTGTATTCGAGACAGGCATTCACTTCGCTCACACATTAACATTGTCATGGTAGATGTTAGAATAGTTATTTCTCTAACTGCACTCACCAATTTTTGTGGCGAGTTTCATATTGTGACCCGGTCCTTCCGGCCCTCATCTCCAGGCATTATTACAATAATGTCTTTTATTTTTCTTAAAACATTAGGGGTGGAGCAATGGCACAAGTGGTAAGGCATGCCCGCATTAGACTAAGTGCAAACTGTGGTCCAATCCCCTGGCATTCCAGATGGTCCTCCAAGCCAGGAGTGATTTCTGAATTCATAGCCAGTGACCCAAAAACCAAATATATATTACTATTCTCTGTGTGTCTCTCTCTCTGACTTATTTCACTCAGCATAATAGTTTCCATGTACATCCATGTATAGGAAAGTTTCATGACTTCATCTCTCCTGATGACTGCATAATATTCCATTGTTTATATGTACCACAGTTTCTTTAGTCATTCAACTGTTGAGGGCATCTTGATTGTTCCCAGAATCTGGCTGTTGTAAATAGCACTGCAATGTATATAGGTGTGAGGAAGGAAGGAATTTTTGTATTGGTTTTTGTGTTTCTAGGGTTTATCCCTAGGAGTGGTATAACTGGATCATATGGGAGATCAATTTTTCAGTTTTTTGAGGAATCTCCATATTGTTTTTCATAAAGGATGGAATAGATGGCATTCCCACCAGCAGCAAATAAGAGTTCCTTTCTCTCCAAATACCAGCCAGCACTGATTGTTCTTGTTCTTTGTGATGTGTGCCAGTCTTTTCATGTGCTGTTTGGCCATTTGTATTTCTTCTTTAAGAAATTGTTCATTGGGCCCGGAGAGATAGCACAGCGACGTTTGCCTTGCAAGCAACGATCCAGGACCAAAGGTGGTTGGTTCGAATCCCGGTGTCCCATATGGTCCCCCGTGCCTGCCAGGAGCTATTTCTGAGCAGATAGCCAGGAATAACCCCTGAGCACCGCAGGATGTGGCCCAAAAACCAAAAAAAAAAAAATTGTTCATTTCTTCTCCCCATTTTTTGATGGGATTAGATTTTTTTCTTGTTAAATTATCTTAATACCATGTATATCTTACATATTAATCCCTTGTCTGACGGGTATTGGGTGAATCGTTTCTCACATTCTGTGGGGGGCTTTTGTCTAATAAGCACTATTTTCTTTGAGGTACAAAGCTTCTCAGCTTAATATAGTCCCATCTGTTTAATCTCTGCTTCCACTTGTTTGGAGAGTGCTATTTCCTCCTGGAAGATACAGTTAGTCTCAATATCATGAAGTGTTTTACCTACGTGTTGTCGTATATATCTTATAGTTTCAGGTCTAATATCAAGGCCTTAAATACATTTGCATTTGTCCTTTGTGCATTGTGTTATATGAAGGTCTGAGTTTCCTTTTATTGCAAGTGGTTAACCAACTGTGCCAAAACCACTTGTTGAAAAGGCTTTCCTTGCTTCATTTAGGATTTCTTGTTCCATTATCAAAAATTAGATGACTGTATGTCTGGGGGAATGTTCTCTGAATATTCCAGTCTATTCCCTAATCTGAGTGTCTGTTTTTATTCCTATACCATACTGTTTTAATGACTATAGCTTTATAATGCAATTAAAAGTTGGGGAAAGTGATGCCCTCACATATTCCTTTTCCCAAGGGTTGTTTTAGCTATACATGGGAGTTTATTGTTCCGAAATGAATTTCAGGAGTGTTTGATCCACTTTTTTGAAGAATTACAAGAATATCCTAAGAGGGATAAATATATTAAATCTGTATAATTTTTGAAAATTGACATTTTAATGATGTTAAAATTTCCAATCCATGAATATGGTATATGTTTCCACTTCCTTGTGTCCTCTTTTATTTATTGAAGCAGTACTTTGTGGTTTCCTTTGAATAGATACTTCACCTCTTTAATTAAGTTGACTCCAAGATTTTAATTTTTTTGTGACACTAATGTAATGGGATTGTTTTCTTAGTGTCCATTTCTTCTCGATCATTATTGGTGTATAAGAGGGCCACTATTTTTGCATGTTAATTTTGTGGCCTGCTATTTTGTTATATGAATCTATTGCTTATAGAAGCTTTTTGATAGTCTTTACAGTTTTATAAATATAGTATCATGTCATCTGCAAACAGTGAGAGCTCTACTTCTTCCTTTTCTATCTGTATGTCCTTGATATCTTTTTCTTCTCTAATTGGTATGGCAAAAACTTCCATCACTATATTTAATAGGAACGGTGAAAGAGGATAGCCTTGTCTTGTACCAGATTTTAGAAGAAAGGCTTTTAGTTTATCTCTATTGAAAAAAATATTTTCCATTGCCTTGATGATATTGAGAAAAGTTCCTTACATTCCCATCTTTAAGTTCCTTACATTCCCATCTTTTTTTTTTTTTTTTTTTGAGGGGTGAAGACAACCGTTGATGCTCAGGGGTTACTCCTGGCTATGCGCTCAGAAATTGCTCCTGGCTTGGGGGACTATATGGGATACTGGGAGATTGAACCATAGTCCTTTATGGGTCAGCCTCATGCAAGGCAAGTGCCCTATAGCTGCACCATCACTCCTGCTCCCATTCACATCTTGATGAGAGTTTTTTTTTATCAAGAATGAGTGTTTGACCTTATCGAATATTTTCTCTGCCTCTGTTGATATGATTATATGGTTTTTGTTTTTCTTTTTGTTGATATGTTGTATTATGTTGATTAATTTATACATGTTAAACCATCCTTGCATTCCTGGAATAAAACCTACTTGGTGTGTATAAGAGGGCCATTGATTTTTGCATGTTAATTTTGTAGCCTGCCACTTTTTATATGAATCTATTGTTTATAGAAGCTTTTTGGTAGAGTCTTTATGGTTTTCTAAATGTAGTATCATGTCATCTGCAAACAGTAAGAGCTCGACTTGTGTGACTTCTTGATGAAGCACTGGATCCTATTTGCAAGAATTTGTTGAGGATCTTTACATCTGTGTTTATCAGGGATATTGGTCTTGAACTTGATATTTAATATGGTGAAGATAGGTATCAAACTTATCAATAGATTCAGTGTAATTCCCAATATAATCTTAGGCAACTTTTATGAAGAAATTGATACAGTGATTCTAAATTTATATAGAACTGCAAAGATCCTAAAAGAGAAAAATCAGTCTTAAAAACAGAGAACAAAGGGCGAACAGATATATTGAGTTCTAGGGCACAATTTTCTCCTATATAGACCCTTTGTTTGGTCCATGGCATCCATGAGGCTGTCTCTCCAACCCTAAGACCACTGAAGATAAATTAAATTTATTTTTGAATAAAATATTATAGAAAGTTAGAAGGTCTCTAATGCCCTAATCTTAAATTTAAATATAAAAAATCCATTAAACAAGAGACTATGAGTGGCTAAAGAAACTGTGGTACATATACACAATGGAATATCATGCAGCAATCAGGAGAGATCAAGTCATGAAATTTTCCTATACATTGATAGTCATGGACACTATTATGCTGAGTGAAATAATTCAGAGGAAGAGATATAGACACAGAATAGTCTCACACATCTGTAGGTTTTAAGAAAAAAAATTCATTATGGTAATAATTCCCAAAAATAATAGAGATGAAGGCTGAAAGGATCAGGTCACGATATGAAGCTTACCACAAAGATTGGCGAGTGCAGTTAGAGAAATAACTACACTGACAACTATCATTACAATGTCAATGAGTACGAGAAGTAGAATGCCTTTCTTGAATACAGGTGGGGGTGGGGAGGAGAGAGATGGAGAACATTGGTGATAGAAATGTTGTACTGGTGAAGTGGGGTGTTCTTTTTATGACTAAAACCCCAACTACCATCATGTCTGTAATCATGGTGCTTAAATAAAGAAGATATTACTTAAAAAACACAAATTAGACTCAAATAAAAAAGAGACTATTATTGGTACCAGGACATATAAATAAATCAAAGTAAAATAATTAAAACTCCAGAAATATATTAGACTCACTTTTCCATGTGCCAAAACTACTCAGAAATAAAAATATTATTTTTGAAGTCATAGAAACTGGCACCTATATAGATACCTAACTACTACTTATAGCATGGCTAGTAATTAATTCAGATGCAACAGATCACATATTAAATGTTTCCATTTAAATGACACCACCAATTAAATAAAAATAGTGAAGGAAAATGAGTGTGAGTTGCTGGAAATTAGGAACTAAAAGAAGCAGGAAGAGTTCAGGCATTTTTATCTGAGCACTAACAACGCTTAAGTTTAATATGGCATATCTACAACTCAGTGACTCTACTAAGAAAGAGGGAATTGTGCCCATGAAGGATGTACATTTTTTATGTGAATAATCTCAGTCACACTGTCAGTAATGACAATGAAGAAGGAAGTTCCATTTAACATGCTAGCATGGAGAAAGGTATTCTTAATGGAATATGTGATTTTATTCTCTCCTATGATAGTAAGAATTTCTTTGATTTCTGCATTATTTACTATACAGCAAAAGTGGCTGAAAACACTGATTTGTTTGGCTTTGTAACGTAAATCAGGCTGAAAATTATCTAGCAATCATATTAATGATATTATACAGAAACAGATTTTACAACAAATGGCCATATAATCAAAGCACATTTTTTACTCCAAATAGATCATAGCAATCACTTTTTTCTAATAACACTATTCAATGTATTTTATAACTATAAATGATTAATTAAATAAAATAACAAAAAGTGATTTTGTCAAAGGGGACATAACCTGGGAGGATATTCATAGAAAACATTTCTTTTTTTTGGGGGGGGGGGTCACACCCGGCAGCACTCAGGGGTTCCTCCTGGCTCTCTGCACTCAGAAGTTGCTCCTGGCAGGCTCGGGGACCATATGGGATTTTGGGATTTGAACCACCGTCCTTCTGCACGTAAGGCAAACTCCCTACCGCTGTGCTAGCTCTTCAGCGCCAAGAAAACATTTCTCATTTAAGAAACTCCCTGGGCCCGGAGAGATAGCACAGCGGCATTTGTCTTGCAAGCAGCCGATCCAGGACCAAAGGTGGTTGGTTCGAATCCCGTATCCCATATGGTCCCCCGTGCCTGCCAGGAGCTATTTCCGAGCAGACAGCCAGGAGTAACCCCTGAGCACCGCCGGGTGTGACCCAAAAACAAAAAAAAAAAAAGAAAAGAAAAGAAACTCCCTCTATCTAATCTGCAGCTCTTCAAGGTGTGTGGATATGCTTGATTCCTAACTATACAATACAAGTTACAGGCAGGCTTTAATCTGTGAAACGTTTAGTTCTTTTTCTATTTTATTTTTGACATTTAGCTATACTCAGTGATCACTCCTGATGGTTCTTAGGCGATGATATGAATTACTGGTTCTCAAACCCAGGTCAGTCACTTGCAAGAAAAGTGTCTGACTCAATGTGATATTGCTTTGGCTTCTGAAAAGTATAGTTTTAATGCACTTACACTAAGAATATATACCCATGACCACCAGACATATGAAAAGTTCTTACCAATATTTATAATTATGAAAATGCAAATCAAAATATTGATATATCTTATGTCTATGAAAATGACACATATAAAAAATCTGAAAATAATCAGTGTTGATGAGTTGTGAGAAAGTAACTGACATCCATGTTAGTGGGTATGTTATCTGGAAAGTACTATGGAGATTTCTCAAAAAATAGCAATAGAAATCCGATATGACTCAGTAATACCACTACTTGGTAACTACCCCCCTAAAAACAAAAGGATCCATATACATCTATGTTCATCTTTGCATTTATTACAATAGCCAATATATAGAAACAAACCAAATAAACAACTAAAATGAATTAATTAAGAAGTTGAGGACACTGGGGCTGGAGAGATAGAAGGGTATTTGTCTTGTATGCAACTAACCCAAGAGTGATACCTGAGGGTATTGCCATAAGTAGACAATGATGCTACCAAGTATGGCTCAAGAACAAAAATAAACAATAAAGAAGTTGAAATGTATGTGTGTATATATATATATATATATATATATATATATATATATATATACACACACACACACACACACACACACACACACACACACAATGCAGGTCTAAGGAAAAAGTGTGCGTGCAACTTTTAGCAACATAAATGAAACCCTCAGTTTTCTTGCTAAAATGGAATCACAGTCTCAATATTTCTTTTTCAAAGCTTATGTTAGAATAAAAAAATTTGGGGGCCAGAGAAATAGCATGGAGGTAGAGTGTTTGCCTTGCATGCAGAAGGACGGAAGTTTGAATTCGGCATCCCATATGGTCCCCCAAGACAGCCAGGAGAGATTTCTGAGCATAGAGTCAGGAGTAACCCCTGAGTGCTGCTGGGTGTAACCCCTCCCAAAAAAATTTCAAAGTTTCCAAAGACATTTTATTTGTGTGTCCCTGTTTGCTGCAGATCCCAAAGGGAGCTTCTGTGCATGTAGCTCAGGGCTGTCTGTGCTTGCCTGCCCTCACACTGAAGACATGCACTGTTATCCTGAGTATAGATGGAGATGCAGCTCAATGTGAGTGGGGCCTTACTTGGCACCACAGCTGTGATTAGTTACTGTCATTGAATCTAACTCTCAGTGAAGTGGTAAAAAGCTTTTATAAAAACACGCAATCTATTGTATTACAGTATAGACTTTGGAGCATCTCTGCAGAAAGCCATGACTCCACCAGCCTTCCCACTTTCAACCAACAGGGCAGAGTGCCACCTGATCCAAGACATCCAGACTCACCTGAGAGACAGGATGTGGCAGCTGGGCAAGCTACTGGTGATGCAAATCCACTACGGTGTAGAACATATTCAGACACAGGAGGGAGTATAAACACCATGGTGATAGTGGGAATTAAGGGATGAATGAAAAAGAGAGAACAAACTTCCAGAAACTGGAAAATAGAAACATGCATTTCTGAAAAAGCATGCTTTTACCAGTCAAGTAAATTTTTACCATCAATAGCTTGATAGAAGATTCCCTTATAACCTTTTTTGAGCATAGCTTCAGATGGATTTTTCTTCCTTAAGACTCAAATCAATTTGTCTAGAACAGTCATTGAAAGAGATATTCCAACTTTACATAATTAAATGGAAACTTCCAGAAAATTCTGCTGTTTTTTAAAAGTATATCTATTTCTACTTTTACACCAAAAACTGCCATAATAACTTTTTATCTCAGTAGGGAAACATTGTCTCTCTTTAGAATTCAAGCAATAACAATTCTACAGGGTAATGATTATTCTAGATGCATTGTACCATGTAAATTAATCTGTTGATTTGGTAGCACTGCTCCAAAAATCTGTCCTGATGCTGAGTGCAAAGAATGAACAAATTAATTAGCCAGACTGTGAGATCAAATAAATCTCACAGTGGTGACCTCTATGCAGCAGAATAAAGAAAGGCATTAAGTTCACTTCAGAACTTTGGTTGAAGGAAAGCCAGGCTTGTAAACTGTAAGCATTCTAATTCCTTAGATGAGGCATGCCTGCAGGCCACATCAGCTCCTGACCAGAGAGGCAGAGCTTAAAATCTGATCATCAACAAGCTTGTTTTCTGACCACAAAGCATCCTGCACCATTAATGATCAAAGAAAATGAACACTAAGAGCATAAATCCACTAATTTTTACCTGGATATAAGCTCCAGGTATTAATAAAAAAAACCTCAGTACAAAGAGTTACCTCAGGGGCCAGAGCTATACCACAGCAGTAGGAAGTTTACCTTGTATGCAGCCGACCCATGATGAACCTGGGTTCGATCTCCAGCATTTCATATGGTTCTCCCAAGCTTGCCAGGAGTGATTTCTGAGTGCAGAGCCAGGAGTAACCCCTGAGCTCTGCCAGGTGTGGCCAAAAAGCCTAAATAAATAAATGTTAAGAGAGAGAGAGAGAGAGAGAGAGAGAGAGTGAGAGAGAGAGAGAGAGAGAGAGAGAGAGAGAGAGAGAGAGAGAGAGAGAGAGAGAGAGAGAGAGAGAGAGAGAGAGAGAGAGAGAGAGAGAGAGAGAGAGAGCTACCTCAGTGGCAGAAAACCCCATAATGAAAGTATAAAGAAAAGAAGACTCGGGCAGCTTGTGGGACCAAGGGACAAAATGCAGCCAGACTTCCCAGGAACATAAAATGAATCATCCCAGGCATGGGACCTGAGCTGGAAATGTAGATGCTTTTTGTGGGCTGAAGCCTGTGGCATCTGAACAAAATCTAGTCTCAGAGATCCCAGTGAGCTCCACTGAGCCCCAGGCTGACTCCTACTCACTCAAACACAGGAAGAAGATAAACTTAAAGTGGGGACACTGTAAAAGGTGACCCCATGTGACCTCTCCCAGCCCATTCTTATCTCAGCCATATAGAGGTAATCTCCTTGCCTGAAGATAGGTCATGACCTTCATGAAAGCTACACCAGAGCTCTGAGTTGAGGCTTTCAGTGGACATTTCCAGATATTCCTGCCGCCAGATGATGGAGGGTCTGTCTCTGTGATTTGGTGCATGTGGATATTCATATTTTTATATATGTTCCATGCACACACATTTTCATTTAGCTTGAAAACCAGAGAACATTTTTGGGGGGTTAGCATTTAGTTTTTTATTTATTTATTTATTTATTTATTTATTTATTTATTTATTTATTTTACAGATCTGACTACTTCATTTAATTAGTCTCTTTTACAAAGTGATATAGCCATTATAATTCAATAGCAAATGTGAGTGTTTAAATTATACCATATCCTAGGGCTGGAAAGATAGCATGGAGGTAGCATGTTTTCACTGCATGAAGGATGGTGCCAGTTGTGACCCAAAATCTAAAAAGAGAAAAAAAAAATTATACCATGTCCTCACTACTGTTACCTTAATTTCAATTATTTTAATATATATGTTAAGTAACTCCATGTGGTTTTAATTGTATTTCCTGGATAATTAACAATGTTGAACAGCATTTCATATGCTTGCTTCTAAACCATATGTATATCTTAGAAAGTATAAAATCTTTTGGCCATTGTTTGTTGATATTCATCTTTTTATTGAGTTCCAAGGTTTATTATGTGATGGATGCAGGTGCAAGACAGAATTAAATACATGTTTGCCTTTTTAGTTTCTTTATGATGCTTTTAAAGAAGCATGTGTTCTGTCTTGCAATTTATCCAAACATTTTTATTTTTTGTGGATCTAGTTCTAGCTAAGTAAATGTTCTAATTTGAAGCCACAGTTTTATTTTGTGATTTCCTAGAAGTTACAATAGGTCTTATCTACTGGAGTCTACAAACCAATTGTGTTCATTGTCCTTCATTCCACTCATTGAACATTGGTATAAATTCTCCCTTATTTATTTTTATTAAAAATGAATAAATGGTCCAGTCCAAAGTCACAGTCTAATTTTGTGATTTCCTATAAGTTATGGAAATTGGTCTTGTCCACTAGAAGTTACAATCCAATTGTGTTTATTCCAATTATTGACTTCTATTCTCCCTGATCTATTGTTACTGAAAATGTCCCATTATGGAAAAGATCAAATTCTCCTTCTTATAGAGCCTTTTCTATTCCAATAGCTACAAGTTCATTCTAATAACTCAGTAGAGGACCATAACAGAAAGTTTAAAATCAATAGTCATGTCAGATTTTGGTCAAATTTTTCTTTTTAAAAAATAATTACACAAATGTATATTCTTTGCATTCCTGAACAAATGCTAAAAATCAAATTTTAATTTCTTTTTTTTTTTTTGAGGGGAGGGATTGGGCCACACCTGGCGGTGCTCCTGGCTATCTGCTCAGAAATCGTTCCTGGCAGGCACGGGGGACCATATGAGATGCTGGGATTCGAACCAACCACCTTGGGTCCTGGATCAGCTGCTTGCAAGGCAAACACCACTGTGCTATCTCTATGGCCCTCAAATTTTAATTTCTAAAAAAATAGAGTAAGACATTTTCTATTGTACTGTTTCCATCCTATTTCTTCTTTGAGGAAGTTTCTGTTCATCTTTCTATTTTTGGATGGGGTTAGATTTTTTTTTCTTGTTCAGCTCATCCAGTTCTGAATATTTCTTATATATTACCCTCTTATATTGGATGAGTAGTTTCTCCTATTCCTTGGGTTGTCTTTATATCTGAGTCAGTTTCCCTTGAAGTGCAGAAACTTCTTAGTTTGATGTAGTCCAATTTGTTTATCTTTGCTTCCTCTTATTTGGTCAGTGGTGTCTCATTCCTCAGATGCTTGGCACACATCAAAGAAAACAAACAAACAAACAAACAAGAACAGCTAGTGCTGGCATGGATGCAAGGAGAAAAGGAATCATAGTCACTGCTGGGGAGAATGTCAACTGGTCCAGCCTTCTTAGAAAACAACATGAATATTCCTCAAAAAAAAAAAACCCTAGAAATTGAGCTTCCAGATGATGCAGCAATACCACTCCTAGGAATATAATGTAGGTTCCCCCAAACACTATGCAGGAAAACCCTCTAAATTCCTATGTTCATTGCAGCACTATTCAAAATAGCCAGAATCTGGAAACAACCCAAATGCCCAAGAACAAATGAGTGAATAGAGAAACTGGTAAATCTGCACAATAGTATAATACTCTGTTAGGAAAAAGGAAGTCATAATTTTGCTTATACATGAATAGATTTGAAGAGTATTGTGCCAAGTGAAATAAATCAAAGGAAGAGGTATAGATGTAGAATGATTTGACGTATTTGGGGAATATAGAAAAGAAAGTATGATAATAATATCCAGTTAAAAGTGAAAGCAGGCCTAAGAGGATCAGTCCATGTTGGGAACCTTTCTACAAACAGAAGGATGAGAAAAGGGACCACCCTGACAATGATAGTTAAAAATGATCACCCTGGATAAGAACTAGGTGCTGAAAAGAAATAAAATGATATGCATGGTACCCTTCAGTAATAATATTGAAAACTAAAGTGTCTAAAATAATCAAAAGAGAGACAGAAGGAAGAAAAATGTCTACAAAAGAGGCAGAACAGGGAGAGCAGGAGGTAAACTGGGATATTGATGGCAGAAAATGTGCACTGGTGAGGGTGTTGTACATTGTATGAGTAAAACTCAATCATGTACAACTTTGTAACTATGTTTCTCATGATGATTCAATCGAATAATTCACTTATAAATAAAATATAGAATAAGACAAGTTAGAAATTGATTTGGGTTGCAGAGAAGAAGTTGGTTCATGAAAAAAGAGCTGACACTTTAGCAGTCTTGAACCTTATTCTGGAATAATGAATAGAATATTTCCATACACTTTTTATACTCCTTTTCATGTTTCTATTATTTTCACTTTTTAATATACAAACATTTTGGTTTGGTATTTATTTAGGAGCATACCCAAGTATGCTAAACACTTACTCCTGCCTATACCCTTAGTGGTCAGTCCTGGCAGGCTTGAGGGCCCATACATTGTACTGGGATTCAAATCTAGGTGAGCTGAAACATAGCTACCCACTGTTCTTTCTCTACAGTCTTGTATATAAGTACTATATAATATAATATAATATAATATAATATAATATAATATAATATAATATAATATAATATAATATAATATAATATAATATAATATAATATAATATAATATAATTAATATATATATACTGTGAAATTTCCCTAAATGTTTGATACTTAGATCATATTATAAATGCAATTGCCTTTTCAATTTTTTCCTAAATATATATTGCTAAACATTTAAAAAGTGCAGTTGTTTTGTTTATTAATCATGTGTCCTGGAAGTTTTATAAAATTATTTAGTTCTTTTTTTTTCAATAATTTTATTGTGACCAAAGTGAATTACAGAACTTTCACAGTAATATTTTAGGTACATAGTGACATTGAATCAGGGGACTTCCTACCACCAGTTTTATCCTCCCTCTACCCCTTTTCCCAGTATGCATACCATATCCCCTTTCTGTGACCCCCTTCTGTGTCTAGCTTGTTGTAAATTGGGTATCGATTCTACTATCATTAGCTTCAGATTTGGTGTTTACATATTATCATTTTTTAATTTGTACTCAATGTTTTTTGGACTGTTTTGTCTTGGTACCATTCAATTTTTCCCTTAATTCATGAGGCAAAACAAGTTGATTCAGGTTATGTGGTTCTGTTTGAAAAGAAAAAAAAAGAGAGAAAAGAAAAAAAAAAAGAAAAGACAGAAAAGGAAAAAACCAAAAATAAACAAGCAAAAGCAAAAAGGAACAAAAAAATCAAAAAGCAAACAAATAAAACCCGGAGAAGTCCATCTAGAGGTTACAAATATCAATTTAAAAGAAGAAAGGGAAAAAAGAAGAAAAACATGACTAAAAGACAAAAAAATAAAACAGAAAAACAAAAACACAAAACTAAATGACAATAACAACAACGACAAATCAAATGACAACAAACAAAAACCTGAAACCAACAACTACAAAAAATCACCATGGCAATAAAGACAACTACAAACAATAATCACGAGCATGAAATAGAGAAAAAAAATTTTGCACAGGCACAGTAAATATTGGGAAGACTAGAAACGGAGTTTCCTTGGCATAAGAGATACAGGGTTTCTCCACTCTTGAAGCACATAGTTCGGGGAATAACTACAGGCTCAGTACATGGTCGTTTTCACTCCCCCAGGTCTTTTTATGGTGCCAGAAAATTTTCCACTTAGTAGTTGATGATAAAATCAGGACTCTGTAACTAGAGGTCTTGGTATTTGCATAGGTCATAGGATGAAGCCTAGAATAGAGTCTTACTTTATGGTTCTAGAAGTTCTGTTCCATTTCTGTTTTTGTAATCAGTCCTCTGTAAGTGGTGCTCTTGGTTTTTGCACTGATCCTAGAAAGACGCATAAGGTAGTGGTCGGCAACCTGCGGCTTGCGAGCCACATGTGGCTCTTTACACATTTTTATTTTTTTCCCTTTATTTAAACAACTTGATTACATATATGATTGTGATTAGGTTTCAGTCATGTAAAGAACACCCCCTTCACCAAAGCAACATTCCCATCACCAATGTCCCAAATCTCCCTCCATTCCACCCCACATCCACCTGTACTCCAGACAGGCTTTCCAGTTTCCTTATACATTCCCATGATTATGTTAGTTCTCCGTGTAGTTATTTCTTTTTTTTTTTTTTTTTTTTTGGTTTTTGGGCCACACCCAGTAACGCTCAGGGGTTACTCCTGGCTATGTGCTCAGAAGTTGCTCCTGGCTTGGGGGACCATATGGGACACCGGGGGATCGAACCGCGGTCCGTCCAAGGTTAGCGCAGGCAAGGCAGGCACCTTACCTTTAGCGCCACCGCCCGGCCCCTCCGTGTAGTTATTTCTATAACTGCACTCACCACTCTTTGTGGTGAGCTTCATGAAGTGAGCTGGAAGTTCCAGCCCTCCTCTCATTGTCTCTGAGGATTGTTGCCAAAAAGTCTTTTATTATTCTTAAAACCCACAGATGGTGAGACTATTCTGCGTGTCTCTCTCTCTCACTCTCTCTCTCTCTCTCTCTCCCTATGACTTATTTCACTCAGCATGATATATTCCATGTACATCCATGTATAGGAAAATTTCATGACTTCATCTCTCCTGACGACTGCATAATATTCCATTGTGTATATGTACCACAGTTTCTTTAGCCATCCGTATGTTGAAGGATATCTTGGTTGTTTTTAGAGCCTGGCTATTGTGAATAGTGCTGCAATAAATATAGGTGTGAGGAAAGAGTTTTTGTATTATATTCTTGTGTTCTTAGCGTATATCCCTAGGAGTGAAATAACTGGGTCGAATGGGAGCTCAACTTCCAGATTTTGGAGGAATCTCCATATTGCTTTCCATAGAGGTTGAACTAGATTGCATTCCCACCAGCAGTGGATAAGAGTTCCTTTCTCTCCACATCCCCGCCAGCATTGACTGATCTCATTCTTTGTAATGTGTGCCAATCTCTGTGCTGTAATATGGTATCTCATCGTTGATTTGATTTACATCTCCCTGATGATTAGTGACCAGGAGCATTTTTTTATGTGCCTTTTGGCCATTTGTATTTCTTTTCTATAAAATCATCTGTTCATTTCTTCTCCCCATTTTTTGATGGGATTAGATGTTTTGTTTCTTATAAAGTTCTGTCAGTGCCCTGTATATTTTGGATATTAGCCTCTTATCTGAAGGGTGTTGGGTGAATAGTTTCTCCCACTTGGTGTGTGGCCTTTGTATCCTGGGCACTATTTCTTTTGAGGTGCAGAAGCTTCTCTGCTTAATGTATTCCCATCTGTTGATCTCTGCTTTCACTTGCTTGGAGAGTACATCCTTGAAGATGACTTTAGTCTCAATGGCATGGAGTGTTTGACCGATGTGTTGTTCTATATACCTTATGGTATCAGGTCTGATTTTAAGGTCTTTAATCCATTTGGATTTTTACCTTCGTACATGATGATAACTGGGGGTCTATGTTGGCTTTATTGCAAGTGGCTAATCAGTTTGCCAGCACCATTTGTTGAAGAGGCTTTCTTTGCTCCATTTAGTATTTCTTGCTCCTTTTACAAAAATTAGCTAATTGTATGTCTGGGGAATAGTGTCTGAGAACTCAAGCCTATTCCACTTATCTGTGGGTCTGTCTTTATTCCAATACCATGTTGTTTTGCTAACTATTGCTTTGTAGTACAGTTTAAATTTGTGGAAAGTAATGCTTCCCATTTTTCTTTTCCCTAGGAGTACTTTAACTTTTCGAGGGTGTTTATTGTTCCAGATGAAATTCATAAGTGTTTGATCCACTTCTTTGAAGAATGTCATGGGTATTTTTAAGGAGATCACATTAGATCTGTATAATGTTTTGGGGAATATTGCCATTTTAATTATGTTAATCCTGCCAATCCATGAGCAGGGTATGTGTTTCCACTTCTGTGTGTCCTCTCTTATTTCTTGGAGCAGGGCTTTATAGTTTTCTTTCTATAGGTCCTTCAAGTCTTTGGTCAATTTAACTCCAATATATTTGAGTTTGTGTGGCACTAATGTGAATGGGATTGCCTTCTTGACTTCCTTGTCTTCCCTATCATTATTGGTGTATAAAAAGGCCATTGATTTCTGTGTGTTAATTTTGTAGCCTGCCACCTTGCTATATGAGTCTCTTGTTTCTAGAAGCTTTTTGGTAGAGTCTTTAGGGTTTTCTAAGTACAGTATCATGTCATCTGCAAACAATGAGAGCTTGACTTCTTCCTTTCCTATCTGGATTCCCTTGATATCTTTTTCTTGCCTGATAGTTATAGCAAGAACTTCCAGTACGATGTTGAAGAGGAGTGGTGAGAGCGGACAGCCTTGTCTTGTACCTGAATTTAGAGGAAAGGCTTTTAGCTTTTCTCCACTGAGGATAATATTTGCCATTGTGTTGTGGTAGATGACTTTAAATAGATTGAAATAAGTTCCTTCCATTCCCATCATGCTGAGAGTTTTGAACACAAATGTGTGTTGGACCTTATCAAATGCTTTCTCTGCGTCTATTGAGATGATCATGTGATTTTTATTTTTCTTCTTGTTGATGTTGTATATGATGTTGATAGATTTACCAATGTTAAACCATCCTTGCATTCCTGGGATAAAACCTACTTGGTCGTAGTGTATGATCTTCTTGATGATACATTGGATCCTATTTTCCAGGATTTTGTTGAAGATCTTTACATCAGCATTCATCAGGGATATTGGTCTGTAATTTTCTTTTTTGGCAGCATCTCGGTCTGGTTTCGGTATCAAGGTGATGTTGGCTCATGAAAGCTGTTTGGGAGTGTTCCCATTTTTAAATTTCGTGCAAGAGCCTGGCTAGGATTGGTAGTAGCTCCTCTTGAAAGGTTTGAAAAAATTCATTAGTAAACCCATCTGGGCCTGGGCTTTTCTTTTGTGGCAGATGTTTGACTACAGTTTCAATTTACTCAGAGATATGGGGTGTTTAGATATGCTACATTCTCCTTACTTAAATGTGGAAGGTTATAAGTTTCAAAGAATTTTTCCATTTTTTCTAGGTTCTCATGTTTAGTACATAAAGTTTCTCAAAGTTGTCTCCAATTACCCTTTGGATCTCTGCAATATCTCTCATGATCTCCCCCTTTTCATTTCTAATATGGGTTATCAGATTTCTCTCTCTTTCTTTGTGAGTTTTGCCAATGGTCTATCAATCTTGTTTATTTTTTTAAAGAACCAACTTCTGCTTTTGTTGATCTTTCAGATTGTTTTTTGATTTTCCACTTCATTGATTTCTGCTTTCACCTTTGTTATTTCCTTTTATCTCCATATTTTTGGTTCCCATGTACATTGGAGAAGAATGTGTATCCAGGGTATTTATGATGGAATGTCCTATATTTATCTACTCGTCCTCTTTCTTCCATTACTCTTTTCAGGGTTAGAATGTTTTTGTTGGGTTTCAGTCTGGTTGACCTATCAAGTGTTGACAGGACCGTGTTGAGGTCTCCCACAATTATTGTGTTTTTATTGATTTCTTCTATCATATTTGTCAGTAACTGTATTAGATAATTTGCTGGTCTCTCATTGGGTTCATATATGTTTACTAGTCTGATTTCTTCCTGTTGCACATATCCCTTGATTAGTACATAGTGTCCATCTTTGTCCCTTACCACTTTTCTCAGTATAATGTTGGTGTCATCAGATATTAATATGGCCACCCCAGCTTTTTTGAAGGTTTGTTTGCTTGGATGATTTTCCTCCAGCCTTTGATTTTGAGTCTATGTTTCTTTTGACTATTCAGATGTGTTTCTTGTAGGCAGCAGAAGGTTGGATTCATCTTTTTGACCCATTTTGCCACTCTGTGTCTTTTAATTGGTGAATTTAATTCATTGACATTGAGGGAGATGATTGTCATAGGATTTAATGTCATCTTTGTAGATAAGTTTGCTGTGTTTGTTGGTCTCCCTTGTGTTATGGTAGATCTGTCAGTTTTTCCTTTAAGGCTGTTTTTTCATCTGTGATGTTTCTGAGCTATTGTTTATCTATGAAGCTATGAATTCTTCCTTCAAAGCTGAACTTGAGTCGGGCTGGGTGCAGTATTCTCGGTGAGGCATTCATTTCATTCAGTCTTGTCACAATATCCCACCACTGTCTTCTGGCCTTGAGAGTTTCTATGTCTGCTGTAAGTCTTAGGGGTGCTCCTTTGAATGTAATTTCCCTTTTTGATCTTGCTGCTTTCAGTATTCTATCTTTATTTATGGGATTTGTTATTGTAACAAGGATATGTCTTGGGGTGTTTTTCTTTGGGTCTCTTTTAGCTGGTACTCTACAGGCATGCAGGATTTGATTGCATGTAGTCTTTAACTCTGGGAGTATCTCTTTGATGATGTCTTTGACAGTTCATTCTTCCTGGAGATCACCTACCTGGGTCTCTGATACTCCAATGATTTTTATGTTGTTTCTGTTGAGTTTATCAAAGTCTTCTATTTTCATCTATTCGTATTTCTTGAGTACTTTTTCCATGCCTGTTCGTTTGTCTTAAGGTTCTTTTCCAATTTCTTCTGTTGTGTTGAGTTTTTCTGCATCACATCTTCCTGTACTCCGAATCTCTCCTCAGCTGCTGTTCCCCTGCTGGTGAGGCCATCCATTGAGGTTTTTAGTTGAGCTACCATGTTTTTTAGATCTGTTATTTTAGTTTGGAGTTTTCTGATTTCTGTCTTTCGTTCTGTTCAGATCAATCTATGCTTTTTTTGAGTTCTATAAACATCGTCCATATTTCTATTTTAAGTTCCTTATCTGAGAGGTTAATCAGGTGGTTGGAATTTATTAGATCGACTGAGCTTTCGTCTTCATGCTCTGTGCATGGTGTTTGCCTGTGAGATTTCCCCCATTGTTACGCTTGTCGTGTGGTTTTTCCTGCATGTTGTATTGGGGTTCATTGGTTAGAAAGAGTGCATCCCCATGAAGTGGAGTGGCCATGCTCTTCTGCAGCCTCTAGATGACAATTTTTTTTGAGGGGCTGTGCTTCCTAGACCTCTAAGTAGAGCTTCAAGTATTCAGGGAAGACAGACAAGCAAAGCAAAGAGTTCTCTTCAAGTCCTCAGGTTCATCCAAGGCATAGCAGGAGGGCGGAGCCAGCCAAGAACTCTCTGTAGTAGGCAGGATCACCAGCAGGAACGCTGATGAAATCCAGTCCCAGGTGGCTGAAAGCACTATGGCCCAAGATAGCGTCTGCACCCTTTTGACACCCATCAGAAACCATAAGGAATCAGTGTGTGTACATCCTGACCCACCTCTGAAGCAGGCAGGTGACCAGCAGGAACACTGATGAAATCCAGTCTCAGACAGCTGAAAACAGCATGACCCAAGATGGCTTCTGCACCCTTCTCTCTCCTGGCAGAAACCAGCAGGAATCAGTGTGTGTATGTCCCAACCCACCTTTGAAGCAGGCAGGGTCACCGGCAGGAACGCAGATGAAATCAAGTCTCAGGCAGCTCTGAAGCAGTCAGGATCACCAAATTCTTTTTTGAACACATCCATCTTATGTCTCACCATAAAAACTACTTGTGAAACTTCCCTGCAGAGAAATATTAAATTCATAAAGAAAATGAGCAATGTCTGCCAAATACACAAGCTTAGCTACTCATTCCTTGTCCAACTAGGGCTGAACAAAGTCAGAGTTCTGCTCTCACAGGAACTGCACTTCTTCCCTCTTGACAACAAGGTGAGAGAGCATCCTTCCCCTGTACAGCCACTTCACTTCTTCATGGAGAAGATGCTAGTAGTGGACATCCATACACCCAGAGTATTGAATATCCTGGGTTTGATCACAATTGCGAATTTCACAAATTATCTTTACTGTGTCATCTGTCACAGAGTTTAGTTCAGCATGGAGTTTTTTTGAATCCAGTCTATCATACAATGAGTGGATACAATGTACAAGTGTGTAACTTCTGTTTCTTGTGACTACACAAAAACACGGAGCCATGCACAGTGCATCATCTGTACATACGTCAACACATCAGATTATTATTCTGAGTGAAATTTGTCGGAAGAATAGGTGTAGACACAAAATAATTGTTTGTGGCATATAAGAATAATAAATGGCAATATGGTAATAATATCTAGAAAAAATAGGGACGAGGGACAGGAGGACTAGTCCATGATTGGAAGCTTGCCATAAAAAGTGGTGAGTTCAGTTAGAATAGAGAAAGGTAAATTATGACATTGATAGTTGGATCATATCATTTTGGACAAGAATTGGATGCTGAAAATAGGTAAGTGACATGCATGGTGCCCTTTAACTAACAATATTGCAAACCATGGTGTCATAAAGGAAATTTTGCAAACCTCAGTGTCATAAAGGAAAAGAGAGATAAAAAGAAAAAAAGAAAAATGCCTGCCCCTGACATAGGCAGAGGAGGGTGTAGGGGAAGGAAACAAGGGACACTGGTGGTAGGGAAAGTGCATTGGTGAAGGGTGGTGTACATTCTATGATTGAAACTCAAGTATGAATAATTTTGTAACAAATATGCTTAAATAAAATTATTTTTAAAATGTTTCATAATTCCTTTATAATATATCATATGCCTTTATCAAAGTGCTGTTTTTGTTTTTGTGTGTATTTTAGTTTGGTTTCTTGCAGCACACTCTAAAGTGTCAATAGATTTTTTTTTTCCTTTCAGTGAAATCACTACTTTTCTCTGGAACACTGTCCTTGTTTTTAAAGATAGTTAAAAGGTTTTTCTCTTTTACCTATTTCATCTCCATATTGTAGGATTTCAAATTTTCAGCACATTTTGGTTATCAAGAGGAAATTTTTTTAATGTTTTGCTTCCTTATTATCAGAAATCAAAGCCTTCTTCCTTGAGAAGGGTGTTCACTATCCAGAATTAACAAACGATCAGTGGATTCAAAAACTGTATTTCATGGTGGTTGTTACTTCACATCTAAATCAGCTTAAATCATAAACTACAGGGGAAAGGAAACACAATTTTTTCTATGTTAGGAGAAGTTATTTCATTTGAAAACAAATTATCCGTTTTTGCTCAAGATTTTGACAGAGATACTTTGATTCACTTTCCAAACCTGTTGAAACATCGCCAAGAAAATAATTCTGATATTGACATTACCTATTTTAAAACAGCACTTTTAAATATGAGGGAAGCTTTTCTGAAAGAGGTTTCAGGACTTCAGAAACAGCAAAGCGACGTTGGCCTTCGTTAAAACAAAAAAACCTCTGTATGCCACTGTAACATATTTAATTTTTCTCCCTTTAATATCGCATTGGCAACTTTGAAATGCAATTTCTGGATTTAAAAAACAAAGAACTGTGGAGCTCGAAATTTGAACGTCTTTGTGCTAATTTAGAAAGATTGGAGAAACACAAATATGAACTTAGTTCACAGCACAAATGGTCTGCTTTGAAAGACCTTGAGAAGGAAGATATGTTGATTTTTAACACTTGGAATAGTATTCCTGACTCATATAATCAACTAAAAAAGCTAGTGTTTGCTGTTTTTTCCTTGTTTGGGTCTACATATTTATGCGAACAATCATTTTCAAGTATGAATCTTATCAAGAGTAAACTGAGGAATCGTCTCATCAATGAGAACCTGGAATCGTGCATAAAATTAAAAACAACAACATACAAACCTGACTTACTCAAACTATCCAAAGTAATGCAAGGCCAATGTTCACATTAGTGTTTTTGACTTTGTCAGTCATTGTCAGGATGTAATTTTCTTGATATTGTAAGGCAAATTTTATGGAATTCAATGCTATTGATAAATAATATTCTAAAGCTTTTGTTTTATTCGTTATGTTATTTGTATCCTCCCGACCTATTTGGATACTTGCATGCAGAATATTCTCAACAAAAACTTATTGAAACTAAAAACAGTGTACCATCCTATGTATTTTTGATTTTAAATATGTGTCTCTTGGGGCCGGAAAGATAGCATGGAGGTAAGGCTTTTGTCTCTCATGCAAAAGGTCGGTGGTTTGAATCCCGGCATCCCATATAGTCCCCTGTGCCTGCCAGGAGTGATTTCTGAGCATAGAGCCAGGAGCAACCCCTGAACGCTGCCAAAAAATATAAAAAAATAAAAAATAAATAAAACGTGGCTCTCAAAATAAATTTCAATCCTTGTTTTGGCTAGATTTGCCTCAGTTGAAAAAAAAAGGTTGCTGACCACTGGATATGGTCTTTCATTATGTTTCCAGAAGTTCTGCTTAGTTGCAGTTGTCAAAGTCAAACTTTTGGAGTTAGAGCTCTTGGTTGTTGTACAGATCATAGTCCAAAGTCTAGGCTAGGTTCTTATTATTGATCCCAGGATAAGTTCTTCTCAGTCATGGTTGTCAAAGTTAGTCTTCTGTAGTTAGCATCTTGGATTTTGCACAGATCAAAGAAAGACGTGTCTTCCTTTTGTCACCTATTGTTAGGTGATGAGATAAGATGACCTGCTCTTAGATCAAGTTGTTGCTATTTCCTCATTCTCAGGATGTCGTATCAAAACGAGCAAATTGGGGCCAGAGAGATAGCATGGAGATAATGCATTTGCTTTTCATGCAGAAGGACGGTGATTCAAATTCATGCATCACATATGGTTCCCCCAGCCTTTCAGGAGCAATTTCTGAGCCAGGAGTAACCCCTGAGCACTGCTAGATGTGACCCCCCCTCCCCAAAAAAAGAAAATGGCACATAATGATGCCAGAGCAGTATTGAATTTCCCAGGGGATGTTTGGTTCTCTGCTGTTGCAGAGAACTGTTTCGGTTCTATCTGAGATTTAGGGTTTGGGACTGGGTGATTGCTGTCTGATCACATGGAGTCTATGTTGGGTCCACATGACATATGTTTAGGGTGGGAGATGGCCCTGTATTGTAAAATGTATGAGTTCTTATCCCTAGTAGATAAGAGTTTGTTTCTTTATATAAAATTTCCGTTTTTAGTATGCCTTTGCAAAAAGAAATGGTACTATATTATATAGCTTGTGAATTTGGGGGTGGTAATGTCAGGCTACACTATCTCTGTGACGTAAATTTTGACCTGAACTTTGATCTCAGGCAAGAATTTTTCTTGTAGGTTTTTGTAAGAAGCAGAATCAAAACAGGTGAAGTTAAGGAAGAGAAAAAATAATTAAAAATATACACACATAATAATAGAAGAAATAAATAAAATAATTTAAAAAAGTGATTAAGAAAAAAGTGATGTAAGGAGATGCCAGCACCCTTCTGCCTCTCTACTCTGCTGTCCTGCATTTTTGGCCTGATTTCACCCTTGGTGCGGCTCATCAGCCAGCCTGCTTTCCTGTGAGCTTTCCGGGGAGTCTGCCTTCCCGTGAGCCTTCCGTGGAGGTGAGTCGACACGCCCAGAAAGGGAGGAGCCACTGAACTTCGCTGGATCTCAGATGCCAGCATCCTTCTGCCTCTCTACTCTGCTGTCCTGCATTTTCGGCCTGATTTCACCCTTGGTGCGGCTCATCAGCCAGCCTGCCTTCCTGTGAACTTTCCGGGGAGTCTGCCTTCCCGTGAGCCTTCCGTGGAGGTGAGTCGACACGCCCAGAAAGGGAGGAGCCACTGAACTTCGCTGGATCTCAGATGCCAGCACCCTTCTGCCTCTCTACTCTGCTGTCCTGCATTTTCGGCCTGATTTCACCCTTGGTGCGGCTCATCAGCCAGCCTGCCTTCCTGTGAACTTTCCGGGGAGTCTGCCTTCCCGTGAGCCTTCCGTGGAGGTGAGTCGACACGCACAGAAAGGGAGGAGCCACTGAACTTCGCTGGATCTCAGATGCCAGCACCGTTCTGCCTCTCTACTCTGCTGTCCTGCATTTTTGGCCTGATTTCATCCTGGGTGCGGCCCATCTGCCAGCCTGCCTTCCTGTGAGCCTTCCGTGGAGGTGAGTCGACACGCCCAGAAAGGGAGAAGCCAGAGGAGCACGGTTGCTCTGCTCCCCTTCGCGACGGTGCACAGCATTTAGCCAATGAATACAATCACAACACATAGAAAAACACGCAGTACTAGTGTGACAATGGGGAAACAACATGGGCCAGTGCCAGACATAGAGAATGAAGATGGCAACTCTGATGACTTGAACATGATCAACCACCTAGTCAGTCTCTCAGATAAGGAGTTTAGAGTTGCAATATGGAACATGTTCAAAGAACTCAAACAAAGTATAGAAGAGAAAACTAAAAAGAATCAGGAGAATATGAAGATAGAAATGAGAAAACTCCAAACGGAAATTTCAGATCAAATAACAGGTCTGAGAAACTCAGTAGATGAATTGAAGAAAAACATGTTTGAGATTTCCCACAGGTTAACAGCAGCTGAGGATAGAATCAGTACACTGGAAGATGAGATACATAACAATTACATACAGCAGAAGAAATTGGAAAAAAGCCTCAAAGCAAATGATCAAACAATGGAAAAATTACTCAAAGAATGGGAACAGATGAAAATAGAAGTCTATGATAAGCTCAACAGAAACAACTTAAGAATCATTGGAGTCCCAGAGACTCAGGAAGAAAATCTCCGGGAAGAATCAACAGTCAAGAACATCATTAAAGAGAAACTACCAGAGATAATGAATACATGTGATCAAATCCTGCATGCCCGAAGAGTGCCAACTAAAAGAGACCCCAGAAAAAACACCCCAAGACACATCCTAGTCACAATGACGAATCCCATAGATAGAGACAGAATTCTGAAAGCAGCAAGATCGAAAAGAGAAATTACATTTAAGGGAACATCCTTGAGATTTACTGCAGACCTATCACCAGAAACATTCAAGGCCAGAAGGCAGTGGTGGGACATAGTGACAAAACTCAATGAAATAAATGCTTCGCCTAGAATACTGCACCCAGCAAAACTCACTTTTAGGTTTGAAGGAACAATACATAGTTTCACAGACAAACAACAGCTCAAAAACTTCACAGACTCAAAACCATTCTTAAAAGAAAAACTGAACGGCATACTTTAAGACAAGGCTTACCAACAGACACACCAAACTTTAATATAAAGATGGCACTAACTCCCAGGACAATTCTTTCTCTCAATGTCAATGGACTAAATGCACCAGTTAAGAGACACAGAGTGGCTAAATGGATCAAAAAACTAATTCCAACCTTCTGCTGCCTACAAGAAACGCACCTGAATAGTCAGAACAAACATAGACTCAAAATAAAAGGCTGGAGGAAAATCATCCAAGCAAACAACACCCAAAAAAAGCAGGAGTGGCCATATTAATATCAGATGATGCAAACTTTATACTTAGGAAAGTAGTAAGGGACAAAGATGGACATTTTGTATTAATCAAGGGATATGTACAGCAGGAAGAAATCACCCTCCTAAACATATATGCACCGAATGAGGGGCCAGCAAAATATTTAATACAACTGTTGACAAATCTGAAAAATAATATCAATAACAACACAATAATTATGGGAGACCTCAACACGGCATTGTCAACACTAGACAGGTCAACCAGACTGAAACCCAACAAGAATATACTAGAACTGAGGAGAGAAATGGAAGTAAGAGGCCTAGTAGATATATACAGGACACTCCACCCCCAGAGGCCTGGATACACATTTTTCTCTAATGTACATGGGACATTCTCTAGGATAGACTACATGTTAGCACACAAAACATATCTCCATAATATCAAGAGGATAGAAATTTTGCAGGCTGCCTTTGCTGACCACAAAGCCCTGAAATTATATATAAACTACAAAGGGACACAGAAGAAAAATTTTAACACCTGGAAGTTAAATAGCCTCATACTGAATAATCAGTGGGTCCGAGATGAAATCAAAGAGGAAATCAAAACCTTCCTGAAAACAAATGACAATGGAGACACAATTTATCAGAACCTATGGGACACAGCAAAAGCAGTACTGAGAGGAAAATTTATAGCTTTGCAAGCACACATCAGGAAAGAAGAAGGGGCATACCTGAATAGCTTAATGATGCAGCTCATAGAATTAGAAAGTGCTCAACAAAAGGATCCAAAAATAGGGAGGCAGAAGGAAATAACAAAGCTGAGAGCAGAAATCAATGAAGTGGAACCCAGAAAAACCATCCAAAAGATCAACGAAAGCAGAAGTTGGTTCTTTGAAAAAATAAACAAGATTGATAGACCACTGGCAAAACTAACAAAGAAAGAAAGAGAGAGAAACTTGATAACTCGTATTAGGAATGAAAAAGGAGAGATCACTACTGATATGGTAGAGATTCAAAGGGTAATCAGAAACTACTTTGAGAAACTCTATGCCACTAAAAATGAAAACCTGGAAGAAATGGATAAATTTTTGGAATCTTATAATCTTCCACGATTGAATGAAGAGGATGTAGCATATCTAAACACACACATTACTATTGAGGAAATTAAGAAAGTAATCAAATGTCTGCCCAAAAACAAAAGCCCAGGCCCAGATGGATTTACTAATGAATTCTTTCAAACCTTTCAAGAGGAACTACTACCAATCCTGGCAAGACTCTTTCATGAAATTGAAAAAACAGGAAAACTTCCAAATAGCTTTTATGAAGCCAACATTACCTTGATACCTAAACCAGACAGAGATGCTACGAAAAAAGAAAATTGCAGACCAATATCGCTGATGAATGCAGATGCAAAGATCTTCAACAAAATCCTGGCAAATAGGATTCAATGCCTCATTAAGAAGATCATCCACTACGATCAAGTAGGTTTCATTCCAGGAATGCAAGGCTGGTTTAACATCCGTAAATCTATCAACATAATACACAACATCAACAGCAAGAAAAATAAAAATCACATGATCATATCAATCGACGCAGAGAAAGCATTTGACAAGGTCCAACACCCATTCTTGATCAAAACTCTCAGCAAGATGGGAATGGAGGGAACCTTTCTCAATATAGTTAAGGCCATCTACCACAAGCCAGAGGCAAATATTGTCCTCAATGGAGAAAAACTGAAAGCCTTTCCTCTAAATTCTGGCACAAGACAAGGCTGTCCTCTCTCACCACTCCTATTCAACATAGCACTGGAAGTACTCGCTATAGTGATTAGGCAAGAAAAGGATATCAAGGGAATCCAGATAGGAAAGGAAGAAGTCAAGCTCTCACTGTTTGCAGATGACATGATACTCTACTTAGAAAACCCCAAAGACTCTATCAAAAAGCTTCTAGAAACAATAGACTCATATAGCAAGGTGGCAGGCTACAAAATTAACACACAAAAATCAATGGCCTTCTTATACACCAATACTAATAAGGAAGAAATGGACATTAAGAAAACAACTCCATTCACTATAGTGTCACACAAACTCAAATATCTTGGAATCAACTTGACTAAAAATGTGAAGGACCTATACAAGGAAAACTATAAAACTCTGCTCCAAGAAATAAGAGAGGACACGCGGAAATGGAAGCATATACCCTGCTCATGGATTGGCAGGATTAACATCATTAAAATGGCAATACTCCCCATAGCACTGTACAGATTTAATGCTATCCCCCTAAAGATACCCATGACATTCTTCAAAGAAGTGGACCAGGCACTTTTGAAATTTATTTGGAACAATAAACACCCTCGAATAGCTAAAGCAATCATTGGGAAAAAGAATATGGGAGGAATTACTTTCCCCAACTTTAAACTTTACTACAAAGCAATAGTTATCAAAACAGCATGGTATTGGAATAAAGACAGGCCCTCAGATCAGTGGAATAAGCTTGAATACTCAGAGAATGTTCCCCAGACATACAATCATCTAATTTTTGATAAAGGAGCAAAAAAATCCTAAATGGAACAAAGAAAGCCTCTTCAACAAGTGGTGTTGGCAAAACTGGGTAGCCACTTGCAAAAAAGTGAACTTAGACCCCCAGCTAACATCATGTACGAAGGTAAAATCCAAATGGATTAAAGACCTCGATATCAGCCCCAAAACCATAAGATATATAGAACAGCACATAGGCAAAACACTACAGGACATTACAGGCATCTTCAAGGAGGAAACTGCACTCTCCAAGCAAGTGAAAGCAGAGATTAACAGATGGGAATATATTAAGCTGAGAAGCTTCTGCACCTCAAAGGAAATAGTGCCCAAGATACAAGAGCCACCCACTGAGTGGGAGAAACTATTCACCCAATACCCATCAGATAAGGGGCTAATCTCCAAAATATACAAGGCACTGACAGAACTTTACAAGAAAAAAACATCTAATCCCATCAAAAAATGGGGAGAAGAAATGAACAGACACTTTGACAAAGAAGAAATACAGATGGCCAAAAGACACATGAAAAAGTGCTCCACATCACTAATCATCAGGGAGATGCAAATCAAAACAACGATGAGATACCACCTCACACCACAGAGAATGGCACACATCACAAAGAATGAGAATAAACAGTGTTGGCGGGGATGTGGGGAGAAAGGAACTCTTATCCACTGCTGGTGGGAATGCCGTCTAGTTCAACCTTTATGGAAAGTGATATGGAGATTCCTCCAAAAACTGGAAATCGAGCTCCCATAAGATCCAGCTATACCACTCCTAGGAATATACCCTAGGAACACAAAAATACAATACAAAAACCCCTTCCTTACACCTATATTCATTGCAGCACTATTTACCATAGCAAGACTCTGGAAACAACCAAGATGCCCTTCAACAGACGAATGGCTAAAGAAACTGTGGTACATATACACAATGGAATATTATGCAGCTGTCAGGAGAGATGAAGTCATGAAATTTTCCTATACATGGATGTACACGGAATCTATTATGCTGAGTGAAATAAGTCAGAGAGAGAGAGAAAAACGCAGAATGGTCTCACACATTTATGGGTTTTAAGAAAAATGAAAGACATTCTTGCAATAATAACTTTCAGACACAAAAGAGAAAAGAGCTGGAAGTTCCAGCTCACCTCAGGAAGCTCATCACAAAGAGTGATGAGTTTAGTTGGATAAATAACTACATTTTGAACTGTCCTAATAATGAGAATGTATGAGGGAAATTGAGAACCTGTTTAGAGTACAGGCGGGGGTCGGTTGGGGAGGAGGGAGACTTGGGACATTGGTGATGGGAATGTTGCACTGGTGATGGGTGGTGTTAAAAAAAAAAAGAAAAAGTATAAAAGATGCACTACAATTTAGGATTAACTGGAAAAAAAAAGAAATTGTCATAATATATAATAGAAAATATTTCTTAAAAAAAAAAAAAAAGGGAAGACTTAGAAGAGGTCCCTTAGTCTCTGTTAGGTGAAATTAAAATAGTAGCTGCTATATAGAATATTAAAAAATGTAAAAACATTAACTTAAAAAAAATAGGACTTGTTAATTATTTTTATTACACTGAATTGCTTTTGCTTTTCTTCTGTGTCTCTTAGAGAACTAGTTATTTGTCTCATCTCTGTTTGCAGTGATATAAAAATTATTGGGAATTTGGTTCAAGCTAAAAAAAAAAGTGATGTAAGAAACTACCTTATATTTAGGAATAAACAGACAAAGAGGTAGTATTATAGAGGTTTTAAACATATAAAGGAAATATTGGCTTGCCCATTAAGTCTTTTGAGATATTCTTGTGGGGGTTGAAATCCAGGGCACATTTTCATCACACATACTGGTCTTGTTGAGTTTGAGAAATGAGTAAAATTACTTAGTCCTAATTTATTATAATATGGGTTTCTCTTGCATACCCTTCTTTGTATTCCCTAGAACAGGGTGATTTTCTTATTCCTTTCCCATCCTTCTGCTGTGACCCCATCTTTCATTCTCCTTTATGCAGACTCATCAAATGCTGAGTAGAAAGTGAGTGGGAACATGTGTCTCTTTCTTATTCTCAGTCAGAGGAGATCAAAGTTAGTTTCCCACCTTTAAGGTATTATATTAGTTTGACCCTATGGCAGTTGTTTTATCTACCATTAGTTTTTTTTTTTTTTTTTTTTTTTTTTACAAATTTCTATCTCTCAAAAAGGATTATTGACTTTTGTCAAGTGATTTGCCAGTGTGCTTTAAGAGGATCATATGGTTCTTTTTTATCCTGTAATCATGGTGATATATGATGAATGATTTTTAGTCACTGGAGAGTCTTACATTAATGCTACACTTGGGAATGATATAATGTGTTCCAATTTACATATTCCTGGATATTGTTTCCTAACACCTTGTTAAATAATTTTGCATGTTTATTCTTGAGATATATGAAACTTTAATTTTCCTGTCTTAGTTTATTAAAAATAATAATTTCTTACAGAGTCCACTCCAAGTTCAGTTACAAGGATAGCTTTAGAAGATGTGTCACCTTTTTGTTTCACTCACAAGAGCAAATCCAAAGGAAATCATTTCTGAGAAATGCCAGCCCTAAATGATTTGTTCCAAAAAGGTTAGTGTTTATACCTATATTTTATATTTATAATTTAGAAGTAGAAGATCAAAGTTACAAAAACATTTGGAATTCTCCCAGAGAGAAATTTCTTTTTCTTATTTATTCGTGAATTGTCAACACCTCCTACTATAAGTCTGCACCTCCACACATGCCCATCAATTTTCACTGTTATTTTTCTTTTTTATTTCTTTGTATATTTATTTATATATTTATTTATTTATGGTGTTTTGGGCAACACCCGGTGATGCTCAGGGGTTACTGGCTATGCACTCAGAAATCTCTCCTGGCTTGGGGGACCTTATGGGATGCTGGGGATAGAACCGAGGTCAGTCAGGGATCAGCCATATGCAAGGCAAAATATCCTACTGCTGCGCTATTGCTCCAGCCCCTTCACTGATTTTTCATCAAGAAAGAGCTGCACTGGCCTTGTAACCGGAGGATCAAAGTGCTTCACTACTGCTGGAGCTGCTTGAGGTGGGATGGAGGGCTAGTGCACCATCTATGTAGCTGACTATCCCACACATACTTTGTGCATTTGGTTATCCATTATGGTCCTACTCTGCCCTTGATTATCATTGATGACCTGTTTGTTTACTGATCCTACCCTAATCAATATTTGTACTCCACCCTTGGATGTGAATTGTTGATGGAATATTGGATTATTCCATGCTTGGTATTCCTTCCCACCCTCAAGTATGGCCTGGTTTTTGTCAATATAAGTAGGGTTCTGAGAAAGGCAGAGGCTCATTCTTTGGTCTTCTTCTGCTGAACTATGTTTCTTCTTAGCTTAGCTAGTTTAACTCCTTGCTTTAGTGCTGGATTTACTGAACCCATTCTTGCATCTTTTTCACTGTGTGGATTATTTCCTGTGTTAACGTTTGCTTCCAGACCTGTGTCTCACTAGATCCTCATTTGGAGCCCTTGGCTCCACTAGCAATGGCCCTTCTGTTCTGTGTCTGTGCTTTTGACCTATTATTAGTGGTCTTTATGTACCTTGATCTCCCAATGGTGACCTTTTAGTGCATTTGACTTGTCTTTGGTGTCCCTGCTCTGCTGCTGCACCTGGTGTACAAGGTGGGTTCCCAGCCCTGCACTGGGCCCTGAACTGCTTAGAAGGCAGAAGGCCAGGGCTCTGCAGCAGAGGCACAATCTAAAAATCATGGTGAACTATACTATTTGCTCACTGCAGAAGGTCCATTTTAGTGGGGGGCTAGGGGTTAACTCATATTAGATAAACCTATGATGTCTGTAAATGTAGCATACTCAGAGAACCGGTCAGCTTTTAGAAAATCCAATTACATGCTTTTATTTGCTGTTAGAACAAACAGAAAAGTAACCAGCCAACTTGTTTCATGCCTGCTGTGATTTCCTCCAGGCTAATTAAAAAGCACTATGTGGCCGCAGGGTGTCAGAGGTTCACTGCCCTCAACATCAAACTATTGAAAGCATTCTGGAAATCAGACACAATCAAGTTCCTCATTGAGCTGAAAAGAAAAGAAATGGTATGAATAAATTTATTGGCATGTATTTATAGACTGTACTTCATCAATCTGCATAAAGAATTGATAAGTGAAGTGATCAATGATTCTCTATACCATATAGCATAATCAGTATGAATTGTGGAGAGATAGAAAGACATTAATAATGCACAGTTTATGCACAGATCTGTTGCCAAAGATTAAAGGCTCAATAAATCACACCATAGCCAGATTATAGCAGGATTACAAATAAAGAAATGTTTTAGAAAATAAGCACTGAAATTTAAACATCTGGCAAAACATTATATTATGTTCTCTTGTTTTTAGGAAAAATTTAAATATTTGTTAGGTTTCTATCTGATGGAAACACTTTTGGAAATATAGTATTTTGTTCTTTTGAAGTTTTGCTTGTGACTTAGGTTTCTAAGTGTAAAGAAACAGTTGAGAGGATAGTGAACTGGCTTCCCATCTCTAGCCTACTTGAAGGGTTTTCATTATAGAGGAGTTCTGACTGACCATATCCAGGGTGTGTCCCAAGTACTGGGCATGCTTTTAGTGATTAGGTTAACCTGTGTGTGTTCTGTGAAGTTGCCATACTGTGTGTAGTTTACATCTCCCTTGTGAAGTTGAACTTGAAATTTATGAGTCTGCCCACAGTGGCACACTTCCTCCCAAAGAAGGAAGCACAGAGGCTCCACCTGGTATGCAGAACTATCAAAGCAGGTTTGGTTTGCAAAGTAAAGCAGGTTTACATGAGAATGCTGACTCAGGGAGGGATAAACACACCAAGAGACACAACTCACAGGTTTTATTCTAGAGAAGCCAGAAAGAGTCATTTTCCAGTAGTGAGAAAAAGGTACTTTTCTCTGGAGACTATATAAATAGAAAAATTAAAAATGTAATCATAAAAATAGAAAATTAATTTTATAGAAACTTTCAGATTTGGAAAATATTTACAAAGACATTTCCAGTGAATCCCAAGTAGCAATAAAGCAAAAAAATAATTCTTTCACAGTATTTCACATAAAGTAATGGTGTTTATCATCCTGACTCCAACTTAATAGACAGCTTAATGTTAGATTTGGATGGCTGTTATGAAAAAGGAAAATCATGGCTATCTACTCCTTACTGATAATGGTGAAAAACTGAAAGCATTTCCACTAAAGTCAGGAACAAGGCAAGGATGTCTACTCTCTCCACTCTTATTCAACATAGTCTTAGAATTCCTAGCAATAACAGTAAGACAAGAGAAGGGAATCAAAGGTATTCAAATAGGGAAAGAGGAATTCAAACTATCTCTTTTTTCAGATGACATGATGATATACATGGAAAACCCTAAAGAGTCCACAGTAAAACATGTAGAAACAATAAACCAATACAGCAAAATGTCTGGCTACAAAGTCAATACACAAATGACAGTAGCATTTCTCTATACAAATAACAAAGCTGAGGAGAGAGAAATTAAAAATACAACTCCATTAAAAATTACTATCAAAAAACATCAAGTATCTAGGAATCAACCTTACAAGGGAAGTGAAGAACTTATACCAGGCAAACTTTAAAACACTTCAGAAAAAATTGAAGAGAATCTAGGGATATAGAAGAACATCTCATGATCATGGGTATGTAGAATCCACATAGTCTAAATGACTATTCTACCCAAACTTCTATATAAATTTAATGCATTCCCCATCCAAATTCAGACATCATTCTTTAAAGAATTAGAAAAATTAGTCATAAAATTTATCTGGAACCACAGAAGACCCAGGATAGCCAGACACATACTAAAATACAGGAAGTTGGGTGGCATCTCTTTACCTAACCTGCAACTATACTACAAAGCCATAGTGATCAAAACAGCATGGTACTGGAAAAGAACAGAGCCTCAGCCCAGTGGGTTAGAACAGAATTTCCAGACATAAGCCCCCAGATATAGAGTCAACTAATATTTGACAACAGAGCCAAGAACTTGAAATGAGACAAAGAAAGTCTTTTCAACAAGTGGTATTGGTACAACTGGAAAACCATTTGAAAGAAATTGAAAATTGACCCATACCTCACCCCATATAAAAAAGTCAACTCAAAATGAATCAAAGACCTTGAAATCAGACCCGAATCTATACAGTTTATTGAGGAAGTAATAGGCAGAACACTCAAAGATCTATATATCAAAAAATCTTTGATGATAGAATGCCAGTGGCAAGAACTTTAGCATCAAACATAAACAAATGGGACTACACCAAATTAAAAAGCTTCTGTATGGCAAAAAGAAACCCTACTTAACACAAGAAGACAATTAACTGAAAGGGAAAAAATCTTTTCACTGAACATGTTAGATAAAGGGCCAATCCAGAATATACAAAGCACTCAGAAAGCTGAACCCCCCAAAAACCAAATCAAGTCATAGAAAAATGTGAGATGAAATAATAGACACTTCTCTGACGAAGACTAAAAGATGGCCAACAAACACATGAAAACATGCTCAATTCACTCATCATTAGGGAAATCCAAATCAAGACAACAGTGAGGTAACACCTTACACCAGTGAGGATGGCTCACATAAAAAATTATGGGAACAATCTCTGTTGGCGGGGATGAGGTATGAAAGACACTCATCCACTGCTGGTGGGAATGCCCCCTAGACCAATACCTATGGAGAACAGTCTAGAGAGTGCTCAAAGCACTCAGAATTGCTCTGCCATTTGACCCAACAATTGCTCTCCTAGGTATCTACCCCCAAGTTGGAAGGACATTTATCCAAAGTATGTGTGCATACCACTAATTATCTCAGCACTCAGTATAATAGCCAGGTTTTGGAACCAACTTCGATGTCCAACAACAGATGAATGGATCATTAAGATGTGGTATCTATACACAATAGAATACTACATGGCAGTCAGAAATGATACAATCACAGACTTTTCAGCAATGTGGATGAACCTAGAACATATTATGTTAAATGAAGTAAGAAGATGAAAGATAAATACAGAATGATAGCACTATTCTGAAGCACGTAGAACATATTTACAACTAATACTCAACAAACAACTAACAGGGTTTAACAAGGTAGAAACTCCAAACACTGTAACAGTCAACATATACTGGGGAGCAGTGCCCAACACACATGGAAGAGGAACAACACAAACTCTTGACTACACATTATACCACAAAGAAACCAGCAACAGCAGAAACAGCAGCATAGAGAGAACAGGTATGTAATCAGCTTCTACTACAAATGCCCACAATAATTCCTTAGGAATCTTATACAGGACCACAGGTAAAGAATACCATGGGAAATTAATGACTTCAACAGAAGCATTTCATAACAATGTGTTTTAATGCCTTAAACTTACTATATTTAAAGTAACCTCTCAGCTTTTCTTTCCACAGGCGTTCTTGGATACAAAGGGTGGACAAACTAAGACGGCATCTCAGGGCTCAGACACACGAGATAACATATCCAGCCTGCACTATGAGAATGCCCTGAGAAAACTCTTTAACGTACCCTTTATCTATAGGTTATACCTTCTTTTAGGACCTGAAACATGTGACTGGCCAGACCACCGAAGCAGTATCTGTAACCTACAGACTTATACTACAGGACCTACTCATCGAACACACTCAAGCAAACTAGCATTCCCTTGCTCTTTTCTCCTCTCTTCTCACTACTTCCTTTTCCCTCTCTCCTTTTCTTTTTAATTTATTTTCTCTTTTCTCTCCTGCCCCTTCCATATACTTTCCCCTTTTCCCCCTTTGGAAATCTGACAATCCCTTCACCCCTCAATCCCATTCAGATGTCCCACCTCATTAAAACTCTTCACCCTCAGTTCTTAATTTATTAGGCATCAAGACTGACCTCCTACCCCAACGAACCAATACCAGCACCCAAGCGAAAGGACAACCAATCAAACCCACACCTCGTCCCCTGCAACAAAAGGCAACCAACTCCCCTGCTGACTCATGCTGCACAGTTCTCCTTACTAACCCTCCCTAACTTGGACTGTTATTTGAAATTGAACTTAGTGCAAAAGTATCCCCAATGCAAGAACTCCTCCGAAGACTTCCTTGCTACAAAACTTTTGCCATTCTCTAGAGGGTCAGGTTGTGTGATAAAAAGGCGCCTGAGAACCCACACACCACAAGAAAACCTCAAAAGACAATGGGAAAACCTATACTTCCATCATAAGTATAAGACCTGTATTACACTACATCTTTACCTGCATTTCCCCTAATGTAAAGTAGTCTCTTGCATCACTTTGCTCCTTTAATTACTTTTATACCTCATTTTTAAATCTTTATTCTTTTTATATGTATACGTGACCACATATATTTTTATTTCTATTTTTATCTTTTTTGGGTGTGTGACCTATTTTTGTTTTTTTCTCTTACCACCCTCAAATGCACTGGCAATATAATGTAGCACCATTTCTCCCTGCAAAGACACACTTAAAAAGGGGGGAAATATTAGATATAAAAATGAGCTCTTATCTACTAGGGATAAGAACTCATACTTGTTTACAATACAGGGGCATCTCCCACCTTGAAAATATATCACGTGGACCCAACTTAGACCCCAGGTGATTAGATACCAATCATCCAGCCTTGAACTCTGGATCACAGACATAGAAATGACACAGTTCTTCACAACATCCACAAGAAACAAACCCCATTCAAACATCCTTAATACTGCTCGGACACCAACAAGTGCCAGCTCTAATAAGATATTCTGACAACGAGGAAAGTGGGAAAAACTTGACCTAAGAGCAGGTTATTCTACCCCACCAGCTAATGATAAGACAAAATCAGAAGACTTGTCACCCTTTGGTCTGTCCAAATGCCAAAATCGCGATTTACAGATGACTGGCTGATAGAACCATGACCTGACTGTATGTATCCTGGGACCAATAAAAAAGGCCTAGTCTAGGGACTGAGCTACTACCTGCACAACAACCATGACCTCTAGTTCCAGAGGTCTGTTTGAGACAATTCACAATGTAATGGTTCTTCTGGAAATATAACGAAAGACACTATCCCAGGCCCCACCCTAGGATCAGCACAAAGACCAAGACCATCAACCACAGAAGAAAGATTAAAATGACGCTGAGGAAATGGAACTTCTAGAACCAGAAAGAAAGACTTCATCATAAGTTTCAATCCCTGACCTGTGCAGACACAGAGATCTCTAGATACAGAGGTCTGATTTTATCACACAGGATGGAGCAGAAGTCTTCATACACTACAAAAGCACCAAGAGGAGAGTAAATGAACCTGAAAGGAGTCTATAGTTAATCCCATGATAATATACTTCAAGGGTGGAGAAATCCTGTATCTCTTAGGCTGAGGGAATTCCTTTTTGGAATGACCCCATTATTTATTGTGCCTGTGCAGGAGGGAAGAAAAAACAAAAACAAAAAAGGCAAAAAAGCACAAAACATTTTTTTTTAGTTATTTATCTAGTTTTTGTTGATTTCTTTCTTTTGGTGTGGTTATTGAAGTAGTTGTCTCCATTTATATTTGTTCTTTTTCTTCTTTTCTTTTCTTTATGTGCTCTGCCATGTTTTTTATCTCAAGACCATGGCCTTTATGTGGTGCTTATCTTTATTGTTGGAGTGCTCACTGGATATTTTACTTGACACTTCTTTTTGTACTGTTGTGGTGTTTCACCCTCCTTTTCCCCTTTGTCTTTCAAACCTAGGATGAGACTCCGCCCATTTTCAGCGTATTTGGTTACCCCCCACCCAGTTTAGTACCTTTCTCTTCTTCAAACAAAACCACAATACTTGAACTATCTAGTCCCTCCTCCCTATTAGAGCGGAAAATAAGGGAGGTACCAAGACCAAACAGGTATAGGACCTCTAAGTAGTAAGCTAGGCACAGAGGGGACCACTTATTCTAGCAGCCCCAAGGGTGAGGGAGGAGGATATGGGAGATAGGAAGCGGGCAGAGGTGGAGGGAGGACAATTCGGTGATGTGAATTCCCCTGTTTTTATCTTAATATGTACCTAAAATATTATCATCAATGATATGTAAGCCACTATGATTAAAATAAATATTATATTAAAGAAAGAAAAAACATTAAAATGCAAAACTCAGGTTCTTCAAGAACCCCTGTGGACATGAAAAAAATGTTAAACAGTTATTATAGACATAATTAAGACATTGAAACATTCTAATAGTGACCTCCATAGTGTGAGTCCTTGTCTTCAGAACTGCACCTGTTTTTGTGGATAAAAGTATTAGAACATTATTATAGGTCTCTATGATAAGTGGTTGATTGAACACCTGTGTATTCTGAACAGCTGTTTCTGTTGATGTAATCTTCTTTGAAGTATATGTTTCTATTCTTCCACTGAATCTGTTTCCTTCTCACTAAACCTGACCCCTATGTGATTGATATCTACATATTAGGCCATTAATTTTTTCATGTATATATTCTAAATACCACATATTAGTCATATTATTCTGTATTTATTCTTCTACTGATTTACCTAGGTTAACACAATATTTTCTAGATCTATCAAATTGCATGATTGTATAATTTCTTACCACTATATAGCATTCCATTGTGTGTATGTACCACATCTTCATGATCCATTCACCTGTTAATGAGCATCTAGGTTGATTTCAAGTATTAGCTATTGTACTGAGTGCTGCAATGAATAGTGTTGTGCATACATCTTTTTGGATGAAATTTTTTCTGTCCTAAGGTAGATACCTAATAGCGGGATTGCTGGGTCATAGGGTATCTCAATTTTGAGTTTATTGAGAGCCCTCCATACTGTTTTCCATAGAGTTTGGACCAGGCAGCATTCCACCAGCTCCTTTTTAATCACTTCCACTCCAACAGAGATTGTTCCCATTATTTTTGATATGAACTATCCTTATTGGTGTAAGATGATATCGCATTGTTCTCTTGATTTGGATTTCTCTAAGGATAAGTGAAAAAAGACCATTTCTCATGTGTCTTTTGTTCATCTATTGCCCTTCCTCAGAGAAGTGTCATTTTGCAGACCGAATTTGCATTATGGTAAGCCAAACATTTTTCTAGAAATTTCCTCACCTTCTCATTTTTTTATATAATGAGATATCTTTTTTTTTAATTTTTATTTTGATCATAGTGGTTTACATAGAGTTGACAATAATATTTTAGGTACATATTTACATAAAATCAGGGGGGATTCCCATCACCAAATTGTCCTCCCTACACCTTCGTTTCTGTCCTACCTCCCATTTCCTCTTCCCTCACCCCAGGTCGGCTAGAATATGTGGTCCCCTCTGTATCTAACCCACAACTTAGTAGTCTTGCACCTGTTTGGTCTTGATGCCTCCCTTAGTTCCCCCTCTAACTGGAGGCAGGACTAGCTAGTTCAAGTTGCGTGGTTTTGTTTGAAAAAGAGAAAAGTAATAAACTGGGGTAAGGGTCTAATACCCCGAAACTGGGCGGAATCCTTCTAGAGGCTCTCATCATCGATTTGAGAGATGGAGAAAAAGAAGGTGAAACACTCCACCAGTACCAAAAAAAGTGTCAAATATCCAGTGAGGGCTCGAGCTATATCGATAAGCACCACAAAAAAAACAGGCAAACAAACAAACAAAAAAAGCAAAACAAACAAAAAACAAACAAAAACAAACAAAAAAAACACGCCATGGTCTTGAAATGAGAAACATAACGAAAAGAAAGGAAGAGAAAATATAAGTATGATTGGGGACACCTTCTCATTTTTATTTGTATTTTCAGAGCATCTTTGAGTTTAGCCACAAATTCTACATAGGCTCATTTGGGACCTTGGGTAATTCTTAAAAAAGTACCCTCACCAGTTTCTCCCTTGATGACAATGCAATGTTTTTAATTATTTTTGAGATTTCCTTAGGTAAAGCTGCTTGTGCCTGAACATCTGCATATTGATTTTCTCCCATCAATAGTTCATACGAGAGATTAACCTCTGTCACACGATTTTGGTTCCATCTGGACTATATAATTTGGTTTTCAGACACTCTGCATATAACATTTCCCATTCAGTTTGATGCTTTGATGGCAGGCATATTTCAGCAAGTTTTTTTGAAATCATATAAAGTTCAAATTGTTTTTTTGACACCAGATTCTTAGTATCTCCAGACAGTATGGAGAGGTTGCCTCAAAATCTTTATATGCTTTTTTAAATCGTTCAATATCCTCCATTTCAAGAGGTTGATATGTTGAAATATATACTGTCTGTAATGAAGCTGAAGTATCCTGTACAGGGCTCTGAGGCCTGATGTGTAGAATACTAGAATGTGGTTCATTGAGTTGGCACTAACATATGAGTCCATACCATGAACAGAATCAGGACTCCATTGTGGACTTAGCATTGGAGGTTGGCCATTAGTGTCAATATTTTGATTTGAATCCTGAGTATCTAAATTATGTTTTCGGGTTGATTTTTTTGCTGGGAAAAATGTTTATACTTTTGATGATGGTGCCAGATTCATCAGCCCGTACCTTGGTATGGTCCATACTGGTCATCACTTTACAATTTCCACATTATTTCCTAACCACCAAACAATTCTTATACACATCAAAGCCATATTAGTCAGCACAGAAAGTCCACAAACTATGACCAATGGAGGCACGGGCAATGCAATTGTTGGGATAGAAATTTTGGATTGATGTATAAACAGCAGTCATCCAATGCCGATGATATTTGTTAGTGTCAAACCAAGTGGTTTACAACCAAATAGAATGATGTATTAAACAATGCCGAACCGATATTTTTTTATAATAGATGGCATAGTGAGATTGAGTACCCACAAAAACCAGTCAAGGGCCTCCAGAGGCAATTTCCAATTTAACATGTCCATGTCACTCACAGTTCCAGAGGGTTCAGGTCCCTGTTTGGGCCCCAAATGTGGCATAAATTTGAGTCCACTGCTGATATACCCAGGATCCCCAAATATCTCCCAAATTGAGAGACCAACTCCCATTCTCAGAGAGACCTTGGGAATAATCATCCACAATAAATGATCCAAACAAAGAGGTTTGGGGGGACAAAAGGTTTGGGCAAAAGAGCTTAATTCTCCCTGGTTTGATCTCTCTCCTCTCCTCTCCTGTCTCTCATCTCTGTCTTTCTCTCTGTCTCTGTCTCTTTGTGTCTCTCTGTCCCTCTCTCTGTGTCTCTCTTTCACTTACCTCTTTCTCTTCTCCCTCTCCTCCCCCCCTTCTCTCTTCTCCCACAACCCCCTTTATCCAACTGCCACTCTCCAACTGCCTCTGTCCAACTGCCTCTGCCCAACCATCTCCTTTGGCCTCCCCTCCAAGATCCTTTATTTCTAAATACAAAATAATTACAATACATAAAATAAATACAAAAATACTCTACAAAGTGTCTGTTTATTTTCTCTCCCTATGTTTTAGGTACTCTGGAGTTAACATTTGTGAGCACTTTGTATATCTTAAACATCAAAACTTTATTAAGTGTTGAGTGTTGAGCACAAAAATTTGAGTGCAAAAAATCAGTTTGCTGTCTTCTAGTTTTATCCCATATTTCTTTTGCCATGCAGAAACTTTTTAGTTTCTTGTAGTTCCATTTATTTAGGTTTGATGCTAGAGTTCTTGCTATTGGCATCCCATCAAAGACTTTTTGAAGTGTAAGTTTTGGAGTGTTTTACCTATGTTTCCCTCTATGAACTTTATGGACTTATGTCTGTTCTCAAGGTCTTTAATCCATATTGAACTGACTTTTGAGTACTGTGTGAGGCATGGATAAATATTTAATCTCACACATTCATTATCCAATTGTTCCTACACTATTTATTAAAGAAATGTTTTTGCTTCCATTTCAAATTCTTGGCTGCTTTGTCAAGTATTAGTTCACCATATGCTTGGGGATAAGTTGCAGTGGCCAGAGTTTTGATTATCCTCCAGGTAAAGTTATATGAACCAGACCCAGCCGCCTGTAGTTATGAGTGGATTTTAGGGGTAAAATACCCAGCTTGAATTCAGCAGAATGTGAAATCACCAAGAGTGTACAGCTCCATCTATTTACTCCATAGTTGCACATTTCTTCCAATCAAGGAGCTGTACAACATTTAATAAAAGTACCATACACAAAGATTCACAATGATGGGACGAAGCAATAGCACAGTAGTAGGCCATTTGCTTTGCATGCAGCCAACCCCGAATAGACCCTGGTTTGATTCCTGGCATTCCATATGTTCCCTAAGCCTGCCAGGAGCAACTTCTGACTGCAGTGCTAGTAGTAACCCTTGAGTCCTGCCATATGTGACCCAAAAGCCAAAAAAATTATTCACAATGAGAAAAATATACAGAATACTGAAGAAGCTAGCTCTGTATTCCCAATCAACACCTGCCACCATTTATGATCAAAACTTTAGAAAGGAAATGTTACGAATGTTCTAAGAATTTTAAAAAAATGATGCAATAGATAGCCAAGAAGTCTCAAGAAGATACGATAATAGAAAATAGAAAACTTCAAACAGAAATATCAGGCTGAAAAACATGGTGTATAAAATGAAAACCTCACTGGAGAGACTTGTCAGCAGAGTAATAATAGCCACTGAGAACAGAATAAGTGGTAGGAGATGAACTGCATACAATAAAGAAAGTAAACAGATAACAATAGAACTCTGGGATAAACTCAATAAAAACAGCATAAGAATTATTGGGATCCCAGCTACCCAGAAAGAAAACCTTGATAAAGAATCAATAGTCAAAAAAAAATCAATAGTCAAGGATATCATTAATGATAAATTTCCAGAACTAATCAGAGCATGCAAATGTATTCTGAATGTCTAAAGAGTACCAGTTAAAAGAGATTCAAAAAAAGCAACCCAAAGCATATAGTAGTCACAAATAATAATAATCACAAATAATTATAGAATACTAAAACAAACATTATCTTAAAAAGGAAATTTTATACAATGAGGCAATTTTAGATTTACAGCAAATTTATCACAAGCAACTCTCAAGGACCAAAGGCAGTGGTGAGATAAAGTGACAAAAATCAATGAAATTAATGCTTTGCCAAGAATACTTCATTTAGCAAGGCCTTCACCTGAGTTTGAAGAAAGGCTACTCAGTTTTATGGATAACCAGAAGCACAGAAACTTTACAGATTCAAAACCAAACTTAAAAAAGTGATAAAGGTCACTCTAAGATAAGGTAGACCCAGTAAACACAGCAAACTCCTACAGTAAGATGACACTTAAGCTCATGACAATCATTTTTCTCAAAATCAACGGACTAAATGCACAAATTAAAATATATAGAGTGGCAAAATGTTGAATCCAGTATTCTGCTGAATGCAAGAAACATATAAATTGTCAAAACATAGAATCAAAGTTAAAGGTTGGAGGACAATCATTCAAACAGACAATTCCCTTAAGAAGTCTGGGGTGGCCATACTAATATTGTACAATACAGATTTTAAGTTTAAAAGGGTTATAAAAGATAAAGAAATACATAATCAAGATATATTCACAATAAGAAGACATCATACTCTAATCATATATGCACACAAAGGGGGGCAGAAAAAATTTTAAAACATTTGCTGATAGATTTGAATAAAGATATAAATAACATAAAAATAATAATGGGAGACTTAAACACCACCCTGTCACCCTTTGATATGTTAACCAGGCTGAAACTTAACAAGGATATACTGGCTTTGAAGGAAATATAGTGGTTTTCATCACCTAAAGCTGAATACATATTCTTCTTCAATGTACATGGGACATTATCTAAGATAGACCACATGCAGGGCCACAAAACATACCTTTATAAAATCAAGAATATATACATTGTATAAAATATCTTCTCAGGGGATCAGAGTGGTAGCACAGTGGTAGGGCATTTGCCTTGCACGTGGCTGACTCAGATTTGAAGTGAATTACAAGCAAACACAGAGGAAGAAATATACCACCTGGAAATTAAATGGCTCACTACTGAACAATAAGTGATTTAGAGATAAAATCAAAGAGAAAATAAAAAGATTTCTGGAAACACATGAGAATGAAGACATGAGAATGAATACAAGAATTTGTTGGACACAGAAAAAAAAATGGTATTAAAAGGAAAGTGTATAGCCTTGCAAGCATTCATTAGAAAAAAGAAAGAACCTACTTAAATAACGTAATGGCACAGCTTAAAAATTAGAAAACAATCAACAAAATGAACCAAAAATAGGTAAAAGGAAGGAAATAACTAAACTCAAAGCAGAACTTAATGAAATGGAAGTCCAAAATAATATAAAATATCAATAAAAGCAGAAGTTGATTCTTTGAAAAGTAAACAAAATCAATAAACCACTAGCAAGATTCACAAATAAATAAAATGAAACTTAATAAACTGAATTAGAAATGAAAAGGGAGAGAATATTACAGATACTACAGAAATTCAAAGAGTAGTCAGAGATTATTTTGAGAAGTTCTATGACAAGAAGAGAACCTGGAAGAAATAGATAAATTCTAGGACTCTTATAACCTTGAAACAGGATGATCATGCAGACCTGATCAGATACCACTATTGAGGAAATTAAAATGGTAATCAAAAGTTTTCCCAAAAACAAAAGCCCAGGCCTAGATGTATGCACTAGTAAATTCTTTCAAAGCTTTCAAGAGTACCTACTGCCACAACTTTTAAGGCTTTTTTTTCCAGAAAAGTGAAAAAACAAAAACATTCCCAAATACTTTTTACAAAGTTAACATCACACTATTATATAAGCAAACATAGATACCAGAAAAAGAGAACTATAGACCAATATTCTTGATGAACACTAATACAAATACTCTCAACAAAATCCTAGCAAATAGGATCCTTTGGCTCATCAAGGTCATACAACACGACCAAGTAGTTTTTATCCCAGAGATGCAAAGATGGCTTAACATATGCAAGTCAATCATAATACTAAAGAAAAATAACCTATATGTTCATATCAATAGATTTAGAGAAAGCATAAGTGGGTTCAATATCCACTTATCATAATAACTCTCGGTAAGATCGAAATTGAAACAACTTTTCCCAGTATAGTCAAGGCCATTTACAATGAGCCCATGCAAATATTAAACTCAATGAGGAAACATTAAAAACATTTTCTCTAAGATCTGGCACAGGAGAAGGTTGGTCCCTCTTATCATTCTATTCAACATAGTACTTGAAATTCTTGCCATAGCAATTAGGCAAGAAAAATATATCAAGGGTATTCAGATACCAAAAGAAGAAATCAAGCTTTCACTGTTTTCAGGTGACATGATACTGTGTTTAGATATTCTGAAAGACTCTACCAAAGAGCATTTAGAAATAATAAATTTTTATAATAAAGTGGCAGTCTACAAAATTAACACTAAAAATTATGGTGTTTTTATATACAAATAATAAAAGAGAAGAAAAAGACATTTCAAAAACAACCCCATTCACAATGTTGCCTCAGAAAATCAAGTACCTTGAGGTCAACTTTATTTACTAAAGAAGTGAAAGACCTATAAAATTGAAAGAATTTTCACCTGAAAAGGTGGAATACCTATAAAACACTGCTTCAAGAAATTAAAGTAAATAAGAAAAAAACAAGAAAATGCAATCATATACCCTGCTCATGGATTGGGGAGATTAATATCATTAAAATGTCAATATTCTCCAAAGAATTGTACAGATTTAATGTGATCTTTCTAACAATACCTATGACATATTTCAAAGAAATGAATCAAACACTCCTTAAATTCATTTGAAACAATAAATGCTTAGGAATAGCTAAAGCAATCCTTGGGAGAAAGGAGATGGGAGGCATCACTTTCCCCAACTTTAAATTGCTCTGTAAAGCAATAGTAATTAAACAGCATGGTATTGGAATAAAGAAACACCCTCACATCAATGGAATAGACTTGATTATTCTGATACTGAACCCCAGATATACAACCAATTGATCTTTGATAAAAGGGAATCAAATACAAAATGGAACAAGGAAAGCCTCTTCAACAAGTGGTGTTGAGAAAACTGTTCAATTTTATGCAAAACGTTAAATCAGACCTCTCCTTAACACTATGCACAAACATCAATTCAAATAGATTAAATATCTTGATATCAGACCTGAACATAATATACATCTAGGAAAACATAGGAAACACACTCAATAACATTGAAATTAAAGGCATTTTTAAGGAGAAATCACTACTGTCAAAGAAAGTGGAAGCAGAGATAAATAATTGGGACTACATTAAACTGAGAGGCTTCTGCACTTCAAAGAAAATAGTAATTAGGATAACAAAGGCTACCTACAGAATGGTAGAAAGTATTTACCTAATACATATCTGATAAAGGACTAATATTTAAAATATATAAGGTACTGAAAAAACTGAACATGAAAAAATTTAATGCCATCAAAAATATAGATAGGGGCTTTTGCAATTTTCATAGAACCTTGGGACACAAATTACCTTGTTTTACCTCATCTTTCTGCATTTTTCTAAAAAAATTGATAAAGAAGAAAAAAATAAATGGATGAGGACTATAGGCCAAGTGGTCTCAGGTGCTTTGGTGGAGATTAAAAAGGACATAAAATATACAAGCTAAAGTTAACAACAATAGAATTAAGCAATTCAAACTATAACAATCTAACCAAGCCTGTTATACTGGCAGGCCAGGGGGCAAAGGGTAGTGTTATAGGATGCACTCTGGAAACATTGGTAGATGAAGGTCAACACTGGTGGTGGGATTGGCCCTGATTTATTGTATGTCTGAATTCCAACTCTGAGGGACTTTGTAAATCACAATAGGTTTTAATAAAATAAAATAATAAAATAAAAATGAGAAGTAACCTCTCATTTTAGGCTTTGAGATGTCATATTTTAAAAGATAAAAATAAACCAAGATTTATTTATGTTACTGTGTAAAATTAAAATCCTGGGTTGTTATCTCACTCCATAGGCCATGTTTCTATCCTCTTAGATGAAAGGGCCTGAAGGATCAGGGTAGTGGTGGAAAATAATACCAAGCCAGTCAGAAAAGGATAAAAATGGCATCTGGAGCCTTTGTCTCATGCTCTCTCTGCCCCAGCAAACAGCCAGAACTTCTTTCTTTATTCAAATTCCCAATACCAGGAGGGAGGAGGTTGAGTAATCTAGATGGACTTTTATATCAAATAAAAAGGTTTGAGGAAAGAGGAAGTTGGTGGGAACAGTTTTATTTAGGGTTGTTAGCTAGTCTCATCACACATTTCCACCTTTTCTGTTTAAAACCAGAAAAATAAATGAGAAAAGTTACAAAAGTTGTATTTACTTTTCTCCACCAGAGCTAAACCTCAGATCAGAACTCAAAGAATCAAAGTTTAAATTGTATATCATTCTCAAAATAATCAAACTTTTCCATCCATATCTTATACATATCACAAAATTTGTTCACAAACTTCTCTGAACATAAACATTGAGCCTTTTTGCAGATACATTTAATTTAAAAATTCTTAAATATTCTTTCAAAGAGCATTTTAATATGAGTCTAGAACACGAAGTTACTTTCCATTAACTTCTCTAAACAAAATCATAAGAACATTTCTACAAATATATATGTATATATAAATATATGCATACTTTGAAAATAAGTTTACTAAACATTTTTATAATGAGCACAATAATAAGTGTCTATAGTAACCAAGTTCCTTTTCTATCTACTTCCACTGGACAAAAACATTATAACAATTTTGCAGACATAATTTGAGAATAAGTTGCTATATAATATATACAATAAAACATCATAGCAATTGGGAAACTGGAAAGCTAAGAACTTCTATTTATTTATTTATTTATTTTAGATAATATTTTTTATTTAAACACCTTGGTTACAAACATGATTGTGGTTGTGTTTCAGTCATATAAGAGGATACCTCCCCATCACCAGTGCAACATTCCCAGCACCTATGTCCCAAATATCCCTCCTCCCCCCCCCCCCCGCCCCCACCCTGTACTCTAGACAGGCTTTCTATTTCCCTCATACATTCTCATTGTTAGGATAGTTTGTAATGTAGTTATTTCTCTAACTAAACTCATCACTCTTTGTGGTGGAGTTCATGAAGTGGGCTGCAACTTCAAGCCCTCCTCCCTCTTGTCTCTGAAAATTATTGCAAGAATGTCTTTCATTTTCCCCAGAATTTTTCAAATTAATATTAAACCACTAAAGTAGGATGCAATATTTTTTATGTTTGCAGTGAGGATTAGAACAAAACAGTAGTTATTAAGATCCATACAGATAAACATAGTTTATCCATCACTATAGGGTCAATAAAATGGGGTCAAGAGATTAGCCTAGAAGAAAGATAATTTTTGGAGGTAACCCAAGTGCAGGAGGTTCTAAAAGCAGCTTCTCCTCAGTTGGGCTTCGGCTGGGATTGGATTCTCTAATTTTCAATTTCTTCTCTTTTTGTGTTAAACTGCTTAGGTAATCTGAAATGGAAAAGAATTCACTTCCTGAGCTGAATCTGGGTGGGAGGATCCGCTCATCTGCCTGCTGCTGGACCCCTCCAATAGAGCTCCTTTGGCTTTTCCCCCCATCAGTGACCTCAATAAGCTACTTTATTGGGGGGCTGAGGTTCTCACACAAAGCACTTTTCTTTTCTTTATATATACACATATATATGTATATATATATTAATAAGGAAATATTACCCTTCTAAACTCAAACGCATTCAAAGCTTAGTATAGTACATCAAAGGTATATCTTGTTCTTTACAGTAAGTTCTTTGAAAACATTATGACATAATTACAGGATACACACAAAATTAAATATATCAACATGATGCAACTACTCAGTACTTCATACAGTACATTATTTATAAGACACCACAAGGACACAATTCTTATAAATTAACATGAATTGTTGTTCTCAGGTTAGTGCTATTTATACCTGTTAGTGATAGTGACCCTCAACTTTTTTTAAGGTTTGGAGTCAAGGAGCACTGTAAAAACAATATTAGTGTGGCATGGGCCACAAAAGTATGGTGGTCATGGAAAGGAAAAACTTTGGCCTAAGTATAAGGAGACCCTACCCCTGAAGTTTCCTGACAGAAGACCATTTCTAGGCACCATTCAAACCAGTTTGTCCAATCCCGGTCATTGTCTGCAGTGCCCATACAGTTATACCTTTCACAGTCTCTGTTGTTGATCTCATGCCTCTGCATTGAAGGTCCTGGAATTTGTACATCCCACATTGATGTACCTTTCACAGTCTCTGTTGTTGATCTCATGCCTCTGCATTGAAGGTCCTGGAATTTGTACATCCCACATTGAAGTCAGGATGGTGCGGAGCAGCGTCTAATTTTATCTCACAATTAACGGGCAATGTAGAAAGTCCTGTCCAGTACACAAGTTGTTGTTGTTGTTGTTGTTTAAATCTTCTCAGTGTTAAGGGAAGACTCTTTTGAGTAAATCAATGTCAGAGCAGCAGTAGGGTCTTCCCCAGTAGAGGATTGCTTCCGGGTGATATCGTAAACAACTTTGAATATTTCATAGATGGCTTCCCTGGTTCAGGGATGACTGGAAAATGCCCAAACCTCTGAGGCCTGTGCCAGGTCATCATGTCAGTGTTCAGGGTTTGTAAGGTTTCATTGCACCACAAGATTAGTGGGTTCCCATCTCTATTAGATAAGAACTTATTTGTATGTATAGTATTTTCATTTTAATGCACCATGCAAACAAGGAATAAATGTCACCTGCTGTTATCAGCACATAAGGGGGCTGCAAGAACAGGCCCAACAATCCCCATGACCTGATTCAAACATAAGCATTAAACTGAGAAACTCTTTCACCAAAATTTCTTATTGAACAGTTCCCAGTGAGATTGGTGCCTATTGGGATGCTAGAACAAGTCCAATAATCCATTTGACTTGGTTCTTATATATACGTTAAATGAAGGGACACTTCTACAAACTTCCTTATTTAACAAATAACAAAGGGAAGGAAAAATAGAGAGGGACTCTTTCACCAAAATGCCTTACTCTGGGTGTTAAAGTGAAGTCTCTGTTGGATAGGTCTATGACAGAGCAGTGGTAGGATCTTCCCTGGTAGAGGACTGAATTCAGATGATGTAGTACAGAACTGTGGTTGTTTTGTAGATGGCATCCCTGGTTTAGGGGTTAATGGACAATGCCCAATCTTTCAAGACATGACATTTTATGACAATGTTCAAGGTGTAAGGTCCTACTGCATTACAAGATTTGTGTGTTCCCATCTCTATAAAAACGTGTTTGAATATAATTTCCCATTTTAATGTGCCTATGCAAAGAAAGAACAGTATCACGTGGCAAGATTGGTGCCTATGGGGATATTAGAACAAGTCCAACAATCGAATTGACTTGGTTCTTATATAAACATTAAATGGAGGGACACTTCTACTAACTTCCTTATTTAACAAATAACAAAGAGATAAAAAGTGGGGAAAATAAAGAATCTAACTTAAGACTCGATAGTCACCTTATGTGGGAGCTAATCAGAAACCTAGTATGGTATCAAACACAGTTACACAGTGAAGAAAGGAAGAGGCCAAGAAGCTGCTGAGAGTAAACAAGTAGAAAAAGAGTACTGGTCTATTCTCAGCCTAAGAGTCCATCCTCTCATATTTATTTTGAATATATATGGTACCCCCATGCAAAGTGGTCTCCTCCCAGACTGAGAGTCCATCCTCCCACTTTTATTTTGAATATATATGGTACGCACGGGGGCACTAGCCCCCGCATGGTTTTTAAAATGGAGACCAATGAGAAAAAAAAATACCAGTGAATGTGGAGACATACACCAGTGCTGCATCAGCCCATCCTCCACCCCATGCATCCCCCCCTTAGTGTACGGAGACAAAGGCAGAAAGACTGAGGACCATGATAGAGTCCACCTGGGCCAGCAGCCAGGGAAGACCTGGAATAAAGGGGGAGAAATAGGGGAATGGCTGGGGAGCCTGCCAAGTTCCCTAGCATCCCCCCAAGCTAGGGAAAAGGCCTCCGAATGGGAAGACCCTTAACCCCATACCTGGGAAGAGCTGGCCTCCAGGGATCAAGGCACCAGAAGCCAGCTATCTGCTTGGGCACATCCTTCTGCTCCTCTCTCCTAGAGTAGGAGGGGGGGAAGCTTGGGGACCCCTAATAGAGCCCACCTGAAACCACAGCAGACCACCTGAGGTGGCCTAGAGTCCAGGGGAGAAATAGGGGAACAGCTGGGGTCTGCCAAGCCCCCCAACACCCCCAAGCTAGGGAAAAGGCCTCTGGAATGGGGTGTCTCATAACCCCATACCTGGGAAGAGCTGGCCTGAAAGCACTTTTGGTAGAAGAAAGGCCATGGGTATTGGCTCTGGGATGCTGCTCCAGAGTATTCAGCCCTCTCTATTTTACTGCCTAATTCTGTCCTCCCTTAAGGAACCTCTGCCACATTCAGAACAGAGACCACATATAGTGATGCTCTCTGATGGGCAATGCACATTCAGTCTAGTTCAAGGAAATCTTGATGATGATAGTTACTGAGGGTCAAGGCACCCACCATCATTGAGATCTTCTTGGGTCCCTAGGTCCTGTATCATTCACCCCATATGCTGTGTTTCTAATTCCTTAAGCTAATGGGTCTGAAGAACCAGGGTATTAGCAAGAAAGTAATACCAAACCAGTCAGAAAAGGATGAAAATAACATCCACAATATTTGCTTCATTCTCTCTATGCCCCAGCAAACAACCAGAACTTCTTTCTTTATTAAAACCAGTTCCCACTACCAGGAGTGGGGAGGACAAGTAATACAGGTGGACTTTTACATATCAAACGATAGGGAAAAGAGTTGACAGAACACCTTTGTTTAGGGTTGTGGCCATTTCAGTATGCAATCATTACTGAAGTTTCCTTTGGGAGACTTTCTTTTAAGTCAAACTTTAGTGTGTGTATATCTGGCACTTCAGCTTCTTCTCAAGGTCACACTTCAGGGTTTTATTCCATAAAGAAAAAAAAACAGCCCCACACTGGACAGTGTAGGTGTTGCTGACGACACGGAGCACCTTGTAAAGAGGGACAGGGGTAGAGCACAGAAGTAACCTGCTCCCCATCCTGCCTTATGTCCAGACTCAAAGCCTCTTAGCTTCAACCCCTGTGAGATGGAACCACCATTCGGTTCAGTTTTTTGAACAGCTCATCCTCTTGTAATTTGAGGGATTACCCAGGAAAAGTGCCACTCAGCACAAGGCCCCAACTCTATTTCAGCCGTGTACCTGGCTAGAATAGAAGTAAAGCTTTGGAGCAGATTCTTCCTAAGTGAAGATAGGGTGGACTGCTGGGTATCTGGTCACACGCAACTCCTGGGATCCAGGAACCTGCCCTCTGCTTCGAAGCCTGCTGGAATAGTACCCATGAATCCAGGGCATCCTTAAATTTTGTCCTCAGTGAAGGGAGCAGCCTACACCCCACCTACACATCAAAATGTCTGTCTCTCCTCAGTGTGTGCCCTGAAAACCCATCTAATTTATGACTCCCAACTGCAGGATCTTGGGAGAAACACCTGGTTCTAACCACTAAGCAGTCTGAAGCCCTTTGGCAGAGATGGAAACCCAGAAAACAGACTTCGCAGGACATGTGGTAATGCCCCTCTGCCTTGCCTGCCAGCACCTCAGAGACACTCCCATAATTCCTACTACACCTGTGCAAAGGTGGACAGTGGAGATAAGTGACAAGGAAATGCAAGCAAGAATCTTTCTTGGGCTCTGGAGTAAAGATAAGTGGGAGATGCTGTCTGGAAAGAGAATTTAGGGTGGATAGTCAAACTGTTAAGATAAGAAGAAAAAATACTAGACAGCAGAGAAGATGTGAACAATCTGGCAGGAATTGGTGGCACAGAACTCCCTGCCCAAATTTGTCACCACAGAAAGCCCTGTGTGGAGAAATGAGTCTTTCAGCAGTGTGGGAATCCTGCCTAATCCTCTGTGTCTATCTGACCCATAGGGAGGCATCCCCTACTTCCTGCAGGCTGACTACATGACACTGCCACCTCCTAGCTCTGTGGACTTATCCCTTCAGAATCACTCAGGTAGAGAGCAGAGCATGAGAGACCTGTCACCTTGTGTTCACCTCTCAGGGCCTACATAAATGTTCGAAAAGAAAGTCTAACAAATGATGTGCAAGGCACTCAATCACCCTTGTTTCTGGAAACTAAAATGTTTTAAGTTTAAAATACACAATCAGGCTTCAGAAAACACAGAGATAAAAAGCTAAAAACCTTGCTAGAAGATGAAATTCAGGTCTCTTCATAATTTTTTGATGTCACTGAAGCTGATAAATGTCGCTGAAGTCCATTTGACATTAAAACATTTCAGAGCCTCATCTGTGTGTGGAATCATCACTTCTGAAACTATGGGCAGAGAGAGAGTCATTTGGAATAAAGATTCTTTGTTAAAATTGATTTCACTGTCCATAGTGCTGATGGAAAAGGTGCTATTCAAAATGATTCTTATCAAGATTCAACCTATGAAGATTAGTTGTCTGCAAAGTGAGGCTATTCATGAAAATGGGAAATTCTAAAGAATCTTGCCCCCTTAGGAATTTTGATGCTATCAAGTTTTGTTGAAATAAACATAGAATTTTATTCCAAGTATTTAAATATATTCATTAAAGTTCTCAGTAGGATAAAAAGAAATATGGGGACTCTCCCGTGGTTTTATGTTTTTCTCTAAATGTTAATACTTATCACAGTTTATATCCTGCCTAACCATAAATATTAAAGTTCTCAATCATTCCTTGAAATATTGCATGAAAACAGATGCTAAGGATTCTTATTATTCCTAGCAAAATATAGTTCAGGTCCTTTGTCTTTTGGACTGTTTTACTCAGTATTATAATAAAGTAAATTATTATATATCACATGATTATTCTACTACAAGCTATCAAAGATTTCTCTTTCATTCAAATGTATGCAGGGGTACTTAGCCTTGTATCCTCCTCCTGGTATTCAGCCCTTATATCAATGCTACCTTGAAGTTACAAGCCAGCTGTGCAAAAATATTTTTGATATTTCCATCTGGGATGAGCAGTCTGAATGTGTACCATGCAGTGGGAGTCAAGGCATCTGCTTGGCTAATGTCCTTTTCAATAGCCCATGAGAAGAAATTATTTCTGTTCCTCCACATTCCTGTGGAAAATCAGTTTTTTTTCCTAGTCATCCACCATTTGGAATAAAATGTCTTTGTTAAAATTGATTCACTTGTCCATAGTGCTAAGGAAAGAGCGCTATCCAAAATAATTCCTATCAAGAATTCAAACTATGAGATTAGTTTTCTTCTAAAGTGAGGCTATTTGTGAAATGGAAATTCTAAGAGAATCTTACCCCTTAGGAATTTTGATGCTATCCAGAGTTTTGTTGAAATCAATACAGAATTTTGTTGAAATAACCTACCAGGTCAGGTCCTATTTAAATTGACATCTTCTGGGTTCCCCATGGTTCTAAAACTTACTAATGGCTCCTGGATTCCATTGGTGTGTGGATAATTTACTGGAAGGAAATCCTGTGATTCCTTGGTAGTGACTATCCCTACTAGGGAGATCAATAATAAGATTTAATTGTATCCTTCATAAAAATGCGAGTGGGGGGTGGACAGGGGAGAATCCTGTATACCCCCAGTGGACCAACATTTACAGGGGGGGTTAAAACAATGATTTTATCAGTGGTTGCATTCTTCCCTAAGGAGAATCATGTAAATCCATTGGTGGGACCAACTTTCTTAGGGAAGGAATCAATGATTCCATTGGTAGTTGCAATTTACTTTGAGGAGAATTTGTGAGTCCATTGGTAGGTGCAATCGAATCTTGATGCAGCAAATATAAACTAGTGATAGGAACTTCCTCATTTGATCCTGAAACTGAAGTAATCAAAGTTGCATATAGTAACCAGAATGAAAATAAAAAAATATGAAAAATAGAAATGTAGTCCCTTTTCTACATAATGTTAAATGTTTTTAAAATATCCCATCATTTTGACTAACCATTCCACTCTTTAGTCACTTAATGAGATTTAAATATATCATGTTCTGATTATCATAATAAAATATTAAGTTTTGCTGTTATAAATATTCAAAGCTTACATTTCAATCATTATAGGTAATTTATAAATAAGTAATCATGTATTATATATTCAATAATCAGTCTATAAATAGAATAGAAAGCAGATATCTGAAAAATTGGCATAGATCCTTTAGTCCCAGGTATTAGACAAAAAAAGATAGAAGGTGAAATGTTATAAAGCTTAATCTGTACAATCTTATCTTTCTTAATTAATAAATGTATGAATATGCTCTTAAAGTTATAATAAAAGTATTTTTAGAGATATGCCCAAAATGTCCTTGGTGTTAATCACTGATTGTATTGAAACTTTTTCTTATAGACATCCTGATTTAGTTATTTGGAAGCACATTTAATTTAAAACAAGCAGAATAATTTTAATTGTGATATTAAGCACTGTGATTATAAAATTATTTATTGTTAAATTTGTCATACAATATACTCCATCCTTCACCAGTGTACCTGTTACTATCACCAATGTCCCTCCCATTTCCTTCATCCCCTCACCCCTGCCTTGCTCTGAGGCAAGCATTGCTTTTTTCTCAATCTGTTTCTTTTTCTCTGTTTTTTCCATATATCTTTCTTCACTCTTTCTCTTTCCTTTTTGACACCCGATTTGCACTATTATTAATGGAGGAGTAACTTGCCTGATAAATTTCTCGATTTCAGTACTGAATTCTTGTCTAGAGTAATTAGTTTCAGCTATCATTGTCCAGTAAACAATTCTCTACTCTAACTACTCTCACCACCTCTGGGCTGGATCTCTCCCCTACGCTGGAACTGCTACCCTCTGTATCTATTGCCTCTGGGTATTATTACTATACCATTGTTCATTTTTCTTATATCCCACAAATGAATGAGATTATTCCATGTAATGTTTCTTTTTCTTTAGCTCATTTCACTCAGGAAAATAATCTCCATGTTTATTACTGTATAAGTACATTTTGGGTATTTTTTTTTGCCACACCCAGTGACGCTCAGGGGTTCCTCCTCGTTATGCACGTCAGAAATCGCTCCTGGCTTAGCGGACCAAATGGGAACACCAGGGGATTCGAACCACAGTCTGTCCTAGGCTAGTCACGTGCAAGGCAGATGCCTTACAGCTTGTACACCGCTTTGGCCCCAGTATAAGTGAATGTTAAGGCTTCGTTTTTTTCTAATTGCTACATAGTATTCCACTGGCAGAAGTATCATGGTTGTTTTAAGCTACTCATCTCTTGTCAGGCACCTGGTTATTCCAGACTTTGGCTATTGTAAATAGTGCTAGCACTGAACATAGGATTGTATTGTGATTTGTATTTGTGTTTTTGTGTTCCTGGAATATATCCCTAAGAGTGTTATTGCTGGATCATATTTAGCTCAGTTTCTAGATGTTTTTATATTTTGATTTTGAGGCACACCTGGCATGGTCAGGGTTTACTCCTGGCTCTGTGCTCAGATATCATTCCTGGCAGGCTTTGGGTAACATGCGGGTTGCCAGAGATCAAAACTGGGTTGGTCACATGCAAAGCAAATGCTCTAACCCACTGTGCTATTGCTCTGGTCTTGAATTTTTAGGTTTTGAGCACTGTCCATACTGTTTTCTCCAAAAAAGGCTGAACCTGTCTGCATTCCCACCAGCAGTGAATGAGAGTCCCTTTCTTTATGCATCTACAGAAACATTGTAGGTTTTTCGTTCTCTCTCTCTCATCCTCGTCTCTCTCTCTCCCCCGTCATCTCTCTCATCTCTCTCTCTCTCTCTCTCTCTCTCTCTCTCTCTTCTCTCTCTCTTTTTCTCTCTCTCTCTTCTCTCTCTTTCTCTCTGTGATGTATTCCAGTCTCTGTGGCTTGAGATGATACCTCATTGTTGATTTAATATTTGCATCTCCCTGTTGATTATATTGAGGAGCATTTTTTTCATTTGCCTTTTGGGTCGTCTGTATTTCTTCTTTGAGGAAATGTTTGTTCACATTCTTCTCATTTATTAGCTGTTTTATTTTGTAAAGTTCAATCAGAGCCTTGGTTATCTTAGATATTAACCCCTTATCTTATAAGTGTGGTGGTGAATAGAAAAAACAAACTATTTTTTAAAATTATTTAAAGGGCTGAGAGATAGTAAAGTAGGTAAGATGCTTGCCTTACACACTGCTGACCCAGGTTGGAGCCACTAGCATTTCCTGTAAATCCCCAAGCCCAACCTGGAATAATTCTGGTGTGCTGAGATCAAAAGTAAGTCCTGAGCATTGCCAGGTATGGCCCCAAAACAAAACATATGCACATTTTATACATCACAACTTAAAATATTGTCAATGATTAGTTTTTGTGATACAAAGTTTCAACACTACACCGCACACCAGATTGTCGATTTTCCTCCATCATTATTTTAGGGACTCCTACGATTTCCCCCAAATCTATTGTCATCTTACTGCCATGTTCAGTTCTGTAGACTATTTTTATTTTGAGAAAGAATCTCTAGTGTTTCAAGGCATGCTTCAAGAAATAACAATGCTACCTTTATATACTGAGGGTCTAAAGTTTCATGAAACTGAAAATAAAACACAAAAAACTCTCATGTTCTGATACTCCTAAAAGTTGTTCTATGGCAAAATATGAAGTTTGCCTCCCTGCAAGAAATCTGGTAAAGTAGCAGTGACAAACTTCTATTTGTTGGAAAGCTTGGGAATGATTTTAATGAAATAATACAATATGCACATTCTGAGTTTTGTTTATATTTTCTCTAAAGATATGCTCTCAAGTAATAAAATTTATTTATTGTTATATTTGTCAAGTTGATCTTTAGATATAAGTAGTTTCTTTTTCTTTTTTTTCCCCTAAAATTCATTAGAGACTATTAGATATTTAAAGACTAACTTTTACCTCAGCTTATGTGGATATTACATAATGCAATAAATTACTGTGCCCTGCCTCACAGAGGGGTTTTAATTCTATAAGATGTTTTACTTTGGGGTAAAGATTTATTAACTTATGCAAGTGTATATAAACTTTACTGTAGCATTTTTATGACAATAGCCATATAATATTATATTATTTCTGTGATTCTTATTTTCATACAATGAGGAATTTAATTGGAAATCTGCTCATAAGTTTATTTCACTACTGAGGCCATATTACCTGCTGAAATGGGGATAAGATATATGATTTTAATTTAATTTTTGACCTTTTGATTGAGCATGCTTGGTAACTTTCACATGCATATACAAGATGAGGATGTGGATATTTCCATTTCATTTCAAAAGACAGCCAGAGGCCCAGTTCTGCCTTGTATTCATATGACCTGTACACATCAGTCAGTTCTGCTTTTCCTTCTTTGCCTTTTAGAACTTAAGCAGGGAAAAAAAGAACCCATATTCTGTTCTAATGTAGGTCCACTTGAGAATTTTTTGTTTTTTGTTTGTTTTGTTTTGTGTGGGATTTTTTTTTTTAATTTTTGGGTCACACCCTGCAGTGCTCAAGGATTACTCCTGTCTCTGTGCTCAAAAGTCACTCCTGGCAGGCTCAGGGGACCATATGGGATGTTGGGATTAGAACCACTATCTGTTTGAATGAGCTGCGTGAAGGCAAATGCCTTACCAATGTGCTATCTCCCTGGCCCTCCACTTGAGAATTAAAAAAAAGAAAAAAAACAGAAAAACCACTATAAAAATACAACTTAAAAAACTGGTTTCCAAACAGAAGCTGAACCTAAAACTAGCCCTTCCATATGGAAATGTCCTGGGGTTCCTTCATAAGTGAAGTGTATATATATATATATATATATATATATATATATATATATATATATATATATAAATATTATATATATATATACATATAGTATATACATATATATACATATATATACTTTTAAAATAGTCTTTATTAGAGCAAGGATTTGTGTGTGTATATATATATATACATATACTTTTAAAATATCTTTATTAGAGCAAGGATTTTAGTCTGAAAACTGAATCCAAAGACCTCAGTCCAGTATCTATCTAATAAAGGAATTAAAGTCACATACTCTGTTCTCTAAATTAAGGAAGTTGTCTCCTCTCAGTTTCCAGAAGTTTCCAACTGTGATTTAACAGAATAAGACATGATTAGCTATCTTGTTGCTATCCATTGGCAACACTAGGAGGATTAACTCCTTTAATGTGTTCTCTTTCTCAATATTTATTTCATGACATTTCTTAGACTGCCTGAGCTTATGTTTAAAAAAACTCAAGAAATTATTTCATGGGGAAAATCCAGAAACTTAAACTCAAAATTTCAGAGTTATTAAGCTTTTCTTCCTGAGCCATCTAATGATAGGGTGTCAGCACTAATATGTCACTAACAAGAAGGGAACATGAGAATGCACTTAGGAGTCAGCAGACAGCTGAAATCTTTAGTCCAGAGTTCATCTGAGTGCCACTTTCCTTTCACACTGTGCCATACCTCATGGTAGCACAGTCCTCATCAGAGCAGGCACCAGCTCCACTGTCCCAAGAAGATAACCTGAATGAAATGTCACATCTTTAGCACCTCCTGAGACTCAGCACACATAGTGATCCCATTGGCTCCCCAGCAAACTCATGGGCACTGATATTTACCAGCGCCTGAGCAGGTGGCATGTTTCTTGGTCTTGCTTGTGATGTATTTCCACCATGTTGGGCACTGATTACAATGACCTTTTCTGTTGCCCATTTTGACATGCTCATGTGCAGAAGTCCTGCAGGCCCCCCCCCCCCCAGTCTCCTCACTCAGAGTATACAGCCCCAGATATAAATTCTGTCCCACCTGGCTCTCCTGTTTTCCCCACACACTGTCCTTGCCTGGCATCTGGACAATACAGCATCTGGGCCCTTGCCTGGAAGGTACAATGTTCCCCTTGCCTGAGACACCTTATAATAGATGCTCCACCTCTGGGCACTTGCGAGTATACTGTGAATCTGGCTGCTGATTTGAATGCAAATGTCTGTGCTAGGCCCTGCTCCTAATTCTGTGGGTGGGGAAAGCAGGGGTAATAATCCCCCAAGGTGTAAGTGCCAGACCAGTGGGCTGACCTCATTTTAAGGTTTTTGAGAAATAGTCTTACTGCTTTCCAAAGAAACTGTCTCATTTTGTACCAATAATGCCTACGGGACCAAATTTTCTTCAAATCTTTTGTTTGGGGTCTGGGTGGCATTGGAAGCTGAACGTCAGTATACAGTATACATTCTATACAATGTATGTATCTTAGAACTAAAACTTCTTGCAAGTGTGTACATTAGATCCCATCACTCAGATGTCTATGGGTTCCCACTTGTATCTTGGGTTCTGGGAGGAAGCTGCATAGCTACAAACTCATTAATTACACAGAAGGGAAGGTACCTGAATTTCCTTCTACATATTCATCCTTCTAAAAAGAATAGAATTTCCTGGATGAGTAGACTTCAGGGAATTAGATAAAGTGGTCCGTTTAATCATTGATCAGAACCTTTTTATAGAGAGATCAATGTTTAAAAAGGCTTTATATTTTTATATAGTATATTCATCCAGTCAAAATTGATATTGTTATCTTAGGGACATTATGCATATTTCAGCAAAGTTAATTCCCTGTTTCAGACCCACTGACAGGGTAGCATTTCTCAGGCATACTAGGTCAGCAGTTTCAAAGCACAGTATGCATTTTGGGAGCAATTTAATAGATTGATTTTTCAAATGAGGATAGGTAATAATGCATTCATATTTACATGTGCTAATCCTCTAATTATTTTCTATATTGCTCAAGTATCAGGAATGTGAATTTGACCAAATCTTGCTGTCTGGAAGGCTGGTTGTCTTCTTTATAACTAGGACTATTTCCCCTTCCACATTGTTTAAACTGTACCACTGATCTCATTAAGCACAGACCTGAAGTTTACATTATCCATTAGGTACTGTTTCAATCACTTGTTTTCTGGTTTTTATTTTAAAACCATTTGACTTTTTTATTTTATGAAAAAGGTATACCTGGTTGTTATTAGTGGCCTTTGGATGGTCCTCATATTGCCCTTCTAATTAGATTGTCTCTCGATTGGATCCTTTGGTTTATATGTTAAAAAGATATTTCCCCATTGCCTCCTCATCTAATATTTTTCCCTTCCCCTCAGGATGGGCTTTGTTTTTCCCAATAAAGGGCTGCTTTGGAGGCCTGGAGGAGGAGTGTCATCTTGGCTCATGGTTCAACATGGTGAAGCAATTGGCTTGAGGCCCTGCTATTTCTTTCCAACTCTGTGATGATTTTTCCTACATCAGAATTGCTGCTTGTCCTGCATCTCTTGTCCTCCCCAGACTTGGGGCATGGGGGATCCCTCTCCCTCTCTGGGGTTTGTGGAACACATAACCCACCATTTAACTTAATGACTTATATAACCCACTTTGTGTGACTAGGGTCTCTCCCTATTCAGTATTTGGCTGTCACTCTTGACAGAGCCTCTGGGTATTGTTCACTCTTGACAGAGTTCTTGACATTGTGCAGTGCTGGGGGATTGCAACCCAGAGTGCTGCATCCAGAGCCTCATAGTCCAGTGAAAGAGTTCTCTCTTTCACTGTGACCTCTTTTATGTACCTTTAACAACTGTTTTTTTGCCTGTCTGTCTGGTATTCTGAAATACTAAAATTCATTCCTTATCTAGGCAGTATTTTGAGTCAGCCTCTGAATGAACTTAGTTATAAAATGAATATACATGTACTTTAAAATTTCTGAGAGTGAAAAATAAATTTCTTTGATTATAGTAAAACAAAGAGGAACACTTTTTAAGCTGATGGAGTTCTTCCCCTTTAATAATTCAGCATATATATGTGTACTTGGTGGTTTGTTGTTTTGGTGTTTGGTGGTTTGAGTGATGTTTAAGTCTATCACAGAGAATAGACTCTGTATCGCAGAGAATATTTTTTTGTGTCTTTGGAAAAAAATCATTTTATACGTTTCTCATTTGAAACCGACATTTACTACCAATGGATGACATTAAAATGTGGTTTTATCACAATAAAATGCAGCACTGTATTAAACACTTATTCCTCTTAGCAAAGGAATCCCTTTGCTCCTCTCTATTTTTTTTCTTTGCCTTCTCTTGAGATGAGAGATAGGAGAATCTATGATGAGTTTTTTCCTTTCACTTGATGTTTCTTTGCTGCTAGATGCAGATCTGAGTTGAGAGTGGGCCCATTTCAAAGCAATCCCTGCTCTAAGCACAGTTGACACCAACAACTGTTATTCTATGTGCCCACTTTACTCTCTAAAAGAAGAAAGGCCAATTTAGATGCTATAAACAGTCCTGGCTCTTCATATAGCTTCTTTGGGTTTCAAGATGAGCTCCAGAGACACCCACACAAGTGCTAGCACATCACATGTTCCTATGCTTCGCACCTCTGTCTCTCTCCACTCAACTAAAAGCATTCTTATTGTCAATAAAAATATTCAAAATTCCATCTTTTAGATAGAAAAGTATGTAACTTTGGCATAAAAGGCAATTTTGTGAGTAATTTACTTGAGTGACTGTGGCTTACCTCTCCACAACCGCCATGTGCATTTTTTTTTTTTTTTTGGCTTTCATGATGAAGGTCTGGAATGAAGCTATGCTTGTGCTTCACGAGAGGATGGCTCGTCCTCTACCCACTGCATTCCAGCACTTTCTTAGGAAGGAGGAGTTGCTTTCCGTGAACTTACCTAGTCCAGCTTTTTTGATCATCACTCACATGTCTTTCATGCTAGTCTCCATCCTAGGCCAGAAACAGATGAGACACTCCTCTTTTCAGTCAAACATAAAGGATTTGAGTTACATAGTTTTAATGCCTGTAATTCTGCTAAAGTCCTATTCAAAACCTATTCTGATATAATGGGATTTTCTTCCCTCAACTGATGCTATTGAAGAAAGTTGTGGTGGTATGTCTCACTGCCCAGGCATCATGGTCACTGTGTTTACATCTCTCTGAGTGTTCTAGCCTGTTTATTGAAGAAACCTGAGTACTGGCTTGTTCCCAGGCTGCAGGAGTCTGGGCCTGGGTCTTACCCTTTGTTCTCCACTAAAACATCCCACCCACAGACTCATGTGATGATGACAACTTTAAATACCAAGGTGGACTGGAACAGGGAAGATGGCCAACCACAGATCAATACATGACATAGCATATGGTCACATAAGCACTTCTAGGAGTGATTCCAAAGTACAGAAATGGAGTATTATAACTGGGTGTAACTCCAAAGTCCCCACAAAAGAAGAGGAAGTAATAGGATCTGGAGCAATAGAACAGCAGAAAGCCCATGCCTTGTATGTGGCTAACTGGGTTCAATCCCTGCCAAGACAAATTCCCCCTGTGCACTATCAGAAATGATCCTTGAACATAGAGCCAAGAATAAGCCTTGAGCACTGCCATGTATGCTCCAATTTCCCCCCCCCCAAAAAAAAAGAAAAATAAAGGAATATATTTATGTTCTTGTTAGCATCAGTATAAAAGAATACAGGATCCTGACCCATATTCCATCTAAACAGACCATGAAAATTCAGCCAGTATTATGCTTGCCTTTCTTCACAGTATGGCACTGAGCACACTTCTGGACAAAAATTGTTTCTCCCTTGTCAATTTCATTTATTTTAGGACCTCACAGTTGCCACACATGACCAAAATCTACACCACTCCTAGGGATATACACTAGGAACACAAAAACACAATACAAAAATGCCTTTCGGACATCTATATTCATTGCAGCACTATTTACAATAGCCAGAATCTGGAAACAACCCTGTTGTCCAAAAACAGATGAGTGGCTAAGGAAATCATGGTACATCTAAACAATGGAATACTATGCAGCCACCAGGAAAAATGAAGTGATGACATTTTCCTATACATGGGTGGATATGGAAACTATTATTCTGAGTGAAATAAGACAGAGGGAGAAAGACACGGGATAGTCTCACTCATCTGTGGTATTTAAGAAAAATAAAAGACAGTATTGTAATAATATCAAGAGACAATAGAGATGATGGCTGGGAGGACTGGCGAATGAATCTTACCACAAAGAGTGGTGAGTTCCGTGAGGAAAATAACTACACTAAAAAATTCATGACAATAGTAATTAGTGAGAGAAATAGATTCCTGTCTCAAATACAGGTAGGGGTAGGGGAGGAGGGAGTTTGGAGGCATTGTTGGTGGGAAGGTTGCACTGGTGAAAGGGGGTGTTTTTTATTACTGAAACCCAACGAATATATTATTAAACGATAAAAAATAGAGTGCAGAATAAAAAAGAGAAGGAATTGGTGTTGGAAACATTGTAACTTTATAATTCACAGTGATTCAATTTTTAAAAAAGATTAAAAATATATTTATAGATGGGGTTTGGGGAGACCCCATGTTGAAGGCCTTCTCCCTAACTTGGGTGCCCTGGGAGCCTTGATAAGGCCCCCAGCCGTCCCCTCTTCTGCCCCCAGCCTCCAGGCCCTTCCTGGGGTGGCAGCCCAGGCAGCGAGACAAGGTGGGGGGGTCCCTCCTGGATGGGGGTCCCAAGCTTTCCCCCCGCCCCCTGCACTAGGGTGGGAAGGGCACAGGGTGGAGGGCGGGCAGATCCTGGCTTCCGGCTCTCTGTCGATCCTTTCTTGATTTGGAGGCTAGCTCTAGCCGGCATGGGGTTTGGGGAGACCCAATGTGGAAGGCCTTCTCCCTAACTTTGGTGCACTGGGAGCCTTGAAAGCCCCCAGCCATCCCCTTTTCTGCCTCCTGGCCTCCAGGCCTTCCCTGGGTTCCAGCCCAAGGCGGCCAGTAATGGTGAGTCCTAACTTGGGGTGTGCTGAGATTTGCTCGGTTGCAACAAGTTTGTCACTGTCAATTTTTGACCAGTCTACATGTGAAAAACTGCACGGGGGCACTAGCCCCCACACGCACTGCATATATTAAGAATATTCCCTATCCTTAGTTATGTTTTGGCGTATGCAGAATGTCCATTTTGTATTCTGCCCTTTCCACACCCCTACAAAGCTCATTTTTACTCTTTAACTCTCTCAACCCCCCCAAACATCACTAACCCACATTACTCTTTTTAACTTCAGTACTGCACAATCCTAATCACAGACCAAAAGCCATGCATAGGTGTGTAACAACCCCCAACTATTTCAAAAGACATAAAATAGACACATATTTCTTTTGAATATTTTATGTGTTTTTTCTCTGACAGCTATAAGTCTTACTAAATATTCTCTTACACGGTGACGATTCTAACCACTTTTTATCTTCTCTTTGTGAGCTATTCAATAAGTAATTTTGGTGTAAGAGTCCCCCAGTTTAATGCTATTGATTGAACCATGTCATGGGGATTGTTTGACTTATTCTTATGGCCCCCATATGTGCCCATAACACCACGTGGCATTGTTCCTTTTTTGCATAGGCACATTAAAATGTGAAAATACTATACATACAAATAAGATCTTATCTAATAGAGATTGGAGCACACAAATCTTGTAGTGCAAAGGGACCTTACACCCTGAATATTGACGATAACGACCTGGTACAGGCCTCAGAAGAATGGGAATTTCCATTCACCCCCTGAACCAAGGAAGCCATCCATGAAACATCCAAGTTTGTCTATAACATCACCTGGATGCAATCCCTCTACCACGGAAGACCCTATCACTGCTCAGATATCGACCTGCTCAAAAGAGACTTCCCTTAACACCGAGAAGACTTAACAACAACAATGACCTGCTTGCAGGACAGGGCTCTCTGCATTGCCCTTTAATTGTGAGATGAAACTAGAGGATGCTCCACATCCTGACTTCAATATAGGATATGCAGATTACAGGATCTTTAATACAGAAACATGATACCAACAACAGAGTCTATGTGAAAAATAAAAGTGTGTTGGCACTACAGACAATGTCTTGGATTGGACGATCTAGCTTGCCTGGAGCCTATGAATTGGTCTTTATACCAGGAAACTTCAGGGGTAGGGTCTCTTTGTATTTAGGCCAAAGTTATTCCTTTCCATGCCCCTCATATTTTGGTGGGCCTATGCAAACAACGATTGCCACTCTAACATCGTTTTTACTGTGCTCCTTTGACTCTATTCCTTAAAAAAACCCATTTAAACTTTTGAGGTTAACTTAAACTAATATGCATGTATATGGAAATGTAAAAAAATACTATGCCTCTAATGTCTAAGGAGCTACATAAATTTTATGGCTTTAGATTGCCTTGTCTGCTAATAAGAAATATTATAATGTATTACAATTTGGGGACTTGAGAGACAAAGTAATTGTACATGATTCTATTTTATTTATCTTAATGTTCTTTGGCTGAAAGTTCAAAGTTAAGATATCAGCAAGGGGACTTCTTCTGAGAATTATTTTTTGGTGATTGTCCTTCCACTGTAACTTTACCTTGTCCTCCTTTCTTTGCATCTTTGTTCTCATAATTAAAAATAAAAAATAAAAATATATATTTATGTATACACTCATCCATTCTCCAATTTATCAGATCTCTCATCCATTCTTATTTGTCTAATCTGTCATGAAGGAGCAAGAGAGGTCTGAATTGAGGACATTTGTGATGTAGGACACATTATATATCCCCCAAAGCAAGAGCCATAATTTAGGGATTATAAATTTTAAAATTTTAAAAAGCTCAATCATGAGACAAACATGCATGTAGGGGTAGAAAAATGTTGGTCTAAGATAGGCATTTTTTACCCCATTATTAGTGAATGAGAAGTAAAACCACATCATCAGTGGAAATTGAGCTTCAGTTTTCATCCATTATGTATGTTGGATAGACCCCACACACTCATATCATCCTTAATTTACAAAGCATAGAGGACACAGTGGGAAATGTAGAAAGAAAATGAAATCATGAAGGAGGTAGAAGCCCACCAAAAATGAGTGTCACACCTGCTGTTCTCAGTCAGTGTGAAAGTAGTGCCGCTATTTTATGGGCATTCCAGGGACACGGAGGAGAATAAGACAAGATTGTTTTGCTCAATTCTTGTCATTTTCATATTTTTATACTGGATTCAGTGTCCTGTAGAGGCAACCTTAATTCTAGGGGGGAGTATATATGCACTGACGTGAAAACTCCTTGAATCATTTGTATGAAAATGTTTTCTTACAGAGCACATTTCGTCAGATTTGAAAAACAATTTTGGGACATAATAGCTTCTACAAATGATAGGGTTTTGTTTAAAGTGCATAAATTACATATGATATTTTACTGATACCATCTACTTTTAGCATTATAACACATATATCTGACTCACTATTTATGTGCATAACTGAGAAAGAAGCCAATTTCCAATCAGTATCTTGATGTCACATTTATTGTTTTTAGGGAAAGGAAATTATTCTCAAACCTATCATCTGCTCTCCAACATGGGAATCTCTGGGTTGGTTTAAATTAATGTTTTTATTGCAGATTTGGAATCTGATGAGCACTTTATACATACTGTATCTGAGTCATTTGTGGGCTTGCATTCAGGATTAATACTCCTTTCCTCTCTTTGAAAGAAGATCCCAAACATCAATTGAGTACCACTGTTAAGTACTGTCCATTGCTAGTATCATAGGAGAAAAAAATAAGCACTATTTCAAAAATATGGTAAGATTATGAATTTTCTAAAACTCTTTGATAAATATGAACAATTTACCCTAGTGTTTCTCCAATTTTGTAAAGAAATCTTGTTGTTGCCTTCTTTTCACTGAAAAATTTAAGCCAGAGGAATGGAGAGATAAATAAAAATGCTCCCAAGGAAAAGAAAGTAGAAGCATCATTTAATAGGGACATGAGAGGCTGCTGTTTCCTCTATTCTTTACTTCGTATACCAAAGAATATTCAAAAATGAGTTTAACATGAAGTGTGTTGCCACACAATCAGCACTTATCCTTTTCCCTCTGAGATAGTTTGGGCTCTAGTGGCATCATATGCAATGGGTCTCAGACTACAGGCAAGATCATGACTGTGTATTCTGTGCCAGGCCATAAAACCTTGATCTTATTGGAAACATATCTGGACTCCATGTTGGTCAGGATGCCATGGAGCTCACTCAGTGAGCCAGGTTGGGAAACAAGGGAAATTACAACAGGATGGTAGAGCACAGACATTTCTGATGGGTAGAGAATGCATAGGGAGTGGATTCCTGCACATATCATTTCAAGCTGCCTTGGTCCAGGCTGGCTTGCCACATTGGGCTCTTTTGAATCTTGCTCTGAGAACAGGCAAAGAAAATGAGCAGAGAGCCAGAACTTTTTAATTCTCTTCAATCATTAACTTAGAGTATCAGGGTTAGGAAAGAAGAGGATTGGAACATGAACCCCAAAGAGAATAAAAAATTCATTTTCCTAAGGTAGATCTGAGTGATGCAAAACAAAAGCATTTCACAGTGCCAAGATATGTTAATATGCTTCAGCACCCCTCAGCTGGGTCAAAGGACTCCTGCAAAGTTGAAGGCAATGAGTTCTGTTATTGTTGGCTGGGGATGTGCTCAGTGGCTGACACAACACATATATGAACAGTGTAGATCCAAAAGTACTGGTATGTGTTTATTGTGGAGATACAATTTGGACATTTGAAAGGCTTCACCTCAACCGTGGTTCTGAGACAGAGTATTCCTAGAATCTGTCCCCTGTGTCTTCCCAGAAGTGTCCTCTCACCTGTCCACGGGTTAGTACACAGCAGCTTAAGCCTTGTCAGCTAGTATGGGGTGGTACAGTCCAAGGAGATAAACAATTGATTCATGTGCACATGTGCCCTGGAGTAAGTGTGGAGTCAGCAATTTCTTCCTCCCACATCACATGCTGTCCTTGGCAGAAGGACCTCACAATGGTCTCAATTTGATAGTAGTTGCTTGCACTAATTTCTGTGCCCCAGAAGTTTCTCCTCCTGGTTATGACAGAAGTGTCCCTCTCCTCCCGAAGTCACCTGCAGCCCCTTATCCCTGCAAATGGTGAACGTCTAGAAGAGTATCCCACTGTCACTCTCTAAAATGGTATAGAAGGCAGTGAACCAAGGCCTGTCTGTGATATCTGTAAGTCAGCTCAAACTGTTCTTAATTTTGCTGAAAAGCAAAAGTATAGAAAGAAGCACAGACACAGGCCTTCCTCTGAGGTATTCCATCAGACATTTATTGGGAACCTTGCTGGGTCAGCACAACTTTGCTTGGTCATCCACACATGCCACATCAACTTTCAGATTTGGGCATCTTTGGCACCTATGAATTGCAAGCTGATGTCCTGGGTTCAATCACATCAATAAATAAGTGTCAGCTGTGCCCATGTATAATATTTAAATATAGTTAGCTACACTTCTGTTTTTTCCCCGTTATTGAGGTGATTTACAATAGACTGTTGATGTTAGTTTCACATGGGTCTCCTTCCTCCACATCCCCTGCCAGCGTGAAGTAGAGAACAGAGCACACTGCTTTGGTGTGCACACACTACATTCCACTGTATTTAATAAAACAAAAATATTAAACATCTCATTTCGTAACTCATAACTAATTATGAAAATGATGGGAATTCTTTGATATAGCTAATAAATTATCCAAATCAAATGTATTATGTGTCTTTTCTTGTTCCTCTTTCTAATAGTAAAGGGGCCATAGACCCAGTGATAAGCACATCAAAATGTGCTATTTACTTTCCAAAATTACTACTTCACACAAAAGTAGGCCTTATATTTTGAATAAAAGAGTTTTCCAGTGCTCTAATATAGGGTCAAAGGTTGATTACTCAAGGTAAAGGTAAAGGCCACTTTCATAGCCTTTCTGTCCTGTCATAATTTATCTCATTCAGCTGCCTCTGAGTAGAGGTGCCCTGATTTCCAACCCAACCATCATATATGCACAGACTGTCAAAGAGCCTGTGAGTGCACATGCCCATCCCATGCCACTACTGCCCACACACCCCACCCCCACTGCTAAAGGCATACCCATGATATCTGTAAGTCATCACATCCCCTTGGTGGCTATAATAACCACTCTTGTGGTTCCTGGGGCCTCTTTAATATTACTTCACAAAGACAATTCCTGCTTGAGTTTGGTGGGTGGGGGCTGAATTAAGCACTCCCAGGGTCTGAGACTACTCCAGCTTACTATCCTCTGCCAATGGCACCTTCATCATCTACCCTCTCTTGAATATCACCCCTGCATGCACACATGTATAAGAACATTTATATGCATATACAAATACACACATATGCACACAAATACACACAGACACCCCTATCAGCCATAATACTGACTTTGCATGGAATCAATGTAGAGCATAGCTGCATTCTGAGGCCCTGGCACTGATCTGCTGGACAGATTGATTGATTAAGTATGCTCAAGAAAGGCCATGAGCCTTTTGAGCACCTTTTGGGAAAGCCCGCCCAAAGAGAAATCTGATGTCAGTGCATATGGGGGCACAGAGACCTTGTCTCTTGCTCTGGTGGGGGGAATGGAGAACTGGATCTGAGGAGGCACTTATCTTATTCTTTCACCTTGAAGGCTGAATTTAAGTACCCCAAAATAAGAAAAACAAAACATGCAAAGCTAGAAAAAGGAAGTGAATTGCTCCAGGTTGATGCCACCACAGGTGGCCCTCCAAGATGTATCTCTCTGAGGAATCCCTTTTTTCGTCCTGCCATTGATAAATTTAATAAACCCTTGCTCTGCCCAAGTAAAGCTTTCCTTCTGAGTTTCTCTTCTGTAAGAATCAAAGTCAGTATCAAAGAGGAGATTATGTGCTTTGGCATTGCCCTAGTTCTTGATGCTTCATAAAAAAGAAGCGGGAATTTTTCTTTTTTTTTAAGAACCATTATTTTTGTTATTTGTATAGTAGAGTTCCAGAAATCTTATAAGCTTGAAACTCAACTATGAAAAACTTTGTAAATCACAGTGACTGAATAAAAAACTTAAGAAAAACTGAGGGCCAGAACAATAACACAGCCAGTAGAGCATTTGCCTAGCATGCAGCTGAACCTGGTTTTTTTCTTTTGGCATCACATATGGTACCCCAAGCCTGCCAGGAGTAATTTCTTAGTGTAGAGTCAGAAGTAACTTTTGATCACTGCCAAAGCCAGGTGTGGTACAGAAACAAAACAAAATACATACATAAATAAAATAAAATAAAATAAAATAAAAAAGAAACCAGGTGGAGAGATAATAAAAGGGACCTTCTCCCAGGCTCTGGGAACTCAAGTCAAGCTAGACTACATCTTAGAACCCAGCCACAGGGGCAAACAGAAGCAAAATACTGCTCCATACTTAAATCATTTCTCAGAGGGCAAGTGTGGGGAAGTGGATAAATCCTTCAGGCAATCTGTGTGTTCAGTAACTTCCTAAAAACCTGTTTGTGTAAAATGACTGAAATTCTAAGCTGATTTATCTATTATGTGGCCCACACAAAGCTCAACATTACTTACCATGCCTAAGCTATTTCCTTATTTGAAAACTGGGCTAAGGAAATACGACTCTCACATGCTTATTCAATGATCAGCAAATGAAATGCTGAATGTAAAGCTCAGTGGGAGATGCAGAGTAGTACCCAGCAAATGGGCTGACTTTCTATTAACAGGTTCTCAAGTTTGACATTATCTATGACCTTGAGAAGTTAGAGTTTCTTTCTCGGGAAAATATTCTCATGCAATATGATGGATTAATAATTTGGTTTTTTCCACCTCTAACATTCAATGATTTTCTAGTGTCCCTTTAGAATTATTATTCCATCATTACAGAACTAAGCTATCATTTTACATGACTGTTCCATCATTAACATTAAGAATAGTAACTGCGGAAATTTATAAGAACTCTTACTTTTGAGATCCCTCTCCAGCACTGTTTGTGACATGTGCATTTATAGAAGTGTGTGTCAATGAGGGTATATAGTGAAGCAAATAGGAAGAAGTTATTTATGTGACTGAATGTAGGTCCTCCAATACCAGCATTTTGCTACTTGGAGCCATTGTCTGGTTATAGATTCCCAGGATATTCTACTAAGTCACAGGTGAAGATCACATAAGTAGGGGAGCCACAGCACAAAAATGAAAGGGCCACGATGGAGAGGGGAAACTGTTTTAAGGAGAACAGGAGAAAAAATAGAGAAGTGCAACTCTAGAGAAACAAAACCACACACATACCTGTCTACTTGCCATCTGTCTACCTCTTTCATCTTGCATACTGTAGGAGCTAGAGATCAAATGGCACAAGCCACTGTCCCAAGCTCACGATTGAGGGCAGTATCTGAGTTCAGACAAAGGGAACCTGTGTATTCAAACAAAAATAGTTAGGAAGTCTATCACTTACATAGAATTTTTTCAATATTTCACTTTGATTCCCAATTCCCATTAGGACACTTCCAGAATGATATTTAATTAAACATAAACTCAGCTGCAACTTAGAGAATACAGGGATGCAGAAATTATTATTATGCTGTAATGTATCCTGATCAAATCTGTAGAGATATAAATTACCCAAAAGGCTTTGCTGGTGTGGGAGTTTTCTTCCATTTCTAGAGAAATAACTTATAGTATTTTAGCTAGAAGATGCCTGTGCCCTATTATATTTGCATGTTACACTACAACTTCTTATATACTACACAATGGTTTTCACTCAAATTCATTATATATGGGTTTCACTCTATTACACTGTGATTTCCACTATTGTCCTATACTAGGGTTTTTAATGTGCTAAATTCTGGCATTCACTGTACTACACTTTCATCACCAATGTACTAAACTATGGATTCTACTGTACTACATACTTATATACATTTTTCTGCACTCGGGTTTCCATTAAACAATGTTATAGTTTCAACTGTGCTAATTTATAGTTTCCACAGTGCTACACTATGGTTTTCGCTGTGTTGCACTAATGTTTCCATTGTTCTAAGCCAGTGATGGCTAACTTTTTTGAGCCCAAGTGCCCAAACTGCCTCAAAACACCAAAGAATTTCCTCAAAGTGCCAGCACATCTATTGAACCTTATAAACAAGATTTTAGTATCTAAAAATTCTTTATAAAGTTGCCTAAACTATGTAACATCATTTTTTTTCTTTTTGTTATTTTTTATTTAAACAACTTTATTACATAGATGATTGTGTTTGGTTTTCAGTCATGTAAAGAACACCACCCATCACCAGTGCAACATTCTCATCACCAATGTCCAAATCTCCCTCCCTCCCCACCCAATCCACGCCTGTTTTCTAGACAGGCTTTCTATTTCACTCGTACATTCTCATTCTTAGGATAGTTCAAAACGTAGTTATTTCTCTAGACCCATCCCTGTTTGTGGTGAGCTTAATGAGGTGAGCTGTAACTTCCAGCTCTTTTCTCTTTTGTGTCTGAAAATTATAATGGCAAGAATGTCTTTCATTTTTCTTAAAACCCATAGATGAGTGAGACCATTCTGCATCTTTCTCTCTCTCTCTCTGACTTATTTCACTTAGCATGATAGATTCCATGAACAACCATGTATAGGAAAAATTCATGACTTCATCTCTCCTGACAGCTGCATAATATTCCATTGTGTGTATGTACCACAGTTTCTTTAGCCATTCATCTGTTGAAGAATATCTTGGCTGTTTCCAGAGTCTTACTATGGTAAATAGTGCTGCAATGAATATAGGTGTAAGGAAGGTGTTTTTGTATTGTATTTTTGTGTTCCTAGGGTATATTCCTAGGAGTGGTATAGCTGGATTGTATGGGAGCTCGATATCCAGTTTCTGGAGGAATCCCCATATTGCTTTCATAAAGGTTGAACTAGACGGCATTCCCACCAACAGTGGATAAGAGTTCCTTTCTCTCCACATCCCAGCAAACACTGCTTGTTCTCATTCTTTGTGATGTGTGCCAATCTCTGGGGTGTGGGGTGGTACCTCATAGTTGTTTTGATTTGCTTCTCCCTGATGTTTAGTGATGTGCAGTATTTTTCATGTGTCTTTTGTTCATTTGTATTTTTTGTCGAAGCATCTGTCCATTTCTTTTCACCATTTTTGATGGGATTAGATGTTTTTTTCCTGTAAAGTTCTGTCAGTGCCTTGTTTATTTTGGAGACTAGCCCCTTGTCTGATGGGTATTGGGTGAATAGTTTCTCCCACTCAGTGGAGGGCTCTTGTGTCCTGGGCACTATTTCTTTTGAGGTGCAGAAGCTTCTCAGTTTAATTTATTTCCATCAGTTAATCTCTGCTTTCACTTGCCTGGAGAGTGCAGTTTTCTCTTTAAAAATGCCTTTAGTCTCAATTTCCTGGAGTGTTTTACCTACGTGTTGTTCTATATATCTTATGGGTTTAGGGCCTGATATCGAGGTCTTTTATCCATTTGGATTTAACCTTCGTACATGATGTTAGCTGGGGGTCTAAGTTCAATTTTTTGCAAGTGGCTAGCAAGTTGTGCCAACACCACTTGTTGAAGAGGCTTTCCCCTGCTCCATTTAGGATTTCTTCCTCCTTTATCAAAAATTAGGTGAATGTCTGGGGAACATTCTCTGAGTATTCAAGCCTACTTCAGTGATTTGAAAGCCTGTCTTTATTCCAATACCATGCTGTTTTGATAACTATTACTTTGTAGTACAGTTTAAAGTTGGGGAATTAATTCCTCCCATATTTTTTTTCCCAATGATTGTTTTAGCTATTCTAGGGTGTTTATTGTTCCAAATGAATTTTAAAAGTGCCTGATCCACTTCTTTGAAGAATGTCTTGGGTATTTTTAGAGGTATCACATTAAATCTATGCAATGCTTTGGGGAGTATTGTCATTTTAATGATGTTAAACCTGCCAATCCATGAGCAGGTTATGTCTTTCCATTTCCATGTGTCCTTTCTTATTTCTTGGAGCAGAGTTTTATAGTTTTCTTTGTTTAGGTCCTTCACATATTTAGTCAAGTTGATTCCAAGATATTTGAGTTTGTGTGGCACTATTCTGAATCGGGTTGTTTTCTTAATGTCCATTTCTTCCTTATTAATATTGATGTATGGAAAGGCCATTGATTTTTGTGTGTTAATTTTGTAGCCTGCCACCTTGCGATGTGAGTCTATTGTTTCTAGAAGCTTTTTTTTAGAGACTTTAGGGGTTTTTCTAAGTAGAATATCATGTCATCTGCAAATAGCGAGAGCTTGATTTCTTCCTTTCCAATCTGGATTCCCTTGATATCTTTTTCTTGCCTAATCACTATATCAAGTATTTCCAGTGCTATGTTGAATAGGAGTGGTGAGAGAGGACAGCCTTGTCTTGTGCCAGAATTTAGAGGAAAGGCTTTCAGTTTTTCTCCGTTGAGGACAATATTTGCCTCTGGCTTGTGGTAGATGGCCTTAACTATATTGAGAAAGGTTTCTTTCATTCCCATCTTGCTGAGAGTTTTGATCAAGAATGGGTGTTGGACCTTATCAAAAGCTTTCTCTTCGTCTATTTATGATCACGTGATTTCTATTTTTCTTGTTGCTGATGTTGTGTATTATGTTGATAGATTTATGGATGTTAAACCATCCTTGCATTTCTGGGATGAAACCTACTTGATCGTAGTATATTATCTTCTTAATGAGGCATTGAATCCTATTTGCCAGGATTTAGTTGAGAATCTTTGCATCTGCATTCATCAGCAATGTTGCTCTGTAATTTTTCTTTTTTTGTAGCATCTCTGTCTGGTTTATGTATCAACGTGATGCTGGCTTCATAAAAGTTATTTGGAAGTGGTCCTGTTTTTTCGATTTCATGAAAGAGTCTTGCCAGGATTGGTAGTAGTTCCTCTTGAAAGGTTTGAAAGAATTCATTAGTAAATCCATCTGGGCCTGGGCTTTTATTGGGGGGCAGACATTTGATTACTGTCTTAATTTCCTCAATAGTGATGGGTGTGTTTAGATATGCTACATCCTCTTCATTCAAACGTGGAAGATTATGAGCCCAAAAATTTATCCATTTTTCCAGGTTTTCATTTTAGTGGCATAGAGTTTCTCAAAGTAGTTTCTGATTACTCTTTGAATCTCTACCATATTAGTAGTGATCTCTCCTTTTTCATTCCTAATACGAGTTATCAATTTTCTCTCTCTCTTTCTTTGTTATTTTTGCCAGTGGTCTATCAATCTTGTTTATTTTTTCAAAGAACCAACTTCTGCTTTTGTTGATCGTTTGGATTGTTTTTCGGATTTCCACTTCATTGATTTCTGCTCTCAGCTTTGTTAATTCCTTCTGTCTCCCTATTTTTGGTTCCTTTTGTTGAGTACTTTTTATTTCTCTGAGCTGCGTCATTAAGCTATTCAGGTATGCCCCTTCTTCTTTCCTGATGTGTGCTTGCAAAGCTATAAATTTTTCTCTCAGTACCGCTTTTGCTGTATCCCATAGGTTCTGATAGTTTTTGTCTCCATTGTCATTTATTTTCAGGAAGGTTTTGATTTCCTCTTAGATTTCATCTCAGACCTACTGGTTATTCAGTATTAGGCTGTTTAGCTTCCAGGTATTAAAGTTTTTCTTCTGTGTCCCTTTGTATTTCACATATAAATTCAGGGCTTTGTGGTCAGCAAAGGTAGCCTGTAAAATTTTTATCCTCTTGATATTATGGTGGTATGTTTTATGTACTATCATATAGTCTATCCTGGAGAATGTCTCATGTACATTAGAGACGAATGTGTATCCAGGCTTCTGGGGGTGGAGTGTACTGTATATATTTACTAGGCCTCTTTCTTCCATTTTTCTTTTCAGGTCTAGTATATTCTTGTTGGGTTGAAGTCTGGTTGACCTGTCAAGTGTTGACAATGCCGTGTCGAGGTCTCTTACAACTATTGTGTTGTTATTGATATTATTTTTCAGATTTGTCAACAATTTTGTTAAATATTTTGCTGCTCCCTCATTTGGTGCATATATGTTTAGGGGAGTGATTTCTTCCTGCTGTACGTATCCCTTGATTAATACAAAATGTCCATCTTTGTCTCTTACAACTTTCCTAAGTATAAAGTTTGCTTCATCTGATATTAATACGGCCACTCCAGCTTTTTTATGGGTCTTGTTTGCTTGGATGATTTTCCTTCAGCCTTTTATTTTGAGTCTATGTTTGTTCTGACTATTCAGGTGCATTTCTTGTAGGCAGCATAAGGTTGGATTGAGTTTTTTGATCCACTTATCCTGTCTGTGTCTCTTAACTGGTGCATTTAGTCCATTGACATTGAAAGAATTGTCCTGGGAGTAGTGCCATCTATATATCGAAGTTTAATGTGTCTCTTGGTCAGTCTTGTCTTAAAGTAGGCCGTTCAGTTTTTATTTTAAGACTGGTTTTGAGTCTGTAAAGTTTCTGAGCTGTTGCTTGTCTGTGAAACCATGTATTGTTCCTTCAAGCCTGAAAGTGAGTTTTGCTGGGTACAGTATTCTAGGCGAAGCATTTATTTCATTGAGTTTTGTCACTATGTCCCACCACTGCCTTCTGGCCTTGAGTGTTTCCAATGACAGGTCTTCAGTAAATCACAAGGATGTTTTCTTGAATGTAATTTCTCTTTTCGATCTTGCTGCTTTCAGAATTTTGTCTCCATTTGTGGGATTCATCATTGTGACTAGGATGTGTCTTGGGGTGTTTTTTCTGATGTCTCTTTTAGTTGGTAGTCTTTGGGCATGCAGACTTTGATCGCATGTATTCTTTTAGGTCTGGTAGTTTCTATTTAATGATGTTCTTGACCGTTGATTCTTCCTGGAGATTTTCTCCTAGGTCTCTGGGACTCTAATGATTCTTAATTGTTTCTGTTGAGCTAATCACAGACTTTAATTTTTATCTGTTCCCATTCTTTGAGTAATTTTTCCATTGTTTGATCATTTGCTTTAAGGCTTTTTTCCAATTTCTCCTGCTGTATAAACTGTTATTCATCTCATCTTCCAGTTTACTAATTCTATCCTCAGCTGCTGTTAACCTGTGGGAAAGCTCAAGCATGTTTTTCTTTAATTCATCTACTGAGTTTTTCAGACCTTTTATTTCACCTGAAATTTCAGTTTGGAGTTTTCTGATTTCTATCTTCATATTTTCTTGATTCTTATTAGTGTTCTCTTCTATACTTTCTTTGAGTTTTTTGAACATTTTCCATATTGCGAGTCTAAACTCCTTGTCTGAGAGACTGACTAGTTGGTTTGTCATGTTCAAGTCATCAGAATTGCCATTGTCATTTTCTATGTCTGGAGCTGGCCTGCATTGTTTCCCCATTGTCACACTTGTATTGTGGGTTTTTCTACGTGTTGTTGTTTTTATTCATTGGCTAAATAATGTGCATGGCTGCGAAGCGGCCATGCTCCACTGGCTCCTCCCTTTTTGGGCGTGTAAACTCACCTCCAGGGAAAGCTTCAGGGAAGGCGAGCTGTCCTCAGATGAGCCACATACAGGATGAAATCAGGCCGAAAGTGCAGCACAGCACAGAAAACAGGCAGATAGGGGTGCTGGCATCTGTGTTCCAGCAGAGTTCAGTGGCTTCCCCTTTCTGAGCGTGTAAACTCAGCTCCAGGGAAGGCTCCAGGGAAGGCCAGCCATCTGCAGATGAGCCACACACAGGATGAAATCAGGCCGAAAATGCAGCACAGCACAGAAGACAGGTAGATACGGGTGCTGGCATCTGAATTCCAGCAGAGTTCAGCAGCTTCCCCTTTCTGGGCATATAAATTCATCTTCAGGGAAGGCGAGCCGTCTCTAGATGAGCCACACACAGAATGAAAGCAGGCCAAAAATGCAGCACAGCACAGAAGACAGGCTGTGCTGGCATCTGAGTTCCCGTAACATCATTTTCAAAGGTTGGAATATTCGTATTTCAGAGAATCAATTTGATTAACAATCCTTTAGTTTTCATTTCAATTTATTGGCGATTTATAATGTTTTAATGATTTAATTAAATTTAATAAGTTTAGGAAGAATTTGTTTCAGTTACACAATATATTTTAAATATATTATTCACATAACATGTCAAATGTATCCTGAGTAAAAAAAAGATAAACTGCTTAAAACTGTGTCAAGGCTCGGTATGTATTCCTAGAGTCTATACATGTTTTTTGGTAAAATTTATAATCAAATTTGAAAATAGATAAATAATTACATTTCTAATAATATAATGTAAAGAAAACAAAATAGCTTTCAATTAAACCAACCTTTTTTATTGGAACTTCCAGATTGGAATACAACAGGGCCATGTAAAGTCCCTTTCTTAAATAACATCTTTAAATAATATTTAAATAACTTAGAAAGTGTCTTAACTGAAAACTGAAAATACTGCTTCATGTAAACATATTCATTGGGTATGCTCTGAAAAAAATTAATGTGATTTTCGTTGTTGCATGATCTTTCTTTCATTTTTCTACAGGGAATTCCTTTCTTTGAGCTAAACCATGTTCAGCAACACTGTTATGGTTGCTCTCAATGTGATGTTTGACACTTGATGTGCGAGACACAACACTTTCATTACACATAATACACAATGCTTTCCCACTGCATTCAACCACTCCATATGTCTCTGTTCAGGCCCCTTGGAATGGTCTTCCACTATCTGTTTTTACTTTTTTTTTTTGCTCTACTCATTTTCTTTGTTCAAGACTTCAAGTCTACAAAATGATAAAAATAATCTAATGGCATGCTGTAAACAAATTTGTCCCTATAAAAAATATGTGATTGGGGAATTTTACTCATTGTAGACATCCGTTTTGGCCAAAAAATATACTGTCTGAGTTAAAACCGGACTTGTGCATCCCTAACCTGCACTCCTACACAAATAGCAAGATAATTTAATAGGTTTTACAAAGAAGCCCAGGTAAGTTTATAATTAACATTAGTATTATTGGTTCAATTAAACTTAGGCAGAACAGGCAGAGCAAAGTAGAAGTTTACCTAATAATAAATGATGTAGAATGGAGATTGCTTCTACTATTCTCCTCAAGTCTCCAGACAGGGTGGGAGGGTGTGACAGAAGAATGCTCGGTGCTGTAGGCGAGTACCTGGGTGTATTCAGAGGCGGAGGGGCGGAGTGAGACATTGCTTCTCTCAGCCGGGCAGCTATTCAGGCAATTGCGAGGAACACATTGAGCAGTCCAATCACATGAACTCAAGCAGGCCCCACCCATTGAAGTCCAGGGGCAGGGCTAAAATGCAGAAGCACACTTGAGAGGCACAGCCAGCCACTAATAAGTAAGGAGTGCAACAGCCAACACACAAGAAGATGTGATATGGGGGAAGGCAGAGAGAGAAGTTGGGACATGGTGGGGAGAAGATTCATAAAGACTACGACTAAAGCATCTCTTTTTAATCCTCTACTGTCACAGAAAAATGCCAAAGGAATGCTGAACAACCAAAGATCCTCTAGAAAACAATGTAATTTAAAGGAAGATGCACAGGAATGATAATCATGCAATATATTCAAACTTTAATGTTCTATAAAAGCAATGGCAGATTCTCACCTTTGAAACAAAAATGACAAGCGCTTATTAATAAAAGCCAAACCATGGGTCTGCACTTTTTACAATGAAAAATCCAGATAACAAGAGGCAGCTCAGCAATATCCAACCTTAGTGAGCTGGAGGTTTATGTGACAGCAAAGGACTAAGAAGAGATGTTTTATTTGTAGTCTTGATGTATTGGAGAAGTGACTGCGATTCCCAAAATAAAATGACCTGCAAACTGGATTAGTCACATTAATGACTATACAGCATTGGACTCAGCACAATAACAACTAATTAAGAGGTGACCTGAGTGTATGGGAAAAGGACTTTATTTTTCATTATTGGAGCCTTTGTTGTTTTATTATGATGTTTACAAAAGCACTGTGAAGGGCCACATATACACTTTACTGTTTTTTGCTATATTGAGTTTTTTATAAGGTATAGCACAGAGAACTAGTGTGTTGGTTGTTCACAGAGAGCCCAGCCCTCCTCTCAGTTTACTGAAATTCTCTATGTAATCATCATAAACAGCTTTTTTATTTCCTCGAATTTAGCATGTCCCCCATGGAAGATACAGAGATTTTTACAGAGGAGCACATTATTAGACACATTAACATTCCCCCATATCCTCACCTCTCTAGCATGGGAGCACTAGGAACTATTCCTGAATACAGATGTCACATGTGGAGTCACACTACAGCCTCACCGAGTTCCTGTGACAGAGTCAGTGTGAAGCTTCTCTTCCTCTCCCCACTTCCCCCTTACACACTGCCTGACTCATAGGCTGCTAAGGGAAAGACAGGCAGGCTCAACATGCACTCACAGGACTGCAGCCAGCACAAGAGGATGGGCCTAGGTCCACTTGGACAATGCCCAGTTCTCCCAATGGCCAGTTCAGCCCTGCTACAGGTGAGCTGCACCTCCCACTGCAATGCATATCTTAATTGCATATCTTCCCGCATGCCAGCTGCAAAGCCTTTATGTGCCACAGCTGGCACGCATGCCATAGGTTTGCCATCTCCTTTCTAAGCTATGGTTTGAATTATTCTACACTATAGTATCCACTGTGCTGTATTATGGTTTCCACTGTGCTACATTATGATTTTCACTGTGTATCTTATAGTTTCCACCTTTGCTACACTAGTGTTTCTACAATATTGCACTATGGTTTCCAGTGTACTAATCTATGATTGCCTTGTGCTATATTATGGTTTCCATTATATTATACTATGGTTTTCACAGATCGACATTGTGATTTCCATTGTTGTTCTCTGTTTTACAAGGTACTACAATTGGGTTCCTACTCTGCTAGTCTATAATTTCCACTATAATACACAGTGGTTTCCACTTTGCTACACTATTTTTCCCTTTTTAATTTTGCTACACTATTTTCCCCTTTACAATGCTGTAGTTTCCACTATGCTACACTATTTTTCCCTTTTTAATTTTGCTACACTATTTTCCCCTTTACAATGCTGTAGTTTCCACTACGCTACACTATGTTTTCTACTTTGCTATACTGTGGTTTCCACTATAATTCAGTATGGTTTACAGTGTAATATACTACCCGTGGTGGGCAATCTGCGGCTCGCAAGCTACATGTGGCTCTTTACACTTTTAATTTGACTCTTCTGTGTGCCGGTTGGCCGCTCTGGGAGTCAGGACTCTGCTTCTAGCCTCTGTCAGTGCGCGCCCTGTGTGGCTCTCAAAATAAATTTCAATCGTAGTTTTGGCGAGATTTGGCTCAGTTGAAAAATAAAGGTTGCTGACCACTGTCTATACACCATGCTTTCGACCACACTATGCTAAACTTTGGTTTACATTTGATGGCTTTTCAGGGGCCAGACCTTGTTTTCTGGGATAACCGGGGCCACTCCTGCTAGAATAGGAGGAGATATCTCACTTCGCTAAACACATCATTTTAATATGGGGTGCTTGGTTTGTGACCAGCATTTGTTGTTCCTTAAACACTATGATCCCTAAGCACAAAAGCTGGAAGTAGTTTTGGAGTTTGGTTATGATCCCAAAACATCTACATGATCTTTTATTTCTACATTACATCTACATGACTTTTTAATATTTATTTTATGAGATATATGTGTTGTATAGATAACAAGTAAATGATTACTGTGCTTGCTATCATGGGAACACTTGGTAATATGCAGATATGCAAAAGACATCTAGAATGTAATTTCACAGTTTCCTGAGATTGTGTTTTCTCTCTCTTCCCCCAAACCTAGAATCATGATTTTGTGGATATTTATGTAATCATTCTTTAAATTAATATTCTATTTAATGTTTTACAACTATGGCAAATATTTTATATTACTCCTAATTTCACCAACAAGAAAATATCTTTACCATCAAGACAATATCTGTAAACAGAAATTTACAATTAACTATAGCTCAGTGTTGTAAAATGAATGTTTAGTTCTCACATGCATGATGTCACCTTGAATAACTCATTTGGGTACAGGCCTGTTTTGATGTGTTAACAACAGGGCTTAGTACAGAGAAACAGCTCTCTAGGCTTTGCCTCTAACAATGGTAGAACATGAGGGAGAGCTGAAACAACCAGACTCAACTCAGAAGTAACACATTTTCACTCTCCCACCCCTCCACTTCTCATTTCTTTCTTCTTTCTTTCTTTCTTTCTTTCTTTCTTTCTTTCTTTCTTTCTTTCTTTCTTTCTTTCTTTCTTTCTTTCTTTCTTTCTTTCTTTCTTTCATTCTTTCTTTCTTTCTTTCTTTCTTTCTTTCTTTCTTTTTCTTTCTTTCTTTCTTTCTTTCTTTCTTTCTTTCTTTCTTTCTTTCTTTCTTTCTTTCTTTCTTTTTCTTTCTTTCTTTCTTTCTTTCTTCCTTTCTTTCTTTCTTTCTTTCTTCCTTCCTTCCTTCCTTCCTTCCTTCCTTCCTTCCTTCCTTCCTTCCTTCCTTCCTTCCTTCCTTCTTTCTTTCCTTCTTTCCTTCCTTCCTTCTTTCTTTTCTTTCTTTCTTTCTTTCTTTCTTTCTTTCTTTCTTTCTTTCTTTCTTTCTTTCTTTCTTTCTTTCTTTCTTTCTTTCTTTCTTCTTTCTTTCTTTCTTCTTTCTTTCTTTCTTTCTTTCTTTCTTTCTTTCCTTCTTTCTTTATCTTTCTTTCTTTCCTTCTTTCCTTCCTTCTTTCTTTATCTTTCCTTCTTCCTTCCTTCTTTCTTTCCTTTCTTTCTTTCATCTTTCTTTCCTTCTTTCCTTCCTTCTTTCTTTCCCTTCCTTCCTTCCTTCCTTCCTTCCTTCCTTCCTTCCTTCCTTCCTTCCTTCCTTCCTTCCTTCCTTCCTTCCTTCCTTCCTTCCTTCCTTTCTTTCTTTCTTTCTTTCTTTCTCTCTTTCTTTCTCTCACACACATACACAAATAAACACATGTATGTACATATTTCACATATTCACATATTTCTTTGGTTAAACTATTTTTGTGACAAAACTATAAGTATAGGGCAGGGGTGAGGGCTTATCTTTTCAAGTCATGATTTAATTTAATCATGGAAGTGTGTGCATAGAGGAAAGTACAGGGAATTACATTTAGTGGATCACCAACTAAGAGATGGGAAATCTAAGAGGTCAAGAAATTCAAACATTAAATGACTGAAACCAAGCAGTTTTTAAAAATAAAAACAAGAAAGTACATGAATGGTTCACTCTGCAAAGAGATTGAGCTCTGAGAAGCAAATGGAAGACCTAGGGTAGGACTAGATGTATGCCCTTAACACCTGTTTTCTCAACACTTTGCAATAGAATGATCTAGAAATCCTAGTAAAGCCATTTTAATGGACAAATTCCATACATTATTTTCTTGTAGTCTGTTTAGTACCAAAAAATGAACTAAATAAAAATACAAAGCATTTATCACCTTGTTGAGTATGAGGATCTCACAGCTGCAAAGGATTTAATTAAAAGTTGATGATTTAATGGGCAGCTTGTATCTATGGCTTACTCTGGGGGGTTAGAGTCAATTTAAAACTGGGTTCCAAATTTTATTTTGGAACAGCATACTTATCATCACCAGGCAGAAAATACCCCAGAGGAAGCCCACCCATCCATGAATATGGGGGCTCTAAATCATGCAGTGGGAACAGCGCAACAGCCCAAATCTGCAAAGGCTTATTGTGGCTGCATCTGTGAAGGTTGAGTAAGGAGCAGAGAAGCCATCAAATATTTCCTATATGGGACACCAGGCCACTTTTTTCTCAGTGGATTTAGCTCTTTAGTTCCTCAAAGTCTGAGTGTTTTTTTTAAAGAGCTTCGTTTCTGTGTAGTAATACTGAAATGATAAAAATCCTCTCTTTTTATAGATTCAAATTTTGAGTGAACAAGAAAAACTGGCATTTTAGATTTCAAATCTCAAAATTTGAGAGATATCAACATTGTTCTTACCTCAGGATATGAAGTGGTTGCATTGACCCTGGCTTCTCTATTTGTCTCCTACTGTCTGATTTCAGATGTGCAGTTTTTGTGTACTAGTCTGTGTGGTATGATCTGTGTGGTCTGGTCTGTATGGCCCAGTCTGCATGTCCTGGTCTGCACAGGATAGGCCAGTAGTTATGACCTGGTCTGCATTTCACACAATCTCTGTAGCTTGGTCTCCGTGTGTTATTCTCACTCCAGTGCCTCTGATGAACAGCAGCTCATACCCTCTATCTATTCCTTCTGAACAAGATCATCTTGGATGGATTTGAACTACAGACAAAAGCAGTCAGATAATATACTTTGTTCAAAAAACAAAGCTGCAGGAAGAGCATGGCAATGAATCTGGCATGTTTTGTGGAAATTTTTCTCTGGTTAAGAAATAGCAGGGCTCCCAATGCTCTATTTAAGGCAATCTTTTTTTTTTTTTTTGTGCCATGCAACTTTTACAAGTCATTAAAATAATGGGTGAGATGCTGGAGCAATATTACAGAGGGTAGTATGTTTGCCTTATATGAAGACAACCCAAGTTCAATTCCAGACATCCCATGTTTCCCTGAGTCTTCAAAAAGTTATTCCTGAATGCATAACTAAAAATAACTCCCGATCACTGCTGAGTATGGCCCAAACCCATTAAATAAATATAAAAATTTTAGGTATGAGGAAGATTGATTTTCTTTTTTTTTTTCCTTTTTGTTTTTGGGCCACACCCAGCGGTGCTCAGGGGTTACTCCTGGCTGTCTGCTCAGAAATAGCTCCTGGCAGGCACAGGGGACCATATGGGACACCGGGATTCAAACCAACCACCTTTGGTCCTAGATCAGCTGCTTGCAAGGCAAACGCCACTGTGCTATCTCTCCGGGCCCCGGAAGATTGATTTTCTACAAGCCTGACTGTACTTGTTTGACAGCAGAAGTTGTACACTATAGCATAAGCAAAGGTAAAGCCAAACTTAGACAAAGGGCCGGCCACTTGTCCACTATAAGTAGACTACCTTTCTTGTTTTGAGCCATGCTATCAAAACTTCTGAATCATGGAGAGGGCCAAGGTCACAAGCTATGAAGCTCAGGCACAAAATCACAGATGAAAGAGTTGTAATGAGAAAATGGAGGACCAGTGGCTGCATGGTCCCTGCTCACCCCTACTTCTGCACATGCTGAGATTCCCCTTCTCTGGTCATGCTTGAGAGCCCCGTGCTGCTCCCCATTCCCATTTTTTTAAATTTTTATTGAAACCATTGTGAATAACAAGTCTTTAACAGTTGTATTTCAGGCATATAGTAACAGTGAATTAGGGCCATCCTCACCACCAGTACTGACTTCCCTCCACCATAGTTCCCAGCATACATCCCATAGCTTCATCTTTAGCTCCCTAGACTACTAGTGTAGCAGTTTCATTTGTATTTAGCTTATTATAGCTTGGATCTCTTGATTCTATTGTTGACTTTGGCTTGTGTATTTAGATCTGACCATTTCTTTTCCACTCAATGCTCCTGAGAGCACTTGGCCCTGAGTCCTATCCACTTTTTTCCTTTTTTTCAATTTGTAGGAAGACATAGAAATATAAGGCAGCACAAAATAATTTAAGTTCAAAGTTTTTTTTTATTTTTGGGCCACACCTAGTGACACTCAAGAGTTACTCCTGACTATGCACTCAGAAATCGCTCCTGCCTTGGGGGACCATACAGGATGCTTGGGAATTGAACCATGATCTGTTCTGGGTCAGCTACATTCAAGGTAAATGCCCTTACACTGTGCCTTTGCTTTGGCCCCCAAGTTCTAAGTTTCTATTAAAAAGGTGAAGCCCCTATCTATAAGATATAAATAAAATTAAAAGAAAAATAGAAAGGGGTTGAGAATTCTGCTCAGTTGTGATTGTCAAAGTCAGTCTTCTGTAATTAGATATCTTAGATTTTGCACAGATCCTAGGATGGAGCATAGTATAAAGTCTTTCTTTATGGTACCAGGAGAAGTTGTGATCAGTCGCAGTTTTCATTGTCAGTCTTCTGTAATTAGGGATCTGGTTTTGCACAGAAGACAGCATTGATTTCATCTTACCATTATGTGGTGAGGTAGGGAAACCTGTTCTTAGATCCAGTTGTTGCTATTTCCTTATTGTTATGGTATCATATGATCCTACCCAGGAGCAAGTTAATGTCAGAATGACATTAGGGCCTTCCCCAGGGGAGTTTTATTTTTAGTGCTGGTGCAGAAAACTGTGACAGTTCTAAGGTTGGAATTTGGGGTTTGTGGTTGGGTGGTTGATGTCCTTTCCATTGAGGCCTAAGCCAAATCCTTATGGCAAATGCTCAGGGTGGAAGGCACCCCTGCACTATAAAATTTATGGGTTCTTATCCCTATTAGTTAATAAATTATTTTTATACATAAAATTTCCCATCTTAGTATTTTTATGCAAAAAGAAACAATGCCGATTGTATGACTGGTGCATTTGGGGTGAAATATAACAAGCTATACAGTCTCTATGCCCTGGTTTTACTAAAATTTTCTACTAAGCAAATAAAAGAAAGGACAGGGAAGCTACCTCTACATATGAAAATAAACACTAGGAGTTATAACTATTAAGGAAGTGTAGCTATAGAATCATACAAGAAAAATATAAGTCTTTAGGTCATTTGAGATGGTCTGAGAGTGGATAAAATTCAAGCCACATTTTCATCCTGCACTGTGGTCTTTTGAAGTCTGAGAAATGGTTTGTAGAAATCAGTGATCAGGTAGTGTCCATGAGCTGGGGTCCCTCTGGAGCCGAATCCAGTAGCAACATTGCAGTGAGAGGAGGTGAGAGAAAAGGGGCTGCGTAGAATAAATCAGCAGGAGCAGAAGTTTCAGCTTCTTGCTGAGGTGAGAGATGGGTGCTGAGAGAGTTTCCTTTCACTTTGGGAGCCAGATGGTAGTTTACTGGGGCAGGAGAAAGGTTCCTGAGGAGTTAAGAGATGAGGGTAAGGAGGGTTAAACAGGGAGAAATAATGGATCAGGGTTTTGTAAGGTGGTGAATGGGAGGCATGGAAGGAGAAATAATATATAACAGGGACTATATACAATGTGGCAGGGATTGTGTACAATACAAGTTAGAAAGACATAGGAGTCCACCACATACACACTCATACCCACATATAGACAGCCATTGGAGATCTATTTATAGGTTGCAGTTGGAGGACTGATTGTTATGGGATGGGTCAGAGTGCTTACAAACAGGGGGCTGACACATCAGGGGAGGGTACAGGTTTTCCAATTTTTAGGCACGTCTTCAATGATTAGGGTAAAATTTGCTAAATAGAGCTTTGGAGGTTTGATTGTTCATGGAGCATTTTAGCATAAACATATTTTTTTCTAGCCCCTTTGAGACTGATTCATGGTTTTCTAAAAGAATGAGAGGGTTATTGGTGGGGTCAGGAATGAACATCATCTCTGAGCAAGGGTTTTAACCTGCTGGCTCACTCTCATTTCTTAGCTCACAATCTTTTTATGAGCTGGGAGTACAGGAGAATGTTAGCAAACTAAATCTATGTTAGAATAAGCAAAAAATGAGTGCAAACCTTATGTAGTCTTCAAAGAAAAATGCATGTGGCTTTGAGCCTATGGGACAATGAAGAACAATTTCCATGAAGATTTTGCTCTGCTCTTTCCAGGGATGAATAAAATGACATTAGCAATGATGAGTCCAGTGTCTGCTGATTCTCCTTGGCTGCAACTAGCCTATTCTGAGCATTTACAGTGTTTTGGGGTTTCTGAGTAAATTTTATTTTATTTTCCCTGGCATGTTTGCCTCACACAACTTTATATCCCTTACTCACTTCATGCTGTGAAGAATCTTGAAAATGTAAGCCTCAGATCAAATCTGAGAACATTTATTGTTTTGGGAAGTCTAAAGTTGCTTTTCCTATTGAAAAAAATACATTGTAAGAAAAATCTGTGTAGCACAAATATGTAAATTTTACAGACATGTAGGTTTATAACAGACATTTTACTTTGAATTGCTTTGTCTATTATAAGTTAAGGTTTTTTTTGTTTATTTTGGTGTTTTTTTTTTGTTTTTTGGGCCACACCTGGTGACACTCAGGGGTTACTCCTGGTTATGCACTCAGAAATCATTCCTGGCTTGGGGGACCATATGGGACATTGGGTGGATTGAACCACAGCCCATCCTAGGCTAGTGTGAACAAGCAGACGCCTTACCCCTTGCACCACCGCTCCAGCCCCTAAAAATTAATTTTTAATGGATTTTGTGTTAATGTTGGATACATGAGAAGATATGGAAAAAAGAAAAATCTCTGAGATGGGCAATACCATCACTGAAATACTAAAAATAAAGTTACAGGATCAACATGACAAATATCTGCACATGGCTCAACCTTCAACTCATCTTCAGAGCACATTTTAAGCACTCTACTGACAGTTTTAGATGTGTTGTATTTTCAGAACTCACAGAATCATAAAGTACTTCAGATATTCTATCTAATGTGGACACAAGCACATTTTTTAAAATCAAAGATAATGAGTTTTTCCAATTCAGGGGAGCTGTAATCAGTTTTTCTGAGGATTTTACTACTTACAGACTGTGGGTGAAAAGTACTGATTTTGAATCAATATAGAAGTGTTAGGGTAACTGGTAAATTATCATTTGTCTACAATTTAAAAATATATCTGAAATCACCTTTGGAATAACACCTTCTTTATGCGAATAAAGAAGAAATGACATATAATAAGTCTGTGATCACCAAATATGCACTTTTAGAGCCAAAAGTGTGTTAAACATTTTCTTTAACATTTAATATTTAAATGTCCTCTAAGAAAGGGGGATTAAAATAATGATCTCTGAAGGCTCATCTACAGAGGCATTTGATTATACTTTGCTTTAAAAAAAGCCTCTCTTGTCCATGCTGCTCCTACTAGCTAAGATCTGTACCTTGCATATGGTAATTAACCACTAATGACCATAGTCCCCAACAAGAACTATCTGAGATCCCTACATAAACTCATGAGCTCATGCAGAAATCACATACCTGTGTTTATTTACAGCATGTGCAAGACAATTATTCTACTTTTAGGTGTGGTGGGAAGAAATGATAAACGACTTGTCTCTCCAAATTTTAATAATACTCATAGCCTTTTGATGGGAAAGGACTTCCAGAAAAAAACAGAGAAATTTTCTAGAATCAGCTTTTGATTCTTTGGCTGCAATTTCACCACACTTAGGTAGACTGGAATGAATGCAATTAGACCCCATTATTTAATCCATTATTGATGAAAATGGATTAGTGGGGTCCTTCACTTTTTTCTAATAGGACCAATTTACTATTTTGAACTGTTCAGAGGATGCCAGTAGCATCTCAGCTCAGGAAGGCGGATTGAGTGTATAGGAATCCAGAGCTGCTGAGCTGTGCTACACTGCTATGATAATTTCAACATTGATTTTTGTACATCATTTCCTTACATTTCCTGCACCATCAGATAACATGCAGCATTATACCGTAGAGCACACTGATTCATAACTTATTCTCTGTAACTAGAAATGCCAAAATAAGATGGCAGCTTGTAAGATATCTACACATCATGAAGTAATTCACCTAGTTCTCTTAGCCATTATTTTATTCCAACATCTGGCCATATGGTAAGACCCATTGCTCAGATGAGTCAGGGAATTAAATCATCTTAATGAGATCATTAAGTATGGAGAGTCAGCATGTGCCTCACATTAGAAGACTTGGATTTTTCTTCTTTCATGGGTCATGATTTCTCAGCTTTTTGCCAAAGAAGCAAGTCACAAAAACATATGCTCAACTTCTTTGCCCCTCAAGGGCCATAATACAAGCTATCATCTCTCTTTATTAGTGTCCATCTCTTGCACCTCACCTCACACTCCCTACCAAGGGCTCCCCTTCTGCTTTGATTCCATCCAGTTCATCTACACTTGCTTCTTCACTGCAGTACTTCTTTCTGAAAGGAGGATAGTAAGCCTTTGCCATTGGGATCTTGTTTGTTGTACAATCTAAACATTCAACTCAGTTACACATCATCCTGGGCAAGAATAGTCTGTAAACTTTGGATTTTTTTGTGAGGAACTCTATTGAATTGCAATTTTAACTGTGATTTAATTGAATACTGTGCAGGTTATTGACATTTACCTTTCATTCACTTTTTGTTCTCTATGCCTTTATTTTTTAGGAATTTCAGTATAATATCCCAAATATGTATTTCCTTTTTTTCATTGCATCAGCCTAATTCTTAGACCTTAATAAATATCTGTAAATAAGTTACAATGAAAATTTTTCATGGAGAAAAGGAAGTAAAATATCAGTAAGGTTAGGCTTCACCTCTAAAGGGAGGTGTGTTTTGGGCAAAAACTAGTAGAGAAAAATCTCTGTCAAACTTGAAATATTGCCTCATTCCTTTTGCTGAATAAAGTTGTGAATTATTAATATAGCCATCCTATAACAACATATTGACTTCAGAGTTGTAAAGTGCCCTATTAATGTTTTTGTATTTTTATTTTGACCAAAGTGGATTACAAATCTTTCACAGTAATATTTTAGGTACATAGCGACATTGAATCATGGGCATTCCCACCACCAATGTTGTCCTCCCTCCAACCCTGTTCCCAGCATGCATCCCATATCCTCCAGTTTTCCCCCCCAGGCTGCTAGTATAAGTGGTCCCCTCTGTGTCTAGCATGTTGTAGATTGAGTATCAATTCTGTTGTCATTGGCTCTGGATTTGGTGTTTAAGTCTGATCATTTTTTTAATTTCTACTTAATGTTCATAGTCTGTTTGGTCTTGGTACCCTCCATTATTTCCCCCTCAATTTGTGAGGTGGAACAAAGTGGTTCAAGTTATGTGTTTCTGTTTGAAGGAAAGAAGAAAATAAAATACAATGGGGCAAAAATAAAACAAGCAAAAAATTGGAGGAGTCCTTTTAGAGGCTATAGATATCAATTTAAGAGAAGAAAGGAGAAAAGGAAGAAAAAATAACAACAATACTATTTTTTTTAATCAAACAAAAAACTGGAAAAGCATCATAGCAATAAAGACAACAACCACACAATAACCATGGTCCTGAAATAAAAACAAAGCACAAAAAAACCACTGAAAAGGAAACAACAAACAACAAAATAACAAGACCAAAAAATTAATTTTTGCTTCTCTTTCTTTTTCTTGCATAGGCACAGTAAATATTGGGGAGACTAGAAAGGGAATTTCCTTGGCTAAGAGATACAGGGTTTCTCTGCCCTTGAAATATACTGTCATGGGAATAACTACAGGCTCTGTACCTGTTCCTTTACTCTTCCCTAGGACCTTTAGCGGTTCTGGAAACTTTCCACTCTATCATGGATGATAAAATCCTGCCTCTGTAGCGAGAGATCTTGGTATTTGCACAGATCAAAGGATGGAGTCTAGGATGGAGTCTTTCTTTATAGTTCTAGAAATTCTATTCCATCACTGTTGTTTTAATCAGTCTTCTGTAGTTGGTGGTCTTGGTTTTTGCCCTGATCCTAGGATGAAGCATACCATATTAATGTTTTAAGAATTTCCTCTATTTTAATAGCAGTAAATTATTTAGGTATGTTAAAATACTTAGACTAATGAGTATAAATAGTATGTGCCATATCATATTTTAATTGGATGTTTACCTTATCGTGTGGAAAGCATACATTCATTATTTCAAACATAGTTATCCATGCATCTCATTCCTGACAGATCTGCACGCCATTTTTACACTTGATTTAGTCATTAAGGCATATGGCTGTGAAGGTTAATTGTTATTTGGAAATTGTCACATTTTATATGATAAATAGAAATATTTCTACCAAAAGGCATTCAATATGTTTGCCATGTATCCTTCATGGGCTTTTCTAAAGGGTTACTGTCCACTATCAGTCACAAACCCACCCAATAAAAAGTAGACTAGGGCAGAAATTTCTGAACATTATCTAATACCCTGATTCCTACTCAGAAAGAAGCTTACTCCTTGCTATTGGCAGGAAATACCCAAACAAAAACCTTCTCAATAATCTATGAATTTATTGGCCTATCACTCACAGTTCCATGAAGTGGGTAAATACAATGGTTGTGAAATAATACTGAAGGTTGGTCTTGGCCTAGGGCATGATTGAAGGACATATTTTGCTTACTCATTTAAAAATTAATTCCTGACACAAACAAACAAAAGACAAAAATAGTAATTCCTGAGGCTGGAGTGATAGCACAGTGGTAAGGTGTTTGCCTTGCATGCAGCCAAATTAGGACAGACCTTGGATCGATTCCCCCACCTTCCCATATTGTCCTCTGATCAAGGAGCCATTTCTGAGTAACCCCGAACCAGGAGTAACCCCAAACATCACAAGGCGTGGCCCAAAAAGCAAAAAAGCAAAAAAGAAATGAATCCCCATGGGTTATGAGTAAATTTTTCTGTAAAGTGAGGGTTGCAGCCTAGATAAGTTTGGAAGCCTCTGAACTAAATTATCTCTAAGTCATTATGTTGTCTAATAAAAATCTTAACTTTCACTGGCTCAAAGGAATCTCAGTAAAGCATAAGGTGGAAGTGGCTGATATGTGTAACACCTGAGGTTCTTTATTTGAGAGAAATAAAGAGGAACTCTTTAGGAACATTTAGTGGAAGAATAGGTTTGTGTATTTATACACCCAACCCACAGTGCCGCCAACCTAGTTGAGAAGATGGACTAGATTTTGGGAGGAAATCTGGAGGGGAGGAAACCGGTGGGGAGAACTTGACACTGGCTGTGAGTTGGAACATTATATGCATAAAACTCAACTATAAATAACTTTGTAACTTTGTAACGCATAATACCTTAAGAAAAAAATTAAATAGTTCCTAATGGAGTTGCCCTCAAGTGGGCAGAGTGAGAGTAGTGTTTTTTTCTGCAAGATTTAGATCCAAAATAGATATCCAAACAAAAAAATGAGCCCTTAGGAATATATACCCAGAAAACTACCCCTTTTCATTATTAAAGATGTGTACAGACAAGTATATTCTGCAATCTCCTGCAGGCTACTAATGAAGGTCTCAAAGGCTTCCTTGTGGATTTCTAGACTAGCATTCTCAAATAAAAGGAGAATTTAAATAGGTAAAATGTAGCTTTAAATATGTTTTTATCCTCAGATATAAATTGCTATTTTTTATCCCCCAAAAATGCCATTTAAAATACTTTATTTAAATCTCAAATGCACAAAGAAAGAAGGATCAAAAGATAAGAGAGCTGGGTATAATAAAACATAATGTAGGTGAGAAAGCTACACTTTGAACCATTTAATTTCTTTCAAAATAAGCACAAGTGTAATTCTTGATACTTCTCCATAAATAAGTAAATAAATTTCTCCATGCATGCAGGAGGTTTACAGTGATATAACCTGTCATTATTTGAGCAGGAATAAGATTCCCTGCAGTAAGAAAGAATAAAATGTGACAGGGAAAGTTGGTGGAACATCATTTCACTCAAATGAAAACATCAGGAGGGACCTCCATATGTTTATCTGGATAAGAAACACCAGTTCTGCACTATTCCATTCCGTATTCTGAGAAAGAGGTATTATGGATCTATATTATTAGTTCTAGTAAAATTAATGTGTGCCACGAATTGGGGAGCAGGGAGAGATAATTAGGAGTGTTGGGACAAAGAAACTATTCTCTGATGCTGATACATGTTATTTGTCAAAATGCGTGGGATGCAGAGCCCAAGCCTGAGCTCTCAGGAAACTGTGGACTCAAGCTGACTCTAGTTCATATTGATACAAGACTTCATATTGATACAAGACTTCAGCAGAAGGAAGGTCACACAGGAATATAAGGAAGCTTGTCCCAATTCAGTTTCAGATTTGCATTTGAACCTAAACATCACCTATATTCTCCTTGAAAGGGGAGGGGAAAGAGCAAACGAACAAAAATAGTGATCATCTGGTGTAACTCTGAGGTATTTGGTTTTCAGATCTTAGCTTAAATATCAACAAAAAGGTCTTTCTATCTTCATTGAGGGGAATCCATACTTCTCTTGTTCATTCTATGTAATATGCATAAAATTATTAAGGAACTAACTTTAGGAAATTTAAAATTACAGATAAAACTGCCAGTTGGGAATAAAATAGTCTTGGAAGAAATATATAAATGCTCCCAGTTATTTTGACAAATTGTAGAGATGACTAAAATGCTTACATGTGAGACTTATTTTTAAAAAGAAAAAAATTTTTATGTTTGCTTATAAAATATAAAATAACAACCCCAGGTGTCCTGCGTATTATGGATGATCATTATCAGAAGAGCTTGCTGACCTCTGGCCCTCCAAAGCCAGTGCTCACAGCATGACTCCTACACTTTGGAGGTTATGGAGGCCAATAAACATGAAACCTCATTTTGAAAAACAAAATTAATACTAAGTCAGATAGAAAGGTTGCACAGGAGCCAGTGGGGTGCCATTCTGGTTTCTCTGGATAGGCTGTGGGTGAGGAGAGGAAAACAAAAAAAACTCAGGGTTTTCTTTCTCTCCCCTTTTTCGTTTGGATTCTGTGTTGAAAGTAAATGTGAGCAAATGCCTTTTTTCTTCATTTCATAAAGCAGGTGTGGGTACCTGAAGAGACAGAGGAGCTCAGACAGCTTGGGATTATGGGAAAGCATGTATTTGGGGCGGGGGAGATCACACCCGTCAGCGCTCAGGAGTTACTCCTGGCTCTGTGCTCAGAAATTGCTTCTGGCAGGCTCTGGGGATCATATGGGTTGCCGGGATTCAAACCACCATCCTTCTGCATGCAAGGCAAATGCCCTTCCTCCATGCTATCTTTCCGGCCCAGGAGAGTATGTTTTATAGACCAAAATGACAGAGGTCATTAGGACAGGGACTTAGGAGTTAGGGACTGTGGTCTTAGGGACATCTTGGGCCTGGTAAGGTAACCAGTATACAACAATAAATGAACCCCTTCCTTGGGTGGGAGTGCTAAATGGAGAAACTGAGCCACACCTGGGTTTGGAGAGAGAAGTCTGGACATGAGCAATTCCATTTGGATATCATCTAGTTAGTTCCCATTAGTAAGAATAAATGACCCTACAGCTCCAAGAAAGACTGCGTGGCTACATATGGAGCAAGAATTTGTCCTGGCCCTATGGGGCAAGCCTTGTAAGGAGGCCACATTGATACTTGGGCCCTGAATTGGTTAAGTGGTCTTATCTGAAACTCAGGATCCATCACCCTGCTCTTTCCAAGTGGGACCCTGTGGTATTTTCATTCCCTATGATTCAGTGAGTGATGGAGCTCTCAGGTTTGTTGCTGTTGTTTGAATACAAAGCTTTTTTTAATCTTTGCATGACTAAATTTCATTACCCTGCACTTATTTTAAATATTTACATAGATGGTAAGCTCAGTGGTCAGAAGCATAGAAACAGATTAATTTATGTACTCCTTTGATCACCATTGAGGTTTAGCAGTGAACTGCTTCACCTGCCTGGTTAAGTTCATTTGGAGTAGCCCTCAGGGGCCCAAATATCATCAGGAACATCCTTTCCAAACAATATGACTAAAAGTAAACTTGCATTACCAACCTTCCTATGACTTGCTAATTTTTTATATAACTGATGTAAGTTGAATTTACATATTGATGCTTATTCTGGCAGAGCTAGAGGGACAAGGAAGTGTCTTTTATGCACTCAGACTTCTTTGTTCATTTTCATTCTTTAAGGAATAGTTATTGAAGTATAGGAACTATATTTTTCACTTTTGAGATCACCATTGCATCAATACATAAATTATATTATAATCAATAATTACCTTTAATTATCTGAGAAAATATGCTGTGTTAAAAAGCATGTTTATATATGTGCACATACATATGCTTAGAAAATTTAATTTTACGAGTACAATAGTGTTATCTTAATAGGTTAAAGATTAATTTGTTGGGGCTGGAGAGATAGCACAGTGGTAGGGTATTTGCCTTGCACACGGACGACCTGGGACAGACCCGGGTTCAATCTCCAGCATCCTATATGGTCGCAGAGCCTGTCAGGGGGGATTTCTGAGTGCAAAGCCAGGAGTAACATCTGAGAGTTGCTTGGTGTGCCCAAAACAAAAAAATTAATTTGTTTATTATTTAAGAATTTTAAACTATGTATTGTCCTAAAGTTAGGTCATAATTGGTTCATGTAGTTTGCAATGCTCTCCATATTTATCAGTGCATTTTCTTTCTTTTTTTTTTTTTTTGTGGTATGACCTGAGAACCTGAAGTTGGTTGTTGGATTTACAATAATTTCCCAGACTCTAGTCACATTGCATTTTGTTCTTTGCTGGCCAGATATACTCTTCCTCATGAAGTTCTTATGGATAATAGTATGTATTTGTAGGTATCTTACTATTACAGTATCATTTTTTATATTTAAAATTTTTTCCTTATCAATTATCTTATCTATCTGAATGGTAAATCCTGATGTCAAATAGTCTACCTAAATATCTTGAATACAGGAACAGAATTAGATAAAAGCCTTGCACTTGAGAGCTCATATTTTAATTTAAAACTTTTTAATGTAATTTTTTATATTTACATAAAATTAGTCTGTATTCTAAGAAACTTTCAGATTATAATTTAAGCAATTTATTTAAAGATCTGAAACTAATCAGGAGAATTTTATTCTTTTTCTAAAATTGAAATTGACCATTGTTATTTTTGAATTCCTATTTTGTATAATATCTATATTTAAGCACCTTGATTACAGACATGATTGTAGTTGGGTTTCAGTCATATAAAGAACATCCCCCCTTACAAATGCAACATCCCCATCACAAATGCCTCTTCATGTAACTTCCCCCCTGGCCATTATTCAAGACAGGTGTTCTACTTCTCTCACTCATTTGTTGTGATAGTTGTCAGTGTAGTTATTTCTCTAACTGCACTCACCACTCTTTGTTGTGAGCTTCATATCCTGAGCTGATCTTTCCAGCTCTCATCTCTATTGTCTCTGGACATTATTACAATAATGTCTTTTATTGTTTTTAAAACCAATAGATGAGTAAGACTATTCTGTGTCCATATCTCTCCCTCTGACTTATTTACTCAGCATAATAGATACTATGTACATCCATGTATAGGAAAATTTTGACTTTATTTCTCCTAACACCTGCATAATATTCCATTGTATATGTGTACCATAGTTTCTTTAGCCATTCAAATCTTAAAGAGCATCTTGTTTTTTTTTCCCCAGAGTGTGGCTATTGTAAATAACATTACAATGAATATAGGTGTGAGGAAAGCACTTTGAATTGTATATTTTTTGTTGGAGAATGCGGGCAATGATGAATTGTATTTTTGTGTTCCTAGAGTATATCCCTATGAATGGTACAGCTGGATCATACGGGAGTTTAATTTCCAGTTTTTTTTATTTAATAATATAATTTTTATTTTGATCATAGTGGCTTACATATTGTTGACAATAATATTTTAGGTATATATTTACATAAAATCAGGGGGGATTCCCATCCCTAAATTGTCCTCCCTACTCCTCCGTTTTTGTCCTACCTCCCATTTCCTCTTCCCTCACTTCCAGGGCGTCTAGAATATGTGGTCCCCTCTGTATCTAACCTACTACTTAGTAGTCTTGCATTAGTTTGGTCTTGATGCCTCCCTTATTTCCCCCTCTAAGTGGGGGCAGGGCTAGCTAGTTCAAGTTGCGTGGTTTTGCCTGAAAAAGAGAAAATAAATAAACTGGGAGTAAGAGTCTAATACCCCGAAGATGGGCTGAATCCTTCTAGAGGTTCTCATCATCGATTTGGGAAATGAATGAGAAAAAGAAGGTGAAACACTCCACCAGTACCAAAAGAAATGTCAAATATCCAGTGAGGACTCCAGCTATATCGATAAGCACCACAAAAAAAAAACAGATAAAAAAAACAAAACAAAACAATACAAACAAAAAACAAAAACAAACAAAAACAAACAAAAAAACACGCCGTGGTCTTGAAATAAGAAACATGGCATAGCACATATCGAAAGAAAAGAAAGGAAGAGAAAAAAAAATAAGGATAATTGGGGACAACAATTTCAATAATCACATCCAAACAGAGAAATCAACCAAAATAGCTAGGTAAATAATAATAATAATAATAATAATAATAATAATAATAATAATAACAAATGAAGGTAATATATATATATAAATAAATGTCCAAGGTTTTGTGTTTTTTAAAGATCTCGATATTGTTTTCCATAAAGACTGGTATTCCTACCAGTAGTGAATGATAGTTTCTTTCTCTTCATTTCCCTGCCAGCACTGATTGCTCTTGTTCTTTGTGATGTGTGCCAGTCTTTGTGCCATGAGATGGTAACTCATTGTTGTTTTTATTTGGATCTCCCTGATAATTAGTGATGTAGAGCATTATTCATGTGCCTTTTGACCATTTTTATTTCTTATTTGTTTATCTCTGCTTCCACTTGTTTGAAGAGTGCTGCTTCCTCCATGAAGATACCTTTAGTCTTAATGTCATGAAGTGTTTTACCTATGTGTTGTTCTATATACCTTAAAGTTTTTGGGTCTGCTATCAAAGTATAATTCATTTGTATTTGATCTTTGTGCATGGTGTTAGATAGAGGTCTGAGTTTGCTCTTTTGCAAGTGGCTGACCAGTTATCCCAACACCACTTGTTGAAGAGGCTTTCCTTGCTCCATTTTGCACTTATTGTCTCTTTATCAAAAATTAATTGATTAAACGTCTGGAGAACATTCTCTAAATACTCATGACTATTCTTCTGATTTGAGGGTCTGCCTCTATTTCTATACCATGCTGATATTATGACTACTGCTTTGTATTACAACTTAACATTGGGGAAAGTGATGTCTCCCATATTTCTTTTTCAAAGGATTGCTATAGTTATTTGCCAATGAGTATTGTTCCAAATAAATTTCCGCAGTGTTTGATCCACTTCTTTGAAGAATGTCCTGGATATCCTTAGAGGGATTTTATTAAATCTGTACAATGCTTTGGGAGTATTGACATTTTAATGATGTTAAACCAGTCAATCCATCAGCAGGGTATGTTTCTCTATTTCCTTCTGTTCTCGTTTATTTCTTGAAGTAGGGTTTTATAGTTTTCTTTGTATAGGTCCTTCACATCTTTAGTTGATTTCAAGTTCTTTGAGTTTATGTGACACTAATGTGAATGAGATTGTTTTTTTAATGTCCATTACTTCTCTATCACTATTGGTGTACAAGAAGGTCATTGATTTTTGTGTGTTAATTCTGTAGCATGCCACTTTGCTATATGAATCTATTGCTTATGAAAACTTTTTGGTAGAGTCTTTGGGGTTTTATAAATATAGTATCATGTTATCTGCAAACAGTGGGAGTTTCATTTCTTCCTTTCCTATCTGGTTGCCCTTGATATACTTTTCTTACCTAATCATTATGGCAGGAACTTCTAGCACTATGTTGAATATGATTGGTGACCAAGGAAATCCTTGTCTTGTACCAGATTTTAGAGGAAAGGCTTTTAGTTTATCTCCATTGAAAATAGTATTTGCCATTGGCTTGTGGTAGATGGCCTTGACTATATAGAGAAAAGTTCTTTTAATTCTCATCTTGATGTGAGATTTTATCTAAAAGGGTGTTGAATCTTATCAAATGATTTCTCTGCATCTATTGATATGATTGTTTTTTTTCATTTTTTATTTTATCTCTGACCCATTGGTTTTTCAGTAGTAAGCTGTTTAATTTCCAGGTGTTAACGTGTTTCTTCTGTGTTCCTTTGTAGTTTACTTCTAATTTTAGTGCCTGTGATCTGGGGAGCTAATCTGTACAATTTTTATCCTCTTGACTTTATGGAGATATGTTGTATCAGTCATTATGTGGTATATTCTGGATAATGACCTATGTGCATTGGAGAAGACTATGTATCCAATATTCTGGGGATGGAGTGTACTATAAATATATATATATATATATATATATATATATATATATATATATATATATACTAGTCCACCATCTTCCATTTTTCTTCTCAGAGCTAGTATATTCTAATTGGGTGTCAGCCTGGTTGACCATATACGGGGTGACAGGACAGTGTTGAAGTCTCCAACTATTATTGTGTTGCTATTGATATCTTTTTTCAGATTTGTCAACAATTGTATTAAATATTTTGCTGGTCCCTCATTGGGTGTGTATATGTTTAGGAGTGTAATTTCTTCCTGTTGTACATATCCTTTGATTAGTATGAAATGTCATCTTTGTCCCTTATAACTTGTTTACAAACATTATTGTAGTTGGGTTTCAGTAGTGACTTAATTTTTAATGGCTGCATAGTATTTCATTATGTAACCATATCACAGTTTTTAGCCCCTCATATGTTCGATGACATTTAGATTGTTTTTAGGTTCCGACTATTGCAAATAGTGCTGCATCAAATGTAAGTATGCAGAAGGCTGTTCTGCATGGTGTTTTTGGTTTCTAGGGTGGACCACAGATGTGGTGCTGTGGTTTGTGTAGCAGCAAGAAGGTATCATTTATCTGAATGAAGTCTCTCAAAAGGTATACTAGTGCTAGCTTTATGATCCAGGTGATCTCTCTAAATCATGGGGCAGGGTATATTACTAGGAGTGGTATTGCTGGATCATCTGGAAGCTCACTTTCTAGTATTGTAAGGAATATCCATATTGTTTTCCAAAAAGGCTGAACAAGTCTAGATTCCCACCAGCAGTGAATGAGAGTCTCTTTCTCCCAGCATCTGTGCCAACACTTGCTGTTCCTGTTTTTTGTTATGCAGGTCAATCAGTCTCTGTGGTGTGAGAAAATATTTTATTATACCCTGGTGATTGGCCACCTGTATTTTTTTTTGAGGAAATATATTTCTTCTCTCCATTTTTTGAATGAATGAGATCTTTTTCTTGCTAAACTCCAAGGTACTGATAGAGCTTAGCATGAGTTTCTTCTTTTTAACAAAAATATAAAGATTAATATCTAATAATTTTGTATTTATGAAATGACATAGTGTATGGCTATCTTGAACAAGCTACAGGCTAGATAAGAAGGTTCTTACACCCCTCTATTGTCTTGCTTTGATGCTGCTTTCTAAGGTGAAATTTCTGTTCACAGCCTCTATCTGACATGAGAAATTCTGGGTGGTCAGCTTTGGATTATATTCCACCCTAAGTTATGCTCTGGAGGATTTTCGAGTTTCTTATTTCACAGAAGAACCAGGGCAGAGGTTTGTAGGCACACTCAGGAAGTGTCAGGGCAAAAAGAGGTTTGGGAGCCTTGTGCACAGCCACTTCCTATATACTGACTCCTTGGGACAAACATCTGTCCAGCAGTCAGTGGACCACAAATGTGGTACTGTGGTTTGTGTAGCAGCAAGAAGGGATCATTTATCTGAATGAAGTCTCTCAAAAGGTATATTAGTGCTAGCTTTATGATCCAGGTGATCTCTCTAAATCATGGTGCAGGGACTGGCCTAGTCAGCCTGTCTGAGGTACCAGAGTTCTTCTGCCAAGAAATTCTGCAGGCCTCTGATTTTGAACAAGATTTGCTGGAGATAAGACTATGCATCTTCTAGAGTTATTTCAGGCTCCCCTATGAAAACACTTCTAGCTTTTGATGGGTAACAGGGCATATGGTAGATACTTATAGAATGGTAAAGATTACTTTACTGAGAAAAATCCAATCCATGGGGAAGGAGAACAGTGAAATCAGTGAATTAATTTCTTTTGCCAGTAAAATAGAAAAGTTCTAGTGAAGAGAGTGGCATGATCTCATAGGTTTCTTAAATATGTTTGATGTTGTGTCCTGTCTCTCTCTGTCAAAGATCACCTGACACAAGTTGGAGCAGTACCTGTTCCCAATCATCAGCCACCATGAGCAGATCTAAAAGCTGAGGGCGGAGCATATGCAACCATCCTGATAACAGAATGCACAAGTCTATAGTCTTACAGAGAATCTAGGACTCACGTCATAGAGCTGATAGGAATTGGTCACATCCCAGACATCTTTAGAAGATAGAATTAGCAACTGTACTAGTGATTTTTATTCTAATTTTCTAATGTTTTGGATATAATTGGCATGTATATGAGTTCCAGGTGTGTGAAAGCATGATTTTCTGCTTGTACAGTTTGTAAAATGATCACTATACTACTGTCTATTTATGTCAGTCCCACACATGATGAGAATATGCATCTCACAGCTTGCCTTTGAACAAAAACTTCCACAAATTGCTCTCAGTGACTTTAAATGTCTATATAGAATATGTCCTGTAGTGATCATGTGCCATGATTTCCCAGGAGCTTTCTAATACAGTTTATCACACTGTATTATACCACAATGAAACTGGAAACATTGTGTCCCCAATCAAAAGTCCAAGGGAGGGGGGATATTGGATGCATACCGGGAACGGTGATGGAAGGAGGACAGCTTTGGTGGAGGGAATTCCCCTGATTCAATGTCAATATGTACCTAAAATATTACTGTGAAAGATTTGTAATCCACTTTGGTCAAAACAAAAATTATTATTATAAAAATAAAAAAAGAAAAGAAAAGAAAAGTCTGGGCCACCCAACACCATGATCAAACCCTTCAGCCTGCTTTCCTTACTCTATCTTTCTAGTAAAAATTTCTTCTGGCAGTTCAAGTTTTATTTATTATTAAATTTATTAAATTTTCATAACTTATACAAAATAAATATGCATATCACTTATTTTCCTCCACCTCAATTATTTCACTGAGCAAAAGTGTTCATAAAACCCTAAGATTAAATTCTTCATATGTTCCAAAGGGCATATTTGATATTTTTCAAAAATGATTATTATCCCAATGTATATATACCAGGCATGGTATTAATACTCAGAATATACAAGGAGCTCAGAAAATGCAACAGCAGCAAGTGTTTAACAAATGGACATAGGGCCTACATGGACTCTTTTTCAAAGAAGATGAGCAAGTGCCCACAAGCTCAGGAAACATGCTTATCATGTTGTATTGTCAGGGAAACAGAAACAGTGAAAGATAACATTACACATGGGAGGGGGAGATGGTTCTTGAAATATCAAAAACAAGTGTAGGATGTAGAAGTAAAAGAAGAGCCTGGAACACTGTGATGGGATTGGAAGCTGGTTATGGAGGCTCCTTAGAAATTACTGTTTATTTCAGTATCTAAATTCTGTGAGTGTAATATCACACTACTTTTGTACAGAGAACATGAAAATGATGTCATGAAAAGATGCTCAGATCCTACCTATTCCCAAAATTACGAGACAGTCTAGTGCAGAGGAGTGATTATTTGGTCACTGTCTCAAGTCTGATGAGAATTAAAGATCTGTACTTGATGCAGAATCTCAAATTCCATGGGAAGTGCTAGTAAAGGTGATAGGGCCAGATAATGAGGAGAAGGCATAGCACTGGGGGAGAGGATGGAGCTTAATATAAAATCTACATTATAGTGTATTCTTTTTTTCCAATTCAAGAAGGATATGTAAGTGAAAGTTTCTGAGAAGACTCTCATAGCTACAACTTCAAGATATAGAAATTTTCCTGTATAGAGAAGTTAGAATGCTTGCTTTACACACAGCTGATGATTTGATCCCAGCAATATGTGGGGTCTGAACAACCTCTCTAGTGACATCCATGAGCCCATAGCCAGAGTAAACTCTGAGCACTGCTGGATATGTCTCTAAATCTAAGAAATAGGTCCTTAACATTTTTAGTCAAGTTGATTCCAAGATATTTGCATTCGTGTGGAACTATTGGGAATGGGGTTCTTTTCTTAATGTCCATTTCTTCCTTAGTACTATTGGTGTATAGAAAGGCCATTAATTTCTGTGTGTTAATTTTGTAGCCTGCCACCTTGCTATATGAGTCTATTGTTTCTAGAAGCATTTTGGTAGAGATTTTAGGGTTTTCTAGGTAGAGTATCATGTCATCTGCAAACAGCGAGAGCTTGACATCTACCTTTCCTATATGGATTCCCTTGATATCTTTTTCTTGCCTAATCCCTATAGCAAGTACTTCCAGTGCCACGTTGAATAGGAGTGGTAAGAGAGGACACCCCTGTCTTGTGCCAGAATTTAGAGGGAAGGCTTTTAGTTTTTCTCCATTGAGGACAATATTTGGCTTTGGCTTGTGGTAGATGGCCTTAACTATATTGAGAAAGGTTCCTTCCATTCCCATTTTGCTGAGAGTTTTGATCAAGAATGGGTGGTAGACCTTATCAAATGCTTTCTCTGCATCTATTGATATGATAATGTGATTTTTATTTTTCTTGCTGCTGATGTTGGTATTATGTTGATAAATTTAAGGATGTTAAACCATCCTTGCATCCCTGGGATGAAACCTACTTGATCGTAGTGGATAAACTTCTTAATGAGGCACTGAATTCTATTTGCCAGGATTTTGTTGAGTATATTTGCATCTGCATTCACCAGCGATATTCTTTTTGGTAGCATCTCTGTCTGGTTTAGGTATCAAGGTGATGTTGGCTTCATAAAAACTATTTGGAAGTGTTTCCATTTGTTCAATTTCATGAAAGAGTCTTGCCAGGATTGATAGTAGTTCCTCTTGGAAAGTTTGAAAGAATTTATTAGTGAATCCATCTCGGCCTGGGCTTTTGTTTTTGGGCAGAAATTTGATTACCGTTTTAATTTCATCAATGGTGATGGGGGTGTTTAGATATGCTACATCCTCTTCCTTCAACCATGGAAGATTATAAGAGTCCAAGAATTTATCCATTTCTTCCAGGTTCTCATTTTTAGTGGCATAGAGTTTCTCAAAGTCGTTTCTGATTACCCTTTGAATCTCTGCCATATCAGTAGTGATCTCTCCTTTTTCATTCCTAATACGAGTTATCAAGTTTCTCTCTCTCTCTTTCTTTGTTAGTTTTGCCAGTGGTCTATCAATCTTGTTTATTTTTTCAAAGAACCAACTTCTGCTTTTTTTGATCTTTCGGATTGTTTTTTGGGTTTCCACTTTGTGATTTCTGCTATCAGCTTTGTTATTTCCTTCTTTCTCCCTATTTTTGGGTCCTTTTGTTGAGCACATTCTATTTCTATGAGCTGCGTCATTAAGCTACTCAGGTAAGCCCCTTCTTCCTTCCTGATGTGTGCTTGCAAAGCTATAAATTTTCCTCTCAGTACTGCTCTTGCTATGTCCCATAAGTTTTGATAGTTTGTGTCTTTATTATCAGTTGTTTCCAAGAACCTTTTGATTTCCTCCTTGATTTCATCTCGGACCCACTGGTTATTCAGTATGAGGTTGTTTAACTTCCAGGTGTTAAAATTTTCTTCTGTGTCCCTTCGGAATTCACAAATAATTTCAGAGCCTTGTGGTCAGCGAAGGTAGCCTGCAATATTTCTATACTCTTGATATTATGGAGGTATGTTTTATGTGCCAGCATGTAGTCTATCCTGGAGAATGTCTCATGTACATTGGAGAAGAATTTGTATGCAGGTTCCTGGGGATGGAGTGTCTTATATATTTCCTCTAGGCCTCTTTCTTCCATTTCTCTCCTCAGGTCTAGTATATTCTTGTGGGGTTTTAGTCTGGTTGACCTACCCAGTGTTGACAAAGCTGTGTTGAGGTCCCCCACAATTATTGTGTTGTTATTGATATTATTTTTAAGATTTGTCAACAATTGTATTAAATATTTTGCTGGCCCCTCATTCGGTGCATATATGTTTAGGAGGTTGTAAGGTTGTCCCTTACAACCTTCCTGAGTATAAAGTTTGCATTATCTGATATTAGTATGGCCACTCCAGCTTTTTTATGGGTGTTGTTTGCTTGGATAATTTTTCTCCATTCTTTTATTTAGAGTCTATGTTTGTTCTGACTATTCAGGTGTGTTTCTTGTAGGCAGCAGAAGGTTGGATTGAGTTTTTTGATCCATTTAGCCACTCTGTGTCTCTTGACTGGTGCATTTAGTCCATTGACGTTGAGAGAAAGAATTGTCCTGGGATTTAATGCCATCTTTATATCAAAATTTGGTGTGTCTTTTGGTTAGTCTTGTCTTAAATTAGGTCTTTCAGTTTTTCTCTTAAGACTGGTTTTGAATCTATATAGTTTCTGAGCTGTTTTTTGTCTGTGTAACCATGTATTCTTCTGTCAAACTGGAAAGTAAGTTTTTCTGGGTACAGTAGTCTAGGTGAAGCATTCATTTCATTCAGTCTTGTCACAATATCCCACCACTGCTTTCTGGCCTTGAGTGTTTCTGGTGACAGGTCTGTTGTAATTCTCAAGGATGTTCCCTTGAATGTAATTTCCCCTTTTGATCTTGCTGTTTTCAGAATTCTGTCTCTATCTGTGGGATTCATCATTGTGACTAGGATGTGTCTTGGGGTATTTTTTCTGGGGTCTCTTTTGGTTGGTACTCTTTGAGCATGCAGGATTTGATCACAGATATTCTTTAGCTCTGGAAGTTTCTCTTTAATGATGTTCTTGACCATTGATTCTTCCTGGAAATTTTCTTACTATGTCTCTGGGACTCCAATGATTCTTAAGTTGTTTCTGTTGAGCTTACCATAGACTTCTATTTTCATCTGTTCCCATTCTTTGACTAATTTTTCCATTGTCTGTTCATTTGCTTTAAGTTTTTTTTTTCCAATCTCTCCCACTGTATGGAATTGTTATTTATCTCATCTTCCACAGCACCAATTATATTCTCAGCTTCTGTTACCCTGTCCCAGAGCTTATCCATTTTGTCATTCACTTCTTTTACTGACTTTTTCAGGCCTGTTAGTTGACATGTTACTTCAGTTTGGAGTTTTGTGATTTCTGTCTTCATATTTTCTTGGTTCTTGTTAGTGTTTTGTTCAACACGATCCATTGTTTCTTTGAGATCTTTGAGCCTCTTCCATATTGCTTGTCTAAAGTCCTTATCTGAGAGGTTGATTAGTTGGTTGGTCATTATCTGGTCATCAGAATTATCATCTTCATTCTCTATGTCTGATGCTGGCCTGCGTTCTTTCCCCATTGTCACATTTCTTTGTAGGTTTTTCTACGTGTTGTGGTGGTATTCATTGGCTAAATGATGTATGCAGTCACACTCCTCTGGCTCCACCTTTTTTGGGCGGGTCGACTTGCCTCCAAAGGAGGGGAGTCCTTCATAGATGAAGCCTCTCACAGGATCAAATCTAGTCCGGAGAGAAATGCTGGGCTTCAGTGATCCAGCACAGTTCTTAGTGTAATTTTTCCTTCTTGTTGCAATGGTGTTCTTTCCTTAAAAAGAGCGCATAGCTGCGTAGAGAAGCAGAGCAGCCATGCTCTTCTGGAGCCTCTTTTCAGCCCACTCCCAAGAGTTTCACGCGACAGTACAGGAGACAGACACACACAGGCAGCACTCACAATTTTTCACAGTCGGGCCCCACTGGGCAGGCGTAGTTTCGTAGATTTTCCCAGCCTGATGTCACAAACAGGAGACCTGGCTTCTGCAAAGTACTGTTTATAGCCAGTTTTCACGTTATGAAGCAGTTCCTTGGCGTTCCCGCCCTAGAATGAGCTTCTGGGAGAGCGAGTTTTCTGGAGCCTCTTTTCGGCCCACTCCCAAGAGTTTCATGCGACAGGACAGGAGACAGAGACACACACAGGCAGCAGTCACAATTTTTCACAGTCGGGCCCCACTGCTCAGGTGTAGTTTCGCTATTGTTATTTTTACTTATATTTTGCTGAGAGCTTCTTAATGTGTAGAGAGTTGGAAGACATAATCAACCAGTTAAGTACTCTGGCCAACACATACCAAGGATTACTAGGACCACAACCAGCATTACTGTGGACTCTGTGTTATGATAGGAATTAAAGTAAGAGTCTCATGTAAAGCAAATTGTACTCCATCTTTGGAGTTTTGTTTCCCAGTTCCCTTACATTTTGACATGACAAGCAATGTGTCTCTGTATTCTTGTTAAATATTGTTGTATCCCAATTATTTACAAAGCTAAGAGATGAAAGGTAAAAATTGTAAAACTATACCCTGTAACCTTATAAAGTCAGGTGTCATCTGGACTTTCTTTACCCCTTTGGTTCACATTACTTATCATGTGCCAGTACCCAATAGCCCTTGATGCTAAGTTCAATGCAGAAAAAAGTGTCTTTCACAGTATTGGCTCAATCAGGATCTGCCTCATTTTTTCTTCCCTAGTGACCTCTAGAAGCATTTTTTTTCTCTGTGATCATTTCCTCTGTGCCTTACTTAAAATGCCTTTTCCTTCTTTTGGTGCCATCAAGGTGCCCATGGAGATTTGTTCCAAATGACTGCAATGATTGATTAATGTACTGATATTCTGATAGAGTGGTGGTTAGAAACTGCACCTTGTGTGAGGTAATAACAATACTGAGATGATGCCCTGTGGAATATCCCAGTCAGGCTGAGTTTGACTCTGAGAGTATATTCAGGAGATTGAGAGGTTTTGTGGATCCTAGCCTAGGAAACCACATTGTGTAACTTGTTTTCAGAGCATCAAAATATGAACCATAAGTACTATCTTCCAGGGAATTCACAGACTGGAACTATTCTGGAAATGGGCTTTTTCTGTTATCTTGTGTTTATACTGGGACATGCTGAGGGCCAGAACCCACTCATGGCTACCCCTCAGCATGCTGGAAGTTGTTCAGAAGAAGAAGGTACTTCTTATAAAGAAGGAGTATCCTTGGCTTGTATGGTCTGGCATAAAACATCTTGGATTAAGGGGCACATATAAGGCAAACATTACATGGTGCTTTGTTGTGCTCATTCCCCCTCCCCCATACCCATGTTAGGTGAATTCAAAAATCCAACCATACTCATACATTTACTGGGGAGTAATGTCCAAAACAAGTGGAAGAGTAACAACACAAACCCTGACTGTCCATACCATAAAGAAACCAGCAACAACAAAAACAGTGCTTAGAGTGAACAGGTATGTAATCAGCCTTTTTCTGCAAAGGCCTATAATAATGTCTTAGGGATCTTTTATACACGGTTACAAGTAAAGTATATAATTGGAATACAGAGACTCCAGCTGAACCAGTTCATAACAATATGTTTTAATGCCTTTAATCCTACTGATTTAAAATAACCTCTCAGTTTTCTATCCACAGGGGTTCTTGGATACAAAGGGTGGACACATTAATTTGACACCTTGGTGCTCAGTCACACTAGATACCATATTCAGTTTGCATTTTAAAAATATCTTGATAAAACATTCCAATATACCTTTTTTCTGTGGTTTATGACCTCTATTAAGACCTGAATCATATGATCATCCAGACCACTGAAACAGTCAACTGCAAACCACAGACTTATATTACAGGACCACTTATTGAGCACATTTGCACAAATCAACATTTTCTTTCTCTTCTCTTCCCTTCTTTCTTCTCACTACTTCTTTCTGTCTCTTCTTTCTTCTTTCTACCTCTTTTATTCATCGTTATCAATTTAATCTATGTCAAATAAAACCCACAGTGTTACTTTCTATTTACAAAAGGAATTTCTGTACATAAGATGCAGGGACAATACTATATAGGGCAGCCTCCTACATAGATAGACCTCATTAACACATTGCTTAGTACTCGAGACATGAAACCTATGTGGCTTTAAATTGCACCAGTCATTATCAAACCCTAAACTTTCATTTAGGAAAACCCAACCCCAACACTCATGAAATGCCTAGAAACTGGGAAAACCTCCCAACTCGACATACCAATCCAATCTCTTTTAGTTGAATTATTAATATTTTACCTTATATTTTATTTACCAAATTTTCTGTTCTCCTCTCTTGTCTTTTGCTCTCTCTTCCTCTTTTTCTTATGCTATACCTAAGCTAATTATTTATCTTTATTAAATCAGTCCTTAAGAGCTCAGACCCATCCTATTAAGGTCAGACCTCTAACAATATCGTAAAAATAGATCATTATTGTATTTTTTATGTGGGCATGTGTACATAGAGAGAGGACTTCTCTATGAATGCCAAACCTAAATTGTAAAGAAGCCATGCCTATACTGAATATGGCCCCTCCTATATACTATCCATCCTCGCCCCCTTCAGAAATTCTACTATCTCTTCACCCCAATCCCAATATGATATCCTACCTAATTAATGCTTTTTACCCTTGGTTCTTAACCCATTAGCTATCAAGGCCAACCTCCATCCCAATAAGCCATCACCCAGCTCCCAAGAGAAGGGACACCCACTCAGTCCCACATCTCATCCCCCAGCAAGAAACTACAACCAACATTCCTACTGATTCATGCTCTGTGGCTCTCCTCATTCCCCCCACATGTGGACTGTTGTTTGATACCGGACTCAGCTCCAGAAGGATCCCCAGTGCAAGAGCTCTACCTGAGCCCTTTCTGCTGCAAATTTTTTCTCAATCTCAACAACACCAGGGATTGCAATGAAAATGTTCCCTCAATCCCACCTCCCACAGAATATCTCAAAAGACAATGGGAAAGCCTATATTTCCTTTGTAAGTTTAAGACCTATATAATACTAACTCTTAACCTGTTTATCCCAAAATGTAAGGCATCACTTTGTTCCCTTAATATTTTTTAAACTCATTTTTATTTATTTTTCTTTATATATGTGAGTATATATATACATATATATATGTATATATATATATATATATATATATACATACTGTTTTCTTTTCTTTCTTAACTCGACCTCTTTTAGTTCTGCTTGATACAAAAAACTACAAGAAAGTGTCTTGCCTGGGTAATAGTGGTAATAGCTCAGGTCAAAACCAGGGCACAGAGATGATGGAGTCTGACACTCTCACCCTCTCCCCAAATTCACAAGCAATATAATATAGCACCACGTCTTCTTGCAAAGGCATACTAAAAAAGGGAAAATTTTACTTATAGAAACAAGCTTTTTATCTACTAGGGATATGAACGTATATACTTTACAATACAGGGGCACCTCCCACCTTGAACATAGGTCATGTGGATCCAATTTAGATTCCAGGTGATTAGACAGCGACTGTCCAATCCCGAACCCTAGATCCCAGACATAAAACTGACACAGTTCTCTGTAACAGCTCCAGAACCCAATCTCCCCCTGGGACATTCTTTTATTTATTATTTTTATTTAAACACTTTGATTACAAATATGATTTTAGTTAGGTTTCAGTCTTGGAATGAACATCCCCCTTCACAAGTGCAACATTCCCAACCCCAATGTTCCAAATATCCCTCCTCCCCATGCCTACCCCTACCTGTATTCTATACAGGCTTTCTACTCCTTCATTCATTCACATTGTTATGTTAGTTCTCAGTGTAGTTATTTCTCTAACTGCACTCATCACTCTTTGTGGTGAACTTCATGTCATGAGCTGGTCCTTCCAGTCCACCTGTCTTTTGACTCTGTGAATTATTTCAAAAATGGCTTCCATATTTTAAAGGCCATAAATGAGTGAGACTATTTTGCACCTATCTCTCTCTTTGACTTATTTCACTCAGCATAATGATTACATGTACATCCAGGAATAGGAAAATTTCATGACTTCATCTCTCCTGATGGCTGCATAATATTTCATTGCATATATGTTTCACAGTTTCTTTAGCCATTCATTTTTTGAAGGGCATCTTGGTTGTTCCTCTGGACATTTTTAATACTGTGCTGACATCAACAAGTGTCAGTTTTTATATGACATCCTGACAATGAGGAAATGACAATAACTTGGTCTAAGAGCAAGTTGTCTTACCTCACCACCTAACAATAAGATAAAATCATAAGACAGGTCATCCTTTAATTTGTACAAAAGCCAATTCGCTATCTACAAAGACTGACTTTGACAACCATGACTGGGCAGAACTTATCCTGGGATGAGTAAAAAAGACCCTAGTCTAGGCCGTAGCCTATGATCTTTGCAACAAGATCTCTAATTCCAGATGTCTGACAAAAACCAAGACTACCAATTACAGAACACTGATTAAAACAACAGTGATGGAACAGAAATTCTAGAACCGTAAAGAAAGATTCCATCCTATGTTCCATCCTTTGATCTGTGCAAACACCAAGATCTCTAGGTACAGAGGCATGATTTTATCATCCGTGATGGAGCAAAAAGTTTCCAGACACCACAAAATGACCTAAGGAAGAGTAAAAGAACATGTACTGGCCTGTTGCTATTCCCATGAGAGAAACCCTCATGGGAGAAACCCTGTATCTGTTAGGCTAAGGGAATACCCTTTCTAATCTCCCCCAATATTTACTGTTCTTATGCAAGAAAAGAGAGAAGCACAAATTAACTATTTTTAGTTTTTTTTATTTTTGTTTGTTGTTATTTTTTCTTTGTTTTGTTTTTATTTCAGGACCATGTTTATTGTGGTAGTGTTGTCTTTATTGCTGTGGTGCTTTTCGAGTTTTGTTTGTTTGTTTGTGTTTTTGTATTGTTAAGTTTTTCTTCCCTTTGTCCTTTCTTCTCTTAATTTGATATTTATTACCTCTAAAAGGACTCCTCTAATATTTTGCTTATTTGATCTTTGCCCTATTTATTTTATTACATTTTTCCTCCCTCAAACAGAACCACATAACTTGAACCATCTTGTTCTGCCTCCCAAATGGAAGGGGAAATAATGGAGGGTACCAAGAACAAACAGTCATATGAACATTAAATAGAAATAAAATAATGATCAGACTTAAACACCAAATCCAAAGCCAATGACAACAGAATCTATACCCAATCTACAACATGCTAGACACAGAGAGAACCACTTATACTAGCACCCCGGTGGGTAAAGGAGGGGGATATGGGATGCATGCTGGGAACAGGTGTGTGGGGAGGACAACATTGGTGGTGACAATGCCCCTGATTCAATGTCACTATGTACCTAAAATATTACTGTGAAAGATTTGTAATACACTTTGGTCAAAATAAAAATGAACAAAAAAGAAATTATTTAATTTTAAAAAAAGGATTAGACTTAAGCATCAAACCCAAAGTCAATGACAACAGAATCAATAGCCAATCTTCAATAAGCTATACACAGAAAGGGCCAGTTTTCCTATCAACCCAGGGGGCAAAGGAGGGTTTGCTGGGAACTAGGATAGAAGGAGGACAGCACTGGTGGTGGGAATACCCCTGATTCAATGTAATTATGTACCTCAAATATTATTGTGAAAGATTTGTAATTTACATTGGTCAAAATAAAAATTATTTAAAAAATAAAACCTGATAGCCAAGGAAAGAGCACCATCAATAAAGTCAGTGTAAGTAAAATTAAGGCACATTTAGTGTTTCACAGGGTTTTATATTAACCAGTTCCATGAATCTACCATTGTGCTCAAGTTAATCAGATTACTTAGAGAAAGAATGCACATTTACTATTGTGGAGCCTTTATTATGTATAACCCTATTGGACCTAAATACAAATTTTTTTTTACTTTTAATTAATACCATGATACAAATCAGGCATTCATTTTTATGGTTGACAACCCCAAATATATATTTATATATTCATATACATTCTAATTAATGAAATAAAATTTGCAAAACATGAGTCAATCACAGTTGTTCAGCTGTCTGTTTTGCAAGTTGAGAGCCATATATGATTTGTCTGTGTCATAGTATCTCACATCACACTACTTTTTTGGGTAAAACTTGGAGAAATGGGCAACTTATCTGCATATTATAGAGTCTTATCCAATCTTTCATGCCCTATAGATTTTTATTTATGTAGGAAATTGATCTTTATAATATTCAAATGGCACCACACTTGCTTCAGGCACAAGTTTTTACTTAGATTTAGTAGGCTTTTACCCAATTGCTGTTGTTGTGGTGCTAAACGCAGAAATTCAAGTTCTACCACAGTTTATATCTTCACCCATAAAGTTTTTTGAAAAGACAAATTAATTAATCTGAGATGGTTCATTGATTTAATGCCTTAAAAGACAACCAAATATTCCATTTCATGTTCTCCAAAATCCTAATCATTGGCATGTTTTAATTTGCCATTTTCAAGAGACTACAGTTTTGAATTATTTTATAAATCTTGTCACTTATGTCCACTTGCATGAATTGATGTGTCTAAGATAAATATTATACCAGCCAGTTCTCAGTTAGAAGAAAAGCAAAGCAGAAATGCACTGAAGTGGCCATGAAAAACAGAAGCCTAATGCTCTCTATTCAGAAAATAGAACCACACAATGTCCTAAGAAGTCAACCTCCTTTAAGCTAAAAAGGCAGGAAGTGCCACCATTCACCACTGGCCCTGGATTGTTTCAGCTCTGCTCACAAGGATGAAACACTGATATGGAACCTCATAACGTGAAACACTGTTTCCCCATGGTCACAGAAAAAGGTTGAATCTTCCTGCTAGTATTATGGTCCTTTGAATATTTCTTCTGCCTTATGAAGCTCTCTTAGATAGCTAATAGACAATGGTTGATTATTTATATATTCAGTATTCAGGGGAAGCAGCCATAACTTTCTCAGCGATGTTTTACAGACAATAATGATTGTCTAAAGTCTTTAAACATGTGTTTATTTTATATAAGGAAAGAACCAAGTTATCTAATTATCAGCTAGAGAATGAAAATGTCCCTCAAAAAGTCTTGGAAAAGTGGTAGGGATGAAAGAAGAAGAAATGATCAGGTGTGAAAAATGAAAAAAAATAAAAAGTAGTAGAAAAACAAATGAAAACATATTTTCTGGATACTGGTGTTTTTCAATCTATTCACCCATGAATACTATCTAGGCACTCAGCTTTTTAAAATGATGCCATTTTACTAATATAGGACCAGTTTCTACAGTTTAAAATGCCAAGATCAGAGGTGGCCATCTTTAGGATCCTTGAAGTTTAACATTTACTTAATGTATTGTCCTAAATTTTTGTGTTTATGAAAATTGACTCTTTTCATCCTGTGTATCTTTTTTGTGAATTCTCAGAGACTTCAGTGACACAAATTTTATGTTAAGAATTTTCTCAATTCAGAAAGGGGTTTTTACATAGTATTCCTGACCTCGTTACGATCAAGTGTGGCTGCAGAAGGGTGACTTATAATGTAAACCAGTGCTCTTTTAGCACAGTGTTATGACCTTCAGGGCCTGTCCTCTTCCAGACCAGGCTCTCTACCCCTCCTGAGTGTGCCAGACCTACCAGAATTTTCCTCAAATTTGCAATTATAGTTTGACAAACATAAATCTTTAATATATGATTTCTCTCTTTGGGGCAAAAAGATGAAGTATGAGCTCTTTTTTATTTACTTATATGTAGTTTTCAAGTAAAAAAATCACAAAACCCCATGTGAACCCATTCAGTAATTCATTCCAGGGTATGGGAAAGTATAAATAAGCTTTGCTGTAAGGTAGGAGCAACCTTCTGAGTATGGTTGTGGCTAAATTGATACCACCAATAATATTGGTGTCATTGGCTACCTTTTATTCTTACCATGTAGATACCTCCAAGCACACATACACAAATAATTGGATAGGTCTGAGTAAGCAAAGGAGAGTTATATTATATAATATATATAAATATATATTTTAGAAATATATTTCCTTGGATTGCTGCTGAATGCCATTGAAAGGAGCTTCAGCCCGACCATCAGCTGTGGGTTTTGAGACCAAAACAGCCCAGAAGAGCCTGCATAAGCTAAGTGATCAAAGTCAAACCCAGCCCATAAGTACCTGCAGAATGTGTGAGTAGAGATAAGCTGGAAATTCCCAAGCTTGTTGGAACCAAAGAATCTCTGCTTTATGGCCTCAAGCATCTTCTAGTCAGTGAACTACATGGTAACACAAAAAAAAAACAAAAATAAAAACAACTCAGACAAACTTCAGGCATAGCGAATGAAGATGATAGAACTGATGACCCGAAAAAAATTCCAACCACCTAGTTAGCCTCTCAGATAAGAAGATAATCCTTCTCAGATAGGGAAGAAATATGGAGGGTGCTCATCTATGCTCATGAAAGCATAGATCGAATTGAAGAGACCACAAATAACAATCAAGAGAAGTCAGAAAATTCCAAACTGAAATAACAGGTCTGATAAACTCAGTAGATTAAATAAAAACCTCCGTGGAAATCCCCTCCAACAGAGTAATAGTAGCTGAGGACCGAATAAGTAAGCTGGATGGTAAGATACATAACAACTTCATACAAGAGATTGGAAAAGAGCCTTAGATCAAATAATCAGACAATGGAAAAAGTACTCCAAAAATGTAAACAGATGAAAATAGATGTGTTTGATAAACTCAACATAAACAACATAAGAATCATTGAAGTCCCAGAGACCCAGGAAGAAAATCCCCCAAGAAAAATCAACAGTAAAGGAAATCATTGCAGAGAAACTCCCAGAGCAGAAGACTGCATGCAACCAAATCCTGCATATCTGAAGAGTACCAGCTAAAAGAGATCTGAAGAAAAGTACCCCAAGACATATTCTAGACACAATAGAGATAGAATGCTTAAAGAAGTAAGATTATAAAGGTAAATTATATTTAAAAATGTATTATTAACATTGACAGCAGACTTGACACAATAAATCCTCAAGGCCAGAAGTTAGTGGGAAAAAAAATAACTTGCATAGAATACTGCACCCAGTGAGACTCACATTTTGATTTGAAGAAAGTATACATAGCTTTATGAATAAAAAAAACTCAGAAAATTTACAGACGCCAAAACATACTTTAAAAAAGGTGAAATATCTTCTTTAAGACAATATAGTCCAGGGGTGGAGAATACGCGGCTCTCAAGCTGAATGAGGCTCCCGGCCAAAATAAATGCGGCTCTTTGCCTTTTATCATTATTTTGTATACTGTGACACTTTGCCAAGTTTGGATTTTGTTCTGCTGCTTCTGAGGAGGGACCTCTGAGGAGAGATCTCCAAGAGAGTAATCCTGCCCTCAGGCTGTGTTATCCCATCTCCTATCTCTCAGAAACAACTGCACAGGCCAGCGAGCGGGGGAACCCATGTGTCACATGTTGGGTCACATCTGGCCATTAGTTCTTAGTGTGGAGGATGCAGCACACCCTCAACATCACTGCAGGATTTTGACCCTCACTCAAAATGGCAAAATGCAATATGTGTTTCATAGATTTTTGTTAAAATTATATGCTTTTGTGCGAGAGTTTGTTTTGGCAGGTCACTGAGTGGTGTGGTTCTCTGACTCTCACAGTTTAAAATTTTGGCTCTTTGTGTCATACTTGTTCGCTACCCCTGATATAGACCAACAGACAAACCAAAGTCCTACAGAAAGATGACATTAAATCCCTTAACAGTTGTATCTCTCAAAGTTAATGGACAAATGCACCTGTTAAGAGACACATAGTGGCAAAATGGATTAAATAACTGAAGCCAACATTTTTCTGCCTACAAGAAACACATCTGAATACACAGAACAAAATAGGCTCAAATGCGAAGATTGGAGGAAAATCTTACAAGAAAACTACTTCGTTAAAAAAAAAAAGCTGGAGTAAAGCAGCAGTTTTTTCTAACAATATGTTTTAGTGCCTTAATCTTATTAGGTATAAAATAAACTCTCAACTTCTCTGTCCACAGAAATTCTTGGATACAAAGGGTGGACACCCAAATTTGAAACCTGAGTGCTCAGTCACACTAGATAACATATTCAGTTTGCATTATGAAAATATCTTGACAAAACAACCCAATATACCCTTTTTCTCTGGTTTATGTCCTCTATTAGGACCTAAAGCATATGGTCATTCAGACCACTAAAACAGTCAACTGAGAACCACAGAAGTATATTACAGGACCTACTCATTGAACACATTTGGGCTTGTTAACATTTCCTATCTTACTCTCTCTCTTTTCCCTACTTCTTTGCTACTTCCCTTTCTTCTTTCTCTTCTTTCTCCTCCTCCTCCTCTTCCTCATCAATTCACTCTATGTAAAATAAAATGCACACTAACAGTTTCTCTTTAGAAAAGGAACTTCAATACAAAATATGAAGTGGACAATACTACATAGGGTAGCCTCCTACATAGGTAGGCCTCATTAACATACAGTTTAGTACTCGAGACGCGAAACCTATGTGTATCCTAAACTGACTGGGCAGAGCCTATTCCGAGACCAATAAAAAAGACCCTAGTCTATCCTTTGGCCTATGACCTGAACAAAAACCTAGATCTCTTAGTCCAGAGGTCTGACTGAGACAACTGCAATGGAGCAGATCTTCTGGAAACAAATTAAAGACTCTATCCTAGGCTTCACCCTAAAACCGGTGCAAAAACCAAGACCAACAAGTACAGAAGATTGATTAAAACAAGAGTGATGGAACAGAACTTCTAGAACCATTAAGAAAGACTCCACCCTAGGCTCCATCCTATGATCTGTGCAAATACCAAGATCTCTAGTTACAGTGGCATGCATGGAGCCTATAATTATTCCCATGATAGTATACTTCAAGGGCGAAGAAACTCTGTATCTCTTAGGCCAAGGGAATTTTCTTTCTAATTGCTCTGATATTTACTGTGCCTATCTAAAAATAGCACAAATTAATTTTTTTTTATTGTTGTTGCTTCCTTTTTTGTTTGTTTATTGTGCTTTGTTTTGTTTTTATCTCAGGACCCTGGTTATTGTTTGGTTGTTGTTTTTATTGCTGTGGTGCTTATTGCTGTGTGCTTTTTGGGTTTTTTTTGTTTGAATACTTATTTTATTGTATTCTTCTATGTTTTGCTTTCTTTTAACTTTTATTCTCTTAAATTAATATTTATAGCCTCTAGAAGGACTCCTCCCATTTTAGCTTGTTTTATTTTTTTTCTTTCTATCTAACAGAACTACATAAATTGAACCATTTTGTTGTCTCAGAAATTGAGGGAGAAATAATGGAGTATACCAAGATGAAACATTCAGATGAACATCGAGTAGAAATAAAATATGATCAGACTTAAACACCAAATTCAAAGCCAAAAGCAATAAAATCGATACCCAATCTACAACAAGCTGGACACAAAGGGGACCACTTATACTAGCAGCCTGGCATAGGGGCAAAGGAGGGGTACATGGGATGCATGCTGGGAACAGAGGTTGAGGGAGGACAACATTCATGGTTGCAATGCCCCTGATTCAATGTCACTATGTACCTAAAATATTACTGTGAAAGATTTGTAATTCACTGTGGTCAACATAAAAATTATTAAAAAAATATTGCTGCCAGAACCAGAATCTAAACCACATGCCTGTCAGGTAGTTGGGGTGTGGGGAGCGATTGACCCAGGCCCAGACCTCAGCCACACCTTCTGACAGATAGAAGAAGAGGGAAAACCTTATTGCTACTGGGCAAGGAAGAGGGGATCTATGCCTTTCTGGCAGGTAACAAGGAAGGAGATTTGTGGGTAGGGCCAAACCTCAATGATCTCAACGATCATACCCACCTAGAACCACAATCCAGTGAAAGGACCTAGCCCCACAAGTGAAAAGGGAGGGCTGAAATCTGAAGGCATTACACTCCAAGCCAAACCAACAAATACAAAAAAATATGGGTAAACTAAGGAAGACACTAACAGGGATATGGAGAGAAATCCTACCAAGTTTCCAACTTCACTAAAATGCACGGGCCCAATAGATGAAGACATAAATGCAACAATGCAGGCTATGGCAAAAGAAATCAAGAAATCACTAGCCAGCGTTCAAGAAATCCATTGATGAACAAAACAACCAACTTAAAGAGGAACTTTTACAGAAGGTGAGAGAATCCATACAAAAGGAATTAAAGGAAATAAAACAATGTTTTAGCAAGTCATTATAGCAGAATTACACAATCAGAGAATTGCATAGAAGAACTTGAAGAAAAACTGCAAAACAAAAATGACAAAGAAGCCAATAAGAAAATAAAAGGTAAAGAATTGGAAGAAAAAGTTAGGTATTTAATGAATAAAGACAAAAGAAATAATCTACGAATTGTAGGTATACCATAAGGTGAGAAAATAGGGAGAGAACAAATTGTCAGAAAAATAATAAAAGAAAATTTTCCCTCCCTCTGGAAAGAGGTTGTGGTGCAAATCCAGGAGGTGAAAACAGACCCTAATAAAATAGACCCTAATATACCAATACCAAGACATACAGTAATCCAAGTAGTAAAAAAGGAGAAAGATGAACTCCTTAAAGCAATAAGGAAGAAAATATTTCAAGTAAAATGGAAGGAACATAAGAATTGAACAAGATCTCTCATTTGAAACAATTCAAGCAAGAAGACAGTGGAATGACATATTTAAACAACTGAATGAAAGAAACTTCCAACAAAGAGTCCACTACCCAGCAAAACTCTCATTCATATGGGAGGGAGGACTAAAAATATTCTCAGAAAAAAAAGAACTAGCATTTTGAAAAAAAAAACATTCTAAATTATGTATTCAGCGATTAATTACACAATCCAAACCCCCAATTGTAAGAATAACCACCCTTCACAATACAAATGCACAATAGCCCTCTCTGTGCATAATCTTCTTAAATGTCAATGGTCTAAACTCTCCCATTAAAAGTCACATAGTAGAGTGTTGGATTATAAAACAAAAACCAGATTTCTGCTGCCTGCAAAAAACATACCTACAAGTATAGAATAGACACAGGCTCAGAATAAAAGGATAGAAATCAATCATTCAAGCCAATGAAAAACAAAAAACGCTGGGAGAGCAAGGCTTATATCAGACCAAATTGCATTCAACCACATGAAAGTGATCAGAGACGTACTGATCAGGGGAACACTAGAATAAGAAGTCAATATTTGACTCTGGTCAATATTTATGCAGCAAAGGCAAAGCCAGCAAAATATGTAAGGCATTTGCTCACAAACCTGGTGAACCATATGAAAGGAAATGTAATAGTAGTAGGAGATCTCATTACTCCCCTATCACCACTAGATAAATTCACCATACAGAAAACTAGCAAAGAAATAAGATCCCTAAATGAGAAAATAGAATAACTAGGGCTAATGAATTTATATAGGGCCCTCCACCCCCAAAAATCAGAATACAGATGGTTTTCAAGTGTGTATAGAACCTTCTCTGAATAAACCATGCATTAGGATACAAATCTACCTTGCATAAAGTCACAAATATAAGGATTATTAGTAGCACCCCATAAGATCACTATGCAATTGAGTACTTAATACTAGGAGACAGTTAACAAAATAAGAAACAAATTTTGTATTCAACATATCAGATAAAGGGCTGATATCTAGGCTATACAAAGCACTCAGAAAGGTGAGCTCCAAGAAACCTAATAAAGTCATAGAAAATGGGGAGAAGAAATGAATAGACACTTCTCAGAAGAAGACCAAAAGATGGACAACAGACACAAAAAACATGCTCACCTTCAGTCATCATTAGGTAAATTCAAATAAAAAGAACAATTAGGTGTAATTTTACACCAGTGAGAATGACTCACATTAAAAATAACGAGAACAATCTCTGTTGACCAGGATGTGGTAAGAAAGGAACTCGATTTCTCTGGGTGTGGTTATTGAAGCTGTTGTCCCCAGTTATACCTATTTTTTTCTCTTCTTTTCTTTTCTTTCTTTATGTGCTATGCCATGTTTCTTATCTCAAGACCATGGCGTTTTGTTTGTTTGTTTTGTTTTCTTTTGTGGTGCTTATGTTATTGTTGGAGTCCTCACTGGATATTGGACACTTCTTTTTGTACTGATGGAGTGTTTCATCTTTTTCTCCTTCACCTCTCAAATCGATGATGAGAGTCTCTAGAAGGATTCCGCCCACTTTCGGAGTATTAGACTTTTACCCCAGTTTATTACTTTCCTCTTCTTCAAACAAAACCACACAAATTGAACTAGCTAGTCCTGCCTCCCAATTAGAGGGGGAAATAAGGGAGGCACCTAGACCAAACAGGTAAAAGACTACTATGTAGTAGGATAGGTACATAGGGGACCACATATTCTAGCAGCCCTGGGGGTGAGGGAAGAGGATATGGGAGATAGAACAAAAACGGAGGTGTAGGGAGGACAATTTGGTGATGGGAATTCCCCCCTGATTTTATGTAAATATTTACCTAAAATATTATTGTCAACAATATGTAAGCCACTATGATCAAAATAAAAATTATATTTAAAAAAAAAGAAAGGAACTCTCATCCACTGCTGGTGGTAATGCTGCCTGGTTGAAACCCTATAGAAAACAGTGTGGAGAGTGCTCAGTAAAATCACAATTGAGCTGCCATTTGACCCAGCAAGTGCTCTTCTGGGTATCTATCCCCAAGTAGAAATGTCATTTATCACAAGTATGTGTGCACTCCACTATTTATCACAGCACTCAGTACAATAGCCAAGATTTGGAATCAACCTTGATGCTCAACAACAGATGAAGATGTGGTATTTATATACAATGAATACTACATAACAGTTAGAAATGATACAATCATGGATTTTGCAGCAACATGGATGGATCTACAAAATATTATGTTGAATGAAGTAAGCCATAAGAAGGATAAATACAAAATGATAGGACTTTTTGAGGTACTTAGAATATACACCATATATACATGATATACTCTAAGAACAAATACAACGGTCTAATAGGGTAGAAACTCCAAGCACTCTAGTTGTCAGCATTTACATGGGAGTAGTGTTCAAAACAAGTGGAAGAGGAACAACACAAAGCCTCGACTATCCAGCAACAATGGAAACAACGGTTAAGAGTGAACAGGTAGGTAATCAGCCTTTTACTACAAAGGCCTATAATAATGTCTTAGGAAGCTTATAGTCAGAAATTGGTGAAGAATATGACTGGAAGCCAGAGACTCCAGTGGCTGCATTTCCTAACAATGTGTTTTAATTCCTTAAACTTACTAGGTATAAAATATTCTCTCAGCTTCTCTGTCCACAGGGATTCTTGGATACATAGGATGGACACGCTATTTCGACACCTCGGTGCTCAGTCATAATAGCTACCATATTCAGTTTGCACTATGAAAATATCTTGATAAAACACTCCAATATACCTTTTTCCTCTGGTTTATGTCCTCTATTAGGACCTGAAGCATATGATCATTCAGACCACTGAAACATTCAACTGCGAACCACAGACATATATTACAGGACCTATTCATCAAACGCATTTGGGCAAATTAACATTTTCTTTCTCTCTCTCTTTTCTTCTCCCTTCTCCCTATTTCTTTCCTTCTACTCTTTCTTCTTCTTTCTCTTTCTCATCATCAACTCAATCTATGTCAAAAAAACCCCACACTATTAGCTTCTCTTTAGGAAAGGAACTTTGACACATAATATGCAGCGGACACATACTATAGTGTAGCCACCTACATAGGTAGGTCTCATTAACATTGTTTAGTACCCATTATGCAAAACCTATGTGTATCCTAAACTACTCCAGCCATTATCTAACCCTGAAACTTTCATTCAACAAGGCCCAACCCCATCACTGATGAAATCCCCAGAAGCTGTGAAAACCTCCCAAATCTGCCTCACTGACCCAATCTCTTTTATTTTATTTATTATTTTTTTACTTTATTTTTACTATATTTACCTATTTTTCTGTTCTCTCTTATTTTTCTCTCCCTTACTCTTTTTCTTAAGCTATACCAAGCTAATATTATTTTAATTCAACTAGTTTTTATGACCTCAAACCCAACCTATTAGGGTCAGACCTCTAACAACATCTTAAGATTTGAACACTAATATATATCTTAATGTGGGCATGAGTACGTAGAGAGAGGACTCCTCTATGAGAGCCAAACCTAAATTTTAAACAATCTATGCTTATAGTGTATATAGCCCCTCCTATATACTATCCCTCCTCCCCACCTTCAGAAATCCTACTATCTCTTCACACACCCCCAATCTCAATCCAATATCCCACTTTATGAATGTTCTTTACCCTTAGTTCTTAACCCATTAAGTATCAAGATCGACCTTGTGGCCCAATAAGCCATCACTCATCACCAAGCGAAGGGACACCCACTCAGCCCAATATCTCATTCACAGGCAAGAAATCATCAACCATCACCCCAGCTGACTCATGCTCTGTGGCCCTCCTTCTCACCCACCCCCAATGTGGACTGTTGCTTGATACTGAACTCAGCTCCAGAAGAATCCTCACTACAAGAACTTTACCTGAGCCCTTTCTGTCACAAATCATTTCTCAAACTCAAAAAGACCAGGGTGTGTGATAAAAATGCACCCTGGATTCTACCCCCTCACACACAATAATATATCAAAAGACAATGGGGAAGCCTATATTTCCTTTATAAGTTTAAGACCTATATAATACTACCTCTTAATATGTTTATCCCCAAATATAAGGTAGTTTCCTGCATCACTTTGTTCCCTTAATTATTTTTTAAACTTATTTAAAAATTTCTCCTATATATATATATATATATATATATGTGTGTGTGTGTGTGTGTGTGTGTGTGTGTGTGTGTGTTTTTTCTTATTTCTGTTTTCTTCTCTTCCTTAACTTCACCTGTTTTTGTTCTGATTGGTACAAAAACCTACAAGAAACAGTCTTGCCTGGGATAATAGCTCAGGTCAAACCAGGGAACAGAGATTATGGAGCCTGACACTCCCACCCCCAAATGCACCAGCAATATAATAAAGCACCATTTCTTCTTGCAAAGGCATACTAATAAAGGGGAAATTTTACATATAGAAACAAGGTCTTATCTACTAGGGATAAGAACTCATACATTTTTACAATACAGGGGCACCTCCCACCTTGAACATATGTCATGTGGACCCAACATAACTCAAGGTGATTAGATAGTGACTGTCCAACCCCAAACCTTATATCCCAGACAGAACCGACACAATTCTCTGAACAGCTCCAGGAACTAAACTCCCTCTAGGACAATTTTTTAATTTTTTAAATTAATATCTTTATTTAAACACCATGATAACAAATATGATTATAGTTGGGTTTCTGTCATGTGAAGAACACCCCTTTTACCAATGCAACATTCCCATCACCAATGTCCCAAATCTCCCTCCTCCCCACTACTGCTCTGACACCAACATGTGCCATTTTGATAAGACATCCTGACCATGAGAAAATGGCAACAACTTCATCTAAAGATGAGATAAAATCAGAAGACTTGTCATACTTTAATCTGTGCAAAAGCCAAGATTGATATCTATAGAATACTGACTGTGATAACCATGATTGGGCCGAAATTATCCTGGGACCAATAAAAAAGACCCTAGTCTAGGCTTTCGTCTATGATCTGTACAACTACCAAGATCTCTAATTCCAGAGGTCTGACTGACACAATTGCAACTCAGCAAGTCTTCTGGAAACATAATGAAAGACTCTATCCTAGGCTTTGTCATAGGATCAGAGCAAAAACCAAGACCACCAACTATAGAAAACTGATTAAAACAACAGTGATGGACAGTCCGGAGAGATAGCATAAAGGAAGAGTGTTTGCCTTGCTTGCAGAAGAATGGCGGTTAGAATTCCGACATCCTATATGGTCCCCCATGCCTGCCAGGACCGATTTATGAGCAGATCGCCAGGAGTAACCCCTGAGCACTGCCAGGTGTGGCACAAAAACAAAAACAAAACAAAACAAAACAAAACAAAAAACCCTACAGTGAAGGAAGAGAACTTCTAGAACCATAAAGAAATACTCCATTCTAGGCTCCATCCTTTGACCTGTGCAGATACCAAGATTTATAGATACAGAGGTCTGATTTTATCATCCATGATGGAGCAGAAGTTTTTCATACACCACAAAAGGACCTAGGGAGAGTAAATGAACATGTTTGGAGTCTGTAGTTATTCCCATGACAGTATACTTCAAGGGCGGAGAATCCCTGTATCTCTTAGGCCAAGGATATTCCCTTTCTAATCTCCCCAATATTTACTGTACCTATGTAAAAAAAATTAAATAAAAGCAGCACAAAATTTTTTGTTTTTTTATTGTTGTTGTTTGTTTGTTTTCATTTTTGTGTTTTTGTTTTTATTTCAGGACCGTGGTTATTGTGTGGTCGTTATCTTTATTGCTGTGGTGCTTTTGGATTTTTTCTTTGATTTTTCTTTTTCTATTGTTATGTATAACTTCCTTTTTCCCTTTTTTCTCTCAAATTGATATTTATAGCCTCTAGAAGGACTCCACCCATTTTTTGCTTGTTTGATTTTTGCCCCATTCTTTTTCTTTCCTTCAAACAGAACTACATATTTATAGCCTCTAGAAGGACTCTGTCCATTTTTTGCTTGTTTGATTTTTGACCCAGTTTATTTTATTTATTTCCTTCAAACAGAACTATATAACTTGAACCATCTTCTTCAGCCTCACAAGTTGAGGGGGAAATAATGGAGGATACCAATACCAAACAGTTGTATGATCATTAAGTAAAAATAAAAAATGATCATACTTAAACACCAAATTCAAAGCCAACAACAACAGAATCGATACCCAATCTACAACAAGCTAGACACAGAGGGGCCTGGGATGCATGCTGGGAACAGGGGTGGAGGGAGGACAACATTGATGGTGGGAATGCCCCTGAATCAATGTCACTATGTACCTAAAATATTACTGTAATAAAAAAATAATATAATTTTTAAATAATTTTAATAAATTTTTATAAATTATAATAAATTTTATAAATTTTAATAAATTAAATAATTTTAAAATAATAATAATAATAATAATAAGTTAAAATAATTTTAAAATGATAATAATAATAATAATAATAATAATAATAATAAAAAGTTGCAGAAAAAACATAGATTCCAGCAACAACATCAGAAAACAAATACCTTCCTGGGAAGCAAAATACCACCCTGGCACCTACCTGCACCAGTTATGTTATGGCATCCTGACATGAGAAAAAGGCAACAACTTGATCTGAGAGTAGGTTACCCTATCTCATCACTGAACAGTACAATAAAACAAGAAGACTGTCAGTCTTTGCTCTGTGTAAAAACCAAAATCGCCAACTACAGGAGACTGACTTAGACAAACAAGGTCCAGCAGAACCTATCGTGGACCAACGAGAAAGGTCTTAGCTTAGGCCATGATCTAGGATTCATACAAAAATCAAGATCTCTAATGCCAGGGGCCTGACTTTGACAACTGCAACTGAGCATAATTTATAGAACTGCACTGAAAAACTCTGTCCAAGGCACTGTCCAAGGATCTGAGCATAAACCAAGACCACTAATTGCAGACAACCATTTACAATAATAATGATGGAACATAACCTCTAGAACCATAAAGAAAATCTCCCTCCTAGCCTTCGCCCTATGATCTATGCAAATACCAAGATATCTAGCTACGAAGGCCTGAAGTTATCAATCACAACTGAGGGAAAAGTTTCCTGGCACCATAAAAAGACTTTGATATGGGAAAATAAACATGTATGGAGCCTGTAGTAGTTTCCATAGCAGTAAGTTTTGAAGGTGGAGAAACCTGCATCTCTTAGGCCAAGAAAATACCTTCTCCAATTTCCCCAATACTTACAGTGCCTATGCAAGAGACAGAGAGAGAGAGAGAGAGAGAGAGAGAGAGAGAGAGAGAGAGAGAGAGAGAGGGAGAGGGAGAGGGAGAGAGAGAGAGAGAGAGAGAGGGAGAGGGAGAGAGAGGGAGAGGGAGAGGGAGAGAGAGGGAGAGGGAGAGGGAGAGGGAGAGGGAGAGGGAGAGAGAGGGAGAGGGAGAGAGAGAGAAGAAACAGAAACCTTTTTAAGTAGTGCTGGTTTTTCTGTTTTTTGTTTGTTTTGTTTATTTTTTTGCATGTATGGGTGTTTGAGTTTATTTTCTTGTTCTTTTGTCTTTTTTGTTTGTCTTTCATAGTTGCTGGTTTTCGTTTTGTATGTTCAATCTTAGCTATTTTTATTTGTATTTTTGTTGTTACAGCTTCATTGGTTTTATTTATTTTCTTTTTCTCTTGTGTTGTTTTGTTACCTTTTCCCCCTTTTCCCTTTTCTTCTTCTTCTAAATTTATATTTATAACACCTAGATGATTCCTTCTAGGTTTTTCTTCCCTTTTTCATTTCTTATACTTCCAACAATTACTAAAATCATCTTGCTCAGCCTCATCATTTGAAAGGGAAAAAAAGGACTACTAACTAGACAGTCATATAAACATTTAGTATAAATAAGAAATGATCAGACTTGAACACCAAACCCAAAGTCAATGACAACAGAATCAATATCCAATTTACAATAAGCTGTACAAGTGGGGACCAGTTACACTAGCATCCTGAGGAGTAAAAGAGGGAGAAGTGGGACAAATGCTAGGAAAAGAGATGGAGGGAGGACAACACTGGTTGTGGGAGTTCCCCATATTCATCATCACTATGTACCTTAAATATTACTAAGAAAGATTTGTAACTCACTTTGGCCACGATAAAAATTTAGAAAAGCTGTAGTGGCTATATTAATATCAGATGACAAATACTTTAGATTCAGAAAATTATAAGGGACAATGTTGGACATTTTTTACTAATCAAGGAACATGAACAACAGGAAGAAATCACTCCTAACCATATACTCAACTAATGAGGGACTAGAAAAATATTTAATATAATTGTTGAGAAATCTGAAAGAAGACATAAATTGCAACACAATAATAGTGGGATAACTCAACACTCAACACTGCCCATTCCCTTAATAGGTCATCCAGTCTGACACCCAACAAGAATATACTAGCCCTGAAAAGAAAAATGGAAGAAAGTGTACTAGTATATATATATATATATATATATATATATATATATATATATATATATATATATATACTTATATATACATATATATATATATATATGATACTCCATTCCCAGAAAACTGGATACACATTTTTTTTCAGGATAGACCACATACTGGCCCATAATACATATCTCCATAAAATCAAGAGTATAGAAATTGTACAAGATAACTTCCCACATCACAACACACTGAAATTAGTAGTGAACTACAAAGAAACACAGCAGAAAAATTTTAACACCTAGAAATTAAACCACTTACTACTGAACAACCAGTGGGATAGAGATAAAATCAAAGTGAAAATCATAACATTCTTGAAAGAAATGCCAGTGAAGACACAATTTATCAAAATTTATGGAATACAGCAAAAGTGTACTAGAGGAAAATGTATTTCCAAACACATATTATGTGAAGGAAGAAGAGGCCTATATAAATAGCTTATTGTCACAGTTTATACAATTAAAAATGATCAAAAAGGAACAAAATAGGTAAGCAGAGTAAATAACAAAGTTCAGAGCAGAAATCAATGAAGTGGAAATCAAAAAAGAATCTGAAAGATTGAGAAAAGCAAAAGTTGGTTCTTTGACAAAATAAACAAGATTGATAAACCACTAGCAAACCTCAAAAAAGAAGAGATGAAACTTAATAAACCAGATAAAAAATGAAAAGGGGAAGATCAATAAAGGTACTGCAGATTCAAAGGATAATTAGAGACTAATTTGAGACTCTATGCCATGAAACATGAGAACCTGGAAGAAATGGATAAATTTTTGAACTCATATAATCTTCCACTGTTAAACAAAGATTATTTAATATATAAACAGACACATCACTACTGAGAAAACTAAAATGGTAATTAAAAGTCTTCCCCACCTCCAAAAAAATGTCCAGGCTGGATAGATTTACTAGCAAATTTTTGCAAACCTTTCAAAAGGAACTAATACCAAATCTTTTCAAACCTTTTATTACATGAAGAAACAGAACTACTTCCATATAGTATTTATGGAGCTAACATCATCCTGATAGAAAAAACCAGAAAGAGATGCTGCAAAACAACAACAACAAACAAATAAAAAATGAAAGAAAACTACAGACCAATATCCCTGTTGAACACAGATGCAAAGATCCTCAACAAAATCCAATGCCTCATCAAGAAGGTTATTCATCATAACCAAGTAGGTTTCATTTCAGGAATGTAAAGTTGGTTCAACATATGTAAATAAATCAACATAAAATACACCATACCATATCAACGAAAAGAAAAAGAAAGGCCACATGATCCTTTCAATAGATGCAGAGAAAGCATTTGATTAGGTCCAACACACATTCTTGATATAAAAAAACTCTCAAGATGGGAATGGAAGAAACATTTGTCAATATAGTCAAGGCCATCTACCTCAAACTAATGGCAAATAATATTCTCAATGGAGATCAATTAAAAGCCTTTCCTCTAAAACCTGGCACAAGACAAGGCTGCCCTCTCTCATCACTGCTATTCAACATAGTGCTGGAAATTCTTACCCTAGCAATTAGGCAAGAAAAAATTATCAAGGGCATCCCATACAATAAAAGAAGGCAAGCTCTCACTGTTTGCAGATGATATTATACTTTATTTAGAAAACCCTAAAGATTCTACCAAAAACCTTCTAAAAAGTATAGATTCATATAGCAAAGTGGCAGGCTACAAAATTAACATGCAAAAATCAATGGCCTTCATATACACCAATAATGATAGAGAAGAAGTGGACATCAAAAAAATTTCATTCACATAGATGTGTCCCACAAACTCAAATATCTTGGAGTTAACTTAACTAAAGATGTGAAGGGATTATACAAAGTAAACTACAAAATACTGCTTCAAGAAATAAGAGGACACAAGGAAATGGAGAAACATACCCTGTTCATGTATTGGGAGATCAACATCTTTAAAATGACAACACTCTCCAAGGCATTGTACAGATTTAATGCAATATCTCTAAGAATGACATTCTTCAAAGAAGTGAATCAAGTACCCCTGGAATTTAGTTGGAGCAATAAAACTTCCACAAATAGCTATAACAACCCTTAGAGAAAGGAATATGGGAAATATAATTTTCCTAAACTTTAATTTGTATTACAAAGCAGTAATTATTAAAACAACCTGATATTGGAATAAATACAGACTTTCAGATCAGTGCAATTGACTGGAGATTCAAAGAATGTTCCCCAGACATATAATCAAATAATCTTTGATAAAGAAGCAAGAAATAAAAAATGAAGCAAGAAAAGCTTCAACAAGTGGTGTTCGGACAAGTGGTCAGACATATGCAAAAAAGTGTACTCAGAACTTTATCTAACATTATTTGCAACGCTAGTCAAAATGGATGAAAGATCTTGATCACATCCAAAACCATAAGGTATGTAGAATAACATGTAGGTAAAAACACTCCATGACATTGAGACTAACGACATATTAAAAGAGGAAACATTACTCTCCAAACAAGTGAAAGCAGAGATAAACAGATGGGACTATATTACACTAAGAAACTTCTGTGCCCCAAAGAATATAGTGACTAGGTTACAAAAGCCACCCATGGAATGGGAGAAACTATTCACCCAATAACCCTCTGAGAAGGGACTAATATCTAAGATATACAAGGTACTGACAGAACTTAACAAGAAAATAACAGCATCTAATCCCATCAAAAAAAATGAGAAGTGAACACTTCTTGAACACTTAAATACAAATTGTCAAAAGACACATGAAAAAGTTCTCTGCATCACTAATCATCAGGGAAATGCAAATAAAAAACAATAAAGTTCCATCTCATGTCATATAGACAGGCACACATCACAGAGAACAAAAAAACAGTACTGGCAGGGATGTGGAGAAAAGTAACTCTCATTCACTGCAGATAGGAATGCCATCTAATAATGCCTTTAATGAAAACAATATGGAGATTCCTCAAAAAACTGGAAATTGAACTCCCATATGATTCAGCTTTACCACTCCTAGGGATAAACCCTAGGAACACTAATACATAATATAAAAATGCCTTCTGTTCACCTATAGACATTGCAGCACTATTTACAATAGCTAGAATCTATAAACAACCAAGATGACTGACAACAGATAAATGGCTAAAAAAACTGTGGTATATATACACAATTTAATACTATACAGCTTTTAGGGAAATGAAGTCATGAAATTTTCCTATACATGGATGGATATGGAAACTATTAAGCTGAGTGAAATAAGTCAGAGAGAGAGAGATAGACACAGAATAATCTCGTTCATCTATGGGATTTTTTTTAGATTAAGAGATTATTGTAATAATGCCCAAAGTAAATAGAGATGAGGGCTGGAAGGTCTGGCTCATGATATGAAGCTCACCACAAAGCATGGTTAGTACAATTAGAGAAATAACTACACTAAGAGAATTAAAATTCCTGTCTAGCAGATAGTCGGTGGGCAGGGAGATGGAAGTTGGGTCCATTAGTGGTTGGAATGTTGCAGTGATGAAGGGGGTGCTCTCTTTATGACTGAAACTCAACTTCAAACATGTTTGTAATCATGATGCTTAAATAAGGATATTATTTTTAATATATATATATATATTTCCTTAATCATTTCCAGTTTATTAGTATAGAACAGCTTGTTGAACTGTTGTCTTTTGGGGTCTCAGAAGTTACTCCTGTCTCTGGACTTCAAAATTGCTCCTGGCAGGCATGGGGGACCTAATGGGATGCCTGAGATCAAACCTGGGTCAGTACCAGGTTGGCAACATGCAAGGCAAACACTCTAGCACTGTGCTATAACTCCAGATCCTGTACTGACAATCTAAAGGCTTCATTTTGAATAGGCTAAATTATTTTTGATGCTCAGTTATTATCTATTTGCAATCAACAGCCAGTCCTATTGCCCAGACTCATGACTTATTTGTATTCATCCATTTTTTTCTGTGTGTTTGAAGCATCAACTGTGTGCACGTGTTTTCCTGAACTATAAGATGATAAACACAAAGAGAACTACCAAACTTAGTCTTTGGTGCAATTGGCTAGTGGATAGTGATGAGAAATTTACAATGTAGCACTGTTATCTGAAAAATATGAAGCAGGTTAGAGAGGAGAGAGTGCAGTGGCACCATTGAATAGGCTCAGCCTAATGAAGAAGCTCTGACAAACCAGTAAGGGATATGTGAGGATTGTCCTTCAAATTCCCCTTGTCTACACCACCCAATTATCCATTATCTACACGTATGTTTTCTAACTTTTCATGGCTGTACAACAGCACTGGTCCAGATCTATCTTTGAAGTTTAAACACTGGTAACAAATAATAGACAAGCTGTGAGATTTTGTTATTGGAAAATGACTCAAAATGCTGCTGTCCACAGGATTCTCTTGCTTCTCTTAAATCTTTATCTAAGTAATCAGTATATGGATTGTACTGTGTTCTGAAAGATACTTTATATCCCATGAGAAAGACATGGGTGAGTCTGTATCTGATCATACTTCTGTCCCAGTAGGTTGGGGATTGATTCACTTATATGATATGCCCTGGGTTGCCCCATTCTTATCAGAAACAACACACTCTAATCTATGAGAATTTTGCTAGCTAGCACTAATTGTGTGGTAAAGAAGTCCTTTTCGGATACATTATACAGAATAATTCTGGCTCTTAAGCTAAGAAATGCTTACCTTCAAGGCTGCATGCTAACTGTGGGGTTCAGCTTAACGACTTCTCTGAAAGCAACTGGGGCTTCTTGAGCACCCAGCTCTGATTCAGTCTACTCATGGTCCTTCACAAGCAGATAGATCATGGAGGTGACATGGTGCTCGTGTTGGTGATACAGAACGAGAACCGTATGACCTTATATGTAATTTGACACAGTGAGAGAAACAGTATCAGAAGGAGGTTTGGGCACATGGCTGGTTGAGCTTTGCCCTGATCACAGCAGAGAGCTCTGTGAAGATTGCCCAGGTTTGGGGAGGGGGGAAGCTGGGAGTCTTCAGGGTTCACATAAACTTTCTGACAAATGTGATGGGTTTTTTTGCACTAATGCAACTCGAATTTCAGATCATTCTTTTTGCAAGGCCCAGATTTGAGCTTCTCCTGTGCAAACAGTGCCCCCCGTCACCCCTTTACACAGCTAGGTTCATGGTCAGAGTCTCTGTTCGTGATGGCACTCTTAATGGGAGTTAGATTCATTGATTTCCCTTGCAGATAATTATTCATGGCATTGATTTTGTAGCTCACGTGTTTCAACCATTATCCTTCAGAAAACAAATGGCAGTGATAGTTATCAGTCAACCCTAACATGCAGGTTGTGATCCAGAAAATCCCAGCACAAATTAAAGTGTTATCGGCAGTAGCACTCCTTTCGGAAACAAGCTCTCATGAACTGCTTTGAAAGAAAGATGAGTAATAGGATCTTTTGCATACATCCCAATTATTCTGTGTTGCCAGTTGAATTGAATGTGGCAATTTACAGCTTTGTTTTAAACAGATCACTAAAAGCAATGTGTAAGAAATGGTTTCCATAAATGGCCAGTAAGCTTCGCTTCTGCTTTGATTTTCCATGGTAATGATCAACATAACTTTTCATCATAGATTTGCTAGGCCATGATATTGACAGGCAGACCTTCTCTGTTCAATTCTGCAAAAACAGAACAGAGGCTGTTCTTTGAGCTAAAAGGCATTCAAAGACAACAGAACAAGATCAGACATGAAGGGAGAGAGAGATCATGACTTCTGGAATAAATGAGATGAAAATGTGGCATAAATCTTAGGATTTGCAAACCCAGCAACCTATCATTCACAGTGCAGGCCCAGGTGTGAATATAATGATATGCTCTGTGCTGCTCTGTTTTAGAATATGGTAAGAAACAGATGTGTGTGTACAGGAATCTGTACTATCAGCCCAGCCACCCTAGCATTCTTGTGATGGGAAGAGTAATACACGTACTAGTTTTACCAGATGCAGAAACAACAATGATTATAAGTAATAGTAGAGTTGATTTGGTAAAATAGTATTACTAAAAGATGTCATAGTAGTTATTACAGCATTATTCATAGTCATAGCAGTAATGGTTTGTTAAGCATAGTAGAAGTGATAGTAATATAGGTACGAGATCTGTTATATAAACAGAAATAGTAGAAGTGCAATGATAGTAGTAATGCAAGTAGAAGTAGGATCAATAGAAACAGAAGTAATTATAAGACACATAGAAACACTATGGTAATGCAAACAATAGTAGTTGAGCAGTAGAAGTGCTGGTTATAGCAGTACTACACAGCAGTGATAGAGTAAGTAGAACTTATCATAGAAAAAGGAAAAACTAGCTATTATAGTACTATAAGTAACTGATGCAATGTTATGATGAAGCAACTACAGAAGCAGAAGCAACACTGAAATAATAGCAGTAGTGGAAGGAGAATACGAAAGTGTATAGTGATTTTTTTAGTAGGCAGGAAGTCATCATGAACAGAATTTAAGGTCTAACACTCCAGCTTTGCCCTCTGTGGCTCATAGGAAGGGGACAGATTTGAAGATAAGCCTGGGGACTTCCCAGTTTCTTGCTCCAGCAAAGGAAAACAAATGAAGGGACATTTTTTGTTTGTTTTTGGGCCACACCCATTGACACTCAGGGGTTAATCCTGGCTATGCACTCAGAAGTCGCTCCTGGCTTGGGGGACCATATGGGATGCCGAGGGATTGAACTGCGGTCCTCCTAGGCTAGTGCTGGCAAGGCAGACACCTTACCTCTAGCGACACCACCCCAGCTCCTGAAGGGACATTTTTAACACAGAAGTCCAAACCTCAGAACTTCACAAGCAGGCAGCATGTCTCCAACATGAACTAACAACCCTCCTGGCCCCAGATACTTACCCTTTGACAGGCTACTGACCCATCTGGCCCAGTCCCCAGTGTGTTATAAATGCTAATATGTGTGGTTGGTTCATTATACCATGTTCAAACTTTGCACAAAGTTAAGAGGTCTATATATTGTCAAGGAAAATAAATAAAACTTAATGCACCTTATGGATCATTCAAGGGTTCCTTTTCAAGTATCATTATGCCCTTCTCCCTCTAGCAAGCATCCATTTAAGGACCTCTGCATGAACTGATTTTGGTGACCACCATATACCTTTGAGGTGTTACTGTTTTTAGGTTTGGGGGTTGTTTGTTGTTTTGGGCTTCTTCAACAAATCAAACATATTCAGAAACAAAAATGCTCCTGGCTTTAATTTTTTTCTGTCTGTCATGAAACAAAGAATTAGAGGCTCCAAGGCTTAGTCAAGGTTTATCTGCTTCATCAAAATAAGTGGGAACAGCATCTATTGTTGGAAGCAAGAAACCAACGAGGCAGAGAGTAAGAGTCGTAGAGTTTCAGCCTGCAGCTGCATGCAGGTTCTTTATTCAGATAGAAGCTCTGTCTCTATTCCCCAGGCTGCAGTATGTATAACAAGCTGTGTTTCTGTCTGCTGTGTTATATCGCACATAAGCAGGGTTTCTTGTGTAAGAGAAAGGTAGCACTTGAGCTGTTTTATAGTGAATAAGTCCCACGCTTTACTTGCTAGATTTTCTGTTAATTGAAGCTCAACTTCACATTCACAAACATCATACCATTAAACTCTGGCTGATGAGCCCATTGGAGAATGCTGGCACCATAAAAGGGTGCCTAGTATCCAGTTAGATACTACTATTTTTTCTGAGTCATGTTCATTATGTACTTTTTTGCTTCCTTGTTTGTTTCTGGGACAAAACTAGAGATGTTCAGGCGTTATTTTTTGGGGCAGTCCTAAATTACATCAGGCAGTACTCAAGGGTCTTATATGTTGTGTTGAGGATTAAACCCAGATTAGCCACATGCAAGGCAAATGCCCTACTCACTGTAACTATTGCTATGGGCCCTATAATATACTTTGTGTCTGCATGTCCTCTTACTACTATTAGAAATTCATGCAGATGTAATGCCTTGAACAATATGGACTCATTATCTTTTGGTTATGGGGTCCAGTCTAAAGGTTCCCCTAAGTGAAAAGCAAAGGATTGGAAAGGCTTTATTAGTTTATAAGTAAGCAAGAGAAAACTCATATTTCCTGCCTTTTTTGCTCCTGGACATAATGTCTCTTTCTCAGCTTCCCTTTTCACCTCAGATCAGCAATAATAGATCTGCCATCTTTCAACATAACTCATACCTTGGTCAATTTACAGCTCCCATCCATGGTTAAGGTCCTTACTTCTTGGATGCATACCACATGCAGGAAATTCAGGATAATGGTTCTCCCTTCAGGTCAGCCATGAGTTACTTTAGCTCCATACACACCTAAACTCATTGTAAAATGACAGATTCACTGTGTAAGTTCTACCTGTGAAATAATGTCAGATGTGAAGTTCCATATTTGCTTCCAAAACACCTCAACATTGCCATAACCTATGGAGCTACAGAAATATAGGTGTGTATGTGATGTGACTCAATAGCTGCTCAACAGCCTTTTCCATTCCTTTGCCATTCACATAAGATATGACAGATCTTAAGTTGATGAGGATGGCCACCCTTTCATGGGGTGGTTTTATATCTCATCACTCTCACACCCCCAAAACAAGTTATTGATGAAGTTAGGTTGCATATGCACTTTTCTTTATGTATATTTTCTCACTTATTAATCAAAAAGCATGATTAATTGTGTCCTCCTATTGTCTAAAATTTTCCTCTAAGACTCAAGTTTTTTATAACTAAACAAAATTATACTCAGAGAAATATTGCAGGGATGGCTGGTTTACATTCTAGTGTTTGTAATTACAGGTGTTGATCATTTAACTGATACAATACAATAAAACTAAATTCTAGGTTCAGTGCCAATTCTGGTGGTTGGCAAATAGAAAGCAGAGGGGCTGTAAAATGGGTGGTGAGGTCTTTAGGGTAGTTAGACATGCTGGAACTTTGATGGGTGTGGTGAATCCTAGACACAAAGTAATCCTTAAAATTTTATCATATAATAGGCAAAGAAAGAACTACTAACATTTGTCCCTGTCACTATCTGCCAAGCCGAAGAATCAGAAGGTATTTCTGTTTTACAGACATTTGGTGTTCAATATTAAAGGTCATGTCTGATAGGTTTTCTCTTTCACCTGGAATCTGGTTTTGTCCTAGAAAAAGGACCACAATCCATGGTAAACATTGGAAACCAGAAACAGAGACTTTAGAGAAGCAAATGCTTCTAGGAGAGCACTGCCCTTTTTTTCTGCATAGCCAAGGCCAGCTTCTATATGGACAAGGACAAAAGGAATTTGCCTAAAACAGCTCAACATTTGCTTTGAGCAGGTTGAAGAATAATCATCCTTTTTTAACAGCAATCTCATATAAATTATTTTTATTACATAGCTCCTAAATGCTGAATTTGTATAATACACACAGGCCTGAAAACAATGTTGAAAAGTCACCTTTAATATAAGTATGAGATTCTGAATGCTAATAGTACAATTAATTTTTTTCAAAACTCATTGCCCAAAAGTAGCTCACCTTGACTCTCTCTGCTGTTTCTCTAGAGCAAACATAAAATCTATATGGTCTTTCCAACTCTGGTGATCTACTGGTGTCTGAACCATGCTTAGGAATCAGCAGAGGCTTTGCTCTCACATCCTATTTGTTTCAGCAGAAAGAATAGTGGAAATTTAAAAAAATACATGTTTGGAAGTGGGTCTGGAAAAAATAAGCAGAGGCAAATGGGTTGATGCTGAAATATTGGAAGTGAAGAGTCCACAGTCGGCTACCAAAAGGGAAATATCCCAGCACCAAGGTGGTAGAGAGTGTTGAGAGGTTAGCAAGAAGAGAAGAGGGGTTTGGGAGCTCAAAGGTTAGGCTAGAGGGGGATAGCCAGAGCTTAAGATTTAGGAAATTAGCAGTTCCTATGAGTTGTATTTGTGAAAAGTTGGGAGTATGAGGTGTTGGGTATGCCTGTGAGGCTAAGAGTTGTCGAAGTGAGAGGTGTAGGAGTGTGAGGTGTGGAGTTAGAAATATGGAAGTGTGGGTTATGGGGCTGTGAGGATATGGGTATGGGTGTGTGAGATGTGGGGAAGGTGAGGTATGGTGTTGTAAAATGTGGGAAAATAATGAGTGGGAGTGTGAGGTATGGGGTAAGGTATGGTTTCATGATATTTGGAGCTGTGAGATATAGAAGCATGAGGAATGGGGTTGAGCTGAAGGAGTGTGAGGTGCGGGTGTCTGAGATGTTGTAGTGTGAGATGTGAGGGTGTGATTTGTGAGGGTGTGATATGTAGAAATGTGAGGAGTGGGGATATAAAGTGTGGGGTGTAAGATGTGTGTGTTTGAGGTGGGGGTTATGAATTACAATGAAGTGAATTATGGGGTCAGTGTGTGAAATGCAGAAAGTATAATCTTCCTACTCCACTTTCTCTAAACCAAAATGCTCCTTAAAAATGGTATTGTTGTCAGAAGGAGAGGAACAGGCAAAGAATGACTGAACTCATCTATGGGACATAAAAATATAATATAAAAACAATGCCCAAGAAATAGAAATGTTGAGTGGGAAGTTCAGTTAAGACAGAAAAAATAAAACTCTGAACATAACAGTTGGAAATGATCACTTTAGACAAGGATTAGTCATTAAAAGGAAGTAAAATGATGTACATTATATCACTTGAGTGACAGTATTTTAAAACCATGGTGCATAAAATAATGAAAGGGGTACAGAGAGAGAGAGAGAAAGCAATATGTTCACCATAAGGGCAGACTGAGAGTGGGTGGTGTGGTACAACAGCAGCGTAACTAAAGAAATTAGTAGTGGGAAATGAACACTGGCCAAAAGATATGCGTTGGAACATTGTAAGATCAAAAATTAAAAATCAACAAGTTTATCTTTTTTATCTCATTGTGATGTAATAATAATAATAAAGAAAATAGACCTGTTTTGAAAAAACTCTTGCATAATAGTTCATCAACTTTTGTGTAATGCATTTCCATTTGTCATTGAGGAAGCTTCATTGATAGTTGTTTCAATAACAAAAGTTAGCAACAGGATAAGTGGTGAATAAAAGAGGCTTGTGAGATAGTACTAGACTAAGGTGCTTGCCTTGTCTCTGAGGACCACACTGGTTTAATCTCGGGCACCAATTCCCAGAGTGCAACAACAGCCAAAGAATACCCCAGCAAAAAAAAAAAAAAAAAATGCCCTCAAGCACTCAGCACACAAGTAGACTTGTCTCCACCCACAGGGACAGTGGCATATTCCTCCTATGTTTGGGCTGAAAGGGACTCTGAAAAAAAGTGGCCCCTGCACCTGACCTCCTGATTCTCAGAGTGCAACAGCCAAAGGAGATCTCAGCAAAAAAAAAAAAAAAAAAAAAATGGCTATCAAGCGCTCAGCAAACAGGTAAGCCTGTATCATCCCACAAGGATGGGGACCATATTTCTGCCTGCGTTTGGGCTAAAGGGTACTCTGAAAAAAGAGGCACCTGCACCAGACTTCCTGATTCCCAAATGTGACAGTCAAAGAAGACCTCAGAAGATAGATAATGGGAAAAATATTCAAAGATTGTGAACAGATGAAAATAAAAGTGTTCAATAAATTCAACAGAAACAACATAAGAATCAATGGAGTCCCAAAAACCGAAGAAAAAAATCCCCAGGAAGAATAAACAGTCAAGTACATCATTACAGAGAAACTCTCAGAGCTAAAGACTACAAGCAACCAAATGCTACATGTCCAAAGAGTATCAGAAAAGTAGACCCAAGGGAAAGCACCCAAGACACATCCTAGTCACAATGACAAATCCTGAAACATTAAAATCTAAAAGGGAAATTACATTTAAAGGAGCATTCTTAAGATTTACAGAAGAATTGTCACAGAACATCCTCAAGGCTAGAAGACAATGGTGGGATATAGTGACAAAACTCAATAAAATGAATACTTAGCCTAGAATACTACACCCAGCCAGACTCTCACTCAGGATTGAATGAAGTATATATGGCTTCACGAATAAAAAACAGCACAGACTCAGCCTAGAATTTTATAAAAACAAGAACTCTAATTCCAGAGGTCTAACTTTGACAACTGCGACTGAGCAGAACTTCTGGAACTATGCTGAAAAACTATACCCTAGGCTCTGTTCTAGGTTCTGAGCAAAAACAAAGACCACTAATTACAGAAGACTGATTACGAAGAGATTATACACACACACACACACACACACACACACACACAAATGTAGCATTCCATCCCCAGAAAACTTGATACACATTCTTCTCCGATGCACATAGGTTATTCTCCAGAGTAGACCACATGCTAGTCCATAAAAACATATCCTTAAAAGTCAAGAGAATAGACTACCTTCACTGATCACAAGGCACTGAAATTAAAAGTGAACTAGAAAGAAACACTGAAGAAAAACTTTAACACCTGGAAACTAAACAGCTCAATACTTAACAACTAGTGGGTCAGAAATGAAATTAAAAAGGAAATAAAAACATTCCTGGAAAGAAATGACAATGAAAACACACATTCTCAGAATTTATGAGACACAGCAAAAGCAGCACTAAGATAAAAATTTACAATCTTACAAACACACCTCAGAAAGGAAGAGGCCTATATAAAAAAGCGTAATGACACAGCTTTTAAAATTAAAAAATGATCAGCAAAGGAATAAAAAATTGACAGAAGAAAATAACAAAGCTTAGAGCAGAAATCAATGAAGTGGAAATCCATAAAACAATCTGAAAGATCAAGGAAAGCAAAAGTTGGCTCTTTGAAAAGATAAACAAGATTGATACACCACTAAAAAAACTCACTGAGATTACCAATTCGGAGAGACTGTGCATGTGGCCTGTGCATGTTTCTCTACTGGCCAGTGTCCTGAACCTCTCCTGAATGGGCTGAAAAGGGCCAAGCAAAATCGATTTCTAGAGATGCCCAGGCCAGAAAGCCAAGGAAGAATGTGTGGAAGAGTGAAAACTGACTATCAGCAGAAAATTGTAGAAAGGCAGGCCCTCTGTCTGTGACATCAGGCTGGAAGAATCTGCCTCTGCTGTGTGATTACCACTTGGGAGAGACTGTGTGTACTGCCTGTGCATGTTTCTCCACAGTACTGTGTCCCAAACCTCTCCTGAGTGGGCCGAGAAGGGCCCAGAAAAATTGCTCTCCCAGCGGCTCCAGAAGAGCATGGCCACTCTGCTTTGCTTCACAGCCATGCACTCTTTATAATGAATGAACCCCACTATAACACACAGAAAAAAAATCACACTACAAATGTGACAATGGGGAAACTTAGCAGGCAAACACCATGAACAGAGAATGAAGATAATAGCTCTGATGACACAAAAAATACAAACCATCTGATTAACCTCTCAGATAAAGAGTTTAGAATAGAAATATGTAGGATCCTCATGGAAATCAAAGAAATTATAGCTCTAGCTGAACAGAACACGAAGACGAAAATCAGAAAACTCCAAACTGAAATAACAGATCTGAATAAAACAGTGATTAACTGAAAAACTCGATGGATGGCCTCTCCAGCAGGATAACAACAGCCAAGAACAGAATCAGTGAACTGGAAGATCAAATGCAGAAACACTCCATACAGCAGAAGAGATTGGAAAAGAAACTTAAGGCAAATGATCAGACAATGGAAAAATTACTCAAAGAATGTGAACAGAAGAAAATAGAAGTCTTTGATAAACTCAACAGAAACAATATAAGAATCATTGGAGTCCCAGAGGCCCAGGAAAGAGATCCACAGGAAGAATCAACAGTCAAAGACATCAACGCAGAGAACCTTCCAGAGTTAAAGACTTCATGCAATCAAATCCTGAAGCCCAAAGAGTCCCAGCTAAAAGAGACCCAAAGAAAAACACCCCAAGACACATCCTAGTCACAATGCTGAATCCTACAGATAGAGATAGAATACTGAAAGCAAGATCAAAAAGAGAAATTACATTCAAAGGAGCATCCATAAGATTTACAGCAGACATGTCACATGAAACTCTCAAGGCCAGAAGACAGTGGTGGGATATTGTAACAAGCCTGAATGAAATGGAGGCTTCACCTAGAATACTACACCCAGCTCAACTCACATTTAGGTTTGAAGGAAGGACACATAGCTTCACGGATAAACTTCACGGATGCAAAACCAGCCTTAAAGGTAAAACTGAAAGGTCTACTTTAAGACAAGACAGACCAACAGACACACCAAACTTATACACAAAGATGACATTAAATCCTATGACAATCAACTCCCTCAATGTCAATGGACTAGATGCACAAATAAAGAGACACAGAGTGGCGGAATGGATTTAAGAAATGAACCCAACCTTCTGCTGCCTACAAGAAACACACCTGAATAGTCAGAACAAGCATAGACTCAAAATCAAAGACTGGAGGAAAATCATCCAATCAAACAACACCGTTAAAAAATTGGGGTGGCCATATTAATATCTGATGACACCAACTTTAGGCACAGAAATATTATAATGGACAAAGATGGACACTTCGTACTAGTAAAAATATAAGTGCAACAGGAAGAAATCACAATACTAAGCATATACGCACCCAATGAGAGACAAGAAAATTATCTAATCCAATTATTGAAAAATTTGAAAGAGGACATCAGTAGTAACAATAATTGTGGGAGACCTCAATATGACCCTGTCAATAATTGATAGGTCAACCAAACTGAAACCCAACAAAAAATACTATCCCTGAAAAAAATGGAAGAAAGAGAACTAGTATATATATACTAGTTCTCTTTCTTCCATTTATGACACTCCATCCCCAGAAACCTGGATGCACATTCTTCTCCAATGTACATGGGTCATTCTCCAGGATAAACCACATGCTGGCATATAAAACATACCTTCATAAAATCAAGTGGATAGACATTTTTCAAGCTACCTTTGCTGACCACAAGGCTCTGAAATTAGATATAAACTACAAAGGGACACAGAAGAAATATTTTAACAGGTGGAAATTAAACACCCTACTACTAAACAACCAGTGGGTCTGAGATAAAATCAGGGGAAATCAAAACTTTCCTGGAACAAATGACAATGAAGGGCCGTAGAGATAGTCTGGAGATAGAGACTTTGCCTTGCATGCAAAAGTATGGTGGCTACAATCCTGGGATTCCATATGGTTCCCTGAGCATGTCAGGAGTGATTTCTGAGCATAGAGCCAGGAGTAACCCTTGAGCACTGCAGAATGTGACCCAAAAAATGACAATGAAGACACAAAGTATCAGAATCTATGGGACACAGCTAAAGCAGTCCTGATAGGAAAATTTACAGCTTTGCAAGCACAAATCAGGAAGGAAGAAGGGCATACCTGAACAGCTTGATGACTCAGCTTATAAAATTAGAAAATGATCAACAAAACGAACCAAAAATAGGGAGACAGAAGGAAATAACAAAGCTGAGAGCAGAAATCAATGAATTGGAAACCCCAAAAAACAGTTCAAAAGATCACCAGAAGTTGGTTTTTTGTTTTGTTTTGTTTTTGGGCCACACCCGGTGATGCTCAGGGGTTACTCCTGGCTATGCGCTCAGAAGTCACTCCTGACTTGGGGGACCTCATGGGACACCGGGGAATTGACCGTGGTCCATCTAAGGCTAGCGCAGGCAAGGCAGGCACCTTACTGCTAGTGCCATCAAATAAACAAGATTGATAGACCATTGGCAAAATTCACAAAGAGAGAGAAAAACTTGATAACTCGTATTATAAATAAAAAGGGGGGATCACTACAGATATTGCAGAGATTCAAAGGGTGATCTGAGTCTACTTTGAGAAACTATGCCACTATGAGAACCTGGAAGAAATGGATAAATTCTTGGACTATTATAACCTTCCATGGTTGAGTAAGGAGGATGTAGTATATCTAAACACCCCCATCACTATTGAGGAAATCATACCGGTAATCAAATGTCTGCCCAAATAGAAAAGTTCAGGCCCAGATGGATTAACTAATGAAGTTTTTCAAAACTTTCAAGAGAAACTAATACCAATGCTAGCCAGACTCATTCATGAAATTGAAAAAATGGAACACTTTCAAACAGGTTTTATGAATCCAACATCACCTTGATACCAAAACAAGACTGAGGTGCTGCCAAAGAAGAAAATTACAGACCAATATCTCTGATGAACACAGATGCTAAAATCCTCAAGAAAATCCTGGCAAATAGGATCCAATGCCTCATCAATACGATCATTCACTATGATCAAGTAGGTTTCATCTCAGAAATTTAAGTATGGTTTAACATTCATAAATTTATCAACATAATACACAATATCAACACCAAGGAAAATAAAAATCACATGATCATTTCAATAGATGCAGAGAAAGCATTTGATGAGTTCCAACACCCATTCTTAATAAAACAATAACTCTTAGCAAGATGGAAATGAAATGAACCTTTCTCAATATAGTCAAGGACATCTACCATAAGCCAATGGCAAATATTATTTTAATGGAGAAAACTTAAAAGCATTCCCTCTAAATTTCGAAAATAGACAAGGCTGTTTGCTCTCTCCTCTCCTATTCAACATAATACTGGAAGTACTTGCTATAGCGATTAAGCAAGAAAAAGTTATCAAGGGTATCCAGGTAGGAAAGGAAGAAGTCAAACTTTCGCTGTTTGAAGATGCATGATACTCTACTTAGAAAACCCTAAAGACACTACCAATATGCTTCTAGAAACAATAGATTTATACAGCAATGTGGCAGGTTACAAAATTAACACACAGATATCATTGGCCTTTTTATACACCAATAACGATAGGGAAGAAATGGACATTAAGAACACAAGCCCATTCATATTAGTACCATACAAACTCAAATATCTTAGAGTCAACTTGACCAAAGATGTGAAGGACCTATACAAAGAAAACTATAAAACCCTGCTCCAAAAAAAAATAGAGAACACAAGGAAATGGAAAACATACCCTGCTCATGGATTAGCAGGATTAACATCATTAAAATGGCAATACTACCCAAAGCATTATACAGATTAAATTAGATTCCTCTAAACGTAACCATGACATTCTTCAAAGAAGTAGATCAAACACTTTTGAAATTCATTTGGAACAATAAACACCCTCAAATAGCTAAAGTAATTCTTGGGAAAAGGAATATAGGAGGCATTAATTTCCCAAATTTAAACTGTATTACAGAGCAATAGTTATCAAAACAGCAGGTATTGGAATAACAACAGACCCTCAGATCAGTGGAATAGGTCTGAGTACTCAGAGAATGTTCCCCAGACATACAATCACCTAATTTTTGATAAAAGACCAAGAAATCCTAAATCGTTTGGGGAAAGCCTCTTCAACAAGTGATGTTGGCAGAATTGGCTAGCCACTGGCAAAAAAGCGAACTTAGACCCCCAAATTACATCATGTGTGAAGGTAAAATCCAAATGGATTAAAGACCTTGATATCATACCTGATACCATAAAGTATATAGAACAACACATAGGTAAAACACTCCATGATATTGAGACTAAAGGCATGTTCAAGGAGGAAACTACACCTTCCAAACAAGTGGAAGCAGAGATGAACAGGTGGGAATACATTAAGCTGAGAAGCTTCTGCACCTCAAAGGAAATAGTGCCCAGGATATAAGAGCCATCCACTGACTTGGAAAATCTCTTCACCTAATACACATCAGATATACAAGGCACTGATGGAACTTTACAGGAAAAAAAAAACAGAAACATCTAACCCCATCAAAAAATGGGGAGAAGAAAAGGACAATTTGACAAAAAAGGAAATACAAATGGCCAAAAGCCACATGAAAAAAGGCTCCACATCACTAATCATCAGAGAGATGAAAATCAAAACAACTATGAGGTACCATCTCACAGAGATTGGCACACATCACAAAGAATGAGAACAAGCAGTGCTGGCAGGGATGTGGAGAAACAGGAACTCTTATCCACTGCTGATTCGAATGCCATCTAGTCCAACCTTTATGGAAAGTGATATGGAGATTCCTCCAAAAACTAAAAATTGAGCTTTATACGATCCAGCTATACCACTCCTGTGATATACCCTAGGAAGAGAGAGAGAGAGAGAGAGAGAGGGAGCAAAAAAAAAATTCCCTTCCTTACACCTATATATATTGCAGCACTATTTACAATAGCCAGACTCTGGAAATAACCAAGATGCCCTTCAACAGATGAATGGCTAAAGAAAGTGTGGTACATATACACAATGGAATATAATGCAGCCATCAGGAGAGATGAAGTCATAAACTTTTCCTATACCTGGAATTTTTTATGCTGAGTGAAATAAGTCAGAGGGAGAAAGATAGAACAGAATAGTTTCACTCATCTGTGGGTTTTAAGAAAAATGAAAGACATTCTTGAAATAATTTTCAGAAACAGAAGAGGGCTGGAAGTTCCAGATCACTACATGAAGCTCACCACAAAGAGTGATGAGTGCATTTAGAGAAATAACTACATTGAGAACTATCATAACAATGTGAAGGAATGAGGGATAGAAAGCCTGTCTAGAGTACAGGAAGGGGTGAGGTTGGGAGGAGGAAGATTTGGAACATTGGGGATGGGAATGTTTCACTGGTGAAGGGGGGTGTTCTTTACATGACTGAAACCCAACCACAATTATGTTTGTAATCAAGGTGTAAATAAAGAAATTAATTAAAAAAACAAAGCACAAAGAAACAGAGAGAAATTTAGTAAACTGGATTAGGAATGAAAAAGAAAGATCACTACAAATACTGCAGAGATTTCAAGGGTAATCAGAGACTACTTTGAGAAACTCTATGCCACAAAACATGAGAACCTTGAAGAAATGAATAATTTCTTGGACACTTAAAATAATCCATGGTTATACTATCTAAACAGACCAATCAATACTGAGAAAATTAGAATGGTCATCAAGAGTCTTCCTCCCTCCCCCCAAAATAGCCCAGGTCCAGATGGTTTTACTAACAAATTCTTTCAAACTTTTCAAGAGGAACTTCTATCAATGCTCATTAGGCTTTTTTATAAAATTGAAAAATCAGGAATACTCCCACATCACCTTGACATCAAAACCAGAGAAAGATGCTGCAAAAAATAAAACTATAGACCAATATCCCTGATGATCCTCAACAAAATTCTGACAAACAGTATCCAATGCCTCATCAAGAAGGTCATTCACCACGACCAAGTAGGTTTCATTCCAGGAATGCAAAGATGGTTTAAGATATGTAAATCAATTAACATAATACATCAAATCAACATAAAGAAAAAGAAAAATCATAAAATCATATCAATAGATGTAGAGAAAGCATTTGATAAGGTCCAACACCCATTCTTGATAAAACACTCATCAGGATGGGAATAGAAGGAACATTTCTCAATATAGGAGAGGCAATCTACCACAAGCTAATGGCAAATATTATTCTCAATGGAGATAAATTAAATGTCTTTCCTCTAAAATCTTGTACAAGACAAGGCTGCCTTCTCTCATCACTGCTATTTAACACAGTTCTGGAAATTCTTGCCCTAGCAATTAGGAGAAAAAAAGTTATCAAGGGCATCCCATACCATAAATGAAGAAGGCAAACTCTCACTGTTTGCATATAACATGATACTATATTTAGAAAACCCTAAAGAGTCTACCAAAAGCCTTCTAAAAAGTATAGATTCATATAGCAAAGTGGCAGGCTACAAATTTAACACCCAAAAATCAATGGCCTTATACACCATTTATGATAGAGAAGAAATGGACATCAGAAAAACAATCCCATTCACATTAGTGTCCCACAAACTCAAATATCTTGGAGTCAACTTAACTAAAGATGTGAAGGGCTTATACAACGAAAACTACAAAAACCTGCTCCAAGAAAGAAAAGAGGACACAAAGAAATGGAGACACATGCCCTGCTCATGAATCAGCAGAATTAACATCATTAAAATGGCAACACTCCCCAAGGATGAGCCAGAGTAAATGCTTGTTTCATCTCTTCTGGATCCACCAGTTTTAGTGCTAGCTTAATTTGTTCTTGATCCAACAGTGTTAGTGGTGGCTTCATCTACTCTGGATTCTCCAATGTTAGGGCTGGCTGTCTCCACTGAGTGCACCAAAAGTTTGCTTCATTGCTTCTGAATCCTCCCGTGTTAGTGCTATTTCAGCTACTCTGGATCTGGATTTATCTCATCTGGATTCATCAACATTACTGCTGGCTTCATCTATGCAAGATCTCTGATTGTTATTGGTGGCTGTATCTACAATGAATCTACCAGAGATAGCACTGGCTTCATTTATTCTGTATCCAACAGTATCAGTGATAACTTCATATATTCTGGATATACCTGTTCTTTCCTGGCTTCATCTGTTCTGGGTCCACCAGTGACATTTTTGGCTTCAATAATTCTGATCCTTCGATGTTGGTTCATCTACTCTGTATCTCCGAGTGTTTGTGCTGACTTCATCTGTTCCGGATCCACAACTGTTTGTGCTATCTTCATCTATTCTCATCCACCAGTGTTAGTAATTGCTTTATTGGTTCTGGATCCACCAGTGCTGGCATTATCTACTCTGTATCCACCAGTTTTAGTGATGATTTGATCTATTCTGAATCCAACAGTGTTAATGATGGCATTATCCACCTTGGATACACCAATTTTAGTGGTGATTTAATCTATTCTTGATCTACCAATGTTAGTGCTTACTTGATTTTCTCTGGATCAGCAATTCTTAGTGGTGACTTTATATACTCTGATAAACCAGGGTTAGAGGTGGCTTCATTTACTCTGAATCCACCAATGTTGATGCTACCTCTATCTTTTCTGAATATACCACAGTTAGTGATGACTTTATCTTTTCTTGATCCACCAGTGTTAGCAGTGGCTTCATCTTTTCTGGATCCACCAGTGTTCATAGTGGCTTCATCTACTCTGTATCCAATAGTATTTGTGCTACCTTCATCTCTTCTGGATTAATCAATTTTAATGCTGGCTTCATCTATTCTGGATACTCCAATTTAGTGCAGGGTTCTTCTACCCCAGATTTATCAATATTAATGATGGCACCATCTAATCTTTATCCAGCAGGCTTAGTGGTAGCTTCAGTATTATGGATATACCAGTGTTAGTGATTACTTTATATACTCTGAATCCACCATTATTAATGGTGGATTAGGTATTAGTGCTGGCTTCTTATTTCCTGGATCCACCAGTTACTAAGGTAATGTTAGTGGTGCCTTTATTTATAATAATCTGCCATTTTTATACAACACGAAAGACATAGAAACAAATTGCTTGCTCCTATCCCATGTCAGTTTTTGGGGGGGGGCAGTATGGCATATGAACAGTGCAAAAAATGAGACCCTGGGAAAAAATCTCTTGCCCCTACCCTATTTCAGTTCTTTGGGGAATATGGTGTAGGAAGTATCTGTGCACACAGCAAGAATTGAGGCCCCGAAGGGCTATTGGGCATGAGGACTGAGTATGAAGACTCCTGGACCAGCACTCTAAAGTTCTACAGAGAACTCTGGTTCCACAGAGAAAGAAATCTGGGGATATGCACATCTTCAGAGTCTAGCTAAGCCTTTTCTCCAAATATTTTCAGATGGTGGGTGCTTTACTGATTCCTCCTGTGTGCACAAGTTGAGGAAAAGGTTCAAAGATATGGCTAGAGAAGGTTTTCACAATATCCACAGGGGGGCTGCCCTCCTCTAAACTCTGCTTTGATGATGCCATTCTAGTCTTGCATAAAGATGATGAAAACATGTCCTGTTGAAGGTATGAACATGCAGGTGACATAAACCATTAGCTAGTGAGGCATACTGGCCAAGAGGCTTGCAAAAAGCCTAGAAGTCATAGAAGTTAGATCTATTTTAGATGAAATTAAACATTTTCTATAGATGCTATGCTATGAGTTGTGACTTTGCAGAGTTTCTATATAAGTTTTTATTAAGTTAATGTGCTAGACATATGTACTCAATTCATTTCTGGCCTTGAACATCTTCATCTGCAGCTTGAGTGCATTACCCAGCAGTACCACAAAGCTCAGCTCCTGCCTCTTCTTGACAGGATATGTGTGCAATGTAGTTCTGCTCTCCCACACTTTGAAGCTAGGATCAAGTCTCATTTCCTAACTGAAAATATGAGTCTCTTTCTTGCCTTCCTGGTTTTACTTAGATCTCAAAAATTTTTTCTCTGGTGATTGTGAATCTGAGATCCAGAGCAATAAACTCAATTTAGCAAAAACCTTTTTAATTAAATAATTTTTATTATGACCAAAGTGGATTACAAATCTTTCACAGTAATATTTTAGGTACATAGTGACATTGAATCTGAGGCATTCCCACCACCAGTGTTGTCCTACCTCCAACCCTGTTCCCAGCATGCATCCTATATCCCCTCCTTTGACCCCCAGGCTGCTATTATAAGTGGTCCCCTCTGTGTCTAGCTTGCTGTAGATTGGGTTTTGATTCTGTTGTTGTTGTTGTTGGCTTTGGATTTGGTGTATAAGCATGATCATTTTTTATTTCTACTCAATGTTCATTCACCTGTTTGGTCTTGGTACCCTCCATTATTTCTCCCTCAATTTCTGTGACAGAACAAGATGGTTCAATTTATGTGGTCTTTGGAGGTAAAAGAAAGAAAGCAAAAATAGGGGAGGGTAAAAATTGAACAAGAAGAAATGGGAGGAGTCCTTCTAGAGTCTATAAAAATCAATTTAAGAAAAGAAATGGAAAAAGTAAGAAAAACGTAAAAACCATACAAGAAAATCAAACAAAAAAACCCAAAAAGCACCACAGCAATAAAGACAACCAAACAATAACCTGAAATAAAAACAAAACAAAGCACACACAAAAGAAAACAGCAACAACAATAACAACAATAACAAAATAAATTTGTGCTTTTTTGCATAGGCACAGTAAATATTGGGGAGATTAGAAAGAGAATTTCCTTGGCCTAAGAGATAAAGGGTTTCTCTGCCCTTGAAGAATACTGTCACGGGAATAATTATAGGCTCTGTACATGCTCTTTTTCTCTTCCCTAGGTCCTTTTGTGCTGTCTGAAAACTTTCTGCTCAGTCGCGGATGACAATTTTTTTTATTTGTGACATCACATGGTATTTTGTCAATATGGCTTTTCTTGCAGAAGATAATCCCTCAAGATATATCTATGCTGTCTGATGTGGTAATATTTTGTTCTTTTTATGGCTGTGTAGTCAATTGTAGATGGGAGGCTTATCTCTCTCATACACTTAGAAATATGTAACATGTATGTGCTATGAATATATAAATGTCTGAATATATCCTTCTCGATCCATTCTCTATTTGTGGATACTCAAGTGGTTTTTCTGTTTTGGCTATAAATTGTTCTTAATTAACATTGCTATACATATTTATGCTATGCATAAATTATATTTTGAGAAAAAAGTGATATCTTGAATCCTTTATAATTTCTATTTTTAACTATTAGAAACCTCCAAACATTTTTGTGCTACCATTCTGGCCCCCACCTTCTCTCTCTTTCCTCTCTCTTTCTCTTTATATCTCTCTTTATCTCTCTCTTGCTCTCTCTCTCTCTTGTTCACTCTTGTATTTTTGGGCCACACCAGCAACACTCAGGAGTTACTCTGGGCTATGTGCTCAGAAATTGCTCCTGGCAAGTGGGACCATATCTATCCTGGATCAGCTGCATGCAAGGCAAATGCCCTACCACTATGCTATCTCTCCAGTCCCACACCTTCCCTTTTTAACTCTGGACTCTAACTTGAAATGTATCTATTCATCAGGTCTGTGTACCACCTAAAGCAAGATGTATTGTTTTGTAGATCAAACTATGTATACTGATAAAAGCTTCATTTACAAGAGGGATATGTTGTACTTTGCATAGAAACAAATGTGAACTTTCTTCTCAGATCGTAACTGGCAAAATTCCCCATATATATCCTCGATTCTTAACATTAAAATTAGAACATCTTGGGGGTCCTAGAGTTAGCATAGAGGTTGTGCATTTGCCTTGCATGCAGAAGGAAGATGGTTCAAATCCCCGCATCCCATGTGGTCCCCCAAGCTTGCCAGGAGTGATTTCTGAGCATAGAGCCAGAAGTAACCCTTGAGCACTGCCAGGTGTGACCCAAAGACAAAAAATAATATTAGAACATCTTGTTCTCCCACATAACTTTGTGTAGTCCCTCATTTCTTCATATTTCACTGTCCATGCACCCAGTTTCCTAGGAGGAATTCAAAGAAATTCTCTAATATAACCAGACCAAAGCTAGCTACAGTATTATTTTTTCTTGTACATTTTCTTATTGATATTGTAACAATATGTCATTGGCATTTGTATTGTCATTTCCTTATGGTTATTAAAATCTAGTACCTTTCCCTGTAACTGTTGGCAATTTGTATTTCTTCTTTAGAAAAAATGTTCATTCAGATCATGTACCTATTTTGAACTTTCTACCTAATTTTAATTGAATTGGATTATTTTGTTATTATTAAGATGCAGGTTTTTGTATATTTTGGATTAAGAACACCAGATTTTGTTGATATTTTTGGTTGGTCGGTTTTGGGGCCACAGCCAGCAGTGCTCAAGAATTTCTCTTAGCTTTTCACTCAGAAATCACTCTTGGCAGGCTCAGGAAATCATATGGGCTTCCAAAGATTGAGCCCAGGTTAGCCACATGCAAGGCATGTGCCTACCACTGTGCTATCACTCCAGTCCCATGAACATCAGATTTTATAGCAGTCCTAGCTTTTATAGAGCCTGGAATCTATCCTAATATATAAGTATATATTAGGATATACATACACATATATGTGTGTGTAAAATTTATTTATCTTTGTGGCAGCTAGCACACATTATTTGTGTTTGGAATGTTCATAAACAGTTGAATATTATGTCACAAAAGACCTCACATAGCAAGTGTACTATATTTATAAGATACTAACGAGGTTATATATGTTATTATCATAATTTGTCTATGATAGACCTGGGTAGATGACTCAAGGGATGATAACAAGCTTTAAAATTGAGAGTTCTGTTTTTAACAACACTTGATGTGGTCTCCAAATAAAACACACAAACATGCATATGCTTGCTCATTCATGCATAAGAAATCATACAAATGTGAGTTACTTCATGATTGCATAGGACCAGAACTCACCTCTGGCAGGGTAGACTGGTCAATAACCAGAGACTTTTTTTTCACTATCTTCTCTCCCTAGGACTCACCTCCACACCAATCTGGCCTTGTCTTGACCAAAGGGATAACAGCAGAAAAGCCAAGGTGTACTGAGTAGTACTTGTCACTGGGGAACCTTCTCTTGCCCTGTACAGAGTCAGAACACTCCCTTGATGGGAAGAAGAATTATTCCACACTGCAGAAACACCCTCTGAACTCACCAACTCCATCTCAAGGACCACATTCATCAAGGACCACAGAACCACATTCACCTGAACAGAACAATTCTGAATTATCCACATCTGGATAGAAGATAAAATGTGCATGGAGATAAACTGGGGATTCTTTGATGGTTGAGCTGAGATGGCCTGGGATGTGAGTCTTCTTTTGAGAATCATGAGTTACATGATGACCTCCATCTCATATATTTAGGTTTGTATTAATGGCAGAGGCTAGAAGTTGTTTTGTTAAATGCCAAACTCCTAGAAGACCAGGAGAATGAGTTCATGGTAGGAAGTTTTCCAAGGATCTTTCACACAAATATCTACTATATTTTCATTTCTACTTACTGTCTTCCCAAGTCTCTATCCTTTATCAATTCATATTTACCAATCTATCATTTCTATAATCTATCTCACCTATCACAACAGAGTATTATTTATGTTTTTAAAATATAAGTTTTATACATTTTTCCTGCAATCTGATTTATTCCAATAATTTTCCATATGAGTGTATATGAACATCACTTTATTTATGCAAATTTTAATTTGCTTTTTAGTTTAGTCTGTTCTATAGACACTACTGTGTAATTATTGCTCTTGGAGAATGGGTAAGCATAGGAAATGTGGGATGGTGGGGTGTGTAGAGTTGGCAAGACAAGAAAGTGATGAACTAGAGTCTACACCTGTCTGGTCTGAAACAACTCCATTCTATGATTGGATTCCAAGAAATTTCTCACTGCTATCCATTCTCCTTCATTATATCCTGCATATGAGTGAGATCACTCCATATATTCCCTCTGTATTATTTTACTAAATAGCACTCTCTCTAACTTTATACAACTTGTAATAAAAGATATAACACCATATTTTTATTAAATCTCATTAGTATTCCATATATCCATATACCCATATATATACATAATAAATGGATATATATATATATAAAATATGTCCCTGAATATTTAGGTTGCTTCCATATTCCAGCTATTGTGTTTAACACTACAGAGAACACAAATGTAAATGTATCTTTGCAAATTACTACTTATGCTCTTGAAATCAATGCCAAGAGGAGGAATCCCAGGGTCACTGAGTAGTTCAATTTTTATCTTTCTGAATAATATTCACACTTTTTCACATAAAAGCTGAATTATATGGTAACTAGTAGTTCCTTTCTTATCACATTTCTTCCAGTACTTGTTGTTTCAGGATTTGTCATATGCCATTCTCATTGATGTGAGGTGATATCATTTGATATCATTTTGTTATTGTTGCTATTGTTTTGATTTTTGAGCCACACCCTGTGATGCTCAGGGGTTACACCTGGCTATGCACTCAGAAATCACTCCTGACTTTGGGGACCATATGGGATGCCAGGGGATCAAACCACAGTCCTTCCTAGGCTAGCGCACACAATGCAGATGCCTTACAGCTGTGCCACTGCTCCTGCCCCGGATGATATCATTTTTAATTTGATCAAGTTTCCTGATGCTCAGTAATGATGAACACTTTTCATGTGCCTGAAATAAGCAATTTCAAAAGATATCAAATAATCAGGTTTTGGAAGCAACCCAGAAGTGCTCCTGGACTTCTACTTCTCTCATTCACAAACTTTTTATATTCATCAATAAAAGTCTCCTCTATATTAACAGCATTTTCAACTTTTTAGACTATAACTTTCTCCTCAGTCCCCATCTTAGTCTGCTCATCATTTTTATCTACCAATAGTTGCTGAGAACAATTATCTTCCAAAAATTATTATGAATGTGGTTTTCAATAATTGGAGAATTATTGGTGAATGCCTACTTTTCAGCTGGTCAATTATGCTTACTTAGTAACTTTGATGTGAATATATATCAACTCTGTCCTGAAAATAAGAGGGTAGGCATGGGGAAACTTATTATTCTTAGCAGTGATGGGATATTTAGGATATTTGTTAAGATGGCTTAAAACAGCAATTTGAGTCATCATTTCAAATACACAGTACATTTCATTCAGCTATTTAAATTCTGGGAATTTTACCAATATTGTTAATGATGTCATTAAGTTAAGGCACTTGGTTAAGGACATTTACTGAGGCATTGTTTTAAAAAGAAAAATACAAAATGTCCTTCAAACCAACTGACTCCATTTTGGTTTACATTTAAAATGATACCATGTGCAGCCATCCTAATGAGTGAGGAAGATGGATGAGCTAGATTTAAGATTTAGATTCCAAAGTAAGAACACTGGAGAGATGCAGTTCTGAAAGCAAAAGTCTATTTAAGAAATAACACACACACACACACACACACACACACACACACACACACACACACACACTACAGAAGAGAAACAGGTTCAGAATTTCAGTAAGCCTTCGGTTCCTAAGAAGCAGGAAGCTCAGTGGAAAGTCTGGAAATGCAAGAGAGCATTTTCCTGCAACCCATTGTACTTATTAGGAAGAAATAGACCACGCCTGGAGGTGGGATTTAGGCGCTCTAAAGACCAATCCAAGATACTACATTCAAAGATGTTTCCAACCAATGAGTAACAAGGTTTATACTGAGAGGGATTGGATCTGATTAATCCCACAGCCATGATTCACTTTAAGTAAAATACCAGATTATTATGTTATCTAGAGCAGACTGAATAGAGACAATGGCCAGATCAGTGACCATGTAGGGGTCCTCAAACTTTTTAAACAGGGGGCCAGTTCACTGTCCCTCAGACCATTGGAGGGTGTGACTATAGTAAAAACAAAACTTATGAACGAATTCTTATGCACACTGCATATATCTTATTTTGAAATGAAGAAACAAAACAGATACAAATAAAATATGTGGCCTGCAGGCCATAGTTTGAGGACCACTGTGAGGCACATCTATTGTAACTGCCATAAACCCAAAGACCCTCTATATTTTTTAACTCTGGAAAGGCAACTTGCTCTTTGTAAGTCAGACTTATCTGAACATTTTGGTGTTGGTCCAGAAAGGCAAAACAAAATCTCTGTAACTATTACCTCAAATGGCTCCACACCTGCTCAGTAAATTGCCAGCTTCTGTAGCTTTTGTCTTGCTTCCAGATAAAGGTTGGGTACAAAATTCTAATTTGAACACAAATTCATCATTGAGGGTATCTACTGGAGAATACTTTCCAGAAATATCCGTGCCCATCCCCCATGCCTGGGCATCAGAATTCTCAAAAGCAAGAAAGCCTCCTGAGTTCTTTGTCTACCTGCCTTCAGTAATTCAGATACAGAGGCAACTGGTTGCCTCCTCTGCTGCTAGAAGTTCATGTTTTCATTTGCTTGATATGTTTGTTTTCACATTTATATTATGCAGTATTGTTTATAAAAAAAAAAGATTATGAACTGTGTGTGCCTCTGTGCTGGAATCATAGACTATATTAAATTGTGGGCTAGAGCATGAGCTCTCTGATATATTTTAAATTTAAAGTAACCCACCCAAAGAACCTGTGATTTGGCTAATGAGAGGTTACATCATGGAGATAAAAGAGCGTGTTTAGACACTATAACTGAACTGATGTCCATTAAAAAGGCAATGTGCTCCATTTCTCTGTTCTTTCCTGTATATAGCTTATTCCAGACAGCAGTCATTCTAACAAGCATATTTAATGTTATAGTGTCTTCATCTTTATAAATATATTATACCAAGTTCTCCCTGTGACTGTTTTAGGAGATTTGTGACATCTGGTCTTCAGAATCAGAGTTCAGAACTAGAGTTCAAAAATGACTAGAAAATTAGTTTGAACTGCAAATCATCCTGCTTAGTGAGAAAAACGTGTTTTAGTGTTTTCTTGCTGTTCTCTTCAATATTCATTGAATGTTTTATTTTTCAAGTAAGATTTGGACACATTCTAAATTGTACTTGAGTTTTATCTCAAGAAAAGCTCTAGCCAAGGAACAAAGACATTTTCTTATCAGTCTGTTCCTTCTGGACTTCTAATAAACTTGATCCCAAGCTATTAACCCAGGAGACCTGTTCTCACAGTTGTTCTGGGTCTCCCTCAGCCCTACAAGTTCAAGTGTGAATAGATGTTCTTAGAAAGATTATTATTTTGGGGTGGAGGAGATTGAACAATGTTTGCAATATTTCTGTTGTTTGTAGCTAAAAATGATGGCAAGATCAACAAACCAGCCTCTGGAGATCTCAGCCATTTTATAGACACAATCTCTGCTTGAGGAGCAGGAATTCCTGGGAACATCTACTTTCATAGTCTCCTGTGGTCTTTTTTTGGAAAAATAAAAAAAAATTCCAGAGTTAAGTCAACATTGAACCTTATATCTCTGCAAAAAATTTACCATTATTTTTGATGAATAGAAAATATAGACTGGTAATAAATACCTGTTGCCAATCACAATAATTTTCAGTTATTGGTAACTATTATGGAAATGCATAAGTTTGTCATTTTTCCCCAAAAAATTTCAGTCTACTTGGAAAACAAAATATGTTTGAATGAGAAAATTAAAAAAGGTAATTGTTTAAACTTAGAATTTTTCTTCTTTCTTGGGAGTCTTATAAGCTTGTAATTGCTACTTCATATACAAATACTCCAATAACCAGTTAACTGCCTCAGTTATAGTTGCCAATCCACAGGCTTGTCTGAGGGAAGATGCTGGTCTTTGAGCATTAAATGTTAAGTGCACTATTATAAGTGAATCATTCATGAGGATAAATTCAGTGTATAAATTGTTTATGACTATTTTGAATCAGCGGCCTTAAGACATTCTTGATTATGTTGAGCAGAGAAAGTCTAAATTTGTAAATCATATCTGTTGAGGACTTTCCATTCAGCTTGTCTCTATATATAAAATGTAATTTGAATTTTCATCTATTCTACAAGCATCAGAGAACTCACTGGAATTATTCTCTGAGATCTTATATGGGTAATTTTATCAAATACACTGTGTCCAAAATTACAAACTGGTTTCTCAGCTATTATTATTACTCACAGAGGCCAAATGGACAGTAAAAAATACCAGACTCTGAATTAAAATTTTAATTATTTTTAATATTAACACATGTCTGACTGATCCAAAAACATAGATGTTCTACTCACTGCAAAGTATATTTATTAAAATAAAAATCAATGACACAACCAAGTGAAATTTTATTTACTCTTTAGATTTACTGAAGTGACCCAGATGTTTTTGCTAGATCTGAGCCACAAAACTCCTGTGACTAATTGTCCATCTGTCATAACACCATGAATAATAAATCCACAAAAATAATCACACCACACTTTGTAATATCTTTTTGTGTTGAATTCCAATCAAGAGAAATGCTTATTTTTTGTATTATAACTTTTTATTAATATCTTTATACAATTTGATTATAAACATGATTATAGTTGGGTTTCAGTCATATAAAGAACACCCCCCTTCACCAGTGCAACATTTCCATCACCAATGCCCCAAATCTCCCACCTGTATTTGAGACAGGCTTTCAACTTCCCTCATTCACTCATATTGGTATTACAACTTTTTTTTAAAATTTATTTGGGGTCACACCCAGCAATCTTCTATGCTCAAGAAGTATTCCCAGTGGTATACAGGGGATTATATGAGATGCTGAGGACTGAGCTTGAGCAGGCCAAGTATAAATCAAGAGCTTTCCCCACTGTGCTAACTTCCAGTCCCCTGGTGTCTTAAGGATTTGGGGATTTTCTGTGCCCATCATTTATGTTGATGAGGTAACAGAAAAAGTGTTTGTTTCAAATAAAGTTGTTTCATGGATTCGGAACTTATCTGGAATTTGATTCAAATCCTTTGTAATCTGTACATCCCAGCATCCTTTATCTCCATGGCAACAGGAACTCATTTCAAAAATTATGTCAAAAGGTAAATGTTGGGTTGGGAGGCTAAAATATTAACTAAAGATGAAGGCTTCACATAATATAGTGCATTCTATTGATAATGTTTAAGTATAAGCAAACTTCCATATCTGATATTATAAAAATTAGTTGATTTATTCTTTCATATTCATAGACTGAACTTCAGGCTGGCATTTTTGTATGGCACCACTTTATAGAAATTAGAAAGTATTAGAAGAATGAAAACTTTAGCTCCACATGGTTCCCCATCTTTACTTAAAGGGAAGGGAGTTATAGTTCTATGAACTGGGGTACAGGGGTGTCTTCCACCTTATTGCAGCTGGATCTACACTTATGGAAATAGGTTTGTCTTCCCTTTGAATTATCCAGGAACATGAGTACAGCGTCCAGCTCCTTGCCGAAGAGCATAGAGTTGAATCTGTTGGTGGCATGCATGTGTCCTTGTTCCTGTGTTTGCCAATGACTCACCTCTTAGGAAGTCAGCAGTGAGCAGTACTTTGTGTACTGCTGTCACTGTGGTCTCCAGCCTGCTGGAAGTTTACCTAGCATCTTCAGGCACCTGCCATGATCCCAGGCCCCCACCAACTTCTCACTGAGAGACCCAGTCACTTCTTTCAACCACTTGGGTCCAGTCCTCTCTCTGCTATGTAGGCGCTGTGCATGGAGGGACTCCCAGGCAGGTACCATGGGGCAGGTGCTTCCCAGGGGTTATGCTCCCAGAGAATCCAAGAAGGCCCCACAGACAAGTTTCAGCCCAGAAAAGGGGGACAAGGGGCTCAGAGCATCGCTAAGGGAATAAACTCCTCAGCTCAAAGTAGCAGCCAGACAGGTGCAATGAATCCAGCTCAGGGAACAGGCAGCAGTCTCCAGAGTTAGAAATGCTTCAGTCTTGAGCATCTTCCATGAATTCTACCTCAGAGAATGGATACAAAGTATACAGTGCAGAGCAAAGATTTTAAGTATACTTGGGATGTGCAACTGGCCTAGGAAAAGTACCTGTAGAAAGAAGCCAAGGTGGTAATTGCTTGATCAGGCAGGGCAATCTATTCTCCAATGGTGACCAAGGCTGGGGGTACAAAAAGCTATTTGGGCTCTTCAAGTGGCCATCATAGGACAGGCAGTGCTTTCTCAACTGCTGGGTTGACATGGCCAGGAGAGGTAAGACTATCTAAACTCCAGCTTGACAATGGCTGGGGCAGGCAGAAATATCCGGGCTCCCTGAGTGGTTATGGCTTGGATGCATAGAGCTGTCTTGTTTCTATGTATAACCAAGGCTGGGGCAGGTGGGTATCTTGGCTCCAGCGGTGTCTGTGATTGTAAAGGAAATACCCTTACATCCAAGGTGGATATGTCTGGGTCAGGCAGAGCTATCTCAGCTCACAAAATGGGATGTCTGGGACAGGCCTGGATGTCTTTGCCCCTAGGGTGACAGTGGCTGGATGGGCAGGAATATCTTGGCTGTAGAGGTATCAGTGATTGGATAGGCTGTTTTGGTTTGTAGGCACCATTTATTAAACTCATTCATTAGTTGTAAAAGATTGTGATGGAGGCTGAATCTGGAAAGGGGAAAATTGAACTTCATTTCCTTGGTGGGAATATTGGGGATCTGTTCCTGGCTGCACAGTTCATTCTCAAGTTTACTTTACATCAGAGATGATGTTAGTGAATGTCCCATCACATCAGGTACTGCACAACCTATAGATAAAAAAGCTGAATCCAATATTCTGCTGCCTACAAGAAACATCTGAATAGTCAAAACAAACATAGACTCAAAATCAAAGGTTGGAGGACAATCATCCAAGCAAACAACTCCCTTTAAAAAAGCTGGAGTGACATATTAATATTAGATGACACAAACTTTAGACTTAAAAAAGTTATGAGACAAAGATGGGCATGTCATAATAATCAAGAAATATGTACAGCAGGAAGAAATAACACTCCTAAACATATATGAACCCAATGAGGGAACAGCAAAATATTTTAGACAGTTGTTGGCAATTCTAAAAGAAGACATCAATAGTACAAATAATAGTGGGAGAGAACAACAACATCCTATCATCCCTTGATAGGTCAATAGATTGAAACCTAACAAGAATATACAAGCTCTAAAAGGAGAATTGGAAAAAAGTGGCCTATATATATATATATATATGGCTCTCCATCCCCAGAAATCAGGATATACATTCTTCTCCAGTGCACATGGGTCATTATACAGGATGTGCTGACCCTTAAAACATGCCTCCATAAAATCAAGAGGATAGAAATTATACAAAATATATTCTCAGATGATAATGCACTGAAATTAGAAGTTAACTACAAACAGTGACAGAGGAAACACTTTAACATCTGGAAATTGAACATTTCAATACAGAACAACCACCGAGTCAGAGGTTAAATCAAAGGGCAAATCAAAAGATTACTGGAAACAAATAGGAACAAAGACACAAATTATCAAAATATTTGGGATACAGAAAATGTGGAACTAAGAAAAATGCGGTACTAAAAATTTTTAATTAAAAATGCTTTTCAGGGGGCCGGGAAGGTGGCGCTAGAGATAAGGTGTCTTGCCTTGTAAGTGCTAGCCAAGGAACGGACCGCAGTTCGATCCCCCGGCGTCCCATATGGTCCCCCCAAGCCAGGGGCAATTTCTGAGCACTTAGCCAGGAGTAACCCCTGAGCATCAAACGGGTGTGGCCCAAAAACCAAAAAAAAAAAAAAAATGCTTTTCAGGAGATTACCAACTGAGAGAGATTAAGGGCACCTGTCGCCTTTGCATGTTTTTCTACTCTTCTGTCTCCTGAAACTCTCCTGAGAGGGCCTAGAGGAGCCTAGAAAAAACTGTCTCCTAGAGCTCCAGAAGAGTGTGGCCACTCCGCTTCAGGGCCATATGCTTTGCTAAAAAATGAACCCCAGCATAACACACAGAAAAAAATCACACTAAAAGTGTGAACTTGGGGAAAACTTGCAGGCAAATACCATGCACAGAGAATTAGATGATAGCTCTAATGACCCAAAAATGCAAACTATATGATTAATATAACAAATAAGCAGTTTAGGGGCCAGAGAGGTGGTGCTAGAGGTAAGGTGTCTGCCTTGCAAGCGCTAGCCAAAGAAGGACCGCGGTTTGATCCCCTGGAGTCCCATATGGTCCCCCCAAGCCAGGGGCAATTTCTGAGCACTTAGCCAGGAGTAACCCCTGAGCATCAAAAGGGTGTGCCCCCCAAAACAACAAATAAACAGTTTAGAATAGAAATATGGAGGATACTCATGGAAATCAAAGAAAACAGACCTCTAGCTGGAGAGAACACAAAGATAAAAAGCAGAAAACTCCAAACTGAAATAACAGATCTGAAGAACATGGTAGCTGAACTCAATTCCATTGAGGAATGGAAAGCCTCTCCAACAGGATAACAACAGCCAAAGACAGAATCGGTGAACTGAAAGTTGAAATACAGAACAACTCCATACAGCAGAAGAGATTGGAAAAGAACCTTAAGGCAAATGATCAGACAATGGAAAAAGTACTCAAAGAATGTAAAAAAATGAAAATAGAATTCTTTAATAAACTCAACAAAAACAACATAAAAATCATTGGAGTCGCAGAGGCCAGGAAGGAGATTCCCCAGGAAAAATCAACAGTCAAAGAAATCATCACAGAGAAATTCCCAGAGCTAAAGACTGCATGGAATCAAATCCTGTATGCCCGAAGAGTACCAACTAAAAAAACCTTAAGGCAAATGATCAGACAATGGAAAAAGTACTCAAAGAATGTAAAAAAATGAAAATAGAATTCTTTAATAAACTCAACAAAAACAACATAAAAATCATTGGAGTCGCAGAGGCCAGGAAGGAGATTCCCCAGGAAAAATCAACAGTCAAAGAAATCATCACAGAGAAATTCCCAGAGCTAAAGACTGCATGGAATCAAATCCTGTATGCCCGAAGAGTACCAACTAAAAGAGACCTGAAGAAAAACACCCCAAGACACATCCTAGTCACAATGACGAATCCTACAAATAGAGATAGAGTACTGAAAGAAGCAAGATTAAAAAGGGAAATTACATTTAAAGGAGCATATTTAAGATTTACAGCAGGCATGTCACAAGAAACTCTCAAGGCTAGAAGACAATGGTGGGAGATTGTGAGAAGTCTGAATGAAATGAAGGTTTCAGTTAGAATACTGCACCCAGCCCAACTCAAGTTTAGGTTCAAAGGAAGTATATGTACCTTCATGGATAAACACCAACTCAAAATCTTTACAGATGCAAAACCAGTCATAAAGGAAAAGCAGAAATGTCTATTTTAAGACAAGACAGACCAATAGACACACCAAACTTATACACAAAGAAGACATTAAATTCCATGACAATCATCTTCCTCAATGACAATGTACTAAATGTGCCAATTAAGAGAAACAGCATGGCTAAATGAATCAAAAAGATGAATCCAAGCTCTCACTATTTGCAAATGACATGATACTCTAATTAGAAAACCCTAAAGACTTTACTAAAAACCTTTAAGAAACAATAGATTCATACAGCTAATGGCAGGCTACAAAATTAACATGCAAAAATCATTGGCCTTTTTATACAACAAAAATTATAGGGAAGAAATGGACATTAAGAAAACAACCTCATTCATATTAGTGTCACATAAACTCAAATATCTTGGAGTCAAGTTGAATAAAGACATGAAGGACCTATACAACAAAACTATAAAACCCTTCTCCAAGAAATAAGAGGGCCCGCAGAAATGGGAACACATACCCTGCTCATGGATTGGCAGGAAAACATCATTAAAATGTCAATACTCCCCAAAGCATTGTACAGATTTAATGTGATCCCTCTAAAGATATCCATGACATTCTTCAAAGAAGTGGATCAAACATTTCTAAAATTCATCTGGAACAATAAACACACTCTAATAACTAAAGCAATCCTTGGAAAGGAGCTCCAGTAGCGCAATCAGTTAGTGTGCAGAACTTATATAGCAATCCTTGGGTAAAGGAATATGGGAAGCATTAATTTCCCCAATTTTAAAATGTAGTACAAAGCAATAGTTATCAAAACAGCATGGTATTGGAATAAAGACAGACCCTCAGATCTGTGTGTGTGATAGGCTTTAGTACCCAGAGAATGTTCTCCAATGACACAATCACATAATTTTTAATAAAGGAGCAAGAAATCTTAAATGGAGCAAGAAAGCCTCTTCAACAAGTTGGTTAGGCACAACTGGTTAGCCACTTGCAGAAAGTCGAACACAGATCCCCAGCTAACACCATGTATGAAGGTAAAATCCAAATAGATCAAAGACCTTGATATCAGATATGAGATCATAAGGTATATAAAACAACACGTAGGTAAAAACATTCCATGACACTGTCACTAAATGCATCTCTAATGAGAAAAGAGCACTCTCCAAACAAGTGGAAGCAGAAACAAACAGATGGAAGTATATTAAGCTAAGAAGCTTCTGCACCTCAAACGAAATAGTACCCAGCTTACAAGAGCCATCCACTAAGTGGGAGAAACTATTCACCCAATACACATCAGATATACAAGTCACTGATGGAACTTTACGGGGGTGTGGGGGGGGAGAGAACACATTGAATCCCATTAAAAAATTGGGAGAGAAAATGAACAGACACTTTGCCAAAGAAGAAATACAAATGGTCAAAAGGCACATGAAAAAATGCTCCACATCACTAATCATCAGGAAGATGCAAATCAAAACAACTATGAGGTACCGTCTCACACCACAGAAATTGGGGCACATCACAAAGAATGAGAACAAGCCATGCTGGCAGGGATGAGGAGAGAAAGGAACTCTTATTCACTGTTGGTGGGAATGCCATCTAGTCCAACTTTTATGAAAAATGATATGGAGATTCCTCCAAAAACTGGAGATCGAGCTCCCATATGATCCAGCTATACCACTCCTAGGAATATACCCTAGGAACACAAAAATACAATAAAAAATCCCTTCCTTACACCTATATTCATTGCAGCACTATTACCATAGCAAGCTTCTGAAAACAACCAAGATGCCCTTCAACAGACCAATGGCTAAAGAAACTGTGGTACACATACACAATGGAGTATTATGCAGCCATCAGGAGAGATGAAGTCATAAAATTTTGCTATACATGGATGTACATGGAATCTATTATGCTGAGTGAAATAAGTCAGAGAGAGAGAAGGACACAGAATGGTCTCACTCATCTATGGGTTTTAAGAAAAATATCCTCACACCTATATTCATTGCAGCACTATTTACAATAGCCAGACTCTGGAGACAACCAAGATGCCCTTTGCAGATGAATGGCTAAAGAAACTGTGGTAAAAATACACAATATAATACTATACAACATTTAGGGAGATGAAGTCATAAAATTTTCCTATACTTGGCTGTACATGGAATCTATTATGCTGAGTAAAATAAGTCAGAGGGAGAGATATAGAAGAATAGTCTCATTCATCTACTATTTTAAGAAAAATAAAAGACATTTTTGCAATAATTCTCAGAGACAAAAGAGAGGAGGGCTGGAAAGTACAACTCAAAATATGAAGCTTACCACAAAGAGTGATGAGTGCAGTTAGAGAAATAACTACATTGAGAACAATCATAACAATGTGAATGAATGAGGGAAGTAGAAAGTCTTTCTATAATACAGGTGACAGTGGGGTGGGGAGGAGGGAGATTTGGGATATTGGTGATGGGCATGTTGCCCTGGTGAAGTTTACATGATTGAAACTCGACTATAATCATATTTATAATCTGGTATTTAAATAAAGATATTAATAAAAATAATGTATTATAAAGGCACAGAAAATGGGACCCAGATTCCAGTAAGGCCAAGTTGTAGGTATGACTTTGTTAAGCATTTGAAGCCCAGGGAGATTCTGGGGCTGTTCATGGAAATATTCTTAATATAGAGGTCAGACAATGGAGATGTGTCTATAACCCAGTAATAGAGTACAGAGAAGTGAAGAGCACACAGATAGTGTCCCAGGACAGCTCAGCCAAGTGACCTGTGATGATGGCCTCAGCAGAAGCTCCAGGCATGAGCAGTGTCTCAGTAACAAAGTGCAGATGGTGATACTGTGTTTTCTTCATGGGAATTGGTGTGTATCCAGCTCTTCAGAAATGAGAAGATAAATAGCTACACTAGTTTCAAAGACTATGTCTTCCTAGTTCAGGCCTGACTGCTTATTCTGTCTATCAGTCTTTAGGTGTGACTGTCATGGAGGGAGGCAAGGGGCAGCCTCTGGGCCAGCCTAGTTCATGTTCATGGGAAACAAGAAGAGAGAGGCTTGGGAAGCCTCTTCAGACTCATAGCCATACCTCACATGGGTGCTCCAGCTCTGGGGCATTCATCAAAAACCCTTCTCCAGCCCTGTATCTCCTTCATGAGCAACTTAAAATTTCAGAACATGAAGAAACTTGCCAGTGTCGCACATATCTTGCCATAAATGCACTGAATTTCTCAAATAGGGAATCAGATTTCTCAGATCAGATTTTTTATTTCTCAAATAGAGAATCAGATCTCCTGCCTTACCTCAATCATAGCAGGACTCCAGGGGAAAGCTAGACCTGCATAACTTGCACAGTTCTTGCTGCCACTCGCAGGGTACCCAGGGAAGGACAGCAAGTGGCTAGTGGAGATTAACTGTGAGCCTTCTCACAAGGCTGCTGTAATCTCATCATGAAGTTCTGTTCCTGTGTGTGTATGTGTGTGTGTGTGTGTGTGTGTGTGTGTGTGTGTGTGTGTGTGTGTGTGTGCTCAGCTTGCTTTATTCTCAGGTGACCTGTGGTCTGTGGTGATAGTGTCCATGGCCACTGCTCTTGAATAAGAGGGCAGCAGGAAAAACAACCCCTCCAGCTACCTGCCCTGTAGCTATTTTGCTTCTCTATCTTGATCCTTTTTCCTCTGTGACTATATTGACTTCAGTACTATTTTCTGTATTCAGTTGAGACTTCCTCTGGAATAGGAACAACACTCACTATATGCCCACCAGCCAATACAGATTACCCTTAACCCTTAACTCCCCAGGTACAGGATCCACCCTGTACCTCCCTTGCCAATGAGCCCATCCTGGTACACAAGCTCCGTGGCTAGAGGTAGCCTGGACCCCTGGATGCTATCTGAAAAACCTCATGCACACTGCAGTGTCTGAATACCTGCTTCCTTAATTCAAGTACAAGCAAAGTAATTTTCCTTCTCCTAGATGAACACTGTACAATTATATTATTTCTCCTAAAAATAACATTTTCTAAACTACAGTAACACTATAGGTTTCTATAATTATAATTTGCCACTTTACTAAAATTACACTAAATCACAAAGAATAATTTCAGGTTTATTTTATTGCACTCTATGTCCTATTACCAAAATAGAATTTCGTGTCGGTCTACTCCAGAGATGGCTGCTGAATTCGACGAGAAAAGGGCATTGGCATAGTTTTATTGTGGAGTTCTTGCTGAGTTATTCTTTGAGCAACATTTTTCTCCAGACATTTAATTGTATCACACCTGCCTGACATATCTATGAGCTACAGAGGAGTTGTGTCTCCTGGTGAGTTTGGCTCTGGCTGGACAAACTGAGCAGCCATGTCTGCACCACAAGCTTCTGTGGATGCCTCCATTTTCTTGCTTCTGACAGACAAAAGCAGAACAAAGCTCCAGACCCTTCTGTCCTAATTCAGAGGTACAGAGTCTGGAGAATTTCCCATGGCCTTTCCCCAAAAAGGGCAGATACCTCAACATTTGGAGACCAGGACTCAGAAGAGATAGAGACACTATATACTGGGTACCCACAAACACATACTCATATGTACATACATTTACACAAAAGCATAAACTCATACACAGACACTAAATCACATGCACACACTAATAATTTGAGTTTTTTAAGTATTTTGTTTGTTTGTTTTGGGGGAGGTCACACCCGGCAGTGCTCAGGGATTACTTCTGGCTCTGTGCTCAGAAATTGCTCCTGGCAGGCTCTAGGGACCATATGGGATGCCAGGATTCTAATCCCCGTCCTTCTTCATGCAAGGCAAACGTCCTATCTCCATGCTATCTCTCTGGCCCCACACTATTACTTTCACACATTCATACAATCACACACTTTCACATTCCTACACACACACTAGTTCTCATACATATACACTCTCACATATACTCATATTTTATACACATACTCACATATGCAAACACATTTATATATGCACACTCACATTTGCGCATATTCACATACTCATGCTCACATAAACTCACATACTCATATTCATATACTCATAATCATATACATACTCATGCTCACACTCACTCACATATACCATACTCACAGACTCATGTTCTTAAACACTCACATACTCATATTTACACTCATTCACATACTCAGCTCACATTATTCACAAAGGAACCTGATTTGACTCAGATAGGCTCTTTAAAGAAAGATGACAATTCTAGAGGCCTGAAGTATCCCTTACCTAATTATTCTGATTTACTCATACTATACAGAAACAACCTGGGTCAAATGAGGGGATCCTAGAACCTGTTCAGTTCTACAACAAGAGGAGTCCCTAAGAAAGAAAACTGCTGCTGTGAAGCCCCTGGCCTTGTACCCCCAAAATTATGAGCAGATGTTGCTGTGGGCTTAGAACCTAGAATAAGTGTCTTTCATATCTCCAGACAGAAAGAAGATTTCTGCCTAATCTTATGCCAGTTTGCAATGTAAGCACAAAGCTACAGATAGGAAAGGAATAACTTTGACCTCAGGCCCCATTGTGCAAAAAAGTAAGCACTTCCAGAGGGCAGAAGACATGGAAAGTGGGGCACATCACAACCACCAACTCTGGATGCCAAAATAGCCTGGCAGAAAAAATTCCAATGTCAGAAGGTATGCAGAGGATGGGCCTACAAGGGAAAGTCCTAGAGCAAGAGAGGGACCTGAGGAGAGATGACTGGCCCACAGGGGAGAGATGGGCCTACAGAACTGAGATAGGCCCACAGAAGAAAGATAGGCCTAGAGAGGAGGGGAGGACCCAGGGGAGAGCCACTGACCCAGAGGGAAAAGATGGGCTTCAGAGAGGAGATATACCCTGAAGGTCTAAACAGAAATGAACTCAGAGGTAATAGGTAGGCTTCAGACTGTGCAAGTATCCAGTGGGGTTCAAGATGCCATTGTTTGTCCAAATATCATATGAATCTATGGAAAGGCTTTTTTAATTTTTATTATATTTTTAGCCATACTTTGCAATGTTCAGGGATCATGGTGCTATACTAAGGGTCACTCTTGGTGGACTCCCTGCCATAACAACTGATCTCTGGTTGTTTACAATTCCTTGGTATGATCTCAATAGCAACTCCTCTGAACTGTTCTTCCTCAGAAGTTGAGAAGCTGTGTCTTCCTGTCATGAAATCACTCTCCTCAGCAACACCTCATAATTCTCCTTTATGTGAAGCTTGTCCTGTCTTGATGATGCTAGGTCCAGTGTCCCCTGGAGTTCCTGTCCACCCACTGTCCTCTCTCAAGACTCCAAGCCTTCTTTTAATAGCCATAAATTAAAACTGTACAAACATTTATTTATTAAAACATTGAATCCTGTGTACACAATTGTGTTCATAGATGCTACACACTAGTGTTGCTAGTAGTTTTGGGTAAAAATTTACATGTCCTAAAGAACCATGATTTTAATTTATAGTCTAAAATAATCTTGGATGTTTTATATTGTAGATGGAAATATCTAATGGAATTTAGACCAATGCACATTTAAATGTTATTTTTTACTGAGTTTACTCCTAGCAGAATTTGAATATTTCATGGGTTATATTAATTTAAAAGATTATTTTGTCAGAGAAAGAGGAGAGCTTGAATTTTGTCAAAAATATCTTTAGTTTTAATTACACATGAAGTTCTAAGAAACATAACCATGCTTTGTTTAAGAAATATGCCTGAGCAGTGTAGTTCTATTGTAATGTTATCTGGTGGTTTATAGAGATGAGACTTTAAAATGATGACAACATCTATCTGGAAGTATCTTTGCTCACTGTGAAAAATTGAAAAAAAATGCAAAAGGAGGTTCCTACAGTGCAACAACCAAAGCAGACCCCAGAAAAGTGTGGGGAGGGGCTCTCAAGTGCTCAGCACACAGGTAGGCTTGTCGCTGTGGACAAGAATGAAGGCAAATTCCTGCCTGTGTTTAGGCTAACGTGGATTTTGAAAAAAAGAAAACAGCACCTGTGCTCAGCACACAGCTTGGCTTTTCTCTACCCACAAAGGATAAAGCCCAGAAGAACGTGGCCACTTCACTTTACCCCAAAGTTGTGCAGGTCTTCTAGAACATGATTCCCATTGCAACACATAGTAAGAACTACACTACAAGTGTGGCAATGGGGAAACAATGCAGGACAACAGCATGCATAGAGAATGAATCTGACAACTCTGATGACCCAAAAAAATACCAACTGCAAGATATCTTCGCCGTTATCTTGGCTGGGTATTTGTGAATCCCAGAACAGTCCCCAGAATGAGAAATTACTTCCCATCCCCTTGTCCCCTTTCGGGGGAAGGCCTTGGTAATATTTATCCGCAGCAAGTAATAATCCACACAGACAAGAACGATAGGGTTTAAAAGATCGGGCAAGGAGAGCCAGAGAATCCTCCTGCAGCCAGCAGCTTTTCACAGAAGGACCCCTCACTCCTGTCCCTCAAGCTATTTATTGCCAACTCCACAGCGCCCCACCTGGAAGGGTTAGGTGGGGCAAAAGTCACAGAACAATCCTAAGGAAACACTTTTAAATACAATTCCAAGAATCATCTTATGGAAACTTTTTCATATGCTACAATTCCCCATTTTTTGTAAAGAAACAATAAACAATAATAATGTACAGAAATAAATAATATATATATATATTTTTAATTGTAAAAAGAATAACTAAGCAATTGTAAAAGAGTGGCTTTTTGCATAAGTGCATCACGGGAAAAAGTATAGAAAAAATTTTTTAGCCTAACACAGGGTGTTCAAAACCAGAAACAGATGTAAAGGAATCAACTACAAGCTCCAGAGTAGAATAAAATCTACAGCATCCAAGATGATCAATTCCGAGTAAGTATTCCCTTGAAAAGCAGAAGTCGAGTAAGAAATTCCAATATTCAGGACCTAATAGGCCATGGGGAGCTCCCGGGGCAATCACAAAGCCCGAAAGTAATTCGGAGACAGAGATCCTTAGATGAGATGCTCACAAGGCTGCGTAGCAGGTTAGAAGACACACATTTTCCATTCCAGTCCAGTTTGAGCAGAAGAAAGCCCATCTTTGGAGGCAGTGAATTAGGCCCCTATTTCGAAGGAAGAGCCACACACACACACCCGCACAATGGGCGCCAAAGTAAATAAGATCCATATGTACTTGAATTCAATCCAAGATGAGTTCTAGTCCAGTCAGAAGTTCATAAGAGGTCCGAAAATGAAGAACCATGTACGGCCGAATAATAGGTGGGAGCTTAAGTTCAAAACCAAAACAAAATGCTTAAGGCAGAGAACTTCCCCGTGTAAATGAAAAAATTGAGGGTCTATCCAAAATGGATAAAACCTCCTTTTGCACCTGCTATTTTTTCCAATGATGCACCCATGCAAAAGGCCAAAATACCAGCCAGGATTACAATCCAGTAACTTATTTATGACAGTATCTAACCCTTAATCCAAAGCAACACAAGTAAAACCTTAATGAAATACCATAACAATTTTGAGAGTTAACAACTAAGATGTAAAAACATTAATTACAGTAATCAACAAAAGTGTAGACTCAAATATAACTTTACAGGATTACAATTATAAAACTACAAGAGCTGAAATTTCTCCCAAGTTAAAAACTACTAAGAAAAGATAGGGAGTCCAGAACTCCCAAAAGTCCCACCAAAGAAACTTGATGAGTCAGGGAAAGCAGTTGTAATAAGAAGCAGGATACAGCACTGCAACAGTTTACGATGTCTTTCTCAGTCAGAGATCAGGAGGCTTGTCATAGTGGGTGATGATTTGCACACGATGATTTGCGAATGTGGAGGGATTCCTGAAAATAGACTGTTAGGGACTGGGAAAAAAGAGGGAAGGATAAGTAAGAATAAATTGGGGAAGATAAAGTCAGGAAAAAAGAACTATATACAAAACATGTAAGACATACAAACACAAGACATACATAAACATATTTCACACAAACATGGCCATCACTCACTCATACTTACCAAAAAATGTTAGCTGGGAGGATCCCAAATAGAGCGAAAACAAAACAAACAAAAAAAAATTCAGCTGAATCAACAAAAAGCGCTTTAAAATACAATAGCCGGCAAACAGTTTAGATGAAAATCTTCAAGTTCACAGCAACAACAAAAGATATATTTTTAAGGCATAGTCGAGTAAATCTGCAAGAGAATTTCATGCACAATACGACCAAGGAAACCAATAATACAAGTAGAGACAAGTAATTCTATCGTAACCATAGATGATGAGCACTGTAAAGAGAGTCCACCTAAAAGGTACTGTTATGTCAAAATTATTAATTCACCTCCATCTAGAAGCCTAAATTGAGGCAAATAAAACAATGACGTTAGAGTGAAAGAGTGAAAGTTGTTAGATGAGTATATCTCAATATATTGTTATATAATACCTTAGTACGATGAGGAAGCTTTCTCTCGAGTGAGCCTGGATCAATAGTGGTGTTAAGACATAAATACCTCATACAAGCAACTACAATGGGGATTCATCATAATAAATCCTATTCAGCGGGAGTACCTGTGAAATGAATCATAAAGCATTAATGACAACTAACAAATAAAATAAATAATTATTAAGCATTTATAGTAGATCTCTGAGAAGTATAAAACAGGATGTATGCTGCTGTGGATTTTACCGATGCAGTAGGAATTTTCTTGATTTTCTTGTCATCAAAATTGATCCAGTGTTGTCTTGAGTCAATATTACAGTATGATGTACAGTGTCCAAAATGTAGTTTACCAAAATGGTTAGACACTGATGATAAGATGTATTTTTCAGTTTTGTAAGTTTTTTCCTGAGTGAATTCTGCTAAGTTGAGGTCTTCTAAAGGAAAATCCACATAAGTGAGTAGTTTTTTAATTTGTTTGCCATCAAAAGCAAAACGTTTCAAATGAATAATTAATACTGGAGGTAATTTCCACAAGTATGTCCTCTTCAAAAAGTCCCTTTTAGTGTTGCAGCTGTTACAATGAATTCTATTGTTACCTTTCAAATCTTCTTCTCTAAAGAATTCAACGAGGCATTCTTGTAACGTACATTTATCTGTAGGCTTGATTGCCAGGGACAACTGAACAAATGTCTCATATACTTCAGACTTTTGGTGACATGTGAGACACTGTAGTATAGATTTGAACTGTCCTTGAAAGAGGTCATATATAAGAGATTTGTGAGCCTTTTGGTGTTTAGGCCTAGATTGTTCATGTTTTTCATTGTCTATCAGGTGTATAGTTTTATCTGCTATTGAATTTTCAGTAAGCAAATCCTGATGTAGTCCCTCTATAAGGAACATCAATAATTCGTGAGGATCCTGTTGGTTGTGTCCGGCAAATTGGTCATTAAGTAAACCAATTGTTGCTTTGAAGTGTTCAGGATTGACATTCCTATGACATCCATCTCCCATGATTTTTATGAGATGACCGAATTGTTCTGCTAATTTACCTTTATGTCCACTTGGATTTTCTTTGTTAATGTCTTTTTTATAATGATCTTGATAAAAATACTGAGTTAAGTCTGAAATATTATACAGGCATTGTAATATTGAGTTCATATAGCATGAGTTCCCTAAATTTCGTAATCCTGTAAATGCAGGTCTCTGTTTCTCTATTTCCATTCTGGAATGTAAGGGCTTCTTACTCTTGTCTGCCTTATTCCAGGTATTGGGTGTAAAAGTTAATCCCTTGTTTACTTTCTCAGAGGCCACAGCAGTGTTACAATTGTCAGTGTTTTGGGCATTTTGTATTTGACGTGGGGGCAGGCTTGTAGTCCCAGCAACCTGATCCTGGTGGTTAGTACTAATTCGATTTCTGATTAGGCGTAAAGGGACCCAAAATTTCTTAGAGGGGTTGTCATTTGTACCAACATATGCATATCCCCTTCCTCTCAGAAGAAGATATCCAGCGATCCATTTTTCATCCTCTTTGATCCAAACCGGTATATGTGATGTTTCTTGTCTCTGAATATCTTCTTTAAAATGTCTTTCCCCAGCAGTGTAACTTTCCCCTTGGGGTAAATTTAGGTAATTTAGTGTAAGAAGAGTCAAAGATAACAGCTCAGTAGGTGCTAAACCTCTTTTTCTATTCTTTTGTAATTGAGTTTTTAGCGTCCTGTGTGCTCTTTCCACAATGGCCTGTCCTTGGCAATTATAGGGGATTCCTTTCAGATGTTTTATCTGCCATTCTTTACAAAAGAATTCAAAAGTTTTGCTGATATAGGCGGGTCCATTATCAGTTTTAATGGAATACGGAACACCCATAACTGAAAAGCATTGTAAAAGAAAACTGCAAACTGCCTTAGACTTTTGGGAAGACATAGGGATTGCCCAAATAAATCGAGAATAAGTGTCCACCACCACATGAAGATAAGGTTTCTTTGGAAATAAATCTGTTTGAGTTACGTCCATTTGCCACAGTTCATTAGACTGTAAGCCTCTTGGGTTTGCTCCTGCTATGTGAGTCTTTTTTGCTAATGGGGCACATATGTTGCACCTTTCTATAATTTCTCTAGCTTGCCTCCAGGGAATCTGGTAATTTACATGTAAGCGGCGAGCATTTGTGTGTAAAGCTGTATGTTCTTCTGTAGGTGACTTGAATATAGGCATTGCCAACAAATCTGCAGTTTTATTTCCTTGAGCCATTGGCCCTGGAAGACCTGAGTGGGCTCTAATATGCGTGATGAAGATGGGTTCAGTTCGTTTTTGAATAAGCTGTTGCAATGTTTGTAGTAAATTCTGTATAATTGGGCTATGAGCATTGAGAGAGGCCGTGGCTATCACAGGACATAAATTTACCACATACAAAGAATCAGAGACAACATTCATGGCGTCAGATACATTTTCTAATAGGTAAATTAACGTTGCTAATTCAACTTTCTGTGCTGACTTATACTTGGTATCTATAGTTATATTCATGTTTTCTCCAGTTATCCCACCCCTACCCCCGCTGGACCCATCTATGTAAAAAACCTTCGCATTGGGGATAGGAGAGTCTCGAACGATTGAAGAAATGACAAACTGAGTCTTTTTCAAAAAGTCCCATGTCTTTCCTGGTGGATAATGAGAGGAAATTTCTCCTGTGAAATCTGAAAGGGCCCTTTGTAAAGATTCATTAAGAGGCAATATTGACTCAATTTCCTTTTTTGGTATTGGCAATACTAATATATCAGGGTCAAATCCTAGTAAAGATATAGATCTGAGTCTTGCTTTGATAATGAGTTCTGAAATTAAATCCAAATAAGATATCACAGACCGAGGCTGTTTGTTATGTAAATATACCCATTCCAGGGGACCTGCCTGTTGCATCAATGCCCCCGTAGGGGTTTCTTTTGTAGGGAAAATTAATAAAGAAACCTTCTCTCCCGGAATGAATCTTGAGAGAAATGATTGTTGCAACCTGTTCAAGAAGAAGTCCAATTCATTTTTGGCCTCTATAGTTAAATTTCTCGGGCTGTCTAGGGCAGAATCACCCTCCAACGTTTTAAACAAATTAGACAGTTCTGTATTTGGGATTCCTAGCGCAGGCCGGAGCCAATTCACGTCACCTAAAAGTCTCTGAAAATCATTAAGTGTTTTGAGGTTTTCTTTTTTTGATGGAGATTTTTTGTGGGACGTATAGACGTTTCGGTCCAAAATAAAACCCAAGTATTGATATGGTGGCATAGTCTGTATCTTTTCTAAAGCTATTTTCAGTCCTGCTGTTTGCAAACAGTCAATAACAAAAGAATATACGTCCTGTAGATCTGTTTCATTGTTCATTGTGATAAGAATATCATCAGTATAATGAAAGATCATGGCTTGAGGAAATCTTTCTCGAGCAGGGCTCAAAATCTTATCTACAAAAAATTGACACATTGTTGGGGAATTCAGCATGCCCTGGGGGAGGACAGTCCATTGGAACCTCCGGCAGGGATGGGTGTTGTTTATAGAAGGAACTGAGAATGCGAACCGGTGTTTATCATCCGGGTGAATAGGAATATGGTAAAAACAGTCTTTCAAGTCAATTATGACTAGTGGCCATTCCTTTGGGATAACTACAGGTGATGGTAAACCTGTTTGCAATTTTCCCATGGGTACCATAGATATGTTTACTGCTCTCAGATCCATCAACAGTCTCCATTTTCCGGACTTCTTTTGTATGGTAAATATAGGCGAATTCCATTGAGAAAATGAAGGCTCAATATGTCCTAATTTTAGCTGTTCTTCCACTAATTCTGTTAGCACCTTTAATCTATCAATTTTAAGGGGCCACTGACCTATCCAAATTGGTTCATCAGATTTCCATTTTATTTTTATCGGTGCTGGGTTCTTTCTGTCAGTGGCCCCTACCAAAAATTCTGAGTTTTCATTTCAGGAGAAGTTCCAGACTCTTCTGGAGCTAATGGGATGTGGAATTCAGCTTTCCACTGCTTATGTAGGTCGCGACCCCATAGAGAAGGTGAGAATGGGCCCACATGAGGTCTAATTATGGCCTTTTGATTTTCTGGGCCGTGAACTACCATAGTCCTTTTACTTAATAGACAGGAACTTAAACCTCCCACTCCTTCTAGCGAGTATGGAATTTCTTGTAGAGGCCAATTTTCTGGCCATTCCTTATCAGAAATTACTGTGATTTGCGCCCCGGTGTCTATCATTCCATTAAAGGGTCGCCCCTGAAAGTGAAGTTTAATCATCGGATTTTCCTCTTTAAATTTAGTAACCAAAGCGATAATTGGGTTATGGGCGGCCCCTGGATCTGTGCTTCCAAAACCTCCAATTCGAGTCTTATCTGAAGTCCCAAGTTTGACATACGGCACTATTACTATCTGGGCAATTGCCTCCCCCTTTTTGAATGTCCAAGTATCCGGTACCGTAATTACTACAACAATTTCTCCCTTTGAATCTGAGTCAATGACACCTGTGGTTACTGATATACCCTTTACATTGAGGGAACTTCTGCCCAGAATCAACCCCATTGTATCTGGGGGTGGCGGGCCTACAATGCCAGTCTTTAGCATGAAGGGGCATGCTCCTGGGTAAATTGTAATGTCCTCTGGGCAAGTTATGTCGAGCCCAGCGCTCCCCGCAGTCGCATGAATTAATTCGCTAATTGTGAGCAATCTTGGGCTGGGCTCAGAAGAAGTATGGTTTGTGGACTTTGCCCCTGATTTGCACGGGCCTGGGGGTTGGCCCGGTAGGCGTTTCCCTGCATTGGAAATGTGTGTCCCTGAGGAGCTTGATTTAACAAAAGACGACAATTTCTTCTGATATGGCCCTGTTTTCCACAATGGTAACAGAGGAATTGCCTCCTGGGTGTGGTGTTAAAACCATTCCCTGTGTTATTATTAGGGAGATTTCCAGATCTGCAATCTTTTGCCCAAGTGGCGACCTCTCTTGCATTTTGGGCAGAGACCAGGCTTTGGGGCGGCGCTTCTTCCTCCGGGGGTAGAAAGACTTTGTTCCCTTACTAACCGCCAAAAGTTTGCACTGGATCCAGGTTTGCTGAAGAATCATAAACATTTCTGCAGGCATATAAAAACTCATTTAAGTCAGCCTTGTCCTGCAAAGGGGCCAATATCAATTTGCAGGCTGAATTCGCATTATGATAAGCCAAACTTTTTTCTAAATATTTTCTAACCTGCTTATCTTTGACTTGTATTTTCAAGGCATCTTTGAGTTTAGCTACAAAGTCGATATATGGCTCATGGGGACCTTGGGTAATTCTTAAAAAGGTTCCTGCACCTGTGCTGTTCATATCAAGTTTTTCCCATGCGGATACTGCAATATCTTTAATTATGTTTAAGATTTCCTTAGGTAAAGCAGCTTGTGCCTGAATATCTGCATATTGATTTTCTGCCATTAATAATTCATACGATAGAGTGACCCCTGCCACTTGTTTTTTTGTTCCATCTGGGCTATATAATTTGGATTTCACACCCTCCGCATAGAACATCTCCCATTCCGTTCGCTGTTTAGATGGCAAGCATATTTCAGCTAGTTTTTGAAATTCATGCAGTGTCCAAAGTGATTTTCGACACCAAAGTCTTAGCGTTTCCACACAGTATGGAGAGGTTGGCCCAAATTCCTTACATGTTTTCTTAAACCGTTCCATGTCTTCTATTTCAAGGGGTTCGTAAATGGTTCTATATACTGTTTGTAACGGAACTGAGGCCGGATTAGCAGAAGTACTTTGCACCGGGCTCTGAGCCCTGACATATGGAGCACTAGCCTGTGATTCGTCATCTGAGCCGGCACTATTTTGTGATTCCATTCTGTGTACAGAATCCGGACTCACTTGTGGACTTAGCACCGGGGGTTGGTCATCAGTGTTAATATTTTGATTTGGGTCCTGAGTTTCTAAATTATGTTTCCGAGTAGATTTTTTGTTGGGAAAAATGCCTATATTTTTGATGTTGGTGCTAGCTTCATCAGCCTGCACTTTGGCCTGGAGTTTCATTGGATAGATCTCCTTATTTTCCAGGCTGGTCTTAGCCTCACTTTTCCCACACTTTTTCCTTCCGAAATACCAGCCAATACCTATGCACGCCATAACAATATTAGCAACCACAGAGATTCCACAAACTATGGCTAATGGAGCCAACACAGGCGAAGCAAATATTTGAGTATCAATTGTCATTTGAACTATAGACCACAACCATCCAAAAGCAATGATTTTACCTATCATCCAGCCTATTTGTTTGAAATAGTATGGAAATATCCACTTGACAAACGCCAAACCAAAGAATTTGTAACAAGGTGGCACAATCAACACGGCTGACCATAGAAGCCATCCAAGGATCTCCAGAGGCAATTTCCAATAAAGCGTTTCACTTACAGTTATTGAGGGTCCAGGTCCACCTGTTCCCGGCGCCATCTGCAAGATATCTTCGCCGTTATCTTGGCTGGGTATTTGTGAATCCCAGAACAGTCCCCAGAATGAGAAATTACTTCCCATCCCCTTGTCCCCTTTCGGGGGAAGGCCTTGGTAATATTTATCCGCAGCAAGTAATAATCCACACAGACAAGAACGATAGGGTTTAAAAGATCGGGCAAGGAGAGCCAGAGAATCCTCCTGCAGCCAGCAGCTTTTCACAGAAGGACCCCTCACTCCTGTCCCTCAAGCTATTTATTGCCAACTCCACAGCGCCCCACCTGGAAGGGTTAGGTGGGGCAAAAGTCACAGAACAATCCTAAGGAAACACTTTTAAATACAATTCCAAGAATCATCTTATGGAAACTTTTTCATATGCTACAACCAACCACCTAATTAGCCACTTAGATAAGGAGTTTAGAATAGAAATATGGAGGATGTTCATAGAACTCAAAGAAAGCATAAATCAATCTGATCAGATTACAAAGATAGAAATCAGAAAACTCCAAACTAAAATAAAAGGACTGAAAAGCTCAGTAGATGAAATGAAAAACTCTATGGAAAGCCTCTCCAACAGAATAAGAGCAGCTGAGGACAGAATAAGTGATCTGGAAGAAGTAGCATAACAACTCAAAGCAGAAGAGATTGGATTAAAAGAAACTTAAAGCAAATGATCGGAAAATAGAAAAATTTGTGAACAAATGAAAATTGAAGTGTTCGATAAATTAAACAGAAACAACGTAAGAATCATTGGAGTCCCAGACACCAGGAGAAAATCCCCAAGGAAGAATCAGGAGTCAAGGACAATCATTACAGTGAAACTCCCAGAGCTAAATAATATATGCAACAAAATCCTGCATGCCTGAAGATTATCAGCTAAAAGAGACCAAGAAAAGTACCCCAAGACATGAAAACCTGAAAGAAATGAATAAATTCTTGGACTCTCATAATCTTCCACGGTTAAACCAAGATGATCTACCATATCTAAATAAAGGCATGATTACTGAGAAAATTAAAATAGTCATCAATAGTCTTCCCAAAAACAAAAGCCCAGGAATTCACTAACTAATTATTTCAAACCTTTCAAAAGGACTGCCTCAGCCCAGGCATCCCAAAGACAATGTGAGTGAGAGGACCAGGGACACGAGGGACACCACATTTGCCCAGGAAGGCAGGGAGAAAGAGTGCAGAAATTGCCATCTCACTGGCTCAGCCCAGGTGGCCTGAAAACACGGTGAGTGAGGGGACCATGAACCAGAGGGGCACGCAAGGAGGAAGCACATAGGAGTCTCCATCTCACCGCCTCAGCTTAGGTGGCCTGAAGATACTGTGAGTGAGGGGACCAGGGACCAAAGGGGCACCACACTTGTCTGAGAATGCAAGGAGGAAGCGCAGGAGGTGCCATCTCACTGCCTCAGCCCAATTGGCCCTGGGACACTGTGAGGGGACCAGAAAACATACAGAAACCTCACTTGCCTGGGAAGGCAAAGAAAAAGCACGTGGGAGACACCATGTCGCTGCCTCAGCCCAGGAGGCTCTGGGACACTGAGTGGGGAACCAGGGAACAGACAGAAACTACACTTTCAGGTCCTTTTCCCCTCCCACTGAGCTTACAAAATGCTCAGACTTGCCTAATTCATACCATATAGGTCTAGTCAGCACATACCCAAAACCCAATTTCCTCAGTTATCCACAGATCATAAAACAGGATAACAAAACACTAAAGCAGCTTGTAATATCCCTATGACACTTAGACAAGCCACCTTGATTGGAAAAATAACTCTAAATCAAATATACCCTCAAGCATTTCTAATAAATCAGTTCAGCAGACTACTTTATTAAACAACCTGAAAACTCAACATTTAAAACCACCTAATGCAAAGAAATATAGACAAACTAAGGAAGAGGCTAGCAGCTGAAAATATGAAGGGAAGTCCTATCAAGTTTCCAAGTCCATCAAAATGCATGTGCCCAATAGATGAGAACCTAAAAGCGACAATGAATGTCTTAGCAATGGAAATGAAGGAATCAATAGCCTCTGAAATTAAGGAATATATAGATGAACAAGTCAATTATCTCAAAGAAGAACTTTTACAGAAAATGAAAGAATACATACAACTGGAACTAAGGGAAATAAAAACATGTTAGCAAGCCATTATAGCAGAATCACACAGTTAGAAGAACACATAGAGAAACTTGAAGAAAAACTACAAACCAACAATAACAAAGAAATTAAGAAAGCAGGAGACAAAACATTGGAGGAAAATGTTAGGTACCTAATGAACAAAGATAAAAGAAATAACCTATAAATTGTAGGAATACCAGAAGGGGAGGAAAAGAGGAAAGGAGAACAAGTACTGAGTAAATTAATAGCAGAGGATTATCCCACCTCTGGAAGGGAAAACCCATACAAATAGAGGAGGCAAAAAGAGTCCCTAATAAAATAGACCCTAACAGACCAACACCAAGACATATGGTAACCCAATTTGCAAAAAATAAAGAGAAAGATGAATTATTTAAAGGAGTAAAGAAGAGAAAAAAAAACACAATTACAAAGGAAGGATCCTAAGAATTAAACCAGACCATCCTTTGAAACAATTCAAGCAAGAAGACAGTGGAGTGACGTATTTAAACTACTGAATAAAACTTCCAACCTACAGTCCACTACCCCTCATTCATATGAGAGGGAAAATGAAAAACATGCTCAGAAAAGAAAGAACTCAAGCTATTTGGGCTAATCAAACAAACTCTAAATGACCCACTCAAAGATGTATTTACACAATCCAAACCCCCAATTGTAACAATAACGACTCTACTCAATACAAAGCTCAAAAATCCACTCTGTCAATAATTTCCTTAAATGTCAATGGGCTACACTCCCCAATTAAAAGACACAGAGTAGAGGGTTGGTTCAGAAAACAAAATCCAGATATCTGCTGCCTGCAAGAAACATGCCTAAAAGAACAAAATAGACACAGGCTTAGACTAAAAGGATTTAAATAAATTATTTAAGCCAACAGAAAACAAATAAAAGCTGGGACAGCCATTCTTATATCAGATCAAATCACATTCAACCTCAAGAAAGTGCTCAGAGACCAAGAGGGTCACTACTTACTTATCAGGGGAGCATTAGACCAGGAAGTACTGACTCTGATCAATATTATACACCAACAGTAGAGCCAGCAAAATATGTAAGGCATTTGCTCACAAACTTAGAAAAACATAGGGAAGGAAATGTGATAGTAGTAGGAGATTTTAATAATCCACTATCACCACTAGACAGATCCACCAAGCAAAAAAACTAGCAGAGACATAAAAATAAAAATCAACACTCTACAAGGGCCTCTTAAGGATATGGAAAAACAGCAGCAAAGGAACCCAAACTCAACCAGAAGAAAATAAATAATAAAAAACAGAGCATAAATAAACAACATAAAACAAAGAAAACAATACAAAAATTAATGAGACCAGGAATTGAATTTTTAGGAGAATAAACAACATAGACAACTGCTGGAAAACCTCACAAAAAATGAAGGGAAACATCTAAGTAAATAGGATCACAAATGAAAGGGAAGAAATTACAGAAGAACCCAAAAAATCCAAGCCATCATGAGGGAGTATTATGAACAACTGTACTCAGGCAGGACCCTGAAAAAAGCAACAAATTTCTGGAAAAATATTACCTTCCAAGACTGTATAAGGAGTATGTAAAAGCCTAAACAGTCCAGTTACATTTAAGGAAGTTGAAACAGTAATTAAGAAACTCTCCAAGAACAAAGTTTCAGGTCCATGTGGTTTTACAGGTGAATTCTATCAAACATTCCAAGAATTACAACCACTGATACTCAGGCTTTTCCAAAATATTGAAAATACAGGAATCCTCCCTAACACCTAGGAAGTGAATATCACACTCAATCCAAAGATGGCAAAGAACCCACCAAGAAATAAAACTACAGACCAATCTCACTAATGAACAAAGATGCAAAAATACTCAACAAAATCTTAGCAAACCGAATCTAACAATACATCAAAAAGGTTATACACTATGATCAAGTGAGTTTCATCCCAGGGATGCTAGGATGGTTAAACATACACAAATCAATCAACATTATATATCACATCAACAGAAGAAAGACATAAACCAAATGATCATATCAATAGACTCAGAGAAGGCATTTGACAAAATCCAACATCCTTTCATGCTGAAAACAGCAAAACAGGGCTGGAAGGAACCTTCCTCAAGATAGTTACAGCTGTCTATGAAAAGCCCACAGCCAACATTATCCCTAATAGTGAAAAACTGAAAGAATTTCCACTAAGGTCGGGAACTAGGCAATGTTTCCCACTTTTTACACTCTTATTCAACATAGTTTTACAAGTCCTAGCAATAGGAATCAGACAAGAGAGGGGAATTCAAGAAATCCAGATAGGAAAAGAGAAAGTCAAACTATCTTATTTTTCAGATGATATGATAATATACAAAGAAAACCCTAAAAAGTACACAGGAAATCTTCAAGAAAAACATGTCATTACAGCAAAGTGGCTTGCTACAAAATCAATACACAAAAACAATAGCATTCCTCTATACAAATAACGAAGTAGAGAAGAAAGTCATCAAGTAGTTGATTCCATCTAAAATAGTATCTATAAATATGTATGTAGGAATAAACCTGACAAGAGAAGTGAAAGACCTATACCATAAAAACTTCAAAACACTTCAGAAAGAAATTGAAGAGGACCTAAGGAAATGGAAGAACTTACCCTGCTCATGGGTAGAAAGAATCAACATAATCAAAATGACTATCTTACTTAAATTACTATATAAATTCAATGCAATCCCTATCCAAATCCAGACATTATTTTTAAGGAGGTAGATCAATCAGATATATCGTTCATCTGGAACCAAATAAGACCTAGGTTAGCCAAATCCATACTAGAAAACAAGAAACTGAGTGCCATTTTTATTACCTAACCTGAAGCTTTATTATAAAGCTGTAGTCATCAAAACAGCATGATACTGGAACAAAGACAGAGGATCAGACTAGTATGTTAGAACAGAATATGCAAAGATATACCCTCAAATATATGGTCAACTAATATTTGACAAAGGATCCAAGAACATGAACATGAACATGAACAAGAACATGAGCATGAACTCTTCAACAAATGTTGTTGGAAAAACTGAATAACCACCTGTACTAGACTAAAGATTGTTCAATATTTTACACCCTGCACAAAAATCAACTCAAAATGGATTAAATACCTTGAAATAAGACCCAAATTTTTAAAGTTCATTGAGGAAAAAATAGGAACACTTCAAGTCTTATACCTCAAAAAAGTCTTTGATGACAGATTGCCAATGGCAAGAGTAATAGCATCAAACATAAATAAATGGAACTACATCAAACTAAAGGTTTCTGCATGGCAAAAGATACACTGGCTAAAACTAGAATACAGAATGGGAAAAAATTTTCACACTTGGCACATGAGATAAAGGGTTGATATCTAGGATATACAAAACACTCAGAAAGATGAGCTTCACAAAACCTAATAAAGCCATAGAAAATGGGGAGAAATAATGAATAGACACTTTTCTAAGGAAGAATAATAGATGGCCAAGAGACACATGAAAATGTGTTCACCATCACTCATCATTAGGGAAATCCAAATTAAGACAACAATGAGGTACCACCTTACACCAGTGAGGGATGGCACACATCAAAAGTAATGGGTCCAATATTTGTTGGCTGGGATGTGGTAAGAAAGGAACTCTCTTCCACTGCTGGTGGGAATACAGCCTGGTCCAACCACTATGGAAAACTGTATGGAGGATGCTTAGTAAACACAGAATTGAGCTGCCATATGAGCCAGCAATCGCACTCCTGGGTAACTGTCCCCAAATCTGAAGGATATTCATCCCAAAGTATGTGTGCACTCCAATATTTATTACAGCAATCAGCACAATAGCCAAGATTTGGAACCAACCTCTATGCCCAACAACAGATGAGTTGATCATGAAGATGGATGTGGTATTTATACATGATGGAATACTACATAGCAGTTAGAAATGATATAATCATGGATATATTGAATGGATGGATCTACAAAATATTATGTTAAACAAAGTCAGAAGAAGAAAGATAAATACAAAAGAACTCTTCTTTGAGGTATTTATAATATATAACACATTTATATACAGTATTTCATAAACAGATATGAGTCAAAAGTGTAGAAACTCTAAACACTGTAGCTGCCAGCATATAAAGAGAAGTGTTCAATTGAAGTGGAAAGGGGAAACACAAAATTGCGAATATCCATTACAATAAAGAGACCAGCAAAGAATGAAACAGTGGTTTAGAGTGAACAAATACATAATCAACCTCTAACTACAACGATCTGTAATAATGTTCCAATGTATTTATTCACAGAACCAGGTGCATAATATGATTGGAACCCTGGGACACCCACTGCAGTGAATACTAGCAATATATTTTAATGCCTTAATTTTACCAGGTATAAAATAACCCTTTAGCCTCTTTGTCCACAATGGTCCTTGGAAACAAAAAAATGGACACCCTTATTTTAAACCTCGGTATTCGATCATACTGGATACCATATACAGTGCTCATTATGATAATGTCTAGATAAAATACTCTAATATAAGTACTTCCTTTGGTTTATATCTTCCATTAGGACACGAAACCTATGATCATTCAGACCACCAGAACTGTTAATGGCACACCACAGACCTATGTTACAGGTCACAATCATCAAACATGTTTCTGCAAATTACTACTTCCTATTTATTTTCTTCTCCTCTTCCTCCTCCTCCTTCTTCTCCTTCTTCTCCTTCTCCTTCTTCTTCTTCTTCTTCTTCTCTTCTTCTTCTTCTTCTTCTTCTCCTTCTCCTTCTTCTTCTTCTTCTTCTTCTTCTCTTCTTCTTCTTCTTTCTTCTTCTTCTTCTTCTTCTTCTTCTTCTTTTTTCTTCTTCTTCTTCTTCTTCTTCTTCTTCTTCTTCTTCTTCTTCTTCTTCTTCTTCTTCTTCTTCTTCTTCTTCTCTTCTTCTTTCTTCTTCTTCTTCTTCTCTTCTTCTTCTTCTTCTTCTTCTTCTTTCTTCTTCTTCTCTTCTTCTTTTCTTCTTCTTCTTCTTCTTCTTCTTCTTCTTCTTCTTGAATCATCTTGTTTGGCCTCAAATTTTGAGGGGAGGATGAATGGTACCAGGTCCAGACTAATGAAAATTTAGTGGAAATAAAAAACAATCAGACCTGGACATCAAATGACAACAGAATCTATACCTAATACACAGCAAGCTGTACAAGAGGGGACCAGTTATATTAGTATTCTGGGGGGTAGAAGAGGAAGATGTGAGATGCAATCTGGGAATAAGGATGAAGGGAGGACATCACTGGTGGTGGGAATGCCCCTGATTCATTGTATGTACCTTGAGTGTTACTGTGAAAGATTTGTCATTCACTTTGGCCACAATAAAAATTAAAAAAAAAAAGTTTTCAGAGGAACATATATCAATTCTTTTAAGGCTCTTTCATGAAATTGAAAATCAGGAATACTACCAAATAGTTTTATGAAGCTAACATTACCTTGATACCCAACCAAACATATTCTGCAAAAAAAGAAAACTACAGTCCATTATCACTGAAAAACACAGATGCAAAGATCCTCAACAAAATTCTGGCAAATAAAATTTAATGTCACATCAAGATGATCACACACCAAGAACAAATAGGATTCATTCCAGGGATGCGAGGATGGTTTAACATACATAAATCAATCAACATAATACATCATATCAATAAAAAGAAAAATATAAACCATATTATCATATTAATAGATGCAAAGAAAGCACTTGATAAGGTCCAACACCCATTCTTGATAAAAAAAAATAACTCTCATCAAAATGGGAATGGAAGGAACTTTTCTCAATATAGTCAAAGGCATCTACCCTAAGCCAATGGCAAATATTATTATCAATGGAGATAAAGTAAAAGTCTTTCCTCTAAAATCTGGTACAAGACAAAGTTGCCCTCTCTCACCACTCCTATTCAACATAGTGCTGGAAGTTCTTGCCATAGCGATTAGGCAAGTAAAAGATATTAAGGGCATCCAGATAAGAAAGGGAGAAGTCAACCTCTCACTGTTTGCAGATGATACTATATTTAGATAGCCCTGAAGATTCTACCAAAAACCTTCTACAATATAGATTTATATAGCAAAGTAGCAGGCTACAAAATTGACATGCAAAAATCAATGACCTTTTTATACACCAATAACAATAGAGAAGAAATGGACATGAAAAAAAAAAAACAATTCCATTCACATTAGTACCCCACAAACTCAAATATCTTGGATTCAACTAAAATAAAGATGTGAATTACTTATACAAAGAAAACTACAAAACTCTGCTTCAAGAAATAAAGAGGACACATGGAAATGGAGACGTATACCCTGTTCATGTATTGGCAAAATTAACATCATTAAAATGGCAATATTCCCCAAAGCATTGTACAGAATTAATGCAACCCCTCTAAGGATACCCATGACATTCTTCAAAGAAGTGAATCAAACACTCTAAAAATTCATCTGGAATAATAAACACTCAAGAATAGCTAGAGCAACCCTTGGGAAAGGAAATATGGGAGGCATCACTTTCCCCAACTTTAAACTGTATTACAAAGCTATAGTCATTAAAAATAGCATGGTATTGGAATCAAGACAAACCCTTCATATTAGTGGAAAAGAATAGACTATTCAGAGAATGCCCCCAAAATGTACAATCATTAATATTTTATAAATTAAGGGGCAATAAATCCAAAATGGAGCAAGGAAAGCCTCTTCGACAAATGGTGTTGGAACAACTGGTCAGCCACTTGCAAAAAAAAGCAAACTCAGATCTCCATCTAACACCCTGCACAAAGGTAAAGTGCAACTAAATTAAAGACCTTGATATTAGATCTGAAACCATAAGGTATATAGAACAACACGTAGGTAAAAACACTCTATAACATGAAAACAAAAGTCAACTTCAAGGAAGAAACAACACTCCAAAAAGTCAAAGCAGAGATACACAGATGGGAAGCTTCTGCATCTCAAAGGAAATAATGCCTATAATACAAAAGCTACCCACAGAATGGGAGAAGCTGTTCACCTTATACCCATCAGATAAGGGGCTAATTTCAAAGATATACAAGGTACTGACAGAATTCAACAAGAAAAAATTCTAACCTCATCAAAAATAGGGATAAAATTGAACAGACAAGATCTCAAAGAAGATATACAAATGTCCAAAAGGACATAAAAACATGCTCCATATCACAAATCATCAGGGAAATTCAAATTAAAACCATCTCACACCACAGAGACTGGCACACATCACAAAGATCAAGAACAATCAGTTCTAATGGGGACGTGGGGAGAAAGAAAGTCTCATTCACTGCTGGTGGAAATGCAGTCTAGTCCAGCCCTTATGGAATACAATATGGAGATGCCTCAAAACACTGGAAATTGAGCTCCCATTTGATCCAGTAATACCACTCCTAGGGATATATCCTAGGAACTCAAAAATGCAATACAAAAGTGCCTTCCTCACACCTATATTCATTGCATTGCTATTTACAAGAGCAAACACTGGAAACAACCCAGATGCCCTTCAACAGAAGAATGGGTAAAGAAACTGTGGTACATATACACAATAGAATATTATGCAGCTGTGAGGAGAGATGAAGTCATGAAATTTTCCTATACATGTATGTACATGGGATCTATTATGCTTAATGAAATAAGTCAGAGGTAGAGAGAGACACAGAATAGTCTCACTCAGATATGGGTTTTAAGAAAACTTAAAGACATTAAAATAATTCCCAGAAGTGAGGGCCAGAAGTACCAGCTCAAGTTATAAAGCTCACTACAAAGAATGATGAGTGCAATTAGAGAAATAACGCTGAGAACTATCATAACAATGTCAGTTAGTGAGGGATATAGAAAGTTTATCTCAAATACAGGTAGGGTGTGGGGGAAGGAGAGATGGGGGCATGATGATGGGAAGGTTGCACTGGTGAGCAGGATGTTCTTTTTACGACGTAAACCCAACTACAATCATGTTTGAAATCACGGTGTTTAAATACAAATATTATTTTTTAAAAATGCAAAAGGCTGGGGCCGGTGCTAAGAGCTAAGGTATCTGCTTTGCCAGCGCTAGCCTAGGACGGACCGCAGTTCGATTCCCCTGGCATCCCATATGGTCCCCCAAGCCAGGAGCAACTTGTGAGCACATAGCCAGGAGTAATCCCTGGCCCAAAAACCAAAAAAAATGCAAAAGGCTGTCCTTAAAGACAGGAAATCTAATATAGGATGCATGGTTGTGTGTTTTCTGCTGTCTCCAGTGACTCTGTATCTAACTGTAGTTGTGTGCTCCTTTAAGGTGAAATCTACCTAAACCTGATCTCAATCTGTGACTTGGATGTCTTATAATAGACTGAGAAAAGGCCCAAAAGAGACTATAGGTTTGTAGAATGGACATAGTGTGGGTATCACCTACCTTTTCTTGAGCACTACACTCTCCTCAGTTCTCACTGTCTGCATCTGAATCAGCAGCTCTGGCCCACTGTCCACCCTCTTTTTGTGATTTCTACATGGATGATTCAGTTTGAGTCTAACCTGTTTCCCACAACATTGTCTTCTCTGTGGAAACAAAGAATTATTTTTATTTATATTTAATAATTATTTATAATTATTTAATTATATTTATGGTTTCTGTGGAATATTCTGGGATTTCTCAGAAGTCATACAGCTCCTGTTAGAGGATGACTGCTCCAGGTGGATCTTTTGCCATAATTATTCCTAAACTAGTAAATAGAAAAGTATATCCTCATTTTGGTTATTTGACACTTAAAATCTACTAGTCCCTTCTATGTATACATACAGTGCTCCTCAAAAGAATATCTGCTTCAAATAGTGCAGCACAAATATCTCTATGGCTTAGGAATATCAAGAAGTAAAATTGTTGGTTTATATGGAATTGATTCTTAGATTTCTAAGACATATCTAGATTATTTTCGAAAAAGGGTTGAATCCTTCAACATTCCCACTAGCAGTGAATGAGGGTTTGAGTTTCCCCACATCAATGCCAACACTGATTATATTTATATGTACTGGTCTCATTGGTGTGAGGTGATATCTCATACTGATTTGCACTTCCTAGATGATAAGTGATGTGAGGCATTTTATATATGTAATGACAATACATATATGAATTTGTTTACATATAAGTGTTCGTTTAACTCCTCTCAATTTAATGGGTTAATTTTAGCATCATCCTTGACATTCAAAACATAATCACTCACTAGAACTCCTCATATATTTTCTTTGCTTTTCTTAACTTTACAGTAAATGAGGAAAGTCAAGTAGGTCTCTGTGTTATTCCAATTATGACCAATCTCTCACAACCTTTTTTTCTATTAGCTATACATAGCTTGGTCTCTGTCACTACACAGAAGAGAGTGCCTAGTAGATTTTAATTTATTAAAGAAAAATAATGGTCCAAGATAAAGCAAGGGCAATTTAAGAACATCTGAGTATTAAGAAAGAAGAGTATACATTCTATAAAGACTGACCATATCCCACTAGCACTTCTAATTAGTGGACAGTCTCATTAGCCTAAATAATAGGGAAATTATTATTACTTGGAGAGATATAGATATACTAGTAGTCACATGGCAAAAGTATTCAAGCAAAGTGAGATGGCAGGTGCCAAGGTCAGGTCACTTCTATTAGTGAGTGAGGAGCAATTGGTGACACATTCAAGGAATGTGCTGTTTAATTATGTACATTCAGATGGTCAAAGATCTCCTCACAATTCCATAAATCCACAGTGTGGCCCATGAGCATCCCCAAGACACCTTTCCATGGAGGGTGCAAGTTTCACTCAGTGACAAATTTGGGGTGGAGGGAACAGAGTGACACCCTGGTCAACACAGGAAGGTGGACCTTGTTCAGGCCCTGAAGGCAGATGTATATGTCCAGCAATATGGTGTCCAGCAATGTCCAGTCAACCTGATGCTTGCCACACACTTGTTAAATTGTCTCCATTTTTCTTGCATGCAACCATGCAATTTGGAGCCATGTAGAATCACAGCCTGGAGGTTGCATGGCAATTATAAGATAGATGAAGAAAATGTTTGAGATAATGGAACTGATAGCAGGGGTCTCAAACTCGCTGCCCATAGGCCGTTTGCGGCCCTCCGTACAACATTTTGTGGCCCTGCCCTAGAGGAACCTTTTTTTGTTTTGTTTTGTTTTGTTTTGTTTTAGTTGTTTGGGTCACACCCCTCAATGTTCAAGGCTTGCTACTGACTTTGCACTTAAGGATCACCCCGACTTTGCCTCCTGCGACCCCCAGGTAAATTGAGTTTGAGACCCCTGTGAGGAATTATTGATGTTTTCTATCATTTAACTTATTCACAACTTCACATTCTTCACAGAAGGATGCCTTAGTTTCTTCCTGTACCACTGAAATTCTTCAGCTCCTGTGGAACATTCCAGTAAGTACCCTTTATACAAACTTCTTCCCAAAGACTATTTCCACTAGATTTCTGAATGTCTTATGTATGTGGAAGGCTTGACAAGTACTGTTTTGGCATATGATAAAGATGAACAAAAATGTCAGAGAGGTTCTGTGGTTTGACTGTGAGCACACAGTATCTGGGCAGTGCCTAGCTCTGAATCTGAACCCAGAACAGTTTTTTCACACTACAGTTTCCTGTGATTTTTCAATGCTGTAGAACTTTGTGAGCCATCTACCAAATGCAACTTTTAACTATGAGTAAGTATCTCTGAGATTTACATATATAATCATCTCTTTTTCACTGACAAAGCTTCCAATCTAACAAAATCTATTTTATGGCCTTGTAATAAAATATGCTTAAAATAAGTTCCACCAACATATTCATTTTTAGTTATGAAGTAAACAGTCTGTTGGTTCCTGCAGAGTAAATTGATGTTTTCCTTAATGCTAAGCTTTTGTCACTTTGCCTGGTAAACCAAAGGTTACACTGTAATGCAAAGATGCCAAAAAATGTAAAAGTAACAGCAAATGTAAGGCCCTTTCCACAAGGTCCTCCAGAATATGTGTTTATCAGGATGTGATTGCCTTTCCCCAGTTCCACGTGCATCCCTTTTCTTTGCAAACAGATTAGTTGCACTTGGGTTTGAAATTCATCAATCATGTGGCACATATAATGCTGATCATAACACACATACACATACAGACACACACAACAGTAATGGTTGCCAACTAATTTGAAGTAATTAACTCTGTATATCATTTATGGTGGCTGTTTATTTTTCTTGTGAAATCAATATTAATCAATTGGAACAAAATCTGTTAATCAAGGGCAAAATTTATAATCTGACTATTCTTCTGAATTATATTTTTTGGTTGATTGATTAACAATCATATTGTTTATTTTTTAAAACATAAGAGATAATAAATAATTGGAAAGGTTAAGAAATTGGAATATATGGCTATTCATATCTTAGGTCCTTGATATAGGGACCAGAAACAATTGTGGTTAGAAAAAATTGGTAAGACACTTGCCTTACATGTGGCTGACACCGTTTGATCCCCATAGATGGTCTCCTGAGTAATGTCAAGAGTAATCCCCGAGCAAAAAATCCAAGAAAAAGTCCTGAGCAAAACGAAGTGTAGCTCTATGCCCCCACACTGAAATAATGACTCAAATTATTTTTTAAATTCTAGTGCTGTCCTACTTCCCCCTCCTTCATCCAGGAGGCCTGGCATCTGTAACCACATCTACAAAAGCAATTACCATGTTCACACCAGGAAAGCTCTATAGACTCACTCTTTTTATCAAAAGGTATTTTTATCAAAAGTTATACTGGGCCATGAAAAACCATGACTGAATACTAGCAATATTGAAGAAATCAAGCCAAGTCCCCATCCTACTAAAGCCAGATATAATGTATTCATCACCCAGAATCACTGTTTTGTCTATGGACCTGCCAAAAATACACAAGGAGTGAGGAAAGGCTCTTCAACAAATGGTGTTGGGAAAATTGGTCAGCTACATGTAAAAATGTGAACATTAATCTCTTTTTAACTCCAGGCCAAAAGTCAAATGAAAATGGATTAGAGACCTACTCGTTTGAAGAGGCTTTCCTTGCTCCACTTTGTGTTCCTTGCCCCTTTATCAAAAAGTTATTGTATACCAGGAAGTCAGTAGGATACTCAAATCTATTCCATTGATTTGAGGGTCTGTTTTTATTTTAGTGCCATGCTATTTTAATGACTACTGCTTTATAGTACACTTTAAAGTTGGGTAAAGTGATGCCTCCCACTTTTGTTACCAGGGATTGCTTTAGCTTTACCTTGAATTTTATTGCACCAAGTGAATTTCAAGAAGGTTTGAAACTTTGAATTGCATAGGATTTTTGAAAATATGTTTTCTTTGATGTATGTTTTCTTTTCTTTGTATGTATATTTTCTATAGTGCACTTTTATCTCTTTAGTTAAATTGATTCTGATGTACTTGATTTTCTGAGACACAATTGTGAATGGTTTGGTTATTTAAATATCTTTTTTCCATTACTTTTAAATAGAAAACACCTGTATTTTTGCATATTAATTTTGTAATCTGTCCCCTTTATCATACAAATCTATTTTTCAAGATGCTTTTGATAGTCTTTTGGATTTTCTAAATATTGTATCATGTCACCTGCAAACATAGAGCATGAGTCCTTCCTTTCCTGTATGGGAGCCCTTAGAAATCTTATTTTTGTCTAATTGCTATGACATGTACTTTTAGTAATATATTAAATAGAAGTGACAAAAGAGGAAAAACTTGACTTCTTCCAGATCATAGAGGAAAGGCTGTTAGTTTTTCCTCACTAAGTATAATGTTTGCCATGGGCTTATTATAAATGGCCTTGAATATATGAAGAAAAGTTTCTTTATTTACCATCTTGTTGAGGGATTTTTTTTATCATGAATGGGCACTAGACCTTGTCAAATGCTTTTTCTGCATCCATTGATATGATCATGTAAGTTTTATTTTTCTTTTTGTTGATATTGTATATCAGATTGATTGATATGTGTATATTAAACCATCCTTGTATCTCTGGAATGAATCCTAACTGATTATGGTTCATGGCATTTTTGATGAACTGTTAGATTCTATTTGTTAGTAGTTGAGAATCTTTGCATTTGTGTTCATCAAGAATATAGGTCTGTAATTTTATTTCTTTTCTTCTATCTCTTTCTACTCTTTGTATCAGTAGAATGTTAGCTTCATAGGAACTATTTGGGAGTGTTTGTTTCTTTAATTTCCAGGAAGAACCTTTAAGGCTTTGAAAAAATTCTCTAATAAGTCCATCTGGACTTGGGCTTTTGTTTTTGGAAACATTTTGATTACCATTTTAACATCCTCAATTGTGATAGTGCTGTTCAGATGTTCCAGATCCTCTTTATTCAACTTTGAGAGGTTATACGAGTCCAAGGATTAATCCATTTCTTCCATGTTCTCTTGTTTTGTGGCATAAAGCTTTCTCAAAGAAATCTCCAATTATCCTTTGAATTTCTGTAGTATCTGTAATTACTTTCTTCTTTCTATTTCTGATTATGTTTATTAAGTTTTTCTCTCAGTCTTTGTGATTCTGTAGTTTATCAATCATCGGGGCTCTTATTGAGAGAGTTCAGGCACTCTCATTCACTCTCTCACTCTTTCTCTTTCTCTCACTTCTGGGATACATGGAAATTAATAAGATCCACACAAAAGCTGCTCTATCAGTAATAGTGTTTTGAATTCCTGAACAACTTTACTTGATGCTGTAATCCCTACAGGAACACATCATTTAGATGCCAAGTAAGTAATTGAGGTCACTTAATATTTGGAAACAAATAAAAAACAAAATGGCTAGCTAGCAACAGGAACTAACTCAGCATAGCTCCGATGTCTTAATGATTTCATTGGAGATACAAAAATATTTTACAAATTTGTTTGTCTCTGTATTTCTTTTAATCTCTCTTTTTAAAATTATTCTTTTTTATCTCCTTTATTCATTCTTCTTTCTCTTCCCTTTTAAATAAATTTACTCACACTTATCTAGAAACAAAGATATTATATTCAACTATATCAACTATGTGATTCATGTTATTTTATTATAATATATTTATTTAAGCACTACAGTTACAAACATGTTTGTAGTTGGGTTTCAGTCATAAAAAGTACATTCCCCCCGTCTCTGCCAGATCACAAACTGTGCACACCTTCCCCTGGGCAGCCAAGACTCCTGGCTAGGTTTGGGAATACCCTACCCCTCTCTGCTGGACAGTGAACCATGTGTACCTTTCCCTGGGCTGCGTGGACTCCTGGCCAAGTTTCGGTATGACGTGCCCTTCTTCACCAGACCGTGAACTGTGAGAAGGCATGAGAAAAGAGTCTAATTTATACCATATTGGTTAGTCAGCTCTGACCTAACACACAATTTTCTCAGATAATCCACAGCCCATAAAACAGGACAGCAAAACACTGAAGCAGCTTAAAAATTCCCTATCATACTTAGACAAGACACATGGGTAGGAAAAAATAAACTGTAAATTGCATATAGCTTCAAGCATTTCTAATACAATCAGTACATCAGACCACTTTATAAACAAACCAAAAACTCAACATTCAAAACCACCAAATGCAAAGAAATATTGGTAAACTAAGGAAGACACTAGCAGCTGGAGAAATGGAGAAAAATTCTACCAAATTTCCAAGTCCACCAAAACGCACAAGCCCAAAAAATGAGGACATAAAGGCAACAATAAATTACACCCTGTGAAGCTAATAAATCTATAGATAAAAATTCAACTAAAAGAAGAACTTTTCAGAAGATAAAAAATCCATACAATTGGAACTAAGGAAAATACAAAAAAAAACATGCTAGCAAGTCATAATACCAGAATTACACAGTTAGAAGAATGCATAGAAGAACTTGAAGAAAAAATTAGAAAGCAACTATGAAAAAAGTCAATATAAAAGCAACAGACAAAACATTGGAAGAAAAAATTAGGTACCTAATGAACAAAGATAAAAGAAATAACTTATAAATTGAAAGAATACCAGAAAGGGAGGAAAAGGGGAAAGAACAAAAAGTAATGAGGGAATTAATAACAGAGAACTTTCCCACCCTCTGGAAAGAGACACTATGTACAAATTCAGGAGGCAAAAATAGTCCCTAATAAAATAGACCCTGACAGAGCAATGCCAAGACATATATAATTCAATTGGCAAAATAAAAAGATGAATTCTTTAAAAGGGGACAGAAAAATTCTCAAGTACAAAGGAAAGGAATTGAAAATCAAACCAGACCTCCTACTTGAAACAATTCAAGCAAGGAGACAGTGAATTGACATATTTAAACTACTGAATCAAATAAACTTCCAACCTAGAATCCACTATCCAACAAAACTCTCATTCATATGGGAGAAAGAACTAAAAACATTCTTGGAAAAAAAACTCATACTATTTGCACTAACCAAACCATCTCTAAATAAACGACTCAAAGTTTTATTACACAATCCAAACTCCCGAATATAAGAAAAACCACTCTACTCAATACAATAGCAAATATATATATCTACATATATATATGTTGATAATATCCTTCCCTTTTTTAGTAATAATTTTTATTTTTAAACAAAGTGGATTAAAAATATTTAACAGTAATATTTTAGGTACATATTGACATTGAATCAGGGAAATTACCAACACCAAAGTTGTCCTCCCTCCAACCCCATCCCCAGCATGCATGCCATATTCCTTCATCCCCCCCCCACACCAGGCTGCTAGTATAAATGGTCCCCTCTGTGTCTAGTTTGGTGTAGATTGGGTATCAATTCTGTTGTCATTAGCTTAGAGTTTGGTGTTTAAGTCCGATTATTTTTATTGCTAGTGATCATACAACTATTTGGTCTTGGTACCCTCCATTATTTCCCCCTCAATTTGAGAGGTAGAACAAGATGGATCAAGTTATGTGGTTCTGTTTGAAAAAAAATTAAAATGAGGTAAAAATCAAATAAGCAAAAAATGGGTGGAGTCTTTCTAGAGGCGATAAATATTAATTTGAGAGAAGAAAAAGAAAAGGAAGAGAAACACAACACGAAAAGAAAAATCAAACAAAATTTTCAAAAAGCACCACAGCAATAAAGACAACTACCACATAATAACCACGGTCCTGAAATAGAAACAAAACAAAGCACACAAAATGAAAACAACAACAGCAAAAACAATAACCAACCTCCCAAAAATTATTTGTGCTTTTCTTTTTTTCTGCATAGACACAGTAAATATTGGGGAAATTCTATAGGGAACTCCCTTGGCCTAAGAAATACAGAGTTTCTCCGCCCTTGAAGTATACTGACATGGGAATAACTACAGACTCCATACATGTTCATTTACTCTCCCCTAGGTCCTTTTGTGGTGTATAGAAAACTTCTGTTCTGGCATGGATGATAAAATCAGACCTCTGTATCTAGATATCTTAGTATCTGTACAGGTCAAAGAATAGAGCCTATGATGAAGTCTTTATTTATGATTCTAGAAGTTCTTTTCCATCCCTGTTGTTTTAATCACTCTTCTGTAGTTGGTGGTTTGGGCACTGATCCTAGGATAGAGTCTTTCATTATGTTTCCAGAAGACCTGTTCAGTTGCAGTTGTCTCAGTCAGACTTCTGGAATTAGAGATCTTGGTTGTTGTACAGGTCGCAGGTCAAAGCCTAGACTAGGGCTTTTTATTGGTCCCAGGATAAGTTCTGTCCAGTCATGGTTGTCAGTCTTTTGTAGATAAAGATCTTGGCTTTTCAACAGATCAAAGGAAGACAAATCTTCTTACTTCATTCTATCGTTAGACAGTGATATAAGTCAACCTGCTCTTACATCAAGTTGTTGCAATTTCTTCATTGTCAGGATATCATGTCAAAACTGGCCCATGTTTGGTGTCAAAGCAGTATTAATAATGTCCCAGAGGGAGTTTGGTTCCTGGAGCTGTTTTGGAGAACTGTGTCAATTCTATGTCCTGGATCTAGTGTTCAGGGTTGGATGGTTGCTGTCTAATCACACCTGGAGTCTAAGTTGGGTCCACATGAGATACATTCAAGGTGGAAGGTGCCCCTGTATTGTAAAAATGTATGAGTTCGTATCCCTAGTAGATAAGAGCTTGTCTCTATAATTAAATTTCTCCCCATTTTAGTATGCCTTTGCAGGAAGAAATGGTGCTATATTATATTGCTGGTGCATATGAGGGTGGAAATGTCAGGCTCCATCCTCTCTGTGCCCTGGTTTTGACCTGAACTATATTATCCCAAGTAAGACCTTTTATTGTAGATTTTTGTACTAAGCAGAATCAAAAGAGGCTAAGTTAAGGAAGTGAAGAGAACAGAAACAAGGCAATATATATGTATATATACACATATATATTTTCATATATATATACATATATATATATTTTCATATATATATATACACAGAAAACATTTCTAAAAATGAGTTAAAAAGTAGTTAAGGGAACAAAGTGATGCAGGAGACTGCCTTACATTTGGGGATAAACAGGTTAAGAGGTAGTATTATATAGGTCTTAAACTTATAAAGAAAATATAGGCTTCCCATTTGGTCTTTTGAGATTTTCTTGTGGGGTGTGAGATCCAGGACACATTTTCATCACACACCCTGGTCTTGTTGAGATTAAGAAAAGATTTGTGGCAGAGAGGTCTTGGGTAGAGTTCTTTCGCTGGGGGTCCTTCCAGAGCTGAATCACATATCAAACAACAGTCCAGATTGGGAGAGGTGAGGAGGAGGGCCACACAGCATGAGTCAGCAGGGGTAGTGTTTGTAGTTCCTTGCCAGGTATGAGGTGTGGGTCTGAGTGGGTGTCCCTACTTGGGCGCTGGGTAGTGGGTTTTTGGGGAAGGAGGTCGGTCTTGATACCTAACGGGTTAAGACCTGAGGGTACTTAACCCGTTAGGTATCAAGACCGACTTCCTGCCCCAATAAGCCATCACCCAGCTCCCAAGCGAATGGACTCCCACTCAGCCCCACATCTCGTCCCCCAGCAATAATCTACAACCAACACCCCTGCTGACTCATGCTCTGTGGCCCTCCTTCTCACCACCCAGATATAGACTGTTGTTTGATACCAACTTCAGCTTCAGAAGGTTACCTAGTGCAAGAACTATACCCTTGCCCTTTCTGCTGAAAATAGTTTTTAATCTCAACAAGACCAGGATGTATGATGAAAATGTGCTCTAGATTCCACCCCCCACAGGAATATCTTCAAAAGACAATGGTGAAACCTATATTTCCTTTATAAGTTTAAGACCTATATAATATTACCTCTTAACCTGCTTATCCCCAAATGTAAGGTAGTCTCCTGCATCACTTTTTTCCCTTAATATTTTTAAACTTATTTTAATTTATGTTTTCCTTTATATATGTGAGTATATATGTAGTCTCGTTTCTGTTTCCTATTCTTCCTTAACTCCACCTGTTTGGGTTCTACTTGATACAAAATTCTACAAGAAAAAGTCTTGCTAAGGATAATAGCTCAGGTCAAGAGCAGGGCACAGAGATGATGGAGCCTGACACTCTCACTTCTAATGCACCAGCAATATAATATACCACCATTTCTTCTTGCAAAGGAATACTAAAAAAGGGGAAATTTTACGTACCAAAACAAGCTCTTATCTACTATGGATAGGAACTCATATATTTTACTATACAGGGGCACCTTTCACCTTGAACATATGTCATGTGGTTCTAATTTAGACTACAGGTGATTAGACAGTGACCAAGCAATACCAAATCCTGAACCCTAGATCTCAGACATAGAACTAGACAGTTCTGAGCAACAGCTCCAGGAATCAAACTCCCTCTGAGTTATTCTTAATACTGCTCTGACAACAACTTGGACTAAGAGCAGGTTGTCGTACCTCAACTCCTAGGGATGGGGTGAATTCAGAAGACATGTCATTCTTTGATTGGTAAGAAAGCCAAATTCAATATCTACAAAAGACTGACTGTGATAACCATGACTGGGCAGACTTATCCTGGGACCAATAAAAAAGACCCCAGTCTAGGCATTAGCCTATGATCTATACAAAAACCAAGATCTCTAACCCCAGAGGTCTGAATGAGACAACTGCAATGGAGCAGATCTTCTGGAAACATAAGGAAAGACTCTATTCTATGTTTCATCCTAGGATCGGGCAAAAATCAACTGAAGAAGACTGATTAAAACAATAATGATGGAACAGAACTCCTAGAACCATAAAGACTATACTCTAGGCTCCATCCTTTGACCTGTGCAAATACCAAGATCTCTAGCTACAAAGGCAGGATTTTATCATCAACGATGCAGCAGAAAGTTTCCAGACACCACCAAAGGACCAAAGAAAGAGAAAAAGAACATGTATGGAGCCTGTCGTTATTCCCATGACAGTATAAGTAATATACTTCAAGGGTGGGGAAACCCTGTATCTATTAGGCCAAGGGAATACCATGTCTAATTTCCCCAATATTTACTGTGCCTATGCAAGAAAACAAAGAGAGAGAGAAGCACAAATTAACTTTTTTTTTTTGGTTTTGCTATTTTTGTTGTTTCTTGATTTTTTTTCCTTAGGTTTTCTTTTTTGTGTGCTTTGGTTTTTTTTTTTTTTTTTTTTTTTCAGGACCATGGTTATTGTGTGGTTGGTATTTTATTGCTGTGGTGCTTTTCGAGTTTTTTGTTTGATCTTTTTATATTTTTTTAATATTGTTATGTTTCTTTCTTTTTCCCTTTCTTCTCTCAAACTGATATTTATGGCCTCTAAAAGGACTCGTCCCATTTTTTGCTTGTTTGATTTTTGCCCCATTTTATTTTATTTTATTTTATTTGTCTTCAAACAGAACCACATAACTTTCCCTTTTTGGAGTCCTTTCATTCTCTTCTCTTGTCTGATTACTATTGCTAGGACTTCTAAAGATTATATTGAATAAGAGTGGAGAGAGTGGACAACCTTGCCTAGATCCTGACCTTAGTGGAAATGCTTTCATTTTTTCACCATTAAGGATAATGTTGGCTGTGGGCTTTTCATAAATAGCTGTAACTATCTTGAGGAAGGTTCCTTCCAGTCCTATTTGGCTTAGTCTTTTTAATATTAATGAGTGTTGGAGTGTGTCAAACGCCTTCTCCGTGTCAATTGATATAATCATGTGGATTTTGTCTTTTTTATTGTTGATATGGTTTTTGATGTTGGTTGATTTGCATATGTTGAACCATCCTTGCATCCCTGGGATGAAACATACTTGGTCATGGTGTATCATCTTTTAGATGTAGTGCTGGATTCAGTTTGCTAGATTTTGTTGAGTATTTTTGCACCTATGCTCATTAGTGAGATTAGTTTTTTGTTTTCTTTTTGGCTTGATTTTGCCATCATTGGGAATGAGTGTGATCTTAGCTTCATAAAAGAAATTGGGGAGGATTCCTGTATTTTCAATGGTTTGGAAGAGCCTGTGGATCAGTGATAGTAATTCTTCTCAAAATGTTTGATAGAATTTATCTGTAAAACCATCTGGAGCTGAACTTTTGTTCTTGGAGAGTTTCTTAATTACTGCTTCAATTTCCCCTGAAGTGATTGACCTGTTTAGACTTTCTAAATCCTCCATTTCCAGTCTTGGAAGATGATATTTTTCCAAGAATCTGTCGATTTCTTCTGGATTCTCTAACCTGAGTATATTTATTAATAATAAGTCACATAATAACACATAATAATGTGTTGGATTTCTTAGGGTTCTGTTGTAATCTCTCCCCTTTCATTCGTGATTTTACTTATATGGGTGTTTTCCCTTTTTTTTGCAAGTCTTGCCAGTGGTTTGTCTATCTTGTTTATTCCTTTGAAAAACCAACTCCTGGTCTTATTGATTTTTTGTATTGTTTTCTTAGTTTCTATGTTGTTTATTTCTGCTCTGTTTTTTATTATTTCTTGTCTTCTGCTTTTGTTTGGGTTTCTTTGCTGCTGTTATTATAGCTCCTGAAGATGTCCCTTTAAACTGATGATTTTTGTCATTTTCCTCTTTCCTGACATAGGCCTGTATTCTTCCTAATTACTGCTTTTGTTGTGTCTCACAGATTTTTGACAGGTTTTCTCTTCATTGTACTTTTTCTCAAGTAATCTTTTTATTTCCTCCTTGAGTTCCTCTTTGATCTGGCTGTTGTTGAGCAGCATGTTATTTAATCTCCAGGTGTTGGATTTTCTGCATTTTTTACAGTCAATTTTACCTCTGATGCATAGTGATCTGATAGGGTGCTTCTATGGATCCTTATATTTGTGATTTTTATACGAGTTATATTTATATCCAAAGTCATGGTCTATTCTGGAAAAGGTTGCATGTGGACTTGAGAAGAATGTGTATTCTGCTTTTTGGAGGTGGAGCACCCTATATAAGTCTATTAGCCCTAGTTAATCTAATTTTTCATTTAGGGCTGTTATTTCTTTGCTAGTTTTCTGTCTGGTGGATCTGTCCAGTGGTGATAGTGGAGTATTGAGCTCTCCTAGTACTATCACATTTTCTTTCATGTGTTTCTCCAGGTTGGCGAGCAATTGCTTTACATCTTTTGCTGGCTCTTCATTTGTTGCATAAATATTAACCAGGGTTAGTACTTTTTGATCTAGTGTTCCCCTGATGAGTAAGTATTGACCCTTTATGATCACTTTCTTGAGGTTGAATGCAATTTGGTCTGATATAAGAATGGCTTTCCCTGCCTTTTTTTGATTTCAATTGGCTTGAATAATTTATTTCCATCCTTTTATCTGAGCCTCTGCCTATCCTGTACTTGTAGGTGTGTTTCATGCAGGCAGCAGAAATCCGATTTATATATTCTAATCCAGGTCTCTATTATGTGACTTTTAATGTGAGAGTTAAATCCATTGACATTTATGGAGATTATTGACAAAGAGGGCTGTTGTGAGGTTCTATTGTGTAGGGTGGTTGTTGTTACAATCGTGGGTTTGGATTGTGTAATTCATCTCTTAGTAAGTCATTTAGAATAGGTTTAGTTTGCACAAATAATGTGAGTTTGTTTTTGTTTGATAATGTTATTAGTCTTCCTTCCCAAATGAATGAGAGTTTGCTAGGCAGTGGACTGTAGGTTGGAAATTTCTTTTATTCAGTGGCCACATCACTGAACAATATACATACAGTTTAGTAGTACTGTGGGCCGAGTGCTTTCCTGGTCATTAAATGTCCCTGTGCTTCTGTGGTCATGTGGAGGAAATAGGAAACCTTACACTTTTCCATTCATTACAAGGTCATTAATTATATCATGAGCCTTGACTCAGGACCTTATCTGAGCCTAGTCACCTCCTAAAGGCTTATCCCCTGATTCTATTACCTGGGAATTAAGTTTCAAGCATAAGAAGTTGGGACTGGAAGAGACACTGGCATCCATTTAGTCTATATTGTCAGGATTATGTGTCCTTCCTTCTCTTTTATTTGGTAAAATGCAAGCATCACTAGATAGTGCCTAAGATGGAGGATGGTGATGTATTGTGGGTGCAGCTGTGAACCATATCAAAAATTTGATTTTCTGCTCAGATTAGCTGTGAATCTAAACTTGCACTGAAAAGTATCTATTTAAGAGATGCTGAACATCATTTGTCATTAGGGAGATGCAGATAAGAACAATGAGTGCCACTACTCACTCATTAGAATGACTCTGTGCTCTAAAAGCTCCACTTGCAAAGAATTGATAAAACTCAACAGCAGCTTTGAATTCTTAATCATTCTGGGTGGGAGATGAGAAATAGCATAAATTAGAGGAAGACTGGCCATTTACTCACATCACTCATCTTTCCCACAAGCCCCTTGTCTCACTCCTTTGTTTTGGGGGATTTGGGGAGGGAATATCCAGAAGTGTCATGGATTACTCCTAGCTGTGCACACAGGTATCACTCCTATATGACTCATGGGACCATGAGATGCAAGTATCAAACTCAGATCAGCCATGTGCAAGTTAAAGCATGTGTACTATCTGTCTGGCTTTATGCATTCATTTGGTTTCAGAGCTTCTATATATACAGAATTCTGTTTGATCTTTATAGTAGCTCACTGAACATAGCTCCAGAGTGATGTTGATCAGGGACTCTTTAGTAGGAGCATGCTCCTGCAGTTGTAGTTTAGACAGTGGGAAGAGTGATATGAGTGTTGAAAGGACAAAGCCAAACATCTCAAATGGATGTCAAGAAAGAAGGACTACAAAGAAAATGAATAAGTCTGAGTTTACAGAATTATACAGTAGGACATGCTGTGGGTTTTCAGATTTTTAAGAATAATTCCATTTATCTATATGAAACTATAAAGTTAGATACATGTCATTTTTCTTTAGCTAAATTTCCAGAACTTTCAGACAAAGGAGCAAAATATAAAGAACAACCACTCTCTGAGTAAGAGGACCTGATAGAATAAAGACAGTGACTAGGAAAGACATGACTGAAAGTGTGTAGAGTGACAGAGAGGTGGAAGCAATGTTGATCTCCAAAGACTAAATGACTAGGGACTGCAGGGCTAAAAGTCAGGCATGTGTCTCAGTGATGCGTCTAGTCAGTATACCATGACCAAGGTGCCACAGAGTTATAAAACCACCACCTACTCCTTGGAACTAGGGACCAGGGAGCTCTGAATAAAGATCCATCCCTGCTCTCTAGAAGGGAGGCATCACTGAGTGCCTCCGAAGAAACAAGAGTTGCTGGTGGAAACAAAGATTTGAGATATGTTCATTGAGAGAAAACAAGCCATATGCATACATGCAAATATATGCAAATCTCAGGCAAACACCATACACATAAAATGAAGATGATAGCTCAGATGACCTAAACAATTACAACAATCTGATCAACCTCTCAGATAAGGATTTTAGAATATAAATATGGAAGACGTTTGTGGAACTCAAAGAAAGCATAGATAGATCTAAACAGAACACAAAGACAGAAATCAGAAAACTCCAAACTGAAATAACAGATCTGAAAAACACAGTAGCTCAACTGAAAAACTCAGTGGATGGCTTCTCCAGCAGGGTAACAGCAGCTGAGGACAGAATCGGTGCGCTGGAAGATGAGAGGCAGAAAAACTCAACAGATCAGAAGAAATTGGAAAAGAACCTTAAGACAAATGATCAAGCAATGGAAAAAGTACTCAAAAATGTGAAAGATGAAAATAGAAGTCTTTGATAAACTCAACAGAAACAACATAAGAATAATTGGAGTCCCAGAGGCCCAGGTAGGAGGTCTCCAGGAAGAATCAACTGTCAAAGATATCATCAAAGAGACACTCCCAGAGTTAAAGACTACATGCAATCAAATCCTGCATGCCTGAAGAGTGCCAGCTAAAAGAGACCCAAAGAAAAACACCCCAAGACACATGTTTGTTACAATGACAAATCCACAGATAGAGATAGAATACTGAAAGCAGCAAGATCAAAAAGGGAAATTACATTCAAAGGAGCATACCAAAGACTTACAGAAGACATGTCACAAAAAACTCTCAAAACCAGAAGACAGTGGTGGGATATTGTGACAAGACTGAATGAAATGAATGTCTCACTGAGAATACTGCACCCAGCCCGACTCACGTTCAGGTTTGAAAAAAGGATACAAAGCCTCGTGAATAAACAACAGCTCAGACACTTCACAGATGAAAAACCAGCCTTAAAAGAAAAATTGAAAGGTCTACTTTAAGACAAGAGAGACCAACAAACACAGCAAACTTATCTACAAAGATGACATTAAATCCTATGACAATCATCTCCCTCAATATCAATGGACTAAATTCACCAATTAAAAGACACAGAGTGGCAAAAAGTGTCAAGAAGATAAATCAAACCTTCTGCTGTCTACAGGAAACACACCTGAATAGTCAGAACAAACAAAGACTCGAAATCAAAGGCTGGATGAAAATCATCCAAGCAAACAACCCCCTTAAAAAAGCTGGGGTGGCCATATAAATATCTGATGACACAAAATTTATACTCAGAAAAGTTGTAATGGACAAAGATGGACACTATCTACTAATCAAGGGATATGTGCAACAGGAAGAAATCAGACTATTAAACATGTATGAACCCAATGAGAGTCCAGCAAATTATCTAATACAATTACTGAAAAATTTGAAAGAAAATATCAATAATAACAAAATAATAGTGGGAGACCTCAACACGGCCCTGTCAACACTTGATAGGTCATCCAGACTGAAACCCAACAAAAACATACTAGCCCTGAAAAGATTAATGAAAGAACGAGGACTAGTAGATATATAAAGGACACTCCACACCAAAAAAACCTGGATACACATTCTTCTCCATTGCACATGGGTCATTCTTCAGTATAGACTACATGCTGACACATAAAACATAGATTCATTAAATCAAGAGGATAGAAATATTGCAGGCTACCTTTGCTGACAACAAGGCTCTGAAATTAGATGTGAAGTACAAAAGCACATAGAAGGAAAACTTTAACAATTGGAAATAATACAGCCTCTACTGAACAACCAGTGGGTCCTAAATAAAATCAAAGAGAATATCAAAACTTTCCTAAAAACAAATAATAATGAAGACACAAATTGCCAGAATCTATGGGACATAACAAATGCAGTCCTGAGAGGAAAATTTATAGCTTTGCAAGCACACATCGAGAAGGAAGAAGGGGCCTACTTAAATACTTAATGACTCAGTTCATAAAATTAGAAAGTGCTCAACAAAGGACCCAAAAATAGGGAGAGAGAAGGAAATAACAAAACTGAGAGCAGAAATCAACAAAGTGGAAACTCAAAAAAAACAATCCAGTGGGCGGGACGCCAGAACAGAAAAACCAGCAGCTTTTGCAGCAGCCGGGTCCCCTGTTTGTGACATCAGGCGGAAAAAATCCATGAAAATACGCCTGCCCAGTGGGGCCCAACTGTGAAAACCTGTGAGTTCTACCTGAATATGTCTGTCTACTGTCCTCTTGCATGAAACTCTTGGGAGTGGGGTGAAAGACACTCCAGAAAACTTGCTCTCCCAGAGGCCATCTTCTGGGCGGGACGCCAGAACAGAAAAACCAGCAGCTTTTGTAGCAGCCGGGTCCCCTGTTTGTGACATAAGGCGGGGAAAATCCATGAAAATATGCCTGCCCAGTGGGACCCAACTGTGAAAACCTGTGAATTCTACCTGTGTACGTCTGTCTACTGTCCTCTTGCGTGAAAATCTTGGGAGTGGGGTGAAAGACGCTCCAGCAGAGCACGGCCGCTTCGCTTCGCTATGTGGCCGTGCGCTCTTTCTAAGAAAAGAACACCATCGCAAGAAGAAAAAGTCACACTAAGAACTGTGATATATCACAGAAGCAAGCATTTCTCTCCGGACTGTCTTCTCTGTTGCATGCTCGAGCCTAAGATTTGATACTGTGTGAGGCTTCATCCACGGAGGACTCCCCTCCCCTAAAGGCAAGTCGGCCCATCCAGAAAGGGCGGAACCAGAGGAGTGTGCTGCCTGCATCATATAGCCAATAAATACCACCACAACACATAGGAAAACCCACAATACAAGTGTGACAATGGGGAAAAAACGCAGGCCAGCATCAGACATAGAGAATGAAGATGACAATTCTGAGGACCAGATAATGACCAAACAACTAATCAACCTCTCAGAAAAGGACTTTAGACTAGCAATATGGAAGATGCTCAAAGAACTCAAAGAAACCATAGATCGAGTTGAACAGAACACTAATAAGAACCAAGAAAATTTGAAGAGAGAAATCACAAAACTCCAAACTGAAATAACATGTCAAATAACAGGCCTGAAAAAGTCAGTAAACGAAGTGAATGACAAAAAGGATAAGCTCTGGGACAGGGTATCAGAAGCTGAGCATAGACTTGGTGTTGTGGAAGATGAGATACATAACAATTCCATACAGCAGGAGAGATTGGAAAAAAAACTTAAAGCAAATGAGCAGACAATGGAAAACTTAGTCAAAGAATGGGAACAGATGAAAATAGAAGTCTATGATAAGATCAACAAAAATAACTAAAGAATCATTAGAGTCCCAGAGACCCAGGAAGAAAATTTCCAGGAAGAATCAACGGTCAAGAGCATCATTAAAGAGAAACTTCCAGAACTAAAAAATATATGTGATCAAATCCTGCATGCTCGAAGAGTACCAACCAAAAGACACCCCAGAAAAACCACCCCAAGACACATCCTAGTCACAATGACAAATCCTACAGATAGAGACAAAATTCTGAAAACAGCAAAATCAAAAGGGGAAATTATGTTCAAGCAAGCATCCTTGAGATTTACAGCAGACCTGTCATCAGAAATACTCAATGCCAGAAAGCAGTGGTGGAATATTGTGGCAAGACTGAATGAAATGAATGCTTCACCCAGAATATTATACCCAGCAAAACTCACTTTCCGGTTTGACAGAAGAATACATGGTTTCACAGACAAAAAACAGCTCAGAAACTTTACAGACACAAAACCAGTCTTAAGACAAAAACTGAAAGACCTAATTTAAGACAAGACTAACCAAAAGACACACCAAATTTTGATATAAAGATGGCATTAAATCCCAGGACAATTCTTTCTCTCAACGTCAATGGACTAAATGCACCAATGAAGACACAGAGTGGCTAAATGGATAAAAAAAACTCAATCCAACATTCTGCTGCCTACAAGAAACACACCTGAATAGTCAGAACAAATATAGACTCAAAATAAAAGCCTGGAGAAAAATTATCCAAGCAAACAACACCCATAAAAAAGCTGGAGTGTCCATACTAATATCAGATAATGCAAACTTTATACTCATGAAGGTTGTAAGGGACAAAGATGCACATTTTATATTAATCAAGGGGTATGTAGAACAGGAAGATATCACTCTCCTAAACATATATGCACCTAATGAGGGGCCAGCAAAATATTTAATACAACTGTTGACAAATCTGAAAAATAATATCAATAAAAACACAATAATTGTGGGAGACCTCAACACTGCTTTGTCAACACTGGACAGGTCAACCAGAATGAAACCCAACAAGAATATACTAGACCTGAGGAGAGAAATGGAAGAAAGAGGCCTAGTGGATATATATAGGACACTCCATCCCCAGAAACCTGGATACACATTCTTCTCCAATGTACATGGGACATTCTCCAGGATAGACTACATGCTGGCACAAAAAACATACCTCCATAAGATCAAGAGGATAGAAATTTTGCAGACTACCTTCGCTGACCACAAGTCTCTGAAATTATTTGTGAATTCCAAAGGGACTCAGAAAAAAAACTTAAACACCTGGAAGTTAAACAGCCTCATACTGAATAACCAGTGGGTCCGAGATGAAATCAAGGAGGAAATCAAAACGTTCCTGGAAACAAATGACAATAAAGACACAAACTATCAGAACTTATGGGACACAGCAAAAGCAGTACTGAGAGGAAAATTTATAGCTTTGCAAGCACACATCAGGAAGGAAGAAGGAGCTTACCTGAGTAGCTTAATGACACAGCTAATAGAACTGGAATGTGCTCAACAAAAGGGTCCAAAAATAGGGAGACAGAAGGAAATAACAAAGCTGAGAGCAGAAATCAATTAAGTGGAAACCCAAAAAACAATCCAAAAGATCAACGAAAGCAGAAGTTGGTTCATTGAAAAAATTAACAAGATTGATAGACCACTGGCAAAACTAACAAAGAAAGAGAGAGAGAGAAACTTGATAACTTGTATTAGGAATGAAAAAGGAGAGATCACTACTGATGTAACACAGATTCAAAGGGTAATCAGAAACTACTTTGAGAAACTCTACTCCATTAAAAATGAGAACCTGGAAGAAATGGATAAATTCTTGGACTCTTATAATCTTCCATGGTTGAAGGAAGAGGATGTAGCTTATCTAAACACCCCCATCAACATTGATGAAATTAAAATGGTAAACAAGTGTCTGCCCAAAAACAAAAGCCCAGGCCCAGATGGATTCACTAATGAATTATTTCAACCTTTCCAAGAGGAAATACTACCAATCCTGGCAGGACTCTTTCATGAAATTGAACAAACGGAAACACTTCCAAATAGCTTTTATGAAGCCAACATCACCTTGATATCTAAACCAGACAGAAATGCTACAAAAAAAGAAAATTACAGACCAATATCGCTGATGAATGCAGATGCAAAGATCCTTAACAAAATCCTGGCACATAGGAATCAATGCCTCATTAAGAAGATCATCCTCTATGATCAAGTAGGTTTTATCCCAGGAATGCAAGGATGGTTTAACATCCGTAAATCTATCAACATAATACACAACATCAATAACAAAAAAAATAAAAACCACATGATTATATCAATAGATGCAGAGAAAACATTTGATAAGGTCCAACACCCATTCTTGATCAAAACTCTCAGCAAGATGCGAATGGAAGGAACCTTTCTCAATATAGTTAAGGCCATCTACCACAAGCCAGTGGCAAATATTATCCTCAATGGAGAAAAACTAAAAGCATTCCCTCTAAATTCTGGCACAAGACAAAGCTATCCTCTCTCACCACTCCTAATCAACATAGCACTGGAAGTACTTGCTATAGCGATTAGGCAAGAAAAAGATATCAAGGGAATCCAGATAGGAAAGGAAGAAGTCAAGCTCTCACTGTTTGCAGATGACATGATACTCTACTTAGAAAACCCTAAAGACTCTACAAAAAGCTTCTAGAAACAATAGACTTATATAGCAAGGTGGCAGGCTACAAAATTAACACACAAAAGTCAATGGCCTTCCTATACACCAATAGTAATAAGGATGAAATAGACATTAAGAAAACAACCCCATTCACAATAGTGCCACACAAACTCAAATATCTTGGAATCAATTTGACTAAAAATGTGAAGGACCTATACAAAGAAAACTATAAAACTCTTCTCCAAGAAATAAGAGAGGACACACGGAAATGGAAACACATACCCTGCTCATGGATTGGCAGGATTAACATAATCAAAATGGCAATACTCCCTAAGGCATTATACAGATTTAATGCTATCCCTCTACAGATACCTGTGACATTCTTCAAAGTAGTGGATCAGGCACTTTTGAAATTCATTTGGAACAATAAACACCCTCGAATAGCTAAAGCAATCATTGGGAAAAAGAATATGGAAGGTATTACTTTCCCCAACTTTAAACTGTACTACAAAGCAATAGTTATCAAAACAGCATGGTATTGGAATAAGAACAGGCCCTCAGATCAGTGGAATAGGCTTGAATACTTGGAAAATGTTCCCCAGATATACAAACACCTAATTTTTGATAAAGTAGCAGGAAATCCTAAATGGAGCAGGGAAAGACTCTTCAGCAAGTGGTGTTGGCACAATTGGATAGCCACTTGGAAAAATTGAACTTAGACCCCCAGCTAACATCATGTACGAAGGTAAAATCCAAATGGATTAAAGACCTCGATATCAGCCCCAAAACCATAAGATATATAGAACAGCACATAGGCAAAACACTCCAGGACATTACAGGCATCTTCAAGGAGGAAACTCCCCTCTCCAAGCAAGTGAAAGCAGAGATTAACAGATGGGAATATATTAAGCTGAGAAGCTTCTGCACCTCAAAGGAAATAGTGCCCAGGATACAAGAGCCCCCCACTGAGTGGGAGAAACTATTCACCCAATATCCATCAGATAAGGGGCTAATCTCCAAAATATACAAGGCACTGACAAAACTTTACAAGAAAAAAACATCTAACCCCATCAAAAAATGGGGAGAAGAAATGAACAGACACTTTGGCAAAGAAGAAATACAAATGGCCAAAAGACACATGAAAAAGTGCTCCACATCACTAATCATCAGGGAGATGCAAATCAAAACAATGATGAGATACCACCTCACACCCCAGAGAATGGCACACATCACAAAGAATGAGAAACAACAGTGTGGGCGGGGATGTGGAGAGAAAGGAACTCTTATCCACTGCTGGTGGGAATGCCGTATAGTTCAACCTTTATGGAAAGCAATATGGAGATTCCTCCAAAAACTGGAAATTGAGCTCCCATACGATGCAGCTATACCACTCCTAGGAATATACCCTAGGAACACAAAAATACAATACAAAAATCCCTTCCTTACACCTATATTCATTGCAGCACTATTTACCATAGCAAGACTCTGGAAACAACCAAGATGCCCTTCAACAGACGAATGGCTAAAGAAACTGTGGTACATATACACAATGGAATATTATGCAGCTGTCAGGAGAGATGAAGTCATGAAATTTTCCTGTACATGGATGTACACGGAATCTATTATGCTGAGTGAAATAAGTCAGAGAGAGAGAAGAACACAGAATGGTCTCACTCATCTATGGCTTTTAAGAAAAATGAAAGACATTCTTGCAATAATAATTTTCAGACACAAAAGAGAAAAGAGCTGGAAGTTCCAGCTCATCTCACGAAGCTCACCACAAAGAGTGATGAGTTTACTTAGAGAAATAACTACATTTTAAACTGTCCTAATAATGAGAATATATGAGGGAAATGAAGAGCCTGTTTAGAGTACAGGCGGGTGTAAGGCGAGGAGGAGGGACATTGGTGATGTGAATGATGCTCTGGTTATGGGTGGTGTTCTTTACATGACTGAAACCCAAATACAATCATGTATGTAATCGAGGTGTTTAAAAAAAAACAATCTAAAGGATCAATTTAAGTAGAGTTGGTTCTTTGAAAAATAAATGATTGATAGACCATTTGAAAAACTCACAAAGAAAGAGAGTGAGAAACCTGATAAGCCATATTCGAAATGAAAAGGGAGAGATCATGACAGATACTGCAGAGATCCAAAGGGTAATCAAAGACTACTTTGAGAAACTTTATGCTACTAAGCATGAGAACCTAGAAGAAATAGAGAAATTTTTGGACACTTATAACGTTCCACAGTTAAGTAAGGAGGATGTACCATGTCTAAACACCACCATCAATATTGAAGAAAATGAAACTGTAATCAAACATCTACTCAAAATGAAAAGCCCTGGCCCAGATATATTTACTAATGAATTCTTTCAAACATTTTAAGAAGAGCTACTACCAATCCTAGCCAGGATTTTGCATGTAATTGAAAAAAACAGGAATACTCCCAAACAGCTTTTATGAAGCCAACATTGCCCTGATATCAAAACCAGACAGAAATGCTGCCAAAAATAGAAAATTACAGATCAATATCCCTGAAGAATGCAGATGCAAAGATCTTCAACAAAATCCTGGCAAATAAGATCCAATCCATCATCAAGAAGATCATACATTATGACCAAGTAGGTTTCATTCCAGCTATGCAAGGATGGTTTAACATCTGTAAATCTATCACAATCATACACAACATCAACAACAAGAAAAATAAAATTTACATGATCATGTCAATAGATGCAGAGAAAGCATTTGATAAGGTACAACCCCCATTCTTGATAAAAAAAAATATCTCAGCAAGATAGGAATGAAAGAAACCTTTCTCAATCTAGTTGAAGCCATCTACCACAGCCAATGGCAAATATTATCCTCAATGGAGAAAAACTAAAAGCCTTTCCTCTAAATTCTGTACACGACAAGACTGTCCACTCTCACAGTCCTCTTCAACATAATACTGGATTGCTTGCTATAGTGATAAGGCAAGAAAAAGATATCAAGGGAATCCAGATAGGAAAGGAAGAATTCAAGCTCTCATTATTTGCAGATGACATGACATTCTACTTAGAAAACCCTAAAGACTCTACCAAAAAGCTTCTAGAAACAAAAGACTCGTATAGCAAGATGGTAAGCTACAAAATTAAAACACAGAAATCAATGGCCTTTTTATATTCCAATAATGATAGAGAAGAGATGAACATTAAGAAGGCAATCCCATTCACATTAGTGCCACACAAACTCAAATATTTTGGAGTAAACTTGACCAAAAACGTGAAGGACCTATACAAAAAAACTATAAAGCCCTACTACAAGAAATAAGTGAGGACACACAGAAATAAAACACGTAACCCACTCATGGATTGGCAGGATTAACAACATTAAAATGGCAATACTCCCCAAAGCATTATACAGATTTAATGTGATCCCCTTAAAAATACCCATGACATTCTCAAAAGAAGGGGATCAAACACTTATGAAGTTCATCTGGAAAAAAAACACCCTCGAATAGCTAAAGCACTTCTAGGAAAAAGAAAAATGGAAGGCATTACTTTCCCCAACTTTAAACTCTACTACAACGCAATAGTTATCAAAACAGCATGGTATTGGAATAAAGACAGCCCTCTGATCAGTGTAATAGGCTTGAGTTCTCAGACATTGTCCCCCAGACATACAATTACCTAATTTTTGATAAAGGAGCAAGAAATCCTAAGTGGATCATAGAAAATCTCTTCAACAAATGGTGCTGGCAGAACTAGTTAGCCACTTGTAAAAAAATGAACATAGACCCCCAGTTAACATCATGTACAAAGGTAAAATCCAAATGGATTGAAGACCTTGATATCAGACCTGATACCATAAGGTATATAGAACAACAAGTCGGTAAAACACTCCACGACATTGAAACTAAAGGCATCTTCAAGGAGGAAACTGCACTTTCCACACAAGTGGAAGCAGAGACGAACAGGTGGGAATACATTAAGCTGAGAAGCTTCTGCTCCTCAAAAGAAATAGTGCCCAGGATACAAGAGTCACTCACCAAGTGGGAGAAACTATTCACCCAACACCCATCAAATAAGGGGCTAATATCCAAAATATACAAGGCACTGACAGAACTTTACAAGAAAAAACATCTAATCCCATCAAAAAATGGGGAGAAGAAATGAACAGACACTTTGACAAAGAAGAAATACAAATGGCCAAAAGGCACATGAAAAAATGCTCCTCGTCATTAGGGAGATGCAAATCAAAACAATGATGAGATACCACCTCGCACCATAGAGATTGGCACACATCACAAAGAATATGAACAATCAGTGCTGGCAGGGATGTGAAGAGAAAGGAACTCCCACTGCTGGTGGGAATGCCATCTATCCCAACCTCTATGGAAAGCGATATGGAGATTCCTCCAAATACTGGAATTTGAGCTCCCATTCGACCCAGCTATTCCACTCCTAGGGATATATCCTAGGAACACAAGAATACAATACAAAAACCCCTTCCTCACACCTATATTTATTGCAGCACTATTCACAATAGCCAGGCTCTGGAAACAATCAAGATGCCCTTCAACAGACGAATGGCTAAAGAAATTATGGTCAAAGTGTCTGTCCATTTCTTCTCTCCATTTTTTGATGGGATTGGATGTTTTTTTTCTTGTAAATTTCTGTCAGTGCCTTGTATATTTTGGAGATTAGCCCCTTGTCTGATGGGTATTGGGTGAATAGTTTCTCCCACTCAGTGGGGGGCTCTTGTATTCTGGGCGCTATTTTTTTTGAGGTGCAGAATCTTCTCAGTTTAATATATTCTCATCTGTTAATCTCTGCTTTCACTTGCTTGGAGAGTGCAGTTTCCTCTTTGAAGATGGCTTTAGTCTCAATGGCCTGGAGTGTTTTACCTATGTGTTTTTCTATGTATCTCATGGTTTCGGGTCTGATATCGAAGTCTTTCATCCATTTGGATTTAACCTTTGTACATGATGTTAGCTGGGGGTCTAACTTCAATTTTTTACAAGTGGCTATCCAGTTGTGCCAATACCACTTGTTGAAGAGGCTTTCTTTGCTCCATTTACAAATGGCCAAAAGACACATGAAAAATGCTCCACATCACTAATCATCATCAGGGAGATGCAAATCAAAACAACTATGAGGTACCACCTCACACCACAGAGATTGGCACACATCAACAAGAATGAGAACAAGCAGTGTTGGCGGGGATGTGGAGAGAAAGAAACTCTTATCCACTGCTGGTGGGAATGCCGTCTAGTTCAACCTTTATGGAAAGCAATATGGAGATTCCTCCAAAAACTGGAAATCAGCTCCCATATGACCCAGCTATACCACTCCTAGGATATATTCCTAGGAACACAAAAATACAATACAAAAATCCCTTCCTTACACCTATATTCATTGTAGCACTATTTACCATAGCAAGACTCTGGAAACAGCCAAGATACCCTTCAACAGATGAATGGCTAAAGAAACTGTGGTACATATACACAATGGAATTTTATGCAGCCATTAGAAGAGATGAAATCATGAAATTTTCCTATACATGGAGCCTGTCGTGCTGAGTGAAATAAGTTAGAGGGAGAGAGAAACACAGAATAGTCTCACTCATCTATGGGTTTTAATAAAAATAAGTCATTTTTGCAACAATCCTTAGAGACAATGAGAGGAGGGCTGGAACTTCCAGCTCACTTCATGATGCTCACCACAAAGAGTGGTGAGTGCAGTAAAAAAAAATAACTACACTGAGAACTACCATAATCATGTGAATGAATGAGGGAACTGGACGCCTCTCTGTAGTATAGGTGGGGGTGGTGGGATGGAGGGAGATTTGGGACATTTGTAGTGGAAATGTTGCACTGGTGATGGGGGATGTTCTTTACATGACTGAAACCTAATCACAATCATATTTGTAATAAAGATGTTTAAATAAAGAAAAAAACAATATAACTATGCAACGATACAGTTTAAAGTCTTACCTGTTAATACCAGGGTATATCACCACAGAACATTGAGTCAGCAAAGAAAGCAGTAATACGATACAGTTAAAACATAAAATACTTTATCTAGAAACAATTGAAAATAGCCACAGGTACATAATAATGTAGAAATTATTCCAATTTTAAAAAGTAAACATTATATTTATACAAAGAAAAACTCAAGATAAAACAAGATATCAAAACTTTGTCCAGTTTTAATATTTTTATTAACTACTGTATCTAAAGCAGAAAGCACATTATACGTGCTTTATACATGACTTCCACAAATGAGAAAGGAAAAATACTTGCAAGTTAAATATAAGTTGGAATAACCCTGATTGCAAATTTACCTCAGCAAATACAACCCAGACTCCTGTCTATGGCCAATGTAGATCCACTTTAAAGATGAGAAAATAATTCCTAAGAAAGTGAGAGTCCACATCCCTGCCAACATTGCTTGTTTTTATTCTTTGTGATGTGTGCCAATCTCTTGGGTGTGAGGTGGTACCTCATAGTTGTTTTGATTTGTATCTCCCTGATGATTAGTGATGTGGAGCACTTTTTCATGTGTCTTTTGGCCATTTGTATTTCTTCTTTGTCAAAGTGTCTGTCCATTTCTTCTCCCCATTTTTTGATGGGATTAGATGTTTTTTTCTTGTAAAGTTCTGTCATGCTCTGTATATTTTGGAGATTAGCACTTTATCTGATGGTTATTGTGTGAATAGTTTCTCCCACTGCTGGTGGGAATGCCGTCTAGTTCTACCTTTATTGAAAGCAATATGGAGATTCCTCCAAAAACTGGAAATCAAAATCCCATACGACGCAGCTATACTACTCCTAGGAATAAAACCTAGGAACACAAAAATACAATACAAAAATTCCTTCCTTACACCTATATTTATTGCAGCACTATTTACCATAGCAAGACTCTGGAAACAACCAAGATACCGTTCAACAGATAAATGGCTAAAGAAACTGTGGTACATATACACAATGGAATATTATGCAACTGTCAGGAGAGATGAAATCATAAAATTTTCCTATACATGGATGTACATGGAATCTATTATGCTGAGTGAAATAAGTCAGAGAGAGAAAGTTGCAGAATGGTTTCACTCATCTATGGGTTTTAAGAAAAATGAAAGACATTCTTGCAATAACTTTCAGACACAAATGAGAAAAGAGCTGGAAGTTACAGCTCACCTCATGAAGCTCACCACAAATAGGGATGAGTTTGTACATTTCTTGGTATGCCAGCCTGCAGAGATGACCTAGACTGACTCAAGATAATGACCACAGCCTTAGCAACTGGAAATGATCCTCTCACAAATGAAGGGATCACATTTCTCTCTCTGAGAAAGATGACTTGGAAATTAATGCATGTCAAGCAAAGAAAAGCTGTGATTTTCAAGTGTAAAAATCTTTGTTTTTATAGTTTGCATCTAAACTTTTCTCAGTGCCTCTAAACCTTACTATCCCCTGTTGATCAGGAGCACAGTGGTTCTAGTCATTTCCACAACAACAGATTATAGAAGCCAGTCTAGCAATCAAACCAGGGAAAAGGACTGAAATGAGTGAGAAATGATTCTTATCATCCTAAACAGCCACATGGAAATGTATAGAGCTATGGAGAGGAAAATGACCATCATTTTTATGGTAGATAATCCCTCGAAGAAAAAGCAACAAGACTTCTTTTTTGGGGGGGTCACGCTTGGTAACGCTCAGAGATTACTCCTGGCTATGCGCTCAGAAGTCGCACCTGGCTTGGGGGACCATTTGGGATGCCGGGCAATCGAACTGCAGTCCTCCTAGGCTAACGCTGGCAAGGCAGACACCTTACCTCTAGGCCACCGCACCAGCCCCAGCAAGAAGACTTCTAAATGCAATAAGCTCACCATACATTTGTATACTGTGCTGTTTCTGTTATCTTAATTTATTTTAGAAGTCCTTCACTGTATATCCCTTCTTCTAGATTCTCCTGCCTGTGTGGTTCCAAACAGACTTGTGGGGTGGGATGAGAACACTGAATGGTATATTAATATCACTGAAAAGTGGAGCATCTTCCTCATAAAACACAATTTATTCTGAAAAACGTATCAGGAAAAAACTAAGAAAACTGGATCTTTGAATATTTTTTTAAAAATCAATTTAAATTAAGCATTAAAGAATGTTAGTGTTGGGTTGAACTTGTTGAAGAGACCCTTTCATTTATTGAGGTTAACCTGCTTGAACAGCCTCAAAGGTTTGTATGTACAGTAAAGACTCTAGAATCAAGTGTTCAATCCCTGAAAATTCAAACTCCAGACTAAAATGTCCATGCTGATTATAAATACAACCCCTCATTGAGTCTCAATTCATTGATTCAGTAGAAACATAATCTCCTTCCAAAGACTACAGTAGTGTACTCTTGGAAATCTCTAGTATCTGCTGTCTCTCTATTGCCAATAAGACCTTCTGGCCATCAACACAAAAGCAGTGAAACAGAATTTGGAAAGAATTGAGCAGAAAAGATAAAAACCGGCTATCCTTTGCAAAAGCTGGCTCCCTGTGTGTGACACCAGGCGGGGAAAATCCGCGAAAGTACACCGGCCCAGTGGGGCTCAGCTGTGAAAGACTGTGAGTGTGACCTGTCTATGTCTGTCTACTGTCCTCTTGCGTGAAACTCTTGCGAGTGGGGCAAAAAGAGCCTCCAGAAACCTCGCTCGCCCAGACGCCATTTTCAGGGAGGGACTTCAGAGCATAAAAACCGGCTATCCTTTGCAAAAGCTGGCTCCCTGTGTGTGACACCAGGCGGGGAAAATCCGCGAAAGTACACCGGCCCAGTGGGGCTCAGCTGTGAAAGACTGTGAGTGTGACCTGTCTATGTCTGTCTACTGTCCTCTTGCGTGAAACTCTTGCGAGTGGGGCAAAAAGAGCCTCCAGAAACCTCGCTCGCCCAGACGCCATTTTCAGGGAGGGACTTCAGAGCATAAAAACCGGCTATCCTTTGCAAAAGCTGGCTCCCTGTGTGTGACACCAGGCGGGGAAAATCCGCGAAAGTACACCGGCCCAGTGGGGCTCAGCTGTGAAAGACTGTGAGTGTGACCTGTCTATGTCTGTCTACTGTCCTCTTGCGTGAAACTCTTGCGAGTGGGGCAAAAAGAGCCTCCAGAAACCTCGCTCGCCCAGACGCCATTTTCAGGGAGGGACTTCAGAGCATAAAAACCGGCTATCCTTTGCAAAAGCTGGCTCCCTGTGTGTGACACCAGGCGGGGAAAATCCGCGAAAGTACACCGGCCCAGTGGGGCTCAGCTGTGAAAGACTGTGAGTGTGACCTGTCTATGTCTGTCTACTGTCCTCTTGCGTGAAACTCTTGCGAGTGGGGCAAAAAGAGGCTCAGAGGAGCACGGCCGCTCCGCTTCGCTACGCGGCCGTGCACTCTTTCTAAGGAAAGTACTCCATTGCAACAAGAAGGAAAAATCACACTAAGAACGGCGCTATATCACAGAAGCAAACATTTCTCTCTGGACTGTCTTCTCTGTTACATGCTCGGGCCTAAGATTTGACCCAGTGTGAGGCTTCATCCACGGAGGACTCCCCTCCCTTAGAGGCAAGTCAGCCCATCCAGAAAGGGAGGAGCCAGAGGAGTGTGCTGCCTACATCATATAGACAATGAATACCACTACAACACGTAGAAAAACCCACAATACAAATGTGACAATGGGGAAACAGCGCAGGCCAGCATCAGACATAGAGAATGAAGATGACAATTCTGAGGACCAGATAATGACTGAACAACTAATCAACCTCTCAGATAAGGACTTTAGACTAGCAATATGGAAGGTGCTCAACAGACTCCAAGAAACCATGGATCGAGTTGAACAGAACACTAATAAGAACCAAGAAAATATGAAGGCAGAAATGACAAAACTCCAAACTGAAATAACATGTCAACTAACAGGCCTGAAAAACTCAGTAAACGAAGTGAATGACAAAATGGATAAGCTCTGGGACAGGGTATCAGAAGCTGAGAATAGACTTGGTGCTGTGGAAGATGAGATACATAACAATTCCATACAGCAGGAGAGATTGGACAAAAAACTTAAAGCAAATGAGCAGACAATGGAAAAATTAGACAAAGAATGGGAACAGACGAAAATAGAAGTCTATGATAAGATCAACAGAAACAACTTAAGAATCATTGGAGTCCCAGAGACCCAGGAAGAAAATTTCCAGGAAGAATCAATGGTCAAGAACATCATTAAAGAGAAACTCCCAGAGCTAAAGAATATATGTGATCAAATCCTGCATGCCCGAAGAGTACCAACCAAAAGAGACCCCAGAAAAACCACCCCAAGACACATCCTAGTCACAATGACAAATCCCACAGATAGAGACAGAATTCTGAAAACAGCAAGATCAAAAGGGGAAATCATGTTCAAGCAAGCTTCCCTGAGATTTACAGCAGACCTGTCACCAGAAACGCTCAATGCCAGAAAGCAGTGGTGGGATATTGTGACAAGACTGAATGAAATGAATGCTTCACCCAGAATACTATACCCAGCAAAACTCACTTTCCGGTTTGATGGAAGAATACATGGTTTCACAGACAAAAAACAGCTCAGAAACTTCACAGACACAAAACCAGTCTTAAGAGAAAAACTGAAAGACCTAATCTAAGACAAGACTACCCAAAAGACACACCAAATTTTGAAATAAAGATGGCGTTAAATCCCAGGACAATTCTTTCTCTCAACGTCAATGGACTAAATGCACCAGTTAAGAGACACAGAGTGGCTAAATGGATCAAAAAACTCAATCCAACCTTCTGCTGCCTACAAGAAACGCACCTGAATAGTCAGAACAAACATAGACTCAAAATAAAAGGCTGGAGAAAAGTTATCCAAGCAAACAACACCCATAAAAAAGCTGGAGTGGCCATACTAATATCAGATAATGCAAACTTTATACTCAGGAAGGTTGTAAGGGACAAAGACGGACATTTTATATTAATCAAGGGGTACGTAGAGCAGGAAGAATTCACTCTCCTAAACATATATGCACCGAATGAGGGGCCAGCAAAATATTTAATACAACTGCTGACAAATCTGAAAAATAATATCAACAACAACACAATAATTGTGGGGGACCTAAACACGGCTTTGTCAACACTGGACAGGTCAACCAGACTGAAACCCAACAAGAATATACTAGACCTGAGGAGAGAAATGGAAGAAAGAGGCCTAGTGGATATATATAGGACACTCCATCCCCAGAAACCTGGATACACATTCTTCTCCAATGTACATGGGACATTCTCCAGGATAGACTACATGCTGGCACATAAAACATACCTCCATAAGATCAAGAGGATAGAAATTTTGCAGACTACCTTCGCTGACCACAAGGCTCTGAAATTATTTGTGAACTCCAAAGGGACTCAGAAGAAACACTTTAACACCTGGAAGTTAAACAGCCTCATGCTCAATAACCAGTGGGTCCGAGATGAAATCAAGGAGGAAATAAAAAGGTTCCTGGAAACAAATGACAATAAAGACACAAACTCTCAGAACTTATGGGACACAGCAAAAGCAGTACTGAGAGGAAAATTTATAGCTTTGCAAGCACACATCAGGAAGGAAGAAGGAGCTTACCTGAGTAGCTTAATGACACAGCTAATAGAACTAGAAAATGCTCAACAAAAGGACCCAAGAACAGGAAGACAGAAGGAAATAACAAAGCTGAGAGCAGAAATCAACGAAGTGGAAACTCAAAAAACAATCCGAAAGATCAACGAAAGCAGAAGTTGGTTCTTTGAAAAAATAAACAAGATTGATAGACCACTGGCAAACCTAACAAAGAAAGAGAGAGAGAGAAACTTGATAACTCGTATCAGGAATGAAAAAGGAGAGATCACTACTGATATGACAGAGATTCAAAGGGTAATCAGAAACTACTTTGAAAAACTCTACGCCACTAAAAATGAGAACCTGGAAGAAATGGATAAATTCTTGGACTCTTATAATCTTCCACGGTTGAAGGAAGAGGATGTAGCATATCTAAACACCCCCATCACCATTGATGAAATTAAAACAGTAATCAAATGTCTGCCGAAAAACAAAAGCCCAGGTCCAGATGGATTCACTAATGAATTCTATCAAACTTTCCAAGAGGAACTACTGCCAATCTTGGCAAGACTCTTTCATGAAATTGAACAAACAGAAACACTTCCAAATAGCTTTTATGAAGCCAACATCACCTTGATACCTAAACCAGACAGAGACGCTACCAAAAAAGAAAATTACAGACCAATATCACTGATGAATGCAGATGCAAAGATCCTCAACAAAATCCTGGCAAATAGGATTCAATGCCTCATTAAGAAGATCATCCACTACGATCAAGTAGGTTTCATCCCAGGAATGCAAGGCTGGTTTAACATCCGTAAATCTATCAACATAATACACAACATCAATAACAAGAAAAATAAAAACCACATGATCATATCAATAGATGCAGAGAAAGCATTTGATAAGGTCCAACACCCATTCTTGATCAAAACTCTCAGCAAGATGGGAATGGAGGGAACCTTTCTCAATATAGTGAAGGCCATCTACCACAAGCCAGTGGCAAATATTATCCTCAATGGAGAAAAACTGAAAGCCTTCCCTCTAAATTCTGGCACAAGACAAGGCTGTCCTCTCTCACCACTCCTATTCAACATAGCACTGGAAGTACTTGCTATAGCGATTAGGCAAGAAAAGGATATCAAGGGAATCCAGATAGGAAAGGAAGAAGTCAAGCTCTCACTGTTTGCAGATGACATGATACTCTACTTAGAAAACCCTAAAGACTCTATCAAAAAGCTTCTAGAAACAATAGACTCATATAGCAAGGTGGCAGGCTACAAAATTAACACACAAAAATCAATGGCCTTTCTATACACCAACAGTAATAAAGAAGAAATGGACATTAAGAAAACAACCCCATTCACAATAGTACCACACAAACTCAAATATCTTGGAATCAACTTGACTAAATATGTGAAGGACCTATACAAAGAAAACTATAAAACTCTGCTCCAAGAAATAAGAGAGGACACACGGAAATGGAAACACATACCCTGCTCATGGATTGGCAGGATTAACATCATCAAAATGTCAATACTCCCCAAGGCATTATACAGATTTAATGCCATCCCTCTAAAGATACCCATGACATTCTTCAAAGAAGTGGATCAGACACTTTTGAAATTCATTTGGAACAATAAACACCCTCGAATAGCTAAAGCAATCATTGGGAAAAAGAATATGGGAGGAATTACTTTTCCCAACTTTAAACTGTACTACAAAGCAACAGTTATCAAAACAGCATGGTATTGGAATAAGGATAGGTCCTCAGATCAGTGGAATAGGCTTGAATACTCAGAAAATATTCCCCAGAGATACAACCATCTAATTTTTGATAAAGGAGCAGGAAATCCTAAATGGAGCAGGGAAAGCCTCTTCAACAAGTGGTGTTGGCACAATTGGATAGCCACTTGCAAAAAATTAAACTTAGACCCCCAGCTAACATCATGTACAAAGGTAAAATCCAAATGGATTAAAGACCTCGATATCAGCCCCAAAACCATAAGATATATAGAACAGCACATAGGCAAAACACTCCAGGACATTACAGGCATCTTCAAGGAGGAAACTGCACTCTCCAAGCAAGTGAAAGCAGAGATTAACAGATGGGAATATATTAAGCTGAGAAGCTTCTGCACCTCAAAGGAAATAGTGCCCAGGATACAAGAGCCACCCACTGAGTGGGAGAAACTATTCACCCAATACCCATAAGATAAGGGGCTAATCTCCAAAATATACAAGGCACTGACAGAACTTTACAAGAAAAAAACATCTAACCCCATCAAAAAATGGGGAGAAGAAATGAACAGACACTTTGACAAAGAAGAAATACGCATGGCCAAAAGACACATGAAAAAATGTTCCACATCACTAATCATCAGGGAGATGCAAATCAAAACAACGATGAGATACCACCTCACACCCCAGAGAATGGCACACATCACAAAGAATGAGAATAAACAGTGTTGGCGGGGATGTGGAGAGAAAGGAACTCTTATCCACTGCTGGTGGGAATGCTGTCTAGTTCAACCTTTATGGAAAGCGATATGGAGATTCCTCCAAAAACTGGAAATCGAGCTCCCATACGATCCAGCTATACCACTCCTAGGAATATACCCTAGGAACACAAAAATACAATACAAAAACCCCTTCCTTACACCTATATTCATTGCAGCTCTATTTACCATAGCAAGACTCTGGAAACAACCAAGATGCCCTTCAACAGATGAATGGCTAAAGAAACTGTGGTACATATACACAATGGAATATTATGCAGCTGTCAGGAGAGATGAAGTCATGAAATTTTCCTATACATGGATGTACATGGAATCTATTATGCTGAGTGAAATAAGTCAGAGAGAGAGAGAAAAACGCAGAATGGTCTCACTCATCTATGGGTTTTAAGAAAAATGAAAGACACCCTTGTAATAATAATTTTCAGACACAAAAGAGAAAAGAGCTGGAAGTTCCAGCTCACCTCAGGAAGCTCACCACAAAGAGTGATGAGTTTAGTTAGAGAAATAACTACATTTTGAACTGTCCTAATATTGAGAATGTATGAGGGAAATGTAGAGCCTGTTTAGGGTACAGGCGGGGGTTGGGTGGGGAGGAGGGTGATTTGGGACTTGGGTGATGGGAATGTTGCACTGGTGATGGGTGGTGTTCCTTTTATGACTGAAACCCAAACACAATCATGTATGTAATCAAGGTGTTTAAATAAAAAAAAAATTTAAAAAAAAAAAAAAAAAAAAAAAGAATTGAGCAGAAAAGATTATCAAGAGTCAGTAGGAACCATTCCCCAAATATATACATCTTAGAACTATTAAAAGATTAAATGCCCCATGCTTACTTGTCACTGAAAGAGATATTCAGTAGAGAGCTCATATGATTAATTTAATTATTAGCTAATGCACAAAAAATGCCTACCTTGACACCCATAATTAAAATATGGAAGATTTTTAAATAACTCAAGATATTATGCTATTCCAACAAAATGATTTATCAGAAATTATTCACATGAAATATTACAAGTCCACAAGTTCCTCCTTTGAACACCAAAAGAGTGTAAAGTCCTTGGGCCTCTGCTTCTCTCAGCTAATATTCCAAAATAAGATTGACCCAGATTATCAAGACCTGCTAAACTGAATAGTGGAATGTGGTCCTGCAAAAGCATCAGCATGTTGAAGATATGGTTCAAGAACTCATAACTCACTTATATCACCGTTAGTGTGACAAGCAATTCTAGCTTACAGAACTGACATGGTGCCAACTTTGTTGGAGAATCCAGGTTAATTCACAGGTTATCATAACCCTGAGCCTTTTTATGTGCACACATTAATATTCAAACAACTGCAGATAGCTGGAGTGGTTTTCTCCCTTTATGGTATACTTGATAAATCATTTATTATGCCACTGAAGAGAAAGTAAAATTTACATGCCCCACAAGTGTTGTTTCTGTAGTAAATAATGTTGATTGAACTATGCATCAAGAAAATCAAGGTTTATAACCTCTTGGAATGCAAGCAACTTTCTCTGAGTGAAAAATGGAAGGTTGTAAATCATAAATAACCACATTGTGCAATAAAGCATAGAAAGCTCCCTTGCAATGGATGAGATTCTGTCCTGTTTATTTGCTTGGTTGTAGTTTGGCAACTAATCTTTATAGCTTTACTGGTAAGACCTTTCTTAAGGGACCCAACTCCAAAGGTGTATAAAAGATTTGTTTCAGCCACCTCTAATTGTCTTCTACTTGGGGTGGAGAACTCATAAATATAGACTTTCCACATTTCAAATAGCTCAGTGATTTAAGCTGGGAAAAATGCAAGCTCTAATGCTATTAAATTCTATAACGTCCATTAAATTGGACAAAGGATGGTATCATTAGGAAATGAATGAAAGGTAGCACTCACTTCTTTTGCTTTTTATTTTAAATGCAAGAGATGGGTTTGCTGAAAAATTTATTTGCTGAAAAACGTATGCAAGAAATTGTATTGAAGGCTAATTTTAATCTTTTCATTTGTTTTCCTGTTTGCTGTGATCCTGAATAGAATGCAGAAACAATGTCACTATGGAGGGCTATAGATCTGGCCCTCCTGTCATAAGTCATATGTCTCCAGATCTCTACTAAGTGTGAAAGTTGGAGTGGTAGAAAAGCAGTGAAGGAAGGGTAGAATTAGACAGGTGCTGGGCTCCCATCCCTCCCACCCTGACTTTTTAGGAATCTTTGTCATCATGACTTGGGCTAGTGGGTCCAGAGATACAGGCGTCTTAACTGGTATATTCATGCTCATTGTTCACTTAGGCACCAGTGTCTGTAGGAAGTAATGAGAATCTCCATCCTAAATTACCATTATTCTCCCCAAGTGAACATGCTTGCTTCCTCCTTGCCCAAAGTCTTTAATCTGATAGTGCTTCCAACAGTGTCAAACAGCAAGACATAACTCCATTACTGCTTGAAATATTCTTACATATTTATCCCCACTGTTATTCGTGACCTGGGAGAGATGGTCTGAATACAGATGAGGTGGCACCACATGAATGTTGACTTTTCTACTTTTTTAGCATTTGACTAAACTAAATTGTACCGAAAATAACAAATTCTACCCATGATAAATCATCCTATTTGACCCCCAGTTTTCATATGGTTGCAATATCAATTGGACTGTGTTGGTATTCAGTGCACATAAATTACTGTATTGTATTCTTCCTGTATCTCTGATTTGTAGGATGAGAAACTGAGCCTTGATCCATGGGAACTTTCTAAAGTTTAAAATTCTTTACCAGCTCTATAGAGAAAACAGTTTCTTGGTTTGACCATCCTGAGATCACTGGGTCAAAGACATTCTCTGGCAAATTGACTATATTTAAGAGAGACAATTGCAGTTTCTTTCAAAAACATCTTGCCTTGGATCCCTTCTATGTGGTGCTCAAAGCATTGTTTTTCTAAGTATTTACAGCACATTGCACAACTTAATCATCTTTTCAAGTGTCCCATTCTTATGGGACAACAGTGTGACTGGGTAAAGTTCAATCATCTGCATTTTGTATGTTAGCAAGACAATAATCTCTTGCACAAAATCATATGAATCTTGTTTTTATACCACTCAGAGAAAATTTTATTATTTGCTTTTTGAAATAAACGAGCAGATTTCTACTTTGGTCTATGATTCAAGTGGTTTTTCTCCTAGTTTCAATTGTTTACTTGTGCTATGCTTTTGAACTGCTCCCAAACTGACATCCTTGTGATGAAAATGATTGCCTTCTCTTTCAGAGTGAATAAGCCAGAAGAAAATATAAACATTATTCTTTAACTTATTAAATTATTAGTTCTATAATATCATCAAGTAATATAATTGGTATAAATATAATCATGCATGGACATAGAGAAATGATTTTTACCCTAGAGGCATGCTTTTGAAACATGTGCTAGAATGATAAAGTGTGTACACAAATGCTTATTATTATATGAATTATATATAAATAGAAAGTAATATAAAATAAATTACTGGGGGGACAAAAAATAAAAATAAAAAATAAATTACTATAGAACAGTATTGATATGCACAGTTTGTTGCTCTGATCCTGAGCAGAGTGTAGAGACTGAGTGTAGTGTCTAGACAGTGTAGAGATTACATATCAATAAACATTAGTACAATATATAAGTGAGCATCAAAATGGTAATGAATATTAAAATGTTTCCCAGGAGAAGATAATCATAAACAAATAGGTCTTTAACATGAGACTGTGGTTATTTTGGGAAGTAGAGAAATATCTAAGGGGTTGGAGAGATAGTACATGCATTAAAGCATTTGCCTTAAATGCAGTTGACACCAGCTCATGCTATCCCATGGTCCTCAGAACACTACCAGAATAACCCCTGAGCATATAATGGGAACTAATCCATAGTTCTTCTAGGTGTGCCCAAATACCACAAAACATAAAGTAAAAGAGTACTTTAGTACATAGGTACACATCGTGAAAAGGATATATAGAAAATGATCCTGGCATGCCTGTACCAGTTTTGGTTTTTAGTGGGTTATGTTTGCCTATTTGTTTGGGCTACCTAGAGATGATCAGGGGTTATTTCTGGCTATGCATTTAGGAATTATTTCTGATGGTGCTCAGGGGACCACATGATGCTGGGGATAAAACCCAGGTTGGTTGTGTGTAAGGCAAACACCCTACCTACTGTGCTATTATTCTGGTCTAGCCATTTCTGTTAGCCATAAGCCTCAAATCACAAATATCAAAACTATCCTCGGGCCTTGCATGGCATGTGTGTGTGTTGATAGCATTTTTAAGCATGGTTCTCAATTGAGTCCAGTTTATCTATTGTCACTTGATTATGCTCTTGGCATCCAGCCTGTGAAATGTGTGCGGCATTGAGCAGAGGGCACTACTTGAAATCCAGAGTGGCCATATTAAAACATATGCTGGGTGTAAGAGGTTTGAAGATAGTACAAAATATGGATTCTCAATAGGCCAAGCAACTTTACAAGCACTGAATATATGAAAATAGCATAGGGTTTCTCTCAGGTTCAACTAATTATCAAAACTTATTTTTTAATGGTGCTCCTAGAATAAAAGTGCAACTCACACTTGTGGTTCACATTATATTTCTAATTAGCATTGCAGCTGTAGGTGCTGCCTCACCTTATATATTAAGAGTTGTTATGGACTTGGGACTTAGTTTGTTGTAGAATATAGGTCTCTAGATTCTCTATGTTAATAAACATATCCACACTCAATACAAATCTTGTGAGTCCATTGAAGGGTTCCAAGAATTATGTGAAATCAGTATAACTGGGCAGTCACAGGCCTCTGATCTGATGAGGTTCTCTCACCATATAATGTCATACAGTCCCTATATAAGGCCTCATTCTAGTTTCTCCTTCTTGGGGTTGATAAACACTTTCCATCCTTCTCTATATCTATAGTCCATAAATTGTGGTATACTTTTCTCCAAAAGGTTTTATGGGTTGTGACAAAGTTTATATTGACATTATTAATGCTGTTTAAAAGAGCACTTGGACTTGGCTGTATGTTTTACTAGGTATTATTTGTGTGCCGTGAATTCACATAATCATAAATTATGTACTTTGATTTCGAGTTGTTACTCATATTCTTTCTGTGATTAGACAATTTTAGATTTTATTCTTTTTTTTTTATTTATTTTTGAGTCACACCCAGCTGCATTCAGTGGCTACTCCTGGCTCTACACTCAAAACTGGCTGCTGGCAGGCTAGTGGGACCATATGGAATGCTGGGATTTGAACCACTGTCCTTCTGCATGCAAGGCAAATACACTCCATGCTATCTCACCAGCCCTTAGATTTTATTGTTTTAATTATAATTTTATAATTATATAGTTATATATCTTATATATATTTTATATATATATAAGATTTTATATATATATCTTATATATAACTATATAATTATAAAATTATAATTATACTATATATAACTATATAATTAGAGTTTATAATTATAGATTTGATGGTTTTAATTATTATAGTGGTACTGAGGGTGTGGTATGGGCAGGTAAGCAGGGACCAATTCATTCACTCACTCTATTATTTTTTATTTTTAATAATTTTTTATGAAAGTAGATTATAAATCTTTCACAGTAATATTTTAGGCACACAGTGACATTGACTCAGGGGTATTCCCACCACCAACATTGTCATCTCTCCACTCCTGTTCCCAGCATGCATCCCATATCCCCATCCTTTATTCCCTGGGCTGCTAGTATAAGTGGTCCCCTCTGTGTCTAATTTGTTGTAGATTCGATATCAATTCTGTTGTCATTGTCTTTGGGTTTGGTGTTTAAGTCTGATCATTTTTTATTTTTACTTAATGTTTATATGACTGTTTGGTCTTGGTACCCTCCATTATTTCTCCTTAATTTGTGAGGCAGAACAAGATGGTTCAAGTTATGTGGTTCTGTTTGAAGGGAAGAAAAAAATAAAATGGGGCACAAATAAAACTAGCAAAAAATGGGAAGTGTCCTTCTAGAGGCTATAAATATCAATTTAAGAGAAAAAAAGAGACCACACACCACGAGATTCAGATGCCCATCTTTGCCTTGAAGGCCAGGTCTTCCCTGGGGGTCTCATAACCCTGCACTTAATTTCAGTACAAAGGTCCTCTCTGGCAGCTCCCCCACCACTCAGAGAGCCCACAGTTACCAGTTGTTTCTTTTGCAGCTGGTAACTGCGGGCTCTCTGAGTGGTGGGGGGAGCTGCCAGAGAGGAATTTTGTACTGAAATTAAGTGCAGGGTTGTGAGACACCCCCCCCCCAGGAAAAACATCCCAAGATACATCCTAGTCACAATGATGAATCCTACAGAGATAGAATACTGAAAGCAGCAAGATCAAAAAAGTGAGATTACATTCAAAGGAGCCTCCTTAAGATTTACAGCACACATGTCACAAGAAACTCCCAAGGCCAGAAGACAGTGGTGGGATAATGTGACAAGACTGAATGAAATGGAGGCTTCACCTAGAATACTGCACCCAGCTCGACTCATATTCTGGTTTGAAGGGAGGATACATAGCTTCACAGATAAGCAACAGCTCAGAAACTATACAGATGCAAAATCAGCCTTAAAGAAAAAACTGAAAGACCTACTTTAAGAAAGACAGACAAACAAATACACAAAACTAATACATAAAGATGACATTAAATCTTATAAAAATCATTTCCTTCAATGTTAATGAACTAAATACACCAGTTAAGAGACACAGAATGGCGAAATGGATCAAAAAGATGAATACAACATTCTGTTGCCTACAAGAAATACACCTGAATAGTCAGAACAAACATAGACTCAAAATCAAAGGCTGGAGGAAAATCAGCCAAGCAAACAACACCCTTAAAAAAAGCTGGGGTGGCCATATTAATATCAGATGACACAAACTTTAGACTCAGAAAAGCTGTAAGGGACAAAGATGGACACTTTGCACTAATTAAGGGATAGGTGCAACAGGAAGAAATCACACGACTAAACATATACACAGCCAATGAGAGACCAGCAAAATATCTAATACAATATTAACAAACTCAAAAGAGGACATCAATAATAACACAATCATTGTGGAAGACCTCAACACGGCCCTTTCAACAGTTGACAGGTCAACCAGACTGAAACCCAACAAAAATATACTAGTCCTGAAAAGAGAAATGGAAGAAAGAGGCCTAGTATATATATATATATATATATATATATATATATATATATATATATATATATATATATATATATATATATATATATATATATGACACTCCATCCCCAAAAACCTGGATACACATTCTTCTCCAATGTACATGGAGATCGACCATATTCTGGCACACAAAACATACATCCAGATAATCAAGAAGATAGACATTTCCCAGACTACCTTCTCTAACCACTAGACCCTAAAATTAGATGTGAACTACAAAGGGACACACAAGAAAAACTTTAAGAGCTAGAAATTAAACAGCCTGCTACTGAACAACCAGTGGGTCTGGGATGAAATCAAAGAGAAAATCAAGGGGCTGGCGAGGTGGCACTAGAGGGAAGGTGTCTGCCTTGCAAGCGCTAGCCAAGGAAGGACTGTGGTTCAATCCCCCGGCGTCCCATATGTTCTACCCAAGCCAGGGGCAATTTCTGAGCGCTTATCCAGGAGTAACTGCTGAGAATCAAACGGGTGTGGCCCAAAAACCAAAAAAAAATTTTAAAAAAGAGGGAATCAAAAATTTCCTGGAAACAAATGACAATGAAGACACAAACTATCAGGATCTATGAGACACAGCAAAAGTGACACTGAGAGGAAAATTTATACTTTTGCAAGCACACATCCGGAAGGAAGAAGAGGCATACCTCAATAGTCATATGACGAAACTCAGAAAACTAGAAAATGATCAATGAAAGGAACCAAAAATAGGGAGACAGAAGGAAATAACTAAGCTTAGAGAAGAAATCAATTAAGTGGAATCCCAAAAAAACAATCTGAAAGATCAACAAAATCAGAAGTTGGTTCTTTGAATAAATAAACAAGATTGATAGACCATTGGCAAAACTCACAAAGAGAGAGAGAAAAACTTGATAACCCATTTTAGAAATAGAAAGGGAGAGATCACTACAGATATTGCAGAGATTCAAATGGTAATCAGAGATTACTTTGAGAAACTCTATAACACCAAATATGAGAATCTGGAAGAAATGGATAAATTATTGGACTCCTAACCTTTCACAGTTGAATAAGGAAGATGTAGCATATCTAAACTACTCATCACCATGGAGGAAATTAAAACGGTGATCAAATGAACAGATACTTTGCCAAAGAAGAATTACAAATGGCCAGAAGGCAGATGAAAAAAATGCTCCACATCACGAATCATCAGGGACATGCAAATCAAAACAACTGAGTTATCATCTACTGCCATAGAGATTGGCGCACATCACAAAGAACAAGAACAAGTTGTGCTGGCAGGGATGTGGAGAGAAAGGAACTCTTACTCACTGCTGGTGGGAATTCCATCCAAATCAACCTTTATGGAAAGTGATATGAAGATTCCTCCAAAAACTGGAAATTGAGCTTCTATACCATCCCTATGTATACTCCTATGTATATACTCTAGAAACACAAAAATGCAATACACAAATTCCTTCCTCACACCTATGTTCATTGCAGCACTATTTGCAATAGCCAGACTCTGGAAACAACCAGGATGCCCTTCAACAGATGAATGGCTAAAGTAACTGTGGTACATATTTACAATGAAATATTATGCAGCAGTCAGGAGAGATGAATTCATGTAATTTTCCTATACATGAATGTACATGGCATCTATTATGATTAGTGAAATAAATCAGAGGAAGAGAGATAGAAGCAGAATAGTCTCACTCATCTATGGTTTATATATATATATATATATTTAAGTACCATGAATTCAAACATGATTATAGTTGGGTTAGTCACAAACAAAAATAACCCTTCACCAGTGTACATTACCCCCCTCCCAATGCCCCCTCCTTCTTCCCATCCCCTGTTTGTATTCAGGATAGGCATTCTACTACAGTTTTTGTTTTTAAGTTCAGTAAATTGTATTTTTTTCTTAAAGGATAAGGGTTATAAAAATAGTAAAGGTGTGACAATGGCAATTGTCGTTGTTTGCATAGGACCAGAAAAATATGGGGAAAACGGGAAAAAATTCTTGGCCTGATTACAAGAAGGCCTCACCACAGAAGTTTATTGGCATAAGACCGACTCTGGACTCCAAGTATATCAGTCTGTCCAACCCCAATCATTCTCCATGGTCCTGATGAAATTTTTTCACACTTTAGCTGTTGGTATCAGGTTCCTATATTTAAAGATTCTGGATTCTATGCATTTCTTTCATCGAAGTCAGGCTGATATGGAACATCCTCTAGTTTTAGCACACCATTAGATGTGGAGTGATCTGTCCTGCAAGCAGGAGACATTTTTGTAATAATTCTCAGAGACAAATGAGAGAAGTGCTAGAAAGTCCAGCTCACGACATGAAGCTCACCACAAAGAGTGTAGTTAGAGAAATAACTACATTGAGAACTATCATAATAATGTGAATGAATGAGGGAAGTAGAAAGCCTGTCTAGAGTACAGGCGAGGGTGGGGTGGGGAGGAGGGAGTTTTGGAATATTGATGATGGGAACGTTCCATTTTGAAGGGGGGAGTTCTTTACAAGACTGAAACACAACTACAATAATATTCATAATAAAAGTGTTTAAATAAAGATATTAATAGAAAAAAGAAAAATACATTTCCACTGTCACTATGTTACTAAAATACAACTGTGAAAAACTTGTAAAAAATATGTCATCCATCCCACCAAAAATCAAAGTAATCATTCAATTTTCTTATTAAAGTCCATGTGTTGTTTTTTTTATTTTCCTTCTGGTGTATGCCTAAAAAAACAGATCACTGCAACCTACGTTCTAATAAAAGATAGTATATACAAAAAAGAAAAATTAATAAATAGGTATAAAATAGATTTTAAAACAGAAGAAGAAAAAAATTAAAAAATATAATAAATTGATCTGGCTCATCAGAGGTGAAGGGTTTTGTTCATTTCTAGGAATTTCATTATTGGCAGGGGTGAATTTTGCTAAATGAAGCTTTGAGGGTTAGATTGTGCATGGAATATTTAACATAAACTTAATATTCACATCTAAATTACTAAGTAATTTGGTACTGAGCACTAAAAAAGGAGTCTATTCTATGTAGTATCTTTAGCATGCCTTGTGTATCAAGATTACTTTTCTAAAAGGAAACTGACAATGTGAGCATTGTGATATAATAGTAACATAGTGGGGCCAGAGAGATAGCATGGAGGTAGGGCGTTTGTCTTGCATGCAGAAGGTCGGTTGTTTGAATCCCGGCATTCCATATGGTCCCCCCAATCCTGCCAGGAGCGATTTCTGAGTGTAGAGCCAGGAGTAACCCCTGAGCACTGCTGGGTGTGAACCCCCCCCCAAAAAAAAGATTTTAAAAAATAGTAATATAACATCAATTGAAAAGAAGAATAAAGGGGACTGAGAGGTGTTGCACTGGTAGGGCACTTGCTTTACACGTGGCTGACCTAGTATGAACTGCAGTTTGATTCCCCAGCATCCCATATGGTCCACCAAGCTAGGAGCAATTTCTGAGCACATAGCCTGGAATAACCCCTGAGCATCACCAGGTGTGACCCAAAAAAACAAACAAAAAAAATGAAGAAGAAAGGAGAAAAGAAACAAAGAAAAAGAGAAGGGAATAGTAGTAATTTGCAAAAACATACTAAATTAGTGGAACCTGTAATATAAGTCTATGGTGTGCAGTTTCCTATTTTATTAGGAATTTCATTTCTATTGTCATAAGCTTTAGGTCGTGGTAGAAGACATATTCAAAGGAAAATGGGTAAATTGGGGTATCTTATCAAGACATTGTCATAATGAGCACTGTATATGGAATCTAATAGTTTAATATGTTAGAGCACCAAATTGCAAAATTAGGGTGTCCAAACTATATCTCCTAGAATCTTTGTGGTCAAAGAAGTTGAAGAGTTATTTTATACAGATATTAAAGAAGTAAAACATATTGATAGTGAGCCCTGCAGCAGACAGAAGTCCCTTGCTTCCAATCATATTCTACGCTTGATTCTGTGTATAAAAACATTAGAACATTATTATAGGCTTTTGTAGTGAGAGATTAATTGAACACCCATTCTATCTAAACAGCTGTTTTGTTACAACTTTCTTTGTAGTATAAAAGAGAAGAAAGGCATTGTGTTTCTCCTCTTCCTCTTGATTTTATCACTTCTAACTAACCCTGGAATCTTTGGTGTTCAGAATATCTAACATTTAGACTGTTGTTTCTTATGGAGTTATTCTAAATACCACAGATAAGTGATATTCTGTATTTATCCTCCTTCTGGCTTACTTCATTTAACATAATATTCTCTAGTTCCACCCATGTTGCTAAAATTTTCATGATTGCATCATTTCTTACTACTATATAGTATTCCATATACCAAATCTTCAAGATCCACTCATCTGTTCTTGGAATCTAGGTTTATTCCAAGTCTTTTCTATTGTAATGAGTGCTGCAATGAATAGTGGTGTGAATACATATTTTGGATGAGTATCTTTTTATCCTGAGAAGAGTTACCCAAGAGAGGGATTGCTGGATTATATGGCAGCTCAATTTTGAGTTTACTCAGAAACCTCCGTACTGTTTTCCATAGGGGTTGAAACAGGCAGCATTCCCACAAGCAATGAATGAGAGTTCCTTTTTAACCTCATTTCTGCCAACAGATATTGGTCCCATTATTTTTATATGTGCCATCCTCACTGGTTTAAGATGGTACCTCATTGTTGTCTTGATTTGGATTTCCCTAATGATGAGTAATGATGGACATGTTTTGATGTATCTATTGGCCATCAGTTGGTCTTCCTCAGAGAAGTACCTGTGGATTTCTTTGCCCCATTTTTTAATTATCTTTTTTTGGGGGGGTTTTGGACCACACCTGGCATTGCTCAGGGGTTACTCCTGGCTGTCTGCTTAGAAATAGCTCCTGGCAGGCACGGGGGATTTGAACCAACCACCTTTGGTCCTGGATCGGCTGCTTGCAAGGCAAACGCGGCTGTTCTATTTCTCCGGGCCCCATTTTTAAATTATCTTAGGGTCTTCTAGAACTAACCTTTGTGAGTGCTTTGTATATACTAGATATTAAAACTTTATCTGATGTATTGAGAGCAAATATTTTCCCATTTTATTAGCTTTCTTCTAGTTTTAACCCTTGTTTCTTTTGTCATACAGACACATTTTAGTTTTGATACAGTCCCATTTATTTAGGTTTGATGCTATAGTTCTTGCCCTTGGCACTCTATCACCAAAGTATTTTTGAGGTATAAGTCGTGGAGTGTTCTGCCTATGTTTTCCTCAATAAATTTTATATCTCTGGATCTTATTTGAAGGTATTTAATCCATTTTGAGTAGAAGTTTGTTTAAGATGTGAGGTATGGATCAATCTTTATTTTTTACAGGTAGTAATTATCCAGTTGTTCCAATATCATTTGTTAAGGTGACTGTCTTTATTCCATTTTAAGTTCTTGGCCTCTTTATAAATATTAGTTGACCATATATTTAGGTGTATGTCATTGGATATTCTAGTCTGACCCATTAGTCTGGTCTCTGTTACAGTACCATGCTATTTTGATCACTATGTCTTTATAGAAAAGCTTCAAATTAGGTAAAAAAAAAAAAGGTGCCACCCAATTTCTTGTTTTTCAATATAGATTCAGATAACCTAGCTTTTTGTGGTTTCACATGAACTTTATAATTGATTGTTCTAAGTTCTTAAACATGATGTATGAATTTGGATAGGAATTGCATTGAATCTACACAAAAGTAAGATGGTCATTTTGATAATGTTGATTCTTCCTACCCATGGGCATGGGATGTTCTTCCAATTCCTTAGGTCTTTTTTAGTTTCTTTCTAAAACATTTTAAAGTTTCCATGGTATAGATATTTCACCTCTCTTGTTAGGTTGATTCCTGGGTATGTAATGATTTTAGATACTATTTTAAATGGGATGGACTCCTTTATCTCTTTTTCCTCTGTTTTGTAGCTGGCTGCTTTGCTGTATTGGTTTATTGTTTCTAGGAGCTTTTCTGTGGACTATTTAGGGTTTTCAATGTAAATCATCATAGCATCTGCAAATAGAAATAGTTTGAATTTCCTTGATTCCTCTCTCTTGTCTGATTGCTATTGATAGGATTTCTAAAACTATGTTGAACAAGAGTGGAGACAGTACACAGCCTTGAGCCTTGCCTTATGCCCGACCTTAGTGGAAATCCTTACAGTTTTTCACCATTAAGGATTATATTGGAGTTGAGGAGGGCAAAAAAATAAATAAAAAGATTATATTGGCAATGGAGTTTTTATAGATATCTGTAACTATCTTGAGAAAAGCTCCTTAAAACCCTATTTTGCTGAGTATTTTCATCATTAATGGGTGTTGGATTTTGTCAAATGCCTTCTCTGCATTGATTGATATGATCATGTGGATTTTGTCTTTCTTATTATTGATGTGGTGTATAATGTTGATTGATTTTTGTATATTTAACCATCCTTGCATCCCTAGGATGAAACCTACTTGGTCATGTTGTATAATCTTTTTTATGTGTTGTTGGATCCAGTTTGCTAAGATTTTGTTAATGATTTTGGCATCCATGTTATTACTGAGATTGGTCTTTCATTTTCTTTCTTGGTGGTATCTATGTGAGCTTTGGGTATGAGTGTAATATTAGCCTCATAAAAGGAATTAAGGAGGATTCCTGTCTTTTCACTGTTTTAGAAGAGCCTGAGTGTTAATGTAATGTTTCTCTGAATGTTTGATAGAATTCACATGTAGACCCCATATGGTCCTGGACTTTTATTCTTGGAGAGTTTCTTACCTAGTTTTTTTAATTTCTTGAGTTGTGATTAGCCTGTTTAGGCTTTCTACTTTATTCTTATTAAGTCATGGGAGATAATATTTTTCCAGAAATTTGTCCATTTCTTCTTGGTTTTCTAAAGTAACTGAGTACAGTTGTTCATAATAAGTCCTCATGATGTCTTGGATTTCTTGAGGTTCTTTTGTATTCTCAACCCTTTCATTTATGAATCAATTTATTTGTGTGTTTTTCCTTTTATCATTTTTTCTCTGTTAGTCTTGCCATTGGTTTGTCTGTCATGTTTATTCTTTAAAAAAAGAAAAGCTTTTGGTCTCATTGATTCTTTGTGTTGTTATCTTTGCTTCCATGTTGTTTTTTTCTGCTCTGGTTTTTATTATTTTGTATCATCTACCTGTGCTTAGGTTTCTTTGATGCTTGTTTTCCAGATTCATAAATTGTTCCTTTCAGCTGTTGATTTTGTTATTTTTTCTTCCTAACTAACTCCTTCCCTCTAATCACTGCTTTTGCATGTCCCATAGATTTGGCAATTTGTTCCTTAATTGTCATTTGATTCAAGCAATCTTTTTGTTTTTTTCATTGATTTTCTCTCTCTCTCTCTCTCTCTCTCTCTCTCTCTCTCTCTCTCTCTCTCTCTCTCTCTCTCTCTCTCTCTCTCTCTCTTAGTTTTTTGGGTCACACCTGGCAGCACCCAGGGGTTACTCCTGGTTTTGTGCTCAAAAATCACTACTGGAAGGCTAGGTGGGACCATATGGAATGTGAGGATTCAAACCACTATCCTTCTGCATGCAAGGCAAATGCCCTACCTCCATGCTATCTCTCCGGCCCCTCATTGATTTTCTCTTTGAGCCAGCTATTGTTGAGCAGCATGTTGTTTAGTCTCCAGGTGTTAGATTTTCTCCACATCTTCTTTTTTTACAGTCCATCTTAATCTCTGTTGCATTGTGTCTGATAGGGTGCTTGGTATATTTCTTATATTTGTGACTTTATGCAACTTAGATTTATGTCCTAATGCATGGTCTGTTTTAGAGAAGGTTCCATGAGCACTTGAGAATAATGTGTATTCCTCTTTCTGGGGATGGAGGGTCTTGTGTACATTTATTACCCCTAGTTCTTCTAGTTTCTCATTTAGGGCTCTTATGTCTTTGCTAGTTTTCTGCCTAATGGATATGTTTAGTGGTGATAAATGTGTGTTAAAGTCTCATATTACTATCACATTTCCATTCATATGTTTCCTCTAGGTTTGTGAGCAAAAGCCTTACATATTTTGCTGGCTCTGCTTTTGGTGGCAAAAAATGTTGGCTAGAGTTAGTACTTTTTGGTCTAACATTCCTCTGATCAACAAGATGTGACCATCTTTGTCTCTGGGTATTTTTTGAAATTAAGTGTGAGTTGATCTGATATAAGTATGACTGTCACAGTTTTTTATTTCCAATATCTTGAATAATTGATTTCCATCCCTTTATTCTGTATCTATCCTGATTTTTTTAGGTGTATTCCTGCAGGCAACAGATCTTTAGTTTTTGTTTGCTGATTCAACCCTCTACTCTGTGTCTTTTAAAGGGGGAGTTTAGTTCTTTGACATTTAATAAGATTATTGATATGTAGGGTTGTTGTGCTCTTATATTGTATAGGGTTGTTACAATTGGATACTTGTGTTGTGTAATTAATCTCTGAGTAGTTCATTTAGAGTCATTTTGGTTAGCACAAATATGGCAAGTACTTTTGTCTGAGAATGATTTTAGTCCTCCCACTGATGTAAACGAGAGTTGTGTTGGGTATTGGACTCTAGGTTGGAAGTTTCTTTTATTCAGTTGTTTAAATACCTCTGTCCACTGACTTCTTGCCTGATTTCTTTCAATTGGGAGCTCTGGTTTGATTCTAAGGTTCCTTCCACTGCACTTGAGGGATATTTTTCTTCCTTATAGCTTTATTTTTGAATACTTTTATTTAAGCACCATGATTACAAACATGTTTATATTTGTGTTTTACTTATATAAAAGAACACCACCTTTCACCGGTGCAAATTTACCATCAGTAATTCCTTCCATATCGATACTCCCCCACCCCTGCCTGTAGTAGAAATGGGCATTCTACAACTACCACTCATTACACTTATCATGAGAGTTGTTAGTTTAGATATTTCTATAACTGCACTCAACACTTTTTGTGGTAAGCATCATATAATGAGCCATTCAATCTATCCCTCATCATTACAGTCTCTGGGTATTATTACAATATTGTATTTTTAAACATAAAAATGTTTTATTTTCTATGTTCTAGTCAACATTTGGTGTTGTTAGTGTTTTGAACATTAACATAAAGGTTGATATTGAATTTTATTATATGATGTTTTTAAGATTTATTTCACCAAGAATTGTATTGGACATGTTTCACATACTAGCCATTTGTGCAATTTTATTTATAAACTGTGCAATGTTTTGATAATTTTAAACTATTAGACAATATTTGTATTATTAAATGATTATAGCTCTTGATATATCTTGGCCACTATTCCATATGAGATAATCTGGTTTGCAAACATTTTCTTTTTGACTACAGTATATGTTTATTTTTCAGTTTTTAAAATAAATTTTTGGGGCTGGTGAGATAGCATGGAGGTAAGGCATTTGCCTTGCATGCAGAAGGACAGTGGCTCGAATCCCAGCATCCCATATGATCCCCCCAGCTTGCCAGGAGCGATTCCTGAGCTTAGAGCCAGGAGTAACCCCTGAGTGCTGCTGGGTGTGACCCAAAAATAAAAAAAATAAAAAATAAAATAAAAAATAAATATATAAGCACCATGATTACAAGCATGTTTATAGCTTGTAATAAAGAGTCATAAAGAGAATAACCGCTTCACCAGTGCAACATTCCTACCACAAATTTCCCCTCCTCCACCATCAATGCCTGTATTCACGACAGGCATTCAACTTCTTTCATTCTCTACCATTGCAGTGCTAGTTGTTAGTGTAGTTATTTCCCTAACAGCATTCAACACTCTTTGTGGTGAGCTTCAAATTGTGAGCAGCTGCCTTTCCAGCCCTTCACTCTATTGTCTCTGTGCCTTATTACAATAATGTTTTTAATTTTTCTTAAAATTCATAAATAAGTGAGACTATTATGTATCTATATCTCTCCCTCTGACTTATTTTACTAAGCATAATAAATTCCATGTACATCCACATATAGAAAAATTTGATGACTTCATATCTCCTGACAGCTGCATAATATTCTATTGTGTATATGTACCAGTTTCTTTAGCCATTCATCTGTTGAAGGGCATCTTGTTTGTTTCCAGAGTCTGGCTATTGAAAAAAAGTCCTGCAATGAATGTAGGTGTGGTAGGTATTTCTGTACTGTATTTTTGTGTTCCTAGGGTATATCCCTAGTAGATTATATTGGAGCACAATTTCCAGTTTTTTGAAGCATCTTCATATTGTTTTCCATAAAGGCTAGACTAGACAGCATTCCCACTAGCAGTAAATAAGAGTTCCTTTTTCTCCACATCGCCACCAGCACTGATTGTTCTTGTTCTTTGTGAAGTGTGACAGTCTCTGTGGTGTGAGATGGTATCTCATTGTTATTTTGGTTTGCATCTCCCTGATAATTAGTTATGTGGAGCATTTTTATATGCCTTTTCGCTATTTGTATTTCTTCTTTAGGAAATGTCTGTTCAAATCTTCTCCCCATTTTTGATGGGGCTATATGTTTTTTTCTTATATTTTAAGTTCTGTCAGTAACTTGTAACTTTTCTTTTGGTTTTTTGTTTGTTTGTTTGTTTGTTTGGGTCACATTGAGTAGCACTCAATGGTTACTCCTGGATCTATGCTCAGAAATTGCTCCTGGTACGCTCAGGGGACCATATGGGATGCCGGGATTTAAACCACAGACCTTCTGTATGCATGGCAAATGCCTTATCTCCATGCTATCTCTCCGGCCACTGTAAATTTTCTGTATTAATCCCTTTGTCTCATGGGTATCGTGTGAGTAGTTTCTCCCATTCTCTGGGTGACTTTTGGTATCTTGAGCACTATTTCCTTTGAGGTGCAGAAGCTATTTAGCTTAATATAGTCCGATCTATTTATCTCTGCTTCACTAGTTTGGAGAATGCTGTTTCTTCCTTGAAGGTGCCTTTAGTCTCAATGTCATATAGTGTTTACATGTTATTAAATATATCTTCTGGTTTTAGGCCTGATCCGAAAGTCTTTTTTTTTTAATTTATTTAAAAACCTTAATTACATACATGATTGTGTTTGGGTTTCAGTCATGTAAAGAACACCACCCATCACCAGTGCAACATTCCCATCACCAATGACCCAAGTCTCCCTCCTCCCCACCCGACCCCCGCCTGTATCTAGACAGGCTCTCAATTTTCCTCATACATTCTCATTATTAGGACAGTTTAAAATGTAGTTATTTCCCTAACTAAACTCATCACTATTTGCGGTGAGCTTCCTGAGGTGAGCTGGAACTTCCAGCTCTTTTCTCTTTTGTGTCTGAAAATTATTATTACAAGGGTGTCTTTCATTTTTCTTAAAACCCATAGATGAGTGAGACCATTCTGCGTTTTCCTCTCTCTCTCTGACTTATTTCACTCAGCATAATAGATTCCGTGTACATCCATGTATAGGAAAATTTCATGACTTCATCTCTCCTGACAGCTGCATAATATTCCATTGTGTATATGTACCACAGTTTCTTTAGCCATTCGTCTGTTGAAGGGCATCTTGGTTGTTTCTAGAGTCTTGCTATGGTAAATAGTGCTGCAATGAATATAGGTGTAAAGAAGGGGTTTTTGTATTGTATTTTTGTGTTCCTAGGGTATATTCCTAGGAGTGGTATAGCTGGATTGTATGTGAGCTCGATTTCCAGTTTTTGGAGGAATCTCCATATTGCTTTCCATAAAGGTTGAGCTAGACGGCATTCCCACCAGCAGTGAATAAGAGTTCCTTTCTCTCCACATCCCCGCCAACACTGTTTATTCTCATTCTTTGTGATGTGTGCCATTCTCTGGGGTGTGAGATGGTATCTCATCGTTGTTTTGATTTGCATCTCCCTGATGATTAGTGATGTGGAACATTTTTTCATGTGTCTTTTGGCCATGTGTATTTCTTCTTTGTCAAAGTGTCTGTTCATTCCTTCTCCCCATTTCTGATGGGGTTAGATTTTTTTTCTTGTAAAGTTTTCTCAGTGCCTTGTATATTTTGGAGATTAGCCCCTTATCTGATGGGTATTGGGTGAATAGCTTCTCCCACTCAGTGGGGGGCTCTTGTATCCTGGGCACTATTTCTTTGAGGTGCAGAAGCTTCTCACCTTAATATATTACCATCTGTTAATCTCTGCTTTCACTTGCTTGGAGAGTGCAGTTTCCTCCTTGAAGATGCCTGTAATGTCCTGGAGTGTTTTGCCTATGTGCTGTTCTATATATCTTATGGTTTTGGGGGTGATATCAAGGTCTTTAATCCATTTGGATTTTACCTTCGTACATGACGTTAGCTGGGGGTCTAAGTTCAATTTTTTGCAAGTGGCTATCCAATTGTGCCAACACCACTTGTTGAAGAGGCTTTCCCTGCTCCATTTAGGATTTCCTGCTCCTTTATTAAAAATTAGGTGATTGTATGTCTGGGGAACATTTTCTGAGTATTCAAGCTTATTCCACTGCTCTGAGGACCTGTCCTTATTTCAATAACATGCTGTTTTGATAGCTGTTGCTTTGTAGTACAGTTTAAAGTTGGGGAAAGTAATTCCTCTCATATTTTTTTCCCAATGATTGCTTTAGCTATTCGAGGGTGTTTATTGTTCCAAATAAATTTCAAAAGTGTCTGATCCACTTCTTTGAAGAATGTCATGGGTATCTTTAGAGGGATGGCATTAAATCTGTATAATGCCTTGGGGAGTATTGCCATTTTGATTATGTTAATTCAGCCAATCCATGAGCAGGGTATGTGTTTCCATTTCCGTGTGTCCTCTCTTATTTCTTGGAGCAGAGTTTTATAGTTTTCCTTGTATAGGTCCTTCACATATTTAGTCAAGATGATTCCAAGATATTTGAGTTTGTGTGGCACTATTGTGAATGGGGTTGTTTTCTTAATGTCCATTTCATCCTTATTACTATTGGTGTATAGAAAGGCCATTGATTTTTGTGTGTTAATTTTGTAGCCTGCCGCCTTGCTATATGAGTCTATTGTTTCTAGAAGCTTTTTGATAGAGTCTTTAGGGTTTTCTAAGTAGAGTATCATGTCATCTGCAAACAGTGAGAGCTTGACTTCTTCCTTTCCTATCTGGATTCCCTTGATATCTTTTTCTTGCCTAATCGCTATAGCAAGTACTTCCAGTGCTATGTTGATTAGGAGTGGTGAGAAAGGACAGCTTTCTCTTGTGCCAGAATTTAAAGGGAAGGCTTTTAGTTTTTCTCCATTGAGGATAATATTTGCCAATGGCTTGTGGTAGATGGACTTCACTATATTGAGAAAGGTTCCCTCCATTTCCATCTTGCTGAGAGTTTTGATCAAGAATGGGTGTTGGACCTTATCAAATGCTTTCTCTGCATCTATTGATATGATCATGTGGTTTTTATTTTTCTTGTTATTGATGTTGTGTATTATGTTGATAGATTTACGGATGTTAAACCAGCCTTGCATTCCTGGGATGAAACCTACTTGATCGTAGTGGATGATCTTCTTAACGAGGCATTGAATCCTATTTGCCAGGATTTTGTTGAGGATCTTTGCATCTGCATTCATCAGCGATATTGGTCTGTAATTTTCTTTTTTTGTAGCGTCTCTGTCTGGTTTAGGTATCAAGGTGATGTTGGCTTCATAAAAGCTATTTCGAAGTGTTTCTGCTTGTTCAATTTCATGAAAGAGTCTTGCCAAGATTGGCAGTAGTTCCTCTTGGAAAGTTTGATAGAATTCATTAGTGAATCCATCTGGACCTGGGCTTTTGTTTTTGGGCAGATATTTGTTTACTGTTTTAATTTCATCAATGTTGATGGGGGTGTTTAGGTATCCTACATCCTCTTCCTTCAACCGTGGAAGATTATAAGAGTCCAAGAATTTATCCATTTCTTCCAGGTTCTCATTTTTAGTGGCGTAGAGTTTTTCAAAGTAGTTTCTAATTACCCTTTGAATCTCTGTCATATCAGTAGTCATCTCTCATTTTTCATTCCTGATACGAGTTATCAAGTTTCTCTCTCTCTCTTTCTTTGTTAGGTTTGCCAGTGGTCTGTCAATCTTGTTTATTTTTTCAAAGAACCAACTTCTGCTTTAGTATATCTTTTGGATTGTTTTTTGGGTTTCCACTTCATTGATTTCTGCTCTCAGCTTTGTTATTTCCTTCTGTCTTCCTATTCTTGGGTCCTTTTGTTGAGCATTTTCTACTTCTATTAGCTGTGTCATTAAACTACTCAGGTAAGCTCCTTCTTCCTTCCTGATGTGTGCTTGCAAAGCTATAAATTTTCCTATCAGTACTGCTCTTGCTGTGTCCCATAAGTTCTGATAGTTTGTGTCTTTATTGTCATTTGTTTCCAGGAACCTTGTGATTTCCTCCTTGATTCCATCTCGGACCCACTGGTTATTGAGCATGAGGCTGTTTAACTTCCAGGTGTTAAAGTGTTTCTTCTGAGTCCCTTTGGAGTTCACAAATAATTTCAGAGCCTTGTGGTCAGCGAAGGTATTCTGCAAAATTTCTATCCTCTTGATCTTATGGAGGTATGTTTTTTGTGCCAGCATGTAGTCTATCCTGGAGAATGTCCCATGTACATTGGAGAAGAATGTGTATCCAGGTTTCTGGGGATGGAGTGTCCTATATATATCCACTAGGCCTCTTTCTTTCATTTCTCTCCTCAGGTCTAGTATATTCTTGTTGGGTTTCAGTCTGGTTGACCTATCCAGTGTTGACAAAGCCGTGTTAAGGTCCCCCACAATTATTGTGTTGTTGCTGATATTACTTTTCAGATTTGTCAACAGTTGTATTAAATATTTTGCTGGCCCCTCATTTGGTGCATATATGTTTAGGAGAGTGAATTCTTCCTGCTCTACGTACCCCTTGATTAATATAAAATGTCCATCTTTGTCCCTTACAACCTTTCTGAGTATAAAGTTTGCATTATCTGATATTAGTAGGCCACTCCAGCTTTTTTATTGGTGTTGTTTGCTTGGATAATTTTTCTCCAGCCTTTTATTTTGAGTCTATGTTTGTTCTGACTATTCAGGTGCGTTTCTTGTAGGCAGCAGAAGGTTGGATTGATTTTTTTGATCCATTTAGCCACTCTGTGTCTCTTAACTGGTGCATTTAGTCCATTGCCGTTGAGAGAAAGAATTGTCCTGGGATTTAACGCCATCTTTATTTCAAAATTTGGTGTGTCTTTTGATTAGTCTTGTCTTAGATTAGGTCTTTCAGTTTTTCTCTTAAGACTGGTTTTGTGTCTGAGAAGTTTCTGAGCTGTTTTTTTGTCTGTGAAACCATGTATTCTTCCGTCAAACAGGAAAGTGAGTTTTGCTGGGTGAAGAATTCATTTCATTCAGTCTTGTCACAATATCCCACCACTGCTTTCTGGCATTGAGTGTTTCTGGTGACAGGTCTGCTGTAAATCTCAGGGAAGCTTGCTTGAACATGATTTCCCCTTTTGATCTTGCTGTTTTCAGAATTCTGTCTCTATCTGTGGGATTTGTCATTGTGACTAGGATGTGTCTTGGGGTGGTTTTTCTGGGGTCTCTTTTGGTTGGTACTCTTCGGGCATGCAGGATTTGATCACATATATTCTTTAGCTCTGGAAGTTTCTCTTTAATGATGTTCTTGACTGTTGATTCTTCCTGGAAGTTTTCTTCCTGGGTCTCTTGGACTCCAATGATTCTTAAGTTGTTTCTGTTGATCTTATCATAGACTTCTATTTTCATCTGTTCCCATTCTTTGACTAATTTTTCCATTGTCTGCTCATTTGCTTTAAGTTTTTTGTCCAATCTCTCCTGCTGTATGGAATTGTTAAGTATCTCATCTTCCAAAGCACCAAGTCTATTCTCAGCTTCTGATACCCTGTTCCAGAGCTTATCCATTTTGTCATTCACTTCGTTTACTGACTTTTTCAGGCTTGTTAGTTGACATGTTATTTCAGTTTGGAGTTTTGTGATTTCTGTCTTCATATTTTCTTGGTTCTAATTAGTGTTCTGTTCAACTCGATCCATGGTTTCTTTGAGTTCTTTGAACATCTTCCATATTGCTAGTCTAAAGTCCTTATCTGAGAGGTTGATTAGTTGGTTGGTCATTATCTGGTCCTCAGAATTGTCATCTTCATTCTCTATGTCTGATGCTGGCCTGCGTTGTTTCCCCATTGTCACACTTGTATTGTGGGTTTTTCTACGTGTTGTGGTGGTATTCATTGTCTATATGATGCAGGCAGCACACTCCTCTGGCTCCTCCCTTTTTGATGGGCTGACTTGCCTCTAAGGGAGGGGAGTCCTCCGTGGATGAAGCCTCACACTGGGTCAAATCTTAAGCCCGAGCATGCAACAGAGAAGACAGTCTGGAGAGAAATGTTTGCTTCTGTGATATAGCACCGTTCTTAGTGTAATATTTCCTTCTTGTTGCAATGGTGTTCTTTCCTTAGAAAGAGTGCACGGCTGCTCTGCTTCGCTATGCGGCTGTGCTCCGCTGGAGCCTCTTTTTGCCCCACTCGCAAGAGTTTCATGCAAGAGGACAGTAGACAGACATATACAGGTCAAACTCACAGTTTTTCACAGTTGGGCCCCACTGGGCCAGTGTACTTTTGTGGATTTTCCCCGCCTGTTGTCACACACAGGGAGCCGGCTTTTGCAAAGTTATGCCGGTTTTCATGCTCTGTAGTCCCTCCCTGAAAATGGCGTCTGGGCGAGCGAGTTTTCTGGACCCTTTTTTTGCCCCACTCGCAAGAGTTTCACGCAAGAGGACAGTAGACAGATATATACAGGTCAAACTCACAGTTTTTCACAGTTGGGCCCCACTGGGCCGGTGTAGTTTCGTGGATTTTCCCCGCCTGTTGTCATACCGAAATCAAGGAAATCTATGACAGACCCACAGAGCTGAGTCAGGAAGGGCAATCGATCTGAAAGTCTTTAATGCATTTGGATTTGATCTTTATGAATGTGTTAAATGGGGGTCTGAGTTCTATTTTTGCAAGTGCCAAAACATTTTTGCAACACCACTTGTTAAAAAGGCTTTCCTAGCTAAATTTTCTAGTTTAATGGGGCAGGAGATTCATCACGGTACATAATGGTTAAGACCTGAGGGTAAAGAGGGTTAAATAAAGAAGAATAATGGATCAGGATTGGGGGGTGAGAGGATAGAAGGATTTCTGAAGGGGGGAGGAGGAATAATATATAAGAGGGGTTATTATACACTTTAGGCATAGATTGTTTAGATTTTTTGTTTGGCAATCAGAGTGGAGTCCACTGTCTACAAACTCATGCCCACATAAAGACAGACATTAGTGCTCATATTCTTCTCAAGTGCACATGGACTGTCATCGCCTTATGATATAAATCTAACTTGCACAAAATCACAAATATAAGGATAATTAAAAGCACCCTATCAGAGCTTTATGCAAAAGAGATAGAGATGACTGTAAAAAAGAAGTTGTGGAGAAAGTCCAACACATGGAGATTAAACAACATACTACTCAACAACAGTTAGATCAAAGAGATAATCAAAGAAGAAATAAAAAGATTCCTTGAGATGAATGACAATGAAGAGACAAATTGTCCAAATCTGTGGGACATGGCAAAAGCAGTAATTAGGGGAAAACTCATAGCAATACATCAGGGAAGAGGAAAATGACAAAACCAACAATTTACAAGGACATCTTATGGAGCTGGGAAAACCCAAATACAGCCAGAAGAAAAGAAATAATAAAAACCAGAGCAGAAATAACAGCATAGAAACAAAGAAAATAATACAAAATAATCAATAAAACCAGGTTTGGTTTTTTGAAAGAATAAACAAGATAGACAGGCTGGCAGGACACGCAAATAAGGGTGTGGGAATGCACCAGAAACTGGATCACAAATGAAAGGGGAAAGATTACAACAGAACCTGAAGTGATCTAAGACATAATGGGGCATTCTATGAACAACTGTACTCAGTTTATCTTGAAAACTCTGAAGAAACAGATTTCTGGAAAAAAGTCATTTTCTGAGACTTGACAAGGAGAATGTAGAAGGCCAAAACAGTTCTAACATATCTAAAGGAAATTGAAACAGTAATTAAGAAACTCCCCAAGAACAAAAGTCCAGGACCAGATGAGTTTCCATCAAACTTTCTGAGAAGAATTACAACCAATGACCCTCTCACTCTTCCAAAATATTGAAAAGACAGTAATCCTTCCTAACTCCTTTTATGAGGCAAATATTACACCCATTTTCAAAGATGGCAAAGACACAGCCAAGAAAGAAAACTACAGTTGAATCACACCAATGAACATAGCTGCAAAAATCCTCAACAAAATCTTAGCAAACTTAATCCAATAATACATCAAAAAGATTATACACTATGACCAAGTATTTTTCATCCCAGGGATGCAAGGATAGTTCAACTAGTTCAACATACACAAATCAATCAACATCATACATCACATCAACAAGAAGACAAAAAGCACATGATCATATCAATCGATGCAGAGGTGTTCAACAAAATTCAACATCCAATTATAATGAAAATATTCAGCAATTTAGGACTGGAAGGAAAATTTCTCAAGATAGTTACAGCTATCTATAAAAAGCCCACAGCAACCCTTAATATTTAAAAACGAAAATCATTTCCACTAAGGTCAGAAACAAGGCAAGGCTGCACACTTTCTCCACTCTTATTCAAATAGAATTAGAAGTCATAGCAATAGCTATTGGATAAGAGAAGGGAATCCAAATAATCCAGACATGGAAAGATCAAGTTAAACTGTCTCTTTTTGCAGACGATATGATATACATAGAAAACCCCCCAAAGAGTCCACAGGAAAAGTACTCGAAACATTAACCAATACAGAGAAGTATCTGGCTAAAAAATCAATACACAAAAGATAATAGCATTTCTCTATACAAATAACGAAGTAGAAGAGAAAGACAAGAAGTTGATTCGATTTAAAATAATATCTAAAATTATTAAGTATCTAGGAATCAACCTGGCAAGAGAAGTGAAAGACCTATACCATGAAAACTTCAAAACACTTTAGAAAGTAATTGAAGAGGACCAAAGAAATGGAAGAACATCCCCTGCTCCTGGGTAGGAAGAATCAACATTATCAAAATGACTACTTTATCTAAGTAAATTATATAGATTTATATATTGTAATTATATAGATTGCATCCAATCCCTATCCAAATCCAGACAACATTTTTTTTTGGTTTTTGGGCCACACCCATTTGATGCTCAGGGGTTACTCCTGGCTATGCGCTCAGAAATTGCCCCTGGCTTGGGGGGACCATATGGGACACCGGGGGATCGAACCGCGGTCCTTCCTTGGCTAGCGCTTGCAAGGCAGACACCTTACCTCTAGCGCCACCTTCCCAGCCCCCAGACAACATTTTTAAGGAATTAGAACAATCATCTGGAACCACAAAAGACCTAGGTTAGACAAATCCATACTGAAAAACAAATAACTGGGTGGCATTTCTTTACCTAACATGAAGCTTTATTGCAAAGCTGTAGTCATTAAAACAGCATGGCACTGGCACAAAGACAGAGTATCAGACTAATGGGTTAGAACAGAATAACCAGAGATATACCTCCAAATATATGGTCAACTAATATTTGACAAAGGGTCCAAAAACCTTAAATGGAACAAAGACAGTCTTTTCAACAAATGGTGTTGGAAAAACTGGATAGCCACCTGCAAGAAACTAAAGATTGATCCATATCTAACACACTACACAAAAAATCCACTCAAAATGGATTAAATAAATTAAAATCAGAACCAAATCTATAAAGTTCATTGATAAAAAGATGGACAGAACACTTCAAGATGTATACCTTTAAAAAGTTTTTGATGATAGAATGCCAATGGCAAGAGTAATAACATCAACTGTAAATATATGGGACTACACCAAACTAAAAAATCTCTATGGCAAAAGTAACACTGGCTAAAACTGGAAGACAGCTAACAGAATGGAAAAAATTTTCACACTCAACACATCAGATAAAGGGTTGATATCTAGGATATATAAAGCACTCAGAATGGTTAACTACACAAAACCTAATAAAGCCATAGGAAAATGGGGAGAAGAAATGAATAGACACATTTCCAAAGAAAACCAATAGATGGCCAAGATGGTCAAGATTTACAAGAATATGTATGATAAGCCATCCTTGAATAAATTCTACTTGGACGTAATGTATGACTTTCTTGATGAGGCATTGAATCTTATTTGCTAGAATTTTGTTGAGGATCTTTGCAATATACCTGTTCATCAGGTATATTGGCCTGTAATGTTTTTATTGCAGCATCTCTGTATGGTTTTCATATCGAAATGACGTTAGATTCATAAAAACTATTCGGGAGTGTTCCTCATTCTTCAATTTCCTGAAAGAGCCTGAAAAGGCTTGGTAGTAGTTCCTGTTGAAATGTTTGAAAGAATTCATTAATAAATTCATCTGTGCCTGGGTTTTGTTTTGGGAAAGATTTTTGATTACTATTTTAATTTCCACAGATGTGATATGTCTGTTTAGATATGCTAGATCATCCTGATTTATCCGTGGAAGATTCTAAGAGTCCAAGAATTTATCCATTTCTTCCAGGTTCTCATGTTTTTGTGGCATAGAGTTTGTCAAATTAGTCTCTGATCACCATTTTAATCTCTGCAGTATCTGTTGTGATCACCCCCTTTGCATTCCTAATCTGAAATCTAATTAAGTTTCTTTCTTCAATTCTTTGTGAGTCTTGGTAGTGTTTTATCAATCTTGTTTATTTTTATTATAGGTTCCATTGATATTTTGGATTGCTTTTTGTATTTTTCCATTTAACTAATTTCTGCTCTAAGCTTTGCTATTTTTTCTATGTACCTTTGTGGTTTACTTCTAATTTCAGTACATTGTGATATGAGAAGATAGTCTGTACAATTTCTATCCTCTTGACTTTATGGGGATATGTTTTATGAGCTAGCATGTGCTCTATCCTAAAAAATGACCTATGCGCATTGGAGAAAAATGTATATTCAGTGTTCTAGAGGTGGAGAGCCCTGTATATCTACTAGTCCTCTTCCATTTCTCTTTTCAGTGCTAGTATATTCGTGTTGGGTTTCAACCTGGTTGATCTTTCAAGCAGTGACTGGGCAGTGTTTAGTTCTCCCACTATTATTGTGTTGGTATTTATATCTTATTTCACATTTGTTAACATTTGTATTAAATATTTTGTTGGTTCTTTACTGGGTGCATATATATTTAAAAGTATGATTCCTTCCTGTTTTACATATTATTTGATTAATATGATATGTCCATCATTGTACCTTATACATTTTCTGAGCCTATCATTTGTGTCTTTGATATTAATATGGCCACTCCAGGTTTTTTAAGGGAGTTCTTTGCATAGAGGATTTTCCTTCAGCCTTTGATTTTGAGTCCATGTTTGTTCTGACTATTCATATGTGTTTCATGTAGGCAGGAGAATGTTGGGTTCATCGTTTTGACCCATGTTGCCGCTCTGTGTCTTTTACTCCAACCTTCATGGGTGAACTCTGCCTACCTTGTGCAGAGTCTTGAAAAAATTAAGTCTGCTGTGACCTTTCTGGGCTTGTGCTGGGCCATTAAGTTTTTCTGCTGGGTCCTTTCTTGGCTACACCACAGAGAAAAGCAGAAAACCAGGCAGTGAAGTAAAGCAGGAAGCCAGGCAGGGAGTAAAGCAGAGGACTTTTATGTCTTTTTTGTGCACAAACACATGGCAGAATTCAGCCTCCACCCTTCATGGGCAGAGTCAGCCTATCTTGTGCAGAGCCTTAAAGAGATTATGTCCACTAGGGTCTTTTGGGGCTTGTGCTGGGCCCTGAAGAGATTGTCTGCTGGGGCCCTTCTTGGTTGCCTCATGAAGAAAAGCAGGAAACCAACCAGGGAGCAAATGAGGAAAACAGGCAGAGAGTAAAGCAGGAAACCCACTTGTGTGTACTGTACAAAAATTTCAATCAGGGGTTAGAGTGGTGGCATAGCAAAAGGACATTTTTCTTGAATGTGACTGACCTAAGATGAACCACGGTTCAATCCCCCTGGCATTCCACATGGAACTCCAAGCCAGGAGTTATTTCTGAGTGCATAGCCAGGAGTAAACCCTGAGTGTCACTGGGTATAGTCCAAAATCCCCCCCAAAAAAGTTCAATCATGGTTAGAAATGTTGCTTATCTGATAAATGTTTGTAAAATAATTTCACAAACATATTTTAGAAATATGTTCTTAAAGCCACATAAAAGATGTTTCTGGGGCTCACTTGAGATGCTCTCAGCACCAGCACTCTCACAAATTTAGACTTTTTCACCTTTCCCAGTTACTTCACATTGATGTGAGACAAATACTAACATCAATACAACTCTTGCCCCCATATTTTTCCCTGTCAGGATAATTTTGACTGTATGAAAATGACATAAAATCCTTAGCAAATTGATTTTTCCAAATTTGTACTTTAATACATATTTGTCATGGCAACCATAAAAATAACAAAGCTTAGTCTATGTGATTCATTGCTTGGACCTGTACAGGCTGTGTTTTTTTTTCAGGCTGTGTTTTTTATTGCCCTGCCAAAAAAGAGCCCCCTAATTGAAGTGCTCAAAACATTCTAACAGTCGATATACTGAGGCTAATATCTGTAAGAGAATATGGTGAGTGCCAACAGCTCTAGTATGCCTCACCCAGGAGAACACTATATCTAGCAAGAGCTTCTCTCTGCACATAGTCACCCCTGCTGATATACAGAGTCAACGACTATGAGCATCTTAGGCTTAAAGTGATTTCCAGGTGCGGTTGGCCATGGAAAGAAATGTGAAAGATTAAGGGTGCTGTGAGAACCCATCACAAAACGGCATACTGAGGAGAGAGAGGACAGAGACTTTTCCTATAGGCTAATAGTTAAGTTGAGATTTTTAAGGCTACAATGGTAGCATCGATTTAGAGGGAAGTCTGGCTCTTCTAACAGACACCTTAGGTGTCTTTTGGGAAGCAAGGGTAATGTCTTCAAGAACAATCAGAAGTCAACATCAAAGTTGTGCAGGTCCTGGTCTTGCCAAATTATGTACCCCCACTGAGAACCACGTATAGACTTCACCTCACTGCTCCTTGTTATGTTCAAGTAATGGCCTCCTAAATGTTACTAATTTGACCTTTGGGAATACTATGGGGGGAGGTATAGAGACTTGTGCTTGACACATAAACTCTTTATGTAATTTTTATAGTCATGAATGATTTGGTTTTTGCAAATTTACCTGTCCTCAAAAATTATTTTGCTGACTTAATGATTTTCTTTTTATTAATGCCAAGACCACTCTACCCTGTAATCTGGAGCCCACAGTGTAGTTGTTCATAGGAGCTGATGCGGAGGTGTAAGGGGTCACTTTCTCTGCTTTATTACTTTTAAGAACTATTCAGTGCAAATCCAGCAGTGATCAGATCTTATTCCTGACACTGTAGCTAGGGATCACTTCAATTGGGGCTGTGGGAGTATATGAGTTCTGGGAACTAAACTCAGGTTGGCTATATGCAAGGCAACGTCCCCTTTAATATCTTTGGCCCTGCAAATCCATTATTCTATCTTTATACAAACTTGCAAATTGCCAAAGACCACATTTAGAAAATGGTTTCTATTCCCTCTAGAAGGGAACCCTAATGTGTTACAGGCTAGTCTCAGGGTTATGAGCAGCTGTGAGCATGCTCCAAACTTTGACATCAGTTCATTTCTAAACCCATCCTCAGCTGCTAACAGGCTGAAAAGTTAGTGTCTGATCAGTATCCCCCTTTTAATTTGTTCCCTGTCAAAGTCATGAAGCACTCATTTGTGCTAGAGGATGCACACCAGGAAAAGTAATAAAAAACAAAAAAGACAACCACCACCACCAGGATCATGGTGAACTGACAGCTCAGATTTGTCTTCCATCCCTTCTGGAGCAAAATTCCTGCAGTCTCTGATTTACAGATAAAATCAATATCCTAGATCAGCAATCAAATATCTAATAATTAACCATTTGAATACTGTGCATCAATTATATGTTCTGTATTAGAGGATATAAAACTGGAACTTGTATTCTTTTTCTGTGTAAATCTTGATGGAAAAACTTTACTTGATTAATAAGTACAAATCTACATATTGATCAGAAAAATCCCTACAAAATTTAACTTTGCTTCCATGGCACTAACTTGCTCCAGGGTGGGCTCATATAACACCTTGATGACTAGGAAACAGCAAGAACTTGCTTTCAAGGCAGGGCAAGTATCTCTGACTGCCACCTAATAGTGATATGAAATCAGAAGATGCTCTGTGAAACCCTTGCTTTGACAAGGGATCAGTTCAAAAATCATGATTTCTAATAACAGAAGTCTGACTGCAACAACCGTGATTGAGGAAAACTATTCCTGGCACCATGAAGAAATACCTTATAGTTAGACTATTAGTATAGCCAGAGCCTGTAGTTGTTCTTTTGACAGGATGCTTCATAGGTTGGTACCTATACCAGTGGTCGGCAACCTGCAGCTCGTGAGCCACATGTGGCTCTTTACACTTTTAATTTGGCTCTTCTGTGTGCCAGGTGGCAACTCCAGGAGTCAGGACTCTGCTTCTAGCCTCTGTCAGTGAACGCCCTGTGTGGTTCTCAAAATAAATTTCAATCATAGTTTTGGCGAGATTTGGCTCAGTTGAAAAAATAGGTTGCCGACCACTGGCTTATACCATAGATCTTAATTTCTATATTAAGGGGGTACTCAGTAGGCCCACCAGATAAAATGTTTCTGGTGCAGAGAACTGATAATTCCACAAGAAATGTTTGACCAGAAGGCCCATTGAGGATGTACTGCCCCTGAATAGATCACTGGCAATATTTCTGAGATTCATGTCGTGGTACTGACATTACATTTTCTTTTTATTTAATAAAATTTTATTTAAACACCTTGATTACAAACATGCTTGTGGTTGGGCTTTTGTCATGTAAAGAATAGCGCCCATCACCAGTGCAACAATCCCACCACCAATGTCCCAAATCTTTGTCCTCTCGACCCCACCACACCCCACCTATATTCTAGACAGGCCCTCTACTTCCCTCATGATTTCTCATTATTAGGATAGTTATCAATGTGGTTATTTCTCTATCTAAACTCATCACTCTTAGTGATTAGCTTCATGAGGATAGCTGTAACATCCACCCCTCTTCTATTTTGTCTCTAAAAATTATTGCAAGAATGTCTTTGATTTTTCTTAAAACCCATTGATGAGTGAGATCATTCCATGTCTTTCCCTCTCTCTGACTTATTTCACTCAGCATAATAGATTCCATCTACATCATGTATAAGAAAATTTTATGACTTATCTCTCCTGGTGGCTGCATAATACTCCATTGTGTATATGTACCACAGTTTCTTTAGCCAGTCAGCTGTTGAAGGGCATCTTGGTTGTTTCCAGAGCCTTGTTATGATAAATAAAACTTTAATTAATATAGATGTAAGGAACGGATTTTTGTATTGTATTTTTGTGTTCCTAGGATATATTCCTAGGAGTGGTATCGGTGGTATATAGTGGTATAGGTAAGAGAGCTCAATTTCAAATTTTTGGAGGAATCAACATATCGCTTTCCATAGAGGTTGGACTAGACAGCATTCCACCCAGCATAGCTAGTTCTCATTCTTTGTGATGTGTGCCAATCTCTGTGGTGTGAGGTAGTACTTCATAGTTATTTTAATTTGCATCTCCCTGATGATTAATGATGTGGAGCATTTTTTAATATGCCTTTTGGCGATGTGTATTTCTTCTTTATAAAATTGTCTGTCCATTTCTTGTACCCATTTTTTGATGGAATTAGATATTTTTTCTTGTAAAATTCTGTCAGTGCCTTGTATAGTTTGGATATTAGCCCTTTAACTGATGGATATTGGATGAATAGTTTCTCCCACTCAGTGGGTGGCTCTTGTATCCTGAGCACTATGTCCTTTGAGGTGCAGAAGCTTCTCAGCTTAATATATTCCCATCTGTTAATCTCTGCTCTCACTGGTTTGGAGAGTGCTGTTTCCTCCTTAAAGATGACTTTAGCCTCATTGTCATGGAGTGTTTTACCTACTTATTGTTCTATACACCTTATTGTTTAAGGTCTGATATCAAGGTCTATAAGCCATTTGGATTTTAGCTACATACATGTTAGCTGGGGGTCTAAGTTTAATTTTTTTTGCAAGTGGCTAGTGAGTTGTGGCAACACATGCTGAAGAGGCTTTCTTTGCTCTACCTAGGATTTCTTCTTTTTTTAATCAAAATTAGGTGATTGTCTGGAGAACATTCTCTGAGAAGTCAAGCCTATTCCACTGATCTGAGGTTTTCTCTATTCCAATACAAAGCTGTTTTGATAACTATTGCTTTATAATACAGTTTAAATTTCGGGAAAGTAATGCCTCCCATATTCTTTTTGCCAATGATTGCTTTAGCTATTTGAGGGTGTTTATTGTTCCAAGTGAACTTCAACGTGTTTGATCCACTTCTTTGAAGAATGTCATGGGTATGTTTAGAGGGGTCGCATTAAATCTGTACAATGCCTTGGGGAGTATTGCAATTTTATTGATATTAATCCTGCCAATCCATGAGCAGGGTATGTGTTTCTATTTCCGTGTGTCTTCTCTTATTTCCTGGAGCAGGGTTTTATAGTTATCCTTGTATAAGTCCTTTACATCTTTAGTCGAGTTGACTCCAAGATATTTGAGTTTGTGTGGCACTCATGTGAATGGGGTTGTTTCCTTAATGTCCATTTCTTACCTATAATTATTATTGGTGAATAAAAAGGCCATTGATTTTCTGTGTTAATTTTGTAGCCAGCCACCTTGCTATATGAGTCTATTATTTCTAGAAGCTTTTTGGTAGAGTCTTTAGGGTTTTCTAAGTAGAGTATCATGTCATCTGCAAACAGTGAGAGCTTGACTTCTTCCTTTCCTATCTGAATTTCCTTGATATATTTTTCTTGCCTAATCGCTAAAGCTAGGACTTCCAGTGCTATGTTGAATAGGGGTAGTGAGAGAGGACAGCCTTGTCTTGTGCCAACTTTAAAAGAAAGGCTTTTAGTTTTTCTCTATTGATGATAATACTTGACATTGGCTTGTGGTAGATGGCCTTAACTATATTGAGAAAGGTTCCTTTCCTTTCATTTCCATCTTGCTGAGAGTTTTGATCAAGAATGGGTGTTGGACCTTATCAAATGCTTTCTCTGTGTCTATTGATAAGATCATATGAATTTTATTTTTCTTGTTATTGATGTTGTGTATGATGTTGATAGATTTACAGATGTTAAACCATCCTTGCATTCCTGGGATGAAATCTACTAGATAGTAGAGGATGATTTTCTTAATGAGGTATTGAATCCTACTTGCCAGTATTTTGTTGAGTATCTTTGAATCTGCATTCATCAGAAATATTGGTCTGTAATTTTCTATTTTGGTAGCATCTCTGTCTGGTGTAGTTATCAAGGTGATGTTGGCTTCATAAAAGCTATTTGGAAGTGTTCCTTTCTTTATGATTTCATGAGAGTCTTGCCAGGATTGGTAATAGTTCCTCTTGAAAGCTTTGAAAGAATTCATTAGTGAATCCATCTGGGCCTGGGCTTTTGTTTTTGGGCAGACATTTGATTACTGTTTTAATATCCTCAATAGTGATGGGGGTGTTTAAACATGGTGCATCTCTTTATTCAACCATGGAAGGTTATGAGTCCAAGAATTTATCCATGTCATCCAGGTTGTCATTTTTAATGGCATAGAGTTTCTCAAAGTACTCTCTGATTATCCTTTGAATCTCTGCAATATCGGTAGTGATCTCCCCTTTTTCATTTCTAATATGTGTTAGCAAGTTTCTCTTTCTCTGTTTCTTTGTTAGTTTTGCCAATGGTCTATCAATCCTGTTTATTTTTTCGAAGAACCAACTTCTGCTTTTGTTGATCTTTCAGATTGTTTTTTGAGTTTCCACTTATTTGATTTCTGCTCTCAGCTTTGTTATTTCCTTCTGTCTCCTTATTTTTGGTTTCTTTAGTTGAGCACTTTATAATTCTATGAGCTACATCAATAAGTGATATAGGTATGCCCCTTCTTCTTTGCTTACGTGTGCTTGCAATAAGTTTTTCTCTCATTGCCATTTTTGCTGTGTCCCATAGGTTCTGATAGTTTGTGTTTTTATTTTCATTTGTTTTCAGAAAAGCTGTGATTTCCTCTTTGATTTCATCTCAGACCCAATGGTTGTTCAGTATTAGGCTGTTTAATTTTCTTTTTTTCTTTTAATATGGAACACTTCGCAAATTTGTGTGTCATCCTTGTGCAGGGGCCATGCTAATCTTTTCTGTATTGTTCCAATTTTAGTATATGTGCTGCCAAAACGATCACAGGCTGTTTAATTTTCAGGTGTTGAACTTTTTCTTCTGTGTCCCTTTGTAGTTCACATATTTCAGAGCCTTGTGGTCAGCAAAGATAGCCTGCAAAATTTCTATCTTTTTGATATGATGGAGGTATGTTTTATGTGCCAATATAGTCTATCCTTCAGAATGACCCATGTACATTGGAGAAAAATGTGTATCCAGGTTTCAGGGGGTGGAGTGTCATATATATATAGATATATATAGATATAGATATAGATATCTATATAGATATCTATATCTATATCTATATCTATATCTATATCTATAGATAGATAGATAGATAGATAGATAGATAGATAGATAGATAGATAGATAGATGATAGATAGATAGATATAGATATATATGTACAAGGCCTTTTCTTCCATTTCTCTTTTCAGGGCTAGTATATTTTAGCTGGGTTTCAATCTGGTTGACCTATCAAATATTGACAAAGCCATGTTGAGTCTGCAATGATTATTGTGTTATTATTGATATCCTTTTTCAGATTTGTTAACAATTGTATTAAATATTTTGCTGGCCCTCATTCTGTGCATGTATGTTTAGGAGAGTGTTTTCTCCCTGCTTTACATGTCCCTTGATTAATACAAAATATCCATCTTTATCCCTTACAATTTTTCCGAGTATAATGTTTGCATCATCAGATATTAGTATGGCCACTCCAGCTTTTTTATGGGTGTTGTTTGCGTGTACGATTTTCCTCCAGCCTTTTATTTTTAGTCTATGTTTTTTCTGCCTATTCAGATGTGTTTCTTGTAGGTAGCAGATGGTTGGATTGAGTTTTTTGATACAATTAGCCACTCCGTGTCTCTTAACTGGTACATTTAGTCCATTGACATTGAGAGAAAGAATTGTCATGGGATTTATTGCCATCTTTGTGTAGAAGTTTGGTGTGTCTATTGGTCAGTCTTGTCTTAAAGTAGATATTTCAGTTTTTCTTTTAAGGCTGGTTTTGAGTCTGTAAAGTTTCTGAGCTGTTTATCTGTTAAGCCATATATACTACCTTCAACCTGAAAGTGAGTTTGGCTGTGTGCAGTATTCTAGGTGAAGCATTTAATTCATTGAGTTTTGTCACTATGTCCCACCACTGCTTTCTGGCCTTGAGTCTTTCTTGTGATTGGCCTGCTGTTAATCTGAAGGATGCTCTCTTGAATGTAATTTCCCTTTTTGATATTGCTGCTTTCAGTATTCTGTCTCTATTTGTGGGATTTGTCATTGTGACTAGAATGTGTCTTGGGATGTTTTTTCTGGGGTCTCTTTTAGTTGGTACTCTATGGGCATGGAAGTTTTGGCCACATGTATTCTTTAGCTCTGGTAGCTTATTTTTAATGATGTTCTTGACCATTGATTCTTCCTGGAGATTTTTTTCCTGGGTCTCTGGGACTCCAATGATTCTTATGTTGTTTCTGTTGAGCTTATCAAAGACTTCTATTTTCATCTGTTCACGTTCTTTGAGTAATTTTTCCATTGTCTGATCATTTGTTTTAAGGCTTTTTTTTCCAATCTCTTCTGATGTATGGAGTTGTTATGCATCACATCTTCCAGCTCACTAATTCTATCCTCAGCTGCTGTTACCCTGTGGGAGAACTTAACCAATGAGTCTTTCAATTCGTCTACTGAGTTTTTCAGACCTGCAATTTAACCTGATATTTCAGTTTGGAGTTTTCTGATTTCTATCTTCATATTCTCTTGATTCTTATTAGTGTTCTATGCTATGCTTTCTTTGAATTCTGTAAACATCCTTTATAACTCCATATCTGAGAGACTAGGTGGTTGGCCTTTTTCTGGTATTTCAGAGTTGGCATCTTCATTCTCTTTGCCTGGTGCTGGCCTGTGTTGTTTTCCAATTCTCACACTTGTGGTTTTTTCTACGTGTTGTAGTAGTATTCATTGGCAAGTCCACTAGTAGGAATGCTGAAGAAATTCAATCTCAGGCCACTGCAAACAGCAAGGCCCAAGATGACTTCTGCGCACCTCTGAGACTCAGCAGAAATCAGCAGGACCCAGTCTGTGGATGGTTTGACTTACCTGATGCAGGCAAGTCCACCAGAGGAATGCTGAAAAAAATCCAATCCCAAGCTGTTGGAAACAGCAAGGCCTAAGATGACCGCCGCACACCTCTGACATTCAGCAGAAAACAGCAGGAATCAGTTTGTGGATGGTTTGACCCACCCCCGAAGCAAGTTGTCCTCTGGCAAGAATGCTGAAGAAATCCAATCTCAGGCCTCAGGGAACAGCAAGGCCCAAGATGACTCCTGCACACTTCTGATTCCCAGCAGAGAACAGCAGGAATCAGTCTGTGGATGGTTCAACCCACTCCAAAGCAAGCAAGTTTTCTGGAATGCTGAAGGAATGCTGAAGAAGTCCAATCTCAGGCCACTGGGAACAGCAAGGCCCAAGATAACTGCCGCACACCTTTGACACTCAGCAGAAATCAGCAGTAACCAGTCTGTGAACGATTCAAGTCACCTCCAAAACAGGCCATCTGCTGGCAGGAATGCTGAACAAATCCAATCTCAGGCCGCTAAGAACAGCAAGGCCCAAGATAACTGCTGTGTGCTTCTGAATCCCAGCAGAAATCAGCAGGAATAAGTCTTTGGATGGTTTGACTCACCTCCGAAGCAGGCAAGTCCGCTGGCAGGATTGCTGAATAAATTCAATCACAAGCCACTAGGAACAGTAAGGCCCAAGATGACCACCATGTGCCTCTGACACTCAGGAGAAATCAGCAGGAACCACCTATGGACAGTTCAACTCACGTGAAGCAGAAATTTTTTTTGGCAGAAATTTTGCTGGCAAAAATGACATTACATTTTTTCATATGATATAGCTTATTTCTACCTTGTAAATTTATAGGCTGAAATATGGCCTCAATAAAATTCTTTTGCCCAAAGAAATTTCAATACCAAAATAACAAGACAAGTTATTCTGTCAGCCCGATTTACATCTAAAAACCAGTCAGCCAAGTTAGCTCTGAGTCACTGAAGTTCCTAGCCAGACACATAAATTTACATTTCTTTAACTTAGCTCTCTGCTAACACAAATAGCAGACAAGAAGCTTCAACTTTCTCATTGCTATCCTAAAGATCTGTAAAACTGATTTAGCTACAAAATATTCTCAGTATCCTCTTTATTATGATACTTCCTCCTTTATAACTCAGGACATCTTAGAAAGATCCTTTTCACCTGAGCTGCCTACCAGTCAGAGTTGTTCTGTGTATACTAACAGGCCTACGGTTAATGTTTCTGATTTTCTCAATCTCCCACTCTGTCATTACAGTAATTTCTTCCATGCCTAAGACTGTGGTTTTGCTCTATATATACTCCCAGCATGGAGATTAAATTTGGACACAGGTTTGCCAAAATGTGGGTCCCCATACAATCCATGTGTGTAGTCTCATTTCTTCAATATTATTCCATTGCCCTGTACATGTTCATCCACTTCCCTGACATAGAGTATTTCCCCACTAGAGATGGGGGACAAAAGCTGCTCCTAGTAGGAAGGGACACCCTATTTTTAAGGCAGGGGTTTTCCTTTCTAATCTGTGTTTGATGATTCTACCAGTGGTCCTCAAACTATGGCCCGCAGGCCACATATTGTATTTGTATCTGTTTTGTTTCTTCATTGCAAAATAAGATATATGCAGTGTGCATAAGAATTCATTCATAAGTTTTGTTTTTACTATAGTCAGACCCTCCAATGGTCTGTGGGACAGTGAACTGGCCCATGTTTATAATGTTTGAGGACCCCTGCATAAACAAAGAGTCCAAGGCTTCTGGCACCTGCTGAACAGTAGGGGACTTTCCCTCATCTTTGCCCTCCCCTGACGTGTCTCCAAGCCTTCTGGCGTCTGCTGATGGTAGGGGATTTTCCCCGTCTCCTCCCCTCCTCCAACCACATCTCTGAGGCTTCCGGAGCCTGCTGATGATAGGGGACTTTCCCCTGTCTCTGCCCCTCCCCCGACTGTGTCTCTGAGGATTTTGGTGCCTGCTGACATAGGGTACCTTCCCCCATCTCCGCCCCTCCCCTGACTGGCACCTGCTGATGGTAGGGGACTTTCCCCCATATTCGCCCCTCCCCGACTGCGTCTCTGAGGCTTCTGGCATCTGCTGATGGTAGGGAACTTTCCCCCATCTCTGTCCCTCCCCCGACCGCATCTCTGAGGCTTCCGGTACCTTCTGACATAGACATAAGGGGGCAAAAGGTCCGCCCCTCTCCTGATTGCATCGCTGAGGCTTCAGGGTATGGCAGACAGTAGGGGAACTTCCTCTGGGACAGGATAGGAACTACAGATGGGAGGGGCTTCTGGCAGAGGCCTGGAGGGGGCAGAGCTCTGCTGACTTCCACTTAGGGGAGGAGGACATGGGAGCCAGGCTCAACAGCGCCCTCCACCATTGTGGCCAGGTGTGGTACTGCACTGGCTGGCAACAAGAGGAGGCAGCAACTAATCAGGCTCTGCTAGAGGGCACTCTAGAGGCCAAACCTCAGCCAGCCCACCCAACAGTCCCACCCAGAGCCGCAATCCAGAGAAGGGGTGCAGCCCCACACCACAGGGAGAAAAATCAGGCCGAAATCAGAAGGTACTGCTGTCCAAGACACACTAATAAATGCAAAAAAGCATGGGTAGACTGAGGAGGACCCTAACAGCTGGAGATACTGAGAGAAGCCCAAGTAAGTTTCCAAGTCCACCAAAACGCACAGATCCAAGAGATGAAGATTTAAAAGCAGCCATGAGAAAGAAAATGCAAGCCATGGTGGGAGAAATGAGAGAATCGCTAGCCACCGAGTACAAGAAATACATGGAGAAACAAATTAGCCAAATTAAAGAAGATCTGATACAAAACACGAGAGACTCCATACAAAAGGAAATAAAGGAATTAAAAGACAGTTAAAAGCTATATGAGCAGAATCACAGAGTTGGAGAAGCACATCAAAGTACTTGAAGGAAAACTGCAAACATTAAATGACCAGGAAACCTACAAGGAAATGAGAGGCAAGGTACTGGAAGGAAAAGTCCAGTACTTACTATACAAAGACAAAAGAAATAATCTAAGAATTGTAGATATACCAGAGGAGGAAGAAAAAGGAAAAATGGAAGAACAAGTAGTCAGGAAAGTAATAGCAGAAAACTTACCCACCACCTAGAAAGAAGCTTCAGTGCAAATCCAGGAAGTGAAAAGAGTCCACAATAAAATAGACCCTAATAAACCAACACCAAGACATATAGTAATCCAAATGGCAAAAAAAAGAGAGAGAGAAAGATAAACTCTTTAAGCAATAAGGGAAAAAAACTCTCAAGTACAAAAGAAGGGACATAAGAATCAAACCAGATCTCCCATTTGAAACAATTCAAGCAAGAAGACAGTGGAATGAAATATTTAAACGACTTAATGAAAGAAATTTTCAGCCTAAAGTACAATACCCAGCAAAACTATCATTCATAAGATATGGTAGCCTAAAAACATTCTCAAACAAAAACGATCTTGCATTATTTGTGCAAAAAAAAATTGATTCTAAATAACCTACTCAGAGATGAACTACACAATCCAAACCCTCGATTGTAACAACAACCACCCTACAAAACACAAATGCACAACAGCCCTCTCTGTTGATAAGTTCCCTAAATGTTAATGGACTAAACTCTTCCATTGAAAGACACATAGTAGAGAACTGGATTAGAAAACATAAACCGGACTTCTGCTGCCTGCAAGAAACACACTTACAAGTACAGGACAGGCATAAACTTAGAATAAAAGGATGGAAATCAATCTTTCAGGCCAATGGAAAACAAAAAAGAGCAGGGATAGTCATTCTTATATAAAACCAAATTCCATTCAACCTCAAGAAAGTGATCAGAAAAAGAGGGTCATTACATACTAATCAGGGGTACACTAGATCAAGAGGTATTAACCCTGATCAATATTTATGCACCTAATGTAGAGTCAACAAAATATCTGAGGCAGTTGCTCAGTAACCTGGAGAAACACATAAAGGGAAATGTGATAGTAGTAGGAGACGTTAACACTCCACTATCCCCACTGGAGAGATCCACCAAACAGAAAAAATAGCAAAGAAATAAGAGCCCTAAATAAAAAATTAGAAGATCTAGGGGTAATAAACTTATATAGGGCCCTCTGCTCCCAGAAAACAGAATACACATTCTTCTCATCCAGAATAGACCATGTCTTAGGATACACTATATACTACACTATATACTACACTATAAATACTACATATACTGGTGTACTATAAATGCTAGTATACTTAGTATACTAGTAGACAAATCTATGTTTAGAGTTCATGTAAACAAAATGCTCTGGGGTCTGTCAGTTTTGACTCCTCAGCCCCCCCCCATATGCACTAGTAATTCCCTCTGATACTGTCCCTTTTTGCATAGGCACATCAAAATGGGAAAATAGTTGCAAACATGTTATTAACTAATAGAGATGGGAACACAAAATTATTTATACTGCAGAGGGACCTTACACCCTAGGGCCTAGATACTTAATGACTTGGCTTAGACTCCAGTTGATTCAACAATGACTATTCACTATTCACCCCCTGAACTGAGGATTTCACTTATGGAAACAAACAAGATTTTCCACATCAGCAATAAAAACATAAATTCTACCAAGAAAGGCCTTACTACCACCACAGCATAAACATACTCTGAAAACAGTTCTTATATCACCCTGACAACCAGGCAATAGCAATAGTCTGCTTTTAGGTCAGAATTCTCTGAAATGTTAACAGATGGAGATATGGAACTAGAAGACACAACACACTACACCGGACCTGTACAGAAACCAGGATCTATAAGGATCTAGAAGCCTGACAGCAACAACTATGAAACTGAAGAACTGACCACTGAGAATACTAGGGATTTGGACAACCATGTATGCCTGGAACCTTGAGTTGGTGTTATACCAAGGTGCTCTGGAGGTAAGATCTCCCTGTTTTTTAGGCCAAAGGTGTTTATTTCCAATTTCTTCTATATTTTGCTGTGCCTATGCAAATGACAATTGCCACACACACATTTTTTAATGTATTTCCCATCTCTGGAGAAAAAAATGGGTATATGCTAAATCTTCAGCTCTTGCATTAACAACTTTATAACTGATACAAGAAGTTTCACAAATATAACTGCTAATGAATTCTCTCCCCTTCTTCCATTTTTTTAATTCTTTGTTTCTTTCTATTTTTTAATAACTTTGCTTTCTGTCATCCTGAAACAAATGTATTATGATCATTTATGTCAGCAATGTGATAATTTTTTAAATAAATAATTAAAAAAACAAAAGACATTTAAAAAAGGAAGCATTAACAAAATTAAAAAAGCACGCTAATAAGTGAGCAAAAAATTTTAACTTTATCCCACAGTTAAGGCTTTATCCCCTTGACATTTTATTAAAAATAATGCAAGAAAAGATGACAATTTAGCAACCTAGAAAAGTGTTCAGTGAGAAGTATATAGAATAAAGTAGAACATGCCTGAGATTGTTTCCAGTTTACCAACATGGAGGAGCCCAGAGCTCACAGAGTCTCCATTTGCAAAGGTGAAAGACTGAATGTCAATGTTGTTGCCTCAAAATCTATGCCAGCATCACCATTAAAGACAGAGCTATAGATCCTGTGTCAGTCACTGGTCAGATATGCAACCCTAGATAATATCTGCATTTTATCATGCCCAGATGTCATGCTATAAAAGAAGTTGAATCTAGGACCATAGAGATAGTATAAAGGTTAAGACTTGCACTTGGTAGACCCCAATTTGATCTGCCACATTCTTATAAGACAAGCATATAGGATACAATAATAATATAATTTATTTTATGAGTTATATATAAAATATCATATTAGTTAGCAAAAGTAAAGGTGTAGTAATATTAATATCATTTATATGGGTTTTTTTTTTCAGTTTTTGGGTCATTCAAGGCAGCACTCTGGGGTTACTCCTGGCTCTGCACTCAGAAATTACTCCTAACAAGCTTGTGAGACCATATGGGATGCCTGTGATAAAATGCAGATTGGCAGTGTGCAAGGCAAACACCTGCTGTGCTATTGCTCATCATTGATATGTTTAATGTTCTCTAACTTCAGTAATTTTCAGTTCTACTATTTTCAGCTTTCTTGTAGTTCTCACTTCTCTCAACATATGATTGTTCAATGACAGGTTTTCATCTTCTCACTGTAATGTAAAGTTATAGAATCCAGAGTATTATTATTGTTGTTGTTATTTTATTCCTATTATTGAATAACATTTTACAAATATATCCTTAAAATGTAAAATAGCATGAAAATTATTTTAGGCATCAAAGATATTAGCTCATTTCATTAGACTACACTTTGCTATAATCTTTCAGGCAATGGGTCTTTGGATTTATAGCCCATTTTCTATGTATTGTGCTGACTTTACAATGTATTGAAAAGATAAGGCTCTATTTTCTTACTGTGACAAGTATTTAATGAGCCTTATCACTGGTGCTGTGGGGAATGCAGAATATAGAACAGGGCTCTACCTTGCAGAACCACCTTCAAAGATGCATCTGCAGGTTTATGGCATAAGAAACCTTGGTTATTTTTGGGTCTGGGGGGTGGGCCATACCTGGAGGTATTCAGGGGTTACTCTTGGCACAGCACTAGGATATCATTCCTGGTGGGTTCAGGGATTTGAGTTGGATCCTAGGTGGGCCACATGCAAGACTAGTGCTCTAACTACTATATGAATGCTCTAGCCCCAAATAAGAGACTTTGTCACAAGAGGCTCTGAATAAAGAATGATCAAGAACCAATGTGGAGTTTGAACCTATATATACAGGCAAATGCCTCAGAGGAACTTTGAGTTGAGATTGCGCTTGCAGGCCATGTGGAGAACAGAAGAGTTATGGCTAGGAAGCAGTGTATCTGCCATGCTTTGAACACCACACTTTAGGACAGGGATATGCAGAATTAAGATGGTATCTATCTTCAAGTGATTTGTCCAGAAGGCACACAGCCTTCTTGTGCCTCTAGGTCCTGAATAATTTCATGATTTCTACACCATGACTCCTAATAATCCTATGACTTCTATGGAGATTTCCTGCTATCAGATATGCTGAGTTAGAGGCTCTCTACAAGGTGCAAACAAACCTATGTGAAGATATACAGGGGCTCCTCATAAAAAGGAGGGGCCAGTGAAAATAGATACAAATGGGCAGGAGCTGGCCAGTGGCATCCTGACTCTTTTTGGATCTCTAAGACTAAGTGACTGTCATTGGGGTAAAGCTTGTTGAAACAGTGGTTTTCAATGATAAAAAGTGACTGAACAGTGATGACTTTATGTGAACCTCAATATGTAACAACAGAAAGAAAAAATGAAAGCAGAATTTTCTCTTTTTGTTCCCTCATGCCCTTCTCACTTTCCTCCATTTCCTGCCCTCTTGAATGTTACCCTTTTTATTTCTGAATGATTAGATTTCTGTCTCCATTTTTGTCAGTGTTTTATATTTTACATGGTAAATATAAGAAAATTTAAATTTTAAAATCCATATTAAGGTTTTAAAAAGCATTTTACCAATTGTTCTTGAATGTTTTAATAGATTAATTCATTTTGCTAGTTGTAGAGGTCTTGTGGTGTCTGGGGTCAAACCCAGATCCTGTGTCTACCAGGATTCTGCTATAACACATGAACTACCTCCATAGCAGAAGTTTTCAAATTCTTCCTTTTAAAATACAAGATTTGGGGCCAGAGCAATAACACAGTTGACATCTTTGCCTTACATGAGGCCAAACCAGGTTTGATCCCTGGGATCGCATATGGTCCCCTAATCCTACCAAAAGTCATTTCTGAGTGCAAAGTCAAGAGTAACCTCCAGGCACCTCCAGATGTGGTTCAACCTCTCCCCTAGTATATGGGTTCTGAGATTAGAATAAAAACACAGCAGATCCAGGGCACTTGCCTTGTATAAGGCCAACCTAGTCTAGAACCTTGATATCCTATATGATTCTTAGAGATCCACCAGGAATGATCTCTGAGTACAGAGTGCGGAGTAATCCCTGACAACTGCCAAGTGTAGCCCCCCCCAAAAACAAACATATACATATACTATATATATACATATACTATATATATAGTTATATAGTTTCTGAGGTACAGAAAAGCTATTTGATAAAAACTATGTTAACATCTAAGTTTCTTTTTTGCTTGTTTGTTTATTTTTGGACCACATTCGGCAGTGCTCAGGGGTTACTTCTGGCTATTTGCTCAGAAATAGCCCCTAGCAGGCACAGGGGACCATATGGGACTCAGTAATTCGAACCAACCACCTTAGGTCCTTGGACTACTGCTTGCAAGGCAAACGCTGCTGTGCTATCTCTCCAGCCCCAACATCTAAGTTTCTGATCAGATTCAAATGTTATATTCTGATAGCGTGGAATACAGTTTGGTTATTATATCTGTCTAGCACATTTACAATTTTATTGCTAATATATATTCTGCATGATAATCTGCAGCAAGTATTATTACTACCATATTTTAAAAATAAAGGTCTTATTGTGGCAATATTAAGTTGATATGTAAGAACTTGGAAAATATTTTAGCTTTATTTTTTCTTCTTTTTAAGCAATGCTTTTGGTTTTTATAAAGACCTCAATTACATTTTATTTTAGCATTCATAACACAGAAAAATAGAAAAGTGAAAGAAAACCAATTAACTCTGTTTTTTAGTATTTGTCAAGAGCTCACAGCTACTGTGTCCATACTACAGCATATCCAAGCCAGGTAAGTCCTAGAGGATTATGCATTCAGTCTCCCCATAAACATCTTGAGCACCCACCATGATCAAGCAGCAGTGGGGTTCATTCCAGGAACAAGTTTTTATTGAAATGTAATTCTAGCTGTCTTGAAAAGCAAGAAGTCCTAGATCATGCTGGTTCTGAGAAATGAATTCAGAAGGCGGTCTAGTTACACTCTAGTACTATCTTTGTCACAGTTTGTGCAAACCTGAGGATGTCCCTTAACTTCTTTATGCTACATGCAGCTTCTCTAAGTTGAGAATAATAATGTTATAAGCATCATTGGTTTGTGATGGGAAACAACTTAATTCCTTGCATATAATAGAAATGATATTATTACCATTGTTTGGTGTACTTGATGCCTATTTTAAGTTTTATGCACATGCCTTACTATCTAAAAGAAAGAAATGGTGATAGAAATAATTACTTTAGAAAATGGTAACACTTCAGAGCTGATAAATAGCTGATTAGTTACTGATCCAATGTCCACCAATGTTTAAGGGTCAACACAAGAACACAGAACAAAAGAAACACAGAATACAATAATTAGCAAATTTCTCAGCTCTATTAAATCCAAAGCTTTATGATTCCATGATTGATATTCGTTCAGTGGATGGCCAACATGTTCATTTACTTACTGGATATAAGCATTCTTTTTACCAAACACTGAGCTGAATGCAAGTGGTACCTTGCAGATGTCTGCACAAACAAGGGCACACACAGCAGACCCCTATGTCTATGCCCTGATAACACTAGGTGGATCTGAGGACTGTGTCTTGGTACACACAGTGGAACCCAAGAAACAGAAGGCCAAATCAGGCTTATGATGGGAAATGGAAACAAAGATTCTGAGAGATCTCTTTGTCAAGACACTGGGCAGAGAGAGGAAAGAGTAACCAAACCACAAATACAAAAGACAGGGGGGTTAAATGGCACTGGGTTTGGTATTTCACAGTGTGTCATTGTGACTGCTTAGAAATGATCCATAGGGAATAAATTAAGTGGAAATTTCAGGACTGTTAAAACTTAGTGGAAGAAGTAATGTTATATTTCACAGAAATAAGAACTCCCACGTGGATCAAGAGGAGTTGTTGTGTGCCAGGAAGATGGATGAATTGTGAATTGGAAGTGGAGGGGGCATGAGTTAATTCAGTAAAACAATTGGTCATTTTCAGTCTTGCCACTGAAATCATAGAAACAGTTTTGGGCAGAGGCAAATTAAGATCTGAATTAGGACATGGATCAGACGGAGATGATTCCCTCTTTCACCCTATACCAAAGCCCTTCTGGATAGCAGGAATTCAACTCAGAATAACACACAATAGTATCAGCAACAGGTCAGCAGACCAATAAGGACATTACTACTGGATCCAAAGCCAGTGAGGAACAAAAGTGGCCAAGGACAGATCAACAAGCACCAGAAACAGCAAACTGGACCAGTGTGGAACGAGCATAAGGCATAAAGACTTGGAATTCCTACATGGGCCATCAGAAGGAAGTAGTGAGGTTTACACTATACAATCAAAACCTCTAACATCAACTTCTGGAGCCATGCACTGATTTCACACAAGAACGATGTGGGATCTGATCAAAACATGTTACTATAGTTGAAACTAGAATTAAGATACAACCTGTGTACAACTGTCTTATTCTAAGGACATAAAATGTATCTTAAAATGGGATCCAAGTGGACTGGAGCAAGAGTAGAATGTGTAGGTCACTTGCCTTGCATGTGGTCAACTTACATTTGCCCAACCTGTGGGGCAAGTTATTCGTGGTGTGGGGTGGATTCAGCCTGTGGAAAAAAGAATGGGTGGGAAAGAAAGGGACCGAGTCAAATGGGAGTCTGATCAAGGTCCAAATTTATTAGCCAGCAGGCTCTTCTTATATTCAGAAACTTTCAGGGGAGGAGGGTAGGCAGGATGGAACAGCCCACATGACAAACAGCTTTACAAAGAACATCTTGTGGTTAATCTCTATAAGCCAGGCATGTAACTCCTTGCGTACCTCCTATCTGTACATTCTGGTACAAGATTGGTCTGTTCTTTACTTAGAATGTGCTGAAGCATTAAACTGTCACTAGCTTTCTAAAATGTTTAACAGAGGGTCTCGAGAATTTTTCCTTTGGCTCCAAGGCTTAAATAATGGCCAGTGCTTCAGGTCATGTACACATGTCACACAAGAACAATTGTCCTGTTAGACTCCATCTTGGCTCTGGCTCCCCACACACATTTAATCCCTGGCATGACACATATAATGTTCCTTTAGTCTACCAGGAGTGATCCCTGAGCACAGCACCAGAATTAAGCTATGAACATTGCTGGAAGTGACCCAAAACCAATAAAAGTAAAGGGGGAATGGAATCAAAGGACAGGAAAAACAAAAGTGTCAGGTGACCTTGACATTAGATCTGAAACCATAAGGTATATAGAACAACACATGGGTAAAACACTATGACATTGAGACTAAAGGCATCCTCAAGGAGAAAACAGCACTCTCCAAACAAGTAGAAGAGATAAACAAATGGGACTATATTAAGCTGAAAAGCTTCTGCACCTCAAAGGAAATAGTACCTAGGATAAAAAAGCTACCCACTGAATGGGAGAAACTATTCACCCAATACCTATCAGATAAGGGGCTAATATCTAAGATATACAAGATACTGACAGGCTCAACAAGAAAAAAAAATCTAACCCATCAAAAAATGGGGAGAAGAAATGAACAGAAACTTTCTCAAGGAAGAAATACAAATGGCCAAAAGACACATGAAAAAATGCTCCACATCACTAATCATCAGGGAGAAGCAAACCAAAACAACAATGAGGTATCATCTCACACTACAGAGACTGGCACACATCACAAAGAACAAGAACAATAAGTGCTGGTGGGGATATGGGAAGAAAGAAACTGCCATTTACTGCTGATGGGAATGTCGTCTAGTCCAGCCTTTATGGAAAATAATATGGAGATTTATAAAAAAAAAACTGTAAATTGAACTCCCATATGATCCAGCTATACCACTTCCAGGGCTATACCCCAGGAACACAAAAACACAACACAGAAATGCCTTCTTCACACTTATATTCACTGCAACACTATTTTCAATCGCCAGAATCTGGAAACAACCCAGATGTCCTACAACAGATGAGTGGCTAAAGAAACTGTGGTATATATATATATATGCATCCATCAGGAGAGAGGCAATCATATACATGGATGGATATGGAATTTATTTTGTTAAGTGAAATAATTCAGAGGGAGAGATAGACACAGAATAATATCACTCATCTATGTGTTTTAAAATAAATAAAAGACAGTATTGTAATAATACCCAGAGACAATAGAGATGAGGGCTGGAAGGGCCAGCTCTTGATATGAAGCTCACCACAAAGAATGGTGAGTGCAGTTAGAGAAATAACTACATTAACAACTATCATGACAATGTTGATGAATGAGATAAGTAGAATGCTTGTCTCAAAAACAGGCAGGGTTTTGGGGAGTATGGAAATGGGGGGTACATTGGGGCATTGGTGTTATTTTTATAACTGAAACCCAAGTGGAAACATATTTGTAATCATGGTGCTTAAATAAAAATATTATTTTATAGAAAGGAAAAATAAAAAAAATGGATTTTTAAAATCCTACATGTGTCGAGTACATTCCAGATTAGAGGCCAGAACACAGGTTGGCAGATGAAGGATTCTTACCAACATTCACAGACCAAACAGATGCTCAGGAAACTCTGCAGGAGAGAGAAATAAAAATCTTCACTTTTAAATGCTAAATGAAAAGCAGGTGGCCTTTTTGAAAAATATGACCTAATGGGAAAGTGAAACTAATACAAAACTATCTCACCTAAAGATCACACACATAATGAACTATTAGTCAAAATAATGGAGACAGTAACAAAAGAGCATGAGAATAACGTAAATATAAATTACATGCACGTGATGTCTGTAATTATAAGTAGAAAATAGACACCTCAATAAAAACATATAAAGTTTAAATCAAAATTGCTCAATCTGTCCTACCATCATTTCAGAGAAGAAATTATTCAGCAACCCCCTTTAAATATACCTTATTTAACATTAAAGAAACAAAAAGCCCTCCAACTGTACTAGATGTTACCCAGCTGTCCGTAGGCTGTTTTATTAGCTTCATGGAGGGAGAGTAATAATTTCTTGAGGTAGTTAGCCACTTTGGAAAACAGTAATTTAAATATACAATGCCACTCTTGAATAGCTAAATTAAAAAAAGAAAACTGAAAGGTATTAAAGTGCTATGTATTTGATACTATCAGCAACAGTACTGTAATTATATATACACACATAAATAAATATTTAAAAGAAAAAGTACCTCTAGTAGAAGCACTGGTAATTCAGAGGCAAATGGAGGGTGGTGGACATTGGTGAAGTGATTGGTATTGAAACATTATCTGCCTAAAACCCAATTATCAATAACTTTGTAATTTGACAATGATTAAATTAAAACATAATAAAAATAAAAGAAAATAAAATATTTTTAAAAGAGAATTTATGGCTCATCATAGTCAAGAGGTTATTGCTCAGAGTGCTCCTTCAGATGTGTGTACCTCAGGGTTGTAGATGAAATATAGTGTTACTTAGACTTTGACAGTGAAACAACCCATCTATCCAGAGTTGTAGAAAGTTTTAATCTCAACATTGACCTACATATTAGATAAAAGGTAGATTTATAAGCTAGAGCATATCAAGAAATTACATAAAACATAAAATTAGATAGTAAATCACATATTTTCTAACTTTTGTTGGTAATGAGATAGACACTGTTATTACAAGAAATTGATCCAATCAATAGAGAAGTTGCAACTCCAAAACAGCAGGAAAGGGTGTGTAATATTAATTTAGCAATGACTAACTTATGTCAGTTCTGCATAAAACGCAATGGTAGGGCATTTGCCTTGCAAGTGGCTGACCCAGGACCAATTGTGGTTTTAATCCCAGCATCCCATATGGTCCCTCATACCTGCCAGAAACAATTTCTGAGCACAGAGCGAGGACTAACCCCTGAGCACTGCTGGTTGTGGCCCAAAAAACAAAAACCAAAAAATTTTTTAAATGCTTTGCCTATGGCTACTGATAAGCAAACAAAAACAGACCCCAAAATAATAGAGGACATAATAATTGAGATGAAGGACATATTATAAACAGACATTCATGGAAACATTTCCTAGCTTTATAATGTATCTTTAGATAAAAATGCAAGCAGAGACAGTAATTGGAATAACAGAGGACAGAGTTGAGCACTATCATAATAGCTAGAAATTAGGGAGGTGGGACTCAGGTAAGACTCAAATAGCATGGCATTCTTTCAAATCCGTTACCACAATAGAGTCCATACCAAGGGAGAATACAAGAAGCCAAGATGAATACAGTGTCATGAGGAAGAAGTTTCAATAGTTTCCTAGTTCTGGGAAAACAGTTTTCAAGTTAATTTCCATTCAGTTGTTTAACTCTGGTGAATCTCATAAATAGCATGAGGACTTTTAAGTGAGTCCAGGGTCAAGAAGCATTTACCTTATGATTAGAATATAAGCCAAGCTATTAGTTTTTATGAAAAACAGTATAGACCATTCCTTAAAAAATCAATGGAAGATGTCCCTCACCCAAACTTCAAAATATACTGTAAATCTGTTGTCACCAAAATTATTGGGTACTGGAATACATACTCAGACTAATGAAATAAAGAATCCAGACACAGAGCTTTAAACATATAAACAGATAGTCTTTGATAAATAAGTAATAAGTATAAAATGGAGCAGAGAAATCTTCTTCAACAAATGGTGTTGGGAAAATGGGTTTATTACACTAAATAAAAAGAACTCAACCCCCTTTCTAACACCATTCACAAAAGCCAAATAAACACTAATTAAAAACCCCAATTTCACACCTGACTTTATAAGTTATATTAAATAAATATAGAACACTTCATAGTATTTAATCCAACAATACTGTTAATAATTCAATGCCATCGACAAAGAAAACAGATGCAAAGATAAACAGAACTGCATCAAGCTGAGAAGCGTATGCACCACAAAAGCAATGATGACTCATCTAACAAAGGGTTAATAACTAAGATATTTAAATCACTTGTGGAGCTCTATAATAAAAAGATAACCAAGTTATCAAAATATGGAAGAAAAAGATTAATAGAACTTATATATGGTATAAGGTATATGAAAATTTGCTCTACATCACTTATCATCAGGAAGTAAAAATCAAAACTTTATATGAGTGAAACTAGCACACTAATGATCCAAATAACCAGTATTAGTGTGAATGTGAAGAAAGGTAGCCTTATTCACTGCTGGTCAGAATGTAGACTGATCCAATAATATATACTACATCTCCAAGGACTACAAAGTGACCTTTAACAATCCCACTCTTGGCATATATTTAAAGGGCTCAAAAATTCTATTTAAGGAAAGACAAATGTACAAATGTACTTCTATGTTCATTGTAGTGCAATAGTCCAAATCTGGGAATAACACATTTGTCCAAGAACACAGTTGATAAAGAAGCTATATGCACAAATATAATGGACATAATACATAAATACAACTCATCTATAAAAAAGACAAAATCTTGCAATTTTCTGCTATGTAGATGGAAATGGAGAGTATTATGCTGAAGGAAGTGAGTCAAAAGAAGAGGAAGAGGTATGATCTTTCTCATGCGGGATATATATATATATATATATATATATATATATATATATATATCATGCGGGATATATAGGAACACAGGAGGGGAATAATAATGCTCGAAAGCTATAGAAACCAAGAAGTTGTCTTCAGTAGAGAATTTACTATAGAAAAGAAAGAAGCAGGGGAGGAGGCAGTTAGATTGGTTTGGTTAAGAGTGGGAGCAGGACACTGGAACAGTAATTGCAGTCTGGTAGAGGATGTAATCTTATACACAATACTCCCCCATTTACAGTGTTGTAAAAAGCAGTGACCGAAATAAAAGAGTATAGCTTCCCTATGAAACATAATTTCACTTTTTGACATCTGTCCAGAGAAAACAAAGAAACACCAGTAATTAAAAGAGTTATATTGTGTGTATATATGTGTATGTATGTGCACATATGTGTATATATTAATTGTAGCACTAAAAATAGGGGAGACTGTGGGGTTCGGCTTCCCCTTCAACAGCCTTTCCTTTCCTTCCTCCCAGACTTCAGGGTTATCCATGGGCCCCTGCCCAGGGAGACAACAAGGTGGGTGCTGAGGAGTTTAAAGGGGATCCCGGACTTTCCCTAACCCCCACCCTGCACAAGAGGGGTAAGGGTGGGGAGCAGGCTGATAAACTTCCAGCTTCCAGCATAATTAAGAAACTAACTTCCTCTCTGGGATCAGATGACTTGACCAGCTCCAGGCTGAAGGCCCCTTTGCCAAGCTTAGGGGAGACTGCAGGGTTCAGCCTCCCCACCAACAGCCTTTCCTCTCCTTCCTCCCAGACATCAGGGCTATCTCTGGGCCCCAGCCCAGGGGGCCAGCAAGGTGGGTGCCGAGGAGGAGGAGACCCTAGGTTTCCCCAACCCCCACCCTACACAAATAGGGCTGTCTTGGAGAAGTCGCTGGCAACTTTTTTTTTTTACCAGTGTCCATTCTCAAACTGTGTAGGGGCTAGTGCCCCCGTGCATAAAGTATAGATGGTTTAATAGTATATCATAGGGTTTCATCTATGTTTACAATATTAAAAATATCTATATTATATACTTTTTTCCCCCATTGGCTCATCACCTTACAGTCTCATTTCTTGTCCTTTACTCTCATCCCCACTGCCTATTACCCAACATTTAACCATTTTTACCCTTAGTTCTTCACTCCTTATGAAGCAGATCATTATCCTCACTCAAGCCAGCTGCCAACAAGCTCCCAAAGTGAAAAAATAGACTCTCAGCCTGAGAAAAAACCAACACTCTGTTCCTATTAATCCACTCTCAGCGGCCTCCTATCCTCCACCTTCTTTCACTATGTACTTGTGCTGGTTACCATACTCGATTTCTGAAAAGCCCCTACTCAAAGATATTTTCTGATACAGGACTGCTGGGAGTTGTTTGCAGACTCCAGATGGCCAAATCATAGACCAAAGTGGTGTCCCAGATTCAACACCCTCCCCCTGACTCTTTCTAAAGACATAAAAGGGATATGTGTATCGTCTTTGTATATCTTAGATGTATCCCCTTAACATCTATAACTCTTTTTTGAATATCCTCTTATATAGTAACAATTTTGACCACTGCCCCCCCCCTTTGGGATCTGTTCAATAAGGAATTTTGATACAAGAGTCTCTGTTTAGAATTCATGTTAGAACCAAGTTACGTGGAATGTTGGACTTGTTCCCTCGGCCCCCAGACGCACCAATAATATCTTGTGGCATTGTTCCTCTTTTGCATAGACGCATTAAAATGGGAAAATATTACATATGCAAATAAGTTTTTATTTAATAGAGATAGGAACACAAATTTTGCATTGCACTTAGGCTTTATACCCTGAACACTGGCATAATGACTTGGCTCAGGCCTCAGAAAAATGGGCATTGCCCATACACCTCTGAACAATGGATATCATCTGTGAAAGCAACCACAATTGTCTATAACATTAACAGAAAGCAAACCTCTACCAGGGCAGACCCTACCACTGCTCTGGCATTGACTTACTCCAAAGAGTGCTTTCTTAACAATCAGACACCTTAGCAACAGCAACAACCTGCTTGTAGGGCAGGGCTCTCCACATCTAATGGTGAGGTAAAATTAGAGGACACACCACATCAGCCTGACTTTGATGAAGTAAATGCACAGAACCAGAATCTTTAACTACAGGAACCTGACACCAACAACAGCTAATGTGCAAAAAAGTTTCAACAGGACCATAGAGAATGACTCAGGGGTTGGGCAGCCTGATATGCCTCAAGCCCAGAGTCGGTCTTATGCCAGAAAACTGCAGGGGTGGGGCCTCCTTATAATTAGGCCAAGGTTTTTTTTTTCGTTTTCCCCATATTTTGCAGGGCCTATGCAAACAATAGCAATTGCCACTCTCTCACCCACCGTTACTACTATATTTTTTAAACACTTGTTGTTTAAGAAAGAAAGGAAAATAACAGTGTACTAAACTTAAAAAAAAATAACTGTAGTAAAATGCCTGTCTCAAATACAGGCAGAAGATGAGAAGGAGGGAGGGGGGCATTGGTGGTGGGAATGTTGCACTGGTAAAGGGGGGGGTGTTCTGTTTATGACTGAAACCAAACTACATTTATGTTTGTAATCATGGTGCTTAAATAAAAAATTTATATTAAAAAAGAAACATTGTGATTGAATTTAGAAAAAAAGTCATTGAAAATTAAACATAGAAAATAAAGATAAAGATGTGTGATCTTCAGTTATATGTAGAATTGTACCCAGTGCTCTTATTTATTATTTGAATTGTAAATGAGAAAAGCTGGGGCATAAAATATTTGATGATATAAGGTCTGAATACTCTCCAAATTCACTGGAAAATATAAATGTATAGATTCAAAAAGTTCAGCAAAATCCAGATAACAAAAATGCAAATGAAAGCACATCAAAAGAAAAATATGCCAATAACCAAAGAGAAAAGGAAAATGTGAAAAAGTCAGCAATGAAGTGCATGCTTCCTTTGTTCACACTGGAAAAGGGTAAGAATAAGGGTTGACTTTTCATTAAAAAAAGCAACCTGGAAGATAGCACACTTACTTTTTTTTAAGTACTGACAGAAATTTAAAAAATATGACAACCTAATGTTTTATATACAGCAAAAACAAAGAAAACACCTTCAGTAAAAGTGAGATTAATATATTAAAATATAGATAAAAGTAATTCTAACAAAAGGCTTTCATGGCTGAAAATGGCTGATAACACAGATAGTCCTATGGGAAGTAATGTGTATCAACAGACAAACACATACCACTGACATGATTGTTTTATTATTTAAAATTCTATAAGAAAGTATTCTGGGATTATGTAACATGTAGAATAAATACAACAACATTAACACAAAGAGAGATAAAGAAATAAATGAAATAATCGAATTATATGTGAATTATAAATAGTACAATTTTAATTCATGGCAGTCTGTAATTAATTAATTAAGAATAGATTGTCTTTTACTCCAAACTATAAAGACTATTTAAAAATAATTTGAAAACTTAAAATATAATCATGAATATATTCAATCTACATGAGGAAGATGAGAAATAAGGAAAATAATAAAGATAGCAAAAAGAAAAACTTGTTGTTTTTTCTTATATAGCAACTTACTAAAATGGACAAAATGTTCTTTTTTAAAGGCAGAAATGGGCAAACTAGAGAAAATAGCAGGAACCATCTTTTGGCTATTTATAAGATAGGCATTTTGAGTAAAAAGACACAAAAGTACAAGTGTAAAATGAAAATAGCAAGTATCAATTAAGCTATAAGAAAGTCATATTGGGCTTATTTATAGTGAAAACAACCTCAACACAAAAAATTCTATGAGATAATGGCAATTTTTTTATGATAGAGGTAGCATTCTACAAGAATTGCTCATCACAAAATAAAAAAATGCTTTTCAATTGGTAGTAGTGAAATCTTACAATGCTTACAAAATTGATGAACTGAATTATGGATACCAGAACAAAATAACTGAAAGCATAATTCTGAATGAAATAAACCAGACTGCTTGAGTGAGATATCACTGCATTTACTTAAATATCTGTGACAGGAGAAATTATTCTGTGTTTCTGAAAATCTAGGAATGATTTGTCTGGAGATTTTGACCAAAGGTGAAAATTCTATAGTAATGAAAATATTATCTTCTGTAGAGGTATTTGTTAGATGTCAGAAACACTAAAATATGCAGTTAAGAAAGGCGGGGTGGGGACATACCGGTGGTAGGTAGCAGTAAGGCATCTATCTGCCTTGCCAGCGCTAGCCTAGGATAGACCATGGTTCAGTGCCCCTGCGTCCCATATGGTCCCCCAAGCCAGGAGCAATTTCTGAGCGCATAGCCAGGAGTAACCCCTGAATGTCACCAGGTGTGCCCCCAAAAAAGAAAGAAAGTGTGTGACTGTACATAAAGTAAGCCTCAGTGGAAGTTCAATTTTAAAAATTGTTCTCAGAAATATTTTGTTGTGTTTTGTTCAGTGGTTACACCTAGCTCTGCACTCATTTAATTACTCCTGGAAGTGCTAAGGAGTTATATGGGCTGGCTGCGTGCAAAGTAAGCTCCCTTCCTATTTCTCTAGGCCTTCTCAGACTTCTTTAAAATAAAAAGTGTACACAAATATTCAAGATTAAGTGAACTGTCTTCTTTGGAAAAAAAAAAACCTGATATAAGAAAAAGATGAGAAGGACTGAGGAGATTGTAACATGGATATGGCATTTCCCTTGGACAAAGTTAAGCTGGATTTGACTCTGGCACTCCACAAGCTTCTTAAGCCTAACATGAGTGATCCCTGAATGCAAAATCAGGAGGAAGCCCTGAGAACAGCTGGGTGTGGCCTAACAACAAAGAAAATGAGAAATACTTGGAGGAAAAGGAACATCACATATATACCAAACCTACCATAAAAACAAAGGCAGGTTTTCACTACCCAAATCTAGTTGGAATCATGTCAAAGGAGATTTTCAAATAGATGAAGAGGCTTTTACTGGAAGATGATTTTAAGAATAAAACATAGCAAGCTCATGTCTATGGCCATACCACCCTGAATGCGCCTGATCTTGTCTGATCTTGGAAGCTAAGTAGGGTCGGGCCTGATTAGTACTTGGATGGAAGACCACTCAGGAATACCAGGTGCTGTAGGTTGGGGGCCCAATAGATAGTACAGTGTTAGGGCATTTGCCCTTGCACGCAGCCAACACAGAACGGACCCCAGTTCAATTCTTAGCATCTCATATGGTCCCCCGAGCCAGCCAGGAGCGATTTCTGAGTGCAGAGCCAGGAATAAACCCTGAGTACCACTGGGCGTGACCCATAAACCAGAAGAAACAAAGAATATAGCAAATATAAAACTAGGATGAGACTTTAAGTGCTTGAATATTTATTATCTAGATATACAAAATCAGTTCTTAGAATTATGAGAAAAATATAAATAGTATTTTAAAATTTTCAATATTTCCTATCAATCTTAGGTAAGTATAAATAATAAAATATTATTATGTAATATTTGTCACAAAGATGCACAATTTTCAAAAGTAAAAGTAAATGGTACATTTTTAAGCCAAGGTTTTAAATGCTGAGACAAAACTCAAAAGAAATAGCCAGAAACAGAAATATAATTGAAATTTTTAATAGAGCCTTTAATAGAGCAAGTAAACAAAAGTGAGTTGAGTAATATTTTAATAGGATGTATTTTATGGTTAACTATATTTCAAATTCTATATAAGTGCTGCTTCTTCCTTTCATGAGCCAACAGAACATTTAAAATGATTGCTCATATTTCAACCCATAAAAAACACCAATAAATCCCTAAATTCAACCACATTCACTGCAATTTACTACTATCCCCCTAAAATCAATAACAAAAGTTATTTCTTAAGTTGATTTATTAATATATACACCTTCAGAACATTTTCCAAAATAACAAACATGACTTGGTTCTTTATAGTGCAATTATTACACAACACAAAGAATGAATTTGGAACATATAACAAAAGAACAAAAGGACTCCATTCAAGTGGTAAAATAGTTGTTATGGATATCAAAATTAAAACTCATATCCACTAAATTGATTCATTGCTGATTCATTGATTAATTCTGATATTAATGCAAACTTTTTTACACATAAAAATGAGGGTATCTTGGGCCAGAATGGTAGCACAGTGGTAGGGCTTTTGCCTTCCACATGGCTGACCCAGGAAGGACCAGGGTTTAATCCCTGGCATCCTATATGGTCCCCTATACCAGGAGCGATTTCTGAGCACAGAGCCAGGAATAACTCCTGAGCACCATCAGGTGTGGCCCAAAAACAAACAAACAAAAAATATCTAATTAAAATTATGGCATTACCTAATTCTGATATACCTACCAGACATATATATATATATATATATATATATATATATATATATATATATATATATACCTTTCAGACAGGAAGTCAATTTCTTGTTAGTGCCTCAAATTTTGACATATCTAATTTCTAATTTCAAAGTTTGAGAAGTCTAGTAAAGGTGAGACTACAGTAATGTTCATGGTCCATTGATTATGTGGTGGATTTTCAGTGAGAAAGAAAGAAAATTCTCATTACTTGTACTTCTTAAGGATAATATCACTTACATGTAGTATTTAATATAACTGCAAGAAAGAATGCAGTTGTTTAATATGGGCTGGCTAGAAAACTCTTGGTCCAAGAGTGAGACAAGGAAAGAAACTGAAAGAGGAGAAAGTTATGTGAAATAAAGAAATAGAGGGACCAAGGGGACTAAGGTGCATTGGAAGTGTTAAAAAGGACAGAACTGTTGCACAGCAGTAGGGCATTTTTCTTGCATGTGGCTGCCCAGAACCAACCTGGGTTTGATCCCCGGTGTTCCAAATGGTCTCCCAAGCCAGGAGCGATTTCTGAGCACATAGCCAGGAGTTACCCCTGAGCATCACAAGGTTTTGACCCAAAAACCAAAAAAAAAAAAAAAAAAGGACAGAGAAAAGTATCAAAGTTAGAATCAACAACAGTGAAATCATGAGGCCCAAACTTTTAACAACCAAACTTTTCAAGGTGACTATTATGATGGTATGATAGTAGGCTGGGGCAGAGAGGTGCTAGCATGGGATAGAGTCTGGGAACATTGATGGAGGGAGGTTAACACTGATGGTGAAATGGCCCTAATTCACTGTATATAGGAAATACAACTATGAAGGACTTTGTAAATGACAATGCTTTAACTTAAAAATAAGTAAATGAATAAAGATTAATAAATAAATTAAATACATGCCAACTGTCGGCCTTAATATAATCTTGTCTATAATCTGGTAGGAATATTGCCTGATTCAACCTTTATGGAAAACTGTGGAAAGTTCTCAGAAAATTCAAATTTTAGTTGCCATATGACACAACAATTTGCCTTGTGTGTATCTACCTCCGCCACACAAAATCCTTCATGCAAAAGGACACCATTATTTGTTGCATCCCTTAGCATAATAGTATATGGAATCAATCTAGGTGTCCAAAAATAAATCAGTGGATTATTAAGTATCTATACACAGGGACTGAAGTGGTGGCACAAGTAGTAAGGCTTCTACCTTTTCCAAGCTAGCCAAGGATGGACCTCAGTTCGATCCCCCACAGTTCCATATGGTCTCCCAAACCAGGAGCTATTTCTGAGCATCACAGGGTGTGGCCCAAAACCAAAAGGAAAAAAGGGTATCTATATACAGTAGAATGTGCTGCAATTTACTATAACTGGGATGGAACTGTGGTGGATAAAATAATGGGATAAGTGAATGCAGGTTATCAAAGGAAGTATACCTAGATACCCTTGACTGTAGGCTATAAAAATGAGAAAGGCAGGAAAGCAAAGTAATTGAGGGGTAAGGGATGTTAGAAGGATTAATGACAGGTAACAGGAGTAGGAGTCAAGACCTCAGGACAACACTGGAGTAGAGGTGCATACCTAAACCACATATGAAATAGCACAATAACTGTGAGACCCACACTATAACACCCAATCTTTAAAATGATCCTGTCAAGGAGACAGTCTGGGAGATGGTGGGAACCTAGGGACACTCCTGAAGGGAGCTTGACACTGGTGGTGGAATTGATGTTGCAATTTATATGCCTCAAATACAACTATATATAACTTTGCAGAACATTGTGCCTTAACAACAAAATTTAAGAACATTTTTATTCTTAAATCTTTTTTTAATTTTTTATTTTTAATTATGAGAACAAAGATGCAAAGAAAGAGGACAAGGTAAAGTTACAGTGGAAGGATAATCACCCATAAACAGAATTCTCAGAAATCCCCTTGCTGATATCTGAACTTCGAACTTCCAGCCAAAGAACATTGAGAAATATAAAACAGAACCTATGTACAATTATTTTGTCCCACAAGCCCCCAGATTGCAATACAAAATATTTCTTAGCAGCACACAAAGCAATCTAAAGCCATAAAATTATGTAACTCCTTAAATATTGAAGGCAAAGTACTTTTTTACATTTCCATGCACATGCATATTAGTTTAAGTTAACCTCAAAAGTTTAAGTAGGTTGTTTTCCTTAAGGATTAGAGTCAAAGGAGCACAGTAAAAATGGTGTTAGAGTGGCAATTATTGTTTGCATAGGCCCACCAAAATATGAGGGATATGGAAAGGAAAAGCATTGGCCTAAATACAAGGAGACCCTACCCCTGAAATTTCCTGGCATAAAACCAACTCTAGGCTTCAGGCAAACTAGTTTGTCCAATCCAAGTCATTGTCTGTAGTGCAATTACACTTTTATTTTTCACTCAGTCTCTGTTGTTGTTATCATGTTTCTGTATTAAAGATCCTTGAATCTGCACAACAGTATAAAAAATAAGTGTCAAATAAAACATCCAGTGAACATTGCAGTCAGGATGGTGCGGAGCGCCCTCTTGTTTCACCTCACAATTTTTTAATATAATTTTTATTTTGATCATAGTGGCCTACATATTATTGACAATAATATTTTAGGTACATATTAACAAAAAATCAGGGGAATTCCCATCACCTAGTTGTCCTCCCTCTACCTCCATTCTCATCCTACCTCCCATATCCTCCTCCCTCACCCCCGGGGGTGCCAGAATAAGTGGTCCCCTCTGTGCCTATCTGACTACTTAGTGGTCCTACACCAGTTTGGTCTTGGTACCTCCCTTATTTCCCGCTCTAGTTGAGAGGCGGGACTAGATAGTTCAAGTTATGTGGTTTTGTTTGAAGAAGAGAAAAGTAATAAACTGGGGGGAAAAATCAAATACACTGAAAATGGGTGGAGTTCTTCTGGAGACTCTCATCCTAGTTTTGAGAGACAAAGGGGAAAAAGAATGTGGAACAGCACAACAGTACAAAAAAGAAGTGTCAAATAAAACATCCAGTGAACAGTCCAACAATAAAGATAAGCACCACATAAAGGCCATGGTCTTGAGATAAAAAACATGGCAGAGGGAAAAAAACAAAAATACAAAAAACACAAAACCTTGGACATTTTATATATATATATATCTTACCTTCATTTATTATCGTTATTATTATTTTTATTTACCTAGCTATTTTGGTCGATTTCTCTGTTTGGATGTGATTATTGAAATTGTTGTCCCCAATTATTCTTATTTTTTTCTCTCTTCCTTTCTCTTCTTTCGTTTTGTGCTACGCCATGTTTCTTATTTCAAGACCATGGCGTGTTTTTTTTTTGTTTGTTTCTTATTTTTTTTCTATTATTATTTTTAATCTGTTTTTTGTGGTGCCTATCGATATAACCGGAGTCCTCACTGGATATTTGACACTTCTTTTGGTACTGGTGGAGTGTTTCACCTTCTTGTTCTCATTCACTTCCTAAATTGATGATGAGAACCTCTAGAAGGATTCTACCCATTTTCGGGGTATTAGACCCTTACCCCAGTGTATTTACTTTCTCTTTTTCAGGCAAAACCACGTAACTTGAACTAGCTAGCCCTGCCCCCACTTACAGGGGGAAATAAGGGAGGCAGCAAGACCAAACTGATGCAAGACTACTAAGTAGTAGGTTAGATACAGAGGGGACCATATATTCTAGCCGCCCTGAGGGGGAGGGAAGAGGAAATGGGAGGTAGGACAAAAACGGAGGGTTAGGGAGGACAATTTGGGGATGGGAAGCCCCCCTGATTTTGTGTAAATATGTACCTAAAATATTGTCAACAATATGTAAGCCACTATGATCAAAATAAAAATTATATTAAAAAAAAACATGGCAGAGCACATAAAGGGAGAAAAGAAAAGAAGAAAAAAAAACTAAATATGAACGGAGACAACAACTGCAATAACCACACCAAAACAAAAAAAAAAAACTGACAAAAACTAGATTAAAAAATTTTGTGCTTTTTGCCTTTGTTTTTTCTTTTTTCTTCCCTCCTGCAGGATCTGGCCCCAATGTAGAAGGATCCCAGCAGAGGGATCGCCATACCAGCTCTGTGGTCCATTAGGTGGCTGTGTGTGCCTGGTGGTTATGACCTCCTGTAATACAACTTTGCCCTGTTCTCTCTATCCCCAGCCCAGACTTTACTTAGCATGTGTCCTGCCTATAATGTTCCTGTAACAGTGCCCATGAACTTTCCCCAGTCCCCATGTTCTGCTCCACTATTTCTTTGTCTTCCTCCCAGAGTAAAGAGACCATATCTCACTGACATCACATGTCTGAGGGTTTTTCTCTTTCTCACAGACACAAACTTCTAGTCTTGTGGCCTCAGTAGCAAGGGTCTTCTTGATACTTTCATACCTGTTACTCACTTCAGGGAATGTCAGGATAGAGCAGAAGCTCCAGGAGCACTCAGAAATAGAGAAGCTTCTCTGATCAGCTCCATTGTATTGCTGCCCCTACCCAGCTTTTGGAACTGCTGAGTGGAGCACCAGCTGTGTGTTAAGGACTTGTCAAGGTTCACACCCCACCCCGGTAAAACACTGCTGAACCTTTATAACAATGATTAATGATTTGAACTAAATTTTCTTCTGAAACTGGGTGACCAGGAATTTTGCCATTGCAGTTTTTCTGATATAAATCTTCCTACTAATTGTGACCCATGAGGTACTTCCATGCTGTTGCTCCTTTTTTCTTTTAATTTTGTATTGATTGGGATTCTGTGGTTTACAATACTGCTAATAATTGTTTCTTGTGTGCTTAATTCCAACACTGTACCCTTCCGTATTGGCAAAGGACAGTCAGCCAGGCCTAGGACCTGTGTAGAAAAGATCATGGGGAGAAGGAAGAGGGTAGGGAGTCTCCAGTCTCCATCAGTCATAGCATAGACTCTTCTCCCAAAGGATCCTACCTTCTCCTTTAAAACTGATCTCAATCAGATTCTTGGCACTTTATGCCTGGAAATCATCCCCAAAGGAGACCAACCTGGATGAACTGGATTCTTGCTCTAGTGCCTGGAGCTGGCTGTAGGAGCTTTTTGTTTCATCTTATTTTGGTGTCATCATTATCTAAAACTCACTGCCATGGAATTCTCTCTAGTGACTCCTTGCTTCACAAGGCCCTTCCAGAAAGGTGCTCATTCACATTCGCCCTCTGTCCCTGCTTCTCTTTGGAATGAGGCTGAGTCATGGCACCTGTGTAAACAAGCTAGTTCCCCCTTCTCAGAGAGGAAACCCTTTTCTTAGGCAGGTATAACGAGCACATAGATCACCAAAGTGTCAAAAGCTTGCATACGTAAACAGACGGTATCTGCCACTTTCTCCTACAGCAGACATTTGACAACTTGATTCGGCTAATAAATAAATAGATGTTCTAGAAACAAACAACAATGTGTTTTTTTGTAGTTAGGTCTTGAGAATATTCAAACTATTAATACCTAAAATAACATCTTGTTGAGGAAGTTACTATGCTTCATTCTGCTATGCTCAGGACTTATTTCTGGGCTCACGAGTCACTCCTGGCAGTGATCAGGGGGAATTTATGTGTTGCTAAGGATTAAAGAGCAGTTGACAGCTTACAAATATAGTGATTAAACCCCAATACCCTCTTTTGAATTCTTACATTAAAGAAAGATTTTGGGGTGAGCAAAGAAAAATGAAATAGAAAGGGAAGATAAAAAAATATTCCAAGTGAATCAAATAAAGAGCCAAGAAAAAAATGGATCAAACATAGGAAACTTTGATAGAACAACTATGACATTTTCAAGTTGTAAGATAATGAACTTCTGAATAATGAGGCTGTGACAATGGACTATTGTCCACATAAAAACAAAAAATTAGTTATCTGAAGCTTACTGTACGCGAATATAAATTCTGAACCAATACCAATTAAAGGTCTAACTATAAAAATGCAAAGCTTAAGAACTCTCAAAGAGAATATAAAGATAAATTTATATTAGGCAAAGGAAGAGAAAACATTAAAAAAATAGAAACTTGACTACATTAAAATTAAAACTACATATAAATAGTATAAACTATCTACTAGAGGATATAATATGTTTATACCACTATGTAACCAAGGGGTAATTAATATCAAAAATGAAAATTGAACAAAGCAAAAATGGTCCAGTAGAAAAATAAGCAAAATATATGTCATAAAGAGGCAAATCACCTTTGTTACCAAACTCAAGTCAGGGTGCTCATTACTCTTAAGACAATTATTTAAGAGAAAAGTAAAGTTTGGGATATCTCAGTTTTATCTAGATGTTAGTGTCCTTAAAGGTATCAGACTTCTTAACACACACACACACACACACACACACAGCACACAAATCTAACTCTCAGATTGGGAGTGGAGATTATATAGTGCTGATTATAAAATTAAGTTAGAATAAATATCCTATCTTGATGACATCTGGGTTGATATTGGTTGTTTTTGTTTGTTTGTTTTTGTTTTGTTTGTTAGTGTTTTGGGCCACACCTGGTGTCACGCAGGTGTTACTCCTGGCTCTGTACTCAGAAATCGCCCCTGTCTTGATGGACCATATGAAATGCCAGGGATCAAACTCGTGTCCATTCTGAGTCAGTTGCATGCAAGGCAAACACCCTACCACTGTACTACCACTCCAGTCCCGTCATTGGTTGTTAATGAACCCTGGAGAATGATTTCTCATCTGACTCTCTGGAATAAACTGGGTAAACTACATCCATATCCTTACTCTCTATGAGAATCTTCAGGCATTTTTCCAGAGGCCTTCGGCTATGTTCTTCCTATTCTATTCATAATTGGGCCTGGCTCAATATTAAGCACACAATATATGAGAACTTCGGTTGAGACTGAGAAATCCAGAAAAGACTACAGGTTAATGACAGATAATAAGAAGCATACATGTGAAGAGTAAGAAGTAATGTCTCATACTTGCTTTCATAAATTCATCCTCTGAGACTCTGCTCATCCACCAATAGTGTTCAAATTTGACAGGCAAAATTTGAATTCCATGATCATTTCATGTGTGGATTAGCCAAAGTGAGAAGTTTGACCAGCTGAGTGGTTCATGAGATTGCAGGAAAGTGGAGAACCCAATTTTGATCAAGGAGAGGGTCAACACATGTATTTATCATCCCAAGTGAGATTAAAGATGTGTTGCTAAGTCAACTGCGATTGCATATATTAGGTCTTGGTCTCAAAATAGCTTTTGCAGGGAGTCAGAGCACATTGCAGTCTGATCTTGTCTGGGATATCCTCCATCCTCCTTTGTGATAGAGAATAATTGTTTTATCCTGAGAGACTGAGAATGGTTTGGGAAGTTAATATGTTAGCAGTTATCTTCTGACTCTTCACCAACAGTGCAACTGGGAAAAAACAAAACAAGATTGCCCCTAGTGATGAGAACCCTGAATTTGTTCTCTACACAATTTTCATTTCTGTCACCTATTAGCTCCAGCCTTTGTATTGAACATCAGATACCTGGAGCTTGTTTAGTTTCTATCTGAAAATTTGTACTTTCTCACCCTTTCTTCCTCTGGCCTACATGTCTGATAGCTCTACGAGTTTGATTCATTTTTTTTTTTTTTTAGATTTTTCATCCAAGTGATACCATCCAGCAATTTCCTTTCTCTGACTTATTTGATTGAGCAAATTGTCCTCAGGATCTGCTCCAGTTTTCACAAATAGCAGGTTTCCTTGAGAGTTTATTTGTATACATTTATGTGTGCATGATTTGTTAATCATGACTTGTTCTATTAACCCATCAGTAATTATGGAGGTTATTTCCATACCACATCTACTGTAAATAATGCTGCTTTGAATCCAAATATTTAGAAATCTTTTGTTTTTAATTTTTATTTTATTAAAGCACTGTCATTTAGTTGTTCAAAGTTGATTTTTTGAACATACAATGTTCCAGTACCATGGTCAACTTCCTTCCACTTCTGTTGCCAGTTTTTCTCCTCCATCCCTGGTCTGCTACCTGACAGGCACCTTTTCAAGTTCAGTTGTTAAAGTTTAGATCTCATGATTTCTGTGTTGTTTACTATGATTTAAATATTTAGATCTATCATTCCTTAATATCACTGATATACCTGTTTGCCCTTGATACCTTATCCCTATCATTTCTCATCTGTATTTCTTCCTCTTCCCTTCATTCTTTCTCCCCTTCTCTCTGTACTCTAAGTCCAAGGGTGATCTAGGAAACCCTACTTTAAATCATTACATTCCTTCAGCCAGTTATTCTAAATACTTTATTTAGAAGTTATATCAATCTGTGTTATCTTTCCTCTTCTGGTTTATTCATCTTCATTTAAAAGATAATTTCCAATTCCATCCATGTTGAAGCAAATTGCATGATTTCATCATTTCATATAGCTATGCAGTATTACATTACAAATATATACCACAATTTTATTATATATTCATCTGTTGTTGAACAGGAAGATTTATTCAAAATCTTTGCTATTGTATTACCACAATAAATAAAAGTGAACATAAATCTTTTTGAATGAATAATTTTTTCTATCCTGAGTATAGGTATTCAAAAGTTGGATTGCTGAGTTACATAAAAGCTCAATTCAGTTTAGTGAGAACATTGATTGCCATAAGGGTTGGACCAGACAACATTTCGATCAGCAGTAAATTAGACTCATTTATCACCATAGCTCTGCCAACACAAAATGTTTCCAAGGTTTTTGATATGTTCGATTCTCACAGGTGTGAGATGATAATTCATTGTCCTCTTTATTTGGACTTCCTTATTGAAAAGTGATGAGCATCTTTTTTCATGTACCTGTTGCTATTCATTAGTTTTCCACAGAAAGATGTCTATTCATTTTCTCACCCCATTTTGAAGGCACGTTTATATTTTTTGAGCTGATTTTTGTATTTCATACATCCTGGATATCAACCTTTATCTGATATGTTGAGAGCAAGTATTTTCTTCCCTTAGGTTAGGTGCCTTTTTTTTTAACCTGTGTTTCTTCCACTATACAGAAATTTTTTAGTTTGTAGTTCCATTTGATGAGTTTTGCTTCAATAGTTCTGACAGTGGCATCAAATTGTTGAATACTATTTTGAGATCTTTGTCTTGGAGGAGTGTGCCCATATTTTCCTCAGTGTACTTTACAGATTCAGATATGATCACAAAATACTTCTTTAAATAACTCATTTGAATTACCAAGAGATCCACAGTTACATGAAACTCATAATTGAGGTTCAGTAACACAATATAAAACACCCTTTACCAATGCACATTTCCTGCCACCTATGTACTCAGTTTCACTTTCCTCTCCCCCCTCTACCCTGCCTACATTTGGGGCAGACATTTTTCTTCTCTCTCAGTCTCTCTCACTCTTTTCTTTTAGACAATGTGGTTTGCAGTATTATTTGTTACTGAAGGGTTATCATGCATTTTACTTTATCCCGTTGCAGTATCCATTTCTTGTCCAGAGTGATCATTTCAAACTAGCATAGTCATAGTGGTCCCTTCTTTTCCCTAATTGTACTCCCCTTACTATTTGCAGCAAGCTTGCTACCATAAACTGGTTATCCAGGCCCTTGACTCTATTGTCTCTGGATACTAAAATCATACTACCTTTTTTCATATTCCACAAATAAGTGAGATCATTACTCTCCATATCCATCCATGTATAAGCGAATTCCATGACTTCATTTTTTCTCTAATATATGCATAGTATTCCATTGTATAGGCATACCACTCTTTCTTTATTTTATCTTGGCTTGTTTCCAGATTCTGGCTGTTGTAATTTACGCTGCAATAAATATATGAGTGCAAAGAATTTTTTTTCATTGTGTTTTGGGGCTCCTAGGGTATAACTATAGAAGTGGTATTGCTGGATCATATGGAAGCTCAATTTCTAGTTTTCTAGCCATATTGTTTTGCAAAAAGCTGGATCAATCAACATTCTCACCAACAGTGAATATCAGTCCTTTTCCCTGTGCATTTGAGTCAGCACTGGTTGTTGGGGTTTGTTTTTTTTCTTGTTGGGGGGGGGTTCTGATGTGTGCCAGGCTCTGTGGTGTGATCTCATTGTCGTTTTGATTAGAACCTCCTTGATGATTAATGATGTGGAACATTTTTTTTCATGTGCCATTTGGTCATCTGTAGTTCATATTTGGGGAAGATTCTGTTCATCTCTTCTTATTTTGGGATGAGGTTAGTTTATTTTTTTCTTGTTAAGCTTGCCAGTGCCTTATATATCTTAACTATTAACCCTGTATTAAATGGTGACAGATTTTCCCATTTTGTAAGTAGTCTTTGTATCCTAGTCACCATTACCTTTGGTTTTCAAGGACTTTGATCACCTTTGAGCTGACTTGTGTAAAATGTGAGATGTGGTACCAACTTTAATTTTTTACAAATGGTTATTCAATTGGTCCAACACCATATTTTGAAGAGGCTCTTTTTATTCCATTTCATGGTCTCAGCTTTTTTTTTGTTAAAAATCAACTATGTAGGGCTGTTGCGCCCCACTCAGGAAGGGCACACACATCAGAAAAGTGTTGCACTCCTGAAAAAGAATTATTTGCCAAAAAGGCCCACTTAGAGCAGTCAAAATCAATTGACCCTTTGCGTGGAGTGTTTGGCCATAATTCTAAAGTGGCTGTAACTATCTCTCTCTTTATTTTTGACAAATATTAAAAATCAGGCCTTAGTAATTCTTTCTAACAAAGGAGAACAGTACAAATCCCGCCAAAAGTCTCCCACTGACCAGCTCTTGTGATCTTTGCTACTTTGGCACCAAGGTCATGTTTTTTTCCCAAAACTTAGCTCATAGTAAAGCAATTTTCAGTTTTCCCCCAAAACTCTAAAATATTTCTCTCTCTTCCCACTTCCCTGAAAATTACCTGTTTTCTCCTGCTTACCCAAAACAAAGCAAACCCAAAACAAAACTGCCTTTCACCTTCAGTATCGGTTCTTTAATGTGCAAATTTTAGCCACCTCTTTCATTCTGTTTCCCTAACCATCTCCCACTCTCTTTGATGTCAAAAATTACACCCTGCATTCCAAACCTCAACCCTTAAAAGCTACCCAGCTCAAAATATAAATTTGTCTTTATCTTTCTAGACACAAGTACCCATGCATTCTGTGTGGTCTCATTCATTTCATATTTCATAATTCATTATTCCATATTCGCCTCTTCGCGCTCCCGCTTGACTTCCAGTGGGAAAATGAACTCACTAAGGTTATGCTTAGGGACTTTTTATCCCATTAGGATAAAACAGTCCGCAGCATAGGACCAGAGAGATTGCATGGAAGTAGGGCGTTTTCCTTGCATGCAGAAGAACGGTGGTTTGAACCCAGCATCCCATATACCGGGAGTGGTTTCTGAGCATAGAGCCATGAGTAACTCCTGAGTACTGCTGGATGTGACAACCCCCCCAAAAATCAGCTATGTGTGTATAGGCTGATCTTGGATATTCTATTCTGCTCAGAGAGTCATCTTTATTCTGATATCATTAAATATTATGCCATAAAAGTTTGTAAGGTTTTTTCTCAAAAACCTAGAGAAACATATGTATGGAAACACAACAGTCCTAGGTGATTTCAGCACAGTACTGTCACCACTGGATAGGTTCACTAGACAGAATATCAGTAAGACAAAAGAACCCTAACTGAAAAACCATAAGAGCTATGACTACTAAATTTATACAGGCCCTTCCATCCTCAAAAAAAAGGGAGCACAAAAGTTCTCCTTAGTGCACAAGAAAAATTTTGTTTCCTGTTCCTCCATATTTTTTGAATCCTTGCAGCTATCTTTTTTGTGGTTTTAAATCATCAAAAAGAGAAATAAATTAAGCTTAATAATTATTGAATACTTCAGTACTGAGACAGGAAAAGGAGCACATTTTGTAAGAGGTCAGAGAGGAGGATGGTGTGACCAGCTCTGAAAGAAGATGTAGCTGCTGCTTAAAGCAGGTGGGTGATGTCAATGCATCTGAGGTGGCTGTGCCTGCATCTCAAGAAAGGTATACTTGCAATTTGAGTTGTATTCATAATCAAATTGAGCAGGATGTCTTTTTAATGTGAAGTGGAGAGCAAATGAGTAGGAGTAAATTAATGAAGCAATCTTTTCTATTTTGCCAAGCATCTTCAAATAGGTCTAGTGGGACTTCAGGAAATCCTACCATGCTACAAACCTAGATTGTCTTGCCATCTGGAATTCCTCGAAAATTACATTTTCTTTATTTTTTTAAATCTTTTTATTGTGACTGAAGTTCATTACACAGAATTATTTACATATGTACATAATTATTTACTATGTACATAGTGACAATGAATGAAGGGCTTTCCCACCACCAATGTCCTCCCTCCACTCCTGTTCCCAGCTTGTCTCCCACATATCCCTCCTTTACCCCCCAGAATCCTAGTGTAACTGGTCTCCACCTTACAGCTTGTTATAGGTTGGGTATCTATTCTGTTTGGTGTTCTAGTCTGGTCATTTTTTATTTACACTACTTGTTCATATGACTGGTCCTGGTATCATTCTTCTCCCCCCTCAATTTGTGAGGCTGAATGATTCAAGTTATGCTAATTTGTTGAAGAAAATTACATTTTCATTAGGGAAAAGGAGATGACAAACCCTTTATTCCTAGCCCTGCCATGATGCTACTTGGCCTTCCACTGAACCAATGTGATATGAAAACTCAGAAGGAAATCTTTTAGCATCAATTAAGTGATAAAGCAAACCTACCGATAATGTGTGTCTAGCACACTCTTCATTAATGATGTGATCACAGTGAATGTATTAATTATTCTTTTTAGCTCTTGTGTTGTAATGATAGATCCCCCATAGAAATGTTTCCTCTTGATTCATATGGGATTTTACTCTGATGAAAATAACCACAGTCAGAACACTTTTCTCAGATCACAGAGCAATACATGCTTCGTTGTTTCTATTCAAGTGGAAATCTCCAGAATCTCTTGGTAAGTTCGAGCTAATCACTGAAGATGAAGTTGCTTAATTGGCAAATACTGCTGTGCCCACTATTATCATCTACCTGATCTCCTTCACCTTTCCTCCATGCTGACAAAGTCTGCTTCTCTTCAATCATTTCTCTTTTCTTCATGCAGATTCCATACTGCAGGCTAACAGATGAGTGGAGTACAGGGGAATCGCACTGCAGTTACATAAGTTTGCAATTCAACTGTTAGTAAAAGCAGTGAAGGGCATAAAGCACCAAGACAAAGCTCAGGAGCCCTAGCAAGGAGCAACCAAATGCAGAGTGTTCTCGGGAGTGATCATTGGTAGAGAGGTGGAGGCCCAGTGCCTCCCACAGACGCCAAACTCCAGGAGCAGATTCCAGAAGGCCTGAAAAATTGGCTAAATTTAGTTCCTTACAGATACCTCTACCTAGCCACCATATCCTCTTTATTTTATTGAGCTCTGGAACTAGCCCCTTTCTTGCCTTTTTTAAAAATAATATCTTTATTTAAGTACCATGGTTATAAACATGTTTGTAGTTGGTTTCAGTCATAAAGAGAACACCACCCCTTCACCAGTACAACATTTCCACCTCCAATGCCCCTCATCTTCCTCCTCCGCCACTCCCTGCCTGTATTCAAGAAGGTATTCTACTTCTCTCACTCATTAACATTGTCATGCATGATAGTTGTTAGTGTAGTTATTTCTTTAACTAAATTCTCCACTCTTTGTGGTAAGTTTTATATCATGGACCTGTCTTTCCAGCCCTCACCTCTATTGTCTTTACAATAATTTTTTTTTTAAACCCATAGATGAGTGAGACTATTCTGTGTCTATTTTCCTTCCTATGGCTTATTTTACTCAGCATAATAGTTTTCATGTCCATCTACATATAGGAAAATTTTATGAGTTTATCTCTCCTGATGACTCATAGTATTTCATTGTGTATATGTAACACAGTTTTTTTAGCCATTCATCTGTTGTTGGATATCTGGGTTGTTTCCAGATTCTGGTTAATGTAAATAGCTCTGCAATGTATAGAAGTGTGCAGAAGGTGTGTTTGTTTTGTATTGTGTTTCTGTGTTCCTAGGCTAAATTCCTAGGAGTGATATAGCTGGATCATCATTAAAATGGCAATACTCCCCAAAGTAGTGTGCAGATTAAATGCAATTGCTCTAAGGATATCCATGACATTCTTCAATGAAGTAGATCAAACATTTTTTCTTTTCTTTATTTTTAATTAAATCATGAGATACAGAGTTAAAAAATTATTTATGTGATAGTTCAATTTTGGTTCCAACACTCATCCCTTCATAACTGTTTATTCCCACAACCATTTTCCCCAGTTATCCTCCCTTTATCCCACCCTACCACACCCATCCTGTTCCTGCCCTTATGACATTTTCTTCTTTTTCTCTCTCTTTTTCTCTTTCACTGTCTCTTTCTATTTAGACAACATGGCTTGAGATAGTGTTACTGAAGGGGTATTATTCAGATCTCTTTAATTCCTTTGAATTCCCAGTTTTTGTCCAGAATGATCATGTCCATATATTATTGTATTTGTCTTTGGCTTGATAGATTTTTATCAATATAAGTAAAGTCTAACACTTGTCCAACTTTTATGGACTTTGCAAAAAATCACCCACATGTAATCAGAATCCAACATGCCTTCCTAATCTTTTTGCCCCATTCACTCTTATTTCACTCCTACTCTTCACTCCTCCTCTGAAGAGCCTGATGCTCCCTGTTTAATTAAGGGATTCTCAGACAATTCACTAGTTTCCTATCTCTGTACCTTATCTAAGGTCTTCTGCCTTTCCAAATATTTCATATTACAGTACCTAATGACATTTTACTCATGCATTCAAATCATTCACTGAAAGTCCATCATGGGATGAAGTTGACTCTTTGAAGATTGTTGGGCATTGGAAATGTTCCTCCCTAGGGGTGTCACTGAGTAATGTTGAGTAATTGAGTGGACTCTGCATTCCAATAAAGCTGTGTCTGAGTCTCTGTGAGACAGGAATGAGATGTAAATTTGTCTCTGAAAGTTAAATATAAATATTGCCACATACTTTTGAAAGAAGAAAACAGCAGTTTCATATGTCTTCATTGATCCAATACACATTTTATCTCCAAGAATTGAACTAATTCACATTTTATCTTCAAATATCTGACACATACCCTTCCCAGTAAAGACCATAGAATTCTGCTCCACCAAGGAGAATAAAATATTTGGCATGCCTAACCCAAAGGACTACAACAATCCAAAACACACTGTAAGAACCTTGCATTTTTTGCAAAGAGCCTTTTTAAGCTTACTCAGTTTTCCTATTACCCCCTTCCCAAAACAAGCCATATTAACTTAAGCCTAAACTAAGTTCCTCTCCATGCTTGGAATTACTTCATCTTTACTTTACTTTTACTAAACTTTTCCACATTTTAACTCTGAATCTGAGCATCATGGCTCCTCAGTATTGAAGAACCTGGGAACCACGGGCAACCACAGAGCTCTACCAAAACTACTTCCAGATCACTTTGATGTCAGATGTAGAGAAATCAGAATCAGTCACTTCCTTTTCTGTCTTCTCAGAGCACTTGTCCACTGTAGCTTGGTTTTTAGGAGTAAAAACACATACAAAATCATTAGATTATTATTTCCAATGGAGACACTCAAGCAGAGAGTTAACTGATTAAAACGTGACAAAGACAAAATCCAAAGTGCTTCAATTGTTTTCTGTAGATTACTCCCTGGGGGTTGAATGACATAGACAGTATTATCTATCAGTCCATCTATATTACCAGCTTCTCATGCAACAGACTGTTCCCATGCCCTTTGTCATTTGTCTTCCTCATCCTTCCCCCTGAAGTCCTCATGTAGTTGTTAATAACAATGATATGAAGTGAGAGAGTGAATGAATGACTTGCTTTGTATTGTCCATAGAGCATGTCTTTAGAACTGGCCCAACTGTCCTGCTGTCAAAAAACATTGGCATTTTGAATGGGAGAATTCCTTGCCCATTAATCAACTGATAGTAAAGCAAATTTTGACTCCAGTTACTGCTTACTGGAAATAATGCTAGCAGAGCTTTCAGTTGCTGCATTTTCCTTGTTGCCCCCTGATGGATCAAGAGCTAATTCCCAAATTATTTCCAAGCCAGCCTGGTAAGTGTACAATATTTATTCAAGTGACACTATGTCATTTGGTATGATTTTAGCAAAAAATAAATAAATAAAGGAGAATATTTGAGGCTGAACTTGTACATAAACAGGGTTTGCTCCTAATTATGTGGGTGATGCCCACTTCTATCTGTTGGCAGAAACTGGGCACAACCAGCTCTATATCGCAATCTGCATATTCATGCTGCCTTTTTCCCTGCAGAGCTAAATGTCAGTATAATCAGAACTAAAAGATGCTTGTAGCCAATAAGGTGGTGAGACAATTAGGTGTGAAAGAAAAAAAAGGCAAATCAAGTCCAGTTTATCTGAGAAAAGAGCCAAGCTACAGTGAGAGAAGGCCCCTCCTGTGATAAAGTGGTGAAGGATGCCAGTGACCATTGCTGGCGTGGGTGATTTTCTGAATCCATTTTCATATATTCATATATTTTATATATTCATATAAGAAAGAAATGCTGAGAAATAGCATCTTATATTCTGTTCAAATGGCTTTTACAGCAGTTTCTTTCTTTTAAAATCCACCCCCTTATTGGCAGAAATACCCACCTTCTCAGGTAGGTCCTAAGAAGGCAGCCCTCCTCCCACTGTGCTGTGGGGACAGAAATGAGAAATGGCCTGCATGGATCGCCTGCATGACCTATGATTCTGAGGAGCACAAACACCAGTCTGCTGATTCTTTAAATAGGTCTGTCCACGATATCAAATCTGCTGGACAACTATTGTAGCACATGTCCCAGTGGCCATGCATGGACTAAGAGGAGCAGGGATAAGGAGAGAGGTCCATGACTTAGCCCCTCACAGGACTGGAGACGGGGTTCAAGATCACAGGGGCTGGAACAGAGGATAAAGCATCATGGCTAGTGTTCCATAGAGCACCCACCATGCAGTCTGTGTCTGTGGGCCAGGCCAGTGGAACTCTGGACAGTTGTGACACTCAGGCTAAGTCTATTCTTGAGTACACCTTGTTCCTTTCTCAAAAGCTGCCAGACCAGACTCTACTTTCACTGTCTGACATATATGGGTTATGATCCTCATTGTACTAAAAGAAATTTCAGAGAGCATGTGGAAAGGAGAGGAAGTACTTTTATACACTGGATTTTCATCAAGTGAAATGGCAGCATCTCCTCAGCAGCAGCTCCCCCACTAGTCTTTCCACTGTCTAAATTGAGTTGGGATCTAAATAGCATTCCAGAAATTGTACTACATTGAAATACTGGTTCCCTGCTCTCCTCGTGGGTTTCTGCTTTCTTGCACACAATCCTGCCATTTGCTTCTGCAATGTTCCCCACATGTTCACAGAGTTGGGACAGGAATATTCCTGGAGAATCAGCTGAAGAGCTCCAAAAATGGTTCCTGCTATAACCACCCAGTCTGGTCACTAACCGTCTGCAGCCCTTTGCAGCCCTCCATTCCTCTTTTCTGAGCTATTTCAATTGTTTAAGAGTATGAAGGGACCCTGCCTGCCTCACAGCCCTATGACAAGCATCCCTGTCCCCAACCTACTCTAATGAACCTAGTGAGCTGCTTTGTTCCTTCCTCTCTGTAAGACCTGGAGGAAGAAAAAAGCTAATCCTTGGGTATGTCCATCCATTGAGTCCCTCCAGCCCTTCCCAAAAGAGTAATGGTCAGGTTTTGTGCATAAAATAGAGGTAGAGGAGCTGAACCCAGGGACCCCTGACCCCGCTTCAGGCAGGGTGAGTGTGCTTGCCACTCAGCCACCTCCCCACGTGGGAGCCGCCTAAGTCCCGTGCCTGAACACAGGGACCCCCAACCCGGCTGCAGGCAAGGTGAGTGTGCCTGCCACTGGGTCACCTCCCCATGTGGGCGCCAGACTCCTGTGCTCTGCCCAAGTCCCGTGCCTGAACCCAGTGACCCCTGACCCAGTGTCAGGCAGGGTGAGTGTGCCTACCACTCAGCCACCTCCCCACATGGGCGCTGGACCCCAGTACTCCGCCTAAGTCCTGCAACTGAACACAGGGACCCCCGACCCTGTAGCAGGCAAGGTGAGTGTGCCTGCCACTCGGCCACCTCCCCACATGGGTGCCAGACCCCACATTCCAACCGAAGTCCTGTGCCTGAACCCAGGGACCCCCCACCCGGCATCAGGCAGGGCGAGTGTGCCACCCAGCCACCTCCCCACGTGGGCACCGATCCAACTGCAGGCAGGATGAGTGCGCTGCCAGGCCACCTCCACACGTGGGCACCCAGAGAACCGTGTGCCTGACCCACTCTGCGCTGCTGGGAAGGGCTAGAGCTTATATACCAGGTGAGCTTTGGTCTACTTTCCGGAACTTGGGGGTATCCTAGAGCAGCCTGCCCCCTGAGCCCCAGAGTGGACCTGGGACTCCCAGGGGCGATGAGAGAACACCAGGTGGGTTTGGCTGCAACAATTTCCTCAGCTGAGGATCGGAGGGGGTGGAGCACTGCTGACTTACAGGGAAAGGAGGGAGAACAGGGAGCTAGGCTCAATAGCACCCTCCAACATTGTGGCCAGGAGCAGAACTACACTAGCTGCCAATAAAAGGAAAAAACAGACCAGACACTACTAGAGAACATAGGAGGAGAAAATCTCCGCAAGCCCACCCAGCAGACCCTCTAGAACCATGCTCAGGGAGGGGACCCATCTCCATGCCACAGAGGGAAAAAGCAGGCTGAACTCAGAAGGTACTGAACTCCAAGCCACACCAATAAATGAAAAGAAATATGGGTAAACTAAGGAGAACCATAACATCTGGAGATATGGAGAGAAACCCTAGCAAGTTTCCAAGTCCACCAAAATGCACATGGTAAGGAGCCCTAAAAGCAGCCATGAGGAAGAAAATGCAAGAATTAATAAAAGAATTGAAAGAAACCCTAGCAACCGAGTATAAGAAATCTATGGATGAACAAATCAGCCAAATTAAAGAAGAAATGTTAAAGAACATGAGAGATTCCATACAAAAGAATTGAAGGAATTAAAAGACAAAGTAACAAGCCTTACGGGTAGAAACACAGAGTTGGAGAAGCACATTGAGGAACTCAAACCAAAACTGCAAACAAAAAATGACCAAGAAACCAACAAAGAAATAAAAGGCAAAGCACTGGAAGGAAAAATCCAGTATCTCATGAACAAGGACAAAAGAAACAATCTAAGAATTGTGGATATACCAGAAGGGGAGGAAATAGGGAAAGGGGAAGAACAGGTAGTCAGGGAAATAATAGCAAAGAACTTTCCCACCCTCTGGAAAAAAAACTTCAGCGCAAATCCAGGAAGTGAAAATAGTCCTAATAAAATAGACCCTAATAAACCAACACCAAGACATATAGTAATCCTAATGTCAAAACAAAAACAAAAACAAAAAAAAAAAAACAAAGAGAAAGAGGAACTCCATAAAGCAATAAGGGATAAAAAACCTCAAGTACAAAGGAAGGGACACATAAGAATCAAACCAGATCTCCCATTTGAAATAATTCAAGCAAGAAGACAGTGGAATGAAATATTTAAATGACTGAATGAAAGAAATTTCCAACCCAGGGTCCAATACCCAGCAAAACTATCATTCATATGGGAGGACAGACTAAAAACATTCTCAAACAAGAACGAACTAGAACTATTTGTGCAAACAAAGCCAATCCTAAACGACCTACTCAGAGACGAATTACACAATCCAAACCCCCGATTGTAACAAAACCACTCCACACAACACAACTGCACAACAGTCCTCTCTCTCAATAATCTCCCTAAATGTTAACAGATTAAACTCTCCAATTAAAAGACACATAGTAGAGAACTGGATTAGGAAAATTAAACCAGACTTCTGCTGTCTGCAAGAAACACACCTACAACTACAGGATAAGCACAGGCTTAGAATAAAAAATGGAAAGTAATTATTCAGACCAATGGAAAACAAAAAAGAGCAGGGAAAGCTATTCTTATATCAGATCAAATTGCATTCAACCTCAAGAAAGTGATCAGAGACAAAGAGGGTCACTACTTACTGATCAGGGGAACATTAGATGAAGAAATACTAACTCTGGTCAATATCTATGCACCTAATGTAGAGCCAGCAAAATGTGTGAGGCAACTGCTCACAAACCTGGAGAAACACATGAAGGGAAATGTGATAATAGTAGGGGACCCCAATACTCCACTATCACCACTGGACAGATCCACCAAACAGAAAAATAGCAAAAAAAAAAATAAGAGCTCTAAATGAAAAATTAGAAGATCTAGGGCTAATAGATTTATACAGAGCCCTCCATCCACAGAAAGCAGAATACACATTCTTCTCAAGCCCACATGGAACCTTCTCCAGAATAGACCATGTCTTAGGATACAAAGCCAACCTATATAAGAGCACAAATATAAGGATTATTAGAAGTACCCTATTAGATCACTATGCAACAGAGGTCAAAGTTGACTTAAAGAAGAAGAAATGAAGAAAAACTAATACCTGGAGATTAAACAACATACTGCTCAACAACAGCTGGATCAAAGAACAACTCATGGAAGAAATAAAAAGATTCCTTGAGACAACTTCTCAAAATTTCGGGACACAGCAAAACCAGTAATTAGGGGGAACTCATAGCAATACAGGTCTATGTAAAGAAGCAGGAAAATAACAAAATCAACAGTTTAAATGATCACCTCAAGAAATTGGAACAACAGCAGCAGAGAAATCAGACCACAAACTGAAGGCAAGAAATAATAAAAACCAGAGCAGAAATAAACAACATAGAAACTAAGAAAACAACACAAAAAATCAATGAGACCAGGAGTTGGTTTTTTGAAAAAATAAACAAGATAGACAAACCACTGGCAAAACTCACCAAAGAAAGAGGGAAAACACCCAAATCAGTAGAATCACAAATGAAAAGGAGAGATTACAACAGAACCCCAAGAAATACAACATATCATGAGATCATGCTATGAACAACTATACTCATCTAGGCTAGAGAACCCAGTAGAAATCGACAGATTCTTAGAAAAATACCATCTTCTGAGACTGGAAAACGAAGAGCTAGAAAGCCTAAACAGACCAATCACCTCAGAGGAAATTGAAGACGTAATTAAGAAACTCCCTAAGAACAAAAGTCCAGGCTCAGATGGTTTTACAGGTGAATTCAACCAAACATCTTGAGAACGCCTACTACCACTTTTCCATAGGCTCTTCCAAACCATAAAAAAAAAAACAGGAATCCTCCCAAATTCCTTTTATTGGGCTAACATCACACTCATTCCCAAAGATGGCAAAGACACCACCAAGAAAGAAAACTACAGACCAATCTCACTAATGAACATACATGCAAAGATACTCAACAAATCTTAGCAAACCGAATCCAGCACTTCATCATAAAGATCATACATCATGACCAAGTGGGTTTTATACCAGGAATGCAAGGTTGGTTCAACATACGCAAATCAATCAACATTATACATCATATCAACAACAAGAAAAACAAAAACCACATGATCATATCAATCGATGCAGAGAAAGCGTTTAACAAAATCCAACACCATTTCATGTTAAAGACACTTAGCAAAATAGCATTAGAAGGAACCTTCCTCAAGACAGTTACAGCTATCTATAAAAAGCCTAGAGCCAACATTATACTTAATGGCGAGAAGCTAGAAACAGTCCCAGTAAGGTCAGGAACTAGGCAAGGCTGTCCACTCTCTCCACTCTTATTCAATATAACCTTAGAAGTCCTAGCAATAGCAATCCGACAAGAGAAGGGAATCAAAGGAATCCAAATTGGGAAAGAGGAAATCAAACTATCTCTATTTGCAGACAAAATGATGATACACATCGAACACCCTAAAGAGTCCACAGTAAAACTCCTAGAAACAATTAACCAATACAGCAAAGTGACTGGATACAAAGTCAATACACAAAAAACAGTAGTGTTTCTATACACAAACAACAAAGTCAAGGAGAGAGATCAAAAATACAATTCCATTTAAAATAGTATCAAAAATATCAGGTACCTAGGAATCGACCTTACAAGGGAAGTGAAAGACCTATACCAGGAAACTTCAAAACACTTCAGAAAGAAATTGAAGAGGATCTAAAGAAATGAAAGAACATCCCATGCTCATGGATAGGTAGAATTAACATAGTCAAAATGACTATCCTACCCAAACAACTAAATAGATTTAATGCAATCCTGATCCAAATTCAGACATCATTCTTTAAAGAATTAGAACAATCACAAAATTCATCTGGAACCAGAAAAGATCCAAGATAGCCAAACACATACTGAGAAACAAGAAGCTGGGTGGCATCTCCTTACCGAACTTGAAACTATACCATAAAGCTATAGTGATCAAAACAAATTGGTACTGGAACAGAGACAGGACCTCAGAACAGTGGGTCAGAACAGAATTTCCAGACATAAATCCCCAGATATAGAGCCAACTAATATTTGATAAAAGAGGCAAGAACTTGAAATGGAACAAAGAAAGTCTATTCAACAAATGGTGTTGGTAAAACTGGAAAACCACATGTACAAAAGTGAAAATTGACCCTTACCTCACTCCTTACACAAAGTCAACTCAAAATAGATCAAAGAACTTGAAATCAGACCCGAATCTATAAAGTTTATCGATAATAAAATTGGCAGGACACTCGAAGACCTATATATCAAAAAGATCTTCGAAGACGGAGCACCAATGGCAAGAACTTTAGCATCGAACGTGAACAAATGGGACTGCATCAAATAAAAAAGCTTCTGGATGGCAAAAGAAACCCTACTTAACACAAGAAGACAGTTAAAAGAATGAGAAAAAATCTTTTCACTCGACATATCAGATAAAAGGCTGATATCTAGAACATACAAAGCACTCAGAAAGGTGAGCCCCCCAAAACCAAACAAAGCCATAAAAAGATGGGGAGAGGAAATGAATAGACACTTCTCTGAGGAAGACAGAAGGATGGCCAACAAACACATGAAAACATGCTCACCTTCACTCATCATCAGGGAGATCCAAAACAAGACAACAATGAGATACCACCATACATCAGTGAGGATGGCTCACATAAAAAATAATGGGAACAACCTCTGTTGGCAGGGATGCAGTATGAAAGGCACACTCATCCACTGCTGGTGGGAATGCCCCCTAGTCCAACACCTATGGAGAACAGTCTGGAGAGTGCTCAAAGAACTCAGAATTGAGCTGCCATTTGACCCAGAAATTGCTCTTCTAGGTATATACCCCCAAATTGGAAGGACATTCATTCCACCATACGTGTGCACACCCCACTATTTATCGCAGCACTCAGTATAATAGCCAAGTCTTGGAAGCAATCTAGATGTCCAACAATATATGAATGGGTCATTAAGATATGATATTTATACACAATGAATACTACATGGCAGTCAAAAATGATACAATCACAGACTTTGCAGCAACATGAATGGACCTAGAACATATTATGTCAAACAAAGTAAATCAGAAGACAAAAGATAAACACAGAATGATAGCACTATTCTGAAGCACCTAGAACATACACCTTATATACAACTAATACTTAACAATCAAATAACAGGGTATAACAGAGTAGAAACTCCAAACATGGTAATACTCAACATATACTCGGGAGCAGTGCCCAAAATACATGAAAAAGGAAAACACAAACTCTTGACTACACATTATACCACAAAGAAACCAGCAACAGTAGAAACAGCAGAATAGAGAGAACAGGTAATTATTCAGCCTTCTACTACAAAGGCCCATAATAATCCCTTAGGGATCTTATACAGGATCACGGGTAAAGTATACCACGGGAAATCACTGACTCCAAAGGAAACATCCCATAACACTATGTTTTAATGCCTTAAATTTTTCTATTTTAAAATTACCTCTCAGCTTTTCTGTCCACAGGTGTTCTTGGATACAAAGGGTGGACAAACTAAGATGGCATCTCGGGGCTCACTCACATGAGGTACCATACCCAGCTTGCACTACGAGAATGTCCTGAGAAAACTCTTTAACATACACTTTATCTCTAGGTTATACCTTCTTTGAGGATTTGAAGCACGTGACCAGTCAGACCACCGAAGCAGCAATGGGAAAACCTATACTTCCAACATAAGTATAAGACCTGTATTACACCACCTCTTTACCTGCTTTTCCCCAAAAGTAAGGTAGTCTCATGTATCACATGGTTCTTTTAATTATTTTGTTAATTTATTTTTTAAATGTTTGTTCTAAGTATACATAAGTGAGCACATATACTTTTTTTCCTATTTTTATCTTGTTTGGATGTGTGACCTGTTTCTGTTTTCTTCTCTGTCCACCCCCAAATGCACCGACAATACAAAGTAGCACCATTTCTCCCTGCAAAGGCACACTAAAAAAAGGGGAAATCTTACATATAAAAAAGAGCTCTTATCTACTAGGGATAGGAACTCATACTTGTTTACAATACAGGGATATCTCCTACCTTGAAAATATGTCACATGGACCCAACTTAGACCTCAGGTGATTAGACACCATTCGTCCAGCCCTGAACCCTGGATCCCAGTCATAGAATCGACACAGTTCTTCACAGCAGCTACAGGAAACAAATCACATCTGGGACATCCTTCACACTGCTGGGCCACCAAGAAGTGCCAGCTCTAATATGATATCCTGACAAAAAAGAAAATGAGAACAACTTGACCTAAGAACAGGTTATCCTACCTCACCAGCTAATGATAAGACAAAATCAGAAGACTTGTCATCCTTTTGTTGACCCAAAAGCCAAGATCACGATTTACAGATGACTGGCTGCTAGAACCATGACTGGACTGAATGTATCTTGAGACCAATAAAAAAAGCCCTAGTGTAGGGTTTGAACTACGACCTGCACAACAACCATGATCCCCAGTTCCAAAGGTCCGGCAGAGACAATCGCAACGGAATGAGGCTTCTGGAAACACAATGAAAGACGCTATCCTAGGTTCCATCCTAGGATCAGAGCAAAGTCCAAGACCACCAACCACAGAAGATGGGTTAAAATGGCACTGAGGGAACAGAACTTCTAGAACCACAAAGAAAGACTTCATCATAAGTCCCACTCCTGGACCTGTGCAGATACTGAGATCTATAGATACAGAGGTCTTATTTCATCACCCAGGATGGAGCAGAAGTTTTCCAAACACCCAAAAGCACCACCGGTAGAGTAAATAAACCTGATCAAAGTCTATAGTTAATCTCGTGACAATATACCCCAAGGGTGGAGAAACCCCATAGCACTAAGGCCGAGTGAATTCCTTTTCCAATGACTCCAATATTTACTGTGCCAGTGCAGGAGGGGAAAAAAAGGCAAAAAACACAAAACATTTTTATCTTGTATATTTTTTTCTTCATTTATTATTATTTTTTTATTTTTATTTATCTATCTACTTTTTGTCGATTTCTTTGTTTTGGTGTGGTTATTGAAGTTGTTGTCCCCATTTATATTTATATTGTTTTTTTTCTTCTTTTCTTTTTTTAGGTGCTCTGCCATGTTTTTTAACTCAAGACCATGGCTTTTTTTTTTTTGTGGTGCCTATCGTTATCACTGGAGTACTGACTGGATATTTGACACTTCTTTTCGTACTGTTTGGGTGTTTCACCTTCTTTTTCTCCTTCATATCTCAAACCAACTATGAGAGCCTCTAGAAAGATTCCCCCCATTTTTGGCATATTAAACTTTTACCCCAGTTTATTTCTTTTCTCTTCTTCAAATAAAACCACGTAAGTTGAACTATGTAGTCCTTCCTCCCAGTTAGAGGGGGAAATAAGGGAGGCACCAAGACCAAGACTACTAAGTAGTAAGCTAGGTACAGAGGGGACCACATATTCTCGCAGACCCAGGGGTTAGGGAGGAGGATATGGGAGGTAGGATGAACACGGAGGTGTAGGGAGGACAAATCGGTGATGGGACCCCCCCTGATTTTATGTAAATGTGAACCTATAATATTATTCTCAACAATATGTAAACCATTATGATCAAAATTAAAATTATATTAAAATAAAAAATAGAGGTAGAGGAGATAAGTTCAGTTATAGAAAAGAAGGCAAGGAGAAAGGTGAGTGGTCTGTTCTCACATGCATATTTTAGCTCTCCCACATCTCAGCACCTTCTGGTCCATGCCTTATTTACTGAGCATCCTGGAGTCCTTTTGCATGCCACTGCCCCTGTACTTTCTTGTGAGATAATCCTGGCTTACGTTCCATGCAAGGACAAATTTGAAAAGAGGCTGGAGAAGGTATCTGACCAGGCTGGAAAAATTCAGTTCTGAGTCTATGTGAAGGTGGCACTGATCAGGAGGTGACAATGGAAGAGAGAAGGATGAGAGTGGCAGTGGTGGAGCTGCATAGTTAGGTAAGGACCAAGGGCAGTTTGGTGCTCTAGCCAACATCTTCCAAGTGAAGTTCTTCCCAGAAGCTACAATACCAATGCCTTTGATCCCGAAGGATCAGAGCGAAAAGGAATACCCATGGAAAGAAGACAATGAAAAGGTGGGCTAGGAACAGGTGTGAGGGCCAAAGAGATTCTCCACTGATTATTCTCACTTCACCTTCTCCTTATATCCTCTGCTTAATTTCTTCTTAATATATTTTAATTTATTACAATTTTTAATTGATTGAGCTTTTCTGTTTAATATCTTGTTCCTGGTTTTCAGAACTAGAGCTTACCATAGATGACTGGGTGCAATGTGTGCTGTGCTTCCTTTGAACACAGTCTACCAGGGTTCAATCCCCAGTACCACAAAAGATTCCCCGAGTCCACTATTAGTCATAAGTGTGCACAGAGCCAGAAGTGATCTCTCAGCACCAACAAGTGTGCTCAAACACTGCCCCAACCCTGCAGTAAAGACTATCACAATATACAGCTATGTCCACAGATACATCGAAAAGAACATCCCCATCCCCTACTCCATTATGGCATCCCATACAAAATGAGCAAGTCTGAGGTTCCTGAATCAGCCTTCTTTTTACTGTATTGATTAAGCTGAATGATTTGTCCAGAATTAGAATGCAATCAAAAGTAAAGAATGAGAACTCCAGTTGAGAAATCTGATACTGCCTCTAAACTAAATTTTTTAGCCAACCTTGGGCCTCTGACCATTTTGCATCTACATAGGACAGCTCTGGGAGGATGGCTCACCACTGTCTCCACATGCACATACTTCCCACTTCACCACAACTGTTCCTGTGCACTCCACTTTTCCAGAATTTTACAACTAAACCATGTTTCCATGAGTGTCTTCAGCAGTACATTATAGCAAGAACAGTTGTGGATAGGACTCAAATTAAGACATTCTACAGCTTTTCCTTGGCACCCATGAGAGAAAGAGAGAGAGCTAGAACAGCACCTGAGGGTATCCCCTGTCACTCTCCCTTCTTTCTCTTTGCACTGGCTGACTCACCCAACAGCATAAAAAGCATGACTCTGAGCAAGCTTCTGGGCAGCTGAGGCTCAGAAGAGGAAGGTTCTATGTGGTTCTAGGAGGCTCAAGAGAAATGAAAAAACAGCAGAGCAGGATGTGCTGTTCTGGCTACTTCCCTTCAAGACACACCACTGTAAGCGTCTGTACCGGACATTTGTGACCTTCTAAGGAAGAATAGAATGGCTCTCTTTCCACTTTTCTGTAGCAGGATTATCCCAGTCAACCATTATAAGATGGTACCACTCCCACCTTATGCATATGTCATGTGGACCCAATTTAGACTCCATGGGGATTAGACACCAACCATTCAACCCTGAACCCTAGATCTCAGACATAGATCAGACACAGTTCCTCACAACAGCTCCAGGAATCAAACTCCCTCTGGGACATTCTTAATACTGCTCTGACACCAACATGTGCCAGTTTTGATATGACATTCTGACAATAAGGAAATGACAACAACTTGGTGTAAAAGCAGGTTGCCTTACCACACCATCTAACGATAAGATGAAATAAAAAAAACAGGTTATCATTTGATCATTGCAAAAGCCAAGATCCTATCTACAGAAGACTGACTGTGACAACCATGACTGGGTAGAACTTATCCCGGGACCAATAAAAAGACCTAATCTAAGCTTTGGCCTACAATTTGTACAACAACCAAGATCTCTAATTCCAGAAGTCTGACTGGGACAATTGCAACTGAGAAAATTGTCTGGAAAATAATGAAAGATGTTATCTTAGGCTTTGTCCTAGGATTGGTGCAAAAACCAAGACCACCAACTACAGAAGACTGATTAAAACAACAGTGATGGAACAGAACTTCTAGAACCATAAAGAAAGACTCATCCTAGGCTCCATCTTATGAGCTGTGCAAATACCAAGATCTCTAGCTACAGAGGCCTGATTTTATCATACAAGACAGAGCAGAAAGTTTCCAGACAATATGAGAAAACCTAGGGGAGAGTAAAAGAGCATGTACAGAGCCTTAAGTTATTCCCATGACAGTATACTTGAAGGGTGGAGAAAATCTGTATCTCTTAGGCCAAGGGAATTCTTTTCTTTTTTTTTTTTTTTTTGTTTCCCCAAAATTTACTGTGCCTATGCAAAACAAAAAAAGCACAAATTAATTTCTTTGATTTTTTTTGTTTTGTTATTGTTGTTTGTTTTTTTGTTGTGTTTTTGTTCTTTTGTTTTTATTTTGGTATGATGGCTATTGTGTGGTTGATGTCTTTATTGCTGTGGTGCTTTTTGAGTCTTTTGTTTGATTTTTTGTATTGTTGTTAAGTTTTTCTTCCTTTTTCCCTTTCTTCTCTTAAATTGATATTTATAGCCTCTAGAAAGACACTTCCCATTTTGTGCTACTTTTATTTTTGCCCCATTTTATTTTTTTTTCCCTTCAAACAGAACCACATAACTTGAATTATCTTGTTCCACCTCACAAATTGAAGGGAAAATAATCGAGGGTACAAGACCAAACAGTCGTATGAACATTGAGTAGACATTAAAAATGATCAGATTTAAACACCAAATCCAAAGACAACGACAATGGAATCAATACCCAATCTGCGACAAGCTAAAAACAAAGGGGATCACTTATCTAGCAGCCCAGGGTGCAAAGGAGGGGGATATGGGATGCAAGATGGGAACAGGGGTGGAGTGAGGACAGCATTAGTGGTGGGAATGACACTGATTCAATGTCACTATGTGCCTAAAATATTACTGTAAAAGATTTGTAATCCACTTTGGTCAAAATTAAAATTATTATATAAAAATATGATATCACTGCATATTTTCTGATTGCTGCTTGAACTCACACCATACACATTTTTGATCCCTGTACCATGTAAGAGTTGGCTGCCCACTGGTTTGGCTAGGCTTCAGTGTAAGCAAGAAAGATATATGCTTTCCTGGACCATGTAACTGATATACCTTAACACACCTAAAACCACCATCTTTCACAGGACTCATCCCCAGGAGGATTGAAAATCCTACAATTTTTAAAAATTTTTATTAATGTGTTCATTTAAACACCTTGATTACAAATGTGATTTTTGTTCGGTTTTAGTCATGTAAAGAACACTTCCCTTCACCAGTGCAACATTTCCATCACTGATGTCCAAATCTCCTCCTCCCCACCTCACCCTCATCCTCCCACATCATCCCCACCTGTACTCTAGACAGGCTTTCTAGTTCCCTCATTCATTCACATTGCTATGATAGTTCTCAGTGTAGTTATTTTTGTAACTGCACTCACCACTCTTTGTGGTGAGCTTCATGAAGTGAGTTGGAAGTTCCAGCCCTCCTCTCTTTGTCTCTGAGGAGTATTGCAAAACTGCCTTTTATTTTTCTGAAAACCCATAGATGAGTGAGACTGTTCTACGTCTTTCTCTTTCCCTCTAACATATTTCACTCAGCATAATGGATTCCATGTACATTCATGTATAGGAAAATTTCATGACTTCATCTCTCCTGATACTGCATAATATTCCATTGTGTATATGTACGACAGCTTCTTTAGCCATTCATCTGTTGAAGGCATCTTGTTTCCAGAGTCTGGCAATTGTAATAGCACTGCAATGAATATAGATGTGAGGACGGAATTTTTGTATTGTATTTTTGTGTTCCTAACGTATATCCCTAGGAGTGGTATAGCTGGATAGTATGGGAGCTCAATTTCCAGTTTTTGGGAAAATCTCCATATCGCTTTCCATAAAAGTTGGACTAGACGGTATTCCCACCAGCAGTGAATAAGAGTTCCTTTTTCTCCACATTCCCACCAGTACTGCTTATTGCCATTCTTTGTGATGTACTCCAAATCTCTGTGGCATGAGATGGTACCTCATAGTTGTTTCGATTTATATCTCCCTGATGATTAATGATGTGGAGCATTTTTTCATGTACCTTTTTGCCATTTGCATTTCTTCTTTGACAAAGTGTCTGTTCATTTCTTCTCCCCATTTTTGATAGGGTTAGATTTTTTTTTCTTGTAAAGTTCTGTCAGCGCCTTGTATATTTTGGAGATTAGCACCTTATCTGATGGGTATTGGTGGCCATTTGTATTTCTTCTTTGTCAAAGTGTATTTCCATTTCTTCTCCCCATTTTTTGATCAGATTAGATGGATTTTTTTCTTGTAAAGTTGTGTCAGTGCCTTATATATTTTGGATATTAGCCCCTTATCTGATGGGTATTGGGTGAATAGTTTCTCCCACTCAATGGGTAGCTCTTGTATCCTGGGCACTATTTCCTTTGAGGTGCAGAAGCTTCTCAGCTTAATATATCTCCATCTGTTTGGAGAGTGCTGTTTCCTCCTTAAAGAGGTCTTTAATCTCAATGTCATGGAGTGTTTTACCTACATGTTGTTCTATATACCTTATGGTATCAGGTCTGATATCAAGGTCTTTAATCCATTTGGATTTGACCTTGGTACTTGGAGTTAACTGAGGGTCTGAGTTCGCTTTTTTCCAAGTGGCTAACCAGTTGTGCCAACACCACTTGTTGAAGAGGCTTTCCTTGCTCCATTTAGGATTTCTTGTTTCTTTATCGAAAATTAGGTGATTGTATGTCTGGGAAACATTCTCTGAGTATTCAAGCCTATTCCACTGATCTGAGTGTTTGTCTATTCCAATACCATGCTGTTTTGATAACTATTGCTTTGTAATACAGTTTAAAGTTGGGGAAAGTAATGCCTCCCATATTTCTTTTCCCAAGGAGTGCTTTAGATATTCGAGGGTGTTTATCGTTCCAAATGAAATTCAGAAGTGTTTGACCACTTCTCTGAAGAATGTCATGGTTACCTTTAGAGATATCTCATGAAATCTGTATAATGCTTTGGGGAGTATTGCCATTTTAATGGTGTTAATCCTGCCAATACATGAGCAGGGTATGTGTTTCCATTTCCTAATGTCCTCTCTTATTTCTTGGAGCACGGTTTTATAGTTTTTTTTGTATAAGTCCTTCACATCTTTGGACATGTTGACTCCAAGATATTTGAGTTTGTGTGGCACTAATGGGAATGGGGTTGTTTTCTTAAAGTCCATTTCTTCTCTATTATTATTGGTGTATAAAAAAGGCCATTGATTTTTGTGTGTTAATTTTCTAGACAGCCACATTGCTATATGAATCTATTGTCTCTAGAAGCTTTTTGGTAGTGTCTTTATGGTTTTCTAAGTCGAGTATCATGTCATCTGCAAACAGTGAGAGCTTGACTTCTTCCTTTCCTATCTGGCTTTCCTTGATATTTCTTTCTTGACTAATTGCCAAAGCAAGTACTTCCAGTACTATATTAAATAGGAGTGGTGAGATAGGACAGCCCTATCTTGTACCAGAATTTAGAGGAAAGGCTTTTAGTTTTTCTTTATTGAGGACGATATTTGCCGCTTGCTTGTGGTAGATTGCCTTAACTAGATTGAAAATCCTACAATTTTGTCTTATTCTTTTAGTCAGATTTGCAAGTCCTTTTTTGTGTTCAGTTATTTGCTTAAAATCAGTGGGTATTCTTTCCTATTAGCCTCCAAAACAAAAGCTTGAAGAGGGTAACAGTGGGGAAGAGAAATCGGTTCTTAATATGTCTCTGGAAGTTACCTGAGAGTTTACTGGGGACAGAAAAGATAATAGAGTTATTCAGGGTCACAGTCAAGAAGAAAAATCTGCTAATGGCACAGAGGAAAATGTCTTTTTGTTGTGGGCCAGAGGAATGCCTAAATGGGGTGAGCATTTGCTTTGCAGTTGTGAGGTCCCTCCCAAGTTTCCTAGCCACACAGGCTGAGCCCCCTAATATCCAGAGGAGCATTTTAGAGGCCACTGTTGAATTCTAGGAACCGCTTCAGAGACCCCTGTATAAAGATGCAAGAAAAACATCTTTGCAAAAGTCATCTCCTCCACTCTACTTAGCAACCAAAGCTCAGTTAACCACATTATAAAGATAATTTATATTTTTCCTGAAGAGTATTTTAAATTTAAGTAACAAAGCTTGTTTCTCTGAGTTTAATCTTCACTGCTAATTTGTGAATGTTGCTTATCATCAATAAATCAACTATCTAATGCAGAGGTCCTCAAATTACAGCCTGCAGGCCACTTATTGTAATTGTTCCCATTTTGTTTCTTCACTTCAAAATAAGATATATGCAGTGTGCATAGGAATTTGTGCATAATTGTTGTTTTTTCTATAGTCCACCTCTCCAATGATCTGAGGTTTAAAACGTTTGAGGACCCCAATGCATAAAAGTTTCTATGGTGTTTGTCATCTGTGTGTGAGAGACAGATATAGAAAAATTGAAGAGAAATATCTGACAGTCTGCATTCAAATCTCTCTGTGCACATCTACATGCTTTGTATGGATAGGATATGAAATTGCATAGCTAAGAACATCTCTGGCTGATTAAATGGAATTGAAATACATTTTCTCTTTCATATTGGAAAAAACTTAACATTAAAAAACTAATCTTTACTGAGATAAAGTTCATTAACACAATGATTATTCATTTGGCTTTTATGATGATATTGCTGCTTAATCACCAGAACATCACTTCCTTGGCTCACTGGGAACCGGCAGGAACCAGATGAAGAGTGAATTGTGATGCTAGAATGGCAGGTGGAAGGAGCATCTCTGCTCTGCCTCTCTAAGTTGCAGCTCATTCCCATTCACAATGCTGGAGCCTGTATTCCCAGATCGAAGAACCCCACATAGAACACAGGACATCTATATAACACAGGACATCTATATAACCCCAAGCAACAAATCTTTGTCTCCAGTTGCCTGTTTTCCTTTGAATTAAACCTGAGATTTGCAGGAGGGCATTTCTATTTTTCAATATAAACCATGATTTGAGAAGGTTTTATCTTGGTGGTTTTACCTGGTACAACTGGTATTGGTACTGTGGCACTGAATATGGTCTGTCAGCAGACTGTTTGAAAGGAAAGAAGATTGAATCAAACTCTAAATCCTGAAAACTGCTGGATAGAATCCTGCTGGGCACACACCCCTGGTGCACACTGAGATCTAAAAACAGTATCTTTGCAGTGGGATCAGAATGAAAATTCAATCCCTGGATTTAAGAAAAACAATTGTTACTTCACATAAGAGTCTTTTGAATCAGATAATTGATAAACTCCCCACAGAGAGCTAAATTATCAACAAAGTGTGAAATGCATAATTATCCCACATACCCGCTACTACGTATTACAGCATTGCCTTCTCAGACAGAGCTGCAAATTGCAAGTAATAGAAGACCAAGTTAGATGGTTTAAATGAACCATAAAATGATTGTTTTGGCAGGAGATGAGCTCACATACAAAACTGCCTAGTGAGTCAACTTCTTAAGGTGGGCAAGAGAAGGGGTCTTTGGTCTTAGGAAGTGTCAATATCACTTTCAGCTATGGGACTCTTCAAAGAACTCTGGTGTCCACTGTATTCCCATTACCATGCTGGGTGCTGGAGGGGAGAGATACGGTAGTTGCCCTCCCACAAATAAGCCTCAGCATAGGAGACCAGAAGAGATGCCCCTTATGCACCATGTTTACATTGCTCTTAAATGGCTTCTTCCCTGCAGGGATGGTCTTTGTAGTTTCTTAGTAGATAAGAAAATTAACTGTCTTAGGCCTGCTCACTGGCCTTCATGCTCACCTTCCTCCTGACCTGTTCTCACAACAGCAACTGGTCAGATATTGTTAGTCTGGATAGGTGAGATATTTATTTTTCCAAAGCCTGGTGAATAGACCTGACTCCCATGGAGATTCAAGTGGTCTTACAATGACATTTACATACTTTACCTCTTCTAGTCACACTCATTTGACTGTGAGTCTGGCCTGTGAAGACCCAGAAGGACATCAGAATCACCCTAGAAAAGGCAGTCTCCAACCCTCTTCCAGACCTGCAAGTGTTTTCAGTGCTGTGTCTCCTTCATTCAGGATTATATCTATAGCATGAGTAACCACTTGATTGCACAGGCTATTCTGGCTTTTCCAAGACTCTAATAGTTGCAATGACTTTCTTTATAAATGTCACCACTCTAACTCAAAAAGAAAAGGTTTTCCTGGTCAGAGACATAGTCCTGGGGGAAGGAACTTACCTTGCATGTAACTGCAGCCCCAGCTCAATCTTCAACAGTGTATCTGGTCCTCCTGGAACTTACCTGAATTGGTCCCTGAGCACAGAACCATAAGTCCTCATCACCACCAGATATGGCACCAAGCCAAAACACAAATAAATTGGAAAAACTAAAAAAAAATTTTCCAGGCCTAGTCATTCAAACAGTACACCATAATCCACTAAGACTGACACATTCACTATTTGGAGATATTTGCAGACCATCTCCTGACACAATTTAGTAGGGTTATTCAATTCCTAAAGTAGATCTCCTCAAGAAGCTCAGCAAACTGGCCTAAAACCAGGCCAAACCTCACAAAAAAACAACTGTAAGCTCTGACCAACCATAAGCCCATCTTTCCCACCTGTTTCCCTGAGATTTGCAGAGAGCAACTGTAGTTGTGGAAGGAAAACTGAGTCTCATGGGGGCCCACCCCAGCTATTCTGAGCTCCACCTCCTATGTACTATGTATGTACTGGGTCATTCTCAGGAAAGCATAGACAATCAGGGATGAAGCCTTAAGGCCAATCAGAGTGCCATCTGATTTTCTGAGCCCTTCCACGGCTCAGTCACCAAAGGCCACTGTCCTGGAACTCATAAAGAAGGTCACCAGAAACCTGCACTTTCATTTCCCATTTTTACTTCATTATTTTTCCAAAGCCTGGTGAATAGACCTGACTCCCATGGAGATCAGATCTGAAAAACTCACACAGAGATAAGAGTACATGGACTGAAAAGAAGATTGATGTCACCTGGAGAATGTGAAAAGGTGTATTTTGACATTGTCAGACATTAACAAAAACAATACACATTAATGTCACATCTATGGATCTGAACAAGCAACAGCAGGAGGAAATGGGGCATGGATAATCCCAAATTTGAACTAAGATCTATATAATTTGTATTTGATTCATAGCAAAATTATGTAATCTCGTGACATATATCAGGTCTTATTTTTTTCTTCTGCTCAGGTTATAATTGGGTTCAACTTCCTGAAGGCACCCTAGTTGGGAGTTGTGAAATTAAGCATTTTTGGAGGAATATGATTAAAAACATTTTCACAAGAAGCAGAAATTCTTCCCAGGTACCAATGTGGTAGAGACTCCACTGTTTGAAGTCAGGGGAGGTCTCAGAGCTGAGCGAATCTTTTGAACAAGGGTGAATCTGTTATCAACAGCTGGTGTGTATGGAAAAGTTTGACCATTAGAGTCAATCTATGTGGAATACTGCAGTTCTCTGCAAGTTACTGTAGTTATCTGCAAGACTGCAATCAGCTTTAGAGCTGCACGGCTGCAGAAGCTCAAAGCTACCAGAGTCAGGTGTTACAACGCTCCCAGGGGCACAGGGGCCTAGCTGCTGGTTGGGGCCGTGTGACCATCTAGGGATGCCAATTTGTAGCCGCCCAAGTGCTGCCGCTGCATGCCCAGGCGGCCTGAGAGAGAGACAAGGAGGAGACCAACGTAGAAACCAAGTATCCTTTTATTCCTGCCTGAAATCTAAAAACTTCTGCTGCCCTGGATTTCAGAGAGAGAAATTCACCCGCCAGAGGGCCGGGGAGGCCTCTAGACCTGGGTTCAAGAGCGAGATAGAGGATAGATATACAGCAGGCAGCGATTTACCTATGTTTTATCTCTGGCCTCCTGCAGACCTGCTGGCACTGCAGGTCACTATCCTGCCCCCTAACCCCAAATTGTCCAAGTTTTTCTTTTTATACCTAGCATGACAGGAGGTGTGTCCAGGGGACGTGTCCAGGGGCTTGCCCAGGTCCAAGTGCCTTACAGTAACAAATCTAGAGCTTAACTACTTGCTGTAAAAATCTATATTCAGAAGAAATTTGGAGGGCCAAGGAGAGAGCTTGGAGATTCTGCACAAGGACCTTAACCTGGGTAAGCATTGCATTGCCCAGTCCTCACATGGGTCAAACAAGCTCGGAAGTGAGCATTGCAAGGAGCGGCCCCAAGTCCTAATCTCTTCTGGGATGTGCCCCACTCACTTGACAGAGTGAAAGAAAGGAATTATGCTGATAACTCATGTTGAGCAACTCAGGTTATTGGAATAAGGCCTCACGAGGTTGGGTTGGGCATCATCACTGGAGAATCTAGCCTTCTTTCTTGTCCCTACCCAGATTTCAGGAAATAAGAGATGGATCAATGCATCACTTGCATTTCCAGGATGATGTGGGAGCAATTGTTTTGGTCTGAGAGTTAATCCTGTTGTCTCCATTCCCCACAGATTCTGTATCCTGGCTGGCTCCACTTCCACATGGTTTATAAATACTCTTTGACTCAAGACCCTTAACTCACTCTGCTCCTGAATCCTTGGAAACACTTCCAGGTGACAATCCTCAGCATTCACATCCTGCCATTAGTTTTCTTCCAACAGTGATGGAAGATGAAGCCTCTCAAAGACATTTCAGCCAGGTGAGCTGGCTCCAGGATCTTGCGCAATTTCTGGAGCATTGATCTTGTTTGGCACTTGAGGAATAGGAATTTGTGATGAGACCAAAGAAAGAATTATATTTTCAAAGGCATTTAAAAGTGGAGGAAGAGCAATAGCAGGTATCACACTTGCTTTACAGGCAGCCAACCCAAGTTTGATCCCTGACATCCTCTGAGCCCACTAGGAGTGATCTCTGAGAAGTGAGCCAGGAGTAAGCCCTGAGCTCAGCCAAATGGGGTCCTAAATAAAACAAAAGAAAAGTCTAAAAATAAATCAATAAAGGTATCTAGAAGTGCTTAACCAAAGGGGAGGAGACAAATCATAGAGCTGTAAGAGTCACATGGCCCCTCAAATATAGATCTGGATCTGAGAAGCAGGTGAGTGAACAAGGGCCTGTGTGTGGAGACAATCAGTGCCTTTCACTCACTGATACTTTACTTTCTGGAAATGGGGAGGTTTGCCTGCCTTGAGTTCTGCCTGTGAAATTATGAGATTGATATATTTTCATCATCATTAACTAGTGTATATAAAAATGTTTCCTTTGAAAACCAAACATGTGGAATAATTTAATAAAAGTCCTGGCAGTACAGGAGATTGCTGGTAGACAGGGATGAGCCCAGAGCTCTACAATGTCTTGTCTCCTCCATCAATCAGCAAAACCAAGTCTTCAGTGTTGCTGATTGAAATTGAGCCCCTGCCCACCCCTTTGGCTTCACTGAGGTAAAGGAGAAGTGCTGGATGACAGTCATAGTTGAAAAGTTAGTTTTGCTTCATTGTCAGATATTCATAAATGTCTGTGATTGAGCTTACTCTCATGTTGATAGAAAAACCCCATTCTTGGTATGAAGCACTGAGGATATGAAGACAAGGTGTTGTGAGGAGCTGTGGGTTATATTAGGAGCTCTCGGGCACTCAGGCAATCAGGCCCTGCAGCAATGCTGGCTCTGATGTGTTCACATCTTGGAATCCAGACCATAGCCTGCCTTGTGCCAGGTTTTCTGCCAGGAGAAAAGTGGATGTAGAGAGCTTGTTAGTCTAGCTTTCCTCTCCTATCCCTCTACTACCAAGGACTTCACAGTGAGGGATGATCCTGGGGCCTCCACAGTGAGGGTGAGGGATGTTCCTGGGGCCTTATGGTGAGGGGCAGTCTTGGGGCCTTCACATTGAGCTACTTAATATTCCTGGGAGCCATAGTTGATGTGAACAATGGTATAGGCCTTTCTTTGGCCACTGAGCTGCTAAGCAGAAATTCTGACTTGCCTGTCAAAGCTTTAAAATTGCTTTATAGCTTTTGTCTCCTCACTCTAAAATATAATTTTTGGCCCAGAATTGTGGTCATGATGTGGAAATTCTCACTTAAAGTAAATAAAAATCAAGTAGCAAATGAAAACTAAAACATCATTGAGAAGGGGGAAACAACATTTTTGGGGGGCAGGCCACATCCAGTGATGCTCAGGGGTTACTCAGAAATAGCTCCTGGCTTGGGGGACCATATGGGATGCTGGGGTTCGAACCGAGGTCCATCCTGGATCAGCAGTGTGAAAGACAAACTCCCTACCACTGCACTATCACTACAGCCCAGGGAAATACCTTTTTAATTACACTGGCAGACCCAGTTGAGCTTGTGCTCCAAGATCAGGCCTCAGAAAAAGATGTTTAATAGAAAATCTGATGTCAGGCATTGGCAGGCAGTGGCAGGAGGGTGCAGAAACAGAAATTTACAAGCATCTTATTTCACCTCTAAGACATATTGGGAAGATATTCCTGGATTACTAAGGTCACGAAAGAAGACAAATTCTTCCTGAGAGTCATCCTGAATGTACTCTAAGGTGATGTCATGGCACAGATTCAACTGTCTCTTGGCAGTTCCCACTTCCTGTGTAAGCCTGTGTGAAAGGTGAGGAGGGGGTTCTATTTCTAATCTGTATAGTGTCTGCCTTGCATGCTTGAATTCTGGGCTTTATCCTTGGCCTCAAGAAGTAATAGTATTAGACTGTCAGCCTTACAGACATCAGTAGCCCTAGGTATGTTTACCTGGCTGGATTGCACTTGAAGTGCTCAGAATGATAAAGGACATCCTGTGATAAAGGATTTTAAGACTGACTTTACACCATTTCTGTACTTTAACACGAAGCACACGTTACTTTCTATAATTAGAATCTGACAGACGATTTTGCTATAGTGGAGTATAGTATCTGTCTTGGACAGATACAGTTGAGCCACAAAGGGTTTCATAGGTCTATTTCTCATGACTTCAGAGAAAATCACTTAATCTCCTCCACCAAAGTGGCAAGTGCCACTGCCTAATCCCCCACTCTCGAAGTCCTGAGGGGCTCAGACCAAAGTTCTGCTTCATTTTTTAAATAGAAATTACTTCACTATTTCCAGAAAATTCATGTTAGTTCATTGTTACTAGAAGTAAGGTCATATAAGAAAATGCTCCAATTGGGCCAGAAATATAGCATGGAGGCAGGGCATTCATCTTGCATGCTGAAGGACAGTGGTTAGAATCTAGGCATCCCATATGGTCCACCAAGCCTTCCAGGAGCAATTTCTGAGAGTAGAGCCAGGAGTAACCCCTGAGCGCTGCCTGGTGTGAACCCCTCAAAAATACTTTGATCAATTACTTCCTCCAAATCGTTAAGTAATTTACTATTGAAACAAATTAGGGGCCAGAGGGCTAAAAAAGTGGTTAAGGGACTTGCATGAAGAAGGCCCTAGTTCAAACCCTGGCACCATAGAGTTCACGAAGCATAACCAACACACTGCCTGGGTGGCTTCTTTTTTACCTAGCATTGTTGGGTTGACTCAGGTGAACTCCAACAACATAGTTCTTTAAGTACCATATCTTAGACTGGTTTTGGAATTGGATCATAGACTGATTGAACAAGAATCATTGAGTATGGGTCCTGTACCCTCAGAGGAATATCCCAAAGTAAAATATTTTTAAAATTCCTTCACTAGTGCAACATTCTCATCACCAATGGCCCCATCTCCCTCCTCTCCCTACTGCCTGTATTCAATACAGGCTTTCTATTTCCCTCACTCATTGACATTGTTATGATAGTTTTTTGTGTAGTTATTACTCTAACTGCTCACCACTCTTTCTGGTGGGTGAGCTTTATATCGTGAGCCTGTCCTTTCAGTCCTCATCTCTGGGAATTATTTCTTTATATATAGTGTCTTTTATTTTTCTTAAAACCTATAGGTGAGTGAAATTATTCTGTGTATCTTACTCTCCCACTGACTTATTTTACTTAGCATAATAAATTTCTCTGACTTTGTATTTGTGAGAGAAGTTGTGAGAGAAGCCTTTCACCTACATGTTCTTACACTATGGCTATGTTGGCAAATAAAAAAGAAAACAAGTATATATTTTGTAGCTATCTGCAATGAATATAATGATGATTATATTTTGATGGTATTTTATATCAAGCAAAATAGAAATGTTGGATAATTATATAATTACTATGTTTTACTGCTTATTTTCTAATGTAGTACAGTTCAGAGTCTGAATTTGACATAAATTTAAATCAAAACAAAATATTTTGAAATAAATTCTGTCTCCTTTTCCTCCCTTAGTGGAAAGATTTTATTTAAAGTGGTGTAATTATTATGGTATGCCAAACCATTCTGAAAAGAGAGACAAGCTTGAGACTTCTGAATTGATGACCTATGGTTAATGTCTTAAAGATGGAAAAGTTTTTATATAAGTAATTTTCTCTAGATATGTTCTATTATATACACCATGTATATAAAATGTATACTCAATATTTAAAGAGCAAAAAATTTGAAACAGTAGGATCATATTATTATAATCATTAGTATCTTAATCAAATGGCCAACGTATTTTAAGCTCAGTCACTAGCAAAGATTCTGATTCAATACAAAAAGCATTTAGAGGAAAATTATAGAACAATTAATAAAGGGCTGATATTGCTGACTGTTGAAACCAGCATTTTCCAACAGAGCTGTGCTAAGTAAAGGACAGAGACTTGAGCTCAGATCTGAACTGCTCAGAATGACTCTGAACCAAAGTGAGAAAGAATTAATTAAACAATTAATTAGGATTTCTGCCAGGAGTCAGAAGGATGCAGAAGTCATCTTGGGCCACGCGATTTCCAGCTGCCAGAGACTGGATGACCTGCATGCTTCAGAGCTGCCTGAGACTGGATTTCATCTGCGTTCCTGCTGGCGTTCCTGCCTGCTTCAGAGGTGGGTCAGGATATACACACACTGATTCCTGCTGGTTTCTGCCAGGAGTCAGAAGGGTGCAGAAGCCATCTTGGGTCATGCTGTTTTCAGCTGCCTGAGACTGGATTTTATCAGCGTTCCTGCCGGTGATCCTGCCTGCTTCAGAGGTGAATGTCAATTTTCTGGGTGACCCTGGAGACCACAGTGAAGGTTTTGGAGGCTTCAAGCTCTTTCACCTTTGTCAGTAAGAGGATGGAAAGCCCCAACCATCTGAGGGGATTACCCATTTCAGACTAAGATTAAAGTTCTAAAGGATTTCTGGGAACTCAGATGCCAGCATACCTATCTGCCTGTCTTCTGTGCTATGCTGCATTTTTGGCCTGATGTCATCCAGTGTGTGGCTTATCTGCAAAAGGCTCACCTTCCCTGGAGCCTTCCCTGGAGGTGAGTTTACATGCTCAGAAATAAGAAGCCGCTGAACTCTGCTGGAACTCAGATGCCAGCATCCCCATCTGCCTGTTTTCTGTGCTGTGCTGCATTTTTGGCCTGATTTCATCCTGTGTGTGGCTCATCTGTGAACGGCTCTGACAGAACTTTACAAGAAAAAACATCTAATCCCATCAAAAAATGGGGAGAAGAAATGGACAGACACTTTGATAAAGAAGAAATACAAATGACCAAAAGACACATGAAAAATGCTCCACATCACTAATCATCAGGGAGATGCAAATCAAAACAATGAGGTACCACCTCACAACCCAGAGATTGGCACACATCACAAAGAATGAGAACAAGCAGTGTTGGCGGGGATGTGAAGAGAAAGGAACTCTTATCCACTGTTGGTGGGAATGCCATCTAGTTCAACCTTTATGGAAAGCAATATGGAAATTCCTCCAAAAACTGGAAATCGAGCTCCCATACGATCCAGCTATACCACTCCTTGAAATATACCCTAGGAACACAAAAATACAATACAAAAATCCCTTCCTTACACCTATATTTATTTTAGCACTCTTTACCATACATAGCAAGACTTTGAAAACAGCCAAGACGCCCTTCAACAGAAGAATGGGATTTAGTGTCATCTTAGTGTAGAAGTTTGGTGTGTCTGTTGGTTAGTCTTGTCTTAAAGTAGATATTTCAGTTTTTCTTTTAAGGCTGGTTTTAGTCTGTAAAGTTTCTGAGCTGTGTAGCCATATATCCTTCTTTCAAACCTGAAAGTGAGTTTGGCTGGGTGCAGTATTATTCTAGGCAAAGTTCTTATTTCATTGAGTTTTGTCACTATGTCTGACCACTGCCTTCTGGCCTTGAGTCTTTCTTGTGATAGGTCTGCTGTTAATCTCAAAGATGCTCTCTTGAATATAATTTCTTTCTTTGATCTTTCTGCTGTCAGTGTTCTGTCTCTATCTTGGGATTTGTCATTGTGATTAATATGTCTTGAGGTGTTTTTTTCTGGGGTCTCTTTTAGTTGGTACTCTTCAGGCGTGGAGGATTTGGTCGCATGTATTCTTTAGTTCTAGTAGCTTCTCTTTAATGATGTTCTTGATCATTGATTCTTCCTGGAGATTTCTTCCTGGGTCTCTGGGACTCCAATGATTCTTAAGTTGTTTCTGTTGAGCTTATCAAAGACTTCTGTTTTCATCTGTTCACATTAAGTAATTTTTCCATTGTCTGAACATTTGCTTTAAGGCTTTTTTCCAATCTCTTTTGCTGTATGGAGTTGTTATGCATCACATCTTTCAGCTCACAAATTCTATCCTCAATTTTTGTTACCTTTCTGGAGAGGTTTTCCATTGAGTCTTTCAATTTGTCTACTGAGTTTTTCCGACCTATTATTTCAGTTTGGAGTTTTTTTATTTCTGTCTTCATAATTTTTGATTCTTATTAGTGTTCTGTCCAACTAGATCCATGATTTCTTTGAGTTCTGTGAACATCCTCCATATTTCTTTTCTAAACTCCATATCTGAGAGACTGACTAGGTGGTTGGTCATTTTCAGGTCATAAGAGTTGCCATTTTCATTCTCTATGCCTGGTGCTAGCCTGCATTTTTTCTCCATTATCACACTTGTATTGTGGGTTTTTCTACATGTTGTGGTGGTATTCATTGGCTAACTGATGTACACAGCTGCATAGCCAAGGGGAGCGTTCATGCTCCTCTGGCTCCACCCTTTGTGGTGTGGGTCAACTCACCTCCATGGAAAGGGAGCCCTCTGGTGATGAAGCCATACCAGATCAAGTTAGGCCCAAGCAGGCAAAGAATGCAGAGAGGACAGTCGAAAGAGGTCTCCCCTAGCTTCAGAGACTCAGCAGAGTTCAGCTGGCTCCACCTTTTGTGGGCAGCTTGACTCACCTCCAAGGAAGGGAGCCCTCTGTCAATGAAGCCATGCCAGATCAAGTCTTAGGCCCAACCAAGCAGACCGGGCAGAGAGGACAGTTAAAATAGCCAGATTAAGTATTTGTGCCAGTATTTTGTTTCCTTTATGAGATGCCTTTTAAATCCTTTAAAATTCAGATACTCTTATTTGATAGGACTAAGTTTTTCTCTTCTAAAAGTGCGTTTTGATAGGGAATCTATTCTCTATGACTCCTTTCACTTGGTTCACTAGCCTGGGTTTCATTTTATCTTTTTTGGATACACCATGATCTCTCATGGCTCTGTGCTCAGGGATTCTTCCTAACTTGGGTAATCATAGAGATTGAACCCAGTTGGCATGTGCAAAGGAAGCCTCTTGCTCCTTTCTTCAGTCCCTTGATGATGTCTCTGATAGAAACCTTGTCCCTCTCAGAACCTCACATGCCATTTTCAACCCCATAGCTCCTGAACATCATAGGAATCTTAATTTTCTTCCCTCCTTACTGACATTCTACTAGTGATTTTGTTCTACTTCTTTGTTCCCCATTTAAGGTATATATGCTGGCTCATTTTTTGAATGACAATGGTCCCTGGTGTTATTGTCTAGGTTCTGGCTATCTAGGTTCCCAGTCCCAAGTTTGGTGAGTGGTAGTAATGTCCTATCCTCCCCCTTTGGTATACCCTAAGGCTCTGTCCAGTCCTTTACCATTTGTCCAGCAGATAACTCAGTAGCTCTGCTGCAATGTCTTTCCCAGCCATGGATTTGTGGCAGGATTTTGTGGTTACTTTCAGATACAGAAACCTCTATCCAGGAAGCTTGGCTGCTTCTGAGATCTGGCAAGCCCTCCTGGGCTCTATGCATGGAGACCAGTGTTGTACTTTTTCACCCAAATGCATTGGAAGCAGATTTCACACTAATGGTTAGCATTCCAACCCAACAGACAGATTTAGTCTGGCTTTATCCATGTCTGTATTCATAAATTCCTTCTACAACAGCAAAAGAAAAGAGCCAACTGCTCCCTTCATTTCCATTTTTTATTTTATTTTTTTGTGAACAAAGTGAATTATGAGTCACAGTAATATTTAAGTTACATAGTGACAATGAATCAGGGCCATTCATACTACCTGTGTTGTCTTCCCTCTACCCCTGTTCCAAGCATGCATCTTTGCCCCCTGACTGCTATTGCAGCTGGTCGCCTCTGTGTACTGTTTGTTGTACATTGGGTATCAATTCTGTTGTCATTGAATTTGGGTTTGTTATTTAAGTCTAATCAGTTTTTTTCTACTCAATGTTCATACAATTATTTGGTCCTGGTACCACCCATTTCCATCCCCTTCAAATTATGAGGCAGAACAAGATGATTCAAGTTATGTGGTTATGTTTGAAATAAATAAAAAAAAATCTTGGAGGAGTCTTCTAGAGGTTACACATATTAATTCAAAAGAAGGGAAAAAGAAAAACATAACAAAAATACCCAGCAACTATAAAAAGCACAAAAGCAACAAAACAATCAAACAAAAAAAAATAACCATGAGGGAAAAATGAAGAAGGACTGGTGTGGCAAGATTTTTTTAAATTTTTTTTTCATGGGCACAGTAAATATTGAGGAAATTAGAAAGGGAATTCCTTTGGTCAAAGAGATACAGGGTTTCCCACTGTCATGGGAAACAACTACAGGCTCCATACACTCTCATTTTCACACCCCGATGTCTTTTTATGGTGCCAGGAAACTTTCTACTCAGTTGTGGATGATAAAAATCAGGCCTCTATAGCTACAGATCATGGTATTTGCACAGGTCATAGGATAAAGGCTAGGATAGGGACTTTCTTTATGATTCTAGAAATTTTGTTCCATCACTGTAATTGTAATCAGTTTTCTGTAATTAGTGGTCTTGGTTTTTTCACAGATCCTAGGATGAATCCTAGTTCCAGAAGTTCTGCTCAGTCAGTTTTCAAAGTCAGACCTCTAGGATTAGATATCTTGGTTATTGTACAAGTCCTAGGGCAAAGCCTAGGCTAGGGTCTTTCTTATTGGCCCCAGGATAAGTTCTGCCCAGTCCTGCTTGTCAAAGACAGTCTTCTGTACTTAGCATTCTTGGTTTTTGCACAGGTCAAAGGACAATGTGTCTTCTAATTTTATTTTACCATTAGATGATGAGATAAGACAACCTGCTCTTAGATCAAGTTGTTGCCATTGTAAGGTTATCATATCAAAATGGAAGCAAGTTGATGCCAGAGCAGTCTTAGAAATTTCCCTGGACAGTTTGGTTCCTGTTGTTGTTGGAGGAAACTGTGTTGGTTTTATTTCTAGATTCTAGGGTTTGAGATTGGACGGTTGCTGTCTGATCACATGGAATCTAAGTCTAAGTTTAACATGACACATGTTCAGGGTGGGAGGCACCCCTGTATTATAAAATTTATGGGTTCTTATCCCTAGTAGATAAAAGCTTGTTTCATATGTAAAATTTCCCCCTTTTTAGTATGTCTTTGCAAAAAGAATGGTGCCATATTATATTGCTGGTGCTTTTGGGGGTAAGAATGACAGGCTACACAATCTCTCTCCCCTGGTTTTGACCTGAGCTTTTATCCCAGGCAACACTCTTTCTTGTAGGTTTTTTAACCAAGCAGAACCAAAACTGGTGAAGTTAAAGAAAAAATTATATATGTTCCCATTCTTTGACTAATTTTTCCATTGTTTGATCATTTGCTTTAAGGTTTTTTTTTTTTTCAATTTCTTCTGCTGTATGGAGTTGTTATTCATCTCATCTTCCAGTGTACTAATTCTATACTCAGCTGCTGTTAATTTGTTGGAAAACTCATCCATTTTTTTCTTCAATTCATCTACTGAGTTTTTCAGACCTGTTATTTGACCTGAAATTTCGGTTTGGATTTTTCTGATTTCTATCTTCATATTCTCTTGATTCTTATTAGTGTTCTCTTCTGTACTTTTTTTGAGTTCTGTGAATATCTTCCATATTGCAACTCTAAACTTCTTATCTGAGAGACTGACTAGTTGATTGGCCATGTTCTGGTCATCTGATTTGCCGTCTTCTTTATGTTTGGCGCTGGCCTGCATTGTTTCCCCATTGTCATACTTGTTTTGTGAGTTTTTCTATGTGTTGTGGTTGTATTCATTGGCTATGTCGTGGAGTGGCTGCGCTCCTCTGGCTCCTCCCTTTCTGGGAGTGTAAACTCACCTCCAGGGAAGGCTAGCTGTCCACAGATGAGCCACATACAGGATGAAATCAGGCCGAGAATGCAGCACAGCACAGAAGATAGGCAGGTAGAGGTGCTGGCATCAGAGTTCCAGCAGAGTTCAGCAGCTTCCCCTTTCTGATGTTTGGAGTACCATTGTGATTCTTCATGGAGTATTAGATGGATATATGATTTATATTCTAAATACCTCAGATAAATGCTACTATGTTGTATTTATCCTTCTTCTGACTTACTTTATTTAACATAATATTTTCTAGATCCATCCATGTTGCTCCAAAAATCCATGATAGAATTGTTTCTAACTGCTATGTAGTATTCCATTGTGTATAAGTACCACATCTTCATGATCCACTCATTTGTTGTTGGGCATCAAGATTAGTTCCAAATCTTGGCTATTATGCTGAGTTCTGAGATAAATAGTGGAGTTCATACATAATTTGGGATAAGTGTCCTACTGTCCTGGGAATAGATGCCCAGGAGTGCAATTACTGGGTCATATAGCAGCTCAGTTCTGTTTACTGGGCACCTTCCATACTGTTTTTCATAGGGATTGGAGCAGAGAGCATTTCCAACAACAGTGGATGAGAGTCCTTTCTTACCACAACCATGCCAACAGAGATTGGTCTCATTATTTTTAATGTAAGCCTTCTTCGCTGGTGTAAGGTGATACCACATTGTTGTCTTGATTTGGGTTTCCCTAATGATAGTTATGGTGAACATGTTTTCTTGTGTCTATTGGCCATTTGTTGATCTTTCTCACAGAAGTGTCTATTAATTTCTTCTCCCCATTTTTCTATGGCTTTATAGGATTTTTGAAACTCACCTTTCTGAGTGCTTTGTAAATCCTAGATATCAACCGTTTATCTGTTGTGTTGAGTGCAAAATTTTTCCCATACCATTGGCTGTCTTCTAATTCTAACCAGGGTTTCTTTCACTGTGCAGAAACTTTTCATTTTGTTGTAGTCCATTTATTTAGGTTTGATGTTAAATTTTTGCCATTGGTATTCTGTCATCAAAGACATTTTTGATATATAAGTCGAAATGGTCTGCCTATTTTTTCCTCAATAAACTTTATAATTTCAGGTCTGATTTTGAGGTTTTTAATCCATTTTGAGTTGACTTTTGTGTAAAGTGTAGGTATGGATCAATCTTTAGCTTCTTATAGATTGTTCCAACACCATTTGTTAAAGAGATTGTCTTTGTTCCATTTCAAGTTCTTGGCTCCTATGACTTGATATGGGGGTATATCCCTGGATATTCTATTTTAACCCACTAGTCTTTGTTTAGTACCATGGTGTTTTGATCATTATGGCTTTATAGTAAAGCTTCAGGTTAGATAAAGTGATGCCACCCAGCTTCTGTTTTTCAGTATGGATTTGGTTAACTTGGTCTTTTGTGGTTTGACATGAATTTTTATAATTGATTGTTCTAAGTTCCTAAAAATTATGTCTGAATTTGAATAGGGATTGCATTGAATCTATATAGTAGTTTAGGTAGATAATAATTTTGATGATTTTGATTCTACCTACCCATGAGCATGGAATGTTCTTCCATTTCCTTAGGTCCTCTTCAATATTTTTCTGAAGTGTTTTGAACTTTTCATAATATAGGTCCTTCACTTCTCTTGTAAGATTGATTCTTAGATACTTGATATCTTTAATACTATTTTAAATGAGATTGACTCCTTAATTTCTTTCTTCTCTGCTTCATTCTTTGTATAGAGGAACGATACCATCTTCTGTGTATTGACCTTGTAGCCAGCCACTTTTTGTATTGGTTAATTGTTTCTAGGAATGCTTTAGGGTTTTTGATGTATATCATCATATCATACCATATCATATCATATCATAGTTTGTCCCTCTTTTTTTATTTGGATTTATTTTATTCTCTTCTCTTGTCTGATTACTATTGTAGGACTTCTAAAACTGTGTTTAATAAGAGTGGAGAGAATTGACAGCTTTACCTACTTCCTGACCTTAGTGGAAATGCTTTCAATTTTTTGTCATTCAGGATAATGTTGGCTGTGGGCTTTCTCTAGATAGCTGTAACTATTTTGAGGAAGGTTCCTTCCAGCCCTATTTTGCTGAGTGTTTTCATCATGAATGGGTGTTGGATTTTATCGAACACCTTCTCTGCATCGATTGATATAATTATGTGATTTTTTTCTTTGTTGTTGATGTGGTCCATGATGTTGACTGATTTGTGTATGTTAAACTATCCTTGCATCCTGGGATGAAACCTACTTGATCATGGTGTATAATCTTTTTGATGTACTGTTAAATTTTGTTTTCTAAGATTTTTTATAATAATATCTTTATTTAAGTACCATGATTACAAACATGTTTGTAGTTGGGTTTCAGTTTTAAAAAAGAACACCCCATTCACCAGTGCAACATTCTCAGCACAAAACCCACCAATTCCTTCCTCCCTCAACCCTTTCCTGAATTCAAGGCAGGCATACTATCTCACACTATCATTTTCAGGATAATTTTTAGTGTATTTTATTTCTCTAACTGCATTCACCACTATTTGTGGTAAGTTTCATATCATGGACCAGTCTTTCCAGATTTCATCTCTATGGTCTCTTTTTTAATATTTTTATTGTGAAAAAATTGAGTTATATGTCTTTCACAGTAATATTTAAGTTGCATAGTGATAATGAATCGAGGCATTCCCACCACCTATGTTGTCCTCCCTCTACGCATCTTCCCAGCATGCATCCTATATCTTCCTCATTTGCCCCCCAGACTGCTAGTGTAACTGGTTCCCTCTGAGTATATCTTGTTGGGGATTTCTGCATCTATGTTCATTAATGTGTTGGTCTGTAGTTATCTTTTTTAGTGGTGTTTTTACCAACTTTGGTAATGAGTGTGATATTAGCTTCATAAAAGAAGTTACGAAGGATTCCTGTCTTTTCAATGTTTTGGAAGAACATGAGGATTAATAGTAGTAATTCTCAGAATGTTTGGTAAAATTCACCTGTAAAACCACTTGGTCCTGGGTATTTGTTCTTGAGGAGGTTAATTACTGTCTCAATTTCCTTTGATGTGATTGGCCAGTTTAGGCTTTCTACATCCTTCCTTTCAAATCTCAGAAGATAATATTTTTCCAGAAATCTGTTGGTTACTTTGGGTTCTCGTACCTATCTGAGTACAGTTGTTCATAGTAAGCCCTCAAGATATCTTGGATTTCTTGGGGTTCTGTTGTAATCTCTTGCCTTTCATTTGTGATCCTATTCATTTGGGTGCTTTCTTTTTTCTGGGGTGGGGGTTGAATCTTGCCAATGGTTTGACTATATTGTTTATTCTTTCAAAAAACTAACTCCTGGTCTCATTGATTTTTTTGTATTTTTTTTTTGTTTCTATGTTGTTTATTTCTGCTCTGATTTTTATTATTTCTTTTCTTCTGGTTGTGTTTGGGTTTCTTTGCTGCTGTTTCTTCCATATCCTTAAGATGTCCCTTCACCCTAATTACTGCTTCTACTGTGTACCACAGATTTTTTTTTTGTTTTTGGGTCACACCCGGCAGTGCTCAGGGGTTACCCCTGGCTCTATGCTCAGAAATCACTCCTGGCAGGCTCAGGGGATCATATAGGATGCCGGGATTTGAACCACTGACCTTGTGCATGCAAGGCAAATGCCTTACCTCCACTCTATTTCTCCAGCCCCTGTACCACAGATTTTTACAATGTTCTTTTCATTATCGTTCATCTCAAGGAATCTTTTTATTTTTTCCTTGAGTTCCTCTTTGATCCAGCTGTTGTTGCGCAGCATGTTGTTTAATCTCCAGGTGTTGGACTTTCTGCACAGCTCTTCTTTTTACAGTCAATCTTGATCTCTGCTGCATAATGATCTGATAGGGTGCTTCTAATAATCCTTATATTTGTGACTTTGTATAAGTCAGATGTATATCCAAAGGCATGGTCTATTCTAGATAAGATTCCATGTGTGCCTGGGAAAAATGTGTATTCTGTTTTCTGGGTGTGAAGGGTTTTGTATAACGCCATTAGTCCTACTTCTTCTAAGTTTCTCATTTAGGGCTCTTATGTCTTTGCTAGTTTTCTGCCTAGTGGAACTGTCTAGTAGTGATAATGGTGTATTTAAGTCTACTATTGTCACATTTCCTCCCATATGTTTTTCCAGGTTTGCAAGCATATGACTTACATATTTTGCTGGAACTGCATTTGGTGCATAAATTTTGACTATAATTAGTACTTTTTGATATCATGTTTCCCTGATCAGTATGTAGTGACCCTCTTTGTCTCTGAGCACTTTCTTGAAGTTAAATGCAATTTGGTCTGCTATAAAAATGGCTTCCCAGCTTTTTTTTCGTTGGATTAAATAATTTCCATCCTTTTATTCTTAGCCTGTCTATCCTGTCCTTTTTAGTGTGTTTCTTGCAGGCAGCAGATGTCAGGGTTTTGTTTTCTGATCCACTCTGTCTTTTAATGGGGAAGTTAGTCATTAAAATGAAAGGAGATTATTGACAGAGAGGGCTGTTGTGTCGTTGTATTGTGTAGGCTGTTGTTACAATTGGGTGTTTGGACTGTTTGTTTCATCTCTGAGTAATTCATGTAGAGATGGTTTGGTCAGCGCAAATAATGCAAGTTCTTTTTTGTCTGAGAATGTTTTTAGTCTTCCCTCCATATGAATGAGAGTTTTGCTGGGAAGAAGACTCTAGGTTGGAAGTTTCCTCGTTCAGTAGTTTAAATATGTCATTCCACTGTCTTCTTGCTTAAGCTGCTTCAAATGGGAGATCTTGTTTGATTCTTATGTTCCTTCCTTTGTACTTGATGTTTCCCCCACCCCCCATATGGATTACTATATGTCTTGGTTTTAGTTTATTAGGGTCTATTTTGTTAGGGACTCTTTTCACTTCTTGGATTTATCTGAGGGAAGTAAGTGTTAGGTCTGGTCTGCCAAACCTGTACAGTATACAGTATACAGACTCACTGGTCTGGAGAGTCGGTGTGTGTTTTTGGGAAGAGAAATGGCAGTGACCGTGCAAAGGTTTGGTCTCAGCACACCTCAGCCACCTGTGGTGTGGGGCTGGGTCTCTTCTATGGAGTGTGGCCCTAAGTAGGGATGATGATGGCAAGCACGCCAAGGTTTGGCCCTGCCTCAGATCTCCTCCCTCCCCTGTTACCTGAGGGTAGGCACAGGGTCCCCTCTTCATACTGCAGCCCCCAAGTAATGACAATAGGGGCCATCCTTCATTTCCATTTTTGTATCCATTTGATCCCCTTCCAACCCCAGAGAATTGACACCCTTTTGTGTGCACAGCCTGATCAAAGATTTCATCAGCCCAGGCCTGACTGCTCTCCAGAACAAAGAAGAGAAGATAAACAAGGGCACTGGATGGTCCATTTATAAAAAGTATAAAAAGTATAAATAAATAGATAAATAATTGTGTGCAAACAAAAAGAAAAAAACCTAGGGCAGAACTATTGCAGCTAATCTGGTCTGCAGACATTTCTTAGGAAGGCTTAAAAGACAGTAATCTGATCTTTGCCTTGTCTCAGTTAGGAGTTTTACCTATCAGAAGGCTAATGGGAAGACAAAGCCCCCATTGTCCCTAGAGTTCCTAAATGCTGTGGACCTTTATCCTAATGAGATAAAAAAATCCCTAAGCAAATCTTAGTAGGTTCATTTTCCCACTGGGAGTCAAGCGGGAGCACGAAGAGGCGAATATGAAATATGAATTATGAAATATGAAATAAATGAGACCACACAGAATTACATGGTGAAAAGAAGAGGTGAGGCCAGAGAGAGAGAGACTTTATTCCTTGAGTTGGGCCTATATATAGATGGATATTTGGGGCGTAGCCAGGGAGAAAGGAAAAGGGGATAAACCAATGAGATCAGAGCTAGAATTAGCATATGAAGAGACAGGTAAAAGGAAACCAGATACCTTTAAGATAATGAGGGGAGACAGAGATCACAAAGGAGCTCTCAGCAGGAAACTTTTGGCGGGCTTCTGGCATTGTCTTCCTTTGTTAGAAAAACTGAGGCCGATTTCTAATAATGGTCAAAAATAAAGAGAAAGATAGTTACAGCCACGTTTAGAATTATAGCCAAACAATCCAAGCAGTGGGTCAACTGATTTAACTACTCTAAGCGGGCCTCTTTGGCAAATAATTCTTTTTCAGGAGTGCAACACTTCTGATGTGTGCCCTTCCTGAGTGGGGTGTAACACCTAAAGGCTTAAAAGCACATGCAGTGGGGAAGGATGCAGCACCAACCAAGGCCTTATGATCTTCAAAATCAGCTGCTTGGATCCAGTAATGATTAAGAAATGAACTACTTGTCTTACTTGTTTTCAATAGTACTTTAAACATCCTGCGACAGTATATGGGAGGGACTTCAAACGGCTAATTGGGAGGCTGTAGTGAGGAGTAGCCCTTAATATAAATGAGAGGTCATGTGAGCAAAGCAAGGTCCTCCTGGAAGTTGTATTGGGATGCATCTGGGGTGTGGGATGCCAGTCCAGTGAGCGATGATCAGGAGCAAACCCCAGGGCCCTCCTACTCACCTGTGCCTCTGATTGACTCCAAAATATGCATCTTCAGGAAAATGAAGGTGTTTCTAGGCCTTACTTTCAGTTTCCATTTGAATTTAACTCCTGAAGATAACCAGAAGTGCCTGTGACTATAGATTCAATAACAGGCAGGAGGAATTCTTGGTCCTGAGACATATAAATTCAGGAGGAGGCTTTTGTTGCTTCAGTGATCTCTGAGAATGGCTATTTTTATGTTGCTGTGGGGATCACTTCTGGCAGTGCTGAGGGCAGAGAAAGAGTGATGGTGAGGATAAAACTCTAGACCCCACACACACTGCAATGCAATGACCCCCTTCCTAGAGTTGTTTCAGGGTAATCTTTGGGGACCTCTGTCTGTTCCCTGGGTCCCTAATTCTGGGCACAGGAATAAGAAGAATCTCCTGTAATAATCTAACATGGTACAGGGATCCCTCTGTGTGCTACAGCTTCTCTCCACACAAGGCTCACTAAACAGACCCGTTGGCACTCTGAAATACCTTCTCATTTATTTTGCAATATCCCCTGGATATCAGTCCACAATTTTCACTGAAAAATTGAGTCATTTTCAGTTGCTACAATTGGAAGCTAATTTTTAAAGTATACACAAATGGCAAAATACTCAGAAAAACATGCAAATCAGAAATTATCATGATTAAACAGGATATTTTTTGTCTTAGCAAACTGTCTTAGCCAAAACAATTTGTTTTTTTTTTTTTTTCTGTTTACTATGTAGAATATACTGTATTCACAGGAAAGCACTCTCCAGCACCACTTTTCTCTTTCTTCTTCACTCTTGTGGTTATTATTTGGTGATTTATTTTTATTTTTATTTGCTGGGTGCAGTTTTTCTTTTTTCTTCCATTTTTTCTTTCTTTTTTCCTTTTATTTCTCTCTCTCTCTCTTTTTTTTTTTGGTAGTTGTTACCAAATTTTTTCCTCCCTTTTTTCTTATCCTTTTTATCTCCAATGATGGTGGAATGGATGCTCAATCTACAACAAGCTGTAAAGTGGAGACCAGTTGCACTAGCATTCTGGGGGGGTAACAGAGGGACATATGAGATACATGCTGGGAACAGGGATGGAGGGAGGACAGCACTGGTGGTGGGAATGCCCCTCATTCATTGTCACTATGTACCATAAACGATGCATGAAAGATTTGTAAGGCACTTTGGTCACAATAAAAAAAAAAGACTACTGGATCCTTGTTGATGGAAACCAGCTGTTTAAACCATCTCTGCATCCTTTGAGTTCAGAACCTCCATGAAGACCCCTGTCCATGTAGTTGATAATACCACCGTGTGTTGAGAACCAGATAATTTTGTAGGGGCCAGATGAAAAATTTTGTCTTATAAAAAACTCTTGATAATTTTGTCATTCTATTGTCACATCTTTATTTTATCCCACTCTTGGGTCATATCTGCTAACATCCTAAAACTAAGTTTTTGTTTTTCTTCCTCAATATAGTGTTCAGCCCTTAGACTTACCAATTTTGCTAAAGAAATGAGTCATTCCACCCAGTCTCTGCAGGGGAAAGTTTAGATGCCTATGATCTAGCCTGCTACTTCTGTCTGTCTATCCTTGACTGAATCACTGACTCAAACTTGGCACTTCATTCTAAGAAGACTTCAAAGCTGGAAATCTCAGCAGAATAACTACTTGCAGGCACTGAACAGAGAACCAGACAAGGCCGTTAATGTTTGACTCAAGAGTCAGAATTATTCTCTGAGAACTTTCTCTGAAACTCATACAAAGGAGTTGGAGAAAGGGGAAATTCCTGATCTGGTCAAGGAAGCAAGAGAAGACATGAATATTGTAACCAGCATTTGGGGATGCATAATGCTAGTAGGGGATATCTAGGAATCAGACAACCAGGATAAAGGAGTTGTCTGCATGGTCAAATCCAGATGTATATAAGAGCAGTGAAAAATTCTAGAAATTTTATCAAAGAACGAACTCTGCAATGTACACATATACACTGTGCAATTAACTTTTTTAAAATTTTAAATTAATTAAAATACAATTAACTGACCTCGTTGTCCAAGAGGGGATTGAATGCCAGTAAAGCAATATTCAGAGATACTGCTACTCTCTAATGGGGAGAGTTACACAATGACAGGAAGCATAAAAAGGATATGAAAATACCAGTGAGTGTGTCACATATATAAGCATTTTTAGTCCACTGAAATAAACTGGAAATAAAAATAGAAAAGACTAAAAATGATTGCTGAAAATTCCAAATCCAGCAAAAGCCAACAGACAGAGCGATAAGAAGCTCAAAGGTACCAGCAATTACCCCACAAAAAATATCTTCTCTAGGTTCTTGATAGTCAAATTACTAAAAGCCAAACAGAAAGAGAAAGATTGTCAAGCACCCTAAGGGGAGCATGTCTTTGGAGGGGAAACAACCTTTCAGTGCAAATTACAGAAATCTAGTGACAATAAAATGACAATAGCAAAACAATGAAAGAAAAGTCAACTGCAAATAAAACTATTAGTCACATTAAAGGCAGAGTAAACTCTGTGAAGCAAAGACCAAAGTTGCAGAAAAGTCCCTGAAATGCAAATACTGGAGAGGCCATAGATGTTCTCATACCGGTACATCAAACACCAAATAGTGATTTAGTAATGTGCTACGACAGTTCCTCTGCTGACTGAACAATACACATGACAGTGTTCCCTGGAAAAGTCACTGGCACAACCACAGTAATCAAATTACACTGAGCAAACATCAAGAGAAAACATGTCCCAAAACAGCTAAGATGTGAGCAGAGTAAATGGACTCAAACTACTGTTGCTCTAGCATTGGCAGATAAGGAAAAGCCTCTGCCTAGAGCATTCTAGAATTTCTAGGATAAACACAAACCAGAATAAAAAGCTACTAGAAGATATTAAATCCAGAGCAATAGTACAGCAGGTAGGGCACTTTCTTTTCATGAAGGAAGGTTTGATCCCTGTCATCTGATGTGGTCCCCAGTAGTTTCTGAGCACAGAAGCAGGAGTGACAAAAAAGATAAAAATAGCAGATCCATGGATGAATAGAAAAGAATGCATCAAGACCAAGACCACATATGTTGGCTTTGGCTGCAAAATTCTTAGTGACTGAAAGATTATATCACGTGTTAATTGTTTCTGAGGTGGCCTGCAAGGCCATATGATTGGCTAACCCTGCAAACACCTACTGTACCAGACCACTGTATGAACATAGAGAAGTATGTATGAGGAATCTATCTTACCAACATTTGGCCTGTCGCCTGATGTCAGTCATAAGCAAGGTGAATCCACAAATGCATAACTAGAATAGAACTTTTTCTAGTAATAGAAATTACTGGATAAAGTATAGAAGATAGATGGATATTGAATAATTAATGTGTTAAATTATAAAGCAAAACTAAAGAATATTAGAAGTAAAAAATAGGGAAGCATTATCTGACAAAAATGATAAATTATTATAATGGGAGAAAGAAGAGAAAATGAGGAAATTGCATGTTGATTGTTGTAGAGATAATAGTCTTGTGTAAAAACATACAATTTCACTCAGACTTATAATTTCACTCAGACTTATATGCTGAGTGAAATAAGTCAGAGAGAGAGAGAAAAACGCAGAATGGTCTCACTCATCTATGGGTTTTAAGAAAAATGAAAGACACCCTTGTAATAATAATTTTCAGACACAAAAGAGAAAAGAGCTGGAAGTTCCAGCTCACCTCAGGAAGCTCACCACAAATAGTGATGAGTTTAGTTAGGGAAATAACTACATTTTGAACTGTCCTAATAACGAGAATGTATGAGGAAAATGGAGAGCCTGTCTAGAGTACAGGCGGGGGTCGGGTGGGGAGGAGGGAGACTTGGGACATTGGTGATGGGAATGTTGCACTGGTGATGGGTGGTGTTCTTTACATGACTGAAACCCAAACACAATCATGTATGTAATTAAGGTGTTTAAATAAATTTAAAAAACATACAATTTCATCAATAGAATAGGAAAAAAGTTAAATAAGAAAGTAAAGGGAATTGATGGAATTATAATAGAAACTAATATAAAGTTTATCACTAGAGAAGAAACTACCTTAAATACTAGCAAAAGAATTTCACTTTTTTAGAAAACACTTAAACTATAGACTTTATTTTTAATGTTTTGTTTTTTAATAATATCTTTATTTAAGTACCATAATTATAAATATGTTTGTAGTTGGGCTTTAGTCATTAAAAAAGAACACTGCCCTTCACCAATGCACATTCCCACCGCCAATGCCCCCATCTATCCCCTTCCCCCTTTCCCTGCCTGTATTCAGACAGGCATTCTATTTCTCTCACTACCATTATCATGATAGCTGTTGGTGTAGTTATTTCTCTAACTGCACTCACCAACCTTTGTGATAAGCTTCACATCATGGGCTGGTCTTTTCAAACCTCATCTCTATTGTCTCTGGATATTATTACCATACTATCTTTTATTTTTCTTAAATCTCACAGATGAGTGAAACTATTCTGTGTCTATCTCTCTCTCCCTCTGGATTATTTCATTCAGCATAATAGTTTCTATGTCCATCCATGTATAGGAAAATTTCATGACTTCATTTTTCCTGATGTCTACATAATATTCCATTGTGTATATGTAGATCATCCTGGTTCAACCATGAAAGAATTTATCCAAAAATTTATCCATTTCTTCCAGTTTCTCTTGTTTCATGACACAGTTTTTTGTCTATGATTACCCTTTGAATCTCTGTAATATCTGTAGTGATCTTTCCCTATTCAATACTCATCTGGGTTATTAAATTTCTCTTCCTCCCATTCTTTGTGAGTTTTGTTAGTGGTTTATCAATCTTATTAATTTTTCAAAGAACCAAATTTTGCTTTCATTGATCTTTTTGTAATTATTCTTTGGATTTCCACTTCATTAATTTCTGCTCTAAGTTTTGTTATTTCCTTCTGTCTACCTATTTTTGGTTCATTTTGTTGATCGCTTTCTAATTTTATTATATATAACATAATTTTATAATTTGAAGACCATATTATTAATATGCTAATTATTATGACTGATTTGTTACATTGTATTATTGTATATATTATATACACAATTTTATATCATATTGTATATATTATATTATTATATATTATGTTATTACTGTAGAATTATTAGACTTTATGACTAATTCTTTCCATCACTAAAATGATGATAAAAATATGTAAAATAGAGGAAATACTATTGCTTGAGAAAAAATTTGAAAATTCTCAAATTTTAATATCTTGCATCAATTTTTGCAATCCATTTATTTTAAAACCTAGATGCATGCATATAGTCTTAGACAAACTTAATTAAAATTAAAAATAATATTATTATGATCCAGGATGTGTCTTAGTAGCAGATATGGTAGAAGCTATGCTGAATCTCCTACCTGTGAGGCTCTGATTGAACTTCAGGCATGCACAATAAAAATAAAAAATAATAATAGCCAGAATAGTTCTACAGTCATCTAAGTTCTTCTAGGATGCAGACTATAAAAATATCCAAATTCTTTTTATAATTCAGTTATGATTATATCATAAGCCTATCAACAGCAAAGGCTGAATAGATATTCAGATACATAGTCAGATACACAAAATATGTAGGGGTAACAAAGCAGAAGTTCTAAATAAGATCACAGCAGATAGGTTCCAAAACCACATTAAAAAATAAGAAACCAAAGACACAATGATTTCATATCAGAAATGTAAGTATGGCTCAATATAATGGAATTAATATAATTTTCCATATAAATATATTTAAGAAAATACAGAACTACCTTCATACATGCTGAAAATTCCTAGATCAAGTAAAATGCCAATTTTAATAAATAACTTTAAGAAAATATGAAACATTACATACTCAATAATGCAGTTGTGTATTCTAACAAATGTGACATCATTTGAAACAACAAATTCATTCCCACTTAGTTAAGAAGCAGTATAAAGCCAATTAGTGTTTGACATTAAGGTAGTTTTGAAAGTATTTGATCAAAACATAATTATTGAATACTCAAAATGTTGCAAAAAGTTAGATAGAAAATAATAAAATTAAATCTTTATTTACAAATGCCAAGATAAACGTTAACATCCACAAAGAGTGGTAAGTGCAGTAAGAGAAATAAATACACTGACAACTGACATAACAATGCCAGTGAGTGAGAGAAGTAGAATGCCTGTCTAGAATACAGGCAAGGGAAAAAAGAGGAGACAGATGGGGGACAATGGTGATGGGAAGGCTGCACTGGCAAAGTGGGGTGTTCTCTTAATGACTGAAATCCAACTACATTCATGTTTGTAATCATGGTGCTTAAATAAAGACATTATTTAATAAAAAAATAATGATCTGGAGCCAGAGTGATAGTACAGTGGTAGGGTATTTGTCTAGCATGCCATTAACCTGAGTTTGATCCCCAGCATTCCATTTTACCCCCAATACTGCCAGGAGTAATTCTGGGTGCAGAGCCAGGAGTGACCCTGAGCACTGCCAGATGTGGCTGAAAAACAAACAACAACTTAAAAAAAAAAAACTATGTCTATAGATCAAGAGGACAATTTTTTATTGGAAAATATTTAATAGGAAAACATTAATCCAAAATAAAATTGCACCCAATTTTCAATTTGAAGCTTTTGTTCTGTTCAAGAATTTTAAAACTGATATATCTATACATATGTATTTTAGAGTAAATCAAGGTATGTAAACCAAAAATTGACCAAATATATGAAAAAAGATGACAAATGTTTTTTAAAATAGTCTTTTCTGACTCTTGGGGTAGTTGGTAAGGAGTAGAACTGCTGGAATGTACAGACGTTCAGTTCTTAGTTCTTTAGAGAATGGTCCATATTGTTTCCAAAGCAATTGTACCATTGGACATTTCTTTCAGCCTTTGAGGTATGTTTCCCTATAGCTGTTAAAGCACTGGTATTATTGTTTGTTTCTGTTTTATATCAGCCAATTTCATTATGTAAGGCATTGTTTTATTATGGTTTTGATTTTTTGTTTCCCACATAAGTGATAAAGAGCATTTAGTTATATAACTATATATTTTTTGTAATTTTTTTGGTGGCTGGTAACTGATTTCTGAGTTGTAATCTGGTTGCAGGGTTGAATTTTTGGTTTGATTTTTGGCTTTTGGATCACACACAGTGGTGCTTAGGAGTGAGTCCTGGCTTAAAAATTGCTCCTGGCAGGCTCAGGGGACCACTGGGATGCCAGGAATCGAACCACCATCCTTCCAAGGTTGGCGACGTGCAAGGCAAATGCCCTACTACTGTTCTATATCTCTGGCCCCTGAAGGGTTGGGATTAAACTAGGATTGGCCCTGTGTAATACCAGCATATTGAATTGTGTACAGATCTATGAACACTCTGTCTTAATTGGCAAAGTTTCTTTAGCTATTGTGCCCTTTTTAGATAGAGTTGATTGCACATTTTTTGTAAAGTTTTATATTTTCTTATGTTTTCTATTTCTGTGTGTGTCTTATATTTTAACCCTTTGTCAGATGTGGTGGGAAAATATTTCTCCCTATTTGCGGATGTGCTTTATTCTGCTTATCATTTTGTGTGTGCTCGTGTTGCAGAAACTTCTTAACTTGATATATCCCATTTATTTATCTTTTTTACTTTCTTTTGCTTAGCAAATGTCATCAATCCCAGGTGCCTATAGATTTGATGTTATGATGGGTTATGCTTATGTTTTCCTCAATAAAATGTTCACTTTTGGGTCTGAAAATTTTAAAGAAAATTTCATGATCCTAATTAGAGGATTTGTTCTTTTCTCTCTATAACAGAATAATATAAGCATATCTGGGAAAAGTTTACTAAGTATATATATATATATATATATATATATATATATGTTGAATAATAGGACAAAGAAGCTGATCTGCTTGACTAATCTACCTAAAATAATTAATAATAAACAATTGACTATGTAATTTATTTAAGTCTATGGACTATGTAAATAAGATACATTGAGAGCACTCATACAACTAAAATAATAAAATATCTATTATATTAGTGTCAAACTTAGACATAGAGCTATATAAAAATTTCAAATTGTTTTCAAATTAATCAGCATATTTTTAAATATCCAAAGACATTGAAGAAATCAGAGATTTGTATCTATGTGTTTTAATAATGGTATCTATTTTCTTTGTATATTTTTCCTTATTTAAGCATCATGGTTATAAACATGTTCGTAATTGGGTCTCAGGCATAAAATGCATCCCTTCACCAGTGCAACTTTTCTGCCACTATTGTCCCCCCCATTTCCCTCCTACCCCACCACCTGTTTGTCGCTGAGATAGGCATTGTATTTCTCTCTCTATCATGTCGTGGTAGTTGTTAGTGTAGGTATTTAGCTAACTGTACTTACCACACTTTGTGCTAAGCTTCTTATCATAGGCTGGTCCTTCCAGCCTTCATCTCTATTGTCTCTGGGTGTTATTATTATTAAACTGTCTTTTTTTCTTAAATCTCACATATGAGTGAGACTGTTCTGTTCCTGTCAATCTCCCGCTGATTTATTTCACTCAACATAATAGTTTCCATATCCATCATGTTCAGCGAATTTCATGACTTCATATTTTTTTCTAACACCTGCATTGTATTCCATTGTGTAAATGTGTCACTGTTTTTTTAGCCACTCATCTGTTGTAGGGTACCTGGGTTATTTCCAAAATCTTGGTGCTGTAAATATTGCCGCTATGAAAATAGGAGTACAGAAGACATTATTTTATTATGAAACTGGAGATTTGAAATGGAGCTACTGGTTAGTGATTAAACAAGGTACAAACAAATTTTAAAGGATTGTAGTCAACATGAAGAAGCTTTGAGTTCAAAAACCTATGATCTGCCTCATAGAATTCACAAGGTGGGCTAATAATTCTAAATAAAGTGGTAGTAGGTTAAAAAAAATCTCTTGGTTCTAACATTTAAGAACATAAATCTATAAAAATAAAAAGAGGGAATTTCATGGATATGATGACAAACTAAAAACTTTGTTCTTTCAAAAGATTATGTTGCCATTATGAGTGGATCAAAATGGAAAAGAAATAAAGCAACAGCTCAAGTCCTGCTTACTGCCAAAAGGCTGGTAGAGCAGAAGTGTCCTGAGTGGGCACTGATGTGATTTCCCAATCTTGAGTTGAGTGTCTAGATGAGAACAAGCTCAAGTGTATTTGGATTCAAGGATAAGATTTGTGCCCTCGGGGCTGTTTTCCTTTCTCTGTGAGTCTCTGGACAGAGCTCACGTCAATGTGGTATCACTGTTCCAGCCTAGGTGGCCTATTGGGAGCTGCTGTCTGCTGTGGCCTGCAGCATCTCATCTCTATTCCCTGTTCTGTTTATTATATATCACCAATTAGCTTTCGGTTCCCTGGCTCTGGTTCCACCTCAAGTTTCCCTAATAGCTTGACTAGGCCTTCAAACCAAATAAAAAGCCTTCAGAACATTGCACTATTTGCCCCAAACCCAGCTTCACACTCAGGATATCTCCACTGCAGGCAATAACTTTGTTTTCTCTCCAGTGCTCCAAGTGCTACTTCTTTTTGACCAAATTAGAAAGTGAACCTGGGTGATTGATTAATAACAGGTGTGATTAATTACTATAGCTTGGCATGGTCCACTTTTGTGTCTCCTGTGCAGACCTGGCATTTTGCTTTTGATCAAGGCTGGAAATTTAGAAAGTTGGTCAGAGAAAGCATTGGGATTATTTTTGTATTTCTGAGAGGGGTCCCTACGCATCCTTATCTTTGCTGGGTGGAGTATGAGTTAGCTGGGAAGCCCAAAATTATTTAGGAATAGTAGTATTTAAAATAAGTCTCAGTTTCCCACACCTGTGCTGGGCATATACCCAAGACTGTAGCATGTACCTGTTTTCAGGTCCCACCCATGTGATATCTGGAGGCCCCAAGGTGCTTTGTGTGCTCAGTTTTTTCCAGGCAAGCAACTAAAATCCTATCTTCTGGAGTCATGAGGGAAGGCAGGCCAGTCAAGAAGGCAGCTCAGCTTTGACTGGGACATGTTTAACCCTTCACATGACCAACTCCTATTCAACACTCTCTGCACTGGTAACTTTGGCTAGCAGAAAGGGTGGCCTGATTACTTATTTCCTGGGTTCAATCCCAGAATTTAGCACTACTGATAGAGAAAATTTAACTATATGTCCCTGGTTTGGGCTGAGGATCTGAATAGAAAAGCTCAAGCTGAGATGCAGCATCAAGTGGAGGAGGTGATGCAGCTGGTTCCTCAGCTAGCACCAGGATATACTTTCCCCTGAGATTGATTTTTCTCTTCTATTCAGTTAAGGGACTAATTCTATTTTGTCACAAAAGGGGATTTGAAAAACAGAGATTTACAGTGTCACCTTGATATGGGCCCTATGCAGCAGAGAGGGTTTGTGAATAAGGATTACCTGAAAGGCATTTTGTACCTCAACTCTGTGGCAATTACAAAAAGTCTGAGCTCTTTCTCCAGAGAATTTCCTGTGCACAAACCATGGTATGATGCAGGTATGAGGCCAACTATGAGACCTGGCTGTTTGTGCAGGAGATACTGAGGCACCTCAGGCCTCTATACTGCATTGTTCAAGGGGACCAACATGATGCCATGAGCTGAACTCGGGTTGGCTCTGTCGGTAGAGCCTATGCCCCAATCTTTGTGCTCTATCCAAGCTCTGTGTCCTGCTCTTCTGAAATGTCTGACCATTCCTGCTAGCTTCTTAGAAGAGGGGCAATGGAAATAAACACAAAACCACTTTTTTCAAAGAGAGGAGTATGTCTAGGTAGGAAGGTGTTTGATATTTTTGTTGTTCATTTGTATTGGCTGTGTTTTAGAACATAACTATAAATAACATCAGAAATGGCTGGTCAGAAATAGCTGATCATTTTTCTCCTCAGTGCTCACAGAGAGAAGTCACATTTTGTACATTCCCAATTAGACTCATTACCTCTATGAATGTGCTGATCTCTGATAGTGCTGAACACAAGACAGTATTTCATGGTTCCACCAATGGCTCAGGCTCCAAAACCCAGATCCTTGGTCATGGCTATTGTGGGTTTTCAGAACCCTCCCAGGCAAGCTCCTTGCATTGTTTCTTATGACACTAATCATTGTTCAGAATGTAATATTTTAGCTACCACCTTATCAATATAAACACAATCCTGTGGTGGGGATGCAGAGATATCCTTTTTTCCAGTCTCATTGGTAACTAAACATTCTAAGGTCTAAACATTGTGGAGCCTGGTAAGCAGAGACTAGGTCAGTTTTGCCTCTCACAGCTCACAGGAACAGAAACAGAGACCTTTGGCTCTGAAACCTCTTTTTTGTCACTTCAGGGGAATGATTGCAAACTACTGTTCCAGGCTGGTGGTTTAGCTTGCATGTTTATTATTCATCAATTAAAGGCTGCTGTGTTTGCAAATTTGAGCACTGCTGAGAATAAGATAAATGAAGACTCAGCCACAGTAACTATAGATTTGGGTGGGCTGGGTACACAAAATCCAAGTTTCATGGATGCAAAGAATGCAGGTGCTTGTACTGGAATCAAAAAAGACCCTCAGCTGGCATCCCTGGGAGGGAGAGAAAAAGAAATTCTCAAGTCAGGGTCTGAAACATGGAGGGGGCATGGGCAAAAAGCACCCAGATATGTGTCATCACCCTGAGGTACACTGCTCAGTGCTGGAAGAGACAGAGGTCTCTCTGTATTCCAACTCAGGTTCAGGTGCACCTCAATGGGAAGAAGCTGGTGCTGTGGCAATATGCAGGGGCAAAGTCTGGAAGGTAGGTGAGAAAAGATGGTTGGTGCCAGGACTGGTTCCTAAGGCCTGTGATTCTGGGTCATGTATTAAGGCTGCTTGCAAACCTGAGGGGTCTTTCTGGGATTGCCTAAGACAGCAAGGCAGGCTGAACTTTTGCATTTTCTACTCAGCCTGGAACACCAGTGAGACTAACAAGGTGCTCAAATTCCAAAACACAGAAAGCTCCATGGGAGTTCACTATCCACACCTCCACGTTAATCTTGGGTCCCACTGACCAAGCCCTTACTTTAACCCTATGTACCTCTTCTACATGCCCCTCCCTCTCTGCCTTACTACAGCACTACCCAGCCTTGGTCATGCAGTCACTCCCACTCAGTAGTGGTTCTTTCTTTTCTCTACAATGTGATCCTCAACCCACAAGTACTAGCAAATCTCTCTGAGCTTTCTGCAAAGTGGGGTGCCTGCGGCATTCTCAGAAATCCTCCTAGACTCAAAAGGATCAGTGCTTACTCATCCCTGCTGATCACAAGTTCATTCATGTCTTGGGTCCTACCTACCTTGCCCACTATTTTCAAAAAAGATCTAGCAGCCCACCCCTTTCCACCAGACATTTGGGCAGGTTTGAGACCACCCACCCTCACTGCTGGACCATGAACCCCACGAGTGCTGATGTAAAGATAGTCTAACTTACACCATATAGGTCTAGTCAGCTGAGACCTATCACTCAATTTCCTCAGATAATCCACAGCCCATAAAACAGGATAGCAAAACTCTGAAGCAACTTGTAGTATCCCTATCATACTAAGACAAGGCACCTGGCTAAGGAAAAATAAACTCTAAATCAAATATACCTTCAAGCACCTCTAATACAATCAGTACAGCAGACCACTTTATTAAACAACCTGAAAACAACATTCAAAACCACCAAATGCAAAGAAATATGGGTAATCTAAAGAAGGCACTAGCAGCTGAGGAAATGGAGAGAAATCCTATTAAGTTTCCAAGCCCATCAAAATACAGGAGCCCAATAGATGAAAACGTAAAAGCGAAAGTGAATGGAAATCAAAGAAATACTAGCCTGATTGGTCAAGAAGTCCAAAGACGAACAATTCAGTCAGCTCAAAGAAGAACTTTTACAGAGGATAAAAGAATCCATACAATTGGAAATAAGGAAAATAAAAATATATGTTAGCAAGCCATGATAGCAGAATTACACATAAGAATGCATAAAGGAACTTGAAGAAAAACTATGAAACAACAATGATAGAGAAGTCGATAAGAAAGCAAGAGACAGGGCCCGGAGAGATAGCACAGCGGCGTTTGCCCTGCAAGCAGCCGATCCAGGACCAAAGGTGGTTGGTTCGAATCCCGGTGTCCCATATGGTCCCCTGTGCCTGCCAGGAGCTATTTCTGAGCAGACAGCCAGGAGTAACCCCTGAGCAACGCCAAGTGTGGCCCAAAAACCAAAACCAAAACCAAAAAAAAAAAAGAAAGCAAGAGACAAAACATTGGAAGAAGTAGTTAGGTATCTAATGAACAAAGATTAAAAAAAACCCTACGAATTGTAGGACTACCAGAAGGGGAGGGAAAAGGGAAAGGAGAACAAGTAGTGAGGGAATTATTATCAGAGAATATTCCACCCTCTGAAAAGAGACGCCTGTACAAATTCAGGAGGCAAAAAAAAAGAGAGAAAAATGAATTCTTTAAAGCAATAAGGGAGAGAAAAACCCTCAAATACAAAAAAAGGGGTCATAAGAATCAAACCAGACCTCCCATTTGAAATAATCCAATCAAGAAGACAGCAGAGTGACATATTTAAACTACTGAATGAAAGAAACTTCCAACCTAGAGTACACTAACTGGTAAACTCTCATTTATTTTTTTGTATTTGAAAAAATATTTTATTTCATTATTCAGAGCATCTCCTTAAAAACAATACATTCACAGTCAATTGTTAGAAATATAAAGATTGGAAAATTTACCTATATGTATTAGAATACTATGTGATAATTTACATTACGTATTAAAATAATCTAGAAAAAATTTTAGTGTAACACATTCTTTTTTTCTATAACAGAAAACCACATCTTTAGACACATAGAAGACTATTCATATCAAACCCCTTAATCCCCCCAAAAAAGTAATAATAAATGTACAATAGCACCAAAGATAAGGACAGAGTTTTGAATTTCAACAAATCCTCAGAAAATGTATGAAGGATTCATATAGTTCTTAGATATGGCATGTGTCCCTGTTTATCTATGTGCAGAATTTCTACCTATGGAAAGATAAATGCCCTTCAACAGACGAATGGCTAAAGAAACTGTGGTACATATACACAATGAAATATGCAGCCGTCAGGAGAGATGAAGTCATGAAATTTTCCTGTACATGGATGTACATGGAATCTTTCATGCTGAGTGAAATAAGTCAGAGGGAGAGAGAGAGAGAGAGAGAGAGAGAGAGAGAGAGAAAGAGAGAGAGAGAGAGAAAGAGAAAGAGAGAGAGAGACGCAGAATAGTCTCACTCATCTATGGGTTTTAAGAAAAATAAAAGTCATTTTTGCAACAATCCTCAGACAATGAGAGGAGGGCTAGAACTTCCAGCTCACTTCATGAAGCTCACCACAAAGAGTGGAGAGTGCAGTTATAGAAATAACTACACTGAGAACTACCATACTCATGTGAATGAATGAGGGAACTGGAAAGCCTGTCTGGAGTACAGGTGGGGGTGGGGTGGGATAGAGGGAAATTTGGGACATTGGTGGTGGGAATGTTGCACTAGTGATGGGGGTGTTCTTTACATGACTGAAACCTATTCACAATCATATTTGTAATCAATATGTTTAAATAAAAAAAAGAATACAGGGCCCGGAGAGATAGCACAGCGGCGTTTGCCTTGCAAGCAGCCGATCCAGGACCAAAGGTGGTTGGTTCGAATCCCGGTGTCCCATATGGTCCCCTGTGCCTGCCAGGAGCTATTTCTGAGCAGACAGCCAGGACTAACCCCTGAGCACCGCCGGGTGTGGCCCAAAAACCAAAAAAAAAAAAGAATACAGAGATTAAAGAATAGGGAGAGTTCATATAATTTATCTTTTCATAGGTAAAACTACATCAAACTAAAGAGTTTCTGTATGGCAAAAGAAATATGGGCTAAAACTAAAAGACAGCTAACAGAATGGGAAAATTTTTTCACACTCTACACATTAGATAAAGGGTTGATATCTAGGATACACAAAGCACTCAGAAAAGTGAGCCCCACAAAACCTAATAAAGCCATAGAAAAATGGGGAGAAGAAATTAATAGAAATTTTCTAAGAAAGACAGATGGCCAAAAGACACATGAAAACATGCTCACCATCACTCATCATTAGAGAAATCCAAATCAAGACAACAATGAGGCACCACTTAAAACCAGTGAGGATGGCACACATCAAAAATAATGAGACCAATCTCTGTTGGCAAGGAAATGGTAAGAAAGGAATTCTCATCCACTGCTGGTAGGAATGCTGCTTGGGCCAATCCCTATAAAAGTAAGTATGGAGGGTGCTTAGTGTTGGGTCCCATTTACTCCTTTATGGGTTGTTTGTGAATCTGCAAAGAGCTCCCAGAATGAGAAATTGATTTTCATCCCCTTGCCTTCTTTTGGGGGGAGATCTTGGTAATATTTATCTGAAGCAAATAATCCTCACAGACAGGAGGGTTAAGGGAAAAGTTTGGGCGAAGAGAGTCCTTTGTCAGCCTGCTGCTAGCTCCAAAACACACCTAGAGCCAGCCAGCCAATTCTGACGAAAGACCCTGAATGCCTGGCAGCCAAGCTATTTATTTGGTTCTCAACAGCGCTCCCATCTGGAATGTCAAGGTGGGACAACAGGCAAAGGATAATCTTATGGAAATATTTTCATATACAACAATTCCCCCTTTTTAGTAAAGAAACAATAATAATGTACAGAAGTAAACAATATTTTGTATAATTGTAAAAAGGAACAACTAAGCAATTAAAAGGCAACTGTTTGCATAAACGCATCACAGGAAAAAATAGAGAAAAACTTCTAACCTAAACAGAGGGTGTCCAAAACCAGAAACATGTGTTAAGGAATCAACTACAAACTCCAGAGATGATAGATTTATGGCGTACAAGATGAAAAATTCCGAGTAAGTTCTTCCTAGGAAACGCAGATGTAGAATTCGAAATTCAATGATCAAGGATCTAGTAGGCCATGGGGAGCTCCTAGGGCAAACATAAAGCCCAATATTAATCCGGAGACAGAGATCCTTCGAAGAGATGCTAAAAAGGCTGTGTAGCAGGCGAGATGGAGCACATTTTCCATTCATGTTCAGGTTGAGCAGAATAAAGCCCATCTTTGGGGGCAGTGAATTAGGCCCCTATTTTGCAGGAAGAGGCACACACCCCCTGCACAGTGAGGGCTATTGTAATGATGATCCATAGGTATCTGAACTTAATCCAAGTTAAGTTCTAGTCCAGTCAGAAATTTATATGAGGTCCGAGAATGATGAGTCACATACAGCCGATTGTTTAGATGGGAGCTTAAGTCAAAAACCAAAACAAAATGTTTAAGACAATGAACCTCCCCATGTAAAAGAATAACTTGAGGGTCTATTCAAACTGGATAGAACCTCCTTTTGAACCTACTATTTTTCCCTATTATGCACCCACGCAAAAAAAAAAAAAACCCTGATACCAGACAGAAATATCATCTAGTAAATTATTTACAACAATATCTAACCCACTAACCCAAAGTAATGAAAGCAAAGCCCTAATGTAATGCGACACTAATTCCTAAAATTAAAAAATAAAATGTAAAAACATTAACTACGATAATCAACAGAAGTGTAGAATCAAATTGAACCTGGACCCTCAATAACTAAATGAAATACTTTATTGGAAATTTCCTTTGGAGATCCTTGAATGGGTTCTGTGGTTAGTCACGTTGATTATGCCACCCTGTTACAAATACTTTGGTGCTGCATTTGTCAAGTGCATTATTCTATCTTATTTAAAACCAATTGGCTTCACGATAGGAAAAATCATTACTGTTGGATGGTTGTGGTCTATATTTCAAATGAAAATTTATACTCCAATATTTTCCTTGCCTGTGTTGTATCCATCCATCATAGTTTGTGGAATTTCTGTGTTGGCTAATGTTGTTATGGTGAGCATAGGTATTGGCTGGTATTTAGGAAATAGAAAGTATAGAAATAGTGAGGCGATGACCAGTATGGGTAATAAGGAAATCTATCTGACGAAAATCCAGACCAAGGTGCAGGCTGATGAACCCAGCACCACTATCAAAAATATAGGCATTTTTAATGGAAAAAAAATCAACTCGAAACGTAATTTAGAAACTCACGACCCAAATCAAAATCTTAACACTGATGACCAACCTCCGGTGCTAAGCCCACAAGTGCATCCTGATTCTGTTCACAGAATGGACTCACATAATAGTGCCGATTCAGATGATGAATCACATTCTAGTACTCCACTTTCAGGCCTCAGAGCCCTGTTCAGAGTACTTCTGCTAATCCGGCCTCAGTCCCGTTACAGGTAGTACATGTTTCAACCTATGAATCCCTTGAAATGGAAGACATAGAATGGTTTAAAAAAAATGTAAAGATTTTGGGCCAATGTCTCCATATTGTCTGGAGATACTAAGAATTTGGTGTCAAAAAACACTTTGGACTCTGTATGACTTAAAAAACTTGCTGAAATATGCCTGCAGTCTAAACAACGAACCGAATGGGAAAAGTTATATGCAAAGGGTGTAAAATCCAAATTATATAGCCCAGATGGAACAAAAAACGAGTGGCGGGGGTCAATCTCTTGTATGAGTTATTAATGGCAGAAAATCAATATGCAGATGTTCAGACACAAGCTGCTTTACCTAAGGAAATCTTAAAAATAATTAAAGCTATTGCATTGTCTTCGTGGGAAATAACGGATACTAACAGCACTGGTGAAGGAACTTTTTAAAAATTACCCAAGGTCCCCATGAGCCATATGTAGAGTTTGTGGGTAAGCTTAAAGATGCTCTGAAAATACAGGTTAAAAATGGGAGGTCTTTCTTGTAAGTAAGATTACACAGAAATAATGAGGGGTGGGTTACACTTAGTAAACTCAGAATTGAGCTGCCATCTGATCCAGCAATCGCACTTTCTGGGTATCTTCCAACAAAACAAAAAAATATTCATCTTAAAGTATGTATACATCCACTATTTATCGCAGCACTCAGCACAATAGCCAAGATTTGGAACCAACCTCAATGCCCAATAACAGATGAATGGATCATGAAGAGGTGATATTTATACACAGTGGACTACTACATAGCAGTTAGAGATGATACAATCATGGATTTTGCAGCAACATAGATCGATCTTGATAATATTATATTAACAAATTATGTTAAAAAGTAAGCCAGAAGAAGGATAAATAAGGAATGATAGCACTTCTTTGAGGTATTTAGAATATATACCACATTTACATATAGTAATCCATGAACAAATTCAAGGGTCGAAAGGGTAGAAACTTCAAATATATAATGAGGAGAATTGTTCAAATGAAGTGGAAGTGGGTAGCACAAAGAAGTGAATACCCATTATAACCTAAAGAAATGAGCAATGATGGTAACAGCAGTTTTGAGTGAACAGGTATGCAATCAACCTCTAACCACAAAGGTCCTAATATATTTATACACAGAACCAGGTGCAGAATATGATTAGAAGACTGGACTCCTGCTGCAGTGATTACTAACAATATGCTTTAATGCCTTAATTTTACCGAGTATAAAATAATTCTTCAGTTTCTTTGTTCACAGTGGGCCTTGAAGACAAAGGGTGGACACCCTAATTTTAAACCTCGGTGTTCAATCATCCTGGAAACCACATACAGTGCCCATTATATCAATGTCATGATAAAATAGTCTAATTCATCACTTCCTTTTGTTTATGTTTTCTATTAGTTCCCAAAGCATATGATCATTCAGACCACTGGAACAGTCAATGGTGCACCACAGACTTATGTTACAGGTCTCATTCATAGAACACGTTTTTGCAAATCACTGCTTCCTTTTTTTTTTTCATTTTTCTCTCTCTTTTCTTCTTTTTTTTCTCTCTCCTTTATTCTTCTTCATCAGTTCAATCTATCTTAAAAAAAATAGTTCTCGCTGTCAGTTGCTCCTTGGGAAAGGTAAGGTATCTCTATACTTAAGATGCAGTGGATGATACTCCATAGAGTAATCACATCCCATAGTCCTCACTACCACATTGCTAGATGTGAGATACATGCTTGACCTAAAAAGCTCCAGCCACTGAAAACTTTATTTAGCAAAGACCATCCTCATCAGTGATGAAGAACCTTCAAAGTGGAAAACCCTCCAATACCAACAAACTGGCCCAATCCTCTTTAACTTGTTTTTTATTTATAATATCTTTATTTAAGCATCTTGATTACAAATATGATTGTGATTAGGTTTCAGTCATATAAGAACACCCCCTTTACCAGTGCAACATTCCCACCACCAATGTCCCAAATCTCCCTCCACCCACCCCACCCCCACCTGTACTCCAGGCAGGCTTTCCAGTTCCCTCATTCATTCACATGGTTATGGTAGTTCTCAGTGTAGTTATTTCTATAACTGTACTCACCACTCTTTGTGGTGAGCTTCATGAAGTGAGCTGGAAGTTCCAGCCCTCTTCTCATTGTCTCTGAGGATTGTTGCAAAAATGACTTTTATTTTTCTTAAAACCCATAGATGAGTGAGACTATTCTGCGTCTCTCTCTCTCTCCCTCTGACTTATTTCACTCAGCATAATAGATTCCATGTACATCCATGTATAGGAAAATTTCATGACTTCATCTCTCCTGACGGCTGCATAGTATTTCATTGTGTATATGTACCACAGTTTCTTTAGCCATTCATCTGTTGAAGGGCATCTTGTTTGTTTCCAGAACCTGGCTATTGTGAATAAAGCTGCAATAAATATGAGTGTGAGGAAGGGGTTTACTGTACTTATTTATTCTTCTTTTCAATTCTCTCTTATCTTTTGTTTTTCCTTTCTATCTCTCCTAAGCCACATCTTAACCAATTATTTATCTTTTCTTAATTCAATTATATCTCAAGAGCTCAGACCCAGCCTATGAGTGTCAAGCCTTCAACAACAACCTAAGAATATGTGGGCATGAGTTTGTAGACAGTGGACTCCTCTCTGATTGTCAAACCTAAAATGTAATCAAGCCATTCTTAAAATTTATATAGCTGCTCTTATATATTTCCCTCCTCCCCCTTCAGAAATCCTTCTGTCCTCTCACCCCCAATCCTTCCTTATTTAACCCTCTGTATCCTCTGTGATTAACACATTAGGTACTGAGACCAACTTTCTGCTCCAATAAACCACCACCAAGCACCCAAACCAAAAGGACACCCTCCAGTCCCACATCACATGCCTCAGCAAGAAATTACAATCAACACACCTGCTGACTCATGCCAAACATGGACTAGATGGAACCTATTGAGGGACCAATGAGGAAGTTCCTAGCCTAGGCCTTGGCCTAAGCTTCTTACAAAAATATAAGATCTCTATTTCCAGATTCTGACTTTGACAACTGCGACTGAGCAGTTTACCCTCCTAATAGTGAACTGTTGCATGTTACTGATTCAGCCCCAGAAAAACCACAGCCCAAGGTGTCCCTCATGGCTGCAAATAATATTGGAAACCCAGCAAGACATGTTTTGTGCTGAAAAAATGTCCTGAATTCTACCACACACAATACCTCAAAAGACTCAATGGAGAAGCCTATATTTCCTTTATGTTTTAATACCTCTAAAATAATACCTCCTTGTCTTTTTTCCCCAAATGTAAGTTAGGCTCATGAACATAATTTAATGCCTTTATTAAATTTATTTTTATTTATTTCTTCTATTAACTTTTTTTTTTCTTTCTCTCTCCAATGTTAACCATTTTGGTTCTGCTTGGTAAGAAAACCTACAAGAAAAGTCTTGCCTGGGATATAAGCACAGGTCAGAACCAGGGCACAGAGATTGTGCAGACTATCATTCTTACCTCCAAATCCACCAGCAATATAATATGGCACCATCCCTTTTGCATAGGCACTCTCAATAAAGGTAAATCTTATGCACAGTAACAAGCTCATTTATTAGGGATTAGAACCTATACTTTTTATAATACAGGAATTCTCCCTCCCTGAACATGTGTCATGTGGGCCCAATTTAGACTCTCTGTGACTTGACAGCGACCGTCCAACCCAGAACCCCAGATGCCTAATGTGGAACTGACACGGGTCCCAGCAACAGCACCAGGAACCAAACTCCTCCAGTGGAAACTCTGAATACCGCCCTGGCACCAACTTGCACCAGTTTAATATGACATCCTGACATGAGGAAATGGCAACAACTTGGTCTAAGAGAGGGCTGCCCTATCTCATCACCTAACAGTATGATGCAATCAGGAGACATGTCATCCTTTGCCCTAAGCAAAAACTAAAATCGCTATCTACAAAAGACTGACTTTGCCAAACATGAACTAGATGGAACCTATCGAGGGGTCAATGAGTAAGTTCCTAGCCTAGGCCTTGGCCTAAACTTCTTACAAAAAACAAGATCTCTAGGCCAGATTGGTCTTCATGGCCATGCCTGGTAAATCGGGCCCTGGGGATGGGTGGGGGGAGAGAAATCCCTCCCCTATGCATACACAAACTACAGAGGCTGGGGCTGGGCTCAGAAGACTCAACATGCCAGGACTTCTGGGTGTCTTTGACTGGTTTGTTGGAGGCTCTGGGCAAAACAGCTAGCCATAGGCCCCCTGGGCTGACCACTTAGTTCAGGGGACTGAGATTCCCCCCCACACACACACGCCAGACTAGTCTTCATGGCCACGCCTGGTAAATAGGGCCCTAGGGGTAGGTTGGGGGAGAGAAATTCCTCCCCTATGCATACTGGACCACATTCAGAAGTTTTTTTTTCTTACTAGTATTCATTTTCAAAAGCTTGCTCCTGCACAACATACAAACTTTTTAACAACACCCAAAAATATTCTTAATTCTCAACTGTTTCTAGGAAAAAAATGGAACTCCCAAGATTTGGAGGATAATATTCAAATAGGTCTCTAAAATCAGTGTATTTGTAGACATGACTTCCTATACAGTGGTACTCTTTGACTTCCAAGCCTAATCCATAAACAATTCATCTATACAATATATATAGCCCCTCTGATATATTTTACTTCCCCCACACCAGAGCCCCTTCTACTCCCTCATCTCCCAATCCAGATTTGTTATCTTCCCCTTAATTTATCCACTTTACCCTCAGTTCTTTAATTTGTTAGGCACCAAGACTGACCTTCTGCCCCAACAGATTCTGAACACCCCTACAAAGCTCATTAATACTCCTTAACTCTCTCATCCCCAACCATTAGTACCCCACATTTACCCTTTTTAACTTCAGTACTACACAGTCCTAATCACAGACTCAAGTCGTGCATTGGATTTGACAACCCCCAACTATTTCAAAAGACATAAAATGGACACAGATGCTTTTTGAATATTTTATGTGTATTTTCTTTAACAGCTATAACTCTTTCTAAATAATATTTTACCATGAAGATTCTACCCACTTTTTATCTTGTCTTCTCTTTGTGAGCTGTTCAATAAGGAATTTTGGTGGAAGAGTCCCTCAGTTTAATGCTTATGTTATTTCTGCTCTGGTTTTTATTATTTCTTGTCTTCTCGTTGTGTTTGGGCTTCTTTGCTGCTGTTTTTCCAGATTGTTAAGGTATCCCTTTAAACTGTTGATTTTGTCTCACAGACCAAAGTTGTGCATTGGATTTAACAACCCCCAACTATTTCAAAAGACATAAAATGGACACATATGTCTTTTGAATATTTTATGTGTATTTTCTTTGACAGCTATAACTCTTACTAAGTATTCTTTTACAGTGACGATTCTACCCACTTTTTATCTTTTATTCTCTTTGTGAGCTGTTCAATAAGAAATTTTGATGAGTCCCTCAGTTTAATGCTTATGATTGGACTATGTCATGGGGATTGTTGGACTTGTTCTTATGGCCCCCATAAGTGCTGATAATGCCACGTGGCATTATTCCTTGTTTGCATAGGCACATTAAAATGGGAAAATACTATACATACAAATAAGTTCTTATCTAATAGAGATTGGAACACACAAATCTTGTAGTACAATGGGACTTCACACCCTGACCATTGATATAATGACCAAGCACAGGCCTCAGAAGAATGGGCATCCTCCATTCATCCCTGAACCAGGGAAGTTATCTACGAAACATCCAAGGTTTTTTATAACAACACCTGGAAGCAATCCTCTACCAGGGAAGACCCTACCACTGCTTTGACATCGAACTGCTTAAAAGAGACTTCCCTTAACACTAAGAAGACTTGACAACAACAACGACCTGCTTACAGGACAGGGTTCTCTGCATTGCCCTTTAATTGTGAAGTGACACGAGAGGATGCTCTGCACCATCCTGACTGCAATGTAGGATATGCAGATTCCAGGATCTTTAATACAGAAACATGATACCAACAACAGAGACTGTGTGAAAAATAAAAGTGTATTGGCACTACAGACAACGACTTGGATTGGACAAACTAGTTTGCCTGGAGCCTAGAGTTGGTCTTATGCCAGGAAACTTCAGGGGTAGGATCTCCTTGTATTTAGGCCAATGCTTTTCCTTTCCATGTCACTCATATTTTGGTGGGCCTATGCAAACAATAATTGCCACTCTAACACCGTTTTTCCTGTGCTCCTTTGACTCTAATCCTTAAGAGAAACAAACCACTTAAACTTTTGAGGTTAACTTAAACTAATATGCATGTGCATGGAAATGTAAAAAAGTGGGCCCAGAGAGATAGCACAGCAGTGTTTGCCTTGAAAGTAGGCAATCCAGGACCAAAGGTGGTTGATTCGAATCCCGATGTCCCATATGGTCCCCTGTGCCTGCCAGGAGCTATTTCTGAGCAGACAGCCAGGAGTAACCCCTGAGCACCACGGGGTGAAGCCCAAAAACCAAAAAAAAAAAAAAAAATGTAAAAAAGTACTTTAACTTCAATGTTTAAGGAGTTACATAACTTTTATGGCTTTAGATTGCTTTGTGTGCTGCTAAGAAATATTATGTACTACAGTCTGGGGACTTGAGGAGCAAAGTAATTGTACATGGGATCTGTTTTATTTTTCTTAATGTTCTTTGGCTGAAAGTTCAAAGTTAAGATATCAGCAATGGGACTACTGAGAATTCTGTTTATGGATGATTGTCTTTCCACTGTAACTTTACCTTGTCCTCTTTCTTTGCATTTTTGTTCTCATAATTAAAAATAAAAAAATTAAAAAAAAACAAGATCTCTAATTCCAGATTCTGACTTTGACAACTGCGACTGAGCAGAACTTCTGGAACCATGCTGAAAGACTATATCCTAGGCTCTGCCCTATTATCTGAGCAAAAACTAAGACCAGTAATTAAAGAAAACTGATTACAACAACAGTGATGGAACAGAACTCCTAGAACTGTAAAGAAAATCTCTCTCCTAGCTTTCGCTCTATTACCTATGCCATGATGGTTAACCCTTTTGAGCCCTAGTGCCCAAACTGCCGCACAAAACTAAAGAATACCCAGTCCTCCCAATGACCAATCTGGTCCTGTTGCCAGGTAAGCTGCAAAGCAGACACCAACACACTCGCCTCCCACCATGCCACATACCATTATCTTAATTGCGGACCTTCCCATGTGCCAACTGCAAGGCCTACTCGTGCCACAGCTGGCACACGTGCCATAGGTTCGCCATTGCTGAATAACAATATCTCTAGCTACAGAGGCAGGATGTCATCATTCACATCTGAGTGGAAAGTTTCCTGGCATCATGAAAAAAGTCTTGGGGTGTGAAAATGAGTGAGTATGGAGCCTGTAGTTGTTCCCATGGCAGCATGCTTCAAGGGTAGAGAAACCCTGTATCTCTCTTAGGCCAAGGGAATTTCCATTCTAATTCCCCAAATATTTACCATTCTTATGCAAAGAAGAAGAAGAAACACAACCCTTTTTTAAATAGTTGCAGGTCTGGTTTGTTGTTGTTTTGTTTCTTCAGAGTTGATCGTTTTAGTTTTTTGCTTTATTCATTTTATATACTTTTTGTACTTTTGTTGTTGTTATTGTTTATTGTTATTTTATTGTTTTATTGTTATTTGTTGCCTTATTGTTTTTTGTTTTTGTTTTGTTAATTTTTTTATTTTTCCCTTTCTTCTTCTAAATGGATATTTATAACACCTAGACAGACTCCTTCTAGTTTTTCTTTTTAGTTTGTCTTTTTGTTGTTGCTTTGTTTTGTATTTTTTGTTTTTTGTTTTTTCCTTTTCTTCTCCCATATATTTTCTTATATCTCCAACAGAACCACATTATTGAAATCACCTTGATAAGCCTCATAATTTGAGGGGGAAAATAATGGTACCAAGACTAGACAGTCGTATGATCGTTTGATGGAAATAAAAAAATGATCAAACTTGAACAATAAATTCAAAGTCAACAACAACACAATTACTACACAATCTGCAACAAGCTGTACGAGTGGGGAAGAGTTTCACTAGCATTATGGGGTTGGTAAAGGAGAGATGGATACATGTTGGGAACAGAGGTGGAGGGAAAACAACACTGGTGGTGGGAATACCCCTCATTCATTGTCACTATGTGCCTTAAATATTACTGTAAAATATTTGTAATTCACTTTGACCACAATAAAAATAAAAAATAAATTAGCATCCTTGGCAGGAGATGGGCAGGAGGGAGATGTGGGGGAGGAGAGAGATGAGGGGGATTGGCAGTGGGAAGGTTGTACTGGTGAAGGGGTGTGTTCTTTTTATGACTAAAGCCCAACTATGATCATCTTTGTGATCACTATATTTAAATAAAGATATTATTGTTTTAAAAAAAATCTACTAGCAGTTTCAAGCAGTGTATATCTCAGCTGAAATGGTTCCAGTTTCCTTAACATATATCATCACCAACAGTCAGCTTCATTAATTAGTGAGACTGCGAATAATCAAAGTCTGATGTTATGAAACCTGCAAGATGCTGTGGGTGGCCCCACCACCTTCCTGCACTGAGCAACAGGAAACAGCCTCTTCTACAGGTGCCAGGACACAGTGAAATAAACACAGTGTCACACCCAAAGCCACAAGCCAACCACAGGAGACAGAGCCATGGTAGCCCTCAGCAGCCAGACTGGATGATACAAGAAGCCCTGATGCTCAGCCTATATGGTGCAGGGGAAACACTTGATGCTGATAGTTCAGAATTTTCAGAAATCAGCTGAATGGGACCATTTAAAGGCAGAGACCAGAATAAAAGCTCCAGAGTCCAGGCCATGCCAGGTTCCTGTCTCAAGCTCAGGAAGAAAGACAGTGAACGTTATATCATCGCCAACCCAGGGCTATATGAATAGCTTCCTTTTCAGAGCCTTAGGCAGCATAACCACCTTCACTCCTTATGATGAACTCTATCACTGATGCTGCAAGTTTAATGACATAGCTTAGTTTTGTCTACAGCCACTCCACAGTGAGAGTTTCTAAGACTTTTTTTGTTTGTTTTTGTTTTTTGGGTCACACCCGGCAGTGCTCAGGGGTTATTCCTGGCTCTACTCTCAGAAATCGCTCCTGGCAGGCTCAGGTGACCATATGGGATGCCAGGATTTGAACCACCATTCTTCTGCAAGCAAGGAAAACACACTACCTCCATGCTATCTATCTCTCCAGCCCCCCAGGATCTAAGACTTGATCCACCACCTGCCCAATGGAACCTGCAACCAGTCCTTACCCAGCCAGCTCTGTGGTAGAGGGTAGGTAATCTCTGCTCTGTGACACCATCTATGGCACCATCATCTATCATATCTGCTCTGTGACATCATCTACTCCATGACACCATCCATCTCCTCCATCACATTTGCACATATCTTCTTCATCACACCCACATGTGCCTCATCACCTCCATCTGCTCCATCACACTCCATCTTCTGTTTAAACTTTATCTTTATCTCTTTATCTTAAATAAAACTCACATTGGCTTCATCAGTCCCAACTGCTCCAACACTTGCATCTCCTCTAGGACACCTACATCTCCATCACACCCCCTTATCTTTAATCACAACCATCTGCTTCATCATAACCCTCATGTGTGCACAACACCTCCATCTTCCTCAGGACCTCATCTTTTCCCTCAAGCCCTTATCTGCACTGTGCCCCGTGGTCCCTCAGGACATTGCCTTCCTGTGATGCACTTACTGTGGACTTCTGTTTTGGAAAGACACAATATCACTTTTCTCAGGTCCTCCTATCTTAATTCTTGCAATCATTCCAGGAACTGGTTTTAATGTTTCCTTCTAGTACAGGAAGAGACTTAAATCAGGCACACACAAAAATCCAAATTCCAGACTAAGCATTTTCTAATCATTTAAGTCAAAGTTGAACTTGAGCTATTGGGTTAGTGTATGCTCTGCTTTCCAGTGTTCCATTAGTGTGTCCAGCCTGATGCCCAGCACACAACATCCTTAAATACTGGCTGATCTGACGCAGGGATATCTAACTAAGCTGAACAAAGGAGGTTGAGGTACAAATTTCTATACTGGTTTGTACTCCTAAGTTGTAACTGTTGGTCAAACAGCAGGAATTCCACTCACTTCATCAGTCATGTTCATTGTCAAGAAAATGGAAGCAAAACCTATCATGAGCTCATCCCAGACAAGGAATTTTCCAGGCTTTTCAGCTTTTGATGCACAGAGTCCATGACTCATTAATTTTATTTTTTCTCTTCCTCGTTTTTCTGTACGTGGTACTGTGTTTTGATGCTAGACATCTGGGCAGAAGATTTGAACTAATGCTATAAGTGAGACACTTAAATTAAAACTTCAAATATCTCTTCAGCTTATAATTAAATGTACCATATGTTTCTATTTTACTGAAAGTTGTGACCTAATTTAATGTTTTTCTTTTTCAGCAACAAATTTTATTGGCTTGTTCTCAATCATGTTTATGTCTAGAAAACAATTACAACCAAGGCAGTATTTTGAGATTATTAGACAGGAACAATTTCTTACCTGGGGATGAAAATATTGCTTGGGTGCAGCTATGTCATTACTTAAGATCACTTAAGAATAAAAATATGTGTTGCTTAGCCCAACACATAGGAATATTCACACTTTCCTCCTGGCTTCTTCCTCTTACTTTCTATTTAATTTGAATGCAATTGAGACAAAATGCTGATTTTTGTGCATTGTAACAGATGTGGTTGAGCATAAATTGGGTGTCTGAAAAATGTCCAGTAAGCAAGTTAAAAATGTAGGTCCAACTTTTATCTTCTGACAAATTTTCTGCTTTTTGTTCCTATGTAACACTCAAGTGGGTGAGCGTTAATTAATGGTTAGAGAAAGGGGTGCATTAAAGAAGCAATGATGATTTTATTGACTTCTGAATATGTAGATATTTTGGCTTGATTCTAAATCAGTAGGTTCAGAGCAGTAAATGTGTTTTTTTTTTATCCTCCCATCAAGTCTGGTCAATGTGCTACTCTGCAGATATACCAATAATTCAGGTGCCCCTGTGCTCTCCTGCCTACACACCACCATGAACCTCTTGTCTTTTCTCATTTCTTTTAGAAGCTCCTAGGCCACACATTTATTTTCACTTAATATTTCCAACCACTCTGTGAATTGTGAATCAACCCTGCTCTATAGAGAAGGAAGTTGGTGCTTCAGGAGCTTCAATAAGCATCGAGCAGGCCCAACTCACCCTGAGTCACTTATTGATGAACATATAATTGACAATAAGCATTGTGTTAGCTTTGGGTATAAAACATAATTATTTCTAGGGTAAAAACTGATCGTTGGAAGAAGTATCCTTAAGACACATCATCTGCTGCACACAAAGTTTATTTTCATGTTAGAATAATTTTTCAGACCTCCTCAGACTTCCTCAGATCTTCCTCAGCCGGGTTCAGTACCACCATCATACACACATTAGTCCCCAGGTCAATTTTTTAGCATAAAGACAGCAGTACAATCCTTTTCACCCATTTTCACCTTTTCACCAATTTCCAGTTCCTAGCCAGAAACAATCTGTTCTCTATGTTCATAAACTCAGTGGTTGGGGATTGGGTGGTTGGATCTTTTGTTTGCTACTTTTTAGTTTTGGTCTATTATGATGTCATATATAAGTCGGTACATATGGTAAATGTCTTTCTCTGTATTATTCCTTGTGGTTTATCATTCCCTCAAAAACCATCCATGTTTGCAAATGTTGTGAAAATGTTGCCTCTGGGGGCCGGGCGGTGGCGCTGGAGGTAAGGTGCCTGCCTTGCCTGCGCTAACCTAGGATGGACCTCGGTTCGATCCCCCGGCGTCCCATATGGTCCCCCAAGAAGCCAGGAGCAACTTCTGAGTGCATAGCCAGGAGTAACCCCTGAGCGTCACAGGGTGTGGCCCAAAAACCAAAAAAAAAAAAATGTTGCCTCTGTTTTTATATTTGTGTGTGTGTAAAAGTGGGTCTTCTATTCTGAAGGAAAAGCTCCCATGTTTTTCAGAGTGCTATTGTTATTAATGTACTAGTATAAGCTTTCTAAGCTTTTCTGATGTTAAGCCATATACCCATTATGTGCAGTTTTAACATAACTGGGTGTTTTGTCAAATAATCTTTTCTTCTTTATTGAGATGATCATATGGGTTTTGTTTTGTTAATACCATGTATTACATAGATTGGCAGGTGTGGAACCAAACTGCCCTCTGTGTAGTAAACACTACTCAATTATGGTATATGATCACTTTAATGTATTTAATAAATTCTGACTGAAAGTTTTTTAACATCTATTTCTTTATCAAGATTCCTGGCCTAGAAACTTCTCTTCCTCTAGCATAGCTGTTTGGTCAGGTACTAGAACTCTGCTGACCTAATATAACAAATAAGAGTCTCTCCAGGGAATGGTCAGCCAAACATGATTGCGAGTTTGGTGCTAAGATCTGAGGGTGCAAAATAGCTCAGCTCAGGCCCTGTGTTGCCACCAGCCCTCTAGGACCACCCCCTCAGTGTTTAAGGGACCATATAGGTGGTAATTCAAACTCAGATCTCAGGATGGGCCTAGATTGCTGAGCTCTCACCCTGTCCACCCTATTCAGCCTTTTCAAGAGTTTGAGCAAGAGTGTGTTTTTACACTGAACTCATTTGATCCTAGGCTTTTGTCTGATTATTTTTCACCTTATTATACATTCATACTTTTCATTGCTAATAATAGTTCTAATTGTTCTAATTCTTCGTGTTTGATTCATTATCTGTGAGTTGTAGATTCCTGGAGATTTGTTTCTCTAGGCTACCCTTTTTGTTGTGCTCACAGTCTTTCATATAATAATTAAATAGCTATTTTAAATGTTTATGAGTTGTTTTGTGTCTTTATAATCAAGATAAAGTGACAAAGCCTCAGTGGCAGTAAATGCTTTGAAGGGAACAATACTCCAGAGGTAGTCCATGAGGAGGGCATTCAGCCTGTGGATAGCCATTAAGATCACAGCACATGCCTCCCTGCTTTGTTCAAGTAACAAGGTCTTTGGTGTAGGGGTTTCTGAAGGCCTGATACCAAGGATCCCACTGAATATGAATCTCTGGGCACATCTGCTGCTAGGCCCATTTTTCTCCTAAAGCTTTCACATGGCCAAATGTGAAGGTAGAACAGACCCCAAGCTTGGGAACCCCTCAGTGTCACCTCAGTAGGATTATCCCAGAGTGTTCTGAAAGTTCTCAGTGCCCAGTTCACACCCAGAGCTATCAAAGGCAAAGGGAATGTCATAAGCAGCGCAGGCCAGAATCATTCAGCACCCCAATGCCAGAAGTCTGATATCACAAGAATATATCACAGAATGTATTCAGGAACTGTTTGTGGGTTCCAGGAAACCCTTTGTCACCAACTGCTTGTCACAGGGGTTTGGAGCTGTCACATCCTCTCCAGGGCCACTAATTAGTGACATTTCTTCAGGGCCCTGCTCTGAGCCAAGCAGCATTTGCAAGTGTATCTGCAGAGAACCACAAAAGCAGAAGATGCCAGGGACAGCAAAACCAGCATCCGTGGCTGTTTTATTCATCTTTGATGTTTTCTCAAAACTATTGCTTGTTGTAACAGGACCAAATCTTCAAAGACTGTCCCTTCCATTGTTCTCTTCTGTATTCAGATCTGGGTGATTCATTTCCAGAAAGACTTCACAGAGCTGCCTCTGTTGCTCTCTCCATGATAGAAACCCTACAGCAGGATGGGAAGAGATGATTGGGAGACATGTGTGCACTGCACATCTTCCCAGGGCTAATGAGAAACAAAGATGAAATCATAGGGAAGGAAGCTAAACTTCTCCATTCCCCTCAACCTTGTGGCTCATGTGCCTCCATACATGCCAGATGTGAAGTCCTTGGTCTAAACACACTTCTGCAGTTTCAGACCTGAGTCTCCTTCCCAACTCTCCTTTTAACAGAATGTCTCCCACAAACCTCTCCCCAGCAATTTGTCAAGTGGTTATAGTCATTGTTGTTGACTCGATAGACAAAATATTCTTCTCCATGTGGAACCGTAAGTGTACTGAATTAATGGCTATAGGTATAGAGCATGGTCCCAGAAGGTGTCTCCATTAATTATGATGAAGACCATGCTAGGGCAAGACCATACATACCAACACCATGGTAGTTCCTCTCAGTATGTGAAAGACTTGACAATATAATACGTTGCTTTACCTTGTTTGTTTTAAAGTACAAAATATCAAGAATATTAAGTGTGTTTCCTCTTTAGCACCTATGCTGTCTAAATAGAGCTTCTATCACTTCTTCTGATGGGATACATACTTCTTAAACACTTTCTCCTTTTATCTGTACAGAAAAAAGTGACATTAGTGAACCAATTGGCATGGAGAATCAAACCTCTCACATTTTCTTGATGTGACTAAGTTACTGAGAATAGTGCTAAACATTTGTCACAAATAATAAAAACAGGCCATCTTGTTAGAGATTTCTCTGGAACTGGTTGAAGCAGGAGAAGCTAAGTAACTTCATATTGACTTGTCTGTGAACCGGGGTTCTGGGAAATATTCACTTTGGGCATCTGGTCTTGCAAACTGCAAGCAAAAGTCTTTAAGACTTCTATTTCAATGAGTCCATAAAATAGCTCTAAGTATATAAAATAGAATAAAATAAAGCAAGCATATCAAGAGCCTGTGATGAGCTATCTTCACTTTCCATAAGGTCTGCTGATTTGATTTCATCATCAGAAAATAAATGTGTCAAGAGAAGTTTGCGCATAATTATATTCTGCTCTCACAGCTTTCCATTCAGAATCATACATAGATTACTACTAGTGTGTCAAAAAGGTAGGCTTGCTGTACCAGGAGCATTTGCCTTGTTGTTGTTGTCATGAAGCTGACATGTCTCTTGAATGCTGTCTGCAATGCACAGGCACAGCATAGTGATGGGAGAAGAAGGGAGGTTCCACTGTCCAGGGAAGGAAGACCTGAAATTGGCCACATCAGGAATGCTTAAAAAATGAGAAAAAAATCCCAAACTCCATTTTCTTATCAAGCAGAGTTTCAGTGTGGCTTGGGCTACCATAAGGCTTCGCTTTGCCATCAATAATGAAACCATATTCTGTAAGCTCATTAGCAAATGAACCCAAAACACTGAAGACACTTGCAGGATGAGGTCTGAGCCATTTGTCTCCACACTAACCAGTCATCACTGGGATGAAAATAATTGATACGTGGTTATAGTGATGGGACTTTGATCAAATACAGGTGGATTTGGGCCCAGAGAAACCTACTGTGTTCCAGGAACATGGCATTTGGTTTTCAAATAAGTAATTTTCAACCTAGAATCTTCCCCACTAATTAACTGTTTGAAATTGAAAGTAATTCCAAATAGGATATCCTGTTCTTGCTTCTTTTATTTCCTTCAAATTAATAAATATTTGAAAAGAGCCAAATATCACCAAAAAAAATAAACTCCAGCTCTTGTGCTATTGCACATGGATCACTTGATAAAGGAATGGGTGTATGTGAATTATATTAGGATGAAGAATAATTCTGTTTTAAGTAGAAGGTTTAAGACTCTTTGAATATATTTTTGATACTATTTCTGATCAAATAGCTGTTATGATTACATTGGGCACTTGGGATTGTTCCAAAGCTAGCATCAACTTCAAAACTATAAACTTTACTATGCCTAAATTTCTGTATTTCTTCAATGTATGTGGCAGTAAATAAATTTTATAAAGAGGTAATGTGTCTGTTTTTTCTTTATTCAGCATCTCTGTTTTGTCTCGGTGTGAATATGATCACAGGATCAATTTTATTAATCTAGCTCCTTTCCTATTCCAACTGCTTAATGAAATCATCATGACATATTCTGTTCTCCTGTGAGATTAAAATCCATTTTTAGCCTTTCTCTTCAAATACTAAATCTCTGAAATAGTCACCTTTGTCAATTTCTTAAACAATATATTTTCCAAACCACTTTTATTTTCCTTGAGGAATTCTGTAATGGCCAATCTAATGCTTCCTCTTCATGTGGTCATATTGGTAGCAGTACCCTGCATTTGATTTACTATTCTTTCTTTTATAAATCATCAAGACTCTAGAACTGTCTGTCGTTTTTGTAGACCCTCACTAACACACAACTACCTTGAAAGTGGCCTTTCTCTGTCATCTGCTGCCTTTCCACTTGAATATTTTCCTCTAAGTCTGTTTACACTGTGTGATAAATATGTTTGTTGCCTCGTGGTCCAGTAACCAAGTGATGCAGACATCAGCTCCCCCAAAGCTACCTCTTTCCATTAAAGATAATGAATGACTCAGACGAATGAGATGGAATAGACAGCTCAGACACCTTTTCTTTCTCTATCTTTATATCTATGTATAATGATATCTAATCTTCATCTATATCTATCTCCACTCTATTTCATAATATTTCAAAAATTTAAATCAGTAACAGCAGCTAAAAAGGAGAAGAAAGAAAGAAAGAAAGAAAGAAAGAAAGAAAGAAAGAAAGAAAGAAAGAAAGAAAGAAAGAAAGAAAGAAAGAAAGAAAGAAAGACAGACAGACAGACAGACAGAAAGAAAGAAAGAAAGAAAGAAAGAAAGAAAGAAAGAAAGAAAGAAAGAAAGAAAGAAAGAAAGAAAGAAAGAAAGAAAGAAAGAAAGAAAGAAAGAAAGAAAGAAAGAAAGAAAGAAAGAAAGAAAGAAAGAAAGAGAAAGAAGAAAGAAAGAAAGAAAGAAAGAAAGAAAGAAAGAAAGAAAGAAAGAAAGAAAGAAAGGAAGGAAGGAAGGAAGGAAGGAAGGAAGGAAGGAAGGAAGGAAGGAAGGAAGGAAGGAAGGAAGGAAGGAAGGAAGGAAGGAAGGAAGGAAGGAAGAAGAAGGAAGAAAGAAGAAGAAAGAAAGAAAGAAAGAAAGAAAGAAAGAAAGAAAGAAAGAAAGAAAGAAAGAAAGAAAGAAAGAAAGAAAGAAAGAAAGAAAGAAAGAAAGAAAGAAAGAAAGAAAGAAAGAAAGAAAGAAAGAAAGAAAGAAAGAAAGAAAGAAAGAAAGAAAGAAAGAAAGAAAAAGAAGAAAGAAGAGACGACAATGAACGGTATCAGTCCAAGAAAGCAAAGCTCAAGTGGGGACTGGTATGTGTTGTACTGTGGCCAAACTTTCATCATTGCTGTGCTTCTTAGTTCCCCATTATCAAACCAGACAACTCTTGGCAAGAGTTTTTGGTCATTATATTAGTTTGATGTGTGGTAACCTGTTCTAATATCCTACAGACTCCTCTCTCCAGAATTCTTCTGTACCAATTAATAAGTTGTAATAAATATCTCATTGACACCCTCTATAAAACATTTCCACTGGCATGTGAAGGACCCAAGTTTATTGAAAACATTTGCTTTTTTCTCAAAAAAAAAAAAAACACCCATATTACTTTGCATTTGGAGATTATCCCCTATAAATGTAGGTATATTTGTGATTAAAATCTCTTTCTCCAGCTTTTGTTTTGTTTTTTTTTTTCCTCCAGCTTTTTATATTTTGAAGATAATCAAATTGAATGTTCTTTAACCTCTGTGGTGGGATTCCCAGAAATTATGCACCTGGAAGCTTCTTTTTTCCCACTTTTTAGATAAAACCAATCTCAAGCCCCATGATGAGATGCTAATGGACTTACTGTTATCTAAGCATTCATTGATCTGCAATCTATCATCATCTGGTCTCCTGCAGTCTCAGTAGAGGGGGTTTTCTCCTGCAGTCTGTAGAAGAGAATTCTGCTGGGTAAATCAGAGGCTAGAGAGTGCACAGTCCTTTCTCTAAGATTATGGTTACCACTTGGTTGTTCTAGGTGAAAGATAGAAAATCCAGACAACTCATGTCTTTGTACACTCACACTCCTATCTCCTAGCTAAATATAACAAAGGCTTGCACTCTTCAGCTAAAACCTGTATGAATGCTAGGGTTAACAGGCTGCTAGTCCACATTGTTAAGGGTTGTGACAACCACATGACATTGGCAATGTGTGAAGAAGTTAGAATTTCAGCAATTTTGAAGTATTCACTGTCATCATTAGAAAATTAATCTCTTTAGACCAATAGTGCAACTTTGTGATTCTTTGTAATATATCATCATCCTTAAAAATAAATTTAATCTTTTAAAAGTATTTTTCATTGCTCCTACAGTAAGTAGTGTTCTGTTAATACCACAAAGAGGATACTTTTCACTTTATTTCCCAGTAACTATAATTTAAGACTTGCAGTGCAAACAGAACTCATGGATTATTTAACTCAGAAGAGCCATGTTTGAAAGTCATTGCTCAATTTTATAGCATTAAAACCTCTTGTTTACTCCTGTAAAATCTTGCTATTTTACTGTCTCCCAGTATACTTCCCCAATAAGCATAATGATACTGGACTGTTACTTTAATGGGTTAAATTTATGATCAAAACATAGATAGACAACAGCCTTCTTTCATGGGAATGCAGACAGTTCCTATGTGTTAAGAGCTACAAATTTAAGATATTTAGAGTACAGTTTTTTATTCAGCTCTTAGTGATCCTTGAGACTATGTTCAGTTGGAAATTTCAATTATTTTTGCTTTTTTCTATCTGAATGAAATCAAAATACTTTGGTATTTTAGTAGAAATACCAGCTTTGAAAGTGTTCCCTGGACAGGTTGCTCTTAAAGATTTCTGAGTTGGCCACAGTCATTCAGACAGTTCTGTGTGCCTTGGTGTGCTCTTCTAACTAGCATTCATATGACATAGACTCTCTTGTAGGTCATATGCAGGTCCAGTGACCAGAAAGGTTGTCATGTATTGTGGGCATTTTAAACAACATTGGCTTTGGCCATGTAGAATATGACCATCAGATGATAACAAATTTCTAGTAATTGCTGTTAGCAAATATTTGTATGAAATAACATAAAGCAAGAATTGCCCATTTATGGCTGTATGATGTAATAAAGACCAGAAAGAAAATCAGTTCAATTCTCCACTGATAAGCCATGTTGTTGGCCTGACACATGTGACCAAATTATCCCACCATATCCCTGAATGCTTCATTCTTGATCTGCTTCATGAAGTTGGTGCATATACTCTGTGTTTTCTGGTGGTATGAGTGAAAGAGAAGTGGAGAATTAGAACCTCCAGGGGAGTCTTAAGAATGGAATGGTGCCATTTATCGGGGAAAAGAAACAAGTCTGTGTATCACTGTTTCTGCCTGCTTTTTCCTGGAAATGGCACTGCTTGGAGTGTCCCAAAAATTCTACCAGAGTCTTATTAAGAGCTTCAGTGAGCAGGACAGAGTTCCACCTCCTGAGCTAGCTGGATACTGGCTCTGCCCTCTACTCCAAGATGCCCCAAATCCAGCTTTAATACTTGAATATGATTTTGTCCATTAAGATAAAAGTTGTTTTTTCTGTGAAAGCTGTTTCAATCTATGCTTTTCTCAAACAGAGTGTGTTTTGATGCTATTTGGATAAATGGTTGTAGCTAGGTTTTATGCCAAACTGAGAAATTTGGGAATGCCCATATATTGACTTGAAGATAAGATAAATATCACTCCCTATCCACAGAAAGAAATTCAGAAAAGCATCTGGACCCAAATTTTCCTGCTTATCTTTCACTCAGTACTGCAAAGCAGCATTATTTCTAGCCAATGAGGACTCATTATTTAAACCAAGTCATTCTCTCACATCCTCTATAATATTTGTTGCCGCTGTCTTATTTTCTCTTCAGTTTTTATTGATTTGTCATAATTTAACACACTGTGTAATGATATCTTTATGCATACAATGTCTCAACACCATACACTCAATAAGTGTTCACTTCCTTCCACCACTATTTCAAGGTCTTCCACAACCACCCATTACCTAGCATTTCTTTTTTTAAATTATTTTTATTTTGAAATTTATTTTTATCTGAGGACCTGTGATTTATAATACTGTTGCTAATTGTAGGGTTTTATGCATACAGTATTATAGCATCACACACAGCCCCAGAGTGTTCATGTCTTTTGACCCTTGTCTCAATACACTCAATACACTTTGCTCCTACACCCCTGCTGTATTAAGCTCAGTTCTGTAAACCAGTACACAAGTTCTGATGCCTTTAGTTATTTGTCATTTCTTGTTATTTTATTCTTTATATTCTATATATGAGAGATCATTCTGTATGTCTGTCCTAACTTTATTCAGCATGTTACTCTCTGATCTATGCACGTAGTGAAAAACTGAGTGATTTTATATTTCATATAGCCAATTAGTAATATACTATGCATACATATCACTGCTTCTTGGACTCAAGTTCTTTCTATATTTTGGCTCTTTACTATAGGAGCACAAATGTCTTTTTTAAATAATGTCTTTAGCTCTTTGGGATATATGTTGATAAGTAGAAATAATTAGTAATGAGGACACTCTATTCTTAACTTTTTGAGATATGTCCATACTGTTTTTCCATAAGTTGATTTTTTTAGTTTTTTGGCAGTGCTCTAGGTTACTCCTGGATCTGATCTCAAAAATCATCCCTGACAGCCTCAGTGGACCATATGGGATATGGGAATAAAACGAGAGACCATCCCTGGTCAGCCGCATGCAAGGCAAATGCTATTTCTCTGGTCCAAAGAGGTTGAACTTCCAGTTGGCATTCCCACCAACAGTAAATGATTTCTTTTCCCCATACCCATTCCAATGTTGGTTGTTTTATTCATTTGTGTGACATTATAACATCACACTATAACATCTCATTAGTGGAGTTGATACTATTGATTTGAATTTCCCTGATGGTGAGTGATGAAGAGCATTTTTAATATATTTTTATTGTGACCGAAGTGAATTACAAATCTTTCACAGTAATATTTAAGGTACATAGTGAGAATAAATCAGGGCAATTCCCACCACCAGTATTGTTCCCTCCACCCCTGTTCCCAGCTTGCATTCTTTATCCCCCCCCAGATTGCTATTATAACTGCTCCTCTCTGTGTGTACCTTGTTGTAGATTGGGTACCAATTCTGTTGTCATTGACTTTGAATTTGGTGCTTGAGTCTGATCTTTTTTTATTTCCACTTAATGTTATATGACTGTTTAGTCTTGGTACCCTCCATTCATGAGGCAGAACTAGATAATTCAAGTTATGTGGTTCTGTTGGGAAAAAGGAAATAAAACCTGGGAGGATTCCATCTAGAGGTTATAAATATCAATGTAAAAGAAAAAAGGGAAAAATAAGAAAAACAAAACAAAAAATAGCAACTACAAAATAGCACCCAGCTACTAAAAACAAAAACCATCATATAATAACCATGAGAACAAAAAATTATAATAATAAATAATAATAAAAGAAGAAAAATAGAAAAGAGAAGAAAATGAAAAAATAAATAAACAGAAGAAAAGTAAACAAAAATAAAAAATGAAGGAAGAGGTGTGTTGTGGAAAGGTTTATTTTTTTGCATAGGCACAGTAATTATTTAGGAAATTAGAAAGGAAATTCCCTTGGCCAAAGAGATATAGGATCTCTCCACTCTTGAAGCATACTGCCATGGAAACAACTACAGACTCCATACACACACATCTTCACACCCCAAGGTTTTTTTATAGTGCCAGGAAACTTGCTGCTCAGTAGTGTATCATATCATCAAGCTTCTGTAGCTAGAGATCTTGGTATTTGCACAAGTCATAGGACAAAGGCTAGGATAGAGTCTTTTTTGTGGTTCTAGAAGTTCTGTTTCATCACTGTTGTTGTAATTAGTGTAATTAGTGGTCTTGGTTTTTGCTCAGATCTTAGGACAAAGCCTAGGAGGGATTTTTTTATTGTGGTTCCAGAAGTTCTGCTCAGTCACAAGTGTCAAAGTCAGACTTCTGGAATTAGAGATCTTGGTTTTTGTACAAATTCTAGACTGAAGCCTAGGCTTATTGGTCACAAGATAAGTTCTGCACAGTCATGACTGCCAAAGTCAATCTTCTGTAGTTAGTGATCTTGGATTTTTGCACAGAGCAAAGGATGACATGTCTTCTGATTTCATCTTACTGTTAGATGATGAGATAGGGCAACCCACTCTTAGATCAAGTATTTACCATTTCCTCAATGTCAGGATGTCATATAAAAGCTGGTGTACATTCTTGCCAGAGTGGTTTTAGGAATTTCCCAGGGAAGAATTTGGTTCCTGGTGCTGTTGCAAGGAACTGTATCAGTTCTACATCTGGTATCTGGGATTCTGAGTTGGATGGTCCCTGTCTGATCACATTGAATCTAATGTGGGTCCAAATGAACACATGTTCAGGGTGGGAGGTGCCCCTGTATTATAAAATGTATGGGTTCTTATTCCTAGTAGATCAAAGCTTGTTTCTGTACATAAGATTTCTCCCCTTTTTTTAGAGTACCTATGCAAAATAAAATGGTGCTGTATTATATTGCTGGTGCATTTAGGGGTAAGAATGACAGGCTACACAAACTCTATGCCCTAATTTTGATTTGAGCTTTTATCTTAAGCAAGACTTTTTTCTATGTTTTCATATCAAGCAGAACCAAAACAGGTGAAGTTAAAAGAAATATATATATGAAATAAATAAAAATAAATTTGAAAAAAGTAATTAAAGAAATAAGTGATGGAGGACGCTACCTTTAAATTTTTGAATAAATTCACTAATAGGTATTATTATAGATGTATTAAACATGCAGAGGAAATATAGGCATCTCCAGTAAGTCTTTTGAAATATTCTTGTGGAGGGATAAAATTAAGGGCACATTTTTATCACACATCTTGGCCTTGTTGAGTTTGAGAAATGATTTGCAGCAGTAAGGGATCAGGTAGAATCCTTGAACTGGGGGTCCTTCAGGGGCTAAGTCTGATAACATGTAACAGTCCACATTTGGGAGAGGGTGAAAAGAAAGACCACACAGCAAGAATCAGCAGAATCTTTGGTAGTAGTTTCTTGCCAGGGCACGAGATGTGGTACTTAGAGGGTGTCCTTTCAATTTGGTAGCTAGATGGTAGTTTATTGTGGCAGGAGGTTGGTCTTGGTACCTTTTGGGTTAATAAATGTTGGTAAAGTGGGTTAAATAAGTAGGGATAATGGATAAGGATAGGGGGATGAGAGTATAAAAGGATTTCTGAAGGGGGAGGAGGAATAATATATAAAAGGGGCTATATACACTTTAGGCATAGATTGTTTACAATTTAGGTTTGGCAATCACAGATGAGTCCACTGTATACAAACTCATGCCCACACATAGACAGTCATTAGAGATCTATTTTAAGTTGTTGTTGGAGGCCTGACCCTCATAGAATGGGTCTGAGCTCTTAAGAAATACTTGAATTAAGAAAAGATAAATAATTAGCTAAGATATAGATGAAGAGAGAAAGAAATAAAAACAGAAGATAAGAGAGAAGAGAAAAGAAATATAAGCAAAAAAAGTCGAAAGAAATAAATTGGGCCGGTGTATCAGAGTTGAAAGAGTTTCCGATTTCTAGTCACTTCATCGATGATGGGGGAGAGCTTTGCAAAGTGAAGAATTCAGGGTTAGATAGTGGCTGGAGCATTTTAGGATAAGGATATTTTTCATGTCTAGTGTACTGAGCAATATGGTAGTGAGGACAATAAGATGTGGCTACCCTATGAAATATCGTCCACCACATCATATGTATTGAGATTCCTTTACTAAAGAGAAACTTCCAGTGTTAATTTTATTTAATATAGACTAAATTGATGAAGAAGAAAAAAGGATATAAGGAAAGAAGTAGGAAAAGAAGAAAAAGAGAAAGAAAAGAAAATAAAGGAAATGGTCATTTGCAGAAGAATATTCAATGAGTGGGACCTGTACCATGAGTCTGTGGTGTGCCATTGACTGTTCCAGTGGTCTGAATGATTATATCTTTAGATCCTAATAGAAGACATAAAACAAAAGCAAATAGGTAAATTGAAGAATTTTATCAAGACCTTGTCATAACGAGCACTATATATGGTATCAAATATGGTTGATCACCAAGGCATACAATTAGGGTGTTCACCCTATGTTTCCAAGTACCACAGTGGACAAAGAAGCTGAAGGATAAAGCTGATAAAATTAAGGCATTAAAACATATTGCTAGTAATCACTGCAGTGGGAGTCCCTGGCTTACAATCATACTCTGCACCTGGTTCTGTAGATAAAAACATTAGGATATTATTATAGTTAAGGTTGAATGCTTACCTCTTCACTTTAAACTGCTGTTTTCATTGTTGCTGTTTTCTTTACAGTATAATAAATAGTCGAGACTTTGTGTGGCCCCTCTTCCACTTGATTTGAACACTTCTCACTATATGCTGACAACTACAATGTTTGGAGTTTCTACCTTTCAGACCATTGTGATTCTTCATAAAGTATTACATAAATATATGGTTTATATTCTAAACACCTCAGATAAATGCTACCATTTTGTATTTTTCCTTTTTCTGGCTTACTACATTTAACATAAGATTTTCTAGATCATCCATATTGCTGCAAAATCCATGATTTTATCATTTCTAACTGCTATGTCATATTCCCTTATAAGTACCCATAAGTACCATATAAGTACCACACCTTCATGATCCACTCACCTTTTGTTGGACAATGAAGTTTATTCCAAATTTTGTCTATTGTGTTGAGTGCTGTGATAAATAGTGGAGTGCATACATACTTTGGGATGAATGTCCTTCTGTCTTGAGGATAGATACCCAGAAGTGCAATTATTGAGTTATATGGCAGCTTAGTTATGAGTTTACTGAACAACCTCCATACTGTTTTCCAAAGAGGTTATACCAGGCAGCATTCCCACCAGCAGTGGATGAGAGTTCCTTTCTTAGCACATCCCCGACAACAGAGATTGATCCTGTTATTTTTGATGCTTGCTATCCTCACGTATGTAAGGTGGTACCTCATTGTTGTCTTGATTTAAATTTCCCTAAGGATGAGTGATGGTGAGCATGTTTTTATGTGTCTATTGGCCATCTCTCGGTGTTCCTTGGAGAAGTGTCTATACATTTCTTTTCCCCATTTTTCTATAGCTTTATTAGATATTTTTGGAGCTCATCTTACTAAGTGCTTTGTACATCCTAGATATCAGCACTTTATAGGATGTGTTGAGTGCAAAAATTTTTTCTATTCCATTAGCTGTCTTTTAGTTTTAACCAGGGTTTCTATTGCTGTGCAGAAATGTTTAGTTTGATATAGTCCCATTTATTTGTTTCATGCTATAACTCTTGCCATTGTAATTCTGCCATTCTTGCCATTGCCATAATCAAAGACTTTTAAGACATATGTGTTGAAGTGTTCTGCCTATTTTTTCCTCAATGAACTTTATAGATTCAGGTCTGATTTCAAGATCTTTATTTCATTTTGAGTAGATTTTTTGGTAAGGTGTGAGATATGGATCAATCTTTAGTTTCTACAAGTGGCTACTCAGTTGTTCCAACACCATTTTTGAAGAGGCTGTTTTTGTTCCATTTCAAGTTCTTGGCTTCTTTGTCAAATTTAGTTGACCATATATTTGGTGGTATATCACTGGATATTCTTTTCTGACTGATTGATTTGAGATTCTGTCTTTGTTCCAGTACCATACTGTTTTGATCACTATGGTTTCATAGCAAATCTTCATGTTAAATGCCACCCAGTTTCCTGTTTTTCAGTAATTTTTGGCTAAAATGTATTTTTTGTGATTCATTATTAACTTTATAATTGTCTAATTCCTTGAAACATGATGTCTTAATTTGGATAGGGATTGCATTGAATCTGTATATTAGTTAGGTAAGATAGTCATTTGGATGATGTTGATTCTTTTTACCTATGAGCATGGTATGTTTTTCCATTTCCTTAGGTCCTCTCCTATTTTGGGGAGTATTTTGAAGTTTTCATGGTATAAGTCCTTCACTTATCTGGTCAGGTTGATTCCTAGGTACTTGATATTTTGGATACTTTTTTTTTAAATAGAATTGACTCCTTTATCTCTTTTTCCTCTATTTCACTATTTGTATAGAGGAATGCAACTGTCTTTTGTGTATTGACTTTGTAACCAGCCACTTTGCTGTATTGGTTGATTGTTTCTAGGAGTTTTACTGTGGACTCTTGAGGGTTTTCAACGTATTCAATGTATACCTTCATATCATCTGAAAAAAAGATAGTTTCACTTCCTCGTTTTCTATTTGGACTTCTTTGATTTCCATCTCTTGTCTGTTTGCTATTGCTAGGACTTCTAGAACTGTGTTGACTAAGAGTGGAGAGTGGACAGCCTTGCCTAGTTCCTGACCATAGTGGAAATGCTTTCATATTTTCACCATTAAGAATAATGTTGACTGTGGGCTTTTTATAGATAGCTGTAAACTATCTTTTTTGTCCCCCAATTCACAATACAGACCAGGCAAAGGACCTGGGTTGAGGTGTATATGGGTGCATTTACTGTACCTCCTCTTTCTATACAGTCAGTGTAAAGAACACAGCCTGAGGTAAGAATTGAGAAGCCTTATCTTTTCTTTTCTCTTTTTTTGATTTTTTAATATATATATATATTTAATATATATAATATAATAATATAATATAATATAATATAATATAATAATATAATATAATATAATATAATATAATATAATATAATAATATAATATATAATCATCAGGGAGACGCAAATCAAAACAGCTACATAAACTATCTTGAGGAAGGTTCCTTCCAGTCCTATTTGCTGAGTGTTTTTATCATGAATGGAAGCTGGATTTTTGTCAAATGCCTTCTCTGCATCAATTGATCTTATCATGTGATATTTGTCTTTCTTGTTGTTGATGTGGTATATGATGTTGATTGATTTGCATATGTTGAACCACCCTTGCATCCCTGAGATGAAACCCACTTGTCGTGGTGTATAATCTTTTTGATGTATTGTTGTATTCGTTTTACTAAGATTTTGTTGAGGATTTTTGCATTCACATTTATTAGTGAGATTGGTCTGTAGTTTTCTTTCTTTGTGATGTCTTTGTCAGCTTTGGGAATTAGTGTGATATTAGCCTCATGCAAAGAGTTAGAAAGGATTCCTCTCTTTTCAATATTTTGGAATAGCCTGAGGATCAATGGTAGTAATTTTTCTCAGAATTTTGATAGAATTCACCTGTAAAACCATATGGTCCTAAAATTGTTCTTGGGAAGTTTCTTAATTACTCTTTTAATTTTTTTTAGATATGATTGGAATCAACCTGCCAAGAGATAAATATAAACTTACATGAGAAATAAAGTGATTAAAAGAACACATGATTCCTCCTCAGTCCCGCTTTATATTTATGATAATCTGTATGTATTTTATAATTTTTCATTACTTTTGTTTCTCTATACATCTACTTAAATTTCACAGTCACTGAGTAAACATTCTCATTTCTGTGGAATAATTAACTTGTGCATGGGCAACTGGCTACCCTGTAAGGTTTTCCACTTGTATATTATGTGTAAAGTGGTGTTAAAATACCTTCAGGTCATTTTTCACTCTGTAATGAGCCAGTGCTATGTCTGCTCCAAAGGGAAATGGATAGACCTTATTTTAATTTGAATTTAATATTGCTTCTAAATTAACTGAAGGTATTTTTGGTTTAGTGAGATTCCATCTATGAAAATGATGTTCATAAAATAAAATATAATATTTTGTAACAGCCGCAAGAATTCAGACACTCAAATTATCTTATTTGATGACAATTCAAATTGCCTTTGTTCTTCTTTGTGCAGTGAATGACAGCAATTGCAGTATGATGAATGTGCTGTCCAGCTGCATAAAAATGGACACAGTCTGTCTACAACCTATCCCTCTGATGCTTTTTCTGATCAAAGGAAATTTGGCCAAACCCAGGACAGTTGTTCATAACTGTGCTGTTTTAATTAGTGTTTGCAGCAATTTTGTTGAGGTCCTGAGGAAGTATGTAAAAACTTGCATGTGATGGGAGGGCGAAGAAAAAAGACTTGAGTGTAAAAATCACATCACAGTCCATGCTAGGGTGGCACATTGCTCTTCTTCTTTGGTAAAAGGGCTGGAGCAACCTAGTACTTGATTTTTAGTCTTTTATCCCCAAAAGATTATGTCTCAAAAGTGATTGATCTCAAGGAGTATGTGCTCCTGAACTCTGCTCTTTAATTAGATAACTTTTATTGCTTTAAATTGGGGCTGGAGTCAATCATTTCCCAGATTGTCCTCTACCCATACTCTAGTAGCTTTTCTAGACTAAAAAAGAGTGTCTTCTTTACATTGCTTGAATGTATATTTAGTCTTGGAGAAACAGTGAGGAATTTAGCAACAAATCTCTTTTTTTGGATGCTAACAAACTTTACTTCCTGTCCCCTTGTCACTTGCACTTCACACACACAACTCCTGGATAATCCCCATTTAAGTTAGATTATAACTTTTCCCATTACAAGTTATACAGGAGAAAAGTGGGGACATAGGTAGTTCCTAGGCATCCTGGGCATCCTGAGAACATTGTGTGTTGTGCCTCCATAGGCCTCTTGTCCAGAGAGAATGGTACATGAGGCCCAGCCATGACCAGGTGCATCTCCCATTCCAGCTAACACCTCAGTAACCCCAAGTCTGACACTACTTCCTAATGCCACAGGACCCCAAAACAGCCGCACACCTCACTCCAACCCCCACTTCAGGCTGCCTGCATCTTGGGACAGGTTTGGAACTCCCCACCCCATGTAGCCAGACCCCAAAATGCACAAGGCAAACACACGCGTGAAGATACTCTAACTTATACCATAGAGGTCTAGTCAGCTCATATCCCTCAGATAACCCACAGCTCATATAAAAGGATAGCAAAATCACTGAAGCAACGTGTAATATTCCTATCATACTTAGACAAGCCACCTGGCTAAGAAAAAATAAACTCAAATTCACTGCCACAGCCTAGGCACCCATGGGAGGCCAGGTTCTCAAATACAAAAGGTGGACAACGTAAGTTGACACTTCGGTGCTCAGACACACTAAATACCATACTCAGTTTTCATTATGAAAATGTCTTGATAAAACACTTTAATATACCCTTTATCTCTGGGTTATGGCCTTTATTAGGACCTGAAGCATGTGGCCAACCAGACCACTGAAGCAGTCAACTGTGTGACCCACAGACTTACATTATAGGACCTACTCATTGAACACATCTAGACAAATTAACATTTTCTTTCTCTGTTCTTCTCTTTTCTCACTACTTCTTTTTCCCCCTTTTCTTTTCCTTTTTCTTTCTTATTATCATCAATTAAATCTATGTCAAATAAAAACTGTTACTTTCTCTTTAGTAAAGAAAATTTGATACATAAGAATAAGCAGATAAATCTACAAAAGGTAACAACCTACACAGATAGGCCTCACTAACACATTGTTTAGTACTCAAGACGTGAAATCTATGTATATCCTAAATTGCACCAGTTATCACCAAATTCTGAAACCCTCATTATTGAAGGACCAACCCCATCACTAACAAAATTCCTAGAAAATGAGAAAACCTCCCAACATCATTCAATATACTGGCCCAATCTCTCTTAGTTGATTTACTAGTTTCTTTACCTTATTTTTACTATATTTACCTCTTTTTCAGTTTTCCTCTTATGTCTTGCTCTCTCCTCCTCTGTTTTTTTTTCTTTCTATTTTTTGGTTTTTGAGTCAGACCCAGCAGTGCTCTTTGCTCAGAAATCACTGCTGGCCAGCACAGGGGACCATATGGGATGCCAGGATTCAAACCACTGTCCTTCTGAGTAAAAGGTAAACACCTTACCTCCATGCTATCTCTCCGGCTCCTCCTCTGTTTCTTAAGCTATATCTAAGCTAACTATTGTATGTTTTTATCTGAGCATGAGCAAACAGAGGATTTCTCCATGAGAACGAAACCTAAATTGTATATGTCTTGTTTCTGTTTTATTCACTTTTTAACTTCACCTATTTTGGTTCTGCTTGGTACAAAAACCTACAATAAAAAGTCTTGCTTGGGATAATAGCTCAGGTCAAAACCAGGGCACAGAGAGGATGGAGATTGACACGCCCACCACCAAATGCACCAGCAATATAATATAGCACCGTTTCTTCCTGCAAAGGCATACTAAGATGGGGGAAATTTTACGTATAGAAACAATTTCTTATCTACTATGGTTAAGAACTCGTACTTTTATACAATACAGGGTCAACTCCCACCTTGAATATATGTCATGTAGACCCAACTTAGACTCCAGGTGATTATACAGTGACCATTCAACCCAAAACCCTAGATGCAAGAAATAGAACCCACACAGTTCTCCGCAACAGCTCCAAACTTCCTCTGGAACATTATTAATACTGCTCTGACACCAAACATGTACCAGTTTTGACACAATATCCTGACGATGAGGAAATGGCAACAACTTGATCTAAGAACTGGTTTTCTTACATCACCATCTAATGATAGGATGAAATCAGAACACTTGTCATCCTTTTATCTTTGCAAAAGCCAAGATAGTTAACTACAGAAGACTGACTTGATAACTATGACTGGACAGAACTTATCCTGGAACCAATAAAAAAAAAAGCCCTAGTCTAGGTTTTGGCCTACGACCTGCACCACAACAAGATCTCTACTTCCAGAGGTCTGACTGAGACAACTGCTACATATAGTAATTCATGAATAAATATAAGGACAGAAAGGATAAAAACTCCAAAGACCTGGGCCTGGAGAGATAGCACAGTGGCGTTTGCCTTGCAAGTAGCCGATCCAGGACCAAAGGTGGTTGGTTCGAATCCCGGTGTCCCATATGGTCCCCCGTGCCTGCCAGGAGCTATTTCTGAGCAGACAGCCAGGAGTAACCCCTGAGCACCGCCGGGTGTGGCCCAAAAACAAAAAAAAAAAAAAAGAAAGAAAGAAAAGAAAAACTCCAAACACCATAGGTGCCAGTATATAATGAGGGTAATGTTCAAATGAAGTGGAAGGGAGAAACACAAAGATACAATTACCCATTATAACCTAAAGAAACCAGCAGCAATGGAAACCGGTTTTGACTGAACAGGTATTCAATCAACCTCTAACTACAAAGTTCCATAATAATGTCCTAATGTATTTATCCACAGAACCAGGTTCAGAATATGATTAGAAGCCTGGACTCCCACTGCAGTGATTACTAGCAATATTTTTTTAATTATGTTTATTTTTTTATTTATTTTTTTTTGAATTATGAGAACAAAAGATGCAAAGAAAGAGGACAAGGTAAAGTTACAGTGGAAGGACAATCAGCCATAACATAATTCTCAGAAGAAGTCCCCTTGCTTTCAGCCAAAGAACGTTAAGATAAATAAAACGGAATCCATGTACAATTACTTTGTCCCTCAAATCCCCAGATTGTAGCACATTATAATATTTCTTAACAGCACACAAGGCAATCTAAAGCCATAAAACTTATGTAACTCCTTAAACATTAGAGGCATAGTATTTTTTACATTTCCATGTGCATGCATATTAGCTTAAGTTAACCTCAAATTTTAAGTGGGTGCATTTAACCTCAAATTTTAAGTGGGTGCATTTTAAGGATTAGAGTCAAAGGAGCACAGTAAAAACGGTGTTAGAGTGGCAATTGTTGTTTGCATAGGCCCACCAAAATATGAGAGGCATGGAAAGGAATAACCTTGGCCTAAATACAAAGAGATCCTACCCCTGAAGTTTCCTGGCATAAGACCAACTCTAGGCTTCAGGCAAGTTATTGTCTGATCCAAGACATTGTCCATAGTGCCAACACATTTTTCACACAGTCTCTTTTCTTGGTATTATGTTTCTGTATTAAAGATTCTGGAATCTGCATATCCTAAATTGAAGTCATGATGTGGAGTGTCTTCTCGTTTCACCTCACTATGAAAGGGCAATGCAGGAAGCCCTGTCCTGTAAGCAGGTCATTGTTAAGTTTTCTCATTGTTAAGGGAAGTCTCTTTTCAGCAGGACGATGTCTGAGCAGTGGTAGGGTCTTCCATGGTAGAGGATTGCTTCCAGGTGATGTTATAGACAAACCTCACAATTAAGGGGCAATACAGCAAGCCCTGTCCAGTAAGCAGGTCATTGTTTTTGTTAAGTCTTCTTAGTGTTAAGGGAAGTCTTTTTTGAGTAGATCGATGTCAGAGCAGCTGTAGGGTCTTCCCTGGTAGAGGAATGCCTCCAGGTGATGTTATATACAACCTTGGATGTTTTGTAGATGTCTTCTCTAGATCAGGGGTGAATGGAGAATGCCCATTCTTCTGAGGCCTGTACCAGGTCTTTATGTCAATGTTCAGGGTTTAAGGTCTCATTGCACTACAAGATTTGTGTGTTCCCATCTCTATTAGATAAGAACTTATTGGTATGTATAGTATTTTTCCATTTTAGTGTGCCTAAGCAAACAAGAAATAAAGCCACGTTGTGCTATCAGATATATGGGGGCGTTAGAACATTTCCAACAATACCCATGACTTGGTTCAAACATAAGCATTAAACTGAGGGATTTTTTCACACCAAATTTTATATTGAGCAGTTCAGAAAGAGAAAATAAAAAACATGGGGGGGCATCATCACTGTATAAGAAAATATTCAGCAAAAGTTATAGCCGTCAAAGAAAACACCCATAAAACGTTGAAGAGACATAAGTGTCCTTTTTATGCCTTTTAAAATAGTTGGGTGGGTGTTAACTCCAGGATACCACTTTGATCTGTGACTTAGGACTCTACAGTACTTAAGTTAGAAAGGGTAAATGAGGAGTTATGATGATAGGAGTTAAGGAAGTTAAAGAGAAATATGGGGGCCGGGCGGTGGCGCTGAAGGTAAGGTGACTGCCTTGCCTGCGCTAGCCTTGGACGGACCGCGGTTCGATCCCCCGGTGTCCCATATGGTCCCCCAAGCCAGGAGCAACTTCTGAGCACATAGCCAGGAGTAACCCCTGAGCGTTACCGGGTGTGGCCCAAAAACCCCCCCAAAAAAAAAAGAGAGAGAGAAATATGATCTTATGAGGGGGTATGCAAAAGGGCAGAGTACAAAATGGACATTCTGCATATATAAAAACATAATTCAATGATAGTGAGTACTATTAATGTTTCTTCTTTTGAAAATATAGACTGGACAGAGATTACCAGTGACTTCAAGAAGGGGCCCAACTCACCGGCTTGCCCAGGCATGTGGCCCAGGGAAGCCCTGGAGATCTGGAGCAAGGTGGTAGAGGGGTGCTGGGGTTACCCAAGTCCCTCACCCCCACTAGTCCTGGTTAGGAAGGCCTCTGGCATGGCGGGAGCCTGCCAAACCCCCTCCTGCTAGACTCCTGGCTCCCAGGAAGGAGAGATCCTTCAAGAAGCTGGGAGGCCAGAAGTTCAGGGCCCCACCCAGACCCTCCCTAAGGAGCTGAATGGATAATGGGGGAAAGCCTAGGGTACCTTCGAGCTCCACCAAGGGGCCCAACTCACCGGTTTGCCCAGGCATGTGGCCCGGGGAAGCCCTGGAGATCTGGAGCAAGGTGGTAGAGGGGTGCTGGGGTTACCCAAGTCCCGCACCCCCACTAGGCCTGGTTAGGAAGGCCTCCGGCATGGCAGGAGCCTGCCAAACCCTCTCCTGCTAGACTCCCGGCTCCCAGCAATATTCTTTAATGCCTTAATTTTATCAATAAAATAAAATAACCCTTCAGCTTCTTTGTTCCCAGATCTTGTAAACAAAGGGTGGACACCCTAATTTTAAACCTAGGTGTACACTCATACAGGATACCAAATACAGTGCCCATTGTGTCAATGTCCTGATAAAATACTTGAATTTGCTCACTTCCTTTTATTTATATCTTATACTAGGACCCAAAGCATATGATCATTGAGACCACTGGAACAGTCAATGGTGCACCACAGACTTCTGCTACAGGTCTCACTCATCAAACATGTTGTAGCAAATATCTACTACATTTTTTATTTTTCATTTTTCTCCTTCTTCTTCCCTTTAGTGTTTTCCCCTCTCTCCTTTATTCTTCTTCATCAATTCAATCTATGTTTTAAAAACAAAGCTCTCACTCTCAGTTGCTCCTTAGGAAAGGTACATCACAGGAGAGTACATAGTGCTCACTGCCACAGTACTCTAGATGTGAAATATGTGCTTGGCCTAAAAAGCTCCAGCCACTATTTAATCCTGAAACCTTCATTTAGCAAAAACCACCTCTGTCAGTGAAGCGAGCCTTGAAAGGGGAAAATCCTCTAATACCAATACACAGACCAAATCCTCTTTAATGTACATTCAACGTTTTTACTTATACTTCTTTCCTCTTCTCTCTTATCTACTGTGTTCTCTTCCTTTCTCTCCTAAGACATATTGTAAGCAATTATCTTTTCTTAATTATATCATAACTTAAGAGCTCATACCCAGCCTATGAGGGTCAGACCTCCAACAACCTAAAAATATAACACTAACATCGATCTTTATGTTGGCATGAGTTTGTAGACAGTGGATGTCTCACTGATTGACAAAATGTAAACAAGCCATGCCTAAAATGTACATAGCCTCTCTTATATATCATTCATCCTCCCCCATTCAAAAATCCTTCTATCCTCTCATCCCCCAATACTGATCCATTATCTTTCCCTATTTTTTAATTTTTATTTATTTTATTTTTACAGAAATAATTATCTTTATTTAAATACCATGATTACAAATATGATTATACATGGATGTACACGGAATCTATTATGCTGAGTGAAATAAGTCAGAGAGAGAGAGAAAAACGCAGAATGGTCTCACTCATCTATGGGTTTTAAGAAAAATGAAAGACATTCTTGCAATAATAATTTTCAGACACAAAAGAGAAAAGAGCTGGAAGTTACAGCTCACCTCAGGAAGCTCACCACGAGGAGTGATGAGTTTAGTTAGAGAAATAACTACATTTTGAACTGTCCTAATAATGAGAATGTATGAGGGAAATGGAGAGCCTGTTTAGAGTACAGGCGGGTTTCGGGTGGGGAGGAGTGAGACTTGGGACATTGGTGATGGGAATGTTGCACTGGTGATGGGTGGTGTTCTTTACATGATTGAAACCCAAACACAATCATGTATGTAATCAAGGTGTTTAAATAAAAAAAATGATAGAACAGAACTCCTAGAACCTTAAAGAAAGACTCCATCCTAGGCTCCATCCTATGTACTGTGCAAATACCTTCTTTTTTTTCTCTCTTTTTGCAAAGGAATGGTAAATGTTGGGAAAACTAGAACGGGTATTCCCTTGGCCTAAGAGATACAGGGTTTCTCTGCCCTTGAAGCATGCTGCCATGGGAACAACTACAGGCTCCATACTCACTCATTTAGAGGAAACGATTTTACTTTATCTCCATTGAGAATAATATTTGCCATTGGCTTGTGTAGGTTGCCTCTACTATACTGAGAAAAGTTTCTTCTATTCTCACACAGGTTCAGTCAGGTCATGTGGTATGGGGGGACGTGACTTTCTCTCTGGTGCCATGGTGTTGTGGCAGAATCCTCTCTGCACTACAGACTGAGGAGCAATAGAGGAGAGAGCCGTTCGTGTGTTAGTGGCTGCATCGTGGTGCCTGGTGAGTCCAGCCTGGACCCCGCCCCATCCCCTCCCCTGTGGGACAATATTTGTATTGGGGCCCTGTGAGCCAGAGCTTCACACATTTTTTTAAATCTAGGAGCCATCAAAATAAGTTAGTGTCCAGGTTCTGAGGTCAATATATATCAGTACCAGTGAGGACTATTTGAGTGAACCCTACTTAAAATATCCATGATGAGCCCCAGTAATTTTATAATACTATTTACACACACACAAATAATATGCCCTATATGCGTCATCCACAGATCCCCCCATAACAGTGCATCATCCTCAGTTCCCCCCATAACAGGGCATCATTCACAGATCCCCCATAACAGGGCATCATCAACAAATAACAGTGCATCATCTACCAATAAAAACCAGTGCGTCTTTCACAGATACATAACAGTGCATCTTCCACAGATAAATAACAGTGCATCATCCAGAAAGGTCCCCATAACAGTGTGTCATCCAACATTACTTCTTTTATGTGATTAAGGATGCCAGTTTGGTGTTGGTGGCTTTATTTTAAAATGAAACATTTTTATAACCGCCTTGTTTGACATGGCTACAAAACAAAACAAAACAAAACAAAAAAAACAAACAAAAAAAAATAGAAGACGAAAACCGTGAATTGAAAGTGGAATGGACTGAGTCTTTCGCTTCTCAGAACATAAATGGTTTTCCAACCTGTCTTATTTGTAAAGAAAAATTGGCGCATAACAAAAAAATCTAATTTGGAGAGACACTACAACAAAACACTTGTCCTTTAGTGATAAATATCCTGTTGGTGATGCAAGAAAGAAAGCAGTTGAGGAACTTCTGAAGAGTCAAGAAAAATCATGTTCTGTATTTAATCACTGGGTACAATCTTCCAACTATGTTAATTTTGCAAGTTTTGCAGTTAGTCAAGAGATTACTAAGAGAGGCAAACCATATACAGAGTCGAATACATAAAACAATGTTTTATAAGTGCATCAAAAGAGTTATTCATGGATTTTAAGAACAAAGAAGAAATTCTAAAAACAAAATTAAAGTGTTGCCATTGTCTGCTAAAAGAGTAAAGGATAGAACAGCCAAAATGTCTTCTAATATAACCATCCAACAAGTTGATAATCTTAAAGTGGTTTCAGCTTTATCAATAGCAGTTGACGAGTTTTGTGACTTAAATGATACAGCTCAAGTTTCACTTTTTGTAAGATTTATGTCAGCTACAGGTCCTAAAGAACTTTTAGGATTATTGCCACTGAAAGGTCAAACACGTGGAGAGGATATAGCAAATGCTGTAATTAGTTGCATTGAAAAAATATCATATTCCACATGATAAAATTGTATCAATTGCAACAGACAGGTCAAAAAGTATGACCGGCGTAAGAAATGGATTTGTTGCTATTATGAAAGAAAAAATTAGTCACGAGATACATACCATTGCATCATACATAAAGAAGTACTTTGTGCGCAGACATTTCCAAAAGAAATGTGCAAAGTTATGGAATTGGTGATTAAGGTGATCAACTCCATTGTAGCTAAAGCTCTTTATCATCACCAGTTTAAAGAATTTTTAGTTGAAATGGAGAATGAGTACACAGATCTTCTGCTGCATAACAAGGTATGTTGGTTATAAAAAAGGAAACAGTTTGCAACGTTTTGCTTCCTTATTATCAGAAATCAAAGCATTTTTTCTCTAGAAGGGTGTTCACTATCCAGAATTAACAATCAGTGGATTCAAAAACTGTATTTCATGGTGGGTGTTACTTCACATCTACATCAGCTTTATAATAAACTACAGGGGAAAGGAAACACTTTTTTCACTGGTCGAAGTTATTTTGTTTAAAAACAAATTATCTGTTTTTGCTCAAGATTTTGACAGAGAAACTTTGATTCACTTTTCAAGCCTGTTGAAACATCGCCAAGAAAATAATTCTGATACTTGCATTACCTATTTTAAAATAGCACTTTTAAATATGAGGGAAGCTTTTCTCAAGAGGTTTCAGGATTTCAAAAACAGCAAAGTGATGTTAGGCCACTGTAGTGGAATTAAATTTTTCTCCCTTTAATATCAACATTGGCAACTTTAAATGAAATTGCTGGATTTAAAAAACAAAGAACTGTGGAGCCCGAAATTTGAACGTCTTTGTGTTAATTTAGAAAGATTGGAGAAACGCAAATGTGAACTTAGTTTACAGCACAACTGGTCTGCTTTGAAAGACCTGGAGAAGGAAGATATGTTGAATTTTAACACCTGGAATAGTATTCCTAACTCATATAATCAACTAAAAAAGCTAGCATTTACTGTTCTTTCCTTGTTCGGGTCTACATATTTATGTGAACAATCATTTTCAAGCATGAATCTTATCAAGAGTAAATTGAGAAATCATCTCATCGATGAGAACCTGGAATCATGCCTAAAATTAAAAACAACAACATACAAACTTGACTTATTCAAACTATCCAAGAGAATGCCAATGTTCACATTAGTGTTTGTGACTTTGTAAGTCATTGTCAAGATGTAATTTTCTCTACATTGTAAGGCAAATTTTATGGAATTTTATGGAATTTAATGTTATCGATAAATAATATTGTTCTAAAGTTTTCTTAGTTGTGTTATTTGTATCCTCCCAACCTATGTGGATACTTGCATGCAGAATATTCTCAATAAAACTTGTTGAAACTAAAAACAGTGTACCATCCTACGTATTTTTGGTTTTAAAAATGTGTCTCTCGGAGTCAGAGAGATAGCATGGAAGTAAGGTGTTTGCCTCTCATGCAGAAGGTTGGTGGTTCAAATCTCGGCATCTCACATGGTCCCCTGAGCCTGCCAGGAGCTATTTCTGAGCATAGAGCAAGGAGTAACCCCTGAGCACTGCCGGGTGTGACCCAAAAACCAAAAAAGAGAAGGGAGGTGAAGAAATAGCACAGTAGTAAAGCAATTGCCTTGCATGCGGAAGGTTGCTGGTTTGAATCCCAGCATTCCCTATGGTCCCCTGAGCCTGCGGGGGTGATTTCTGAGTGTAGAGCCAGGAATAACCCCTGAGCATTGCCAGGTGTCACCCAAAAACCAAAAAAATGTATGTGGCTCTCAAAATAAATTTCAATCGTAGTTTTGGTGAGATTTGGCTCAGTTGAAAAAAAAAAAGTTTGCCGACCACTGTCCTAGGCCAAGGGAATTCCCATTCTAATTTCCCAATAATTACTGTGTTGATGCAAAAAAATCACAAAAACCTTGCTATACCAGCCCACCTTCCATTTTTTTCTTTTTCTTTTCTGGTGTTGTTTATTGTGGTAGTTGTGTGTTTTGTCATTGCTGCTGCTTCTTTTTTTTTTCCTGCTTTCTTCTTTTAAATTGATATTGATAGCTCCTACCTAGACGGAATCCTCCCAGATTTTTTTTCTCAACAGAATCACAGAACTTGAATCATCTTGTTCTGCCTCATAAACTGAGGGGGAAAAGTGGATGGTACCAGGAGCAAATAGTAATATGAACATTGAGTGGAAATAAATAATGATCAGCCCTAAACAATAAACCCAAAATTAATGACAACAGAATCAAGATATATAACAAGTTATATACAAAGGGGTTCTGTTACACTAGTAATTCAGGGGTCAAAGTTGGGAGGTAAGAGATTCATGCTGGTTACAGGGGCAAAAGGAGGACAACAGTGGTGATGGAAATGGCCCTAATTTACTGTCACCATTTATGTACCTTAAATATAACTGTGCAAGACTTGTAATTCACATTGGTCACAAAAAATAAAATAAAATAAAAAATCTTTTAGTTCTTAATTTTAATATGCCTATAATAACTCTTTAATCCTTTTGTTCATAGTGGTTCTTGGAGATATAGGTTAATCACACTAGTTTTGCATTACAGTACTATATTATATTAGACTATAAATTCAATGTTTATTATAATAATGTCTTGACAAATATTCTAATTTATTCATTTTCTATTTTATTATGACTGCTAATATGACCTAATGTTTATATCCACAGATATCATTGGAATAGGCAACTGCATGCCATAGACTGTTGCTACAGTGCTAATTTATTTTGTTGTTGTTGATTTTCAACTTATTTTCAATTCAAACTAGTTTAATATTATATCATAATGCCTATGTTTCAGTTTGTATTCAGGAAAGGAACCTGAATACTCAAGACCCATTAGAGGATACATCACAGTGTAAACTCCTTTTATAGTGCTCATTACATATTACTTAGTCAAATGGACATTGGTCCTTCATGCTGAGCCTTCACCCAAATCCCATCTTTGGAACTAGCATGTTTTTCTATACCATTACCAGGGAAGGCCATAATGCTATCCTGGCACTGACTTGTACAGGGTGGGTTCATATGACACCCTGCCAACTTGGAAACAGCTACAACTTGCTTTCAGAGCGGGTTTCCCTGCCTTGCCACCTAATGGTCAGATAAAACCAGAAAATGCTCTGTGATACCCTGACTTTGGACATAAAATCATTGCAAAAACCAAGATCTCTAATTACTGAAGTCTGACTGCAACAACCATAATTGAAATTAACTTTTCCTGGCACAATGAAGAAAGTGTATGGGGTTAGACAACATGAACAAATACTACCAGTTACTTGTTTTCAAGGTTATTGTGAGAATATAATACTGATAAGTACTTGGCACTGGGGTTGGGATGTCATGAGGCACAATTATTCGGAGCCAGAGACTCTGTATAAGGTGACCATGTCTTGCTAAATCCCAGAGACCAAGAATTCACAGGAATAGGAAATGCCTATCAAGCTTCTGAAAGCAAAGGTGATATGAGACAAGTAGAAAAAAATTCATTTGCAGAGTGAACAAAAATCAAAAGTCCTGAGAACTGAAATGATTTGCTTGTAACACAGAAACTCATTTAGTTTTTTTCCCCTTTCACCAAGTGGCCCTCAGTAACAAATACACATGCTATGCCTTCTGGGGCTGTCATTGCTGAGTGATAATGGGTCTCTAATGAACCAAAGAATTAGGAAAAATATATGAGGCCCAGGGAAAAATAGCTGATTGTTCAAAATAGTTATTTTCTAGTTTAAATATTATTTTTAGAAGAGCTCAGTGGGAGACAGACAGTTTGCTCAGCAGGCAGCAAACTCCTCTTTGACTAAGCAAAGCTATTTTTTAACCATAGTTCAGTGTGCCCAAAGAAGAGTGTGCCAATCGGTAAAGCAGAGCAGCCATGTATGTATATTGTCTAGTCAATGAGGACCACCACAACACATATAAAACACCACCACACTACAAAGGTCACAATGGCAAAATAAAGCAGGACACTACCATTTTTAGTGAATAAAGATGGTAGTTCTGAAGACCCAAATAGTAACAGCTACCTATATAGATCTAATGTTGAATAAGGGAATTGGAAGGAAATGTTGAGTAAATTCAAGGAAATAAAAAAAAAACTTAGAACAGACAGCCAAAAAGACCCAAATGTATATGAGGGTAGAAATAAAAAAAATTCAAACAATTGACAGAATTGAAATGAAACACTCATTGAAAGACCAAACCAGCAGAATAACAACTGCTCAGGAAAGAATCAGTATGTTCAAATATGAGCTTCATAAACAACTCTAGAGAAGAGCAGAAGATGGAAAAGAATATTAAAATAAATGAACAGAAGATAGCAAACTACTAAAAATAAATGACAGATAAAAATTAACCTTTAGATGCCTGCCTCAAATACAGGCAGGAGATGGAAAGGGGGAGGGTGGCATTGGGAGGGGAGAATGTTATTCTGGTGAAGGGGGATTTTCTGTTAGTGACTGTAAACCAAATATAATCATGTTTGTAATCATGGTGCTTAAATAAAAATAAATTAACCTTTGGGATAATGCAACAGAAACAACATAAGACTCATGGGATCCAATTGAGCCATGGATAAAAATCCCCATGAAGAAAATTTAAAGAAATTATGGCCGAGGTATTTCCAGAAAAGAGTGAATACACCCACATTCTGAACACCTGATGATTACCAATTGAAAGAGACCCAAGGTTCAACTGTGAACAATTGTGAGTGCTACCTGTGTGTGTCTGTTTACTGTCCTCTTGCGTAACCCTCTTGGGAGTGGGCCAAAAAGAGGCTCCAGAAAACTGGCTCTCCCAGAGGCCAATTCTAGGGTGGGAATGCCAAGTAACTGCTCCATAAAGTGAAAACCGGCTATAAGCAGTACTTTGCAGAAGCCAGGTCTCCTGTTTGTGATGTCAGGCTGGGAAAATCCACGAAACTACACCTGCCCAGTGGGGTCAGACTGTGAAAAATTGTGAGTGTGGCTTCTGTGTGTCTGTCTACTGTCCTCTTGTGTGAACCTCTTGGGAGTGGGAAAAAGAGGCTCCAGAAGACCACTTAGCTGCGCTTTGCTACACGGCCATAAGCTCTTTCTAAGAAAAGAACACCATCACAACAAGAAGAAAAAAAATCACATTAAGAACTGTGCTGGATCACAGAAGCAAGCATTTCTCTCCAGACTGTCTTCTCTGCTGAGTGTTCGGGCCTAAGATTGGATCCTGTGTGAGGCTTCATCCACGAAGGACTCCCCTCCCTTAGAGGCAAGTAGGCCCATTTAGAAAGGGCGGAGCCAGAGGAGTGTGCTGCCTGCATCATATAGCCAATGAATACCACCACAACACATAGAAAAACCCACAATACAAGTGTGACAATGGGGAAACAACGCAGGCCAGCATCAGACATAGAGAATAAAGAGGACAATTCTGATGACCAGATAATGACCAACCAACTAATCAACCTCTCAGATAAGGACTTTAGACTAGTAATATGGAAGATGCTCAAAGAAACCATGGATCGAGTTGAACAGAACACTAATAACAACCAAGAAAATATGAAGACAGAGATCACAAAAATCCAAACTGAAGTAACATGTCAACTAACAGGCCTAAAAAACTCAGTAAATGAAGTGAACGAAAAAATGGATAAGCTCTGGGACAGGGTATCAAAAGCTGAGAAAAGACTTGGTGCTGTGAAAGATGAGATACATAACAATTCCATACAGCAGGAGAGAGTGAAAAAAACTTAAAGCAAATGAACAGACAATGAAAAAATTAGTCAAAGAATGGGAGCAGATGAAAATAGAATTCTATAATAAGATCAACAGAAACAACTTAAGAATCATTGGAGTCCCAGAGACCCAGGAAGAAAATTTCCAGGAAGAATCAACAGTCAAGAATATCATTAAAGAGAAACTTCCAGAGCTAAAGAAAATATGTGATCAAATCCTGCATGCTCGAAGAATACCAACCAAAAGAGATCCCAGAAAAACTACCCCAAGACACAGCCTAGTCACAATGACAAATCCCACAGATAGAGACAGAATTCTGAAAACAGCAAGATCAAAAGGGGAAATTACATTCAAGCGAGCATCCTTGAGATTTACAGCAGACCTGTCACCAGAAACACTCAAGGCCAAAATGCACTGGTGGGATATTGTGACAAAACTGAATGAAATGAATGATTCACCGAGAATACTGTACCCAGCAAAACTCACTTTCCGATTTGACCGAAGAATACATGGTTTCACAGACAAAAACAGCTCAGAAACTTTACAGACTCAAAACCAGTCTTAAGAGAAAAACTGAAAGACCTAATTTAAGACAAAACTAACCGAAAGACACACCAAATTTTGAAATAAAGATGGCGTTAAATCCCAGGACAATTCTTTCTCTCAACGTCTATGGATTAAATGCACCAGTTAAGAGACACAGAGTGGCTAAATGGATCAAAAAACTCAATCCAACCTTCTGCTGCCTACAAGAAACGCACCTGAATAGCCAGAACAAACATAGACTCAAATTAAAAGGCTGGAGAAAAATTATCCAAGCAAACAACACCCATAAAAAAGCTGGAGTGGCCATACTAATATCAGATAATGCAAACTTTATACTCAGGAAGGTTGTAAGGGACAAAGATGGACATTTTATATTAATCAAGGGGTATGTAGAGCAGGAAGAAATAACTCTCCTAAACATATATGCACCGAATGAGGGGCCAGCAAAATATTTAATACAACTATTGCCAAATCTAAAAATTAATATTAATAACAACACAATAATCGTGGGGGACCTCAACACGGCTTTGTCAACACTGGATAGGTCAACCAGACTTAAACCCAACAAGAATATACTAGACCTGAGGAGAGAAATGGAAGAAAGAGGCCTAGTGGATATATATAAGACACTCCATCCCCAGAAACCTGGATACACATTCTTCTCCAATGTACAAGGGTCATTCTCCAGGATAGACTCCATAAGATCAAGAGGATAGAAATTTTGCAGACTACATTCGCTGACCACAAGGCTCTGAAATTATTTGTGAATTCCAATGTGACTCAGAAGAAACACTTTAACACCTGGAAGTTAAGCAGCCTCATACTCAATGACCAGTGGGTCCGAGATGAAATCAAGAAGGAAATCAAAAGGTTCCTGGAAACAAATGACAATAAAGACACAAACTATCAGAACTTATGGGACACAGCAAAAGCAGTACTGAGAGGAAAATTTATAGCTTTGCAAGCACACATCAGGAATGAAGAAGTAGCTTACCTGAGTAGCTTAATGACACAGCTAATAGGACAAGAAAGTGCTCAACAAAAGGACCCAAAAATAGGGAAACAGAAGGAAATAACAAAGCTGAGAGCAGAAATCAACGAAGTGGAAACCCAAAAAACAATCCAAAAGATCAACGAAAGTAGAAGTTGGTTCTTTGAAAAAATAAAAATATTGATAAACCACTGGCAAAACTAACAAAGAAGGAGAGAGAGAGAAACTTGATAACTCGTATCAGAAATGAAAAAGGAGAGATCACTACTAATATGACAGAGATTCAAAGGGTAATCAGATAACGACTTTGAGAAACTCTACACCACTAAAAATGAGAACCTCTAAGAAATGGATACATTCCTGGACTCTTATAATCATCCACAGTTGAATGAAGAGGATGTAGCCTATCTAAACACCCTCATCACTATTGAAGAAATTAAGACAGTAATCAAATATCTGCCCAAAAACAAAAGCTCAGGCCCAAATGGATTCACTAATAAATTCTTTCAAATCTTTCAAGAGGAACTACTACCAATCCTGGCAAGACACTTTCATAAAATAGAAAAACAGGAACACTACCAAATAGCTTTTATGAAGCCAACATCACCTTGATACCTAAACTAGACAAAGATGCTACCAAAAGCAAAAAATTACAGACTGATACACTGATGAACACAGACACAAAGATCCTCAACAAAATCCTGGCAAATAGGATTCAATGCTTCAGTAAGAAGGTCACCCACTACAATCAAGTAGGTTTCATCCCTGGAATGCAAGGATGGTTTAACATCCATAAATTTATCAACATCATACACAACATCAACAACAAGAAAAATAAAAATCACATGATCATATCAATAGATGCAGAGAAAGCATTTGATAAGGTCCAACACCCATTCTTGATCAAAACTCTCAGCATGATGGGAATGAAAGAAACCTTTCTCAGTATATTTAAGGCCATCTACCACAAGCCAGTGGCAAATATTATCCTCAATGGAGAAAAATAAAAGCCTTCCCTCTAAATTCTTGCATAAGACAAGACTGTCCTCTCTCATCACTCCTATTCAACATAGCACGGGATGTCTTAGCTATAGCGATTAGAAAAAGATATCAAGGGAATTCAGATAGGAACAAAAGAAGTCAAGCTCTCACTGTTTGCAGATGACATGATACTCAGAAAACCCTAAAGACTCTACCAAAAAGATTCTATAATCAATAGACTCATATAGCAAGGTGGCAGGCTACAAAATTAACACACAAAAATCAATGGCCTTTCTACACACCTATAGTAATAAGGACACTTCTTCACAACAGCCACAGGAAACAAATCTCAACCGGGACATCCTTAATAGTGCTCGGACACCAACAAGTTCCAACCCTAATATGATACCCTGACAACGAGGAAAATGGGAACAACTTGACCTAAGAGCAAGTTATCCTACCTCACCAGCTAACGATAAGACAAAATCAGAAGACTTGTCACCCTTTGGTCTATCCAAATGCCAAGATTCCGATTTACAGATGTCTGGCCAACAGAACCATGGCCAGACTGTATGTCTCCTGGGACCAATAAAAAAGCCCTAGTCTAGGGTGTGAGCTACAACCTTCATAACAACTATGATCCCTAGTTCTAGAGGTCTGTCTGAGACTATTGCAATGAAAGGGGACCTATGGAAACATAACAGAAGACAATAATCCAGGTCCCATCCTAGGATTAGCGCAAAGACCAGGACCGCCAACCACAGAAGACGGATTAAAATGACACTGAGGAAACAGAACTTCTAGATCCATAAAGAAAGACATAATCATAAGTTCAACTCCTTGACTCATGCAGATTCCGAGAACTCTAGATACAGAGGTTTGATGTTATCTCCCAGGATGGAACAGAAGTCTTCCATACACCCCAAAAACACCAAGGGGAGAGTAAATGAACCTGAAAGGAGTCTATAGTTAATCCCATGACAATATACTTCAAGGGTTGAGAAACCATGTATCTCTTATGCAAAGAAAATCCCTTTTGAATGACCCCAATATTTACTTTGCATCTGCAGGAGGAAAAAAAAGCACAAAACAGTGTATTATTATTATTTACTTATATATTTTTTGTTGATTATTGTTGTGGTTTGGCTATTACAGTGGATGTCTCCATTTATAATTATTTATTTATTTTCTTCTTTTTTTCTTATGTGCTCTGACACATTTTTTATCTCAATACCATGGCTTTTATATGGTGCTTACCCTTTTGTTTTGTTTTGTTTTGTTTTTGGAATGCTCACTGGATATTGTATCTGACAGTTCTTTATGTACTGTTGTGCTGTTTCACCTTCTTTTTCCCCTTCATCTCTCAAACCAAAAATGAAAGCCTCAAAAAGGACTCCACCCATTTCCGGAGTATCTGATTCTTTTTTTTCTCCAAGTTATTACTTTTCCCTTCTTCAAACAAAACCGCATAACTTGAACTATCTAGTCCTGCCTCCCATTGGGGGGGGGAATAAGTGAGGTACCAAGACCAAATAGGTGTAAGACCACTAAGTAGTAAGCTAGACACAGAGGGGACCACTAATTCTAGCAGCCCTAGGGGTAAGGGAAGAGGATATGGGAAGAAGGACGGGAACGAAGGTGGAGGAAGGACAATTCAGTGATGGGAATTCCCCTGATTCTATGTTAATATGTACCTAAAATATTATTGTCAATGATATGTAAGCCACTATGATTAAAATAAAAATTATATTTAATAAAAAAAGAGAAAAGAATACCATTCACAATAGTGGCACACAACTCAAATATCTTGAAATCAACTGACTAAATAGGTGAAGGACCTATACAAAGAAAACTATAAAACTCTGCTCCAAGAAATAAGAGAGGACACCCGGAAATGGAAACACATACCCTGATCATGGTTTGGCAGGATTAACATCATTAAAATGGCAATACTTCCCAAAGCATTGTACAGATTTAATGCGATCCCTCTAAAGATACCCATAACATTCTTCAAAAAAGTGGATCAGGCACTTTTGAAATTCATTTGGAACAATAAACACTCTAGAATAGCTAAAGCAATCATTGAGAAAAAGAATGCGGGAGGAATTACTTTCCCCAACTTTAAACTTTACTACAAAGCGATAGTTATCAAAACAGCATGGTATTGGATTAAAGACAGGACCTCAGATCAGTGGAATGGCTTGAATACTCTGAGAATGTTCCCCAGACATACAATCACCTAATTTTTGATAAAGGAGCAAGAAATCCTAAATGGAGCAAAGAAAGCCTCTTCAACAAGTGTTGTTGGCATAACTGGCTAGCCACTTGCAAAAAATTAAACTTAAACCCCCAGTTAACCTCATGTTCGAAGGTAAAATCCAAATGGATTAAAGACCTCGATATCAAACTTGAAACCATAAGATATATAGAACAACACGTAGGTAAAACTCTTCATGACATTGAGACTACAGGAATCTTCAAGGAGGAAACTGCACTCTCCAAGCAAATGAAAGCAGAGATTAACAGATGGAAATACAGTAAGCTGATAAGCTTCTGCACGTCAAAGGAAATAGCGCCCAGGAAACAAGAGCCACCCACTAAGTGGGAGAAACTATTCACCCAATATCCATCAGATAAGGAGCTAATCTTCAAAATATACAAGGCACTAACAGAAATTTACAAGAAAAAAATATCTAATCCCATCAAAAAATGGTGACAAGAAATGGACAGACACTTTGCGAAAGAAGAAATACAAATGCCAAAAGATACATGAAAAAATGTTCCACATCACTAATCACCAGGGAGATGAAAATCAAAACAACTATGAGGTACCAACTCACACCACAGAGAATGGCACACATCACAAAAATGAGAATAAACAGTGTTGGCGAGTATGTGGAGAGAAAGGATCTCTTACCCACTGCTGGTGCGAATGTCATCTAGTTCAACCTTTATGAAAAGCAATATGGAGATTCCTCCAAAAACTGGAAAGCGAGCTCCCATTCAATCCAGCTATACCACTCCTAGGAATATACCCTAGGAACACAAAAATACAATACAAAAATCCCTTCCTTACACCTATATTTATTGCAGCACTATTTACCATATCAAGACTCTGGAAACAACCAATATGCCCTTCAACAGACGAATGGCTAAAGAAACTGTGGTACATATACACAATAAAATATTATGCAGCCGTCAGGAGAGATAAAGTCATGAGATTTTCCTATACGTGAATGTACATGGATTCTATCATGCTGAATGAAATAAATCAGAGGGAGAGAGATAGACACAGAATAGTCTCACTTGTCTATGGGTTTTAGAAAAATAAGTCATTTTTCAATAATTCTGAGACAGTGAGGGGAGGGCTGGAACTTCCAGCTCACTTCATGAAGCTCACCACAAAGAGTGGTGAGTGCAGTTATAGAAATAACTACACTGAGAACTACCATAACCATGTTAATGAATGAGAAAACTGGAAAGCCTGTCTAGAGTACAGGTGGGGGTGGAGTGGGATGGAGGGCGATTTGGGAAATTGGTGGTGGGAATGTTGCACTGGTGAAGGGGGGTGTTCTTTACATGACTAAAACCTAATCACAATCATATTTGTAATCAAGATGTTTAAATAAAAAGTGTTAAAAAAAGAAATCTTCTACTACTATCCCATTTCCTTCCATATGTTTATGCAAGTTTGTGAGCAAATGCCTTACCTATTTTGTTGGCTCTGTATTTGGTGCATAAGTGTTTACCAGAGTTAGTACTTGTTGGTCTAGTGTTCCACTGATCAGTAAGTAGTGACCCTCTTTTTCTCTGATCAATTTCTAGAGGTTGAATGCAATTTGGTCTGATATAAGTATGGCTGTCCCCGCCTTTTTTGTTTTCCATTGGCTTGAATAATTGATTTATATCCTTTTATTCTGTTTGTGTCTATCCTGTATTTTTAGGTGTGTTTCTTGCAGGCAGCAGAGATCTGGTTTTTGTTTTTCTGATCCAACTCTCCACTATGTGTCTTTTAATGGGATAGTTTAATCCATTGACATTTATGAATATTATTGATAGAGAAGACTGCTGTGCAGTTGTATTATTTAGGGTGGTTGTTACAATTGGGTGTTTGGATTGTGTAATTTATCTCTGAGTAGATCATTTAGATTTTTTGTGTGTGAAAATAATGTGAGTTCTTTTGTGTCTGAGAATGTTTTCAGTTCTGCTACCAGATGAATAAGTTTTGCCGGGTATTGGACTCTAGGTTGGAAATTTCTCACTCATTTAAATGTGTTATTCCACTTTCTTCTCGCTTGAATTTTTTCAAATGGGAGATCTGGTTTGATTCTTTAGTTCCTTTTTTTGTACTTGAGGATATTTTTCTCCCCCTCTTGCTTTAAGGATTTCATTTTTCTCTTTGTTTTTGCCATTTGAATTACTATATGCCTTGGTTTTGATTTATTAGGGTATATTTTATTAGAAACTCTTTTAACTTTGGATTTAAACTGGATCCTCTTTCCTGAGGGTGGAAAAGTTTTCTGCTATTATTTCCCTGACCACTTGTTTTTCCTCTTTCCCTATTTCCTCCTCTTCTTTTATCTCTACAATCCTTAGATTATTTCTTTTGTCTTTGTTCATTAAATACCTAATATTTCCCTATAGGCTTCTTTGTCACTTTTAGTTTGTAGTTTATCTTCAAGTTCCTCGATGCAATTTTCCAACTGTGTAATTCTGCTATTTGGGTTGCTAAGATGTTTTTTTTATTTCCTTTAATTCTGTCTGTATGATATTTCTCATCTTCTGTAAAAGTTCTTCTTTGAGTTGTTTGATTTATTCACCATTGGATTTCTTGAAGTTGCTGGCTAGTGATTCCTTGATTTCTTTGCCATGGCTTTCATTGCTATCTTTAGGTCCTTATCTATTGGGTCCATGCATTTTGTGGGCTTGAAAACTTGCTAGGATTACTCCTTATATCCCGGGTTGCTACTGTTTTCCTTAGTTTACTCATATTTATTTGTATTTGGTGTTTTGGCTTGGAGTTTTCTGCCTTCGGATCTCAGCCATCCTTTGTCACCTGTGGCACGGGACTGGGTCCCTTCTGTGGAGTGTGGCCCTAGGTGTGTATCATGACTGCAGTTGCTGAGGTCTGGCGCCATCCTCAAATCTTCTCCTTCATTTTAGCAGCCAGAAGGTATAGGTCCACTCAGACTTGCCCAACCACAGCAAGGTTTTTGCTCTCCCTCTACCTGTCAGACATTGTAGGGCACCCCTTAGCTCTGCCTTCCCCAGCCATGGTAAAGGCAGAGCACCATTCAGGGCTTGGGCCAGGTTTCCCTTGATTCAACCTGTCAGAGTGTTTGCTTGCTGCCTTCCCCAGCCAGTAATGGCAAAGCTCCAATTTGGGCCTGGTTCAGGTTTTTCCTCCTCCTCCTCTTCCACGTTAGACAGCCTGCCTGCTGCCTTCTTCAGTCCGTAATGACAGAGCACTGGTTCGGGCCTGGGTTTCTCCTTATTCTACCTTTCAGAGGGTCTGCCTGCTGCTTTCCCTGGCCAGTAGTGGCAGAGCACTGGTCCAGGCCTGGGTTGTGTTTCCCTCCCCCCTCCCTGACAGTCTGTCCTTCATATAATTTTTTGAAAAAATGTCATATGTATCTTTGAAGGGATTGCAATGCTTTTGGAAATATTGTCATTTTAATGTTACTCCTTCCTCTTTATGATCAAGATATTTATTTTAATTTCCTTTGTCCTCTTATTTCTTTAAGCATTGTCTCGTAGTTTTCTTTGTATAGGTCTTTAATCAACTTAGTTAAGTTTATTGCAAGGTACTTAGTTTTCTGAGGCACAATTGTGGATGAAATTAAAAATCTGGGAAGGATTGAGGAGGGCAATGGTGGTGCAATGTTGCACTAGTGAATGGGGGTATTTTGTTTATGACTGAAACCCAACTACAATTATGCTTGTAATCATGGTGCTTAAATAAATAATTTATGAAATAAAAACATGGATTCAGAGCAATAGCACAGTGGTTAGGGCACCTGTCTTGTACATAGAAAAAGTGGGCTTGATTCTTGGCCTCCAAGGAGTAAATTCCTTCCAGGAGTAATTCAAGATTGCAGAGGCAAGAGTAACCCCTGAGCACTGCCAGATGTGGTTCCCCAAAACTTTCTTCTCTTTCAATATTTGTACATAGAAAAGTCATGGATTATTGTATATTAATTTTAAAATCTGACACTTTACAATCTACTGTTTTTAAAATCTTTTATTGTAGTGTCTTTGAAATTCTTTATATACAGTATCATCATTTTTAAACAGTGGAAGCTTGACTTCTTAATTTTCTATCTGGATGCTCGACTAGATTTTCTTGAATAATTGCCTAATTACCATGTAGTTAAGTACTTCCAGTACTACATTAAATATAGTAAGAGTACCAACATTTTTTGTCCATTACTTAGAGGAAAGGACTTTAGGTTTTCCCCATTGAGTATGGTGTTTTTCATAGAATTGTGGTCAATAACTTTGATTATTTTGAGTAAATCTCTTTAAATTCCATCTTGAGAGTTTTTATTATGAATATGTGCTGGATATATTATTTGATCATATAAGTTTTACTCGTCCTGCTATTGATATAGTGTATTAAATTGATTGGTTTGCATATGTTAAATGATTCTTGCATCTCTGGAATGAGTGCTACTTGGTAATGGTGTATGACATTTACGATGAATTTTTAGATTCTATTTGCTAGTATTTTACTGAGAATATTTTCATCTGTTTTCATCAAGAATATTGGCCTATAATTATCTTTTATGGTGGTGTTTTTGTCTGTTTTAGAATCAGGGTGATTTTAGCTTTATAAAAACTGTTTAGGAATATTTCTGTTTTTTCAATTTCCTGAAAGAGCATGGAAAGGATTGGCAAAAGGTCCTCTTATAGCTTTGAAAGAATTTATTAATAAATTCATCTAGGCTGGGTTTCAGTTTTTGGTAGTTTTTTGATTACCATTTATATTTCTTCAATAGTGATATATCTTTTTCAGGTATTCCAGATAATCTTTGTTCAACCTTGGGAGGTTATGAAAGTCCAAGAATATATCTATTTTTACTAGGTTCTCTTGTTTTGTGGCATACGGCTTCTTAAAATAATCTTTGATTACCCATTGAATTTTTGTAGTATTTGTTGTGACATTTTTTTATTTCTCACTTAGTTTAATAACTTTTTCTCTCTTTGTGAGTCTTGCTAGTGGTTTGTTGATTTTTCTTTTTTTTTTTTTCAAAGAACCAATTTTTGAGAAAGGCAGGTCGTCTGTCTGTGCTGTCAGGCTGCAAAAATCTGCCCCTGCTGAGTGATTATTAACTGTGAGAGACTGTGAGTGTCAACTGTGCATGCTTGTCTACTGTCCTGTGTACAGAATCTCTCCTGAGAGGGCCGAGAAGGGCCCAGAAAAATCACTCTACTAGACGTTCTAGAAGAGCATAACTGCTCTGTTTCGCTTTGCGGCCATAAACTCTTTCTAAAGAATGACCACACCACAACAAATCACACTACAAGTGTGACAATGGGGAAACCTCGCAGGCAAACACCATACACAGAGAATGAAGATGATAGCTCTGATGACACAAAAAAATACAAACCATCTGATTAACCACTCAGATAAAGAATTTAGAATAGATATTTCTATTCCATATTCTATTCCATATTTGGAGGATCCTCATGGAAATCAAAGAAAATATAGCTCTAGCTAAACAGAACACAAAGACAGAAATCAGAAAAGTCCAAACTGAAATAACAGATCTTAAAACATGGTAGCTTAACTGAAAAACTCAATGGATGGCCTCTCCAGCAGGACAACAACAGTGAATAGTGGGTGATGATTGTATCCTGGGCAATATTTCTTTTGAGGTGCAAAAGCTTCTCAGCTTAATGTATTCCCATATGTTTATCTCTGCTTCCACTTGTTTGGAAAGTGCATTTTCCTCCTTGAAGATGCCTTTACTCTCAATGGCATGGAGTGTTTTACCTACGTGTTGTTCTATATATCTTATGGTATCAGGTCTGATATCAAGGTCTTTAATCCATTTGGATTTTACTTCATACGTGATGTTAACTGGGGATCTATGTTCGCTTTTTTGCAAGTTCTGCCAGCACCACTTGTTGAAGAGGTTTTCCCAGCTCCACTTAGGATTTCTTGCTCCTTTATCAAAAATTAGGTGCTTGTATGTCTGGGGAACGTTCTCTAAGAACTCAAGCCTATTCCACTAATCTGAGGGTCTGTCTTTATTCCAATACCATGCTGTTTTTATAACTATTGCTTTGTAGTACAGTTTATAGTTGGGGAAAGTAATGCCTCCCATACTCCTTTTCCCTGGGAGTGCTTTAGTTATTCGAGGGTGTTTATTGCTCCAGATGAACTTCATAAGTGTTTGATCCACTTCTTTGAAGAATGACATGGGTATTTTTAGAGGGATCACACTAAATCTGTACAAAGCTTTTGGGACTATTGCCATTTTATTAAGTTAATCCTGCCAATCCATGAGCAGGGTATGTGTTTCTATTTCTGTGTGTCCTCTCTTATTTCTTGGAGCAGAGTTTTATAGTTTTCTTTGTATAGGTCCTTCACGTCTTTCATCAAGTTGACTCCAAGATATTTGAGTTTGTGTGCCACTAATGTGAATGGGATTGCCTTATTAACATCCATCTCTTTCCTATCATTATTGGTGTATAAAAAGGCCATTGATTTTTGAGTGTTAATTTTGTAGCCTGCCACCTTACAATATGCATCTATTGTTTCTAGAAGCTTTTTGGTAGAGTCTTTAGCATTTTCTAAGTAGAGTATCATGTCATCTGCAAACAGTGAGAGCTTGACTTCTTCCTTTCCTATCTGGATTCCCTTTATATCTTTTTCTTGCCTGATCACTGTAGCAACTACTTCCAGTACTATGTTGAAGAGGAGTGGTGAGAGCAGACAACCTTGTCTTGTACCAGAATTTAAAGAAAAGGCTTTAGGTTTTTCTCCATTGAGGATAATGTTTGCCATTGGCTTGTGGTAGATGGCTTCAATTCGATTGAAAAAGGTTCTTTCATTCCCATCTTGCTGAGAGTTTTAATCAAGAATGGGTGTTGGGCCTTATCAAATGCTTTCTCTGTGTCTATTGATATGATTATGTGATTTTTATTTTTCTTGTTGTTGATGTTTTGTATTATGTTGATAGATTTATGGATGTTAAACCATCCTTGCATTCCTGGGATAAAACCTAGTTGGTCATACTGTATGACACATTGGATCCTATTTGCAAGAATTTTGTTGAAGATCTTTGCATCTGCATTCATCAGGGAAATTGGTCTGTAATTTTATTTTTTGGCAGCATTTCTGTTTTTTTTTTTTAATCAAGGTAATGTTGGCTTCATAAAAGCTGTTTAGGAGTGTTCCCATTTTTTCAATTTCATGGAAGAACCTGGCTAGGATTGGTAGTAACTCGTCTTGAAAGGTTTGAAAGAATTCATTAGTAAATCCATTTGGGCCTGGGCTTTTCTTTTGGGCAGATATTTGATTACAGTTTCAATATCCTCCATAGTGATTGGGGTGTTAGATATGCTACATCCTCCTTTCTTAACTGTGGAAGGTTATGTGTCCAGGAATTTATCCATTTCTTCTAGGTTATCATGTGTAGTAGCATAAAGTTTCTTAAAGTAGTCTCTGATTACCCTTTGGATCTCTGAATATCTGTCATGATCTCCCCCTTTTTAGTCCTAATACAGGTTATCAGGTTTCTCTCTCTCTTTCTTTGTGAATTTTGCCAATGGTCTATCAATCTTGTTTATTTTTTCAAAGAACCAACTTCTGCTTTTGTTGATCTTTCAGATTTTTTTTTGGTTTCCACTTCATTGATTTCTGCTTTCATTTTTGTTATTTCCTTCTGTCTCCCTATTTTTGGTTTTTTTTTGTTGGTCATTTTCTAATTTTGAGAGCTGCGTCATTAAGTTATATAGGTATGCTCCTTCTTTTTTCCTGATGCGTGCTTGCAAAGCTGTAAATTTTCCTATCAGGACCACTTTTGCTGTGTCCCATAGATTCTGGCAGTGTCTTCATTATCATTTGTTTCCAGGAAAGTTTTGATTTCCTTTTTTATTTCATCCTGGACCCACTGGTTGTTTAGTAGCAGGCTATTTAATTTCCAATTGTTAAAGTTTTTCTTCCATGTCCCTTTGTAGTTCACATCTAATTTCAGAGCCTTGTGGTCAGCAAAGGTAACCTGCAAGATTTCTATCCTCTTGATTTTATAAAAGTATGTTCTATGTGTCAGCATGTGGTTTATCCTAGAGAATGACCCATCTACATTGGAGAAGAATGTGTATCCAGGTTTTTTGGGGTGGAATGTCCTATATATGTCTACTAGTCCTTTTTCTTCCATTTCTCTTTTCAGGGCTAGTATGTTTTTGTTGGGTTTCAGTCTGGTTGACCTATCAAGTTTTGACAGGGCCGTGTTGAGGTCTCCCACAATTATTGTGTTATTATTGATGTCTGCTTTGAGATTTGTCAATCATTGTATTAGATAATTTGCTGGTCTCTCATTGGGTACATATATGTTTAAAAGTCTGATTTCTTCCTGTTGCACATATCCCTTCATTAGGACAAAGTGTCCATCTTTGTCCCTTACCACTTTTCTGAGTATAAAGTTGGTGTCATTAAATATTAATATGGCCACCCCAGCTTTTTTAAGGGTGCTATTTGCTTGGATGATTTTTCTCCAGCTTTTGATTTTGAGTCTATGTTTGTTCTGATTATTCAGGTGTGTTTCTTGTAGGCAGCAGAAGGTTGGATTCATCTTTTTGATCCATTTTGCCACTCTGTGTCTTTTAATTGGTGAATTTAGTCCATAGACATTGAGGGAGATGATTGTCATAGGATTTAATGTCATCTTAGTAGATAAGTTTTGCTATGTTTGTTGGTCTCTCTTGTCTTAAAGTATACCTTTTAGTTTTCCTTTAAGGCTGGTTTTCCACCTGTGAAATTTCTGAGCTGTTGTTTATCCATGAAGCTATATATCCTTCCTTCAAACCTGAAAGAGAGTCGAGTTGAGTGCAGTATTCTCGGTGAGGCATTCATTTTATTCAGTCTTGTCACAATATCCCACCACTGTCTTCTGGCCTTGAGAGTTTCTTGTGACATGTCTGCTGTAATTCTTTTTGTTTGTTTGTTTTTGGGCCACACCCAGTGTTACTCAGGGGTTACTCCTGGCTGTCTGCTCAGAAATAGCTCCTGGCAGGCACGGGGGACCATATGGGACACCGGGATTCGAACCAACCACCTTTGGTCCTGGATCAGCTGCTTGCAAGGCAAACGCCACTGTGCTATCTCTCCAGGCCCTCTGCTGTAATTCTTAAGGATACTGCTTTGAATGTGATTCCCCTTTTTGATCTTGCTGCTTTCAGTATTCTATCTCTATCTGTGGGATTTGTCATTGTAATGAGGATGTGTCTTGGGGTGTTTTTCTTCAGGTCTCTTTTAGCTGGTACCCTTCAGGCATGTAGAATTTGATTGCATGTAATCTTTAACTCTGGGAGTATCTCTTTGATGATGTCTTTGACAGTTGATTCTTCCTAGGGATCTCCTACCTGGGCCTCTGGAACTCCAATGATTCTTATGTTGTTTCTGTTGAGTTTATCAAAGACTTATATTTTCATCTGTTCACATTCCTTGAGTACTTTTTCCGTTCCCTGGTTGTTTGTCTAAAGGTTCTTTTCCAATTTCTTGTTTTGTTGAGTTTTTCTGCATCTCAACTTCCAGTACTCTGATTTTCTCCTCAGCTACTGTTACTCTGCTGGTGAAGCCATCAATTGAGGTTTTTAGTTGAGATACCGTGTTTTTCAGATCTGTTATTTCAGTTTGGAATTTTCTGATTTTTGTCTTTGTGTTCTGTTCAGATCAATCTATGCTTTCTCTGAGTTCTACAAACATCTTCCATATTGCTATTTTAAGTTCCTTATCTGAGAGGTTAACAGGTGGTTGGAATTTTTTAGGTCATCACCTATTGTTTTCCTTCTCTGTGCATGGTGTTTGACTGGGAGGTTTCCACATTGTCACGCTTGTAGTGTGATTTTTTCTGTGTGTGTGGTGGAGTTCATTGGTTAGAAAGAGTGCATGGCCATGAAGCAAAGTGTCCATGCTCTTCTGTGGCCTCTAGATGACAGGTTTTTTTGGGGGGGGGAGTGCGCTTCCTAGGCCTCTGAGGAGAGCTTCAAGTATTCAGGAAAGACAGACAAGCAAAGCAAAGAGTTCTCTTCAAGCCCTCAGGGTCATCCAAGTCACAGCAGGAGGGCAGAGCCAGCCAAGAACTCTCTGTAGTAGGCAGGAATGCTGATGAATTCCAGTCTCAGCAGCTGAAAACACCATGGCCCAAGATGGCTTCTGCACCCTTCTGACTCCAGGCAGAAACCAGCAAGAATCAGTGTGTGTATGTCCGGACCCACCTCTGAAGCAGACAGTATCACCGGCAGGAACGCTGATAAAATCCAGTCTCAGGCGGCTGGAAACACCATGGCCCAAGATGACTTCTGCACCCTTCTGACTCCCGGCAAAAACCAGCAGGAATCAGTGTCTTTACACTTTTTAATGCAGATCTTCTGTGTGCTGGCGGCTGCTCCAGGAGTCAGAACTCTGCTCAGTAGGAGATTTCAATACTCCACTACCATCACTGGACAGATCCACCAGGCAGAAAATTAGCAAAGAAATAAAAGCAGTAAATGAGAAATTAGAAAGACTAGGACTAACGGACTTATAAAGGGCCCTCCACCCCTAGAAAGCAGAATACACATTCTTCTCAAGTGCACATGGAAACTTCTCCAGAATAGACCATGCCTTAAAGATATAAATCTAAATTGCAAAAATTCACAATTATTAAGATTATTAGAAGCACCCTATCAAATCACAATGCAACAGAGATCAAGATTGACTATAAAATGAAGCTATGGAGAAAATCCAACACCTGGATATTAAACAACATGCTGCTCAACAACAGCTGTATAAAAGAAAAACTCAAGGAAGAAATAAGGATTCCTTGAGACAAAAAATAATGAAGAGACAAATTGTCAAAATCTGTGGGAACAATGAAAGCAATAATTGGGAAAAAACTCATAGCAATACAGGCCTATGTCAGGAAAGAGAAAAGTGACAAAATCAACAGTTTAAAGGAACACCTTAAGAATCTAGACCAGCAGCAAAAAATGCAAACAAAGCCAGAAGGCAAAAATATAATAAAATGTGGCCGGGAGGTGGCGCTAGAGGTAAGGTGTCTGCCTTGCAAGCGCTAGCCAAGGAAGGACCACGGTTAGATCCCCTGGCGTCCCATATCGTCCCCCCAAGCCAGGGGCAATTTCTAAGTGCTTAGCCAGGAGTAACCCCTGAGCATCAAATGGGTGTGGCCTGAAAAACCAAAATATATATATATATAATAAAAACCAGAGCAGAAATAAACAACATAGAAACTAAAAAAACAATACAAAAAATTAATGATACCAGGAGTGGGTTTTTCAAAAAATAAATAAGATAGACAAACTACTGGCAAGACTTACCCCCAAAAAGAGGGAATATACCCAAATAAATAGGATCACAAATGAAAGGGGAGATAATACAACAGAACGCAAAAAAAATCCAACACATCATGAGGACTTAATATGCACAACTATTCTCAGTTAGGTTAGAGAACCCAAAAAAGTGACAGATTTCTGGAAAAATATTATCTTCTGAGACTGGATAAAGAGGATGTAGAAAGTCTAAACAAGCCAATCACATATGAGAAAATTGTATCAGTAATTAAGAAACTCCCCAAGAACAAAAGCCCAATTCCAGTTGGTTTTACAGGTGAATTCTATCAAAGATTCCGAGAAGAATTACTACCATTGATACACAGGATCTTCCAAAACATTGAAAAGACAGGAATCCTTTCAAACTCCTTTTATGAAGTTAATATCACACTCATTTCCAAAGATGGCAAAGACACCGACAAGAAAGAAAACTACAAACCAATCTCTCTAATGAACATAGATGCAAAAATCCTCAACAAATCTTAGCAAACCAAATTCAACAATATATGAAAAAGATTATACATCATGACCTAGTTGGTTTCATTTCAAGGATGGAAGGATGTTTCAACATACTAATAGCAATCAACATCATACAACAAGAAAAACAAAAATGATTATATCAATTAATACAGAGAAGGAGTTTGACAAATTCCAACACCCATTTATGATGAAAACTCAGCAAAATAAGACTGGAAGAAAACTTCCTCAAGATAGTTTATAGCTATCTATGAAAATCACACAGCCAACATTATCTTTAATGGCAAAAATACTGAAAGCATTTCCACTAAGGTCAGGAACTAGGCAAAGCTGTCTGCTCTCTCCACTCTAATTCAATATAGTTTTAGAAGTCCAAGCAATAGCAATCAGACAAGAAAATGGAATCAAAGGAATCCAAATAGAGAAAGAGGAATTCGAATTATCTTTTTTTGCAGACAATATGATGACATACATCGTAAATCCTAAAAAGTCCACAGTAAAACACCTAAAACAATTAACCAATACAGCAAATTGGCCAGCTACAAAGTCAATACACAAAAGACAGTAGTGTTTCTCTATACAAATAAGAAGTAGAGGAGAAAAATACTAAGGAAACAATTCCATTTAAAATAAGTATCCAAAAATTATCATGTACCTAGGAATCAAACTTACAAGAGAAGTGAAAGACCTATACCATGAAAACTTCAAGACACTTAAGAAATAAATGGAAGAGGACCTAAGGAAATGGAAAAACATCCCATGCTCATAGGTAGGTAGAATCAACATAGTCAAAGTGACTACTTTACCTAAACTTTTATATAGATTCAATTGTAACCCTATCCAAATTCAGATTTCATTCTTTATGAACTTAGAACAATCAATTATAAAATTCATCTGGAACCATAAAAGACCCAGATTAGCCAAACACATATTTAAAAACAAGAAGCTGGTGGCCTGCTGTGGTTCCAGGTGGACTATATTAGTGGTCTACAGGCTTCCCCACTCCCTACTCTAGGGAGGAGGAGCAGAGGGAGGGGCCGGACAGATAGCTGGCTTCTGGTGCTTTGATCCTGGAGGCCGGCTCTTCCCAGGTATGAGGTTAGGGGACACCCCAGACCGCAGGCATTTTCCCTAACTTGGGGGGTGCTGGGATGCTTGGCAGGCCTCCAGCCATTCCCCTATTTCTCCTTGGACTCTAGGCCCAGCCTGAGTGCCACCTCGGGTGGCCTGCTGTGGGTTCCAGGTGGACTCTAATATTTGTCTCCAGGCTTCCCCCGCACTCTATCAAGGAGGAGCAGAGGGAGGGGCCGGGCAGATAGCTGGCTTCCAGTGCTTTGATCCTGGAGGCCGGCTCTCCCCAGGTATGAGGTTAGGGGACACCCCAGACCACAGGCATTTTCCCTTGCTTGGGGGGTGCTAGGAGGCTTGGCAGGCCTCCAGCCGTTCCCCTATTTCCTCCCCTACTCCAGGTCTTCCCTGGTTGCCAGCCCAGGTAGATTCTATCCTGGTCCTCAGGCTTTCCCCCTTTCTCTCCCAACACTAAGTGGGGGACACATAGGGTGGATGGCGGGCTGATGCAGCATGGTGTATGTCGGGACATTACATCGTGACATTCACTGGTATTTTTTTTTCTCATTGGTCTCCATTTCAAAAACCACATGGGGCCAGTGCCCCCACACGTACCATATATATTTAAAATAAAATGTGAGGATGGACTTTTAGTTTGGGAAGAAACCATTTCAGGTGGGGGATACCATATATTTTCAAAATAAAAATGAGGGGGTGGACTTTCAGTCTGGGAAGAGGCCAGTACTCTATTCCTACTTGTTTACTCTCAATAGCCTCTTGGTCTCTTCCTTCTTTTATTGTGTAACTGTGGTTGCTACCATACTAGGTTTCTGATTAGTTCCTATAAACAGTGACAATTGAGTCCACTGTCTTAAGCTAGATTGTTTATTTTCCCCCCTCTTTATCTTTTCTCCTCTTTGTGAACTGTTCAATAAGGTATTTTGGTGAAAGAGTCCCTCTCCATCTTTCCTTTCCTTTGTTATTTGTTAAATAAGGAAGTTTGTAGAAGTGTCCCTCCATTTAATGGTTACATAATAACCAAGTCAATTGGATTGTTGGACTTGTTCTAGCATCCCCATAGGCACCAATCTTGCCATGTGATACTGTTCTTCCTTTGCATAAGCACATTAAAATGGGAAATTATATACAAACACATTCTTATAGAGATGGGAACACACAAATTTTCTTAACCGGTGACAATTGTGTCCACTGTCTTAAGTTAGATTGTTTATTTTCCCCACTTTTTATCTTTTTTTCTCTTTGTGAACTGTTCAATAAGGAATGTTGGTGAAAGAGTCCCTCAGTTTAATGCTTATGTTTGAACCAGGTCACAGGGATTGTTGGACTTGTTCTTGCAGCCCCCTTATGCGCTGATAATGCCAGGTGGCATTATTCCTTGTTTGCATGGGCACATTTAAATGGAAAATAATATATATACAAATAAGTTCTTATCTAATAGAGACAGAAACACACAAATCTTGTGGTGCAATGGAACCTTACACCCTGAACATTGACATGATAACCTTGCACAGGTCTCAGAGGTTTGGGCACTTTTCAGTCACCCCTAAACCAGGGAAACCATCTACAAAACATCCAATGTTGCCTATGACATCACCAGGAAGCAATTCTCTACCAGGGAAGACCCTACTGCTGCTCTGACATCGATTTACTTAAAAGAGTCTTCCTTTAACACTGAGAAGATTTAAACAACAACAAAGACCTGCCTACTGAACAGGGCTTTCTGCATTGCTCTTTAATTGTGTGTTGAAATTAGATGCCACTCCACACCATCCTGACTTCAGTGTCAGATATACAGATTCCAGGACCTTCAATACAGAAACATGATACCAACAACAGAGACTGTGAAAAATATAACTGTATGGGCACTACAGACAATGACCGGGATTGGACAAACTAGTATGCCTAGAGCCTAGAAATGGTCTTATGTCAGGAAACTTCAGGGGTAAGGTCTCCTTGTACTTAGGCCAAAAGTGTTTTTCTTTACATGATCCCCATACTTTGGTGGGCCCATGCAAATGATAATTGCCACTCTAACATTTTTATACAGTGCTCCTAGTACTCTAAACCTTTAAGAAACCACTAGTAAAAATATCTGGAATTGCAAAAATGGTTTACATTAGTGTTAACATATATGCTTTTAGTTAAACTAGCATTCTGGGGAATAAAGGAGGAAGAAAGGGATATATGCTTGGGAACAGGGATGAAGGGAGGACAACACAGGGGTGATGGATATTCCCCTGATTCAATGTTAATATGTACCTAAAATACTACTGTGAAAGATATGTAAGTCATTATGATCAAAAATTGTGTTTTATTTAGAAATGTTCTTTACTTACATGTATTATTATATTATATTAATGATATGTTATGTTATGTTACTATATTATGTTATGTCAGTTTACCTCAATATGTTAATCAATTTTGTCTCTTGAATAAATTCTTACAATAAAAATAAAAAAATAAAAACAAGAAGCATCTCTTTGCCTAACCTGAAGCTTTATTATAAAAGCATCGTGATCAAAACAGCATGGTACTGAAACAATGACAGTCTCAGACCAGTGGGTTAAAACAGAATACCTAGAGATAAATGCCAAAATATGCAATCAACTAATATTTGATAAAAGTGTCAAGAACTTGATTTGCATCTCCCTGACGATTAGTGATGTTGAGCATCTTTTCATGTGCCTTTTGGCCATTTGCCTTTCTTCTTTTTCAAAGTGTCTGTTCATTTCTTCTCCCCATTTTTTGATGGGGTTAGTTGTTTTTTTCTTGTATAGTTCTGTCAGTACCTTGTAAATTTTGGATATTAGCCCTTTATCTGATGAGTATTGGGAGAATAATTTCTCCCACTCAGTGGGTGGCCTTTGTATTCTGGGCACTATTTCCTTTGAGATGCAGAAGCTTCTCAGCTTAATATAGTCCCATCTGTTTATCTCTGCTTCCACTTGTTTGGAAAGTGCTGTCTCCTCCTTAAAGATGCCTTTAGTCTCAATGTCCTGGAGTGTTTCACCTACATGTTGTTCTATATACCTTATAGTTTCAGTTCTGATATCAAGGTCTTTAATCCATTTGGATTTTACCTTTGTACCTGGTGTTAGCTGGGGGTCTGAGTTCGCTTTTTTGCAAGTGGCTAACCAGCTGTGCCAACACCACTTGTTGAATAGGCTTTCCTCAGGGAGATGCAAATCAAAACTACAATGAGGTACCACCTCATGCCACTGAGACTGGCACACATCACAAAAAAGGAAAACAAGCAGTGCTGGCAGGGATGTGGAGAGAAAGGAACTCTTTTTCACTGCTGGTGGAAATGCCGTCTAGTACAACCTTTATGGAAAGCGATATGGAGATTCCTTCACAAACTGGAAATTGAGATTCCATATGATCCAGCTATACCACTCCTAGGAATATACCCAAGGAACACAAAAATACAATACAAAAATCCCTTCCTTACTCCTATATTCATTGCAGCACTATTTACAATAGCCAGACTCTGGAAACAACCAAGATGCCCTTCAACAGATGAGTGGCTAAAGAAACTGTGGTACATATACACAATGGAATACTATGCAGCCATCAGGAGAGATGAAGTCATGAAATTTTCCTATACATGGATGTACATGGAATCTATTATGCTGAGTGAAGTAAGTCAGAGGGAGAGAGAAAGATGCAGAATGGTTTCACTCATCTATGGGCTTTAAGAAAAATGAAAGACATTTTTAACAGTATCTCAGAGACAAGAGAAGATGAAGGCTGGTAGGGGCAGTTCATGACATGAAGCTCATCACATAGAGTGATGAGTGCAGTTGGAGAAATGACTACACTGAAGACTATCATAACAATGTGAATGAATGAGGGAAGTAGAAAGCCTGTCTGGAGTACAGGTGTAGGGGGGTGGGGAGGAGGGAGATCTGGGAAATTGGTGGTGGGAATGTTGCACTGGTGAAGGGGGGTGTTCTTTACATGACTGTAATCATACAACTATAATCATGTTTGTAATCACGGTGTTTAAATAAAGATAATTATAAAAAAATTAAAAAATAAAAATTACAGGATTTAAAATAGAAAATCTCATGTAACACTGTTATCCTGGAAGTCATTGTTTTTAATTATAGATTCTTAAGAACTATTATGTTGGATATAAAAACAATGTGTTAATCTTTTCTTGTTTATCTCAAAAATTTTATTCTATAGGATGAAAATACTTTATTTTAATTAAAATATTAAATGTTGAATTAAGAAAATTTAGTGTTAGAGAAATCAGATATGTGCAGTTCTCTAGTTTCTAATTATAGAAAATTTTTGTACCTGAAATATCAGATTGTCCATCTGTAGACTGTTATATTCTAATTGTTATATACTAATGAATTTTGTCTAATTCAAAAAGTAAATAACAAATGCCTAATGTGTAAATTTAAATATACTATTCAAAATTCAAAAAAAAGTGTCAAGAACTTGAAATGGAACAAAGACAGTTTCTTCAACAAATGGTGTTGGAACAACCTGTAAGAAATTAAAGATTGATTCATATTCACACCTTACACAAAAGTCAACTCAAAATGGATTAAAGACCTTGAAATCAGACCCAAATCTATAAAGTTTATTGAGGAAAAAATAGGTAGAACATTCAAATGCCTAGTTATTAAAAGGTCTTTGAGGACAGAATGTTAATGGCAAGAACTTTAGCATCAAACATAAATAAATGAAACTACATTTAACCTAAAAAGTTTTTGCATGGTGAAAGAAACCCTAGTTAATATTAAAAGACAGTTAATGGAATGAGAATTTTTTTTCGCTTGACACATCAGATAAAGGGCTGATATCTAAGATATACAAAGAAAGGTGAGCTCCAAGAAATCTAATAAAGCCATAGAAAAATGGGGAGAAAAAAAATGAATACACACTTCTCTGAGGAAGACCAAAATATGGCTAATAGACAAGTGAAAACATACTCACCTTCACTCATCATTAGGGAAACCCAAATCAAGACAACAATGAGGTACCAACTTATACCAGTAAGGATGGCTCACATCAAAAATAACAGGACAAATCTCTGTTGGTGGGTATGTAGGAAGAAAGGAACTCTTATCCCCTGCTGATAGTAATACTGCCTACTCTAACCTCCATGGAAAACAGTGTGGAGAGTGCTCAGTAAAATCACAATTGAGCTGACATATGACCCATCATATGGGTATCTATACTATATGTGTATCTATATGGGTATCTATATATATATGTGTGTGTATATTCTATATATCATATGATATCATATACTCTTCTGGGTATCTATACCCAAGTTGGAAGGACATTCATCCCAAAGTATGTGTGCACTCCACTATTTATTGCAGCACTCAGTACAATAGCCAAGATCTGGAACCAACCTCGATGCCCAAAAACAGATCATGAAGATGTGGTATTTATACACAATGGAATACTACATAGCAATTAGAAATAATACAGTCATAGACTTTGCAGCAACATGGATGGATCTACGAAATATTATGATAAATGAAGTAAGCCAGAAGATGATGGATAAATTCAGAATGATATCACTTTTCTGAGGTACTTAGGATACATACCATATATACATATAATACTCCAAAAAACAAATACAATGGTATAATAGGATAGAAAGTTCAAGCACTAAGAAATGGCTGGATGTGGGGGTTTCCAGGCAGAGTGCTGATTGCTCTGCCTGCAGAGTCTCCACCCGGCTGTGCTTCTTCTGAGGAAACTGAGCACCGGAAGGGAGCCCTGTCCTACTCTTCTCTGTATTTCCTGAACTCTGGAAGCTCACCTCAGAGCCCTGGGAAGCGAACCCCAAAGAAACTACATTCGGGAGCTACCCAGTGAGCCAGTGAGTGAGTAAGAAATGGCTGATTGTGGGGGTTTCCAGGCAGAGTGCTGATTGCTCTACCTGCAGAGTCTCCACCCGGCTGTGCTTCTTCTGAGGAAACTGAACACCAGAAGGGAGCCCTGTCCTACTCTCCTCTGTCTTTCCTGAACTCTGGAAGCTCTCCTCAGAGCCCTGGGAAGCGAACCCCAAAAAAACTACATTCGGCAGCTACCCAGCGAGCCAGTGAGTGAGTAAGAAATGGCTGGATGTGGGGGTTTCCAGGCAGAGTGCTGACTGCTCTACCTGCATAGTCTCCACTGGCTGTGCTCCTTCTGAAAAAAATGAACACCGGAAGGGAGCCCTGTCCTACTCTTCTCTGTCTTTCCTGAACTCTGGAAGCTCTCCTCAGAGCCCTGGGAAGCGAACCCAAAGAAACTACATTTGGAAGCTACCCAGCGAACCAGAAACTGAGCACCTGAAGGGAGCCCTGTCCTACTCTTCTCTGTATTTCCTGAACTCTGGAAGCTCTCCTCAGAGCCCTGGGAAGTGAACCCCAAAGAAACTACATTCGGAAGCTACCCAGCGAGCCAGTGAGTGAGTGAGAAATGGCTGCATGTGGGGGTTTCCAGGCAGAGTGCTGATTGCTCTACCTGCAAAGTCTCCACTGGGCTGTGCTTCTTCTGAGGAACTGAGCACCAGAAGGGAGCCCTGTCCTACCCTTCTCTGTCTTTCCTGAACTCTGGAAGCTCTCCTCAGAGCCCTGGGAAGCGAACCCAAAGAAACTACATTTGGAAGCTACCCAGCGAAACAGAAACTGAGCACCTGAAGGGAGCCCTGTCCTACTCTTCTCTGTCTTTCCTGAACTCTGAAAGCTCTCCTCAGAGCCCTGGGAAGCGAACCCCAAAGAAACTACATTCGGGAGCTACCCAGCAAGCCAGTGAGTGAGTAAGAAATGGCTGGATGTGGGGGTTTCCAGGCAGAATGCTGATTGCTCTACCTGCAGAGTCTCCACCCGGCTGTGCTTCTTCTGAGGAAACTGAGCACCGGAAGGGAGCCCTGTCCTACCCTTCTCTGTCTTTCCTGAACTCTGGAAGCTCTCCTCAGAGCCCTGGGAAGCGAACCCCCAAAGAAACTACATTTGAAAGCTACCCAGTGAGCCAGTGACTCTCCTCAGACTCCTGGGAAGTGAACCCCAAAAATACAGAATTCTGAAGCTGCCCAGCGAGCGAGTGAAAACTACGCCTGACCAGTGGGGCCCGACTGTGAAAAACTGTGAGTGCTGCCTGTGTGTGTCTCTCTGCTATCCTGTTGCGTGAACCTCCTGAGAGTGGGCTGAAAAGAGGCTCCAGAAGGCACTTAGCTCCACTTCGCTACACAGCCGTGCGCTCTTTCGAAAAAAAGAACACCATCACAAGAAGAAAAAAACCACACTAAGAACTGTGCTGGATCACAGAAGCAAGAATTTCTCTCCAGACTGTCTTCTCTGCTGCGTGCTTGGGCCTAAGATTTGATCCTGTGTGAGGCTTCATCCACGGAGGACTCCCCTACCTTGGAGGCAAGTCGGCCCATCCAGAAAGGGCGGAGCCAGAGAAGTGCGTTGCCTGCATCATATAACCAATGAATACCACCACAACACGTAGAAAAACCCACAATACAAGTGTGACAATGGGGAAACAACGCAGGCCAGCATCAGACATAGAGAATGAAGATGACAATTCTGATGACCAGTTAACGACCAACCAACTAATCAATCACTCAGATAAGGACTTTAGAATAGCAATATGAAATATACTCAATAAACTCAAAGAAACCATGAATAGAATAGAACAGAACACTAATAAGAATCAAGAAAATATGAAGACAGAAATCTCAAAACTCCAAACTGAAATAACATGTCAAATAACAGGCCTGAAAAAATCAGTAAACAAAGTAAATGACAAAATGGATAAGCTTTGGGACAGGGTATCAGAAGCTGAGAATAGACTTGGTGCTGTGGAAGATGAGATACATAACAATCCCATACAACAGGAGAGATTGGACAAAAAACTTAAAACAAATGAACAGACAATGGAAAAATTAGTCAAAGAATGGGAACAGATGAAAATAGAGGTCTATGATAAGATCAACAGAAACAACTTAAGAATCATTGGAGTTACAGAGACCCAGGAAGAAAATTTCCAGGAAGAATCAATGGTCAATAACATCATTAAAGAGAAACTTCCAGAGCTAAAGAATATATGTGATCAAATCCTGCATGCTCGAAGAGTACCAACCAAAAGAGACCCAAGAAAAACCACCCCAAGACACATCCTAGTCACAATGACAAATCCCACAGATAGAGACAGAATTCTGAAAACAGCAAGATCAAAAGGGGAAATTACATTCAAGCAAGCATCCTTGAGATTTACAGCAGACCTGTCACCAGAAACACTAAATGCCAGAAAGCAGTGGTGGGATATTGTGACAAGACTGAATGAAATGAATGCTTCACCTAGAATACTGTACCCAGCAAAACTCACTTTCCGGTTTGACGGAAGAATACATGGTTTCACAGAAAAAAAACAGCTCAGAAACTTTACAGACTCAAAACCAGTCTTAAGAGAAAAACTGAAAGACCTAATCTAAGACAAGACTGACCAAAAGACACACCAAATTTTGATATAAAGATGGCATTAAATCCCAGGACAATTCTTTCTCTCAATTTCAATGGACTAAATGCACCAGTTAAGAGACACAGAGTGGCTAAATGGATCAAAAAACTCAATCCAACCTTCTGCTGCCTACAAGAAACGCACCTGAATAGTCAGAACAAACATAGACTCAAAAAAAAAAGGCTGGAGAAAAGTTATCCAAGCAAACAACACCCATAAAAAAGCTGGAGTGGCCATACTAATATCAGATAATGCAAACTTTATACTCAGGAAGGTTGTAAGGGACAAAGATGGACATTTTATATTAATCAAGGGGTATGTAGAGCAGGAAGAAATAACTCTTTTAAACATATATGCACCAAATGAGGGGCCAGCAAAATATTTAAAACAACTGTTGACAAATCTGAAAAACAATATCAATAACAACACAATAATTGTGGGGGACCTCAACAATGCTTTGTCAACACTGGATAGGTCAACCAGACTGAAACCCAACAAGAATATACTAGATCTGAGGAGAGAAATGGAAGAAAGAGGCCTAGTGGATATATATAGGACACTCCATCCCCAGAAACCTGGATACACATTCTTCTCCAATGTACATGGGACATTTTCCAGGATAGACTACATGCTGGCACATAAAACATACCTCCATAAGATCAAGAGGATAGAAATTTTGCAGACTACCTTCGCTGACCACAAGGCTCTGAAATTATTTGTGAATTCCAAAGGGACTCAGAAGAAACACTTTAACACCTGGAAGTTAAACAGCCTCATGCTCAATAACCAGTGGGTCCGATATGAAATCAAGAAGGAAATCAAAAGGGTCCTGGAAACAAATGACAATAAAAACACAAACTATCAGAACTTATGGGACACAGCAAAAGCAGTACTGAGAGGAAAATGTATAGCTTTGCAAGCACACATCAGGAAGGAAGAAGGAGCTTACCTGAGTAGCTTAATGACACAGCTAATAGAACTAGAAAGTACTCAACAAAAGGACCCAAAAATAGAAAGACAGAAGAAAATAACAAAGCTGAGAGCAGAAATCAACGAAGTGGAAACCCAAAAAACAATCAGAAAGATCAACGAAAGCAGAAGTTGGTTCTTCGAAAAAAAAAAAACAAGATTGATAGACCATTGGCAAACCTAACAAAGAAAGAGAGAGAGAGAAACTTGATAACTCGTATTAGGAATGAAAAAGGAGAGATCACTACTGATATGACAGAGATTCAAAGGGTAATCAGAAACTACTTTGAAATACTCTATGCCACTAAAAATGAGAACCTGGAAGAAATGGATAAATTCTTGGACTCTTATAATCTTCCACGGTTGAAAGAAGAGGATGTAGCATATCTAAATACCCCCATCACCATTGATGATATAAAAATGGTAATCAAAAGTCTGCCCAAAAACAAAAGCCCAGGCCCAGATGGATTCACTAATGAATTCTATCAAACTTTCCAAGAGGAACTACTACCAATCCTGGCAAGACGCTTTCATGAAATTGAACAAGTGGAAACACTCCCAAATAGCTTTTATGAAGCCAACATCACCTTGATACCTAAACCAGACAGAGATGCTACGAAAAAAGAAAATTACAGACCAATATCGCTGATGAATGCAGATGCAAAGATCCTCAAAAAAATCCTGGCAAATAGGATTCAATGCCTCATTAAGAAGATCATCCACTACGATCAAGTAGGTTTCATCCCAGGAATGCAAGGATGGTTTAACATCCGTAAGTCTATCAACATAATACACAACATCAACAACAAGAAAAATAAAAACCACATGATTATATCAATAGATGCAGAGAAAGCATTTGACAAGTTCCAACACCCATTCTTGATCAGAACTCTCAGCAAGATGGGAATGGAAGGAACCTTTCTCAATATAGTTAAGGCCATCTACCACAAGCCAGTGGCAAATATTATCCTCAATGGAGAAAAACTAAAAGCCTTCCCTCTAAATTCTGGCACAAGACAAGGCTGTCCTCTCTCACCACTCCTATTCAACATAGCACTGGAAGTACTTGCTATAGCGATTAGGCAAGAAAAAGATATCAAGCGAATCCAGATAGGAAAGGAAGAAGTCAAGCTCTCACTGTTTGCAGATGACATGATGCTCTACTTAGAAAACCCTAAAGACTCTACCAAAAAGCTTCTAGAAACAAGAGACTCATATAGCAAGGTGGCGGCTACAAAATTAACACACAAAAATCAATGGCCTTTCTATACACCAATAGTAATAAGGAAGAAATGGACATTAAGAAAACAACCCCATTCACAATAGTGCCACACAAACTCAAATATCTTGGAATCAACTGGACTAAAAATGTGAAAGACCTATACAAAGAAAACTATAAAACTCTGCTCCAAGAAATAAGAGAGGACACGCAGAAATGGAAACACATACCCTGCTCATGGATTGGCAGGATTAACATCATCAAAATGGCAATACTCCCCAAGGCGTTATACAGATTCAACCCTATCCCTTTAAAGATACCTATGACATTCTTCAAAGAGGTAGATCAGGCACTTTTGAAATTTGTTTGGAACAATAAACACCCTAGAATAGCTAAAGCAATCATTGGGAAAAAGAATATGGGAGGAATTACTTTCCCCAACTTTAAACTTTACTACAAAGCAATAGTTATCAAAACAGCATGGTAGTGGAATAAGGACAGACCCTCAGATCAGTGGAATAGGCTTGAATACTCAGAAAATGTTCCCCAGACATACAATCACCTAATTTTTGATAAAGGAGAAGGAAATCCTAAATGGAGCAAGGAAAGCCTCTTCAACAAGTGGTGTTGGCACAACTGGCTAGCCACTTGCAAAAAATTGAACTTAGGCAGAGACCCCAGACGCCGGCCCGGGAGGCCTGCGCGGGTCCCTGTCCTTTACACGGGCGCCTAGCCTGCCACATCCCCCGGAGACCCCAGACGCCGGCCCGGGTCCCTGCTCCTTTACACGGGCGCCTAGCCCGCCACATCCCCCGGAGTCCCCAGACGCCGGCCCGGGAGGCCTGGGTGAGTCCCTCCTGCCTCACGCGGGAGCCTAGCTGGGCACATCCCCCGGAGACCCCAGACGCCGGCCCGAAAGGCCTGCGCGGGTCCCTGTCCTTTACACGGGCGCCTAGCCCGCCACATCCCGCGGAGACCCCAGACGCCGGCCCGAGAGGCCTGCGCGGGTCCCTGCTCCTTTACAAGGGCGCCTAGCCCGCCACATCCCGCGGAGACTCCAGACGCCGGCCCGGGAGGCCTGCGCGGGTCCTTGCCCTTTCACACGGGCGCCTAGCCCGCCACATCCCGTGGAGACCCCAGACGCCGGCCCGAGAGGCCTGCGCGGGTCCTTGCCCTTTCACACGGGCGCCTAGCCCGCCACATCCCCTGGAGACCCCAGACGCCGGCCCGGGAGGCCTGCGCGGGTCCTTGCCCTTTCACACGGGCGCCTAGCCCGCCACATCCCGCGGAGACCCCAGACGCCGGCCCGAGAGGCCTGCGCGGGTCCTTGCCCTTTCACACGGGCGCCTAGCCCGCCACATCCCCCGGAGACCCCAGACGCCGGCCCGGGAGGCCTGCGCGGGTCCCTGCTCCTTTACAAGGGCGCCTAGCCCGCCACATCCCGCGGAGACTCCAGACGCCGGCCCGGGAGGCCTGCGCGGGTCCTTGCCCTTTCACACGGGCGCCTAGCCCGCCACATCCCGTGGAGACCCCAGACGCCGGCCCGAGAGGCCTGCGCGGGTCCTTGCCCTTTCACACGGGCGCCTAGCCCGCCACATCCCGCGGAGACCCCAGACGCCGGCCCGAGAGGCCTGCGCGGGTCCTTGCCCTTTCACACGGGCGCCTAGCCCGCCACATCCCCCGGAGACCCCAGACGCTGGCCCGGGAGGCCTGCGCGGGTCCCTGCTCCTTTACAAGGGCGCCTAGCCCGCCACATCCCGCGGAGACTCCAGACGCCGGCCCGGGAGGCCTGCGCGGGTCCTTGCCCTTTCACACGGGCGCCTAGCCCGCCACATCCCCCGGAGACCCCAGACGCCGGCCCGGGAGGCCTGTGCGGGTCCCTGCTCCTTCACGCGGGCGCCTAGCCCACCACATCCCCCGGAGACCCCAGACGCCAGCCTGGGAGGCCTGGGTGAGTCCCTGCTGCCTCACGCGGGAGCCTAGCCCAGCACATCCCAGGGACCACGAGCGCCTGCGAGAGTGATTTGGGCAAGTCCCTTCCCCCAGGTGGGCACCTGGAACGGCAACTTGAGCAACCCAAATAGACGGGGGGAGATAGGGCCACCCTTCTGGACTCGCAGGTGACCTAGAGCAGTCCACCCCCCTGGACCCTAGAGTGGACCAGGGACTCCCCAAGGGCGAGGGCAGAGCCTGAAGGGTCGGACTGAGGGAACTCCTTCAAGGGAAACTTGGAGGGGGCAGAGCTCCATTGACTCCCAGAGAAAGGAGGGGGGATTGGGAGCTAGGCTCAATAGCGCCAGCAACCAGTGTGGCCAGGAGTGGAACTGCACCGCCGACAGAAATAAGGAGTAGAAAAGCAATAATACCCACTGCAGGAGGGCCGAACTCTAGGTAGCAAAGGGGAGGAGAAAGAGCCAGGTTCAACAAGCCCACCCAACAGCATCCTCTAGAATCACCTTCAGGAAGGGGACCAAAGCAGGCCGAAATTAGAAGCCACAGCACTCCAAAACACACCATTAAATACAAAGAATTATGCGTAAATCAAGGAAATCCCTAATATCTGGAGACAACATGACAAACCCTATTAAAGTTCCAAGTCCACCAAAACGCACAGATCCATGGGAAGAAGACCTAAAAGCGGTCATGAGGAAGGAAATGCAAGAATTACTAAAACAGATGAAAGAAACCCTAGCAACCGAGTATAAGAAAGCCATGGATGAAAGAATCAGCCAAATTAAAGAAGAAATGTCAAAGAACATGAGAGATTCCATACAAAAAGAAGTGAAGGATTTAAAAGACAAAGTAACAAGCCTTACAAGCAGAAACACAGAGTTGGAGAAGCACATCGAAGAACTCGAAGGAAAACTGCAATCAAAAAATGATCAAGAAACCAACAAAGAAATAAAAGGCAAAGCACTGGAAGGAAAAGTCCAATATCTAATGAATAAAGACAAAAGAAACAATCTAAGAATTGTAGGTATACCAGAAGGGGAGGAAATAGGGAAGGGGGAAGAACAGGTAGTCAGGGAGATAATAACAGAGAACTTTCCCACCCTCTGGAAAGACAATTCAGGACAAATCCAGGAAGTCAAGAGAGTCCCTAATAAAATAGACCCTAATAAACCCACACCAAGACACATAATAATCCAAATGGCAAAAAACAAAGAGAAAGAGGAACTCCTGAAAGCAATAAGGGAGAAAAAAAACCTCAAGTACAAAGGAAAAGACATAAGAATCAAACCAGATCTCCCATTTGAAATAATTCAAGCAAGAAGACAGTGGAATGACATATTTAAACGACTGAATGAAAGAAATTTCCAACCCAGGGTCCAATACCCAGCAAAACTATCATTCATATGGGAGGGCAGACTAAAAACATTCTCAAATATGAACGAACTTGAACTATTTGTGCAAACTAAGCCGATACTAAGCGATTTACTCAGAGACAAATTACACAATCCAAACCCCCGATTGTAACAACAACCACCCCACACAATACAACTGCACAACAGTCCTCTCTATCAATAATTTCCCTAAATGTAAACGGACTAAACTCTCCAATCAAAAGACACATAGTAGAGAACTGGGTTAGGAAAAATAAACCGAACTTCTGCTGTCTACAAGAAACACACCTACAGTTACAGGATAAGCACAGGCTTAGAATAAAAGGATGGAAAGTAATCATCCAGGCCAATGGAAAACAAAAAAGAGCAGGGACAGCAATTCTTATATCAGATCAAATTGTATTCAACCTCAAGAAAGTGATCAGAGACAAAGAGGGTCACTACTTACTGATCAGGGGAACATTAGATCAAGAAACACTAACCCTGGTCAATATATACGCACCTAATCTAGAGTCAGCAAAATATGTGAGGCAACTACTGGCAAACCTGGAGAAACACATGAAGGGAAATGTGATAATAGTAGGGGACCTGAATACTCCACTATCACCACTGGACAGATCCACCAAACAGAATAATAGCAAAGAAATAAGAGCTCTAAATGAAAAATTAGAAGATTTAGGGCTGATAGACTTATATAGAGCCCTCCATCCCCAGAAAGCAGAATACACATTCTTCTCAAGCCCACATGGAACCTTCTCCAGAATAGACCATGTCTTGGGATACAAAGCCAACCTATATAAGACCACAAAGGTAAGGATCATTAGAAGTACCCTTTCAGATCACTATGCAACAGAGGTTAAAATTGATATCAAGAAGAAGCAATGGAGAAAAACTAATACCTGGAGATTAAATAACATGCTGCTCAACAACACCTGGATCAAAGAACAACTCAAGGAAGAAATAAAAAGATTCCTTGAGACAAATGACAATGAAGAGACAATATGTCAAAATTTATGGGACACAGCAAAAGCAGTAATTAGGGGGAAACTCATAGCAATACAGGCCTATGTCAAGAAACAGGAAAATAACAAAACCAACAGTTTAAAAGATCACCTCAAAGAATTGGAGCAACAGCAACAGAGAAATCCAACCACAACCAGAAGGCAAGAAATAATAAAAACCAGAGCAGAAATAAACAACATCGAAACTAAGAAAACAATACAAAAAATCAATGAGACCAGGAGTTGGTTTTTCGAAAAAATAAACAAGATAGACAAACCATTGGCAAAACTCACCAAAAAAAAGAGGGAAAACACCCAAATCGGTAGGATCACAAATGAAAGGGGTGAGATTACAACAGAACCCCATGAAATACAACATATCATGAGATCATATTATGAACAACTATACTCAACTAGGCTAGAGAACCCAGTAGAAATCGACAGATTCTTGGACAAACACCCTCTTCCAAAGCTGGAAAAGGAAGATCTAGAAAGTCTAAACAGTCCAATCACCTCAGAGGAAATTGAAGATGTAATTAAAAAACTCCCTAAGAACAAAAGCCCAGGCCCAGATGGATTTACAGGTGAATTCTATCAAACATTTCAAGAAGACTTACTACCACTTTTCCATAGGCTTTTCCAAACCATAGAAAAAACAGGAATCCTCCCCAACTCCTTTTATGAGGCTAATATCACACTCATTCCCAAAGAAGGCAAAGACACCACTAAGAAAGAAAACTACAGACCAATCTCACTAATGAACATAGATGCAAAAATTCTCAACAAAATCTTAGCAAACCGAATCCAACACTTCATCAAAAAGATCATTCATCACGACCAAGTGGGATTCATACCAGGAATGCAAGGTTGGTTCAACATACGCAAATCAATCAATATGATACATCACATCAACAACATGAAAGACCAAAACCACATGATCATATCAATTGACGCAGAGAAGGCGTTTGACAAAATCCAACATCCTTTCATGCTAAAGACACTCAGCAAAATAGGATTAGAAGGAACCTTCCTCAAGATAGTTACAGCTATATATGAAAAGCCTATAGCCAACATTATACTTAACGGCGAGAAACTAGAAGCATTCCCACTAAGGTCAGGAACTAGACAAGGCTGTCCACTCTCTCCACTCTTATTCAATATAACTTTAGAAGTCCTAGCAATAGCAATCCGACAAGAGAAGGGAATCAAAGGAATTCAAGTAGGGAAAGAGGAACACAAGCTATCTCTATTTGCCGACGATATGATGATCTACATCAAAAACCCTAAAGAGTCCACAGTAAAACTCCTAGAAACAATCAACCAATACAGCAAAGTGGCTGGATACAAAGTAAATACACAAAAGACAGTAGCGTTTCTATATACAAACAATGAAGTTGAGGAGAGAGAGATTAAAAATACAATTCCATTCAAGATAGTATCAAAAAATATCAAGTATCTAGGAATCAACCTTACAAGAGAAGTGAAAGACCTATACCAGGAAAACTTCAAAACACTTCAGAAAGAAATTGAAGACGATCTAAAGAAATGGAAGAACATCCCATGCTCATGGATAGGTAGAATTAACATAGTCAAAATGACTATCTTACCCAAACTTTTATATAGATTTAATGCAATCCCTATCCAAATCCAGACACAATTCTTTAAAGAAATAGAACAATCAATCACAAAATTCATCTGGAACCACAAAAGACCCAGGATAGCCAAACACATATTGAAAAACAAGAAGCTGGGAGGCATCTCCTTACCTAACTTGAAACTATACTATAAAGCCATAGTAATTAAAACAGCATGGTACTGGAACAGAGACAGGACCTCAGACCAGTGGGTCAGAACAGAATTCCCTGACATAAACCCCCAGATATACAGCCAACTAATATTTGATAAAAGAGGCAAGAATCTGAAATGGAACAAAGAAAGCCTATTCAACAAATGGTGTTGGTACAACTGGAAAACCACATGTAAGAAAGTGAAAATCGACCCATATCTCACCCCTTATACAAAAGTCAACTCAAAATGGATCAAAGACCTTGAAATCAGACCCGAATCTATAAAGTTTATCGAGAATAAAATAGGCAGAACACTCGAAGACCTATATATCAAAAAGGTCTTTGAGAATGGAGCACCAATGGCAAGAACTTTAGCATGTAATATAAACAAATGGGACTACATCAAACTAAAAAGCTTCTGCATGGCAAAACAAACCCTACTTAACGCAAGAAGACAGCTAACAGAATGGGAAAAAATCTTTTCACTCGACATATCAGATAAAGGCCTGATATCTAGAACATACAAAGCACTCAGAAAGCTGAGACCCTCAAAACCAAATAAAGCCATAAAAAAATGGGGAGATGAAATGAATAGACACTTCTCTGAGGAAGACAGAAGGATGGCCAACAAACACATGAAAACATGCTCACCTTCACTCATCATCAGGGAGATCCAAATCAAGACAACAATGAGATACCACCTTACACCAGTGAGGATGGCTCACATCAAAAATAATTGAAACAACCTTTGTTGGCGGGGATGCGGTATGAAAGGAACTCTCATTCACTGCTGGTGGGAATGCCCCCTAGTCCAACATCTATGGAGAAAAGTCTGGAGAGTGCTCAAAGAACTCAGAATTGAGCTGCCATTTGACCCAGCAATTGCTCTCCTAGGCATATACCCCCAAGATGGAAGGGCATTCATTCCAAAATACGTATGCACCCCACTATTTATTGCAGCACTCAGTATAATAGCCAAATCGTGGAACCAACCTCGATGTCCAACAACAGATGAATGGATCATTAAGATGTGGTACATATACACAATGGAATATTACATGGCAGTCAGAAACGATACAATCACAGACTTTGCAGCAACATGGATGGACTTAGATCATGTTATGTTAAACGAAGTAAGTCAGAAGACAAAAGATAAACACAGAATGGTGGCACTATTCTGAAACACCTAGAACATATAGTTTAAACACAACTAATACCTAACAATCAAATAACAGGGTTTAACAGGGTAGAAACTTCGAACACTGTAATACTCAACATATACGTGGGAGCAGTGTCCAAAATTCATGAAAAAGGAGCAACACAAACACTTGACAACACATTATACCACAAAGAAAGCAGCAACAACAGAAACAACAGCATTAAGAGAACAGGTAAGTAATCAGACTTCCAAAACAAAGGCCCACAATAATCCCTTAGAGTTCGTATACAGGAACACAAGTATAGAACACCAAGGGAAATCACGACTGCAATGGCAGCATACCATAGCACTATGTTTTAATGCCTTTATCTTACTATATTTTAAATAACCTCTCAGCTTTTCTGTCCACAGGCGCCCTTGGATACAAAGGGCGGACAAACTAAGATGGCAACTCGGGATACCACACGAGATACCATACATAGCATGCACTACGAGAGGGCCATGAGAAAACTCTCTAACATATACTTTATCTCTAGGTTATTCCTTCTTTTAGGAATTGAAGCAAGTGACCAGTCAGACCACCGAAGCAGTGCCTGTGATGTACAGACTTAAACTACAGGCTCTATTCTTCGAACACATTCAACCTAACCAGCATTCCCTTGCTATTCTCCCCTCTCTTCTCACTACTTTTTTTTTTTTTAATTCTATTCCTCTCTTTACTTTTTCCCCTTTCTCTTCTCCTTTTCTTTCTAAGGTATTTTCTCTTTCCTCTCACTGCATACCCCTCCCATATACCTTCCCCTGTCTCCCCTCTGGAAATCCAACTATCCCTTCACCCCTCAATTCCATCCAGATCTCCCACCATATTAAAACTCTTCACCCTCAATCCTTAATCTATTAGGCATCAAGGCCGACCTCCTACCCAACGAAACAGTACCCAGCACCCAGGCGAGGGGACACCCAGTCAAACCCACACCTCGTCTCCTGCAAGAAAAGACAGCCAACTCCCTGCGGACTCATGCTGTGCGGCCTTCCCTACCAACTCCCCCTAACGTGGACTGTTTCTTGAAACCGGATCTAGGTCCAAAAGTATCCCCAACGCAAGAACTCTTCCAAGACCTCCCTGCCACAAATTTTTACCAATCTGAAGAAGGTCAGGGGGTGGGATAGGAAGATGCCTGGGAACCCACACACCACAGGAAACACCCAAAAGACAATGGGAAAAACTGTACCTCCAACATAGGCATAAGACTGGTAATACACCACCTCTTTACCTACTCTCCCCCAAATGTAAGGTAGTCTTTTGCACCACTTTGGTCCCTTAAAAAACCTCACTAACTCACCTTAAATTTTTTTTTAATTTTTTTATTTTTTTTTAATTAATTAATTTATTTTTTAAATGTTTGTCCTACATATACATTTGTGAGCGCATACATTTTTATTTCCTTTTTTTTTTTCTTTTCCTCGCTTTTGGGTATGTGACCTGTTTCTGTTATCCCCTCTGTCCACCCACAAATACACAGACATTATAATGTAGCACCACTTCCCCCTGCAAAGGCACACCAAATAAAGGGGAAATCTTACATATAAAAAAAAAAAGAGCTCTTGTCTACTAGAGATGGGAACTCATAGTTGTTTACAAAACAGGGATATCTCCTACCTTGAAAATATGTCATGTGGAATCAACTTAGACCTCAGGTGATCAGATACCATTCATCCAGCCTTGAACCCTGGATCCCAGACATAGAAACGGCACAGTTCCTCACAACAGTGGCAAGAAACAAATCCCAGCCGGGACTGCCTTAATACTGCGGGGTCAACAACAAGGGCCAACTCTAACATGATTTCCTGACAATGAGGAAAATCTGAACATCCTGACCTCAGAGCAGATTAACCTACCTTACCAGCTAACGACAAGACACAACCAGAAGTCTCGGCACCCTTTGGTAGGTCCAAAAGCCAAGATCGTGATTTATAGTTGACTGGCTGCTAGAACTACGACCAGACGGTATACATCTTGGGACCAAAAAAAAAAAAAAAAGCCCTAGTTTAGGGTTTGAACTATGACCTGCACAATAACCAGGATCCCCAGTCCCAAAGGTCCGGCAGAGAAAATTGTAACGGAACAGGGCTTTTGGAAGCACAAAGAAAGATGCTATCCTAGGTGCCACCCTAGGATCAGGGCAAAGACCAAGATCACCAACCACAGAAGATGGTTTAAAATGATACGGAGGTAACAGAACCTCTAGAACCACAAAGACTGACTTCATCATAAGTCCCACCTCAGGAGCTGTGCAGATACTGAGACCTCTAAACACAGAACAGAAGTCTTCCACACACCAAAAAAAAAAAAAAAAAAAAAAAAAACCACCACCGGGAGAGTAAAGGCTCCTGAGCAAAGTCTAGTGTTGATCCCATGACAGTATGCTCCAAGGACGGAGAAACCCCATATCTCTTAGGCCAAGTGAATTCCTTTTCGAATGACCCCAATATTTACTGTGCCAGGGCAGGAGGGAAAAAATAAAAATACAAAAAGCACAAAACCTTGGTTATTATCTATATATTTTTTACCTCCATTTATTATTGTTGTTATTATTTTTATTCACCTATCTATTTTGGTCGATTTCTCTGTTTGGGAGTGATTATTGAAACTGTCCCCAACCATACTTATATTTTCTCTTCCTTTCTTTTCTTTCGTTATGTGCTATGCCATGTTTCTCATTTCAAGACCATGGTGTGTTTTTTTTGTTTGTTTGTTTTTGCTTGTTTTGCTTTTTGTTGTTTGTTTGTTTGCCTGTTTTTTTTTTGTTTTGTTTTGTTTTTTTTGTGGTGCTTATCGATACAGCTCAAGCCCTCACTAGATATTTGACACTTCTTTTGGTACTGGTGGAGTGTTTCACCTTCTTTTTCTCCATCTCTCAAAACGATGATGAGAGCCTCTAGAAGGATTCCGCCCAGTTTCGGGGTATTAGATCCTTACCCCAGTTTATTACTTTTCTCTTTTTCAAACAAAACCACGCAACTTGAACTAGCTAGTCCTGCCTCCAGTTAGAGGGGGAACTAAGGGAGGCATCAAGACCAAACAGGTGCAAGACTACTAAGTTGTGGGTTAGATAAAGAGGGGACCACATATTCAAGCCGACCTGGGATGAGGGAAGAGGAAATGGGAGGTAGGACAGAAATGGAGGTGTAGGGAGGACAATTTGGTGATGGGAATCCCCCCTGATTTTATGTAAATATGTACCTAAAATATTATTGTCAACACTATGTAAACCATTATGATCAAAATAAAAATTAAAAAAAAAATTGAACTTAGACCCCCAGCTTACATCATGTACGAAGGTAAAATCCAAATGGATTAAAGACCTCGATATCCGACCCCAAACCATAAGATATATAGAACAACACATAGGCAAAACTCTCCAGGACATTGAGACTTCAGGCATCTTCAAGGAGGAAACTGCACTCTCCAAGCAAGTGAAAACAGAGATTAACAGATGGGAATATATTAAGTTGAGAAGCTTCTGCACCTCAAAGGAAAGAGTGCCCAGGATACAAGAGCCACCCACTGAGTGGGAGAGTCTATTCACCCAATACCCATCAGACAAGGGGCTAATCTCCAAAATATACAAGGCACTGACAGAAATTTACAAGAAAAAAACATCTAATCCCATCAAAAAATGGGGAGAAGAAATGAACAGACACGTTGACAAAGAAGAAATACAAATGGCCAAAAGACACATGAAGAAATGCTCCACATCACTAATCATCAGAGAGATGCAAATCAAAACAACAATGAGATACCACCTCACACCACAGAGAATGGCACACATCACAAAGAATGAGAACAAACAGTGCTGGCGGGGATGTGGAGAGAAAGGAACCCTTATCCACTGCTGGTGGGAATGCCGTCTAGTTCAACCTTTATGGAAAGCAATATGGAGATTCCTCCAAAAACTGGAAATCGAGCTCCCATACGATCCAGCTATACCACTCCTAGGAATATACCCTAGGAACACAAAAATACAATACAAAAATCCCTTCCTCACACCTATATTCATTGCAGCACTATTTACCATAGCAAGACTCTGGAAACAAGCAAGATGCCCTTCAACAGACGAATGGCTAAAGAAACTGTGGTACATATACACAATGGAATATTATGCAGCTGTCAGGAGGGATGAAGTCATGAAATTTTCCTATACATGGATGTACACAGAATCTATTATGCTGAGTGAAATAAGTCAGAGAGAGAGAGAAAAACGCAGAATGGTCTCACTCATCTATGGGTTTTAAGAAAAATGAAAGACATTCTTGCAATAATAAATTTCAGACACAAAAGAGAAAAGAGCTGGAAGGTACAGCTCACCTCAGGAAGCTCACCACAAAGAGTGATGAGTTTAGTTAGAGAAATAACTACATTTTGAACTGTCCTAATATTGAGAATGTATGAGGGAAATGTAGAGCCTGTTTAGAGTACAGGCGGGGGTTGGGTGGGGAGGAGGGAGATTTGGGACTTGGGTGATGGGAATGTTGCACTGGTGATGGGTGGTGTTCCTTTTATGACTGAAACCCAAACACAATCATGTATGTAATCAAGGTGTTTAAATAAAAAAATAAAATAAAATCATGAAAGGAAAAAAAAAAGTAAGTTCAAGCACAGTAGTTGTCAATATTTACTGGGGAGAAGTGTTCAAAAACAAATGGGAGAGGAACAACACAAAACCTCGACTATCCATGATACCATAAGGAAACCAGCAACAATGGAAACAATGGTTTAGTGAACAGGTATGTAATAAGCCCTTTACTACAAATGCCTATAATAATGTCTTATGGAGCTCATATACATAAACTGGTGAAGAATATGATTGGAACCCAAAGACTTCAGCGGCAGCATTTCTTAACAATATGTTTTAGTGCCTTAATCTTACTGGGTATAAAATAACCTCTCAGCTTCTCTGTCCACAGAAATTCTTGGATATAAAGAGTGGATACCCTAATTTGACACCTCCTACTCAGTTATACTATATACCATATTCAGTTTGCATTATAAAAATGTCTTGATAAAACACCCAAATATACCTTTTTTCTCTGGTTTATGTCCTCTATTATAACCTGAAATATATGACCATTCAGACCACTGAATAAGTCAACTGTGAACCACATTCTTATGTTACTGTTACAGTACCTAATCATCAAATACATTTTGGCAAATTAACATTTCCTTTCTCTCTCTATTTGTCTTTCTCTTTTCCTTACTTCTTTCCTTCTCCCCTTTCTTCTTCTTTCCCTTCTTCTTCATTATCAATTCAATCTATGTCAAATAAACCCACACTTTTAGTCTCTCTTTAGGAAAGAAAATTCAATACATAAGATGCAGCAGACAATACTACATAGGGTAGTCACCTAATAGGTAGACCTCGCTACCACATTGCTAATACTCGAGGCACGAAAACTATGTGTAATCTAAAATGCTCCAGCCATTATCTAACCCTAAAACTTTCATTTAATAAGGCTCAATTCCATCACTGATAAAAAATGCCTAGAGACTAGGAGAACATCCCAACTATGATGCACTGGCCCAATCTCTTTTATTTGACTTAATGTTCTTTTTTAATTTTTTTACTATATTTAACCATTTTTCTTTTATCCTCTTATCTTTTGTTTTCCTTTTCTCTCTTTCATAAGCTATACCTAAGATAATTATTTAACTTAGTTCAACCAGTCCTTAAGAGCTCAGACCCATTCTATTAGTGTCAGACCTCTAACAACAATTTAAGATAGGTCACTAATGTATGTCTTTATGTGAGCATGAGTACATAGACAGAGGACTCCTCTCTGAGTGCCAAACTTAAATTGTAAACAATCCATGCCTATAGTGTTTAGCCCCTCCTATGTACTATCCCTCCTCCCCACCTTCAGAAATTCTACTACTCCTTCACCCCCAATCCCAATCCAATATTCTTCCTTATTAATGGTCTTTACCCTAAGTTCTTAACTAATTACATATCAAGACAGAGCTCCTGCCTCAATAGGCCATCACCCAGCTCCCAATAAAAAGGACACCCTCTCAGCCCCATATCTTATCCTCTGGAAAGAAACTACATCCAATACTTCTGCTGACTCCTGCTCTGTGGAACCTCCTTATCACCCCTCCCCCATATGTGGACTGTTGCTTGATACCGTATTCAGCTCCAAAAGACCCCCAGTGCAAGAACTATATCCAAGCCCTTTCTGCAGCAAATCATTTCTCAAACTCAACTAGACCAGGGTGTGCGATGAAAATGTACCTTTGGATTCCACCCCCACAAGAATATCTCAAAAGACAATGGGGAAGCCTATATTTCCTTTGTATGTTTAATACCTCTATAATACTAACTTTTAACCTGTTTATCCCCAAATGTAAGGTAGTCTCCTACATCACCTTTTTTCTTTAATTACTTTTAAAATTTATTTTATGTGTGTATATATGTACATATATATGTGTGTATATATGTACATATATATATATATGTGTGTGTATATATGTACATATATATGTGTGTATATATGTACATATATAAATATTGTCTTGTTTTTGTTTTTATCTCTTCCTTAACTTCACCTGTTTTGGTTCTGCTTGGTACAAATACCTACAAGAAAAAGTCTTGCCTGGGATAGAAGCTCATATCAAAACCAGGGCACATGGGGCCAGAGAGATAGATATGGAAGTAAAGTGTTTGCCTTTCATGCAGGTCATTGGTTTGAATCCTGGCATCCCATATGGTCCCCCGAGCTAGGAGTGATTTCTGAGCATGGAGCCAGGAGTAACCCTGAGCGCTGCCGGGTGTGATTCAAAAAACGAAAACAAAAACAAAACCAGGGCACAGAGGTAATGGAGCCAGACACTCTCACCCCCAAATGCAACAGCAATATAATATGGCACCATTTCTTTCTGCAAAGGCATACTAAATAAGTATAAATATTATGTATATAAAAAGATTTATCTACTAGAGATAAGAACTCATACATTTTACATAGAGGGCACCTCCCACCTTAAACATATGTCATGTGGACCCAACTTAGACAGCAACTTTCCAACCCCAGTCCCCAGATCTTAGACACAGATCTCCACAATACCTCCAGGAACCAAACTCCCTCTGGGACATTCTTTTTTATTATTAATATCTTTATTTAAACACCTTGATTACAAATACAATTGTATTTGGGTTTCAGTCATATAAAGAACACCCACTTTTATTAGTGCACCATTCTCATCATCAATGTCCCAAATCTCCCTTCTTAATAAGGCTCTGACACCAACATGTACCAGTTTTAATATGACATCCTGACAATGGGGAAATGGCAACAACTTGATCAAAGAGCAAGTTGTCTTATCTCATCACCTATCGATAAGATGAAATCAGAAGAGATGTCATCCTTTGGTCTGTGAAAAACCATGATCTCTGACTACAGAAGACTGACTGTGACAATCGTGACTGGGCAGAACTTATCCTGGGACCAATAAGAAAGACCATAGCCTAGGCTTTGGACTACAATCTGTACAAGAACCAAGATCTCTAATTCCAGAGGTCTGACTGAGACAACTGCAACGGAGCAGAACTTCTGGAAGCATAATGAAAGACTCTATCCTAGGCTTCATCCTAGGATCGATGCAAACACCAAAACCACCAATTACAGCAGACTAATTAAAACAACAGTGTTGGAACAGAACTTCTAGAACCATAAAGAAAGACTCGATCCTAGGCTCCATCCTATGACCTGTGCAAATACCAAGATCACTAGTTACAGAGGCCTGATTTTATCATCCACGACTGAGTGCAAGTTTCCAGACAGCACAAAAGGACCTAGGGGAGAGTGAAAGCGTGTATGGAGCCTGTAGTGATTCCCATGACAGTATACTTTAAGCACATAGAAACCCTGACTATTGCTTGGTTGTTGTCTGTATTGTGGTGGTGCTTTTCAGGTGTTTTTTTTTTTTTTTTGTCATTGTAGTTTTTGTTTTATTTTCTTGTTTGTATGTTCATTTCTTTCTTAATTTTTTGTGATGTTTTTCTTCCTTTTTTTTCTTTCTTCTCTTAAATTGATAATTATAACCCTCAAGTTGGACCCCTCACAAATTTTTTTTGTTTTTTTCTTTTTGGGTTTTGTTTGTTTGGGGGGTTGATTTTTGTTTTTGTTTTTCTTTTTCTTCAACCAAAACCACATAATTTAAATAATCTTTTTCTGCCTCATAAATTTAAGGGGAAATGAATGGTACCAAGACCAAACAGTTGTATAAAGATTGAGTAGAAATAAAAAAAATTATCAGTCTTAAACACCAAATCCAAAGCCAACGACAACAGAATTGATACCCATTCTACAACAAGCTAGACACAGAGGGGACCACTTATACTGGCACCCCAGGGGGGCACTGGAGGGGGACATGGGATGCATGCTGGGAACAGAACTGAAGGGAGGACAACATTGGTGTTGGAAATGTTCTAAGTTGAATGCTGCTATATACCTAAAATATTACTGTGAAAGATTTGTAATCCACTTTGGTCACAATAAAAATTATTAATAAAATATATATCAAACACTCTAAAACATATATGTAATAATAAAATTCCATGAATATCTAAAGCAATCATCGGAAAAAGAAGATGAGAAGTATAATTTTCCCTAACTTCAAAGTATACTATAAAGCAGTATTCATTAAAACAGCATGGTACTGGAATAATGAGGGATCCTCAGATCAATGAAATAATAATAAAGTAATAAAGTAAATTCTACTGTGCTTAAAAAAAAGTATTAAGCAAGATGGATGCTTACCTTCATTTGTCTAGATACATCTCCAAAGTGTGACCCACTCTGATACTCACCATCTTTCCTGGCCATCTAGACAATGCTTCCACATTCTGGACTCCTTCCAGCACTGCTGTGGTACAAGAGTAGGATGTTTCCTTGAGAAGTTTTATGCAAAAAATTTATATAACAGTAACCCCATATTTACCATGATGGATTTTAAACAGAAGGTACATTTTTATCTGCCTAGATTGTATTTGGGCAATAAATTATTTCTGTATAATAGTTCTGATCTAAAGAAGAAAATCCTGAGAGGAGTCCCACACACAAGCTTCGGAATTTGTTCTCTGCCCTACCTGCTGATCCCAACTGTGGGATGGATTAATTCATACCCATTAACTCCAACCTAAAAGTCAGAAACAGGGTGGCGAACAAGTTAGACACAAAGAGCTAAAATTTTAAACTGTGAGAGTAAGAAAGCCACACCACGCAGTGACCTGCCAAAACAGACAAACACACAAAAGCATATAATATATTAAATTAATATATTAAACACATATTGCATTTTGCAATTTTAAGTGAGGGTAAAAATCCTGTTCACCACCCCTGGTCAGGAAGCATAAGTGGCACTTTGTCCATATCATTCTGCTCTTAGACAATAATATAGCAATCATCGTTATCTTAGAACTGTGCTTTTGAGTTGTGCGATACTCTCAAGCCTATCTTCAAGAAAGCAGCCTTGCCAGCTTCTGGAATAATATGACATGCTTTTGTATTGTTAGGAAAATGACAACTTAAGATACAAAAGCCAATCACAGAATGAAAGAAGCTATTTACTCAATACCCATCAGATAAGGGGTTAATATCTAAGATATACAAGGTACTGACATAATTCAACAAGAAAAAATCTAACCCCGTCAAAAATGGGGAGAAGAAATGAACAATTTCTCAAAGAAGAAATACAAATGGCCAAAAGGCACATGAAAAAAATGCTCCACATCACTAATCATCAGGGAGATGCAAATCCAAACACCAATGAGGTACCATCTCACACCACAGAAACTCGTACACATCACAAACAACAAGAACAATCAGTGCTGGAAGAGATGTGGGAGAAAGGAATTTTCATTCTCTGTTGGTGGGAATGTCATCTAGTACAGTCCTTACAGAAAACAACATGAATATTTCTCCAAAAAAATGAAAATTGAGCTCCCATTTGATCCAGCTATACCACTCCTAGGGATATAACCTAGAAACATAAAAATCCAATACAAAAATCCCTTCCTCACACCTATAATCATCACAGCCCTTTTTACAATAGCCAGACTCTGGAAACAACCAAGATGATCTTCAACAGATGAATGGCTAAAGAAACTGTGGTACATATACACAATGGAATACTATGCAGCCATCAGGAGAGAAGTCATGAAATTTTTCTATACATGGATGTACATAGAATCTATTCTGCGGTGTAAAATTAGTCAGAGGGAGAGAGAGGCACAGAATAGTCTCACTCATCTATGGGTTTTAATAATTCCCAGTGATGAAAGCTGGAAGGACCTACTCAAGATATGAAGCTCACCACAAAGAGTGATGAGAGCAGTTAGATAAATAACCATGGTGAGAACTATCATAACAATGTCAGTGAGTGAGGAAATTAGAAAACCTGTATCTAATACATGAGTGGGGTGAGGGAGGGAAGAGATGGAGGCACTGGTGATGGGAAGGTTGAACTGTGAAGGGAGGTGTTCTTGTGATGACTGAAACCAACTACAATTATATTTGTAATTGCAATGTATAAATAAATTATTTACTTAAAAAATAAAAATGTTAAAATACTGAAAAAATAAAATAAAGCACTGAGTCCTAACCTGAAAAAAAGAATAAAGAAAGAAAAGTGGCAACTAAGATTGACAGATTAAATTCCCTGTGCCAGAGACTCACAGGTAACAATGAGATGCAGATTATGTATGTACACTGGAAACTCTATTCATTTTCTATAGCCCAGGGCACTAAAAATCACAGCATTTTGTCTAGGCTTGGGGAGAGGAGGATGAGGGAAAGAGAATGGAGTTGGAAATATGATCAACAGACCAATATAATTAAGACGCTTCAAATAATTCGTCGTATAATGTCATTGCTGTGAGATAAAATATGCCTAGAGGTCTAAGTCAGAAAAAATGTGGATAGTGTGTGGATTTTAATTTTTAAGTATCTGATAGTGTATCATTCACAATAATAACTCCCCAGGACTTGTTTTTCTTATTTTTTTATTTTTTATTATGGTAAAAGTGAATTACAAATCTTTCACAGTAATATTTAAGGCACACAGTGACAATGAATGGGGGGCATTCCACATTCAGTGTTGTCCTACCTCCATCCCTATTCCCAGCATGCATCCCATATCTCCCTCCTTTACCCCCCATAATGCTAGTGGAACTATTCCCCACTTGTACAACTTGTTGTAGATTGGATATCGATTTTGTTGTCATTGACTTTGGATTTGGTATTCAAGTCTGATCATTTTTTATTTCCACCAAATAAACATATGGCTGTCAGGTCTTGGTACCATGGGGATGTTGGGGGAGGAAGGCAAAGAAAAAAGAGAAAACTAGGAGAAGTCCATCTAGGTGTTTTAAATATTCATTTAGAAGGAAAGGAAAAAGAAGAAAAAGGTAACAAAACAACTCAAAAACAAAAAATAAGGGAGTAAAAACAAAACAAAAAATAAATAAAAAATAAATCAAAACCGTCAGCTACAGCACAATCAAAAACAAAAACAACAACAATAACCAAAAAAATGACCAGCAACTTCTTAAAAAAGGTTGTGTTTCTTCTCCCCCCCCCCCTTTTTTTTTGCATAGGCACGGTAAATATTGGGGAAATTAGAACGGGAATTCCCTTGGCCTAAGAGATACATGGTTTCTCTGCCCTTGAAGCATGCTGCCATGGGAACAACAACAGGCTGCATACTCACTCATTCACAACACCCCAAGGTCTTTTATTCATGCTGGGAAACTTTCCACTCAGATGTGGGTGATGATATCCTGCCTCTGTAGCTGAAGCTCTTGTTATTTGTGTAAAAGGCTAGGAGAGAGTTTTTTTTTATGGTTCTAGGAGTTCTGTTCCATTACTGTTTTTGTGATCAGTGTTCTATAATTAGTGGTCTTGGTTTTTGTTCAGATCCTAGGACAGAGCCTAGGATATAGTCTTTCAGCATGGTTCCAGAATATCTGCTCTGTTGCAGTAGTCAAAGTCAGACCTCTGGAATTGGGGATCTTGTTTTTTGTACAAAGTCTAGGCCGAGGCCTAGGCTAGGAACTTCCTCATTGGTTCCTCGATAGGTTCTGTCAAAGTTAATCTTCTGTAAATAGTAATTTTGGTTTTTGCTTAGGGCAAAGGATGACATGTCTTCCAATTGTATCATACTGCTAGGTGGTGAGATAGGGGAGCCCTCTCTTAGCTCAAGTTGTTACCATTTCCTCATGTCAGGATGTCATGTTAAAACTGGTACAAGTTGGTGCTGGGATGGCATTCAGAGTTTCCCTGGGAGGAGTTTGGTTCCTGTTGCTGTTGCTGGAACCTGTGTCAGTTCCACTTCTGGGATCTGGGGCTCTGGATTGGATGGTCACTGTCCAAATGCATGAAGTCTAAGTTGGGTCCACATGACACAAGCTCAGAGTGGGAGGTGACCCTGCATTATAAAAGTATTTCTAATAGATAAGAGCTTGTTTCTGTGTATAAGACTTCCCTTTATTTAGAGTGCCTATGCAAACGGTATGGTGACATATTATATTGCTGGTGGATTTGGAAGTAAGAATGATAGTCTGCACCATCTCTGTGCCTTGTTTTTGACCTGAGCTTTTATACAAGGCAAGACTTTCTTGTAGGTTTTCATACCAAGCAAAACCAAAACAGGTGAGGTTGGAGAGAGAAAGAGAGAAAAAAATGATAGATAGATAGATAGATAGATAGATAGATAGATAGATAGATAGATAGATAGATAGATAGATAGATAGATAGATAGATAGATAGATAGAAGAAATAAATAAAAATACATTTAAAAGAGGCATTAAAGAAAAATGTTGTTCATGAGGCTAACTTACTTTTGGGACTGAACAGAATAGGAGGTATTATTATAGAGGTATTAAACACATAAGGGAAATATAGGCTTCCTGATTGAGTCTTTTGAGATATTCTTGTTGGGGGGGTGGAGTCCAGGGACACACATTGTGTCTTATTGAGTTTGGAAAATTATTTGTAGACATGAGGGAAATCCCAGGACTTGTTTTTCTGTTCATACCCAACCATGATCAGGGCTTACTCTTGGCTCTGTGTTGGGGCTTATCTCTGGCAGTGGTCAGGAAACCAGAAGCAGTACTGGGACTCAAATAAGGAATAGCCACATGTTAATCAAGTGTCTTAACCCCTGTGATTTCTCTAGCCCATAACTTATTCCAACTAGAGTTCTTTTGCTCTCTGCCCATAACTGCCCCGATTCCCTGCACACACATACACACCCCATCTGACTCCCCTACCCTGTTTTCAGGAATTCATCATACTTAAGTGCACAGAACCATGAACCTGAGTGTGGTACATTCATATCTATCCATATGGTTACCACAGCAGGATTTACCTTGTTCCATTAACTGATGTTACGCAACGATATTCCATCATGTATGAATTTCCTGTGTCTTCTCTCTCCTTTCATTATGGATATACCCTTGGATCATTGCCTTATTCTGGCTCTTGTGAACAAATTCACAGTAACCAGGGAAGGGTAGGTACTCATTTGAGCCTCTTTTTTGTGTTTCCTTTGAATAAATGTCCACCCAAATAGTTTGTAGTCTCAAGTTTGTAGTCTCCTGCCTGCTGTGTGAAGCTGCTCCTACAGCTTTCTAGAATGTCTGCACACATTCCCACTCAAGGATCCACCCTCACTCTTCTCATCCATTCTCTTCTTGATGAGAGCAAGTCCAGCACTTTGGGGTCTCATAGTAACTTAGAGTGGCATTTCCATAATAATAAATGGTGATAAGCATCTTTCCATGTGCCTATGGGCCATCTGTATGTCTTCATTGGGAAAATGTTCATTTAGTTTCTCTGCCCATTTTTTTAATCAGATTGTTTGTTGTTGTTTTTACCAGGAGGGATTTTGAAAGCTTTAGCTGCTGATCCCATTCCCAGCATTTCAGATTTAGTATATGTGAATGAGGACTGAGAATATGTGTTTCTAACATGTGCCCATGTGCTGTTGCTTCTGGTTTAGGAACACACTCCAAGCAACATTTGTTTTTTCAGGGTCTTAGTGATGCAGTTTCCAGGAAGAACTGCTTTCAGAAGGTGCATTTCCTCTAGTGCAAGTTTCTTATTTCCCAAGACATGCCTTCCTTGATGAGATGAGCCATGGGAAGAGACATTTGAAAAGTACCCAAAGGAATGGTTCTGATACACCAAGGGGTGAGCTCAGATCTTTCTCCAAAATGCTAGAGTTCACATCTCTGCACATTGTTAATCGAACCATGAGAGTGTTCAGGAAGATGTGGGCTTTCCATGAGGTCTCCATCTCGAGACTGCACCTGCTGCATTGAACAGAGTTCAGCACACATGGGCACACCTAATATCAGTGCAAAATACTTATGCTTTTAGTCTCCTGCACCTGCCTAGTTGCTTCCCTGCTAATTCCATCTGTTCCTACCCTAGTGCTCACCAGATGGATCATTGCCTATACAAGTATCTATGTGCCCATCTAGAATCATGAACTGACTGTAAATATTTCTGATATAAGCAAGCAACTTATGCTCATAAAAGAATATTTTTGAAATATAAAAAAGTAGAATCAAGATAAATGATACCACAAAAAACCAAAATTACCAATAATCTTACCATTCATATTCAAATGCAAGTATCATAATCTCATTGAAGTTGCTTAATTGCATTTTTATCTAAAATAGTTAAATACAAATATGTCAGGTGCATTGATAACTTGTATTTCTTCTAGAGGTAGCCTCTTAACTGCCCTCCACTTGTTTTTCTATTAGAATGTAGATAAATTTATCTTAATTTACACCTTTTTAATTGATTAGGGATTCTGGTTCTTTAACTTTCACATTTTTTAAAACTTTTTCCCAGCTTACTTATAGGTTGCCAATACTTGCCATGTTGAATGACAAAAATAGTGGTGCCATATGGTTCAACACAATTTGTAGCTTTTAATTTTGCGAGGCTTGTGATGTTCACAAATCTTAACTTCTCACATAGTGAAGTTTTCCTGTGTGATTTTTCCCAGTGTTTAATAATTAGTCTTCACCAGCCAACGATCATTTAATATGCATTTATTTTTGTTCTTGTATTATATAATTTTATAGCTAATAAAATAAATCCATCTAGTGAACACTAGACATTTTTATAAAAATGTGCTTTTTTTTTCTTCTTAGCTTTTATTGAATATCCTGTATCTTTTCATCCTTTTCGTTAGGACTATTAGGCCATCACATTATGAATTAGTATTCTATGTTGTTTATTAAGTCATTATTCAAACAAATGCCACTTCAATTGCCTTCTCATGTTGGTACTTACATTTATTTTTTGTTGTTGTTTGTTTTATTTTGTTTTTTTGGGGGGGATCACACCTAGCAGTGCTCAGGGGTTACTTCTGGCTCTACGCTCAGAAATCGCTCCTGGCAGGCTCGGGGGACAATACAGGATGCCAGGATTCGAACAACCGTCCTTCTGCATCTAAGGCATACACCCTACCGCTGTGGCACTTATATTTTAAGCCCAGCACAATGCTATTTTAATTGTAAAGGCTGCCGGATTCTATAATTCATCAATTCTAAGTTACATGGTTTTTCATCTACAACATTTCTTTAATGGATATGATTCTTACCGGATAACATGGTTGTTTGTTTTCTTTTTAGCAGTTTATAAAACAATATTGTTTACTACAATCAATGATTTTTATATTTGGTGCAGTACAGAATATTTTAATATATTGGAGGGTCATCTTTCTCTAATCAACTCCCATCAAATTGTATCTGCCTTCATTGGTGTTTTCATTCTTTCTCCTTTGTGATACAGCCTCTGAGAGTTTATCTATTTTATTGTGAAACAACTTTTTAACCTCTTTTAATACTTTATCTTTTTACTTTATTTTTGACATTTATCCCACTGCCTGTCATTAGCATGTGTTTGTTGAGCAAATAATGATCCCTCATTTTTATTATTTTGTATGCTCTTATTTTATTATTTTCTCTTATGTAGGGCTCATATTGTTATAAATTAGATTGTCATCCAAATACAATTGGCTATATTTTCTAATAAAATTCCTAATTTTTTCTCTCCTACTGATTTACATAGCCAAAACTTGCCACTGTTTTCTATATTTTTGCTTGTTAATCTTCTGCAGGGATTTGGAAGTAATTCTTCCAGATTTTGTTCCCTAATGATTGTTTTCTGTTTTCATGATAACATCCATTAAACAAAAACTTCATGAAGTTATTCTATTTTACAACTATTATCTATCCACAGAAATTCAGAAATTTTATGAGTTTGTCTTCCTTGCCTTTTATTTGTTTGGTTTTTGTTTTATTTTGTTTTGTTTTAGGGCTGTGCTCAGGGCTTACTCTTGGCTCTCTGCTCAGGAATTACTCCTGGGAGGGCTCAGGGGACAACATGAAATTCCAGGATTGAACTCAGATCAGCAGCATGCAAGGCAAGCATCTGCCCACCATCCTCTCTCAGGCCCTTCCTCTGGAGCTCTGAAAGTTGTTCCTGCTCATTGGATTAGTCATATTCATGTGGACAGTAGTCTCCTGCTGCCTAGGTTGACATTCTTTATCTTAGATTTTACATGTGGAAGTCCTGAGGCCTCCTGGCAGCATCCACAGCCTTCCTGCATTCTGCATTTTGTCACAAGGCATGGGCATGAGACAGTTCTGGTGCTTCCTCCACAAGCAACTTCTTTTCTGAAGGCTCATAAAACTGTTCTTCTTCACTATTCAAATCAAAGTTTTGCCAGGGAGTGAGTCCTTGTTGGTCTTCTTAGAGTCATATAGAGTCTTTCTGGGTGAAGGGCTCACAGTTTCAATTAAAGGAAATGTCATAATTTTTTCCACGTCAGTGATACGATTATTCTTTTCTAGTTGCTCTGGAATTCATTTGAGGGAAACCTCGAACATTTGGTTTAGATTTCCATTCTCATTCTATGTTTGACATTCTACTTGGCCTTTCCTCTGGGACCCTGATGTCTTCGTCTGTTTCTACAGAGACTATTTCTATTGTGGGCTTTGGAAGAGGCTTTTTCATCTGCAACAGAGGCCATTCCCTTTCTTTCCCTGTTCTCAAAGCCTGCTGCCAGCTCTACACCTTGTCTGCATGTCAGCTCTATCTATTCCAGTGCTTCTCAAATAGTGAGAAGCACTGATCTAGTCTTACCTGGCCCATTCCAGCCGGTTCCCTCTCTTTTTTCCCTCCCCCTAGCTCTCCAGCATGACTGCTCCTGAATGCCTGTCACTACTTTGTTCTGGCATATCAGGGTGAAGTCAGGTTTACTTGATTTTCACATTATCTTCAAACTTTGTTAACACATGATTTTTTTTCTGTTTACTTCCATTTATTTTGAATTCATTTATAACCAGTATAATTGAAGTACCAGGATCTACAATATTGTTTATTAGACTTTTCACACATGCATCATTCTAACACCAGACCAATAACCAAATATTCCTCTCCTATACAAGTCCAATTCTGTAAACAAAATCCCTAGTTCTGATGACTTGTTATTTGTTGTCTCCTTACTATGTTTCTTTATACTCTGCATATGAGAGGGTTGTTTTGTTTTGTTTTGTTTTGTTTTGGGGCCAGACCCAGTGGCACTCAGAGGTTGCTCCTGACTCTGTGCTCAGAAATCATTCCTGGCAGACTTTGGGAACCTTTTGGGATGTCAGGGATCAAACCTGGATTGGTTGCATGCAACCATGCATGCAACTATGCTATTGTTCTACCCTCAGAGAGGGTTTTTTTCTTAATTTATTGTTGAGTTAGTGATACCTATGTACATTAAGATGAATAGAGATAAATTCCTGTAATTTCACAAATAGAAAATCAGTGATCACTTGGGGGTAATTTTCCACAAACTATATCTTTCTCTTTATTTAAATATGTAAATTTTATAAATTAACAGTGTGAATCTATTTTAATACATTTTAAAATTAACACATAATAGATAAAACCTACAAGTTTACTAGGAGTGAAGAGAGAAATGAAAAAATATTAAGGGCAAATACGAATAGGCCTATAGAAGTATAAATGTGTGTTTTATCCAAATCAGGAATTATAGGTTTATGTTGGATAGCATCATATTATACAAAATGTTTAAATATCTGTATCAATAAGTAAAAATATTAATAAAATGCCTATAAATGCAGCAAAATCCCCTGATAGACATAGAATATATGACTGTGAATTGCAATAGAATAATGTAAATGTTACATGAATTTATTATTGAAAAAGTATAAAATCCTATATAAAAAGCTATGAATAGATCTTTCTTAATATAGGGCAACCATAGTAAGATGAGTGAGTGCTATATTCAATTGTAAAGTGCTGCTAAGTTTTATTTGTTTATTAATAAATTTTAATTGAGTCACTTTGAGATTCACTGTTACAAAACTGTTTATGATTGGGGTTTAGTCAGGCAATGTTTCAACACCCATCTCTTCACCAGTGCCTTAGCTTTCCAAGAATCTCCTTTAATTATTTTACAAAACTGTTTGCGGGGCTATGACTTCCCTAAATTGAAACCTTTCCATGAAGGTCTGAATTATTTCTCCAAATCTAAAGGACAACTTAGCTGGATAGAATATTCTTAATGAGGTGTTCGTTACATTGAGGTTTATTTATTTTTTTATAATTTTCACTGGGACCCTACATACATCTTGGATTTGAGTTCCTTCACTCCTCTGGGAAATTTTAAATTAAATTTCTAAATTCTAAATTAAATCAATAAATTTTCTTACTAGGGTTCCTTGTTGAATTTGCTCCCTTATTTCTAAGAATCTAAATGATTCTCATTTGACTCTTTTTGACATCTTTATATAGTACTCAGTGTATTAGGGAGATGGGAGCATTGGTGATGGAAATGTTGCACTGGTAAAGGGACATGTTGTTTTTATGACTGAAACCCAACTACAATCATGTTTGTTTGTAATCACAGTGTTTAAATAAAAATATTATTTTAAAAAATAAAATACTTCAACTAAACTATTAAAAATATTTTCACTTTAAAAACCATGGTTTACTACTGGTCCATGAGTGAGAAGTACAAAGAAAGAATAATGATACTGAATAAAATTAAAATCAGTTACTCCAACACAGAACAAAGCTTTAAAATAAGTGAGCACTGTTTAGGTAATCAGTCTTTAATTTCAATGTAAGGCAGGAGTGGAGGAGCAACTGGTCTTCTAAAGCCTTTGATACCATGTGGTCTGACTGTGGTACATAATGAGATAGACATGCTTTTTACCAAGTGCCCACAACTTGCTTATATGTATTGAATAGCCTGTGACCAGTAGTACTCCTGGATTGGTTCCTTACCCCTACCTGTTCTCTACCCAAGGGGTTTTCCTCTTCCCAATAAAGACCTTGGGTTTCAGGAAGAAGCTGCTTGTTTCCTAAATTGTTCTATTTGCCTGTTGGTAATATTTTTTTAGCTTGTGGTGGAATTTTCCTGCATCTATTTTATTCTCTTTAATCCAGTGTGAATTACTTTCTGTGTTAAAGTTTGCTTCCAGACCTGTGCTCCTTTATCCCTGAAGATTAGTCATGAGGCTTCTGCTTCATTTTTGTGCCCATCAAGAAGAGCACCTTCTAAAATTTCTGAGCTATTGCTCTCAACCAAGTTTAATTTATTTTAACTCATTAATAAACAAAAAGTATTGAGTCAATTAGTAAGGTTGATTGACAAAAAATAATAAATTAACAATATAATCGACAAAATAAATTGACAAAATAATTCACAAAAATAATACATTTGTTTGTTATATCAATACATTCTGTTATGTAATGTGGACCTGAGGTGAGATCATTAATATTAGTGGGGCTCAATTTACAAATTTTGGATCTGAACCACTTGTAACAAATTTTTAATGGGCATTAAAAATTAAGGTTTTCGTAAAACTAAACATAAAGTATTCAAAATATATTTCTTCTTCTGAGATTTTAGCTACTGGTTTTCCTTTAGGATAACAACTTATTACTTTTTCTATTAAATAATGCTAATAATACATGGTAGTATATTTCCTTTGGTTTATTTCCGTTTTTAAAAGTGTGTAATTTACAAAAATAAAACATTGTTCTTGACAAAAAAAAAACCATGGTTTAGGGGTCAGAACAATAGTGCAGCAGTAGGGCATTTGCCTTGCATGTGGCTAGACTCAGGACGCACCTGGGTTTGATCCTTGGCATTATATATGGCCTCTCAAGCAACGAGTGATTTCTGAGGGCATAGCCAGAAGTAACCCCTGAGCATCACAGGGTGTGCCCTCCTCAAAAAAAAACAAAAACAAAAACAAAAACACATGGTCTACCAGATTATTCAAAATGCAGTTGTTGTATTCACAGTTAAAAAGTTGTATATGACTGAGTTTTAGTCATACAATCTACAACACCATTGAGCAAAGTTCATTTTCATCCAACAATGCCCCCTGTGTCTCTCCCATCTTCCCCAGTCCACTCCATTGCCTACCTTTGTAGAAGACATTTTTTCTTCCTTCCTTCCTTTCTTTCTTTCTTTCTCTTTCTTTCTTTCTTTCTTTCTTTCTTTCTTTCTTTCTTTCTTCCTTTCTTTCTCTTTCTTTCCTTCATTCTTTTTCTTTCTTCCTTTCTTTCTTTCTTCCTTTCTTTCTTTCTCTTTCTTTCTTTCTTTCTTTTCTTTCTTTCTTCCTTTCTTTCTTTCTTCCTTTCTTTCTTTCTCTTTCTTTCTTTCCTTTCTTTCTTTCTTTCTTTCTTCTTTCTTTCTTTCTTTCTTTCTTCTTTCTCTCTTTCTTTTTCTTTCTTTCTAATATTTCTGTTTCTTTCTTTCTATCTTTCTTCTTCCTCTTCCTCTACCTCCTCTTCCATCTTCTTCATCCTCCTTCCTCTTCTTTTTCTTCTTCCTCTTCTATCTCTTCCTCCTCCTCCTCTCCATTTGGATCTTCCTTCTATTCCTCTTCTCTTCTTCCTCTTTCTCCTCTTGTTCTTCTTGCTCTTCTTTTTTCATCCTCTTCTTCCTCTTTCCACTTTCTTCTTTACTCTTCACTCCCTTTCTGTGTCTTTACTTTTTTGACACTATGGTTTGAAATATTGTTGTTTAGGGACCATCATGCTTATAATTTTATCTCCTTTTAGCATCCAGTCCTTGTCCAGAATGATTATTTCAACTATCATTGTCATAATCATTCCTTTTTAACCTAATTGCAACCTTTTGCAATTTGTGGCAAGCATCCTACCATGAACGAATCCTCCTAGCTGTTCTCTATTGACTTTCTTCAAATCTCTTGGCACTTGTTTTAAGTATTTTGCTGGCCACTCATTGGGAACATATATATTTCAAAGTGTGAATTCTACCTGATGTACATAGTCCTTGATTATTAAGAAAGGGGCCCCTTTTAATTTTTAAACCTGAAGTCTTTGGCACCTGACATTAGTATGGTCGTCTCAGTCTTCCTAAGGGAGTTTTATGCTTTAAGGATTGTCTTCCAAACTTATACTTTGAGTCTATGTTTGCTATGACTATTCAAATGTGTTTATTGCAGACAGCAAAATGTTGGTTTTAATTTTCTAATTGATTTTTCCACTCAGTGACTGTTAATTAGATCATTTAGTCTATTGACATTGAAAGAGATTATCCTCATGAAATTTTGTGCCATCGTTTTATAAAAGTTTAGTGTGTTTGTGGGGTTTGTTTTACCTTAAAATACCAGTCTATTTGGAGTCTGTAAATTTCATGAACTGTTTATCCATGTATATCATTATTTCAAACACAAATGTGAGTTTTGCTAAGTGAAGTATTCTTGGTGAGGCATTCATTGTTCAATTTATTCTATCACTACTTTCAGACCTTAAGAGTCACCTGTGAGGGGCCGGGCGGTGGCGCTGGAGGTAAGGTGCCTGCCTTGCCTGCGCTAGCCTAGGACGGACCGCGGTTCGATCCCCCGGCATCCCATATGGTCCCCCAAGAAGCCAGGAGCAACTTCTGAGCGCATAGCCAGGAGTAACCACTGAGCGTCACAGGGTGTGGCCCAAAAACCAAAAAAAAAAAAAAAAAAAAGAGTCACCTGTGATAAATCTGCAGAAAATATTAAAGATGCTCCTTTGTATATATTTCCCCTTTTTATCATGCTGCTTTCAGTGTTTTACTTCTATCTGTGGTTTTCACCATTGTCACTGGGATGTGCCTGGTGGTGTTTTTATTTGGGTCTCTTTTATCTGATATTCTTTGACTGTCCAGGATGTGGGTGAATACATGCACTTTTTCTCTGGGAATGTCTCAACAATGGTGTCTTTGACTGTTGTTTCTTCATAGAAATTTTCTTACTGGATTTTTGGGATTCCCAATGAAGCTTGTACTGTTTATGTTCTATTTCTGCCTGTCATTTATTTTTAGTATATGTATACCTTCTCTTTATTTATTTTAAGACTCTTTTCCATCCTCTTCTGTTCTCTTGAGTTGTGATGCAGCTCATCTTGAGCACACTGATTCTGTGCTGAGCAGCTGTTAGGCTGCTGGTTTGGCCTTTCAATGAGTGTTTAGTTTTATCTAACATGTTTTTCAGTTCTGTCATTTATATTTGAATTTTTATTATTTCTACTTTCATATTCTCTTGGGTCTTATTGCCTGTTTATTTTACGATTTCTTTCAGTGCTTTGAATATCCTCAATGTTCTTCTCTAATGTCCTTATCATGGGGCCAGAGTGGTGGTACAGTTGGTAGGGCATTTAACTTGCAATCAGGGTTCAATGCCAGGCATCCCATATGTTCCACCAACCGCATCAGGGGCTATTCCTGAGTGCAAAGCCAGAAGTAACCCCTGAGCACTACCAAGTGTGATATTCACCAAATCAAAAAATAAACAGTCTGGAGTAATAGTACAGCAGTAGGGCATTTGTCTTGCACACAGATGACCTGGAACAAACCGGGGTTCAATCCCTAGCATTCCATATTGCCTGAACCTGCTAGGAGAGATTTCTAAGCAAAGAGCCAGGAATAACTCCGAACATCACTGGGTGTGGCACCGAAACCAAAAAATAAAATAAAATAAGGTCTTTATCAGAGAAGCTATCTAGGTGGCTATTATTACCAGTTTGTTCTTCAGAACTACCATCCTATTCACTAAATGTTGTTGGTGATGCATTGCTTTGCTATTATGACCTTTGCAATGTGGTGCTATTTTTATGTGTTTTGGTGGAGATCATCATGAAAAGCTCTAAGCCTGCACTTTTTTCAGGCTGCACTGATTTTGGATGAATACATCTCTTCTGTTCTTCTGAGTAACAAAGAGAAAACTGATCTGTACTGTCTGTCTACCTCAGTCTTGGACTGTATTGTTTTGTGGAGTCCTACTAGAATGGCTAGAAGAAGCTTCCTTTTTCTTAATTCTTCTCTTTACCTCAGGATGCATTGATCTAGGGCAGTGATGGCTAACCTTATTGAGACCGAGTGCCCAAACTGCTGCACAAAACTAAAGAATGCCTGGTCCTCTCAATGGCCAGTCCAGACTGTTGCCGGGTGAGCTGCAAAGCAGACACTAGCACACTCGCCTCACTCTGCTCCACATATCTTAATTGCAGTCCTTCCCAAGTGCCAGCTGCAAGGCCTTCGCTGCCACAGCTGGCATGCATACCATAGGATCGCCACCGAGGATCTAGGGTCGCCACCGAGGATCTAGGGTATGAATGACTCTTCTGATTCAAACAATGGGCAGTAATCCCAGTCTATCTCTCCTCGCCAATTAATTGGGACTGTGTCACGTCTATAACTTGGAGTAAGCTCAAAAAGCATCAGTGGAATGAGCCCTCCAACTTGTTGTTATAAAAGTATCTTTGTTTTTTTTAGTGTTTCCTAGGGATTTTAGAATACAATTTATTTTTCTGTTGCAGCCTTTAATAGAAAGATCTAGGATTCTTGCTATGCATTTTAGCACACTGGGGACATTTTTTCTTTTTTATATGTATTATATTTAAACACCTTGATTACATACATTATTGTGTTTGGGTTTCAGTCATGTAAAGAACACCACCCAACACCAGTACAACATTCCCATCACCAATGTCCCAAATTTCTCTCCTCCTCACCCAACCCCCGCCTGTACTCTAGACAGGCTTTCTATTTCCCTCATACATTCTCATTATTAGGATAGTTCTAAATGTAGTTATTTCTCTAACTAAACTCATTCCTGTTTGTGGTGAGCTTCATGAGGTGAGCTTTATCTTCCAGCCCTTCTTTCTTTTGTATTTGAAAATTATTATTGCAAGAATGTCTTTCATTTTTCTTAAAACCCATAGATGAGTGAGACCATTCTGCATTTTTCTCTCTATCTCTGACTTATTTCACTCGGCAAAATAGATTCCATGTACATCCATGTATAGGAAAATTTCATGACTTCATCTCTCCTGACAGCTGCATAATATTCCATTGTGTATATGTACCACAGTTTCTTTAACCATTCATCTGTTGAAGGATATCTTGGTTGTTTCCAGAATCTTGCTATGGTAAATAGTGCTGCAATGAATATAGGTGTAAGGAATGGATTTTTGTATTGTATTTTTGTGTTCCTCAGGTATATTCCTAGGAGTGGTATAGCTGGATTGTATGGGAGCTCGATTTCCAGTTTTTGGAGGAATCTCCATATCGCTTTCTATAAAGGTTGGACTAGACGGAATTCCCACCAGCAGTGGATAAGAATTCCTTTCTCTCCACATCCCCACCAACACTGCATGTTCTCATTCTTTGTGATGTGTGCCATTCTCTGTGGTGTGAGGTGGTACCTCATAGTTGTCTTGATTTGCATCTCCCTGATGGTTAGTGATGTGGAGCATTTTGAACTTTTGTTACTGCTCTGCTTCATGAAGCTGCCATAAAACACCACACCCAGTAAGCTCCAGAAGGCAATACAGCAGAAAAGATCTTCTGAGGGCACATCACCAGAGGTAGAATGTCTTCACCCACAAAGGATAGCGCCAGCAGAGCACAGCTGCCTCACTTCACTTTGTGGCTGTGCACATCTTCTAGCCAATGAACCCCAGAACAACTTGTAAAAAAACAATGCACTACAAGTGTGTAAAATGTGGCAATAACACAGGCCAACAACTGCATAGGGAATGGAAATGGCAGCTCTGATGACCCAAAATGTGTCAACCACCTATTTAGCCTATAAGATAAGGAGTTAGGAAAGAAATTTGGAGGATGTTCATGGTACTCAAAGAAAGCATGAATCAAACTAAATGAATCACAAAAAAGAACCAAGAGGATATAAAAAAATAAATTAGAAAATGCCAAATTGAAATAATGGGACTGAAAAACAGTATGTTTTTTCATGCTTTTCAGTATGTCTTCAACAAAAAAACAGTATGTTTTTCATATGTTTTTCAGTATGTTTTCAACAGTATGATAATCTCACTGAAAAAATTTTCCAACAGAGAAACAGCAGCTGAAGACCAAATCAGTGGGCTGAAAGATGAGATACAAAACAACTCCATACAACAGAAAAAAATTGGAAAAGTGCTTTAAAGAAAACAATCAGACAGTGGAAAAAAATCCTCAAAAATGGCAACAGACGAAAATAGAAGTCTTTGATTAACTCAACATAAACAACATAAGAATAATTGGAGTCCCAGAGACCCAGAAAGAAAATCCCCAGGAAGAATCAACAGTCAAGGAAATCATTGCTGAGAAACTCCCAGAGATAAAGACTGCATTCAACCAAATTCTGTATCCCCAAAGAGTACCAGCTAAAAGAGACCTGAAGAAAAGCACCCCAAGACACATCCAACTTATAGTAATGAGTCCCACAGATAGGTATAGAATACTGAAGACAGTTATATCAAAAAGAGAAATTATGGGGCCAGTGCGGTGGCGCTAGAGGTAAGGTGTCTGCCTTGCCTGCGCTAGCCTGGGACGGACCGCGGTTCAGTCCCCCAGCATTCCATGTGGTCCTCCAAGCCGGGAGCGACTTCTGAGCGCATAACCATGAATCACCGGGTGTGGCCCAAAACACCAAAAAAAAAAAAAAAAAAGAAAATTACATACAAAGGAGCATCCTTAAGATTTACAGCAGACCTGTCACAAGAAACCCTCAAGGCCAGTAGACATTGGTGGGATTTAGTGACAGAACTCAATAAAATGAATCTTTTGCCTAGAATACTGAACTCAGACAGAAGAACTTCAAGGTTTGAAAGAAGTATACATAGCTTCATGGATAAACAACAGCTCAGAAATTTTACAGACCCAAAACCAGCCTAAAAAGTAAACTAAAAGGTCTACTTTAAAACAAGACACACCAGAAACTCATCAATGTCCTACATAAGAATGAGACTAAATTTTATGACAATTATCCCTCTCAATGTCAATTGACTAAATACACCAGTAGACAAAGAGTAGCAAAATGGATCAAAAAGTTCAATCCAAAACTATGCTGCCTACAAGAAACACATCTGAATAATCAGAACAAACTAACTCAAAATCAAAGGTTGGAGGAAAATTATTCAAACAAACAATTCCCTTAAAAAAGCTGGAGTGTCCAAATTAATATCAGATGACACAAATTTTATACTTAAAAAAGTTATAAGGGACTAAGAGGAATATTTTGTAATAATCAAGAGATATGTAAAACAGGAAGAAATCACACTCCTAAACATAATATATGCACCAAATGTGGGACCAGAAAAATAATACAACTGTTGAAGAGTCTAAAAGAAGACATTAATAGCAACACAATAATAGTCTATTTCAATGCCACCCTGTCATCCCTTGATAGGTCAACTAGGCTGAAACCCAACAATAATATGCTAGTTCTGAAGGGAGAAATGGAAGAAAGTTGATGAATATACATATATATACATATATATGGGTCATGCTCCTGGAGAAACCACATGCTGGCCCATAAAATATATCTCCATAAAATCAAGATGATAGAAATTGTACAGACTACCTTCACAGATCAAAATACACTGAATTATAAGTGAATTACAAAGGGACATAGACGAAACACTTTAACACCTAGAAATTAAACAGCTTACTAATAAAATACCATTGGGTCAGAAATGAAATCAGAGAGTAAACCAAAAGATTTTTGGAAACAAATGCAAATGAAGATACAAATTAGCAGAACTTGTGAAACACACAAAAGTGGTACTGAGGAAAATGTATAGCTTTGCAAGGAGACATCAGGAGGGAGGAAGGAGCCTACATAAATAGCATAATGAAACAGCTTCTAAAATTACAAACTGATCTAGGAAATGAAACAAAAATAGATAGGCAACAGGAAATAAAAAAGCTTAGAGCAGAAATCAATTAAGTAGAAATCCAAATAACAATTCAAAAGACAAATGAAAGCAAAAGTTGGTTCTTTGAAAAAAAATCAACAAGATTGATAAACCACTAGCAAAACTCGCAAAGAAAAGGAGTAAGAGAAACTTAATAAACCGGATTAGATATTAAATGGGGGAGATTATTATAAATACTACAGATATTCAAATGGTAATCAGAGACTGCTTTGAAAAACTCTATGCCACAAAACATGAGAACCTGGAAAAAATGAATAAATTATTGGAATTATAATATTTTATGGCTGAATAAGTATAATCTACCATATCTAAACAGAAGCATCATTTTTGAGGATATTAAAATGATGATCAAAAATATTCACAAACAAAAAAAAAAAAGGTCTTGATGGATTCAATGATGAATTTTTTTAAACCTTTCAGGAGAAACTATTACCAATTCTTTTCAGGCCTTTTCAGGAAATTGAAGTAACAGAAATGTGTAAAAGTAAGTAAATAAATAAATAAATATTTTTATAATGCTAACATGACCCTGATGCTGCCAAAAAAAAAACCCACTACAGTCCAATCTCTGATGAACACAGAAGCAAAGATACTAAACAAAATTCTAGCGAATAGGATCCAGTGCCTCATCAAGATGATACATTTTAATGATGTTAATCCTGCCATGAGCAGGGTACATATCTCGATTTTCTTGTGTCCTCTTTTTATTTCTTGAAAAATTTTTGTAGTTTTTTTGTATAAGACTTTTACCTCTTTAGTTAATTTGACTTGAAGATATTTGAATTTATGTGGCACTAATGTGAATGGGATTGTTTCTTTAATATCCATTTCTTCTCTATCATTATTGGTGTATAAGAAAGTTATTGATTTTTGTGTGTTAATTTTATCACCTGCCACTTTGCTATATGAATTTATTGTTTATAGGAACTTTTTGGTAGAGTCATTAGGGTTTTCTAAATATAGTATTATGTCATCTTCAAACATTGAGTGCTTGACTTCTACCTTTCCGATCTGGATGCCCTTGATAATATTTTTCTTGCCTAACTGATATGGCAAGAGCTTCTAACACTGTGTTGAATAGTAATATTGCCTTGTCTTGTACCAGATTTTAGAGAAAAGACTTTTAGTTTTTCACCATTGAGAATAATATTTGCCATTGCCTTGTGGTGAATAGCCTTGACTATATTGAGAAAAGTTTCCTCCATTCCCATCTTGATGAGAGTTTTTTTTTATCATGAATGAGTGTTGGACCTTATCAAATGGTTTCTCTGCATCTATTGATACAACCATATGGTTTTTATATTTTTGTTGTTGATATGGTGTATTATGTTGATTGATTTATGTATGTTAAATTATCCTTGCTGGAAATTGAGCTCTCATATGATCCAGCTATTGCACTCCTAGAGATATAACTTAGGAACACAAAAATGTAAAACAAAAATCCCTTTCTAGTACCTATATTCGTCGCAGAACTAATTACAATAGCCAGGCTCTGGAAACAGACAAGATGTCCTTCAACACATGAATGGCTAAAGAAACTGTGGCACATATACACAATAGAATATTATGCAGCCATAAGAAGAGATGAAGTCATGAAATTTTCCTATACATGGATGTACATGAAAACTATTATGCTGATTAAATAAGTCAGAGGGAGAGGCACAGAATAGTCTCACTTATCTATGGGTTTTAAAAAAATAAAAAAACATTAGCCCAGAGATTTACACTGGTTCACAATATGAAGCTCAACTCAAGGAGAGGTGAGTGCAGTTAGAATACTAACAACTACCATGATGATGTTAATGAGTGAGAAAAGTAGAATACCTGTCTCAAATACAGGAAGGGGTGTGGGTGTCAGTGGAGGGAGATGGTGCGCATTGGTGGTGGGAATGTACTGGTAAAGGAGGATGCTCTTTTAGTGACTGAAACCAAAAAACAATCATGTTTATAATTACGGTGTTTTAGTAAATCCATATAAAAAAAGTACTAACAAAAATCCGCGAAAGTACACCGACCCAGTGGGGCTCAGCTGTGAAAGACTGTGAGTGTGACCTGTCTATGTCTGTCTACTGTCCTCTTGCGTGAAACTCTTGCGAGTGGGGCAAAAAGAGGCTCAGAGGAGCACGGCCTCTCCGCTTCGCTACGCGGCCGTGCACTCTTTCTAAGGAAAGAACTCCATTGCAACAAGAAGGAAAAATCACACTAAGAACGGCGCTATATCACAGAAGCAAACATTTCTCTCTGGACTGTCTTCTCTGTTGCATGCTCGGGCCTAAGATTTGACCCAGTGTGAGGCTTCATCCACGGAGGACTCCCCTCCCTTAGAGGCAAGTCAGCCCATCCAGAAAGGGAGGAGCCAGAGGAGTGTGCTGCCTACATCATATAGACAATGAATACCACCACAACACGTAGAAAAACCCACAATACAAGTGTGACAATGGGGAAACAACGCAGGCCAGCATCAGACATAGAGAATGAAGATGACAATTCTGAGGACCAGATAATGACTGAACAACTAATCAACCTCTCAGATAAGGACTTTAGACTAGCAATATGGAAGGTGCTCAACAGACTCCAAGAAACCATGGATTGAGTTGAACAGAACACTAATAAGAACCAAGAAAATATGAAGGCAGAAATGACAAAACTCCAAACTGAAATAACATGTCAACTAACAGGACTGAAAAAGTCAGTAAACGAAGTGAATGACAAAATGGATAAGCTCTGGGACTGGGTATCAGAAGCTGAGAATAGACTTGGTGCTGTGGAAGATGAGATACATAACAATTCCATACAGCAGGAGAGATTGGACAAAAAACTTAAAGCAAATGAGCAGACAATGGAAAAATTAGTCAAAGAATGGGAACAGACAAAAATAGAAGTCTATGATAAGATCAACAGAAACAACTTAAGAATCATTGGAATCCCAGAGACCCAGGAAGAAAATTTCCAGGAAGAATCAATGGTCAAGAACATCATTAAAGAGAAACTTCCAGAGCTAAAGAATATATGTGATCAAATCCTGCATGCCTGAAGAGTACCAACCAAAAGAGACCCCAGAAAAACCACCCCAAGACACATCCTAGTCACAATGACAAATCCCACAGATAGAGACAGAATTCTGAAAACAGCAAGATCAAAAGGGGAAATCATGTTCAAGCAAGCTTCCCTGAGATTTACAGCAGACCTGTCACCAGAAACGCTCAATGCCAGAAAGCAGTGGTGGGATATTGTGACAAGACTGAATGAAATGAATGCTTCACCCAGAATACTATACCCAGCAAAACTCACTTTCCGGTTTGATGGAAGAATACATGGTTTCACAGACAAAAAACAGCTCAGAAACTTCACAGACACAAAACCAGTCTTAAGAGAAAAACTGAAAGACCTAATCTAAGACAAGACTACCCAAAAGACACACCAAATTTTGAAATAAAGATGGCGTTAAATCCCAGGACAATTCTTTCTCTCAACGTCAATGGACTAAATGCACCAGTTAAGAGACACAGAGTGGCTAAATGGATCAAAAAACTCAATCCAACCTTCTGCTGCCTACAAGAAACGCACCTGAATAGTCAGAACAAACATAGACTCAAAATAAAAGGCTGGAGAAAAGTTATCCAAGCAAACAACACCCATAAAAAAGCTGGAGTGGCCATACTAATATCAGATAATGCAAACTTTATACTCAAGAAGGTTGTAAGGGACAAAGACGGACATTTTATATTAATCAAGGGGTACGTAGAGCAGGAAGAATTCACTCTCCTAAACATATATGCACCGAATGAGGGGCCAGCAAAATATTTAATACAACTGTTGACAAATCTGAAAAATAATATCAACAACAACACAATAATTTTGGGGGACCTTAACACGGCTTTGTCAACACTGGACAGGTCAACCAGACTGAAACCCAACAAGAATATACTAGACCTGAGGAGAGAAATGGAAGAAAGAGGCCTAGTGGATATATATAGGACACTCCATCCCCAGAAACCTGGATACACATTCTTCTCCAATGTACATGGGACATTCTCCAGGATAGACTACATGCTGGCACATAAAACATACCTCCATAAGATCAAGAGGATAGAAATTTTGCAGACTACCTTCGCTGACCACAAGGCTCTGAAATTATTTGTGAACTCCAAAGGGACTCAGAAGAAACACTTTAACACCTGGAAGTTAAACAGCCTCATGCTCAATAACCAGTGGGTCCGAGATGAAATCAAGGAGGAAATCAAAAGGTTCCTGGAAACAAATGACAATAAAGACACAAACTCTCAGAACTTATGGGACACAGCAAAAGCAGTACTGAGAGGAAAATTTATAGCTTTGCAAGCACACATCAGGAAGGAAGAAGGAGCCTACCTGAGTAGCTTAATGACACAGCTAATAGAACTAGAAAATGCTCAACAAAAGGACCCAAGAATAGGAAGACAGAAGGAAATAACAAAGCTGAGAGCAGAAATCAACGAAGTGGAAACTCAAAAAACAATCCGAAAGATCAATGAAAGCAGAAGTTGGTTCTTTGAAAAAATAAACAAGATCGATAGACCACTGGCAAACCTAACAAAGAAAGAGAGAGAGAGAAACTTGATAACTCGTATCAGGAATGAAAAAGGAGAGATCACTACTGATATGACAGAGATTCAAAGGGTAATCAGAAACTACTTTGAAAAACTCTACGCCACTAAAAATGAGAACCTGGAAGAAATGGATAAATTCTTGGACTCTTATAATCTTCCACGGTTGAAGGAAGAGGATGTAGCATATCTAAACACCCCCATCACCATTGATGAAATTAAAACAGTAATCAAATGTCTGCCGAAAAACAAAAGCCCAGGTCCAGATGGATTCACTAATGAATTCTATCAAACTTTCCAAGAGGAACTACTGCCAATCTTGGCAAGACTCTTTCATGAAATTGAACAAACAGAAACACTTCCAAATAGCTTTTATGAAGCCAACATCACCTTGATACCTAAACCAGACAGAGATGCTACCAAAAAAGAAAATTACAGACCAATATCACTGATGAATGCAGATGCAAAGATCCTCAACAAAATCCTGGCAAATAGGATTCAATGCCTCGTTAAGAAGATCATCCACTACGATCAAGTAGGTTTCATCCCAGGAATGCAAGGCTGGTTTAACATCCGTAAATCTATCAACATAATACACAACATCAATAACAAGAAAAATAAAAACCACATGATCATATCAATAGATGCAGAGAAAGCATTTGATAAGGTCCAACACCCATTCTTGATCAAAACTCTCAGCAAGATGGGAATGGAGGGAACCTTTCTCAATATAGTGAAGGCCATCTACCACAAGCCAGTGGCAAATATTATCCTCAATGGAGAAAAAATGAAAGCCTTCCCTCTAAATTCTGGCACAAGACAAGGCTGTCCTCTCTCACCACTCCTATTCAACATAGCACTGGAAGTACTTGCTATAGCGATTAGGCAAGAAAAGGATATCAAGGGAATCCAGATAGGAAAGGAAGAAGTCAAGCTCTCACTGTTTGCAGATGACATGATGCTCTACTTAGATAACCCTAAAGACTCTATTAAAAAAGCTTCTAGAAACAATAGACTCATATAGCAAGGTGGCAGGCTACAAAATTAACACACAAAAATCAATGGCCTTTCTATATACCAATAGTAATAAGGATGAAATGGACATTAAGAAAACAACCCCATTCACAATAGTACCACACAAACTCAAATATCTTGGAATCAACTTGACTAAATATGTGAAGGACCTATACAAAGAAAACTATAAAACTCTGCTCCAAGAAATAAGAGAGGACACACGGAAATGGAAACGCATACCCTGCTCATGGATTGGCAGGATTAACATCATCAAAATGTCAATACTCCCCAAGGCATTATACAGATTTAATGCCATCCCTCTAAAGATACCCATGACATTCTTCAAAGAAGTGGATCAGACACTTTTGAAATTCATTTGGAACAATAAACACCCTCGAATAGCTAAAGCAATCATTGGGAAAAAGAATATGGGAGGAATTACTTTTCCCAACTTTAAACTGTACTACAAAGCAACAGTTATCAAAACAGCATGGTATTGGAATAAGGATAGGTCCTCAGATCAGTGGAATAGGCTTGAATACTCAGAAAATGTTCCCCAGAGATACAACCATCTAATTTTTGATAAAGGAGCAAGAAATCCAAAATGGAGCAGGGAAAGCCTCTTCAACAAGTGGTGTTGGCACAATTGGATAGCCACTTGCAAAAAATTAAACTTAGACCCCCCAGCTAACATCATGTACAAAGGTAAAATCCAAATGGATTAAAGACCTCGATATCAGCCCCAAAACCATAAGATATATAGAACAGCACATAGGCAAAACACTCCAGGACATTACAGGCATCTTCAAGGAGGAAACTGCACTCTCCAAGCAAGTGAAAGCAGAGATTAACAGATGGGAATATATTAAGCTGAGAAGCTTCTGCACCTCAAAGGAAATAGTGCCCAGGATACAAGAGCCACCCACTGAGTGGGAGAAACTATTCACCCAATACCCAACAGATAAGGGGCTAATCTCCAAAATATACAAGGCACTGACAGAACTTTACAAGAAAAAAACATCTAACCCCATCAAAAAATGGGGAGAAGAAATGAACAGACACTTTGACAAAGAAGAAATACGCATGGCCAAAAGACACATGAAAAAATGTTCCACATCACTAATCATCAGGGAGATGCAAATCAAAACAATGATGAGATACCACCTCACACCCCAGAGAATGGCACACATCACAAAGAATGAGAATAAACAGTGTTGGCGGGGATGTGGAGAGAAAGGAACTCTTATCCACTGCTGGTGGGAATGTTGTCTAGTTCAACCTTTATGGAAAGCGATATGGAGATTCCTCCAAAAACTGGAAATCGAGCTCCCATACGATCCAGCTATACCACTCCTAGGAATATACCCTAGGAACACAAAAATACAATACAAAAACCCCTTCCTTACACCTATATTCATTGCAGCTCTATTCACCATAGCAAGACTCTGGAAACAACCAAGATGCCCTTCAACAGACGAATGGCTAAAGAAACTGTGGTACATATACACAATGGAATATTATGCAGCTGTCAGGAGAGATGAAGTCATGAAATTTTCCTATACATGGATGTACATGGAATCTATTATGCTGAGTGAAATAAGTCAGAGAGAGAGAGAAAAACGCAGAATGGTCTCACTCATCTATGGGTTTTAAGAAAAATGAAAGACACCCTTGTAATAATAATTTTCAGACACAAAAGAGAAAAGAGCTGGAAGTTCCAGCTCACCTCAGGAAGCTCACCACAACGAGTGATGAGTTTAGTTAGAGAAATAACTACATTTTTAACTGTCCTAATATTGAGAATGTATGAGGGAAATGTAGAGCCTGTTTAGGGTACAGGCGGGGGTTGGGTGGGGAGGAGGGAGATTTGGGACTTGGGTGATGGGAATGTTGCACTGGTGATGGGTGGTGTTCCTTTTATGACTGAAACCCAAACACAATCATGTATGTAATCAAGGTGTTTAAATAAAAAAAAATTATGCATTAAAAAAAAAAGTACTAACAAACATTGACAAAGTTAAGTTTAAAAAACTATCAAAAATTAGGAGAGGAAATTAAAAATATGTGATTTCATCTTTATAGTTTATTCAATAATAATTTATTCATAAAAATTTTGTACCTTATTGTTTACTGCTAGAGTTAAATGTAGGGAAGTTTTAGCAGGCAGCACGAGGAGCAGCATGGCTTTATGCTGCGGGCATTTTGGCCAAACGTAGGGGAAGATGAGGGCTTTGGATGCCCCCCACAGCCTTCTCTCTCCTTCCTCCCAGACCTCAGAGGTATCCCTGGCCACCTGCCCTGGGTGCCAGCAAGATGGGTGCCGGGGAGGAGTTTAAAGGGAACCCCAGGCTTCCCCCAGCCCGCACCCTGCACCAGAGGGCATGCATGAGGAAGTCATTGGCAACTTTCCTTCCCACTAGTACCCATTCTCAAACCACGTGAGGGCAATAGGTCCCATGCGTAAAGTTTATATAGATTTATAAGATAACATAGAGTTTTATTCACTTTGCATTATACAGAATGTAATATGCTGTCCTTCCCCCTTTTGTGTCACCACCTTTAGGCGAATATCTAATACTTTACCAACTTATTCCACCACCTATTACTCCACATTTAACCCTTTTTACCACCAGTTCTTGGCTCTTCACAAGCAGATCATTATACTTACTCAAGTCAGCTGCCAAATAGCTCCAAAGTGTAAAAACAGAGTCTCAGTCTTAGAAGAAACCAAAACTCTGCTGCTATTGATCTACTTTCAGTGGCCTCCTTTCTTCCACCTCCCTTCATTCTGTACATGTGCTTGCTACCTTATTTGGTTTCTGAGATGTCCCTACTCAAAGACATTTCCTGATATGAGACTTCTGGGAGCAGTTTTGAAGACTCCAGAAGGCCAACTCATAAACCAAACTCGTGTCCCAGTCTTAACACTCCCCAGAATATTTCCAAAGAGATAAAAGGGGCATGAATATCTCCCTTGAGTATCTTAAGTGTATTACCTTAACAGCTATAGCTCTTATTGAAAAGTCTCTTATTTAGTGACAATTTCACACATTGTTTGTTTTTGTTTTGAGATATGTTCAATAGCAAATTCTGTTAGAAGAGCCCTCTATTTAGATTTCATGTTAGAGCCAAGTTACTGGGATTGCTGGACTTGTTCCCTCAGCTCCCATATGCACAAATAATACCTTGTGGCATTGTCCCCCTTTTACATTGGCACATTAAAATGGGAAAATATTACATATGCGAACAAGTTCTTATCTAGTAGAAATGGGAACACAAATTTTGTAATGCAAAATGTACCTCCTGAACATAGTCATAATGACTTGGCTCAGGCCTTATAGGAACAAGGCTGCCCTCTCTCACCACTTCTATTCAACATAATGCTTTAAATACTTGCCATAGCATTTAGACAAGAAAAATATATCAAGGGCATCCATATAGCAAAGAAAAGATTCAAGCTCTCACTATTTGCAGATGATATGATACTACATTTAGAAGACCCTAAAGAACTACCAAAAAGTTTCTAGAAAAAATAGATTCATATAGAAAAAATGGCAGTCTACTAAATAAACACAAGAAAAATCAATGGCCTTTTTATACACCAATAATGATAGAAATGAAATGGACATTCAAAAACCTATCCCATTTACAATGTTGCCACACAAACTCAAATATCTTGGAGTCAAGTTAACTAAAGAGGTGAGGGAATTATACAAAGAAACTACAAAACACTGCTTCAAGAAATAAAAGAAGACAAAAGGAAATGAAGACACATACCCTGGTTTCATGAGTTTGGAGTATTAACATAAAAATGCCTATACTTTCCAAAGCATTGTACAGATTTAATGCTAAGAATACCCATGACATTTTTCAAAGAAGTGGGTCAAACTCTCCTGAAATTCATTTGGAACAATAAACTCCCATAAATAGCTAGAGAAACTCTTAGTAAAAAGAAGATGAGAGGCATCACTTTCCCCAACTAAAATTTTACTACAAAGCAATAGTCATTAAAATAGCATAGTATTGGAATAGAGTCAGACCCTCATATGAATGGAATAGACTTGAGTATTGAGAGAATTTCCTGATACAATCAATAAATCTTTAATAAAGGGGCAAGAAACGCAAAATGGAGCAAGGAAAACCTCTTCAAGAAGTATTGTTGGAACAACTGGTCAGCCACATGCAAAAAGCGAACTTAGACTTCCATCTAACATCATGAACAAAAGTCAAATCCAAATTGATTAAATACCTTGATATAAGACTAAAATCATAAAGTATATAGAAGAACATATAGATAAATCATTCCATGCATTTAAACTAAAAGCATCTTCAAGGAGGAAACTCTCCAAACAAGTGGAAGCAGAGATAAACAAATGGGTCTATATTAAGCTGAGAAGTTTCTTCATCTCAATGTGTGAGTGTATACTTATGTGTGAGTGTGCAGAAATATGTACTCATATACAAGTGTGCACATATTGCATGTGGGGTGAATATTACACTTCCTCCAAAGAACCATTTATCAGTGCTCAAGTGAATATCTTGGCACTTTTGAAAAGTGACGTTTTTCTTTTATTATATGGACCATAAATTCTTTGATAGTTTTTATGATTTTTCTATATGATTTCTCTTTTAGCATAGAAGGCATAACTCTCATTGAAAAATTTCTATTTATAGTTTTTTATCACTCTATATGGGGTTTCAAGTTAGATAATTTCTAATTAAATCTCTTTTCCATGGACCTTATTCATATTTAATAATATTTTTTCTAGTTTAGTCTGGTTTAAATCAAATCAATATTACTGACCTACCAGAAACCAGGAAAATAAAATAAATTATATGCATGGAAATATTACCTAATAATAATAATAAAGTGATCCAGAGTCTGTCCCGCACACACCAAATATCCAGCCCTGCAGCGCCTGGGCAACAAGCGCTCTCACACTGAAGCTGGTTCTCTGTGATTTTCTGATATGGGACTGCATGCCTGCTCCAGTGGCAGAGCTCAGCTGCAGCCCACTCACATCCCAAACTACAATATTTACTCTGCCACTCTTTTGAGAACATGTAGACTCCAGTTTGGAAGATCACAATAACTTGTGACTCTAAAGAAATGACATGAACAGATGCAGTCCCTATTATGTCAAAAGTAAAGCTTTTGTATATACCTGGTAAGAGATTTGTAAAATTCAGCTCCTTTCAACCTTGGGTGCTGGTGAATTTCATGCCAGATTAATGGGATATTATATAGTTATAACACTAAAGATGCCAGAGAACACAGGCATGTTTTGTCACAGGAATATAGCCTGTTGGTTTTTTTTAATTTGTCCCAGCAGCCAAATCTTCATGATCCTCTGTGCTGTATTGACTATCCAGAATAAGCATCTATAGTCCCAGAAAATTCCCAGGCATCATCAGAGTTCTTTTCCTTGGGTACCAGATTCACCTCATATCTTTCCACATATCTGGTAAAATTCTAGAATCTCATGCCCCAGGCCTGATTCTAGATCCCACATGGGATGCCACAAACTTAGGGGTTTGTGAGGGGGTTCTTTTTTTTTTTCACTTTTTTCTTTTTCACCACTCAGACTGCATCCTCTCCCTCTACCCTTTTCGGAGAAAAGGAAGAACTATCATCAATAGCAAGAGGCAGTCGCAGAAGCGAAACCTAGAGCCAGCTTCATGCTCAGGACAGGATGCTCTGGCTCCTCCTCGTGGCTTCGGGTGCTACAATCATAGAAACTTCTCTAGTCACATACTATAGAAATGATCCCTGAAAGTATAGTCTTGGGTTCATGAGTTTTAACACAGGCATAAGAGCAAATGCAGTTCCACCCTCCAATTCCATCTCTGCTTCCACTGGTTAGCCATCATAATGGGCAGGACCAAAACAGGGAACCTCATTTTGTTTTTGTTTTGTTTTGTTTTTTTAATTTATTTTATTTGTTAAATTTTCTTTATTTAAACACCATGATTACAAAAATGATTGTAGTTGTATGATTACAGTTATGTAAAGAATACCCCCCTTCACCAGTGCAAGATTTCCACCACCAGTTTCCCAGATCTCCCTCCTCCCCTCCCTCTAGACAGGCTTTCTACTTCCCTCATTCATTCACATTGTTATGATAGTTCTCAGTGTAGATATTTCTCTAACTGCACTCATCACTCTATGTGGTGAGCTTTATGTCATGAGCTGCACCTACCAGCCCTCATCTCTCTTGTCTCTGATATACTGCTAAAATGTCTTTCATTTTTCTTAAAACCCATAGATAATGAAACTATTCTGCATCTTTCTCTCTCCCTCTGACTTATTTCACACAGCATAATAGATTCCATGTACATTCATGTATAGAAAAATTTCATGACTTCATCTCTCCTGATGGCTGCATAATATTCCATTGTGTATATGTAACACAGTTTCTTTAGCCACTCATCTGTTGAAGGACATCTTGGTTGTTTCCAGAGTCTGGCTATTGTAAATAGTGCTGCAATAAATATAGGTGTGAGGAAGAGATTTTTGTATTGGATTTTTGTGTTCCTTGGGTATATTCCTAGGAGTGGTATAGCTGGATCGTATGGGAGCTCAGTTTCCAGTTTTTGGAGGAATCTCCATATTGTTTTCTATAAAGGTTGGACTAGATGGCATTCCAACCAGCAGTGAAAAAGAGTTCCTTTCTCTCCACATCCCCACCAGCACTGCTTGTTTTCCTTCTTTGTGATGTGTGCCAATCTCAGTGGCATAAGGTGGTACCTCATAGTTGTTTTGATTTGCATCTCCCTGACGATTAGTGATGTTGAGCATCTTTTGATGTGCCTTTTGGCTATTTGCATTTCTTCTTTTACAAAATGTTCATTTCTTCTCTCCTTTTTTTCATGGTGTTAGATTTTTTTTCTTGTATAGTTCAGTCAATAACTTGTATGTTTTGGATATTAGTCCTTTATCTGATGGGTATTGGGTGAATAATTTCTCCCACTCAGTGGGTGGCTTTTGTATTCTGGGCATTATCTCCTTTGAGGTGCAGAAGCTTCTCAGCTTAAAATAGTCCCATCTCTGCTTCCACTTGTTTGGAGAGTGCTGTTTCCTCCTTAAAGATGCCTTTAGTCTCAATGTCATGAAGGGAACCTCATTTTGTACAGCCCTTTGGTTTTGTGGTTTTCATCTGTTGATTCTGCCTTTGGTTTCATTCATTGGTGTCTGGAAACTAGTACAAACTACTTGTGGCTCACTCTGGAATGTGGCTTAGTAAACACAAATCACATCATAAATGTCAATATAGTAAGTATCCATTCTTCAATGTTCTAGAAAAATTGCCATAAAAATCTCATTACCAATTTCTTTATTACTCTTTTTTATTTCTTTATTTAAACACTATGATTACACACATAATTGTAGTTGGGTGTCAGTCATAACAAGAACACCCCCTTCATCGTGCAACCTTTCAATCACCAATGCCCACATCTCTTCCCTCCCCAACCTTCCACCTGTATTTGAGACAGGCTTTCTACATTCCTCACTCACTGAAAATGTTATGATAGTTCTCAGAATAATTATTTATTTAATGCACTCACCACTATTTGTGGTGAGCTTCATATCTTGAGCCGTTTTTTTTTTGGACCTCGTCTCTGGGGATTATTTTAATGTCTTTAGTTTTTCTTAAAATCTATAGATGAGGGCCTGGAGAGATAGCACAGTGGTGTTTGCCTTTCAAGCAGCCAATCCAGGACCAAAGGTGGTTGGTTGGAATCCCGGTGTCCCATATGGTCCCCTGTGCCTTCCAGGAGCTATTTCTGAGCAGAAAGCCAGGAGTAACCCCTGAGCACCGCCAGGTGTAGCCCAAAAGCCAAAAAAAAAAATTCTATAGATGAGTGAGATTGTTCTGTCTCTATCTCTAATTTCACTCAAAATAATAGATTGTATGTATTTCCATGTATAAGAAATAGTCATGATTTCATTTCCTCTTTTTTTATTAATATCTTTATTTAAATACCTGATAACGAATATGATTGTGGTTGGGTTTCAGTCATGTAAAGAACACCCCCCTACACCAGTTCAACACTCTCATCTCCTATTGTATTCTCTGCTTATCCTAATTGCCCTGTCTTCATTGTATTTTTTGTTTTATGACACTTTCTTCCTTGAAGATCTTTTATTCTACCTTGCAGTTCAAAACGCTTTCTCTTAAAATGTCCAATCTAAGATCAGAATATGATTCTCAAGTTTTCAGCGTGGTGTTTTTTGTTGCTTTCTAGAACTTATATCTAGCTTTTAAAGAATAATCTACTTCTTCAATGTTCTAATGCATCAAATCATGATTTTAGTCCTGTTATTTTTAAATTTTAAAATTTTTGAATTTTTTATTTTATCTTTTTCAAATGAATCTGTTGTTTAAATTCTTACTAAGTTTGTCACTAAGTTTTTATTCAATTAATTTTTAAATTCTTTTAAAATTCTTAATAATGCTCTGACACCAACAATTGCCAGCTTTGATATGACATCCTGACAATGAAAAAATGGCAACAACTTGGTCCAAGAGCAAGTTGTCTTACCTCACCACCTAATAATAAGATAAAATCAGAAGACATGTAATTCTTTCATCTGTGCAAAAGCCAAGATCATTTACTTCAAAAAACTGTGACAACCATGACTGTGCAGAACTTATACTGGGACCAATAAAAAAGACCCTAGTCTAGGCTTTGGCCTATAATCTGTACAACAACCAAGATCTCTAAATTCAGAGGTCTGACTGAGACAACTGCAAATTAGCAGATCTTCTGGAAACATAATGAAAGACTTTATCCTAGGCTTTGTCCTAGGATTGGTGCAAAAACCAAGACCACCAACTACAGAAGAATGATTAAAACAAAAGTGGTGGAACAGAACTTCTAGAACCATAAAGAAAGACTTCATCCTAGGCTCCATCCTATCACCTGTGCAAATACCAAGATCTCTAGTTACAGAGGCCAGATTTTATCATCCATACTGAGCAGAAATTTTCCAGACATCACAAATGACTTAGGGGAAAGAATAAGAGCATGTATGGAGCCTATAGAAATTCCCAGGACAGTATACTTCCAGGGTGGAAAAAAACTTATATCTCTTAGGCCAAGAGAAGAGGCTTTTGTAATCTCCCAAATATTAAGTGTGCCTCTGAAAAAAAAGCACAAATTAATTTTTTGTTGTTGTTGTTGCTTCTTCTTGTTTTTTCCCTTCCTTCTCTTAAATTGATATTTGTAGTCTCTAGAAGGACTTCTTCAGGTCTTTTTTACTTGATTGACGTTTGGCCCCCTTTTTTTCTTTCCTTCTAATAAAATCACATAATATGAACCATCTTGTTCTGCCTCACAAATTGAGGGAGAAATAATAGAAAGGTACCAAAACCAGTCGTATGAACATCGAGTAGAAAAAAAAATTATCAGACTTAAACACCAAATCTAAAGCCAAACACAACATAATCGATACCCAATCTACAACAAGCAAGACACAGAGGGGACCACTTATACTAGCAGCCCAGGGAGCAAAGAAAGAGGATATGGGATGCATGCTGAAACAGGGGTGGAGGGAGGACAACATTGGTGGTGGGAATGCCCTGATTCAATGACACTATGCACCTAAAATATTACTGTGAAAGATTTGTAATCCACATTGGTCAAAATAAAAATTATTTTTTAAAAAATCTCAGAACACAGCAAAAAAAATATATGAATGCGGCCATGAAGCAAAGTTGTTGTGCACTTCTTACAGAACACGAACCCCATCATAACACTGAATAAGAATCACAATTCGAGTGTGGCAATGGAGAAACAAGGCAGGACAACAGCATGCATAGAGAATGAAAATGGTGGCTCTGATGACCCAAACAAATGCCAATCATATAATTAACCTCTCAGATAAGGAGTTTAGAATAGAAATATGGAGGATGTTCATAGAAATCAAAGAAAACATAGATCGATCTAAACAGACTACAAATATAGAAATTAGAAAACTTCAAACTGAAATAACGGGACTGAAAAATGCAGTAGAGGAATTGAAAAACTCTATCGAAAGGCTCTTCAATAGAGTAACAGCAGCTGAAGACAGAATTAGTGAGCTGGAAGATGAGATGCATAATAACACCATACAGCAGAAGAGATTGGAAAAGAACCTCAAAGCAAATGATCAGACAATAAAAAATTACTCAAAAAATTTGAAAACAGAAACAATATAAGAATCATTGGAGTCCCAGAAACTCAGGAAGAAAATCCCCAAGAAAAATCAATAGTCAAGAACATCATTATAGAGAAACTCCCAGAGATAAAGACTGCATGCAACGAAATCCTGCATGCCAAAAGAGTACAAGCTAAAAGAGACCCAAATAAAAGCACCCCAAAACACATTATAATCACAAGGATGAATTCCACAGACAGGGATAGAATGCTGAAAGCAGCAAGATCAAAAAGGGAAATTATATTCAAAGGAGCATCCTTAAGATTTACAGCAGAGTTGTCACAAGAAACCATCAAGGCCAGAAGGCAGTGGTGGGATATAATGACAAAACTCAATGAAATGAATGTTTCACCTAAAATACTACACCCAGCCAGACTCACTTTCAGGTTTGAAGGAAGTACACATGACTTCACAGATAAACAACAGATCAGAAGCTTTACAGACTCAAAACCAGCCCTAAAAGAAAAGCTGAAAAGTCTACTTTAAGGAAAGAAAGACCAACAGATGCACAAATGTCTACACAAAATTGACACTAAATCCCATGATAATTATCTCTCTCAACATCAATGGACTAAATGCACCTGTTAAGAGACACAGAGTGGCAAAATGGATCATAAAGTTGAATCCAACGTTCTGCTATTACAAGAAACACATTTGAATAATCAAAACCAGCATTGACTCAAAATAAAAGGCTGGAGAAAAATTATCCAAGCAAACAAAAACACTTAAAAAGCTGGAGTGGCCATATTAGTATCAGATAAGACAAACTTTATTATTTTTTATAAATTTATTTAAACACCTTAATTACATACATGATTGTGTTTGGGTTTCAGTCATGTAAAGAACACCACACATAACCAGTGCAACATTCCCATCACCAATGTCCCAAGTCTCCCTTCGCGCCAACCGACCCCCGCCTGTACTCTAGACAGGCTCTCCATTTTCCTCATACATTCTCATTATTAGGACAGTTCAAAATGTAGTTATTTCCCTAACTAAACTCATCACTCTTTGTGGTGAGCTTCCTGAGGTGAGCTGGAACTTCCAGCTCTTTTCTCTTTTGTGTCTGAAAATTATTATTACAAGGGTGTCTTTCATTTTTCTTAAAACCCATAGATGAGTGAGACCATTCTGCGTTTTTTTCTCTCTCTCTGACTTATTTCACTCAGCATAATAGATTCCGTGTACATCCATGTATAGGAAAATTTCATGACTTCATCTCTCCTGACAGCTGCATAATAATCCATTGTGTATATGTACCACAGTTTCTTTAGCCATTCGTCTGTTGAAGGGCATCTTGGTTGTTTCCAGAGTCTTGCTATGGTAAATAGTGCTGCAATGAATATAGGTGTAAGGAAGGGGTTTTTGTATTGTATTTTTGTGTTCCTCAGGTATATTCCTAGGAGTGGTATAGCTGGATCGTATGGGAGCTCGATTTCCAGTTTTTGGAGGAATCTCCATATCGCTTTCCATAAAGGTTGAACTAGACGGCATTCCCACCAGCAGTGGATAAGAGTTCCTTTCTCACCACATCCCCGCCAACACTGCTGATTGTCATTCTTTGTGATGTGTGCCATTCTCTGGGGTGTGAGGTGGTATCTCATAGTTGTTTTGATTTGCATCTCCCTGATGATTAGTGATGTGGAACATTTTTTCATGTGTCTTTTGGCCATGTGTATTTCTTCTTTGTCAAAGTGTCTGTTCATTTCTTCTCCCCATTTTTTGATAGGGTTAGATGTTTTTCTCTTGTAGAGTTCTGTCAGTGCCTTGTATATTTTGGAGATTAGCCCCTTATCTGATGGGTATTGGGTGAATAGTTTCTCCCACTCAGTGGGTGGCTCTTGTATCCTGGGCACTATTTCCTTTGAGGTGCAGAAGCTTCTCAGCTTAATATATTCCCATCTGTTAATCTCTGCTTTCACTTGCTTGGAGAGTGCAGTTTCCTCCTTGAAGATGCCTGTAATGTCCTGGAGTGTTTTGCCTATGTGCTGCTCTATATATCTTATGGTTTGGGGACTGATATCGAGGTCTTTAATTCATTTGGATTTTACCTTCGTACATGATGTTAGCTGGGGGTCTAAGTTCAATTTTTTGAAAGTGGCTATCCAATTGTGCCAACACCACTTGTTGAAGAGGCTTTCCCTGCTCCATTTAGTATTTCCTGCTCCTTTATCAAAAATTAGGTGGTTGTATGTCTGGGGAACATTTTCTGAGTATTCAAGCCTATTCCACTGATCTGAGGACCTATCCTTATTCCAATACCATGCTGTTTTGATAACTGTTGCTTTGTAGTACAGTTTAAAGTTGGGGAAAGTAATTCCTCCCATATTCTTTTTCCCAATGATTGCTTTAGCTATTCGAGGGTGTTTATTGTTCCAAATGAATTTCAAAAGTGTCTGATCCACTTCTTTGAAGAATGTCATGGGTATCTTTAGAGGGATGGCATTAAATCTGTATAATGCCTTGGGGAGTATTGCCATTTTGATGATGTTAATTTTGCCAATCCATGAGCAGGGTATGCGTTTCCATTTCCGTGTGTCCTCTCTTATTTCTTGGAGCAGAGTTTTATAGTTTTCTTTGTATAGGTCCTTCACATATTTAGTCAAGTTGATTCCAAGATATTTGAGTTTGTGTGGTACTATTGTGAATGGGGTTGTTTTCTTAATGTCCATTTCATCCTTATTAGTATTGGTGTATAGAAAGGCCATTGATTTTTGTGTGTTAATTTTGTAGCCTGCCACCTTGCTATATGAGTCTATTGTTTCTAGAAGCTTTTTGATAGAGTCTTTAGGGTTTTCTAAGTAGAGTATCATGTCATCTGCAAACAGTGAGAGCTTGACTTCTTCCTTTCCTATCTGGATTCCCTTGATATCCTTTTCTTGCCTAATCGCTATAGCAAGTACTTCCAGTGCTATGTTGAATAGGAGTGGTGAGAGAGGACAGCCTTGTCTTGTGCCAGAATTTAGAGGGAAGGCTTTCAGTTTTTCTCCATTGAGGATAATATTTGCCACTGGCTTGTGGTAGATGGCCTTCACTATATAAAGAACGGTTCCCTCCATTCCCATCTTGCTGAGAGTTTTGATCAAGAATGGGTGTTGGACCTTATCAAATGCTTTCTCTGCATCTATTGATATGATCATGTGGTTTTTATTTTTCTTGTTATTGATGTTGTGTATTATGTTGATAGATTTACGGATGTTAAACCAGCCTTGCATTCCTGGGATGAAACCTACTTGATCGTAGTGGATGATCTTTTTAACGAGGCATTGAATCCTATTTGCCAGGAATTTGTTGAGGATCTTTACATCTGCATTCATCAGTGATATTGGTCTGTAATTTTCTTTTTTGGTAGCGTCTCTGTCTGGTTTAGGTATCAAGGTGACGTTGGCTTCATAAAAGCTATTTGGAAGTGTTTCTGTTTGTTCAATTTCATGAAAGAGTCTTGCCAAGATAGGCAGTAGTTCCTTTTGTAAAGTTTGATAGAATTCATTAGTGAATCCATCTGGACCTGGGCTTTTGTTTTTCGGCAGACATTTGATTACTGTTTTAATTTCATCAATGATGATGGGGGTGTTTAGATATGCTACATCCTCTTCTTTCAACCATGGAAGATTATAAGAGTCCAAGAATTTATCCATTTCTTCCAGGTTCTCATTTTTAGTGGCATAGAGTTTTTCAAAGTAGTTTCTGATTACCCTTTGAATCTCTGTCATATCAGTAGTGATCTCTCTTTTTTCATTCCTGATACGAGTTATCAAGTTTCTCTCTCTCTCTTTCTTTGTTAGGTTTGCCAGTGGTCTATCAATCTTGTTTATTTTTTCAAAGAACCAACTTCCGCTTTCGTTGATCTTTCAGATTGTTTTTTGAGTTTCCACTTCGTTGATTTCTGCTCTCAGCTTTGTTATTTCCTTTTGTCTTCCTATTCTTGGGTCCTTTTGTTGAGCATTTTCTAATTCTATTAGCTGTGTCATTAAGCTACTTAGGTTAGCTCCTTCTTCCTTCCTGATGTGTGCTTGCAAAGCTATAAATTTTCCTCTCAGTACTGCTTTTGCTGTGTCCCATAAGTTCTGATAGTTTGTGACTTTATTGTCATTTGCTTCCAGGAACCTTTTGATTTCCTCCTTGATTTCATCTTGGACCCACTGGTTATTGAGCATGAGGCTGTTTAACTTCCAGGTGTTAAAGTGTTTCTTCTGAGTCCCTTTGGAGTTCACAAATAATTTCAGAGCCTTGTGGTCAGCGAAGGTAGTCTGCAAAATTTCTATCCTCTTGATCTTATGGAGGTATGTTTTATGTGCCAGCATGTAGTCTATCCTGGAGAATGTCCCATGTACATTGGAGAAGCATGTGTATCCAGGTTTCTGGTGATGGAGTGTCCTATATATCCACTACACCTCTTTCTTCCATTTGTCTCCTCAGGTCTAGTATATTCTTGTTGGGTTTCAGTCTGGTTGACCTATCCAGTGTTGACAAAGCCGTGTTAAGGTCCCCCACAATTATTGTGTTGTTGATATTATTTTTCAGATTTGTCAACAGTTGTATTAAATATTGTGCTGGCCCCTCATTTGGTGCATATATGTTTAGGAGAGTGAATTCTTCCTGCTCTACAACCCCCTTGATTAATATAAAATGTCCATCTTTGTCCCTTACAACCTTCCTGAGTATAAAGTTTGCATTATCTGATATTAGTATGGCCACTCCACCTTTTCTATGGGTGTTTTTTGCTTGGATAATTTTTCTCCAGCCTTTTATTTTGAGTCTATGTTTGTTCTGACTATTCAGGTGCGTTTCTTGTAGGCACCAGAAGGTTGGATTGAGTTTTTTGATCCATTTAGCCACTCTGTGTCTCTTAACTGGTGCATTTAGTCCATTGACGTTGAGAGAAAGAATTGTCCTGGGATTTAACGCAATCTTTATTTCAAAATTTGGTGTGTCTTTTGGGTAGTCTTGTCTTAGATTAGGTCTTTCAGTTTTTCTCTTAAGACTGGTTTTGTGTCTGTGAAGTTTCTGAGCTGTTTTTTGTCTGTGAAACCATGTATTCTTCCATCAAACCGGAAAGTGAGTTTTCTGGGTATAGTATTCTGGGTGAAGCATTCATTTCATTCAGTCTTGTCACAATATCCCACCACTGCTTTCTGGCATTGAGTGTTTCTGGTGACAGGTCTGCTGTAAACCTCAGGGAAGCTTGCTTGAACGTGATTTCTCCTTTTGATCTTGCTGTTTTCAGAATTCTGTCTCTATCTGTGGGATTTGTCATTGTGACTAGGATGTGTCTTGGGGTGGTGTTTCTGGGGTCTCTTTTGGTTGGTACTCTTCGGGCATGCAGGATTTGATCACATATATTCTTTAGCTCTGGAAGTTTCTCTTTAATGATGTTCTTGACCATTGATTCTTCCTTGAAATTTTCTTTCTGGGTCTCTGAGACTCCAATGATTCTTAAGTTGTTTCTGTTGATCTTATCATAGACTTCTATTTTCATCTGTTCCCATTCTTTGACTAATTTTTCCATTGTCTTCTCATTTGCTTTAAGTTTTTTGTCCAATCTCTCCTGCTGTATGGAATTGTTATGTATCTCATCTTCCACAGCACCAAGTCTATTCTCAGCTTCTGATACCCTGTCCCAGAGCTTATCCGTTTTGTCATTCACTTCATTTACTGACTTTTTCAGTCCTGTTAGTTGACATGTTATTTCAGTTTGGAGTTTTGTGATTTTTGTCTTCATATTTTCTTGGTTCTTATTAGTGTTCTGTTCAACTCGATCCATGGTTTCTTGGAGTCCATTGAGCATCTTCCATATTGCTAGTCTAAAGTCCTTATCTGAGAGGTTAACTAGTTGGTTGGTCATTATCTGGTCATCAGAATTGTCATCTTCATTCTCTATGTCTGATGCTGGCCTGCATTGTTTCCCCATTGTCACACTTGTATTGTGGGTTTTTATACGTGTTGTGGTGCTATTCATTGTCTATATGATGCAGGCAGCACACTCCTCTGGCTCCTCCCTTTCTGGATGGGCTGATTTGCCTCTAAGGGAGGGGAGTCCTCCGTGGATTAAGCCTCACACTGGGTCAAATCTTAAGCCCGAGCATGCAACAGAGAAGACAGTCCGGAGAGAAATGTTTGCTTCTGTGATATAGCACCGTTCTTAGTGTGATTTTTCCTTCTTGTTGCAATGGAGTTCTTTCCTTAGAAAGAGTGCATGGCCGCGTAGCGAAGCGGATCGGCCATGATCCGCTGGAGCCTCTTTTTGCCCCACTCGCAAGAGTTTCACGCAAGAGGACAGTAGACAGACATAGACAGGTCACACTCACAGTTTTTCACAGTTGGGCCCCACTGGGCCGGTGTACTTTCACAGATTTTCCCCGCCTTGTGTCACACACAGGGAGCGGGCTTTTGCAAAGCTTTGCCAGTTTTCATGCTCTGTAGTCCCTCCCTGAAAATGGCGTCTGGGCGAGAGAGGTTTCTGGAGCCTCTTTTTGCCCCACTCACAAGAGTTTCACGCAAGAGGACAGTAGACAGACATAGATTGGTCACACTCCAGTTTTTCACAGTTGGGCCCCACTGGGCCGGTGTACTTTCGCGGATTTTCCCCGCCTGGTGTCACACACAGGGAGCCGGCTTTTGCAAACCTGTGCCGGTTTTCATGCTCTGTATTCCCTCCCTGAAAATGGCGTCTGGGCGAGCAAGGTTTCTGGAGACTCTTTTTGCCCCACTCGCAAGAATTTCACGCAAGAGGACAGTAGACAGACATAGACAGGTCACACTCACAGTTTTTCACAGTTGGGCCCCACTGGGCCTGTGTACTTTCGAGGATTTTCCCCGCCTGGTGTCACACACAGGGAGCTGGCTTTTGCAAAGCTATGCCGGTTGTCATGCTCTGTAGTCCCTCCCTGAAAATGGCGTCAGGGCGAGCGAGGTTTCTGGAGCCTCTTTTTGCCCCACTCGCAAGAGTTTCACGCAAGAGGACAGTAGACAGACATAGATAGTTCACACTCACAGTTTTTCACAGTTGGGCCCCACTGGGCCGGTGTACTTTCGAGGATTTTCCCCGCCTGGTGTCACACACAGGGAGCCGGCTTTTGCAAAGCTGTGCCGGTTTTCATGCTCTGTAGTCCCTCCCTGAAAATGGTGTCTGGGCGAGTGAGGTTTCTGGAGCCTCTTTTTGCCCCACTCGCAAGAGTTTCACACAAGAGGACAGTAGACAGACATAGATTGGTCACACTCACAGTTTTTCACAGTTGGGCCCCACTGGGCCGGTGTACTTTCACGGATTTTCCCCGCCTGGTGTCACACACAGGGAGCCGGCTTTTGCAAAGCTGTGCCGGTTTTCATGCTCTGTAGTCCCTCCCTGAAAATGGCGTCTGGGCAAGCGAGGTTTCTGGAGCCTCTTTTTGCCCCACTCGCAAGAGTTTCACGCAAGAGGACAGTAGACAGACATAGACAGGTCACACTCACAGTTTTTCACAGTTGGGCCCCACTGGTCCGGTGTACTTTCGCGGATTTTCCCTGCCTGGTGTCACAAACAGGGAGCCGGCTTTTGCCAAGCTGTGCCGGTTTTCATGCTCTGTAGTTCCTCCAGATAAAACAAACTTTAGACTCAGAAAAATTATAAGGAACAAAGATGGGCATTTTTCACAAATTAAAGGATTTATAAAATAAGAAAAAATCACTCTCCTAAAAATATATGCACTCAATGATATACCTGCAAAATATTTAATACAACTCTTGACAAAAATGAAAGAAATATCAATACCAGCAAAATAATAGTGGGAGATTTCAACACTGCTCTGACACCCCTTGATAGGTCAATAAGGTTGAAACCCAACAAGAATATATTAGTCCTGAAATAAATGGAAGAAAGTGGACTAGTAGATGGGCACTCCATACCCAGAATACTGGATAAACATTCTCCAATGCACATGAGTCATTTTCCAGGATAGATCAAATGCTGGCACATAAAACATATCTCTATAAAGTCAAGAGGATAGAAATTGTACAAACTACCTTCACTGACCACAAGGCACTGAAATTAGATGTGAACTAAAAAAAAAAAAAAAAAAAAAAAAAAAAAACAGAAGAAAAATTTTAACATCTAGAAACTAAACAGTTTAATACTGAACAAGCAGTGGGTCAGAGATGAAATCAAAAAGGAAATCAAGGGCCTAGAGAAATAGCATGGAAGTAAGGCATTTGCCTTGCATGCGGAAGGATGGTGGTTCAAATTCTGGCATCCCATGTGGTCCCCCGAGCCTGCCAGGAGCAATTTAAGAGCATAAAGCCAGGAGTAACCCCTGAGTGCTGCCAGGTGTGACCCCCACCCCAGAAAGGAAATCAAAACATTTCTGGAAACAAATGACAATGAAGACACATATTTTTGGAATTTATGGGACACACAAAAGCAGTACTAAAAGGAAAATTTATAGCCTTGCAAGCACACATGAGAAAGGAAGGGGCCTATATAAAAAGCTTAATGACACAGCTTTTAGAACTGGAAAATCTCCAACAAAAAGAACGAAAAATAGCTAAGCAGAAGGAAATAACAAAGCTTAGAGCAGAAATCAATGAAATGAAAATTCAAAAAACAATACAAAAGATCAAAGAAAGCAAAAGTTGGTTCTTTGAAAAAATAAATAAGATTGATAAACCACTAGCAAAACTCACAAAGAAACGAAGAGAGAGAAATATAATACACCAGATTAGGAATGAAAAGGGGGAGATCACCACATATACTGCAGAAATTCGAAGGATAATCTTAGACTACTTTGAGAAACTCTATTCCACGAAACATGAAAACCTGGAGGAAATGGATATATTCTTGGATTCTTATAATCTTGCTCGGTTAAACTAGGATGACCATGCATATCTAAACGGACACATCATTACTGAGGAAATTAAAAGGGTCATCAAGAGTCTTAACAAAAACAAAAGCCCAGGCCCAGATGGATTCACTAATAAATTCTTTCAAACCTTTCAAGAAGAACTTCTACCAATCCTTTTTAGGCTCTTTTATGAAGTTTAAGAATCAGGAACACTCCCAGTTTTTATGAAGCTAACATCACCTTAATACCAAAACCAGAAAGAGATGCTGCTAAAAAAAAAAAACACAGACCAATATCCCTAATGAACACATATGCAAAGATCATCAACAAAATTCCGGCAAACAAGATCCAATGCCTCATCAAAAAGGTCATTCACCATGACCAAATAGGTTTCATCCCAGGAATGCTAGGATGGTTTAACATTTGTAAATCAATCAACATAACACACCATATCAACAAAAAGAAAAATAAAAACTATATGATCATATCAATAGATGCAGATAATGCATTTAATAAGGTTCAACACCCATTCTTGATAAAACTCCTATCAAGATGGGAATAGAAGGAACTTCTCTCAATATAGTATAGGTAATCTACCACAAACCAATGGCAAATATTATTCTCAATGGAGATAAACTAAAAAAGCCTTTCCTCTAAAATCCAGTACAAGGCAAGGATGCCCTCTCTCACCACTCTTATTCAATATAGTGCTGAAAGTCCTTGCCATAGCTATTAGGCAAGAAAAATATATCAAGGGCATCCAATAATGTTAGAGAAGAAATGGATTTAAAATAACCCAACCCCATTTACATTAGTGCCACACAAGCTCAAATATCTTGGAATCAACTTAACTAAAGAGGTGAAGGACTTATACAAAGAAAACTACAAAACTCTGCTTCAAGAAATAAGAGGATATGCAGAAATGGAGGCATATACCCTGATCATGGATTGGAAGGATTAATATCATTAAAATGGCAATACTTCCCAAGGTATTGTACAGATTTGATGCAATCCATCTAATCCATAACATTCTTCAAAGAAGTGGATCAAACATTCCTAAAATTCATCTGGAACAATAAACACCCAACAATAGCTAGAGTAACCCTTGGGAAAAGGAATATGGGAGGCATTACATTTCCCAACTTTAAATTGTATTACAAAGCAATAGTCATTAAAACTGCATGGTATTGGAATAAAGAAAGATCCTCAAATCAGTGGAATAGACTGGAGTGTTCAGATAATGCTCCCCATATATACAATCAACTAATCTTTGATAAAGGGACAATAAATGTAAAATGGGGCAAAGAAAGTCTCTTCAACAAAATGATGTTGGCACAATTGGTCAGCCACTTGCAAAAAATGAATTCAGGTCTTCAGCTAACACCATGCACCAAGGTCAAATGCAAATGGATTAAAAACCTTGATATCAGACCTGAAACCATAGATACATAGAACAACACGTAGGTAAAACACTCTAAGACATTGAAACTAATGGCATCTTCAAGGAAGAAATAGCTCTTTCCAAACAAGTCAGAGCAGAAATACACAAATGGGACTATATTAAGCTGAAAAGCTTTTGCGCCTCAAAGTAAATAATGCCTAGGATACAAAGCCACCCACAGAATGGTAGAAGCTATTTACCCAATACTCATCAAAGAAGGGGCTAATAACTAAGATATACAAGGCACTGACAAAACTTAACAAGGAAAAAACATAGAACCCCATCAAAAAATGGGGAGAAGAAATGAACAGACATTTATCAAAGAAGAAATATGAATGGCCAAAAGGCACATGAAAGGATGCTCAACATCACTAATCATCAAGGAGAAGCAAATCTAAACAACAATGAGGTACCATCTCACACCACAGAAACTGGCACACATCACAAAGAACATAAACAACCAGTGCTAGTGGGGATGTGTGGAGAAAGGAACTTTCATTCATTGCTGGTGGGAATGCCAACTAGTCCAGTCCTTATGGAAAACAATATGGAGATTTCTCAAAAAATAGAAATTTCAGTTTGGAGTTTTGTGATTTCTGTCTTCATATTTTCTTGGTTCTTATTAGTGTTCTGTTCAACTCGATGCATGGTTTCTTTGAGTTCGTTGAGCATCTTCCATATTGCTAGTCTAAAGTCCTTATCTGAGAGGTTGATTAGTTGGTTGGTCATTATCTGGTCATCAGAATTGACATCTTCATTCTCTATGTCTGATGCTGGCCTGTGTTGTTTCCCCATTGTCACACTTGTATTCTGGGTTTTTCTACGTGTTGTGGTGGTATTAATTGGCTAAATGATTCAGGCAGCACACTCCTCTGGCCCCGTCCTTTCTGGATGGGTCGACTTGCCACCAAGGGAGGGGAGTCCTCCGTGGATGAAGCCTCACACAGGATCAAATCTTAGGCCCGGGCACGCAGCAGAGAAGACAGTCCAGAGAGAAATGCTGGGCTTCAGTGATCTAGCACAGTTTTTATTGTGATTTTTTTCTCCTTGTTGCGATGGTGTTCTTTTCTTAGAAAGAGCGCATAGCCGTGTAGCGAAGCAGAGTCAAAGTGCTCTGCTGGAGCCTCTTTTCAGCCCAATCCCAAGAGGTTCACACAACAGGATAGTAGACAGACACACACAGTCAGCACTCAAAATTTTTCACAGTCGGGCCCCACTGGGCAGGCGTAGTTTCAAGGATTTTCCCAGCCTGACGTCACAAACAGGGAACCTGGCTTCTGCAAAGCATAGCCGGTTTTCACGTTTTGGAGCAGTTCCTTGGCGTTCCCGCCCTGAAATTGGCTTCTGGGAGAGTGCGTTTCTGGAGCCTCTTTTCGGCCCACTCCCAAGATTCACGCTACAAGATAGTAGACAGGCACTCACAATTTTTCACAGTTGGGCCCCACTGGGCAGGCGTAGTTTCAAGGATTTTCCCAGCCTGACGTCACAAACCATGAAACTTTTCTATACATGGATGTACATGGAATCTACTATTATGATGTGTGAAATTAGTCAGAGAGAGAGACACACACACAGAATAGTATCACTAATCTATGGGTTTTTAGAAAATTACAGACATTAAAATAATTCCCAGAGATAAGGACCAGAAAGACCAGCTCAAATATGAAGCTCACCACAAAGAGTGGTGAGTGCAGTTAGAGAAATAACTACTCTGAGAAATATCATAACAATGTCAGTGCATGAGGGATATATAAAGCCTGTCTCTAATACAGGAGAGGGTGGGGGAGGGAAGAAATGGGGCATTGGTGATGAGAAGGTTGCATAGTAAAGGGAGGTTCTCTTGTTATGACTGAAACCCAACTACTATTATGTATGTAATCACAATGTTTAAATAAAGAAATCATTTAAAAATAAAAATAAATAAAATAAATCTCAATTTTTTTAACATTGCCTTTCATAAATACTGGGGGGAAAGAAAAACCAAGAATGAGGTTTAATGAGACTATTTAGAGCTAAAAAGTCATCTCATACTGAACCAAAATATGTCATCATATAGACATGATACCATGATTGTCTGTCATCTAAAGCTAATTAATTTTTTATTTGAACAATTAAGAAACAACCATCAACCTAAAGTCTGAATCAAGAATTATTTGATAATAAAATTTATAGCTGTTACAAATACACTTAATTGGGAACTACCTGAGGAAAATTCTCCAAATCATTAAAGCAATCTTTTTTTTTTTTTTTTTTTGGGTCATACTCAGCAGTGCTCAGGGGTTACTCCTGGCTCTATGCTCAAAATTGCTACCTACCTTTTTACTAGACTAGTGTAAAATTGTTCATTTCAACAGTGCACTTTTCTCACCACCAGTTTTTCTCCCACCCTCCTTCTTGCCTGTCTTTGGGGCAGATATTTTTTCTTTTTTTTTTCTTTTAGACTCTATGGTCTGCAATATTGCTGCTTAAAGATTATCATTCCTATCACTTTATCTCCTTACTGTACCCAGTTCTACTCCAAAGTTATCATTTTCAACTTCATTGTCCATTCTCTGCCCTATCTGCACTCCTCCACTAATTATGGCAGGGCCTCTGTCCTTTCTTAACACTCCTAATGATCTGAGTCCCCTTGAACATTATTTCACATTATTATTTTTAATGAGTCTCCCATAATTTCACATTTTTCTTTCTCCTATTCCAGTCATTTTTTCTTATCTTTATATACTCTGCGGCCAACAGAGTTTTCAACAACCTTCATTTAAACCATTGCATTTTTTCATGCATCTATTCTAAATACCACATATAAATTATATAATCCTATATTTATTCTTCTGCTGCTTACTTCATTTACATAATATCTTCCAGTTACAGCATGTCATAGCGAATTACATGTTTTTACCATTCCTTATAGCTATGTAGTATTTCATTATATATATGTACCATATCTTCATGAATTCATTTGTTGTCGAACATCTAGATTGATTCCAACTCTTATATATTTGCTTAGTGCTGTAATAAATAGTGATGTGCATATGTCATTTTGGATAAAATTGAGAGGCATCTCATTATGAACTCAAAGCTGTACTAAAAAGCCATAATGATCAAAACATTATTGCAATAAAGATGGACTTTCAGAACAATGAGTCAGAATAACATATCCAGTGACAAACCCTCATGTAACCAACTAAGTTTTGATAAAAGAGCTGAGAACATAAAATGGAGTAAATTGTGTTGGGACGATTGGAAAACCATGCATAGAAATGAAAGCTGGATACATATCTCATATCTTACACAAAAGTCAACTCCACGTGGATCAAAAATCTTAAATCAGAAATAAATTCACAAAGTACTTTGAGGAAAACATAGGCAGAACACTCTGAGACCTAGACCTCAAAGAAATTTTCAATGATAGGATGCAAATAGCAAGGGCTATAGGATCAAATCTGAACAAATGAGACTACATCAAACTAAAAAAAATGGAATAAAAGTAAGAAAAACATGGGTTAGAACTTAAACGCAGCTGAGTGGTAGAAAGTACTTTCATTCAACACATCAGATAAAGGATTGATAGATACCTAAGATATATGAAGTACGCACAAAGATTAATCCTGCAAAAACTAAAAATTCCATAAAAAATGAGGGAGAAAATGAACAGACACTTCTCTGAGGAAGGCCAACAGATGCCCAATCGGCACATGAAAAAATACTCATTACTTATTATTAGAGAAATTCAAATCAAGACATCAATGAGATATCATCTTACACCAAGGAAGATGGCACATATAGAAAATATTGGGAACAAGCTGTGTTGGTGGGAATGTGGTGAAAAACTAACTCTCATCCATGACTGATGAAAATACTGCCTGGCCCAACCCCTATAAAAAAAAAAACAGTATGGAAGGTTCTCAGTAAACTAAAAAATTGAACTGCCATAGGACATAGCAGTCCAACTCTTAGGTATTTAGTCCCATGACAGAAAGAGTCATAATGATCATTTTTAGTGAATAAATATGAAATCGCCATATTAGCACTGGGGAGTTGGATCAAAGGGCTGGAGCATGTTCCTTGCATCCTACATGCAAGGATTTAATCAATGTCACCGTCTAAATTACACTCTGATAACCTAATTAGGAGTTTTTGCAATGTGGTGCTTCCAAACAAATATACAATCAACATGCTTATTTAAAAATTAGTGCCAACAATAAAAAAACAAGACTTCCTATATACCCAGTGTACACTACTGATTTAAACTTAGTAAATCCACATTGATCATTTTGTTTTAAAAGAAGTAGGAGAATTAGTAAAACTTCTACTGGTATTCTGTAATTACAATGAAACTCCTTTTAATTCACTGTCACTGTTTATTCCTCAGGGTTTATAGTCCACAAAGCATTTTGCATGTTCTTGTACCTGTGTTTAATCATTCTCAGATCCAGAGGGTAAAATGGACCTTATTTGTGAATAATATAGAAAATGTTTTCAATGCCATATGCATGGACTTTTAGATTCCTAAGTCAACTATCTTTACAATAATATTACAGAAGTATCATTTCTCTAGTTTTCAAATTATTTGCATTGTTACATGCAATAAATGTTACTTGCTTGAGGAATGTTACTGAAAGATGTTCTTTTTGTAAGAAAAAAAATTGCATTTAATTTTCTAGCCAATGAGGCGGCGACTCAACCTGAGCTTTTACACATTCTTCATGTGATAATTCTTCATTCTAGTCTAAGAATAGAGGGTCTTTGAGGTAGGAAAGGTATTACCATGCATTTGTGAGGCTGTACTTGGTGAAGGCAAGTAAAAAGAGGAACATTTTACAGCCCTACCCCTATCTTCATCAGCTCCCTATGAGCAGGAAATGATGTAGAATCTATGCCACTGGCCAGCTCAGTGGCTACAGGTGCAGTGAATCTGAAATTTCCTCCCAGAGGCCTTCATGATAGTCATTCACTATGAAGATCATAACCAGTGTCCTAGAGAGCAACCTGGAAAAGATCACAATGGAATACAAGGTCTTGACTTAAGGAAGTGGTCAGAGAAAATTGTAACAGCCAAAAATTTATGCAAGCATTTGTGATCAAGGCACATAAAAATGCTCCACGTCAGCCAAGGTGAAGAAGACTGAGGGATGACTGACAGCTAGACAAGGAAGGGTTACTCCCTGGAAGGAGCCAATGTGACCCCTCAAAGTTTCTTGAGAACCACCTATACATGCCAGAGAAGCACAGGAGGGAGCCAAACTCCTAACTCCTCCAAACTTCTCTCTTCATACTTCCCCTCTAATTGCTTGTTCAATTCACTCCCTCTGAACTTTCATGGACTCACTTCCCCCCTTTCATAGAGTATGTTGTTTTCATAGCAACTCTTAATCAGGCCTTAATCTCAACATAAAAGACTCTGGGAATTGGGTCAAGAACCCTGCACATAAATTTCCTTTTTGTATATAGATCCAAGAGGATTATTAGGCTTATAATCAAATGGACAGTTGTTGAGAATCTATTAATTGGCAAACACTGGACCTCTGTTAATACAAGAAGAAAAACAACACAACAAGCATTCTTTTCAAACTTAATTGCCAGATAGGGAAGGGGAAAAGGAAAGATGATTCCAAATTGTAATATGAACATTTTTTTAAAAATGATATGCTGATGATCTTCTCAGCAGGCCATGTCTTCTAAAGATCTGATTGCACTTCCAAACTACATGTGATGTTAGCTCTGGGCCTTGTTTTGAACCAAAAACACATTCCCCTCTTTTCCAGTTGGGAACCAGTAGCCTTTAAGCTTGATTCCTTAGCCATCTACTCACCTCCCCATCTCTGAAACACCTGTACTCATTATACCTCACACACATACTTTCTCTCTCTGGGAAACAAAAAATAGAAACACAAAGATAATTTGAACAGGGCTTAATATGCAGATTTACACTCATTACAGCCCATTAAACCCAATGGAGAAAGCACACTGAATTCCTCCAAGTCCAGTGAGTGAAAATAATAGCACAGCAGGTTTTAGAATCACCCAGTTCTCTAAATTTTCAGATAGTAATACCAATAGGGATATTTAATAAACTAAAACAAAAAAGTATGAGGTCAAAATGAGAAAACTGTAATTTGAAATAACAACTGACAAGTATGGCAGATAATATTAAAAAAACTCATTAGGGGGTCTGAAGACAAGAATAGTTGCTGAGGAAAATATCAGTGAGTTACAGGATGAGATTCAGAAAGCCTCTAGAAAATAATAGAGTATGAAGGGGAAAATTCTAAAAGAAATAAAAAGTGGTTAGACTCCCAAAAACTGAGACAGGCAGACAAACTGTCAGTGAGTCCCCTTTGATTCAGAACAGCAATTTTTACATAAGTGAAAGAGAAGTTTCAAGGTAAGGGGAGAGGGTCCTTCCAGTCTTACAGACCCATAAAACAATTAGACAGTCTGGAAACAGGGTCCTCTTTGTAAATCAAAAGAGCCATAGTCACCCAAAGTCAGTGTGTCCCATGAAAAGGCATGAAATTTCTAGTCTATGAGCCCAGCACAAGACATAAAAATACTACCACACTGCAAAAGTCACAGTGGGAAAGCAACAAAGAAACCCACCACACTTAGTGAATAAGATGATAAATCAGAAGACCAACTAGTAGCAGACACATATGTAGCAAATCTGATAAGGACTTTACTTATTTGAAAAGTTGAGGCCACATCCAATGGTTTTCAGGAGTTACTCCTGGCACTGCACTAAGGAATAACTCATAGCAGGCTTGGGGAACCACATGAGATGCCAGAAAACAAACCCAAAATGCTGCATGCAAGGCAAATGCCTTAACCAGTCTACTATTATTCTTATCTCCTAATAAGAATTTTATTTAAAAAATGTGTGGATATTTATGTAATTCAAAGAAACCATAGAATGGACAACCATTAAGACTCAAGAGGATATGAGTGTAGAAATAAGAAAAAAAATCAAACAGAAATGACAGAACTGATAAACTTGTGAGGTGAAATGAAACAGTCCTTATAAAAGGCCTCTCCAGCAGAATAACAGCTGTTTAGGACAGAATTAGAGAGCTCAAAGATGAGTTTCACAACAATTCCAGAGAACAGCAGAAGAATGGAAGAGTCATAAGGGGACTCAACCAAACCATCATAGCAGGACAAGCACACCACCACCCTGCTAATGACTGGATCAAGCCAGACCAGCACGAGAAAAGTACAGTAAATCTGCGAGGCTCTATGGTTACAAAGTTCCTCTAGTCAATGAACTCCAGCATATCACATAAAAAACACTAGATTTCAAAGTCCACAATGGGGAAACACACAGAACTCCACTATGCTTAGTGAATGAAAATGGTAGCTTTGAAGACCAAACAAGTACCGGCTACTTACATAGCCTCTCTGATAAGGATTTTAGAGAGGAAATGTGGATGGGTTCAAAGAACTTAAAGAGACCATGGAACAAAAGGCCAATAAGACTCAAGAGAATATGAAAGTAAAATAAGAAAACTTTGAGCAGAAATAATATGAATGACAAACTTGGTACACAAAATTTAAAACTCACTGGAAAGACTTCACCAGAAGAGTAACAGCTGCTGAAGACAGAATCCGTGAGCTGAAAGATGAGCTGCATAACACCTCTATACAATAGAAAAGGTTGGAAAATAATCATAAGACAAAATGACAGAGGTAGAAAAATCCTCAAAACCTCCAGGCCCAAAGGCAGTGGTGGGATATGACAAAACTCAATGAAATGAATGCTTTGACAAGAATACTTCACCTACCCAGACTTTCATTCAGGTTTAAAAAGAATATACAGTTCTACTGATTAAACAAAAGCTCAGAAATTTTACAAACCCAAAACTAACCTTAAAAAAAGAAATGAAGGATCTATTTTAAGGCAAGGCAGACCCAACAAACATGCCAAAGTCCTACATAGAGATGACAGAAAATTACATAACAATCATCTCTCTCAATGTCAGTGGACCCAGGATAAGAAAATGTATCAAAAAATTGAATCCAACATTTTTCCTGCCTGCAAAAAATATATGTGAATAGTCAGAGCAAACATAGACAAAAGTCAAAGGTTGGAGGAGACAATCATTCAAGCAAACAACTCATTTAAGAAAGCTGGGTGGCCATTCTATCAGACAGCTAGATGTTAGGCTTAAAACGATTATAAAAGACAGAGTGGGCATTTATTCAAGGGATGTGTACAGTAGAAAAAAATCACACTCCAAAACATACATGCACCCAATGAGGGCCCAGCAAATACTTAAACCAATCACTACTAGACTTTAACAAAGACATAAATAGCAACACAATAATAGTGGGAGACTTCAACACAGCCCTGTCACCCATTAATAGGTTATCCAGGCCAAAACTTAAAAAAGATATACTTTAACACAGATTTAATATTTGAATAAGCATGTCCACAGAGAATATAAATAGTATGTGTTAGACACATGAGAAAAAAAGATAAATTCTAATGGCATTTATGAAATAGAAATAAAGTTCATAAAAAAGATTTTTAAAAAGTTCAAATTTGTTAATCACTGTTACTGCCCCTCACCCAAAACAAATCCTAAAATCTAGATTTATCACCAGTGTTGTGAAGAAACCTTGTGATTTATTATATAAATGTAAATGACACAATAAAATATTTAATATGTTTATTATAGACACCACAATGCTGCTCCCATGTGTGTTCCTCAAAGAATTGTACAATGCACTAATGTACTATTCAATGCAGTACTATTCAGTTGTCGAGTGGAAAGTAAACGAGTGTTCTTTGGCAAATACTGGACAAAAATGTTTGTATGAAGAAGGTACTATTCATAAATAAAAAGACAGGGGTTCTGAAACCCGATTCAACATGGTGAGTCTGGAAATGCATTTGCAAAATAGAATCTAATATAAATGAGAATATAATGGGCAGTTTCCCTGGCTTGGATTACCTGGAATAGGCACTAATAGAGACAGGAAGGAGATTGAGCTCTCAGAATCTAGGAGAAGTATGAATGGAGAAAGGACACATCTTTGGATTATAGAGACGATGGATATACACAGTAGTGGTGGTGCTTTTACAACTTTGTCATGATAATTAATGCCTGTGTATATTTTACTTCAAAAATTAAAATGGCTAACTTTTTCAATTTTATTTTATGTGTGCTCCCCAAAGAATCAAAATCATAAACTAAATAGATACCTGAACAATATATAGAGCTCTTTATAGTTGAACACAGATACTCCTCACTTAATGACCTACCTGTTTAGCGACTACTTGCACTTAATGACCATCTCACCAACGGTACATGCTAGAACACGGTAGCAGCCCTATGTCTTTATTCATGGCTAATGTACACTATTCTGAGGTCCGGTACTGCTGTTTTCCTGGTCAGTATTCACATTTCAGCAGTAAATTATTTTTTGTGATACAAAGAAAAAACGTTATAAACAGCTATACTGTACTGTATATTTACCTAAAAACACAACTTTGATCCTTCAGCCAATGGACCAGGGGCTGAAAGCATACTATTTACGCACAACTTTTTCCAAAGCTCTAGCAGCAACAGAAAATGATGAAGTAACTCTCTGTGATTTCTGGAGACCTTACAACATTTTAGACTGCATAAACAACATTGAATCCGCTTGGAAGGGAGTGACAGAAAAGTGTATGCAAGGCATATGGAAAAAAATGCCTAAAACGTTTTGTAAACAGTGTTGCAGTTTTTGAGAAAGATGAACATATTGATGCCATAAATAAAACAACTATGGAATTTGCTAAAATGCTTAATTTAGAAATTTAGGTGGAAGACATTGAGGAATTAGTGCAATACAGGGAGGGAGAGCTAACTATTGAAGATTTAATAGAGTTAGAAGCACAAGCAGAACCTGGTGGAGAAAGAAGAAAATGAAAACATGGAAGAAGTACCAAAGAAGTTTACTATGAAGGGATTATCTGGTGTGTTCTCAAAAGTGAATGCAGCTATGTTGAAACTAGAGAGTATCTATGCAAATGTTGAATTATTCACAAAGGTGGAAAGACAAGTAAAGTTTTACAGTGCTATCATGAAATATATGAATAAAAAAAGAAAATGACAAAGCAGACCAGTCTAAGTGGATAGATACTTTTGGAAAGTTACACCGAGCACTACCAGTGCTTGAATCTCTACTCCATCGTGTCCCTTACCTGGGCCTTCAGCAGCTCCTGAAAATAGCTCTGATGATGACACAGATGAAGATTTTGAAGGATTCATTGACTAAAATGATAGCCTGAATTGATTTTATTTTTCTATTTTAAATATCCTTTTTCCATTTTGTACACTCGACAGTACAGTACTGTGGTTTTGGTGCTTTAATGTACCTACTTTACTAAATTTATGTTCTATAATATATTGCAGTACTGTGTGTAATTTACACAACCTATGCAAATTAAAACAAGTGGAAGTTTTCAGTTTGATCTTTCTCATTATTTTACTTATTCAGAATATGTATATACTGTACTACTGTATACAGTATATGTAGTTCCTCACTTAATGACCAATTCGCTTAACGACCAAGTCATTGAAGTGAAACTTGGTCGTTAAGCGAGGGTTATCTATATCAAATATACAATGAGTCAGGGCCTTCCCACCACCAGTGTCAACCTCCCTCCACCAATGGACCCAGAGTTCATCCTATACCACACTCTTTGTCCCCTGGTCTTCCAGTATAACGGGCCCCTTTAAGTTTAGATTGGTAAAGTTTAGATCCCTTAATTTTATTATTGTTTAATTTAGCTTGGATATTTAGTTCTGTCCTTATTTATTTCCCCACCAATGCATCCGAGATCACCTGGCCCCTAACTCCCAGCCATTCTTTATATCTTTCTTCTTAGTTTTATTTAAAAAAAAATTCGGGAGTATTGGGACCAATAAGAAAGACCCTAGTCTAGGCTTTGACTTATGATCTGTACAACAACCAAGATCTCTAATTCCAGAGGTCTGACTGAAACAACTGTAAATGAGCAGATCTTCTGGAAACATAATGAAAGACTTTATCCTAGGCTTCGTCCTAGGATAGTTGCAAAAACCAATACCACTAACTACAGAAAAATTATTAAAACATCAGCGATGGAAAGAACTTCTAGAACTGTAATGAAAGAATCCATCCTAGGCTCCATCCAATAACCTGTGCAAATACCAAGATTTCTAGTTACAAAGACCTGATTTTATCATCTACATGGGAGCAGACATATTCCAGGAAACACAAAAGAACCTAGAAGATAGTAAAAGAACATGTATGGAGCCTGTAGTTATTCCCATGACAGTATACTTCAAGGGTGGAGAAACCCTGTATCTCTAAGGCCAAGGGAATTCCCTTTCAAATCTCCCCAATATTTACTATGCCTATGAAAAAAAAAGAAGCACAAAATAAATATCTTGATTTTGTTACTGTTGATTGGGTTTTTTGTTTGTTTTGTTTTGTTTTAATTTCAGGACTATGGTTATTGTATGGTTATTGTCTTTATTGCTGTGGCGCTTTTGGGGTTTTTTGTTTGATTTTTTGTATTGTTGTTATGTTTATTTTTCCTTTTCCCTTTCTTCTTTAAATTGATATTTATAGCCTCTAGAAGGACTCCTCCCATTTTTGCCTATTTGATTTTTGCCTCATTTTATCTTTTTCCTTCCTTCAAACAGAACCACATAACTTGAACCATCTTGTGTTCTCACAAATTAAGGGGGAAATAATGAGGGTACCAAGACCAAACAGTCATATGAACATTAAATAGAAATAAAAAATGATCAGACTTAAACACCAAACCCAAAGCCAACAACAACAGAATCAATACCCAATCTATAACAAGCTAGACACAGAGGGGACGACTTATTCTAGCAGCTCAGGGAGGAGGATATGGGATGCATGCTGGGAACAGGGGTGGAGTGAGGACAGCATTGGTGGTGGAAATGCCCCTGATTTAATGTCGTTGCCTAAAATATTACTGTGAAAAAGTTGTAATCCACTTTGGTCAAAATAAAATTATTAGATAAAAATTCAGGAATATGTGGTAAAATAAAATAATCCATAGTCTAAGGTTTTTTTAAAGGCAGAACTGATTTAAAAGATAAGATATAAAAATAAAATAAGGAGGGGTGTGTGTGGGAGGGATTTTTTTTTATTTTGGTTTCTTTTGGAGAAGGTTGCATAGGCACAGCAAAATATGGGGGAAATAGAAAGAATAAGACCTTTGGCCTAAAAACAGGGAGATCTTACCCATGAAGCATCCTGGCATAAGACCTACTAACTACAGGCTCCAGGTATACTAAGTTACCTAATCTCAAAGTCTTTCTCTGTGGTTCCAGTAAAAGTTCTTCACAATCACGGTAGTCTTGGTCAAGTTTCTATAGTTAAGAGATCCTGGTTTTTGTACAGACCCTATGTCAAAGTCAGGGTAACATGGAACATCTTCTAGTTTCATCTCACCATTATGTGGCAATGCAGTAAACTCTGCCTGAAAGCAGATTGTTGCTGTCACCAAGTCAGCAGGGTATCATATAAACCTATTCTGGAGGAAGTCAATGCCAGGCAGCATTAGGGCCTTATTATTTTTACCCCATATGCACACTAGTACCATGAAGTATTACTCCTATTTCCATAGGCACATTAAAATGGGGATATCTTACGTGTAGAAACAAGTTCTTATCTAATAGAGATGGGAACACATAAATTTTATATTGCAGTGGGCCTTAAACCTTGAACACTTGTCATAGTGACTTGGCTTAGGCTTCAGAAGATCAGACATTGGCCATTTACTCTGAACCTTGGATCAGAAGCATGGTTTTCTACAGCAGCACCAAGAATAGAACTTCTACCAGCGAAGGCCATAATGCTGCCCTGACATTGACTTGCTCTAAAATGGCTAATTTTATGCATGTATATTTACCATGAAAAAATGGGTTTTATGTAAGTCATTAAATATATACAGAAAAAATAATGTAGTTGTGCCACTTCGTATAATAGAACTATTCCCTGCCCTCCCAGAGCATATGGAATAAGTGGAATGGGTCAGTTTGACTTAAGTTGCAGGCAGCCTTCTCTGACTGAGCTGGCCTCATCTCCAGCCCTGTAACTCCTGTAACTCCTGTCTCCTTGTCTCTCCTTGGATCACACAGGCCTCCTCCTTCCTTTGCTTTTTGTCTTTTATCATATCCATTTATCTCCCTTTGCTTACAAATGATCAACGGCCAAAGACAAGCCCAAGATAATGATCCTCACTTTGTGAGTTTCATTCCTCAGATGTCACCACTCAATTTTTAGAAATATAATAGTGAGGTTGTAGAGATGATACAGAAGTAAAGGCACCTTGCACACTGCCAATCTTTTCAATCCTGACACCATGTATGGTCAACTACAAGACTGATCTCTGAACACAGAGCCAAGAGTAAGCCCTGAGCACTGTTGAGTGTGATTCATCTTTCCCCATATATATATGGGGAAAGATGTATACATATATATGTGGTCATGTAATGAATATTGATCCTCCTTTATATTAATAAAATCACGTGGAAGAAAAAATAAAAACTATTATGAGGTCATATACATTCCTGAATTCAACCAACAGCTAGTATAGTCATGGTGGACAACTGAGGATAATCTACAGTGAATTAGTCTGGTTCTGCATGATTTACATACAATGCTCCACCCAGGGAAAATGTGAGCCATTCTGAGACTGGGGAAGCAAAGTTTACTCAGAAAACCTGGGGACAGGGTCAGCCTCAAACCCCACTGACTCCTAAGCCCCCACTTCTTCTCGTCCTGTCCGATGACCTCTCCCTGTAAGAATTCACAATTGTCATCATTTCAGTTATAATAATAACAGTATGCACTGCTTGAGTGTTTCACGAGGTATTTTATTCTGAAAAATTTCTGCCTTAAAGACAAAACTAAACATATAGTAACTATAGTTCATTAATAATGATGCATATGTTTAAATGTGACTAAAATAAACATGTTTAATAAAAAGTAGAGTCTTGGACTTTTAATACAGTGACAATGTGCAAAAGTAGCAGTTTTAAAAGTCAGGTGAACTTTTCAAAAACAGAACAGTTCTTTATATAAGACATGATTATTATCTATAGTAATCTCCTATTCAGTATATTTTATTTCTAACTTCCCTTTATTATTTAATATCTGAGCAAAAGAGGTAGTCCTATTACACTGAACAAAGATTCCTTTAGGATCCTTGTTCCTGGATCTGCATTAGAGTTGGTTAGTGACATGGTGTCTGGAGTGAGTTAGCTGAAGCTGCAAAGGCCCTAGTGTTCTCAATCCTGCTTCCAGCATAGCTTTCTGGACCAATAAACTTCAAATAAATAGGACAGATTTTGAAAACATGCAGTGTGGGTGCCAGTCATGGTAACACTTAGGTAAGTACCTAAGCCACTTGCTGCCCAGTTCCTGAAAAAAGAAGGAAGCCCTCACAAGTTAGCACTGGCTGAGCTCAAACCATTTCCGTCCTGCAACAACCCTGAAGTCCACACTCTTGTGCATGGCCAGATGCTCAAGAAAATTATTTTTCTTTTCACACAGGATGGGCCCCTCAGATTCTGATGACTCTTGAATGGTGCCACATTGTAGCAACTTTGAGAATTCTTTTTTTCCAATTCTAATTCAAGGAAGACTGAACTCTCTCACTCTTCTACAGCAGAAAGCCTCCAGATTTCTTCTTTAACAGTGATTCTCTATAAAAATGGTTGGGTTAGGTTAGACTATAGATTAGAATTGAGCTCCACAGAAAATTCCAAAACCAACCACCAATAATTAGCAGTCTCCCCTAAGCTTCTAGCACCCACTGGAGTCTCATGTAATTGTATCTAATTCCATCTAATTCCACAACAGGAGTCTTCCCAGGCTATTGCCTAATGAAAGATTTTATTATAAATCCATCAAAATGGACTCTGCAGTTATTTTTTCTTTCTTGTGCCTTCAAGGCAATTTGATATTTTCTCTTTTTTAGGAAATGACATTTTGCTTTGTTCTTCTCTGATATTTGTCAAAATACAACCATTAGCCAAATTAAGCAATATGCTGAGAAAAAGATAAAGGACACCGTAAATATCTCAAGTGGTTTTGATGATTTGTGTTAGACTTAGCTGTGCACCTAATCACAGATCTCTTGCCAAGGATTCTTATGAATTATAAAACTTTCAAATGATGGCTGTGGAAGGAATGATTCCATTTAGAAATGACATGTCATGAAAATCCAGAAGCTATTTGGTTTCTTTTTTAAACATTTTTCTAAAATCCATCGTGTGTATTTTAACAAATGCATAGTTAATTCTAGCACAGGGTAAATGAAAAAAATTGTTCTAAAATTAGGAGAAACTAATTTAGAAAGATTACATAATTTAAGAAACAGGTTATGATCCAGTTTCAACATAGCAATCTTTAATCTTTTAATTATTATTCTTCCAATTATTACTTCAAGATTTGCTGCTATTGTGGGATACCAGGATAATAACAATAACTCAGGAGGTAAGCCAGGCATAGAAGGGGTTCTTCATCACTCCAGATGCATATTAAAGGCACAGAAACTGAAGAAAAATACAAAAAAATGCAAATGGACATATTACTCACTTGATACATTAATAAAGATGTAAGAACTAAGCTTTCATTAGGACAATGATATATCTAAATATCCTAAATTTAAAAGTTTTATGCTATAACAGATGGATCCCATTATTTTTTAAAATTGCAGATAAATTTGTTTTGTTTCTCCCAATGGAGATTTTGAGTATTTAATTAAGGGCCTCATTGCCCCATCATTAAATTCAAAGAAGCATATCTAATGTGAACACTTAAAAGTAATGTCACCATTAGTCTTTAATGAAGAGAAACTTATTCTTTTTCTAAAAACAGCTGTAAAAATAGTATCTGTCACCTACAAAATTATATATTCCCCAGATTATTAATGTGCATTAAATGACATTGAAATATATCTTTGCAATAGTTTCTATGCATGTTTCTTTCTTTTGGTCTTCATCAATAAAGAAGATTAATTGAAGTCAGAAGTCCTGAAATTCTCACTCAAGCTAGGATTCCATAGAGAAGTGGAAACTAAATATTTCTTGATTCCTGTGATAGATTTCTCTGCAGATGCTTGGTTTCTGTAGTTGTTGGACTATGTGTCTACATAGTCTAATGGATTCAGTACCTTAATGGTAGTTTCCATAATGGCTTCAGCATAAAACCCGTCATTAAATAAAATAAAATTCCTCTAGAGACCATATAGTGAAAGAGAAATAGATTTTCATTTTTGTGCCATTTTTTCTATCTGCAAGATGGATCACAGGATAAAGCATGGTGGCTCATAGTTGATTCCCTGGTCTCCAGCACCCCTTAATCCCCATCCCAATCTTCACCCACTCTGTCATTCTTCAAAAGTAGTAGTTAGAGCATCTAAAATGATAATATAGCAGAAAGGCCATTTGCCTTGCACCTAGCCATCCTGGGTTCTATCCCATAACTCCCATTTGGTTTTTCCAGCCCTACCAGAAGTGATCTGAGTACAGAGCCAGGAATCCTAAGCACCACTGGGGTGTGGCTCAAAAGAAACATACACACACAAACACACACACAGTAATACATAGATGTGTTATATGTCGCAGTCCTACATTCTCCATCACCACTAAACAAAGTTAACACTTTTTTTGCTGATACTCCGCAAAACATCTCAGCATTATTTTTAAGATATTATTTTAAGACATTATCCACAGCTAATCAAGTATTCTTTTTTGGGGGGTCACACTGGCAGTGCTCAAGAGTTACTCCTGGCTCTATACTCAGAAATCTCTCCAGGCAGGCTCAGGAGACCATATGGGATGCCGGGATTCGAACCACCATCCTTCTGCATGCAAGGCAAACGCCCTACCTCCATGCTATCTCTCTGGCCCATCTAATCAAGTATTTTTACGCCTGGCTTTGGTAAATGAGGCACCTATTTATTGTTAAATTTTCTAGATCTTTTTCTAGGAAACAGTATTACAGATTTGCATATATACTGATTCCATGGCATAATTCCAAGAATGACAAAGTAGCAATATTTTATTTATTTATTCGTTCAACAAATATTTATTAAGTCTCCCTTGTGCCAGACATAGAGCTATGTACAAGAAATGGAGCTATGTACAAACTATGTACAAGTAGGAAAGAGTCACACATTTGTGTATATAAATACATATTTAACAAGTATGATTATGTTTTCCTTGTAGTAGGAAAATGTTCTCTTACCCTAAATACATCATCCATTTTCTTTCAAGAATCAGAATTACAATAACATAAGCAAGCTTGTTATTATGAAGTGCTACCATCATTGAGCAGAGGGCGCTTATGCCCAACAGGTTTTTTTAATCCAACTCTCCATCATTTTGAACAAAACTTACTGAGGGCATTTAAAATCACATGCTACTGTTGGACTGAATAAAGAGAAAAAGAAGACCCTTCACTTCAAAGAAATTTTGTGTTTACACTTTTCTTAAGGTTACATTGATTCTTATTTCTATGCCAAAGATTTTTATAACTACTCTAACTTTGTCAATTCATTTAAAAATATACTTTATATGCAAAAAAGTCCAACTTTACTTTTTTACTTTCACTGCCTCCCTCACTCAAGCCTCACCACAATCTAATTTTTGAAAAACATACAGTGACCATTCCATGGAAGTTTTTCTTTGACCAGTCAATACTTCCTGTTAATTTTTCTTATAAAATTGACCAACCTCTGTTTTGTTTTTCCCAGCACATCTCTTTCCTTTTCTATATCAAAATAATGCTCTTCTGCCTCATGCATTTGTTTACAAGTGTAAATTCTACAGAAGTCAGAAACCTTCCTTGTACTTTCTCAACTATAATTATATTCAAAACATTTTCATATTGATGGTGGGGATGTTGCACTGTGTTCTTTTTATGACTGAAACTCAAGTACAATCATATTTGTTGTCACAGTGTTTAAATAAGGATATTATTTAAAAAACATTTTTATGGATACAAAATAAAATTAAAATTTTTTCTTTATACTCGGTCTCTGGGGAAAGTGTCAGAGTTACATCCTAAAGTGTCAAAGATATATCAGTACTCAGTCTCTGGAAAAAATATCAAAGATACATCCTAAGAGTCAAAGATAAATCCTAAAGCTGATGTTTCTTATAAGAAAACCTGTTGCTGTAACTTCTTGCAGCACTGGATGCCTTGTACACACAGTGACAATATTAAAGAGTTGTTCAGACCATGAAACAAATGAGAAAGTTTTTTTAGGTGGGACATTGTAACTCCACCCTGGATTTAGGTGTAGCTACCTGAGACCCACCCATTTCTGGGAGGGGTCTTGGGAACCAGATATTATGTGTGACTTTACCTGCAAGACTCCATCCATTCCTGGGAGGGGTCTTGGAAAAGGTAGATAAGCCTTTGAGCCAGGGGATTAGGGGTTCTGCCCTGCTGGGCTCTCTGGCTTTTGGGTCTTTGGCTTTTTGGTCTTTGACCAGCATGGAGGTCAAAGAAAGATGGCTGAAAGGAATTAAGATGCAGGATAGCTAAGAATGGCTGAATGCTTGAAAGGTTATGAGATAGGCCACACACATGTGGTGAATAGGGCATGAATAAAGTTGATGCTTCCTGATGCCTGCCTGTGAGTGAGTTCAATACCCATGCTTTCCTGAACCCCAGACCCGCCGGTTGATGGGGGATGAAGCCACATGGCCGTAGCCTAAGGACCAAGGCCTCCTTCACCATCCACCACCATCTTTAATTATTTGATTCAACATCTGGCTCCGAACTCTGACCTGAAACCTGGACCCAAGAAAACAGCGATGATGGTGAGATACCTGCTTTTGAGTTTCAATTTGGCTTTTTTCAGTTGCAGTGAGCCCAAAACCTTGGGCTACCACATGAAGCCATTTTCAAATATGGCCGACACCCCTTCTGGGGGCAGAAGGGCAAATGAAACAAGGGAGGTGGAAGCTTGCATCACCTCCATCCCAGGCCCAGGCCCAGGCCCAGGACTGAGACTTTGTTACAATAAACAAAAACCTCGGCCTCCTCAAAGACTGATTAAAAGCCTAGATTGGAAATGGAAGAGAAAAAAGACTGTATTGAAAGTGGACTTATTTTCTGAGAACAACCTTCAGCTTGAATTTGGATTTTGACTTTGGAAATTTCGGACTGGACTTTTAGTTTGAACTCAACATCCAGACATGCCCTGTGGGGGAAAAAAAGCTGCAAACAAGTTGTGTTGTGGCAGCTTGCAAAGTGCCGCCCGGAGGGGAAAAGTGGCAAAAAGTGCCTAATCCGGCCGCCCTCCAAATCAGAAAGGTGAAACAGCACAATCGGACCGCTGCAGACCTGGAACCACACGGTCAACAGCAGCGCGAGTAAACCATCTGCGGGGCCTGGGACTATGGAAGGAAGCCACATGGTGAGATTAGCGTGAGACAAACCAACATCTGGACTTATGGTTTTAGGTGTAGGGACTAAGTGCGTAGTCATATATTTTACTCATAGTTGGTTATGGGATAAGTTTTAGTTAGTGGTTTAAAAAAGGGAGTAATAACAGTTTAGCCCATTTAAGATCTGATTTCTAACTGCCTGCATCTTTGTCTTGATTAAGTCATTTTCTTTATAATTTAAATGTGTTTTGTTTTCCAGTTAATATTTTCAATTGCAAAATGTTTTACTGTGTGTATTTTAATGTACTTAGCCTGTTTTTAAAATGTATGTTATGCATTTATGCTGTAGTACTTGTGTGTAGGGAAGGTTAATAGGAACAGAAAGTTCCCCCAATATAGTTTAAAAGTATTGGAACATGAAAGTTCCGGAATAGTGCTTGGTAGAAAAGCATTAAGGGAATTTTAAGTTACAGGTGTATAGTATATTTTGCAAAAATGTTATGTTTTTGAAAAGGGCTGGTATGTTAATTTTCACTCTATTATGTTGGTGCATGAAAATATTAACCCACCTTTGGCTAAAGGTGGAGTCAGAATTACAAAAGGTTCTTTATATTTCAGAGAAGCGGGAAATGTAACTCCACCCTGGATTTAGGTGTACATATCTGAGACCCGCCCTTTTCTGGGAGGGGTCTTGGGAACTGGATATTAGGTGTAACCTTCCCTGCAAGACCCCTCCCATTCTGGGGAGTGGTCCTGGAAGTTATATAAAGCCTTTGACCCAGGGAATTAGGGTCTTTGGCCTTTTGGCTCTTGGCTGGCTCTTTGCCTCTTTTGGTCTTTGACCAGCATGGAGGTCAAAGGAAGATGGCTGAAAGGAATTAAGATGCAGGATAGCTAAGAATGGCTGAATGCTTGAAAGGTTATGAGATAGGCCACACACCTGTGGTGGTCAGGGCATGAATAAAGTTGATGCTTCCTAATGCCTGCCTGTGAGTGAGTTCAATACCCGTTGCTTTCCTGAACCCCAGACCCGCCGGTTGATGGGGGATGAAGCCACGTGGCCGGAGCCTAAGGACAAAAGCCTCCATCCTTCACCATCCACCTCCATCCAGCCCCATATTTAATTATTTAATTCTACTTGTAGTTGATTCCTTTACATCTGTTTCTGGTTGTGAACACCCTGTGTTAGGTTAAAAAATTTTTTTTCTATACTTTTTCTGGTGATGTGCTTATGCAAACAGCCACTCTTTTACAATTGCTTAGTTGTTCTTTTTACAATTATAAAAAATATTACTTACTTCTGTACATTATTATTGTTTCTTTACAAAAAAGGGGGGGATTGTAGTATATGAAAAAGTTTCAATAAGATTATTCTTGGAATTGTTGTATATAAAAGTATTTCCTTAGGATTGTTCTGTGACTATTGCCCCACCTAGCCCTTCCAGGTGGGGCGCTGTGGAGTTGGCAATAAGTAGCTTGATAGAGAGGGGAGAGGGGTCCTTTTGCGAAAGCTGCACGCTGCAGGAGGATTCTCTCGCTCTCTTTGCTCAATCTTTTACACCCTATCCTTCTTGTCTGTGTGGATTATTATTTGCTGCAGATAAATATTACCAAGGTCTCCCCCCGAAAGGGGACAAGGGGTTGGGAAGTAATTTCTCATTCTGGGGACTGTTCTTGGATTCACAAATATCCAACAAAGGATTTAACAGCGAAGATAACTTACAAATTGAACATAGAGTGGCTGCATGTGGACTTTGAAGTATAAAGCTGGTCTGTATGAATGCAGTAAGAACATATGGTCTGCAGCCAGTCTAAACTGTGATTTCTTAAGAATATTCATTGCTGGGGGCCAGTGAGGTGGTACTAGAGGTAAGTTGTCTGCCTTGCAAGCGCTAGCCAAGGAAGGACCGCGGTTTGATCCCCAGGCATCCCATATGGTCCCCCCAAGCCAGGGGCAATTTCTGAGCACTTAGCTAGGAGTAACCCCTGAGCATCAAACAGGTGTGGCCCGAAAAAACAAAAAAAAAAGGATATTCATTGCTTGCATGAGACACTTAATTCCTACTTTGTGTGACTTGGCATTGCTAGATATAGATGCTCAAACAATCTGATCATATATATGATGAATGCTTGTCCTCAAACTAACTTGCATACAGTCATACCTATTCTAAGAGTCTGCACAGTCCCATGAAAGGAAACTGTTCCTTTCTCCCAATGGACCAGCAGTAGTAAAAATCTTGAATCTCATTTCCTGAGCCTAAAATACCAAGATTAGGGTGTTAAACAGTTTACACTGGGGCAGGTGCATTTCAGTAAAGTGTGTCTGAGCTTTCCAGTCTGACTGAGTTGGCTGTGAGGAGAGATGACCTGGCCCTGAGACCAGAAACTGAATTACTCCATCCAGGAGAAGGGAGAAGAAGAGCTGATTAGGTTGGACACCAAATGTGTACTAGGCCTTTCATAGATTAGTGTGGGTTATGGGTAGGTGCTTGAATATGCTTGTTTTACAAAGCATTTGGGATCCCATTCTAAGTGGTGACCATAAGATAAAAGGATATCTCATCAGTTATTAAAGAAACCATTCACATCTCAAATTTTCAGAAATTTGCTTTCGCTTGGGCTGCTTTTTTGTAGCAACAGCATGAGTTATGTCTTTTGAAATCTTCGTTTCCCTGCTTTATTCACTAAAAAGAGCAAATAACTCACACAAAATAGCCATTCTTTCTCTGTATTCCCTATCTCACAATGTATATAGATCATATGTATGATGCATTTCAATTCTTTTCAGAGTGCCCATTAAGGACAGTGAATATATATGGTTCTATTTCACAAGAGCTCAGTGAATTTATTTAATTTTTCACTGATCTACTTTATTTCTCTTCTCTGGAGTCTTCAAATTCTTCCCAGAATGGACGTAGATGGACTTGCACTTGATGTGTAAATATCTCCTCTGACCCTTGTCCCACCCCACCTGATGGAGATTGCTTCACCTTTGTTTCAGCACCTTCACTCCTCTGTAAACTCTCTCCAAGGACTTGCTCCAACATTTTAAATTAGAATTATATTTTTTCCACAGCCCGATAGAATCCAATTCACCCTGTTCTTAATGACCACCATTTCCTCTCATTTATTCTCTCTACCATCAAAATTCTTTGGTGATAGAGGTAATCAATGCCCCATTTACCTATAACATCATTAATTTACAAGATTATATCACACCACATTATAAGCTCATGTCCATTTCAAACATACATCATTGAAAAGCAACTTTTGCATCAACAGGTAATTGACTTTTTCCTTTCTGCTCACCTGTGTTCATCACACCCTCCATTGATCTGTTCATCTGTTTCACCTACTTTAATTTCACCTCCTCGGCCCCCTTCCTTTACTTTTGGTCTTAGCAATTTGGTCTTTTGGGCCAAATAATTTTATTTCATTTATTTGTCTGGTTTTCCTTGCATGTCACAGTTGAGTGAAATACTATAGTTTTGTCTTCTTTTTTTCTTCCATGTCTCCCTAAGCATGATATCCTCTAGGTCTAGGAAAACTTCATTGTTGCAGATGTCAGTTCTCCATTACTCTGAACACTGGAATATTACTTGGCATCTATCTATCCAGGGATGCTCCTAAGCAGTGTGCAGGCAGCCCATAGATCCCTTTCAGTTCAAAGTGAGCATCAGAGGATTTGGCAGAACTCAGGTTTTCAGGGTCACGCTGCCCATAAAACCCTCGAAGTGTTGAGAGGTCTCTTGGGCCATACCTGGAGGTGTTCAGGGTTCATACGTTGCTGGCATCTAGCAAGGGTCAGCATATAAAAGGCAAGTGTTTGTGATCTTGACATTGTGTATTCTGACCCTCCATAGTATATTTAGACACATTCATCAGGCACTGTATTTCTAGCTCTTGGCCATTGTACAGCTGCAACAAACCTGAGGGTGTGTATATATTTAGAGGTCAATTCCTAATTATAGATTAGATATAATGATTAAAATAGAATTAACAATTCAATTTATAGAATTAATATACAAAGTTACTTCTCCCCACCCACACCAAAGTATCCACAACCCTCCCACAGTCCATTCTAACCTCTGACCCTATCTGCTCGTCACTGGTCCCCCCACTGTTTTTGGAAACTTTTATAATCCAGATCCAAGGGTTTTTCACTGTTTAATCAGATACATTCTCCTGAATTATCTCTCAATATTTGATAGATGAGTAACATCATCTGATTTTTTAACATGATATTTTCAAGTCTTTTCCTTCCTGCAGCAAACTGCATGATTTCTTCTTTCTTGTTGCTGTCCAGTCTTCCAGTATGTACAAACCTCACAACGTCTTTATTAATAAGAGACTGCTGGGCATTTGAGTTGTTTTCATGTTCTGGCTATTGCATTAAGTGCTACAATGAACACAGGTGTGCATACTTCTTTCAAATTAATGTTTTTATGTTAGAGATAGAAGCTAAGAGATAGGATTGTTGTCATAGTCAGTTCTAGTTTTCCTGTTTGGAGAATTCTCAATACTGTGTTCTATAGAGATTGAGCAGATGAGATGACATCCTTATGGACAGTGAAGAGGATCACTTTCCTCCATCCCAGCTGGCACTGGCTGTTTCCAGTTCATGATATATAGGTCATTCTCTCCAATGTGAACTGATATCTCATTGTTTTGATTTGCATTTCCCTGATAATAAGTAACAATGAACATTTTCCACATGCCAGCTGCCTATCTTATGTCTTCTTTGGGCAAGTGTCTATTCATCTCCTCTCCCCCTTTTTGTATAGGTTATTGGTTTTGTTGTTTAATTTGTGCTTTATTAATCTTAAATATTAGCCATTTATCTGGTCTGAAGTGTGCAAATATTTTCTCCATTCTGTAGGGATTTTTATATCTAATTAAAATACAGAAGATAGAGGGGCAGAGTGATAGCACAGTGCTGACCCAGGACGAATCCAGCTGCACATAGCTGACCCAGGACGGACCTCAGTTTGATCCCTGCATCAGTTATGGATCCCCAAGCCAGGAGCGATTTCTGAGTGCATAGCCAAGAGTAACCCCTGAGCACCACAGGGTGTAGTCCAAAAACTAAAAAAAAAAGGCAGAAGATAGATAATATGAAATTCATCTGTTTAAATGTTGAAGAAATGTTGATATCACATTCATTAATGGATGTGCCAATTTACTTTCCCACCAACAGTGTACAAATCTTCCATTCTTCACATTCTCTTCTATACATGTTCACTGTCCTTTGGAAACTATTCATGTTCATAGGTATGAGAAGGTTTCAATACTTGTTTTGATTTGCATTCAATACTTGTTTTGACTTGATTACATTATTGATAGAGATGAGCTCATCATTTCCTGTGGATGCTGATTATCCAGGTGTCCTTGAAGAAGAGTCTAGTTGATCACAAGTCTGAGTAGGAGTGCTCAAAAGCAGTGCTCAGAGAACCTAGGCATCATTTTCATTGGTATTTGTCCAGCACAATTCCTCCCAAAAACTCAGTACTCCTGGAACCCTGCCATGTTATAACTTACAAACCACACCTGGTAGTGCTCAGGGACTGTGACTACCATATATGGAAGACAGATCCTTATTCTGTGTGTATGTTAAAATTTGGATATTTATTCCTGTTTCATTCATTGAGTTTTTCCAGTGTTGGTCCCTCCGGAGACAAACATTGCTCAGATATTTTTCCCATGAAAGAGGTGCTTTATGTTTGGATTATAATTCTTTTACTACATGGAAAAACTTCTGCCTAGTGTCTTGAGCATTTAGAAAAAATATATAAAAGAAATATAAATTAAATGAAACAAAAGAGGTAAACCTATTACTATTTGCTGATTATATGATACAGTTATTAAAAAAATCCCAAAGACTATAGTAAAACACTATTAGAAATAAAAAATACAACAGTTACTCTCAAAAACGAAGTTCAAAAATAATCATTTACATTTATATGCACATAGTAAATTATTAGAAAGACAAATTGGGGAAAACACACTTGTTATAGCATTATAAATAATTATATACCTTTTAACAAATTTAATCAAAAAAGTAAAAGAGCTAAATATATAAAACTATAAAATATTATTGAAAAATAAAATACAAATAAATAAAAATTCTCTTGAATTGGGAGAATTAAAATGGCTTTATTATCTAAAGTGACACACAGATTCATGTAATCTGTGTCAAGGCCAGAGCAATAATATGTCAGGTAGGACATTTGCAGTAAACATGGCCAAACCAGGTTCTACATTGAGTACACTAAATGGTCACCTAAGCCTCAACAGGATTGTTCTCTGACCATAGATCTAGGGGTAAACCCTGAGCACTATTAGGTATGGCCCATCAACAAACAAAAAAGTAATCCCTGTCAAAAATCTCAATATTTGTCACAGAACTTTTGGGGAGGAAGTTGGGGTCACACCCGGCAGCACTCAGGGGTTACTCCTGGCTCTATGCTCAGAAATCACTCCTGGCAAGCTCAGGCACATGGGATGCCAGGATTTGAACCATCATCCTTCTGCGTCTAAGGCAAATAGCTTGCCGCTGTGTGTCACAGAACTTTTTTAAATAAAAGAAAAATCATAAAATATATTTAGAAGCACAGAATAGTCAAAGTGATAATAAGGGAATAAGGAGTAGAAAGGGGGCATATTATACATCTTGGACTTAAACTAAATTTCAAAGCAATAGTCATCAAAGCAGCTTGATATCAGAATAAATATGGATATTTCTATTCTGCAAATGAGGCAGGTGAAGAAAAGAGCCCAGAAATCAGCAGACATAGGCACATTCAGCTGACTTTAGCAGTGAATGGCATTGGGAAGCAGCATTATCACATGATCACAGCCCAGACTGAACTAGATCAGGGTTCCCAGTTGCAGGTGTGGAAAGTTTGAAAGCATTGAACTGGATATCTTTCTCAGTCACATACATACACAAACTCATACATATGTGTACACATATGTGCAAGCTCACAGCAGGACTGTGCTGAAAGTCCTGGAACTATAATAAGGAAGTGAAAACCTAAAGTCATCAGTCACTGTGGCACCAGCCATAGAGATCCTCTGGCCATGGAGTCAGGCATCAAAGAAGATAAATGTAGAACTAATCGAAAGGACAACTTGTCCCAGTAAGGTGCATCCTATGGTCTGAGTCCAGAACAGTCCTGTTAATGCAAATGACAGGAATCAAGTGGGGGTGCCCCTCTCTGTAATAATAAAATGTTCCAGCAACATCCAAAAGTGGTTAATAAAAAAACTCTGGTAGTGGGCAAAAGTTTTTATAAGAATCACCTTGTAATCCCATTGAATTCTCTCTTCTCTAAAAGTAAAGTTTATTCTAATTTTTCATTTCTGTTTATTTTGGGGGGGAGGCATACTTGATGGTACTTGATGGCTGCTCTTGATGGTACATAAGGACCTTGAGGTACCAGGAATTGAGGCAGGGCCTCCATATTGAAAGAATGTGCTCAGCACATTGAGTGATCTCTATTGATCAGGTCTTAACCTGCCCTGAAAATAGATGCTAGAAAAGAGAGACCACCCATGTGACCAGACAGACATACACAGGTATCTTTCTTCTCTATACACACAGCTCCATCTGAACTCCCATTTGTTCTATCCTCTTCACCTTCAAACAGACTCTTAGGGTCTGCCTGTTAACTTCAGATGTCAGTGGGAAGCTCAACAACAACAACAAAAAACATCCAAAATTAAGAAAAGCAGATGACCAGACACTTTCCCAAAGAAGACACATCAATGGCCAATAGACTTATGAAAAATTGCTCACCATCGCTTATGATCATAAAAATGCAAATCAAAGCAATGATGATTTTATTATCTCACACTGGTGAAAATGGCACATATGAAAATCCTAGAAGCAAAATTTTGGCTGGTTGTGGTGAGAAAGGAATGCTAATCCACTATGAAGGGAATGTAATCTAGTTCAGCTTCTATAAAAAGCAACATGGGGTAGGGAACCCCGGCGTCCATGGTGAGTGCACTGTTTTAGGGCGCTCACACGTGGACGACCCGCGGCCGCCAGCCACCCTGCGCGCGACCCCCCCCTCATAGACTGCAGAGGCCAGCCGCGCCAACGGGGAGTAGGGAACCCCGGCGTCCATGGTGAGTGCACTGTTTTAGGGCGCTCACACGTGGACGACCCGCAGCCGCCAGCCACCCTGCGCGCGACACCCCCCCCATAGACTGCAGAGGCCAGCTTGTTGGCACAGAGACCACACCACCCGTTGCCTCAACTTCCAGGCCCCAGAGTTCATCCCACCTGACCCGAGCGTAGACTGGGGAGGACATTCCCTAGTACCTAGTGGGCCGGAGTCACCTGCCCAGCTGGGACAGGTGGGACGAATAGACTAGGTGAGCTTGGGCCTGCCCCCTGGACCTTTAGGTAACCTAGAGCAACCTAGCCCCGAGCCCCAGAGTGGACCTGAGACCCCCCCTAGGGCTGAGAGCAGCTACCGGGAGGGCTTGACTGGGGGAATTTCTTCCGCGGTAACTCGGAGGAGCAGAGCTTCATTGACCCCCAGATAAGGGAGGGAACAGAGAGTCAGGCTCAACAGCGCCCGCAACCAGTGTGGCCAGAAGCGGAACTACACCTGCTGACAGGAATAAAGAGGAAGACTGACTTCCAACTAGTAGAGGAGAGGAGAAAAAGGAGAGGAGAAACAGTGCCCCCCACCACTGTGGTCAGGAAAGGGCCAGTACTAGCTGCCAACAAAAGAGGAAAACAACTAACCAGGCCACATAAAGAGTACAGGAGGATCAAAACCTCAGCGAGTTCACCCAAAAGTCCCTCTAGAACCACCCTCAGGGAGGGAACCAACTCCCACACCACAGGGGATCAAAACAGGTGAAAATTAGAAGCACAGCACTCTAAAACACACCATTAAATACAAAGAAATATGCATAAATCAAGGAAATCACTAATATCTGGAGATATGGTGACAAACTCTTGCAAGCTTCCAAGTCCACCAAAATACACAGATACACGCGATGAAGACCTAAAAGCAGCCATGAGGAAGGAAATGCAAGAATTAATAAAAGGAATTAGAGAAACCCTAGCTATCGAGTATAAGAAATCTATGGATGAACAAATCAGCCAAATTAAAGAAGAAATGTTAAAGAACATGAGAGATTCCATACAAAAAGAAGTGAAGGAATTAACAGACAAAGTAACAAGCCTTACAAGCAGAAACACAGAATTGGAGAAACACATTGAAGAACTCGAAGGAAAACTGCAAACAAAAAATGATCAAGAAACCAACAAAGAAATAAAAGGCAAAGCACTGGAAGGAAAGGTCCAGTATCTAATGAAAAAGGACAAAAGAAACAACCTAAGAATTGTGGGTATACCAGAAGGGGAGGAAGTAGGGAAAGGGGAAGAACAAGTAGTCAGAGAGATAATAGCGGAGAACTTCCCCACCCTCTGGAAGGATACTGCAATGCCAATACAGGAAATAAAAAGAGTTCCCAATAAGATAGACCCCAATAAACAAACACCAAGACACATGGTAATCCAATTGGCAAAAAACAAAGAGAAAGAAGAACTCCTTAAAGCAATAAGGAAGAAAAGAAACCTCAAGTACCAAGGTAGGGACATAAGAATCAAACCAGATCTCCCATTTGAAATAATTCAAGCAAGAAGACAATGGAATGACATATTTAAACGACTGAATGAAAGAAATTTCCAACCTAGGGTCCAATACCCAGCAAAACTTACATTCATATGGGAGGATAGACTAAAAACATTCTCAAACAAGAACGAATTTGAACTATTTGTGCAAACAAAACCGATCCTAAACGACTTACTCAAAGACGAATTACACAATCCAAACCCCCGATTGTAACAAAAACCACCCTACACAACACAACTACACAACAATCCTCTCTCTCAATAATCTCCCTAAATGTTAACGGACTAAACTCTCCAATTAAAAGACACATAGTAGAGAACTGGATTAGGAAAAATAAACCGGACTTCTGCTGTCTGCAAGAAACACACCTACAGATGCAGGATAAGCACAGGCTTAGAATAAAAGGATGGAAAGTGATTATTCAGGCCAATGGAAAACAAAAAAGAGCAGGGACAGCAATTCTTATATCAGACCAAATTGCATTCAACCTCAAGAAAGTGATCAGAGACAAAGAGGGTCACTACTTACTGATCAGGGGAACATTAGATCAAGAAACACTAACCCTGGTCAATATCTATGCACCTAATGTAGAGCCAGCAAAATATGTGAGGCAACTACTGGCAAACCTGGAGAAACACATGAAGGGAAATGTGATAATAGCAGGGGACCTCAATACTCCACTATCACCACTGGACAGATCCACCAAACAGAAAAATAGCAAAGAAATAAGAGCTCTGAATGAAAAATTAGAAGATTTAGGGCTAATAGACTTATATAGAGCCCTACACCCCCAGAAAGCAGAATACACATTCTTCTCAAGCCCACATGGAACCTTCTCCAGAATAGACCATATATTAGGATACAAAGCCAACCTATATAAGACCACAAAGGTAAGGATCATTAGAAGTACCCTCTCAGATCACTATGCCACAGAGCTCAAAATTGAGGTCAAGAAGAAGCAATGGAGAAAAACTAATACCTGGAGATTAAACAACATGCAGCTCAACAACAGCTGGATCAAAGAACAACTCAAGGAAGAAATAAAAAGATTCCTTGAGACAAATGACAATGAAGAGACAACATGTCAAAATTTATGGGACACAGCAAAAGCAGTAATTAGGGGGAAACTCATAGCAATTCAGGCCTATGTCAAGAATCAGGAAAATAACAAAACCAACAGTTTAAAAGATCACCTCAAAGAATTGGAACATCAGCAACAGAGAAGTCCAACCACATCCAGAAGGCAAGAAATAATAAAAACCAGAGCAGAAATAAACAACATAGAAACCAAGAAAACAATACAAAAAATCAATGAGACCAGGAGTTGGTTTTTCGAAAAAATAAACAAGATAGACAAACCACTGGCAAAACTCACCAAAAAAAAGAGAGAAAACACCCAAATCAATAGGATCACAAATGAAAGGGGAGAGATTACAACAGAACCCCAAGAAATACAACATATCATGAGATCATATTATGAACAACTATACTCAACTAGGCTAGAGAACCCAGTAGAAATCGATAGATTCTTGGAAAAACACCCTCTTCCAAGACTGGAAAAGGAAGATCTAGAAATCCTAAACAGACCAATCACCTCAGAGGAAATTGAAGATGTAATTAAAAAACTCCCTAAGAACAAAAGCCCAGGCCCAGATGGATTTACAGGTGAATTCTATCAAACATTTCAAGAAGAGTTACTACCACTTTTCCATAGGCTCTTCCAAACCATAGAAAAAACAGGAATCCTCCCCAACTCCTTTTATGAGGCTAATATCACACTCATTCCCAAAGAAGGCAAAGACACTACCAAAAAAGAAAACTACAGACCAATCTCACTAATGAACATAGATGCAAAGATACTCAATAAAATATTAGCAAACCGAATCCAGCACTTCATCAAAAAGATCATACATCACGATCAAGTGGGATTCATCCCAGGAATGCAAGGTTGGTTCAACATACGCAAATCAATCAACATTATACACCACATCAACAACATGAAAGACAAAAACCACATGATCATATCAATCGATGCAGAGAAGGCATTTGACAAAAGCCAACATCCTTTCATGTTAAAGACACTCAGCAAAATAGGGTTAGAAGGAACCTTCCTCAAGATAGTTACAGCTATCTATGAAAAGCCTACAGCCAACATTATACTCAATGGTGAGAAACTAGAAGCATTCCCACTAAGATCAGGAACTAGGCAAGGCTGTCCACTCTCTCCACTCTTATTCAATATAACCTTAGAAGTCCTAGCAATAGCAATCCGACAAGAGAAGGAAATCAAAGGAATTCAAATTGGGAAAGAGGAACACAAGCTATCTCTCTTTGCCGACGATATGATGATATACATCGAAAAACCTAAAGAGTCCACAGTAAAACTCCTAGAAACAATTAACCAATACAGCAAAGTGGCTGGTTACAAAGTCAATACACAAAAGACAGTAGCGTTTCTATATACAAACAATGAAGTTGAGGAGAGAGAGATTAAAAATACAATTCCATTTAAGATAGTATCAAAAAATATCAAGTATCTAGGAATCAACCTTACAAGAGAAGTGAAAGACCTATACCAGGGAAACTTCAAAACACTCCAGAAAGAAATTGAAGATGATCTAAAGAAATGGAACAACATCCCATGCTCATGGATAGGTAGAATTAACATAATCAAAATGACTATCCTACCCAAACTCCTATATAGATTTAATGCAATCCCTATCCAAATCCAGACACAATTCTTTAAAGAATTAGAACAAGCATTCACAAAATTCATCTGGAACCACAAAAGACCCAGGATAGCCAAACAAATACTGAAAAACAAGAAGCTGGGAGGCATCTCCTTACCTAACTTGAAACTATACTATAAAGCCATAGTAATCAAAACAGCATGGTACTGGAACAGAGACAGGACATCAGACCAGTGGGTCAGAACAGAATTCCCAGACATAAACCCCCAGGTATATAGCCAACTAATATTTGATAAAAGAGGCAAGAATCTGAAATGGAACAAAGAAAGCCTATTCAACAAATGGTGTTGGTACAACTGGAAAACCACATGTACGAAAGTGAAAATCAACCCATACCTTACTCCTTATACAAAAATCAACTCAAAGTGGATCAAAGACCTTGAAATCAGACCCGAATCCATAAAGTTTATTGAGAATAAAATAGGCAGAACACTCAAAGACCTATATATCAAAAAGGTCTTTGAGAATGGAGCACCAATGGCAAGAACGTTAGCATCAAATATAAACAAATGGGACTACATCAAACTAAAAAGCTTCTGCATGGCAAAACAAACCCTGCTTAACGCAAGAAGACAGCTAACAGAATGGGAAAAAATCTTTCACTCGACATATCAGATAAAGGGCTGATATCTAGAACATACAAAGCACTCAGAAAGCTGAGCCCCCCCAAAAGCAAACAAAGCTATAAAAAAATGGGGAGATGAAATGAATAGACACTTCTCTGAGGAAGACAGAAGGATGGCCAACAAACACATGAAAACATGCTCACCTTCACTCATCATCAGGGAGATCCAAATCAAGACAACAATGAGATACCACCTTACACCAGTGAGGATGGCCCACATCAAAAATAATGGAAACAACCTTTGTTGGCGGGGATGCAGTATGAAAGGAACTCTCATCCACTGCTGGTGGGAATGTCCCCTAGTCCAACACCTATGGAGGAAAGTCTGGAGAGTGCTCAAAGAACTCAGAATTGAGCTGCCATTTGACCCAGCAATTGCCCTCCTAGGCATATACCCACAAGATGGAAGGACATTCATTCCAAAATACATATGCACCCCACTATTTATCGCAGCACTCAGTATAATAGCCAAATCTTGGAACCAACCTAGGTGTCCAACAACGGATGAATGGATCATTAAGATGTGGTACATATACACAATGGAATATTACATGGCAGTTAGAAATGATACAATCACAGACTTTGCAGCAACGTGGATGGACCTAGATCATGTTATGTTAAACAAAGTAAGCCAGAAGACAAAAGATAAACACAGAATGGTAGCACTATTCTGAAACACCTAGAACATATATTTTATACACAACTAATACCTAACAATCATATAACAGGGTTTAACAGGGTAGAAACTCCGATCACTGTAATAGTCAACATATACGTGGGAGCAGTGTCCAAAATACATGAAAAAGGAACAATGCAAACTCTTGACTGCACATTATACCACAAAGAAAACAGCAACAACAGAAACAGCAACATGGAGAGAACAGGTATGTAACCAGACTCCTACAACAAAGGCCCACAATAATCCCTTAGAGATCATAAACAGGAACACAAGTATAGAACACCGCGGGAAATCACGTAATGCAATGGCAACATACCATAACACTACGTTTTAATCCCTTTACCTTACTATATTTTAAAAATAACCTCTCAGCTTTTCTTTCCACAGGCACCCTTAGATACAAAGGGCGGACAAACTAAGATGGCAACTCGGGATACCACACGAGATACCATACCTTGCTTGCACTATGAGACGGCCACGAGAAAACTCTTTAACATTCACTTTATCTCTAGGTTAAACCTTCTTTTAGGAATCGAAGCACGTGACCAGTCAGACCACCAAAGCAGTACCTGCGATGTACAGACCTAAACTACAGGCTCTAGTCATCGAACACATTCAACCAAACCAGCATTCCCTTGCTATTCTCTCCTTTCTTCTCTCTATTTTTTTTTCTCTTTTCTTTTTCTCTTCTACTCTTCTCTTTACTTTTTTCCCTTTCTCTCCTCCCTTTCTACGGTATTTTCTCTTTTCTCTTCCTTCATACCCCTCCCATATATCTTCCCCTTTCTCCCCCCCGGAAATCCAACTATCCCTTCACCCCTCAATCCCATCCAGATCTCCCACCATATTAAAACTCTCCACCCTCAGTCCTTAATCTTTTAGGCATCAAGATCGACCTCCTACCCAATGAACCAGTACCCAGCACCCAGGCGAGGGGACACCCAACCGAACCCACACATCGTCTCCTGCAAGAAAAGACAGCCAACTCCCCTGTGGACACATGCTGCGAGACCCTCCCTACCAACTCCCCCTAACATGGACTGTTTCTTGAAACCGGACTTAGGTCCAATAGTATCCCCAATGCAAGAACTCTTCCAAGACCTCCCAGCTGCAAATTTTTACCAATCTGAAGGGGGGCAGGGGGTGTGATTGGAAGATGCCTGGGAACCCACACACCACAAGAAAAATCCAAAAGACAATGGGAAAACTGTACTTCCAACATAGGCATAAGACCTGTAATACACCAACTCTTTACCTGTTCTCTCCCAAATGCAAAGTAGTCTTTTGCACCACATTGGTCCTTTAAAAACTTCGCTAACTCATTTTAATTTTTTTATATTTTTTTAATTAACTTATTTATTTAAATGTTTGCCTTACATATACATTTGTGGGCACATACACTTTTATTTCCTTTTTTTTTTTTTTTAATCGTCTTTGGGTATGTGACCTATCTCTGTTACTCACTCTGTCCACCCCAAATACTTCGACATATAATGGAGCACCACTTCCCCCTGCAAAGGCACACTAAATAAAGGGGAAATCTTACATAGTAAAAAAAAAAAAAAAAAGAGCTCTTATCTACTAGAGATAGGAACTCATAGTTGTTTACAATACAGGGTTATCTCCTACCTTGAAAATATGTCATGTGGAATCAACTTAGACCTCAGGTGATTAGATACCATTCAACCAGCCTTGAACCCTGGATCCCAGACATAGAAACGGCACAGCTCCTCACAACAGCTGTAAGAAACAATCTCCATCTGGGACAGCCTTATTACTGCAGGGTCAACAACAAGGGCCAGCTCTAACATGATATCTCGACAATGAGGAAAATGTGAACAACTTGACCTTAGAGCAGTTTAGCCTACCTCACCAGCTAACGACAAGACAAAACCAGAAGACGTGGCACCCTTTGGTAGGTCCAAAAGCCAAGATCGTGATTTACAGATGACTGGATACTAGAACCACGACCAGACTGTATACATCTTGGGACCAATAAAAAAGCCCTAGTCTAGGGTTTGAACTAAGACCTGCACAATAAGCATGATCCCCAGTCCCAAAGGTCCGGCAGAGACAATTGTAACGGAAAGGGGCTTCTGGAAGAACAAAGAAAGACGCTATCCTAGATGCCTTCCTAGGTTCAGCGCAAAGACCAAGATCACCAACCACAGAAGATGGATTAAAATGGCACTGAGGTAACAGAACCTCCAGATTCACAAAGACTGACTTCACCATAAGTCCCACCTCAGGATATGTACAGATACTGGGACTGCTAAACACAGAGCTCTGACGGTATCACACTGGACAGAGCAGAAGCTTTCCACACACCAAAAAAAAAAAAAAAAAAAAAAACACAACCTGGAGAGTAATGATCCTGAGCAAAGACTAGAGCTGATTCCATGACAGTATACTCCAAGGACGGAGAAACCCCATATCTTATAGGGCAAGTGAATTCCTTTTCGAATGACCCCAATATTTACTGTGCCAGGGCAGGAGGGAAAAAAAAATACAAAAAACACAAAACCTTGGTTATATATATATATATATATATATCTTACCTTCATTTATTATTGTTATTATTATTTTTATTTACCTAGCTATTTTGGTCGATTCCTCAGTTTGGATGTGATTATTGAAATTGTTGGCCCCAATTATTCTTTTTTTTTTTTTCTTTCTTTTCTTTCTCTTCCTTTCTTTTCTTTCGTTATGTGCTACGCCATGTTTCTTATTTCAAGACCACGGCGTGTTTTTTGTTTGTTTGTGTTTGTTTTTAGTTTGTTTTGGTTTATTTTTTATCTGTTTTTTTGTGGTGCTTATCGTTATAGCTGGAGTCCTCACTGGATATTTGACACTTCTTTTGGTACTGGTGGAGTGTTTCAACTTCTTTTTCTCCTTCATTTCCCAAATCGATGATGAGAACCTCTAGAAGGATTCTGCCCATTTTCGGGGTATTAAACTCTTACCCCGGTTTATTTATTTTCTCTTTTTCAGGCAAAACCACGCAACTTGAACTAGCTACCCCTGCCCCTACTTAGAGGGGGAAATAAGAGAGGCATCAAGACCAAACTGATGCAAGACTACTAAGTAGTTGGTTAGAGACAGAGGGGACCACATATTCTAGCCGCCCTGGGGGTGAGGGAAGAGGAAATGGGAGGTAAGACAGAAACGGGGGAGTAGGGAGGACAATTTGGGGATGGGAATCCCCCCTGATTTTATGTAAATATGTACCTAAAATATTATTGTCAACAATATGTAAGCCACTATGATCAAAATAAAAATTATATTAAAAAAAAAAGCAACATGGAAATCTATTCCAAGAATAGAAATATAACTGCTATATGAATCAGTGATATGCATCTTGATATCTATCCCCCAAACACACAAAAATTAATGTAAAAGAATCAAAATATATCTCAGCACTTAGTATAATAACTAAGATGAGAGACACCCAAAATGCCCAGCTACAGCTACAGAAGAGTGAAGAAAGATCCACCAACTTCTGAAGAGACTTCAAAGGAAAATCCTATGAGGAAAATGTGCAAGCTAAAGTTAAAGGAAACTTCACCTCTCCTTGTTGCAAAATGACAGCAACACAGGTGTCTGTCAGCAGAGAAGTTTAGAAAAGAGCAAATACACTGTTCTTCAGATCAGACTCCAGACTGTACATACAACTGCCCCTGTGCTTCTTATTGCCACTGAAACATAAGCAGAATCAGTTACACAGAGGCTATGATCATCAGGGTGAGTACAAGCTTTGGATTCTTGGGAGGAAAGAGATCTGACTTAGGCAGCCCCTCTCTCATTGATTAAAAGTCCCTTGAGCCACCAGATTCCAAACTGGAATAAAAATGAAGCATAGGACAGGAAGAGCTTTATTTCTTTAGCTTATAAAATTTAATTTCCCTTCTGAGCACTCTTGATATTCTGCACCCTGAGGAGTATTGATACTTTGTTCCTTCTGAAGAGTATCAATAATGTTCTGCAAACTTTGGTCTTTTGAGTCCTATGGATACTTTTTTCCTTTTAAGTAGCGCACATATTTTGTTCTTTCTGTAGATTGTCTATTGATACTTTATTCTTCTGAGGTGTATTGATGCATAGGTACTTCTACGTAGTATTGATACTTCTTAACCTTCTGAAATGTGTTGATATTCTGCGCCTTCTGAGGAAAAATTGTACTTTGTTCCTTCTGATGAGCATTAAAATTATACATCACAGTCCTTCCTGTTCTGACCAAGTTCTTACTTGCCTAAAGTTCTCAAATGTATATCACCAGATTGATGAGTCTCTAGGGTCATGACATTTGATGTCATGGGGAGATGTTTCCATCCCCACAGTACATAGCTTCTTGATCCAGGAGTGGCTTGAAACATTTTAGGCAGGAGTAATTCTTGAGGACAGAGTCAGAAATAAGTCTTGAGTATTACTGGCTGTGGCCACAAAACAAAAAAAAATAATAGTTGAGAAATGCAAAATTCAGAAAATTCAGGGCCTAAAGGCTTGGGCTGCACTGCCAGCCACTGGTAAGGTAGCAGAGAGGGAGACCAGAGCAGGGTCCAACCCTCACCACCACAACCCTACTCAGAAGCAGCAGGGCCTATGGGTTTAGGCCAAGTCTCCAGCCAGGGCAGGGTCCAATCATCACTGGCACAAACTCGCTCAGAAGCCTCGGGGAAGAGGAGGTCTCCTGCCATCACAGAACACTTTAAAAAAAAAAACCTTGAGGCCACTGAACTTCGCTGGATCTCAGATGCCAGCACCCCTAACTGCCTCTCTTCTCTGCTGTCCTGCATTTTCGGCCTGACTTCATCCTGGGTGCAGCTCATCTGCCAGCCTGCCTTCCCGTGAGCCTTCCGTGGAGGTGAGTCCACACGTCCAGAAAGGAAGGAGCCAGAGGAGCAAGGACGCTCCGCTCCCCTTCGCGATGGTGCACATCATTTAGCCGATGAATACAACCACAACACGTAGAAAAACCCGCAATACAAGGGTGACAATGGGGAAACAACGCGGGCCAGTGCCAGACATAGAGAATGAAGATGGCAACTCTGATGACTTGAGCATGACAAACCAACTAGTCAGTCTCTCAGATAAGGAGTTTAGAGTTGCAATATGGAAGATGTTCGAAGAACTCAAACAAAGTATAGAAGAGAACACTAATAAGAATCAAGAGAATATGAAGATAGAAATGAGAAAACTCCAAACTGAAATTTCAGGTCAAATAACAGGTCTGAAAAAATCAGTAGATGAATTGAAGAAAAACATGGTTGAGCTTTCCCACAGGTTAACAGCAGCTGAGGATAGAATCAGTACACTGGAAGATGAGATGCATAACAATTCCATACAGCAGAAGAAATTGGAAAAAAGGCCTCAAAGCAAATGATCAAACAATGGAAAAATTACTCAAAGAATGGGAACAGATGAAAATAGAAGTCTATGATAAGCTCAACAGAAACAACTTAAGAATCACTGGAGTCCCAGAGACTCAGGAAGAAAATCTCCAGGAAGAATCAACAGTCAAGAACATCATTAAAGAGAAATTATCAGACCTAATGAATACATGCGATCAAATCCTGCATGCCCAAAGAGTGCCAACTAAAAGAGAGCCCAGAAAAAACATCCCAAGACACATCCTAGTCACAATGACGAATCCCACAGATAGAGACAGAATTCTGAAAGCAGCAAGATCAAAAAGAGAAATTACATTCAAGGGAAAATCCTTGAGATTTACTGCAGACCTGTCACCAGAAACACTCAAGGCCAGAAGGCAGTGGTGGGACATAGTGACAAAACTCAATGAAATAAATGCTTCGCCTAGAATACTGCACCCAGCAAAACTCACGCTCAGGTTTGAAGAAACAATACATAGTTTCATAGACAAACAACAGCTCAGAAACTTCACAGACTCAAAACCATCCTTAAAAGAAAAACTGAATGGCATACTTTAAGACAAGGCTTACCAACAGACACACCAAACTTTGATATAAAGATGGCACTAACTCCCAGGACAATTCTTTCTCTCAATGTCAATGGACTAAATGCACCAGTTAAGAGACACAGAGTGGCTAAATGGATCAAAAAACTCAATCCAACCTTCTGCTGCCTACAAGAAACGCACCTGAATAGTCAGAACAAACATAGACTCAAAATAAAAGGCTGAAGGAAAATCATCCAAGAAAACAACACCCATAAAAAAGCAGGAGTGGCCATACTAATATCAGATGATGCAAACTTTATAATTAGGAAAGTTGTAAGGGACTAAGATGGACATTTTGTATTAATTAAGGGATACGTACAGCAGGAAGAAATCACCCTCCTAAACTTATATGCACTGAATGAGGGGCCAGCAAAATATTTCATACAACTTTTGACAAATCTGAAAAATAATATCAATAACAACACAATAATTGTGGGAGACCTCAACACGGCATTGTCAACACTAGGCAGGTCAACTAGACTGAAACCCAACAAGAATATACTAGACCTGAACAGAGAAATGGAAGAAAGAGGCCTAGTACATATATACAGGACCTCCACCCCCAGAACCTGGGTACACATTTTTTTCTAATGTACATGGGACATTCTCCAGGATAGACTACATGCTAGCATATAAAACATACCTCCATAATATCAAGAGGATAGAAATTTTGCAGGCTGCCTTTGATGACCACAAAGCCCTGAAATTATATGTGAACTACGAAGGGACACAGAAGAAAAACTTTAACACCTGGAAGTTAAACAGCCTCATACTGAATAACCAGTGGGTCCGAGATGAAATCAAAGAGGAAATCAAAACCTTCCTGAAAACAAATGACAATAGAGACACAAACTGTCAGAACCTATGGGACACAGCAAAAGCAGTACTGAGAGGAAAATTTATAGCTTTGCAAGCACACATCAGGAAAGAAGAAGGGGCATACCTGAATAGCTTAATTACGCAGCTCATAGAATTAGAAAGTGCTCAACAAAAGGACCCAGAAATAGGGAGGCAGAAGGAAATAACAAAGCTCAGAGCAGAAATCAATTAAGTGAAAACCCGAATAACAATCCTAAAGATCAACGAAAGCAGAAGTTGGTTCTTTGAAAAAATAAACAAGATTGATAGACCACTGGCAAAACTAACAAAGAAAGAAAGAGAGAGAAACTTGATAACTCGTATTAGGAATGAAAAAGGAGAGATCACTACTTATAAGGTAGAGATTTAAAGGGTAATCAGAAACTACTTTGAGAAACTCTATGCCACTAAAAATGAAAACCTGGAAGAAATGGATAAATTCTTCGAATCTTATAATCTTCCATGATTGAATGAAGAGGATGTAGCATATCTAAACACACCCATTACTATTGAGGAAATTAAGACAGTAATCAAATGTCTGCCCAAAAACAAAAGCCCAGGCCCAGATGGATTTACTAATGAATACTTTCAAGCCTTTCAAGAGGAACTACTACCAATCCTGGCAAGACTCTTTCATGAAATCAAAAAAACAGAAAAACTTCCAAATAGCTTTTATGAAGCCAACATCACCTTGATATCTAAACCAGACAGAGATGCTACGAAAAAAGAAAGTTACAGACCAATATCGTTGATGAATGCAGATGCAAAAATCCTCAACAAAATCCTGGCAAATAGTATTCAATGCCTCATCAAGAAGATCATCCACTACGATCAAGTAGGCTTCATCCCAGGAATGCAAGGCTAGTTTAACATCCGTAAATCTATCAACATAATACACAACATCAACAACAAGAAAAATAAAAACCACATGATCATATCAATAGACGCAGAGAAAGCATTTGACAAGGTCCAACACCCATTCTTGATCAAAACTCTCAGCAAGATGAGAATGAAAGGAACATTTCTCAATATAGTTAAGGCCATCTACCACAAGCCAGTGGCAAATATTGTCCTCAATAGAGAAAAACTGAAAGCCTTTCCTCTAAATTCTGGCACAAGACAAGGCTGTCCTCTCTCACCACTCTTATTCAACATAGCACTGGAAGTACTCGCTATAGCAATTAGGCAAGAAAAAGATATCAAGGAAATCCAGATAGGAAAGGAAGAAGTCAAGCTCTCACTGTTTGCAGATGACATGATACTCTACTTAGAAAACCCCAAAGACTCTACCAAAAAGCTTCTAGAAACAATAGACTCATATAGCAAGGTGGCAGGCTACAAAATTAACACACAAAAATCAATGGCCTTTCTATACACCAATAGTAATAAGGAAAAAATGGACATTAAGAAAACAACCCCATTCACTATAGTGCCACACAAACTCAAATATCTTGGAATCAACTTGACTAAAAATGTGAAGGACCTATACAAAGGAAAATATAAAACTCTGCTCCAAGAAATAAGAGAGGACACGCAGAAATGGAAGTACATACCCTGCTCATGGATTGGCAGGATTAACATCATTAAAATGGCAATACCCCCAAAGCATTGTACAGATTTAATGCAATCCCCCTAAAGTTACCCATGACATTTTTCAAAGAAGTGGATCAGGCACTTTTGAAATTTATTTGGAACAATAAACACCCTCGAATAGCTAAAGCAATCATTGGGAAAAAGAATATGGGAGGAATTACTTTCCCCAACTTTATACTTTACTACAAAGCAATAGTTATCAAAACAGCATGGTATTGGAATAAGGACAGGCAGTCAGATCAGTGGAATAAGCTTGAATACTCAGAGAATGTTCCCCAGACATACAATCACCTAATTTTTGATAAAGGAGCAAAAAATCCTAAATGGAAAAAAGAAAGCCTCTTCAACAAGTGGTGTTGGCACAACTGTGTAGCCACTTGCAAAAAATTTAACTTAGACCCCCAGCTAACATCATGTACGAAGGTTAAATCCAAATGGATTAAAGACCTAGATATCAGACCCAAAACCATAAGATATATAGAACAACACATAGGTAAAACACTCCAGGACATTGAGACTAAAGGCATCTTCAAGGAGGAAACTGCACTCTCCAAGCAAGTGAAAGCAGAAATTAACAGATGGGAATATATTAAACTGAGAAGCTTCTGCACCTCAAAAGAAACAGCGCCCAGGATACAAGAGACCCCCACTGAGTGGGAGATACTATTCACCCAATATCCATCAGATAAGGAGCTAATCTCTAAAATATACAAGGCTCTGACAGAAATTTACAAGAAAAAACCATCTAATCCCATCAAAAAAATGGGGAGAAGAAATGGACAGACACTTTGACAAAGAAGAAATACATATGGCAAAAAGACACATGAAAAAATGCTGTACATCACTAATCATCAGGGAGATGCAAATCAAAACAACTATGAGGTACCACCTCACACTCCAGAGATTGGCACACATCACAAAGAATGAGAACAAGCAGTGTTGGCGGGGATGTGGAGAGAAAGGAACTCTTATCCACTGCTGGTGGGAATGCCGTCTAGTTCAACCTTTATGGAAAGCTATATGAAGATTCCTCCAAAAACTGGAAATCGAGCTCCCATACGACCCAGCTATACCACTCCTAGGAATATACCCTAGGAACACAAAAATACAATACAAAAATCCCTTCCTTAAACCTATATTCATTGCAGCACTATTTACCATAGCAAGACTCTGGAAACAGCCAAGATACCCTTCAACAGATGAGTGGCTAAAGAAACTGTGGTACATATACACAATGGAATATTATGCAGCTGTCAGGAGAGATGAAGTCATGAAATTCTCCTATACATGGATGTACATGGAATCTATTATGCGAGCGAAATAAGTCAGAGAGAGAGAGAGAAAAACGCAGAATGGTCTCACTCATCTATGGGTTTTAAGAAAAGTGAAATACATTTTTACAATAATAATTTTCAGGCACAAAAGAGAAAAAAGCTGGAAGTTACAGCTCACCTCATGAAACTCACTGCAAACAGGGGTGAGTTTAGTTAGAGAAATAACTACGTTTTGAACTATCCTAATAATGAGAATGTATGAGGGAAATAGAAACCTGTCTAGAGTTCAGGCAGGGGTTGGGTGGGGAGGAGGGAGATTTTGAACATTGGTGATGGGAATGTTGCACTGGTGATGGGTGGTGTTCTTTACATGAATGATACCCAAATACAATCATGTATGTAATAAAGTTGGTTAAATAAAAAAAAGACATTCACTGTACAAGGTCAACCTTGTTTTAATTTCCTGTACCACACCTTGTGTCCCAAGTACAGCATAAAGAGGAAGTCCTGAGCACAGTCATGTGTGGTCCGAAACATAATTTAAAATCCTAACAAATAAAACACTAGCCAACACCTTAGATTGTGACACTATTGGTCTATCATAGCCTATATTTTAAAATTAAATACTTTATGTAACCAAATTTTAACTTCAGATTAAAGCATAAAAGAAAGAAAGAAAAACCTTGAAATTGCAACACCCCAATCTACCCTATGCAAAGAACAATGAGGATCCTAAGGAAGACATCAACAGCTGGATATATGGAAAGAAACAAACAGATTTCAAGCCCTCCAAAATGCATGAACTCAATAGATGAAGACCTAAAATCAGCATTTAATGTATTAGAAATAGAATTCAAAGAATCACTAACCAAAGAAATTAAGAAATTCATAGATGAAAAATTACCCAACTCTAAGAAGAATTCTATCAGAAGTTGAGAGAGTCCATACAAACAGAACTAAGGGAACTAAAAGACATGCTAGCAAGCCATAACAGCAGAATTACATACATAGAGAATCATTTGGAGAAACTCGAAGACAAAATACAAGCCAGAAACAAAGATGTCAATAAAGAAATTAGAGACAAACATTGGAAGAAAAAGTAAGGTACTTAATGAACATAGACAAATGAAATAATCTAAGAATTGGAGGAAAGTGAGGAAAAGGGAGAGGAAGAACAAGTAGTGAGGTAACAAGTAGTGAGCAGAAAATTTTCCCACCCTTTGGAAAGAGGCACTTGTGCAAATTCAAGAGGCAAAAAGAGGTCCAAATAAAATAGACCTTAATAGACCAACACCAAGGCATATAGTTATCCAAATGGCAAATAAAGAGATAGATGGATTCTTTTATTTATTAATAATTTCTATTTTTGATCAAAGTGGATTACATATCTTTCACAGTAATATTTTCGGTACATATTGACATTGGATCAGGGGAACTTCCACCACAAAAGTTGTCCTCCCTCCACCCTTGTTCCTAGCATGCATCCCATACTCCTCTCTCTTATTCCCCCAAACTGCTAGTATAAGTGGTCCCCTCTATGTCTATCTTGTTGCAGATTGGATATCGATTCTGTTCTCGTTGGATTGGGTTTGGTATTTAAGTTTGACCATTTTTATTACTACTTAGTGATCATACAACTATTTGGTCTTGGTGCCCTCCTATGTTTCCCCCTCAAATTGAAAGGCAGAACAAGTTGGTTCAAGTTATGTGATTCTGTTTGAGAAGACGAAAAATAAATAAATAAATAAAATGGGGGTAAGAATCAAACAAGCAAAGAATGAGTGGAGTCCTTCTAGAGGCTATAAATATTAATTTTAGAGAAGAAAAGCAAAAACTAAGAGAAACACATCAACAGTGGCCAGAGAGATAGCTTGGAGGTAAGGCATTTTCTCTGCATGCAGAAGAACAGTGGTTCAAATCCCGGCATCCCACCCCAAGACTGCCAGGAGAGATCTCTGAGATAGAGACAGGAGTAACTCCTGATCACTGCCAAATGTGACCCAAAAACAAAACAAACAAAAAGCAAAACAAAACAAAAATGAAACTCATCAACAATACAAAAAGGAAAATCAAACAAAAAATCCGAAAACACACCACAGCAATAAAGACAAACATCACACACTAACCACGGTCCTGAAATAAAAACAAAACAAAGCGCAAAAAAAATGAAAACAAAAACAGCAACAACAATAACTAACCCCTCCAAAAACTTATTTTGTGCTGCTTTTTTTTCTGCATAGGCACAGTAAATATTGGGGAAATTAGAAAGGGAATTCCCTTGGCCTAATAGATACAGGGTTTCCCTGCCTTTGAAGTATACTGTCATAGGAATAACTAACGACTCCATACATGCTCAATTACTCTCCCCTGGGTCCTTTTGTGGTGTATGGAATGCTTCTGTTCCATCACGGATGATAAACTCATACCTCTGTATCTAGAGATTTTTGGTATCTGTATAGGTCAAAGAATGGAGTCTATGTTGAAGTCTTTCTTTACAGCTCTAGAAGTTCTGTTTTATCACTGCTGTTTTAATCAGACTTTTTTACAGCCTTTTGCACTGATCCTAAGATAAAGCCAAGGATAGAGTCTTACATTATGTTTCCAGAAGACCCATTCAGTTGCAGTTGTCTCAGTCAAACATCTGGAGTTAGAAATCTTGGTTGTTGTACTGATTGTAGGTCAAGGTCTAGGCTAGGGCTTTATTAGTCCCAGGATAAGTTCTGACCAGTCATTGTAGTCACTGTCAGTGTTCAGTAGGTAGTGATCTTGGCTTTTGTACAGATCAGAGGATGACAAGTCTTCTGATTACATCTTATCATTAGATGATGTGGTAAGGCAACTTGCTCTTATCTCAAGATGTTGCCATTTCCTCATTATCAGGCTATCATATAGAGCCTGGCACATGTTTGGTGTCAGAGCAATATTAAGAATGTCCCAGAGGGAGTTTGGTTCCTGGAGCTGTTGTGGTGGACTGTGTCAGTTCTATGTCTGGGATCTAGGGTTTGGGGTTGGCCTGTCGCTGTCTAAACACCTGGAGTCTAAGTTGGGTTCACATGACATATGTTCAAGGTGGAAATGCCCCTGTATTGTAGAGAAGTATGAGTTCTTATCCCTAGTAGGGAAGCGCTTGTTTCTATATGTAAAATTTTCTCTTTTTTAGTATGCCTTTGCAGGAAGAAATGGTGATATAATATATTGCTGGTGCATTTGTTGGTGGGAGTGCCAGCCTCCCTCCTCTCTGTGCCCTGGTTTTGACCTAGGGTAGGTTTTTGTATCGAGCAGAAACAGAAGATAGAAGGATTCTTTAAAGCAATTAGAAAGAAAAAAAATGAAGTACAAAGAAAGGAGCAAAAGAATCAAACCAGATCTCCCACTTGAAACAATTCAAGCAAAAAGACAGTGGAACAACATGTTTTAATTACTGAATTAAAGAAACTTCCAACATACAGTCCACTACCTGACAAAACTCTCATTCACTTAAGGGGGAGGACTAAAAACATTCTCAGACAAAAAAGAACACGCACTATTTGCATTAACCAAATGTACCCTAAATGAACTACTCAGAGATGAATCACACAACCCAAATACTCAATTTTAAGAACCCTAAACAATATAATAGCACTACAACCCCTCTGTCAATAATCTTAAATGTCAACAGACTAAACTCCCCCATTAAAAAACACAGGGTAGAGGTTGAATCAGAAAACAAAAACCGGATATCTGTTTTCGACAAGAAACACACCTAAAAGAACAGGATAAACACAGTCGTAGAATAAAAATATAAAAATGAATTACTCAAGTCAATTGAAAACAAAACAAGCTGGGACCACCATTCTTATAGTAGACCAGATTTCATTCAACCTCAAGAAAGTACTCAGAGACAAAGAGGATCACTACCTATTGATTAAAGAAACATTATAGCAAGAAGTTCTAACACTGATCAACATTTATGCATCAAGGGCAGAACCAGCAAAATGTGTAAAGCACTTGCTCACAAACCTAGAGAAACATATGGAAGAAAACGTGATAGCAGTTGGAAACTTTAACTCATCATTATCAACACTAAACAGATCCACTAGGCAGAAATCTAGCAAAGACATAAGAGCCCTAAATGAGAAACTAAAGAATTAGGACTAATGAATATATACAGGACCCTCCACCCTCAGAAAGCAGAAGACACATTCTTCTCAAGTGCACATAGAACCTTCTCTAGAATAGACCATGCCTAAGTATATAAATCTAATGTGCACAAAGTCACAAATATAAGGATTATAAAAAGCATTATATCAGGCTACAATGCAATAGAAATCAAGATTGCCTGTAAAAAGAAAATTTGGAGAAAATTTAACACCTGCAGATAAAACAACATGGTGCTCAACAACAGCTGGATCAAAGAGTAAATCAAGGGCAAAATAAAAAGATTCCTTCAAATGAATGACAATTAAGAAACAAATTGTCAGGGCAGAAGATATAGCATGGAGGTAAGGTGTTTGCTTTGCATGCAGAAGCACTATGGTTCAAATATCAGCATCTTATATGATCCCCCGAGCCTACCGGGGGGATTTCTGAGTGTAGAGCCAGGAGTAGCCCCTAAGCATTGCCGGGTGTGACCCAAAAACAAAACAAAAAAATTGTCAAAATCTGTGGAACACAGCAAAAGCAGTAATTAGAGAAAAACTAATAGCAATTCAGGCTTACATTAGGAAAGAGGAAAATGACAAAATCAACAGCTTAAAGGAACACCTTAAGAATCTGGAAATACAGAAACAAAGAAACCCAAACACATGTAAAAGACAAGAAATCATAAAAATTTAGTATAAAATGCATATAGAAACAAAGAAAATACAAAAATATCAATTAGACAAGGATCTGGTTTTTCAAAAGAATAAACTAGATATAAACCACTGGCAAGACTCACAGAGGAAAAAAATGGGAAAATACCCAATAAATTGGATCACAAATGAAAGGGAAGAGATTAAAACAGAATCTCAAGAAATCCAAGATATAGTGAGAGCTTACTACGAACAAGTATACTCAGTTAAATTAGAGAACCCAGAAGAAAAATTTCTAGAAAAATATAATCTTTTGAGTCTTTTTATTTATTTTTAAATAGATTTTTTATTTAAGTAACATGATCATAGTTGGGGTTACAGTCATGACCAGAACACCCTCCCTTCACCAGTGTAATATTATCCCCTCCCCCCTTCCCATCCCCTGCTTGTATTCGAGACAGGCTTTCTACTACAGTTATTTGTTTTTAAGTTCAGTAAGTTGTGTTTTTTTCCTTAAAGGATACGAGTAAAAAATATAGTAAAGGTGTGATAGTGGCAATCACCGTTGTTTGCATAGGTCCAGAAAAATAGGGAAAATGAAAAAAATCCTTGACCTGATTACAAAAAGGCCTCACCCCAGAAGTTTATTGGCATAAGACCGACTCTGGGTTCCAGGCATACCAGTTCGTCCAACCCGAGTATTCTCTGTGGTCCTAGTGAAACTTTTTCACTTTTTAGCTATTGTTGGTATCAGATTCTTATATTTAAAGACTCTGGATTCTGTGCATTTCTTTCATCGATGTCAGGCTGATGTGGAACATCCTCTAGTTTCAGCATACCATTAAATGTGGAGCGATCTGCTACATACAGACTGTTGCTAAGTCGTCTGGGTGTTGGGAGCAGTCTTTGGAGTAAGTCAATGCCAAAGCAGTGGTAGGTCTTCCCTGGTAGAGGCTTGGTCCTGGTAATGTTATAGACAATTGTGGTTGTTTTCATAGATGGTATCCATTGTTCAGGTGTGTGTGGGCGATGCCCATTCTTCTGAGGCCTAAGCCAAATCATTATGCCAATGTTCAGGGTAAAAGGCCTAATTACATTACCAAATTTGTGTTCCCATCTCTATTTGATAAGAACTTGTTTGTATATGTATTATTTTCCCATTTCAATGTGCCTATGCAAAAGAGAAGCAATGCCACAAGATATTATTGGTGCATCTGGGGGCCGACGAATAAAGTCCAACATTCCCCGTAACTTGGTTCAAAATTGAAATCTATACAGAGATTCTCTTCTATCAGTATTGCTTATAAAACAGATCTCAAAGGGGGAAAATCAAACAATCAAATAACAAATCCAGTGGGCAAAATTGTCACTATATGAGGATGTTCGAAAAGAGTTATAGATGTTAAGGGAATACATCTGCGTTTGGCAGCCCTCCCTCCACCATGCCAAAGGCCTCTTTAACCAGACCAAGGAAGGGGTGTGGGACATGGGTCATCCCAGAAACCCTCTACTTCCTTCCTCCAGAACTCCAGGGTTTTTCCTGGCCACATGGTTGGGCATACCAGCGAGGTGGGAATAGCAGCACAATCAGTTCTGGCTTTAGTACTTACCAGGGAAGTTTCCTTATTAAACCTGTCCATTATGAAACCGTGCAGGGCACTAGTCCCCACATGAAACATAATGACAAATATTGGCATATCATTCTGTCATATGCTTGTCATAATCTGAAAGCCATCCAGGAGCTCGTTTTATTACTTTAGTCCCTCACTCCCATCACCTTGTTACCCCACATTTAGCCATTTTTCTGTACTAATGATTTTTGTTTTGGCCAAGGTGGATTACATATCTTTCACAGTAATTTTTTGGGTGAAGTCTGAAGCTTCAGTAGGCAATGAGTCATGGCAAGGTTCCATGCTGTAGGCTTTTTGGCCAAGATAAGATGAAGATACTGCCTTGACTGCCCCCCCACAGCCTTTTTTCTCCTTCCTCCCCGTCCCCAGGGTTATTCCTGGACACCTGCTCATGTCCCAGCAAGTGGGTTCCAGCGAGGTGCAACTTAAAAGAGACCCCAGGCTTCCTTGTCCCTGCAAGAGCTGGGAGGAGACTTTCAACTTCCAGCAATTAGGAAGCAAACACCTCTCAGGGAGTCGGAAGCTTCAGCAGGCAACAAGGGGAGGACATGGCTCCATGTGCTTTTTGCTTGTCCAGATCACAGACCAAAGTGGTGTCTCAGAAACACCCCCCTCCCTCTTGACTATTTCTAAAACATAAAAGGGACACTTGTATCTCCTTTGTATATCTCAGAATCTTTCGAGATTTAATCAAGATGATGTAGAAAGCCTAAACAGGCCAATAATATCTAAGGAAATTGAAAGAGTGAGTAAGAATCTCCCCAAGAACTAAAGTCCAGGACCAGATGGTTTTACAGGTGAAATCTTTGAAACATTCAGATAATAATTGCTACCTTTAATCTTCAGACTCTTCTGAAAGATCAAATAAACAGAAATCCTCCCTAATGCCTTTTAAGAGGCTAATATCACACTCATTCCCAAAGCTGGCAAAGACACCACCAAGAAGAAAACTACAGACCAATCTCACTAATGAACATAGATGCAAAAATCCTCAACAAAATCTTAGCCAACCGAATCCAAAATACATCAAAATGATTATGCAACATGACCAAGTGGGTTTCATCCTAGGGATGCAGGGATGGCTTAACATATGCAAATCAATCAATATCATGCACCACATCAACAATAAGAAAGACATAATCCACACTATCAGATCAGTCAATGCAGAGAAGGCATTTGACAAAATCCAACACTCATTCATGATGAAAATACTCAGCCAAATAGTATTTGAAGAAACCTTCCTCAAGATTGTCACAGCTGAAGCTGGAGAGATATCATGGAGGTAAGGCATTTGCCTTGCATGCAGAAGGACAGTGGTTTGAATCCCGGCATCCCATATGGTCTTTCAAGCCTGCCAGGAGTGATTTCTGAGCACATAGAGCCAGGAGTAACCCTTGAGCGCTGCCAGGTGTGACCCCAAAAGAAAACAAAAAACAAGATTGTCACAGCTATCAATAACAAGCCCACAGACAACATTATCCTTAATGGTGAAAAACTGAAAGCATTTCCACTAAGGTCAGGTACTAGGCAAGGCTATCCGCTGTCTCCACTTTTATTCAACATTATTTTAGAAGTCCTAGAATTAGTAGTCAGAAAAGAGAAGAGAATCAAAAGACTCCAAATGGGAAAAGAGGAACTTAAACTATTTCTTTTTTGCACATAATATGATGATATACATTGAAAACCCTAAAGAGTGCACAGCAAAACTCCTAGAAACAATATACCAATACAGCAAAGTGGCTGGCTACAAAGTCAGTACACAAAAGAGAGTAACATTCCTCTATACAAATAATGAAGCAGAGGAGAAAGATTAAGGAATAGATCCCATTTAAAATAGTATCTAAAAATATCAAGTAACTAGTCATCAACGTAAGAAAAAAGGTGAGATAGCATGGAGATAGCATGGAGGTAAGCCCTTTCATGCAGAAGGTCATTGTTTCAAATCCCGGTATCCCATATGGTCCCCAAGCCTGCCAGGAAGCAATTTCTGAACGTAGAGCCAGGAGTAACCCCTAAGCACTGCTGGTGTGACCCAAAAACAAACAAACAAACAAAAAGAAGTGAAAGGCCTATATCCTAAAAATTTCAAAACAATCAAAATGAAATTGAAGAGAATCTAAGGAAATGAAAGAACATTCCATGCTCCTGGGTAGGAATAATCAACATCATCAGAATGTCTATCTTACCTAAATTACTATACAGATTCAATTCAAATCATATCCAAATTTATACATCATTTTTAATGACTTAGAACAATTATGAAATTTGTATGGAAACATAAGAAACCCAGTTTTAGCCAAATACATATTGGAAAACAAGAAACTGGTGGCATTTCTTTACCTAACCTGAAGTTTTACTGTAAAACCAGAGGGATCAAAACAGCACGGCGTTGAAACAAAGACAGAATCTCAGACCAATGGGTCAGAATAGAATACTCAGTGACACCCCCCCCCCAAAATATATAGTCAACTAATATTTGACAAAGTTGCCAAGAATCTGAAATGGAACAAAGACAGTCTCTTCAACAAATGGTGTAAGAACTGGATAACTACCTGTAAGAAATTGAAGATTGATCTATACCTCACACTTCACACAAAAGTCAACTCAAACTGGATTAAAGAACTTGAAATCAGACCTGAAACTGTAAAGTTCATTGAGAAAAAATGGGCAAAACACTTCAAGACTTATACATCAAAAAAGTCTTTGATGATAAAATGCCAATGGCAAGAGTTATAGCATCAAACATAAATAAATAGGACTACATCAAACTAAAAGGTTCTGCATGGCAAAAGAAACACTGGTTAAAACTAGAAGATACTAACAGAATATGAAAAATTTTGCACTTAACACATTAGATAAAGAGTTGATATCTAAGATATACAAAGCACTCAGAAAGGTTAGCTCCACAAAACCTAATAAAGCTATAGAAAAATGGGGAGAAGAAATGAATAGATTCTTCTCTGAGGAATACCTACAGGTGGCCAATAGATACATAAAAATATGTTCACCATCACTCATCATTAGGAAAATCCAAATCAAGACAACAATGAAGTATCACCTTATATCAGTGCGGAGGAACACTTCAAAAATAACGGGACCAATCTCTGTTGGCAGAGATGTGGGAAGAAAGGAACTCTCATCCACTGCTGGAGGGAAATCTGCCTGGTCCAACCACTATGAAAAACAGTATGGAGGGTGCTTAATAAACTCAGAATTGAGCTGCCATATGATCCAACAATCGCACTCCTGGGTACCTATACCCAAGACAGAAGGACATTCATCCCAAAGTATGTATGCACTCCACTATTTATTGCAGCACTCAGCACAATAGCCAAAATTTGGAATTAACCTCGATGTCCAACAAAAGATGAGTGGAACATGAAGATGTGGTACTTATACACAATGGAATACTACATAGAAGTTAGAAACAATACAATCATGGATTTTGCAGCAACATGGTCGGAACTAAAAAATATTATGTTAAATAAAGTAATCCAGAAGAAGGATAAATACAGAATGATAGTACTTATCTTAGGTATTTCGAATATAATATATATACATAAAATACTCCATGAAGAAACTCTGAACACCATAGGTGTCAGGGTATAGCATGGGGGAAGTGATCAAATCAAGCAGAGGAAGAAAAACACAAATCCTTGACTATATTTTATACCATAAAGAAACCAGCAACAAGGAAAACAGCGGTTCAGAGTGAACTTCTCACTTCAAAGGTCTATAATAATGTTCTAATGTATTGATCCACAGAACCAGGTGCAGAATATGAGAGGAAGCCAGGGACTTCCACTGCAGCGATTGCTAACAATATGTTTTAATCCCTTAACTTTATTAGGTATAAAATAACCCTTCAGCTTCTTTGTTCACAGTGGTTCCTGGAATAAAAGGGTGGACACTCTAATTTTGCAACTTGGTGCTCAATCATACTAGATACCAGATACAGTATGTATTATGACAATGTATTGATAAAATACTCCCATTTTTTCATTTTCTTTTTTTTATGTCTTTTATTTGAACCCAAAATATAGGACCTTTGAGACCACAGAAACAGACAACTGCACAGACTTATGTTACAGTTTCCACTCATCAAATAATTTTTGCAAATTACTGTCATCCCATTTTTTAATTTTTTAATCTTTTTTTTCTTTTTCTTTCTTTTTTTCTCTCCTTTTTTATTTCTTTCTCTCCTCTCTCCTTTCTTCTTCAATTCAACCTATATTATATAAAGCCCATGCTGTCAGTTTTTTTAGGAAGATTCAGCAGATGACACTACATAGCAATGACACCTCTTATAGTCTTCACCATCACATTGCATAGCACTGCAGAAGTGAAAATTAGGCTTATCTTAAAATGCTTCGATCACTATCTAACCTGAAAGCTTTATTTAGCAAAGATCACCCCTGTCATTGATGAAGTGCCTAGAAAAGGGAAAACCTCCAAACCCCAAGGCACCAGCCCAATTTCTTTTTTTTTTAATTTTTTAAACTTATTAAAAGAAAAGAAATCCCATGTAACTATGTACCTAAAATATTACTGTAAAAGATTTGTAATCCACTTTCATAAAAATAAAAATTATTTAGTTTAAAAAAAGAAAAGAAATTCCATAGTTGACATAACTGATCATAATACATTTGTTTCAGTATGACAGAAAGTGAAGTTATTCAAACATAGAAAGATGGAAAAAGAAGGGGAGAAAATTCATTAGCAGTTATATTTGTGAAAATTATTAAATCACCAATCAAGTCGTTAATACAGTATCCAGAGGTTTAGTACACTACCTCCCCCACCCCTTTTTTTTTTGAGATGGGAGATACACTAAAAGAGAAGAAAAATATGTATGTGGCAGGTGTCATTTGTATAGGCAAAGAAAAACATGGAAGGAAATGAAAGAAAAGATCTTTGACCTAAAAAACAGGGAGATCTTACCTCCAAGGTATTTTGGCATTAGACCAACTCAAGGCTCCAATCATACTAGATTCTCCAACCCCATAGTCATTCTTGGTGGTCAGCTCTTCACCATAGCAGTTGTTGCTGTCAGATAGTTGCAGTTATAGATCCTGGTTTCTATATAAGAACTATGTCGAAGTCCAGGTGCTATGTAGTGTCTTCTGGTTCTGTCTCACCATCAGTTAGCATTGCAGAAAATCCTGCTCTAAAAGCAGAATGTTGCTGTTGCCTGGTTGTCAGGGTGACATAAGAATTGTCTTTGGAGTAAGTCAGTGCCATGGTGGTGATGGCATCTTCCTTGGTAGAATTTGTTCCTGGTGCTGATGTAGGAAACCATGTTTGTTTCTGAAGGTGGTATCCATGGTTCAGGGATGAGTGGTCATTGTCCAATCAACTAGAGTCTAGGGAAAGTCACTATGCCAAGTGTTTAGGGTGTAAGGTCCCACTGCCATATAAAATTTTTTGTTTGTTTCTTTATTAGATAAGAACTTGTTTGAATCTGTTAATTTTTCCTATTTTAATGTGCCTATGCGAAAGGAACAACACCAGAAGGTAATACTAGTGAATGGGGGGGGGGGGCGAGGTGTCAAGACCAACAGTCCACATGACCTTTTGCTTACATGAACTCTAAACAAAGACTTGTCTACTAATATTTCGTAGTGAAAGGATCCCAAGGGTAGGGGAAGTTGCCGCTACATAAGAAAATATTCGATAATAGTTATGCCTATTAAAGGAGTGTATCTAAAGAAATATTTAAAGGAAATGTATATGTCCTCTTTGAATCTTTTGAAATAGGTGGGGAAGGGGTAAGATCTGGGCACAGCTTCAACCTGTGATTTAGTTTTGTGGAGTCTAGGGAAAATGGGTCCCAACAGTCCCATATCAGGAAGTGTCCTCAAGTGGGGGATTTCTCGGAAACCAAATCTGGTAGCTAGCAACAGTCCATGGTGAAAGGAAGTGAAGAAAGAGGGGCCACCAAGAGCAATTCAATAGCAGCAGACTATTTTCTTCTCGTGCTGGGAATCTATCTTTGAACTTTGGGCATTGGTTGGCATCTGGCTGGGCTGGAGACAATGTTCTGCTTCGTGAGGAGTTAAGGACTGAGAGTAAAATAATGGTTAAATATGGAAAAATAACATGAAGGACTTGAAAAGGTGGTGAGCCAAAAAAGAGAGAGAAAGGGGGAAGGAAGTATTATCTATAATAGATGGGAGAACACTATACTACATGGGCATTATGTCTATTGCAGACAGATATTAGACTGACATTGGTATGGTGTACACATACTCTCATGTGCTGACATCAGCAGCCAGAGGATAGATTTGTGGGTTACATTTGAAAAGCTTTCCCAGGTGATAGGGAACAGAGCACTTAAAGATAAGGATAAAGAAAGAAAATAAAGAAAAGTGAAGCAAGTCTATTGTAGAAGGTTTTCCTTCCCACACACCACCACTCCCACTTTAGGGTTTGGTGAAGGTGAACTAGATAGAAAAAAAGGCTTCATAGCTTAAGTTCTGTGTGGAGCATTCTTAAAGAAAAATCATAGATTTCAGTCTAAATAACATTCTTAACGAACAATCATAGTTTTTAAGTCTAAATAACCAAGTGACATGGTAATGAGCACTGTGTGGGGTAACTGTACCATGACGTTGATATACCTATTACAGGTAAACATTAGACAGCCATTGGTATGGCGAACTTATATGCTCATGCGATTGATCCATGGGTTACAGTAAAAAAGCAGATCCAGGTAAGATGGTACATTAAAAAAAAAGTTTAAAGGGGGGAGGGGGAGAAAGGAAAAATAATTAAAGCCAGCAAAGGTTTTCCATTGTCTGGTCTGATCCTGTTTGGTGAGGTAAATCTCTACTGGGGAATGGCTACCTGGAATAGATTGTGCATAGAGCATTCTAGCGAATATGTGATATGGTGATGAGCACTGTATAGGGGGTATATACTGTGTATTATTATCTTGCGGGTTTTGCACATCCCATTTCCTTTCCTAGAGGCAACCTATAATTATGAGCATTATGGTATAATGGTAGACTAACAACAGTTGTCATTCGGGCGCTAGTAAAAAAAAGTACTGATGAGAAGGAGGGAAAAGTTCTTTTGATAAGGCTGCCTGGGCTGCCTGGGCCCGCATTGGGGTGCTGGAGGCCCCGGGACTAGTTGCCAGACTCCAGGGGGACCATGCGGCTCCCAGATGAAAATGGATTCCTGTTGTAGCACCGGAAACGGCAGGCCAAACTGGGTCACTGACTAGCCTTCCCTCCCCACCCCCAACCCACCTGAGTAGGGCTGGGGTGAATGGTGACCCATCAGGGTGTTAAAGGCCTCCGGACTGGGGGCTTCCTTGTTGCCGGGCTCCCCTGCCCCAGCGGGGGCCACTCAGCTCCCAGATGAAAATCCCCAATTTCTTTTTTTTCCCCACTTCTGCTTTCACTTTTTTTCTTTATTTTTTACCTCTTATTCCTTTTTCCTTTCTTTCTCTCCTAATTTATAAGTTAGCTATCTATTTATCTTTTCTTAATTCAATTATTTCTTAATCACTTGGGCCTCCAATAACAACTTATGAATACATCTCTAATGTCTGTCTATATGTGGGCATGAGTTTGTATACAATGGACTCCTCCTTGTCAGCCAAACCTATATTGTAAACAATCCATGACTACAGTGTATATAGCCCCTCAGATATTATCCTTCCCCCTTCCAAACTTCTATCTTCTCATCCCCCCGAATCCTTATTCATTATTCCTCCCTACTTAACCCTCTTTACCCTCAGTAGGTACCAAGTCTGACCTGCTGCCCCAATAAGCCAACACCCAGCTCCCAAAGTGAAAGAACACACTTTCAGTCCCAAATCCAGTGTCCCCAGCAAGAAGTTACAACCAGTAAGCCTGCTGACTCATTTTATGTGGCCCTTCTTTCTTTTCACCTCCCCCCAAATGTGGATTATTGCACGGTACCAGATTCAGCTCCAAAAGGACCCCCAGTTGAAGGGCACTAACTGATCCCTTATTTCTGCTAACCACTTCTCAAACTCAGCATGTCTATGGTGTGGGTGAAAAAGTGTCCTAGACCTTCCCTCTACACGAGTATCTCAAAAGCTTTAATGGGGATGTCTATATGTTCCTTGTATGTTCAATACCTATAGTTATACCGCTTAGTGTGTTTATTTTTTAATATAAATCTTTATTTAAGCACCATGATTACAAGCATGTTTGTAGTTGGGTTTCAGTCATAAACAGAATACACCCCTTCACCAGTGCAACATTCCCACCACCAATGCCCCTTCACCCCTACCCCTGCCTGTACTTGCAACAAGCATTCTACTTTTCTTGTTCTTTATCATTGTCATGCTAGTTGCTAGTGTAGTTATTTCCTTAACAGTGTTCACCACTGTTTGTGGTGAGCTTCAAATTGTGAGCCAGTCCTTCCAGCCCTTCCAGCCCTTAATGCTATTGTGTTTAATTTTAATTTTATTGTCTTTAATTAACTCTAATGTCTTTAATTTTTCTTAAAACCCATAAATTGGTGAGACTATTCTGTGTAGTGTGTTTATTTTTACAGAAATAAATACATTCATCCTTTTTAAGTGTTAATTTCTTAATTTTTTATCTTTTTTCATATATATATATATACATATATATATATATGTACATTTGTTTTGTTTTTGGTTGATACAAAATTCTAGAAGAAAAGTCCTGCTTGGAATAAAAGCCCAGGTCAAAAACAGGGCAAAGAATGTAAATCCTGTCATTCTTACCCCCAAAAATAGCAACAATGGAATATGACACTGTTTTCCTTTGCATAGGCATAATAAAAAAAAAGGAAATCTTATCTATAGACACAAACTCTTATCTACTAGGAATAAGAGCCCTTACATTTTATAATACAAGGGCACCTCCCACCTGAACAAGTTATGAGGACTCGACTCTATATGATTGGACAGCAACCGTCCACTCCAAAACCCCAGATCCCAAACAAAGACCCAACAAAACTCCCTACAACAGCACCAGGAACCAAACTCCCCCTGGGAAATCCCTAATACCTCTCTGGCACCAACTTGCCACAGTTTGATACAACAACCTGACAATGAGGAAACAGCAAAAACTTGATCCAAGAAAGGTTGCCCTATCGCATCACCTAATGGTAAGGTGAAATCAGAAGACACACTGTCCTTTGATCTGTGCAAAAACCAAGATCACTAATTACAGAAGATGGACTATGACAACCACGACTGGACAGAAGTTTTCCTGTTACCAATAAGTAAGATCCCTGTCTATGCTTAGGCCTAGGATATGTACAAAAACCAAGATTTCTAATCACAGAATTCTGACTTCGACAACTGTCACTGAACAGAACTTCTGGTGCAATAAGAAAAGAGTCTATCCTAGGCTTTGACCTAGGACCTATGCACAAACCAAGATCACTAATTGTAAAAGACCAATTACAACAAAGGTGATGGAACAGATCTTCTAGAACCATAACAAAAGACTCTATTCTAGACATTGTCCTATGACCCATTGAAATACCAAGATCTCTAGCTACAGAGGCCTGATTTCGTCATCCACAACTGAGCAGAAAGTTTCTGGCACCATAAAAAGACCTTGGGGTTTGAGAATGAGTGTGTGCGGAGCCCATAGCTGCTCCCATTAACAGTATGCTGCAAGGGTGGAGAAACTGTACCTTCTAGGCCAAGGGAATTCCCTCTAATTTCCCAACAAGTATTGTGTCTATGCAAAAATTTTAAATAAATAAACCAGAAAAATAACCACAAAGCCTTGCCACACCAGACCTTCTTTTTTTTTCTTTCCTTTTTATCCTTTTCATTCTTGTTGTTGTAGTTTTGGTGATGATTTTTTTTGTTGCTGCTGCTGTATTATTTTTGTCATTGCTTGATTTGTATGTTTATGTATTTGTTTTCTTTTTATTTGTTTTTGTTTTTCCTTTTCTTTTAGTTTCCTTTCTTCCTCTGAACTAATATTTATAGCCTCTAGACAAATTTCCCCCAGCGTTGTTTTTATTTTTCTTTTTTCTCTTTTCTTATTTTTTATTTTTTATATATATTTTTTTATTTAAACACCTTGATTACATACATGATTATGTTTGGGTTTCAGTCATGTAAAGAACACCACCCATCACCAGTGCAACATTCCCATCACCAATGTCCCAAATCTCCCTCCTCCCCACCCAACCCCTGCCTGTACTCTAGACAGGCTTTCTATTTCCCTCATACATTCTCATTATTAGGATAGTTTAAAATGTAGTTATTTATCTAACTAAACTTATCTCTGTTTGTTGTGAGCTTCATGAGGTGAGCTGTAACTTCCACCCTCCTCTCTTTTGTGTCTGAAAATTATTGGAAAGCAATATGAAGATTCCTCCAAAAACTGAAAATCGAGCTTCCATACGATCCAGCTATACCACTCCTAGGAATATACCCTAGAAACACAAAAATACAATACAAAAATCCCTTCCTTACACCTATATTCATTGCAGCACTATTTATCATAGCAAGACTCTGGAAACAACCAAGATACCCTTCAACAGATAAATGGATAAAGAAACTGTGGTACATATACACAATGGAATATTATGCAGCTGTCAGGAGAGATGAAGTCATGCAATTTTCCTATACATGGATGTACATGGAATCTATTATGCTGAGTGAAATAAGTCAGAGAGAGAGAAAGATGCAGAATGGTCTCACTCATCTATGGGTTCTTTTTTTTTTCTTTTTCCAAGAGAACCACAAAACTTGAGTCATCTTGTTCTCCCTCATAACTTGAGGGGGAAAAATGTATGGTACCAGAAACTCAATGTTCATACTTAAGCACCATACCCAAAGTCAATGACAGCAGTATTGATACCCAATCTACAGCAAGCTATACACAAAAGAGACCTCTTATACTAGCAGTTTAAAGGGCAAAGTGGGGAGGTATAAGATGCATGTGGAAATAGAGGTGGAGGGAGGACAACAGTGGTGGTTTGTATAGCCCTAATTCTTTGTCACATGTACCTTAAATATTACTGTGAAAGGCTTGTAATTCATGTTAATCACAATAAAAATTATTTTAAAGAATTCAATATTTGCTTTGCTTACAAAGAAAAAGGTAGTAAGGAAAAAACCATGTTTTGTTACAAATTGCAGTTGCATTCAAAAATGCATTCTCTTCATTCATCTTTATATCACATGTGCACTTTAATAAAAGTAGATGTCTCCAGCCTAAATGTATAATGTCCATGGGGTGGGAAACAGCTGGCATTGATGAAACTAAAACAAGAGTAATGGATTTATGTGCTTCAAAATAAGCACATGTTTGAGACACACTTCCGGATGAGCTAACCACACTCACCTGCATCCTTGTCGCTCCCTCACTGGCACCTGAAGGTATGGCACCAGATCCAAATGAGGTATGAATTGCTGTGCAGCTTGCCTTTGTATCTGTAGTCTGAGGCTGTGTAGACACTCAGTGCTGGAAGCTCAGATTTGGCATTCTTGTAGACATGGGTGTCTGTATCCTCCATGCATGTAGTTCTACTGCTCATGTTATCATGGCAGCACAGCAGGGATATGAGGGTCTGATAGAAATTGAGAGAGGATTATTGAGGCCCCGAATTGTATGCTTCTGTCTATGACCACATTTGACTCCAGGCAATTTCATCTCCTTTGAGTGATGAAAGCAGAGCACAGACCGAGGTGCAGGTGGTGTCATAGACTGAGGAGCAGCAGTCTCAGCTGCAGGAGTAGAACATCAGATGAGGAAACCAGGCTCATGTGTGGAAGAGCCTGGCTCTTGGAAGCACAGACGGTCACAGGAAGCCATGCCGGGGACACAGGAGGAAACATGGAGCACTGCCCATTCTGTGAGTGTCCGGGAGGCTGATGCCTCTGCCAGCATCTATGGATTCTCTGAGGCAGAGGATGGTGCTCACCAGGCAGTCTAGAAGTTTCACCACCTCTGTGCAAAGCAGGCCCAGGAACTTGTCTGGCATCATCCTGGGCCCTGCCTGTGCATTGGCCTGGGGCAATGCTCAGCATGAAAATGTAGTCCTGCTCTCTATCACAGCCCTGCTATGACCTGGGTCTTTTCTATAACTCACTCTGTTTGGTTGCTCTCCTCTGTCTGACCATCCTTCCCAGGAGCTGCAAAGTAGCACAGCAGGTGATGTAGTGGCCAATGTGTGAGGATAGGATGAGAGAATCTTTAGCTCAGGAGACCCCATACTTGCTCTACCATCGACCTTGTGCTGAGAAGTGCTGCCCACTGTGCAGTTCTAGGGGAGCACCTGGAAGGCTACTGGCATCAGGTGGCATGTCCTAGGGCTCAGGCCACACTCCAAGCATTTTTGTTCCTGCAACAAACTTGCCTTGTTGCTCAGAGACCATGAGTGTCTCCAAAGGTGCTCATTCTGAAGTGAACCATGCTTACGCCTCAGGGGCTCTCAGTGTAGCCTTTGCCCCAGTCAAGGGATGTTAAAGCTGCATGGCATTTTGTCTTTTTCATGCTGGACTCTTGTGGCAGCCTGTTTGCCCATAAGTTTTTCTGTTTATTTGTTCTTCTGCAAGTCCTGGTTTCAGTAGTGCCTCTAGATTAATAGCTACCTGCTATTTGTTTATCAAGGCAGGTTTATATTTCAGAAAAATGAGAGAGGGAAGAAATGGGGGAAGTTATACCAATGATGCAAGAGATTGGAACAGCTTTATAGACTCAACAACACTGTACTCATAAAACCTGAACTAAAACCACTGAAATTTGAAATGTGCCTGTCAAGGTGAAAGTGCCAGAGTACAGGAGGTCACATGGGGACAGTGATGCAGGGAAGCTAATGGTGAGGTTGGTGTTGAAATATTATATGCCAAAAGCTCAGCTATCAATAACTTTGTGTGAAAAGTTTTGGTTTTAAATTAAATTTAAAGAATTAAAAAGACTTTACCTGACACCACTTATTTTTTAGCCTGGTCTATCTATGTTTGTATGCTCCGTAGTCTGCACAAAGTTTCCTGACTGTCCTTTCTTCTGCAAGTTCACATGGAAAGATCTGCTTAATGGACAGTTAGAGCCAATGCCCTATAAATATTAATATGGTGCCATTAGAGTAGAAAGCACTCACTTGTGAATGTTTTCAAAGAATATAAACGATAATTTATTTTTACATTAGAGGGTATATTCTTAGCATTTGGAATCATTTTTACTTAATTGGTATCAGGCATTCTCACATAAATAAATGAATAAATGAAACTCAAGTTTCCACAAGAGAAGCTGACTCCTGGTGCCTTCCCAGTCTGTCACTGATTCCTCTGCACACAGCCATGCAGCTAATGAGGAAAATCTTTGGCCGCCCCCACAGCTCAGGCACACATGTGGAGCGGCCTTCCACGTTGTTCCCCCCAAAAAAAATTCTCATTAAACACAATTAATATACACATAAAAGGAAGGGCATAAGATAGGATAACAATGATGGCACCAAGCTGGCACTCAGCATGAGTCCTATGTTTGGCACCAACTTGTCTGTTTGTCCCCTGAGCATTGCCAGATGCAGCCTGGGAGACCCAGGACTTTTCTGACATCACAAGGCCTCAGTATTGAATCTCCAGCTGCCTCTTGAAATGCTGCCCCTAGAAAACCTCAAAAAATAGATAAAAGTGAGTCCATCAAATCTATAACTTATTACCAACCAAATCCCCAGCAGTTTATAAATACCCTTAGTAGCTCAGTGAATTCAGTCATCAGTTGATGCAGTTGGGATCATGCTGAAATCAGCTCCTTCTGGGGCTCTGCACTCAACCATGAGAAACCTCTAAGAGAAAAGTACAACAGCTTCACCTTTTCAACATTACTGGAGACTCAGTTAATTGTCAGGGTGTACTTCACACTTTGTGAAAATTGAAAGGGACTGACTCGATAGCACTGGAGCACAGTGGGTAGGGCATTTATGCACTTGGTTGACCCAGGTTTGATTCCTGGCATCCCATATGGGCCCCTGAGCATGCCAGGAGTAATTTCTGAGCACAGAGCCAGGAATAACCTCTGAGTGTCTCTGAGTTTATCACAAGAAACAAACAAAAATAAATAAAAATAAATTTGATGGTCAGTTTTGGCATATAGAGCATTGAAAGTCCCTGTTTGGTCTCAGGCTTCAAGTTAGAACTAAAAATTGTTTTTTATAATGTCTTTATTTAAACACCATGGTTACAAACATGATTGTAGCTTGGTTTTAGTCATACAAAGAACACTCCCCTTCACCAGTGCAACATTCCCACCACCAGTGCCCCTATCACCCTCCTCCCCCACCCCCTGCCTGTATTCAAGACAGGCATTCCACTTCTCCTACTCATTAACACTGTCAAAAAATTTGGTTTATTTAATCTGTGGGTTTACCCAAGATAAAGCACAAGATTGTAAGCTGTCAAAGATGTCATCCAGATCTCCCACCTCCTTCATTATGGAGAAGAAAGCAGCCCCTGGTAAGCACAGGGGAACATTTGAGATGATAGGGTACGGGGGGCCTTGATCTGAGTTTTGTCTCTAGGAATGAATGCCTGCCTATGCCCAATGCTCTCTTGAGGACCTCAGCTATCTCTGTACTATGTCTTTTCTCTAAATAGTTAGTGTACAATCCATGGACAGAGCCTACCTGCGACCCACCCCCAGCTTTCCATGGCCCTAGGATGACACAGAGACAGACCCCTAAGAAAATGATGAATTAAATGAGGGGGGTTGCAAATGTTTTGAACCATCCTGGCATCAGGCATGTGGAGCACTGTCCCCCAGAGCCTAACTTCCCTTTTCTTTGTTTCTCTCAAGCTGTCCCTCCTTATTCCTCAGGCCACAGACAATGGAGACAGGTTTTAGGCTGAGTGGGTCTCTGGAGCAAGAACTTTAATGTTTGCATCAAACTTGCTATAAGTAAACAGACTCCTTTAGAGGAAATGAATGGTCAGTTGCTCACAATATAGAAATAGACTAACTTCCATGAGATGAGCCTCTTCTTGTTGGAAATATTTCATTATCGAGAAAAGTGCCTAGGCTAACTCAGTTTAGATGCAGATACTTTTCTTTCTTGAAAAAATATTTACTGCTGGAGGATGAAGACCTCAGACTTTTACTGGCAGCATTTTCTGAATATTTGTGTTTGCAATCACTCAAGACCTGCATATTTGTCTTCCATCTGGGCAGAGACAAGGCCCATATCTGATTTGTGAGCTAAGACAGTGCTCCATGCTCCCACTGTGTCCCAAGAGGGCCTGCATTTCCCAAGAATAATAAAATAAGCAGGTGGGGTGAGCCTGCAAAGAACACATAGGAGTAAAAAGTTATGTGAATATCTCGCATATGCTACATGGTCCCTGGGCAATGCTAAGTGCAGACCTGGAAGCCGCCAGCACCTCAGGATTGGGGGCAGGTCCTTGCACTGAACTGCCAAGTAGGATTGGCTAATCTGCAGTGGTTGGTGCTAATGAAATTACACTGTTAAGCACCTAAAAACTGGACTCATAGCCCAATTGAGTGTAAGGAATCCTTGCATATACTTGCTGATGGTTGAAACTAAGGTGGCCATCATACCCACAAGTCTTCCTGGTTATCTCTGAAAAAAAAAACAATTTTGTCTGAAGATGATGCCAAGACACCCCTTATCCAGCCTTTATCCTAGCTGTGTACATCCTCATGCCTGGGAACTGGAGCAGAAGGGCCCTGAAACTTATAGCCTCACTACAGTTTGGACAGAAGTGTGCAGTCTTTCTCTGCAGTGCCCCGGCACTGAGAGCTGAGAAAGCCTTGTCCTTTTCCCAGAGTTTATTTGCTGTGAATTGTGGGTAGAAATAAGCTGTATCATAGATGCATGCCATGTGGAAGACCATGACTCACCCCTTCCTCCAATTTCAAGTGTCAAGTGTCTTAGACTGATCATCACTGGGTGTGGCCCAAACCTCCCCCCAAAAGATACTTGTTGGTATTTCAACCTTAGCTCTATCTTCATCTGAAATGAAGCTGAAGCCAAAATTAGATGACTCTAATTTCTGCTTCTTATATCTGCAATGAACTACACTTTCTTCGCATATTTAGATGTGTTAGAAAAGTTAAGTCTACATCCTAGGCTCAATACTGTATCCCAGGAATTTAACAGCATCTTGGCAAATTTACCCTACTCATTTATTTTTTATTCAATGTGATTTCCAATACTGTCAATGACCAGGTTTCATGAATTCAACATGCAACAATCCTACTCCCCACCAAAGGGCCCATTTTTCTCCACTATTGTCTCAGGGTCTCTGCATAGCTCCTTCCCCCCCCTTCCTTTATTAAGACCCAAATTTAAGACCCAATGACAGTTATAAATTTTATAAAACATATTTAAAGGTTGCAACTCTGATGTATTCTGAATAGATCAAATTGTCTCACAGCAAAGCATTTTCCTCAAACAAATAGCACATAAAATAAATATTAAATGCTGGGTAGCAATGATATTCACTTGTCTGAGCTCTAGACTAAGAATTTATCCTCATGCCTTTCCAATTATCCTCAGTTCCACCTGCTTTCAGCCCCTCCAATGCTGGCTTTCTGTTTTGCTATATTGCTCAATAGAAAATAAACAGATGGGGCTGAAAAGAATCCAGAAATACAAATGGGATAGAGAGTGCCTCAGGCTTTGAATAACAGCAGGCAGAGGCTTCTCTTTTTTTTTCTGCTTAACAATCAGATCTCCTGGAGAACGCATTCCGATGTGGCTTCACTTTTCAGTCACCATCAACATTCTTTTATTTGTTTTGAGTCTCTTGAAATCCAAAATAATTGTCAGATTTTCTTCTCTCTAAAAATGTTTTCTGGTGAGTGAATGATGAATGACTGGTATTTGGAACGTTTATTAAAATGGGGAGGTGGGGCCAGAGTGGTGGTACAGCGGTAGGACGTTTGCCTTGCTTGCATGTGGCTGACCTAGGAGGGACCTCGGTTCGATCCCTGGCATCCCAGATGGACTCCCAAACCATGAGCAATTTCTGAGCGCATAGCCAGGAGTATCACTAAATGTGCCCCCCCCAAAAAACAAAACAGAACAAAACAAAAATTAAAAAATGGGAGGAGGCAAGTGGTGATCAGAATCAGGGTGTATGGATTCCTTTCTCCCATCCCTAAAGGACTTTAGAGGCACTGATATTATTAATTAAATTGCTTTCCAAAAAAAGGCCAAAAAGACTAGCAGTGGACGGAGAAAAATGAGCTGGATCCAGAAATGGTCTAGTCTTCCACAGAGGCCACACTGCATGTCTGAGCAGGGTGGTCTTCTGCCTGCTTCTTTAGGTCAGGATTGGGGTGTTTCAAGGCAGTAGGATGATAGGGCAGAAAACAACCTGTCCCTGGGCACTGGGGACAGTGTCCTATAGTATGTGGGAAATCAGAAGAAACAACCCCAGCTCAGGACCAGTGACTCAGCTTCTTCCCACAGATCTGACATCCCACCAGTGTCTGGGCATGCAGGCCATCTGTCCACATCTCCACATCTCTGCATGGTTGAGGACAGGCTGGTGGTGCTTTACCACAAGACCCTAAGAGAAGGAGGAAGGCTTTAGGTCAGTTCTGTCTCTGCTACAACGTGGTGCTTCATCTCCACTTGCCACGTGGCATGGACCCAGTGCCCCTGGCATCTCTATAGGCACAGTGAATGAGGTCAGTGCTACAGGCAGCCACCTCAGGAGCATCCAGGGTCTTGGTATCTACAATGACTTTGCTCTGCCCACCACCTACCTGAAGTTGTGAAGTCATCTATACCCACCACCATACATGGGGTCTCTCTGCATGGCAAAGAAGTAGTTTCCAGGCCTCATTCTTAATCAATTTAGTCCAATCTGGTGGACCTGGCCCCTGAAAGCTTCATTTCTAATTCAGATCAGAAGGTGCTGAGATATTCTGAGCAGGTGATACCTTTAGAATCCCAAACACTGTCTGAGTGAGTCTCTGGTTTTAGTAGATTAGGCACAGATGTAGGGCCAGCAACCTGCCAGCATCAACTCCCTGGTACCTTTCATCACTTTGAGGTGAGGACACACCCCCACACTCACACATTTGCACTCTGGCTGTGTGTGGTAGGAAACGCGTGAGACACCAGGCCATTGCAATACCCATGGAGCCAAAGATGGTGTGCGTGTGATAGACCCTGCTTTCTTTTTTTTTTGTTTTTGTTTGTTTGTTTGTTTTGTTGTTGTTTTGGTTTTTGGGTCACATTTAGCAGCATGAGGGGTTACTCCTGGCTCTATGCTCAGAAATCGCTCCTGGCAGGCTCAGAGGACCATATGGAATACCGGGATTCAAACCGCGGACCTTCTGCATGCAATGCAAATGCCTTAACTCCATGCTATCTCTCTGGCCCCAAGAACCCTGCTTTCTAAGCTGAAACAGATGTCCAGGAAATTGAGGAGAGGGGGAGATTGGCTGTGCATCCCTCCAGGGCATTCACAAAACAGCTATTATTATTGTCACAGGCTATGGGTGAGTAAGACTAGGATGTGTCCTCAAGTACACTGCAGACTCCTCCAAATCTAAACCTTTTTGCCTACTTTGCCCAGCAGGCCAGGGATACTTAGCTGTGAAACTGTTAGATTACATTCTTGGGAAGAGTGTATTGAATCATAACCCTGGAGGTCTGCAGTTTCCAACTCCTGCAGCACAAAGAAAACCAAACAGTATTTCAGTAGTTCTATGGAGTAGATAGAGCTTAAAATTGGAAGCTAGAGATATACCGCCTTTCAGAGTACTGATACAGGTTCTATGCCCAAGCCCACCAAGAATGATCCCTGAATGTGGATCCAGGAGTGAAGTCTTAGCATGGTCCCAAGTATAATCTTAAGTTCCTCTTTTCCCAATATAAAACCTAAAAATGGCGATAGAAATCATCTGATAAATTCCTGAATTTTTTAGGAAAGAGAATAAAGGTCAGCCAAATCCTACACACAGAGATAGGTCCATACCTCTATTACAGTTTCCCTTTAGATCACACACTTCTCCATATGCTTGTACTTCAGAGTGTAGAATGCATTGTATAAGACTGTTATATTCCATTAGTTCCCTGAGTGCCACTTATTTTCTGTTGATCCTTCCCCATTCCATTGGTAATGAGGAGTACAAAGTCAAAGAGGTGTAGGAATTAATTTCAGAACACATATCCTGTGCTCAGAAAAGTGTCCATGTGAAACCATTTCTTTTTTTTTTATTTAAACACCTTGATTACATACATGATTATGTTTGGGTTTCAGTCATGTAAAGAACGCCACCCATCACCAGTGCAACATTCCCACCACCAATGTCCCAAGTCTCCCTCCTCCCCACCTAACCCCTGCCTGTACTCTAAACAGGCTCTCCATTTCCCTCATACATTCTCATTATTAGGAAAGTACAGAATGTAGTTATTTCTCTAGTTAAACTCATCACTCTTTGTGGTGAGCTTCCTGTGGTGAGCTGGAACTTCCAGCTCTTTTCTCTTTTGTGTCTAAAAATTATTATTGCAAGAATGTCTTTCATTTTTCTTAAAACCCATAGATGAGTGAGACCATTCTGTGTTTTTCTCTCTATCTCTCTGGCTCATTTCACTCAGCATAATAGATTCCATGTACATCCATGTATAGGAAAATTTCATGACTTCATCTCTCCTGACAGCTGCATAATATTCCATTGTGTATATGTACCACAGTTTCTTTAGCCATTCATCTGTTGAAGGGCATCTTGGTTGTTTCCAGAGTCTTGCTATGGTAAATAGTGCTGCAATGAATATGGGTGTAAGGAAGGGGTTTTTGTACTGTATTTTTGTGTTCTTAGGGTAAATTCCTAGGAGTGGTATAGCTGGATCATATGGGAGCTCGATTTCAAGTTTTTGGAGGAATCTCCATATCGCTTTCCATAAAGGTTGAACTAGACGGCATTCCCACCAGCAGTGGATAAGAGTTCCTTTCTCTCCACATCCCCGCCAACACTGTTTATTCTCATTCTTTGTGATGTGTGCCATTCTCTGTGGTGTGAGGTGGTATCTCATCGTTGTTTTGATTTGCAGCTCCCTGATGATTAGTGATGTGGAGCACTTTTTCATGTGTCTTTTGGCCATTTGTATTTCTTTTTTGTCAAAGTGTCTGTTCATTTCTTCTCCCCATTTTTTGATGGGATTAGATGTTTTTTTCTTGTAAAGATCTGTCAGTGCCTTGTATATTTTGGAGATTAGCCCCTTATCTGATGGGTACTGGGTGAATAGTTTCTCCCACTCAGTGGGTGGCTCTTGTATCCTGGGCACTATTTCCTTTGAGGTGCAGAAGCTTCTCAGCTTAATATATTCCCATCTGTTAATCTCTGCTTTCACTTGCTTGGAGAGTGCAGTTTCCTCCTTGAAGATGCCTGTAATGTCCTGGAGTGTCTTGCCTATGTGCTGTTCTATATATCTTATGGTATTGGGGCTGATATCGAGGTCTTTAATCCATTTGGATTTTACCTTTGTACATGATGATAGCTGGGGGTCTAAGTTCAATTTTTTGCAAGCAGCTATCCAGTTGTGCCAACACAACTTGTTGAAGAGGCTTTCCCTGCTCCATTTAGGATTTCCTGCTCTTTTATCAAAAATTAGTTGATTGTATGTCTGGGGAAAATTTTCTGAGTATTCAAGCCTATTCCACTGATCTGAGGGCCTGTCCTTATTCCAATACCATGCTGTTTTGATAACTATTGCTTTGTAGTACAGTTTAAAGTTGGGGAAACTAATTCCTCCCATATTCTTTTTCCCAATGATTGCTTTGGCTATTCGAGGGTGTTTATTGTTCCGAATGAATTTCAAAAGTGTCTGATACACTTCTTTGAAGAATGTCATGGGTATCTTTAGAGGGATAGCATTAAATCTGTATAATGCCTTGGGGAGTATTGCCATTTTGATGATGTTAATCCTGCCAATCCACGAGCAGGGTATGCATTTCCATTTCCGCGTGTCCTCTCTTATTTCTTGGAGCAGAGTTTTATAGTTTTCTCTGTATAGGTCCTTCACATTTTTAGTCAAGTTGATTCCAAGATATTTGAGTTTGTGTGGTACTATTGTGAATGGGGTTGTTTTCTTAATGTCCATTTCTTCCTTATTACTGTTGGTGTATAGAAAGGCCATTGATTTTTGTGTGTTAATTTTGTAGCCTGCCAACTTGCTATATGAGTCTATTGTTTCTAGAAGCTTTTTGATAGAGTCTTTAGGGTTTTCTAAGTAGAGTATCATGTCATCTGCAAACAGTGAGAGCTTGACTTCTTCCTTTCCTATCTGGATTCCCTTGATATCTTTTTCTTGCCTAATCGCTATAGCAAGTACTTCCAGTGCTATGTTGAATAGGAATGGTGAGAGAGGACAGCCTTGTCTTGTACCAGAATTTAGAGGGAAGGCTTTTAGTTTTTCTCCGTTGAGGATAATATTTGCCGTTGGCTTGTGGTAGATGGCTTCAACTATATTGAGAAAGGTTCCTTCCATTCCCATCTTGCTGAGAGTTTTGATCAAGAATGGGTGTTGGACCTTATCAAATGCTTTCTCTACATCTATTGATATGATCATGTGGTTTTTATTTTTCTTGTTATTGATGTTGTGTATGATGTTGATAGATTTACGGATGTTAAACCATACTTGCATTCCTGGGATGAAACCTACTTGATCATAGTGGATGATCTTCTTAATGAGGCATTGAATCCTATTTGCCAGGATTTTGTTGAGGATCTTTGCATCTGCATTCATCAGCGATATTGCTCTGTAATTTTCTTTTTTTGTAGCATCTCTGTCTGGTTTAGGTATCAAGGTGATGTTGGCTTCATAAAAGCTATTTGGAAGTGTTACCGTTTGTTCAATTTCATGAAAGAGTCTTGCCAGGATTGGTAGTAGTTCCTCTTGGAAAGTTTGAAGAATTCATTAGTGAATCCATCTGGGCCTGGGCTTTTGTTTTTCGGCAGACATTTGATTACCATTCTAATTTCATCAATGGTGATGGGGGTGTTTAGATATGCTACATCCTCTTCCTTCAACCGTGGAAGATTATAAGAGTCCAAGAATTTATCCATTTCTTCCAGGTTCTCATTTTCAGTGGCGTAGAGTTTCTCAAAGTAGTTTCTGATTACCCTTTGAATCTCTCTCATATCAGTAGTGATCTCTCCTTTTTCATTCCTAATACGAGTTATCAAGTTTCTCTCTCTCTCTTTCTTTGTTAGGTTTGCCAGTGGTCTATCAATCTTGTTTATTTTTTAAAGAACCAACTTTTGCTTTCGTTGATCTTTCGGATTGTTTTTTGGGTTTCCACTTCATTGATTTCTGCTCTCAGCTTTGTTATTTCCTTCTGTCTTCCTACTTTTGGGTCCTTTTGTTGAGCATTTTCTAGTTCTATTAGCTGTGTCATTAGGCTACTCAGGTAAGCTCCTTCTTCCTTTCTGATGTGTGCTTGCAAAGCTATAAATTTTCCTCTCAGTACTGCTTTTGCTGTGTCCCATAAGTTCTGATAGTTTGTGTCTTGATTGTCATTTGTTTCCAGGAAACTTTTGATTTCCTCCTTGATTTCATCTCGGACCCACTGGTTATTGAGCATGAGGCTGTTTAACTTCCAGGTGTTAAGGTTTTTCTTCTGAGTCCCTTTGGAATTCACAAATAATTTCAGAGCCTTGTGGTCAGCAAAGGCAGTCTGTAAAATTTCTATCCTCTTGATCTTATGGAGGTATGTTTTATGTGCCAGCATGTATTCTATCCTGGAGAATGTCCCATGTACATTGGAGAAGAATGTGTATCCAGGTTTCTGGGGGTGGAGTGTCCTATATATATCCACTAAGCCTCTTTCTTCCATTTCTCTCCTCAGGTCTAGTATATTCTTGTTGGGTTTCAGTCTGGTTGACCTATCCAGTGTTGAAAAAGCCGTGTTAAGGTCCCCCACAATTATTGTGTTGTTGTTAATATTATTTTTCAGATTTGTCAAGAGTTGTATTAAATATTTTGCTGGCCTCTCATTCGGTGCATATATGTTTAGGAGAGTGAATTCTTCCTGCTCTACGTACCCCTTGATTAATATAAAATGTCCGTCTTTGTCCCTTACAACCTTCCTGAGTATAAAGTTTGCATTATCTGATATTAGTATGGCCACTCCAGCTTTTCTATGGGTGTTCTTTGCTTGGATAATTTTTCTCCAGCCTTTTATTTTGAGTCTATGTTTGTTCTGACTATTCAGGTGCGTTTCTTGTAGGCACCAGAAGGTTGGATTGAGTTTTTTGATCCATTTAGCCACTCTGTGTCTCTTAACTGGTGCATTTAGTCCATTGACGTTGAGAGAAAGAATTGTCCTGGGATTTAACGCCATCTTTATTTCAAAATTTGGTGTGTCTTTTGGGTAGTCTTGTCTTAGATTAGGTCTTTCAGTTTTTCTCTTAAGACTGGTTTTGTGTCTGTGAAGTTTCTGAGCTGTTTTTTGTCTGTGAAACCATGTATTCTTCCGTCAAACCGGAAAGTGAGTTTTGCTGGGTATAGTATTCTGGGTGAAGCATTCATTTCATTCAGTCTTGTCACAATATCCCACCACTGCTTTCTGGCATTGAGTGTTTCTGGTGACAGGTCTGCTGTAAATCTCAGGGAAGCTTGCTTGAATGTAATTTCCCCTTTTGATCTTGCTGTTTTCAGAATTCTGTCTCTATCTGTGAGATTTGTCATTGTGACTAGGATGTGTCTTGGGGTGTTTTTTCTGGGGTCTCTTTTGGTTGGTACTCTTCGAGCATGTAGGATTTGATCACCTATATTCTTTAGCTCTGGAAGTTTCTCTTTAATGATGTTCTTGACCATTGATTCTTCCTGGGAATTTTCTTCCTGGGTCTCTGGGACTCCAATGATTCTTAAGTTGTTTCTGTTGATCTTATCATAGACTTCTATTTTCATCTGTTCCCATTCTTTGACTAATTTTTCCATTGTCTGCTCATTTGCTTTAAGTTTTTTGTCCAATCTCTCCTGCTGTATGGAATTGTTATGTATCTCATCTTCCACAGCACCAAGTCTATTCTCAGCTTCTGATACCCTGTCCCAGAGCTTATCCATTTTGTCATTCACTTCGTTTACTGACTTTTTCAGGCCTGTCAATTGATATGTTATTTCAGTTTGGAGTTTTGTGATTTCTGTCTTCATATTTTCTTGGTTCTTATTAGTGTTCTGTTCAACTCGATTCATGGTTTCTTTGAGTTCTTTGAACATATTCCATATTCTAGTCTAAAGTCCTTATCTGAGAGGTTGATTAGTTGGTTGGCCATTATCTGGTCATCAGAATTGTCCTCTTCATTCTCTATGTCTGATGCTGGCCTGCGTTGTTTCCCCATTGTCACACTTGTATTGTGGGGTTTTCTACGTGTTGTGGTGGTATTCATTGGCTATATGATGTAGGCAGCACACTTCTCTGGCTCCGCCCTTTCTGGATGGGCTGACTTGTCTCTAGGGGAGGGGAGTCCTCCGTGGGTGAAGCCTCACACTGGATCAAATCTTAGGCCCAAGCATTCAACGGAGAAGACAGTCCGAAGAGGAATGCTTGCTTCTGTGTTATAGCTCAGTTCTTAGTGTGATTTTTTCTTCTTGTTACGATGGTGTTCTTTTCTTAGAAAGAGCGCACGGCCGCGTAGCGAAGCGGATTGGCCATGATCCGCTGGAGCCTCTTTTTGCCCCACTCGCAAGAGTTTCACGCAAGAGGACAGTAGAGAAGCATTTACCAGGAGCACTCACAGTTGGGCTCCACTGGGCAGGCGCAGATCCGTGGCTTTTCCCTGCCTGATCTTCCAAACAGGGCAGCTGGCTTCTGCGAAAGCCCGCCGGTTTTCACTTTCTGGAGACCCGCCCTGGAAATGGCATCTGGGAGAGCAGATTTCTGGAGCCTCTTTTGCCCCACTCCCAAGAGTTTCACGCAAGAGGACAGTAGAGAAGCATTTACCAGGAGCACTCACAGTTGGGCTCCACTGGGCGGGCACAGATTCGTGGCTTTTCCCTGCCTGATGTCCCAAACAGGGCAGCTGGCTTCTACGAAAGCCCGCCGGTTTTCACTTTCTGGAGACCCGCCCTGGAAATGGCCGTGAAACCATTTCTTACAGGTCAGAATCTGGGGGTCACCTCACCTCCAAATGCAACCTGTTTTGTTCTGTTCCAAATATTCATTCCACAGGTTCTGTGCTTGTTCCCCTCAAAGCTCACTTGGCTTTGAATTAATTTTGCATGCCAGATCTTTGTTCTTTCAAGGCCTTGAGAAACACTATATTGTCAAGCCCTTAAATGCTTAAATAAATATTATATGATGGATTTATAAAATTATGAAGTGAATTCAGTACTCCCCATCATCATCATTATTGTATAGCACATTAGCTGACTTTCAGTGGAATCAGAAGTTTGACACCAACACAGAGCATTATGTCTCTGTGAAGGCAGACTAAGAAGCCTTCAAAATTGCAACTGTTTTTTAGCAAAAGTTCTTGACCATAAATGACATTGCACAGACACGCATGAAGAGTAAGGTGAAAATGAGAGGGATAAAAGAGGGACAGAGAAACACTAACTGGGATGGAGTAGGGAATAGCCAGAAGCAAGAGCAGGAAAAGCAAGAAAGTTCCAGGAGTGTAGAAGTACATAGCAAAGTACATATGCAATGCCTAAAGCTCCAGCATCTCAGAGAAACCTGAAGCAGAGGTTCTGCTTCCATATATTTATAAAAATTCTTATGAGTTCCCATGGGCATAAAAAGGATCAGTATCAGTGCAGGCAAGCGGGGTTCTGTAGCCCTTGATCTGATTTATTCTTCTTCACACTCTGAGTGCTGGCACAGCTGGCAGCTTGGATCAAGCTAAGGTCACAGTGGACACTGGTTGTCCTCGACTTCAGCCTAAAGGTATAATTTCATAGTCAAGGTCACCTAATTGCCACACAGAATGACTAGTGAAGACCAGTTTCTTTGGATTCAGCAAAATTAATCAAGATGAGTGCAGAGCAGGCAGTCTGAAGATGGGCGGAACCACCCAGGCAGGAAGCCTGAAAGACTGAACTCAGAAGGAGTATGGGGTGCAGGTATAAGAGAGGAGACTGTCTTCTCTGAGCCTCCAGTCCCAGAGGAAGCAGTATCTTGGAAGCAGTGGGTGGGAAGTGGACTACTACTCAGTCATGCAAGTTAGGGGAGTCTACAAAGTTGGTTTCTGTTCCAAGCTTAGTCCATGGTCCCTTGCTCATTGGATCATTTACATGCTGAACAACAGGTCCAGGCTCTTGCCCTGGGAGGAAGTTCTCTCTGTTGTTCACCTGCCTTTTTCTGGTTTCTCACTCTGCATAAACTTTGTTCTTTAGTGGCAAAGAGTCTTCTCTGCCATATCTTTGCTGCCCTCTGTTGCTAGACTCCCAGGGAAGGCAAACAAATCTCAGCAGTAGGCAGGCCTTGATGGACATTGGTGACAGTGGAGTAAATTGCTTAATAGGAAGCAGAGCCCATAGGGAAGGAGGAGAGAAATGGTGCAAATGGGAAAGTGAGTGCTTTCCTCTCCAGCTTCCAGCAAGCAAAGATCCCAGCTTGGCTTCACCCCACAAGGAGAGTTATACATCTATATTGCTGGACCAGAGAGAGTCCTTACAGTCTTGGCAGGCATCTTGGATGGGTGGGTTAATGCCAGTCTTTGAATGAAGGAGTGTATAATAAATGCATTCATGGCTTCATGGGTAGGAAGGTCTTAGCAATGGCCATGAGGCTTACAGTGATACAGCACCCTTTGCTTTATCTTTTTTTTTGTTTGTTTGTTTGTTTAAATCATTGTGATTTCCAAAGTTATTCATACTTGAGTTTTAGACATACAATATTCCAGAACCAATACCACCTCCAGTGTCAACCTCCCTTTACCACTATTCCCAAAGTTCATCCTGTACCTTTCCCTAATAGGCACCTTTTTTGAGTTTTTGGCAGTTAAAATTTGGATCTCATTATTTCAATGTGGTTTGTGTTTACAGTTCTGTCCTTCCTTCCTTAACACCACCAATGTACCCTGATCACGTCTTCATTATTTCACATCTGTCTTTATCCTCCACTCTAATTCTTTCCTTCTTATACTGTAGGGCCAAGATTGTTCTAGAAAACCTCTATTTAAACCATTGAATTTCTCATGCATGAGGACATTGCCTCATCACATAAGTCAAGCAGGACGAGAGAGTAACAACTTCTGCAATGATAACCAGACAAGGAAAATAATATAGGACAATATTCTTTGATGATAAAAGATCTATTTTGCATAATAATATATCAAAATATATGATAAAAGCTCTTTCTGGCAAAAAAAACTATGGACACATTGAATTTATAGTTTAAATTGATTTTTAATAAAGTAAACCATGGGAACAAGTATGTGTGGGGGCATAAAGTGGATAGGATGGCAAAGGGTGCTGAGCAAGAGGAAGGAGCTATAGACAGTACTAGAATACAAGGATTTGGGAGCAGAGGGGATGACTTTCTAGAATGATATTGGGAGTTGATGACAAGGAACAGCAGGAATGACCACAGCTAGCTAGTGAAGCTGGCTTTCCAGACCCAGTAATGTATGTCTGACCTTCCACAAAAGAGCAAAGAGTGAATTCCAAGATCTGAGTGCCACACCTGGCCTGCTTGTTTCCCCAAACAGCTTCTCAGCATTGGGTTTTCCATAGGTCAGGGCAAAACTGATCCCCTAACATAAGTAAAAGAGCAGTAAGAGAGGAGTAGCTTGGGGAAGAGATCCAGATAAATGTGGGGTCTTTGAAAAGCGGGATAAGCCTGTTCAAGAGCTCGAAGGTAAGTTTCAGGCACTGCTTGAGCCACATATAGGAATGGTATATATGGATCTAGATATTTGAATTTTAGATACATATTCATAGCAGGAATAATAGAATATGTAAGTTTAATACCAAAAGTGTGACTATACACTAAAGTAATACAAGATTAGTTTAACATGAAAAGTACTTAATCTGACTCCCTGCCAGCATCTAATCTCTTTTCTTCATGGACATTGATTTCTAGAAGGATTTTTTTTATTCTGAGCCTTATTTTCCTTCCACTTTGTACCTTAACTAACACATTAGTGCCTTCCTTTGGAGACAGTGAGAAGCACACAACAGGGATCTCAGGAGAAAGTCCACTTTAGGCTTTTTCTGGATGCTCTTTTGTAGTCTGTGACTTTCCCTACCATCGTTTGGCATCTTTCTCTATTTCCTTGTGCATATAATCATTCCGACAAATTCTACAGTGATGTGATTTTTCTAATCATGCATGTTTAATGCTGTTTTCTACATTTTAATTTTTGGAGTTAAGCTATATGCAAAACATGGAGAACTTGATTCTAGTTTTAAAACAAAAGTTAAATCATACAAGCTGGAGAGTTATTGTAAAGGGTATAAGACACTAATCTTACATATCACATCCTTGGTTTAATCTCTTCAACTGCACTTGGTCCCTGGAGCACCGCAGTAGTGATCCCTGAGTACAGAATTAGGAGTAATCCCTGAGCACTGATGGGTGCCCCACTCTCACCCCCCAAAAATCACAGGCACCTTAAAAACACTAAGAAGAAGACAATAGGACCTGAGAGCTAGTGAAGTGTTCAGAGCATGTACCTAGCATGCTCTAGCCTACGCTCAATTCCTGGCATTATTTGGTCCCCAAGTACTGTGAGATGCAACACAGAAGGTCCCCACAACCTTATACCATGTGATACCCAGCACCATTGTCTGATCAGCAACACACCCTCTGCCTTTACATTCAACCACCAGTCTGGTTAACGAAAAATTGCTTGTGAATATCTAGATAACTGGTTGGGAGTCCCCCAAAAATTTGCCAATAATAAACTACGCAGAAAGTTAGAAATTAGGAGAAATAAGTGAGGCTACCAATTGCTCATGTTTTGTATTGAAAATCAGTATGTCAATATAACTAGATCTTGAGAAAGAGTTTTGACTATGTTATATAAATTTATCCTGGTCACCACCATAAGAATAAAAGCTAAAAATAAAAGAGCCAGCAGTGACTGTTTACGAGGTAAAACGTGGACCAGAAGGATGATATGATTTTGTTTTATATATTTGTTTTTCTGCACTTTTAATTTTTTTAATCACACATTAGATCTACTTAAACCAAAGTATACTAACCAGGCCTAATATTAAGAATTGTATGGTCAACTTGAATTATCTTGTTCTGCCTCATGAATTGAGGAAGTAAATAAAACGAACAGTACCAGGACCTAACAGAATATGAACATTGAGTGGAAATAAAAAATGATCAAACTTAAACATCTTAGCCAAAGTCAAGAACAACAGAATTGATATCTCATCTACAACAAGCTATACACTAAGGGAAACAGTTACACTAGCAGTCCAAGAGGCAAAGGAGGAAGATATAGAATGCATGCTGAGGACAGGGATGAAGGGAGGACAACACTGGTGGTGAGAATGCCATTCACTCATTGTCACTATGTACATCAAATATTACTTTGGAAGATTTATTATTGACTTTTGGTCACAATAAAAATTAAAATAAAATGAAATAAATTTAAAAAAATTGTGGAGAAATCCTGTATCTATTGGGCCAGGGGAATTCCCTTTCTAATATTCCCAATCTTTACTGTGCCTCTGCAAAAATATAGCACAAATTATTTTTTTTGTAATTATTGTTGCTTTTTTTTCTTATCTTTGCTTCTTTCCCCTGTGCTTTGATTAATCTTTATTTCAGGACCATGGTTAGAGTTTGACTGTTGTCTTTATTGTTGTGGTGCTTTTCAGGTTTTTTGTTTGTTTGTGTTTTGTTTGTGGGTGATATTTCTTGTATTATTTTTATATTTCCCTTCATTTTCCCTTTATTTTTTTAAATATATTTATTTAAACACCATGATTACACACATGAATGTATTTGGGTTTCAGTCATGTAAAGAACACCACCCATCACCAGTGCAACATTCCCATCACCAATGTCCCAAATCTCCCTGCTCCCCACCCAACCCCCGCCTATATTCTAGACAGGCTTTCTATTTCCTTCATACATTCTCATTAATAGAATATTCAAAATGTAGTTATTTCTCTAAACTGGTGAGCTTCATGAGGTGAGCTGTAACTTCCAGCCCTTCTCTCTTTAGTGTCTGAAAATTATGATTGCAAGAATGTCTTTCATTTTTCTTAAAACCCATAGATGAGTGACATCATTTTGCAATTTTCTCCTTCTCTCTGACTTAATTCACTCAGCATAATAGATTGCATGTACATCCATGTATAGGAAAATTTCACGACTTCATCTCTCCTGACAGCTGCATAATATTCCATTGTGTATATGTACCACGGATTCTTAAGCCATTCTTCTGTTGAAGGGGGTCTTGGCTGTTTCCAGAGTCTTGCTATGGTAAATGGTGTTGCAATGAATGTAGTTGTAAGAAAGGGGTTTTTGTATTGTATTTTTGTGTTCCTAGGGTATATTCCAAGGAGAGGTATAGCTGGATCGTATGGGAGCTCGATTTCCAGTTTCTGAAGGAATCTCCATATCGCTTTCCATAAAGGTTGAACTAGGCGGCATTCCCACCAGCAGTGGATAAGAGTTCCTTTCTCTCCACATCGCCACCAACACTATTTGTTCTCATTCTTTGTGATGTGTGCCAATCTCTATGGTGTGCAGTGATACCTCATAGTTGTTTTGATATGCATCTCCCTGATGATTAGTGATGCGGAGCATATTTTCATGTGTCTTTTGGTCATTTGTATTTCTTCTTTGTCAAAGGTCTGTCCATTACTTCTCGCCATTTTTTGATGGGATTAGATTATTTTTCTTGTAAATATCTGTCAGAGCCTTGTATATTTTGGAGATTAGCCCCTTATCTGATGGGTATTGGGTGAATAGTTTCTCCCACTCAGGGGTGGCTCTTGTATTCTGGGCGTTATTTCCAGAAAAAAAAAAAAAGGTTTTCTCCTTGAACATACCTGTAGTCTCAATGTCCTGGAATGTTTTGGCTATGTGTTGTTCTATATATCTTATGGTTTCAGTTCTGAAATAGAGGTCTTTAATCCATTTAGATTTTACTTTCATACATGATGTTAACTGGGAGTCTAATTTCAATTTTTGCAAGTGGCTAGCCAGTTGTGCCAACACCACTTGTTGAAGAGGCTTTCCCTGCTCCATTTAGGATTTCTTGCTCCTTTATCAAAAACTAGGTGATTGTATGTCTGGGGAACATTCTCTGAGTATTCAAGCTTATTCCACTGATCTGAGGGCCTGTCTTTATTCCAATACCATGCTGTTTTGATAACTATTGCTTTGTAGTACAGTTTAAAGTTGGGGAAAGTAATTCCTCCCATATTCTTTTTCCCAATTATTGCTTTACCTATTCTAGGGAGTTTATTATTCCAAATGAATTTTAAAAGTGCCTGATCCACTTCTTTGAAGAATGTCATGGGAATATTTAGGGGGATCACATTAAATCTGTACAATGCTTTGGGGAGTATTGCCATTTTTATTATGTTAATCCTGCCAATCTATGAGCAGGGTTTGTGTTTCATTTCCGTGTGTCCTCTCTTATTAGTGTTCTGTTCAACTCGATTCATGGTTTCTTTGAGTTCTTTGAGCCTCTTCCATATTTCTTGTCTAAACTCCTTATCTGAGAGATGGATTATTTGGTTGGCCGTTTTCTGGTCATCAAAGTTGTCATCTTCATTCTCTATGTCTGATGGTGGCCTGCGTTGTTTCCCCATTGTCACACTTTTATTGTGGGTTTTTCTATGTGTTGTGGTGGTATTCATTGGCTAAATGATGTGCGTGGCCACCCTCCTCTGGCTCTGCCCTTTCTGGGTGGGTCGACTTGCCTACAAAGAAGAGGAACCCTCTGTGGATGAAGCCTCACACAGGATCAAATCTTAGGTCTGTGAATGCAGCAGAGAAGACAGTCTGGGGAGAAAAGCTGGGCTTCAGTGATGCAGCTAAGTTCTTAGTGTGAAAATAAGAAGAAAGAAATCACAAAACTCCAAACTAAAATAACAGGTCAAATAACAGGCCTGAAAATAATCAGTAAACGAATTGAATGACAAAATGGATAAACGCTACACCAGGGTAACAGAAGCTGAGAATAGAATTGGTGCTCTTGAAGATGAGATAAATAACAACTTCATATAGCGGGAGAGATTGGGAAAAAAATGTAAAGCAAATAAACAGACAATAGAAAGATTAGCAAGGAAAATATGATAAGCTCAACAGAAAAAAACTTAAGAATCATTGGAGTCCCAGAAACCCTTGAGGAAAATTTCCAGGAAGAATCAACGGTCAAGAACATCATTAAAGAGAAACTACCAGAGCTAAAGGATACATGCGATCAAATCCTGCATGCCCGAAGAGTACCAACCTAAAGAGACCCCAGAAAAAATATCCCAAGACACATCCTAGTCACAATGACAAATCCCACAGATAGAGACAGAATTCTGAAAACAACAAGATCAAAAAGAAAAATTACGTTCAAAAGAGCATCCTTGAGATGTACAGCAGACCTGTCACCAGAAACACTCAAGGCCAGAAAGCAGTGGTGCGACATAGTGACAAAAATCAATGAAATGAATGCTTCACCTAGAATACTGTACCCAGCAAAATTCACTATCTGGTTTGATGGAAGAATACATGGTTTCACAGACAAAAAACAGCTCAGAAACTTTACAGACTCAAAATAAGTCTTAAGAGAAAAACTGAAAGACCTAATTTAAGACAAGACTGACCAAAAGACACACCAAATTTTGACATAAAGATGGCATTAAATCCTAGAACAACTTTTTCTCTCAATGATAATGGACTAAATGCACCAGTTAAGAGACACAGAGTGACTAAATGGATCAAAAAACTCAATTCAACTTTCTGCTGCCTACAAGAAACACACCTAATTAGTCAGAACAAACAGACTCAAAATAAAAGACCAGAGGACAATTATGCAAGCAAACAAAACCCATAAAAAAGCTGGAGTGACCACACTAATATCAGATAATGCAAACTTTATACTCAGGAAGGTTGTAAGGTACAAAGATGGACATTTTATATTAATCAAGGGGTATGTAGAGCAGGAAGAAATAACTCTTCTAAACATATATGCACCAAATGAGGGGCCAGCAAAATATTTAATACAATTGTTGACAAATCTGAAAAATAATATCAATAACAACACAATAATTGTGGGGAACTCAACACTGGATAGGTCAACAAGACTGAAACCCAACAAGAATATACTAGACCTGAGAAGAGAAATGGAAGAAAGAGGCCTAGTGGATATAAATAGGACACTCCATCCCCAGAAACCTGGATACACATTCTTCTCCAATGTACATGGGACACTCTCCAGGATAGACTACATGCTAGCATATAATACATAACTCTATAATATCAAGAGGATAGAAATCATGCAGACTACCTTCACTGACCACAAGGCTCTGAAATTATATGTGAATTCTAAAGAGACAGAAGAAAAACTTTAACACCTGGAAGTTAAACAGCCTGATACTTAATAACAGTTGGTCTGAGATGAAATCAAAGAGAAAATCAAAGCTTTCCTGAAAACAAATGATAATAAAAACACAAACTATCAGAACTTACGGGACACAGCAAAAGCAGTACCAAGAGGAAAATTTATAGTTTTGCTAGCACACATCAGGAAGGAGGAAGGAGCTTACCTGAGTAGCTTAATGACACAGCTCATAGAACTAGAACGTGCTCAACAAAAGGGTCCAAAAATAGGGAGACAGAAGGAAATAACAAAGCTGAGAGTAGAAATCAATGAAGTGGAAACCCAAAAAACAATTCGAAAGATAGACGAAAGCAGAAGTTGGTTCTTTGAAAAAATAAAAAAGATTGATAGACCACTGGCAAAACTAACAAAGAAAGAGTGAGAGAGAGACTTGATAACTCATATTAGTAATGAAAAAGGAGAGATCACTACTGATATGGCAGAGATTCAAAGGGTAATCAGAAACTACTTTGAGAAACTCTATACCACTAACAATGAGAACCTGGAAGAAATGGATAAATTCTTGGACTCTTATAATCTTCCATGGTGGAAGGAAGAGGATGCAGCATATATAAACAAGACCTCCCAGCCTGAACCCCACACCTCACAAGGAAATCTCAAAAGACAATGGGGAAGCCTATGCTTTCATCATAAGTATAGGCCTATATAACACTACCTCTTATTCTGTTTCTCCCCAAATGTAAAGTGATCTCTGTATCACTTTCTCCCTTTTTCTTTTCTTTTTTATTCTTGTTAGTTTCTTTTGTTTTGTTTGTTTTGTTTTGGTTTGGTTTTTGTTATTTGATTTGATTTGTTTTTGCTTATCTTGGGTCACTCCTGGCAGCACTCGGAGGGTGCTCCCGGCTCTATGCTTGGAGAACGTCCCTTGTGGGCAGAGGGGACAATATGGGATGCCGGTTCTGAGCCAACGTCCTTCTACAGGAAGGACAGATGCCTGGTTTCCATGCTATCTCTCCCAGCCCCACTTTATCCCTTTAATTACGTCTTTTATTTAATCTTTTTTTTAAAGAAACTTTTTTTCCTTTAGATATGTGTGAGCATATATATTCTTAGTTTTTGTCAGGAGTTTGTTTTTTTTTTTCTCTCCACCCCCCAAATCCACCAGCAATATAATGTAGCACCACTTCCTCCTGCAAAGACATATTAAACAAAGGGGAAATTTTATGTATAAAAACAAACTCTTATCTACTAGGGATAAGAACTCATACTTGTTTACAACACAGGGACATCTCCCACCCTGAATGTATGTCATGTGGAAACAACTTAGGTTCCACGGAACTAGACACTGACTTCCAGCCTTGACTCCTGGATCCCAGACATAGAAACGACATAGTTCTCCACAACAGCTCCAAGAACCAAATTTCCTCCAGGGCATTTACAATGCTACTCTGACACCAACATGCGCCAGTTCTAAATTGATAACCTGATAATGAGGAAATGGGAACAACTTGATCTAAGAGCAAGTTGTCCTTCCTCATCAGCTATCAATAAGACAAAATCAGAAAACATGTCACCCTTTGATCTGTACAAAAGTCAATATCTCTATATACAAATGACTGGTTGTTACAACCAAGACTGGACAGTACGCATCCAGGGACCAACAACAACAACAACAGCAACAAAAAGCTCTAGCCTAGCTTTTGGTCTACGATCTGTTCAACAAATAAGATCTCCAATTCCAGAGGTCTGACTGAGACAACCACAACTGAACGCATCTTCTGGAAACATACCAAAAGACTTTATCCCAGGCTCTATCCTAGGAGCAACATAATACCAAGACCTCCAACTACAGAAGATGGATTAAAATGACACTGAAGAAGCATAACTGCTAGAACCACAAAGAAAGACTTCATAAGCTCCATTCCTTGAGCTGCACAGCCACCAAGATCTCTAGATACAGAGGTCTGTTTTTACAATCCAAGACAAAGCAGTAGTCTTCTATGCACCACAAAAGCAACAAGGGGAGAGTAAATGATCATGCAAGGAGTCTATAGTTAATCGCATGACAGCATACTTCAGGAGTAGAGAAACCCTATATCTCCTAGGCCAAGGGAATTACCTCTATAATATCCCCAATAGTTACTGTGCCTATGCAGGGAGGAAAAGAAAAGGGAAAAATAAGCACAAAACAATCATTTTTCCACATATTTATCGATTGATCAATTTTTGACGTCTTTATTTTGGTGTAGAGATTGAAGTTGATGTATCCAATATTATTTTATTTTATTTTATCTTATCTTTCTCTTCCTTTTTGCACTTGAGCATGATTTGATTTCAGAACCGAGACTATTGTGTGGTGCTTGTCTTTATTGCTGTAGTGCTCACTGGTTATTTAATTTGATATTTCTTTCTGTATTGTTGTGGTGTTTTAATTACCTTTTCACATCCTCTCTCAAACTGAGGTTGGAAGCCTCTAAAGGGACTTCTCCCATTTTCAGCATATTTGACTTTTTTTCCTCTTTTTTTGTACGCAATCTATTGCTTTTCTTTCCTTCAAACAAAACCACATACCTCAATTTATCTAGCTCTGCCTCTTAAATAGAGGGTGAAACAAGGGAGGGTTTCAGGATCAAACAGATATATGATCACTAATAGTAAGCCAGACAAAGAGGGGTCCACCTACTCTAACAGCCCGGGGGGTGATGGTGGGGTATATGGGTTGTAGAAAGGAAACTGGGATGGGAGGAGGACATATTTGGTAATGGGTATTCCCGATTCAATGTTAATATTTACCTAAAATACTACTGTGAAAGATATGTAAGCCATTATGAAAAAAAATTGTGTTTTAATCAGAAACTTTCTTTGACTTACATGTATTATTATATTATATTAATTATATTATATGTTATGTTACTATATTATGTTATGTTCGTTTACCTCATTACGTTAATCAATTTTGTCTCTTGAATAAATTCTTACAATAAGAAAAGAATTCTGTGGTGAAGAAAGGTTGTAGGAGGTGATCTTTTTTAACACTTTTCTATTAAGACTCTGTAATTCTGGACTAAAGAGACTGGTTATACAGATGAATCCTGCAGCCCCCATGAAGCTGGATGGAGCAGGAGAATGAGAAGCCTGGATGACTACAGGGTGGCCATCAGGAGATTAATAAGAACCACCCTATGAGGTAGACAGCAGGAAACTATAAAATGTGGAGCTCCCTATGGGAAAATGTCAGCAACTAAAACCAATGGGCTAGGAAAAGCAACAACTGGCATGAGATGCCAGCTTGGGTAGTGGAGAGATGTGTGGTCCTTGGATGGATGGACATCCAGAGATGTAGATGTCCCACATGGACACTGTGCTGATCTTTGGGAAGTGTGATGATGGTCAATAGTGTTTGGCAGAAGTTTGGGTCATATCAAGCTTGCTCACACTCTTGCTCTATTCTCCAGGCAGAAAATGCTGAAAAATTATTTCTGGAAGGGTTTAAATGATATGATTTGAGGAAACCAAAAATAAATATCATGCTCACAACATGCACAAATGCATGCAAATACGCACATGCACACATATCTTTTCATTAGAAGAGACGTCATTGAGTCCTTTGACTACTATCTTTTGCCTTCTTCCATAGGATTAAACTTGTCGTGCTGTGCTTTAAAATAATACCTTGCTTGAAAAGTTTTGCAGATGTTGCATAAATTATGAAAGGAATATCTTCCATCTAACTGTGTAGTATCAGAAATATCTTCAGGCAAAGAGATGATCACCCATAATATACAGGTGCCTCTGTTGCTGTATCCATATTAAGTTCTTTTGATGCACAGAACATGGCATTATAAAAATCATATCATTTCCTGCTGCATTCCTCAGCTCACCAGGACTGCAAGAACTGAATTTCCTAATGCAGAAGAGGGAAACTACATCATTTGTCTCCTAGGTTTTGTAAATTTACAGCCAGCCCTGTATTTAGATATTTGATTATATTTTTATCAGCTCCTTTCCAGGGACTGAGATTAGCATACACCTAGGAATCTTAATGTCAAAGTCTATCATAAAAATTGATAGCAAGTTCAAAATAAGGAACACAGATGATTATGTCAGCCAATATTACAGATGAGCTGTGGATCTAGTGAGAGGAGCTCACAAGCCAATTGGAACACTTCTCTCCCCAGGAAGGGTTTGGATCTGGAGTAGCTCCATACGCACATCTAGGAGCCCTACTGGTAGAGCTTCACTGTCCTCAGCAAAACACTTTTTGGGGGTTGGGGGAGGGGTTGGGTCATACCAGGCAGCGCCGAGATCCAAAACACCATCCTACTGCATGCAAGGCAAATGCACTACCTCCAATCCTCAGCGCAACAGTTTTGGTGTCCTAAGACAAAAATTTTTTTCCCAACAGGTAGAGGGAGTAGAGAGGGGATGGGCAACCTAGACATGCCACCACCCCTCTGCTTAAACTCTGTAATAAAACTGAGCCATTGCATCCCAACTTACTACACCTGGGCAGGAAATAAAGATTGGCTCATGCATCAGAGAAAAAGGAAGTGGAATAATTATGGTACAGATAAACCAGATTTTGCTCTAGACTTTGTTGATCCTCAAAGTTCAACACCCTTAGTCTCCTGCTATCACAGATAAGTATACACCTTCTGCAAGCAGTAGAATCATCCACCTCTAGCTTCATTGGATCCAAGCTGAGAACCAGGGGATTACAGACCAGCCATGTGCTTTTGGAACATGCACACATATTCACATGTGTTCACACATATTCAGGCATGTGGAGATAGGCATACATGTATGCACTCACATGCGCACAAGCACTTTTGCTTGCTCATGCAATATATGTATACACATATATGCATGTATGTTTACTTGCATAGTCATGTGTCCTTGATCACACACAAGTACACATGCTCATCAGACATGCATATAAGCACACATGCTCATATTTGCACACACACACACTTCTTTCCATATGGACAGGCATGTGTGCTTGTGTGCCAACACACACAGGCAAACATGCACAGCATTCCTGTAGTGAGGCCAAGAAAATCATCCTGACCATGCATTTTTTGAAAATGGAAAATGATCACATAGGGACATCTCTGAGGTGTTCAATCTTGCTAAACAGCATCAGTCTGGTAAACTGGACATGTTCTCCTGGCTTACACAAGTGCCTCATTAGGAACTGGTGTTGCTTCTTTGAGATTCAGGGCTGTCTGATGTTGTTTGGTCCCCATGGCTCCCCACAGGATGCTTTCTGTTTTTCCACACCAGACCAAGTTCTACATGAGTGAGGATAGAAACAATTCAGGGACTTCAATGTTCTCTCAGCTGATCACTTTTCACCTGAGGCCTGGGGAAGTCAAGATTGGGTTTCTAGGCTGTGAAAATGTGAGAACTTTAAATCTCATAGGGTCCCAGGGTGCTGACTGCCATCATATCCATGTTCTCAAAATCAAAGTCATTCCTGCTGGGTTCCCACCTCTGCAGTCTGCTTCCCCAAATCTTGCAGGACCTCACAGTTCTAGACACTTCCTTCTCATTCTTCTGTTTTCTATTGTCATCTGTGCCCTCTTACACAGCCTTTGTCTCACCTGTGTCTGCCAACTCTCCCAATGATGCTCTTCCCATCACTCTGCAATTCTAAGGGTTTAGTGTATATATATATAAAATCCACTTTCTGTCATTGTTTTAAGAAAATACCTTAAAATCCCTTGCATCTTGGTCATTCTAGACTCTGATACCTCCACAAGGTTTAGGCTTCTGGAGCAGTATTCAAAGATTGACATACAGAGCTCCAAGTTAAGAATGTAGACTTCAATCCTATGATGTTCTGTACCCTATCCTTGTGCTAGGGGCTCACTGCTTCCCGTGTGCATCCCTTGAGGTCCATGCTGGTTCCTTTCTGAATCTCTGTGCTCTGTTTAATACCCATCACTCAGTGGCTCCTTCTCCTCTCAGCTTTCCCTGGCTATGTATGGTGTCCTGCTGTCTAACTGGGTCTGAGTTCAGAGTGAAGAAACCCTCTCTGGATTTCTCCTCTTCTGGTTTACTATTTCCTATTCCAACTACCCAAAGTCTGAATGACTCAATGCTTGTTGGGTGGGATTTAAAATGACCAATTAAGGGCTATATATAGTATAGGGGGAGAGCACCTGTATGTGGCAAGCCCATGTTCAGTCCCCAGCAATACATAGGGTCCCTTAATTATTATCAGGAGTAATCACTGAGCACAAAGCCAGGAGTTAGCACTGTGCACTGTCAGGTTTGGGCCCAATAAGAAACCCCTCCCCCATACCCTATATTAGTTTCACCTAGATGGTCAGACCCACCCACACCTGGGACAGTTCAATGGTTTGGAGTAAAAATATATAAAAGATGTTGCCTGGAGGGAACGGGGCAGCAAGAAAGTATGGAGAGCAGCTGAAAAGGAAACAGAGGCAGAGAGAGCCAGAGAAGGAGCAGACTAGAAGCTGCTTGGAAAAGGCTTAGCATAGAAGTCATGTGAGGAAATATGTTAGGCATAGAGCCATGAAATAAAGCTGGCTGACTTCTATGAAACTTTAACTGACTGCCTGCAAAATGATTTCACTGCTACTACCCTTCTCAGACACCCAGCAGGAAGGGTAAAGGTGCCATAATGAGAAAGGTTTCACCTCATCACTAGGACTTTAAACTTTATATTTTATATTAAACAATGACTACAAAACTCAAAACCAAACATAATAATAAAATGACCGATTAAGTGAACAAGATTTCATGGCACATTTCCTTCACTCCCACTATAATACTGGCACTAGCTTTATGTACCCACAAGTGAGCCATCACCAAAGCCCAGCAGTCTGAAGGGACTATGGAATTTCTGGGTCCTGGGTGTATGTACATGGTGTGAGCATGAAGAAATACCTGGTGCTTTGCTTTGGTGGGATTAAAAATGTATCTGCTCATAAGAAATAGGAAGGTCTAGGCAAGTTTGTGGTTTCTTGAATAGCTGTTGTTGGAATACATGTGACCTTCTGGCATCTTGTGTGAGATCTCACTCACTTCCCAAGACAGGAGTGTCAGGTACCTGGGGGTGGAGAGACTGTTTTTGTTCAGCATACCCTCACCAGTAATTTAGCACATGGCTCAGCAAGCCTTGTGGGGTGGTGACCAGTAGCTATATCCCAAATACACACGTAGCAGGGATTTGTCATGTCCAGACATGGGAGGCAAGAAGGCTGAGAGAAGCATGTGCAATGACAGAAAACAGAGCCAGAAAGGTGTCAGTGCTGCCCAGTGTGGATTCAGTGGCTCAAGATGTCCACTGCCAGAGTGAAAGGCTAGTAAGAAAGAAGGGCTGCTCACAGATGTTGGAACTAGCTGGCTTCTGCTGGGCAGCAGAATTATCAACAATAATTCATTTTCTAGCCAACAAAACCACCATAACAAGTAGAAAAATCCACAATACAAGCGTAACAATGGGGGAACCTCATAGGCAAACATCATGCACAGAGAATGAAGCTGATAGCTCTGATGACCCAAAAAATACTAACCATCTGATTAATCTCTTAAATAAGGAGTTTAGAATAGAAATATGAAGCATCCTCATAGGAAAAAAAAAGAAAACATAACTCAAGTTGAAAAGAACACAAAGACAGAAATCAGAAAACTCCAAACTGAAATAACAGGTCTAAAAAACCATGGTAGCTGAACTGAAATAGAATGCCTCTCCAACAGAGTAACAGCAGCTGAGTACGGAATCAATGAACTGAAAAATAAAATGCAGAACAACTCCATACAGCAGAAGAGATTGTAAAAGAACCTTAAGGCCAATTATTAGACAATGGAAAAGGGCTCAAAGAATGTGAACAGATGAAAATAGAAGTCTTTGATAAGCTCAACAGAAACAACATAAGAATCATTGGAATCCCAGAGGCCCAGGAAAGAGATCTCCAGGAAGAATCAACAGTCAAAGACATCATAACAGATAAACTCCCAGAGCTAAAGACCATGCAATCAAATCCTGCATGCCCAAAGAGTACCAACCAAAAGAGACCTGAAGAAAAACACCCCAAGACACATTCTAGTCACAATGACGAATCCCACAAATAGATATTGAATACTGAAAACAGCAAGATCAAAAAGGAAAATTACAACCAAAGGAGCAGATTTACCTCATATATGTCACAAGAAACCCTCAAAGCCAGAAGACAGTGGTGGGATACTGTGACAAGACTGAATGAAATGGAGGTTTCACCTAGAATACTGCACCCAGCAAGACTCATGTTCAGGTTTGAAGGAAGTATACATAGCTTCACAGATAAGCAACAACTCAAAAGTTCACAGACTCAAAACCAGCCTTAAAGGATAAACAGTAAGGTCCACTTCAAGACAAGACAGACCAACAGACACACCAAACTTTTACACAAAGATGACATGAAATCCCATGACAATCATCTCCCTCAATGTTAATGGACTAAATGCATCAGTTAAGAGACACAGAGTGGCAAAATAGATTTAAAAAAAAGATGAATCCAACCTTCTGCTGCCTATAAGAAACACACCTGGAGGAAAATCATCCTAGGAAACAATGCCCTTAAAAAAAACTGGGGCGGCCATATTAATATCAGATGACACAAACTTTAGACTCAGAAAAGTTGTAAGGGACAAAGATGGACGCTTTGTACTAATCAAGGGATATGTGCAACAGGAAGAAATAACAATATTAAATATATATGCACCCAGGAGAGACCAGCAAAATATATAATATAATTATTAACAAATTTGAAAGAGGATATCAATAATAACACAATAATTTTTGGCCCTGTTAACACTTGATAGGTCAACCAGACTGAAACCCAACAAAATATACTGGTCCTGAAAAGAAAAATGGAAGAAAGAGGACTAGTAGATAGGACACTCCATCCCCAGAAATCTGGATACACATTCTTCTCCAATGTACCTGGGTCATTCTCTAGTATAGACCACATGATGGCGCATAAAACATACCTCCATAAAATCAAGAGGATAGATATTTTGCAGGCTACCTTTGCTGACTACAAAGCTCTGAAATTAGATGTGAACTACAAAGAGATGCAAAATAAAAACTTTAACACCTGAAAATTAAACAGCTTACTACTGAACAACCAGAGGGTCCTAGATGAAATCAAAGAGGAAATCAAAACTTTACTGGAAACAAATGACAATGAAGAGACAAACTATCAAAACTTATTGGACACAGCAAAAGTGGTACTGAGAGGGAAATGTAGGCAAGCACACATCAGGAAGGAAGAAGGGGCATACCTGAATAGCTTAATAATGCAGCTTAGAAAATTAGAAAATGATCAACAAAAGGAACGAAAAATAGGGAGACAGAAGGAAATAACAAAGCTTAGAGCAGAAATCAATGAAGTGTAAAACCAAAAAAAAAAAAAAAAACAATCCGAAAGATCAACAAAAGCAGAAGTTGGTTCTTTGAAAAAATAAACAAGATTGATAGACCATTGGCAAAACTCACACACACACAGAGAGAGAGAGAGAGAGAGAGAGAGAGAGAGAGAGAGAGAAACTTGATAACCTGTATTAGAAATGAAAAGGGGGAGATTACTACAAATATTGCAGAGATACAAAGGATAATCAGAAACTACTTTGAGAAATTCTATGCCATTAAACATGAGAACCTGGAAGAAATGGATAAATTCTTGGACTCTTATAACCTTCCATGGTTGAATAAGGAGGATGTAGCATATCTAAACACACCCGTCACTATTGAGGAAATTAAAATGATAATCAAATGTCTGGGTAAGTTGTTTCTTCTACTCAGTGGGTGGCTCTTTATCTTGGTCACTATTTCCTTTGAGGTACAGAAGCTTCTCAGCTTAATATATTCCCATGTGTTTATCTCTGCTTCCACTTGTTTGGAGAGTGCTGTTTTCTTTTTAAAGATGCCTTTTGTCTCAATGTTATGGAGTATTTTACCTACGTGTTGTTCTATATACCTTATGGTTTCAGGGCTGATATCAATGTCCTTAATCCATTTGGATTTATCTTCATACATGGTGTTAGCTGAGGGTCTGAGTTCACTTTTTTGCAAGTGGATAACCAGTTGTGCCAACACCACTTGTTGAAGAGGCTTTCTTTGTTCCATTTAGGATTTCTTGCTCCTTTATAAAAAAAAAATTAGGTGATTGTATCTGGGGAACATTTTATGAGTACTCAAGTCGATTCCACTGATCTTGGTGGAATAAATACTCCTAAAGTTTTCTTGGCTCTGATTCTCCATGGCCCCACCTGAGATACATAATTTCTAATAGTGCTATTGATGTTGAAAGATGCTCTTTTCCCCTTCTGCCACCAGGGCCCAGATTAAGGTAGAAGGTGTGAGCTGTAATGAGAGTGTGGGCATCAGAACTCAACCATATCTGGAGATGAGCAGATTCATTGGTTCATCTCTAGGTTTGGCTATCAGAAGCTCCACTGACCTTAAGTTCCTCTCACTATTGTGAACACTAGATTTGGTGCCTACAAACAGGAATGGAACTAGTCTTCCTCATGTGTTCTAAAGGAACTTGGAATCAGAGTATAAATTCTCTGTTTCAGCCTGTAAGGAGAGGCGCAGACCTGCTTTGTCCTATTCTGCATTACTTGCTCTCATGTAAAAGGTGCCATAATGTGGGAACATACATGATAGTTTATCTTCCAAGCAAATATGAATCACACATCCAAATTCTGCTCCTCAACTTATATCTATTTTGATACTACAAACCTTCTATCTGTTACCACCATGCAGCTGTAGATATAAATACCACCTCCAAAATTCTTCTGAATTAGAATGAAACACGAACAGGAGAGTGAAATCCTTCTATATTATATTCTTTAAATAAGATGCAGAGATTGTAGTTCATGCGGCTGCTCTATTAAAGACAGAGAATGGACATATTGAAAAACAAGAAGCTGGGTGGCATCTCTTTACCTAACTTAAAACTATATTATAAAGCCATAGTGATCAAAACAGCATGGTACTGGAACAAAGACAGGACCTCAGACCAGTGGGTTAGAACAGAATTTCCAGACATAACCCCCCACATGTACAGTCAACTAATATTTGACAAAAGAGCCAAGGACTTGAAATGGAACAAAGAAAGTCTCCAACAAATGGTGTTAGTACAACTAAAAAACCACATGGAAGAAATTGAAAATTGACCCATACCTCACTCCTTATACAAAAGTCAACTCAAAATGAATCAAAGACCTTGAAATCAGACCCTAATCTATAAAGTTTATTGAGAATAAAATAGGCAGAACACTCAAAGACCTATATATCAAAAAGGTCTTTGAGGATGGAGCACCAATGGCAAGAACTTTAGCGTCAAACATAAACAAATGGGACTACATCAAACTAAAAAGCTTCTGCATGGCAAAAGAAACCCTCCTTAACACAAGAAGATAGTGAACTGACTGGGAAAAAATCTTTTCACTGAACATATCAGATAAAGGGCTGATATCCATAATATACAAAGCACTCAGAAAGCTGAGCCCCCCAAAAACAAATAAAGCCATAAAAAATGGGAAGACAAAATGAATAGACACTTCTCTGAAGAAGACCGAAAGATGGTCAACAAACACATGAAAACATGCTCACCCTCACTTATCATCAGAGAAATCCAAATCAAAACAACAATGAGGTACCACCTCACACCAGTGAGAATGGCTCACATCAAAAATAATGGGAACAGCCTCTGTTGGTGGGTATGCGGCATGAAAGGCACTCTCATCCACTTCTGGTGGGAATGCCCCCTAATCCAACCCCTATGGAGAACAACAGTAACCTACAGACTTATACTACAGGCCCTACTTATCGAACACACTCAAGCAAACTAGAATTCCTTTGCTCTTTTCTCCTCTCTCCTCACCACTTTCTTCTTTTTTTATTTTTTCTCTCTTCTTTTCCTTTTAATGTATTTCCTCTTTCCTTCTTTCCTTCCCCTCCCATATACTTTCCCCTTGCCCCCCTTTGGAAATCCAACTATTCCTGCACCCTTTGATCCCATCCAGATTTTCCACTTTATTAAAACTCTTCACCCTCAGTTCTGAATCCATTAGGCATCAAGACTGACCTCCTACCCCAATGAACCAGGACCCAGGACCCAAGAGAAGGGACACGCAGTCAAACCCACACCTCGTCCCCAGCAAGAAGAGCCAACCAACTCCCCTGCTGACTCATGCTGTGCGTCCCTCCTTACCAACTCTTCCTAACATGGACTGTTACTTGAAAAAAACAGACTTAGCTCTAAAAGTACCCCCAAAGCAAGAACTTTACCCAAGACCTTCCTGCTGCGATTCTCTTACCAATCTGAAGAAGGTCAGGGTGCATGCTGAAGAAGCATTCGGGAACCCACACACCACAAGAAAATCCCAAAAGACAATGGGGAAACCTATACATCCATTATAAGTATAAGACCTGTACACAGTACCTCTTTGCCTGCTTTTCCCCAAATGTAAGAGTCTATTGCATCATTTTGTTCCTTTAATTACCTTGTTATTTCATTATTTTTAACCTTTGTTTTTATATATAGTTATGTGAGCACATATAGTTTTATTTCTATTTTTTATATTTTTTGGGTGTGTGACCTGTTTCTTTTTTCTTCTCTTTCCACCCCCAAATGCACCAGCAATATAATGTAGCACCATTTCCCCCTGCAAAGACACACTTAAAAAGGGGGAAATCTTACATATAAAAATGATAAAAAATGAGCTCTTATCTACTAGGGATAAGAACTCATACTTGATTACAATACAAGGGCATCTCCCACCTTGAAAATATGTCACGTGGACCCAACTTAGACTCCAGGTGATTAGACAAGATCCGTCCAGCCTTGAACCCTGGATCCCAGACATAGAAATGACACAGTTCTTCACAACAGCTACAGGAAACAAATCCAGTCTGGGACATCCTTAATACTGCTGGGACACCATCAAGTGCCAGCTCTAATGTGATATCCTGACAACGAGGAAAATGAGAACAACTTGACCTAAGAGCAGGTTATCTAACCCCATCAGCTAACGATAAGACAAAATCAGAAGACTTGTCACCCTTTGGTCTGTCCAAAAGCCAAGATAGCGATCTACAGATGACTGGCTGACAGAACCATGACCGGTCTGTATGCATCCTGGGATCAAGAAAAAAGCCCTAGCTTAGAGTTTGAGCTATGGCCTGCACAACAACCATTATCTTCAGTTCCAAAGGTCTGGAACAACTCCAAAAAAACGGGTCTTCTGAAAACACCCTAGGATCAACGCAAAGACCAAGACCACCAACCACAGAAGACGGATTAAAATGACACTGAGGGAGCAGAACTTCTAGAACCACAAAGAAAGACTTTATCATAAGTTCCACCCCTTTTTTTTTTTTTTTTTTTTTTTTTTTTTTTTTTTTTTTTTTTTTTGGATTTTGGGCCACACCCGGTAACGCTCAGGGGTTACTCCTGGCTATGCGCTCAGAAGTCGCTCCTGGCTTGGGGGACCATATGGGACGCCGGGGGATCGAACCGCGGTCCGTCTCCTAGGCTAGCGCAGGTAAGACAGGCACCTTACCTCCAGCGCCACCGCCCGGCCCCTAAGTTCCACCCCTTGACCTCTGTAGATACCGAGATCTTTAAATACAGAGGTCTGACTTTATCACCCAGAATGGAGCAGAAGTTTTCCAAATGGCACGAAAGTACCAAGGGGAGAGTAAATGAACCTGTACAGAGTCTGTAGTTAATCTCATGACAATATACTCCAAGCGGGAAGAAACCCTTTATCTCTTCGGCCAAGGAAATTCCTTTTCGAATGACCTTAATATTTATTGTGCCTGTGCAGGAGGGGGCAAAAAAGCACAAAACAATTTTTTTCTTTATCTAGTTTTTGTCGATTTCTTGATTTTGGTGTGGTTATTAAAGCTGTTGTCTCCATTTATATTCATTTATTTATTTTCTTCCTTTCTTTTCTTTATGTGTGTTGTGTATGTAAACATTTTAATGGGATTATTATGTTACTGACCCTAGCCTGATCAGTGATTGTGCCCTACCCTCGGGTGTGACCTGGCATTCTGCTCCCACCATTGGGTAGTACCTTATCCCACCATTGGGTGGTACCTGATTCTGGGGCATAAAAACAAGGGTCTGTGAAAGGCGAGAGGCTTTTTGTCCTAGACCTATTCTTAGGCCTTTTGGCTTTGGCCTCTTCACGGAATAAAGAGTTGTTTTCTTCAGAAGCCTGACTGCCTGTTGGCTTTCTTCCCGCTGCATTCACCTCAGAACCGCCGACTAGACAGGGTAACAGACGTGTGGTCCGAGCTGAAGGAGAAAGGCTTAATCCTCCATCCCTCCATCAGTCAACCTCTTCAGGGGCTGACTTGCCACAATGTGCTCTGCCATGTTTTTTTATCTCAAGATCATGGCTTTTATGTGGTGCTTACCTTTACTGTTGGACTGCTCACTGGATATTTTATTTGACACTTCTTTTTGTACTGTTGGGGTGATTCATCTTTTTCCCCTTCGTCTCTCAAACCAATGATGAGAGCCTCTAGAAGGATTTCGCCCATTTTTGGCATATTTGATTTTTACCCCAGTTTATTACTTTTCTCTTCTTCAAACAAAACCATGAAACTTGATCTATCTAGTCCTGCCTCACAGTTACAGGAGGAAATAAAGGAAATACCAAGACCAAACAGCTGTAAGACCACTAAGTAGCATGCTAGGAACAAAAAAGACCACATATTCTTGTGGCCCCGGGGATGAGGAAGGAAGATATAAGAGGTAGGATGGGACCGAAGGGGTGGGGAGAACATTTTGGTGATGGGAATCCCCCTGATATTAAGTTAACATTTGCCTAAAATATTATTGTCAACAATATGTAAGCCACTATGATCAAAATAAAAATTATATTATTTAATAAAAAAATTTAAAAAAAAAAAGAAGAGAAAGACAGTGAATGGAGATTCCAACCTCATACAAGCTGTGCACTTCAACATTCACCAGTCATCCTCAGAATGACTTAGAGTCCAGGGGTGGTGAACAAGTTCGACACAAAGAGTCAAAATTTTAAACTGTGAGAGTCAGACCGCCACACCATGCAGGACTTGCCAAAACAGACAAACACTCATAAAAAAGCATATAATTTTAACAATAATATATTAAACACATTTTGCATTTTGCCATTTTGACTGATGGTAAAAATCCTGCAGTGATGGTGAGGGTGTGCTGCGGCCTCCACACTAAGAACTAACAGCAAGATGTGACACAACATGTGCCATGCGGGTCCCCCAGCTCGCTGGCCCATGCAGTTGTTTCCGAGGGATGGGAGACGGGATGTCACAGCTTGGGAGCAGGACTCTGCACTTAGAGTTCTCTCCTCAGAGGTCCCTACTCAGAAGCAGCAGAACAAAATCCAAATTTGGCAAAGAGCCACAGTATATAAAAGAATGATAAGAGGCAAAGAGCCACTTCATTTTGGCCAAGAGCTGCATGCAGCTTGAAAGCCACTTGTTCGCCACCCCTGGGCTAGTCACTTGTGCCAACACCACTTGTAAAGAGTCTTTCCTTGCTCCATTTAGGACATATTGCTCCTTTATCAAAGATTAGGTGACTGTATGTCTCGGGAACATTCTCTGAGTACTCAAGCCTATTCCACTGATCTGAGGGGCTCTAGTTCAATATCACGCTGTTTTGACGACTATTGCTTTGTAATACAGTTTAAATTTGGTGAAAGTAATGCCTCCCATACTCTTTTTCCCAAGCATTATGTTAGCTATTCGAGGGTGTTTATTGTTCCAAATGAATTTCAAAAGTGTTTGGTCCACTTCTTTGAAAAATGTCATGGGTATCTTTAGGGATCACATTAAATCTGTATAATGCTTTGGGGACTATTGCCATTTTAATAATGTTAATCCTGCTAATCCATGAGCAGGGTATGTGTTCCCATTTCCATGTGTCCTCTCTTATTTCTTGGAGCACGGTTTATAGTTTTCTTTGTATAGTTCCTTCACGTCTTTGGTCAAGTTGACTTCAAGATATTTGAGTTTGTGTGGCACTAATGTGAATGGGGTTTTTTCCTTAATGTCCATTTTGCCTATCATTATTGGTGTATAAAAAGGACATTGATTTCTGAGTGTTAATTTTGTAGCCTGCCACATTGCTATATTCATGTATTGTTTCAGAAGCTTTTTGGTAGAATCCTTAGGGTTTTCTAAGTATAGTATCATGTCATTTGCAAACAGTGAGAGCTTGACTTCTTCCTTTCCTATCTGGATGTCCTTAATGTCTTTTTCTTGCCTAATCATGATAGCAAGTACTTTCAGTACTATGTTTAAGAGGAGTGTTAAGAGAAGACAGCCTTGTCTTGTACCAGAATTTAGAGGGAAGGCTTTTAGTTTTTCTCCATTGAAGATAAATTTGCCATTGGCTTGTGGTAGATGGCCTTAACTATATTGAGAAAGGTCCCTTTCATTCCATCTTGCTGAGAGTTTTTATCAAGAATGTGTGTTGGACCTTATAAAATGCTTTCTCTGTCTATTGATATGATCATGTGATTTTTATTTTTCTTGTTGTTGATGTTTTGTATTATGTTGATAGATTTATGGATATTAAACCATACTTGCATTCCTGGGATGAAACCCACTTGATATAGTGAATGATATTCTTGATGAGACATTAGATACTATTTGCCAGGATTGTGTTGAGGATCTTTGCATCTGTGTTCATCAGAGATATTTGATCTGTAATTTTCTTTTCTGGCAGCATCTCTGTCTGGTTTTGGTATCAAAGTGATGTTGGCTTCATAAAAGCTGTTTGGAAATGTTCCCTTTTTTTCAATTTCATAAATGAGTCTGGCTAGGATTGGTAGTGATTCCTCTTGAAAAGTTTGAAATAATTCATTATTAAATTAGTAAAATTATCGGGGCCTGAGATTTGCTTTTCGGGCAGACGTTTGATTACCCTTATAATTTCCTGAACAGTGGTGGGTGTGTTTAGATATGCTACATTCTCCTTACACAACCGTGGAAGGTTATAAGAATCCAAGAATTCATCCACATCTACCACATTCTCATGTTTAGTGGCATAGAGTTTCTCAAAGTAGTCTCTGATTACCCTTTGAATCTCTGCAATATCTGTAGTGACCTTCTCCCTTTTCATTTCTAATACAGGTTATAAAGTTTCTCTCTCTCTTTCTTTGTGAGTTTTGCAATGGTCTAGCAATCTTGTTTATTTTAACAAAGAACCAACTTTTGCTTTCGTTGATCTTTCAGATTGTTTTTTTTTTTTGGGGGGGGGGTTTCCACTTCCTTGATTTCTGCCCTCAGCTTTGTTATTTCCTTCTGTCTCACTATTTTTGGTTCCTTTTGTTGATCATTTTCTAATTTAATTATCTATGTCATTAGGCTGCTGGGGTATGCCCCTACTTACTTCCTGATGTTTGCTTGCAAAGCTATACATTTTTCTCCCAGGACTGCTTTTGCTGTGTCCCATTGATTTTGATAGTGTGTGTCTTCATTGTCATTTGTTTCCAGGAAAGTTTTAATTTCCTCTTTGATTTCATCTCGGACCCACTGGTTGTTCATTAGTAGGTTGTTTAGTTTTCAGTTCTTAACATTCTTCTTCTGTGTCCCTTTGTAGTTCACATCAAATTTCAGGGCCTTGTGGTCAGCGAAGGAAGCCTGCAAAATTTCTATCCTCTTGATTTTATGGAGGTATGTTTATCTGCCAGCATGTTGCTGGTCTCTCATTGGGTGCATGTATGTTTAGTAGTCTGGCTTCTTCCTGTTGCACATATCCCTTGATTAGTATGAAGTGTCCATCTTTGTCTCTTACAACTTTTCTGAGTCTAAAGTTCGTGTCATCTGATATTAATATGGCACCCCAGTTTTTTTAAGGGTGCTGTTTGCTTGGATGATTTTCCTCCAGCCTTTGATTTTGAGTCTATGTCTGTTATGATTATTTAGGTGTTTTTCTTGTAGGCAGCAGAAGGTTGGATTCATCTTTTTGGTCCATTTAGCCACTCTGTCACTCTTAACTGGTGCATTTAGTTCATTGACATTGAGGGAGATGATTGTCATGGGATTTCATGTCATCTTTGTGTATAAGTTTGATGCGTCTGTTGGTCTATCTTTTCTTTTTTTTTTTTTTGGTTTTTGGGCCACACCCGGTAACGCTCAGGGGTTACTCCTGGCTATGTGCTCAGAAGTTGCTCCTGGCTTGGGGGACCATATGAGACACCGGGGGATCGAACCTCGGTCCGTCCAAGGCTAGCGCAGGCAAGGCAGGCACCTTACCTTTAGCGCCACCGCCCGGCCCCGGTGTATCTTTTCTTAAAGTAGATTTTCAGTTTTTTCAGGCTGGTTTTGCATCTATAAAGTTTCTGAGATATTGCTTATCTGTGAAGCTATGTATACTTCCTTCAAACCTAAACATGAGTCGGACTGGGTGCAGTATTCTAGGTGAAGCCTCCATTTCATTCAGTCTTGTCACAATATCCCAACACTGTCTTCTGGCCTTGAGGTTTTACAGCATGGCTGCTGTAAATTTTATGGATGCTCCTTTGAATGTAATTTCTCTTTTTGATCTTGCTGCTTTCAGTGTTTTGTCTCTATCTGTAGAATTCATCATTGTGACTAGGATGTGTCTTGGGATGTTTTTCTCTGGGTCTCTTTTAGCTGGTACTCTTCAGGCATGCAGGACTTGATTGCATGTAGTCTTTAGCTCTGGGAGTTTCTCTGTGATGAGGTATTTGACTGTTGGTTCTTCCTGTGGATCCCCTTCCTGGGCTTATGTTACTCCAATGATTCTTATGGTGTTTCTGTTGAGTTTATCAAAGACTTCTATTTTCATCTGTTCACATTCTTTGAGTACTTTTTCCATTGTCTGATAATTTGTCGTAAGTTTCTTTTCCAATCTCTTCTGTTGCATGGAGTTGTTCTGCATTTGATCTTTCAGTTCACTGATTCTATCCTTGGCTGTTGTTACCCTGCTAGAGAGTCTGTCCATTGAATTTTTCTACCGGGTTTTTCAGACCTGTTATTTCAGTTCTTTCAATTTGGATTTTTCTGATTTCTGTCTTTGTGTTCTGTTCAGCTAGAGATATGTTTTCTTTTACTTCTTTTATTTTCATGAGGATACTCCATATTTCTATTCTAAACTCTTTATCAGAGAGGTTAATCAGATGGTTGGTGATTTGGGGGGCCATCAGAGCTATCATCTTTATTCTCTGTGCATGGTGTTTGCCTATGAGGTTTCCCCATTGTAATGTTTGTGTTGTGGTTTTTCTGCATGTTATGGTTGTATTCATTAGGTAGAAAATAGTTCTGCCAAGAAGCAAGCAGAGTGGCCACACCTCTGACACCAATCAGAAAACCACAGAAATCAGTCTGTGGATTCGACTCACATGAGGCAGTCAAGTCCGCAGGTAGGAATGCTGAAGAAATCCAATCTCGGGCCACTGGGAACATCAAAGGCCCAAGATGTCTGCAGCATGCTTCTGACACCCAGCAGAAATCCCTAATCAATGTGTTAATGAGGCCTACATATGTATGTAGCTACCCTATATAATACTGTCTGCTGCATCTTATATATTGCAGTTCCTTTCCTAAAGAACAACTATCAGTGTAGGTGTTATTTGACATAGATTAAATTGACGATGATGAGGAAGAAGATAGTGGAGAAGAAAATAAGTAGGGAGAAGAGAGAGAAAGAGAGAGAAAGGAGATATGTATTTTCCAAACGTGTTCAATGAGTAGGTCCTGTAATATAATTCTGTGGTTACGAATTGACTCTTTCAGTGGTATGAATGATAATATGCTTCAGGTCCTAATAGAGGACATAAACCTGAGGAAAAAAGTTATATTTGGAGTGTTTTATCAAGACATTTTCACAAAGTATACTAAATATGGTATCAGATATGACTGACCATCGAGGTGTCAAAATTAAGATGTCCATTCTTTGTATCCAAGAATTTCTACAGACAGAGAAGCTGAGAGATTATTTTATATCTTGTAAGATTAATGCAGTAAAACATATTGTTAGGAAATACTGCCTCTGAAGTCACTGGCTTCCATTCATATTCTTCACCTGTATCTGTGTATACGCTCCCTAAGACACTGTTATAGACTTTTGTAGTAAGATGCTGATTACATTCCTGTTCACACTAGACAGTTTCCATTGTTGCTGGTTTCTGTATGGTATAAAGTCGAAGCTTTGTGTTGTTCCTCTTCCACTTGTTTTGAACACTTCTCTCCCGTAAATGTTGACAAGTATAGTACTTAGAGTTTCTACCCTATTAGGCCGTTGTTATTGTTCTTGGAGTATTATATGTACATATGGTGTATAATTAAGTACCTCAGAAAAGTGCTATCATTCTGTGTTTATCCTTCTTCTTTTGGCTTACTTAATTTAACATAATGTTTTGTAGATCCATCCATGTTGCTGCAAAATTCATGATTGTGTCATTTCTAATGGCTATGTAGTATTCCATTGTGAATATATACCACATCTTCATGATCCATTCATCTGTTGTTGGGCATCGAGGATGGTTCCAGATCTTAGCTATTGTGCTGAGTGCTGCAATAAATAGAGGAGTGCATACATATTTTGGTATAAATATTCTTCCGTCTTGGGAGTAAACACTCAGGAGTGTGATTGCTAGGTTATATGGCAGTTCAATTCTGAGTTTTCTAAGCACCCTCCATACTGTTTTCCATAGGGGTTAGACCAGGAAACATTCCCACCAGCAGTGGATGAGAGTTCCTCTCTTACCACATCAGCACCAACAGAAATTGGTCCCGTTATTTTTGATGTGTGCCATCCTCACTGGTGTAAGGTGGTACCTCATTGTTGTCTTAATTTGTATTTCCCTAATGACAAGTGATGCTGAACATGTTTTCATGTGTCTCAAGAGCATCTGTAGGTCTTCCTTGGAAAGCATCTATTCATTTTCATTCCTCATTTTTCTATGGCTTTATTAGGTTTTGTGTAGCTCACCTTTCTGAGTGCTTTGTATATCCTAGATATCAGCCCTTTATCTGATGTGTTGAGTGTATTTTTTCCCATTCTGTTAGCTGCCTTCTGGTTTTAGGCAGTGTTCCTCTTGCCATACAGAAACTCTTTAGTTTGATGTAATCCCATTTATTCAGGTTTGATGATAGTACTCTTGCCAATGGCATTACATCCTCAAAGACTGTTTTGAGGTATATGTCTTGGAGCATTCTTCCCATTTTTTTCCTTGATGGACTTTATAGAATTGCGTCTTTTTTCAAGGTCTTTAGTCCATTTTAAGTTTATTTTTGTGCTGGGTGTGAGGTATGGATCAATCTTTAATTTCTAACTGGTTGTTATCCAGTTGTTTCAACACCATTTGTTGAAGAGACAGTTTTTGTTCCATTTCAGGTTCTTGGATTCTTTGTCAAATATTAGTTGGCCATATATTTGGAGGTTTATTTCTGGATATTATGTTCTAGCCCACTAGTTGGAGACTCTATTGTTATTCCAGTACCATGTTGTCTTGATGACTATGGCTTTATAATAAAGCTTAAGTTTAGGTGAAGAAATGTCACCCAGTTTCTTGTTTTTTAGTAAGGATCTGGCTAGTCTAGGTCTTTCATGGTTCCAGATGAACTTTATAATTGATTGTTCAAATTCCTTAAAAAAATTATGTCTGAATTTGGATAAGGATTGCATTGCATCTATATAGCAATTTTGGTAAGATAGACATTTTGATTACGTTAATTCTTCCTATTCATGGACAGGGGGTATTCTTTCATTTCCTTAGGTCCTCTTTAATTTCTTTCTGAAGTGTTTTGATGTTGTCATGGTATAGGTCCTTCACTTCTCTTGTAAGGTTGATTCCCAGGTACTTGATATTTTTTGATACTATTTTAAATGGGATGGACTCAATGTCTTTTTCCTCTGCTTCGTTATTTGTATAAAGGAATGTTATTGTCTTTTGTGTATTGATTATGTAGCCATCCACTTTTACTATATTGGCTTATTGTTTTTAGGAGTTTTACTGTAGACTCTTTAGGGTTTTCTATGTATATCATCATATCATCTGCAAATAGAGATAGTTTGACTACTTCTTTCACTATCTGGATTCCCTGGATTTTCTTTTCTTATCTGATTGCTATTGCTAGTACTTCTAAAACTATGTTGAATGAGAGTGTAGAAAGTGGGCAGCCTTGCCTTTTTCCTAACCTTAGTGGAAAAGTTTTCAGTTTTTCACCATTAAGGATAATGTTGGCAGTGGGTTTTTTATTGATAACTCTAATTACCTTGAAGAAGGTACCTTCCAACCCTATTTTGCTGAGTGTTTTCAGCATGAATGGGTGTTGGATTTTGTCAAATGCCTTCTCTGCGTCGATTGATATGATCATGTGGTTTTTGTCTTTCTATTTGTTGATGTGATATATGATGTTGATTGATTTGCGCATGTTGAACCATCCTTGCATCCCTGGGATGAAACCCACTGTATAATATTTTTGATGTACTGTTGAATTTGGTTTGCTAAGATTTTGTTGAGAATGTTTGCATCTATGTTTATTAGTGAGATTTTTCTGTAGTTTTCTTTCTTGGATGTGTCTTTGCCATCTTTAGGAATGAGTGTGATATTTGCCTCGTAAATGGAGTTGGGAAGAATTCCTGTCTTTGCAATGTTTTGGAAGAGCCTGAGGATCAATGGTTCTAAGTAGTCTTGGAATGTTTGATAGAATTCACCTGTAAAACCATCTGGACCTGGACTTTTGTTCTTGGGGAGTTTCTTGATTACTGATTCAATTTCCTAAGAGGTGATAGGCCTGTTTAGGTTTTCTATGTCCTCCTTCTCCAGTCTTGGCAGATGATATTTTTCCAGAAATCTGTCAGCTTCTTCTAGGTTCTCTAACCTAACTGAGTATAGTTGTTCATAATAAGTTTTCACAATGTGTTGGATTTTTTGAGGTTCTGTTGTAATCTCTCTCCTTTCATTTGTGATCCTGTTTATTTGGGTGATTTCCCTCTTTTTTTGGTGAGTCTTGCCAGTGGTTTATCTATCTTGTTTATTCTTTCAAAAAACCAACTCCTGGTCTCATTGATTTTTTGTATTGTTTTTCTAATTTCTATGTTATTTATTTCTGCTCTGGTTTTTATTATTTTTTGTCTTCTGGTTGTGTTTGGGTTTCTTTGTTGCTGTTTTTCCAGCTCCTTAAGGTGTCCCATTAATCTGTTGATTTTTGTCATTTTCCTCTTTTCTAACATAGGCTGTATTGCTTAATTTCCCCCTAATTACTGCTTTAGCTGTGTTCCACAGATTTTGACAGCTTGTCTCCTCATTGTCGTTAGTATCAAGGAATCTTTTTATTTCTTCCTTGAGTTCCTCTTTGATCCAGCTCCTGTTGAGTAGCATGTTGTTTAATCTCCAGTTTTTGGATCTTCTCCACAGTTTTTTTTTATAGTCAATCATGATCTCTGTTGCATAATGGTCTGATAGAGTACTTCTGATAACTTGTGACTTTGTGTAAGTAAGATTTATATCCTAAGGCATGGTCTATACTAGAGAAAGTTTCATGTGCACTTGAGAAGAATGTGTATTCTATTTTCTTGGGGTGGAGAGCCCTGTAAAAGTCCACTATGCCCATATTTTCTAGTTTCTCTGTGATAGGGTGTAGGCCCCCAGCTCCGGTAGTGGCAATCTCTGATAGCCTCTCCTCAGATCTACCTCCTGGTAGCTGTGAGAGAAGCAGATCACCACCCGTCCAGTTCCCCAGGGACTGCTAATGACGACCAGCAAGCTCCCCTGAGCTCTGCCGTTGGATCCTGGGAGAGAAGCAGGTCACTGCCCATCTGGGTCCCCTGAGGTCAAGCCCCAGTATTCACATGAGAGGCCAGTAGGTGCTCGTCCTTCCTCAGGCGTGTACCGCAGTCTCCCGGGTTCAAGAACCAGCAGGATAGGCAAGTCAGCACCTGTCCATTCCCAGGAATACTAATGGTGGCTGCCACCTCCAGTGATCAAACCCCAGTGTCTGCAGCAGAGGCAGGTCGGTGATCATCAGTTCCCAGGCATGCACCGCATCCTCCCGGGTTCAAGCACCAGTAATTGCAGAAGAGGCCAGTTGGGGCTTCTCCATCCCCAGGCTTGCTCTGCAGCCTCCCCGTTCAAGCCCCAGTACCAGCAGGAGAGGCATGTCGGCACCTGTCTATCCCCAGGTATGCTAATGGCAACCATAGCTTCCTGAGATCAAACCCCAGTGCATGCAGGAGAGTCGAGCTGTCCATTCTTTTCCCTCCATTGGCAATTGGAGAACAGTGACCGTAGGCTAGGCTTTCTCGAATGCCACATCACTCTGAAACCAAGCTGTTACCAAGCCCAATGCCCAGGGAAGAGGCACACAGGCCTGATAGGAATTGTAATAAGCTGGAGTTTGACGTGGTCAATATTCGAGGCTGCAACCCACTCTGTTCCAAGTCATTATTTTGGGGCCACTGAACAGCAAACAGCCGCATGTGGGGATGGTTGAGTTTTCTGCTAAAGATCCACTTACTGGCACAAATAGTAAATGTTTGTATGTGCTATTTTGATACATCTCCTGTGAGGCTTCATTTCCACATTTAAATATGCATCCCATATGGTAAATTGAAATAACTTTTTGTATGTAAAACATATGTCCAAGGAGTAAAGCAAAGAGACACTGTCTATGACATTGCCATGTTCCATATGTCTTTGAAATGGGTTGCAATTTAATGGAAAATAATCAGCCAGCATGAGAAGTTCAGAGATTGGTAGCATGGATAACAGATGTATAGAAAACTTAGTAAATACTCTTGTGCAAATTCAGCTAATCCTACATCTATTTGAGCTGGAGAATTTTGCAACTGAAGATGTGAACTCAGTGAGTCACTGTTTCCTTATCAGGATGATGAGAGAGCATTAAATACATATTTTGGATCAAGAAAACTGTTTATCACCACTATGCATTTAGTACAAGAACAGAAAACAGAAAACTCCATCAGAGGCTTTAGCAGAGAGGAAAGTTGGTCACATTCTTCCCATCACAGTCCATGTCCAGTGTCAAGGTTCAGTTGTACTTCAGCCAGTTTCCTTCTAGATATCTACGAATACAGAAACTTAACATATAAAAATAAAGAGAAAGTAGAGAAGCAAACACACTTCCTTACAGGAAGTGCAAAGGTTTAGAGGGTCTGGAGACAGCCTACAGCAGGGGTCTCAGGGGCAACAGGAGGCAAAGTCGGGGTGAGGCAGGGCCACATAAGGGATTTCACAAAAGAAAAAGTCCTCAAATGTCATTATTAACAGTTTTAATTATTTCTTCTGAACATGAATAGAACATTGACTGAAGATCATAAACAGTTCTTCTAAACATGGCATCTTTTGCCTATTCCTTGCTGCCAGAGACTTGACAGTGCTTCTTCTCACAAATCTGAACCACATTTTGCTTTAGAGAGGAAGCAGTTGAGACCCTCAATATGGCTTGAAGATTATCATCATTGTCTAGATCTGTATTTTGATTTATTGAACTTCAATGTGGAGAATAACTTTTCACACATATATGTGCTCCCAAAAAGGCACATGGTGTGCTTGAACATTCGGGAAAGCTCAGGGAAGCTGGGGGGCAATTCTCTCAAAAATCGCTCATGCATGTCTGCTTTTCCACTAACCTCCCTGAACTTGGCTTTGAAATCAGAGTTGCACTGCAGGTCAATTAACTCCATTTGAAACACAGGAGGGGCATCTTGCACATCAAAGGAAAAGGGATCCACACAAATTTGGAAAGTGGTTCTGTGCTTTTTGAAGTCTGCAAATCTGTGATCAAATTCCTTCTCTAGCTTAAAAATAGCATCAACATATTTCTCACCACTGAATGGTATGCCTGCATCCACAAGTTCCTTCCATGCTGGGAAATGGCAAAAGTTTGTCTGTGAGAGCTGGGATTTCCATAACACAAGTTTTGTGGAGAATGCTCTCACATTGTCATAGGCAGCCCTGATAAGCTGCCCCGGGCCTTGTAACATCTTGTTTAGTACATTCAGCTTATGTGTGATGTCAACAAGAAAAGCTAAGTCCATGAGCCATTTGTGATCACTCAATTCAGAAACAGCATTCCCATTCTTCTCCATGAAGGCTTTCACTTCTCTCAACTCAAAAATTCTTTTCAGGACATTTCCCCTACTGAGCCAATGTACCTCGGTGAAATAGAACACATCTCCATATTCTGATTCCATTTCCTGTATTAAAACACGGAACCTCCTGTGCTTTAAGCCCCCTGTATCTGATTTGGTTGATGCATTTCACAACAATAGACATCACATTGTCACACGGCAGGCATTTACTGCAAAGGGCCTACTGATGGATAATGCAGTGAAGAGCAATGGCCTTCTCTATACCCTCCTCTTCAAGTTTTTTTGAACAAGTGCCACCAGTCCATTTTTCCTCCCTGTCATCAATGGCATTCCATCGGTTATTATTTCAACACACTCTTCCATGGCAAACCTGCATTCTCAATGGCATCACACAGATACCGAAATATCTCATTAGCGGTGTTCTGGCCATGCATTGGAATTATTGTGAGCAGCTCCTCTGTCAATTCAAAATTGCAATCAACACCACAGACATAAATTGTGAGCTGCACAGTGTCTGTTCTATCTGTGCCCTCGTCAAGAGCAACTGAGTATGCATCAAAACATTTGGCTTTCTCACACAGTTGATGATAAATGTCACTTGACATGTCTGAAATGCACTCTGCCACAGTGTTGGCAGAAAGGCTGATTTTGCTAAACTGACCTTTCTTTTCTGGACAGATAATACTTGCAGCCTATAACATGCATTTTTTTTTAACAAACTCTCTTTCTGTGAATGGTTTGCCTGCCTTAGCAATCATCTCACTAACCATGTAACTAGCTTCGACTGATGCAACATTCTCTTTGGTTGCTTTCTTGAAGAAATCTTGTTGCCTCATTAGACATGCTTTAGGACTGCCAACCCACTTGGCTCTCTCATTTCCTCAGCATGTTTAGTTGAATAATAGCATTTCAAGTTGTATTCCTTGTGCACTGCCACTTTCTCTGAGCAAATAAGACATGTGAGGATGCCCCTGTGCTCAACAAAGAAATTCTGCATCTTCCACTTTTCCTGAAATTGTCTGTGCTAGTCATCAATCATTCTCTTCACTGCAGGCTTTGATGAAGTCATGATGAAGGTATGACAAAATCTAATTCTGTAATAAACTTCTCCCCTTCTCTCCCTTAGGCCTCCGATAATGCAAGGGACAGCAGGCAGGAGCAGCGGAAATGACGTCTGTGCTAGGTGCAAAATATTCGCGATTATTCGCTTATCGAATATTCACAATAAAAAATCGCATCAGTAAAAAAAAAAATCGCAAAATATCGCATTAAACATTTTCATACCCCAAACAAAACTGCTCAGGGTATGCAAATGTTTAATGTGATTTTTTTCTTACTAATGCAATTTTTATTGCGATTATTCAGTAAGCGAATAATCGCAAATACTGCGATATTTGAAGGCCAGCCGCGGGCCACAAAATGTTGTATGGAGGGCTGCAAAGGGCCCGTGGGCCACGAATTTAAGACCTCTGGCCTACAGCCCTGGTTGCCCATTAGGTGACAACCATTGATCCCACAGCTATTTGGAGTCAGAGATTCCCTTTATTCCTCATAGCATAGTATATCTGAGAGGCACACAGACCCTCCCAGGGTAGCATAAATAACCTACTTTGAATAAAAAATCCACTTTCTCTATGAGAATCTGAGAGGCACCATTGACTTAGTGTCAAGAGTCTAGCAGAGGGGCCAGAGCAATAGCACAGTGAGTAGGATATTTGCCTTGCATGCAGCTGACCTGGATTTGATCCTTGGCATTTCATATTGTCCCTGAGCCTGTCTGGTATGATTTCTAACTGCAGAGCCAGGAGTAATCTCTGAGAACTGCTGGGTGTGCCTCAAACTCCCCCTAAAAAAATCTAGCAGACACATTTTGGCAGTGGGATACTAATTCATTCTAAATATGGATCACATCTATTTTTAAAGCAATCAAACCATTTTCTGTTATTTGTAGTTAATTGTCTAATTTCTTTGTTCACTCTTAAAGTTGGTAAGCTTTGAATTTTGTAACTCTGTAAGAAGCCTTTTTTACTCTCTTCAAAGACTAAACCCTTAGACACAAAGAGACTTCAAAATCTCCAATCATGATTCATTATTCATAACCTATTAAGGCATCTATTTTGAAATGCCAAATGCATCGTTTTTATTTATTTAGTTTTATTTGACAGGGTGGCAACCTGGCTGTGCTCAGGTCTTACTCTTGGCTCTGTGCTCAAAAATATGTGGTGCTATGGATTGAGGTCAGGTGGACTGTCATACCCACTGTACTGTCTTTCTAGCCACTCAAATATTTCATTTTTAGAAAATAACAATGAACAGTGATTCTTAAATGGAATTAAATCAGTGTTTCCCAAAGTGTCCTATGGTGAAGGTTGGGAGATGTGCTAAACATTCCTCAAGGGACGTAGTGATGAAATGATTTCTTTTGGTAATTTAACCCATTTTCTATGAAGTGCTATTTTATTATTCAAACTATATATCTCACAGATAAGTAATTTCAAAATATGTTTATAAAAAGAGATTATTGATAAAATAAAACATTTGAGATCCTCAGGACATTTTACCTTGAAAATTAGGAGATAGGATTTATTCCCTCAATGGAAGAATAAATACCAGAGTTTTATACATTAATGAAAGTCAGGGGATGAAAGAAAAAAATGTTACTTTTCCCTACAATTAAATAATGTTATATAAAACAAACTACTACCTAGAAACATTATTTTTCTAGAAAAATTTTTAGAAAATTCCTGTTCATTAGATAATATTTGAGAGTCCACATTATCAGAGAATCTTATCTGGAAAAATGCTGGTAGCTCCCACATTACATCACACACACTAATAAATTGTAACATTAACCTCACCCAGACACTCTTTTCAACTTATTTCATATGTTTGTGGCTGTCATCTTCGTCTTCATAGGCCAGTCTCTGAGCAGACAACAAAGAATTACCAATCTTGTTCAAGATTCAGAGCATCAGGAAATCACTGAGGATAATTATAGAGAACTAATCAATTACAGGCAAATCCACTGATTATATAGCAATGTTCACCCTGTTCAGATTTAAGGAATGGAAAAGACAATGCATATGGAGATACCACAATTGGCAATTGGAATAAGCAATCTTTGTGAACCAAAGGATAAAAAGTAGCATGAGAAATTTTAGAAACATCTTGGAGTGCCTCTAGTACTTATCAAAAGCAACTCTATCATAATCTTGCTGTTATAGCAAACTGCAGAGCAAAGATCAGTATTTATATGTTACCTATATTCTCATTGGAAAATTTATAGTTTTGTCAACTTAAAAATTATACAACTTATTGATATTATAGCTGACATTTTATTAGTGATGAAACTGATTTATTTTCATACCTGTTTTTGTTTTCAAAGTACAGAATAACACACTTCATTTTTCAGCTCTGGAAAGTGGTAAAAGATTGATCTGCATTTAAATATATCTCTTCAGTATCTTTAGTCTGGGAGCTTTGTAAGATGCTCACACAGCTGGCCTCAGTGTGCCTTTTCCATAATCTCCTTTCCCTGTACCCCTGGACCTTTGCAGGGGCCTAAAGAAGGTCATGTATTGTGTCTACCTCTGGATGCAATTGCAGAGCTGCAACTGCTGTGGCCACTCATGGACATGGTCTGGACATGCAGGATACTCTTTCTCCCATGTCTTATGCTGAGTCTCTGTCTTCCTGAAATTTCCACACCCCAAATTTAAGGTGGTCCCAGGCCTAGTAGTGCAGATGGCACCTGTGAGTCCCAATGAGGCTGGTCACTCAGGAGTAGCTTTTCCTCCCAAAGATCACTCTAGTGGCTGAATGTGTGACACTTAAGTTCCCAGTGTGTAGTAAGAGCCAGCCTTACTATCCACTACATTCTCTGCCATATCAGAATTACCGAGCACACCTCTCAGGTGTTCTAGAAAAGGGGTGTCTGGGCCTGATAGAAAGGAGTTAGCCTGATCGGAAAGGGGTATCTAGGATAGACAAGAAACGGACCTGGGTCATTTCTTTAGCACTGAGAATCTTCTATGTAATAGCAAAGGAAATGTTTACCTGTTCTGCTTCACCATGCTGCAGCTGATTTTCTTGGTTATTTTTGACAGTGATAAGTACATAGCAGGAAGCAGTTGTTTGGAGATTGAATGTTTCACAAAATGATCCATGATGGTAATTTCAGAGGTAGAGTCAGATGGTTTATGCTCAAAACTCAACTGTCAACCCTAATACTTGAACTCCTGAGGGGTAAGACTGCTGTAAACTGTTCAACAAAGAAGAGTTAAAAGGAAAGAGATTTCCTCTCTTTGCTTCGAATCCTCAGGATATCTCGAACACACGCGCGCTCACACACAGCTACAAGTACATCCGGAGGACTATAAGAAAGGTGTCCCCACAGCTCATTGTCAGTGTATGACTCACCCCCAGCATCCAAGTGTTCTCATGAACCAGTGGTTCCACATCTATGGGTCCATTTCCCCATGTTGAAAAAAACAGAGACAGAGCCCACATAGGGTAGGGTGCGATGGACTCTGGTTCAAATCTCCAGTAACACAGATGGTTCCCTGAATAATACCAGGAGTGGCTCCTGAGAACACAGAATCAAGGGTAAGCCCTGAGCACTACATAGGTGTGATCCTCCACCCCCAAATAATTAAATAAATAAATTAAAGAAGAGTCAACTCTGATCCACCTTTGTTGGTAAATCTGAGATTTGACATCGTTTCCCACATGATTTTTGAAGCTAGCAAGGGTTCCTCCAGGCATAGGCAGACATGGGGCACATCTGTGCCACAGGCCTTTTCTTAGAGAGTTTCACTGTGTATATCCATGACAGTTTTGAGCTTTCACACTTGTTGATACTAGTCTTAGTAATGTGCTTCTATTCTACTCCTAGTGAGAAATGCCTTTGTTCAACTTTGTTCAAGGAGTTATGTCAACTCCTTGTTCATTGATTGTTTAGATAGTCTTATGCGTATTGAAAGGAAGGTAGGTTTAAAATTCACAACCACCATCATATTTCTGTCAAATTCTGCCTCCAGACTGGCAATATTTTAGCATTTTGATGCATATTTTATATACATAGTTATAGTTAATATACTTACTATTGAGTTGGCATTATTATCTTTATATAAAACAATAACTTTTGTCTCTAGAGCTTTTGAAACATAAAACCTCTGTATGTAACCAACCTGTGTTCTTCCTGTTAATTTGTGCATGAAATAACATTTCCACCCCTTAAATTTTATTATCTTTATGACTTTAAACTTAGATTCTCTTGAACAAAGCTTATACCTGGATCCTGTAGCTATGATCTACTATATCCTTTGATTGATGAGTTTAATCTGCTTACATTTAAAGTGATTATTGACAGATGAGGATTTATTATTGCCATTTGGATCATTGTTTTCTGTCCAGTATGTAGTTATTTTCTTTCCTGCTGTCTTATTCGGTTATTTTATAACTCTTTTCAATGATTTACTTTCATTATTTCCTCTCGAGTGATGCTCTGGAGTCCCTAACTTCCTCCAGGTAACACTTAGCCAATCAGGCTTGTGGCTCAGTGCTGGGGGCAGGTGATGAGGTGCAGCTTGGACCATTTGGGACCAGCAGGTCACCCATCAGTGCTCAGAGCCTCCCCAGGCTGCAATTGACAATGTTCAGAAGGCTGTAGGGTCAGGTGTATGTAAGGCTGGTGCCCTTGCCCCTATACCATCTCCTTGGCCTTGGGGTTTTCCACTTTTCTTATGTGTCTCAGAAATTTTCTATTTGTGAATAACTCAAGGGTGGTGTAAAGTATCTTCGTTATAATGACCTATATTTTTGTGACAATAGCTTCTGTCTTGTCCAGACTCTATACTTCTGCTCTCTATATCCACACACAAGGTTGCTGTCCTCAGCATTTCCTTCTTTTTCTATTGCATATCCAGTATAACATATCTATCTTTTGATTTTTATGTTTAGATTAAAAGAAGTTTCTAGGGGGCTGGAACAATAGCACAGTGGGTGGTACATTTGCCTTGCATGCAGCTGACCTGGCTTTAATGCCCCGCATCCCATAGGGTCATCCAAGCCTGCCAGGCGTAATTCCTGCGCACAGACCAGAAGTAACTCCTGAGTGTTGTTGTGTGTGGCCTCAAAAGACAAAAATATGAAGATTCTACTCCATAATAGTGCTTCATCACCATTTGTCTATAATTGTATTTGCCTGAGAGATTAATATTTACACATGCTTTCACATTTATGTTGTTTTATTTTCTGTGCATAGAGGACCCTGTGTATAGGCTACTTTCCTGATGAAGAATCTCTTCATTCTTCCTTACCTGTGGAAAATGTGCTCCCCTAGTCAGCATCACTTTCATGTTTCTGCCAGTTTTCAGTAGATACCTCAGTCTTGCCGAGTCCCTGACTCCCTCATGGGAGCCCTGAAAAGACCACCAAAGTGTGGATCAGTCATTCTCTCCTGCACCTTTCACAGTTCACTTTTCCAAGCTCTCAGGTGAGTCATTTATAATGAGTCATATAGAATATTCTAGGGGTTTCCCAGTTTGAGAACTTTCTGGATTTCTAAATCTGGTTGCTTATTTTCCAAACAAGATTTGGGAAATTTACAAGTATTATTTTATTAAATTATGTGTTTAGTCCCTCTTGTACCTTTTCCTTTAGTAGTCCCAACAATTTCATAGGATTTTATTTATCTTTTCTCAATCTAACTATATAATTTGTAGTCATCTTTCCTCTGACTTATAATTTGTTAAGACTACCATTAAGTTTGCAGATTCTGAAAATAGAACACTGGATAGGGCACTAATTTCATGTGGCTAATGTGTATTTAATCTCTGGCATCCCATATGGGCCTGAACACCTCATCGTGAATAATCTTTTAGTCCAACTGAATGTGGCCACAATTGTTTTGTTTATTTGTTCTCTTCGTTTTCAAGCCTAATATTGATATTGATCTTGCATTTTTTCCTATTTGATTCCTTGTTTTTAGCTTCATAATTTCTGTCTGATTCTTATTATGACATATCTCTTTGAAATTTTCTTTATTTTTTCTTTTCTCAAATTTAATTCACTTGTTTGTATATTCTTGTCACTTTCTGAGCCTTAAAACAAGTTATTTTGAACTATTCTTTCATGCTCCTAGTAATCCCATTTTGGTATCTAGTTATTTGAAAGGTCTGTGAACAGTTTCTGTCTTTGTCAATAGGATTTGGTAGAGAAAGATCTTCACCTTGGGGTCCTAGAATTCCTGTCTTTAAGCTCTGTAGATAAGCAGCAGCAGCAGCTGTGGCCAGCTAGGAGAATGTGGGAATCCCTGGTGACTAGGCAGGCAGCAGTGTGGGACCCTTGGGATTTCAGTGACTGGCACTATTCTCCTTCACTTTCACTCACAGGACCAAGCTGTGGCTGAGAGGACAGCTCTAGTCACTGAAGCCCAGTAATGGGCACTCTGTGGGAGAGGCGGCATGGCAGAATACAAGCATGTACACACTTGGTATTAGGGGGTGGATACCAGAATTTGGCATGTGTGGGACAGGTCAGGGTCCAGCTGTGGATACTCTACAAGCAACAGTAACAGCACCTGAATTAAGCTCAATTGGAGCAACAGAGTATTAGAATAGGGTGTGAATGTTCTCAAGTTAAGAAGTTTGTGTCTGGGTATGGGAGTACATGATGCAATGTGGATCACAGGGTCTATGATGTGTGTTCAGTGCCACCAGGGCTAAGTCTAGCATGGGGTGAGCTCCAGACAAGCACAGAAGAAGTGTAGCCCATGTGACCATGTGGACATGTGAGCAGGCATAAAGACTCTAGGGTCTTTTGGGGTGAATACTCTCAGCATCCACAGCATGGCCAGAATCCAGTTCCTGGATTCCTCATAATGCAGCCGGGGTAATAACTCTTGGCAGGGATGTGGATGTGAGGGTATGATCTGATGATTCCGGCTCTCCATTTGCCTGTGGCATTGTACCCCACTGTGTACTGGCCCTTCTTTCTCAGACCCAAGTCCTTCCTTGCTTTTCCTATGGTTTATATAAAAAAGAGACATGGAAACATCTATGCATGCTATTGTCATTCATTTTTTCCCTTTTCCTGGACTAGACTGATTACTGATTTGTTTGGTTGTTTTCTTTCCACAATGTTTAAATTTACATATTAATCCTAGGACCTTGCAATTTACGTAATAATTTATTCTTGAGTTGATCTATTATAATTGTCCCTCTTATTCTTTTCTTTAGTTTGTTTTATTTTTATATTTGCCCCTGTACTTCTTCCCATTTTAAAAAAAAGTCTGTATAAGTGTCAGGGTTGTGAATTTCCCTCTGAATATTTTTCGAATTCTTTAAGTTAAGAGAGCTATCAGGTTTACTTTCTTTTGTTTCCAGGAAGTACTCCTCAGCTCTTGTTGTTCTTCTTGAGCTAAGTATTGTTCAACAGAGTGTATTTAAATTCCAAGTGAAAGACTTAATTTTTTGGAGGGGGCTTACCTGGATGGTGCTCAGGGATTATTCCTAGCTGTGCTCAGGAATTGCTCCTGGCAAGCTCAGGGGACCATATGGAGTACAGGGGTAAAAAAACAGGTTGGCTTCATGCAAGGCAAGTGCCCTACTCACTGTACTCTCACTTCTCTCTCAGTGAAAGATTTTTGGGAACTCATTTTGTTATTTATCATGATACTTCTACAATCACTTAGGGATGCATGCCTTTATTAACTTAATTGTTAAATTTGTGCAAATCTTAATTTCTAGACCAATATATAGCTAATTTTTATGTTTTTAAAATGAAGATAAAAGATTGATTTTTCAAGGGCTAAATGTGACAGTTATCCACTACTGATATCTTTCTAATACTCTTTGAATGTTGAGTGGTTTTTATTTAGAATAATTGAGGTCATAAATGGCAGTCAGTTCATGTTTATAGCATCAATGTCTAAATGCACCTGATTGCTTGCAGTATGGGTGATATTTAAGGTAGGGTGGACAGCTGTAAATTTAGCTATATATTGTCCAAAGTGTCATCTCCAAAAACAATTAAGTCTTTCAATATTTTTTCAGTTTTTTAAAAAACTTTACTCTTCAAAATTATAAAATATTTGTAATTGAGCCCAACATATAAAGAACAGTCTCCTTCCCCAGTGCAACAGTCCCACCACCAGTGCTCATCAACTTTCTCCTCCCCCACCCCTTCAAGAAAATATTATACTTCTCTCACTCATTCCCATTGTTATGATAGTTTTTAGTGTCGTTATTTCTCTAACTGCAATAACCGCCCTTTGTGGTATGCTTTATATTATGAGCTGGTCCTTCCAGCCCTCATATCTATTGTCTCTAGGTATTATTACAATAATGTCTTTTATTTTTTTAAATCTCATAGATGAATGAGGCTGTTCTATGTCTATCTCTCTTTCTCTGACTTAATTCACTATTTTAAAAGGTATGTTATTTCCATGTCCATTCTTGTATAGGAAAATTTTATGACTTCATCTCTTCTGATGGCAGCATAGTATTTCATTGTGTATATGTACCACAGTTTCTTTAGCCTATCACCTGTTGTCAGGCATCTGGGTTGTTTCCAAATTCTGGCTATTGTAAATAGTGCTGCAATGAATATAGGTATGCAGAAGGCATTTTTGTATTGTGTTTTTTGTGTTCCTAAGATATATCCCTAGGAGTTGTATAACTGAATCATATGGGAGCTCAATATTCAGTTTTTTGAGGAATCTTCACATTGTTTTCCATAAAGGCTGGAGTAGACGGCATTCCCACCAGCAAACTCCTCACATCCCCAACAGTATGTATTGTTCTTATTCGTTGTAATGTGTGCCAGTCTCTGTAAAATAAGATGGTATCTCATTGTTGTTTTGATTTACATCTCCCTGATAATTAGTGATGCGGAGCATTTTTCATGTGTCTATTAGGCATTTGGAGTTCTTCTTTGAGGAATTGTCTGTTCATTTCTTCTCCCCATTTTTTGATGGGATTTGATATTTTTTTCTTGTTAAACTCATTCAGCACCTTGTATATCTTAGGTATTTGCCTTTTATCTAATGAGTATTGGGTAAATAGTTTCTCCCATTCTGTGGGTGGCCTTTGTATTTTAGTCACTATTTCTTTTGAGGTGCAGAAGCTTCTCAGCTTAATATAGTCCCATCAGTTATCTCTGATTACACTTGTTTGGAGAATAATGTTTCCTCTTTAAGATGCCCTTAGTCTCAATATCATAGAGTATTTTACTGTGTGCTGTTTTATATATCTTATAGACTCAAGTCTGATATCAAGGTTTTTAATCCATTTGGGATTTGACCTTGAAAAATATAAACACGATTGAGCAACCACTAGCAAAACTCATCAAGACTGAGAGAAAAACTTAATAAACTGAATGAGAAATGAAAAGGAAACATTACCACAGATAATACAGAAATTCAAAGGGTAATCAGGATGACTTTGAGAAACTCTGTGCCACAAAACATAAGACCCTTGAAGAAATGGATAAATTCATGGCCTTTTATTATCATCCACAATTGAACCAGGATAACTTAGCATATCTAAATAGACCCTCACCTTTGAGGAAATTAAAATGGTAATCAAATTTTTTTCCAAAAACAAAAGCTCAGGCCCAAATGGATTCAGTAATAAATTCTTTAAAACTTTCAAGAGAAACTATTACCAATCTTTGGCCAGGCTCTTCCAGGAAATTGAAGAAACAGAAACACTCCCGAAGTGTTTTTTATAAAGCTAATATCACTCTGATACCAAAATCAGACAGAGAGTTTACAAAAAAAAGTAAACTGCAGATAAATATCCCTGATAAACACAGATGCAAAGATCCTCAACAAAATCCTGGCAAGTAGGATCCAATGCCTTATCAAGAAGGTCATACAATATAACCAAGTAAGTTTCATCCCAGGAATGCAGGGATGGTTTAACATACACAAATCAATCAACATAATACACAATATCAACAAAAGAAAAAATAAAAACCATGGGATCATATCAATAAATGAAGTCAGAGCATTCAATAGGTTCAACACCCATTCATGATAAAAACTCTCAATAAGATGGGAATGGGAGGAATTTTTCTCAATAAGTCAAGGCCATTTACCACAGCAATAGCAAATATTATCCTCAAAGGAGATAAACTAAAATCATTCCTCTAAAATCTGGTACAAGACAAGGCTGCCCCCTCTCACCACACCTATTAGACATAGTGCTGGAAGTTCTTGCTATAGTGATTGGGCAAGAAAAAGATATCAAGGCCATCAGATAGGAAAAGAAGAATAAAAGCTCTCACCATTTGCAGATGACATGATATTATATTTAAAAAACCCTAACGACTACCAAAAATATTTTAGAAACAATAGATTTATCTAGCAAATGGCAAGCTACAAAACTAACATGCAAAAATTAGTGGCCTTCTTATACATAAATATGATAAGAAGAAATAGACATTCAAAAACCAATCCCATTTACAATGGTGCCACACAAACTCAAATATCTTGGAGTTAACTAACTAAAGAGGTGAAGGACCTATACAAAGAAAAATAGAAAGCTTGCTTCAAGAAATAAAAGAGGACAGAAGAAAATGGAGACACATACCTTGTTCATGGATTGGGAGGATTAACATCATTAAAATGGCAATACTTTCCAAAGCATTGTACATATTTAATGCAATTCTTCTAATAATACCCATGATATTCTTCAAAGAAGTGGATCAAACACTCCTGAAATTCATTTGGAACAATAAACACCCACAAGTAGCTAGACCAACTCTTAGTAAAAAGAATTTGATATGCATCACTTTCCTCAAATTTGAATTGAATTACAAAGAAATATTCATTAAAACAGCATAGTATTGGAATAAAGACAGACCCTTAGATCAATGGAATAGACTTGAGTATTCAGATAATGTTCCCCTGGCATGTAATCAATTAATCTTTGATAAAGGACCAAGAAATGCAATAAATGGAGCAAGGAAAACCTCTTCAACAAGTGGTGTTGGGACAACTGGTCAGCCACATGCAAAAAAGCAAACTTAGACCTCCATCTTCACCATGCACAAAAGTCAAATCCAAATGAATTAAAGTCTTTTACTTTGGATTTAAATACACTCTGTTGAACAATACTTAGAGTGAGATGAAAAACAAGAGCTGATGAGTATTTCCTGAAAACAAAAAAAGTAAACCTGATCTCTCTCATAACTTAAAGGATCATAACTTTATGATCTCCAAAGAGTAGGTAAAGATATGTCTCATCCACTACAGAAAGCTCATTTGCCTTATTGTGCTGAGAAAAATCTTTGTGGGTTTTAGAACAATTCCTATGTAGTGTGGAGAGAGTTCCTTGAACCCTGGACTTCTGTTTAGCTTCCTTCTTGCACACTTGGTCTCTACCTAAGTAACATGGGTGCTCAGCTGCTGTATCTCAATATTCCCTTGTCACTGAGATTTCTCTCTTGGTCTATACAGAGAAGGAGCAGAATCCCACACATGCTCACATTGTAAATCAAGTCACTGATTTTTTAAAAACATTCCTCTCTGCACTTGCAGTTGTGCTTTCAGTCTCTTTAACACTTTCTTTTACAATAATGTTTTTCTTTTTAAAAAATATTTTTGCCTTTAAGTGTTATCCTACTGTGTTTAGGTCTTTTTCCTGTCTCTATGCTCAGTATTCACTGTTGGCAGTGCTCAAGAGATGCGGTAGCACCAGGCATTGAATCTATTCTGCTGGCTGTAACGCCTTAACATCTTTACTATCACCTGCCCCACGTTTTTCTTTTCTTTATTTAACAGAGAAATTTCATTAAGTCTTTCTTTAGATTTTCAAATTGTTATTAATTTTTCTCAGAAAAATAGTAAAATATATTCTATATTCCTCCATTTTCCTTTTATATAATTTTTCTATGTATATAGAAATAGAGATATATGATACACTCAGTAAATATTGAGTTCCTTGGAGGAAAGAAACTTGCATTTCTGCTTAGTGCTTAGAATACTTTGCTTTCTCTCAATGGAAATAAAAAGGGAAATGTATTGTTTTTATACTTATAATTACATGCATTGGCTGCTGTTATAGTTGTGGATTTTTCACACTAACGGTGAAATATTATTGAGTCAAGTTATTTATTCTAAAGTTGACAAAAACTGATTCTCAAAGAAGATAATTGATTTTTAATACCTAAATCCACTGCATCATTGTTCAATGGGAATTCACTGAGAAAAGAGAACAAAAAATCTCCTAACAATTTTTGTCATTTCTGCATGGGAATAGTTTCCCATCTTTTACCTCATTGTAAAAAACCTTTTACTGTAATTTTGTTTTTATTTTAGTCTTTGCTCACGTCCCCACCCATTTCTTCAATCAAATAGACCAACAGATAAGAGAGGAACCATTTTTAATTTTATAGGGCACTGGGCTTTGATCTCAGTGGGAAAGGTGGCCGGTGCTGGAGAGAGAGAGCATCGGACACATTTCCTCAGTAAATGTTCCATGGTAGTGTGATGTGATAATGTTCTGACAATGCTACCTGCAGAGCGTAGGTGAGGTTAATGGATTCACTGCTTAAATATGCATAAGGACATTTGGACATATTTTATATATTGAAAAATGTTTATACTATAATTATTTTAAAAAATAAGGTTTGACCTTGAGGCATGACATCCTTTGTTTTACCTCAAATTTCTTTGTCTTTCTAAAAATTGAGAAAAGAAAAAAAAGTGGATGAGGCCTAGGGGCTAAGTGTCTCAGGTGCAATGGGTGGGGATAAAAGGTCAGAAATAAATGTTCATTGGGGCTGGAGAGATAGCATGGAGGTAGGATGTTTGCCTTGCATGCAGAAGGACGATGGTTCAAATCCTGGCATCCCATCTGGTCCCCCGAGCCTGCCAGGAGTGATTTCTGAGTGTAGAGCCAGGAGTAACCCCTGAGCCCTGACAGGAGAGACCGAAAAAACAACAACAGAAAAAAAAAAAAAAGAAAGAAGGAAATACCCATTTCAAAGTCAATGACAATAGAGTCAAGAGACTAAACTACTAAAGTATAACAAGATAAATATAAAATGGTACTGTTACACTGATAGACCATGGGGCTGAAGGTGGAAATATAGGATGCATGCAGGAACTCTTGTGGAGGGAGGTCAACACTGGTGGTGTGAATGACCCTAATTCACTTGTCACTGTATACCTAAATTGCAACTATGAAGGACTTGTACTTTACAATAGTCTCAACAAAATTGGGGGGGGGGGGGTTCACACTCAGCCATGCTCAGGGGTTACTTCTGGCTCTGTGCTCAGAAATCACTTCTGGCAGGCTTGGGGAACCATATTGGATGCCAGAAATCAAACCTGAGTTCGTCCCTGGAAGGCCACTGGCAAGGCAAATGCCCTGCCTCTGTGCAATCACTGGGACCTCAACAAGATTTAACAAAAAAGAAAGAAGGATCCACAGGATCTGCCAGTCCCTCCTATCAACTTTACTAAACCATGTGGATCTAGCAATTGGGGCAGATACAGAGAGCCTCTGGTCCTCCCCAAGCACCCTTATCAAACATAAATGAGCTGCCTCCAGGGATTTCCTTCAGCCCCCTTCTGGGTATCTTCACCAGCCTGTTCACCTGACTCACATAGCCATTGCAGCTTTGTGTCTGAGAACAGAAAGGGATCCTCTAGTCTCTCCCATCAATCCTCCTCTTTACAAACTGAAGACATTTAAATTTATATCATACAGTTTAGGGCAGATTATATCTAACACTTCTTTCACTTAGAAAATTGGGCCCAGAGGGATAGCACAGTGGCGTTTGCCTTGCAAGCAGCCGATCCAGGACCAAAGGTGGATGGTTCGAATCCCGGTGTCCCATATGGTCCCCTGTGCCTGCCAGGAGCTATTTCTGAGCAGACAGCCAGGAGTAACCCCTGAGCACCGCCGGGTGTGACCCAAAAACAAAAAAAATAAAAGAAAAGAAAAGAAAATATATAGCTCAGACACCAGCTGAAGAAACCAATTAACTAGTTTTTAATAATTTTATCATACTTAGATATGTTGTTTTTTGTATTTGCTTGCTTGTTTAGGAAAATAATTTCTAAAGCAGATATACCTCTAACCATCTCATACAAACAGTTCAATAGATTGATTTTAAAAACACCCAAAAACTCCAGCATTCTGACCCACCAAATGCAAAGTACAGAAACTAAGGAAGACATCTGCAGTTGGAGATATGGAGAAAAATCTTGGCAAATTTCCAAGTCCACCCAAAAATCTGAGCCTTATAGATGAGAATATAAAATCAATACTTAATGTTCTAGCAATAGAAATCAATATTGACTGTGGAATAAATGACTGTGGAATTAATAAATCTATAGATAAATAATTCAACCAAATCAAAGAAGAATTCTATCAGAAGATGAGAGAATCCGTACAAATGGAACTGAAGACACTAGAAAGCATATTAGCAAGCCATAGTAACAGAATTACACAGGTAGAGAACCATATAGATGAACTTAAAGACAAATTACAAGCCAACAGTGACAAAAAGTCAATAGAGAAAGGAAATAAAAATATCGGGAAGAATAAAAATAAAAATAATGAACACAGACACAGAAATAATCTCTGAATTATAGGAATACTAGAAGAGGAAAAGGGGGAATGGGTGCAACCTTCCGTGGTGGACCCCCTGACCTGCGGGGGTGTGGAAATGAAGGTTGCTAGTTATTCGTGGGTTTGCCCTAGCAGAACCGACCTGTGAAGAAAAACTTGAGAAGTTAGTAAGAAAAGTCCTCAAGACAACACATGCTGTTCAAAAGGGGTTTATTGCCGGGGAAGATCAGCTTTTAAAGGCAGAATAGAGGTGTTACAGTTTTTCCACCAATTACAATTGCAAGCTCTCGTTAGCATAAGCTGGGGGCAGGTAATAGGGAGGGGCAAAGAGGTAGAGAGCACATGTTTAACCTGAAAGCATAAGATTCAAACAAGGTTCTATAAATTTTACTCAGCAAGCATAAATAAAACATCAGCTGTAATCATAATAATCTTTTGCTAACACAAAGGCAAGTTGCTCTATATTTTTCTTTCTGGCTGGATGTATTGGGCTGCTTTGAATTACTTTAGTATTTGTCTATTTCCTTTGTTCTCAGGGCATGGGCGCCTTTGGTCACGTGGGTGACAAGGTCAGGGATTTCTGAGGTGTCCTTTGTTCTAGGTTCCATCAGCTAGGCTCCCCACAAATGGGGGAATCTAGAAGGGAGATAATAGCAGAGAACTTTCCCACTCTTTGGAAAAAGGGTGCTGTACAGGTCAAAAAGAATGTACTCCTATACAAGGTAAAAAGTGTGCCAAACAAAATAAAACCTAGCAGAACAACACCAAGATGCACAGTAATGCAAATGGCAGAGGAGAAGAGGATAAAGAGGGAGGGAGGGCGGGAGGGAGAGAGAGAGAGAGAGAGAGAGAGAGAGAGAGAGAGAGAGAGAGAGAGAGAGAGAGAGAGAGAGAGAGATTCAAAGCAGTAAGGGAGAAGAAAAGCCACAAGTATGAAGAAAAAAATATAAGAATCAAACCAGATCTTCTATTTAAAACAATCCAGGCAAGAAAAGAGTGGTAAGACATATTTAAACTACTGAATGAAAGAAACTTTGAACCTAGAGCCGATTATCCAGAAAAGTTCTCATTTACATGGGAGGGAGAGTTAAAAAACATACTGGACAAAAAAAAATATTAGCTCTAACGAAAGCAACTCTAAATGAATTTCTCAGAGATCAATTATACAAACCAAATACCCAATTGTAAAAACAACAACCCTACACAATATAATGACATAACAGCCTTCTCTGTCAATAATCTCCTTACAGGTCAATGGTCAATGGACTAAACTCTCCCATCAAAATGCACAGAGTAGAGGGGTTAGATCAGGAAACAAAATCCAGTATCTGCTGCCTACAGGAAACACACTTATAAGTTCAGGATAGACACAATCTCAGAATAAAATAATGGAAAGCAATTATACTGGAGGGAATAAAAGCTGAGACAGCCATGAGACAGCCATACTTACATCAGATCAAATTGCATTCAACCCTAATAAAATACTCAGAGACAAAGATGGACACTACTTATTGATCAGGGAAACATTAGACAAGAAGTACTAACACTGTTCAAAATTTATGCACCAAATATAGAGCCAGCAAAATATGTAAGGCTTTTGCTCACAAACCTAGAGAAACATATGAACAGAAATAAAATAGTAGTGGAGATTTCAACACTCCATTATAGTCACTAGACAGATCCACTAGGCAAGAACACTAGCAAAGACATAAAATTCCTAAGTGAGAAACTAAAAGAAATAGGACTAATAAATCTATACAGGGCCTTTTATCCTCAAAAAGCTGAATATACATTCTTCTCAAGTGCACATGGAACCTTCTCTAAAATAGACCACATTTTAGGACACAAATTTAACTTACATAAATTCACAAATATAAGAATCATACCAAGCACCCTATCAGACCACAATGCCAGAGAGATTAAAATTGATTGTAAAAATATTTGTAGAAAATCTAACACGTAGAGACTAAACAACATGCTGCACAACAACACCTGAATCAGGGAAGAAGTAAAGAAATTCTCTGAGACAATGATATTGAAGAACCAAGTAGCCAAAATAGAAAAGACACAGCAAAAGCAGTAATTAAGGGGAAACTCATAGCAATACAGGCCTATATGAGGAAAAAAGAAAAAGACAAAAATCAACAACCTAAAGGGACACCTTAAATATCTGGAAAACCAAAAGCAAAAAAAGCCAAACACAAGCAGAAAAAAAGAAATAATAAAAACCAAAGCAAAAATCAACAATATAAAAACAAAGAAAGCAATAGAAAGAATTCATGAGTCCTGGAGCTGTTTTTTAAAAAATAAACATAATAGAAATAAATGCTGGTAAGACTCACAAAAAATTAGGTAAATACTCAAATAAATCAGATCAGAAATGAAAGAGAAGAGATTAAAGCAGAACCCCCAAGAAATCCAAGACATCATGAGACCTTATTAGGAACAACTGTACTCAGTTAATCCAGAGACCTTGGAAGATGAAGAATTTTTTGTTTGTTTTTTTGTTTTATTTGTTTTTATTTTTTATTTTAGGCCAAACCCAGTGACACTCAGAGATTACTCCTGGCTATGCACTCTGAAATTGCTCCTGGCTTGAGGGACCATATAGGACCCCAGGGAATTGAACCAAGGTCCATCCTGGGTCAGCCGCATGCAAGGCAAATGCCCTACTACTGTGCTATCTCTCTGGTCCCTACCATTGATTTTTAGACTCTTCCAAAATGTTGGAAAGATGGTACTCCTCCCTAATACCTTCTGTGAAGTATCATTCTCATTCCCAAAACTGACAAAGATACAACCAAGAAATCTTAACCAAATCTTAGCAAACCAAATCCAGTGACACATGAAAAAGATTATGACAAAGTGGGTTTCATCTCAGGGATAAAAGGATGTTTTAATATATGCAAATCAATCAACATCATATACGATATCAGTAGGATAAAAACCACATGATCATTATCAGTGCAGAGAAAGCATTTGAAAAAAATCTAACACCCATTCATAATGAAAATTATCAACAAAATATGTGCGGAAGGAATATTTTTCAAAATACAGCTATCTATATAATGCACACAGCCAACATTCTTCTTTTTTTTTTTTTTTTTTTTTGAGAAATACACTTTATTGCAATCGTACTGCGCGTGCCCCATGGGTTAGTGGGACATAGGCTTTGGCAGTCATGCTCAGATGGTGCACAGGCGGTTTTGCTCCTAAAGATAAAGTGGACTATGGGTCCCTCTGGGCAGCCTTCCCAATCATGCCCACCTCCACCCACCCCCACCCTTGAAGCCAGCCTGTCAGCCCGCCTGCTGGAAGGCCATTCTGGGTCATTAGAGATACAGCCCCTCAGGGGTGCCTTCTTGCTTTTCATAAAGAACATTTTCTTTAGTCTTTTTGAAATCTTCATTTGTTACTTTCATTCTCCGCTCCCTTAGGGCCATCAGACCAGCTTCTATACAGATTGCCTTGATGTCAGCCCCAGAGAGGTCATCTTTAGCCATGATCAAGTCATCCAGGGTAACATCATCGGCTAGTGTCATCCTGCTCGTGTGGATCTGGAAGATGCGCTTCTTGGTCTTCTCATCAGGCAGGGGGAACTCGATCTTCCGGTCAATGCGGCCTGGCCTGATAAGTGCTGGATCCACAGTTTCTATTCGGTTTGTGGCCATGATAACTTTCACATCCCCTCTTGAGTCAAATCCATCCAGCTGGTTCAAGAGTTCCAACATGGTTCTCTGAATTTCTCCTTCACCTCCAGAATTGGAGTCATATCTTTTAGTCCCAATGGCATCGATTTCATCAGTGAACACAATGGATGGCGCGTGCTCTTCAGCCACGCGAAACAGCTCCCGCACAAGCTTGGGCCCATCCCCAAGGTACTTCTGGATGAGCTCCGAGCCGACCACCCGAAGGAAAGTGGCCGAGGTCTGGTTTGCAACTGCTTTGGCTAATAAGGTCTTACCTGTGCCAGGGGGACCATAGAGGATCACCCCCTTAGGGGGCTTGATACCCATCTCTTCATAGTACTCAGGGTGAGTGAGAGGAAGCTCCACAGATTCCTTTATTTCCTGGATCTGGTTGTCCAAGCCCCCAATATCAGCGTAGGTCTCCTGGGGTGCCTTCTCCACCTTCATCACAGTGACTATGGGGTCAGTGTCGTCCATCAGCACCCCGATCACAGCATGCACCTTGTGGTTCAGCAGCACAGAGCAACCTGGCTCCAGTAGGTCCTTGTCCACAAAGGAGAGAATGCTGACATAGTGTTCTGACCCCACAGACATAGATACGATGGCGTGGTTGTCATCAATGATTTCCTCCAAGGTTCCCAAGGACATCGGGGTCCCTCGCAGGTCATCCACCTTTGATCTCTCTTCCTCTTGTTTTTCTTCTAAAGGTTTCATCTGTTCCTGATTTCTAATGAACTCTTCCTCCATGAGAAGGTAGTCTTTGATTCTCTTTAACTTCAGTAAGTTTAACCTGCACTGAGTATGAGGTGTCACTAGTGGCAGTTTGCTGGCAGCATCTGGTCCCTTTGTTTTCTTCTTCTTTTTCCCCACTCGTGTTGGTACTGGAGGCTCATATTTCTTTTTCTTGTCCTTGTCATCCTTCTTGCCACCTCCAGGGCCATGTCCACCGCTTTGACTTTGACCCATCTTGCTTCGGCTCCAGCTGCCACCGCCGGAAGTCCAACATTTTTCTTAATAGTGAAAAATTGAAAGAATTTCCACTAAGGTCAGACACTAAGCAAGGATATCCACTGGATCCAATAGTATTAGATGTCCTAGCAATAGCAATCACACAAGAGAAAGAAAACATGGACTCCAAATCAGAAAGAGGAAGTCAAACTATCTCTATTTGTAGATGATATGATGATGATGATATACATCAATGACCCCCAGGAGTCCATAGAAAAGCTCCTAGAAACAATAAGCCAATACAGCAAAGTGGCCGCTACACAGTCAATATGAGAAAGACAGTTACATTCCTTTATACTAAAGATGTAACAACTCAGAGGAGAAAAAGATAAAATAGTTTATCTCATTTAAAATAGTGTCCAAAACTATCAAGTACCTAGAAATCAACCTAAAAAGAGAGGTGAGAGATCTATACAAAACACTTAAGCAAAAAATTGAATAGGACCTAAGGAAATGGAATAAAATCCCATTCTCATGGATTTGAAGAATAAATATCATCAAAATAAAAGAAAATCTTACCTAATCAACTGTATAGATTTGATGCAATCTTTATTTAAATTCAGATACATTCTTATAACCAATTATAAAGTTTGTGTGGGAACCATATAAGACCTAAGATTTTCAAATGAATATTGAAAGAAAAAGAAACTGGAAGGCATTTCATATCTAATTTGAAGCTCTACTACAAAGCCATAGTGATCAAAAACAGCATGGTATTGGAACAAAGAAAGACTTTCAGACTGATGGGTCAGAAAAGAATATCCAGTGACAAACCCCCTAATATATGGTCAACAAATCTTTGACAAAGGAGACAAGAATTTAAAATGGAACAAAGTCTCTTCAACAAATGGTGTAAGAAAAATCAGAAAACCATGTGTAAGAAATTAAATATCAGTCCATATCTCATACCTTACACAAAAGTCAAATCAAAGTAGATTAGTGACCTTGACATTAGATCCAAATCCATAAAGTTCCTTCATGGAAACATAGGCAAAACACTACAAGACTTAGACCTCAAAGAAGTCTTTGATGCTAGAATGCCAATGCAAGAGCTATAACATCATATCTAAATAAACCAAAAACTTTCTTTATGGCAAATGAAACGGGCTAAAATTAGAAGACATCTAACTGATTGGGAAAAATTTGCACTCAATACATCAGGTAAAGGATTAATATCTAGGATACACCAAGAATTCACAAAGGTTAACTCCACAAAACCCAAAAACCCTATCAAAAAAATGGAAAGAGAAAAGGAAAAGGAACTTCTCTGAGGAAGACCAACAGATGACCATAGACACATAAAAAAGTGTTCAGCATCACTTATCATTAAGGAAATCAAGATAACACTGAGATATCATCTTACACCAGTGAGAAAGGCACATATCAAAAATATTGGGAAAAAATCTTTGTTGGCAGGGATGTGGGAATACTGCCTGATCAACCCTTATGGAAAACAGTATAAAGGGTTCTCAGTAAACTCAAAATTTAGCTGCCATTTTACCCAGAAAGCCTTCTTTTGGGTATCTATCCCCAAGACAGCAAAAATTCCATTCAAACATGCAAAGGAATGTGTGCACACCACTATTCATTGTAGCACTAAATACAATAGTAAGACTTGGAATCCACCTAGATGTCCAAATAAAGATAAATGAATTATGAGATGTGGTACATATATAAATGGAATGCTAAATAGCTGTAAGAAATGATGCAACCATGCAATTTGCAGCAACAAGGATGAAACTAGAAGATAATTATGTTAGAATGGAGTAAGCCAGAAGGATAAATGCAGAATGATATCACTTATATGTGGTTTAACTGCATGAAGAAACAAAATGGTAATTGTCTTGAACACTATTGGATCCAGAGTATAATAAAGAGAAGGAAAGAAACTGAGTGGAAAAGGAGAAACACAAAATCTTATATTCTCTTTTATACTTCAAAGAGACCTGCAGCAATTAATACAGCTGTTTAGATTGAACAAGTATTCAATCAACTGCTTTTTATAAAGGTCTATAAATATGTCTAAGGTTTTACCCTCAGAAACAAGTGCAGAATGAGTTTGGAAAGCCATGAACTCCCACTACACTGCTCACAATAAGAATGTTTTAGAGTCTTAACTTTAATATGTCTAGAATAATTCCTTAATCTTTTTTGTTCACAGTGGTTCTTGGAGTGGTTCTTGGTTCTTGTTTGGTTGCCCTTGTTTCGCATTATAGTGTTATATTTGTCTCCAATACAGTGCTTATTATGACAGTATCTCTACAAATATTCTAATTTATTCATTTTCCATTTGCTAATGTTTATGTCCACAGATATCATTGGAATAGGCAACTACATGACACAGATCCTTGCTACAGTGCTATTCATTAAGTATGTTTTTGCTATTTATTTTAAATTCAAGCTAGTTTACTATTGTTTCATAATGTTCATGTTTTTAGTTTGCTTTCAGGAGAGGAACTTACATGTTCAAGATCTGTTAAATGATATTTCATGATGTAGACTCATTTTCCAGAGCTCATTACCATATTGCTTATTATTCTAGACTTGAACATTATGATTGCTTAAAGAATGCTCTATTCACAATCATTTAATGCAGGAAGCCTTTTTTCAACAAAGTTTACCCATGCCAATGATATTTGCCTAGGAATTGGAAAACCTTTCCATCTGATTTACCAGCTTTATATTTTTAAGCACTCTGACCCTATTCGACCTGAGTAAGGTTTTTAACCTGCAACCTTCATTTTCATGTGTGTATGAGTTGTGTGTCGTGGCCACCTCTATGTCTATCCCATGTATATATAAAACTTTCTTTTCCCCTTCCCCTTTTAACCACTTTACAAACTCTTTTCATTCCTTTCACTCTCTCACATCTAATCTGTTATTTCTCCACACTTTAACCCTTTTTGCCTTCAGTTCTTAACTCCTTGGGAACGAGAATGTTTCCCCATGCCAACCAGCTGCCAGCCAGCTCACTAAGCAAATGAAGCAGCCAGCCTTGCCTGGAAAGAAAGTGCCTCCATTGCTGCTGTTGATTTGTTCCTTGTGGCCCCTTTTCTCAAACCTTCCTTCACTGTACTTTTGTTTTCTGCTTTCTGCTTGAGGATATTATCTGATCTGCTGTAAGATGTTTTTCAGACTCCACGAGATCATGGCTCAGGCTGAAATTGTGCTCCAGATTTTATTCCCCATCCCAGACTATTTCAAAAGACTTAAATGGAATATGTATATTTCCTTTACATATTTATTTAGATGTATTTTCTTAACAGGTATATAGTTTTTCCCATCCCGTTTTTGGATTTGCTTAGTAGAAACTATCTTGTAGATAACTTTCTCGTGGAGTCTGAATTCAGGGTTAGAACCAAGTTATAGGGATATTTAGCTTGTTATTATTCCCCCATATGCACCAGTAGTATCATGTGGCATTGTTTCTTTTTACCTAGGCACATTAAAAGTTCTTATCACAGGGCCAGAGCAGTTGCGCAGTGGTAGGGCACTTGTCCTGCACCCAGGATAAACCTCGGTTTAATCCCCGGATGTCCCAAATGATCCCCCAAGCCAGGAGCAATTTCTGAGGGCATAGCCAGGAGTAAACCCGCTGAGCATCACCGGGTGTGGCCCAAATCAAACCAAACAAACAAAAAGTTTCTTACCTAGGTAGGAATAGGTACTCATACATTTTATATTGTAGGGGGGCTTTTTAACTCTGAACATTAGTCATAGTTGAGTTGACTTAGGCCTCAGTTGATTGGATATTGACCGTTCAACTCGACTGTTGGATCTCACCTTTAGAACTAGACAACCTCATATTTCTGTAGTTTCTATAAGATTTAGAAGAAAATATAGAAGAAGAAAAGAAAGAAATGAAGGGGCAGAGGTCAACTGGTCTCAGGTGCTTTGGTGGGATTATAAAAAAATAAGGACAAAGCTAAACATCCAAGTCAATAGTCAACAATAGAATCAAGAGACCCAAACTATAACAAACTAGATTTAAAATGAGTCTGCTACACTTGCAGGCCAGAGGACAAAGGGTGGTGGTATAGAATGCATGCTGGGAACATTGGTGGAGAATATTGGTGGTTGATATTGGTAGTGGGAATGGCCTTGATTTACTGTCATTGTATGCTTGAAATTCAACTATAAAAGACTTTGTTAATCATAATGGTATAAATAAGATAAAAAAAGAAATAAGGTTCCAAGTGATCAAGTACACAGTCAGATCCCTCTAATGCTAAGTCATGTTCAATCAGGGGGGAGTAAAAAAGCTCTTCACTGTGGCTATTAGGCATAAGCACTATACAGCATCATTCACTCTTTTTGCATTTGTTTCTGAGCCTCCAAATCTGTGCTCAGGAGGTCCAAGTGCTTCATCGATGCTTCTTAGTCAGTGGGGTCAGTAATTAGTACAAGGGCCCAGGGCTATGATAATACAGTGCTTCTCAGGCTTTGTACTCCTGGAGATCCCTAGGGTCATTTGGTGGTTCGGGGAGACTTTAAGGTGGCACAAAATGATACTCAGAGGACCAGGTGATTTCTAGAATAAAACTGGCTTAGGCATATGTAATGTTGTGCCTTAATCACTGTATATCTCCTGATCTCCCACTTATTTTCAGTGCAAAAAAGGGGGCAGCGCTCAAGATATCCTATATAAATAAATAATGACAGCAAATATAGTAGCCACTAACAAAAGTCTAGGATTTCATCTATGCTGGTGCACTTAGCACCTAAAATAACTTTGCACTTATATTGGTAAGGTAAATGTTGTAAATGAAGCTTAATTTGAAGACATAAATTGTTCCCATATGTACAACCAACATCTTTTGATAAATATCAAAGTAGGATTGAAAGTCAGATCAAGAGCAATTAATGAGATTTAGAAGAATAAATTACATAGCTGAGTGATTTAAAATACAAAGAAATCCGACATCAGCAAAAGGCTGACCTGGAGACCGTTACAGCCCTCAATTATATTTTTACATGCTCTGTATTTTCAAAAAGCCATCAATTATTCCCCAAGCACCATGGGTGTGGCCCCAAGCATGATCGGATATAGGCCTTGTTAAAGAGCATTGCTTTATCATGATAGCCTGAAAGAATAAACTATGTGAGTGAACTGATAGCACTCAAGCATCTCCACCACAGTGATGAGTACTAGTGTATTCCAAGCACAATTTGAAGGAAGATAAAGCCTAGAAGTGGGTGTGCTGCAACCCCAGACAGAACCACTGACACCCACACTCTAATTCCAGGAGGGTCCACTCTTGCCCGGGTCCCCCAATGACGGAGTATTCTAAGGACTCTAAGAACCGTCAGCTCCAGGTATGATTGATTTGGAGAACACCCTAGTATTGTTCAATGAGTGTTCCAATTCAGCTCAAGCAGCACTTGGCGTGGGTATTGGGAATGGTAAGCCTCACTGGAGAGCACAGCCAGTGCCAGGGGAAAGACCAGCAAGTCCCTGGCCAATCGCCAAGATCTAAGTTCCAGATCAGTACAGTTTATGTGCTGTCCCCTTCCATCACCCCAATGCACTCTCACTTCTAGACTCTTGATTTCCTTTTTATTGGGTCACAGTATGTACACCAGCAGTTGTGAGAGTAGTATGTTAAATGGAAGTTAGTTTGGGGGGCCAGAGAGATAGCAGTGAGAGAGAGAAAGAGAGAGAGAGAGATCAAGAAACTAGGGGGGGGGAAGGAAGTTAGCTCCATGAACAATAATTTATTTTAGGGGCTGAAGTGATAGCACAGCGGTAGGGCAGTTGCCTTGCATGCAGACGACCTGGGACCGTCCGGTTCAATCCCGGGCATCCCATATGGTTCCCTGAGCCTGCCACGAGCACAGAGCACAGAGCCTGGAGAAGCCCCTGACTACTGCTGGGTGTGGCTCAACAACAAAAACAAACAAAAAAATTCGTCTTATACTTGTATATATGTATGTCTAACAGGCATTATGGGGCCAGGGTGAAAGTACAGTAGATAGGGCACTTGCCTTGATTCAGCCAACCTGGGTTCAATCCCTAGTACCCTGGGGTCTCCCATATGTCCCCCCCAAATACAGCTAGGATTAATTCCTGGGTGAAGAGCCAGGGGTAAGCCCTGAACACCATTGGGTGTGGCCCAAAAAATCAAAGCAAAACAAAAACAAACCATATAATTAAATATAAAAACCTTCCCAAACCTCTTCTAGATTCTTTTGTCCCTAGTGCTGTGCCAGTGTATGCTATTCCAGTAGAATCCGTCTCTCCCAAGCCCAGAAGGAAGCATGTCTCTGCTTCTCAATTGCTCCCACAGAATTCTGTGGTGCCCTCCTATCATCACCTCATCTCTACTCATCTCTACTTTGTCCACACCCCTCATGGCACCCTCTCACACCCCCATAATCCTCAGCAGGTGTCCCTAGGGAGGCACCTCCACTGCTTCTTGAAAGAGAATTGCAGAATGAGAGAGAAATGGAGTTTTTGTTAGTCATAGAAGTCTGTGCTTTTTCCCTATGCCCCATGATATTTCCTTCTTAACTATTTCCCCCACCATCTTTGGTATTTTTGTTTTGTACCCTAAAAGGTAGCAAACACCCCTTTAAAAGATGTAATTGCCAGTTGAAACTTCTAGGGGAGAGGGGCTCTGGCTGATTTTCAATGTGTGAATCACACACTGGACAGTTGTCACCAAACTTAACATGGAAATACACCTTTGGAGGTGAAAATATGATTTTCTGGGACATGATAATAGCTTCTACTAAAGACATAGAAAATACCATGGAAATTTTGCTATTCCATTTAATTCTCTCTCTAAACATCAGCAAATTGAAAACAAGACCTGATTGTAGAAAATAAAATTGATAACAACCTTTGATATTTTCTGACTAAATGAAGCCTCAGAATCTTCTTAGAGAAAGATATACACTGAGGAAGCCCATAAGTTGTATCATCTGGCATTGGTCGTCTGTCTCAGAGGAGTTTTAGAATATTCTGCTATCTAGAATCTCCCTGAGATGTGTTTTCCACAGACTTATCCATATTTTGGTTTGAGGCAAAGAAAGGATTTTTGGGGTTTTACTACAGCTCTCAAGTGATTCTACTTTTAATCAAAGGTAGGAAATTTGCAGCAGGAAATTATTTCAGTGTCAAAAGAGAAAAATCAGTTCCTCTTTCCATGCTACAATTCATCTCTCCAGAGAGGAAGAAGGTTATTTGAGCGTTTGTTGTTGATCATTCAGAAGCCTTTGTACTGTGAACCAATTAAATCCTAGAGCCAGAGCAAAGCATAGCAATGTCACATGATTGAACCACTCTTTTTCAATGGGACAGAAGCAAAGTCACAGAAATGCCTATAGGAGGAAGAGGCTACAGAGCATGAAGTTTACTAGCACCTCCATTACCACTGGCTAGCTGTGAGTTTAACTGTTTAGAAAATGCTTGTAGCTGTCTTGCCTGCAGTGGTGACAAATGTGGTGAGGTGTTGTGACGTATTGTCAAGTGCCTGTGTGTGGGAGTGTAAATAAGAGCTCTCATACAAGCTTCCTGAGACTGGGTTTAGGATGGAAACGATCAATCCTCAATGGCCACAGCACTGTCAGTGATCTGGAAACAGAAACAAGCTTAGGGAAAGAGGGAAATGTAAGCTACATAAAAGGAACTCTTCTCTCCAGGTGTACTCCCATACTTGAGCTGGGGTGAATACAGATCCTCTAGAAGGAGGAATATGGATTTGGAGCCTGGGGATTCTTTATGGATTTCAGCCAGAAGGAACTTTCTAGAAATGGAGGAGTCCTGACTTCCAGTCTTGCTGCCAGCACATTGGGTCTCCTTTCAGAGGGTCCAGCTTCCACTCACTTCCTCTGTTCTCTGGTCATGGGCTGACTTGCCAATAGAACTGTCTTCCAATGTGGCATTTGTTGATTGAGTAGGGTGGCAATTTGCCATCTTATCTTCTTGTCTCTTCCAGCAGGGCCTAATACCAAGGTGTCCAGCTGCTCTTCACCAGTTCAGGGAGCAGAACTGCTCGTATGACCCACGGATTGTTTCATCTGCTGCCCCCAGAGAATGTTGCCCCATCAATCTGCTGCCCCATCAATGTTTCATAGACAGCAGCCCCGACTCTGAGAACAAAGCTAAGACTTACCTTTCTAGATTAGTCAAAAAGAAGCTTGTTTGCTTTGCTGCTGGATTTGGAGTAGTGACATAATACTGGAATTGCTGCCACCATCTGACTAATAGGAGGATATGGGAATTAAAACTGCAGGTATGCAAGTCCATGGAGGGAACAGATGATGATCTGAACCTTCATTGAGATATTTGCCAGAGGTTTCAGTCCTGTAAATAGTCACCTTCTCTTCATTAGGTTAATTGGCTTTATTTCCCTTCACTTGGAGGTAGCAAACTCCTAACAAATATCCAAAGCCTAGCATAACATTTTATTAAAAAAAAAAAAAAACAAAAAAAAAAAAACACAGACACAGACACAGATCTGGGAGTGAATTAGAAGTCAGAATATTTGAGCCTATTAATTAGCATGGAATAAGGGGTATTTGAGCACTCAAACTCAGTTCCATCCTCAACACTGTATGGTCTCCTGCATACCACCAGGTGCAAGTCTAAATGTCTTGAACATCACTTGGTGTAGCCCTGGTAGGCTCTGACACTGCCAGGTATGGCCTTGCAGGACCTGGGCAGCTCTGGACTCATGATCCTGGGCACAGTCTTCTGCCCACTTGGATATCATGGCAGCAATGGATTTCCAGGCCCTCTGACAACTGCTCAGGAGCATCTCCCACCAAAAGTAGAATGTTAAGTGGTAGGAAAGGTAGATTTGGTGGATTACTATAGGGTTTATACCACAGTTACTGTCTGACAATGAACTCAATTGCATGCCAGTGAAGCAGATGAATCACTGGGAGCTTACTTGAATCCTCTGGAACTAGTTGGAAGAACTCATTCAAATAGGATGAAACAAAAGAGGTGATTAATGGCATTGGGAGTGCAAGGGCCTTAGTTAGCCATCAGGACTGGCTGCATCCAGCCAGCCTTGAAGCTGCTTAGCCACTTCAGGTCCATATATCTATTTCCCCCTTCGTAGTAAGCATATCATCATAAAATTCTCACAATACTGCCCCAACAAGTACAAATTTCTCTGTTCTTTTCCTGAAAGTTGAGAGAATTTTGTTCCCTAGGGCTCTCTATAAAGGGTAAAAAAAAAACAAAAAAAAAAAAAAAACACTTCTTTCTCATCTGGAAGCTTGTTGGCACTCTTTGGTTCCTGTCCAGGAACCTACCTGTGGGACCAATGTTAATTTTATTTGCTGGGTGATAAGATAGCTTGCTCTAAAGTCTAAGTCTGAGCTACCATTGCATTCACATCTCAGATTCCAGGGACACAGGGAAATTTGGTGCAAGGAATCCTTCTAGAAAAAAGCTTGATGGTGCTAAGCTATGTGACCTAACACAGGGACAGTCACCAGTGTCCACACTGAACATAAGAGATGTGGCTTGTGTTCAGGACTCATGCACAGCTGTGAAGGCCTGACCCGTTCAGTGTTTTACACCTAAAACCTAATGATTCTTTATTTATTCAGTAAACCATTAAGCACTACCTCTCTGACAAGGCCTACCTTTGTCATGAGGCCATTGCAGTGGATCTGTGGGCAAAAGTTCATTGTTAAGTATTCTAGAACATCATCTCACTTGCCTCTTCCCAAAGCTCCTTCTGGGTAGAAATTTCTTTGCATTTATAAACATTTCTGTTGCCATAGCCAGGATGCATCTGGCAGAAAGGAATTAATTGTTTCTAGAGGTTCCTATCCATCATTGTTGTTGTGTTGATGACGGATAGAACCTCTAGAACCATAAAGACTCTATCCTAGACCCTGTCCTATGATCTGTGCAAATACCAAGATTGTGGCTTGGTTTTCTCACCCACAACTAAGAGGAAAGATTTCTGGCACCACAAAAAAGCCTTTGGGATGGGGTAATGAGTATATATGGAGCCAGGGGTTGACCCCATGATGGTATGCTTCAAGGATGGAGAAACCCTGAATCTCTTAGACCACAGGAATTCCCTTTCTTCACCAATGCTTACTGTGCCTATGAAAAAAAACAAGTGGGGGGAACACCAAACCCTGCCACTCCAGCACCCCTTCTTTTTCTTGTTTTGTTTGATTTGTTAGTTTTTTACTTTATTTTCCTTCTTTTTTCTTCCACTTTTCTCTTTCTTTTTCACTCTTGTGGTTATTGTTTGGTGTTTTTTTTTTCTTTACCAGTGCATTTTTTTCTTTTCTCTTTCATTTTTTTTTCTTTTTTTGGTAGTTATTACCAATTTTTTTCCTTTTATCTGATCCTTTTTATCTCCAATGACAGTAGAATGGATTCTCAATCTACAACAAGCTGTAAAGTGGAGACCAGTTGTACTAGCATTCTGGGGGTAAAGGAGGGAGATATGGGATACATGCTGGGAACAGGGGTAGAGGGAGGACAGCACTGGTGGTGGGAATGCCCCTAATTCATTGTCACTATGTACCATAAATGACGCAGTAAAAGATTTGTAATGCACTTTGGTCACAATAAAAATTAAAAAAAAAAGGAATTAATTGGTAAGGGGAAGTAAGGGACCAGCAGGTAAATGGGATAGGACTAGAGTAAGAAAGAAAAAGAAAGAAAGAAAGAAAGAAAGAGAAAGAAAGAAAGAAAGAAAGAAAGAAAAGAAAGAAAAGAAAGAAAAAAGAAAGAAAAAGAAAGAAAGAAGGAAGGAAGGAAGGAAGGAAGGGATGAAGGAGGAAGGAAGGAAGAAGAAAGGAAGGGAGGGAGGGAAGGAAGGAAGGAAGGAAGGAAGGAAGGAAGGAAAGGAAGAAAGAAGAAAGAAAGAAAGAAAGAAAGAAAAAAGAAAGAAAGAAAGAAAGAAAGAAAGAAAGAAAGAAAGAAAGAAAAGAAAGAAAGAAGAAAGAAAGAAAGAAAGAAAGAAAGAAAGAAAGAAGAAAGAAAGAAAGAAAGAAAGAGAAAGAAAGAAAGAGAAGAGAAAGAAAGAAAGAAAGAGAAGAAAGAAAGAAAGAAGAAGAAGAAGAAAGAAAGAAAGAAGAAAGAAAGAAAGAAAGAAAGAAAGAAAGAAAGAAAAGAAAGAAAGAAAGAGAAAGAAAGAAAGAAAGAAAGAAAGAAAGAAAGAAGAAAGAAAGAAAGAAAGAAAGAAAGAAAGAAAGAAAGAAAGAAAGAAGAAAGAAAGAAAGAAAGAAAGAAAGAAAGAAGAGAAGAAAGAAAGAAGAAGAGAAAGAAGAAAGAAAGAAAGAAGAAAGAAAAGAAAAAGAAAGAAAGAAAGAGAGAGAAAGAGAGAGAGAAGAAGAAAGAAAGAAAGAAAGAAAGAAAGAAAGAAAGAAGAAAAGAAAGAAGAAGAAGAAAGAAAGAAAGAAAGAAGAAAGAAAGAAAGAAAAGAAAGAAAAGAAAGAAAGAAAGAAAGAAAGAAAGAAAGAAAGAAAGAAAGAAAGAAAGAAAGAAAGAAAGAAAGAAAGAAAGAAAGAAAGAAAGAAGAAAGAAAGAAAGAAAGAAAGAAAGAAAGTAAGAAAGTAAGAAAGAAAGAAAAGTATCATCAGTGTGTGGCTGCCCAAAACCCTGTTAACCTCCAGAAGCAGAACAGCTGCCCATTCATTACTGAGATTTCCTCTTACAGATACTGGCCAACCTGCCTACAGCATGTTGAATCATATAGGGAGGAGAAGAAGGAGAAGGAAGAGGAGGAGAATCTTGTCCTTCAAAATCTGTGGAAGGAAGGAGACAAATTCACAGTAAACAAGCCACAATAAAGAATTTCTCAAAGTGAGCCAGAGATAGGACAGGGTTCTTGCCTTTTTTTTTTTTTTTGTCACACCCGGCAGCGCTCAGGGGCTACTCCTGGCTCCACACTTGATTCTTGCCTTTTTATGTCCAATCCTGGTTTGCTCCCAGGCACTAAGTATCAATAGTTTCCCCTGAGCACAGTCAGGAATGAGCCCTGAGCATCTCCAGTTGTGTCCAAAAAAAGAGTCAACGCAAAACAAGAACTGTTCAAAGTGAGTAAAGAATTAGTACATGGGACCAGAGCATAACACAGCAGGTAGGGTGTTTGTCTTGCAAGTTGCCTACCAGGGTTCCATCTGGCATCCCAAGCCTACCAGGAATGATTTCTGAGATCAGATCCAGGAGTAATTTCTGATCAATGCCATACATGATCCCAAAACCAAAAAAATAGGTAAGTAAAGGAAAAAAATAGTAGAAAGCAGTTTTTGTATAGGAGAGCTAAATTCTGATTAATGTCCCTCCCTTCTATAATGACTGTCTCCATCTAACAGATGAAGAAGTTCCAACTAAATGAACTACATGTTCCCTGTATTCATACTTTCTGAGTTAAAAAATCAATCACTGAATCATATCTCAGTAGTTAGAAAATACCTGAATGATTCTTGGACATTGCTTACATGCTGATGCCTGATAAGTTTCATTCAGGTTTTCTTCTGTTTGGTATCCTTCTAAGTCTGACCTTAGTTAGCCTTGCTAATGTGAAGTCACAGAGTAAGAATTATATTGTGTTGTATTCATAAGGAAAATACCATTGACAGTACCCTTAATTTCACTTTCTATAGCACTTGGCACCATATTTCAAAAGCTTTATTACATTAGTTAAGAGGATTTTAATATATTTGTCATATTTAAATCTCAGTGATTCACAAAGAATCAGTGAATCCAGACAGAGGAAGGCCCAGGTCCACCCTAACAGGGCAGGGAGTGGCCTGATCACAGAGCCTGGAATAGTGTCAAGGTTTCTGTGTACCATGAAGCAGCAAATCAGTGACAAGGAATCTTGCTTGGGAAACATTTATATTTAGAATTAAACCGCCAATGTTTCTGGAGTTTCTTGAAGAGTGTGAGGGTTTGTGCAAGTTTACTTGATGCTGTGAATGTAATGAATGCTTAGTTAGAAGTGCTTAGTTAGAAACCTAAGTCATGCCAGCTTCCATTTAAAAAATTATAATTAATAATATTTATTATTTCACTTATTAAAAGTTCTGTGAAAGGGACCAGGGGGGCTCAGCGGTAGGGCATTCACCTTACACAAGGCTGACCCAGGACAAGCCTGGGTTTGATCCTCAGCATCCCAGATGGTTCCCAGAGTCTGCCAGGAGCAATTTCTGAGCATAGAACCAGGAATAACCCCTTCTTGGTTTTTGGGTATGGCCCAAAAACCAAACCAAAACAACACAAAGTTTCTGTGGAAGTGGTAGAAACTGAGTAAGCCTTGAGACTATTTTGATCTAATTCCAAAATCTCAGTCCCAGTCTACCATTCTCCCCAAGTTTTCCTTATTTACCTCTGCCTTACCTTCATTATGCCATTTATGTCCCACCCCTAGTTTGAGTCTAATTGCTATCAGGTGTCATGTCCAAAGCTTGCAACAATTCAGATTGTGGAAGGGAAATACTGTCTGTGCTTTTTCATTCTTCAGTTAGAGCCCACATAGACTCATATCATGGATCACATTGAGATCCAATACACAGGTGTGAACACACACACACGGGTGGAGCATGGATCCATGTCTAGACCATTGATGTCCTTTTCGATGTTTTCAGAGTAGCTACTCTGCAGATGCTAGGTGCTAAACATAAGATAAGTTATCTGCAGAGTGGACCACCATCCCTGTGTGAGAATTGAAGCCCAAACTAGAAGCCAGAATGTGGCAGGTGATGGAAAAAGAAATGATGATAGCTCTTGGCCAGGCAGTGCATGCAGCAATATAGAACCTGAAAGATGAAGAACTGTCAGTGTCAGGGAGCCAATGGGGTTGGTTTCTGTGGAAGTGGTGGCTAGGCTGGGCTGTAGAGTTAGCAAAGGCAAATGAAAAGGAATGCTTGCCATGAGGATGCATTTTTAATCCAAATAACCTTCTTATGAAATTATTTTTCTGATGGCCTGGAAGAAAACAGAATCTATAGGTCAAAATGAATTCTACGGAGAATATGGCACCCAGGTCACTTTTCTACCAAGAGTCAGGAAAGGGGACCAGAATGATAGCACTGCAGGTAGTGCGTTTACTTTGCACTTGGTTGACCAAATTTGATCCCAGGCATGGTCCCTTGAGTCAGGGGTGTGATTTCTGATTGTAGAGCCAGGAGTAACCCCTAAGTGCCACCAAGTATGACCCGAAACCCAAAAACCCAAGATCCAGGAAAATACTTATGATTGTTGTTTGCTTGTTATCTTACAGAGGAAAAATTACAATATTGATCATTTTATCTGGATAATTTATCAATAAAGAACTAAAATAATATAATATTTGTAAAAAGAAGAATTAATTCATTCTTTCTCTCCTAGTTCTGGAACATAGATAGTAAACTTTCAAGTCATCTACACATTTCCTGGGGAAAATAGAATATATTCACTCTTCCTTTAAAATCAAAATAAAATTTGACATTTCTTAATTCCTTTTGCAATGCTTTGTATTCTATAAACAAAAAATAAACCTTGATGAAGATAATGATGAAGAAGGTGAGGATTAAAATAAACATGATGATTATCAAAGTAAAAATAAGTTAATGTATGGGTAATCATCTTCACTGTGAAATCTAGGAAAAGCAAAGGTGCAATGTTGAAATGGATCTGATTGTGAGGTGATTCTAGATGGCTGTTTATGATGTAAATGGTCTTTTCATGCTTGTAGGACAAATTGACTTCCCTAACCTCCTTTTGTTAATTTAAAAATTAACATGCTTTACCCATCCAGAGCTCCTGAGAACAAAAGAGAAATGGAGAGTTGTCACTGGCTTGAAGTCCTCCTCAATATCATTAAAGTGCTTAAAATAATCAAAAACAGACTTAAAAGTCACTATATCCATTACATCTACAAGTTCACAATGCTGCCTTTGAAAACTGCATCTGATAAAAACCGGCTAACCTTTGCAAAAGCTGGCTCCCTGTGTGTGACACCAGGCGGGGAAAATCCGCGAAAGTACACCGGCCCAGTGGGGCTCAGCTGTGAAAGACTGTGAGTGTGACCTGTCTATGTCTGTCTACTGTCCTCTTGCGTGAAACTCTTGCGAGTGGGGCAAAAAGAGCCTCCAGAAACCTCGCTCGCCCAGACGCCATTTTCAGGGAGGGACTTCAGAGCATAAAAACCGGCTAACCTTTGCAAAAGCTGGCTCCCTGTGTGTGACACCAGGCGGGGAAAATCCGCGAAAGGACACCGGCCCAGTGGGGCTCAGCTGTGAAAGACTGTGAGTGTGACCTGTCTATGTCTGTCTACTGTCCTCTTGCGTGAAACTCTTGCGAGTGGGGCAAAAAGAGCCTCCAGAAACCTCGCTCGCCCAGAGGCCATTTTCAGGGAGGGACTTCAGAGCATAAAAACCGGCTAACCTTTGCAAAAGCTGGCTCCCTGTGTGTGACACCAGGCGGGGAAAATCCGCGAAAGTACACCGGCCCAGTGGGGCTCAGCTGTGAAAGACTGTGAGTGTGACCTGTCTATGTCTGTCTACTGTCCTCTTGCGTGAAACTCTTGCGAGTGGGGCAAAAAGAGGCTCAGAGGAGCACGGCCGCTCCGCTTCGCTACGTGGCCGTGCACTCTTTCTAAGGAAAGAACACCATTGCAACAAGAAGGAAAAATCACACTAAGAACGGCGCTATATCACAGAAGCAAACATTTCTCTCTGGACTGTCTTCTCTGTTGCATGCTCGGGCCTAAGATTTGACCCAGTGTGAGGCTTCATCCACGGAGGACTCCCCTCCCTTAGAGACAAGTCAGCCCATCCAGAAAGGGAGGAGCCAGAGGAGTGTGCTGCCTACATCATATAGACAATGAATACCACCACAACACGTAGAAAAACCCACAATACAAGTGTGACAATGGGGAAACAACGCAGGCCAGCATCAGACATAGAGAATGAAGATGACAATTCTGAGGACCAGATAATGACTGAACAACTAATCAACCTCTCAGATAAGGACTTTAGACTAGCAATATGGAAGGTGCTCAACAGACTCCAAGAAACCATGGATCGAGTTGAACAGAACACTAATAAGAACCAAGAAAATATGAAGGCAGAAATGACAAAACTCCAAACTGAAATAACATGTCAACTAACAGGACTGAAAAAGTCAGTAAACGAAGTGAATGACAAAATGGATAAGCTCTGGGACAGGGTATCAGAAGCTGAGAATAGACTTGGTGCTGTGGAAGATGAGATACATAACAATTCCATACAGCAGGAGAGATTGGACAAAAAACTTAAAGCAAATGAGCAGACAATGGAAAAATTAGTCAAAGAATGGGAACAGACGAAATAGAAGTCTATGATAAGATCAACAGAAACAACTTAAGAATCATTGGAGTCCCAGAGACCCAGGAAGAAAATTTCCAGGAAGAATCAATGGTCAAGAACATCATTAAAGAGAAACTTCCAGAGCTAAAGAATATATGTGATCAAATCCTGCATGCCCGAAGAGTACCAACCAAAAGAGACCCCAGAAAAACCACCCAAGACACATCCTAGTCACAATGACAAATCCCACAGATAGAGACAGAATTCTGAAAACAGCAAGATCAAAAGGGGAAATCATGTTCAAGCAAGCTTCCCTGAGATTTACAGCAGACCTGTCACCAGAAACGCTCAATGCCAGAAAGCAGTGGTGGGATATTGTGACAAGACTGAATGAAATGAATGCTTCACCCAGAATACTATACCCAGCAAAACTCACTTTCCGGTTTGATGGAAGAATACATGGTTTCACAGACAAAAAACAGCTCAGAAACTTCACAGACACAAAACCAGTCTTAAGAGAAAAACTGAAAGACCTAATCTAAGACAAGACTACCCAAAAGACACACCAAATTTTGAAATAAAGATGGCGTTAAATCCCAGGACAATTCTTTCTCTCAACGTTAATGGACTAAATGCACCAGTTAAGAGACACAGAGTGGCTAAATGGATCAAAAAACTCAATCCAACCTTCTGCTGCCTACAAGAAACGCACCTGAATAGTCAGAACAAACATAGACTCAAAATAAAAGGCTGGAGAAAAGTTATCCAAGCAAACAACACCCATAAAAAAGCTGCAGTGGCCATACTAATATCAGATAATGCAAACTTTATACTCAGGAAGGTTGTAAGGGACAAAGACGGACATTTTATATTAATCAAGGGGTACGTAGAGCAGGAAGAATTCACTCTCCTAAACATATATGCACCGAATGAGGGGCCAGCAAAATATTTAATACAACTGTTGACAAATCTGAAAAATAATATCAACAACAACACAATAATTGTGGGGGACTTAACACGGCCTTGTCAACACTGGACAGGTCAACCAGACTGAAACCCAACAAGAATATACTAGACCTGAGGAGAGAAATGGAAGAAAGAGGCCTAGTGGATATATATAGGACACTCCATCCCCAGAAACCTGGATACACATTCTTCTCCAATGTACATGGGACATTCTCCAGGATAGACTACATGCTGGCACATAAAACATACCTCCATAAGATCAAGAGAATAGAAATTTTGCAGACTACCTTCGCTGACCACAAGGCTCTGAAATTATTTGTGAACTCCAAAGGGACTCAGAAGAAACACTTTAACACCTGGAAGTTAAATAGCCTCATGCTCAATAACCAGTGGGTCCGAGATGAAATCAAGGAGGAAATAAAAAGGTTCCTGGAAACAAATGACAATAAAGACACAAACTCTCAGAACCTATGGGACACAGCAAAAGCAGTACTGAGAGGAAAATTTATAGCTTTGCAAGCACACATCAGGAAGGAAGAAGGAGCTTACCTGAGTAGCTTAATGACACAGCTAATAGAATTAGAAAATGCTCAACAAAAGGACCCAAGAACAGGAAGACAGAAGGAAATAACAAAGCTGAGAGCAGAAATCAACGAAGTGGAAACTCAAAAAACAATCCGAAAGATCAACGAAAGCAGAAGTTGGTTCTTTGAAAAAATAAACAAGATTGATAGACCGCTGGCAAACCTAACAAAGAAAGAGAGAGAGAGAAACTTGATAACTCGTATCAGGAATGAAAAAGGAGAGATCACTACTGATATGACAGAGATTCAAAGGGTAATCAGAAACTACTTTGAAAAACTCTATGCCACTAAAAATGAGAACCTGGAAGAAATGGATAAATTCCTGGACTCTTATAATCTTCCACGGTTGAAGGAAGAGGATGTAGCATATCTAAACACCCCCATCACCATTGATGAAATTAAAACAGTAATCAAATGTCTGCCGAAAAACAAAAGCCCAGGTCCAGATGGATTCACTAATGAATTCTATCAAACTTTCCGAGAGGAACTACTGCCAATCTTGGCAAGACTCTTTCATGAAATTGAACAAACAGAAACACTTCCAAATAGATTTTATGAAGCCAACATCACCTTGATACCTAAACCAGACAGAGACGCTACCAAAAAAGAAAATTACAGACCAATATCACTGATGAATGCAGATGCAAAGATCCTCAACAAAATCCTGGCAAATAGGATTCAATGCCTCGTTAAGAAGATCATCCACTACGATCAAGTAGGTTTCATCCCAGGAATGCAAGGCTGGTTTAACATCCGTAAATCTATCAACATAATACACAACATCAATAACAAGAAAAAGAAAAACCACATGATCATATCAATAGATGCAGAGAAAGCATTTGATAAGGTCCAACACCCATTCTTGATCAAAACTCTCAGCAAGATGGGAATGGAGGGAACCTTTCTCAATATAGTGAAGGCCATCTACCACAAGCCAGTGGCAAATATTATCCTCAATGGAGAAAAACTGAAAGCCTTCCCTCTAAATTCTGGCACAAGACAAGGCTGTCCTCTCTCACCACTCCTATTCAACATAGCACTGGAAGTACTTGCTATAGCGATTAGGCAAGAAAAGGATATCAAGGGAATCCAGATAGGAAAGGAAGAAGTCAAGCTCTCACTGTTTGCAGATGACATGATACTCTACTTAGAAAACCCTAAAGACTCTATCAAAAAGCTTCTAGAAACAATAGACTCATATAGCAAGGTGGCAGGCTACAAAATTAACACACAAAAATCAATGGCCTTTCTATATACCAATAGTAATAAGGATGAAATGGACATTAAGAAAACAACCCCATTCACAATAGTACCACACAAACTCAAATATCTTGGAATCAACTTGACTAAATCTGTGAAGGACCTATACAAAGAAAACTATAAAACTCTGCTCCAAGAAATAAGAGAGGACACACGGAAATGGAAACACATACCCTGCTCATGGATTGGCAGGATTAACATCATCAAAATGTCAATACTCCCCAAGGCATTATACAGATTTAATGCCATCCCTCTAAAGATACCCATGACATTCTTCAAAGAAGTGGATCAGACACTTTTGAAATTCATTTGGAACAATAAACACCCTCGAATAGCTAAAGCAATCATTGGGAAAAAGAATATGGGAGGAATTACTTTTCCCAACTTTAAACTGTACTACAAAGCAACAGTTATCAAAACAGCATGGTATTGGAATAAGGATAGGTCCTCAGATCAGTGGAATAGGCTTGAATACTCAGAAAATGTTCCCCAGAGATACAACCATCTAATTTTTGATAAAGGAGCAGGAAATCCTAAATGGAGCAGGGAAAGCCTCTTCAACAAATGGTGTTGGCACAATTGGATAGCCACTTGCAAAAAATTAAACTTAGACCCCCAGCTAACATCATGTACAAAGGTAAAATCCAAATGGATTAAAGACCTCGATATCAGCCCCAAAACCATAAGATATATAGAACAGCACATAGGCAAAACACTCCAGGACATTACAGGCATCTTCAAGGAGGAAACTGCACTCTCCAAGCAAGTGAAAGCAGAGATTAACAGATGGGAATATATTAAGCTGAGAAGCTTCTGCACCTCAAAGGAAATAGTGCCCAGGATACAAGAGCCACCCACTGAGTGGGAGAAACTATTCACCCAATACCCATCAGATAAGGGGCTAATCTCCAAAATATACAAGGCACTGACAGAACTTTACAAGAAAAAAACATCTAACCCCATCAAAAAATGGGGAGAAGAAATGAACAGACACTTTGACAAAGAAGAAATACGCATGGCCAAAAGACACATGAAAAAATGTTCCACATCACTAATCATCAGGGAGATGCAAATCAAAACAATGATGAGATACCACCTCACACCCCAGAGAATGGCACACATCACAAAGAATGAGAATAAACAGTGTTGGCGGGGATGTGGAGAGAAAGGAACTCTTATCCACTGCTGGTGGGAATGCTGTCTAGTTCAACCTTTATGGTAAGCAATATGGAGATTCCTCCAAAAACTGGAAATCGAGCTCCCATACGATCCAGCTATACCACTCCTAGGAATATACCCTAGGAACACAAAAATACAATACAAAAACCCCTTCCTTACACCTATATTCATTGCAGCTCTATTTACCATAGCAAGACTCTGGAAACAACCAAGATGCCCTTCAACAGACGAATGGCTAAAGAAACTGTGGTACATATACACAATGGAATATTATGCAGCTGTCAGGAGAGATGAAGTCATGAAATTTTCCTATACATGGATGTACATGGAATCTATTATGCTGAGTGAAATAAGTCAGAGAGAGAGAGAAAAACGCAGAATGGTCTCACTCATCTATGGGTTTTAAGAAAAATGAAAGACACCCTTGTAATAATAATTTTCAGACACAAAAGAGAAAAGAGCTGGAAGTTCCAGCTCACCTCAGGAAGCTCACCACAAAGAGTGATGAGTTTAGTTAGAGAAATAACTACATTTTGAACTGTCCTAATATTGAGAATGTATGAGGGAAATGTAGAGCCTGTTTAGGGTACAGGCGGGGGTTGGGTGGGGAGGAGGGAGATTTGGGACTTGGGTGATGGGAATGTTGCACTGGTGATGGGTGGTGTTCCTTTTATGACTGAAACCCAAACACAATCATGTATGTAATCAAGGTGTTTAAATAAAAAAAAATTATGCATTAAAAAAAAAAAAAGAAAACTGCATCTATCACATTGGTTTTCTTCCTAAAGGTCAAAAATAGGGGTATAATTTGATCCTGAATTTTATTACTGTTTCAGGGGTAAAATAAGTGGAATATATTACATGCATATGTCATAGTCATTTGAATGTGTAATCTGTATTTCAACATTATTTGCATATTCACTCTGCCTGATGTTTGCCAAGGAATTCTAAATTGGGCTCTCAAAAATTACCCAAATGTTCTTCACAGAAAGGCAACATGAGAGGTGGACAGAAAACCAGAAGATCAAAATCAAGTCTTTATACCAATGTCTAGAGGCAGAGGCTGCTGTGCAGTTATCTGGTCTGAGTTAAATGCTTGGAAAGGAGGCAGATGGAGGTTAGTGAATTTTGCCAGGGGAAAAGGCTTTCCAACTGCACAGATCTATTCCCCCCTCAATGATCCTTGAAAGTTCTGGTGCTTTGGATGCAGTGCAATGGGCTCCATCCACCCAGGGACTCCTCCATTCCATCAACCACATCGACTATTTTAAAGATAAGCAGATTCCCACCCTGATAATGAGAAGAAGGGGGAACTTGATGAAGGAAAAACCCTGAACATCTCAGGGGCTACCACAGAATCAGTTAATACTTTCTTCTCAGGAAATACTGCTAAACTTGACAATGGAGGTCTCAGAGTTGGATGATGATTGCCATTGAGACAAAAAAAATTGAGTCTAGACTGCCAGTAACAACTATGTTTGCAAGATATTTCTGTCTTTGTCAATGTGAGCTCACAGTCATGCATTGTACTGACCACTGAATAAGTTAAAGGATAATTAAATAGAATGTGTTCTATTTGATTGAATTCTAAATACACTGAACCAATTGCTAATTAATTTTCTAAGACCAATCAAAGACCTTTTGAGCATACTAGTTCATTTGTCTTGTTGCTCTTTGTTTGTTTGTTTGTTTGTTTTAGAATGGGGAGGGGGATTGTATTTTGAATTAGCCAGCTGGACTGTGATCCCAATCTTATTGACAACATCCAAGGCATCATAGTCAGGAGCCTACCAAATATATGCCTTCTTCTCTTCATCAGTCCTAATCAGGGTGTTGCCTTTGGCTATATCAATGTCATAGAACTTCTTCACAGCCTATTTAATCCAGTGTTTGTTGGCTTTGACATTCACAATGAACACGAGTGTTTCTTGTTGCTCTTGAGCTTAAAACTGTTTTTATTTTCTTATAAATTTTATTTTAGGGGCCGGAGAGATAGCTCTGTGGTAGGGCATTTACCTTGAACACAGCCGAACTAGGACAGACAGTGGTTTGAATCCCAGCATCCCATATGGTCCCCCTGTGCCTGCCAGGAGTGATTTCTGAGCTCAGAGTCAGGAGTAGCCCCTGAACATAGCTGGGTGTGACCCAAAAACCAAAAAATAAGAAAAAAAATAAAAAGAAAGAAAATTTATTTTAAACTCCATGATTTATAAAACTGTAATTCTGTTTCCTATATAACACATTCTAGCATGATACTCTTCAGTGTCTGCTCTCTTCATGAATGTCCCAGTGCTATTACCCATCCCCTCTGAGCAGTGAGATTTCTCAGCAGTGAGAAGACCAGTTCTCATGTTCTCAGTTTCTATTGCCTTTGGGAACTTGTTATTCCCCACCTGTTTTTCTTTATATGCCACATGAGAGAGATGTGTCTGTCTCCCTTCCTCTGACTGTCTCCATTCAGCTTGATGTAGATAGAGGCCTTTGAATTAGTAGTCATATGTATCTCAATTGGTTTCCTTTGGTTTTGTTTCCCTATTGCCTTCTCATCTGGCTTCCCACCCCCAAAAGGGTGGGCTTTGTTTTGATCTGAATAAAGACTACTCAGGAGGCCTGAGTTGGGAGCTGTCATCTAGGCTCGTGGTTCCACGTGGTGGAGCGACTGGCTTGTGGGTCAACCGCTTGCAGTGTGAGTTTCTTGCCTGCTAAACCTTTCTAACTGTGTGGATTATTTACTGAGGGGAATTGCTATGAGACCAGCATCTCTTGTTCTACCCTGATAGGGGGCATGGGATTCCTTCTTCCCCTCTGGGGATTGTGAAATGCACAACCTACCATTCAACAAACTGATACTCTCCAGTTCCACCTACTTAGTGGAATATTGCTTGATTTCATCTTCTCTTATAGTTGAATAGAATTCCATTGCAAACAATGCTGGAAAGAACAAGTCTTTTCTGAATAGTTTTTGGGTCCTTAGGATAGATACCATGATGTGCTTTTTCTTCTCTGGGTTCACATGCCTGGGGATGGTTTTTACCATTCATTTTGTATTGGGGTGCTAATGACAGATGGTTCGGCTGTGATTGGGTCCTAAAGCTTCCACTTCTTAATTACATGGACCAGAAGGTGGGTTTAGGGTTTCCTGGGTGCACAGAGAGACTCTATATGATATCTCAGGAAAAGACATCCCCAGAACATTTGTATTTTCTGACAGCCTTGGCATCATAAAGTTTAGATGAGATGATGCCCCTGTTTCCATTTAATGAGAAAATGCCTTATGTAAGTCTTTTCAACTCGTCACGATTCCTGGGACTTTATGTATATTGCCTTCAATTTGGGAAACTATATATAATATTGAATTTAAAAATGACATCAAAATCTAAATTTGAACCATGGCCTGATTATGATTGCCAGATTTCCCTGTGGTATGTGATTTGATTTGCAAATATGAGCATGGAGGAAGACTTTATAGACAAATACTTTATGCAAATATCATTACAGAGGAAAGAACCATGGACAAATAAAAATACTATTTGAAAGTCAGAGAAAAGCCAAAGGTGCAGAATAAAAATAAATATTTAAGGTATTGAGAATACAGAATGAAAAGTGACTTCGTAGCATCACAACGACTCATCAGTCTCTATAAGGGTGTCATTGGTTCCCTGGACCTCTGAGTGGAAGGCAAGGGCTATGCATCTGGAATGTGAGAGAGGTGTGTGTGTGGAGGGGTTGTAAGATGACACCTAGCTATCAACCCCAAACAAAGGTGTTCTCCCAACTACCTCCTTTCTTAAACCTCTTCCTTTGATATGTAAAAGATCACTAGATAGGTACTTTTTCTCTCATTTAACCTTCCTCCTCCTAGTGGATGGGTACTGGTATAATTTTAAAAAATCATCTATTTTTGGCTGGCCCCTCGGAGACCACATGAGAAAGAAGCATGAGACGCCACTCTTAAAAGCCATTGACTGGGGCTGGAGAAGTGGCGCAAGTGGTAGGGCATTTGCCTTGCATGTGTTAACTTGGGACGAACCACAGTTCAATTCCCCAGCATCCCATATGGTCCCCCGAGCCAGGAGCAATTTCTGAGTGCATAACCAGGAGTAACCCCTAAGCATCACCAGGTGTGGCCCAAAAACAAACAAAAAAAATCTACTGACTCCTTGACTTTCCTGACTGGCTATTATTCCCCTATCCCACAATTGCTGGCAACATCCTGTCCAGCCATCAGCACCAAGTGGACTGGGCAACACAAATGCTGTGGCTCATCCATGTACCTGGAAGTATCTCCAATGTCCCTAAAATCCCACATCAGCCAGTGGGTTCCAAGAAGCCCATCAGAGGAAGAGCATCCTTTCACCTTCCTTCAAAAGGCTATGGATAAAAATAGCCATGACCTGCTCAGCCACTTGCTAAGCCAGTTGGAATGGTGGCACTATAATATAATACCCAGCTATCAACCCTAAATAAAGATGTTCCCCCAACTTCCTCCTTCCTTAAACCTTTTCTTTTGATATGTGAAAGCTCACTAGATAGGTACTTTTGTCTCACCTTCCCCCTCCTGGTGGATGGGTTTTGGTATAATAAAAAAAAAGTTAGTTTTGGCTTGGCATTCAGAGATACCTCCAGGTGCATACTGGCTTCATGGCTCTCTTTTGACTGGCTTGGCTTATTATTTCTTCACCACTACTCTACTTTTTCAGACCCATTAGCCTAAGGGGTTAGAAACAAGGCAAGGGGGTGAACTCAGAACTTGTGGATGATAATTTTACAGGAGGTGGAGAGTCCATAGACAAAATGACTCCACCTTAATCCTGGGCCAGCCAGCATGTGACCCAGGTAACAGAATTCTATAGTATACATGAGAGCAGCCCACTAGTATGGCAGGTAGCACAATGATCCTGGTCTCCTTTAGCTTCCCTTACCCCATCCTCCATTGTCTCATTCCAACTCCCATCTGTGCTATCTCTAATACTTTCTTTCTGGGTCCATTTGTCTGAGAAGGCAGCTGAAATGGAGACTGTGACCTTCCTTAGATGGGCCATTCAATACTCATTTTCTTATCTTTGCCAAAGATGGGTGATAAAATCTGACACCAAGGGCCCTGTGGGCATCATTGAATGCTGGAGACTCGATGAACCCAAATCACATCTCTGCAGTCCTCTGCTGTGATGCCAGCCATTATCCATGGTGGATTAAAGATTCCCTGAATCTATACTTCCCTAAGCCTGATTGTGTTTCAGTGGCATGAGCCCCATGGAATCCAATCGAATAGATATGCCTTCATCTTACTCTGTGCCACTGTAGTCAGTGAGGATTGATTGCATCAGCAGTCCCAACTCAGGCATGAACACATCTAAACTTTTGTCAGTAGGGACCAGCAAATACCAACCATACCAGCTCAATGGACAGACCTTTGCTTTCCTCCATGCAGAATATAAGAGTCTACACTTTCACCTTGGTAACTCAACCAACCAGACCCCAAACTTAGAGCTTTTTGCACTTGTTAAGGAATAAAATAAGTCACCCTGCCTCACACTATTAAATACTCTTCTATTGTATTTGCTTCGTGAAAACTCCTCTCCAATGAGGGAAGCAGTGAGTTATATACCAGAGAGTCAGCACAGAAATGAATCTAAAGCAAGCATGTTGAGAGACAAATATTGCAAAATTGTGTACTTTCTGAGAAAGCCTTTCAGCAAGTCTTGGAACGAGTGGCTTTGGTGGGCTTGGCAAATTCTCTTAGAACAGCAGTAAATGAATTTTATCACACAAGTCAAAGAAAATATGCTTGTTTGGCACAAAACAGTCGACAAGAGGGTGGCAATGATTCACCTTGACTATGGGGAAAGGTTTTGGAAAGAATAGAAATGATAAGTAAAGAACTTATATTTGAAAGCATTTAAGAAGCAATTATAGACAATGAAGAGTAAAAAAACGATAAAGCAGTAAGCACATGGAAGCTTATGAATAACAATAAGACTTGTTCAGGTAATCACAGGCTACAGCAGAGTTGCCAGAGTAGAGTTCTCTGTCAATATTACAGAGAAGGACAAATACATTTTGCTTAGCTCTTTGAAGAATAAATCTACATGTGTATTTTATCACCCCTACAAAAGAATAAAAAGGCACACTTAGTAAGCAAGCTAGGGTTTTATGGTCCTAATCAGGGTCAAAATTTTAACAGTGACCCACTGCTAAACCAGAGAAAGGGTCCAGCATAGTAATAGCTTTAGTTAAAAGGCAGAATTCTCCTGAGCTGGTACAATTTCCCCACAAATACATTACGCTTACATTGTATTTGGAGCTTAAATTACCAAGACTAAACAACAAATGCTCCTAGCAAGACTAGTTCATATTGTCTTGGGTTATAAATTTTTTCAGAAAAGGAGGTCTCTAATCTACTGTTTGTCTGGTTTTACATTTGGGAGTATGCCCTTTTTCATTGACCTTGAAAGGGATATCCCAATCTTCAGTAATCACTTCAGAAACAGTTAAGCAAATGTACTGCTCTGGATATACGGATGTAAGTAGTCTTCATCTCTGAGGACTCAGGGCATTCTATTAGATACACAAGATGTTGTTTAATGCACAAGAGATTGTTTCTCAGAGTCAAATGTCATTGCTTAAAGCCAACTGCTGTTTTGTTCTTTGGACATCATGCTTGTAAGAACATCTTCATACCAAGGAGTTCAGGTTGTGTTTGAAATTGTTTGCTTTCCCACAATTTTCTTCAAGAGAGCTGAGAAGCAAGGGTCTGGGAGGCAGTCTTAGGGCCAGAGTGCCCATCTTTCCCTACAGCACCTAGAGCCCACTCTACCACGGCTGAGAAGATGATTGAAGGTCAGAGAGGATTTAGGATTTGCTTTCACTTTCTTTTTTTTTTTTTGGTTTTTGGGTCACACCCGGCAGTGCTCAGGGGTTACTCCTGGCTCCACGCTCAGAAATCGCTCCTGGCAGGCACAGGGGACCATATGGGATGCCGGGATTCGAACCAATGACCTTCTGCATGAAAGGCAAACGCTCCACCTCCATGCTGTCTCTCCGGCCCCTTGCTTTCACTTTCGCAATCAACTGTTTTGAACTTGCATCACTACTTTTCAGTCCTTACCAGAACCCTGCTCTGAGGAGCTGAGGACCTGTGACAAAGCACCAGGTAGCCACAAATACAATGATAGCAAGGGGATCCCACCCCCCCCCCAAAAAAAAAGATCCCAGTGAAATTCTGCAAAGCAGGGGCTGGACTGGGAGATGGGTGCTCTTTCAAGACTATCCCCTCCTTTAAAGATATCATCACTATTAAAATGCCCATATTGCACAACAAATGCAACTTTTACTTATTTGCCTGTTTTTGACATTATGTGGCTAAGGAAAACTCCTTTAAAACTCTTTTTTGTTTCCCCGTTTCACCCCTTTATTCCATCCCAGATGGGGTTGGGGCACTAATCATCATCCTCTGCCGCGAAGGAGAAGGGGGTGAACCGGTAGCTGATGCCCACGTAGAACTTGTTCTGGAACTCCACCCAGTGAAGGCGCAGGGCGTGCAGAAAGGCCTAGAGCCCCTCCATTACCAGCAGGATGGTCACAGTGAGGATGGCGAAGGCAGCAAACACAGGCACCAGTGCCATGGCCTCCACTCCCATTTGACGCCCCAGACCCAGGCCCACACTCATCACCATCGCCCATAGTACCTCCGACAGCTGGGCGTGGGCCAGGCTTAGGGCCCAGAGGTGCAGGTAGGAGTCTGTGTTGGACACGCAGCCCAGGCAGAACTCGATGGTGTGCATGGCCTGGAGCATGAACACCTCCGCCAGGACAAACTCCTCTTCCGAGTCTCCCAGGCTCCCAGCCTGCTCCTCGTCACAGCCCAGGCATCCAAGAGCCTCATCCTATCCCTCAGCCCCTCTCCAGCGAGCTTCCGTGTCCAGTGCCAGTGCCGCCGGTACAGGAACAGGGGCGTCCCAAGCAGCAAGACGGGCACTGTGACCAGGGCCAGGACCACCAGCGTGGACTGCACTACCCTCTGGTCCTAGAACAGCGGCTGGTTGGTCGGGCTGGTGCTGAAGAGGAACATGTTGATAAAAATGGATGAGGATGCTCAGGGCGATCGCTGTGTCTGCTGCCGTGATGGTCAGCCACTTGTAGGTGATGAAGAGGCCCAGGAGGAAGATCAGCTCGGGCACTGTCTCTAGCAGCACACTGTGCTGCTGGCCAAAGTGCATGTGGTTGAAAATGCCCAGGACCACCCCGAAGGCCATGTGAGTCACCCCCAGGATCACCGATATCTTCATCTTGAACGAGTTGAGGAAGCTCAGGTGGTTGATGGCCAAGCTCCAGATGGGGTCGATGCCAAAAGGGTAAGGCCCCAAGAAGACGCCAGAGATATTGGGGTCCAGGCTGAGCACTGGGCTCTGAGCCAGGAATGGGTCACTCCAATCTGACTGGTTGGCCATAGCCGCCAATCTCCAGCCTGAGGGGAAGATGGCCAGTGCTAGGCTGAAGCAATCATTGTAAACGAAGCCTGGTATAGACGGAGAAGAGACCCATGAGCAGGAGCAGGTAGCGGCGGGAAGAAGGTCCTCCAGATCTCGTCTGCGCCTTCTTCACATACGGATGGTTCTCGGCCAGCACCATGGCCAGGGCAAAGAGGAACATGAGCAGCCCGTGACCCACTTCTCCGAACATGACAGCAAAGAGGAAGGGGAAGGTGATGATAGTGTAGGGTGTTGGGTTGACCTCCTGGTAGCATAGCGTCCATAATGCCCCGGAAGCTGGTGGTGAAGCAGTTGGTGCAGATGAGCGTGGGGGGCACGTCCGGGCAAGGCAGGCGATGGGCCAGGGCGCTCACACCCTCTTCAGTCGAGCTGTCCCGCAGAGCCCCCTGCAGGGTGGGCAGGTCCTGCACAGCGCACCAGCCCTCTGCGATGAGGCACTTGTGCGTGTTGCTCAGGCTGCACTGGTTGAGCACCAGGTACACGGCCTTCATCTTGAGCACCTGAGTCTGCCAGGGTGGCAGCAGCCATTTTCCTGTGGCCCTGCTCTTTGTGCAGGAATTCTTACAGACTGAGGAGAACATACTCCAGACAATTCTTAAAAGTTATCCTTCTTTTCCTTTGTAAAGTGACATTAACAAAGTGTATTTTCAGACATTTATTCAAAATTCGCCTATTAATTTATAATTTAATGGTTCTATGTTTGATTTGGAACCTCCATTTTCCAAATATTCTGAGAGGCTCAGAATCCACAAGTTTATGCTAAGAGCTTGGGGACTGAGCTGGACAGGAACCCGCCCTCACACACTACTTAAAACACCCCAATATACAGCAGAATTTGGCTGGAAACAACGGGTACAATAATTTCAGCCTCCAAATATTGAAGCTCTCCTGAGCATATAGATCCAGGGAAAAGAGCATATAAATACAAGGCTTTAAAGATAGAAATAGACTATAAAGAAAATTATAAAGCAATCACCTGGTCATTTAATTTATTCAGATCTAATGCAGCAAGCTGCCTTGGCTTCAGAATATGGAAATTACTATTAGACTTTAGCTGACAGTTAAGTTCTCTTTTTTTTTTTAATGTAATTTGAACTTATTTTGCTGTTCCCTTTTCATACTTTGGATAATTCAGACCCCTAAGTCTACTGGCACCTACCATCTGAGAAAGTACAAGTGCTCTGAGTTTAGTATTATAGATTTATATGTTATATTTGTCTCTATAAAAAAATTGAGTGTTTTATTATACATATAATAATTATGGTGAAATATATTTTTGGAAACAATAAGAGACCATAAAACAGCTATATATATATAGTACCACTTCATAAAATGAGCCTACTGATAATCAGATAAGATCAAAATGCTTCACAATAAATTGGGTTTTTTTTCTCACCTGGAATTAAATCTTTATTTAGTGATCCTCTAACCTCTAAGTGAAACATACACAGTGACTTTGGCATACCCAGTCTTGATTTACTGAAGCAAGATGTCTGTACTTTAAATTTTCTTCAAAGAGGGTGATTGCTGACTGGGAGAAGCTGAGGGGATCTGTTTTCTTTGCGTGTTTTTCTTCTCTGATCTCCTGAAGCTCTCCTCAGAGGGCTAGGAAGAGCCCAAAGAAAAAACTGTCTCCTGGAGCCACTGAGGCTGAAAAGCCAAGAAAGACTGAGTGAAAATGGCAAGCAGGTACGCAAGCAGAGAGCACACTCCTTTGTCTGTGGAGTAGTCCGCCCTGCTCTGTGATTGCTGACTGGGAGAAGCTGAGGGAACCTGTTTGTTTTGCGTGTCTCTTCTCTGATCTCCTGAAGCTCTCATCAGAGGGATAGGAAGCCTCCCCCCCCCAAAAAAAAAACTGTCTCCTGGAGGACCCAGAAGAACGTGGCCACTCTGCTTTGCTTTGTGGCCGCGCTCTTTCTAACTAATGAACCCCACCACAACACGTAGAAAAATATCACACTACAGCATGACAATGGGGAAACCTCACAGGAAAACACCATGCACAGAAAATGAAAATGATAGCTCTGATAACTCAAAAATTACCAACATTCTGATTAACCTCTCAGATAAGGAGTTTAGAATAGAAATATGGAAGATCCTCATGAAAATCAAAGAAAACATAGATCTAGCTGAATAGAACACAAAGACAGAAATCAGAAAACTACGAAGTGAAATAACAGATCTAAAAAATATGGTAGCTCAATTGAAAAACTCAGTGGACAGCCTCTCCATCAGGGTAACAGCAGCTGAGGATAGAATCAGCATGCTGGAAGATCAAACACAGAACAGCTCCATACAGCAGAAGAGATTCGAAAAAAACCTAAGGCAAACAATCAGACAATGGAAAAAGTACTCAAGGAATGTAAACAGATGAAAATAGAAGTCTTTGATAAAATCAATGAAACAACATAAGAATCATTGGAGTCCCAGTGGCCCAGGAAGGAGATCCCCTGGAAGAATCATCAGTCAAAGATATCATCACAGAGAAACTCCCAGAGCTAAAGACTGCATGCAATCAAATCTTGCTGCATGAAGAGTTCCAGCTAGAAGAGACCCAAAGAAAAACACCCCAAGATACATCTTTGTTACAATGACGAATCCCACAGATAGAGATAGAATACTGAAAGCAGCAAGATCAAAAAGAAAAATTATATTCAAAGGAGCATCCATAAGACTTACAACAGACATGTCACAACAAAAAACTCTCGAGGCCAGAAGACAGTGTGGATAGTGTGACAAGACTGAATGAAATGGAGTCTTCACCTAAAATACTGCACCCAGCCTGACTCACATTCAGGTTTGAAGAAAGGATACATAACTTCATGGATAAGCAACAGCTCAGAAACTTCACAGATGAAAAAACAGCCTTAAAAGAAAAACTGAAAGATCTATTTTAAGACAAGACAGACCAACAAACACACCAAACTTATACACAAAAATGAGACTAAATTCTATGACAATCATCTCCTTCAATGTCAATGGACTAAATGCACCAATTAAGAGACACAGAGTGGCGAAATGGATCAAAAAGATAAATCCAACCTTCTGTTGCCTACAAGACACACACCTGAATAGTCAGAACAAACATAGACTCAAAATCAAAGGCTAGAGGAAAATCATCCAAAAAACAACACACTTAAAAAAGCTGGGGTGGCCATATTAATATTTGATGACATCAACTTTAGATTCAGAAAAGTTGTAAGGGACAAAGATGGATGTTCTGGCCCGCAGGACAGTAATCAACTGTCTGCCCAAAAAAATAAGAGACATTCTTTCAATAATTTTCAGAGACAAAAGGGAAGTTCCAACCCACTACATGAAACTCACCACAAAGAGTTGTGAGTGCAGTTAGAGAAATAACTACATTGAGAACTATCATAACAATGTGAATGAATGAAGGAAGTAGAAAGCCTGTCTAGAGCATAGGTGGGGGTAGCATGAGGAGGAGGGAGATTAGGGACATTGGTGATGGGAATGTTGCACTGGTGAAGGGGGATGTTCTTTACATGACTGAAACCCAACCACAATCATATTTGTAATCAAGGTATTTAAATAAAGATATTTAAATTTTTTCTTCAAAGAAAACCACATCCTTTCTAGAAAGTGAGGTCTTTGGAGACTCTGCTGTTGTCCTTAGCCAATAGCAGGTGAAGAAGGAGGCAGAGACTTGCCTCCAAGGACACAGATCACTGACTGGATATGACTAGGATATTGACATCATCATACAAGGACTGTGTCATCACTGGGAGGGAAACATATCTGCATCTGCTGTTAAAAAACATTCTACCACATTAATTCCCTTCCAATTACTGTGAAATATCCACAGTATAAGACTCATGACAGGGAATCCCACATATCCCTGAGCTTTTTCTGACCAATACACTATGTCAGCTAGGGAATAAACTGGAACTGAACAGGTAGATCTTATATCATAGAAATTGGACACAGGATTATGGGAATAGATTGAAAATAGTGAAAAATAATTCCCCAAAAGACTGATCCAGAGGGATATGCCCAAATGTATGGATGTATCACTGTCTTGTCTGATCCTAAATGGCCAGTGCCAGAGTCTGAAATTTTTTCAATCCTAGAGCTGGTTTACTAGATGACCAAAGGTTCAAGCATTCCCACAATAGTCTTTGAATCATCCCTTATTTCTTTGTGTTATTCTTGTGTTAGACACATTCAATGCATTTCTGGATTTGATAAATGCTCTTTTAGACCTACAGTATTATTATCACCTTTAAACTTTGCATTATATGTTGAGATCTTCTCTCTTCCCCAATTTTCTCCAGCCATTTCTGTACCTTCTCTTGACACCAGTTGTTCTTTATGACTAACATCTGGCTCTACCTGTGCTTCTCTACTGAGTCATATTTCTCTTGACTGTGGGCCTCAGTGCTCTGCTTCTTTGCAAGTCTGGGGATTTCAAGTTTGTGCTACATGTTGTGGTATAAGAATTTTAATTTGATTGCTTTCCTTTGTAATAAAGACTCTCCTATATTATTCTAGGAGGAAGTTATCAAACGGCATTTCTTTCTTATTTATCATAATGAGATTCAGTTTTAAACTTGTTCATCTAAAATCTTCTGCCAAATCTGGGCAATGATGTTTGTCTTCAAATGTCCACTGCTTGCTCTGAAAAAAACAGACCTCATGGGTTTTCGATGGAAAATTCAATGTGTTTCCTAAGTGCTCTCAATTCTGGCAAGATTTTAACTTGGAATCTGTAGGTCTGAAAAAAAGGAATATCAAACTCATGATATAAAATCACTGAATGATTTTAGGTCTGTGCTGCGAAGTTGGGAACAGAGGTTAGAAAGCAACCCTCCATTCCTTAGAGTGCAGCAGAGTTGGACTTTAAACATTGCAGGCCTTTCAACTGAGCAGGTACTAAGATTAGGCAGAGCTCAGAAGATGTTACAAGGCGAAACAAAAGTGAGCCAGGACAGGAGAGGTCTTGCATAGTGAGAAGGAAGAGCAGAGATGTGAATGGAAACAAGGATGTAGAAGAAGCATAGGAAATTCTTCTTCATTGGAGATGCAAAGACAAGCCACTTTGGAGGTAAATCCAGGGAACCTTGCATCAGTATTCCTTTTGGCCAGACAACTCTTTGATACTTATTCAAAGAAGTGGAAACTTTTGTCACTACAAATCCCTTGATGTGTAAGGCAACCATATTCATAACTGCCCACACTTGAAAGCAACCAAGTTGTCCTTCCATGGATGAGCAGGTAAATTGAGTCCACTCAGATAAAGCATGTTATTCAGTGCTCAAAAAGAAACAAGGTCAGGGGCTACACACAGACATAGGGGGAAATCACATAATTGCAAAATTCTATGATGCCCACCAAAAAGTTGTACAATGTATCCAACTGCAAGATTTCTGTCAAAAGCACAACTGTGAAGATACTGAAGACTGAATAGGACCGGGAGAGGAGTCATTGGCTGAAGTAGTGAGGTATAGGGTGCTTTAGAGGGCAAAATACTTCAGAATCATAGTTGAAAGATGCCACTATGGCATTTTGGAAGACACAGGACCAGGATGGGGCTCGCAGACAGCCTGCAGTCAGCTTTGGATACCTAACATGTGCCATCCCCTTCCATAGAGCGCAGTTACATGCTTCTAATACATTCTTCTTGGTGAGGTGCTGATTGCTTGGAAGTTCTGAGCCTCTGGGGATGCAATGGTGTGAAATTTCTGACCTCCTCTCAATTTTGCTGTAGAACTGCTCTAGAAAAATAAAATCTTTCAAATGTATAAATGTACAAATATGCACTTTAAAACAACAAATATAAACTCAAAGTGTCACATTTTTATTTAAATCAACCATTTTCACATTTGCTTGGCAGAAAAAAACACTTAGTAAGTTTTTGTTCATCTGACATAGCTTAATTGCATTAATTTTAAAGGCTCTTTGAGCTTCTTCTAAGATTGCTTATTACATCCTCTAAATGTCAATTTTACTTTGGTATTATTTTTACATCGTTCTTTTTCTTCACCTTTTTCCATCTTTATCCATTGCTTATATTTAAATTCTTTAGGTTTCAAGAACTTCTGGTATTTTCTCTCTTTTTTTATACTCAATTCTTTATTTTTTTCATTTTTTATTTAAACATCTTGATTACATATATGATTGTGATTAGATTTCAGTCATGTAAAGAACACCCCCTTCACCAGTGCAACATTCCCACCACCAATGTCCCAAATCTCCTTCCATCCCATCCCACCCCCACCTGTACTCCAGACAGGCTTTCCAGTTCCCTCATTCATTCACATGATTATGGTAGTTCTCTGTGTAGTTATTTCTTTTTTTTTTCAGGAAGCATCAACTTTATTCATGCCCTATCCACCACATGTGTGGCCTATATCATAACCTTTTAAGTATTCAGCCATTCTTAGCTAGCCCTGTGTCATATTTTTTTTTAAGAGTTTAATTTTTTTTTATTTAAACACCTTGATTACATACATGATTGTGTTTGGGTTTCAGTCATAAAAGGAACACCACCCATCACCAGTGCAACATTCCCATCACCCAAGTCCCAAATCTCCCTCCTCCCCACCCAACACCCGCCTGTACCCTAAACAGGCTCTACATTTCCCTCATACATTCTCAATAGTAGGACAGTTCAAAATGTAGTTATTTCTCTACCTAAACTCATCACTCTTTGTGGTGAGCTTCCTGAGGTGAGCTGGAACTTCCAGCTCTTTTCTCTTTTGTGTCTGAAATTTATTATTGCAAGAATGTCTTTCATTTTTCTTAAAACCCATAGATGAGTGAGACCATTCTGCGTTTTTCTCTCTCTCTCTCTGACTTATTTCACTCAGCATAATAGATTCTGTGTACATCCATGTATAGGAAAATTTCATGACTTCATCCCTCCTGACAGCTGCATAATATTCCATTGTGTATATGTACCACAGTTTCTTTATCCATTTGTCTGTTGAAGGGCATCTTGGTTGTTTCCAGAGTCTTGCTATGGTAAATAGTGCTGCAATGAATATAGGTGTAAGGAAGGGATTTTTGTATTGTATTTTTGTGTTCTTAGGGTATATTCCTAGGAGTGGTATAGCTGGATCGTATGGGAGCTCGATTTCCAATTTTTGGAGGAATCTCCATATTGCTTACCATAAAGGTTGAACTAGACGGCATTCCCACCAGCAGTGGATAAGGGTTCCTTTCTCTACACATCCCCGCCAGCACTGTTTGTTCTCATTCTTTGTGATGTGTGCCATTCTCTGTGGTGTGAGGTGGTATCTCATTGTTGTTTTGATTTGCATCTCTCTGATGATTAGTGATGTAGAGCATTTCTTCATGTGTCTTTAGGCCATTTGTATTTCTTCTTTGTCAAAGTGTCTGTTCATTTCTTCTCCCCATTTTTTGATGGGATTAGATGTTTTTTTCTTGTAAATTTCTGTCAGTGCCTTGTATATTTTGGAGATTAGCCCTTTGTCTGATGGGTATTGGGTGAATAGATTCTCCCACTCAGTGGGTGGCTCTTGTATCCTGGGCACTATTTCCTTTGAGGTGCAGAAGCTTCTCAACTTAATATATTCCCATCTGTTAATCTCTGTTTTCACTTGCTTGGAGAGTGCAGTTTCCTCCTTGAAGATGCCTGAAGTCTCAATGTCCTGGAGAGTTTTGCCTATGTGTTGTTCTATATATCTTATGGTTTGAGGTCGGATATCGAGGTCTTTAATCCATTTGAATTTTACTTTCGTACATGATGTTAGCTGGGGGTCTAAGTTCAATTTTTTGCAAGTGGCTAGCCAGTTGTGCCAACACCACTTGTTGAAGAGGCTTTCCTTGCTCCATTTAGGATTTCCTGCTCCTTTATCAAAAATTAGGTGATTGTATGTCTGGGGAACATTTTCTGAGTATTCAAGCCTACTCCACTGATCTGAGGGTCTGTCCTTATTCCAATACCATGCTGTTTTGATAACTATTGCTTTGTAGTAAAGTTTAAAGTTGGGGAAAGTAATTCCTCCCATATTCTTTTTCCCAATGATTGCTTGAGCTATTCTAGGGTGTTTATTGTTCCAAACAAATTTCAAAAGTGCCTGATCTACCTCTTTGAAGAATGTCATAGGTATCTTTAGAGGGATAGCGTTGAATCTGTATAACGCCTTGGGGAGTATTGCAATTTTGATGATGTTAATCCTGCCTATCCATGAGCAGGATATGTGTTTCCATTTCCGCGTGTCCTCTCTTATTTCTTGGAGCAGAGTTTTATAGTTTTCTTTGTATAGGTCTTTCACATTTTTAGTCAAGTTGATTCCAAGATATTTGAGTTTGTGTGGCACTATTGTGAATGGGGTTGTTTTCTTAATGTCTATTTCTTCCTTATTACTATTGGTGTATAGAAAGGCCATTGATTTTTGTGTGTTAATTTTGTAGCCTGCCACCTTGCTATATGAGTCTATTGTTTCTAGAAGCTTTTTGGTAGAGTCTTTAGGGTTTTCTAAGTAGAGCATCATGTCATCTGCAAACAGTGAGAGCTTGACTTCTTTCTTTCCTATCTGGATTTCCTTGATATCTTTTTCTTGCCTAATCGCTATAGCAAGTACTTCCAGTGCTATGTTGAATAGGAGTGGTGAGAGAGGACAGCCTTGTCTTGTGCCAGAATTTAGAGGGAAGGCTTTTAGTTTTTCTCCATTGAGGATAATATTTGCCACTGGCTTGTGGTAGATGGCCTTAACTATATTGAGAAAGGTTCCTTCCATTCCCATCTTGCTGAGAGTTTTGATCAAGAATGGGTGTTGGACCTTGTCAAATGCTTTCTCTGCATCTATTGATATAATCATGTGGTTTTTATTTTTCTTGTTGTTGATGTTGTGTATTATGTTGATAGACTTACGGATGTTAAACCATCCTTGCATTCTTGGGATGAAACCTACTTGATCGTAGTGGATGATCTTCTTAATGAGGCATTGAATCCTATTTGCCAGGATTTTGTTGAGGATCTTTGCATCTGCATTCATCAGCGATATTGGTCTGTAATTTTCTTTTTTCGTAGCATCTCTGTCTGGTTTAGGTATCAAGGTGATGTTGGCTTCATAAAAGCTATTTGGGAGTGTTTCCACTTGTTCAATTTCATGAAAGAGTCTTGCCAAGATTGGTAGTAGTTCCTCTTGGAAAGTTTGATAAAATTCATTAGTGAATCCATCTGGGCCTGGGCTTTTGTTTTTGGGCAGACTTTTGATTACCATTTTTATTTCATCAATGGTGATGGGGGTGTTTAGATATGCTACATCCTCTTCTTTCAACCGTGGAAGATTATAAGAGTCCAAGAATTTATCCATTTCTTCCAGGTTCTCATTTTTAGTGGCATAGAGTTTCTCAAAGTAGTTTCTGATTACCCTTTGAATCTCTGTCATATCAGTAGTGATCTCTCCTTTTTCATTCCTAATACGAGTTATCAAGTTTCTCTCTCTCTCTTTCTTTGTTAGGTTTGCCAGTGGTCTATCAATCTTGTTTATTTTTTCGAAGAACCAACTTCTGCTTTCGTTGATCTTTCGGATTGTTTTTTGAGTTTCCACTTCGTTGATTTCTGCTCTCAGCTTTGTTATTTCCTTCTGTCTTCCTATTTTTGGGTCCTTTTGTTGAGTACTTTCTAGTTCTATTAGCTGTGTCATTAAGCTACTCAGGTAAGCTCCTTCTTCCTTCCTGATGTGTGCTTGCAAAGCTATAAATTTTCCTCTCAGTACTGCTTTTGCTGTGTCCCATAAGTTCTGATAGTTTGTGTCTTTATTGTCATTTGTTTCCAGGAACCTTTTGATTTCCTTCTTGATTTCATCTCGGACCCACTGGTTATTGAGTATGAGGCTGTTTAACTTCCAGGTGTTAAAGTTTTTCTTCTGAGTCCCTTTGGAATTTACAAATAATTTCAGAACCTTGTGGTCAGCGAAGGTAGTCTGCAAAATTTCTATCCTCTTGATCTTATGGAGGTATGTTTTATGTGCCAGCATGTAGTCTATCCTGGAGAATGTCCCATGTACATTGGAGAAGAATGTGTATCCATGTTTCTGGGGATGGAGTGTCCTATATATATCCACTAGGCCTCTTTCTTCCATTTCTCTCCTCAGGTCTAGTATATTCTTGTTGGGTTTCAGTCTGGTTGACCTATCCAGTGTTGAAAAAGCAGTGTTGAGGTCCCCCACAATTATTGTGTTGTTATTGATATTGTTTTTCAGATTTGTCAACAGTAGTTTTAAATATTTTGTTGGCCCCTCATTTGGTGCATATATGTTTAGGAGAGTTATTTCTTCCTGCTCTACATACCCCTTGATTAATATAAAATATCCATCTTTGTCCCTTACAACCTTCCTGAGTATAAAGTTTGCATTATCTGATATTAGTATGGCCACTCCAGCTTTTTTATGGGTGTTGTTTGCTTGGATAACTTTTCTCCAGCCTTTTATTTTGAGTCTATGTTTGTTCTGACTATTCAGGTGCGTTTCTTGTAGGCAGCAGAAGGTTGGATTGAGTTTTTTGATCCATTTAGCCACTCTGTGTCTCTTAACTGGTGCATTTAGTTCATTGACGTTGAGAGAAAGAATTGTCCTGGGATTTAATGCCATCTTTATATCGAAATTTGGTGTGTCTTTTGGTCAGTCTTGTCTTAGATTAGGTCTTTCAGTTTTTCTCTTAAGACTGGTTTTGTGTCTGTGAAGTTTCTGAGCTTTTTTTTGTCTGTGAAACCATGTATTCTTCCGTCAAACCGGAAAGTGAGTTTTGCTGGGTACAGTATTCTAGGTGAAGCATTCATTTCATTCAGTCTTGTCACAATATCCCACCACTGCTTTCTGGCATTTAGTGTTTCTGGTGACAGGTCTGCTGTAAATCTCAAGGATGCTTGCTTGAATGTAATTTCCCCTTTTGATCTTGCTGTTTTCAGAATTCTGTCTCTATCTGTGGGATTTGTCATTGTGACTAGGATGTGTCTTGGGGTGGTTTTTCTTGGGTCTCTTTTGGTTGGTACTCTTCGAGTATGCAGGATTTGATCACATATATTCTTTAGCTCTGGGAGTTTCTCTTTAATGATGTTCTTGACCGTTGATTCTTCCTGGAAATTTTCTTCCTGGGTCTCTGTAACTCCAATGATTCTTAAGTTGTTTCTGTTGATCTTATCATAGACCTCTATTTTCATCTGTTCCCATTCTTTGACTAATTTTTCCATTGTCTGTTCATTTGTTTTAAGTTTTTTTTCCAATCTCTCCTGTTGTATGGAATTGTTATGTATCTCATCTTCCACAGCACCAAGTCTATTCTCAGCTTCTGATACCCTGTCCCAGAGCTTATCCATTTTGTCATTCACTTCGTTTACTGATTTTTTCAGGCCTGTTATTTGACATGTTATTTCATTTTGGAGTTTTGTGATTTCTGTCTTCATATTTTCTTGATTCTTATTAGTGTTCTGTTCTATTCTATTCATGGTTTCTTTGAGTTCTTTGAGTATATTCCATATTGCTACTCTAAAGTCCTTATCTGAGAGATTGATTAGTTGGTTGGTCGTTAACTGGTCATCAGAATTGTCATCTTCATTCTCTATGTCTGATGCTGGCCTGCGTTGTTTCCCCATTGTCACACTTGTATTGTGGGTTTTTCTATGTGTTGTGGTGGTATTCATTGGTTATATGATGCAGGCAACGCACTTCTCTGGCTCCGCCCTTTCTGGATGGGCCGACTTGCCTCCAAGGTAGGGGAGTCCTCCGTGGATGAAGCCTCACACAGGATCAAATCTTAGGCCCAAGCACGCAGCAGAGAAGACAGTCTGGAGAGAAATTCTTGCTTCTGTGATCCAGCACAGTTCTTAGTGTGGTTTTTTTCTTCTTGTGATGGTGTTCTTTTTTAGAAAGAGCGCACGGCTGTGTAGCGAAGTGGAGCTAAGTGCCTTCTGGAGCCTCTTTTCAGCCCACTCTCAGGAGGTTCACGCAACAGGATAGCAGAGAGACACACACAGGCAGCCCTCACAGTTTTTCACAGTCGGGCCCCACTGGTCAGGCGTAGTTTTCACTTGCTCGCTGGGCAGCTTCAGAATTCTGTATTTTTGGGGTTCACTTCCCAGGAGTCTGAGGAGAGTCACTGGCTCACTGGGTAGCTTCCGAATGTAGTTTCTTTGGGGTTCGCTTCCCAGGGCTCTGAGGAGAGCTTCCAGAGTTCAGGAAAGACAGAGAAGGGTAGGACAGGGCTCCCTTCCGGTGCTCAGTTTCCTCAGAAGAAGCACAGCCGAGTGGAGACTCTGCAGGTAGAGCAATCAGCACTCTGCCTGGAAACCCCCACATCCAGCCATTTCTTACTCACTCACTGGCTTGCTGGGTAGCTCCCGAATGCAGTTTCTTTGGGGTTCGCTTCCCAGGGCTCTGAGGAGAGCTTCCAGAGTTCAGGAAAGACAGAGAAGAGTAGGACAGGGCTCCCTTCAGGTGCTCAGTTTCTGGTTCGCTGGGTAGCTTCCAAATGTAGTTTCTTTGGGTTCGCTTCCCAGGGCTCTGAGGAGAGCTTCCAGAGTTCAGGAAAGACAGAGAAGGGTAGGACAGGGCTCCCTTCCGGTGCTCAGTTCCTCAGAAGAAGCACAGCCCGGTGGAGACTTTGCAGGTAGAGCAATCAGCACTCTGCCTGGAAACCCCCACATGCAGCCATTTCTCACTCACTCACTGGCTCGCTGGGTAGCTTCCGAATGTAGTTTCTTTGGGGTTCGCTTCCCAGGGCTCTGAGGAGAGCTTCCAGAGTTCAGAAAAGACAGAGAAGGGTAGGACAGGGCTCCCTTCCGGTGCTCAGTTCCTCAGAAGAAGCACAGCCCGGTGGAGACTTTGCAGGTAGAGCAATCAGCACTCTGCCTGGAAACCCCCACATGCAGCCATTTCTCACTCACTCACTGGCTCGCTGGGTAGCTTCCGAATGTAGTTTCTTTGGGGTTCGCTTCCCAGGGTTCTGAGGAGAGCTTCCAGAGTTCAGGAAAGACAGAGAAGGGTAGGACAGGGCTCCCTTCCGGTGCTCAGTTCCTCAGAAGAAGTACAGCCCGGTGGAGACTTTGCAGGTAGAGCAATCAGCACTCTGCCTGGAAACCCCCACATCCAGCCATTTCTCACTCACTCACTGGCTCGCTGGGTAGCTTCCGAATGTAGTTTCTTTGGGGTTCGCTTCCCAGGGCTCTGAGGAGAGCTTCCAGAGTTCAGGAAAGACAGAGAAGGGTAGGACAGGGCTCCCTTCCGGTGCTCAGTTCCTCAGAAGAAGCACAGCCCGGTGGAGACTTTGCAGGTAGAGCAATCAGCACTCTGCCTGGAAACCCCACATGCAGCCATTTCTCACTCACTCACTGGCTCGCTGGGTAGCTTCCGAATGTAGTTTCTTTGGGGTTCGCTTCCCAGGGTTCTGAGGAGAGCTTCCAGAGTTCAGGAAAGACAGAGAAGGGTAGGACAGGGCTCCCTTCCGGTGCTCAGTTCCTCAGAAGAAGCACAGCCCGGTGGAGACTTTGCAGGTAGAGCAATCAGCACTCTGCCTGGAAACCCCCACATGCAGCCATTTCTCACTCACTCACTGGCTCGCTGGGTAGCTTCCGAATGTAGTTTCTTTGGGGTTCGCTTCCCAGGGCTCTGAGGAGAGCTTCCAGAGTTCAGAAAAGACAGAGAAGGGTAGGACAGGGCTCCCTTCCGGTGCTCAGTTCCTCAGAAGAAGCACAGCCCGGTGGAGACTTTGCAGGTAGAGCAATCAGCACTCTGCCTGGAAACCCCCACATGCAGCCATTTCTCACTCACTCACTGGCTCGCTGGGTAGCTTCCGAATGTAGTTTCTTTGGGGTTCGCTTCCCAGGGTTCTGAGGAGAGCTTCCAGAGTTCAGGAAAGACAGAGAAGGGTAGGACAGGGCTCCCTTCCGGTGCTCAGTTCCTCAGAAGAAGTACAGCCCGGTGGAGACTTTGCAGGTAGAGCAATCAGCACTCTGCCTGGAAACCCCACATCCAGCCATTTCTCACTCACTCACTGGCTCGCTGGGTAGCTTCCGAATGTAGTTTCTTTGGGGTTCGCTTCCCAGGGCTCTGAGGAGAGCTTCCAGAGTTCAGGAAAGACAGAGAAGGGTAGGACAGGGCTCCCTTCCGGTGCTCAGTTCCTCAGAAGAAGCACAGCCCGGTGGAGACTTTGCAGGTAGAGCAATCAGCACTCTGCCTGGAAACCCCCACATGCAGCCATTTCTCACTCACTCACTGGCTCGCTGGGTAGCTTCCGAATGTAGTTTCTTTGGGGTTCGCTTCCCAGGGTTCTGAGGAGAGCTTCCAGAGTTCAGGAAAGACAGAGAAGGGTAGGACAGGGCTCCCTTCCGGTGCTCAGTTCCTCAGAAGAAGCACAGCCCGGTGGAGACTTTGCAGGTAGAGCAATCAGCACTCTGCCTGGAAACCCCCACATCCAGCCATTTCTCACTCACTCACTGGCTCGCTGGGTAGCTTCCGAATGTAGTTTCTTTGGGGTTCGCTTCCCAGGGCTCTGAGGAGAGCTTCCAGAGTTCAGGAAAGACAGAGAAGGGTAGGCTAGCCCTGTGTCTTAATTCCTTTCAGCCATCTTCCCTTTGACCTCCACTGGCAAAAGACCAAACGGGGCTGTGTAGTTATTTCTATAACTGCACTCACCACTCTTTGTGGTGAGCTTCATGAAGTGAGCTGGAAGTTCCAGCCCTCCTCTCATTGTCTGTAAGGATTGTTGCAAAAATGACTTTTATTTTTCTTAAAAACCCATAGATGAGTGAGACTATTCTGCGTCTCTCTCTCCCTCTGACTTATTTCACTCAGAATGATAGATTCCATGTACATCCATGTATAGGAAAATTTCTCTCTCCTGACGGCTGCATAATATTCCATTGTGTATATATACTACAGTTTCTTTAGTCATTCGTCTGTTGAAGGGCATCTTGGTTGTTTCCAGAACCTGGCTATTGTGAATTGTGCTGCAATAAATATAGGTGTGAGGAAGGGTTTTTTGTATTGTATTCTTGTGTTCCTAGGGTATATTCCTAGGAGTGGAATATCTGGGTCAAATGGGAGCTCAATTTTCAGATTTTGGAGGAATCCCCATATCGCTTTTCATAGAGGTTGGACTAGACAGCATTCCCACCAGCAGTGGATAAGTGTTCCTTTCTCTCCACATCCCCACCAGCACTGATTGTTCTCATTCTTTGTGATGTATGCCAATCTCTGTGGTACTTTTTCTTTTGTTATCTCATTTATTTATGTTTTTGGGCCACACCCAGATGTGCTCAAGAATCACTCCTAGGCTGTCAGATGTGGTGCCAGATATTAAACTCATGTTATCTGAATGCAAGGTAAATGCCCTATCTTCAATAGTATCTCTCTGTCACACTTTTTCACTTTTATAGATGACAATTGTTTCTCTTTAGGGTGCTTTTCCCAGAAATAAATGTACTTTGGGGGGCCAAAGTGGTGGCACATCTGTAAGGCTGTGACCTAGAATGAACTGCGGTTCAATCCCCAGCATCCTATATGGTTCCCCAAAGCCAGGGGAAATTTCTAAGAACGTAGCCAGGAGTAACCCCTGAGCATCAAAGGGTGTAGCCAAAAAAAAAAAAAGAAAAGAAAAGAAAAGAAAGAAATGTACATTTTGATCAATTTTTAAGTAATAATTTAAACTTCAACTAATTTTATTCACCAATTTTTACTTTAAATTTATTTAGATATACCAAAGTAGTCAGCTAAAAAAAAGAAAAAAGAAAAGTAGATTTGGGATGGAACAATAGCGCAGTGGTAGGACATTTGCCTTGCATGTGGCTAATCCAGATAGACCTGGGTTTAATCAGTAGCATCCCATGTGGTCCCCCAATTTTGCCAAGAATGATTTCTGAGTGAAGAACCAGGAGTAATCCCTGAGTGCCACCTGGTATGTCCTTAAAAAACCAGATTTACAGCAGATTTTTCACTAGCAGCCCTCAAAGCCAAAGACAGTGTGGTGAGATATAGTGAAAAACTCAATGAAAGGAATGATTTGAAAAGAATACTTCACCCATCAAGATTTATATTCAGGTTTAAAGAAAGGATATATGAATTTACAGTTAAACAACAGCTCAGAAATTTTACAGACTCAAAATCAGCCTTAAAAGAAGAACTGAGGGGCTGGAGAGTTAGCATGGAGGTAAGGAGTTTGCCTTTCATGCAGAAGGACGGTGATTCAAATTCCAGCATCCCATATGGTCCACTGTGCCTACCAGGGGCGATTTCTGAGCATGGAGCCAGGAGTAACCCCTGAGAGCTGCAAGGTGTGACCCAAAAACCAAAAAATAAAAAATAGAAGAACTGAAACGTCTACTTTAAGACAAGGCAAATTTAACAAGCACACTAAACTCCTACAAAAAGACACTAAATATTAAGACAATCATCTCTCTCAATATCACTGGACTAAAAGTACCAGTTAAAAGACACAGAGTGGAAAATGGGTCAAAAATTGAATCCAGCATTTTGTTGCACACAAGAAATAACTGAATAGTCAGAGCAAACATAGACTTAAAGTCAAAGGTTGAAGGAGAATCATTTAAGCAAACATCTCCATTAAAAAGGCTGTGTTCACTATAGTAATATCAGATGACACAAACTTTAAACATAAAAAGATTATAAGGGACAAAGATGGACATTTCTTAAAAGTAACAAATCATACTTCTAAATATGCCTCTTGAGGAACAGCAAAATATTTACAACAATTGCTGATAGGTTTGAAGTAAGGCATTAATAGCAATCAAAAATCAATAGTGGGAGACATCAATACCTCCCTGAAGCCACTGATAGGTCAAACAGGCTAAAACCTAAAAAAATACATACTGGCTCTAAAGGAAGAAATGGAAGAGAGTAGCGTAGTAGACAGATATAGGGATCTCCATCTTCTGAAAACTGGATAAACATTCTTCTCCTGTGCACATAAGAGTTTCTCTAAGATAGACCAATACATATATCTATAAAATCAAGAGGATAGGAATTATATCAAGTACCTTCTCAGATCACCATGCACTGAAATTAGAAGTGAATTACAAATAGACCCAAAGAAAAACTTTAACACCTGAAAATTAAACACTCACTATTGAACAACCAATCAGTCATAGACAAAATCAAGGAGGAAATCAAAAGATTCATGGAAACAAATGAGAATTATCAGAATTTGTGGGACACAGAAAAAGTGCTACTAAGAGGAAAATGTATAAGCATTTGTCAGGAAGGAATTAGTGCACACAAAAATAATGTAATAGCACAGCTTAAAAATAATTGGAAAGTGGTCAACAAAATGAAACAAATATACAAATATGGGAAGAAATAATAAAGTTTACAGCAGAAAATAAATGTTTGGAAATTTAAAAAACATCCAAAAGAGCAATGAAAGCAAGAGTTGGTTCTTTGGAAAAAATAAACAAGATCAATAAACTACATTAGGACGACTCAAAAGAAAGGGACAGAGAGAAACTTGAGAGGGGCTGGAGATATGGCACAGTGGTAGGGCATTTGCTTTGCAGGTGGCCAACTCAAGAGGGACGGTGATTCAATTCCTAGCATCCCATGTGGTCCCCTGAGCCTGCCAGGGGCGATTTCTGAGCACAGAGCAAGGAGTAACCCCTGAGTGCCACCGGTGTGACCCCAAAAAAAGCACCAAACAAACAAAATAAACTGAATTAGAAACAAAATGGGGGAGGTTACTACAAAAATTGCAGACTTTTGCATAGAAATCAGAGATTACTTTGAGAAACTCTATGCCACAAAACAAGAGAACTTGGAAGAAATGGATAAATTCTTGAACTCCTATAAACTCCCAAGTTTGAATCTTAATGATCTGGAATATTTGAACATAACTATCGCTATTGAGGAATTGAAATTGTCATCAAAAGTCTTCTCCAAAACAAAACCCTGATGGATTCAATAGCGAATTATTTCAAACCTATAAGGAGGACTTGCTCCCAATCCTTTTCAGGTTCTTTCAGGAAATTGAAGAAACAGAAAGACTCTCAAATAGTTTTAATGTAGCTAAATCACCCTGATACCAAGATCAGAGAGAGATGTCACAAAAAAGAGAATTACAGACCAATATTTTTGATGAACACAGATGTAAAGAGTCACAACAAAATTCTAGCAAATAGGATCCAATATCTCATCAAGAAGGTTATACATCATGACCAAGTAGGATTTATTCCAGTATTGCAAGGATGGTTTATCATATTCAAGTCAATTACCATGACAAACCATGTCAACAAAAGGAAAATTATTTAATCATATCAGTAGATAGAAAGCATTTGATAAAGTTCAACACCCTTTCATGATAAAAACTCTCAACAAGTAGGAATGGAAATAACTTTTCTCAACATCTTCAAGGAAATTTACCTCAAACCAATGGCAAATATCAAACTCAGTGGGGATAAAAAAATTCTTTTTTCTACAATTTGGCATAAGAAAAGGTTGCCCCATCTCCCCACTTCTATTCAACATAGTACTGGACATACTTGCTATAGCAATCAAGCAAGAAAAAGTTATAAAGAGCATCCAGATAGGAAAGGAAGATGTCAACTCTCACTGTGTTCAGATGGTATTTATTTAGAAAATACAAAAAGAAACACACAAACCTCTAAACACAATAGAATTGTACAGTAAAGTGGCAGTCTACAAAGTTAGCATGAAAAAATCCAGTCTTACATACATTTATGTATACAAATATATACATTCTTATGTACATTTATATGCATACATATGCATTATTTTATACAAATAAGGATAGAGAAGAATTATATATTTAAAATATTTAATTAAAGGGTCCAGGGTGGTAGCACAGTGGTTGGGTGTTTGCCTTGCATGCAGCTGACCCAAGATGGACACAGGTTCAATTCCTGGTATCCCATGTGGTCCCCTGAGCCAGGAGCAATTTCTGAGTGCAGAACCAGGAGTACCCCTGAGTGACACCAGGTTTGGCTCAAAAATACCTAAAAAATGTTCAATTAAATATAGTGCCACAAAACTTCAAGTACCATGGGGTTTATTAAACCAAAGAGGTGAAAAACCTGTATAAAGAAAACTACATAAATAGGACAGAAAAAAAGGGAGGACACAAGGAAATGGAGACATATACACTATTCATGAATTGGGAGGATTAGCATCATTAACATGATAATACTTCTCAAAGCATTGTACAGATTTAATGCAATTCTTCTAAGGATATCCATGACATTTTTCAAAGAAGTAAGTTAAACACTCCTAAAATCCATTTGGAAAAATAAGTGCCCAGGAATAGTTAAAACAATCCTTAGGAAAGAGAACATGGGAGGCATCACTTTACCAACTTTATATTGTACTGCAAAGCATATGTCATTAAAATGGCATGGTGACAAAGGGTGGAGCCAGCTGAATTGTGTTGGGTCTTTGAAGCTCAACAGATCTCTCTGGATTTGCTTCTCTGCCTGCTCTGGCCTAAGATTTGATCCTGTGTAGCTTCTTCCACCCCAAGGGCTCCCCTTCCTTGGAGGTGAGTCAACCTGCACACAGAGGGTGGAGACAGAGGCAGCCACACACATCATTTAGCTAATGAATACCACCACAACATGTAGAAAAACCCACAATACAAGCATCACAATGGAGAAACAATGCAGGCCAGCACCAGGCATAGAGAATAAAGATGACAACTCTGATGACCAGAAAACAGCCAACCATCTAGTTAGCCTTTCAGATATGAAGTTTAGAGAAGAAATATGGAGGATGTTCAGAGAACTCAAAGAAAGCATAGATCGAGTTGAACAGAACACTAATAAGAACCAAGAAAATATAAAGACAGAAATCAGAAAACTCCAAACTGAAATAACAGGTCAATAAAGTCACAAACTATCAGAACCTATGGGGCACAGCAAAAGCAGTACTGAGAGGAAAATTTATAGCTTAGCAAGCACACTTCAGGGAGGAAGAAGGGGCATATCCAAATAGCTTAATGACACAGCTCTTAGAATTAGAAAATGTTCAACAAAAGGAACCAAAAATAGGGAGACAGAAGGAAATAACAAAGCTGAGAGCAGAAATCAATGAAGTGGAAACCCAAAATACAATTCGAAAGATCAGACAATAGTGCAAACCACAATGTAAGAAAGGAAATAGTGTCTCTGTGTGTTTGTGGGTGTGTGTGTATGTGTGTGTGTGTGTGTGAGAGAGAGAGAGAGAGGAGAGAGAGAAAGAGAGAGAGAGAGAGAGAGAGAAGGAGAATGCTTTTTCCATAGACAGGCAGCGGGTAGGAGGAAAATGGGGGACATTGGTGGTGGGACAGTTGCACTGTGGTGTGATGTGTGGTGAAGGATTGTGTGGTGAAGGATATTGTGCCTGCCATGACTGAAACCCAACTATGAACATATTTGTAACCATGGTGCTTAAGTAAAGAAATTATTATTAAAAATGAAAAACACAAGATATATTTAAAATACCAAATTATATATTTAAATGGAGACATAATTGCATAAAATATAAAGAAACTTGTATTCAATAGACAGAAATTGTCCAACTGAATTCAAAAATAGGTAAAGGTTTGATATTTATATGAAGTATGACTTGAGATTTAAAGGCAAAAAAATTGTAAAAAAGAGAGGTAGAGATGGATTAATTAAGAAGCTATGGGAGTGACAGAGAGATAGGACTGCAAGTAAGAAACTTTATTTGTATGCAGCTAACCCCAATTAGGTCTTGGCCCTACATATGACCCCCCCTGAGCACCATCAGGATATGCCCCACTACTGATAAAAAGAAGAGGAAGATGAAAGCATGAAATGAGAAGACATCAACAATGAATATTCTTTTGTGACAAGAACCCTTGGCCTCTTGACAGAACTTCCAGACATGTAGAATAAACTATGAATAGCTTGAAAAAATCCACAGGCATAATGTTAAAGATAGGATAAATCTGTGCAACAATTTACCATCTTGATCTTATTTTTATTTATATCCATCAACTGTAAAACAAAAATAAATTTCCAGTGCTTGTGGACCATAGCTCAAATTTAACCATATGCTGGAATTTATTATTTGACTACAACTCAATAAATTCAACTGAATTAAATTTTTAGTGTGTTCTCAGACCAAATTGGAATTAAATTATAAATCAATAATAAGAAGTCCTTGAAAAAAACTGAAAAATATGTCTCTCGGGTCCCACACTTCTGTAGTCACAAGTTAAAGAAATAAAAATAGACTTTAAAATTATTTTGAACTACATAGTCACAAAAATACAACACATCAACATCTGTAGATGTAACTCATGATATATTTTTATCACTCAGCCTTCAACTCAAGATATTAGCAACCAAGTAAAATCAAATGAAGTAGGCAAGCAGGTAATTACAAATACACCCAAAATTCAACAAAATGGTGTGTAAACCAGTAAGAGAAAAATCATCAAAGAAATCAATGGAACTTTGAGCAGATTAGTGAAACTGATGATCTGTGAAAACTGTTCATGAATGAAGACAAATGCAAATATTCCATTTGAGGGTTGATAGAGGCAAAGACTGTAAGAAGAAAGGAAATGGCAAAGGCTGTCAGCACTGGTTTAATATTAAACTGCTTATGGGAGAAAGTCATAACTTTTTCCTGAGTTCATTAACCCCAGTCTGGAGAAACCTCTACTACAGCCCCATAAAAAAGTTGGGGTTTGACTGCTGTGGGGAATAAAGGAAGATGAGACCACTGCCTAAAATTCTCGATCCGTATCATTTCCGCTGGAAGGAAAAGCTGCTTAGAATGTGTCTAGATGATTTCCAGTGCAGATATAGTCTACATTTCACAAACCTCCCTGAAGCTTTCTGGCGCGCGCGTGTGTGTGTGTGTGTGTGTGTGTGTGTGTGTGTGTTGTGCATGTGTGCTCGTTTACAAGTTTTAATTTTTTTGTTTATGCAAGATGTTTTAAGCAACTTTTAATAAGGCCTTTAAACATCTTTTCTGAAATACATGTCTCCTTAGTAATTGGAAAGAAACCATTATTTTTTTAACTACATTTCAAGTTCAGAGCTAGATAATGAAGTTAAACTGGTACATTCTTCCTTTAAGATTCCTAAGTAGATGACTTTTTAAAATCTGAGTCTCAATTAAAATTTCTCATATGATCTTTGAGTTAAAAAGCTGCTGAGTTCCCGATTCCAAGTCATGCCATACAATTAAAATAATTGCAACGACCTTGGTGGGTTACATTAAAGAGCCTCACAGTTCATTTTCCTTTCATGAAATACTCACTAGTTGTTAGAAGCATTTCAAAATCATGAGTATGAGATGCTTAGGTTAATAGATGGCTTTGTTTTTTTAATGAAATGAATAAGTCAAATAGTGTCCAGAAGGAAAGAGGATAGCAGGTAAGTTTTCCATTTGTGTAGATCCAGTTCTCAAGAAATTTTCTGGGGACCAGGATTGGTACATGTCTAACAGGGATAATGACTCATGGTACTCAAAAGCCATAGAATAAAGTTTTTCTGGTCTCTGAGTACTACCAGTTAAGGCTCTTATTTAAAAAAAAAGTAATAAAAGGTTTCTGGTTGCACCACTAGGTGCAAAATTTAGCAGCCCTGAGGTAGAATCCAAATATTTAGACACCAAAGCAGGTGAAATAGCTTCAGTGGACACATATCTACTTGCCTATAAGTGAGAGGCTTTCATAACTAGTGTCACTGTGTTTTGTTTGCTATTTGAAAGTTGTTATACAGCTGAGAGAATTCTAGAGTCAGTCCTGTGTTGTGGGTGTAGGGAGCAGGGTATGGATATGGGGCAGTCATGCAGTCTACAGAACCAGATTTTCATTATTTTCAATATTTACTCCCAAGTGTTGGCTGTAGTGAGGGGTGGATCAGGTCTGAAAAAAAATTTTGACCATTGGACACATAATAGCCAACAAGGCCTTTCACTCTGAGTATAAGATAGCTGGACTAGGTACTCAGAATGGGGTAGACTTCTTGTCCAAGAAAGCATGGAACTGCCGGCTTTTCCCCAAGCAAATGCATGGTCAGGTCTGATTCTTGGGAGAAAGGATGATGTGCCAGGGAAAGTCTTGATATTTGTCTAAGTGCAGACTATAATTGAAGTCCTGTGAAAAAATAAAATGTCCATGAAAGAAATGAATAAGTAATGAGAGTTCTTTGCAATGGCCTTCAAGGCCACCTAGACTTGAAGGCAAAGTATTCATATTTAATGTGAACAATAACTGTCCAAATATTCTACTACTTCCAAGGACTTGACAAAAAAGACACTCATATTTGGGTAAACTTGGCTGGACCCTTGTCTGGCTCTTACAATCAGTCCCTTGGGATTCCAATAAAGGGATCTCCAAGGCACAGAGGCAGCCTTCCATCTTCAGGATATGGAGAGATGAGCAAACTAAACTGTTTGTGCACAGATAAGTGTTTTTCTTTTCTCTCTCAAGTTACTGTTGAGTTCCAGACAATGATTTTTCCATGGTATGTGCATGAGGAAATCATGACCACAGGATTTTCTCCAATATTCTGAGTTTCAGGAATGAAAGAGGGCACAGGTTGTCCAGCCTTTGTCTGTCCTGGTGTTTCCATTACTGTTTTGGGGTTTTTGGCACATGGTTGGTGCATAATAAATATTAATTGAACTACACCATGAGAATTAAGTCCTGGGCAGCGTTTTGCTTTCTTTTTTATAAGTACCAACAATTGCAAAGTAATTGAGCGTCATTTACTTGGAAAGTCTAGAATCTAAATATGGTCCCTCCATCATTCATAGCTGATCCTCATCAATCATAAGCATAAGCAAAGCATAAGCTTTGGGGAAAGGTGAGCAGAGGCCCATTCTAAAGTGCAAGGAAGACCTTGATGAAGATATTCAGGAAGGCCCAGGTGAAAGAGTTGCTACTGTGTCCAGAAGGCCAAGAGCAGTGCAATTGACTCACTTCAACGTGTATCCTTGCTTGCAGCTTTGTAGCCAGTAGTGGGGGAGAAATTGGAGCAGTTTCCCATGGACAGCAAAGCTGTTTTGGGAGTTTAGAAGAAGGGCATCTTCAGGTCGGCGAGGTGTAGCTAGAAGTAAGGTGTCTGCCTCGCCTGCGCTAGCCAAGGAAGGACCTCGGCTCGATCCCCCGGAGTCCTATATGGTCCCCCAAGCCAGGGGCAATTTCTGACCGCTTAGCCAGGAGTAACCCCTGAGCATCAAACGGGTGTGGCCCGAAAATAAAAAAAAATTAAAAATTAAAAAAAGAAGGGCATCTTCCATCTCAACCACACAGTAGATTGGTGCCTGATGCACGTGTCTTTTGGCTCCTGCAGACATTGGAATCTCCATCCAATGGCTGAAGACCAACGGGAACCACGTGGGCCAGAAACCTTCAGCTGGGAAGGTAAAGCTGAGGTCTGCCCTGTGTAGCCAGTTTGAAATCTCTTCTCCAAAATAGACAATCTCGAGTCTAGATAAAATTACAAGGGAGACTCTCAAACTTTTCAAAGCACCCAGAATTAGGAGATTAGTCTGGAGGATGCCCCCAGTTGATCAGGAGACTGTGAAGTGTACCCCAACCCCCTTAGCCTGGTGACACATTCAGTGGGAAATTATCTAGAGAACTTCTAGAACATGGCTTTGGGTGTTAGGAGTATCACAAAAAGTATGCCAAAAAAAGCTGGCCACTTTTAAAGACAGTTTCATGGAAAGGAAGAGTGAAAGGCAAAACATGCTAAGTACGATTACAAGTGCTCTCGGGCTGGAAAGGCATCTCTGTTAACTTTCTGCAGGAGTGACAGACCTTTTCTTATGGGAAGGGAAGGAGGCCCAGCACAATCAGAGCCTCAAAGAACAGAACTATGACAGTTGCAGAACAGCTAACCCTGGCTGTCATCTGGAGGAGTTTCTACCATCCATGGCTATTCTGACCCTGGACTCCTTCATGGAACCCACTATGATGGTACTGTCTACATATCATCACTGTTCACTCACCATGAACAAACTCCAGATCACCATCATGAAGAGGGCTGCAGGCAGGCAGCTTCTTTTACGCACCAGACCTATGTTGGATCTAAAATGTTGAGCTTGGGGGACCAGGGAGTCCCAGAAGTAAGCATTGCAGTGGGGGGGGGGGGGGCTGTGCCTGTTGTGAGCAGATGACACTGTGATAAAATTGAGGTGAGCTTCTGATCCTTTCCGGCCATTCCGGAGCAGATCCTCATTTGGGGTTCTGTGGTTTTCTTCACAGGGGAACACGCTGCTCCTCCTCCACACAGACTGTGGATACATTGTGCTTTGTTGTCACCAGCAGGACATGTCACTTGGCTGGGCATTGGGTCCAGGAGTTTTCAATGCAGAAGGGGCAAGATGGAGCACCTTGTAAAAAGACAGACCAAGGTACATGTGTCCAATCTCCCTAATTGCACCCCAGCTTTAGTGAGTAGGTACCCACCAGCCCCGTGACATCTTCAGCTGATCTATTTTACACTCTGGTAAAACCCATCCATTTGAACCTAGTTAGCAAGAAAGCTGTCTGAGCTTTTAGTTTAGTTCTTGCCCTTTCTCCTAGAGTCAATAGGAATTTTTACAAGGAAAAATAAAGACAATTTTAGACAACAATGAAAGATGAGCTATCTCATTCATGGCAGTTACCTCAATAGAAAATTTCAAAGAACTCCAGACAAAAGGCCAGATATGGGGAAAGATGGTGGAAGATGCCAGCCCGAGTCCAGAGACTCAGAGAAGTAAGCACTGAAAGAGTAGGAGGGAGAGAAGAAAATTACAAGTCCCAGTTCTAAAAGCAGGTCCATCAGGGAGTGGGGTCAGATGATCTAAGGTTCATAAATTAGTGGAAAATATAGAAGTCTCAAGAACTTTACATTTAATAGGTCAAGAACATACTGGTATTCTCTAGGATGGCTTCAAAAATAAGTGCAAGGGAGGCCAGAGCAGTGGCACAGCGGCAGGGTCTTGCAAACAGCTGACCTACTACAGACAGCTGTTCTATCCCCCTGTATCCCATATGGTCCCCCAAGCCAGGAGCGATTTCTGAGCGCATAGCCAGGAGTAATCCCTAAGTGTCACCGGGTGTGGCCCCAAACTAAAAATAAATAAATAAATAAAAAGGAAAGAAAATTAAAAAAAAAAGTTCAGGATGGTCTCAAAACAGGGTTCCTGGTTTGAGACTATATATGGGATCTGGGGTCTGTGCATTTGGGGTCTGAAGTGAATCTTTGAAAATTTCCAATATAGTTTGTTGTTTTAACTCATTGAGTATTGATGAGTAATATCCCACAAGCTTCCATAAAATTTTTTATTTTACCTCTTATGGATTTAGAGATTTCTATCATATGGGTTGTCAAGGATTGAACCTTGTCAGCCCCTAGCAAGGCAAGTGCCCATCCCTCTTTACTATGTATGGCTGGAGCCCCAGTTGGCACATTTGTATGGTGATAGTTCCCTGATTTTTCTTGTCCCTTGTCATTTTCTCTTGCTGATTTTGTATTTGAAGTAGCAGGCACCTTGACTCTGTCTGTGCCTATTTTCTTCTTTTCTTTTCCAGGCAAACTTGTTCTATGCTATTCTTCCTTTTGTTGGGATAACATGTCTTCACTCTAAACAAAGATGGCTTTCTCTCTACCTATCAAAGACCCAAGTAGGTGGGAAAAGTGTCTAGATAGGGCTTTTGTTTTCACTCTCCCCACCCATGGGGGGTGGTCATAATTTCTCAATAAATATTTTTGTCTTGGCTGGCCTCTTCCTCTTGCCCCATGAGATGGAAGGTTTCAGGACCAAGTGTTTCACTGAAAAAAAAAAAAGGATGCAAGATAAGGTAAGTAGCAAACTAATAAATGGGGAACTTAAGTGATCAGAACCCCCAAAAAAGGAAAGGGAAGAGGCAGGAATGCAGGGCAGACAGAACCAAGCAAGGGTAGGTGTTACTTGGAAATCAATTGTAATTGTACAATCATAGAAAATTGTACATTTTCTTCAAGTAAACCAAATTCTACAAAAACAAGAAAGCTTATCTGTATACCAATGTGGGAAACATATTTAAAAGTCTGAGCACAAAATGGCTGTCAGGTAGTGGGGATTTTATGGAGGGTCTGTAGTGCTTTTCGTGTGGCAATGTTCTTCTTGATATATTTTTTGGTTTCACAAATGTTTACCTTGTAACAATGTATGCTGCCATTTTTTAGGCTCTAAACCTTATTTTAATGAATAATTTTTCCTATTTCCCCAGAATTATTTTAAAGAGTGATACATGTACTTTAAAGCTTTTCTGTCTAATTTAATATGCTTTTCTTTCAATGATTATTACACAATTTTTAAAAGTTTAAAAAACCACAATATAGGAGACTTGAAGTTATACTATCAGGCAATGTGAAGATTAAGAAATATACTTTGTATGTAAAAGAGAATACAGCTTACATCTGCTTTCTGTTCTTGAGCCTCTATTCTTCACTTCTAGGTCTGACTGCTTGAAATACAGCAACTCTTCCAGTGGGTAAGAACCTTAACTTTGAGGTTAGTCACCTTGATTTCATATATCAGTTGTTTCCAAAGAAATCAAGTACTGTACCCTGAAGTTATTGTTTTCAACATTCTACCTTTATCTTTTAACATGAGATTTTTCCCTACCCACACCTATCCACACAATTAAAAAAATAAGCTTATTTCTTTTGTAAAAATTGAATAGATTGTATTCCTGCTGAAATCCCACAAAGATATACATTGGGGAAACTGGTTGATGACTTAGTGAGTAAAAAATAGTTAAACACAGGAGAACCACCCAGAGACTAAAATGAATATCCACTGAATTAAATCCATGGTTAAAAACAAAGAATACATGTGGAAGGTGTAAATAGAGGTGAGAGTTTTTGCTCCCTGGAAATAGAAATTATGTTTTTATGTTTCATTTTAGAGATAGCTTGATGAAATTGAAACTCACATATCATATACTTCATTCTAAACAGTAAATAATTGTGAAACCATTACTGAAATCACCTTAGAAAGCATGTATTTTGTTTTGCTTTGTTTAAGGGGGCACCATACCCACCAGCTCAGGATTTACTCCTGGCAGAACTTAGAGTTCATACATAGTTCTGGGAATTGAACCTAGGTCTCTATGGTGCAAGGCACCATATGTTGCATCTTACTCACAGTACTCTCTCTCCAGCCAAAAATGTTGTGTTTATATGTAACCAAACTGCTTTTTTCTCTACTGTCCTCCAGCCTACACCTCTGGGCCACCTTTAAGCCACCTTCTGTTTTCATGTACAGTATATTCCTATTGTGACAATTTCTTATAAATGGTATCTTTTGTAACTATTTCTTTAATTTAGCAAGATTTCAAGTCACGTAAGTGGCAGCATGAATGTGTCACTGCTTCATTCCTTTTGTTGACCAAATAATAATCAATTTAATGCATGAAACAAACTGCTTTATGTCATGACTCCTTAGTAGGCACAAGTTGGATTCTTTCCATTTGGAGGACTATTTTAAATAATGCTACCCTGAAATATTTCTGTTATTCATTTAGACTCCTGAAACTTTATTTTATCTTTATAATTTCTACCTCTTGGCTTAAAAGCTATATCACTCATACTCTATTGCCTCTGTGCTTCTTTAGTTCTGCAAACATTTTTACAATGTATTTTTCACATATTCTCCTTAGTTTGTATTTGATCCCTCTCATGAACAATTTGTTATTTTATTTATTTATTGAATGAGTTAAACTTATCTGCATTTTGGTTTTCAGGTCTGCCAAATATGTAAAAAAAATGTAATTAGCTTCAGTTCTTATTAAATTATTCCAAATACTAAAGAGAAGGAAACAGTCTCTAATTCATTGTGCCAAACTTACATTACCCTTCTACCTAAGCCAGCTATGGGCACTTTAAGAAAATGAAACTGCAGGGCAACAGCTATGTGGAAAATATAGACAACTATTCACTCTAAAATACCACAGAACAAAAGTCAACAGCACATTAAAATGACCACATGTAGCAACGAAGTGAAACTTATTTTAGGGATACAAGTTTAGTTCAACATATACAAGTAAGTAAAGTGTAATACATCACTTCAATAGAGTATAAAGATAAGTATAAAATCATCTTAATAGATACAATGAAAGTATTTGCAAACATTAACAGCTTTTCTTGATGAAAGCTCTCAACAAAGCAAGTAGAGAAGAAACTTCTTTCTAAATAATAAATATCACCTACAGTTAGCAACATTCTTAGTGTGAGAAAGTGAAAACTTTTTCTCTAGACAAAGCACTATACTGGAAGTCTTCACTTGATGCTCAGGGCATCAGGGTAAGAAAAAGAAATAAAAGACAACTACATTAAAAAAGTAGTAAAATCATTTTTCTAAAAATGTTACCAAAATTACATACATACACTAATAGAAATTTCAGCAAAATTTCTGGACACAAGGAACAACATAGAAAAATCAGGTGCATTTTCATCCACTAACAGCTATCTGAAAAAATAAGGGCTAAAATTTTCCATTTATAATAATATCAAAAACAATAAGGTAAGTAGGAAGAGATTTATCTGAGAAAGAGAGATATTTGTACCCGGAAAACTTCAAGGCAGTAGTAGAAGAAAGAAATTGAAGAAGATGGGATCATAGCAGTGGCTCAAGCAGTAGGGCATTTGCCTTGCTCGTGCTAACCTAGGATGGACAGTGGTTCGATTCCCCATATGGTTCCCACAAGCCAGTAGCGATTTCTGAGCGCATAGCCAGTAGTAATCCCTGAGTGTCACCAGGTGTGGCCCAAAAACAAACAAACAAAAAGAAAGAAATTTAAGAAGATACAAGAAAGTAGAAGCTATCCAAGGTTTACAGATCATAAGAGTGAAAAGTGATCTTCAGATTGAAGCAATTCCCACAAATATTCCAACAATGTTTTTTTGCAGAAATAGGAAATAAATCCTAAAATACTTAGGAAGTCACTAAGATAAATAGACAAAGCTATTTTGAGAAGAACAAACTGAAAGTATGATGCTTCTTTATTTCAAGGCTATAATAATTGAACCAGTATGGCAGCAGGTAGGGTGTTGCCTTGCATAAGAAGGAAGGAAGGAGGGAAGAAAGGAAGGAGGAAAGGAAGGAAGGAAGGAAATAGGAAGGAAGGAAGGTAGGAAGGAAGGAAGGAAGGAAGGAAGGAAGGAAGGAAGGAAGGAAGGAAGGAAGGAAGGAAGGAAGGAGGGAGGGAGAAAGGAAGGAAGGAGGGAGGAAGGGAAGGAGGGATAGAGGAAAGAAAGGAAAGAAAGTGTGATAAGCTGACAATAAAAGCTTTAGCCTACTACAAAAGCAATAAATACCAAAGCTTAAAACAATTGTAACCTTGTAAAAAATTAACAGGCCTGGGAACAGGATGGTTAGCCAACTAATGGGACTAGAAACTTATTCATGATATAAGGGTGGTTGTAAAACAAGATACTTAAGTGACAAATGTTTGTTACATAAACATGTTAGCCTTGGCTGTGGAATTTCCTAATAAGTATTCCTGACCCCTAATATGAGATAATTTGTCTGCTTGCAAGAGATATATAATGCTTGTTTAACCTTAAAGTCAGTGGTTACTTTAGCCACTCAATTTTCCTGTTTCTCTTTTCATTCTTGCACCCTCTCCTTGTATCCCCATTGATAGGTCCTGCAGGATGGGACAGGAAGGAAGGAAGGAAGGAAGGAAGGAAGGAAGGAAGGAAGGAAGGAAGGAAGGAAGGAAGGAAGGAGGGAGGGGGGAGGGAGGGAGGGAGGGGGAGGAAGGAAGGGAGGGAAGGAGAGAGGAAGGGAGGGAGGGAGGGAGAGAGGGAGGAAATAAAAGAAAGAAGAAAGAAGAAAGAAGGAAGGAAGAAAGAAGAAGGAAGAAGGAAGGAGAAAGAAAAGAAAGAAAAGAAAAGAAAGAAGAAAGAAAAAGAAAGAAAGAAAGAAAGAAAGAAAGAAGAAAGAAAAGAAAGAAAGAAAGAAAGAAAAAAGAAAAAGAAAGAAAAGAAAGAAAGAAAGAAAGAGAAAGAAAGAAAGAAAGAAGAAAAAGAAGAAAGAAAGAAAGAAGAAGAAGAAAGAAAGAAAGGAAAAGAAGAAAGAAAGAAAAAGAAAAAAAGAAGAAAGAAAAGAAAGAAAAAGAAAAGAAAGAAAGAAAGAAAGAAAGAAGAAAGAAAGAAAAAGAAAGAAGAAAGAAAGAAAGAAAGAGAAAGAAGAAAGAGAAAGAAAGAAAAAGAAAGAAAGAAAAAAAAGAAAGAAAGAAAAGAAGAAAGAAAGAAGAAAAAGAAAGAAAGAAGAAAGAAAGAAAGAGAAGAAAGAAAGAAAAAAAGAAAAGAAAGAAAGAAAGAAAGAAAGAAAGAAAGAAAGAAAGAGAAGAAGAAAAAGAAAGAAAGAAAGAAGAAGAAAGAAAAAGAGAAGAAAGAAAGAAAGAGAAAAAAGAAAGAAAGAAGAAAGAAAAGAAAAGAAAGAAAGAAAGAAAGAAGAAAAAGAGAAAGAAAGAAAGAAAGAAGAAGAAGAAAGAAGAAGAAGAAAGAAAGAAAAAGAAAGAAGAAAGAAAGAAGAAAGAAAGAAAGAAGAAAGAAAGAAAGAAAGAGAGAAAAAAGGAAAGAAAAAAGAAAGAAAGAAAAGAAAAAAGAAGAAATAAAAGAAAAAAGAAAGAAAGAAAGATAGAAAGAAAGAAAGAAAGAAAGAAAGAAAGAGGAAAGAAAGAGAATGAAGGCAAGAAAGAAAGAAGGAAAGAAAGAAAGAAGAAAGAAAGAAAGAAAAAAGAAAAAGAAAAGAAGAAAAGAAAGAAGAAAGAAAGAAAGTGAGTATGGGGGTCTTAAAGGCAAACACATGATTATTTTTAAGCCTTTAAGCTGACTCACACAGTAACTGACTCTACATAACATAAAAATGGTCCTGTAGGCTACTTAGTGCATGAGGGAACATATGAGCCTCCTGGCAAAATGACAGTCTAATCAGCAAATGATTCTGAGAAATTGGATCACTGTATGCAGAACAATGACAGTGGCAAAATTTGCCTGAAGTGAAGAAGACTTCAATGTAAGACCTGAAACTATTAAATATATCAAAATATATTAAAATATATATTAAAATATATTAAAATATCAGCCACCAAGCAATATTCAATATGTCAAATTCTATCAAAGTAAATTCTTCTGTGCAACAAGAAAACAACTCATAAGATAGAACACGTTTTATTAATTACATAATCAATAAGGATTTATTTAAATTGTATTTAAAAGTATAAATTACAGATATAACAGAAAAAAATGATATACTAGTCTAATGTTAAAAATCAGCAAAGAACCTGAATAGAAATTTTCCAGAGTCATATTACCAGTTAACAGGTATATGGGAAAGGTGATCGATACTTCTATCAGGAGCACCCAATATCACCAAGAAAGCTATTCCATTAAAGGCTGGGTGTAGGCAGAGAAGCCTTCTACATTATTGGTAAAAAGTGAAAATGTAGGGCTGGAGAGATAGCACAGTGGTAGAGTGTTTGCCTTGCATGCAGCTGACCTGGGAGAAACCCAGTTTGATTCCCGGCATCCTATATGGTCCCCCAGCCTGCCAGGGGCAATTTCTGAGTGCAAAGTCAGAAGTAACCCCTGAGCACCCCTGGGTGTAACCCAAAAACTAACCAAATAATCAATGAATCAATAAAAAAAAAAGTAAAAAAGCCACTATTTAAGATAAAGCACAAATTTCTCAGAAAAAAACCTAGAAGTCTAACTACCATCTAGCAAATTGCTCCACTTCTGAGCATTTATCATAGGAAATGAAATCAGTGTGTCAGAAATATCTGCCCTAAATGGTCTCAGTACATCATTCTTTAACCAAGTTGTAAGGACAACCTCAGTGTAACAGATGTTGGGAGAGCAGGGGAAGGGAACATATATAACTCTATGGGGACATTATTGGTTCCCAAAAGCTTTTTAAAAGGAAATTCTGCCATTATGACATGGATGAATTTGAACTTAATGAATTAAGTTAAGTGAAATAAAAACTACAATGACCTGGATTGGACAAACTAGTTTGCCTGGAGCCTAGAGTTGGTCTTATGCCAGGAAGCTTCAGGGGTAGTGTCTCCTTGTATTTAGGCCAAAGCTTTTCCATTCCATGTCCCTCATATTTTGGTGGGCCTATGCAAACAATAATTGCCACTCTAACACCGTTTTTACTGTGCTCCTTTGACTCTAATCCTTAAGAGAAACAAACCACTTAAACTTTTGAGGTTAACTTAAACTGATTCCATGTGCATGGAAATTTAAAAAGTACTTTGCCTTCAATGTTTAAGGAGTTACATAAGTGTTATGTCTTTAGATTGCTTTGTGTGCTGCTAAGAAATATTATGTACTACAATCTGGGACTTGAGGGACAAAGCAATTGTACATAGGTTCTATTTTATTTTTCTTAATGTTCTTTGGCTGAAAGTTCAAATTTAAGATATCAGCAATAGGACTACTGAGAATTCTGTTTATGGGTGATTGTCCTTCCACTGTAACTTTACCTTGTCCTCTTTCTTTGCATCTTTGTTCTCATAATTAAAAATTAAAAATTAATTAAAAAAAGAAATAAATCACAGAGAAATACTGTATGTTATGTCGATTGTGTCTCTATATATCTGGGGGAAAGAATAGAAAGATAAGAAGAATCTTATACATTTGACTTTACAACAATGTAAAACACAATGTTTTATGTTGAACAAGCAAGCAGAGAAAACTATTTGCAACAGATACAGTTTTCTGAGCTTTACTGTAACTGAAAGTTTGACAAATCTCTGGGATAAAGATAAACTTGAGTGACTAAAGGATGAAGAACGATAGTGTTTCATAAGATGTTATTGCAAGTGAACTGAGAAAAGTTTAAACTCGTTAGTAATGAAGAGAACTAAAAATGAGAAGCAATTTATCTCCAAGGATTTAAAAATATACAAATAAAATTTATTACTCAGTAGCAAGTATGCAGTAAATCAGAAAAAATATTACTGATGAGAGAAAATGAACACAAATATAGCTTTACCAACTTCCTTATTGCTGTTGGTTAACATTTGTAGTTTCCTTGATTAGCAATGTATATTCCAGATGTGGATACATATTCTATCCCTAAATCTTTTAGAAGAAATCCACATGGGATTTAATTAAACTTTCTTTAAGATCAATGATTAAAGCTTTGCTAATACGCAAAATAAAAGGTGGCAATGATAATTCATGGGTGGAATGAGTGGGATTCCATACAGATATGAATAGAAATATTACTTCCATCATGATTTCTACATTTTGTTTATTTATTTTTGGGTCACATCCCTTTGTGTTCAAAGTTTACACCTGGTTCTTTGCTCAGGGATTACTCCTGGCAGTCTTTCGTGGACCATATGTAATGCTGAGGATCTAATCCACATTGACTGCATGTAAGGCAAAAATGTTCTTACAGCTGTACTATTGCTCCAGTCTTCTGAATTTCTTCTTACAGAACATGGTGTGTGGATCTGGGGAGCCTCTTAGACTATATCCTTTGGAGCAGTGCATTTGTAGATTGTGAATTTGATTCTAAGAACCTTGAAAGCAAAAAGAAGTGTTTAAATTCATTAATAATGAAGGGAAAGAATGGAATATTGCTTACATCTGTGACTGCTCCTGGGAATAGAATGGCATCTCTGCAGTCTTTCTAAAGTGTGTACTTCTCAAAAGACTTGCTGTACAACTCCCATACAACATTAAGTTTGATATTCCTGCCCATGCAATAGTGCTGAGTTTGTGTCTGTTGAATCAAATTTAAATTCTCAGCATAGGGTTGAGATTTTGGGGCTAAAATATAAATAATGTTTCCATGTCTTCTTACTAGTTTCTGACATGTACAGATCTTAGTCTTGAAACCCCTTTTATTAAAATTTTATTTTAAAAGTACCGAAAATAAGACAAAAATCTTATTTTGCTTATTGGTTGAAGATCACACATACCTACAATACCCCACTACTACCATCAACAAAGTTAATCTAGTCATTATGAATGAGGAATGTTACATTACTTTTGACATGGCAATTCAAAATCTAGAAACTTTAAGAAATTTATTAAGGGGGCCAGAGAGATAGCACAGCAGTAAGGAATTTGCCTTGCATGCGGAAGGATGGTGGTTCGAATTCCAGCTTCCCATATGGCCCCCCAAGCCTGCTGGGGGTGATTTCTGAGCATAAAGCCAGGAGTAGCCCCTGACCACTGCCGGGTGTGACCCCAAAAAATTATTAAGGATCTGCATAACAGAATAGTCTCACTCACCTATGGATTTTTAGAAAAATTAAAGACATTATTGTAAAAATGTCCAGAAACAATAGAGATGAGGGCTGAAAGGACCTTTTCACAGAGTGGTGAGTGCAGTTAGGGAACTAAATACACTAACAATTAGCATGATAAAGTTAATGAGTGAAGAAGTAGAATGACTGTCTCAAATGCAGGCAGGGGTTGGGAAGGGCATTGGTGGTGGGAATGTTGCAATGGTGAAGGAGGGTGTTCTGTTTATGATTAAAACCCAACTACAATCATGCTTGTAATTATGGTGCTTAAATAAAGATTAATTTTTAAATCCAGAAAATAATATAAAATAAAATGAACAAAAAAAGGATGTGCATAAAAGCTAACTTTGACGTGCTTATCAAAAGAGCTGTTCAATACAATAAAACACAATTTAATTTTTCAATAATAGAGAAATTTGCATTATGTCATTTGCATTTATCATTATGTCATAAGTGAGATAGTACTTTTTTAAAACCAGAGTATAGAAGACTAGTGATTTTTCCATCAAAAGTTCCTGACTAAAAGGGGTTAAATATACTTTCAGAGTAGAGATGCAGTCAGAAAAAGTTTCTTCTTGAGAAGTTAATTTAGCCAGTGATGTTAGTCTTCTACTTATGCATCTCAAAGTACCCATTTAAAGTAAGTTTGTTAATAGAAAATAATAATGCTATATCTTGTCACTTACACATATTAACCTTTGTCTTCTACCTACAGACTATTCTGGGTTATTTTTATAGTTTCAGAATACATTAGTCCTATCCTGCACAAGCTTTAATTTAGAATACAGATCTTAATTTTTAAATTTTTTGTTAAAACACCATGGTTTACAAACATTCTCATAATAGAGTTGTTCAGGCATACAATGTTCCAACAATAATTCCACCACCAATGTTCCCTCCACCAATCTCTCCAGGTTTCCTCTTGTCCTCCAGACTGCACTCTTGATAAGCATATAACACATTTATTTCATATTATTTGCTCTAACAAAATTTCAAGGAATGATGAGCAGAATTATCAAAAATTCAGACAATGAAAGTCAATTTGTGGTGATTGATTGCTATATGATAGTAATATTTCTTAATCTAATAGAGGGCAACCATATACCATCTGAGTGAGTCCCCACTCAATTCCACATGGTAGGAAGTTTGTTCTGTCCTTAAAGAAAAAAAATTTTAATTGGTTTTTGGACCACACCCAGTGATGCTCAGGGATTACTCCTGGCTATGTGCTTAGAAATTACTCCTGACTTGAGGGACCATATGGGATGCCAGGTATTGAATCGAGGTATCTCCTGGATCAGCCGGGTACAATGCAAATGCCCTACCATTGTGTAAATCATTCCATTCCCTAAAGAAAATATTTGAATGTTTCTTGCAAAACTGGTTTCAAGACTATGAATTCCCTCAACTGTTGCCTGTCCATCAAGTTCTGTATCATTCCTTTATATATGATTGATAATTTAGCTGGATAGAGCATTATTGGTGAGGTGTTCACTTTGAGATTTTTGTACTTTCCATACTCTTCTAACTTTTTTTTTTTTTTTTTTTTAAAGGCATGTAATGAAGCAGATTATTATTAGACTGTGTTCATTAAACTTTTTCATTATTTTAATCTATTTTAAAACGATATGTCAGTTTTCCACCAATGAATTATTTTAAAAATTTGCAATAGGTTAATTAAAACTTGGGAAGTGATTTTTTTTTTAATTTTTTTTTTATTTAAACACCTTGATTACATACATGATTGTGTTTGGGTTTCAGTCATAAAAGGAACACCACCCATCACCAGTGCAACATTCCCATCACCCAAGTCCCAAATCACCCTCCTCCCCACCCAACCCCCGCCTGTACCCTAAACAGGCTCTACATTTCCCTCATACATTCTCAATATTAGGACAGTTCAAAATGTAGTTATTTCTCTAACTAAACTCATCACTCTTTGTGGTGAGCTTCCTGAGGTGAGCTGGAACTTCCAGCTCTTTTCTCTTTTGTGTCTGAAAATTATTATTACAAGGGTGTCTTTCATTTTTCTTAAAACCCATAGATGAGTGAGACCATTCTGCGTTTTTCTCTCTCTCTCTGACTTATTTCACTCAGCATAATAGATTCCATGTACATCCATGTATAGGAAAATTTCATGACTTCATCTCTCCTGACAGCTGCATAATATTCCATTGTGTATATGTACCACAGTTTCTTTAGCCATTCATCTGTTGAAGGGCATCTTGGTTGTTTCCAGAGTCTTGCTATGGTAAATAGAGCTGCAATGAATATAGGTGTAAGGAAGGGGTTTTTGTATTGTATTTTTGTGTTCCTAGGGTATATTCCTAGGAGTGGTATAGCTGGATCGTATGGGAGCTCGATTTCCAGTTTTTGGAGGAATCTCCATATAGCTTTCCATAAAGGTTGAACTAGACAGCATTCCCACCAGCAGTGGATAAGAGTTCCTTTCTCTCCACATCCCCGCCAACACTGTTTATTCTCATTCTTTGTGATGTGTGCCATTCTCTGGGGTGTGAGGTGGTATCTCATCGTTGTTTTGATTTGCATCTCCCTGATGATTAGTGATGTGGAACATTTTTTCATGTGTCTTTTGGCCATGCGTATTTCTTCTTTGTCAAAGTGTCTGTTCATTTCTTCTCCCCATTTTTTGATGGGGTTAGATGTTTTTTTCTTGTAAAGTTCTGTCAGTGCCTTGTATATTTTGGAGATTAGCCCCTTATCTGATGGGTATTGGGTGAATAGTTTCTCCCACTCAGTGGGTGGCTCTTGTATCCTGGGCACTATTTCCTTTGAGGTGCAGAAGCTTCTCAGCTTAATATATTCCCATCTGTTAATCTCTGCTTTCACTTGCTTGGAGAGTGCAGTTTCCTCCTTGAAGATGCCTGTAATGTCCTGGAGTGTTTTGCCTATGTGCTGTTCTATATATCTTATGGTTTTGGGGCTGATATCGAGGTCTTTAATCCATTTGGATTTTACCTTTGTACATGATGTTAGCTGGGGGTCTAAGTTTAATTTTTTGCAAGTGGCTATCCAATTGTGCCAACACCACTTGTTGAAGAGGCTTTCCCTGCTCCATTTAGGATTTCCTGCTCCTTTATCAAAAATTAGATGGTTGTATCTCTGGGGAACATTTTCTGAGTATTCAAGCCTATTCCACTGATCTGAGGACCTATCCTTATTCCAATACCATGCTGTTTTGATAACTGTTGCTTTGTAGTACAGTTTAAAGTTGGGAAAAGTAATTCCCCCCATATTCTTTTTCCCAATGATTGCTTTAGCTATTCGAGGGTGTTTATTGTTCCAAATGAATTTCAAAAGTGTCTGATCCACTTCTTTGAAGAATGTCATGGGTATCTTTAGAGGGATGGCATTAAATCTGTATAATGCCTTGGGGAGTATTGACATTTTGATGCTGTTAATCCTGCCAATCCATGAGCAGGGTATGTGTTTCCATTTCCGTGTGTCCCTCTCTTATTTCTTGGAGCAGAGTTTTATAGTTTTCTTTGTATAGGTCCTTCACAGATTTAGTCAAGTTTGATTCCAAGATATTTGAGTTTGTGTGGTACTATTGTGGAATGGGGTTGTTTTCTTAATGTCCATTTCTTCTTTATTACTGTTGGTGTATAGAAAGGCCATTGATTTTTGTGTGTTAATTTTGTAGCTCTGCCACCTTTCTATATGAGTCTATTGTTTCTAGAAGCTTTTTGATAGAGTCCTTTAGGGTTTTCTAAGTAGAGTATCATGTCATCTGCAAACAGTGAGAGCTTGACTTCTATCCCTTTCCTATCTGGATTCCCTTGATATCCTTTTCTTGCCTAATCGCTATAGCAAGTTACTTCCAGTGCTATGTTGAATAGGAGTGGTGTGAGAGGGACAGCCTTGTCTTGTGCCAGAATTTAGAGGGAAGGCTTTCAGTTTTTCTCCATTGAGGATAATATTTGCCACTGGCTTGTGGTAGATGGCCTTCACTATATTGAGAAAGGTTCCCTCCATTCCCATCTTGCTGAGAGTTTTGATCAAGAATGGGTGTTGGACCTTATCAAATGCTTTCTCTGCATCTATTGACGTGATCATGTGGTTTTTAATTTTCTTGTTATTGATGTTGTGTATTATGTTGATAGATTTACGGATGTTTAAACCAGCCTTGACATTCCTGGGATGAAACCTACTTGATCGTAGTGGAATGATCTTCTTAATGAGGCATTGAATCCTATTTGCCAGGATTTTGTTGAGGATCTTTGCATCTGCATTCATCAGTGATATTGGTCTGTAATTTCTTTTTTGGTAGCGTCTCTGTCTGGTTTAAGGTATCAAGGTGATGTTGGCTTCATAAAGCTATTTGGAAGTGTTTCTGTTCTGTTCAATTTCATGAAAGAGTCTTGCCAAGATTGGCAGTAGTTCCCTCTTGGAAAGTTTGATAGAATTCATTTGTGAATCCATCTGGACTGGGCTTTTGTTTTTCGGCAGACATTTGATTACTGTTTTAATTTCATCAATGGTGATGGGGGTTGTTTACGATATGCTACATCCTCTTCCTTCAACGCGGAAGATTATAAGAGTCCAAGAATTTATCCATTTCTTCCAGGTTCTCATTTTTAGTGGCGTAGAGGTTTTTCAAAGTAGTTTCTGATTACCCTTTGAATCTCTGTCATATCAGTAGTGATCTCTCCATTTTCATTCCTGATACGAGTTATCAAGTTTCTCTCTCTCTCTTCTCTTTGTTAGGTTTGCCAGTGGTCTATCAATCTTGTTTATTTTTTCAAAGAACCAACTTCTGCTTTCCGTTGATCTTCGGATTGTTTTTGAGTTTCCACTTCGTTGATTTCTGCTCTCAGCTTTGTTATTTCCTTCTGTCTTCCTGTTCTTGGTCCTTTTGTTGAGCATTTTCTAGTTCTATTAGCTGTGTCATTAAGCTACTCAGGTAAGCTCCTTCTTCCTTCCTGATGTGTGCTTGCCAAAAGCTATAAATTTTCCTCTCAGTACTGCTTTGCTGTGTCCCCATAAGTTCTGAGAGTTTGTGTCTTTATTGTCATTTGTTTCCAGGAACCTTTTTATTTCCTCTTGATTTCATCTCGGACCCACTGGTTATTGAGCATGAGGCTGTTTAACTTCCAGGTGTTAAAGTGTTTCTTCTGAGTCCCTTTGGAGTTCACAAATATTTCAGAGCCTTGTGGTCAGCGAAGGTAGTCTGCAAAATTTCTATCCTCTTGATCTTATGGAGGTATGTTTTATGTGCCAGCATGTAGTCTATCCTGGAGAATGTCCCATGTACATTGGAGAAGAATGTGTATCCAGGTTTCTGGGGATGGAGTGTCCATATATATATCCCACTAGGCCTCTTTCTTCCATTTCTCTCCTCAGGGTCTAGTATATTCTTGTTGGGTTTCAGTCTGGTTGACCTGTCCAGTGTTGACAAAGCCGTGTTTAGGTCCCCCACAATTATTGTGTTGTTGTTGATATTTATTTTTTAAGATTTGTCAGCAGTTGTATTAAATATTTTGCTGGCCCCTCATTCGGTGCATATATGTTTAGGAGAGTGAATTCTTTCTGCTCTACGTACCCCTTGATTAATATAAAATGTCCGTCTTTGTCCCTCAGACAATCATTCCTGAGTATAAAGTTTGGAGTATCTGATATTTGTATGGCCACTCCAGCTTTTTTATGGGTGTTGTTTGCTTGGATAACTTTTCTCCAGCCTTTTATTTTGAGTCTATGTTTGTTCTGACTATTCAGGTGCGTTTCTTGTAGGCAGCAGAAGGTTGATTGAGTTTTTTGATCCCATTTAGCCACTCTGTGTCTCTATACTGGTGCATTTAGTCCATTGACGTTGAGAGAAAGAATTGTCCTGGGATTTAACGCCATCTTTATTTCAAAATTTGGTGTGTCTTTTGGGTAGTCTTGTCTTAGATTAGGTCTTTCAGTTTTTCTCTTAAGACTGGTTTTGTGTCTGTGAAGTTTCTGAGCTGTTTTTTGTCTGTGAAACCATGTATTCTTCCATCAAACCGGAAAGTGAGTTTTGCTGGGTATAGTATTCTGGGTGAAGCATTCATTTCATTCAGTCCTTGTCACAATATCCCACCACTGCTTTCTGGCATTGAGCGTTTCTGGGACAGGTCTGCTGTAAATCTCAGGGAAGCTTGCTTGAACATGATTTCCCCTTTTGATCTTGCTGTTTTCAGAATTCTGTCTCTATCTGTGGGATTTTGTCATTCGTGACTAGGATGTGTCTTGGGTGTTTTTCTGGGTCTCTTTTGGTTGGTACTCTTCGGCATGCAGGATTTGATCAACATATATTCTTTAGCTCTGGAAGTTTCTCTTATAATGATGTTCTTGACCATTGATTCTTCCTGGAAATTTTCTTCTGGGTCTCTGGGACTCCAATGATTCTAAGTTGTTTCTGTTGATTCTTATCATAGACTTCTATTTTCGTCTGTTCCCATTCTTTGACTAATTTTTCCATTGTTCTGCTCATTTGCTTTAAGTTTTTGTCCAATCTCTCCTGCTGTATGGAATTGTTATGTATCTCATCTTCCACAGCACCAAGTCTATTCTCAGCTTCTGATACCCTGTCCCAGAGCTTATCATTTTTGTCATTCACTTCGTTTACTGAGTTTTTCAGGCCTGTTAGTTGACATGTTATTTCAGTTTGGAGTTTTGTCATTTCTGCCTTCATATTTTCTTGGTTCTTATTAGTGTTCTGTTCAACTCGATCCATGGTTTCTTGGAGTCTGTTGAGCACCTTCCATTATTGCTAGTCTATAAGTCCTTATCTGAGAGGTTGATTAGTTGTTCAGTCATTATCTGGTCCTCAGAATTGTCATCTTCATTCTCTATGTCTGATGCTGGCCTGCGCTGTTTCCCCATTGTCACATTTGTATTGTGGGTTTTTCTACGTGTTGTAGTGGTATTCATTGTCTATATGATGTAGGCAGCACACTCCTCTGGCTCCTCCCTTTCTGGATGGGCTGACTTGCCTCTAAGGGAGGGGAGTCCTCCGTGGATGAAGCCTCACACTGGGTCAAATCTTAGGCCCGAGCATGTAACAGAGAAGACAGTCCAGAGAGAAATGTTTGCTTCTGTGATATAGCGCCGTTCTTAGTGTGATTTTTCCTTCTTGTTGCAATGGAGTTCTTTCCTTAGAAAGAGTGCACGGCCGCGTAGCGAAGCGGAGCGGCCGTGCTCCTCTGAGCCTCTTTTTGCCCCACTCGCAAGAGTTTCACGCAAGAGGACAGTAGACAGACATAGACAGGTCACACTCACAGTCTTTCACAGCTGAGCCCCACTGGGCCGGTGTACTTTCGCGGATTTTCCCCGCCTGGTGTCACACACAGGGAGCCCCATACTCTTCTATCTTATAGTGTCTCATTAGATAGATCAAGCTGTACAACTTTTTAATTTTTTATTTGTTTTATAAAGTAAATTACTTAATTGAAACACTGTGATATACAAAGTTAAAAATTTGTTCCATGATTGAGTTTCAGTAATACATGTCCAACACCCATCCTGTCACCAGTAAATATTTCCCACCTCCAATGCACCCATTTCCTTCTATCCCTCCCCTCTTTCTCTCTCCCCTGCCCTGCATTTATTAAGATAGTTTTATGTTTCTCTCTTTTTTATATATTCCTTTTTTTTTAGGCACTATGGATTGCAATATACTACTAAAGTGGCTCATACCAATATCACTTTACTCCTCTCAGCACACCAGTTCTTGTTCAGAGTGGTCATTTCTAACAATCATGTCATAGAGTTTTCTTCTCTGCCTTAAATATACTCCTCTACTATTTGTGGCAAGTGTCCCATCATGAACTAGTGCTCCTGGAGATTGATTCTATGGTCCTTGAATATTATTATTGTACTATCTTTTTTAATACAAAATGAATGTGATTCATTCTATACCTATCCTTCTACCACGGACTCATTTCACTAAGCATAATATTCTTCATACCTATCCATTTATAAGTAAATATCATTAATTTTTTTCAGAAGAATACATAAGTATTCCATTGTGTAGAGGTACCTTAGTTTTCTTATCCATTAATCTTTTTTTGAGCATTTGGGCTATTACAGATTCTGGATAATAGTCTTGCATGAACATAAAGCATGCAGAGGTCTTTTATGCATTGTGTTTCTGGAGCCATTAGAATACATTATACTATATTTAGATAATAATAATTAAAATACCAAAAAATACTATTAACAATAGACTTGTATATGAAGTGGCATGCCTACAAAATAACTATGCCAAAAATCATTGGCCTTTTCCATTACAAATAATAAAAGAGATGTGACATTTAAAAAAATCTCATTCACAATTGTGCCTCAGAAAATTAAGTACTTGCAATCAACATAACTAAAGAAGTGAAAGACCTATACAAAGAAAACTATAAGACACTTGTAGTTTTGCTTCAAGTATTAAAAGAGGAAGAAAATGAAAACACTTACACCTCTCATGGATTGGGAGTGTAATATTAAATTGTCAATAGTTCCCCTCAAAACTGTATAGATTTAATGCAAGCCCTATACCCATCCCATTTTTCAAATTAGGTCGAACACTTCTGAAATTCATATGGAAAAAACAAATCTACATAAATAGATGAAACAATCCTTGGGGAAAAGTAGATGGGAGGCATCATGTTCCCTAACTTTAAACTGTACAGTAGAGCAGTAGTCATTAATACAGTAGGAGAGGGGCCAGAGAGATAGCATGGAAGTAGGGTGGTTGCCTTGCTTGCAGAAGGACGGTGGTTTGAATCCCAGCATCCCATATGGTCCTCTGAGCCTGCCAGGAGCAATTTCTGAGCGGTAGAGCCAGGGAATAACCCCTGAGCGCTGCCGGGTGTGACCCAAAAACAAAACAAAACAAAACAAAAATACAGCATGAGAGTTGGAAATGATCATTCAGGACAATATCTGGGTACTGAGTGGTGATAAAGTATATGCATGCTATCCCTGCATTAACAACAGTGCAAACCACAATGTCAAAAATATAAAAAAAGGAAGAGAGAGAGAGAAAGGAGAGAGAGAGAGAGAGAGAGAGAGAGAGAGAGAGAGAGAGAGGGGAGGGAGAGAGAGAGGGAGAGGGAGGGAGGGAGGGAGAGAGAAAGGAGAAGAGGTGGAAGGGAAACCGGGATCATTGGTGGTGGGAAATATTCATGGGTAAAGGGGGAGTATACTGTAAAACTGAAACTTAATTTTGATGCTTTTTCCTTTTTAAAAAAAATTTTACACCATGGTTACTAGATTGTTCATAAAACAGCTGAACACTCAATTTTGAACAACTTTGTTGTTTAAATAAAAAAATAGGTGTTTTATTATTTGTTTTTCCCATTCTTTTTGATACAGTCATCCTCACAAGTGTGATATGAATTTAATCATAGTTTTGATTTATATTTCTCTGATAATCAGAGATGAGCTTTTTTTCATGTGCCTTTTGTCCATAATTTTTGCATATTTGAGGAAATGTATATTAAAGGTCTCTCCCCAATTGTTTATAGGATTGTTTTGTTGTTATTGTTACTGAGCTTTGTGAATATTTTATGTATCCTGTAAATTATTCTTTGTTCTGTGTTTAGTGTGAAATTATGTTTAGTAAACATATTTTCTTACTATGCAGAAACTTTTAAGTTTGACATGTTTCGATTTATTTCTGCTTTTGGGTTTTTTTTTAATGTGATGGTCTCATTGACGACTCCTCTGAGGTCAAGATCATGAATAATTGTGCTTACATTTTCCTTGGTATTTAATAGATTCAAATATACAATTGAGATCTTTAATCCAATAGTAAGAGTAAGATAGGTATCTAGTTCTTGTATTTATTTTTATTTATTTTTTCTTTTCATAAAACTGTCCCATTTTCTCAGTGTTATTTGTGGAAGAAACAGTCCTTGATCCACTTCATGTACTTAACCTTGCCATAAATTAACTAGTCACACATCTGAGGGTTATCTGTGTGTCTGAGGACTATTATATACCATTTATCTGTATGTGTGGCATCACTCCAGCTTTATGAAACTTTGTTGTTATAGCTTTGTAGTATAGTTTGAAGTTGGAGAATGCAATATCTCCCTTATTTTTTAGGATTATTTCAATTACTCTGCAAGTTGCATGATTCTATACAAATTTTAGAAGTACTTATTCTATATCCAAAATAAATGTAGAACTTTTCTTGTGAAAATAACTAAATAAATCGGTGTTTAAATAAATAATTTTTTAATTTAAAAAATAAAAATGCTCTATATCATTAATCATCAAGTAAATGCAAATCAAAACAACATAGAGGTATCATCTCACATTACAGTGACTGGCACACATCACAAAGAACAAGAACAACTAGGGCTAGCATAGATGTGGCAAATAAATAAATAAATAAATAAATAAATAAATAAATAAATAAATAAATAAATAAAGACAGACTCATTCACTACTGGTAGGAATGTCAACTAGTCCAGCCTTTATGGAAAACAGTATGAACATTCCAGAAAATACTGGAAATTTAGCAAACATGAACTAGGCTGTCTTTTGGGCCTTTTCTCATTTTCCTTTCAGGTTCTAATGCCATTCTAGATCATCTACACCCCGGGTCCAGCCAGATTTATGTTTGGGTGGGAACAGGGAACGTCTTTTCCTATTCCCTCAATCAAACATGAATGGGGCTGACTTTAAGCCTTTCCTCAGCCCACAGTGGGGTGTAAAGGTTTTCCATTTTCTAGGCCAATCATGATTGATGAGGGTAAATTTTACTGAAGAGAGGCTTTGTGGGTTAGATTGTGTACAGAGTATTCTTATAACCAATGCTAACTTTCAAAGTTAGAAAACTAGAGTGATATGGTAATGAGCACTGTAAGAGGACTTTATATCATGAAATATTGTCTAGTGGGTCTTGAGCATCTAGGTTCCTTTCATAAAAGCAATCTAAAGTCATGATCATTATGGCATAATGGTAAACTACCTAAAATTGAAAACAGATTACAACATATTCAATGAATGAGCTTTGTAACAGGAGTTCATAACAAGCAGTTGCATATTCCATTACTATCTGTGTACATAAGCATAAGATAATATTAGCAGGCATAATCAGGTAGATAATGAATAGATTTGAATTTTTGTCAAGACATTATCGTAATGAGCCCTGTCTGCATTGCAATGTGGAACTGGGGTGACCAACCTATATTTCTAAGTACCACTCTGGATAAAGAGATCAAGGATTTATTATAGACATAGTAAAAGTAAGACATTAAAACTACTTATAGTGAGCACTGTAGTGGAGTTCATGGCTTCTAAATACATTGTGTACTCGTTTCTGTGGATAACAGCATTAGCATATTATTATAGACATCTATAAAGAGTAGTTGAGTGGACATCTGTTCGATCTAAACAGCTGTATCTGTTCTTGATGGGAGAGTTTAATTCATTAATATTAAAAATATTATTGACAGATAAAAAATATTATTGACAGAATGGGTTGTTGTGTAGGGTTGTTGGTGTTACAATTGGGGATTTGGTTTGTGTAATTTTTTTGAGTAGCTCATTTAGGGTCCATTTTGTTAGCACAAATATTGCGAGTTCTTTTTTGTCTGAGAATGCTTTTAACCTTCCCTTCCATGGAAATGCGAGTTTCACTGGGTAGTGGACTCTAGGTTGAACGTTTCTTTCTTTCAGTAGTTTGAATATGCTATTACACTATTTTCTTGCTTGGATTATTTCAAATGGAAGATCTGGTTTGATTCTTATGTTGTTCCTTTTGTATGTGAGGTTTATTTTCTCCCTTACTGCTTTAAAGAGTCAATCTCTCTCTCTCTCTCTTTTTTTTTTTTTTTTTTTTTTTGCCATTTGGATTACTAAATGTCTTGGTGTTGTTCTGTTATGGTCTATTTTGTTTGGCACTCTTTTTGCCTCTTGGCTTTGTAGAGAAACCTCTTTACCAAGTTTGGGAAAATTCTCTGCTATTATCTCCCTCATTACTTGTTCTTCCCCTTTCCCATTTTCTTCCCCTTCTGGAATTCCTATAATTCAGAGCTTTTTTCTCTTGTCTTTGAGTACCTTATTTGTTTATTAAGTACCTTACATTTTCTCCCAATGTTTTGTCTCTCCTTTCTTTTTTTGACTTCTTTATCACTTCTGGCATGTAATTTGTCTTCAAGTTTGTCTATGCGATTCTCCACCTGTGTAATTCTACTATTATGGATGGCTAACATGTATTTTATTTCCTTCAGTTCCAGTTGTATGAATTCTCTCGTCTTCTGAAAGAATTATTCTTTGAGTTGATTGAATCTTTCATCTATAGATTTATTGGTTTTGCAGGCTAGTGACTCCTTGATCTCCATTGCTAAACCATTAAGTGTAGATTTTAGGTCCTCGTTTATAAAGTGCAGGCATTTGGGTGGACTTGGAGATTTGCCAGAATTTCTCTCTATATCCCACACAGTAGATGTCTTCTTAGCTTCCCCATTGATATTTGAATTTGATGTTTTGGAGTGCTGAAGTATCAGGAAATAAGTGTTAGATCCAGTCTACTAGGAACTCTATGATAATCGATTGAAGTGAGTTCTTGAGGACATACTTGCATTCATGAAGTTTGGGAAAAGAAAAACTGATGGGAAGGAAGGGGGTTTCAGTAATTTCATTGGAACCCTAAAGGCTGTATTTGAGCTTGGTGAAGGGGATTAGGTCAGGAGCGCTCCTTCCTCCACCCAGACACAGGTCTGCCTGTCCACAGGGAACAAAGATTCAGCAATGGCATTGGGACCCTGAAAGAGGCTGGGAAAAAACTCCAAAAGACAGCCCTATTTGCATTTGGTGGAAAGGATCACGGCATGAGGTTCCCAATTCCCCTCCCTGACACAAACCTGGCTGGTCCCAAAGTGTAGATGAACAAAGATGGCACTGGAACCCAGAAGGAGGCTTAGGGAAGGCTGGGAAGGAGGTCCATTCGATGATCTAATGTTTATGTTCACAGATAATAATGAAACATGCAATTGCATGCCATAAACTCCTATGACAGTGCTCACTCATTCAGCATGTTGTTGAAATTTATTTTTAATTTTAGGTAGTTTATCATTTTAGCTTAATGCTCATGATTTCATTTTACTTTCAGGAAAGGAACCTGGATGCTCAAGATGTGCTAGAAGATACTTCATGGTGTAGACTCCTCTTAAAGTGATCAACCATATCACGTGTTTTTTAGACTTGAAAATTATGATTGTTTTTAAGAATGCTCCATGCATTCTTCAGTAAAGTTTATCATCACCAATGAAAATGGAAACCTTTATATCTGACTTGTAGGCTTTATATTTTCTTAATGCTCTGACCCATTCCACCTGGATCAGCTTTTCAACTGTAGCCCAGGGATTGATCATCAGTCTGTCTATGTGTGTGCATTAGTATATATGTTGGCCAACTCAATATCTGTCTAATGTCCATCTTTAATATACATAATGTCTGCCTATGTTGTATATTGTCCTTCCCATTATACAAAACCTTCTTTTTCCCCACCTGCTTACCACTTTACAAATCCTTTTCTAACCCTTCACTCTCTCACTCCCAATATGTTATTTCTCCCTATATTAACCCTTCTTACCTTAGTTCATAACTCCTCTGGAACCGGAACATTCCCCTCACCCCAACTTTTGGGAGCCAAACAGCTCCCAAAGTAAAAAGACAGATTTCCAGCCCACCTTGCCTCAATCTGAGAAGAAGCTGCTACTACCATTGCTGCTGATTTGCTCTGGACAGCCCCTTTTCTCCTTCCTTCCTTCACTGTGGGCAGTTGCTCACTACCAGATTCTTTTTTTGAGACACCCCCATCTTGAGGACATTTTCTGATACATGACTGCTGGGTGCCATTTATTAGATTCCACAGACCATATTGCAGGCTGAAGCTGTGCTCTGGATTTTAACCCCCACCCAGACTATTTAAAAAGGTTTAAAAGAGGATAGGAATTTTATCAACTATCTGTAGTAGGAAGCTACGTGTTAGAAAAATTATTATTGGAAAAACCCCAAACCTTTAGAGGTCAGGGATTCTAAGAAAATGTACAGATAATAAACTGAAGGGCTTTTAACACAAGGTATTGAAATGCCCATGTCATTCAGGCAACTCTCTGGGGTGGGAACCCTTGTGTACAGTCTCCTATCTGTTACCCTTCCCCAGAGGAAGACAATTGCCAGAAATTATTACCTAAAACCTCTTCATTCCTCACATTCATTTATTGAAGTTGTAAACCCTCTTAGGTTTAGTTAGTACTAAAGAATCTGTTTGTTATCTACTCTTCTTCCTATGACCAATGATTGCTGAACAATAAATATCCAATGGAGAGGACAGTCAGGGCTCTCTCTCCAGTTAGCCCTCCATGATGACCACCATGATTTCTATCTAGTATTTGTCTTGTTTTATTTTTCCTCATGGAAAATCTGCTTCAGACCCTGGAGCAGGACTCTGGCAACTATCTTCTGCTGCACTGAAAATAGAAATGAATTACAAACAGAAATAGAGAAATAACTGTAACAAATGGAAATTAAACAACTCTCTTCTGATCAACCAGTGTTTCAGAGATTAAATCATGGAGGAAAGCAAAAGATTCCTGGAAACAAATGAAAATGATGACATGAGTTATCAGAATTTGTAGAACATAACAAAAGAAGTATTAAGAGGAAAATAAATGTGTAGCTTTGTAAGATTTCATCAAAAAGGAAGAAAAGACCTACATAAATTACTTAATGACACAGCATAATAAATGGAAGATTATTAGCAAAATAAGCTGAAATAGGTAGAAAAAATTAATAAAACTTAGAGCAAAAATTAATGGAATGATAAAATGGACATCCAGAAAACAATCGAAAACACCAATGGAAGCAAAAGTTGGTTCTTTGAAAAAAAAATAGACCATTTTCAATACTCATAAAAATTGAGAAAGTTAAGAAACAGCATCAAAAATGAAAATCAGACACTACATAAAAACAAAGGTAACCAGAGATTATTTTGTGAATCCTTATGCCACAAAACAAAGAACTTGGAAGAAATGTATAAATTTTGGGACTCCTATAACCACCGAAGTTTGAACAAGATGATCTGGAATATATGAAGAGTTATATCATGATTGAGAAAATTAAAATTATAATCAAAAGTCTAGTAAATATTTTAACCTTTAAAGAAAACCTACTTTCAATCCTTTTCAGGGTCTTCCAGGAAACTGAATAAATACAAACATTCCCACATAGTTTCTCTGAAGCTATCATCACTCTGATACCAAAAGCAGACAGAGACCAAACACACACACACACACACACAAACACACACACACAAACACATACACACACACCCAACCCAGAATTACAGGCCAATGAACACAGATGCACAAATCTTCAACAAAATATTAGCAAATAGAATCTAAATAGAATCTAACAACACATCAAGAAGTTTATGATCAGGTAGGATTCATTCCAGAGAAGTAAAGATGGTTTTATATACATCAATCAATATAGTACAACATATCAACAAAAGAAAAGTGAAAGTCATATCCATATGCAGACCTCTAATACCCATTCATGATAAAAAACTTTCAACCAGATGTAAATTGGAGGAACTTCCTTCAATATAGTCAAACCCATTTATCACAAGCCCATTGCAAACATCATACTCAATGGGGAAAGTAAAAAAGCCTTTCTTCTAAGATAATATCTAAGATATTCTTCTAAGAAAAGTTTGTCCCCTCTCACCACTGTTCACCATTGTACTGGAAGTACTTAGCATAGCAATTAGGCAAGAAAATGATATCAAAAGCATCCATATAGTCAAGCTCTCACTGTTTGCAGATGACATGATACTATATTTAGAAAATTCTAAAGACTCAACAACAAAAAAGCTTCTAGAAATAATCTGCATGGTAAAATGGCAGACTATTAAATTAATACACAAAAAGCTAGGTCTTCTATACACAAATAATGAAATAAATTTAAAAAATCCCATTCACAATAGTGCCTCAGAAAATCAATTACTGGGGCCGGCGAGGTGGCACTAGAGGTAAGGTGTCTGCCTTGCAAGCGCTAGCCAAGGAAGGACCACAGTTCGATCCCCTGGCATCCCATATGGTCCCCCCCAAGCCAGGGGTAATTTCTGAGCGCTTAGCCAGGAGTAACCCCTAAGCATCAAATGGGTATGGCCGAAAAAACAAACAAACAAAAAAATCAAGTACCTTGGAGTCAACCTAACTAAATAGGTAAAAGACATATACATAGAAAACTACAAAACTTCATGTACATTATCTCCAACCTCAGGTGAATGAGTCTAAAGCAGGGGCACACATGAAATAATACAAACCAGGCTGAGGGTTGAACACATATTTTCTTTCAGTCTTCTACCTTGTATCTCCTGCAATCTGGAGCAAGTGGTATTGGGAACACTGCTCAGCTTCACTCAAAAAAGTGAACTAATGTCATGCATAAAGGTAAAATTAAAATGGATTAAGGATCTTGATGTCATACCTAAAACTATAAGGTACATAGATAAAAATAGAGCATTCCATGGCACTGAAGCTAGAGCAACCTTTAATGAAGAAACTCCACTGACAAAGCAAGTGGAAGCAAAGAAAAAAAATGGGACTACATTAAACTGAGAAGCTTCTGCACATCAATGGAAATAGTGATAAGATCCAAAGACTATCTATGGAATGGAAGAAACGATTCACCCAATACCCATACAATACATAGTTAATATCTAAGATATTAACGGTTCTGGTAGAACTCAGCCAGAATAAAATAATTTTTAACCCCACCCAAAAATGGAGAGAAGGCATGAACGGACATTTCCTCAAAGAAGAAATACAGATGGCCAAAAGGCACATGAAAAAAGGCTCCGTGTCACTAATTATCAGGGAGATATAACAAAAAATAATGAGGTATCATCTGACACCACAGATACTGGCACACATTACAGAGAACAAGAACAACCGGTTTGGGCTCTATGCACAGAGAAAGTGACCCTAATTCACTGGTTGAAATATCCATTAATTCACCCTTTGTGTAAAACAATATGGATATTTCCTCCCCCAAAAAAACCTTAGTAATTAACACCTTTATGATCTAGCCACACCACTCTCTTAGGGATATACCCCAGGAACACAAAAACACAATACAGAAAAGTTCTTCACAGAACTATTTACAATAGCCAGAATCTGAAATCAACCCAAGCACCTGAGAACAGATGAGTGGCTAAAGAAACACTGGTACATCTATACAGTGGAATACTATGCAGTGGAAAATGAAGCCATTAAATTTGCTTATATTTGGATGGTTTTTGGGAGTATAATGCTGAACGAAATGAGTCAAGGGAGAAGGTCGAAGAATAATCTCATTCATTTTTGAAATATAAGAAAAAATGGTAATAATATCCAGAGAGAATAGAGAATAGAGATGAAGCCCAGTGGAACTAACCCATGGTAGGAAGCTTGTTTCAAATAGTTGTGTAATGCAGTAGGGTAGAGAAGACAAAGATACTTGGAACTGATCACTGGACAATACAGAACAGAGATTAAGTGAAATGAAAGGTACCCCTTTATTATCAATACTGCAAACCAGTGTCTAAAATGGAAAAAAAGGGGGCCGGAGAGATAGCATAGAGGTAGGACATTTGCCTTGCATGCAGAAGAACAGTAGATTGAATCCCAGCATCCGATATGGTCCTCTGTGCCTGCCAGGGGTGATTTCTGAGCATAGAGCCAGGAGTAACCCCTGAGCACTGCTGGGTGTGACCCAAAAAACAAAAACTAAAATGGAATAAAGGGAGGGAGAGAGAGAGAGAGAGAGAGAGAGAGAGAGAGAGAGAGAGAGAGAGAGAGAGAGAGAGAGAGAGAGAGAAACAGGGGTAGGGGCAGGGGCAGGGGCAGGGGCAGGAGGGGAGGGAAACAGGGGACATTCACATTCATATGTGAAGGGTGATTTTCATTGTATGACTGAAACTCAGTCATGAACAACTTTGTAACCATGGTCTTTAAATAAAAGGAGCAAAAATAAAATAAAACCAGATGTGGTCAAGTTAAACATATTTCTTTCTTGATCTTCCTCCATTTTATATAGAAAAGCTCCCTTCCCCACCCAGCAATGTGGGAGAAAGGGGGAGCAAAGCGCTGCCCTTCATTTCTCTCTGGCCCATACCCCAGAACTATTGTATGCTGACTACAGTTGATGCTGTATTCTGCCTGTCACCAAAAAGTCAAAAGCATTTCAGCGTTGATTTCCCTTAACAGTTATCATTCTTCATTCTGAAGGATTTAATGAGCGTTAAGAGATGACCTTGTGTTTGCACAGATACTCTGATATCAAAACCTGGAAGTCAAACTCCACATTTGTGTATGAAATTATTTTCCAGACGGGTTCATTGGTGGGGAGGGTGTTTGTCCATAGTAGTTGGGCTTCCTGCATGGAGCCAAATAGGCCAAGCAGACTGGGGGAGTTTTGAGCTGCATTATCATGATGATTATTTGCAAATGACTCCTTGCCTATAATTCATTCATGCAGGGATATAGGGCAGGGGACTCCGCACAGTGGCATGAACTTGCTGCTGGCAGCCTTAATTGATTCATTTGGAACATTTCCCTCCAGAGAAACCCCGAGACAGCTTCCCTGAGCAAGAAACTGACATCCAGCCAGGGTGCTGGATATATGGGGGTACGGGAGTGAGGATATTGTCTGCAAAATAAACCATTCTGGGCAGGGGCTGGTTCTCTGGGGAACAATCCCAGAACCTAGATGCTGGAACTGGAAGGAGAGGATGCTTTCCAGGCCTTGAAGGCAATGGAGTTTGTCTTCCCTGTAGGATGGAAAAAAGGGACTGGATTGTTGGTGCAATTTAAAGAAGTGTTTTTTTCTGGGAAGCTGGAGACCATTTCAGCATTCTGATTAGCCTGATGGGCGGTAGGGAAGAAGGAGACTGCTTATGTGATACCTGAACTTAGTCCCACTCTGTAGGCGTTCCCCCTCCCACCTTTGATCTTTCCCATACCAAGGAGCACTTAGAGTAGCACTCAGAGGCACCTGGAACTTGAAACGTGGGAAAGGGAAGGAGCTTCTCCTGAAATCTCCATCAAACTCAGAAAATTACTGTGTCATCTCAGTGAGAAAAATCTGACAACTTACTTTTCATTCCTTTTTATCCCGTTTTTTTTAATCATACACATTTTATTTTTAATAAGTCTAGGTGCACAAAAATAATCCAAAGGTGTTACATCCTCGGCCCAGGCTGGGCAGAAACCATGTCAATCAAGTTTCACTGAGCTTACTGTTATCAGTCTGGGGAATCATCTTGTCTGGATAAACCTTTCTCCCAAGCAGGGGACCTTTGTGTACTCATCAAATTTAAGAATCAAGAAAATAATGGCTCTTATTGAAGGGGCTGGAGAGATAACATGGAGGTAGTGCGCTTGCCTTGCATGCAGAAGGACAGTGTTCGAATCCCGGCGTCCCATGTGGTCCCCGGAACCTGCCAGGAGCGATTTCTGGACCTGGAGTAGAGCCAGGAGTAGGCCCTGAGCGCTGCCGGGTGTGACCCCCCCCCACACACACAAATATTGAAAACTTGAGCTCAATGACACCACCATGTCTGATTATGTCCACTTTCTATTTTGAGGTGGTGGAGGAGGTGGAATTGGGCCAACCTTAACTGTGCTCAGACTTTAATCTGCTCAGGGTTCACCCCTGGTAGTGATCTGGGATCCAACGCGGTGCCTGGATCTAAGGGTCAGGAATTTGCCCACCCTCTGAACAGGAGCTAAGCTTCCAAATCTAGAGTACATGGTGGTACCCTGGACAGCGGCTTTTATTGCTGGGAGCAGGTTGCGGCCCAGTGCTGCCTGTCTGAGTTTGAAACCTTTTCCATAGGACCTTTCGGGTAGGACGCAGGTCGCTCCACCAAGGCCCGGGCCACAGCGGCCCAGCCGGCTCAGACGTGAGCGCCTCGCAGCAGGCGCGTACGGGTGCGGCGAGCCTGCTCGGTGGCGAGCGGGCGGCTGGGTGCCCTGGACGCTGGAGCTGAGACGCTAACAGCCTTTCCCGAGGTGGCCCGGCCACGCCACGGTCTCGGGGTGGTGGTGTGGTGGGGGGGCGCAGAGAGGACCCAAACAATTCTTCCGGCTCCTCCCCACCCCACCGTCTGGCGGGGTCTGTCTGCTCCTCCCAATTCCAGAATCCAGTCACCCGGGGCGGGTCCCCTCGGTACAGCCGCTCACAAGGCCAGTGTGCGCCAGTGGACAGGTGGGCTTTCAAAGTCAGCCTTTCCAGCGTCGGGAATTCGTTTTCCCTCCGATTCCCCCCTCTCCATCCCTCGATAATTCTCAGACCCGAAGCAGCGATGTCCTCTCCGGGGTCACTTCCCAGGATTCCGTGGCTCCCGAAGGCTTGGGTGCTCGGGCAAGGTGTGCCCCGAGACCCGGCTTGCAAGAGAAGGCCGCCAAGCTCCCCGGTGCTCCCCAGCGTCAAGGAAGCAGCACCCCTCGAGGTCCAGCTCCGGAACAGGGTGCAGTCTCCGGAGGGGCGGCAAGCACGGCACCCCTTCCGAACCCGGAGCTAAGGCCGAGCCTCTCCGCTGGCCAGCAGGTGCCGCCGGAAGCGCGCGTCCCCGCAGGCACCGACCGAGCAGGCCCAGCCTCTCGGCGCGCGCTCTCTGGACGCCCCCAACGCGCGCGCCCCTCCGCAGGCGCCCCCTCCCAGCGCTCCAGTCGGGGCGCCCCGCTCGCGACCTCCACGCGTGTCCCCGAGCAGGCGCGCCGCCGCCCCCTCTATGCGGGCGCCCCCTCCTAGCGCGCCCCTGAGCGGGCGCCCTCCCCGCCGGCCCCGCGCGCTCCTGCGCAGACCCTCCCTCCCCACGCACCCCGGTGCGGCGCCCCCACTCCGAGCCGGCCCCGCGCGCGCCCTCCTCGCGCCCCGCCCCCTCGGCGCGCCCCTCCGCGAGCCTGCTCCCGGCTCGGCGCCGGGTTTTGGGAGCCGCCGCGGGCCGCCGCGGGGGAGCTGGCGGTGGCGGAGCGCGGGGCTGCACACCGGGATTGGTCGCAAGTAGGAGGCTTCGCTCGCTGCCGCCGGACCGCGGACCGCGCGGGCGCCGCTGCGAGGTGCGGGCTGGGACCAGGTGAGTTCGCCGAACGCGGGCCCGCGGCAGCCGGGGCGCGCGGCCGGAGGAGCTCGGCCCCGGAGCCTCCGGCGGCTCCTCATCACCGCTCCGGCCGGGCAGCTTCGGCGTCCTGCGCGCCGCGGTGCCGCCGCTGCCTCGTCGCCCAGAAGTTTGCGGCGTGGCGGGCGCTGGAGCCGCACTCCCGGCTTCACGCAGCCTTGGAGCGGCCCGGGGTGTCCCGGTGCGGAGCCTCCACCGGCGACGGGGCGCGGGAACCTGTGCCGCGTTAAAGCCCGCGCCGCCCTGTCCCCGAACCTAGTCCTGGGGCGCTGCCCGGGACAGAGGCCCCGGCCCTGCGGGTCGCGGAGGCGCCTCCTGCTCGGCCGCAAAGCCCTGGCCCGCAGGATCCCGACCCAGCTCCTTGCTTGCCCGGGAAGCGGCTCTGGTCTGGGACTCGGGACCGTGCGGGGCGGCGCACCCGGAGGCTTGGGGCGGCCTCGGAGGGAAGCCGACGGCGGCGTGCGGGCCGGGCTCTGGGCTGCTGGAGGGTGCTTCCAAGCGAAGGCTCCTGAAGCTTCTGCAACTTTTTCTGATTTTCCTGCCGGAGCCCCCGCGGCGCGGGACGTTTGCGTGTGGGCTGCGGCGCTGGGACTGAGAGAGACTAGTCGTGGCGCTGGCTACGGGCTCCGCGGAGGAGCGATTCCGGGCACCGCTGTGCCAGGAACTTTAGTGTCTATATTGTGAGGGTGATGCGGGGTCCCGGCAAGGGCCCACGGGACACTGATTCCAGCGGGCCAGGCTCCTTGTCGCAGGGATGGCTGGAAGCCTCTGCCCCGTCCCTCTGTCTCCCTCTGTCCCTGTCTCCCGGTCCCTCTCTCTCCCACTGACTGTTCCCGACTTGTGCCTCTCCTCTACCTTGGAGGCCCGCGGACAACACTTCCATAGCACCCTAACTTTCTTCGTGATGGAACTCATCTATCTCAGTTGCATTCCGTAGCAACTGAACATGATTCCCTGGGTCAGACCGCGATTCCCAGTGAAAGTCCCCTTCATCACACGAACTTAATTTTTATTGAATCCTTTCCAAGTGGATCCACTGGCCAGCGGTGCTGAGGATGGATCAGGATGGTAAATCTCCTGCTCTTTTACTCTGGACCCCGGCTTCCTGCTTGGAAACCCTGACCTTTAGATGCCAAGGCCTGGAAGAAAAGTGACCTGCTTGCTGTCTGCTGAGTTGACCTGGCAGGTGGAAATGTCAGCCTGTGCCGCCTTCATTTGCAAATTCAAACCTTTTCAGCTCCCCTGAGTTCGGGCTTTGTCTTCTTGGGCCTTGGGTCCTATTTCTTTGTCTTTTTCTGTGATTGAAGACCTGGAGGGGAGGCTTTCAATTAACATTGCACTAAAATACAAACAACAATCTTTTACTTTACCTTGCTCTACCTTCTTTACTCAAGTGAATTTCTCATTTTCCCCCTTTTAACTTAGAAATGCTTCACTAGAATTTATCCTCCGAAAAGTTTTACAGGACCTTTTTTTTTTTTTTTTACATTAATTGAGCTACTAAAAAAATAAAAGTAACCTGAAAAGTACGCTTCTTGCGGGAAAACCCCCTTTTATTCTCACTCCTGCCAAGTTTAATGGTAGCTTTTACTGGTTGGGTTTCTATTGTATTCTAAATACAGAGAGTATGACCATTAGTTTCCATCTATCTTTTTATTTCATGGTACATGATCTTTCATTTGGGGAGCAGGGATATGTCTGTTTACACTGTGAGAGAGTTTTGTTTTCATTTTCCCTAGAATGTTTTGAGTTGGTGAAGGAGAAGAGTTATTGTTTATACATAGTGGTGTTCATTTAGTTTTGATTTGTCAGAAGAAAAGTTAAGCAAGCTTCAAAGAAGTTACTCATTGCTAAATTGATTGTGTAATCATACACCTACTATTGCCGTGCTTAGGAATAAATGAAAGAATGATAAAGTGAGACTTGTGTGGCAGTGGCCTTGTGTGCTTATGAGGTTCTGTGGCAGTGATTGTGGCAGTTCTGTGCAGATACAGTGGCCTGTATCTGGAGAACATAAATGGATTTTGAGGTTGAAGGTTTCTGGCCTTCTGCGAGGTTGCTGGGGAGAGCCTCGTCTCTCTATGTCGACTCAGTTCTGGACTGAAAGGGCTCAAAGTGCAAGGGGACCAGTGGGCATCCATCAGATCAATGTGGAGACCATCAGATAGATGTTTACCTGGGCAAAATGGGGTTACCAAGGTGATATGAGGACTGAGAGGACATGAATGCTGGGGGAAGGGACCCCCTCCAGGATGTAGATTCCGGACAGAGCACTGACTCCAGAATTGTATTACTTTCCCTGCTGTGAGAACAGGATGGGTCTGATCATGGCTTCCAGAAGACAGCCCAGATGGGGTGTGACAGATACTGGCTTCTGTTTATGAGTCTCCAAGGCATCCAGTTACTCATTCGGTCTTCAGCCCTGCTCCCTGTGCAGGCAGTGGCTGTCAGTAGGAGGAAACTCGTGATGGCCCCACCTACATTACATTGTACCGTGCTTCTCTCAGCCAGGTCTGGCCCTATGCTACGTGTCCTCCCCTCAGGCATGCTGAGGCATCTCAATCAGCTGCATCTCCAGCAAGAGGGACTGTCCACTCAGTGGCCAGTGTGCTTGGAACTTCATCTCTGCCTATGTGGAGATAGGCATGTTCAGTAGTTGTCATTTTCCTTTTCCTCAGCTCCAAATCTTCCAAGTGTTTCTTTATTGAGAGTTTGGTTTTAATATTTCTTGATACTTTCCTAATATTTCCTTTACTTTTGGATCAGGGACTGTTGTATGTTGGTGCCCTTCCTGTGCTATTCAGAGAACCATGGGCTTCTTCTTCTTTTTTGTTTGTTTGTTTGTTTGTTTTTGTTTTTTTGGGGGGATCACACCCAGCAGCCCTTAGGGTTACTCCTGAGTCTAAGCTCAGAAATCGCTCCTGGCAGCCTCGGGGGACCTTGTGGGATGCTGGGATTCGAACCACTGTTCTTCTGCATGCAAGGCAAACACCCTACCTTCATGCTTTCTCTCCGGCCCAGAGCCTTGGGATTCTCAGGAGTGAGTGTAGGTCTCTGTATACACTCAGCACTTGGCCACCTTCCTGGCCAGGCTGCTCTTTCTGAGAGATAGGACAGATCCAGGAAACTAAAGAAGCTTGCACATACCTACATCCCTGCTAGAATGGGGCTGCTGTGGACTGTGGTGATTGGATGAGCTGAAGGAGCTCTAGCAAGTATAGCCACTTGTACAAGTAGCCTGTAAGTGGCAGGACTGGGATTTGAACCAGACTCTGGCTCTGGAAAATAATTTCATATCCGCTTTCTACTTCCTTTTTTGCTTTTGAGTCAATAGTTTTCTTTAACCCTTTGGACCATTTTTGGTTTTTTTCTCATATGACAAAAGACACCAAGAAACATCTCACAGAAGTCATGTCTGATTCACTGTCAAAATACAGGCGTATTAAATCCATGGTGGGAAACTGAAGGCCCATCTACTATCAGTCATACAAACATAGAGTTGTGCCTACTTATGTGGGCCTGTCTGAGAGAGATAACCTTGAACTAGAGCCCTGGAGGCCCCACACAGGTGCTGAACTGTGCTCCTGCTGTTGGATGGCAGCCTGGAAGTGACTTCTTCCTGTGTTTCCTCATGCTCTTAAATTGTGAAAACACTCTTGATTTCTGCTGCTTCAGTGTGAATTTCTGTGAATTGGCTGTGGTCAGTCCTGATTTCTGATTTCTAAAGAGCGAGGGAGAAATCTTGTGTGGCGGGGAAGGAAATCTAAATTTATCTCTCCCTGCACTCTTTTGCCTTTAACTCCAGCCATGCATTCCACCTTCTTCAGGCAGCCTTCACCCAGCCTGGGCCTGTGACCTGGTCCTGTGACCTGGTCCTGAGGTTGAACTCCTGTGAACTGCCACCCTGCATCCTGCACCTGCACTCTTCCGTAATTCCAGCGGGCTTGCTGGCTTCCCCTAAATTGATGGTGCTAGTCACTGTACTACCCTCCCCTGCCTATGTTTGCAGTAGCAGCCTGGAACCTACTTCCATGGCTCAGGAGCCAAGCCAAGTTCTTGTTCCAGCATGGATGCATTGTCCCCATGTAGTCACCCTGCTGGCCAATTACCCCCTTTGTTTATGGCAGTGCTGTGGCACCATGTTCGAGGGGCACTGATGCTTTTCCTTTCCCAGCAGGAGAGGCGCGCGTGCGTGCGTGCATGCGTGTGTGTGTGTGTGTGTGTGTGTGTGTGTGTGTGTGTGTGTTACACAGTGTATCCCTCCACACTTTTGGGGTGTGAAAGAAAGGCTGAGTCCTCAAAGGAGAGCTCACATCTGTGGTTCACTTCTATTCATGGGAATAGCAATGGGCCAGAGGACAGTTGCAGTGGCCTGGCTGATTTCTGCATTAATCCAAGCCTGCATGTTCCTTGAGCTGGTGGAAAACGAGGAGACACAGATTATTACTGGGCAGAGTCTGTGTGACTGTGTGGCTGTGTGTGACAGCGATACACTCCTGATATTTCATGGGATAATGTGCGTGTTCCGGGATGGTTCAGGCAGTGAGAACATAATGAAACCTGTGAATTTTTTGCTGGATATGGGTGTAGGGGTTGGGTACACCTTGTATGCAGAACTATGCATACACGACCCCGGAAATTCCCAGCAGATGCATTTGTTGGTGATTTTTATTCATGACAGGGATCAAAACCACAAAGAGAATTCAGGGACAGCTGGTAACATTGCTCTGGTGACATCACTTGTGGTGCTGCAGGCCAGAGTATGACAGGAAAATTGGGACTGGATATTTGGTGTTTGAGACTTGAACAGAGCAGGAGGTAGGTACAGGAATAATTCCTCTTTAGATAAGGTTTAATTTTCGTTGCTTTTCCATGTTTTTCCATGTTTTTCATGTTTGGCTAATATTAGCTCACAACCCTTCAAACACACATTTTAATAACTATTAATTTGATAATTAGGGATGTATTTTCGAGAATAGAGTTTGGTTCAAAAGAAAAAAAAAGAGGGTCTGGCTAGCAGGAAGAGGACATTTTTATCGTAACTTGGAGGTAAAACTGAATAAAAAGTCCTCTTTGTTCTCTCTTGAGTGAAATAAACTGTTTTTGAACTGAACTTTTGTGTCTAAAGTACTTTGTTCCCTGCAGATTGTTCTTATACAGACCTTCATAATTCAGGCTTCCCATGCCTTTTGGGCATGTCATAAAAATGGTTAGGAAGCCCAGGTGTGCTTCCACTTTGGAGGAGAAGAAAAATTAAAAAAATAAATGGTCGAACCTGGTCCTGAGATGTGTATTAATTGTTTGGAGTCTCAGGCTGGAGAGAGTGTGCAGGTCTTAGCATTTGCCTTGCATGAGGTCAACCTTGATGTGCTCCCTGGCACTGCATAGGTTCCACCAGGTCATCTGGAATGGTCCCTGGTAGCAGAGCTGAAGTTCTGCCAGGTCTCATCCCTTGTCATTATTTTGGGTTTTGGAAATCTGTGTTGCCATTTGTTTTAAGATGACTCCTCACTGCCAAGCATAAATCTGGGTATTTTTGTCTTGAGTGGTTCATTTGATTAGCTTTTAGATCACTATTGATTCTGGACTTAGTGAAGATGAGCAAATTAATTGGGAGTCCGAGCTCAACATGTACTCTGTTTAATTAGGTGAGTGACAGCCTTCCAGGGATCGTGTCAGCAGAAGACCCCTTTTCAAATGCCCAGAAATAGCTATAGTTCAACCATGGTTTTCTAGAACACTCAAGTGTTGGGAATTATGAAGGGGCTCTGCTTTTCATCTGACACTCACATATTGATTTGATGCAGTGACACTTGTTTCCCTACAATGAGCATTGTCTGAGAACAAAGACCCATCTCAGAGTAGAGAAGGGCCCTTGGTCCCCCACAGTTCTGCAAGTGTTTTTTATATCCCCTTTTCAGTGTGCTGCTCATAGCTCTGCCACTGGAGTGTTTAGGTCCAAGTATCATGGCCACTCCTGCCCTGAGGGCTGCTGTGGGTAGAGGAACAGAGTCTGAGACTCAGCACCTTATGTAATAAACCTTGTCCTGAACCAGCCTGTGCATGGTCATCTGCAGATGAGAGAGCACTATTTATTTACATATCAAAACCCCAAATGAGGCTGACTTACTTGCAGGTCCTAAGCTCACTGATGAGTCAGTGCTCATGTTGGGTGCTCCTGGGTGGGCACACAAAGTTATTGAACTTCCCTTTTTTCTGGGCCATTTCTGCCCATTGATGGACTGAAAGACGCAAAAGAACAGCTATTAAGGCAGTGTTGGGAAACAAGCTACGAAAGAGGCTGGAAAGTGCCTCTGGGTGCTCTGGGTTTTTTCCTTTCTGGGAGAGGATGAATGGGTGGATGCTTTTCTCTATTTCACCATGGCACCTCCTTTTCCTCTGCTGCTGGGCTGAGGATCTGAGAAGTCAGGTGACCTCATGGGGGACCAGAAGACCACCCACCTGACTAGACCTCATGTATGTTGGAAGGTGCCTTGCAGCAAGGCCAGCCTGTGAAGTTTGGTACCCTGAGTAGTATTCGCTGCTGAATCAGATCTTTTGGTCCTTCTCCACTGATCATTAGCATTTTCCCAACTGCCCAGAATCTCCCTTCGGTTTCCTTAATAGGAGACACATGAGCACACCCAGCTATGCTTTGTACTCAGGAGATCATATAGGTGTCAGGGATTAAACACAGGTCAGCTGCTTTCAAGGCAGTGGTGCCTTTTTCCCTCTGTACTATTGATAGGACCCTACATTTTTCTTTTGATCCCAATGATCATTGGAAACACTGCGTGGCATAAGGTGCTGTGCATTCATAGTTCCATTAATTGCCTTCAGTTCTTTATTAGAAGCAATTTACCAGTATGTTGTAATTTATGTGATAGGAGCACTTTTCTTTTAAACATTTCTGATATTTAAACTTATTCTGAATGATGCGCTTCTGAATTAATGAGCTTTTATTGATTTTAGTAATTTTCTTACAAAGGGCCTCCTTAAATCAATATTTTTAAGTTAATGTTCAAGAGGAGGGATATGCTACTGCCCCTTAATATTGTCTTCTGTTTGATCTTTGGGGTTCTCTCTTCTCAAATAGAAAACACTATTTTTTTTTTTGGGTCATACCCAGCGGTGCTCAGGGGTTACTCCTGGCTGTCTGCTCAGAAATAGCTCCTGGCAGGCATGGGGGACCATATGGGACACTGGGATTCGAACCAACCACCTTTGGTCCTGGATCGGCTGCTTGCAAGGCAAACGCTGTTGTGCTATCTCTCTAGGCCCAGAAAACACTATTTCAGGTAGCATAAATACAAGGCAGTTGGTTGACTTGTGGATTCTGAGGGTTGGTTCCTCTGACACATTTGTTGAAGGTGACACCTATGTTAATGAGTTCTGCAGAAGTTACAGATTAGAGTTTGGGGTTAATTTAGTAACTCATCATGCAAGAGGACCCGAGTTTGATCCCAGCCACTGTTTGCCCCTCTCAAAGCATTACTGGGGCAGCCCTGCATGTTGTCAAGCATCACTGGGTTTGAGAATGAAAATTTTGGCCAAGTATCTTTGGGACTCATGAGCATTGCTTAGGACCCCTTCCCAAAGTAAATAAATAGTTCTTTATCTACTTACTGGGAGGTAATACAAAGGGCTGGAATCTGTGCTTTGTGTTTTGGAATGAATGCTGCGGTCTATCCCAGAGACACTCATGAGCACCATTGAGTGTAACACCTAAAACAAAACGAAAAGCAAATAAATGAAAATACAGCAAAAGATCCAAAGTGTAAATAGTTCTTCCCACACCTGAAATGGTGATTTGTGCTTGATTGGTGTTTGCATGTGGTGCTTCTGTCCTGAACTGGCTCTGTGGGCTCTCTTTGCTGTGTGCCCCTTATTCTTGTGTCACATCATGGGTTCATCATGTGTTATGTATGGCACCCCCAGATGGCCTCCTGTCCTATATCTAATCTGTGGAGAAACCACATGTCTTCCCCTGGAATGGAAAGGGGTCAGAGCTGCTGTTGGGGCAACAGTTACAGGGATCTACCATTTCCCAATGAGACATCAGCATAGTCTGAGCCTTCTGTGGAGAGAAAAGGTTTAAGATGCAGCCAGGAGCTTGCTCTGAGGAGGACTGAATTGTATGCCTGGTGCTGCTATGAATGTGCCTAGCTGTGGGGCAGCAGAGGGAAGTGCTCCTGGCCTGTGATGCAGAGAAATAGAAAAATAGCTAGGTGTAGTGAAAAATGTGTAAGACAAATGACACAATTGGGAAAATTTGTTATACTGGCTGCACTGGAAATTGATTTCTATTTACTCTGGAGAACCTCAATGTCCCTGAACCTCTGAAGGCTGGGCTGATGGTAGGTGGCTATCCATGAAGCTTCCTGTCTTCTGAGTGTTGTGCTAACCTTTAAAGGATAGCCTTTTCCTGGTGTGGAATATTTCTATTTCTCCTAGATAGGCTTACTTGTATTTTATGGAACTTAAGTAGTGCTTATGCCATGTATTGTTTTGTTTCTCTGTGTTGTTTACTCTCATTACTTATGCCTTTTACATTTGTAATATTTCTAACATGTAGAATAAGAAAGTATTTCCAGTTTCCCATTTTGACTTACATTTCCCTTGTTATCCACCAATCAGAACTGTGTTGACAATCTGAAGCTTAATTCCTGAACAGACCTCATCTATTTACTTCGATCCTCTGGAATTTAAATTGTGGCTTTGTTATAAAATTAGCCTGATCATAGGCTTCTAATCACCCAGGCCCTTGTTGTCTCAGCTGTCTGAGGTTCCTGGTATGTGCTCTGTGCAGAGCACCAGACTGAGAATGCAGGGAAGCCTCAAAGTTACACTTTCAAAAAGTATGGTAGAAAGCCTGTTTCTTTTGCCACGGTAGGCTTTTATCTGTTAGAAAGAGCTAACCCACATCTGTTAGGAATGTGAAATTCAGTATCCCCTATTACTTGAATTAACTGGATAGAAAAACAGTGGCAGGGAAGGTCATTTTCTTTACTAAAACTCACAAACTGAGCTAATCTGAAACTCACAGACTGAGTTTCTCTAAAATGCATAGAATGAGTTGTCCACCACAGTGGCTAACTGATCCTGCTCTTGGACTCTGCCATTGTGCTCCCTACTTCTTGTGGGCTAAGCTCACCTTTGAGGATCTTATATTAAGCCTTTAGAATGGGCTGTGTTTTTTCATTTAGCTCTGCTTTCCCTAAGAGTCATAGGAAATAGAGAATTCAACTCTCCATCTTACTCTGACAGATCAGAACTTTCATTTTCACAGGTGAACTGGAATTGTATGGATGCTAGATAGTATTGACTTGTATCATATTCTGGCTTGTTCATCCAGCTGGTCCCCTTCTAGATTGAACCAGTACATAGGCAGACACTCATGTGTAGGCATGTACTATGGACTCCACACAAGAAGAACCAGTACCCGGCATACAGCAGGATTAAAAAGAGACACAGTTCAGCACGGGCAAAGGATGACCAGTATTTCATGGGGGCAAAGTAACAGAGATATGTGTAGACATGCACATGTGTGTGAAAATTCAGGTAGAATTTCTGCATGAATGGAATGGATAATGCTCTGGAAGTCTTTGTTGAATGTTTTATCATTTTCTTGGGAATAGGTTGTTTCCCAAGCCCGGAGTAAAAGAGTATTTTTACTCATATTTATCCTGGATCTCTCTATGTATGTATGCATGCATGTATGTATGTATGAATAAATGCATGTATGTATGTATAAAGATATGTTATCTCTGCTTTCAGATGCACCTTCCTTGTGTGGAAATAAGGCAAAAAAACTCCACTATAATGGTAGACTGGTATGGTGGTAGTTATATAGAGCTTATCCATGAAAATTAATTAGTTAGGTAAAATGGGGAGTGGAGAAGGTATACAGGTCAGGCTTAAATGAAACATGTAAGAAACATGCTTGAAACAAAAAAGCAAAATAACCACAAGGTGATCTAGTGCAGGGTGAGCAGAGGTTCTAGATAAAGCCTTTCATTGGGGCCACAGGCAGACCCTGACCCCATTCAGTACATTTTTTATGTGAAGCCTAGGTCTAGCTCTCAGGTCTCCAGCTGTCCCTCTGCACAGTGTCTGCCTTCACTCTCTTTTCTCCCCTTGGGCCTTCACTGATTCTGGTTATTTAGGAGGGGAGTATATGTAACTATAGCATTTTGGGAGCTTTGAGCTCAATGATGGGTTCTTTCTCCCATCTGTCACTGTCCTTCTCTGCTCTGGGTCTTGCGGCCTCATAGACTTCATTGCCCCTCCACAGAAGGACAGCCTTTCTTGGTACTTCCTCCGGGACAGCTGAGCACAAGCATACAAGTTGACCTGGCCCTGTTGCCAGGGCAAATCGTGGCTCACACTGTGTGAATGGAAGTGACCTGCCAGGAGGTGTGGCCAGATTGTCCAAGTAATGCCTGAGTAGTGCTTCTCAGGAGCAGCTTTGTTGCTCTTTCATGAGCCCTTTTACTTTTTTTTTTCCCAGTGAGTCTCTTTCCTTTGCTAGTTGGGGTGGGTTATATGAGGCACATGAAAACTTTTGAGGTCCTCTGTATTAGTACATGGCAGAAACATCTCTGACTGCACACAGGCTGCCTTTTCAGGGTGTCTCATGCATTTAGGGCCTTTATCCCTGAGCCCAGCCTGTGCCCTCCTTTGTGTGTAGGGGTTTGCTCACACAAACTGCCTGCACTCTGGGAGATTCAGCATGCATCTCTGCTTTCCCCTGCTGTTTGTGGGGTGGCTGGACTGGGGGGACTCAAATTGGGTTCTTGCATATCACACAGATATAGAACCTCGTGGCTGCTCTACAAGCCAGTACCTTCTTGAAGCATGCACATCAGCTATCCCACTATTCTTTCTGACCAGAAAATCACATGTTTTCTGCAAATGTACTTTTGTGGGCTGTTATCGTGGGAAGGCATAGACTTACTCAAAGCATGTCTGTTTGCTTATGGGACCTGGACTCTTGGCATTCATGCACCGAGACTGAAACTGCTGGGATCCTTAGATACATCAGTCACATGTGAGAGTGTCTCGGGAAATCTGGGAAGTGGCTGTCCTGATTGTTGAACGAGCCTTCTGCTGCAGGCACTCATTCATTACTGGGCTCTCTGAACCTGCAGGATTAGCTGGGCTGTCCAGGCCCAAGATAAGATAGAAACACCACCACTCTGTTCAGGGCTTCACAGCATACTCAGAGGAACTCAGCCACTGCCCCTGGGATGAGGTTGAGGAAACTCTAATTTGAATGTTCTTCCCATGGGATTCTGCTGTGCAGCTGGGTCTGATAAGTAGAGCATGTTCTGCAGAGCACGAATTCTCCAGGATATAAATAGGCTCACTTTGGAAAAAAAAGATGTGTAGCAGAAATGAGCTTGTAAAATTTTGGACTTATATAAGATTTTTTATATTAGGATTTCTCAGTTCCTTCCCTTACATTTTGAAACTCACGATTCTGAAATGTGTCTGAGTAATGCCACTGCCGTAGCCGCAGGAGTGATCACAAGGGCCAGGGCTGGTACCTTCTACAAATGGTTCAAGCCTATGAGCCTAACGTCACACATTCACAGGGGCCCTTTCCGGTGCTTACTTCAGCTTCTGATGTCCTTGGAGGGAGGGTCCCTTTTCTGAAGTCTAAGTCCATTAGTGACAGCGCACTGTCAGCTTTATCCCACCTTTCTTTGAGTCTCCCTTCCCTGCACTATTTTGCAGTGGGGGTCGACTGCAAACCTTTGCCGGAATTAGTTGGACAGTCCTTCCTTCTTGGTCTACCTAGAGTGGTGATCTTGATGGGTACCCCTTACTTTTCTGCTATCTTGGTCTAGATGATACTGGACCCTAGAAAGGTGGTTTTTAAGCACCTCAGAAGATAGTACTGAGTCAGCAGTGTCTGAGGCTGTGTTTGGACATTAGCCTTTGTGTGGTGATCACCCAGAGAGGGTCTTTATTTTTCTTACTTCTTCATTGATTTTGTATCAGTTTCACACAATTTCGATGTCTCCTGTTTCTACAATAAGTTTTCAAACATCTTTTACATCTTTTATTTCTTTCCCCTGACAGTAGCAGAAGCTATTTTGGAAAGGAATATGCTTTCATCTTCAACCCCTCCTCCCCATTGTTGGAGAAACTATAAGAAAAAAAAACATGTCTGGGTCATCTTTCTCACTCTCTCTATATATGTGTATGTAATATATGCCTTACCTGCATTGTACTATCTCTCCTGCATTAAGTTTTAATAATAAAGATTAATGTGAACATTTATAACATGCTTCATGCTTTTATTATGCTGTCTCATTTAAGCCTGAACAATTCTCAATTCTAAGAGGGAAGTTGAGACCTGGAGATGAAAGTGGGACATGTGTGTTTCAACTGCAGCCCCAGCCTGCACTGGGACTGCAGGAAGTCCTGGTTCAAGTGTAGGTTATCATGTTTGATGGTCACTGTTTGCCTGAAAGCTTGGGCACCTGTGCTTTGCATTTGAAATAGACAGTGTTATATGACGCACACTTGGTGATGCTGGGTACTGCTACTGCTCTTACTTGGCATCACTCTTGCTCTGCTTAAGGGATAATGTGGTATGGTGATGGGGCTTGAACTGGGTTTGCCTTAACCTTGGGAAAGGGTTCTGTCTAGATGTTTACACTATCCAGCAGGGAGAGATTTTTAGTTTAGAAACATAAGCAGGATTATTTTATATATAACTTGTGCATATAAATCTTGTGAGTTGCTTCAATATTCTCAATGTATTTAAAACATGATGCATGCAATAAAAACAAAATATGCATTGTGTAAGCCAAAGAGAGGTAGCCCAGTGGTCAGGGTGTGGCCTGGAGTTCAGCAGTCATAGGTCTGCCTGCTCAGTGGACTGCTCAGCACTCTGGTGGCTCAGTGGTCAGAAGGTGGCTCAGGGTGTAGCCCAGTGGACAGGGGTTTGTGTAAGTTTCCTTGGTGCTATCACCTCCCTGAGTAAGGCTAGCCCTCAGGTCTGCTGGCCCCAAGTGTCACTGGGATGCACATTGATCTCCTACTGAGTGGGTGGCTACCACTGGACTTGGCCCTGGCTGCTGAGAGCTGCCTAGAACCACTTTTGGAGCCTGAGGCAGAGGGAAGAAGGGGCACCAGGGAGTACACAGGCCTGCATGGACTCAGGTTTACAGCAGGACAAACGGTGCAGCCCAGTGGCTCAGTAATCTTGTCCTTAAGTAAGGAAATACCTGTGTGTGTCAGGAGACAGAGAAGTTTCAGTGCCACTCCTGTGAAGGCCTGAGCCAGCACAGCCTGTGGCTCATCTGCATCTCCTGCCCTGTGAAGGAAAGAAGGGGGAGGGTGACCCTTGCTTGGGAGCACCTGCTGCTGGTGGGAGGGATGAGGGGAGATCTTTCCTGGAGCACCTGGTGCAAGTGGGATGGTTGAACCCTCACATAGGAGCAGCTGGTGCAACCTGAGGTGTCACTGTCACCCTGGGCTTCTGCTGTTGGGGTTAGCTGCTCCCTGAAAGCAGGTGTTGGGGTTCCCCAGATTCTTGTGCACCCACCTGTCTATTGTGCTGAAATGAGTGAAGGTCATTATCCATATTACTTCAAAGAAAAGGTTTTGGTGCTGATGACGTAGTTGTGTCTGACACCTTGATTGATCATTAATATTGTTTAATTTCCCTGGATATTGTCTGAACTTTCCATTCCATATTGTCTTTATAACCCTTTATATTTTACAATTATTTTCCCATAAAGGTTAGATGTCGGTAGATGTGCATTTTATTTTATTTTATTTATTTATTTATTTTTTGTTTTTTTGGGTCACACCCGGCGGTGCTCAGGGGTTACTCCTGGCTGTCTGCTCAGAAATAGCTCCTGGCAGGCACGGGGGACCATATGGGACACCGGGATTCGAACCAACCACCTTAGGTCCTGGATCGGCTGCTTGCAAGGCAAACGCTGCTGTGCTATCTCTCCGGGCCCAGATGTGCATTTTAATGATGGGAGGGTATTTGGTCAGAACCAGGGTCTCTGGGACATAGTGTGTGTGTGTGTGTGTGTGTGTGTGTGTGTGTGTGTGTGTGTGTGTGTGTGTGTGTGTGTATCCATCTGTCTGTCCATTCATCCATCTGTCTGTCCATTCATCCATGTTCCCTGTGTGTGTGTGTGTGTATCCATCTGTCTGTCCATTCATCCATGTCCCCTGTACATGTAACTAGCACCTGGACTGCTGACAAGAATCCTCATTCTGAGTCCATTCTCTGACCTCACTTACAAGAACCTAGTACCCCTTGTGATGTGCTGTGAGTGGACATGCCATGGGCTCTCAGGCCCTTATGTGTATCTCAGTTCTGATTCCTTGACCAGGAGCCTGTTGGCCAAAAGTCTGAGTGTCCAGACTCTGTGGCCTGCTGGGTCAGGGTTCCCACTGGTCTTGGGATAGAAAGTAATACTTGAGTCTGATGTCATTCATGTGTCCCAATGATGGCTCTAAGACACAGACAAGTCCCTACATCCCTATCTGTGTTCCTGGTCTTTGCACAGCTCAGCAGGTGGCAAGGCCCCCGCAGACACTGTACTGAATCCTCCATTGTACTTTTTCTGGTCTGTTTTAGGATACAAAGGAGAGACCTGCATGTCTGGTAGATTTATGCTTTACAATTAAGAAATATTGATTTAATAACTCTTTTGTCCCATGGCCTTTATAGAATCATTAACTAGTAAGATTTATTGAGCTCCCTGAATTTTGCAGCCCCTGAGACCTTATGCTGTCCTTTCTTAGCACACCTGTGTTCAGGAAGGAAGCATGGCTACAAGTTGACTTGTACTCACAGCCCAGTGCTCTTTAGGAGCTGAGGAAAAGATCTCAACCATGTGGCCAGCCTGTGCTGAAGTAGAGCTTCATCTCCTTTGTGCCCTGGGTGTATTAGTTCTGGTTCTATTGAATCTCCGAGAGTCTCTGCTTCTGTTGAGTCTTCTATTGCGTCTCAAAGAAGTGGGGCAAGGGGGTGCAGAGGCAGGCTGCACTCCTGGGCAGACCTCCACCCCTCTGTGGGGAAAGGATGGGAGGTTGGATATCACACAGGAGGGCAGTTTGGTGTCTCCTTTGGGGACAATGAGTGGCTTAGCTATGTTTCTGAACTCAGTGTGGGGCCTTCTAACCCTTCTCATCCTTCCCTGTGACTCCCTGGATTGTCCAAGTCACCACCATCTCTGCATGTCTCATGGCTTCCTGTATCTGCTTCAGAGAACAGGAGAAAAAATTACTTAGAATCTTTCAGAGAAAGAATTTAAGAATCTCTTTCCTTCAGAGTCTCATGTACTACATTGCTTTCCTTATACATTTTTAAGAAAACCTCAGGAAGGTCAGAATAGTGGAGTGAGGGAGAGGGGATAACAATACCCTCTCAGAAGAGGGCAGCCTGGAGTGGTTAACCGAGAGGTGTGTCAAGAGCTTTGGAGAATGAGCGGCACGATTGGATCCAGCCTGTTGTCTCCACTCACTTTGCAAACTGATTGCTATAAATCAGGAACATTCCTAAATATCAAAGGAACTGCATGACCGATCATTTGAATTGCTTTGCTTTTTATACTCCTGCCAAGAGTTCTCTGCAAACCCCACCAATTAGGGAAGGTTCACGATCCATATTGGAAATCAAGATAGCAGGTTCAGCTTAACTGCTCAACACTGAGAAGGTTGTACCTCTAAGATGTCGGAGTTTGTGTTAAATGGAGCCACATTCATCATTATTGCAAAACTCTGTAGTGTTTAAAAGGTACTATAGGGAACTATAAGTCATGCACTGAATTAAAAGATTGTAAGCTCTGCTGGTATAGCCAAAAGCTATCTCAAAGCTGAGAAGCATCAGCCCAGGAGCAGAGACTGGTATTTGCTTTGCTGCTGAAGGCCACTCCTTCCTGCAGACCAGGGAAAACTCAAGTCTGTGTCAAAGAATTGCTTTCATACCACTCTTTTTCCTTAAATTGAAGGCTGTGACAGAGGATGTCTCATTGAGACCCTTCAAGAGACATGTTGCTACATGGAAAACAAAGATAGAGTTTGTTTGCTCTAGGATGATTCTGCAGCCATGACTTTATCTGCTTGCAGATAATTTGTGGCTTATTTTTAATCCTATGCCAGGCTCTCTCCTTCCTATTCTTGTTACCTGCTGATTACAGCTCTGAGCCAATCAGTCACTGCTGAGTCCTCAGTAGATTTAACTTTTTTATATTGGTACAAAGAAAATGCCTATTTGCAAAATGGTCAGAGTAATACTTGCTACTCATTACAGAAACTATAATGTTCCAGGCTCTGTGTGTCATGGCAGATTCTCAGTAGCAGGAGTCATAGTTATTATGTTTAGTTTTTGTTTGGGGACCACAACTGCATTGTTCAAAGGTTGCTGCCGCATGCTTAGAGGACCCCACTGGGATGGAAACTGGGCTTCTTAGCATGCATGTTTCCTTTAAGCCACCTCCCTGTCATATCACTGTGCACTTGTGAAGGAGGGGAGAGAAAAAGAGGAGGGGGGAAGAGAGAGAGAGAGAGAGAGAGAGAGAGAGAGAGAGAGAGAGAGAGAGAGAGAGAGAGAGAGAGAGAGAGAGGACATTGGTGCACTTGGAATACTTTCAACCCTTTGTTTCTCTTCCCAGAAAGAATGTGTCTGAGGACATCCACATGGACTGTGATCCCATGGTGGGTTCACCATCCACAAAAAACAGGGTCACTGATTTGTTATGGTAAACTCAAGGGGATGCTATGAGCTGAATATCTACCTACATGCCTGGGGACCATGTCTCTGTGGAACACAGGTGTGCCCTCTATTTGCACAGATCCAACATTGCTGTTGAGCTCCCCTGTGCTTTTCATTTTCTCAGAACCCCAGAGCCATGATGTGCTGATGAGCCACAGGTATGGAAATAGGCAGCTTTTTATTTTGTTTTATTTTGGGCCACACCCAGCAATGCTCTCCTGGCTCTTTGCTCAGAAATCACTACTGGTGAACTCAGGGGACCAAATGGGATACAGAGTATTGAAGCCAGGTCGGCCATGTGTAATGTCTGTGCACTGTGCTATCGCTCTGGCCCTAGAGCAGGTAGATTTTATCCTTACTGGCACAAAGCTCAGATACACCTGGCATTCCCTCTAACCTTAAGTAAATGGATTACTCATCACTTTTCTTTTGGCAGTGCTGGCGATTGAACCAAAGCCATTACACATGCAAGGAAAGTTCTCTGCTGTAGAGTCATATCCTGCCTCTTAACTGTGCTGCTCTAACAAAGAATTAGCTTCATGGACCAAGGGAGAATAGACTATCAGGAACTATGGAGAAATATTTGGGAAATGACAGGTCTGTCAGCATGATAGATATTAGATGAGTAAAAGCACCTCAAATTATTCAAGAAAAAAATCAGGCTGGAGAGATAGCACAGTGATAGAGCGTTTGCCTTGTATGCAGCCAATCCAGGATGGACGGTGTTTCAAATCCTGGCATCCCATATGGTCCTCCTGCCTGCCAGGAGTGATTTCTGAGTGCCAGAGCCAGGAATAATGTCTGAGCACTGCTGGGTGGGACCCAAAAACCAAACAAACAAATAAAATGAAACAAAAAAAATAACCCATATTCTGCAATCTACCCCTGAAATTTCCAAGATCTTACATTTATTTTACAATTTGTGTGTGTGTGTGTGTGTGTGTGTGTGTGTGTGTGTGTGTGTGTGTGTGTGTGTGTTTGGACCACACCCGATGAGTTACTCCTGGCTATGTGCTCAGAAATCGCTCCTGGCTTAGGGGACCATATAGGACGCTGGAGGATCGAACCGTGGTCCGTCTTGGGCTAGTGTGGGCAAGGCAAATGCCTTACCCCTTGCTCCACTGCTCCGGCCCCTCTAATATGATGAAAAGTTCTCCTGTCACCCATTATGAGTACAGTGAAAGCACTGAACAGAACCTGACCTGGACACTGTGGGAAGAACCTGCCCATGGATAGCTGAGAATGACAAGAAGCACTACCACGTGGGAGAAGCATCATGCAGGGCCGTGGAAGCTACCTCTAGGTCAGGGAAATGTCCAAAGGTTTGGAGCACAGTGGTGATCCCCAGCTCTACATGTTCCCTGAGCACTCTTGAGAGCAAAACCCAAATCCAAAGTGTAGAGGATAGAACTGGCACTATCCTCTGCACTTTGCAGAGTGTTGCCTCCAAATCAAAAAATGATAGAGTGAGAAAGAGATAGAGAAGAGAGGGATATGATGGAGGCTTGTTTTAAGAGGTGGTTTTTATAAAGCCACTATATGCAACTTTCGTGGGAGTCCCCCGACCCGCGGGGGTGTGGAAATGAAAGTTGCTAGTTATTAGTGGGTTCACTCGAGCAGAACCGACCCGTAAAGAAGAACTAGAGAAATTAGTAAAAGAAGCCTTCAAGACAACGCATGCTGTTCAAAAAGGGAAGTTTATTGTTGGGGGATCAGCTTTTAAGGGCTGAAACACGTCAGGGGTGAGCACGTTTTACTAAAAGGCATAAGATTCAAACAGAGTTCTTAATAATGTTTGCTAACACAAAGGCAAACTCTATATTTTTCTTTCTGGCTGGATATATTGGGCTGCTCTGAATTACTTTATTTTTGTCTATTTCCTTTGTTCTCAAGGCATGGGCCTTTTGGTTACGTGGGTGACCAGATTAGGAATTACTGAGGTGTCCTATGTCCCAGGTTTCATCAGCTAGGCTCCCCACAACTATAGATGTCTGCAGAGCTCTCCAACTTCTAAAAGTCCTCACAGGTGTACCTGGAACATTGTCCAAGATGCTGAAACACAAAGTGCCAAAAATTTATGTAAATAGTGATTCAAGTCAACCACAAAAGGAAGCTGACAAAAGTCATAGCATATGGAGACTAAGCAATGTGCTGCTGAATAAGGATTTGGCTAGTAATGAATCAAAGAGTAAATATATTCCAGAAAACCAATGAGAATGAAGACACAAGGTATGGAACACAGCTGAATCAGTTCTGAGAGGGATGTTCACAGGGTTAAATTCTTACATCAGGAAACAAGAAAGTTCACACACAATTAACCCCATAACTTAGAAAACTAGAAAAAAGAGCAAATGAAACCTAAAGATGACAGATGGAAGTAAATTAAAAATTAGAGCAGAAATAGTAAGATAGACAAAAAAAAATCAATGAAATCCAGAACTGGTTCTTCAAAAGAATAAGCAGGATTGATAGCCTTAGTTAAATTTACTATGAGAAAATTAATGGAGAGGATCAGAAATTAAAGTGGGGAAATTATAGCAGATACTACAGACATACTAGGATCATGAGAGGCTACCATGATAAGTCTAATCCTCTAATATAGAAAAACTAGAAGAAATGGACAAATTCTCATGATCATTTAGTGCCACCATTTTAGGTGGTCTGAAAATATGCATGAAAAACACTGACGACTATTAAGTATTAGAAACAGCAAACCAATATTATAAGGTGAAAGGCTAAAAAAATTAATATGCATAAATTGGTTGCATATCTGTACACAATAAAACTATACAAAATAAAACCAGTCTCATTTACCAATCATAGTAAATAATATATTTTTAGTAGTCAACTTAGAATCAACAAAGGTGAAGAAAGACTTCAAAATAACTATAAAAACATGATTAAAATAAATAGAAAATGACAAAAAGAAATAATCTGATATAGTGACTTCATGGAATAGAAGAACTAGCATTGTTAAAAAATTCTCATACTATAAGAAATGTGCAGATTCTGTGCAATTCATGCTAAGTATTATTCAAAGACATGCACAAAAATAATTAAATTTTATATGGGAACAAAAGATTCCGAAATCCAGAAACATTCTGAAAAAAAAAAAACAAATAGAGATATTACATTCCATAGCTTCAAACTATATTGCAAAATCATGATAATGAATATGGTGTGGTGTTGAAATAAGATTAGCTTTATAGTGGCCGGAGTGATAGTGTAGTGGGTAAGGTGTTTGCTTTGCACGTGGCTAACTTAGGTTTGATCCTCAAGATCCCATATTGTCCCCAGAGTATTGGTAGGAGTGATTTCTGAGTGCAGAGCCAAGAGTAAGCACTAAACACCATTGGGTATGACCTAAAAACAAAACAGAACAAAGATTCAAAGGAAAAGAATTGAAACCCTAGTTGAACATTTTATTGGTGGCAAAAAGAAGAGTATAAAGTAGAGAAACTACTGTTTTTTCAATTAGTGGTTATGGGAAAACTGTTTAACTTCATTCAAAAGAAAATAACTGGATCATTTTTTTAAACTTCATATAGTGAAGTGACTTAAGGATGTCACTTCACAAGTGACTTAAGGATGTGTATGTTAGACCTAAAACCATTTAGCATTTTGAAGAAAGGCGAAGCACTCCCATGGATTTGATTCGGGTGGTAGCTTCAGGATTCAATTTCAACAGTAAGGAAAGCAAAAGCAAGAGTAAGCAAATGTAGTACAGCCAAAGAAGTGCTTGTTAAAAGAACGCATATCGTGAGCAGTGGAAATTTATGCAGTATACCGTATTTGCTGGCGTATAAGACAACCCCCTAATTTTGCATTTATAACATAGGTTTAGGCCTATATTCGCTGTATTAGACAGAACATTCCTGTGCTGCAACTGTATGTACCACAGTAAGCCAATCACAACAAGCAAAGGTTCAAAGGTTATACTGTAATAGACTTCCTGTCTGACTCTGGCCAATCTGAGCAGGATTTTTACAGTGTAGATTCAGGTCCAGAACATTGTCTAATTTGCATGCATAAAAAAGCCTGCTTGAATTGGTAGAGTTAGAGAGGCGGTCCGAGCAGCCTTGCAGTGATTGGTCCCTTATCATAGGCACCTTTTCTGGCAATTGCCTGGTGGCGTCAGTTAATCTCCCCCACTACATGAACCAAACAACACCCCATCCTCGGACGCTAGCACTGACCACCAACACGGTTAGCTGGGTTTTGCCAGAAGTGGCCCCAGATTTCCTGAGTACTGTTTAGGAGCCCCCAAGAAAGAGATTTGGAAACTCTGTGGCCTGATTTTCTTTTTGTTTCGTTTAGCGGCATATTGAAACATTTTTCGGGATATACTCGGCTTATAAGACGACCCCCGATTTTCGGTTGACTTTTTTTTTTTTTGTTTTAAAAGTCGTCTTATACGCCTGAAAATACGGTAAGAAGTTTTTGAAGAAAGGTAATGCTTAATTCAGAATGTTGTGTTCTCCTTTATTGTGGAACTAACCAGGTGCTCATGGCATTATGTTTTTTCTAACTCGCATGTCAAGAAAAGGGCATGTTTCTGGACTTTGATTTTAATTTCTTGGAACAGACCTTATTTCCCCTGGTTATGGTTCTACTTGTTAAAAAACAGATGCTCTCTGAAAAATTAATGAAAACCTGAAATGTGTAGGCGACTTTGGAGAGAAGCCTTTGAGCTGATTATTAAGGCACGGGTGTTTTTGCTCTCTGTGCCCTAGTTACTCTGCGACCTTGGACAGATGCCCTCGGTCTCCTAGAGCTCCGCCTACCTTCTCTCATCATATTGCACATAAAACAGCATCCCACCTCCCAACATTTATTTAACCTTTCATGTCAGTTTATATTGGTGACCACGTGATTGAATGTAGACATTTTAATAAGAGGTACACTTTCACAAATAAAACGTTTTCGGAACTGGCAATTTATGTGAATTTTACATATTGTTCACCTGCCTCAGAGCTGTTGATGGTGTGAGATCTCGTAAGGAAGAGTTTTCTGGAGGACTGGATTGCTGCTAAGTGGGGCAGTCTGAAGCCCACCACCAGCTTACCAGTAGCTACAAATGCAAACACTAACCTGCCATTTACAGACAGGACCCCTTATCCCTTTATCCTGAACTTCCCCTTTTGATTTTAAAACTTCTACATTTTACTCCTGCAATTTAGGGGTCATGCTGGTGAGCAGATGCTGCCCAGGTCAGTCAGTTTTTCTGGACTGGAGCTTTAAGAGTGGTATAGGACTTTGTTAAGAAGCAAACTGTCAGCTGTGCATGCATGGTCCATCTCTGTGTCTTTCAAAGCTTGGGAGATACCTGCAAGTGTGGCACCAAAGGTATTTAATTCAGATAATGAAATATAATTTAGAAACACATACTGAATTAAAAAGCTGGGAGATGTACTTCCAATTTCCTTGCTTTAACTAGAAGAGCATTATTTGTAGGGTAACTTATCCAATTACATGTAAATTTGTTCCTCTGGTACAATAACATAATTGAATTTTACTTTCCTATGAATCTGGGTTCTGAGAAATAGTCCTGGCTTTGTGGGTCTCCTTAGCTCCTCCTTGTCTTGCTTCTGTAGCCGGGGTGGGGAGAGGCTTAATCTTTAAATCACCTGAATCATAGCTTTTTATCTGAAATCTTTGGGGTCAGGTGCTTAAGAAGGTGCTGGCTCTGTGGTAGCTCAGGAGAGTATTTTCAGTGTGAATTTGTGTTGGAGCAGGAGGTTGGTGTGCTTTGGTTGGGTTTGCTTCATTCAAGGGACAGGAACTGTACCCAGGGCTTTGTATGTGTAAGACATATGTCCTTTTTATGACCACACCCTGGTCTGGATCATGGGTCATGGATCATTGCCACAGACTTTAGCTTTCGAGGAAATTGTAGCTTGGTAATGTTTTTGTTTTAGCATACTTTGGCCAATGGTGTTTAGTTTTCAAAGCCTTTTGGCTGCTGGGTGTAGATATGCAAGTTTCTATCTCTGTTAGACTCTGCAGTATAAGGGCTAGACTCAGTCTCAGCATCTCTGTAATGCCATCAAAAAGAATCTTGATGGCATATGTGGAGAATTGCTGTAGAGGCAGCAGATGCTGGTGTGAAGGCCTGGCAGGAGCTTTCAGGATTTCTTCCTATAAACCACAGTGGGGTCCCCAAACCTGTACCTCATTTAGTGCTGATTCTATCTGTAACAAGGTGTCTCAGGTAGAAATAGGTAGGCCAGCTCAGGCTTCTGATACTTTCTGTATTCAGACTTTTGTCTCCTTAAACACCTCATCCCACCCATGTATGCAGGTTCATGAGCTCAGTGTGCAAACCTGGTTTCACTGGTTGAGAAATCATGAATTGCTATAAAATGTTAACTTCCATGGCTGCAAGAAGTGTCATGGTTTCTGCTCTTTAAGAAGCTTGAGTCCAAATGTGGGGACTGCAGATACTGCAGCTCTTTGCCCATGTGTTTGATGTCCAGCCTCTGAGAGATGGACAGAGTGAGCTCCTGCTGCACTCCTGGGTGGAGCAGAGGCCGGGAATGGGTGGTCTTTGTGACCAGCCAGAGGGAACCTAGGGCAAACCCTGAGCTGCCTGCCAGGGGATGACTCATTAGCTGCAGGTGACATCAGCTGTGGAGTCTTATCTGTTTTCAGGTGGATACTGAAGACCATCTAGATGGCTCAGTTTGGCCAATTTTTATTTATTTTTTGAAAATTACTTAATATGCAATGCCAAAGTTCTTTATGATGGGTTTTAGGCATACAATGCTTCAACATTAATCCCTTCAACAAACTACTTATACTAATGTCTCTCCACTCCCACTTGACTATGAGAGGTATTTAAAAAGAAAAAACTTAGGGATATATCAAGATATGGGACTCATGATACACTGTGAAGAGGGAAGTCAGCAAGGATTGAGAACCTTACTGAGAGATCCCCAACTTCTCAGGGGACCTCGTGACTCAATGTCATTGAGGACTGAGGACATTGCTGAAGATCCCCGACTTCTCAGGCAATGCTGTGAACTCACCAAGAACTGAAAACCTCAATTGGAGACAGAGTTCTCAGGAGATGCTATGGCATAAGGTCATTGAGGACTGAGGACCTCACTGTGACATCATCGTATTAAGACATACTGTGACAAGTCATTACTGAGGACTGAGAATCTTGTAAGGAATCTCCAGATTTCTCAGAAGACAACGTGACAGGTCACCTAGGAATGAGGACCTCACTGGACAATCCCAACTTGTCAGGAAACCCTGTGACAGGAATGACTAAGGACTGAGAACCTACATGGAGACCCCCCAACCAGGGAGATTCTGTGACAACAGTGTCACTGAGGACTGACAGCCTTGCTGGAAATCCCCAACTTCTCAGGAGACATGTGATAGGAAGTCATTGTGGACTGAAGATATCAATTGAGACCCCCATTTTCTCAGGAGACCCTATGACAGGAGGTCACTGAGGACTGAGGACCTCACTGGGGATCCCCAATTTTTCAGAAGATGCTGTGACAGGAAGTGACTAAGACCTGAGAACCACCCTGGAGGCCCCTGAGTTCTTAGTAGATGCTGCAACAGGTGGTCACTGAGGATGTGAACCTCCCTGGAGACTACAAATTTCTCAGTAGATGCTGTGACGAGGAGGTTATTGAGGACTGAGGTACATTGCTGGAGAATGTTACTTCTCAGTTGTCACTGAAAGGAGGTCACCCAAGGATCTTAGACATTTATGGCCATATCACTCTGAAAGCGCTCAATCTCCTCTGATCTTGGAAGCCAAGTAGGGTTGGGCCTGATTAGTACTTCGATGAGATACCACCTGTGAATATTGGGTGATATAGGCTTTGGGGCTGGAGTGATGGCACAAGCAGTAAAGCGTTTGCCTTGCATGTACTAACCTAGGACAGACCGAAGTTCAATCCCCCTGTGCCCATATGGTCCCCCGAGCCAGGAGCAATTTTTGAGCACATAGCCAGAAGTAACCCCTGGGCATCACTGGGTATGGCCCAAAAACAAAACAAAACAAAAAACACACAAAAAAGACATTGCTGGAGACCCTCGACTTCTCTGAACATGACATCACCAAAGACTTAGGACATTGTTGGAGAATCTCAATCTCTTGGGAGACTCCATGACAGGAGGAGGAGCCCCGTGGTCTGGGTTAGGCTCTGTGAGGTAAATTTATCATCACCTGCCTCTGGATCTGAGACAGCTCATTTCCTCATTCTTCTATTTGTATTTGGGTCAGTTCACTGCAGCACAGACTTGGCTCTCCTTGTTTATGCGTTATTTAAGGCACTTTTTCATATTGTAAAATGTGTTTGAAAGAGACATGTCATTTTACAAAATGATAGAACCACATTATTTCCTCAGGTTAAGAAAATAGCAGACAAGAGAAGTGCTACAGTGTTCCAGCACTGTAAACTGAGCTAATACATTTTATGTGTCTGTACTTAAGTGCTGCTCAACAGAATGAACTGTTTACATAATCTTTTATTATGTCCTGGAGGAGCTAATTAATGGTGGAATATGGTCCTGTCTCAGGATCTGAAATGCACCAAGGCAGGAGAATGTACTGTCCATTTTAAGGACTCATGTGTACCATCCAGCTACAGATGATGCTGAAATGCAAAATGGAAAAGGTTTTTTAACTAGGATGTCTGTGTCATAACAAATTAGAATCTTGGAGAGGAAAATATTTTTAGTGTCCAAAGCCAGTGAATCAAAATAATCATGTAGATCAAACTGGAATTCAAATATAACCCAGATAAATTTTCCAACCGTGGATCCCATCTGTCAGAAAATAGAACTTTAGCTCTCACTTAAAATGACTCTTTTAGACTAAGGTCATCTAGCCATACTGAAATGTCCATTTCATATGTTATAGTGGCACATTTCATATCGCTCTACTTAAGGTTATGTCAGCTTGGCCCATAAAAAGCTAGTGATTTAGGACCTCGGTTAAATGAGCTGAGCAGAGGGACCAGATGACTGGCTCAGTGCACAGACTCAGGTCCCTTCCCTGCATCCAGCTGGAGAAGAGTCAGGGGCTCAGAGTTAATTCGATGTTAGAGATGAGAATATGTGAATATAGACTATTCTGAGTGAGTCCTTGCCTGCAGGGGATCCAAAGTTGGCCTCCACTGGTGCATGACCTTATGTACACACCAAGAGGAAGGAGATGTTGGGATGGAGACTCTTTCATTGCTATCTCAGGAGCAAAAAATACTGCAGGATATGAGTGGAAAGAATGTGCTTTGGGGAGATACAAAAATCTGGAGTTTGTTCGTGGTTCGGCATGAGTCAGAGCAGACACTGTACGAACCTTCAGGCTATAAGCACCTGGGACCTTCCAACAAGTTTTCTTTCCTTGTGCCCAGGAGACCTAGAGGAGCTGCCTTGCCACATGCACAAAAGCCTTTTTTTGCTCTTTGCTGAGTTCTCAGATGAGTGGGGTTGAGACACATGCCCTTACACCCCCCTGTCTGTGAGGAAAGCAAGCCACTATCTATTTTTTTTTAATAGTAAATGTCCTGTGTTTGGTATTTGATTACTGGTCCCACCCTAATCAATATTTATACTCCACCCTAGGGTGTGATCTGGTGATGGTATTATTGGATTATTTTCTATTTGGTATTCCTCTCCCACTCTAGGGTGTGGCCTGGTTCTCATCAATAAAAGAAGAGGTCTGAGGAAGGCAGGCACTCATTCTTCAAGCTTCCTCTACTAAGCTGCTTTCTTTCTTAGGTACAGAAGATTTGTTTAGTATATTGCACTCAAGGCTTGCTTGAGTACTGGATTTCTGAACCTGTTCTTGTACCTTTTCACTGGATTATTTACTGTGTCAATATGTCAGTGTTTGCTTCTAGACCCGTGTCTCAACAGATCCTTGTTTTGGAGTCTGGAGCTCTGATTATAAATGGAGCCCAAACTCAGACCTGAAACTATAACAGGGAACCAAACAGGGATTCTGCCACTGACTGGTGAGATGTTCTTTTTATTGCTTTACAAGCTGTTTAAACCGTTCTGAATTTTTATGCTTACAATTCTTTGGTTCAAGGTGATGTCATTTGCTTGAGTTTTAATGAAAGGACCCTGACTTCCTCTCATGCTAATTGTATAATTGCAGTAGTAGTGGCTTTCCTTGTTTGTTTGTTTGATTTTTTTTTCCATTTTGTATGTATTGTGGGAATCAAAAGATTCAGGCTGAATTCTCTAGCCTTGCATTAAAATTTGTTGAGGCATGGGCTGATTATTTTAGCCTTGCTTTGGAAGTTTATGAAGATTTTTCTGATAGTTCTGAAAGACCTGCAAAGTTAAATATTAGAAAGGCATATTTCTGGTGATAACGTGTAGTCAAAGCCCAAACCCTGAGGTTGGTGTTCTGTTGCCCCTATTGGTGCTAGGTTAGTAAAACTTTGAGCAGTTGCTCTTGGGTATATTGACATACAAAATGAATCAAATGATACTGAAATGGCCCACTCAGGCAGATCTATAGGATTCTCACCTTCATCTCAGCCTTTTTGAGTGTGGAATGAACCTGCCTCCCCCACAAGGGATAGTTCTTAGGGAAATTAGGAATAACACAGCATTAGAAATGAATTATCCCATCAGGAAAATATTCAGATTTCAAATTGTGAGCATTTGAATATGGATTACCTCAGTAGACTTAAGAAACCATGCTCCTTCTTTTTCCTTTTGTATAGAATAATTTGGTACCTGGAGTGATGATGGGTGTGTGGGGCCCAACAGGACTTTAACACTGTACCAGAGACCTGTTTAAGTACTTCTCAGTATTTACAGTGGAAGACGTGGGCTGCAGAACATTCTAAGAATAAAATTAATAGTCTAGATCACTCTGGAGGATGGTTTTAGGAGTCACCTTGTCTAATAAAATGCTGATAAGGGAAGGGCAGTATACAGATGTAAATAGGCAGGTAAGACTACCCCATATTGTTTTAAAGCTTGTCAGGGAACTTACATATATGACTTGGGAAAAAATTGGCTCAGATACTGGATTCAAGGGTACCAATACAAGACTATTCAAGATGCTATGGAGCCATGTGCAGAATTTGTGGGGAAATTGACAGAGACAATTAAAAGGCAGTTTATAAATACAGAAATTCAAACTCTCTTGACAAAACCTTGACATTTGTCAATGGCAATAAATATTGTCAGGCTATCTTATGCCTAGTTAGGGAGAAAGATGCCACAGGATTTATACTTGTTTGTAGAAATTCTGGGACTTACAATTACCCCCCACCCCCCACCGTTGCACCTCTAACTGTATATGCTATTCAGTGACAAACTCCTGGAAATCAGATCAATAGCTTTTGCCCAAGGAAACCACCTGGTCCTTGCCCGAGATGTAGCAAAGGATTTCATTGGTTAAGTGATTATCATTAGTACCTGTCTCTCTAGCAACCAAAGGAAAGGTTCAAAGCCTATCTCATGAGGTAAGGTCATATGCTTTAACTGTGTCAGCAATTCAGAGAAATAATGTGTGTACCATTTGAGCACTTTTGAATAAAAGAACACATGTAGCTGGGGCCAACCCCCAAGGAATACAGACAAATGAATTGTGGGAAATGGATGTTATATATGCTGATCTTTTCCAAAGAACCCCTATTTCATATGGTGGTAGATACATATTCTCATTTTATATGGGGAGTTCCATTGACTTTAGAACAAGCTAAAGTAGTTTTCACCTTCATGCTTTAGTGTTTTTCTGTTATGGGTGCTCCCCATAAAGAAAGACAATGGCCCGGCCTACACCAGTAAAACTTTTCAAACATTTTATAAAAAATGGCAAATCAAACATCTCACTGGCATCCCATGTAATCTGCAAGGACAAGCCATAGTTGAAAGAGCACACAGAATTCTAAAAACTCAATTATTAAAATATAGAAAAAAGAGGCATGCCACCCGCAAACACTTTGTCCTTAACATTATTTTCACAAGACTCTGCTGTCCTTCTGAAGCAATACAGACATCTTGGGCCTTTGCTCTGCTTCCTTCAGCCTGGGAACTTTGATCCTCACTGGCATACTTCCCTGAGGGCTTGCCTTCTCCTGAGGTGAGTATTCCCTGCCCAGAAACTGTGGAATTAGCTGACTCTGCTATGCCTCTGAAGCACAGCAGATATCATGGGCTCTGCTTGCTTCAGCCTGGGGACATGGATTTTCTCCAATATCTTTCTCTGAGGGCTCGCCTTCTCCTGAGGTGAGTCGTCCCACTCACAAGGGGTGGATCCAGAGGAGCACTCCATCTAGCAAATGAATGCCACCACAACAGATAGAAAATCCACAATATAAGAGTGACAATGGGGAAACAACGCAAGCCAACATCAGGCATAGAGAATGAAGATGGCAATTCTGATGACCTGAAAACAGCTAACCACCTAGTTAAACTCTCAGATATGGAGTTTAGAGAAGAAATATGGAGGATGTTCACAGAACTCTAAGAAATCATAGATCTAGTTGAATGGAACAATAATAAGAATCAAGAGGATATGAAGATAAAAGTTAGAAAACTCCAAACTAACAGAACAGGTCTGAAAAACTCAGTAGACAAATTGAAAACTCAATGGAAAGCCTCTCCAACAGGGTAAAAGCAGCTGAGGATAGAATTAGTGAGCTGGAAGATGTGATGCATAACAACTCCATACAGCAGAAGAGATTGAAAAAAAGCATTAAAGCAAATGATCAGACAATGGAAAAATTGCTCAAAGAATGTGAAACAGATGAAAATAGAAGTCTTTGATATCTCAACACAAACAACTTAAGAATCATTTTAGTCCCAGAGACCCAGGAAGAAAATCTCCAGGAAGAATCAAGAGTCAAGAACATCGTTAAAGAGAAACTGCCAGAGCTAAAGAATACATGAAACCAAATCCTGCATGCCCAAAGAGTACCAGCTAAAAGAGACCCCAGGAAAACACCCCAAGACACATCCTAGTCACGGTGATGAATACCACAGATAGAGACAGAAAGCAGCAAGATCAAAAAGGGAAATTACATTCAAGAAGCATCCTTGAGATTTATAAAAGACCTGTCACAAGAAACACTCAAGGCCAGAAAACGGTGGTGGGACATAGTGACAAAACTCAGTGAAATAAATGCTTCACCTAGCATTCGCACCCAGCAAAACTCACTTTCAGGTTTGAAGGAAGTATATATAGCTTCACAGATAAACAACAGCTCAGAAACTACAGACTCAAAACCAGCCTAAAAAGAAAAACTTAATGGTCTACTTTGAGACATGACTGACCAACAGACACACCAAACTTCTACACAAAAATGGCACTAACTTCCATGACAATTATCTCTCTCAATGTCAATGGACTAAATGCACCTGTTAAGAGACACAGAGTGGTGAAATGGATCAAAAACTGAATCCAACTTTCTGCTGCCTACAAGAAACACACCTAAATAGTCAGAACAAACATAGACTCAAAATCAAAGGGTGGAAGAAAATCATCCAAGCAAACAACACCCTTAAAATAGCTGGAATGGCTATATTAGTATTAGATGACACAAACTTTAGACTCAGAAAAGTTGTAGGGGACAAAGTTGGACATTTTGTATTAATCAAGGGATATCTACAGCAGGAAGAAATCACTCTTCTAAACATAAGTGTACCCAATGAGGGACCAACAAAATATTTAATACAGTTGGTGACAAATCTGAAAAAGAATATCAATAACAACACAGTAATTGTGGAAAACCTCAACATAGCCCTTTCAACACTTGAGAGGTCACCCAGATTGAAACTCAACAAAAATCTACTAGACCTGAAAACAGAAATGGAAGAAAGAGGACTAGTAGATACATATAGGACACTCCATCCCCAGAGACCTGGATACACATTCTTCTCTACTGTACATGGGTCATTCTCCAGGATAGACCACATGTTGGCACATAAAACATACCTCCATAAAATAAAGAGGATAGAAATTTTGCAGGGTACCTTCGCTTAGCACAAGGCTCTAAAATTAGATGTGAACTCCAAAGGGACACAGAAGAAAAACTTTTAACACCTGAAAATTAAACAGCCTACATCTGAACAACCAGTGGGTCTGAGATGAAATCAAAGAGGAAATCAAAACTTTCCTGAAAACAAATGACAATGAAGACACAAACTATCAGAATTTATGGGACACAGCGAAAGCAGAACTGAGAGGAAATGTATAGTTTTGCAAGCACACATCAGAAGCAGGATTCTCACAAATGAAAAATCTCAGACACAAATGCATGAGAAGATTGTAAACTTTCCCTCAGAAACACCAATTATTCCAAAATATGTGGGCAGGAAATAAATTGTGACCTCAACTGGTAACCAAAATAATAAGCTGACATCACACTATAAGGCAGAGACCATTTGTAGTTGAAATGACTAGTTCTAGAATCTTGATACATTAAATGAGGGAACTGGCCCTGCTTTCACTGGACTTCATAACTTAGGAAACACTTGTTACATGAATTCAGTACTACAATGCCTGTATAATATTTCAAGTTTGACTGATTACTTTTACAAAACCAATATAAGAAAGACATTAACAGGTCAAATCCATTGGGACATAAAGTCAAGGTAGCAGAAGAGTTTGGTAAGTTTATAACAGCCTTATGGGAAGGACAGCACAGATATATCAACCATAAAGACTTTAAGACAGGGGTCTCAAACTCAATTTACCTGGGGGCCGCAGGAGGCAAAGTCGGGGTGATCCTTGAGTGCAAAATCAGTAGTAAGCCTTGCACATTGGGGGTGTGACCCAAACAACTAAAACAAAACAAAACAAAACAAAAAAAGATTTCTCTAGGGCAGGGCCACAAAATGTTGTATGGAGGGCTGCAAACTGCCCACGGGCTGCGAGTTTGAGACCCCTGCTTTAAGATGACCATTGGAAAGATAAGTAATCCATTTGCAGGAGACAGTCAACAGGATCCACATTAAGTATTTCTATTCTTGATGGAGTGTCTTCACCAGGACTTGACCAGAGCTGATATACAGAATGGACATGTAGAGGAATATAGAAATCATCTTGTTGACTTAAAAGCTGTAAAAGAACCTTGGCAGGGATACAAGCATTTTAATGATCTATTGTTGTAATGATTTTCCAAGGCAGCTTAAATCTACAATTCAATGCCTCATATGCCACCAGGAATTTAAATATCAGAGATCTTTATTCATTTATCCTTGCCTTTGACATGTACAAATAAAACACATGTTGCAAGATTGCCTTAAAGTGTTTTTTTTAAAGAAGAACTAAAATACAATAATAAGATTTATTGCAGCCATTGTGACAACAGCAGGATTCTTTAAAAAGGACAGAAATTTGGAGACTACCACCTGTGCTCTTAATACATTTGAAACGCTTCTATGATGTCAAGAAGATAAAAAAAAATTACAGACCTATGTGGACTTTCCTTTAGAAAACCTTGATCTATCACAGTACACTATGGACTCTAACAACAAACAGGAAGAATACAAATTATTCTCTGCTTTGAACCATTGTGGTGAAATGGAAAAGGGTCATTGCACAGCTTATTGTAAAAATACGGCAAGAAAAAGGTGGTTTGATAATCAAGCAATTTCAGAAATAGCTAACTTGTCTGTAAAATATCCAGTGACCTATATTCTTTTTTATATTTCAAAGAAACTTGCATATATGGATATAGCTGTTTAAATTAATGGATGTTTAACTGGTTGCTCCTTAGAGATGTCTGTAATAATGTTCTAATGTTTTATGTTTTTTACCAGCAGAAAAACAGCTGCAGATTCGGACTCCCACTATAGTGCTCATTATTAGAATGTTTCAGTGTCTTAATTTCTATTTTAGTATTTTTATGATAATTTTTTTTTTGGTTTTGGGCCACACCCGGTGACGCTCAGGGGTTACTCCTGGCTATGCGCTCAGAAGTTGCTCCTGGCTTGGGGGACCATATGGGACGCCGGGGGATCGAACCGCGGTCCATCCTAGGCTAGCACAGGCAAGGCAGGCACCTTACCTCTAGCGCCACTGCCCGGCCCCTATTTTTATAAGAATTTAATGCTTCTGTTAATAGTGATCCATGGAGATATAGTTTGATATACAGTGATATTTTCAGTTGATCTCCTAATACAGTGCACATTGTGATGCGTTAACAAATATTATAAATCATTTATTTGCCTATATCTTCTAATATCCCTCCACAGAGATCTTTGGATAAGGCATCTGAATGCCATAGACTCTTTTTACAGTGCTCATCACCATATCACTTAGTATTTTAATATTAAATATTATGATTGTTTTAAGAATGTTCTCTGCATGTTATAAACCATTAGGCCTTTTTTTAGCCAAGTTTCCCCCCATCAATGTTGATTACTCCAAGGAAGTAGGAATCCTTTTCACCTAACATGCCAGCTTTATATTTTGAAGCTCTTTGACCCAATTTGGATCAATTTTTCTATGGATTGGTCCTTCTGTTTGTCTATTGAGTGAGTGTGTGTGTGGTGGTCATCTCTATGTTTAATTATTTAATTATTTATATTTATTTAATTATTAATACATTATTTATGTATTATACATATGTAAGATACATATGTAATATATATATTATACATAATGTCTGTTCATTTTGTATTTAGCCCTTCCTTCTTGTATATGGCCATTTCTTTTTCCTGAGAAGAAGATGATGCCACAACTGCCACACAGTCATGCTGGTGCTTATAGTACCACTCTGGTATAAGTTTATAGGATCTATATAAATCAGCACAGCTGAACTTGCTGCAGACTGCCCACTGCATAGAAAGCAGGACTCAGGCAGTAACAATGATGTGTGAATTGCTGATGATCTTCATGGTTCATTCTACATGAAGGTCTTCTGCTCTATGTCATCACTCTGGCTGCAGCTGCTATCCAAGTCACTTGATTCCTTGAACTATAAGTCATCCTCAAAGAAGAAGGCAGGCACACTGCTGTTGCTGATGTGTTCTTGATGGTCTATTTCTACTACTTCAGTTCAACATAGACTTTTGCTCACAACTGGTTTCAGCTATTGAGAGAATTTCAGAACTTCAGAGAATTTCCTGATCTGTGATTGCTATGAGCCATTTTTTCCAGACTCCATAAGGTTGCATTGCAGCCTGCATTTAGGTTCTGAAATTTATCTACTCTCCTCAGACTATCTCAAAAGACTTAGGGGATATGTATAACCTCTTTATACACTTCTTAAGTTTATCTCTTTAACATGTACATGCTCTATGATTATGCTTTCCCTTTTTATTTAGATATGGTAGTAGAAATTATTAGAAGGGAGTAGAGATAGTAACCATGAAATCTTTGTGTTTTTGATAGAACCAGGATAAGAACTGTGGGTTTATTATCTTTCTCATAAGCCACAATAGTATCCTATGGCACCATTTCTTTTGCATAAGGCACATGAAAATTGGAAAATAATAGAAACTAAGAGGAGTTATTATCCATTAGGGAAGAAGACTCAATAATTTATTACTACAGGCGCCCTTCTACTCTGAATATTTGCCTTGTTGACCTGACTTGGACATCAGCTGTTTACCCCTGAGCCTTGGGACCAGCATGGTTTTCTGCACTTACACTAGGAATCCACCATCTACCAGTACAATCTCTGGATCTGCACCAACTGACCACAGGCTGGTCTCTCCTCAATATCTAGAAAAGTTCTAGTAATTAGAGTCTCTCCCAACCCTGAAGAGGGGTGGGACAGAACCCCTTCTAACGGGACAATCCTACAGAGGATGAGCGACTCAAGGTCATCTTACAGCTCAAACTGTGTTTGAGGAGAAACTTTCTTGAGATTCTGAAGAAAAGATTATGGGGTTAGACAAATTACTATGCCTGGAGCCTACTGGTGGCACTAGGCAGGATCCTTCATGGGTACAGATATCCTGTTTTTAGGCCAAAAAGTTTTATTTTTTATTATGTTTTTCCAACTTTTGCTGCACCTATGCAAAATATTGCCAACCTTTATTTTTAGAAGCTTATGTCATACTCTTAGAATCATGGGGTGTGAATCATTTTGTTTTCTTATAAAGTCTCTGAGTGGGAGATGTTGAGTTACTGATCCTACCCTAATCAATATTCATACTCTACCCTAGGGTGTGATCTGGTGATGGGGATATTGGATTGTTCCTTACTTGGTATTTCTCTCCCACCCTAGGGTGGTGCCTGGTTCTGGTCAATAAAAGCAGGGGTCTGAGGAAGACAGAGGCTCATTCTTCGGTCTTCTTTCACTGAACTGCTTTCCATCATAGGAGCAAAAAGCTTATGTTGGTTGAATTCTTTGCTGGATTTCTAGTACCTCTTCACTGCATGGATTATTTCCTGCATCGATGTTGGCTTCCAGGCCTGCGTCTCACCAGACCCTCATTTTGGAGCCATAGGCTCCACTAACAGAATGTCTATGTTTTTAAATCTTCCCTAAAGGAGGAAGCGTAGGTCCAAGTTCCCCAAACTTCTTGTTTCCTAGTACCCTTTATCCAAGTGATTTTATAGCAGCCATATGCCAGAATATTCTGGCAGCTTTTGTTGGTTGATTTATGTGGAAACAAAGGAGTATTAGTGTCCCAACATAATATGAAAAAGTATCAGTTGAAGAAAATGGTAGGCTCTGCTTGATCTTCACTATAGTTATAGTTGATGGGAAATGTCTCCCTGTTTGGTTCTGAGAGTTTCTCAGTCCTTCCTCAGTCAGTGGAACATGCACAGCTATGGGCACAATATTCCGTGTCTCTGGAGTGACAGCTTCACTGCCCTCCATGAGAAACATGTTTTTCCATAAAGAATGAACACCTCTTACTGAGCACGGTCCTGCCCAGATCAGACAGAAAGCTGGGAATTTAGGGCAGTGGTGGGGCAAGGATAAACCTGTGGTCTTCTCCAATGGAGCAGGGTTTGCCCTGCCTTTCCCAAGCCCTCCTGAGTACTCAGAGCACTCAGCTTGGCTTCCACACATGCGGGTATGCTGCTGTTTCAGTGTGACTTGACAAGCTGAGCTTCGCGTGCATTTTGGATGTTGCTCTTTTGATATGACTCAGAGTACCACTGACTGGGAGGACTTCCAGCTCTGTCCCCTTACAACTTCTTTAGTTTTAAATCTACCAAGTGGAGGAAAGTGTGATCCAGGCTGTAGGGAGATGGTTCTGTGAGACCTTCTGCAGGAAATTTTTGCAGAGAGAACTGGGAAGCATCCCAGGAGAGCAGAGCATGAAGTACTGCATGCGACAGAGGCTGCTGTGCCTATGCTACAGAGGGGAACCCCCTCATTGTCAACAGCATGTCCTGCCCTGTCAGACTGTTGAGAGAGAAAGGAGCAGAGGTGAAGTAATTGGGCACACAAACTTGAGTGTGAGTGAGTCTATAGCCCTTTGATATAAGTGTGAATCAGGTCATCGATTGGAGTGTAAATCGGCCCATAGACATGAGTGTGAATCAGGAGACCGACAGGAGTATGAATCTTAGTTAGAGAAATGAGTGTGGGTTAGAGCCCACAGCTCACAGGTGTCAAAATAAGCACACAGATGTGAGTGTGCATCAGTCCATGATGTTGTCTCTGAATCAGAGTTCACAAGTTGGAGTATGAATCAACATGACTGTGAAGCAGGTATAAAAAGTAGCCCATAGACATGAGTGAGAATCAGAGTTCACAGACATGAGTGTGATTAAGAGTCATAGAAGTGAGTGTGAATCAGCCCAGAGATATGAATGAATGAACTCACAGATGTTAGTGTGAATCCGGTTGCAGACATGAGTGTATCAGCCCACCAGCTGTGAGTGTGAATCAGGCCAAAGCTATGAGGAGGGATCAGAATCCTTAGAAAAGATGGTGAATTAGGTCACAGATGTTGAGTGGATTCAGCCCCACAGGTGTGAGCATGAGTCGTCTCACAAATGTAAGTGTGATTCAGAATGCAGACCTGAGTGTGAGTTAGCTGACATATATGAGTGTTCATTAACCCATTGGTGTGAGAAATCTGTCTATAAAAATGAGTGTGAGGGGCTGGGTGGTGGCACTAGAGGTAAGGTGCCTGCCTTGCCTGCGCTAGCCTTGGACGGACCACGGTTCGATCCCCTGGCATCCCATATGGTCCCCCAAGCCAGGAGGGACTTCTGAGCGCATAGCCAGGAGTAACCCCTGAGCGTCACCGGGTGTGGCCCAAAAACTAAAAAAAAAAAAAAAAAAAAAAAAATGAGTGTGAATCTACCTACAGAAATGAGTCAGCTCAGAGTCTGAATATGAATTAACCTACAGGTATATATGTGGATCAGAGTCCAAGCCACCCTGTGAATGTCATCAGCCCATAGACATGAGTTTGAATCAGAGTGCTCAGGCATGAATGTGACTGTGCCTACAGATGTGAGTGTGACCAGAGTTTTCTGGCTTGTGAGTAGTCTTCATTTCAGACACAGCCTCTTTTTTTAATTTTTTTCCTAGGGTTTCATTTTTCTTGTAACTTCGATTAAAATATGGCCAATTTAATTTAAAATATTCCACAGTTCAGTACATAATTATGCTGATTTTATACACTTTTTGGCAATAAGGTGGGTACAGTCATTATGTGATGATTTAAGATCAGTGTCAGTGTTGCTTTAGAACCTTTGTATTGTACCTTCTGTGGAGCAGAAGAAGGGATTCAGGGGACTTGAGAATCTTTATTACAGACATGATGATACTCATGTGAAATGCTAGTGTCCTGCTGGACCTTTTCTCTTTCCTGATCTTGTTCTGATCTTGGGGCCAGCCTTGTGTTTGTTGGTTCTGTTTGGCCTAGACCTTGTGCCAGACTCCACTTGGAGCACCACAAACTTCTCTGGCATGTTTCTCATCTCGCTGAGGGCTATGTGGTTTATGGCTGTGGCACTACTGAACACGTGGGCATACAGCTTCTTTCCTTTGGCCCACGGTGTTCTTAATCTGGGAATGTTGGAGACTGATGCCCCACCTAATGGAGCTTCATGGCTGTTCCTGGTTCTGTGCAAAAGAAGGGCCCTGCATGGTGCTTGTGGGACCGTATATTGTTCTGGGAATTCTTTGTTTTTGTTGCCACACCCGGTAACACTCAGGGGTTACTCCTGGCTGCGGTTCAAAAATCGCTCCTGGCTTGGGGGACCATATGTGACGCCGGGAGATCAAACTCAGGTCCGTCCTAGGTCAGCTGCGTGCAAAGCAAATACCCTACCACTGTGCTATTATTCTGGCCCCTGTGCTAGGAATTCTAACCAAGTCTAGTGAGATGCCAAGCAAGTACCATAATCCCTGTACTATCTCTCTCTAGCCTTCCTGCCCTCTTTTTCTGGAGTTGGGCACCAGTAGACCAAGACTATCTGCCTGCTGGAGGTGATTCACTTCTGAGAGTGTTTGCCCAGGAGTTCCTGCCACACTGCTTACTAAGACATTCTGCTTCTCCGCATAGGACTACAGATGCAAGGGGACAGAGAAGCCTGGTGGGTCTCCTGCAGCCTCACTGCATTTTACTCTCAGCAGCTGGGGGTGCACGTGGGTTCCCTTGGGCATTTGCTCTCCGGAGACTGGCTCTCTCTGCCTTTTCCCTTTGCTCCTGTGGAGAATCTGCAGTAGACAGATGAAACTCTGTGAGACCCACAGGAAAGTCTGTTTTCTTGTCACTTGGTCTAATTAGTCTTGGTGGCATTTTATCACCACCATCCCCCCAAATAAATCACCACTAAGCAATTCTTTATGAAGCAGCTGGATATTCATCAGCCAGTAGCTCGCAGGCCTGTGTGGGGACTTAAAGGTGCATTTGGTCATGTCGGGGTCTGGCTGCCCCAGCCAATCGCTCTGTCACCTCTGCTTGCTGCCATTCATCCATCTACTGAGTAGCCGCCATGCTAGGGCTTTGCCTCCAGAGGCTTGAGTGAGTAATAGCAAGGGTGGGAGTGTGGCCAGGCTGGTGAAGTCTTGATTCTTCCAAGTGAGCAAGGCAGGGAGATGGATGGCATGGGGTAGACAAAAGGGATGAGGACAGTATATCTTTCAGCACACTTGTGTTTGTCATCTCATGCATTGATATGTGTGTGTGTGTGTGTGTGTGTGTGTGTGTGTGTGTGTGTGTGTTCAGGACTTAATCCAGGCTCTACATTCGTGATCATGCTGGGGATAGAACCTGGAAAGCTGTACTCAAGGGCAGTGCCTTAGCCTGTGCTTCTCTCTCTGGCCTCTTATACTCATTTTAATGATTAGGAGATTAACTGATATTTGCCACCTTTTGCTTTTTGCACATTTTATCATGTCAACAGCTAAACCTAAATTACAGTTGTGGTTGGATTTGTTGTGCATTTTCTCTGAGTAGGATCTCCTGACTTTGCACTTTGCATCAGAATATCCATGTTGAGTTGCAGTGCTGTTGTCTGCCAAGTTTGCTATAAAGGGATTTGGGGGACAGAGAGAGAGCTTTAAATAATTGGACTCAGGCTTGCATCCAAGAGTAAGCCAGGACACAAGCTCGAGATGTCAGAACTGAGTAAATCTTACATTTTGTAAAATAGGAAGCCCTGGCATTAGATTTTTAAAGTTCCTACCCTTTTTATTTGAGAGTTGATAATTAGCCATTTTAAAGAAGTAATTATTCTCTAATTGTTGAGGTCATCAGTAAATTAGGTCCACATACTCCATTATTTATGATACTGTTACTTAAAAGTAAAAGATGGTTTGTGCTACAGAAATTGGGGAACCAAAGACTTTAGAAAATATCAGCATTAATCATTGATTTGGACTCTGATATGGAGGCAAATCTGGTAAGACTATTTTCGTTTTTGTTTGTTTTTTCTTGGCGGGAGAGGGGGGCACGCCCAGTGATGCTCAGTGGTTACTCCTGGCTATGTGCTCAGAAATCGCTCTTGGCTTGGGGGATCAGTGGATCATATGGGACACGGGAGTGGGAAGGATTGAACTGCAGTTTGTCCTAGGCTTGCACCGGCAAGCCAAACACCTTACTGCTTGCGCCACTGCTCTGGCCCCAGACTGTTTTCTTAATCTTTGTCAAATGCCAAACTTAGTTACTATTGTTAGAATTGACTTCAATGCAATCATCAATTGATTTGTAAAGTAAGTCAGAGTAATCCAAGTTTACTTGTTTTTGTTCTGAAAGTAGGAAGATGCACAGACATGGAACTAATGTTATCTCTAAGTGTGTGCTACCCCTGTGTGACCCACCTATAAGCATCCTCACTCAAAAGACTCATTTTCCAGTATTGTCAGGCCAGGCTTTCTTTAGCTTTTAGGAACTCCAGTTCCTAAGAGACTCCTCAAATGCCCACCGCTTTGCCCCTGCTGTTTATATCTCCATCCTTACTTCTGTTCCCTGGCATGGAGGCATCTGTAAGTCTTCTTTGAGATATGTTTTTATTTTTTGATGCAGTTTACTTAGTAGAATTCCATCAGTGCTTTGTACAACTTGGATATCAAACTTTTGTTAATAAAAGGTGAGGAAATGCCTTCTCTTAATCTGTGGGCTGTGTTTTTATTCTGTTTCTTTTCTTTCTTTCTTTCTTTTTTTTTTTGTGTTGGAGAAGCTTCTTAGTTTGATATAGTCCTGTTTGTTTCTCTTTGTTTCAGTTCACTTTGCCAGGGATTCTGAATCATTGAAAATGCTCTAGCATCAATATTATGAAGTAGTCTAACTAACTGTGCTTTACTTAGTGTAATTTATGGATTCAGGTATGATATTGAGATCTTTATTGTTTCTATTTGACTTTTGTGATGTATTAGAAATTAATATGAGTTCATTATTTTGCATGTGATTATTTTTTTCCAACAACATTTGTTAAAGGGGCTTTTCTTGTTTTACTTCATAATTTCTGCTGCTTTGTCAAAATTCACTGTCTACATACCTGAGCATCTGTCTTTGGATGCTTTGTTCTGTTTCATTGGTCTGACAACCTGTCTCTATTCCACAATTATGCTGCTCATTACAGCTTTACAATATAGTTTGAGATTGGGAAAAGAAAAGCCTCCCATCTTTCCCCCCCTAGGATTACTTTGGTTATCTGAGGGAAATGTATTGTTCTATGTAAAATATGAGTGTTTTATATTTGTCTTTAAAAATGTTATGAGATGAGGACTGAAGCAATAGCAGAGTGGGTATATTCTCCATTGTACTATGGGTGGACTTTGTACAAGAAGGGTGCCTTCTTTACATGTGACCAACCTAGACTTAATCTCCAGCATTCCATGTGCATGTCAGGACCATATAGAGTGCAGAACCAGGGGTATGCCTTGAACCCCATTGAATATGGCCCTCCAAAACATATAGGGACTTCATGAAATCTGCATAATGCCTTAGGCATGAATGTCATTTTTGCTGTAGTAATCCTTTCAATCTATGCACAGAGAATGTGTTTCCATTTTCTCATGTCCTCTTTAATTTACTTAAGGAATATTATAGTTTTATTTGTGTAAATAAAGGAACCCTCATTAATGCTGGTGAGAATGTCAACTGGACCTGTGCAATATACACATATCTCAAATAAACAATATAGGAAGGCTGGAGAGATAGCATGGTGGTAGGGTGTTTGCCTTGTATGTAGCTAACCCAGGATGGATGGAGGTTTGAATCCTGGCATCGCATATGGTCCCCCATGCCTTCCAGGGGCGATTTCATAGTGCAGAGCCAGGAATAACTGCTAAATACCGCAGGGTGTGACCCAAAAACCAAAAACCAAAAATAAAAAAAAAACAAAAACAAAAACAAACCAACCAACAAACAAACAAAAAAAACACCCAACCAATATAGGTACTTTCTCAAAAAAAAAAAAAGAAAAAGAAGGAAAGGAAGGAAGGAAGGAAGGAAGGAAGGAAGGAAGGAAGGAAGGAAGGAAGGAAGGAAGGAAGGAAGGAAGGAAGGAAGGAAGGAAGGAGAAAGAAAAAAAAGAAAGACTTGAGCTTCCTGCAATCCCACTTTTGGGGATGTGCAAAAACTTTGTTTAGAAAAGACATCTGTACCCTTATGTTCATTGCATCACTCTTCACAAGAGCTAAAATCTGGAAGCAACCAAAATGTCCCAGAATAGATGAATGGATAAAGAAACTATGATACATCTGCACAATGGAATGCTACTCCTACTCAGCAGAAAGAAAAGATAAGCCATGATATTTACTGCTAGGTGGATGGATCCGGAGAGTGTCCTGTTGAATGAAGTCAGTTGGGGGAGAGAGACAGATACAGAATGATCTCACATTTATGATATGAGAACCATAATAGGGGAACCATAAAAATACAAATGCAGCAGAAATTGTGAACCAATCTTCAGTCAGAAGCTTACAGGGTCAGGTAGCAGAAGGTGCGGGGGGGACCTGTGATAATGATGGAGGAAAGGGAACACTGGTTGGAGAATTTGATTCATGTAGGGACCCCTAATATTAACATTTTGTATATCCCCCAAAATGTAAATAAGAATAAGCCCCTGTCATCCAAAAAAATCATTAAAAAAGAAGGTAAATGCCACTGGTAGTATTTTTATAGAGCAAATACCAGTTTGTTGATTTGCTTGCATTGTAAATGTAGATGCTGTGGAGACTTTAACAACCTCTATATTGCCTCCTGATATGACAGGATGCGGCCTTGCCCCAGCCTCTCCTGCAGTGGTGCAGGTGCTCTGGCCGCCCATACCTTTGCTGTGCTGTTCTCTGCTGACTTCATTGATTCCCCACACTTACAGTGGGTTCCAAACTCCTTGGCATCGCTGTTGTGCCCTGCTTTCTCTACTGTACTTGTTTCTGGAACTCACTTTCTTTTGGGGGTGAGTAATAGAAGGGGGAATTGGGTCATTCCACATGGTGCTTAGAATCACTAGCCATGCTGGGAACCAGGCTGATTTCAGTTCCATGAGGCAGGCACCTCCCACCATCGTTTCCCTCCATCTTATATTTTATGTCCTTTCAACCAGCAGTCTGGTGCTTCCGTATTTTCTGTTCAAGTCCAGGGCTCTTTCAGAACAGTGCCCACATCATTCTTGGTGCCTGACCAGACATCATATGTCATCCATATTTATGCCCACCCCCACCTCCAGTCCCTCAGTATTTTGTGTTGCCAAATGTGTTGGTTGTATGTGGGTTGGAATTAAGAAAATGGTGGTGTGTTGGGGTCATGTACATTCCTGAGGTTGGGAAGCCATACAGAATCATTTTCTTAACATTGGTTCTATCTCTGACCCGGTTCTATCTCTCTGAACCCAGTTCTGTTTCTCTGACCTCAGTTTTCTTTCTTTGACCTTATTTCTCTTTCTCTCTCTCTCTCTCTCTCTCCCCTCTCTCCTCTCTCTCTCTCTCTCTCTCTCTCTCTCCCCTCTCTCCTCTCTCTGTCTCTCTCTGTCTCTCTGTCTCCCTGTCTCCCTCTCTCTCTCTCTCTCTCTCTCTCTCTCTCTCTCTCTCTCTCTCTCTCTCTCTCACTCACTCACCCTGATTCTTCTCCCTATCTGACCCTGGTTTTCTCTTTTTCCATCCCTGATGTAGTTTCGCTGGCCTGCACTTAAGATGTTTCCGAAACTTGTATGAAAGGATAAAAACCATCAATGCATGTGCGGGTCATTATTTTAAATTTAATTCTAGCTCAAACTAGACCTATGCTGTTTGAAGCATCATGAGGTTGTGTGTTAGTGAAGATATCTGTACTACATTCTTTCTAAATCATTTTTCTCTCCAGATTCTCTTCTACCAGGAGCCACACAAAATATGGGCTGCTGTGTTAGAAGGACACTGAGGACAGTTTAAGGGCCCTACATGACTTTATTGCAGAATAGCTATTTTTTTCTAATGGAAGAGTGTTCTTGTCTATGCTTGGTATGAACATTGAAAAGCACCACAGATGTGCCTATGGTCCAACTTGGATTTGAATCTCCTTAGAATGGCTCAGTGAGAGGCTGATAAAGGCTTTCACAGGTGTGTATAGTTAGGAAGATAAGCATCAGCATAATTTTTACTCCTTTTAAAACATTTTTAAATTTTAATTTAATTTTTAAATTTATTGAATCATTGCAAGATGCAAAGTTACAAATTGTTCACAATTGAGTGTTGGTCATACAATATTTGAGCATTCATCTCTTCACCAATGTCCACTTCCTTCTACCATGTCCTCAGTTTTCCTTCCACCCCTCAGCCTTCCTCTATGGTAGATGCCTTTTTTTCTATCTTCATCTTAGGCTCCATAATTTGTAATACTGTTAATAAACAGTATTATTAATATCTCTTTTCCTCCTTTCAACACCCAGTTCTTGTTCAGAGTGAACACTTTTTTTTTTTACTACTTTCATAGTGGTCCCTTCTCTGACCTAACTACTCTCCACTCATTGTTGCCTAATAAAGACCAGTTTTCTCGGTCTTTGTTTCTGTTGTCTTTGAGTATATTTCTATGTTTGTTTATGTCTCACAAATGAGTACAATCATTCTATGCCTGTTCCTCTCCCACAAGATTCATTTTATTCAACACAATACTCTTTATGTCTATCCATGTATTAGAAAATTTCATGATTTCATTTTTCTGAATATCTGTGTAGATTTACTATAGTTTCTTTATCTACTCATCTAATCTCAGGCACTTGGGTTGTTTCCAGATATTGACTATTGTGAATAGTGCTGCAGTGAACTTAGAGTGCAGATGTCTTTTTTTTTGCATTGTGTTTTGGAGTATTTTGGTATATTTGACACTTAGTATTTATTCCACATGCTGAACTGCTGGGTCATATAAAAGCTTAATTCCTAGTTTTTTGACGAATGTCCATATTGTTTTCCAAAATGTTAGACCAGTTGAGATTTTCCGCCAGTGTAAAATCACCACATGCCATATTTCAATCTCAGGTAAAAGAGTCTGAAGCAGAGTCATGCATGAAATAATCCAAACTAGACTAAGGATGAAACACATGATAGTCTGGCAATCTTTTACTTCATTTCATATTGAGAGTGAGCTGCCTGCCAGTACTGTTGTTTTTTATTGACTATAGAGACCACTTCAGGTGGGGGAGTAAGAAGAGAGTAAGGACAGATAGCTCAGGTTATAAGAGCCAGTGCTGCCCAGGTTTACACATAAGGCAATCTGTTTTGGGGTAAGACATGGATGACAATCTTTTTGGGGATAAGAATAAGTTATAAACAAACAGATACAGAACAACCAGGGGTGATCTTTGTTTTGGGTGAAACCATGCTATAAACGAACAGATACAAAACAACCAGGGATGATCTTTGTTTTAGGTAAAACAAGGTGTAGTCTAACACAACAGCAGTGAGTTTCCCCTCACCCCATACACATCCTAATCAAAGTGACTAAAGTCCTAGAAATACAGTACTGAAAGCAGCACATCAAAGAAGGAAATGACATAAAAAGTTGAGACTTTAAGATTTACATCAGATCAAACAAGATCCTTGTGATCCTCCACCGAAGGCAAGGTGAGTGTATAATAAAAAAAATATGCAATGAAATGAACTCCCTCACCAAGAATACTTTACCCAGCAGATGCTTATTCAGATTTGAAGGAATGACATATAACTTCATGGGTAAACAATAGCTCAGGAACTTTATAGACTCAAAACTGAAACCAGCCATTTGTTTCACTCTTAGACCACAGGCAGAGGTTTCCAGGGAAACCACCTCAACTGTAGGAAGATCTGAATTTAACCAAGACGGAAAGTCCTTTAATCACCTTTGTGTGACCCAGTGAAGAACCAAAGCTACAGAGAAAATGAAGCTGCCTCGATCCTTTCTTGCTCTCCAGGCCAGCACATAGGGCACAATCATTCTGAGAAATGGGTTCTTAGATGACAGAGTACTACATGAACAGTGCAATTCCAGAGTCCTAGGCACTGCCAGCCTGAGCTCAGCTACCTTTAAGAAGCTGGTGTGTTTGTGTGTCTCAGATATGGGATGGTGGTAGTCATTTTCACTGAGCAATTTTCCCTTGAAAACTGATTCTAGAAAAAGCTTTCAGGCTTGGGCATCTCAGTGAGCCACAACCCCTAATCTCATTATGTGCCGGAAGCTAATTTTAAACCTGAATCCGTATCATATCCGTGTTCCAGAGCCTACTTGCCTGATTAATTAATTTCCATGCACCCATCACATTATTGTTTCTGGATCTGGGGTTACCAAGGAATAGTAAGGTTGTGCTTTTTCGGGGACCTAACATGCCAAAAGTTCCTGTCTACCCTGAAACTTAAGAGTTAGAAGCCTCACCCTGGACTCATCTCCAGGTGCCCCTCCTGGTCTTGTTCGCTTCTGTGCCAAACTTGACTGTTACAAATGGACTGCAATCCCTCATCATGTTCCTCACAGGAGGTCTCTGTGGGGTCAATTGGCATCCACCTGTAGTGCCTAAATTGCCTAAGTTGACTCAGTTCCCCCTCCCCCAGTGACTCAGCTCCCTCCCTCAGTGACTCTGTTCCCTCTCCAGTGATGGAGCTTAGTCCTTTCACAGCATCCCAAGTGCTCTGAGCAATAGCAGTTCAACTTCCTACACTGACCTTGGAGTTCCTGGGGAGCTGCTCAATCTTCATAGGGCCCTGTGCACTGTATTCCAAAGCAGAGCTAAAGTGGAAGAGCTGTGCTGACTGGAAAAGATTTGGATCCCACTTGTGGGTCCCTTTAGAGTAGCCTTCAGTAAATACACAGCTGATGAGAACCTAGAATCTGTGAAGGAAAGAACCCAAAAGAACCCAAGATCATTGTGTTAATTGGTGGCAGAAGAGATAAGACTGTGACTTATCTCTTGTACATTGAAGTATCATTGCAGTGCAAGAATTTGGTCCTGAGCACAGAGCTCTACAAATGCCAGTGGGCCCCAACAATTCTGCTGTCTTACCTCGGTTGCCTGTGACCATTGTTGCAAGTTATGTCTGTGCTTGCTTTCAAATATGTCTGAAGCCCACGAAAAGGTCAACTTCCAAGGGTCTACAGCAGAGATACACCAGTACCAAGGCTAGGAAGTGTGGCCTCAGGAAGATGTGTGCTTATTGCTGCGACCCTGGTGGGCACCACTGCACCACTGAGTGCCTGTGTGAGAGCTTAAACCCTTGGGACGGTGAGTAAGCAACTAAGTTGGGGGTATCAGCCTCTGTGACATCTCAGTCAAAGGGGTGCCAGCCTCATGGCACCTCCGTTAAGGGGTTTAGGTCTCTGGGACATCTCAGCTAAGGGTGCCAGCCTTAGAAGGTACAGCGACCAGGCAGGTGGACCCTCTCCTAATACTATCTTAGAGGCTCTCAGAGCTCTGTGATGAAGAAATGTTTATTTCTGCCAACTCTAGCCCACATCTAGGCAGATGAAGAATAACAGGGGATGTTGGGACCCACGGTTTCTGGGAGCTCATACATGTGCAGAGTTGGCAGCCCTGCAATTGGCCACCTGGAACCAGCCTGGTAAGGGGTGGGAAGGAAGCAGAGACACTTGCAGAAGCTGCTTAGGACAGTGGTCTGAGGGATCTGGGATGGGGAGGTGGGTATCCTGTTTCTGGTGCGAATGAGTGAGCACTGCAAAGTGATGGCGGAAGGGCCTGAGGGTTTGGGCATAGCCTTGTGCCATCACATAGCTCCTTTTCCCAGGCTCACTTAGACTGTTTTGTGGGGGCCGTACCTAGCTAGTGGTGCTTCAGTTATTCCTGGCTCTGTGCTCAGGGTCACTCTGGGCAGTGGTCAGGAAAACATTGGTGCAGGGGATCGAACTTGGATCCTTCCTGCAGCACTGCTGCCCCAGTCCTGTTAAAGGTTGTGGGCTGGCTCCAGAGGTCATTGGCATGATGCCTGCTATGATACTAGCTTAGAATTGAGTCTGCTAATGTGTATTATCTCAAAGAAAGTTTATTTGCTGTGTATTGGGCTTAACTACGAAGATCTCATTTGGAATGGTCATTTCAGTTCATCTCGAATTAGTTAGGTTCTAGCTTAGAAGCTTTTTTTCTTTGGGTTTTCTCAAAAATACCTAGTGTTTCATTCGTAGGTGTATGATAAATTCATGTTTTCACTCAAGAAATAACTGGATATAAGTGTTTTTGCATAAAAACACACCCAAAACTCTAATGAGTGAGCAGAACCCCAAATTAGGGACGATGATATAATTTATACTGAAATTAGAGTGGAGTTTGAACCTTTTATGCCCTAAATTGCAAAGACTGATATTTGGATTCAACTTGGGGGAAGTTGCCAGGTTTAATTCACATGTTATTGAATCTTGGCTGGGCTATGCGTTCTTGGAAATGGGAAAAATGGGAAAAACTTTGAAAAGCATTTTATCTAGGGTAGCAAAGATAAGCTTCAGATTTTCCACTGCAGAGGCAGAGATTCCTATCTGTATGATACAGGGGGCTCACTCCTAGAACCCTGCCTCATTTTCCAAGAAGCACTTAATGTGGTGTGTGTCCATTGTGATATGTTTTTATTGGCCATGCCTGAGTTTTATTAAATGTGAAGAGCACTCTTGGACAATCCTTCCCCAGTTGTGCTGAGCCCTGGAATACCACCGTAGCTCTCTCAGGGATCATTCTGTTTGCTTTTCAGACACTTCTGGTTTTGTTGCTGCTGCTGCTGTTTTAATGTTTGGTCCAAGACTGGTGTTCTCAGGGTTTAGGAGGAAAGGGGGGGGGTCTCAGGTGGGGAGGGAATCAGAGGTGTGTGGGAGATCTCAGGTATGTAAAGGATTGAAGGTGTACTGGGGGCAGCAGGTGTGGATGGAATCACTGATGTATTGGGTCGTTGGTGTGAAGTCATCACAGGTGTTTGGGGAGTACAGAAGTTGAGGGGAATACAGATGTGTGTATGCATGGGATCACAGCTGTGTGGAGTCTCACAGATGTGCAGGGGTCACAGGTCTGAAGGGATCACAGGTGTCTATGGGTTCACAGGTTTGCATGTATAACAGGTGTGCAGTCATAAGAGAGAGTTCTCTCAGCACCACTAGAATTGACTTCTGAGCACAGAGCAGAGAATAAGTCCTGAGTACAACTGAATGTGACACTCCTTCCAAATTAGGGGACATTGGGTCACAATATGAATCTCTTCATATTGTATAGCAGTTAGGTTTTGAGATGAGGGTGTGTGTGTGTGCGCATGATTATATGAGTGTGTGACTATATGCATGAGTGAATGTATATGACTGTGTGATTTATGTGTGAGTGTATGTGATTGTGTTTGAAGTGTGTTAATATGAATATGAACATGCATGTGCATGTAAATGTGCATTGATCTGTACGGGTGTGTGGATATGTGAATATGAGTGTGGATGGTTAGTTTGTGATGAAGGGTATGTGTGAATGTGTGAGTGCATGTGTGAGTATGAAAACATGTAAGTGTGAGAATGGGAATGCTAGTGAGAGTGTATGGAAGTGAGAAATAAATGTTCAGGTGTGTTAATGTGAGTGTGCACTTGCATGTGTATATGAATTTAATGGTGGGTCAGTAGTCTGTGTGTGCATGTGTGCCAGTGTGTACATGTGTGTAAGCATATGTGTATGTGAATGCAAGTTAGTATGTGTTTGTGTGTATGTGTGTGTTTGAATTATCCATGTGTTAGTATGTGAGTAAGTGTATGACTGTGTGTGCGCGCAGGATAGAACCACCAAGTTGTTTTTGCTCTCTGTATGGAATCAGTGATCTTCAGTGGTAATAAATAATTGAGGACTTGCTCTGAGCAGTTAAAGGGTGTTCAAGTTTACTTTAAGAGTAAAAAAATAAATATTGTACTTTAGGTGACATTTTTACTTTAAGTATGAATATTTGTGGCCTTAATGTAAAAACTTTCTGGACCTTTGTCTTCCATAATCCCTTTTTTAAATATCATTTCTCGGGGCCGGAGAGATAGCATGGAGGTAAAGCGTTTGCCTTTCATGCAGGAGGTCATCGTTTCGAATCCCGGTGTCCCATATGGTCCCCCGTGCCTGCCAGGAGCAATTTCTGAGCCTGGAGCCAGGAATAACCCCTGAGCACTGCCGGGTGTGACCCAAAAACCAAAAAAAAAAAAAAATATCATTTCTCTTCCTACTCTTTGTTCTATTCCCATTCCCAAATTGGATTGGAATCTAGAAAGCTTGTATCCAAAACTCAGCTCAAACTACTAATATGTAAGATAACAAGGTTGATCTCAAAAGTATCTCAAATATTGTTGTTGAGTTTTCTTCCCTTTCAATGGCAACTTAAGCTTCAGAGTAAATACAATGTGAATGATAATAAAATAAAATGCCACATACTCACTCTAGTGTCCCTTTCTTATAAACATTTTATTCATGGAGGCATCCTAGGATTTCAACTTGATTTGCACTTGAATTGCATGGTCATGACTGTGAGTTTCCTTTCTGAACAAGAATTAAGTCTGCTCTGTTCAGGATTCTGAACATATTCCTTTGAACATTTACATCTTGTGTATGACTGTAGTGTCTAGTTTTTTAAGAAATTTAAAGAATCTTCTGAACGTGATATATTTAGCAGCAGTAGGGAGTCCATTTTGACAATTTAGGGAGTATTTAGGCTTTTTGCTTGTTTTGAATCTCTTTTTGTCACAACTTTCCACTCTACAACAGAGTGGTAAGCTTTGCTGCATATAGGGGGGACATATAGGAGCAAGGGGTCACAGGTGGAGACCATCATATATATATATATATGTGTGTGTGTGTGTGTGTGTGTGTGATGAGTGTATGTCACACTGGGGGGCGTGCAGAGAGAAGCATTGTGTGCTGGCTCTTAATGTCTGGAAAATCTCCTAACACAGGATTCAGGAACATTCCCCTTCTCTGTGGGAAGGCTCTGAATGGGCAAAGGTGCCCTCAGAACTGAGGTGGCAGTGCTCTTGTCATACCAAGCCACCACAAAATTGGGAGCATCTTCAAGATGCCAGCAAAAACAAGACTCTGGGACAAAGCATAGATGGAGATGACCATATCAGAAAGAATGCTGGAACAAGAGAATGCAGTGGAACGATGCTGCCCTGACCCCTAAGTGGCTTCTGATTACAGAGCCAGGAGTAAATTCTGAGCACAGATGGGCATGACCCCCTCCCCCCCAAAAAAAGAACCCAACCAGCCCCTATATAGCATGCAGATAAACACTTGTGAATCTCTTTGCTTCCTGGCATCAGGAGCAGATGTGCAAGCAGGAAAGTGCTTTATAAAGGGGTCACTGACTAGGTCAGGGACTCTCTATTGTCCAGCAGTAGGAGGTAGGAGCTAGAGAACAGTGCTACTCTGAGCTGCACTGACCCTAACTGAAATCACCACACAGAAGATAGTTACTGGAAGTAAAAAACTGGAAGCAAAAAACTGTGTGTCATATCAATGTGAGATATTTTAATTCTAAGGAAAAAGTTAATATGAAGACAGAACAAATAAGTTCTGACAGAACTTATTTGTAAGATAGAACAAATAATACAGACAAATAAGTGGCTTTGGATTGTCCTTCTACATCCAACCCATTGCAAGATGGTCGCCCTATGACAGCCCATTTCTCAATATGCTTTTCTTGGTACTACATTCTGAGAACAGAACCAAGTGAGTGCTGGAGACTGAAGTGGACCTCTCAGAACCAGGATAATGGACTCGCAGTGTTAAAATCACTCTGGGGGTGATGGATATGTAGATTTAGAAATTCAGAGCAAGGATGAGGTCAGTGACCCTGAGAACAAACTGGGTCTCAGTGTCTTTGATCCCCCCAAAATTGTTTCAGCAACTCATCAGAAAAGCTTTGGAATCCAGCTGCTGTATCATTGGAATGGATACGCTGGGGTCCTCTACAGGAAAGAACCTGAGGTGGAAGCTGTTTCCTGTTCCAGAAATCCTGGCTCAACATGAAGGATCCCAGCTGGAACACATGTTGTCTGGGAAAACTATGAAGATCAGAAGTTTGGAAGCATCTCTTTTGGGGAGGATTTTGGAGACGATCTAAATGAGTGGATGAAGCCATGTCCAAAGTGAGATTCCTGTGTTGGGTTGAGAACAAGAAATGACAGATCATGTTGAGCACAGTGAAAATATGGGGCCAAAGAGGAAAGAACAATGGCACCCACAAGAACAAAATGACACCATAGCATGTGTGTGCTCTAATTATATCAAAGTAGGTATTGTTGCATTATGTTCTAAGTCAAAATAGTTACTTACATGCCTTTAAAAAAGATGATGTCCTTAAAGCAGAGGTCTCAAACTTGTGGCCTGCGGGCCGTTTGCGGCCCTCCATACAACATTTTGTCGCCCGTGGCCGGCCTTCAAATATCACAGTATTCGCGATTATTCGCTTACTGAATAATCGCAATAAAAATAGCATTAGTAAGAAAAAATTGCATTAAACATTCGCATACCCTGAGCAGTTCTGTTCGAGGTATGCAAATGTTTAACGCGATTTTTTGCGATTTTTTCTTACTAATGCGATTTTTTATTGCGAATATTCGGTAAGCGAAATCCCTTATGTGGCCCTGCCTCACCCCGACTTTGCCTCCTGCGGACCCCAGGTAAATTGAGTTTGAGACCCCTGCCTTAAAGGAAATAGCCCAGAAGAGATAAGGACATTCACAGTCACATTCATGGATGCTGGTATGAATGAGTGTCTGGTTCAGAAGTTGACTCAGAATGAAAGGATGTACAGAGAGAGAACACAACTTCTCTCACACACAGCTCACTTGAGTAAGATTCTAGGTCAAAGTTACTGGCATCAAAGTATAGGTCTAGGTCTGCTGAATTCCTTTCTGCTCCAGTGTCTTTGAAAACAAAACTAACATAATGAGGAAAAGAAAAAAACATCTTTTGGGGGGAACAAAACATCCCCAGTTTCATTTGTGAGTTCAGTCTTAAGAAGGAAGATTCAATTAAGAGCTAACTCTATTTCAGTAAATTCCTATTTAAAATAAAGAAACAAGTAAAACCATGTATAATTAAAATTATTTGGGCAAGGTAAATTGCATACTTTTTAGCATATCTGGGGGTCACTGATAAAAAATCTGCATATAGAACTAAAGGAAATTTCAAGTTTCAGAAATCTTATTTGAGAGCAAATATAAAAATTCTAATTATGAATCAACAATTCATGAAGTGGAAATACTTAGAAATTCAAAGGGAAGAAAATCAACTTCTGAATGGCTCTTTGTTCTGAGAAGAAATCTTAAGTAAATCTTGGAACTATTTAAAAAATAATCACTGAAATGTTTTTATTTAATTTAAATTTTGTAAGTATTTAAAAAATAGTCACTAAATGTTTATTTACTCTGATGTATTGAGATGTTTACTGAGAGCATTGTAATTTAACAAACTTTAATGTTTCCTATTTTAAATAAGAAAGATCAGAGTCTCCTAAACTAAATGCTTGAGAGGCAAAGGAAACCATCATCAGAAACCAGAAGAAATTAGCACAAATTGGTTATCAAGTTGATAAAACTGAAAATAGCAGATTGTTTATGCATAAAATAAATAGAATTATAAACAGCCTATATTTTGAAAGCATGTTGGTCTAATCAGCAAAGTATTGTCATGTCTGCTTCAGAGAAAAGGAAAATCCACAAATGTGTTGCAAATATGAAAAGGGTAGGATCAGAGGTGTGCAGTGCATTCTTAGTGATTTTATGGATAGATCTGCAAATAAGTCATGCTTGATTCTGGGGGGGATTAAGACAGTACCAGTATTTTTCTTGAAAAAGACAATTCTCAAATGAATTGCCTGGGGAAAGTGAAAAAAGCTCTTATATTTACCATTAGATCCTCAAAAACACACAGATTTAGATGACTTTCAAAGTAGGTGCTAGAAGCAGTTTCAGAAACAAATCATTATCAAGTGATTTTAAATGTTTCACAATTTTCTACTTGAAAGAAGAATATTTTGTTAAAGTGTTAAAGTTCATGTTTTGAGAGGGTCACACACATATTGTCATGTATGAGAAAGACTATCAGATTTAATAACAAATTATAGATCTTATGACTGCTGATGCTAGTCAATATAAGTCACTTCTACTTCAAAGGAATGATAGCAACTTATTAGATAATTTAGTCTGTGGATAAGACTGATTTAGCATTTAGGAATATTTTATGTAGCCTGTTAATATGTATTTAAGTGATAAACAAGACATTCTATAGTACTTTCCTGAGAACCATTTAAAATTGTTTGATAAAATCCAAGGTAGCCTGCAAAATGAAAGGAGCCAAAAAAACCAAACAAAGGTGTTCCCCCAACTTCCTCTTTCCATAAACCTCTTCTTTTGGTATTTAAAAGCCCACCTGGAGTACTCAACCTTCCCCCTTCTGGTATGGGGAATTGGTGTGAATAATTGGAATTCTGGCTTTTGGCTGGGGCAGAGGGAGCAAGAGGCAAAGAAGCCATGAAGTGTAAAGCAGACTGACTCTGATGACTCTTTCCTAACTGCTTGGTGTATTATTTCTCTGCCATTACCCTGCTTCATTTTTATTTTACAATAAAAAGGAGGAGGTAGCTTCTAGTAACACTCTAACAGAATAAGAAAATAAAAATCTTGAGTCTGATTAGGACTGAAGGTATGTGTGAAAAATAGTTGAAGAAGTTACCTTGGGCATAAACGTATCAGCTCATAGACTCAGGAAAGAACTTTACGAAGCACTGCTCTGAAGGCTTGAAAAGCATAATGGGCACAAATAGGAGAGTAAATAATGGGGAAGTACAAGTTTTCAGTATTTTCAGATTTTGTTGATTCTTTCAATAACAGTTTTTATCATTACTAAAAAACTTTTAGAATTAATGAATTTAGGGCCAGCTTGGTAGAAGAGAAACAAAATTAAATGCTTAAAACATTTGCAAAACAAATGTGGAAGGATGGTTGCAATAAGGGAGTTAAGGTCATGCCTTAACATGCTGCCTTGCATGTACTTTGATTCCCAGTATCACATGGTCCCAAGCACCTCTGACTCTAGGGCAGAGACCCGGAACACCCTCAGGAGTTGGTTAATCCTGACTATTGCAGGCTCAGACAGCACAGCACAGCAGTCTTAGACACCTGCATTGAATTGCTATGCTGGCCTGTGGCTGGAGCAATTGCTGTGCTGAGACCTCAAGGTCTCCTAAGCACAGTGTGGTAGGCATCTAACCTGGCCTATCCTTAACCAATCCACCTGATGGAATCTACCCTTTACCAACCTTTCTAATTGAACCTAACATACTAACCTACCTAATGGAACCTAATGTATAAGAGCCTAACCTTACTTAACCTACCTAGTGTAACCTAACCTAACCTTACCTAACCTACCAAATGTAATCTACCTATACAAACCTAACCTATCTTAACCCACTTAGTTTAACCTAATCTATCTATACTAACCTACCTAACCTATATCCTAATCTGATCTAATCTAATACAACCCATCCTTACCTAATCTAAACCTATACAAACCTAACCTATACTAACCTAATTTACAGTAACCTATCCTAATATAACCTAACATATCCTAACCAACATACTCTAACCTATCCTAATTTAGCCTCTTACCTAACCTAGTTAGGATAACCTAACCTACTTAAAGTAATTTACTCTATCATATGTAACCTTTCCTAACCTACCAAATATAAACTAACCTATACTAACCTAACCTAATCTATCCTATCCTAACCTTTCCTAACCTAATATTTAACATAACCTAACTTTACCTATTCTATCCTAATCTAGCCTACCTAGTCTAACCTATTTTAACCAAATTTTTCTAACCTAACCTAACCATACCTATGTGCTTTATTTATGTATCAATTAGAATAGGGGTAGAAGTTAATCCGAATTCAAACTGGAGAAAGTGGTTAGAAAACTTAGTTTTAGAAATAATATTTGGAATGTGGGGATGGGTCTTGAAATGATATAAAAAAGTAAATTAAGAATTCAAAATATTTTTAGTTATGCTGTACAGTTGAGAACTTGTACACTCAAGATAAGTGAATAGACATAACAAATTATAGTTGAAAATTTTAAGTATTAAATGTTATAAAAAGAAAGTAGTCTATTTTTATACTCTTCAGTAAAAAGTGGTTTTAATCAGTACTTCAAGTAAAACATTAGCCAGAAATTTTAAAATAAAAATAACCATATATCAGTAGGTGAAAATATGGCATATTTTTAACTTTATGTGGGAGGACCTCCCTTGCATGATCCAAATCCAGGAACTATAAAAGAAAGTTATGTTAGATTTTCTTTGCTCTATTTTTTTCTTTACGGGCTTTACCTGGTGGTCTGAAGGACTATTTTTCGCTGGGTGTTCCTGTCACTCCTAGAAGAGACTGGGGACCATCCAGTGACTGGGATGTAACCCTAAATGATGGATGTAGGCTCACTCTGACCCAGTGAGCTATACTTGTAGCCAAATTAGGCCATCTTAAATCTTAAACTCTACAAAATAGAATGTCTCTGGCAACAAGATTAATGTTCTTTTCAGTAGTATCTATTGCCTAAAAGGCACCTAAATATTAATCAAGGAATGAGCAAATAAAATAAATGTCAATTAATGAGATGTATATTAACTTAGGAAATGCTTAATTTTCAGAGTAAAAGTTATCAAATAGGATAGAACTTATAATATGTATAATCCTATGTTTTTGTATTTATGCCTGTTATTCATGAATCAGTTTTTCAAAAGATGGAAAAGAGGAATTTCAAACTGGAGAGTATGGGTTTGTCTATAATGCTAGTGGCACTTTCCTTGCTATTTCCTTTTGTTGTTTGTATGTTGATGGTGAATGCTCACTGCTCTCATACTTGAGGAAAGAGCTGTTCTGGATATTCTAGGTCTTTTATGGTTCCACACAAACTTTATAACTGATCACTCTAAGTCCTTGAAAAATATTGTCTGAATTTGGAAAGGGATTGTATTGAATCTATATAGTAGTTGGGTAAGATGGTAATTTTGACAATATTTGTTCTTCCAATCCATGAGCATGGCATGTTTCTCCATTTCCTTAGGTCTTCTTTAATTTCTTTCCGAAATGTTTTGAAGTTTTTGTGGCATAAATTTCTTACATCCCTGGTTAGGTTTATTCCTAGGTACTTAACAGTTTGAACACTATTTTAAGTAGAATAGATTTTTTTTAATCTTTTTTTCCTCTGAGTCATTATTTATATAAAGGAATGCAACTCTCTTTGGTGTTTTTACTTTGTAGTCAGCCATTTTACTGTATTACTTTATTGTTTTTAGGAGCTTTTTTGTGGGCTTTTTAGGGTCTTTCATGTATATCAACATGTCATCTGCATATAGAGTTAGTTTGATTTCCTCTTTTCTGATTTGGATTCCTTTGATTTCCTATTTTTGACTGATTGCTATTGCTAGAACTTCTGATATTATGTTGAATAAGATTGGAGACAGTGGACCACCTTGGTTAGTGCCTGAGCTTAGTAGAAATGCTATGTAGACTGTGTAAGAAGGAGACTTTTCTCCTTGAGCAGATCTTTCCAGTTGTAAATGGCACTGAAGGGCACTGGCAGCTTGAGACAGGGCTTATCACTTGGATTGACCAGGCTGGTGAGGAATAGGAATCACAACAAGTCTAGGGACTGGGTGCAAACCTCCAGCTATCAACCACTTCTGGGTGTTCTGGGTGGGTGTATCAACCACTTCTGAAGCTTTTATTTCTCTCCTGCTATGCATGTATGGAAGCAATTGTTTAGATCAGCATTCATCTACCTATCTACAGCTGCAGACTGGCACCAGGCCTGCAGACTGTTCCGTGGATTACAGTTCTAACAAGTTGGATGACCAATGCCATCCTGTCCACACTTGCAGCTCAGTTGTCTATGAACAATTGTTGAAGAATATTGGTCTAGATGCTAGGGAAAATTTCCCCAAACTTAAGTCAATAACAGAGCATCCAGGAGGAATCTTTCTAGTGAACATATAGTGAACAAACCTACTTGCCCATGCACATCACACCCACATGAAATCTTTGCTTTTTGGTGCCATCAACATCACTGAGTGGCTGTTGATCAGGGAAATCAGAGCTCTAGTGGACAGTGCTGGGTAAGTGTTCATGAAAATTATAGTTTACAAGCAAGAGAAATACTGGCCAAATTTCTTCAGAGAACCTATGGACACGTATGTGCTTAGAGATCACATGTTTTTCACTCCATTTTGTTCCCAAGGCTGTGATCATGGAGTCTCCTGAGTATGAAAGGGAAACAAGTCACTTCTACCTAGTGTCTCTACTTCCATAGAACTTTCTTCCCAGTTCCTTCTGTACCACTACATGTTGGTCTCCCCAAATTTTTCTGGGGTTGTTTGCTTTTGCACCTGCCCTACTCTCCTATGACAACCACTGGTCTCCCCAAATCTGCTTTTTTAAGGTATCCCACATATGTTTGCTTGAATTTTCTAGCAGACTCTATTGGTAGGAAGGAGAGAGAGAGAAAGAGAGAGAGAGAGAGAGCGCACTAGCTCTGCATTCTTTTTTATTGTTAAGAAATTGTTGCATGTAAAATAATAAGGTAACATACATGTCAGTTATGAATCAAGTCTATCATATTGCCAAAAACCATGTGCTCCTGTTCAGATCTTCTGCCACTTCTTCCTCTATTCCACCAGAGTAATCATTAATAATCTTTAGATCACTCATCACTTTTTAAAAGTTGTTTTATGTTTGTGCTCCTAGACAATATCTTGTTTAATATCTGGCTTATAAATCAACTTAATTGAAATAGAATTTCCTGTGTCACTGTTTGTGACTGTTTTGGTTGTGTTATTGCTTCTACATAAGGTTCACAAAGATGGACGTATTTGGTAATATCAAGTGTCCATGAGGATTTGGAGCAATCTGAACTGCTAATGGTAGTTTAAAATACTGCTAGCACATTGGAAGATAAGCTCTGCATTCTTGACAGGATCTTTTGCACAGTTGTAAGATGTACCAGTCTGAACTTGCTTTGTATCTACTGACTCAGGGAGAAATGGACATTAAAATATTGAGTATAAAATTGTCCATAGGTTTCAGGGTACAGACTGAGACAGGAAAGCATGGGAGCTGGGGCTGGATGAGTTTCTGAAAATGTGGGCAGGATTTCTAGATAGTAAGCTTGAGGTAGAAACTGCTATTCCCTGTGGTAATGTTCTTTCCTTTCAGTGCTTAAAGCTATTATCAGGTTGACAAAATCCTGCTGTGACCTTATCAACACGTATTTCACCAAACCACTGGGCTCCAGAGCCTAGCCAAGTGGATGAAGAAAATTCAAACTGGACACACCATTGTTTTTTCTATCAAATTGATTTTTTTAATTTACATACAGAGAAAGGACTTACTCTGCCATATAATTCCTTTTCCAACATTTCTATTTTGAAATCCTTTAGCTTAGTTAATTTTCTCCTTCCCTCAGTAATGCAAAGTCATTACTAAATATTCTTTAAAGTGATGCAGCTGGAATCTATGAGATTGTCACTGAGGCATCACATACCATGCATGTGCCCCATGGTATTTGTGTACCTTAAACTGTATGAGAACTTGGAGCTTCTTTAAGGTCAGAGTTCCTATACACATCTTTCCTTCAATATTATGCATAAGACGTGCTTCTAATGTTTTCATTTTCTGAAGTGCAGAGTGCTATTCTGAGCTTGTCTGAACCCAGCAGTGGCACAGGAACATTCTAGCATGCTGTTGTGCGAAAGGAGTGTGATGGAGCAGTGGAGCAGGGTGTTTCACATTGTGGCTGACTTTCTACCACCCAGAGCAGTGTTTATGTTCAGAGATGCTGCTTGGGAATGCTCAGAGAAAAAAAAAAAGGAGCAGAAGACTGATGACTGAACCATGTTAATGTTTAGATTTGAGTAGAGACTGTTAGGCTTGAATTGATCCATAAATGACAGAGGGTCAGTTTGGAGATATGGCCACAGTAAGTGAAGGAATCTGCTTTAAGAACAGAAGTATAATCCAGTCTAGACTGGAAACATGGAGCTTGGATGACTCACGCTTTGTCTTTTGTGCTTTTAAAATCATCTCTCCTTGTAATCCTCCTCTTTTAATAGAGGTGCTCTTAATTAATATTCCAACTTCACATCTGTCCTGGGTGTCTTAGGTGCCTTTAAATATACAGACACATACTCCAACACAGATGGGTTATGCAAGGAGAAATCCTTGCTCAGTAGACTTCCCTTAACTGAGCTTTCTAGAGACAGAAGAAAATAGAATGAGAAACTACCTCAGCACAACATAGTGCCTCTTCGATGGAGGTGAGGCTGGTAGGTTTATATGTCATTTCTGCTCACACAGAGCTTCCTGCTTTACACCTGGTTCCAATCCTGCTTTCATTTCTAATGTGCTCAGAGCGCTCCAAGATAATCAGGGCCATTTGCAACTATAAATGTCCTGATATCTGGCCAGAGTGATAGCACAGTAGGGCGCTGCTTGCCTTGCACATTGGGTACAGACACAGGTTTGATCCCTGGCATCCCATTTGGTCTCCCTAGCCAGGAGTGATTTCTGAGTACAGAGCCAGGAGTAACCCCTAAGTGCTGCCTGGTGTGGCCCAAAAATACCAAAAAGGAAAAAAAAAGTCCTGATATCAATTAATTTGTTGATCACCAGTAACCGTCTATCTGATTATCTCTAACTAAGTTTCTCTGAATTGAGAGTAATTATTGCATAATTGCACACAATTATTTGTACATTGTTAAAGTACTCATATAGTTAAAATATTTCTGGTCAAATAAAATTGTTCATGGGAATATCTTATATTTCGACATGGGGGGAGTGGGATATGGGAGACTGTCGCTTTCTGCTTTCTGGACTTTCCTGAATAAAGACTGGCCCTTAGGCTGATAAATCAGTATCAATCCCCAAAGGATGAATCGACAGAAGAGGAGAAGCATATTTCTTCTTACACTATAAAGCAATTCTACAATAATGGAATTCCTTGTACATTCAATGAAGTTGAGATAATAAACTTTTAACTTGAGTATGGATGAATGCTTTCTACATATCAGCTGTAACAAAAAATATTAGCCTATTAAGAGTAGCCACTGTGAATGATATTGAGGACAATGTTTTTCAGGTCCAGTTCTTCCAGGAGAAACTAGGCACTGAACATTTATTTTTCTCACAACTTTTTCTCTTCAAAATTTATAATGTTTCCCTCATTCTCTTTTGCATGCACTTGAATATTCAAAGGCTTGTGAAGTCCAGAGACAGGAACAGGCCTCATTCTGGAAGATCCTATCTGCTCTCTTGAGGTATCTCTCACCACTAAGTTGCCTCTTTCAGCTTACATGGTGACTTGATCAACAAGTCAGCACAGAAAAAAAAAGAAGAGTCAGGAAGACTTAGTTTTAGTTTGAAACAAAATAAGATGCACAATACAGAATTTTTTGTTTCAAAGATTATTTGTATATTTTGGGACCATACCCAACTATGCTCTGGGATTACTAAGGACTCAACACTCAGGAATCTCTTTTGGAAGGGCTCAGTGGACCATATAGGATACCTGGGATTGAACCGCAGTTGGCTCATACAGGGCAAGTACCCTCACTGTTGTACTGTTGCTTAAGCCTACGTGATGTAAGTTAGCTAAGCTTCAGTACTTTTTGGTCTTCAAATCTGGAGTGCATATCATCTACTTAGCAGCACACATTTCTGTTTAGATGAGGTACATGTAGGAATGATGAGTGGGGGGGCTTCCAGATGTCAATTTTGGAGACTAGAGTTTTCTCACTCATTTGCTCTGTGGGAAGCTTGTGTCCTCCACAGGGAGAGGTAGAGGTGCAGGAGACAGGAGCATCCAGCAGCACCTCTTACTGTTCTAGTGGGGAGGCCCTGGGATGTGATGAGCCCTATCTTGGATGCATTGCTCTGGAACCTGGGTCTGATGGTCTCAGCCTCTTAGTCACTGCCACTAGGATGGTGTGGGAAAATAAGTGGCTGCTGTTTGAACCAAGAAATAGTCACATTTCAAGTGACATACGTTTAGCCCATGGCCACCACCAATAACAATTTAAAAAGTAATCTGCTGATTGTTCCTAGCCTTTTGTGCTGCAGGTTATAATCCCATATTGGTTGTATAGTTGAACTTGGCACTGGTTTAAAAATAAATCTTTGGCTTATCAGTGCTTTATATACTTACTATATATATTTATATATATACATATATATTTCTATACCCGAGGCACATACCATTTTCTTGAATGAGATATGTTTAAGAAGCCCTAATATAGCTTACTTTACTATTAAATTTTGTCAAATAAGTTTATAACTTATCTCCTAGCATAAAAATGTACATCCTACCTTAAAAAAACATCTTATCTATTTATTTATTTCAATTTTGTACCACACCCAGTGGTGTCCAGGCCTGACTTAAAAATTACAAATAATGCTTTAATTTAATCGCCATGCAATACAGAGTTGCAAACCTATTTTTGATTGTATTACAGTCATACAATGTACAAAACTTTTTATCAGTACACATTTCCCAACGCAAATGTCCCCAATTTTCTTCTTCTCACTTTTATCCTACCACTTGTTTGCCTCTGTGGTATAATTTCCACTGCCTCCTCTCCATCTCTTCGTTCAGTGGTCAGCAACATTGTTACTGAAGGGTATTATTTTATCTCTTTCCAGCACCCAGTCCTTGTTCTGTGATCATTTCCAACTATAATTGTCATAATGGTTCCTTCTCTACCCTAATTGTATGCCCCATATATTTGTGGCAAGCTTCCTACCATAGATTGGGCCTTCTAGCCCTCATTTCTGTTGTTCTAGATATTATTACATACCATACTATCTTTTTTATATATCCCATAAATGAGTGTGATCATTCTATGTGTAATCCTTTACCTCTGACTCAATACTCTCCATATCCATCCATGTATATGGCATTTTAATAACTTCATTTTTTCTGTATTGGATTGTATTCTATTGTGTAGATGTACCACAGTTTCTTTATAAACTGATAAACACATGGGTTGTTTGCAAATTCTGGCTGTTGTGAATAGTATTGCAATGAACATAGGAGATCAGAGGGCTTTTCTGCATAGTGTTTTTGGATTCCTAGGTTATATTCCTAGGAGTGGTATTGCTGGGCCATATGGAAGCTCAGTTTCTGGCTTACTTTATTTAACATAATATATTCCAGTTGCATCCATGTTGCGATAGATTGCATGGTTTCATCATTCCTTACCTCTATGTAGTATTCCATTATATACTGTACCATATATTTATGATCTACTTGTATGTTGTTGAACATCTAGGTTGATTTCAAGTTGACTCCAAGTTTTATCTAGTGTACTGAGTGCTGAAATGAATAGTGGTGTGCATACATCCTTTTGGATGGATATTTTTTGTCTTTGGGATAGATTTCCAGAAGAGGGATTGCTAGTACATATGGTGTGGTATGAGATTTGTCTGTCTCTATGTCAACATCCATTTTCTTACTGGATGTTATTCTATGAATGCAGCATCTAGCTGTGACCTTTTTTCCATAGATAAAAGGCAAGGACAGAAGAGAAGAGCTCTCTCTGGTCCCTGAAGCTTAGTAGAGTGTCTGCTTAGAGGGTTGTCTGCAGACTGGAGTTAGGGTAATATGGGGAATTTTTAAATATCTTTTCTTTTGAGAGCTGAGTGTCCTGCCCAAAAACAGTAAGGCTGCTTTCTGCTGTGTGACCTGAAACATGGCAGATGACTTGGCTTCCTCTCTGCTGTTCTGCGGTGTGGGGTTTAGGTCTTCTCTGCCATTGTTCCCTGAGGGCTCGTCTTCTTCAGAGGTGAGCAACCCACAAAGGGTAGAGCCAGAGGAGCCCGCTTTGCAGCTGCACACACTTTTTAGCCAGTGAACACCACCATAACATTTAGGAAAATCCATGATATAAGTTTGACAATGGGGAAACAACACAGGCCAACACCAGAATTTGAGGCTGAAAATGGCAGCTCTCATGATCTGCAAATTATCAGCTACCTAGTTGATCTTTCAGATAAGGAGTTTAGAGAAGAAATATGGAGGATGTTTATAGAAATCAAAGAAAGCATAGATCAAGTTGAACGAGATGCAAATAAGAGTCAAGAGTATATAAAAAATACAAATCAGAAAACTGCAAACTGAAATAACAGGTCTGAAAAATTCAGTAGACGAATTGAAAACCTCAATGGAAAGCCTCTCCAACAGGGTAACAGTAGTTGAGGATAGGATAAATGAGCTGGAAGATGAAATGAAGACAAATCCATACAGTGAAAGAGAATGGAAAGAAAGCCTTAAATGGAATGGAATAAAGCCTTAAAACGATGACCAGACAATGGAAAAATTACTCAAAGAATGTTAACAGATGAAAATAGAAATCTTTGATAAGCTCAACAAAAACAATGTAAAAATCATTGGAGTTCCAGAGATCCAGGAAGAAAATACCCAGGAAGAATGAGCAGTCAAGGATATCATTGCAGAGAAACTCCCAGTGATAAAGACTGCATGCAACCAAATTCTGCTTGCCAGAAGAGTACCAGCTAAGAGACCTGAAGAAAAGTACCCCAAGTCACATCCAATTCACAATGAAAAATCCCACAGATAGGGGTAGAATACTCAAAACAGTAAGATCAAAAGGGAAATTACATTCAAAGGAGCAGCCTTAAGATTTACAGCAGACCAGTCACAAGAAATCCTCAAGGCCAGAAGACAGTGGTGGACATAGTGACAAAACTCAATGAAATGAATGCTTTGCCTAGAACACTGCACCCAGCCAGACTCAATTTGAGGTTTGAAAGCAGTATACATAGCTTCACAGATAAACAATAACTCAGAAACTTTGCAGACTCAAAATCAGTCTTAAAAGAAAAAAATGAAAGGTCTTTAAGAAGAGACTGACCAACAGACACCAAACTTCTACACAAAGATGGCACTAAATCCTATGAAAATTCTCTTTTTTAATGTCAGTGGACTAAATGCACCAGTTAAGAGCTAGAGTGGCTAAGTGGAACAAAAAACTGAATCCAACCTACAAGAAACACACCTGAATAGTCAGAACAAACAGACTCAAAATTAAAGGCTGGAGGAAAATCATTCAAGCAAATAACACCCTTAAAAAAGCTGGAGTGGCCATACTAATATCAGATAATTCAAACTTTAGACTCAGAAAAGTCATAAGGGACAAAGATGGGCATTTTATACTAATCAAGGGATATGTACAACAGGAAGAAATCACACTGCTAAACATATACACACCCAATGAGGAACCAACAAAATATTCAATACAATTGTTGACAATTCTGAAATAGCATATCAATAGCAACACAGTAATTGTGAGAGACCTCAACACTGCCCTGTTACCCCTTGATAGGTCAACAAGACTGAAACCCAACAAAGATAATACTACCTCTGAAAAGAGAACTGAAAGAAAGAGGCCTAGTGTGTATATGTATATATGTATCCAGGTTTCTGGGGATGGAGTTTTCTATATAGGGCACTCCATCCCCAGAAACCTGGATACACATTCTATTCCAATGCATATGGGTCATTATCCAGGATAGACCACATGTTGGCCCATAAAACATACCTCCATAAAACCAAGAGGATAGAAATTGTGCAGACTATCTTTGCTGATCACAAGGCATTGAAATTAAACATGAAGTACAAAGGGACAAAGAAAAAAAACTTTAACACCTTGAAATTTAACAGCTTACTACTGAAAAACCAGTGCATCTGACATTAAATCAAAGAGGAAATTAAAACATTCTTGGAAAAAATGACAATAAAGTCAGTGGCCTTCTTATACATTAATAATGATAGAGAAGAAATGGACATCAAAAAAAAACAAACAAAAAATACAATCCCTTTAACATTAGTGCCACACAAACTCAAATATCTTGTAGTGAACTTAACTAAAGAGGTGAAGAACCTATACAAAGAAAACCACAAAACCCTGCTTCAAGAAATCAGAGAGGACATAAGGAGCATATGGAAATGGAGACACATGCCTTGTTCATGGATTGGCAGGATTAGTATCATTAAAATGGCAATACTCCCCATAGCATTGTACTGATTTAATGCAATTCCTCTAAAGATACTCATGACATTCTTCAAAGAAGTGGATCAAATACTGCTGAAATTCATTTGGAACAATAAATACCCACAAATAGCTAAAGCAGTCCTTGGGAAAAGGAATATGGGAGGCATTACTTTTCCCAATTTAAATTTTATTTCAAAGCAATATTTATTAAAACAGCATGGTACTGTAATAAAGACAGATCTTCAATCAGTGGAATAGGCTTAAGTATTCAGTGAATGTTCCCTAGAAACACAATCAATTAATCTTTGATAAAGGGTCAAGAAATTTAAAATAGAGCAAGGAAAGCCTCTTCAACAAGTGTTGTTGGCACAACTGGTTAGCTACTTGTAAAAAAGTAAACTCAGACCCCTTCTAACACCATGCACAAAGGTAAAATCCAAATGGATTAAAGACCTTGATATCAGGCCTGAAACCATAAGGTATATAGAACAACACATAGGTAAAACACTCCATGACATTGAGACTAGAGGCATCTTCAATGAGGAAACAGCACTCTCCAAACAAGTGGAAGCAGAGATAAACAGATGAGACTATATTAAACTGAAAAACTTCTGTACCTCAGAGGAAATAGTGCCTAAGATACAAAAGCCACCCACAGAATGGGAGAAACTATTCATCCAATACCCACTAGGTTGGGGGAAAATATCTGAAATATACAAAGTGTTAACAGAACTTAACAAGAAAAAAAGCATATAGCCCCATCAGAAAATGGGGAGAAGAAATGAACAAATTCCTCAAAGAAGAAATAGAAATACAAAATACAAATGGCCAAAAGACATGAAAAATGCTCCACATCACTAATCATCAGGGAGATGAAATCAAAACAACAATGAGGTACCATCTCACACAACAGAGACTGGCACACATCATAAAGACCAAGAACAATCAGTGCTGTCTGGGCTGTGGAGAGAAAGGAACTTTCATTGACTGCTGGTGGGAATTCCATCTATTCCAGCCTTTATGGAAAATGATATGGAGATTCCTCAATAAACTGATAATTTAGCTCCCATATGATCCAGCATTACCACTCCTAGGGAATATACGCTAGGAACACACAAATATAATTTTAAAATGCCTTCCTCACACCTATATTCATTGCAGCGCTATTTATAATAGCTTGGATCTGGAAACAACCAGATGTCCTTCAAATAAAATCTGGAAACAACCCAGATGTCCTTCAGATGAATGGCTAAAGAAACTGGTACATACACACAATGGAATATTATGCATCTATCAGGAGAGGTGAAGTCATGAAATTTTCCTATACATAGATGTATATAGAATCTATTATAGTGAGTGAAATAAAGTTTGGTTGCCATGTATGTTGCAAGTTTTATTTTGTTTTGTTTTTTGTCTCTGGATGATTCTATTCTTCCTTCTCATATAAACGAGCAGTTTCCTGAGTAGTGGACTCTTGTTTGAATATTTTTTTTATTTAGTGATTTGAATATGTCATTCCACTTTATTCTTGCCAGAATTGTTTCCAGTGGGACATCTGGTTTCATCCTTATTGTTTTTCTTTATACTTAAGGCTTTTCTTCTCCCTTACTGCTTTAAAATCTCTCTCTCTCTCTCTCACTCTCTCTCTCCCTCCCTCCCTCTCTCTCTCTCTCTCTCCCTCTCTCTCTCTCTCTCTCTCTCTCTCTCTCTCTCTCTCGCCCTCTGGATTATTATATGCCTTGGTGTTGTTTTTTTAAGGACTATTTTGTTTGGCCCTGTTTTTTTCCTCTTGCACTTATAGAGAAGCATCTTTCCAGAGAGTGTTATTCTTCCCCTTTTTCTCTCCCAGAATTTGGTATTCTGATAATTCAGAGATTATATCTTTTGTCTTTGTTCATTAAGTGCCTTACCTTTTCTTCCATAGTTTTATTTCTCCTTTTTTGACTTCTTATCAATATTAGCTTGTAATTTGTCTTTAATTTTGTCCATATGATTCTCCACCTGTGTAATTCTACTAGTATCACTTGCTATCATGTTCATTAATTCCTTCAAATCCATTTGTATGAATTCTCTCATCTTCTGAAAGAGTTCTTATTTGAGTTGGTTTAATTGTTCATCTATAGCTTGCTTAATTTCACAGGCTAACATCTGTTTGATTTCTATTGCTTAAACATTAAATGTTACTTTACGTCCTCATCTGTAAGACTCAGGCATTTTGGTGGACTTGGAAATTTTCCTAGTTTTCTATCTATATCCCCAATTTCATTTGTTTTCCAAAGTTCCCCCATTGTTCTTTCAATTTAGTGAGGAGGATGATGGAGTTTCTGGTTCCCCATTATTAAAGACGTTAATTTATTGAATTGATTGTATGAAAGGTGGCTAGAAGTATATCTGTTTCATATGTTATTTTCCTAGTCATGCAAATTTATATAAGCAAGATAGGAGAACTTGCCATCTAATTATTTGGTTTTGTCAGCTGAGTTTTGAGGCTGTATATTTTCTAAGATGAGGAGTGCTGGAGCCAATCTGCCTGGAAATATTATCTATAAATTAAAATGTTGCATACACACAGTTTTGGAGGTGCAGGAATCAAGACTGGCAGCAGCGAGAGGAGAGATTTGCGGTAATTGTGGTGGCTCATAAGATCCTGATATAGCAGGAACCAAGAAGTCTCTCTCTTGGTCAACATACCTTGTCCCTTTCTTGGTCAACATACTTTAATTGAGACAACTAAGGTGCAGGTAATCTAGATATGCAGAAGGTAGGACTGTGCTGGGGGAAGTGCAGCATATTTTCTATGGATAGTGTTAAATCCAGTGACAAACCCAGTCAAAAGAACAGGAGGAACATTATGATGTCATGTATGTTTGCATTTAGTTTTTTATTGGCTTTTATTATGTCCCACACATTAGAACTGAGAAGCATTTCTGTTGGTCAGAATAGGACAGCCAAACTAGGGTAAGTCTTTACCTTATCTTAGTTCTGCAGTAACTAGGGACACCCAACATGCTGTCCTTGTTCCATAATGCTAGATAATAGAGCTGGTACAAGGAAGACTTTGAGGATTAGTGTACTTCCCTGATTCATCAAATTAAGTCCCTGGTACCATTCCTTGCACCTAACAGTTATGAAACATACTTTTCTATAAGAATACAGCTAGCTATTAACTCCAAACAAAGGCATTCCCCATCTTCCTTATTTCTTTAAACCAGTGGTCCTCAAACTATGGCCCGCGGGCCACATATTGTATTTGTATCTGTATTTGTATTTGTTTCTTCATTGCAAAATAAGATATATGCAGTGTGCATAAGGATTCGTTCATAAGTTTTGTTTTTACTATAGCCAGACCCTCCAGTGGTCTGAGGGACAGTGAACTGGCCCCCTGTTTAAAAAGTTTGAGGACCCCTGCTTTAAACCTATCCCTTTGATATGTAAAAGTTCATATATCCTGCCCTAGCAAATTTTCTGTTGGGAGCATAAGGAAAAGTTAGTCTGGGTTTGATGTGCAGAGAGACCACTAAGCAAAAAGCAAAGTGACTCCATGACTCTCTGGCTTGGTTTATTATTTCTATGTGGATACCCTACCTACTTCATAACCATGTGGTGGTGAAATTGTGCTGTGTGGGGTAATTTCACAATGTGGTGGTTTATTTTACACTTTACAAAGTTATTTTAAATTTAGGATAAATTGCCATTTCATAGTGTTTTAGTGAAATTTGCAGCAAGATCCTGCTCTCTGGTAGAAAGTTGACTTTTGGGAATGGTTCTGTGACAGTGATGTCTCACAACCATCTGATTGCAGTTATAAAGGAAATTTACCTTGGGTTGAAGCATCACATGCCATTATGATTGACAGAGGTTGGAAGACAATCAAGGACAAACCCAGAGCGAATTGAGTATGTGGCTATGAGCATTGACAGATAAGGTTTATGTCAAATATTGCATTCCCTCTGCTGACTTCCTGTGATTAGGATGAGCTCATAGTGTTTAACATCTGATTGAGAATGACTATGTGGAAAGCATGTTTGCTTTCAGTTTATCTGGAAAATTTGTTTTATGTGCTAACACAAAGTAATTCTGATGGAAGTGAAATTGCAAAACCTATTTTGACTCTTGGACTTAGAAATGACCTCCACAAAATGTTTCTTTGAGAGACTTTTATAATCTGCTGTTTGATGGTTTTCAGTGACATTTTGTTGGTTGGTTTTGGTTTGGGGGCCACGCAAGCAAGCATTTGAGTTATTTCTAAAGCAAAAAGAGGTTACATATGTAACCCTAAACCTATTCTCTGTGTAATCTACAAGAAAGAGCCTCCCATTTCTGGGAGGGGTATTGGAAAGGTTAGATAAGGCCTTTGACCAGAAGCAAAGGGGAATTTACCTGGATGCAGGTCAGAGGAGAGATGGCTGAATGGAAGCTAAGACACAGGGCAACCTAAGAATGGCCCTTAAATAGGTTTATGATAAAAGCCACACTTGATGGCCAGGGCAAATAAAACTGATATTTCCTGATGCCTGTCTCTGGATAGTTTTCTACCGGCCGCGACCACCTGAGCTTGCAGACCTGCTGGCTAACTGGAGTTGGAGCCACGTGGCCTGGGACTGCAGAGAAAGGTCCCTCCGTCATTCATCTCCATCTAGCACCATCATTAATTATTTTAATCAACATACATGTAGAAGGTCTTACTGTTCAGTTAAGAGTCCTGGTTTTCCTCTTGTCATTTTTCTGTCTTTGTAAATGATGAATTCTTTTTGAAAGTGGCTGGTTGTTTGATGAATTAGTGTCTAAGAAGTGAAGTCAGTACTTTTCATCAGTGATAACTAGTGATTTACATTTTGCTTTCAACTACTGTTAGCTTAACTAGATACTTAAAACATTTATCCTGTTGCTCACAAGTAGGGTGAACAGAGACTAATTCATAGTAAATTCCCGAGAGACTATAATAGCCTAATTTCAGTGACATGCTCTTTTGTGTTTCCATATAAAAATGAGAACACTACATAATGAAATAATTGCAGCCTATTTTAGTTGGTGGTCTGTATGTTCTTTTTTATGTTTACTTAATTATTTATTTTTTAATTTTTATTTTGATCATATTGGCTTACATATCTTTCACAGTAGTATTTTAGGTACATATTAACATTGAATCAGGGGAATACCCATCACCAAATTTGTCCTCCCCCATCCCTATTCCCTTCCTGCAACCCATATCCCCCACCATCACCCTCTGGGCTTCTTTGTCTAGCTTACTGTTAGGGATCATATATCTGTTTGGTCCTGGTACCCTCCCTTGTTTCCCCCTCTATTTGAGAGGCAGAGCTAGATAATTCAAGTTATGTGGTTTTGTTTGAAGGAAAGAAAAGCAATAGAATGGGGTAAAAAAAAAATCAAATAAGCTGAAAATGGGCAAAGTCTTTCTAGAGCAGGGGCCTCAAACTCGAGGCCCGTGGGCCGCAAACAGCCTTCCGTACATTTTGTGGCTCTGCCCTAGAGGAATCATTTTTGTTTTGTTTTGTTTAAATTGTTTGGGTCACACCCCCCAATGTTCAAGGCTTACTACTGACTTTGCACTCAAGGATCACCCCGACTTTGCCTCCTGCAGCCCCAGGTAAATTGAGTTTGAGACCCCTGTTCTAGGGGCTTTCAACCTCAGTTTGATAGAGGACAGGAAAAAGGTAATTGAAACACCACAACAATACAGAAAGAAATATCAAATAAAATATCCAGTGAGCGCTGCAGCAATAAAGACAAGTAGTTGGTGGTCTTGGTTATTATGCTGCTCATAGGATGGAGCCTGGGATAGAGTCTTTCGTTATGTTTCCAGAAGACCAATTCAGTTACGATCGTCTCAGTCAGACCTCTGGAATTGGAGATCTTGTTTGTTGAACAGATCATAAGGTGGTCTGTATGTTCTTGATGGTTCCAGTTCAAGGGAAGGTTGCTACCTTTAAGGCATTTGTAAGCTACAATAAATCCAGGCCAACATCAGTGGATCCTGAGGAACCAAAAGAAAATCAATACCTGTGAGTATAACTCAGCTAATAAGTTTCATGGTGCTCACCTCTGTTAATGGCCTCAAGTATGTTTGTGGACCAGCTAAATTGGGATGATTACTAGTAGGTACACTGTGGTGCTTCTATCTGTTGTTCAGTTATATGCATTTGGCTCTGTTCTTGATTTATTATCCATCCATCCATCCATCCATCCATCCATCCACTCATCCATCCATCCATCATCTGTCCATCTATCCAGTCATCCAAGAACTCAATATCTATCCATCCAGCTAGCTACCCATCCATACATCCATTATGGTTAGTCATTCAAAGGCAAGACTATATATGTAACCTCACAGTTACAGCTGTGGAAGGATGTTAGCAAATCATTCTTGAATAATATCTGGAGATATGCCATTCATTGTCTTATTTATCCCTTTATCACAAATAAGGAGATCCTGTTGGATAATTTAATTCTTTCATTAATAGAAGCCTGATTGTCATATGTAACATCTATCTACACTGTGATCTATCTGGACTGGAGTTGGAAACTGATGGATGGAAGCCATTGGAGCTACTTAGTATGCAGTTCATTGTGTATGCTATGAATTACTATGAGTTAGTGTTTAAAATTATGTATAGATCAGTCAACCAAAAAGCTACTGAAATGTAACTCATTATAACATTAATAGTAACAAAAATGTCTTTCTGAATCCAATTATTGACAATTTGCAACCTACTTTCCTGAGTGAAATTCCACTATAAGTTTGTTTTCATGTTGCTGGATAGCTGGCACTTTTGAGATAAAGCCACTAACCCAGCATGTGTGTTTCCTCCTGAGTGATTTTGTTCAACTTAAAATGACTGTTCCTAACAGCAGGTGTTCTGTTTGTTTTGAATTATACTGAACATGCTTTTTGTGTTCACAAATACTGACAAATCAACTATAAAATGCTGGATAAAAGAGAGCTTGTACATATGGCAGGAAGATAAATTTGTACCTCTAATTCATGCTTGTCTCAAGAAGGCCTTTCAGTGAATTCAGTAACTCAAGTTACATAGTTACTGTTAAAGAAAATCCTTGGATCTATTTTCAAAATATATTGAAAATTAGAAGTTATAACTTCTGACTGTTCCTCTCATTATGAGTGAACTACAATCTTTAGAACCTTTTGGTCTTGTATGTTTATGACAGTAATGATTTTTGTTGACCTCTTTGTATCCTGAAGTGTGTCTTAATCCTTTGGGGGAGGTTTTCACTCAGTCAGCTGACAGTTGAAGGTGAACCCAGGTGATGTACAAATCCTATAGAACTGAAACCTACTCATCTTTTTTCTTAGCTCCCAAAGGGTGAATCAAAAGTGATTCACCAAATGTAAGTTTGCTGACTTTATGTTTTAGATTTAAACTTTCCACTGATTTCATGTTGATTCTGTTTTGGTTTTATTTTGGACCCAGTAAGCTATTTCTCATTCATGACAAAAGTACATGCTGTTTGATTTTGGTGGCACTGACATTTGATATCAACAAGTAGATTAATTTCATAGAGGTTGTTCCCTGTAGAGTAAGCAGTGCCAGAGAATCCTTTGTCAGCTAGTCTGTCTGCCCAGGTCAATTTTGAGCTCTTACCATCTATCTAATTCTGTATTTGCTAGAAGGAGAGCAGTGATTTGATATTTCAACAGTACATAAGTACAAATGATATCTCAGACTTTGCTTGGATGCCACTGCTAGAAGGATGTGCTATCCTGGACCCAAAGCCTCTGACACTCCACAAAGCTAGCTTGCAGTTGCAGCAGAGATAGAAGGCACTGCTTCTACAGAAGCAGTAGAAATTATTAGAGCAGGTATGTTTGTCAGAGAATGTGATTAAGAGATGCATTGCTCCTGCATGAGCTGAGAGATTATTTCTCGGGAAGGATCTTTGTTGGGAAGGGTGGAAGTAGAATTGTAGTCGCTGTTGAAACTAGAGCAACAAACCCCAAACACGAAACAGGGCCAAACTGAGTGCATCCAGAGACCTCCTTACCACATGCTATGGGGATGGGAGAAACCCTGGATCTGGGATTGTAGAGGGAGGAGGCTTGTGTGTTCTGTCTAATACCGCATTCTTCTCACCACATACACTCAGGCCTGGGCATCTGTATGAGGCTCTTGTTACTTTCCTGTTCAAGGAGAAGGTTCTGGAATACCAGACTTATGCAGCCCTGCCAGGCCTTACTGTCTAGAGTCTCTCCTTGAGCAGGGCTTGGATTGTGCCCACCCTGGCCCGCTGTTCTCTGCTCTAGACAGGTCTCTGCTGGGGACGGGGGGGGGGGGGTGGGGTGGTCATTGCTGCCCACCAGGCATTACTTCTTTCTGTTGGGTTAATGCTCAACATCAGGCTCAGACTTCCCTCAAAGGTGGTTCTCCTGAGATATGACACTGTGAGGCTAGAATGGGAGCCCCAGACCCAGCTGGGCTTATTCTTCTCTGGTCTGGAGAGACCAACCCTGCATTTCTTCCTAGCTCTGCTCATTGGAGCTGCTAAAACCTTGTCTTTTCAGGGGTCCACATCATCAACCCATTCTCTGTGGTGGCTTGGTGTATTAGGGGGAGGCAGTGCTACCCCAACATTGCCATCCCTCCCATAAAATGCAAAAGTGCCCCGAGAAGGGGCCACTATTTCCACCATCATCCCCACCACATTTTCTCTATCATTTCCACTATTACCATCATCAGTATCTCCACTATCTTTAATATCACCACCATCACTGCCATATCTAACTTCCATCATTGTTTTCTACACCATTACCACTTTTGATTTTTCCTCATAAGCTGTTGGAACCACATGGTGTCAGGTTACAGCCAAACTTCTTAACTGGGTTTCATTGTTGGTAGGAAGTTTGGCCCCTATTGGAGCATCTGCTGTAGTTAAAAAAAAAAAAGATAAAATAAAAAGAATAATGCATGTATCAGGGAAAAAGCAATAGGCAAGAGACTGCCCAGGTCTAACATTACTGACACTGATCTACCCATCAGTGTTTACAGACACCAGGAGATGTGTGCACTGTTGTCTGCCCTCCTATTTCCTCCCTCCTTTTCCCCATTTCCCTTGACCTCCCCCAGTACTGCTCCTCCATTACCAGTCAGCATGGTCACTCACGTATTTCCTATGCTGGACAGAGTTCCCTCAAGCCCAGGTATGTCTCTTGGGTCTCAAACAAGTGACACAGAATGCCTGCTCGGATGGCGTTTTTTCAGTGAATTGAGATTTAGTTAACTTTTATGAATTTGTTTTTATTGTGCTGTTGACATACAGGTTTTTTTTTGTTTTTGTTTTAGGAGTACTTTGTAATTGCTCTTCATCCCCCTTCCATGACCCATGTGCCCTGTTTCAGGTCCTCAGGCCCTTTTAGTGTACCCTTGTGACTTCCGGGGGTTTCAGTGTTGCAATGTGAGGTTTGTTCTTCCAGACAATATTGCTGCTTCCCTTGCCTTCCTTCTCTAGCCCACATGTGAGCAAGACCAACTGCTATTTGTCTTGCCTTTTATGACTTATTGCACTTAGTGTGACCCTTTTCACTTCTGTCTAAGTTGCTGTAAAAAGAAAGATATTATCTTTTCTTATAACCAAGTTCTCTTCCATTGTGACTCTAAAGTACAATTTCTTTATCTATTTGTCATTTGAACTTGAGTCATTTTCTGGTCTTTCCAGACTATTGAAAATTGCACTACAATGAACCTTGTTATGCTTTCTGTTCTTGGGGTAGATACCGAAGAATAGAATTTATGGACCAGATTTGTTTGTCAGCTGCATTTCTTGAGACACCTCTGTTTTCCACAAAGACTGAGACAGTCTCCTGTGGCATACACAGTGAATGTCATTTCTTTTTCTCCACATTCCTAGCCCCATATCAACTCTCTGGTCTTTTAACAGCCATTCCAACTAGTCTCAACAGGTATATCGCCTGTGGTCTGCATTGTCTCTGACCTGTGCTATGTTGGTCATTGGCCTGTCTTCAGAGAAATCTCTAGCTTTTTCCCATTTTGGCGGGGGGGGGGGGCACACCCGTTTGATGCTCAGGTGTTATACCTGGCTAAGTGCTCAGAAAGCGCCCCTGTCTTGGTGGGACCATATGGGATGCCAGGGGATTGAACCATGGTCCTTCCTTGGCTAGCACTTGCAAGGCAGACACCTTACCTCTAGTGCCACCTCGCCTGTCCCTTTTCCCCATTTTTTTAATTGGTTTTGTTAATATTCTTATTGAGTCTTATAAGCTCTTAACATACTTATTTCGATGAGAACTTTGTCAAGGGAATGTGTATGTGTGAAGAATATTTTCTCCTAGTCACTGGGAGAATTTTTCTGTTCTAGTCAAAAGAAACTATTCTTTTGCATTGCTAATATTTTTGTGATTTTGGTTTCCTTATTTGTGTGTTTGAGTCACACTTGGCAGTGCTCAAAGCTTACTCCTGGCTCTGCACTCAGGAATCACTCCAAGCAGTGCTCAGGGGACCATATAGAATGCTGGATATTGAACCCAGGTCAGGCACGCCCAAGGCAAAAAACTTACTTGCTGTCTTTTCTATCTAACCTCAGTGCTGAAGTTTTTATTTTTAGTTTGAGGTTTTCTCATTAGTCTATATTTGCTCCCCTACTCCCCTCTCTCACTGTTGAAATTGAATCCCCAAAGTGGTCTCCGAATGTAGGAGTGTGTCTGATGCTTTCTTTCCTGTATTCATGGTTTGGGGCTTTACATACAAGTTGTCAATCCATTCAGAGTTAATTTCCATTCCAGCTGTGAAATAGGACCCTAGTCTCATTCTTTCTCATCTCTAGTTTTCCCAGCATTGTTTATTAGAGGCACTTTCCTTCCTTCATTGTTGACTCTCAGCTCCTTTGTCATAGATTAGCTGACCATATGAGTGAGGACTTAATTCTGGGCTCTCCATTCGATTTAGGGGCTGGAAATGACACTGTAAGTGTGCTTGTCTTTACTCACATTCTCATATAGGAGGGAGTATGCAAGTTGATGGAATGGAGTTGATCCTCCCTTGCCTGGTTACCTGGGAAACAGTCAGGCAGAAGAAGGTGATTCTACTTATGACTGTTTATGCTCCCAACTGTCTAGTCATCTAATTAATAGCTTAGAGTAGACTTGTAAAGAATGCTGCAAATCAAGGATCTTTGCTGTTTGAAGAAAGCCATTGGCTCTTGCTCTCTTGCAGCCTCACATGTAAAGATAAAGCATCTTCTGGGGTCTACTACACATACCTGTTTCAGGCCTAATTCCCACCTTGCATTCTTTCCTGTGGAGACTCCCAGCATAGAGGTCTTGTTACGGAGTTTTCAGCTGTAGGAAAGAGTGAACTGTGGAACTGTGTGGCAGTAGGTCTGTTTCCTCTAAGGTAAGAGGCGGCCTTGGTGCCAGGGATGTGGTGAGTCAAGAGTCGTCAGGGCCTCTTGGTTTGGTTTCCTTCATTACCCCAGTATGAATGTACCCCTGTGGGGATGATCCCAAGAGCCTCCCTACAGCTCTTTCCACTCAGCCTTGAGGTGCCCTCAAAGGCAGCATTTGCCTAGGTGTATCCTGGGTGTGCATATGGGCCTATTCTTGATGGTCTGAGAGCCGAACATGGGGCTTGTCCTTGTGGGCTTGCTCAGTGCTTTCTCCTTCCTCCCCTCCCTTTCCCACCTTCCTCCAACTCTTCCTTCTCCTTCCTCCCTCCCCTGCTAGCCTCTCCTTCTCTTCTTACCCATTCTTCTTCCCTCCCTCCTCTCCTCCTCTTCACTTCCTTCCTGACTTCTCCTTTCCTCCCCTTCTCTTCCTTGCTGCTCCCTGTCCTCCTCTCCTCTCTTCACCTTCTCCCATTTCCTTCCCTCCTTTTCTCCTTCAGTCTCCTCTTCATCTCCTTCCATCTCCTTCCCTTCTTCCCCTCTATCCTCTGACCTCATTACCCTTCTCCCCTCATCCCTTGGCCCCCTTCCTCTCCCTTTATTCCGCCCATCCTCCCCTCCATTTTCCATCTATTTTCTTCTCTTATTTCCCCTCCCCCTTTCTTTCTCATCATTTAAAAATCCTTAGGATCACACCAGAAGTGCTCAGGATATACTCCTAGCTCTGTGCTCAGGAATCATTCCTGGAAGGGCTTGAAGTCCCATGCTATCAAACCCTGGTCAGCCATGTGCAATGCTAGCACCCTATGACCTACCTGTCTCTGGCCATCTCCCCTCATTTTTAGGAAGTACCAGGAGTCCATCTGCTTTCTTCTGCCATTGAGTCTCTTGGCTGCAAGCCAGAGCCTCCTTCAGTGCTGTGAGCATCCCAAAGCAGCTCTGTGCTGGTGGCTTGGGATCTTGTGACCCAAGTGTTAATGTGCATATGTGTATTGGAGTTTGGCTTGTGCACTGGATTTTCACTCTAGGATTATTGGCTAAATTTCTTGGTTTCTATGTGTGAGTCCTGATGGAGACTACAGCTCTGGCTAGGTACCTGCTTTCTAGGATGCAAGCATTTCTGGAGGTGTGGGTTTCTTGGAGACCATGGTCACTCACTGCACCCACAGGAGTTTTTGGTTTTGGGTCTTATAAGTCTCATGTGTCTTTGGGACAAAGATGCCTTTATTCTTGACAATTCTCCTTTCTCCTCTCTGCACCTACAGACTCTGGTAATTGGCACATGTGAGTCTCATGTATCCTGGGTATAAAGATGCTTTTGCTCTCATTAATGTTTCTCTCTTCTCTCTGCTGTTCTTTCCCACAAGTTGCCCCTAATTTCATTGCCACTAGCCATAAGCATCAGTCTTTCTAACAATAGCTGCAAAGAAAAGAGGCATTCAGATGATTTTTACAGTTCTAACAGAATTCAGCTGGAATTTGTGAGTTTGTTTCATACTGTTTTCATTAGATACATACTGAATCTGAAAGTATTTATGCTGGCAGGAACTTAACTGTCTCGACACTGATTTGTCTCATGGTCTTGGAATCATGTTGGGATCTGTTCTACCAGAATTCCAAAGTGCTTGTGGTATTTAATCTGAAGAAACTTTCATTTTCAAATGCTTAAGTTTATCAGTAATGTTGGTCCCTGGATTGGTCCTAAATCAGTCCAGATACTGACATCTAGAGCTAGCCACCTCTCCTATCTACCCCAGCTGTCAAAGGTTTGAATCCAACGTACTTGAGACTTAAGCTGCTTCCTTTTGAAATCAATTTTGCTTCAATTTGAAGTTTTAGTTCAAAGTGATTTCTTTTTTATGATCCCCATTATACATTATTAGACAATTAGCTATCATTGGAGTAAATTTTTTTTCTGTTCCTCTTTTTTTTTTTTAATTTTTATTGTGGTAAAAGTGAATTACAAATCTTTCACAGTAATATTAGGGCACATAGTGACAATGAAGGGCATTCTCACCACCATTGTTGTCCTCCCTTCATCCCTGTCCCCAGCATATATTCCACATTTCCCTCCTTTACCCCCCGATAATGCTAGTGAAACTGTTCCCCACTTGTACAGCTTGTTGTAAATTGGGCATCGTTTCTGTTGACGTTGACTTTAGATTTGGTATTCAAGTCTGATCAATTTTATTTCCACCAAATGAACATATGACTGTCTGGTCTTGCTACCATGGGTGGGGGAAGGGAGGAATAAAAAAGAAAAGAAAAGAAACAAAAAAACAAACAAAAAAGAGAAGAACTAGGAGGAGCCCATTAGGTCAGGGGTCTCAAACTCGGGGCTTTTGCGGTCCTCCATACAACATTTTGTGGCCCTGCCCTAGAGGAATCTTTTTTTGTTTTGTTTTGTTTTAGTTGTTTGGGTCACACCCCCCAATGTTCAAGGCTTACTACTGACTTTGCACTCAAGGATCACCCCGACTTTGCCTCCTGTGGCCCCCAGGTAAATTGAGTTTGAGACCCCTGATCTAGGTGTTATAAATATCCATTTAGAAGAAGGAAGGGAAAAAAGAAGAAAAAAGGTAGCAAAACAAATCAAAACAAAAACAAAAAACAATAAGGGAGTAACAAAATAATTACAAAAAGAATAAAAACAGAATAAACCAAAAACCAGAAGCATCAGCTAAGGAAAAAAAAGAAGGAAAAAAAAAAAAAGAAAAACAGACCAGCAACTTGTTTATTTATTTTATTTATTTATTTTGTGTGTGTGTGTGTGTGTGTGTGTGTGTGTGTGTGTGTGTGTGTGTGTGTGGTTTTTGGGTCACACCCGGCAGTGCTCAGGGGTTTTTCCTGGCTCCGTGCTCAGAAATTGCTCCTGGCAGGCATGGGGGACCATATGGGACGCCTGGATTCCGGGATTCGAACTGATGACCTTCTGCATGAAAGGTAAATGCCTTACCTCCATGCTATCTCTCCGGCCCCCCAGCAACTTGTTTAAAAAAAAAAAAGGTTAAAGTACAACAGGTCTATACAAGGCTGATTTGAGTTCCATCCCTGGCACCCCATTGGGTTTCCTGTGATCCCTGAATGTAGAACCAGGAGAATGTAGAACCCTTGGTACTCCAGGCATGAATTAAAAGTAAAGCAAAAAATGAAGACTAGTTTCTGCCCTGTCCCTTGGACTGTTCCAGCATTCTAGGGGCTATCACCGTGACTGCTGGGCACCTCAGCCACCTTTGTAGGCCAGGCTAGATCACGATTTTTCAGGTTAGAAAAGGGTCTCTCTTGGGTTGTGGGCATGAGCAGTTGGCATGTCCTCTGGACTCCTAAGGTAGCGCTTTACTGGCCAGCATCCCTGAGACCTACTGCATAGTCTGTGCTGGGCTTTGCTTTTCTAGGCTTTTCTACTCTCTCTCTTCAGGGTAGCCTCTGAGAGATGTCCCCGGTGGTTTGCTCCTGGATCCTCAGTGAACTCTGTGTGTGTGTGTGTGTGTGTGTGTGTGTGTGTGTGAGAGAGAGAGAGAGAGAGAGAGAGAGAGAGAGAGAGAGAGAGAGAGAGAGGAGAGAGGAGAGAGAGGGAGAGAGAAGGGAAAGGATAAGAAAAGAGGAGGGGGAGTGGAGGGGTAGAAAGTAAGGGGGAGGAGAACGGAGAAGGACAGCGAAGGGGAAAGAAGAGGGGCTCTCTGCCCTTCTGGAACCTGATCCCTCTGGGGTATAGGAATCTTATCTAAAGAGTGAGCCTTCAATGGATCTAGGGTGACTTTGTTGTTCCTTGGGTGTAAACATGAGGAGAAAGTAAGGGCCCTGTGGTCTCTGAGCTGAGTGCTGACCAGGACAGAGTCCATAGGCCAACCCAGTGGGTGACTTGGAGTATTTGACTTTCTGTGCTTGGATCAGCCCTGGTGGTTTTGAAGTATAGCCTGTGTGGGGATTCTAGAAATGCTGCCTTGCTGCATGGAGGCTGCTCTAGGGAGATAGCTGTGCTGGTCTGGCACTCATCAGTGTGGGAGTCTCAAATGGTGGTAGTAGTGGAGAATGAAGATTTGGGGAAAAGTGAGGGAGCCTGACTTGATGACACAGGCAGGTCACTTGAGCCTTTTTAGGTACAGAAAGGGCACAGTCTTGGGCCAGAATCACAGACACAAAGTGGTTATGGGACAGGTGAGTCATAACCAAATTCTTCTCTCTGCCCTGTGAATAGTCCCAAACATCTTAAACATGTAACTGTGTCAGGATGAGGCTCTATTCCCCCTGACCCTGAAGGGGTGTCAGCCAGGCCTGGCCCCACTTGGTGCTGGAGCCTAGTGGACAGTGGAGATGTACCTCATGGTTCTTTGGACATCCCTGCAGCCTTAGCTTAAAATGTGGTGCCACCTTTTCCCCTGCACGTTGCCAGGGGAGTTAATGAGATCATCTGGAGAAGAGTTCTTTGTCTCTAGCATCTCTCACTATGTGGTATCTGTGTAACTGTGCCTCTAGGGCAGCCCAGGACACAGTCTTCATCTTCTTGACACTGATTCTGGACTCCAAATGAGCAGACCATGTAAGACTTACCTCTCATTTGCTTCAAGAATCCTCTCTATTAAGAAAGAGAGGTTAAAAACACTCCCTCCTTGATGAGTTCTTAATTGGGTACAAAGTAATGTTGGTAGAAGTTTCAAATATTTAACCAGCAGAAAATAATCAAGGCAGTCAGATTAAGTAATCAATGGCTAGGTGAATGCATGCATTACTTGGCAGAGATCACTTCAACAGTTCAAATAAATAAGAAGAGAATTTAAAATGCACAATGGGAAAAACAGAGACTTAGCAACATTGCTAATTAACTCAGGTAAACTTTCTTTCTCTAGTCTTAGAGCATGAAGTGTTCATGCATTTGTCAAAGCACTGCTAAAAATAACCACCTGTCAAAAAGTGCACTTCTTTCAGTAATCCTGAGTGCTGAGATTGATGGGCATTCTCAGCAGGCAAGGAGGAGTGCCCAAGACTGAGGTGCTAACAAGCATATAACCTCTGGAAGCCTCCAGAACCCTTCAAAAAGCAAGTTTGGATGGCAGGAAAAGCAGTTTCTGATTTTTCATTAAAAAAATCCTCCACCCCCTTCTTTTATCCAGGTACCCTAATATACTGAAATGTCTGATGAACTGTGAGCACATGTAGCTTACCTGAAACCTGCTTGCCTTTCCTTAAGAAATCTATGAATCATGGGCCAGAGTGATAGCACAGCATGCCTTGCATGCAGCTGATCCAGGATGGACGGTGCTTCAAATCCCAGCGTCCCATATGGTCCCTCAAGCCAGGAGCGATTTCTGAGCACATAGCCAGGAGTAATCCCTGAGCATCACCTGGTGTGACCCCCCCCCCCCAGATCTATGAATCATCTTACCATTAGGTGATGAAGTAGGGAAACCTGCTCTTAGATCAAGTTGTTGGTGTTTCCAAGCTGTCACATCAACTTGGTGCAAGTTGGGGCCAGAGCAGTGATAAGTGCTTTGATTATGTTGGGTGTTTGATTATGTTGCTGTTGTAGGGAACTATGTCGTTTCTAAGTTGGGATCTAGGGTTCGGGGTTGGAACTGTTCAGTCACATGGAGTCATTAGATCTGTGCAAAAAACAAAAATCACTACTACAGAAGACTGACTTTGAAAACCATGACTGAGCAGAACTTTTCCTGGGACCAAAAAGAAAGACTCTAGCCTAGGCTTCAGCCTAGGATTTGTGCAAAAACCAAGATCTCTAATTCCAGAGGTCTGACTTTGACAATCGAAAGTGAGCAGAACTTCTGAAGTCATAAGGAAAGACTCTATCCTATGCTACATTCTAGGATCTGTGCAAAAACCAATATCACTAATTACAGAAGAATGACTGCAACAACTATGACTTAGCAGAACTTCTAAAACCATAAAGAAAGACTCTATCCTAGACTTTGTCCAATGGCCTGTGCAAATACCAGGATCTGTAATTACAGAGGACTGATTTTGACAGCCACCCTAAGCAGAACATTTCCTGCACCATAAAATGAACTTGGGGTTCAACAATGAGCATATCCAGAGCATATAGTTGTTCCCATGACAGTATGCTTTAAAGGTGGAGAAACCCTATATCTACTAAGCCAAGGGAATTTCCTTTCTAATTTCCCCAACACTTACCATGCCTATACAAAACAAAAGAAAACAAAACAAAAACTTGCCACACCAGAACACCAGCCCCCCCTTATTTCTCTTGGTGTTATTGTTTTGTTGCCTTTTTTTATAGTTGTTGTTGTTGGGTTTTTTGTCATTGCTTGTTTTGTTTTGTTTGTTTTTTTATTTCTTCTTTTAAATCTATATTTATAGCTTCTAAATGAGCTCCTCCCAGCTTTTTTTTCCCTAACAGAACCATAGAACTGGAATCATATTGTTCTACCTCAGAAATTGAGGGGGGGGGGTGGAAAGTAGATGGTATCAGAAACAAGCAATTTCATGATATTGAGTGGAAATAAAAATTTATCAGTAATGGGGCCAGAGAGATAGCATGAAGGTAGTGAGTTTACCTTGCATGCAGAAGGACGGTGGTTCGAATTCCGGCATCCCATATGGTCCCCAGAGCCTGCCAGGAGCAATTCCTGAGCATAGAGCCAGGAGTAACCCTTGAGCGCTGCCGGATGTGACCCCCCAAAAAAAAAACAAACAAAAAAATTTATCAGACCTAGGGGTTGGAGCGGTGACACAAGCAGTAGGGCATTTGCCTTGCATGCACTGACCTAGGACAGTCTGCATTCTATTCCCTGGTGTCCCATATCGTCCCCCAAGCCAGGAGCAATTTCTGAGTGCATAGCCAGCAGTAACCCCTGAGCATTAGCAGGTGTGGCCCGTAAACCAAAAAAAAAATAAAAATGATCAGACCTAAACACCAAACCCAAGGTCAACAACAACAGAATCAAGATAAGCCAATCTATAACAAGCTATACACAAAGGGGACCTGTTACAGGCAGTCTAGGGGTCCTGGGAGGGTGGGTTGGTATGTGATGCATGCTGGAAACTGGTGGAGGGGGAACAACACTGGTGGTGGGAGTGGCCCTAATTCACTATCACTACGTACCTTAAATACAACTGTGAAAGACTTGTAATTCACATTAGTCACAATAAAAATTATTAAAAAAAACTGTAAACAAAACAGTTTGGTTGTCTTTCTTCCTGAGCCTTCTGTTATATAAGTAGGAGGCAGTGGTTAGAAGGGACTCTATTTCCAGTATCTCTAACTTATAAAACAAGCTCTTAATCCATTTACTCAAGTTACTTATTAGGATGAGACTTTCCTTCAGGCATTTTTCTTTTCTCTTTGTAGGAAATATGAGGTGTGTTTCTTCCCCTTTAAAGCGAAGTTATTTCCTTACCCTGTTTTGTAGCAATTAAGCTTTTCTTTATTTTGAAGGATTCCTATAGAGCCCAAGATAGTATTTCTTTGGAGAAATCCAGTATGTATTTTAAGTTACTGAATTAAAGCTCCATGTTCTATTTTAAAGTAGAAGGACAATCAATGTAATATTATTGTTAGTTTTCCTTGGAAAAATTCAAAGGATGGAGTTTAAAGTATTTGCTCTAATTTCATCTTTATTACTTCTGTAGCCAAGAGCAAGTAATTTGCCTTGATTTTAAGATTAAATGCTGTAATGTTAAAGTAGCAAGGTTCAATTTATTACATAGCTCTGACATCTTATGAAACTGTTAGAACTTGCTGAGCTTGGGTTTTTCTATTATGTCTGGAAACGATTTCTTTCTTTCACCGTGAGACCTCTGGTGTTTCTAACTTCATACTCTAAGCTTCTAAAATCAAGAACAAGATAGTAATTCCTACTCATGTCACTGTTACTTAGCATTGTGTTAGATGTCCTAATCAGAGCTATTAGGCAAGACAAATAAAAGATGTTTTGAATACAAAGAGAGAAGTAAAATTGTCAGTATTTGTAAATAACGTAATTTATACATAGAAAACATTTTATTTAAATATTACAAATACATATATATTTAATATATTTATATATTATATATTTTTATTATATAAATTATTTTTATACAATAAAAACCACTTCAAATTTATACTAAATCAATATACAAATACCTGATGTATCTTTATATAGTAATAAAAATGATTGCTAATAACTTAGGGAAACAGTGGCATTTATAATAGTATCAGAAAGAATTTTTCTTAAAAAATCTTAAAGTTGGGGTCGGAGAGATAGCATGGAGGTAAGGCATGTGCCTTGCATGCAGAAGGATGGTGGTTCTAATCTTGGCATCCCATATGGTTCCCCAAGCTTGCCAGGAGTGATTTCTGAGCATAGAGCCAGGAGTAACCCCTGAGTACTGCCAGATATGACCCCAAAACCAAAAACTAACCCCCCCGAAAACCTTAGAGTTAATAACTAAAGGCAAAGGATCTGCCCATGAACGCTACCTGTTATAGGAACTGTATACATGTATATATATAAACATATATATGGAAATGCTATTTTGTATTTAATGATGGGAAAATTTAATTTACTGTTAAAATGGTCATTTTCTCAAAAGCAATCTACAAAATCAATGTAATAGCTACTGAAATTTCAAGGGTATTTTTTTAAACATAGCCAACCTGGAATCACAAAAGACCTATGGAAAATAAAACTGGACATATCACAATCCTGATTTAAAAAGCATACTTTGCAAATTTATAAAAAAAAAAGTTTGCTATTATTTCAAAACTAGACAAAAGCATCATACAGAAGAGAAAGCTATAGAGCAATATCTCTTAAGAATATAGATAAAGAAATCCTTGACAATAATGACAAATGAATTAAAAAACACTAAAAAGAATAACATTTGATGACCAAGTGGGATGTATTCCAAGGTTGCAAGGATTGTGTAACATCAGTTAACAAAAATCAGTTAATATTCAGCATCAAAGTCAAATGACTCAAAGATCTTAAACAATGAAAGAAATCTTGATGATAAAGAAGAAAAATCGAAGTATCAGCTTACCTTTGCTACAGAATGACAGTAATTAAAGCTGTCTGGCACTGGAATAAAAATAGGCACATAGATAAATGGGATAGAATTTAAAGCCCAGAAGTATACACACATGTAATAGACAGTATGACAAAGAAGCCATAGCTATACAATAGCACAAAGTTTCTTAAGAGAATGCTCTGAGGAAAACAGGCAGGCACATGCAAAATATTGAAACTGGTTTACTTTTTAATACTATACACAAAAATTCATTCAAAATTCACCCAAAACCATAATGCAAGATGTAAAGTTATAAAGTACATAAAATAAGTTAAATATTCCATGCTATCAGTTTGAGCTGTCTTTTGATTCACTGACATCAAAGATCAGGTATATGAAAGCAAAGTAGGACTTCAGAGAAGTAAAGGAATTCTTTGAAATGAATAAGAATAAAAACAAAAACTTTTCAGAAAATACCAGCCACAGTAAAACAATACAAAGAAGAAAGTTTTTACACAGACCTAAATCAGGATGATTCTTATGGGCAACTTAACCTCACTTCTTATTAAACTAGAAAAAGAGCAATGAATGACCTCAAAGTCAGTATAAGAACGAAAGAATAGAAATTAGAAATGAGTAAAATGACACTACAAGACAGTGCAAAAGTTCAAGAGCTGTTTCTTGGAAACTGCTTTGATTGATCAACCTTTTCTAAGGCTCAAAGGATAGAAGAGATTTTAATAAATGCAAATAAGCCATGAAATGGGTGAGGTTGCAAATGCAAAGGATCACAAGAAACTACTCTGAAATTCTTTTGCCACTATATGTAGACCTTTGAAGAAATGAATAGATTTTTAGAATATTAGAACATTTCAAAATTGAATCATGAGGGAAGATAATACCTGAACAGTTCAATCTGAAGCTTTTGATTCGTCAGTAATTAGAAGTTTTTTTCTCAAAACTAAAGGCAAAGTTTTGCTGAATTTACTGATGAATTATATTAAACCCTTATTTTATTGTGTTTCTTTCTCAAGCTGTTCTAGAACACTGATGAACAAGAATTATTTGAAATAACTTCTATAGTCCAGAATTACCCTGATACCCCAAATGAGTCTTCAAAACAAAAATTATAGACCTGTATCTTTTATAAATGATTGTGGAAATCTTCAACAAAATCTTAGTGAACCAAGGTGGAGCAATAGGAAGGTGTAGGTAGGGTGCTGGCCTTATATGTGACTCACCCAGATTTGATTTCAGAACATTATATGGTCCCCTGAGCTCCATCAGAACTGCTCCCTGAGCACAATCAGGAGTATGCTTTAAATACCACCAGTACCCCATTCCCAATTTAGCAAATCAAATTCGGTAATACATTAAAAGGATTATACATTATTTCCAGTGGGTTTTAGGTCAGCGGTGCAAATATATTTAACACATGCAAATCCATCAATGAGATCTTGCTATTATCAGCAAGAGGCGAGATGGAAATCATGTGATCTTGGTAATTGATGACATTACCATCATACATTATTAATGAACAATGAATACATTTGATAAGACTCAGTATCCATGTATGATAAACATTCTCAACATAATAGGCATAGAAGCAACTTTCCAATGTATTTAAATGTATAGACAACAAACCCATAGCTGTATTCAAGGGCAAAATACTGAAAGGTTTTCCCTCCAAGATCACATAAAGATTAGGATGCTGTCATTGGCTTTACAACATTGTTTTTTAGATATTATTTATAACAATTAGACAGAAAGGAGATATTAAAATCATTCAGGTTTGAGAGGTGCAAAACATCAAGATCTTCAAATGACATGATAATATATGTTTATATATGCATATAGAAAATCCTAGAGATTTCATAAAAATTCATCAAATGTCTTTGTAGTAAAGCATAATAAAATATCAGGCTATAAGATTTATATACAACAATTTTTGTGGAGCCATAGCGATAGTGCAGCGGAATGGCATTTGCCTTGCATGCAGCTGACCCAGGATGGACCTCCATTCAATCCCTGGCCTCATCTATTGTCCCCCAAGCCAGGAGCTATTTCTGAGCACATAGCCAAGAGTAACCCCTGAACCTCACTGGGTGTGGCCCCCCTCAAAATAATTATTTCTATCTGTAAACAAGATCTAGGGGAGGAACTAGGTTTTAAAAATCCTGATGAATATACCATAAAATATCAGGAGGTTAAAGACTATGTCAAGATTTATAAATAGCACAGCGGTAGGACATTTGCCTTGTATGAAGCTGAACCAGAACTGGCAGTGGTTCAAATCGTGGTATCCCATATGCTCCCCTGAGCCTACCAGGATCAAATTCTGAGCACAGAGCCAGGAGTAACCCCTGAGCGCTGCCAGGTATGACCCCAAAACAAAAACAAATAAAATAATTTAAAATTCATTATGTTAAACTATCAACCACTATTTAACAAAGAGAAAAATATCATGAATTGGGAGAATCAACATAATAAGAATAATATAGCATGTCTAACTAAAGCAAGATGTAGGTTCAATGCAATCCCTATCAAAATTTTATATTGTTCAATGTCATAAATATAAATACTGCTAGATTTTGTATGGAACTACAATATCCTCTAATTAGTCAAAAGAATCTGGACAAAATAAATGGAAATATCATATTATCATAATAACATAAACTATGTTATCAAACTAGTTATTGAAACAATGTAGTATTAAATGATAGCATATACTCCAATCAATGGAATAAAATTGAAAGCTTATAAATATACTCTCACATGGATTGTTAATTTATCATAAAAGAGCCAGGAGTGTATAACAGAGGAAGAAATGTCTCTTTGATAAATGGTTTCAGAAACTGATAAGCCACGAGTGAAACAAGTGAGAGGGAGAGAGATAGACGCAAAATAGTCTCACTCATCTATGGGTTTTAAGAAAAATAAAAGACATTTTTGCAATAATTCTCAGAGACAAAAGAGAGGACTGGAAAGTCCAGCTCACGATATGAAGCTCACCACAAAGAATGATGAGTGCAGTTAGAGAAATAACTACATTGAGAAATATAACATAACATAACTATAACATAACAATGTGAATGAATGAGGGAAGTAGAAAGCCTGTTTAGAGTACAGGTGGGGGTGGGGTGGGGAGGAGGGAGATTTGGTTGGGACATTTATGATGGGAATGTTGCACTGGTGAAGGGGGGTGTTCTTTATATGACTCAAACCCAACTATAATCATATTTGTAATCAAGGTGTTTAAAGATATTAATAAAGAAAATAGCTGAAACCCAACTACAAATATACTTGTAATCATGGTACTTAAATAAAGATGTATATTAAAAAAAATAAAATAATAAAAACTTAAAAAAGAATGTAAAAAAAACCTGATAAGCCACATTCCAAAGAATGAAATTGAACCCATCTCACACCATGTAAAAAGTTAACTCAAAATGTACTAAAGATTTAGATGTTAGACCCAGCCCATAAAATACATTGAAGAAAACATTCTGTGGCATTGGCACTGCTGGTGTCTTTATGGATATTACTGAGAAGATAATGAAAGAAAACAAATGGAGCTATATGAAGTTCAGAGACTTCTGCAAGGAGAAAGAACTTTAACTTGAACAAAGACATCTATTGAATGGGAAAAATTGATCCCATGCCAATTCACATGACAAGGAAACAGTTGTTGAATCCACCCTGTGATGCTCTTTCTTAACTTCCTGGCAGATGGAACGCCCATGGAATGATTATACACGGACCTCTTCCTGGTGAGACACTGTTCCAGGGATTCTTCTTGAGGCAGAAGTTTTGGAGACACTGCTCCAGAGATGGGAAAGATAAGCACAAATAGGGACACCATACCTCCTATAATCAGAAACCACTCTCAAGCTTATCTCTGGGCTATCTTTTATCCCTCATAGAGATATCTGGTCAAGAGATGGTTACTTTTATGACCCATTGTGTTGCTTCCAAACATTTCCAGTCATCTCCTGGTGCCTCAAGTCCCTGGCTGCCTATCTCCGGTGTCCTGAGCATGGCCATCCTGCATATATCCCAGTTTCTCTTATAAAATAAGACCCGTTAGAATGTAATAAAGTGTCTCTTTGGTCATCGGCCTGGGTTCTGTTCTTTCCTGGGTGTCAGGTGGCGGGAATGTCCTTGGTCCTGGACACATCATGAGGAGGGAAGCTGACCCTTGCCAGCAGACTGGGTCTGCACAGAGAGTAATCAAGATCCATAAAGAAATCACAAAACTTTCATAAGCAAGAAAAGAATCTAAAAATATGGGAAGAAGTCACATAAAAACAACTCATTCAAACTCACTTTATAATAATTTATTAGGGAAATATTAAATAAAATGACAATGAGGCATTAACTTAGAACAATGAGTCTGAATTATATAAAAAAGGCCCAAACCAAACAGTGCTCATGAAGGTAGGGAGAGAGGGGAACCCACTTCCACTAGTGATGGGGATGAAACTGGTCCTTCTTGTAAGGAAAGCTTGATGGAGACATCTCAAAAAATTATGGCATAAGCCCTCCTTCCTTCGTTTTTCTTTATTTTTTTTCTATTTTTTTCTTTTTTTTTTCTTTTTTTTTGGTTTTTTGGTTTTTCGGGCCACACCCATTTGATGCTCAGGGGTTACTCCTGGCTAAGCACTCAGAAATCACCCCTGGCTTGGGAGGACCAAATGGGACGCCGGGGGATGGAACCGTGGTCCTTCGTTGCCTAGCACTTGCAAGGCAGACACCTTACCTCCAGCGCCACCTTGCCGGCCCCTATTTTTTTCTTTTTTAAATTATTTTTATTATTTTAATTTTCTTTTGTACTTGTGGTTATTATATGATGGTGGTTGTTTTTAGTAGATGAGTGCTTTTTTTGGTAGTTGCTGTTTTTTTGTTTTTGCTTGTTTGATTTTTGCTTTGTTTTTCTTCTTTTTTTCCCTTTCTTTTTTTAAATTGATATGTATTACCTCTAGACAGAATCCTCCCAGTTTGTTTTTTCCAGCAGAATCACGTAACTTGAATCATCTTGTCCTGCCGCATGAAATGAGGGGGGGGAAATGGAGGGTACCGGGATCAAACAGTCCTATGAACATTGAGTAGAAATAAAAATGATCAGACTTAAATGCCAAACCCAAAGTTAACAACAGAATCGATAACCAGTCTATAACAAGCTATACACAGAGGGGAGCAGTTACACTAGCAGTCCAGGAGACAAATAAGGGAGGACAATACTGGTGGTGGGAATGGCCCTGTTCATTGTTACTATGTACCTTAAATATTATTGTGAAAATTTGTAATTCAGTTTGTTCACAACAAAAATTTTGTTAAAAGATAGCCGCTGTGCTATCTCTCCGGGCCCAGGAATTCTGACTCTTACAGCTATCTAGGGCAGATCAATACAGCTCCTGTCAAGCCAGCAAACCCAATACGAGGCAAAACCCCTTTAACTAGGTCAGAAATAGAGCTTTGAGGTTCTAGTGAGAGTTGAACCAGGAAGCATCAGTAGGTGCACCTAACCATATTCTAAATATATGTGTATGTGTGTGCATATCTCCAGGATTGATATCTATTTCTCTCAAGGCATTTTATTTTTTCTCACAACTTCATCATGTATATGCACACATAGCTATGATGTGGATAATGAATATTCTAAATATGTGTTTTGAAAATTTTATGGTGCAATGAAATATTATAAAATAATGATTGAATTTCAGGGTCAGGAGATAGACCAAGTATTTCACATATGTGAGTTCCCAGCAATGTATGTGCCTCTGATCATCCAGCCCCCGAGTGACACTGGTGTCTCCCCATTCTAACTCTTTAAGCCCCCAAATATTTCAGATTCTCAAGCACCAAGGGGATGGTTATCTTCTTTCTACATTATTACATTTTATAGTGAGCTTTAGTTCTTCATTTACATTTTTTATTTCATTTTCATTTATTATATCTTGTGAGATATGCCTTTAAGTGCTGAGCTATAGAGATAATAGTTTATTTTCAAGTCCATTGATGTACACACTTTAATAAAAATGCTCAGTAAAATTTGTTTTACATATTTAATACTCAGCAGAAATTTGTCTTTTAAAAAAATTACCCCAAACTTATAGTGTCTTCAATTCTTTTGCTTTTTTTTTTTTTTTTTTTTTTTTTTGGTTTATGGGCCACAACTGGCAATGCTCAAAAGTCAGTCCTGGCTCTTTATTCAGAAATCACTCCTGGCAGCCTCAGGGAACCAACTGGGATGCCCAGAACTGGACCCTTGAAAGCTACATGCAAGACAATGTCCTACCCATTGTGCTATTGCTCCAGCCCCAAACCTATTTTTAAGGGAATATATATATATTTTGTTTGTTTGTTTGTTTGTTTTTTTGGGTCACACCTGGCAGTGCTCAGGGCTTACTCCTGGCTCTATGCTCAGAAATCACTCCTGGCAGGCTCGGGGGATCATATGGGTGCCGGGATTCAAACCGATGACCTTCTGCATGAAAGGCAAACGCCTTACCTCCATGCTATCTCTCTGGCCCCAAATATATATATTTTAAATTTATTTTAAATAATAACTTTATTTAAGCACCTTGATTACAGACATGATTGTAGTTGGTTTCAGTCATATAAAGAACACCCATCACCAATGTCCCCCATTTCAGTGTGTGTGTCCCCCCCCCACTGTCTGTATTCAAGACAGGCATTTTACTTCTCTCACTCATTAACATAGTTACAGTAGATGTCAGTATTTCTCTAACTGCATTCACCACACATTCCAACCCTCATCTCTATTGTCTCTAAGCATTATTAAAATAATGCCTTTCATTTTTCTTAAACCCCCAAAGATGAGTGAGACTATTCTATGTCTATCTCTCTCCCTTAGACTTATTTCACTCAGAAAAATAGAGTCCATGTACATCCATGTATAGGAAAATTTCATGATTTTATCTCTCCTGATGGCTGCAAAATATTCCATTGTGTATATGTACCACAGTTTTTTTTCTTTTTTTTTTTCTTTTTTGATTTTTGGGCCACACCTGGTAGTGCTCAGAGGTTACTCCTGGCTATGCGCTCATAAATCGCTCCTGGCTAGGAGGACATATGTGACGCCAGGGATCAAACCCAGGTCCCTCCTGGGCAGCAGCATGCAAGGCAAATGCCCTAACTCTGTGTTATTGCTCCGACCCCTTTTACCACAATTTCTTTAGCTATACAGCTATTGAAGGCCATCTTGATTTTTCCAGAGTCTGGCTATATTATAAATAGCGCTGCTATGAACATAGGAGTAAGGAAGGCATTTTTGTATTGTATTTTTGTTTCCAGTTTTTTTTTAAGCATTTTCATATTGTTTTTCATAAAGGCTGGACTAGACGGCATTCCCACCAGCAGTGAATAAGAGTTCCTTTCTCTTCACGTCCCTGCCAGCACTGATTGTTCTTGTTCTGTGTAATATGTGTCAGTCTGTATGGCATGAGATGGTACTTCATCGATGTTTGTATTTGCATTTCCCTGATGACTATTGATGTGGAGCATTTTTTATGTGCCTTTTGGCTATTTGTATTTCTTCTTTGAAGAAGTGTCTGTTTATTTCTTCTCCCCATTTTTTGATGCGGTTAGATTTTTTTTTTCTTGTTAAGGTCTGTCAATACCTTTTATGTCTTCTATATTAGTCCCTTATCTGATGGGTACTGAGTGATATCTCCCATTCTGTGTTTTACATCCATGGCACTATAACCTTTTGAGGTGCAGGAGCTTCTTAGATTAATATAGTCCCATCTGTTTATCTCTGCTTTCATTCATTTGGAGAGTGCTGTTTCCTCCTTGAATACGCCTTTAGTCTCAATGTCATGGAGTGTTTTACATACATGTTCTTATATTTGGGTCTGATATCAGGTCTTTAATCCATTTGGATTTGACCTTTGTGCATGGTATTAGGTGCTGGTCTGAGTTCTATTATTGAAAGTAGTTGACCAGTTGTCTCAACACTACTTGTTGAAGAGTCTTTCCTTGCTCCATTTTGCATTTATTGCTCCTTTATCAAAAATTAATTGGGGAACATTCTCTGAATACTCAAGTCTATTTCACTAATCTGAGGGTCTTTTTTTTTATTCAACTATCATGCTGCTTTAATGACTACAGCTTTGCAATACAATTTAAAGCTGGGGGAAGTGATGCCTCCTATATTCCTTTTCCCAAGGGTTGCTCTCAATTTTCACAGGTGTTTATTGAATTTCAGGAGTGTTTGATTCACTTCTTTAAAGAATGTCATGGGTATTCTTAGAGGGATTGCATTAAATTTGTACAATGTTTTGGAAAGTATTTCCTTTTTTTTTTTTTTTTGGCTTTTGGGTCACACCCGGCAGTGCTCAGGGGTAACTCCTGGCTCTATGCTCAGAAATCACCCCTGACAGGCACAGGGGATGATATGGGATGCCGGGATTTGAACCACCGTCCTTCCGTATGAAAGACAAACACCTTATGTCCATGCTATCTCTCCGGCCCTAAAGTATTTCCATTTTAATGATGATAATCCTACCAATCCATGAGTAGGTTATATGTTTCCCATTTCCTTGTATCCTCTTTTATTTCTTGAAGCAGGGTTTTGTAGTTTTCTTTGTATAGGTCCTTCACCACTTTAGTTAAGTTGACTCCAAGATATTAAAGTTTTTGTCAGACTAATCTGAAAGTGAGTCTTGCTGGGTGCAATATTCTAGGCAAAGCATTCATTTCATTGAGTTTTGTTTCTATATTCCACCACTTCTTTCTTGCCTTGAGGGTTTCTTATGATAGGTCCGCTGTAAATCTTAAGCATTCTCCTTTGAATGTAATTTCCCTTTTTGATCTTGTTGCTTTCAGCATTCTGTTCCTATCTGTTGGATTTGCCCTTGTGAGTAGGATGTGTCTTGGGGTGCTTTTCTTCAAGTCTCTTTTAGCTGTTACTGTTTTTGGTATGCAGGATATGGTTGTATGCTATCTTTAGCTCTGCGAATTTCTCTGTACTGATGTCCTTGACTGTTGATTCTTCCTGAGGATTTTCTTCCTAGGTCTCTGGGACTCCAGTGATTCTCATGTTGTTCTGTTGAATTTATCAAAAACTTCTATTTTTTATTAATAAATTTTATTTTGGCCAAAGTGGATTACAAATCATTCACAGTAGTATTTTAGGTACATAGTGACATTGAATCAGGGACATTCCCATCTCCAATGTTGTCCTCCCTTCACCCCTATTTCCACCAAGCATCCCAAATACCACCTTCTTTGCCCCCGGGCAGCTAGTATAAGTAGTTCCTTCTGTGTCTAGCTTGTTGTAGATTGGGTATCAATTCTGTTGGAGTTGGCTTTAGATTAGTTGTTTAAGGCTGATAATTTTTTATTTCTACTCAATGTTCATATGACTGTTTGGTCTTGGTGCCCTGCATTATTTCCCCCTCAATTTGTGAGGCACAAGATGGTTCAAGTTATGTGATTCTGTTTGAAGATAAGAAAAAAAAAGAGAAAAGAAAAAAAGGGGGAGGGCAAAAATTCAAACAAGCAAAAAACCCAAAGGAGTCCTTCTAGAGACTATAAAAATCAGTTTAAGACAAGAAAGGGAAAAAGGAAACAAAACATAATAAAAATACAAAACAATCACTGCCCCCAAAAAACCCAAAAACAAACAAACAAACAAATAACCTGAAAAGCACCACAGCAATAAAGACAACAACCAAATACTAAATACGGTTCCGAAATAAAGACGAATCAAAGCACAGGGCAAAGAAAAAAGAAAAAAAGCTAAGGAAAGAAAAAAATAACAAGCAACAACAATTACAAAAAAAATTAAAAACATAAAAATATTATTTGTGCTATTTTTTTTTTGCATAAGCACAGTAAAAACTGGAGAGATTAGAAAGGGAATTTCCTTGGTCTAAGAGATACAGGGTTTCTCTGCCCTTGAAATATACTATCATGGGTATAACTACAGACTCCTCTAAGTCCTTTTGTGATGTCTGCAATTTTCCTGCTCCATTGTAGATAATAAAATCAGGCCTCTGTAGCTAGTGATCTTAGTATTTGCACATGTCATAAGATGGAGTCTTTCTTTATAGTTCCAGAAGTTTTATTCCATCATGTTCTTTTAATCAGTCTTCTGTAGTTGGTGGTATTGGGTTTTGCACCGATCCTAGGACGAAGCCTAGAATAGAGTCTTTCATTATGTTTCCAGAAGTTCTGCTCAGTTGCAATTGTCTCAATCAGACCTCTGGAATTAGAGCTCTTGGTACAGATCATAGGCCAAAGCCGAGACTAGGGTCTTTTTTTTTTTTTTTGTTTCCAGGATATGTTTTGCCCAGTCATGTTGGTCACAGTCAGTTTTCTGTTGTTAGTGATCTTGGGTTTTGCATTGATCAAAGGATGATGTGTCTTCTGATTTCTTTTTATTGTTAGGTGTTGAGATGATACAACCTGCTCTTACACCAAGTTGTTGCCATTTCCTCATTGTCAGGATGTAATACCAAAACTGGCACATATTGGTTCAGAGCATTATTAAAAATGTCCCAGGGGGAGTTTGGTTCCTGGAGCTGTTGCAAAGAGGCTTCCCATTGAGGTTTTCATTTTATGTACCAGGGTTTTTTTTGTTTGTTTGTTTGTTTTTTGTTTATTTTTTTGAGCAAAACAAGCATTCTATTTTTATTTTCTTTTTTTTTTAATATATTTTTTATTTAAACACCTTGATTACATACATGATTGTGTTGTTTGGGTTTCAGTCATGTAAAGAACACCACCAGTGCAACATTCCCATCACCAATGTCCCTAGTCTCCCTGCTCCCCACCCAACCTCCTCTGTACTCTAGACAGGCTTTCTGTTTCCTTCATACATTCTCATTATTAGGATAGTTCAAAATGTAGTTATTTCTCTAACTTAACTCATCCCTGTTTGTGGTGAGCTTCATGAGGTGAGCTGGAACTTCCAGCCCTTCTCTCTTTTGTGTCTGAAAATTATTATTGCAAGAATGTCTTTCATTTTTCCTAAAACCCATAGATGAGTGAGACCATTCTGCATTTTTCTCTCTCTCTCTGACTTATTTCACTCAGCATAATAGATTCCATGTACATCCATGTATAGGAAAATTTCATGACTTCATATCTCCTGACAGCTGCATAATATTCTATTGTGTATATGTACCACAGTTTCTTTAGCTATTTGACTGTTGAAGGGTATCTTGATTGCTTCCAGAGTCTTGCTATGGTAAATAGTGCTGCAATGAATATAGGTGTAAGGAATGGATTTTTGTTTTGTATTTTTGTGTTCCTAGGGTATATTCCTAGGAGTGGTATAGCTGGATCATATGGGAGCTCAATTTCCAGTTTTTGGAGGAATCTCCATATCGCTTTCCATAAAGGTTGAACTAGACAGCATTCCCACCAGCAGTGAATAAAAGTTCCTTTCTCTCCACATCCCCGCCAACACTGTTTGTTCTCATTATTTGTGATGTGTGCCAATCACTGGGGTGTGAGGTGGTACCTCATAGTTGTTTTGATTTGCATCTCCCTGATGATTAGTGATGTAGAACATTTTTTCATGTGTCTTTTGGCCATTTGTATTTCTTCTTTGTCAAAGTGTCTGTCCATTTTTTTCTCCCCATTTTTTGATGGGATTAGATGTTTTCTTCTTGTAAAGTTCTGTCAGTGCCTTGTATATTTTGGAGATGAGCTCCTTATCTGATGGGTATTGGGTGAATAGTTTCTCCCACTCAGTGGGTGGCTCTTGTGTCCTGGGCGCTATTTCCTTTGAGGTGCAGAAGCTTCTCAGCTTAATATATTCCCATCTGTTAATCTCTACTTTCACTTGTTTGGAGAGTGCAGTTTCCTCCTTGAAGATGCCTGTAGTCTCAATGTCCTGGAGTGTTTTGCCTACACTGTTTTTCTATATATCTTATGCTTTCAGGTCTGATATCGAGGTCTTTAATCCATTTGGATTTTACCTTCGTACATGAGGTTAACTGGGGGTCTAAGTTCAGTTTTTTGCAAGTGGCTAGCCAGTTATGCCAACACCACTTGTTGAAGAGGCTTTCTTTGCTCCATTAGGATTTCTTGCTCCTTTATCAAAAATTAGGTGATTGTATGTCTGGGGAACATTCTCAGAGTATTCTAGCCTATTCCACTGATCTGAGGTCCTGTCTTTATTCTAACACCATGCTGTTTTGATAACTATTTCTTTGTAGTAAAGTTTAAAGTTGGGGAAAGTAATTCCTCCCATATTCTTTTTCCCAATGATTGCTTTAGCTATTCTAGGGTGTTTATTGTTCTAAATGAATTTCAAAAATGCCTTATCCACTTCTTTGAAGAATGTCATGGGTATCTTTAGAGGGATCACATTAAATCTGTACAATGCTTTGGGGAGTATTGCCATTTTTATGATGTTAATCCTGCCAATCCATGAGCAGGTTATGTGTTTCCATTTCCGCATGTCCTCTCTTATTTCTTGGAGCAGAGTTTTATAGTTTTCTTTGTATAGGTCCTTCACATTTTTAGTCAAGTTGATTCCAAGATATTTGAGTTTGTGTGGCACCATTGTGAATGGGGTTGTTTTCTTAATGTCCATTTCTTCCTTATTACTATTGGTGTATAGAAAGGCAATTGATTTTTGTGTGTTAATTTTGTAGCCTGCCACATTGCTATATGAGTCTACTGTTTTTAGAAGCTTTTTTGGTAGAGTCTTTAGGGTTTTCTAAGTTTAGTATCATGTCATCTGCAAACAGTGAGAGCTTGACTTCTTCCTTTCCTATCTGGATTCCCTTGATATCTTTATCTTGCCTAATCGCTATAGCAAGTACTTCCAGTGCTATTTTGAATAGGAGTGGTAAGAGAGGACAGCCTTGTCTTGTGCCAGAATTTAAAGGGAAGGCTTTTAGTTTTTATCCATTGAGGATGATATTTGCCACTGGCTTGTCGTAGATGGCCTTAAGTATATTCAGAAAGGTTCCTTTCATTCTCATTTTGTTGAGAGTTTTGATCAAGAATGGTTGTTGGACCTTATCAAATGCTTTCTCTGCGTCTATTGATATGATCATGTGATTTTTATTTTTCTTGTTGTTGATGTTGTGTATTATGTTGATAGATTTACGGATGTTCAACATCCTTGCATTCCTGGGATGAAACCTACTTGGTCATAGTGGATGATCTTCTTAATGAGGTATTGAATCCTATTTGCCAGGATTGTATTGGGGATCTTTGCATCTGTGTTCATCAGCGATATTGGTCTATAATTTACTTTTTTGGTAGCATCTCTGTCTGATTTATGTATCAAGGTGATGTTGGCTTCATAAAAGCTATTTGGAAGTGTTCCTGTTTATTCGATTTCATGAAAGAGTCTTGCCAAGATTGGTAGTAGTTCCTCTTGAAAGGTTTGAAAGAATTCATTATTGAATCCATCTGGGCCTGGGCTTTTGTTTTTGGGTAGACATTTGATTACTATCTTAATTTCCTCAGTAGTGATGGGGTTGTTTAGATATGCCACAACCTTTTCATTCAACTGTGCAAGATTATAAGAGTCCAAGTGTTTATCCATTTCTTCCAGGTTCTTATTTTTCGTGGCATAGAGTTTCTCAACGTAGTTTCTGATTACCCTTTGAATGTCTGCCATATCAGAGATATCATTCCTGATACGAGTTATCAAGTTTCTCTCTCTCTCTTCCTTTGTTAGTTTTGCCAGTGGTCTATCAATCTTGTTTATTTTTTCAAAGAACCAATTTCTGCTTTCATTGATCTTTTGGATTGTTTTTTGGGTTTCCACTTCATTGATTTCTGCTCTCAGCTTTGTTATTTCTTTTTATCTCCCTATTTTTGGTTCCTTTTGTTGAGCACTTTCTAATTCTATGAGTTGCGTCATTAAGCTATTCAGGTGTGCCCCTTCTTCTTTCTTGATGTGTGCTTGCAAAGTTATAAATTTTCCTCTCAGTACTGCTTTTGCTGTGTCCCATAAGTTCTGATTGTTTGTGTCTCTATTGTCATTTGTTTCCAGGAAGGTTTTGATTTCCTCTTTGATTTCATCTCGGATCCACTGGTTTTCAGTATTAGGCTGTTTAACTTCCAGGTATTAAAGTTTTTCTTCTGAGTCCCTTTGTAGTTCACAGGTAATTTCAAGGCCTTGTGGTCAGCGAAGGCAGCCTGCAAAATTTCTATCCTCTTGATTTTATGGAGGTATGTTTTATGTGCCAGCATGTAGTCTATCCTGGAGAATGTCCCATGTACATTGGAGAAGAATGTGTATGCAGGTTTCTGGGGATGGAGTGTCCTATATATATCTACTAGGCCTCTTTCTTCCATTTCTCTTTTCAGGTCTAGTACATTCTTGTTGTGTTTCAGTCTGGTTGACCTATCAAGTGTTTACAATGCCGTGTGTACCAGGTTTTTCAGTACTATCCTTGTGGTCTGTTCAGCTCGATATATGCTTTATTTAAGTTCTATGAACATCTTCCATATTACGTCTTTAAACTTTTTATCTGAGAGGATAACTAGGTGGTTGGGTCTTTTCAGGTAATCAGAGCTGACATCTTCATTCTCTACACATGGTGTTGGCCCGTGTTGTTTCTCCATTCTCACCTTGTAATGTAGTTTATTTCTGTGTGGTATGGTGGGGTTCATTGACTAGAAGATGCATGTGGCTGTAAAGTGAAATGGAATTGTCCACACTCTTCTGGCTCTTCCCTTTATTGGCGGGAAAGCTTACCTCTGAAGATGTGCCCTTAGGAAACAATGGGCAGGTAGGATCAAAGTCCACAACACAGGATACCAGAGAAGGTAGAGTCCAGAATGTCTGTGGTTTTTCAATTCACACAGCAGAAATCAGTTCCACTGTTTGTGGGAGGGACAGCTCAGCTCTGAAGAAGTGCCCTCAGGAAATGATGGGTGAGGAGTATCAAAGTTCAGGACACAGGAGAGGAGAGAGAAGGTCCAAAATGTCTCTAGCCCCAAAGATTAACCCTGTATTTCCTTAACATTTTATATAAATTTAATGAAATTACATAAAACTCTTCAGAAAAATAATATCTCTTTTGATCCTCAAAGTAGACTGTTTAGCCATATATTTTCTATATTGTAGATATTTTTAGTTATGTATTTGATAATGTTGTTTTTTTTAATTAGATAAGCAAAATAAAACTTCTCATTACCTTTAAATTATACTTTTAGTTTTATTTTTGTTACTGGTTCATACTGGGCTTATTTCAGGTCTGTGCTTAGGTTATGCTAATGATTGAGTGACTATATGGACTGCTATGGAATCTAATATGGGCCGCTGCATGCAAGGCAAGTACCCTATCCTCCAGACCCCCTTTGCTGTATTACTCCCCCAGCTCCCATCCCCTTTAAATTATGCTGCTCACACTGGCTTCTGTTTTATTGTTGATATTTTCTCACTCACCTTCCTACCAAAGTATCTGTCCCTTCTACTGTTAAGAGTACCATGAGCCTAGGTCCCAGGAAAGGCCCAAGGTCTAGGGATGCACAGGGCCCAGGGGAAGCCCAGGGTCCTGGGTTGCCCAGGGTCTGGGGAAAGCCCACCACCTCAATAAAAGACTATGAACCTATAGAGATGCAAACAACACCACAGAGTTTATTTCCTCCAGAGCTCTGGGTTCCTCCAAAGCTACTTGGCACAGTAAGTACTGGTTCAAAGGAGTAACCTTGAGCTTAAGAACCCCCAGATTCTTAGAGGAATTCATATGATAATAATACAAACTTCATGCATTTCATAGGTTCACATAAGTATTACAATTCAAACCTACCAATAATGACAACATAAAAAGGCGCAATCCCCTAGATATGTCACCATTCACTCTAACACACTTCCCAGTAGTCTTTTGGAGCTATGTCTGGTATCTACATCCTGGTGGTCTGTTGGATAAGGCCTGTTCCTCCATATATTCCTTGAGAGTCCCTTGACCTGCCAGGATGGTGGTCATGGGAGAGGCTTAGCTAGGGAGCCTAGTGTCCTATTTTATAACCTTAAGCCAGAAATAACAGGGCTAGAAACAATGTTAACCTTTACCTAACTGTTTGCTATACTTCACCAGCACACACACTGCTGTCTCTTATCTCTCTGGGCCAGCCTGCAGCTCACAGGCATCATAAGTTGTTTGCTGCCCAGCAGCCGGGGTCCTCAGGGATAGAGAGCTTGAGTGTGTTCAGGGAAAACAACTTAGCAGAAGATAACAATATGGTTAATTCCATTCAAATAACATCTACTACTTAACATCTATTACTTATTGAACTTCTAAAGTTATCAATACAAAACTATTTGTTACAATACAACTAAACAACTGCTTAAACGAGGTATATTCTAACAAAAGGCACACTAAAAATATACTCCAACAAAAATGCACTTCAACACTACTACTCACTTAAGGTTTCTGCCATTTTGTTTCCTTGGCCTATGTCTGGTTGATAATACTGGAACATCAGGAGTTTGGCTTTATACTTTCTCTTCATATCACTGTCTCTCCAGAAATCCAAGTGATTCCCACCTCCCCCTGTTACTTCTGGTAAATTGTTTATGTGTTAGAAACCCACAGATTTTTATGTTTTCCTCCCCTGGTGTCATTAAGATTTCCCATTTGACAAATGTGCAGACAGTTTTAATTCTTTTCCAGTTTGGATTCTATATTTATTTTTCTTGGTTTTACTATAGCTTCTCTGGCTACCTTTTAATTTATATTTTTGTTTATTTATTTATTTTCATGGAATGGGGACCTACTCAGTGATTCCACACCAATTGTGTTGTTTGAGCATTGTAGTATTGGGCCTTATTGGCTATGTTATGTTTCTGAGACTGTTTGAGCCAACTTGAGCCTGAGCCAGTACACCAAAGCCCTGTAATGCCCCTTATACCTCCATATTCGTTTACCAATCATGGTAGTGCTAATAAACATAGCCATTAAAAGAAGCCATTTGTCTGTAGCTGCAGTACTGTGGATAGGATGCTCTCCTTGCACTCTGCCAGACTGGGTTCAGTCCTCAGTATACAAGCACATGATCCCTTGAGCACAGACATGAGTAAGACCTGAGCACTGCCAAGTGTGGCTTAAAGGAAAATAAAACCCAAAAGAAATAAGTAGATACTGTTGTGCTAAGGGAAAACAATTGCTTAGACCTTTTCCCCTTCTTTCAGATTAGGTATAAGAGAAAACTCTTTGTGAATTGGCTTTGGTTTCAGTCTTTTCAGAGTAGCCAAAAAGCATGGAAGAGAGTACTGGAGGTTAGGATGTCTTTGGATGCTGTGCTGCCAATGTTGCAGGTGTCTTGTGTCTCAGTAACTCTAGTGGGGGAAATATTCTTCACGAGAGGAAAGTGAGTGATCATGAGTGGCCAGGTGAAATATGACATATGAAATAATGAAACCACACACAAGTGTGTGAGGTCAACACATCTTTTGGCAGGCATGCAACAAATTTAATTTTATGCAAGGAGTTTTATAAGGGGTAATGCCAGTGATAGGTATTGAGAAGAATGTTTACAATCACAAAGCAAAGTTTAACAGTTGACAATATATTAAGCAATGGGTGTGAGCGGTAAGAATTCTGAGTTACAAAGGAGGTCACAATTCAAGACATTTCTTAGCAAACTAACTTCAAATGCAAAATAAGGGATTATTAAGAAGTAGAAACAATCTAGGAACAGATCTTCACTGGGATGGGCTTTATTGTTTTAGAGGTCAAGTGAAAGAAAGAGCTAAATCTACTAAGGTGTAGTTCCCATTTTTTTGGGAAGAGTCAATAGACCAGGATCTGCATTCTGGCTATGCCCTTGATTACCAGAAACTGAGGCTGTAAGGACATATTTGAAAAAGAGAAAAAATATTGTCTTTGATTTTGGTGCTAAATATTATCCAAAAAAGGGGTTCTCTTAGTAATCTTTGGTGCTGGGAATCTGAAAAGAATTTGATTGAGGCCATATTTTTGCTTGAGATTTTACAAGGGAGAGATAGCCAAACATGATAGAAAATGTAATATCAATACCATATCATGAATTTCAAAAATATTTCCAGGAATTTCTCAACTATCCACACAGGGGAAGAAACTTCCACAGCAAGCCTTTTGAGGAACCCCGTGGGGCTATTTTAGTTCTCCATACCAGGGAAATCTGGGGATACATCTGCTGGGCCTCCTGAATTCCCCTTAAATGGAGTTATTTATGCATGGTGTGACAGTCAGAGTTTGATCACTGAGCACAATTGAGACACTGGGGTCCCTGCACAAAGTCACCTGGTGTAGTCCCACCTGTACAAGTCTCACCTTAATCTGTGTCAGTGTAGTTAGTTTGAGATAGACTTAATAGCCACTGCTTTTCTTTGTAAATCCCAGATTGTCATTCCGGTGAGAGAAGTTCATGTATAAATGAATTAATTATCTTTAGCAAAATGTTCATTCTGTTCATGAAAGTGCCAAGTTTCTAACAGTCTTCTATTTCTCTCCCTCTCTTTGTTTTTTTTCTTTTTAAATACATGGATGATTTTTCTGACACATCTGAGGTCTTATTAATCAGTAAAGGTTTGGAAAAAATAGTAAATATTTTGCATGCATTTTTTTTTTCTCTTGTGATTGTGAGAGGATATATGAGAATGCAGGGCATTCTGATCAGTAAGTTAGGTGAGATTCCCCAGCTGAATCTCAGGTTTCCTTGAGTGTTTTGGAACCAGGATGCTCTTCTGAAACTTCTGCCAGAGAAACTTTGGTCTGGAATGTTGGGCGAGTGGTTATCCTCTCAGTTTCTTTCTGGGTGCAACATGAAATGCAATCTAAGTGGCTTTTTCTCTGTTGCAAGCTCCTCTGTCTGTCTGTCTGTCTGGTGGCTCTCGAGTGCCTATGTAGACTCAGGGTAATGCCTGAAAAGTGTTTTTTTGCAATTAAAACACAGGCCCTACCCTGCAGTGCAGATGCTATTTCTGGGAGCTGGTGTGAAGCAGCAGACATGTTCGTGTCAGCAAAGTGGCCCATGGCCAATTTTTAGAATCCTGATCCTTTGGGCATTGCTGCCTTTCCAGATACCTGGAACTCTTAGTTTGACTTTGCCATGTGCGGAAGGGATGTTTCTGTTATCTATATGATAACCAAGGTGGCACTTTCTTGGCCTGTCTGTGCAGGTAGTATGGAACCCTCATAGGCCGTGAATTTGCACTGGCCTAGAATGCTCCAGCCATAGGAGTCAGGTCCAATAGGATGTGCCCCAGGCCCGAAGAGATAGCACAGCGGCGTTTGCCTTGCAAACAGCCGATCCAGGACCAAAGGTGGTTGGTTCAAATCCCGGTGTCCCATATGGTCCCCCGTGCCTGCCAGGAGCTATTTCTGAGCAGACAGCCAGGAGTAACCCCTGAGCACTGCCAGGTGTGACCCAAAACCAAAAAAAAAAAAAAAAAAGAATAGGATGTGCCCCAACTTCAGCTCTGGTTTTGAGCCTTACAAATGCAGGTTCTGTGTTTGCACTCTGAATGGGAGTACATACCTACCTGCCTTTCCTTCATGCATTCTACCCTTCCTCCACTCAGTCACTGACAACAAGGTAAAGAGAGGCAGAGGTGAACAACAAGGAAAATTTCAGAGCAGATATTGACAGCTCAAAGAGCCTGCTCCTCACATCTAACCATCTTTGACAGTATCTGTGGGCCCTCCTGGGTTTGGGGACGATTTTATTGTCAATATGCAATCAGGCAGGTCAATGTTCATTTCATTTGTGAAAAAACCACATCAAGCAAATTTCATTATAAAACCTAAGAATCAATATACATTTGTGCCAGTATTCTCTAAATAATGGATGTGAGCACTCCCTTACCCTGAAATAACATTTTTTCAGGTTTGGATTTTGACTGAGAAGCCATGGGGAGTTTTCCCTGTGGCCAGGCTTGTGTGGGATGTTTGCTCTCAGAGATACTTACTTGCTGGAGTGTAGGGCAGTTTGGGTTAAAGTCTACACTAGTTCGTGACTATGTCTGCATGAATTAGGACTACAGAGAGTGACAATACAGATCATCAGCCCTGTTTCACATTGGAGCTTGGTGAGCATAGCTAGTGGCATGTGTGAATCTATAGACTACATGAGGGTGTTATGTTTCTTTTCCTGCTCAAGGCAGGGAAGATTCTGGGTGAGGGTTGAGGGCCTATCATATCATGTCTCATCACTCAGGGGTTAACACAGTTGGTCCTGCCATGTCTTCCTCTTTTCACACCTCCTCATTCTTCCTGGGCTCTGAGCTCTATCAGATCAAGGGGGACACGGGGTGGGGCCAACTTTAATGGTCACATGGAGACTATCTCTGCCCTGTCCCACCTGCAGAACTTTCTGTCCTGCAAATCCTGAGTGCAGGAGCCTGTGGCAGTGAGCAAATAGCCAGGGTTTTTCTCCTTTTTGATTGCAGAAATGAAGGTTCAAAATGAGAGGATCCTTGCCATGACAATTGTTTGGGGCCAAATCTTCAGGCAGCTTCTTTTGTTGTTGTTTGGGGATAATACCTGTTGGTGCTCAGGACTTAGTCCTGGCTCACTGCTCAGGGATCACTCCTAGCAGGGTTTTGTGGACCATATGTGGTGCCAGTATCTGACCAAGGTGAGTCATGTGCAAGGCAGGTGCCCTTGCTGGACTATTGCTCCCACCCCTACAGGCAGGTTCTTTAGCATGAGGCTGGGCAGACCCACCATGATGGGATTGGTTTGCAGTACTGGACTTCTTGGTGAGTACAGGAGTTGGAGATCTAGACACTGTGAGCCTGCAGGGTATATGCACCACCTGCCACTAATCTCAGTGTCAGTGATTAAGTGTCTTTAGGGGGGGTACTTTGAGAAAGTTAAGGATCAGCCCTGCCTATTATTATATGATGACTTTGGGCAGAAGTAGTGGATCTGTGTTGGTTTACAACTTACAACTTAGTTCCACCCAAAACAAAGATCATCCTTGATTTATTACCCCAAACAGATTTTCCTACTTTTCAGGCCAGCCGGGGCCAAATGGCTCAGAATAGGCCTTCTGTCCTTACACCCCTGCTGCCCTGCTGTAGGGTGGTCTTTGTACTCAATAAAAACTGCACTCTGCCAACCATCTTTCTCTCTGTCTCTCTCTGTCTCTCTCTGTCTCTCTGTCTCTCTGTCTCTCTCTCTCTCTCCTCCTTTTCTTTCCTCTCCCTTCCCCACATCTCTCTCCATCCCCCCTCACCCCTCACTCTCTCCTCTTCTCCCCTCTTTCCCTTCCTATCCCTCCTCTCTCCCTTTTTCCCTCTCTACCCCCTCACCATTCTCCCCCTCCCCCCCAGCTGCACATAGCTTTGTTTGCATTATTTTCTGCAGTGACACTTGCTTCAGACCTACTTTCCCTGAGTGGAAAATAGGCTTTGGAGGCCATTACAGACCTTCAGGCAGAGTCCCTGTTGCAGGTAGAGTAGGAGTGAAGTCTATGTCAGATTCTCCTTTTTCATAGATTAGCTAATTAATACTTTAGAGTGAGCCTGGCCTAGCCTTCCTATGCTGAATGTTTTAACCTAAAATCTGTGCTTTTTATATCCTTTACAGTGCAATTTAAAAGTGATATAAATGCAGGCTTCCTAGCTACCTACTCACCAGCCAGCCTGCCAGACACTTGTTAATCACTCATCTCTCTGTTTGTCCACCTGTCTACCATCTTTCTATCCATCTGCTCACCCATTTGTTCACCTATCCAGTCATCCATTCATCCATCTATTCACCCATCATTCCATCCAACTACTCACCTACCTACTCACACAACTATCCTTTCATCCATCCACCCATTCATCATCCATCTATCCATCTATATATCCATTCATTTGTCAAATGATATTCAATAGAAGCCTGTTTTGATTGAGAGAGTTATGATATAGACAGATCATAGAAAAATACATGAATCTGTTAAAAATAAAGGTGATGGCATTGTATTTATAGGAAGAGATGCCCATGACTAATGATGTGGAAAATGCCAGTCAAAAAATACATCCAATTATTTATATTTATTGTCATATAAGATATAAGCACAGATGCTTTTGCAAGGGCATGTGCTTCCCAGGAAGAGCCGGAGGAAACACAGTCCCAAATATTCCTGGGAGACCTCCCTTTGGCTGTCTTCATCTGCTTCTTGACCTCCATCTGCTCCTTCTCCATTTCCACACTGGGCACATAAGATCCTTTTCCTGGAAACCTAAGTATGTTTCTCTTGTCTGAAATCTAAAAGTCATTTTCAGGATAATTTCGTGTGTTATGGAGTCCCTGAAAAAAAAAATCTCCTCATTAGTTGGGTTCATATGTAAGTTGAGGAAGCCAAGAAGACCCAGAGTGGAGATGGGGCAAGGATGGATGCCTATGGCCCTTGTCTACAATATGACCAATGGTCACCTTAGAGGACTAGGTGCTGTGATGCTGCTGTGTGCCCCAGGAAAAGGCACCTGCATTTCTGAGTTCTGTCAGGTCCCAGAGGTTGAGGGGGTAGATGCAAGGAGCAGGGATGGGGCCCAAGCAGATGGTCTTTGGTGTGAAGGTCTCTGGACTCACAAGCCCCCTGGCTGAGGTGGAACCTGGCTCAGAGAAGAGGTCTGTAGTGGGAAAAAAAGGTGTTGCTATGTTTACTCTGAGTCCTGTCTGTCTCTTCACCTACCACTCCTGCTCCTGTCTTCAGCCTTATTGGTTCCAGTCCTGGGTCCAAGACTGACCTGTCAGTTTTTTCCTGGCCTCCTGCCTTATCCCTGAGAATTGGCCACTTAATGCACCCAAAGCTTATCAGAAATAAAGTCTTTTAATACTGGTAATTGTTTGTTTTTCCTCAAAAGTAAACACAGTAGAGAAGCACATAGTTATGAATTGATAAATGATAGTGACTACTAATATTTATTTAACAATCATCATATTTTAGGCAATGAATGGTTTCCCCGATAATTTTTTTCTAGAAGAATCTTGGTAAGGCAGCAGCCACCAACAGTTTTTCTCTTTCCTGTTGGCTCCGATGTGCTTGCACATCAGGCCAGAGTACAGCTTGCTTTGCCCTGTTTTTTCTTTGACTTCATGTATGGGGGAGGTTGCACTCGGCAGGAATCATGGGGAGGGCCTCCTCTCTAGGTGAGGCCCTCACTGCTTTGAGCCAGCCTCTGCTCTCTGGTGGGCACCCTTGTAAGGGGCTGAGTTCCACAGACTCAACTTCATTCTTTTAAAACAAGATGCTCCTGTTTCTATGATATTGGAGCAAATGTTTCTTTACCAAAAAAAAAAAAAAAGATTCATCATTAGCACCTTATTCTCTACCCAATACTTCCCATTTGGGATGGGATGCTATGACCCTTCATTTCCCTTTTACTAGCATGTCCTTATCAGTCTTAGAGGAATCCAACTTTGCTTATCAGTGAAAACTGCCATGTATCACCCTCTTGTCTCTGTCTCTGTCTCTGTCTGTCTGTCTGTCTGTCTGTCTGTCTGTCTGTCTGTCTGTCTCTGTCTCTGTTTCTCTGTCTCTCTCTCTGTTTCTCTGTCTCTCTGTCTCTATCTCTCTCTCATTGTTTAATGGGCCACATCTGAGGTGCTCAATGGTTACTCATGGCTCTATTCTCAGAAATAAATCTCTCCTGGCAGGGTCAAGGGACCATAGGGGATTTCAGGGATCAAACGTGGGTCGCCGCATGCAAGGCAAACGTTGTTCTTGATGTGCTATTACTCTGGCTTTTCTTTTTTCTCTTTGAAAACTGTAGGAAGTGGGATTAGTTTGCAGAAGTGCTGAGGAGCACTTTTAAGAGATGCCAGGCTGGGAGGCAGTGCATGGCTTTTCTTTGTTCAGACACTCTAGCATTAAAAACAGCTCATTTGGGTACTGAAAGGAGTGAGGAGATGGTGAGTTGCTCAGTGGAGGACTGAGCCATCTGGGTCAAGGCTGATAGTGAGGAAGTGTCTGGGCAGTGATGCACATTGAAAGTATATCCCCCTTGAAGACAGTCACTTCTCTAGGCATAGTGTAAAACATTCCAAAACATAACCATCAGGTCAGGATGGTTATTAAATTTCTATCTATAGAAGCTATGTGACCTGTCCACATTATAATCATCTTTGCTCTTTCAAATTTTACGTTTTCTCATCCCTATGCTCTTGATTGATGCTTATCTGGTCAGGAAACCTGGACTAGAATGGCAAGTGAGTTGTCAGAGGTGACAGATTGGTTGACTACAGCCATTTTATTGCTGGGTGCTTGGCCTGCCCTGCAGACTAGATTTCCCCACCTGCTCTTGTGCTTACCCGAGACACCTGGCTCCATCATGTTGCTTGGCCAGCACAGTGATATCATGCTCAAAAATAGTACCAACCTGGTTGATTTGTTTATACACCTATATAACTTATATAAAAAAAATATTCGCATCCTGCATTTCCATCTTTCCTGGTTGCTAAGGTAAAGGAAGTCCATACATCAGTGCTGGAAGAGATAGGAGCAGGAGAACTTGGAAAATCTTGAAACTCTTGACATTACTGTGTCAGAACAGGCCAATTGCAGGTGGGTCCTCACATGCTCTTCAGCAGGATAAGTGCTCCTCCCTGTACAGCTGACCCTATCTGCCTGGTTCTTGTCCATTTTGCATATAATCTGGCATTAAAGACATTGATAACATAGAATGAAAAAATTACATTACACTTTACTTATTCAACTAAACTATTATACTTTGACCTTTAGACTGAATCCAGTTCATTTCTTCTCTCTTCCCTACCATATTTTTTAATTCTGAAGCTCAGGCTTAATGGATTGGGAGTCTCAGGAAGTAATAAGAAGACAGGCATGATTAAGATTTTATTTGTAGTGTAATTCTGTTGTAATTAACATTATGTAACTGAAGAATTATGGTGTGAATGTCTCTTTCTGGCAGATGTTTTTAAAATCAGTGGCAAAAAAGATATTAAATAGTAAATGAAGAATTCTTTGTTGGAATTGAGTTCACTCCTATGTTCTTTGTCTCATTTTTTTTTCACAAATCACAATTAATTCAGCAAGTAAAGCAAACAGTGTGTTAACAAAGACACTGGATAAGTGTGCAGTGGTGTAGTTCAATTTTTTACACTAGAGACAAACGTATATCTTAAAATGTGCAAAATAGATACTCTTAAAAGTGAAAATAGGGGCCGGAGCAGTGGCAAAAGCGGTAAGGCTCTTGCCTTACACACACATTAAAGTAGGATGGATTTGATCCCTGGCATCCCATATGGTCCACCAAGCCAGGAGCAATCTGAGCGCATAGCCAGGAGTAACCCCTGAGCATCACCAGGTATGGTCCAAAAAGCAACATCAACAACAACAACAACAAAAAGTGAAAATAGAATTTTTTTCACTTGAGCAGAATTTGGAAGTAAAACTAGCATGACTTTTTGAATATAGAGTAAAGCAATTTAAGTAGTGGCTCAGTGAAATTTTTTAGATTAAGAAATACTTTATTGAAACACCAAATTTATAAGGTTCTTCATAATACAGTTGTTTATTTTACAGTTACAAAGTTTATCATGATTGACTTTCAGTTTTACAGTTTACAATACCTTTCACGAGCACGCATTTCCTACCACCAATGTCCCCAGTTTCCACCTGTTTTCCACCTTTCTCTGTAGCAGATATTTTTCTTCTCTCTTTCCCATCTTTTCCCCCTTTAGATACTATTGTTTGCAATATTGTGACTGAAGGGGTATCATGCATATCACTTTTTCCCTTTTCCCTCCTTTCAGCATCCAGTGCTTGTCCAGTGATTATTTCCAACTATCATTGTCATACTTGTCCCTTTTTCACCCTTACTACTCTCCCCATCCACTTGTAGAAAGCTTTTTACCATGGACCAATCCTCCTGGATCTCATCTCTGTTGACTCTGGATATTATTACTGTTATATCTTTTTATTTAGTCCAACAAATGATCACGATTATTCTGTGTTCACATTCTATATCCCTGTTCCTCTGACTCATTTAGCTCAGCACAAAAGTCTCCATATCCATCCTTGTATAAGCAAATTTAGTGACTTCAGTTTTTCTAAGAGGTATGTAGTATTTCATTGCATAGATGTACTATAGTTTCTTTATCCATTCATCTGTTTTCAGGCACTTAGATTGTTTCCATATTTTGGATATTGTTGAAAGTGCTGCAGTGAACAAAGGAGTGTAGAGGGCTTTTCTGCATAGTGTTTTGGGCTCCTAGGGTATATTGCTAGAGTTTTCTTGCTGTGTCATTTGAAAACTCAATTTCTAGGATTTTTTTTTTTTTTTGGTGTTTTGGGTCACACCTGGTGATGCTCAGGGGTTACTCCTGGCTATGTGTTCAGAAAACACTCCTGGCTTGGGGGACCATATGGGATGCCTGGGGATTGAACTAAAGTCTGTCCTAGGTTAGAGCATGCAAGGCAAACACCCTATTGTATCACTGCTCTGGCCGCCCAATTTTTTGATTTTTTTTTAAGAATATTGATATTGTTTCCCACAAAACCTGTCAATATTCCCACCAGCAGTGAATGAGAGTAATTAAGACAAGACAAATCCCACAAGCACATCAAACATGGACAAAACAATGACACAAAATTCCATGACGAACACTTTACAGTCAGCTGCTGATGTATTGACCCACTGCCATGGTTTTTGGGACCAACACATCCCAGAAGCATCTATGGAAGCCACATGATCAGAGGTGAGCTGGCACTGTCCAAGAAGGGTGGAGCCAGATGAGCCTGGCAGCTCCATTTTGCTCTGTGGCTGCACACATCTCCTAGTCAATGAACCATAGCACAACATGCAGAAAACATCACACTACAGGAGTAACACTGGGGAAACAATGCTTGTCAACACCATGTATAGAGAATGAAGATGCAGCTCTGATGACCGGAAAAGTACCAACCACCCATTTAGCCTCTCAGATAAGGAGTTCAGAGAAGAAATATGGAGGGTGTTCAAAGAACTCAAAGAACGAATAGATCAGCTGAATGAACCACAAATAAGAATCAAGAGGATATAAATAGAAATAAGAAAACTTCAAACTCAAATAACAGAACTGAAAAACTCAGTAGATGAAATGAAAAACTCTGGAAAACCTCTCCAACAGAGTAATAGCAGCGGAGATAGACTTAGTGAGCCAGAAGATGAGATGCATAATAATTCCATACAACAGAAGAGATTGGAAATGAGCCTTAAAGCAAATGATCAGACAATGGAAAAAGTACTCAAAAAATGGGAATAGACAAAATAGAAGCCCTTGATGAATTCAGCAGAAACAACATAAGATACATTGGAGTACAAGAAACTCAGGAAGAAAATCCCCAGGAAGAATCAACAGTCAAGGATATCATTTTAGGGAAACTCTTGGAGCTTCCCAAGAGTGCATGCAACCAAATCCTACATGCCCAAAGAGTACCACCAGCTAAGAGAATCCTGAAGAACAGCATCGCAAGACACATCCTAATCACATTGATAAAATACTGAAAGGATAAAGATCATAAAGAGAAATAATATTTAAAGTAACATCCTTAAGATTTACAGCATATTTTAAAAAAACCCCAATACAGCAATAGGGCATTTGCCTTGCATGCACCTGGCAACCTGGGATGGGGCCAGGTTTGATTCCCAGCATTCTATAAGGTCCCCTAGCCAGGAGAGATTTCTGAGTGCAGAACCAGGACTATACCCTGAGTGACACCAGGTGTAGCCCCTCAAAAAAAAAAAAAAAAAAAAAAAAAGAAAAGAAAAGAAAAGAAAAGAAACGAACAAAAACGATTTACAGCAGACTTGGCACAAGAAACTCTCAATGCCAGAAGGCAGTGGTGGTTTATAGTGACAAAACTCACTGAAATGAATGCTTCGCCTACTGTACTGCACCCAACAAGAGTCACTTTCAGATTTGAGAGAAGTATACATATTCACGATGAACAAAAACTCAGAAAATTTATGGTTTCAAAACTAGCCTTCAAAGACAAACTGAAAGGTCTGTTTTAAGACAAGACTGACCAAAAGGCACACCAAACTCCTACGAAAAGTTGACACTAAATCCTATGACAATTATCTCTCTCAATGTTAATGGACTAAATACACCAGTTAAGAGACACAGACTGGCAAAATGGATTAAAAAGCTGAATGCAACATTCTGCTGTTTAATAGAAACACATCTGAGTGGTCAGAACAAACATAGACTCATAATCAAAGGTTGGAAGACAATCATCCAAGCAAACAACTCTCTTAATAAAGCTGGAGTGGTCCTCTTAATATCAGATGACACAAACTTTAGCCTTAGAAAAGCTAACTAACAAATATCATGACAATGGAAATGAGTGAGAGAAATATAATGCCTTTCTCGAATACAGTCAGAGGGTGGGGGAGGCTACTGGTGGGAGCATTGGTGGTGGGAATTTTATACTGGTGAAGGGGAGTGTTCTTTTCTATAACTGAAACACAACTACAAACATGTTCATAATCATGGTGCTTAACAACGATTTTATGAAAAATAAAAGAATATGCTTGAGTTGAATAAACTACATTACTATAACCTTGTAGTATAGTTTAAAGTTATGAAACACAGTTCTCAATTCATGAGTGGAATATGTATATTAAAGCAATGTTTTTAGGGCTTGGAGAGATAGTACAGTGTCGTTTGCCTTGCAAGCAGCCGATCCAGGACCTAAGGTGGTTGGTTCGAATCCCGGTGTCCCCATATGGTCTCCCGTGCCTGCCAGGAGCTATTTCTGAGCAGACAGCCAGGAGTAACCCCTGAGCACTGCCGGGTGTGGCCCAAAAAACAAACAGAAAAAAAAAACAAAAAAAAAAAAAGAAAGAAAGAAAAGCAATGTTTTTAGACAGTGGTCACTACATTGTACAGGAATTATCTCTCAGGACAGAGCCAAATATAAGCCTTGAGAAATGCTTGGTTTGGTCCATTACTAAAAACAAACAAACAAACAAAACAGCAACAACAAAAAAACCCCGCTTTTTTCTCTTAGTCATGATTATTGTTTTATTGTTTTATGCTTTTAAGTCTTTTATTTTCATGTTAAGTTGATTCTTAGCGATTGAGTTTTTAGGACATGGATATAAGTAGAATTTTGTGTAGGATATTTCCGAATTTTTCATTAAACAGTTTTACATTTTATTCTCTTGAATTTATTTTAGAATAGTGACATGTTTGTTATATTAGTTATATTCTACCTCTTTATATATAAATTTATAAATTTCTCTGCATTTAGTTTTGTAGCCTGCCCCTTTATGAATTATTTTTTTTCTGAGCCTAATAGCGGTGTCCTTTCTATGTATATCATGCCTATTGCAAATAAAAATAATTTAGCCTTTTGTCTTTTATTTCTTTTTTCACACTAGTTTCTGTGACCAAAACTTCTAATATTACACTCCATAATTGTGGTAGCAGGGACTGTTTTTTTCTTTGCCTGATCTTGGATGAAAAGGTTTTCATTTTTGTTTGTTGTTTTTGTTTTTTGGGTCACACCCGGCAGCACTCAGGGGCTACTCCTAACTCGATGCTTAACAATCACCCCTGGCAGGCTCGAGGAACCATATGAAATGCCAGAATTCAAGCCACCGTCTTTCTGCATGCAAGGCAAACGCACTACCTCCATGCTATCTCACCAGCCCGAAAGGCTTTCAAATTTTTGGTACTGAATCTGATGTTAGCTGTAGCCTTGTTGTCTGTGACCTTTACGGCAATGAGGTAACTTTTTCTGTCCCCATTTGGTCAAGATTTTTTACCACATGCTTCTGTTAATATGACCACCTAAGTTATTAATTATCCTTTGTTTATGTGTTGCAACACATTGACTTGTATATACTGTACTATATTTGCATCCTTGGAATAAATCCCACTCCATCATGGTATAGATCCTTTAAATTTATTGTTAAATTGAGTACATTAAGATTTTTTTGAGGGGCCGGAGAGATAGCATGGATGTAAGGCGTTTACCTTTCATGCAGAAGGTCATTGGTTCGAATCCCGGTGTCCCATATGGTCCCCCGTGCCTGCCAGGAGCGATTTCTGAGCACGGAGCCAGGAAAAACCCCTGAGCACTGCCGGGTGTGACCCAAAAACCAAAAAAAAAAAAATAAAAAAGATTTTTTTGAGACATTTTGCTTTCATGATCTTTTGGATATTAATCTTCATTATATTTTAGAGTCTGCCTCTTTCAGTCTAGTAGAAAATGTTTGGAAGAATGTTTGTTTCTTTGACTTTCTGTAAGATCTCAAGAAGGATATATGATCTCCTAGGAAGGTTTGGAAGAATTCACTTGTGAGCCTGTCTGGATCTAGGCTTTTATTTGGGGAGATCCTATTACTATTTTGATTTCTGTAATAGTCACTTCTCTATTTAGGTTACCCACTTTTTCCTTTCTCCTGATTCAACCTTGGGAGAGGAATGGCGATAAATCTGAGAGTACTTTCAGGGTTCCCAACTGATCAAGGCCAAAGCCAACTACAACAGAATCGATAGCCCAATCTACAACAGGCTAGACACAGAAGGGATCACTTATACTAGCAGCCTGGAGGGAAAAGAAGGGTCGATATGGGATGCATGCTGGGAACAGGGGTGGAGGGAGGACAACATTGGTGGTGGGAATGCCCCTGATTTAATGTTACTATGTATCTGAAATATTACTGTGAATGATTTGTAATCCACTTTGGTCAAAATAAAAATTAATAATAAAAATGAATGGCATTAAACTCAGATTTTTGCATGGAGCCACTGCTGAGATAGTTGACTGGAGAATCTAGCTCCCCTCTTTAGGATAAGGTCCCTTTTGAACCTAGGAGTGGTTTTTGCTTAGGAAGCTAAGGCATGCACTGACACACACACACACACACACACACACCCTGGAAGCAGAGTTGAGCAAGGATTATGAGGGACAGAGCCTAAGGCATGCACTCACACACACACACACACACACACACACACACACACACACACACACACACACACACACACACACACCCTGGAAGCAGAGTTGAGCAAGGATTATGAGGGACAGAGCCTACCTATCATAGGAAAAGATAAAGTAAGCAGATTCTGGCCTTACATCTCTACTTTCATTACATCTGTGCTGGAGGTGAGAACTAAGCCAGACAAAATATTCAGGACCTTCTGGATCAGCAGCCTCTGCCAGCAAACTGAACTCTTTAATATTCCACAGCAGCCAGACAGTGCATTTCTCTAGTTCAAGCCAAGAACAGAGCTACTGAGAGTGACTGGCCTTTCCTCTGCAGAGGTCAAACAAACACCTCTTCCCAGTCCACATGAGGTTGATTGGAAGTAGAGGAGTTATTGGTACCACCAGGGAGAGCAGCAGAAACTAAAGAAACTGGAACCCTAATGCTCGGCTTTATGGGATGTGGATTGATAAAAACAATGATATTGGTCTTATCTTACAAAACCACAATTAAATGGCCAAAATATTTAAATATTAAAAGATAAATATCAGACAGCATATCTACCGTTTGCATACTCAGTCCTTGTACACCTGAAGTGTGTCAGTTACTGCTCTTCTCTTTCCTATTGTACAGTTTTGGAGACCTTGCCACAGAGGTTTGATTAGTGAGTGTGTGTTGGATTAGATCATGTATGAATGTTTGTTCAACAGCATGTGCGTATTTGTATTTGGGAATGACAGCTATGCTTAATGAGTGGGTGTATTTATCAAGTTGAATTTGAGATCGGAAGAGTGAATTTGTTTGCTGTGTAAATTTATAAATAAGAGAATATATGAGTGGTGAGGAGTGGGTGTGAGTGATGAGTGTATATGAGAATGTTGGTTGAAGGTTTGAGTGTTTGATGAGAGAAGAACAGAGTATTTGATGAGTGAATACGTGTTTGTTGAGTGAATGTGTGTTTATACTAGTGAATGTTTTTCCTTTGTGAAAGAATAATGATGAATGGGTATGTGAGTGATGAGTGAGAGTGTGGATTATGTGATGAGTAGATATATGAGTGATAAGTCAGTAAATGCTATGTGGATGTCTGAGTGATTAGTGGATGTAGGAGTTATTATTGAATGTCAAAGAGTTGGGTGAGTGCATGTTAAATCAGTGAGTATGTGAATGATGATTGAGTTTATGTGTGAGTGGCCCAGTGAATATGTTCTCAATGTGTGAATATCTGTGTTTGACACATAGATGTATGAGTAATAGTGAATTTTTAAGAGTTTGGTTAGTGGGGGCCTGGAGAGATGGCACAGCGGCGTTTGCCTTGCAAGCAGCCGGTCCAGGACCAAAGGTGGTTGTTTCAAATCCCGGTTTCCCATATGGTTCCCCGTGCCTGCCAGGAGCTATTTCTGAGCAGGCAGCCAGAAGTAACCCCTGAGCACTGCCGGTGTGGCCCAAAATCCAAAAAAAAAAAAAAAAATAGAGTTTGGTTAGTGGGCATGTGACTATTGAGAAGATGTGTGAGTGATGAATGATGTATGAAGGAATGATGAGTGGAAGTTTGAGTGATAAGTGAATGTCAAGTGTCTGCTGTGTGGATATCAGTGAAAGTGAATAGTTATTGAGTTTATGAAGGAGCCATCACTTATGATATCAATTATAATGAAATTTGAACTTCTTTAATTAAAATTTTCCCATTTTTATTATTTATGGGTGACACCCAGTGATTTTGGGGTCTTATTCTTGACTCTGTGCTCAGGGATCATTCCTTGGGGATGTTGGGGATCACTTGGCTTAGGGATCATATGGGATGCTGGAGATCAAATCTAGGTCAGCTGCATGCAGTCACCCTGGTGACACTCAGGGTTTACTCCTGGCTCTGGGCTCAAAAGTTGCTCCTGGCAGGTTCAGGAAACCATATGGAGTGCTGGGGTTCCAACTGGGATCAATCCTGTGTTGGTTTCATGCAAGGTAAATGCCTTACATCTGTGCTATTGCTCTGGTCCCTACATACTATAACATTGCTTCAGTCCTTTTAAATCCCCAATATTTATTGCAGTATTGTGGTATACAGTACTTTTTGGGGGGGTGGATTGGGATTGGGCCAGCCAGGAATCTTGCTGGCATTGATATGGACTTGGAGAAACATATGTGTTGCCAGGAATCAAGCCTACGTGAGCCTTATGCAAGGCAAATACCCTACTCATTGTACTATTGTGTACCCACATACTGTTAACGCATCCATCATTTCAGTAACACACTCATCACCAAAGCATCCACTTTCCTTCCCCATTGACTCAAAGACACCTCCCCACCCAATCCCCAGGTGAGCTCACTCCTATAAATTTTGAATCTCTTTTTAATCTATAGTTCCTTGAGTCCTGATTCTAGGATTCTGATGAACATTGTAAGGCGTTTTCAGAGGTCCAAATTAATTCTTGGTTGTGACTAATGATTTCAGCCCATTAAGTGATGTGATGGGAAACTCAAGCTCAATATTGTCACCATTTTGCTCTGCTCTGTTGTCACTCCAGGACACAAGAAATGATGGCAGGGAGAAAGAACATTATTTACAACCAGCCTACAAGTTGGAAGATTGGAGATTTATGACCTCATTATGCATCTTGTCTGCACAGTTTTGGGGAGAGGGTGACACAGAGAAAGACTAGGGAAGAAAGGTGAGCTGTAGACCAAAGGGCACCAGAATGAACATAGAATCCCTCATGGGGGGCTGGTTCTTTGAAACACATTCAACTGATAGTGGGAAAGGCTGGGCTCTGGTGGTGAACTGTATTTAGGTTTATGGCTGGGATAGCTGTCCTAGTCTAATATTGATCTTTGGCCTGATTTCACTAGTTCTGCTATGGTTTAGATGAAGTGGTTCCAAATGTTAAGAGGAACAGTGATTGGTGATTAGGAAAACCCTATGGATACTGGCACCTTGGTGTGTATGGAGTATCTAAAGCCAGTGTTTACCCTATTGTATATCAGGGTCACTGCAGAGGAAACATATAGGTGTGGCTGTGACTGTCAGCTCAGGTGTCACGTGTATGTAATGTGGATTTTCAGACACAACCCAGTCACTCTACAGTGCTCTGTCAGTGGAGGTTTCCTAAGAAAAATGTGCTGGGATTTGTAGTGTGCATTTAACAGGGATCCCACCTAGCAATTGTAGGCTTTGTCAGCATATAGCCAGTGCCTTGTTTTGAGTGGGGAAGACCCGCTTTTACAGGTGGGGGAAAATCCATTGCTTTTGGAGCCACAATTTGGGCAGGTGTGGGTCCTTCCCTGAGAGCATCAACAAGCCATTGAAATGAATGCAAGTGTGGAAAGGATAGCGCATATGATTCCAGAGATGAGACTGTCAGTGCTGGGTCTCACCATTCAGTGCTTAATATGAGCCACAACACCCTTGCCACTCTCTAGGAGACATAATAAAACATATTAGGGTGCTCGCTTGGGCAGCACATATACTAAAATTGGAACGATACAGAGAAGATTAGCATGGCCCCTGCGCAAGGATGACAAGGAAATTCGTGAAGCGTTCCATATTAAAAAAAAAAAACATATTAGGACACAGAACGGTTACACATTTTAATCATGACAGCATCTGAGGCACCTAGTTGCAGAAACTGTTTATGTTCCATCTTCCTTTTACTTTGGGGTAGAGTGCAGGAATGTTCCTTATCTATCCTCAGGTGGCTTGGGAGCTCCTCCCAGTGATCTCCAGGGTGGCTTAGTAGATCTGGTGCTGATGATCAAACCAGTGTCTTAACCCATAAGATCTCCCTGGCCATCAATTTTCCCTTCTTCCTGCTGTCTCCATTGTACTCTGGCCAGTGGCTTTCATCTTGCACAGCTCAATCTCACACTGTGGGGTGGAACTGGTGTCCACAGGGGGAAGGGCACCCTACTTGCCCCTCCAGTTCACTTTGCTTTAGGCTTGAATGCAAATGCTTTTTCTTTTTTTAACCTACAGACTAGTTATCACACTATTGAATCAATCATCTGATAGAGTGTCTGTTCTGAGGAGTTCTCTGTCTGGGCAATGAAATACATAAATACGAGCTAGTTCTGTGATTGGGCACATCAGAAGATTCCCAAGGAGAAAATGCTGCTCTAATTTGACAAATGTACTTCACTAGCATCCACATCTCCTGAGAAGCAAATTGGTTATTTGGGGTTAATGTCAAAGGAATGTGCTATTCCTTGATAATTTTTATTCTCCTTTTGTCATTCAACTGAAATGAATCACTGATAACAGTTGGAATATAATTCAGCCATATCAAGAGAAGAAAAAGCCAGAAAATATTTAAATACTCTTCAGCTCAATCAATTATGTCCTAATAAAATTATGATAATTCTGATCCACATTACAGGATTTTTATATTTCACAGGCATTTAGACATTTATTAATTCAACAGACACTGTTCTAAGGAAATTAACATATGATTATGCATAGGTTATTCATTTCAATAAGGAAATGTACTCAATTGGCCAGGCTTTCCAGAGAGTGTGTGCATACCCTTAGAGATATATAGATAGATAGGATGTACTGAGAAATATAGATATATAGATACTGAGATATATATAGATATATATACTGAGATGTATAGATAGTAGACTGTACTGAGATGCTTTTTCTACCTTCATAAATGAGCATATTTTGAGTTATCCAAAATATTGTTGCTTTTCTCAAAATGGCTCTGTCACATCATCATCCTTTAATAATAACAATGACAAGAATGACAAGACCAGTAATCCTATGCTTACTATGAATGCTCATGGCACAGAGTGTATCCATCCATATCTCATGCATTATTTTTTAATGCTCATCAGATCAGCCTGTTATTTGTAATAACATGTCCCACTGATATTATATTTCTAAAATATGTAGTTCTAGATGGGGCATTGTCAAGGGGGAAGAAAAAGCTAGTGACTCCCCTCTTACAGATACTTTCAGTAGATATACTGATAATAAACAGATGGCATTTACAGGTGATATTGTCAGGTGGCATTCTACCATCTATCCAGGCTCCAGGCTTCCAGTATGAATGCCACTGTCCTGACCCCAAGTCCTTATGAACACAGAGCAGGACTTTTGATCTCTAGCCATTTGATAGAGACATGGCATGTTTTAGGTTTTGCTGCTGGAGTGATAGTACAGTGCTTTAACACTACTGATTTGGGTTTGATTCCTAGCACCCTCCTATATTCCCCTTAAGAACTACCAGGAATAGTTCCCAAGTACAAATCCAGTAGTAACCCCTGAGCATTACCAGGTATGGTTCCCAAACAAAATAAAACAAAAAAGTTTTAGGTTTTGTGGCTGAAGTGATAGCACAATGGGAAGGGCATTTGCTTTGCATGCAGCTAACCCAGGTTTCTTTCCCTGACATCCCATATGGTCACAGACCCTACCAAGAGTGATTCCTGAGCACAGAGCTAGTACTAACCCTGAGCACAGCTGGGTGTGGTTCAAAGCAACAACAAAAAAGTTTTAGTTTTTGTTTTTATTTTCTGTGGTCATCAAGACTCAGAACATTCCTAGTTCCTGTTACAATTCATGTCCCAAAACCTCCCTTCCAGGAGTTCTATTTTGAAAGAGATGCGTTTCTGGAGGGAGAAAAAGGAGAGCTCTGATCAGTCTATGCAGATGCCACCTTTCTGAAATGCCATCATCTTCCAGGGATGGAGGCCATGAAAGCACTTTGCTAGGAATGGTTAGGAGAAGTTGGTTTCTGGTCTGAGAGCATCCTTAATTCAGCTATGACTTCTACTGTTGTGTTTTTAAACTAATGGGATTCAGACTGACTATTTTGATCTGTAACAGTTATTAAACATATACCCACAGAAACCCCGAAGGGCGGGTCAGAATTAATGGGCTTTTATTTTTATATCCTGGATTTGTAACCAAGCTGAACTGATCCAGCATCGACTCTTCACTCAATGCAATGATGTGAGTAGCACAGATTTTATTGTCAGGAACTGGCATTCTGCACCCACATTTGCTTTCTAATAGCATCTGGAGGCCTTGCCCTAACCTTTTAAGTAGCCAGTCAGAAAGCTTTTGTGTTGTTTTGGTTTTGTATCAGCTGTGTGATAAGTCTGAATCCTCCCTCCTGGCTGTAGGGAAGCATGGATGCTCACAATGCTGCTTTCTCTGGTCACTTCTAGTGCATGTGTTATGTTTGAATGTAGAATGCATCAGGACAATTCATCTCTGGTGACCTGAGACAGGCAGAAGCCACTTTGAATATGATGTTCTTCAAGAAACTTCAGGTTTTGACCCAGACATTTCAATGGGCAGCTACATAGTAGGATCATTGTGGAAATAAGAGAGGTGATTGTAGATGAAGCAACTAATTAGAGATAGCATTATATAAGAAATTTTGTAGGAAAGATGAGACCCCCTGATTTGAACCTATTGAGTTATGTTGCCTCAAAATCATCCATTCCTATTTGCAGGACATATAAACACACAGCAAAGGGTGAAGCTAAAAAAAACACATTAGTTATGGAGAGCCCGGTCTTTTTATTTGCTATATGTCTAATAGGTTTTCCTTGTGTGTGGATGGTAATTTGCCAGGTAGTTTTTGGAGTTAAAGTTGAATCTACTGTCTTACATGGAAACCAGTAATATGGATTAAAGTTCAGAATTGATTCTGACAAATCTCAGACTTCTTGAGCTGGAGGGTACCTCTGCTCCCCACATTTCTCTACAGAACAGCAGCTAGTATTCTAGGACCTGGACTAAGAAATCTGTGACAGGGGTTTATTCTGATATGTCTGATTAGAAATCTTAGTATATGGCGTTTGATGACTTAAGAGATTGGGTAAAATACTTGGAGTTTGAAGGAAATAAAGGCATTTTCTTTCATACAAGGCAGGTGCTGTGTAGACTGACTTTGTTATAAAGAAATTTAGTTATAATTTGAATGCTTGGCCATTCTATCAAGAAGGCTCCCAACCACCTCTGTTTTGTCCTTCTCTATTCTCCCTTGTACTGAGCCAGTGGCACCACCCCCCCCAGAGAATTTTGTGATTGCATTTTCAGTATGACCTTGACTACAAACAATTCCACTTTATTTTGCATGGAAACCCAATACTAGTCTACTCGTCAATTGAAATTTTGACAAAATCTGTCCCTCCTTGTTGAGCAGCAATACAATAGTTTATTTTCCCTTGGCAAGGATGGTCTATGGTTATTTGGGAAAAACAGAGTTCTCATTTATCTTGGCTTATCTGTAGTGGTGGTAAGATCTGCCTTCTTTGAACTCACTTAGAACAAACAAAAGAACAAACTGACCGAGACGACCCATAAATCTTATATTTCAGAAACAAAATGGATTAATTTTACTCTGTTTTACTTGTCTTGGGGATGAAATTTGAATGGGATGATGACTGTGAAGAAAGAGATTTCTGTAACTGAATTCAGGTGTGAAGGGCTATATACCCTGGGATCATGTGAGTGCTAACAGCTCATTAATGTGGAGGTTAATGCAAGAGTGGATCCCAAACCCTAATGTCTACCAAAAGGGAACATTAGCCTAGTTTTACAACATTCAACATTTTTTTTTGTAAAGCAGCAAAATTTTGAGAAAATAAATCCTATTTTCTATTCTGTGAATATTTACAAAGCAAATCTATTCTATTATTATCTTGCATTATTTTCAAGTTCTCCATACTGTTTTATTAAATTTCTGACAACTTGCATTGGCTTTGAGTCATATTTCTGTGTGATTGCAAAGCCATGCTGATCAACGTTATATTTGGTTGCATCTCTGATGAACTCTGATGCCTTGGGGTTCAGAGTTAGAACCCCAGTCAGAGAACAGATTGCAGTCGATCATTCTTCCTAGGACTTAAATGTTGAAAGGTGGGAAATCAGCCATCACCTTAACATCACAGTAATCCACCCCAGTTTGCATGCAGTAGAGCTTCTGTATTGAGGAAACTGAAATATAGATATTAGTTCCACCCCTGCTCTAAGATGCCAGGGCTTGGTTAAAGGAAAGGGCTGAGAAAATGGACTGAAATTGTGTGAAGGACTGGTGTTGAGAGCTGCAGAGATAAACCACCTCACTTTGGCAGAAAAGAGGTTGCGTGGAGATCGGAGGTTGGTATTTTGAGAGATTTGAAGCTATACCTCCTTTGGTGGAAGCTATTTGAGATTCTATGATAACATGAACATTCTCACAGCACAAAGTCATTGCAGTGGCTGATCTTACTGGCATTTGTGTCTAGGTGGCATTGTCTGCCTCGAAGATCTTCCAGGAAGTACATAGAAATGGGGAGGGATGTTTCATTGGTGCCTTTCAAACACATCCATGGTTAGAAGATAGACCAACAGTGATTCATTGCTTCTTCCTCCAGCCCCTTGCTGACTGTCACATACAGGTAACCCCAACAGGGACTCTATATCAGTTTGAGACCATATGCAGAGGAGAGCATGAATGTGTAAACATAGCATGCAGGAAAGATGTCAGAAGTGTAGATCTCCTTCTCCAGCTAGGCTTCTTCCAGTTTAACTCCATGGAGGGACTATTTGTCTGCATCTTCAAATGCCATTGCCTTTTATGAATAGTCTTCCTTGGACTTCTATACCTTTTGTGGGGGTACTCAGATTAAAGTCTTACTTGTCCTGTTCAAAAATCCTGTATGCTATTATGTTTCATTCCTGTCATTCTGCTTTGGCATGAGAGGAACATGAACAGGACCTGTCTAAAATGTCATTTTGATTTCTTCACTGTTATCTCTCAGATCATCTTTAGGATGTCTATCACTTCACAGGGCAGGGGTGCACAGCCTTGAGCCTGCAGGCCCTAAGCGTTAGATTGCACATTCTGGGGGCCAAGTTCAGGTCACAGACTTAGGTCATTCAGAGGTCATTGTTGACCCATATCACAACAGGGCATCAATCGACTCAGGAAAGAACCATCCAGAAAGAACTTGTATGAGGCTCTAAAGTGGAAGGAATGGGACATGAGTTGGTGTGTCTGCGGTAGAAAGTGAGTCATGGTGTATTGTTGGTAGGGAATTTGATCTGATTTGTGCATGGTACTGAGGATCAGAACAAGGGCTCTTTGTTGACAAGGAAAATGCTGTACTGCTGAGTTGTTGGATTAACTGGATCCTACCCTATTGAGTATTCATTCTCCACCTCAGGATACAATCTCGTGTTAAATTCTGGGTCCTACTCTACTGAGTATTCATTCTCCACTACACAATCTGACCTGGTGTTGGATTACTGGGTTCCACCTTACTCAGTATTCGTCTCCCCCCTAGGGTGTGTTCTGGTTCTTGCTAATAAAAAGCCTGGGTCTTAGGAGGGTTTTGCATTTCATTTTCCAGTCTTCCTTCACTAACCTACCTGCCCCTTAGAAGTAGAAGACTTGTATATTGTAATTCTTGGTTTGTGTGTTAGAATTCCTGAACCCCCTTTCACTGTGGATTTTTTGTTTGTTTTTTGGGGGCCATACCTGGTGATGCTTAGGGGTTACTCGTGGCTATGCGCTCAGAAATCGCTCCTGGATTAGGAGACCATCTGGGATGCCAGGGATCAAAACCAGGTCTGTCCTGGTTCAGTCGCTTACAAGGCAAATGCCCTACTGCTGTGCTATCGCTCTGGTCCTTGTGTGGATTATTTTCTGCATCAGTGTTTGCTTCCAGACCTGTGTTTTCCTAGGTTCTGGTGTTGGAGCCTTAGGCTTCCTTCTCAGATGGTGCCTGAAGCAGTGACTCAGCCAATGACTGGTAATATGTTAATTCCTTGGTTGCATCTATTTGGTTCAAGATGTGACAATGGCTTGGTTTTTGGTTGAAGGAACCTGGCTTTTTCTTAAACAAATCAGTACCTTCTTTCTTCCTACTGTCAAGATAAAACATATTGATATAACAATTTATGCATTGTTGGCTCTGGTAGTGGTATTCCTTTTGTTGTTCGCTAGTTTTTAGTTATTTTATATCGTGAGATGTGGAAAATATGGACTGAATACTTTAACTTTGCAACAAAAGTTTCTGAAACACTATAATATCTAAAAGGCCTGTAGAGCCAACAATTAGAAAGCCATCTTTGGTGATCACCTGTGATGAAGCCAAAAGCCCTGAGGTTGGTGTTTCACTGCCCCTTAATGACACTAGGAGCCTCTAGTTGCTTTGCCAAATGATACTGGTTTACAAAGCAAACCAGACTTCAAAGTGGCCCAATTAGAAGCTGAATCAGAAGGTGTATTTTTAACACCCCCCCCCAAGTTTTTAGAGCAGTGTTTTTCAACCTTTTTGTGCAAAGGCACACTTTTTTCATAAAAAGAAAATCATGAGTCACACCACCATTAGAAAATCTTAAAAAAAAAATTTAGCTCTGTGCCTATATTGACTATATATAAAGTAATTCTCTTGAATAGGAATCAAATAAACACAAAGAAATTACTTTGTAATTACTTTATTATGAAATAATAAATAATAGAGTATTTTATAATTGTTCATATTTCTATTTACTTACCCAGTGTAAAACCTGGGTCTGTTTAGCTGAACACAAAGCTGATATTCTGGCAGGAGTTGAAGAACACACACACGTAACTCTTCGTCAACAGCTCTCAGTCTCTCTCTGTCTTTAGTTTTTATAGTCCTTAACATGGCTTCGGCTCACAAATAGACCAATCATGCTGAAGCCACATGTTATGGATGAAATTGGGATTTTTCTCCCATGGCACACCAGACAGTATCTCATAGCACACTAGTGTGCCGTGGCACAGTGGTTGAAGAACGCTGCTTTAGAGTGTGGAATGGACCCACTTCTCCAACAATGGCTATTTAGTAGGGAAATTGGCATTAAAACAGAATTGGAAATAAATTTTCCCCATCAGGAAAACAATCAAGGACAATGGTTAGTTGTTAGGGAAATTGGCATTAAATTGAATCAGAAAAAAATTCCCTTTCATCAGGAAAACAATTAAATCTTCAATCTATCAGGACTTAAATATAGATTACCTTTGTCAATTTAAGAAAGTGTTTTTACACTGGCCTGTACTCTAGACAGGCTTTCTACTTCCCATTCAGTCACATTTTGTTATGACAGTACTCAGTGTAATTATTTCTGTGACTGCACTAAACAATCCCTGTGGTGTGGGGTGGGGAGGAAGGACACTGGGGATATTGATGATGGGAATGTTGCACTGGTGAAGGATATATATATATATATATCTTATATTATAATATATAATATATATTATATATATATAATCAAAAATGAAAAAATAAGACCTCCCAATGCTTACCACAGGCTGTGTTCTTTACACTGACTGTATAGAAGAGGAGGTACAGTAAATGCTCCCCATATACACCTCAAGCCAGGCCCTTTGCCTGGTCCGTATTGTGAATGAGGGGACAAAAAAAAAAAAAAAAAAAGAAGAAAGTGTTTTTTGTTATGGTCCTCTTTCTCAGTTTTTTTGGGGGGGGGGCACACACATGTTTTTTAATTAATTTTTTTCTGCTTTTTTCATACATCAACGTGTCCATTATATGTATCTTGAAACAGTTTGGGGTTGTCATACACAATGCACAGTTTTGGACTGTGATTAGGATTGTACACTACTAAAGTTAAAAAGAGTAATGTAGGTTAGTGACATTTGGGAGGGGGTTAGAGAGTTAAGGAGTAAAAAAGAGCTTCGTAGGGGTGTGGGAAAGGGCAGAATGCGAAATGAACATTCTGTATATGCAAAACATAACAAAAGAAAAAGAAATACTCTTAATACATGAAGTACGCGCTGGGGCATGAGCCCCCTCGCGGTTCTGTAGTTTTTGGATGCCTAGGGAGGAATTTCTCACCCCCTCCCCCCAGGGCCCGATTAACCAGGCGTGGTCCTGAAGACCCACCTGGTGTGGGGGGAATCTTGTTCGCCTGGACTAAGTGGTCAGCCCAGGGGTCCTATGGCTAGCTGTCCTGCCCAGAGCCCCCATCATACCAGTCAAAGGCACACGAAATCCTGGCATGTGGAGTGTTCTGAGCCCAGCCGAGCCTCTGTAGTTTTTGGATGCCTAGGGAGGAATTTCTCACCCCCTTCCCCCAGGGCCCGATTAACCAGGTGTGGCCCTGAAGACCTGGTGTGGGGGGAATCTTGTTCTCAGTTTTATGTTGAATTATTTGGCACCTGGAATGATGGTAGATTGATGTTGGGTGTTGGACCCACCATCAGGATTTCAACATTGTAGCAAAAACTTGTTTGAATGTTTCTCAATATTTACAGGGAAACTGGTAGTCTGAAGGCTATAAAAGTAATATTAATAGCCTATGTAACACTGGAAGAATGGTTGTAGAAGTCACGTTGTCTTATGAGATGTTTATAGAAGGGGAGTTCACAGAAGTAAAGAAGCAGGCCAGGCTACTCTGTGCTGTTTTGAGACTTGTCAGGGAATTTTCTTTGAAGGATTATGAAAAATTTGCTCAGAAACCAAGTATAAGGGTTTTTATGAAAATACTTTTCAGGGAGCATTGGAGCTATGGTGCCATATGCAGATAAATGTTCTGAGGAAGTTGACAGAGGCTACTAAGAGGCATCTTAAACATATGGAAGTTAAAAAAAATTACTGATAAAAACTTTAGTTTTTCATAATGCCAATGAATATTGTCAGGCTATATTATATCCAGTTAGGGAAAAAGAAGATGTCCTGGCATTTCTACATTCTTGTAGTAATTTAGCTGGAACTTACAACTATTCCCTTTAGCCCCCCCCCCCTTTACAACTATTCCCTCCAGCCCCCCCCGCCCCCCAATGGAACTTAAAATTATTGCAGCTCCTCCCTCCCACCTCTAACAATACATGCGATTCAAATGAAAACTCTAGGGAATCATATCTGTGGCTTTCACCCTAGGAAGCCACCTGGACTTTGTATGAGATGTGGCAGGGGATTTCATTAAGCAAGAAACTTATCTTTCAACTTCTTAATGTTTCCCTGGCAATTATGGTAGGGGTACAAAACCAATCTCATGACATCAGGTCAGATGTTTTAAGTGTGGCAAAATGGTGCATTTATGAAAACACTGCAGGACAAAACCCTTTTGTATGGGCTAAAGGACCTCCCCTCGAGACCAGAGGTGTCGTGGTCAACCTGTCTCAGGAAACTGGCCTCTCTAAATCAGAGAACCTTTTTAATCAATTCAGCTTTACATCCCAGACCAAGAGAACCCTGCAGCTTAAGCTCATTAAAGCTTGCACTTCAGGAAGCTGTGGTCTTGATATACCTTGCCCTGGAGATTTAACTATAATTCCAGCTCTATGCCTTACAAGATTGGATATGGCCTAATAGGGCCAATGCCTTTAGGGACTTTAGAGATGATTTTAGGAAGAAGCAGATTAATGCTGAAAGGAATCATTATTCACCTGAGAATTATAGATTCTGACCACGTTGGAGAAATATTAGTTATTGTTTCCATAATCTCAGTTCGGATTTTTTAAAAGGTGAAAAGAAAACATAGCTCAGTGAGCCTCTTCAATGAACCCTATGTAATTTTTCAGAAGTCTACTCAACAAGTGGAACTTGCTTTATTAAATTACTGATTATCACAAAAATCAATCAGAAAAATTTAGGAAAAAGTGTATTCTACTCATGGACATTTTTATCATTAGCGTTATTTTCACTAAACTTCTTAAATTTACTGCAAGGAGAGCCCTATACAGAAAACACTTTAAAGATGTTCGGGTAAAAAAAAAAACAACTCACCTAATTGGGTAAAAATTGGATAATGAATGGATTTCTTTTAATCTTCTCGTTTGAGGAAAAGGATATGCTTATGTTTCTACAAATGGCAAATTTGCCAGAAACTTTGAGACCTTGTCAGAAGCCTTTTCAAAAGCAGAATTCTCTCAAATGAGATAACTTGAACACAAATGTATGATAAGACTGCAAACTTCCCTCAGAACCAACAGATTACTTGAAAGAACAAGAGCAGAAAACAAGTTACAACCTCAACAGGTAACTGGGACAATGAACTGACACCACACAATGAAGCAGAGACTATCACGATTGGAAATGAGCAGTTGCAGAATCTAGACTATGTAGATGCGGGAGATATCAATTCAAAAACACTTAAGCTGACCATTGGAAAAGTAAATGATCAGTTTGTAGGAGATAGTGAACAGGATCCACAAGAACTACTTCTATTCTTAATGGAACACCTTTTTTTCAGGACTTGAAAAAAGTAGATAGGCAAAACAGACATGTAGAATAATATAGTGATCATCTTGTTGACTCAAAAGCTGTAAAATAAGCTTGGCAGGGACACACATTGTTTAGAGTCTATTATTGCCATAGTTTTCCAAGACCAGCTTAAATCCACAATTCAATGCAACAAGAATCTCATGGAATGGGAGATCTTTACTCATTTAACTTTGCCTTTTACATGTGCAGATGAATGCATGTTGCAAGGTTGCCTTCAAGTGTTTTTAAAGAAGAATTGAGAGACAATAATAGGGTTTATTGCAGCCACTGTAACACACAGCAGAATTCCTTAAAAAGGACAGAAAATTGAAAATTGACACCTGTGCTATTTCTTTCTTGTTTTTTGTTTGTTTGTTTTTTGCTTTTTGGTCACACTCGGCAGCGCTTAGGAGTTACTCCTAGCTCTGCGCTCAGAAATTGCTCCTGGCAAGCACAGGGGACCATATGGGATGCTGGGATTCCAACCACCATCCTTCCTGGATCGGCTGCTTGCAAGGCAAATGCCTTACCGCCTCCTCCTACCCACGCGTCCCCACGCCCGGCGCGATGCTCTTGCAGCTCCTGCCCTCCTCCTCCTCTTTCTCCTTCTTCTCCTCGATCTCCCCAGCTCGCTCCGGCCGCTCCAAACGGGCTCCAGGGGCGAGGAGCCGCGCGTCGCGTTGCGCTCCCCTCGGCCCGGCCCGTGCGCCCTGTTGCACACCCCGCTGCGCGCTCCGCGGAGCCCTCGCTCGGCCTGCGCGCTCCTTTCGCTCCTCCTCCTCCTCCTCTTCCTCCTCCTCTCCTCCCCGAGCCTCCTTAGGAGCCTAGCCAGGCCCGCCTGTCCCGTGCCCAAAAATAGAAAAAGAAAGAAAGAAAAAAAAAAAAGATTCTGTTGTCGTTGACTTTGGGTTTCGTGTTTAAGTCTGATCATTTTTTATTTCTACTCAATGCTCATACGACTGTGTGGTCCTAGTACCCTCCATTTTTATCCCCTCAATTTATGAGGCAGAACAAGATGATTCAAGTTATGTGGTTCTATTTGAAAAAAAAAAAAAAAGAAATGAAGAAAAAGAAAAAGAAAAACAAACAACAAAACAACAACCACACGGACAAAAAAACAAAATAAAAACAACCCAGGAGGAGCCCTTCTAGAGGTTATAAATATCAATTTAAAAAGAAGAGAGGGGGAAAAAAAGAAAAGCAACAATAACAACAAAATCCACAAAAAAACAAACAACAACAAAATAAACTCCCCCCCAAAAAGAAACGAAAATCAATCTAAAGATCAAAACCCGTAACAAAAAGCACCACAGCAACAAATACAACAACCAAACAATAACAATGAGAATAAAAGAAAAAAAAAAAGGAAGCTGGTGTGGCAAGTTTTTTTTTTGTTTTTGTTTTTTGTTTTTTGTTTTTTTTTGGCATGGGCACAGTAAATATTGGGGAAATTAGAAAGGGAATTCCCTATATAGGGTTTCTCCACTCTTGAAGCATACTGTCATTCGAATAACTCCATAAACATTCTTTTTTATGGTTCCAGGAAACTTTCTGCTCAGTTGTGGATGATAAAAATCAGGCCTCTAACTAGAGATCTTGGTATTTGTACAAATCATAGGATGACGCCTAGGATAGCATCTTTCTTTACAGTTCTAGCAGTTCTGTTCCATCACTGTTGTTGTAATCAGTCTTCTGTAAATAGTGGTCTTGGTTTTTGCTCAGATCCTAGGACAAAGCCTAGGAGGGAGTCTTTCATTATGGCTTCAGAAGATCTGCTCCGTTGCAGTTGTCAAAGTCAGACCTCTTGAATTAGAGATCTTGGTTATTGTACAAATCCAAGGCTGAAGCCTAGGCTAGGGTCTTTCTTATTGGTCCCAGGATAAGTTCTGCACAGTCATGGTTGTCAAAGTCAGTCTTCTGTAGTTAGCATTATTGGTTTTTGCACAGATCAAAGGATGACTTGTCTTCTGATTTCCTCTTACCATTAGGTGATTAGATATGATAGCCTGCTCTTAGATCAAGTTGTTGCCGTTTCTTAGTTGTCAAGATGTCTTATCAAAACTGGCGCAAGTTGGTGCTAGAGTGGTATTAGAAATTTCCCAGGGGTAGTTTGGTTCCTGGTACTTTTGCAGTGAACTGTGTCCGTTTTATGTCTGGGCTCTAGGACTCATGATCTATGGTTGCTCTCTGATCACATGGCATCTAAGTTGTGTCTATGTGGCACATGTTCAGGAAGGGCGGTGCCCCTGTATTATAAAATATATGGGTTCTTGTCCCTAGCAGAGATGAGCTTGTTTATATACATAAAATTTCCCCTTTCTTTTATTATGTCTTTCCAAAACGGAATGGTGCTGTGTTATATTGCTGGTGCATTTGGGGATAAGAATGACAGGCTACACAATCACTGTGCCCTGTTTTTGACCTGAGCTTTTATCCCAGGCAAGACTTTTTCTTCTAGGTTTACATACCAAGCAGAACCAAAAAAGGTGAAGTTAAAAAGAAAAAGAAAAAATATATAATGGTAGAAACAGATAAAAATAAACTAAAAAAAAAAAACTAATTGAAGAGGGGCTGGAGAGATAGCATGGAGGAAAGGTGGTTGCCTTGCATGCAGAGGTTGGTGGTTCGAATCCTAGCATCCTCTATGGTCCCCTGTGCCTGCCAGGATTGATTTTTGAGCATAGAGCCAGGAGTAACCCCTGATCGTTGCCAGGTGTGACCCAAAAACCAAAAACCAAACAAAAAAACTAATTGAAGAAAAATAAAGTGATGTAAGAGCCTACCTTACATTTGGGAATAAACAGATTCAGAGGTATTAATCATATAAAGGAAATATAGGCTTTCCCCTTGTCTTATGAGATATTTTTGTCGGGGGTGAGATTCAGGGTACATTTTCATCACAAACCCTGGTCTTGTTGAGTTTGATAAATGATTTGCAGCACAAAGGGATATTATTTATTTTATATTTCATTATGTAGCTGTAGCTTACTCCACCCCTTTAGATTTGCTATTAGGAATTTTTAGAAGATAGTATAGCTAGTATCTTGGAAGTTTTTTGTGCTTTTGGTAGAACAAGGTTAGGGTTTGTTTATTATTATCTTCCCCTTAGGCCCCAATAGTATCCTGTGTCACTTTTCTTTCTGCATGGTCATGTACATTAAAATTAGAAACTATTAGAAATGAAGAGAAGTTATTATTTTTTATGGATGAAAACTCAAAGTTTCTTGTTACAGGGGGTTTTCCACCCTGAACATGTGTCATAGTGACTTGACTTAGACTTTATTTTCTGGACATTAGCCTCTTACCCCTGAATCTTGGATCTCATCTTTGGGTCTGGCACAGTTTTCTGTATCTACACCAGGAATTGACCTTCTACCAGGATGGATCCTGGATCTGCACTGATTGCCCACTGCTCTCAACATTGAGAAATGTATGGATATCAGAGTCTCTCCCAACCCTAAAGAAGGATAGGACAGATATCATCCTATTAGGACACTACTACAGAGGACAAGAGCTCAATTCCGCATTTTGGCTCATCATGTTGACTTGACCTTCACATCTTTACATTGGCCAAGCCTGGGTAACCCTTTAGTGACAGGGAAATTATAAATGCAGTTTGGCCTAGGGAAATTGGAGATCATCTGGGAATGAATGGAACTGCCTTGGCACATACTTGCCCCAGTGTGGAGTAACATGCTAACCTGACTACAGGTTGGAATTTAGTAATGGCTTGTTTGGAAAGCTTATTTCCCTGCCTTGCCAAATATTGGTGAGATGAAACCAGGAGACCCTAACTTCTACATTGTATATGTGCTAACACCAATATCTCCCATTATTGAAACCTGACCGTGAAAACTGATTAAGGAGAACCTTTCCTGGGATCTTGAAGAAAGACTTTGTGGTTAGACATATTAGTGTGTGTGGAGCCTAAAGTTGGTCTTATGGAGGATGCTTCTTGTTAGGGATACCTAACCCCTAACCTATTTTCAGGCAAAAAGTTTTTCTTTCTATTTTTCCCACTTTTGCTGTGCCAATGCAAAATATTGTCAACCCCTTTATCTTTTTTTGGGGGGGGGCCCACACCTGGTGACGCTCAGGGGTTACTCCTAGTTATGCGCTCAGAAATCGCTCCTGGCTTGGGGGACCATATGGGACGCTGGGGGATAGAATCACGGTCTGTCCTACATCAGCATAGGCAAATGCTGACAGCAATGCCCTATTGCTCTGCTTCCCCCCTTTATCTTTTAGAGACATCCACCCTTTTCTTAGAACCACGAGATGTGAATTTTTTTTAATAAAGTCAGTTAGGGGGAGATACTGGGTTAACGGGGACCTACCTAACAGTATTTGTTCTCTACCCCAGGATGTAATCTCGTGTTGGATTTCTGGGTCCTACCCTACTGAGTATTCTTTCTACAACCCAGAGTCTGATCTAGTGTTGTATTATTGGGTTCCACCTTCCTCAGTATTTGTTCTCAACCTTCTGGTCTGGGTTTTGTTAATAAAATGCCTACGTCTCAGGAGGGCTTTGCATTTAATCTTCAGTCTTCCTCCACTAACCCAACTGCCTCTTAGGAACAGAAGGCTTGTGTGTTGAAATTCCTGCCTTAGATTTTGGAATTCCTGAATTTGTTTTTACCCCCTTTAGTCCCCTGTGTGGATTATTTCCAGACTCGCATCTGTCCAGGTCATGGTTTTGGAGCCTGAGACTTTCTTTTCAATGAGTTACGTCCAAAGCCCTGCTTGGGTGGGAAGGTAGAGGTTGATCTAAGGGGCTTTTGGTAGAAGCTCCTTGATGCAGAACTTTTTAGACTTTTTTCTTTTTGCTCTGAATCATTGGTACACACACAGTGGAACATGGTCTTGGGGTTGATGAGAGATGAGAGCTTGGACATTGATGAGAGCTAAGAGCTCAGGATTGACTTACTTGAGGTAATCAGACTCTTTGCATGGTCTGCACCCGTAGCAGGCTTATAACATGATGGGAAAGGAAATATAGAGTGGTCTTCTCATAGAGATGGAGGCCTGCATTCTCCATTTTCTTTGCTCTTATTATTGTATATATCTGAAATGCTTGATATCAGCTGAACCTCTTTCATAAACAATGGCCTCAAACTTTTGCTGAGCACCTAAACCTTATGCAGGTGATATCTGCTGCTAATTTCTCAAGCCAAGTGGAGCAAGGCAATCACAGAAATAGATTTGCTTGAGTTCCAAGCCAACAGCTGTCTTTTCTGGACTATAGGGAGTTTTGCTGCAAATGAAAATACATTTTTAATAATTATTATAATTTTGCAGGGCATGTTTACAGTTGTGTTAACCTTTATGGTTTGAGATAGACTTTGTGCTGTAAGGAGAGGGCATATTAGAAAAATTTAGAGAATTTGTATGCACTTTAAGGCTTATAATTGCAATTCTGGTGAGAAAGGAATCTCATACATTGTTGGGGTAAATGTTTTATGATTAAGCCTCTATGGTAACAATATGAAGATTTCTCCAAAAGAAATAAGAATAGAACCCCCATATGACTCAGCAATACCACTTTTGACATCTATATACCCAAACAAAATATTCATTTAAAAGGATATATCGGTACCCCTGTGTTCATTGTAGGATATTAGCCAGGATATGCAAACAACCCAAATACCCAACTACAAATGAACTAATCTAAAAGTTACAGTATATTTACACAAATGAATGCCATGCAACTCTTAAGAATGAACAAAACCATCCAATTAGAGCAACAAGGATGGAATTAGAGAATAGAGGAATAGATACTAAATGATCTTTCTGATATTTGGGAACAAAAGATACACAGAAGGCCAAAGCAATGCAATTGAAGAACTGATCCACACAACTGAGTTGGCAGGGCGTGGAAAGGGAAGAGGGGGTTGAAGAAGGGGATCCTTGGTGAAGAAACATGAGTATTGGTGATGAGTGTGTTGTTAGAATTATGTACATGAAAGCCATCAATAACAGTATAGCAAATCACTGAACTTCAATAAAGTTGACTGTAAAAAAAACCCCAAAGCATATAATTTTACTTTTATCATCTGACCATCTGTAAAATTCAGATGTCAAGTCTTTAAACTTACTTACATTCTCTAATGTGCAAACAAAATTTCATCGGGACCACAGGGATTGAAGAACCAGTCAGTCTCGTGCCGGAAAACTTCAGGAATGAGATCTCCTTGTGTTTAGGCTAAGGCTTCCCCGCCCCCCCCCCCATTTTCCCCCTATTTTGCTAGGCCACTCACAACGTTATTGCTGTATTTTTTTTAACTCTTATCCTTTCTTAAAAATAAAAGAGAAGAGCTTACTAAAGTTTCTGCTGGTGCTTTAATGAATTCATTGTGATTCAATAATTTTCAAAAATATTCTTTCCTTTCTCTTCATCTCTATAGTTTTTCTTTCAATTTCCTTTTTTATTTAAATCGTGCTGCTTTTGGTCTTTCTAAAACAAATGTATTATTATCAATTATGTCAACTATGTTCTTTAAATAAATTAAAAAAAACTTACATTCTGATCTAAAAATATAGCAGTTCTTTTTAGTAAATGAAAATAGGGGAGTTATTTTCATGTAGTTTACAACTGAATGACTATGAAGTATTTCTTTTCGTGTTCTCATGAATTTTTCTCCTTAATTTCAAAAATAGTTTTGTCTTACATCAGAAGCACATTTGCTTATTTGAAAATATGATGGAAGTTACAGCTCACCTCATGAAGCTCACCACAAACAGGGATGAGTTTAGTTAGAGAAATAACTACGTTTTGAACTATCCTAATAAAGAGAATGTACGAGAGAAATAGAAAGCCTGTCTAGAGTACAGGCGGGGGTTGGGTGGGGAGGAGGGAGATTTGGGACATTGGTGATGGGAATGTTGCACTGGTGATGGATGGTGTTCTTTACATGACTGAAACCCAAACACAATCATGTATGTAATAAAGTTATTTAAATAAAAAAATATGATGTAGTGGATAATAATGGGTAAGGCACTTGCGTTTCAGACAGCCAACCTGTGTTTGATCCTTGGCATAGCATACTGTCCCCTGAGCCTGTCAGGCATGATTTCTTAGTGCAGAGCCAGGAGTAACCTTTTGAGCACCCCTAGGTATGGTCCCCCAAAATATATTATTGTATTAGTATATTTCCTTTCCTTTATTTCACATACTGATATATAAAGTAGCCTATATACCTTTTGAAATAAATTGTTGTGAGAATTTTTTTGCTTATCAAGGTAATTCATATTCCAGGTTTAGGAATATCCTGATAAAATCAGATCATCTATGATTCAGGAAGAAAAGCTTTTTCTGACATGACATACAATTGAGACTGTTTGATCGACAACTGCTGATATCATGGGATGCAATTCTCTAAAGGGAAAAAGGTCTATATTTCTGCTATATCCTAAAATGTATTTCTTTCTTTGTAGATGAAGTGCTATTGAACTTGAAGTGAAAAGTATATTTGAAGGTATGTACTATTTTGTTTAAATAATTTTATTTAACATTGTTTTATTTAATTAAAGAAATATATACCAGTCTATTGTGTGTAAGTCACTTGATGAATATCTTCCTTGGTAGGACTGTACAGAAGTTTTCATTGTGATGATGTCTAGGACTCCAAACCTTGTGAAGTGTGGAATCAATCAATAGCTTTATATAGCATGTAAATATGATATATGGAAACCAACGTCACTGGATTTTACATTAAACAATAAATTGATAGGGATTTTAAACATATTGTGTAGTTCACTACACTTATTTACAAATAAAATTGTACTCAGTCTAATTTGCCACTGTTAGGATGGCTGTTAGAATGACAATGTTAGAGTTGTATCAATCTAACATTGTAAATGTACAATGTTAAAATAATATACTTTTTAAAATATAAAATTTATTGTTTTATCTTAAATTTATTACCTGAATAGGTAAAGGTAACACGGACTGCACCTATTAGTTTTTCCGAAGACATTTGTTTAGGTGTAAGTCTTTGATTTTTTTCTAAAATTTTTTGTATGTCAAATAATAGTATTACCAAAAGATAAATATTTGAACCTAACTTCTTTCTAAATTAATTTTTGTGTTGTCATTTATAGTTATTTGATGAGTGGTTTCAGTCAAAACTGGTCAATAATCATCATTTTGATTGGTCAGCCTAATGTATTCTGATTCTATATTAAGCTATTGAGTTTTAAACTTTCTGATTTAGTGACTACAGCAACTAGAATGATGAATTTGCTTGTTTGAGAAGGTATAGTTTGATAATTTCATGAAAACAATGAGTTGTATTTGGTTACCAAATCTGAGATAATCTTTGGCATTCTAGAGCTTAATTAACATGTAAGGTTTGTAGACTTCAAAAGGATTACTGCCCTTTTAAGAGTGATTAATAAATCCAAGTAAAATTGACTCTTAATTGTTTTAATGCTGGTCTGAGCTACGAGGACATTTCTGCAGACATGTACAAACTGATCCTATCACTGAACAGAGCAAAGACTAAGAAAAGGGGGTGACAGCTTCTTGAAGGTAGTTTCTCGTGGGGCAGGGAATTTTAGGGCCACAGAATGAGACCTTGTGAGATCAGATTCTTAATTTATACAGATAGTATGTTTAATATTTCTTCCCTAGATACATTCACTATAAACTTCCAAAAGCCAGTATTTTTTAACTTAATCATTTCCAGTCAGTAGGATGAAAGGTTACAGGAAAAGAAGAAAAACCGTATGATTCTTTTGAGCTGAGGGAATGGAGGTCTTGGTGGCTGTGTCTCTTAGAATTATTATTTTCTGACTTGAGTAGGGACTGAGGTGCAGAGCGCAATTGTGCTCTGTGTCCCCAAAGCTCTGGTCCTGCCGGTGGTGCTCTGTACCCTGGTAGCTGGTGGAATCCATTCAGTTTCAAAGACTGGTGCTTAACCTTGTTTTTCAAGGTTATCTTTCATCTCACTTCTTTCTCCTCGGGTCCCTTACAGCCTGAAGAGTATTAAAATATCTATTTTTGTCGTAGTTTCCTTTTGCTAGATTTGAATAATTCACTTGATTTTCCAAGCTACATAGATGAAGAAGATAAGATCTAAGCGCGCTAATTTTAGTTTCCTTTGTTTGAAATCAGGGAAATAGCAGCTTTCTAAATTAAGCAGTAAATCCTCAAATCCTTAGTAATCTGGCCATTTGGCCAACTATAAATAATGTCCTGGGACCTTTTACACAATGATATTAGATCTACTTGACATGTGTTGCCTTTCCCTTTCTTCATTAAATGTTTGTGTGTGCATGTGCATGTGCTGAAACAGTCAAATATTGGCTTATTCTCTGCTCATTTCTCCTTTACCCCCATATGTATATGCTTTCATATGCTTAATTTCAAGAATTCCACATTGAGTATCAAATGGCTGTGTTTTACAGTAGAGGGATTTTTACAAAACAGGCTGAAAAATCACTAGATCTCTTGTCCATTTTTCTAACTGATGTACTGATGTTCTGTGATTGTGATCTGTCGAGTAAAATTTAACAAAATAGGCCCCTTTTAATTGGTGAAAACGATCAGATAATGCCAGTTTGATATGGCTGAGTTCTTTGCTGCAAGCATCATTATTCATTATATAGAGAAAACATCTAAACTCATCTGTGCAGATGGTAATGATGATCAGTTGCTGCAGCTTATTAAGATACTCACTTCATTTTAAAAAAAGCTTGATTATTATCATGGTGCCAGATATTAAAGCCATATTTTAAACATTCGTAAATCAAATGGGAATAAAATATTCCTTGCATATTTTATTTCTCTTTACAGAGAATGTTTTTCTTTCTGTATTTTATGAGACAAATCATAGACATTACATTTTGAAATCAATTTCATTGTTTTCTTTGCAATTGCTACATAGATGTTGAATATTGTGGTAAGTTTTAAAGAGTAATGAATTACATATTTGATTATGTGCCATTAGGAAGAATATCTTTTTATGGAGAAGTCTTGCTTTCAGCCTTGACAAAGGCAATGTACAAATGTATTATTTTCTTTCAAAATAATGCAAATCAGTATCAACAAATTTTAAAGAAATATTAAAAAACAATTAAATAAATAATGGATTTTTGGTTGTTTATTAAGATTATAGAAGCATGTAAACAGACTACCTAGACATTCTATTTTCAGAGACAAGTGTGATATTAATTAGAGAAATTGTGTGTTCCACAATTACTCTTGTGAGTGAATTCCTCTCTGTCTGCTTCTAATTGTTCAATAAGCCAGGTACTGGTAGATGGTGACCAGGCTGGAACTAACACTACTTCCATTGATTCTAGACTTCCTGACCATTCCCTCATCCCCTGCTACTCTGACTCATGTCCCCACCCTGGTACTCTCTCTCTCTCTCACTCTCTCTCTCTCTAGTGTCCCCGCAGAACCCCCATATCCACCCCGGTACTTTGCTTCTGGTCCTCTTCCTTGTATCACCCCCCATTTCTTTCATCCCAGTATTCTGCTTTCTGTTCCTATCCTGGTTCACATTAAATCCCCCAATATCCCACCCTGAATTTTTACTTGGTACCTCTGGTTACCCTGGTACTCTGCTCTTGTCCTTGTCCTGGTATTTATCCCTCTGTACTCACCCTGATCCTCCCCACTTAAGTTTTTTGTTTTATTTTTGGGGACACACCCAGTTATGTTTAGGGGTTGGGTTATTCCTGGCTCTGTACTCAGAAGTTATTCCTGGTGGGCTCAGGGGACTACATGGAGGTACTGTAGATTGAGCGCATGCTAGGCAAGTGTCTTGCCCTCTTTACTGTCACTTTGTTCCTTACTCTTTCTTTCTGTCCCCATCTTTACTCCTTTCTGCTCCCACCTCCTGTCCCCACACTGACATTCTCTCCATGTGTGTCCACTGTACTATAACTGGGTGTCTTAACTCCCTCTCCATCATCTTTTCTTAGATCCTTTGTCACAGAGTCCAATTGCCTCCCTCTTCTCCCTGTCAAATTTCAACTCATCTTTCAAGATGAGGTCCAGTTCTGATTTTTGTTTGTTTGTTTGTTTGTTTTTGGTTTTGGGGTCACACTCAGCAGTGCTCAGGGGTTACTCCTGGCTTTATGCTCAGAAATCACTCCTGACAGGCTTGGAGGACAATATGGGATGCTGGGATTCAAACCACCGTCCTTCTGCATGCAAGGAAAACACCCTACCTCCATGCTATCTCTCTGGCCCCATCCAGTTCTGTTTTTTCCACAAGATCCCAGCAGAAGTTCTTTGCTTAAGGTCAGCCTGGCCTTCCTGTATCTCCTCTGTATCTTCTTTTCTTCTGAGTGGTCCCATCCATTTGTGTCTGTCATGATGATTGTGTCTCCATGTTTTATGTGTGTTCTGCACATACTGGTGCATATCATGCTGTGCTCAGCAATCCAAATATATTTGAATTGTAATCTTTTTTTTTTTTTTTGGTTTTTGGGCCACACCCGGCGGTGCTCAGGGGTTTCTCCTGGCTGTCTGCTCAGAAATAGCTCCTGGCAAGGCAGGGGGGACCATATGGAACACTGGGATTCAAACCAACCACCTTTGGTCCTGGATTGGCTGCTTGCAAGGCAAACGCTGTTGTGTTATCTCTCTGGGCCCTTGAATTGTATTCTTAATGTGAGACTGTGTAAAAGGCAAGAGATTCAGGCTTGATTTTTCCCCCAACTGTCGTATTGGGAGTGGGTGGGCTCATTATTTTTGTTTCTTTATTTTCAAAGAATCTTGCAAAGAATCTCTTTTCTCTTCCTTATTGGGTAAATAATCTCGAACCATCATTTAGTTAACTTCAAACACAGGCCCTGATTGTGAATCAGTTACTGACCCCTAGTACCAGGGGTCTCAAGCTCAATTTACCTGGGGGCCGCAGGAGGCAAAGTCGGGGTGATCCTTGAGTGCAAAGTCAGTAGTAAGCCTTGAACATTGGGGCGTGTGACCCAAACAACTAAAACAAAACAAAACAAAACAAAACAAAACAAAACAAAAAGATTCCTCTAGGGCAGGACCACAAAATGTTGTACAGAGGGCCGTTTGCGACCCGGAGGCCACGAGTTTGAGACCCCTGGTAGGAAAAAATATTGTCTCCATGATTATATAGAGTCTTGAGACATCAGTAGATCAATAAAATATCTGGTTTTGAGGACAGCAAACTTACCTAAGCAGAAATTACTTCTCTATATTTTTATCATGGCTTGAAAGAACTTTGTCTTTTGGTGTTTGGATCATACTTAGTGGTGCTCAGGATTTACTCCTGAGTCTGTGCTCAGGGCTCATGCTCAGTGGTCCTAGGTCCGCATGCACTTGTGGTGCCAAGGATCAAACCAGTCTTTCAAGTGCAAAGCAAGTGCCTTAACCTATGCTGATCCTCTTTGCTTTCTAATACTGTTTACTATTAATGCTGTGACTTCTTTTCTAGTGTTGACCTTGATTATGCCACTGACTATATGTGTTTTTGTACTTCCTTTTGTGGGGTCACTACAGGGTCCTCATTGGGTGCTCTAAGACAGAAGAGTAAGAATTTATATTTTTCTCAGATCTTGCCATTTTTCTTTATTATGACCCATGTAATTTTTTATAAATCTCACTAAACCTAGTGTTTGTTTATTAAATTAAATATTAAATTACACTAGATATTGGTCTAGTATTTTCTCTTTATTTTCTTTTTACATAATTAAAATAATAAAAATATACAATTAAGATTGCCATGCTATAACAAATCTATATACTAGAAATGTTTCTTTAATTTTTTAAAAATGACATACAGAATCTATTCTGATCACAATTTAGGGCCAGGTTCCACTATAATATTGTTTACATGCCTCTATTCCTCTGAACAAAAGGCTTAAAGAAGGAATATACCTGTGCCCAGAATATGGATCACTCACTACTTGAGTGGGTGAAAATATTCCAGGTAGAAGAGGTTAATTGGTGGAGGGTTCATGGAAAAAATGAGTGAAAAGAGAAATTCCTTTGGAAACAGTTTCTTTACTAAGTCAAGCAGAGGAGAGATTCAGAAGCCATTTCCATGTACCAAACTATGCATTAGTCCAAATTGCAGAAGCAAGAACTACAGTTGAATAGAAGTGTAAATCTTTCTGTGCTCCAGTAGCGAAACAAGGTCTGTGTGAAGAGGAATTTGGCTATATCGCCTTTCTTCTGTAGCCATTGCTGAGAGAACAAGAGCTCTGAGGGACTAATGAAGTAGGTCATCAGACATTCATCGCTGCTGCTCTGTTTCAGTCATTGTGCCTTTATGGGACTCTGGCAGCAGAGCAGTTGAGAGACTTTTCGAAAATCGCATGCCCCAGGTAGATCTTTGTCCCATTCTACTTAGAAGGACCTTCTCTTGCCTTGATGGGGTTGACTGATGGAGGGACGGAGGATGAGGCCTTTATCCTCCAGCTCAGACCACGCATCTGTTCAGCCGGCGGTTCTGAGGTGAATGCGGCGGGAAGAAAGCTAACAGGCAGTCAGGCTTCTGAAGAAAACAGATTTTATTCCGTGGAAGAGGCTGAAGCCAAAAGGCCCCAGAATCAGCCCCAGGAAAAAAGCCTTCGCCTTCTACAGACCCTTGCTTTTATACCCCAGAATCAGGTACCACCCAATGGTGGGATCAGGTACCACCAATGCTAGGAGCAGAAACAGGTACCACCCTAGGGTGGGAGCAGAATGCCAGGTCACACCCTAGGGTAGGGCACAATCACTGATCAGGGTAGGGTCAGTAACATAATAATAATCCCATTGAAATGTTTACATACACAATAATTGGTGATGTGGATTGGAAAGGAGAGTGGGCAGACCTCGGTCTTCTGATGCCTGGACAGGAGAGACAGAAAATGGGCGGTCTACTGGTGATGTGGTCAGACAGAAAGTGAACAGATCTTAGTTCAGTGGTGATGTGGACAGGAAAGATAGAAAGTGGGCAGACCCCAACAAATTGGTGACATGGACATGCAAAGTGGACATACTTTGCTCTCAAAGTCTGAGTTGGGTTTGCTTGACTGAGTCTTGCTGTTCATCAGGGACTGGATTACTCTTGATTTCCATCTCCTTTTAGCATTTTGCTCACTCTCATTCCAGCAGTTGGAGATTTTTTGCATTGTGTGTGTGTGTGTATGTGTGTGTGACTTTCCTCTCCATGGCCATTGGAACATGGGGAGTATGGATGTTTGGATGTGTTGTTCTTGAATGTCACTTCAGGAAGAGTCATTTCTGTGTTGGCTGCTTCTCTAGTAATCTACGAATGGAGCCTCACTCTGACATTCACACCAGTTTCTGTGATCAGCAACCTAAGCTTAGTGCTATTATTAGTATCTTGTTTTTATCTCTCAACTGGAGAGAGGGATATGTTAACATAGGCACCGTTACAGGTCTTCCCTTATGTGTCCAACTTCCAAAAGGTCATCTGGAAGAGATCCACAGAACTTGTGGTTTAATATAGGCAAGACATTTTTCCTCAGAAATAAGGGTAAATGAAAGCCATGTGATTTATGATTTGCTATTCTTATAAATAGTAGGACTTGCATTTTTTGGTGTGGGGAATGAACCCAGAGCTTCATCCCTGCAAGGAAACCTCTATTATTAAGACCTGCACCCAAGTTAATGTGAAAAGGGCTTTGTTCACTGTTACCTGGTGAAGAATCTTGGTGCAAAAGCTGGATTGTTAAAGCTTTCATGTTATCTGCTCATTCAAAATATGGAAAGGTTTGGCCCATTTACTACAATAGTTTAAAAACTGGGGTGAGGACATTTGAATGGGTTATTATAATGATAAATTGCAATCAGATACAGCTCAGATAATCCTGACCCACCACTGGCTGTGAAAAGGATTGAGCTCATGTAGCTAACAGGTGGGATGAGATGGGAAGTGCTCTAAAGGTAGAGGCCAAGGGTAAGGGCACTGGTACTTTGGTGGCCCTTGACTTTGCATGTAAAGTGCCAAGCTTCACATTATTGCCTGCCATATCACCCCAGAAGAACAGCCTTAAATTTGAGAGTATTTTATAGTCATTGAAATGAAGCCCTGTCAATAGGTTTTCTCCACCTTCGTGGACTATGGAGAGTTTGCATGGGCAAGGGAAGTCCTAAGCTCTGTGTCAAGGAGATGTCTGAGCTGAGTATCTTCGTGGATAGGCTAGAAGCCTCATTCTGCCCCCATGGAACATAATGCCCTTTGGTAATAATGCTCCCCAGAAGGGAATTGGGGTATCATTGAGCAAATAGCTAAGTCCATAAAGGGGTGTTTGGAGGCTGATTTATTTATGGTGTGTCCTTTAGTCACTGAACCTCTGTTCCTGCAAATGTCGAGTGGTTGCTAGAGCTAAGCAGCTCCTTTTGCTTTGCTAACCTGGAATCACCAGAGAGGTGTCTGAGAAGGCTGAGCCTGAATGCCAGCAAAGGTAGACAGTGTTTCCAACCTTTGAGCCTGGGCTCTCCTTCAGAATCGATTTTTCTAAAGCTTCCATTGTATTGAAATCTTACAATCTTTCTTTGCAAGCATACACATTGTAGTAAGCAGAGAATATAGTTTGGAGCCTTGACTTTTAGAAATGCATTAGGAACATATTTTATAAACTCTCCTCAAATTCATTCAAAATAGTAAAAAATGGACCACATGCTATTCTTAGAGAAAAGATTGGTAAAAATTCAAATAAATAATAATTTAAAATTTAAATTTAATGGGGGCTGGAGAGATAGCATGTAGGTAGGGTGTTTGTCTTGCATGCAGAAGGAATGTGGTTCGAATTCCGGCACCCCCAGGAGCGATTTCTAAAAAAAAAAAGAAAAAGAAAATTTAATAAATCAAATACATTCAAATAATAAAATAAAAAATAGTTTTATGTATTAATTAGAACCTTTTGTGCCCTGGGAGAGTGGAAACTTTCTGGGCACATTTCACTGGGCATCAAATCATTACTCTCAATCATCACCCTCACTTAGTCAGCTGTGCTGGCACATTCTGTGAATTCATAGCTCCACCTCCTTAATAAATAGAGTTGCTTGTTGTGAATTTTTTCCGTTTCTCCCACTTCTTCCTCAAGCTTCCCAGGCAACAGGCTTGGCCCATAATTATGAAAGAACCCTCATTCACACCTTTTCCCTCCCTGGCACTTCCTGTGAGAGGAACAAGCTCCAGGTGCTGATTGTGTAGTATCCAAGGTCTCCTCTCACCTGGAGCTTGGCTTGCTCTGCTAAAGAACTGTTGTGCTCTTTTTATTCCTATGCAAATTATCCTTCCAGATCCCCCTAGTACTCCTCTCTCCCCTCTTCCCTCCCCTACTGCTCCCATCCTCTCTTCCTTAGTTCTCCCATCCTCCCTCTGCCAGTGATTTCCTCTCATCTTCCTCCAGTGCTCTCATTCTTTCTCCCAGTGCTCTAGGGTTGCCATCCAATGCTTGTCACTTTTTCAAAGCAGGAAGGAGCTCAGGAGATCATCGCCATCTCCTCATTCCTTCCACAAAGGGCCATCCAGACACTGAGCTGTCAGGTTTGGAATAGCAACGGGAGTTTCATAGTAGCCTGTAACCAGAAAGGACATTTTTAATGAAGACATTTGGGGGGGGGGTTTCAAACCCAGCTGCGTTCAGGGGTTACTCCTTGCTCTATGCTCAGAAATTGCTCCTGTCAGGCTCAGAGTCCATATGGAATGCTGGGATTCGAACCACCGTCCTTCTGCATGCAAGGCAAACACCTTACCTCCATGCTATCACTCTGACCCCAGGTATAATTTTTATTATTTTTTATTAAATATAATTATTTTTTAATGATTGTATTTAATTTTTTTTTGAATAACAAGACTGCAGGTTTTGATACTGGGATGGAGAGTTCTTTTGGCCACTGGAGATGTTAAAAACACATTTACAGTAAGGAGCTTGAAGGTGCCACATACTAGATACAAAATTTGTTTGTTTTCCATAATTTTTTGTAACAGAGCAATAAATAAAGACTTTTGTAAATTAAGAGGTAAACTTGGGGCTGGGGAGATGGCACAGCGGATAGATTTCTTGTCTTGCATGCTGCTGACTCTCTTGATCCCTGGCACCCATATATTACCCTGAGCCTGCTGGGAGTGAATTCTGAGTGCAGAGCCAGGAGTGAGTTCTGAACAATGCTGACTGTGATCCACAAACAAACACACATGAACAAACAAACAAACAAAAAAGTAAACTGCTTTTTTCATTGCCAGGCATAATGTTTTTTATTCTTCTGGGGGAAGAGGCTGTTGAATGCAAACAAGTTAATCTCACACAAAGTTGAGATGCAGTCGGAGTGCCCCTCATATGCCCAGATGGGTCCTATAGGGTGCAAGCTCTGGAGTTGTTGCTGGGATGCAGGAAAATCTTAAGAAGGGTGCCTTGACTTCCTGCTGTGCAGGCTAAGAAGGAGGATGCCTGTGACCTGGAGAATAGGAGTGGTCTAGGTTGGGATGTTGCAGAGACTGGGTGCTCCTAAAGCTCAGGCACAGAAGGGAAAGGAGGGAGTTCGAGGCCCTGTGCTGGGCACTGAGCTGTGGGCATTTCTATTCCTTTAGGGTAGTGGACCCACATGATTACTTTCTTTCTGGCCACGTGCACTGCCAATTCAGTTGATAAGTTCATGCTAATGTAGTGACTGCAGTAATCCTGAGTTGTGTGGTCTTCATCAGCCCTGATCGAGTGTTGAACGTTCAGCAGAACATCCAAGTACCCATTAAATCATCCAATGTCATTACATGTTTATGAAATCAGATGGAAGCTCATTGCTGCATTAGAGGAAATCTACTTTTCTGTTCTTGGTTGGGGATGTAAGGAAAGATTACTCTCCTTCCCTAAGAAGGTTAAGCTGCCATCCAGTTAAATATGGATTTAAAATAATGCTGCCAAAGCAGCTGCCTCTTGTGATGGATGATGATGATGATGGATGGTGATAGTTTGGAAATCAGTTTTGCAAGGAAAATTGCTATGTTTCTACTTTGCCTGATGTTGTAGTCTAGACTAGGGATTTCTTGTCATATTAGGTATCTTTTTGATTAAAAGGGAAATTGCTAAGGACTATATCCTCTCTGATAAAATGTCTCTAAAACTCAGCTGCGTGGCAAATGATTATAAGTTGCTGTGAATGGCTGCTCTGCTGGCCTTGATGGTGACAGAATCAGGTTGGTCTGTTCAGAGACTTTGCAGCAGCTGGGATGGTTTCTTTCATGTTCTCTCTTTTCTCTGGTCTTGCTTTGGTAAATTAGCTTTGGTCTCTAGGGCTGTGCATTCCTTCAGCTCCCTGCTTGTTGGGCTCTCAAAATCTGCTTTTTTTTTTTTTTTTTTTTTAGAAATTGTGTCTTCAGCTGCTTTCCTGGCTGTCCCACCTAGCCAACCACACTTCTGCTGCCCCCTCATTTCTGCTGTACTTTTTAGCTCCATGATTATCAAGCTCAATCCATGTCACCCTACCCAGGGTGGAAATAATTGCCTAAGAATGGAGATGCTTTTATTTATAATTATTGCCAAGAGCCCTGAGAAATTCCTAGGCTAGGACATAGATGATCAGTCACTCTGGAATGACTGAATGTATCAGCCTTCAACCTTTAGTTTTTTCAGAGTGGGCTCATATGAGGGTTCAAGGAATTTCTTCCTTTTTAGAAAAAATAAATAAAAGCTTATTCCTGTTTGGATCTGGAGCCAAACACAAGCTTTTGGGTTTGTTAACTTAGTATGCTTTTGTTGTGTGTTCAGAAGTAAGTCAGACAGTACACACCCTGAGAAGGGAATGAGGCCTGATGCCATGTTTATAATTTCATCATGATCTGGGGCAAAAAGGAATCAGTTCTGATTGTGCAAAATTAATGGGATCTGTTTCCTACACTGCATTATGGAACCCTGAACACAACCTTGAGACTGGTTGAAAAAGCAATTTTCAGAAAGGAACCCCCCCCCAATAATTTTAAAGGCCAATAACATTTGTTTCCATTGGGTAAACATTATCAATCAAAGCTTTACAAGCTTTCTAAGGGCTGCTTCCTTAACAAATGTGTTTTTGGCCTCAGCCATTCATCATTTCCGGAAGTTAGGATGATAAGCTTGAGCACTCTCTTAGGTTCAAGTTGAAAATCGCCACTTGGTAGATTTGTAAGGGGAAGAGCCAATTAAAGTGGCAGCTCTTACCAGATGGCATAAGGGAGCATGTTGTCACTGTATTGGTGTTAGCCACTTGTGATGAAATGCACTTGAATTTTATAAGGAGGATTTGTGGTAATGGGGAGATGAGGCTATGCAAGGAAAGGGCTCAAAGGCAGATGTTGGCAGACCCTAGCATACTGGGCATGGATGAGGGGTCACTCTTCTGGGGAGACTGAGAGCCTTGACTTTGCATGCAGAGACCTCTGCCATGTCCCATGACGTCCCTCCCATGACTCTAGGTGGCTACCTGTCATCAAGGACAAAGAGTATGAGCAAAAGCCCCAGAGCACTTTATAGACCACTGGGAGATCCACAGTGATGGAACAAAGAGGGAAGTTGAAGGAGGCATGTTACACAGGGTTTAAGGTTCACTTCTAGAGAGATAGCAAAACCAGAACAATGAAAGTCCCTGCTGGGCATCTCTGTGCACACAGGTGCTTTATATCTCAGGGAGGTGAGTGCATGGTAGACAAAGGTAGGTGCAGGTGAGGACAGCCAACTTCCTCCAGTAGAGGTCAAATCTAGGGACTCCGATGACAGTTCCCAGAAGCTTGAAGAAATAAAAAGCCATTGAAATGACCTGAGGTGTGCCAAGACTTGAAGGGGGAGGTTGGAAGGGGCTTGGAAACTCCCAATGAAATCTCCCAATGAAACCTACTAATGAAATCCTCTAACCAAGTGGGACTGGAGGACTGAGTGGGTAAAGGTATGCAGCCCTCAAGGGCTTTGCTTTCCTGGCTGTAGGATCCAAGAGCACAGCAGGCTCAGCGCTGCACAGGAACATTTCTTTAGAACCTTGTCTGGATGACTGTTCCATTCAACGGCTCTGTGGAGGGATTTGACATCGTTTTCCATTGCTTGCTCCAGCAGGATATGCCCCAGACATGGGTTTTAAAATAAGTATCTCTCTATTGCTCCTGTGCCACACACTTGCTGTTTTCATCATGGGCTTTGCACCTTATATTGAGGTGGCATATTGGAAGAAATGACATGTATTATCACTGTCACTGTCCTTCCTGTGATACTTCTCTGTGAATCAGTATTCATATTGAGCTGGAGAGGGAGCATACATACCTAACATTTAAGCAGCCACTGTTTGATCCCAGGCATGGTCATGTGCAGCTCTGCAGACCTGAAACACTGCTGACTAGCCCCAGAGACTGCCCCTCTACAGGGCCTTGGCAGCCCCCTATCCTCAGGTCCTTGTTCTGATCTGCCAGCAAGTTACCTGATAGTGACTAGGAGGAACCCTGTCTCCTGAGTAGAGCTTGGGAGAACCTCCCCCTAAATAACTCTCTCTATATCCAAATATAAAGATTTTGTTTTATGGCAGAACCTTAGATCTGGACATCTATTGGGCCATCTACCCTCTGAGCACAGGAGGAGGTTGGAAGGTTCTGAGGTTCTTAGAAACAGCTTTAGTTTGTTCCTAGCCCAATGGGTGCAGCAAAGGTGAGTCAGAAATTCGGTCCTTCTACGACCCTTAGTTGTGGATACGACTCAAGGCATTTCCTTATAAGCATTTGCTTCTTCATCTGAACCAGTAACTGTGTGTCTCTGGAATCTGAGGATTGACTGAGTCTTAGAAAATTTTTCACACATGAGAACATAAGGATATGAGGTATTCTTGCAGCATTTTGAATCCCCACCTTTAGAAATGCTTCTAGAAAGAACCCACATGCAGGATCTTCTCTGCTTCTACACTGCATGCTTCAGTGGGCTGGAACTGTAGTGCAGAATAATTCACTGTGGGCTGGTTCTTCCTCTGAAGGTTTGCCTGTGTATTTTCTGTGTCTAAAATCCTGGGCGATGGCATAAGCACAGAGGCCTCTACACCTGAGCCTGGTCCATGCCAGTATGGACACCTCTCAGCACCAAGAGAGGCTGCCTTTGGGTCCTTCTGCAGCAGAGTAGCATAGATTTCTTCATAGAATATGCAAATGTAGGCTTCTTGATAGCATAAATGTACCCCAGGATGCCAGGAACCCCCAGAAATACTGTCCTGATTGCTCAAATTGTAGCTTTCAGGGAACGCCTTGCTTTCTTCCTGGGCATTAGCCTAATCCCATCTGTGAGATTGGTTCCTGAGAAGGCATCATTTGTATAGTGGATGTTGGTATATGGCAGTTGAATTTGGACATGCCCTTGGATAACCCCACTGTAATGTTGAACCTGGACACTCCTCTTGGACACGCCCCCTTGTTGTGCCAAATATAAAAGGAAAAACTTGGACAGTTGCTGGGGGTGGGGGGCAGGATAGTGACCAGAGCAGCCTCCTGCTGATTTGCAGTGGGGGTAGAGATCATCAGAGAGATGCTGCCTGCTTTGTATCTATTTCTTTCTCTTTTTATCTTGATCCTGGGCCTCTCCCAGGTCACCAGTGAATTTCCATCTATCTCTCTAAAACAGTGTTTTTCAACCTTTTTGTTCAAAGACACACATTTTTCATGAAAAAATATCACGAGGCACACCATCATTAGAAAATGTTAAAAAAATTTAACTCTATTTCTATACTGACTATATATAAAATAATTCTCTTGAATAGGAATCAAATAAACACAAATAAATAATTTTATAATTACTTTATTAAAGTATTGTATAATCGCTCATATTTCTGTTTACTTACTCATTGTGAAACCTGGGCCTGTTTAGCTGAATACAAAGCTGATATTCTGGTAGGAATTGAAGAGAAACACACACACACACACACACACACACACACACACACACACACACACGTGTCAACAGCTCTCAGTCTCTGTCTATAGTTTTTATAGTCCGTAACATGCAATGCGCTTCGGCTCACAAATAGACCAATCATGCCGAAGCCACATGTTACGAATGAAATTGGAATTTTTCCCATATTACACCAGACAATATCTCACAGCACACTAGTGTGCGGTGCGCGTGGCACAGTGGTTGAAAACGAAAAACGCTGCTCTAAAATCCCTTGGGCTGCTGTGGCAGGCCTCAGACTCCAGGAGGAATAAAAAGAATACTTGGTTTCTACTCTCCTTTCTCTCAATCCCAGCCACGTGGTCGCTACAGTGGGTGTGGACAGGGGCTGGGGTGCCCCTACTTTGTCTGCCTCATTGATATTTTCTGAGCACTTTGCATACCTCAGTGGTGTTGCTGGCTTAGAGAGCTCTAATCACAGGAAACAAAGTCACAGCTACTTATTTAGAAATTTCTACTTGTGAAAGGAGTGGATGGAGTCTGTTTACTTTGTAAGCATGCCATTTTGTTTTGTGCTTCCTTACATATATTTAAAACATAGGAATATTGTTCCCTATGGAATATAATGATTACAATATCGATTTTAGCATTTTACCAGGTCCTGAGTGAAGACAAAAGTAGATAGTGATCATGGGAATCCAGAGTAAAATAATCAAAGATCCCTGTGTGTTGGTTCATCTAACACAGCCATTTTCAGTGGTTTTGTTTTAGTTCTATTTTGTGAATAAGTAAAGCTTTTTTTTTTTAAAGTATAAAGAACTTTGCCAATTTTGCAGATACATCAGAGAATAGGAATTGTGCTTATAGGAATATGCTGTATTTTCATTTTCTGTTTTACAGCATTATTATCTAAATGTTTTCAAGGTTCTAAACAGAAATATCATGCCATAGGATAGATGCTGCTGGGAAGCTCTCTCAATGTCACAGGCCACAGTGGTAATGGGTGCCCCAGGACATCCCCAACACTATAGATTCCAAACAGCACTTCATCCTCTGGCCTAGCCTCAAGCCTCCTAAATTTCCAGGAGGGGTTTCCAGGATCCCTGAATACCAATTGGGAGCCCTACAAAGGGGGAAATAAAGAAATTCCCTTCATTGTGGTCAGTTAGTACAATTATTTTTTCTTCCACAAGTCTCTGTTCATTTTCTTGTACACCTTGAATATGCCTAAATTTATTTGTAATATGGTAACAGTAAACATTTGGGAAGTTGAGCTTGTCCTCTAGTGGATGGAGAAAGGGAAATTTTTATTCAGTGCATGCTAAATGGTATCCAGGTCTCAAGGTAGTTTATAAAACAATAAAGATCTTGATCTATCAGGATCAAGATCTTTATCTTTAAGGAGTGCCAAATAGATGAACAATATCTGTAGACAGCATTCTCCTCATATCTGGTTCTTATATTTATAGGTTAAGTTTGGAAATAAAACTCATATTTAGAGGTCAGGTTTGGAAATAAAACTGTTTGAGTCAAATCACCATTTGTCTCTTGGGAAATAAATATTTGTATAATCAGAACCCTGGAGGAAACTTAGGTAATCAGATGAAGATAAAGAATGAGTTTGCCCTTGTATTCTGCAGGGGGTCTTCTCCTTTCTGAACTTGGAGGTTCTCAGATAGCAAGAAGAGAAATGTTGTGTTCTAATTTAGTCCTTCGTAATGCAGTATCATGTATCAATTGATATGTAAGCTCTTCTATTTGGTGACATGTTAGTCAAACTTTTTCCTGATTTTAAAAGTTAAATTAGTCTTACTCATTTTTCTTTATTCACTATATATTATGTAAACTGACTATATTGCTTTCTGTACAACAGACTATATAGATGTCATTGAAAATTAAGTTTAAGTTATTATATTGAAGCAGTTCTGTGATATAAACAGAAGGCTGTTTTCTCATTTTAATCATTTTCTACTGGATATATTCATTTTTATCCAATTTATTTTCTGTAATAAGAACCAAATGTTAATAAAATAATTCCACCAAACTGGGATTTATTGATCCAAATTTACTTATTAAATTTGACCTAATTCAGGGCATATCACTATGTTCTACTCTGAAATTGGAATTATCCCATTCATCATCCACACTCTACTCATGCTTTTAGGAACTGCCTGTTACTGGAAGAAAATAGATACATACTTAATTGATGGATTATTAACATGTCGCATTTCAAATAAAAGTCACATTACAGGTACAAAACATAATATTTGGGGGGGGGCACACCCGGTGACGCTCAGGGATTACTCCTGACTATGCGTTCAGACATTGCTCCTGGCTTGGGGGACTATATGGGACACTGGGGGATCGAACTGTGGTCCGTCCTAGGTTAGTGCATGCAAGGCAGATGCCCTACCACTTGCCCCACCTCTCCGGCCCAAAACATAGTATTCTTATTCCTATACATTGAAATTTTGTTTGTTTGGCTCTTGGGCCACACCTAGCAGCATTTAGGGGTTACCCCTAGCTTCATGCTCAAAATCACTCCTGGCAGGCTTGGGGGACCATATGGGATGGTGGGGTCAGACACATGTAAGGCAAATGCCCTACTCTCTGTGCTATCACTCTGGTCTCCTATACATTATTTAAAAAAATGTTTTTTGTGGATTTTCCCCCCTTTTATATAAGCACCACATTACAAAGTTGTTAATGATTGAATTTCAGTCTTACAATGCACACCACCCTTCACCCATGAACATTTCCTACCACCAACCTCTCTCTGTCTCTCTTATTTGTTTTAAGACACTGCAGTTTGTACTAATTGTTTTTGAAGGGATACCATGCATATTGGAACTGATCACTCTAAGTTGTTTTTCTAGACAGCTAATTTTCCACCAGTTAAAAATTTACTTTGTGCCTCAACTAATTTTTTGTAATATTATCTTTATTTCAGCACATGATTACAAACATGTTTGTACCGTATTTATTCGAGTATAACGCACACCCCCTGATTTTCAATTAAAAATCGGTATAAAATTTTGTTTCACACCAAGCATTGCAATTAACAAAAACAAAACAAAACAAAAAAAAAAACAAAAAAAAACGATGTTGAACACGTGCGGCCATGATTAAAATCATTTGTTGACAATTTGAACTGGTATAAACACAATACCGAATTAAAGTTACCGGTAAGAATATTTATTTAAAATGCTTCAAAGTCAGATTCATCATCAGATACACTAAAGAGTTGTTCCCATTCTTCTCGAGTTAATTTTTCATCAGTGTCCCAGTTGGCAGGAGCATCTGTTTCTCCAGCTTCTTCCCTTTCTTCTGAGTCTGAATTCCACAGCAGATCGTCTTCTGTGCCGGCCATTTGATTCCTGATGCCTGTTTTCAAAACACTCTTGATGATCATTTCTTTTGGTATGTCTTCCCATGATGTTTTAACTCAGGATGTCACGAGAAATAGGCCAGGTTTCTTGAGTTTTTTTTTTTCTTCGCCCTCGAGTATAGTACATGGCAGTGTGATCTCACAATTCCCCTGCGCTCTCACTGGACCGGCCGCCACTGCCACCCCACCCCAACCCTCGTTTATAACGCGCACTCAAACTTTGATTTCTTTTTTTGGTAAAAAATTTTTGTGTTATACTCGAATAAACACGGTACTTGATTTTAGCCCTAAAAAAACGAACATCCCTCTCCCCTTCAGCAGTGCAACAATTGGATAAACAGAATACTTCATAATTGAATTTCAGATATGCAATGAGTCAGGGCCCTTCCCACCACCAGTGTCAACCTCCCTGCACCAAAGGCCCAGAGTGCATCCTATACCACCACCCTTTGCCTCGTGGTCTGCCAGTGTAACAGGCCCCTGTGAGTTTAGATTGTTAAAGTTTAGGTACCTTGATTCTGATATCATTAATTTTGGTTGGATATTTAGTTCTGTCACTATTTATTTCCCCGCCAATGATTCTGAGACCACTTGGCCCCTGGCCCCCCAACATTTCTTTGATCCTTTCTTCTTAGTTTTATAAAAAATGCGGTAGATGTGATAAAATGTAGTAATCGTGTCCCAAGGTTTTATAAAGATAAGAGATTTTTAAAAATCCAATTAAAAAAAAGAAAAAATCCAATTAAAAAAAGGTGTGGTAGTTTTATTTATTTTATTTATTTATTTTTTTGCATAGGAACAGCAAAATATGGGGGAAATAGGAAGGAAAAACATTTGCCTTAAAACAGGAGACCTTACTCATGAAGTATCCTGCCATAAGACCAACTCCAGGTTCCAGGCATACTAAGTTGTCTATTCCCAAAGTCTTTCTCTGTGGTCCCAGTAAACGTTTTTCACAATCACGGTTGTCTCGATCAAGTTTCTGTACTTAGAGATCCTGTTTTTGTTTTGTTTTGTTTTGTTTTGTACAGATCCTATGTCAAAGTCAGGGTGACATGGAGCGTCTTTGGGTTTCATCTCACCATTAGTTGGCAATGCAGGGAGCTGCCTTGAAAGCAAGTTGTTGCTGTTACCTAGTTATCAAGGTGTCATATGAACCCACTTTAAAGCAAGTCGATGCCAGAGAAGCATTAGGGCAGTCTGTGGTAGAAGACCAATTCCTGGTACTGGTGTAGAAAACCATGCTGGTTCCATAGATGGAATCCAAGGGATGAATGGCCAATGGCCAGTTTTCTGGAGCCTAAGCCTAGTTACTATATACATTGAATTTTTATTTATTTATTTTTTTGTTTTTGAGCCACACCTGGTGGTGCTCAGGGTTACTCCTCGCTATGTGCTCAGAAATAGTTCCTGGCTTGGGGACCATACAGAACACCATGGTTCATCCTCGGCTATGGTGGGCAAGGCAGACACCTTACTGCTTACACCACCACTCTGGCCCCATACATTGAATGTTTAATGAAACAATTGGTTAACTTCTTTCCTCTAGCATAGTTGAATATATTCTTGATAAAGTACTTGTAGTACTCTTGGTAAATTTTTGATTTATAATTGAATATTAAATCTCATTAGAAATAAAATGATCTTTTCCAAATGATTTAAATCACCTTTGTTATATTTTGGTCTCTCTTTTATGACTTAGTTTGTTACTTTATTAATTATATATTAATGTGCCTAAACTATATAGATCCAGAAATATCTGTGTGTATATTTATATACACTAAATAAATTCAAAGGTATGTTTTTCTCTGTATCCCACAGTGATTTAGTTAAAAAATTATTTCCTTTTTTCTCTTTTTTCTACTATTTATGTTTCATACATATGAATGAAGCAAAGGAAAAAGGCATAATACAGTTTTTGTTAATAAAACAGTCTTACTTTTAATAATGGGTAAATCAGTGTCATTGCTAAGGTCAGCTAAGCACTTTAATGCTTAGCTCTCATGCTAACATACAGCCTCTTGTTCTGTGTTAACATTTAACATTACAATGATGTAAAAGCCCATCCATTAGGTAACTTAACCTACCTATTTGGGTGAGCTTAGGAGAAAGCACTGATCCTTGACAAGTAAAACTGACTTGACATATTTGATGTCTGTGTGGCTTGTTTTAAAACTTGTGGGAAATTTGCTTCATTTTAAAGTACCAGTACTGCTGTTGGCTAAGATATTCGATTGTGTGGTGAATTTTATTTTTTAAAGTATCAGTACTGCTGTTGGCTAAGATATTAGATTGTGTGGCAAATTTTATTACTTTTATCTTGCTAGTGTGCTATTTCTGATTCAGTGTACAACCTTATATGCCAGGCAGCTTTTTAAAAATATGTATTGGGGGGGCAGAAAGATAATATACTTAGTAAGGTACTTACCTTGTACATGAATTACCCTGGTCTCAATCTCTGACATAGCATTTAGTCCATTGAGGACAATCAGGATTGATTCCTGCATATAGGATCAGGAGGAGGAAGGTCTGAGCTCTATCACGATGGCCTATCATACACACACATGCATGTGTGTGCATGCACGGGCACACACACACACACACAGTTTAGAGACTTTAAACAAAAGAATACTAGCTAAAATATACAAGAAGTCCCATATTCGGTCTTTGTCTTATTTTTCCAGCAATAGAAACTGTAATGTCAGTAAAGGATAAAACATGCTCAGAGTCTAGATTAGCTGCCTGGATTTGTCCTCTGCTCTTGGCTCTTCTTCTGTTGCTGCTGTCCACTAATTCTGTGTTCAGGGGCTTGCACACTAGTTGTGACACTCCATTGGTTTGCTGAGGGTGAACCCAAAGCTGTTCACTTTTGTGACATTTTCAGACCCTGAACATTTGTGCTGTTGGGAGCATGTTCTGCATCAGACTGGAAATCATGGCCTAACCTTCCCACCCTTCCTGGCAGACATTAGGCCTAGAGCTGCCCTTCTGCCTCCATTTGTATTTTAAGGTTGATCAAAGTGAATGGATTGAATAATCTTGAACTTCCTCTGTTCAGTATGCTTTGTAATTTTTCTCAGAATTCGGAAGAATTGTGTTTTGTTTTAAATGATTTCCTTGAAGCAGTACAACTTTCTGCTACTAATGTCATTTTTGATGAGTTCGATCATGATGTGCTTAAGAGTTTTTATTAATTAACATAGCCAATTATATGTGCATAGTTGGTCCTAGTCTTGTTACTTTCAAGTATTCTGTTTAAGAAGTGTGCTGATTATTACCCAAGATGGTCTTATTATTTTCATCTCCATTAGCACACTTAGAAAGTGAGTTTCCTGTAAGCATGATATAGGCCTCATCAATGTGGATGAATCTTCCTTACTACCTATTGAATCTAAATTCTCCAGTTCTGATCCCGAACACTGGTGAGACGGGTCTGAAATCAGAAGGCGGTCTGCAGAATATTCCAACATACACATTTAGAGAGAAAAGACTTGAAAATTCCCCAATACACAGGCCACCAATCCAAGTGCCCGCCTCCAAGGAGACCTGGAAATGCAAGGGCTCTTTCCTTTCTGCCCAAGCCTTTTATATGAGGAAAAAGGTCACACCTGGAAGGTGGGACCATCCTGTTTCACTACCAATCAGAGGGGATACATTCAAAGCATTGACTCTAATGAGAAACAATGTGGATGTTGATTGATGTAGAAACAGACAACTCCCGTAATCCCACAACCACCTACACTAGCCCTATGCAATTCATTGGCTTCTGTTGCAGAACCTGCTACCCGATCCAATTGGTTTTGAGCTCCCTGGATCACAAATCCTGATCCAGTGATTCCATTTTCACAAATGTCCTTTCTGGAACCCCCTCCCCCCTTTTTTTCTCTTCGCCAGTACTCTAAAATACCAGTTCCTGGGGGATCTGAATTCTGGCTTTTAAAATACTAATATTTTCTGATTCTCTTGTTCCTTGCCTGCTTTCGTTTGAAGTTAGAGATAAATGAAGCCACAGGCTTTGTTTGATTCTTGTTACTCTCTTCACAGGGATTACTTATCCTGTGGTGTGGATTAGGTATGTACTATATGTGTCTATGTGACACATGCTGGTGACTGTCATTCATGACATCACTGGCACTTAGTGTACTCTGACACTCTATCTTTCATAGCTATTTACTTCTTCTGAGAACCAGCTTCTTTGTCCAAGAAAAGATTCAGTCATTCATTACTGCTCTTTTACCCTGGTATGCTGACGATGTGGTGATGATGAGTGGTGCTGCAGTGGTAATGCACTGATAACATAATGACTATGCAGTGATGATTATTGACAATGCAGGGATGATAGAATAAAGACATAGCTATGATGAAATGATGTCATGAAATAGCTGTGGCATAGTACAGCATGGTGATGATGTGCTACTCTCATAAAGTGCTGATGATGTTCTGATGACTTTGATGATATGTTGCTGGGTACCAGTGATGCTTTGTGATAACATAATGATGCTATAATGGTGCAGTGCTGATGTAATAATTGTGTAAAGATGACAGTGATCCATGATGTAGGATGCTTGAGGTGATGCACTGAGGTACTTATGGTATATAATAGCATAATGATGACGTGATGATATACTGATGATATCAGTGATGGCATAACAATGATGTAGCATATGATGTAATGAGATGTACTAATCATGCAGTGATAATGTAGTGATGATACAGTCATGTGCTAATGATGTACTAATGACATAATGACATAATGATGTTGTAATATGATAATATGGTAATAATGTAGTGATGGCATACTCATGCTGTAGAGTGATGTAGTGAGATGTGGAAATGACATTGTGTTGAAGTTCCCATGACTTATGATGAAATAATGATTATATGGTGATGAGGTACTTGTGATGCGTTGTGATGACCTGGAGATGAAACAGTGCTGGTATACTGATGGTGTAGGAATGAAGTATGATGCAGTGATGGTATGATGCAGACATAGGGATAATATAGTGATGACTGTGATAACATATTGATGACAGACTGATCATGTAACAAAGATATAATGATGATGTGGTGTGAATATTATGAGTGTGCTCCCACTATTTAGAATGTGTTGTTCCAGGAAATAGACTTGACTGTTAGTTAATTTAGAGGACAAACTGCTGGTTTCTTGATACTACAGGGCCTCTCCTGGACTGTTTGGGTTTCAGATAGGGCAGCCTTTCTGGCCTAAAATGTCCTAATGTTGCCAGATCTTTTACTTTGCAGGGGAATCAAAAGTACCCCTGGTTGACAACCTCTGGATTTAATCTAGATAGAGAATCTGAAAATATTACTAAGCCCTCAAATGCTCTTCAGATTTAAGAATGATTAAAAAATTCCACTGCAGTAAGTGGCGAGTTGATAGAAAAAGAGACACAGTTGGATGTCAAGGACATACTCAGCACATCCCCATGATCACATCCCATCCCTGAGCTCTGCTCTTCAGCCCTTGCTTTGGCATTGTTCTAAGCAAATATTTAATGAAATGTTGCCTGTTAATAGGAATTTACATTACAGATTTAGGTTTTCACTTCTTTATGAAATATTCCACACATATTCACTCCCATATGATGAATAATTAAAGCTAAATTGCACTTGTCAAAATAAATGAACACAGCACATTTGGAGATAGTAAAATCTCTAATTTCTTCCCACATGGTTTATTGCAGATTATTCTAATTTGTGGTATTTGGTGGTAGGTAGTTACTCAAAGTTATTATTCAGAGTTAGTGAGCTTATGTTATATTTGTTTTGTTGAACTGAGATCATTGTAAGTGCCAATTAAATTTAAGGCCTACATGTCAGCTTGTCTGTCTCTCCCTAGAGTAAAAGAATCTAAAGATGCTCCAAGGCCTCCTAGATTTCATGGCACAAACTTGTTATTTCTTATTATTATGCTGCTATTGTCAAGTCAGCTGATGTGTGCATGTGGCTTTATTGCAGCTACCCTGTGCACAGCCATTCTTTGGCTGTTTGAGAAAGTTATCTAGAAGGATGTGAGCATCTTCTCCATCAAAGATGTTCTACTTAATTTTTAAGGTATATTTTTGTTTGGGAGCTTCCACAGCTGGAGCTTATGTGAGGCCATTTCCCTGCTACAGAGCCAGTTTGTCACCCTGACTATCTGATTGTAATGACACTCACTACCTTTACCATCTGGGCTCAGGGCTGGAGCATCAGCCCTGACAATTGCGGCTGCAGAGATGTGGCTGGAAACAATTGGGAGATTATATGGAATAGAACAAATCATATAAGACAGTCCAGCTCTGTGCTTCAGTCTGCATGCAGTAGGGTCCATGGGGAAGTCCATTGTTTAATTTTTCAGACAGAATGATGTTCCTTGCGAATGGCTGACCATCTTCCATTTGTCCCACTTTTTATCCTTGTCAGAAGTGATCAGCTATATTTGCCTGAGAATCTCGGTCAGGATGCTTATACAAAGTGATTGTACTTTTACCCAATAAGTCACAAATATGCTATCTCTTCTTGCTCTCCCTCTCCCATTGTATGATACTGCATGCAGCTCATCTCACAAATCACACTGTCTCTGCTCATTACCTTGGCCTATCTCCAGCTGGTGAGATGCTTTTATTTCTTCAGCAAGATTCAGCATTTTCTCTCTTCGTCCCTCTCTCTGTTTCTCTTCACTTTTAATGCGAAAATTGCAAATCTATTTCTAAACCCTTCTGCCCGGCGATTTACATGCCAGACAAAGTCATGTACAAGAAATACCTAAAATGCCTCATCCTTCTCCCAGTCTGTGTCTTCAACTGAATTGATTTTTTTCAGATCATTTTCCCAGTTTTTGCATTGCGTGTGCATCATTTATTTCAGGAAACCTAAAGCTTTCCCCCTGAATTCACTTGCTGCTGCAGATTTTTCAGACTAACAAACTTGGGGTAATATTTCTCTTAGTAATCTTACCAGTCGGGATCTTTGTTCCAGGGAAGGAGTTGAGTCTGCTTAGCCTCACAGACATCAACTCTGGAAAGTGGCAAATGCAGCCATGCCAAGTAGATCAGGAGCTGCCTGAGGACAGGTTGTAGATAATAACCTGGTTTTGTGCTAGTGTTCACAGCTCAGTAGCAACCCCAAAGCCAAGGCTGAGTGAGTATTCCAAGTGGTGGGAGAGCAATCATACTCAAGTGTTCCTCTTTTCCATCATCATTAATGTGCTAAGTACCACCTTCAGATTAGTATTGTGTTTCTATTTTGGGCAACTGAGATGTGAAAGCATCCAGGGAGAAAATTCTCATTGCACCTCATCTTTTCTCAACTCTGCCCTTGTTTCATTGTTCTGATAAATTCCTGACTTTTCCTCCAAACATCTCTTCTACTCACCACCCATTTCTAGGAAGATTTGGGCCCTTCAAAGAGTTGTTGACTGAGGACTATTAGCTGTGATTGAGGCTTTCCTGCTTGTGACAAAAATCAGGAATATGGACTTAAAGCATCTACATTTCAAATCAACATTTCAGTTGGATTTTCCAATGAGTGGAAATGTCATAACACTGGGATCTTCTCAGAAAGGCAGGCCCATCGTGTGGCAATGGCTGACCTGATCTGAAGCAGTTTGCTTACATGGTTTGAGAATTTGGGATTTCATAAGAGCCCGGGTTCTGGTACCAAGCCTAAAGATGAAATTGCAAGAGTCATTTTTTTATTACTCTCCACTTATAAGCAAGCAGTGGTGTTATAGACTTTATTGCAGAATTTTAAAGGAATCAAATGAGGAATTAAATGCATTTATTGGTGGGGCTGTGTCTTGTCTCAAAGAAATGAAGATGGTGCCAGGGGAAATCCCTTTTCAGGGCTGTAAGGGTAGCTAAGGAGTGAACTTGCCTGTATCTTTGCGATAGGATTCACCTCCATTCCTGGCTCCTGTTCCAAAAAGGCATTTGGAGGTTGCATCTATGAAAGAGCCATTTCCTGCAGAGATACTGCCTTTCACCTAAGGAACAAGCCAGTTTCCTTTGATTGACCTGTATGTGCCTGTAAAATAACCACAAATGACTCTTCTTCTCATAGGGAGATGATAATTTCAAATAGCCATTTTCTTTCCTCACAAAGATATTCATACAGTAGACAAATCAGCAATCTCACAGCTGGTTTGTGAAATCCTGAAATGATGTATACAATTCAAAGCAGGAGAGATTCATTTGGAATGAAAGAAATATTTGAATTGCATCCCAATTCCTAATAGAATATTGTTTCGTGCTTTTACAATATTATAAACATGCAGCATGGGTTACATATGACAATTCTGTCTCCTGTGCCTCATGGAATTTATGAGAAAGTGACAGAGTGACAGCAAAGCTAGAATCATCTGTTCCAATTCATCTTCTTTCCTAATTCCCTAGTCTTCTAACTTTGCTAACATTGTTCAGCATCTGTGTGGAAATAACCTTGCCTCAACAGGAAGCTGCTGCAAGGCAAAAGTATTAGGGTCCGGAGTAGAAGGATGAGACCACACAACTGGAATAATGTTTAATACTTTAATCTGTCTGCTAACAAGGCTCCCAGCCTCGCCATCCAGGGCCATCCCCTGACAGAGATGCCCCCCCCCAAGGTCATGAGGAAGATTATATAGGAGAAGGACATAGGAGAATTCAGCTTTCTGATGATTCTTAAAATTATTAGCTATTGTAGAGGTACCTTCCTACTACTCCCTTTTCCTTCCCTGATAGGCTACCTGGTATGGCCAGGTAGCTTGGGGCAGGGTCTATGGAAATAGGCTTGTGAAGACCTAACATGTGGCTTACACCATGTGGTACTTACAAAATGCCATCTCCCTGCTCAGAACCTAAGAAGATGCCTGCCTTGTGGCCTTTACAAAATTCAGGTCCCAACAAAAGAAGTGTTGGATCATTCTGTACTTAGGCAAAATACTACATCTCTGGTTAAGATTCTGGCCCCTGAGTCTCCTTAGACCAGTGTGTGTCATCTTTTATGTTATGGTCCTGGCTGTGGTTTGCTTATGTGTGAGAACAACAGCCTCCAGCATCTGCTGACTTTGGGGTCCACTTGTAGCCTTGAAGGGGAGGGGCAGTGATGGTGTTCTGATGGATAATGGTTGCTGAATGGCAGTCTGCAGGCATGGTTGAGCATTGATGCAAGAGAGGAAGTAGGTAACATGACTGCACTCTGTCCAAGATGCACTGGAGGATATGCAGTTGCACATCCTGCCCCATTCCTGGGATACCCAGTTTTTGGGATTTCATGAGAGTGGAGACCTTGGATGTCTAGACGCTGGTTCCTTTGCTCACCACCCTCAGGCTTTTTTACTTTAGAGCACACACCTGGCATTTATTGTGGATCAAGTTTAGACATCGAGCTCTTAAGTGTTATCTGAGTCTAAAAATAAACTTTGGACTAGCTAGAGTTTCTATGAGTATCATTCAAAAGTTTTCAGATGAGACTGGCTGGAATGTGGCCCAGGGAGATGGGAATGTTTTCAGCCAGAGATACTCTAGTTACTGCCATGAGCTCTCAGGGCCATGGGGGCAGCCATGAGCCTCTCTTTCCTGACTCCTGTTGTGTAATTGAACCTTGGCCATACCAGATGGACTTTTGGTAAACTAGATGAGGAATTGGAGACCATATTTGATGTAAGAGTGAAGTCTTATTAATGCATGTTGAGGTACAGATTGTTGTCCCTGTATGTATCCACATTTGTGTTCGTAGCTCAGTCTGATTATGTCTCTGTCTGGAGGAAAGTAGAATACTTGTCTTAAAGCATTTCAGTGCATTTTCCTGGGTTTTGCATTGCCTTCATCTACCCAAAATTGTGTCTGCAGCTAAGCTGGCTATGTCACCTGTTTCTCTTTTCTCACTAGGACTTGAAGCAGTGGCCTTTCCTCTGTTTCTCTCTGCAAAGAGGAAATGAGGTGGTTAACTACCTGGTGGTAAATGGGTTTCTCCCACTCTCCACCAGGTATCAGGGAGAGCTTTGGTGCTACTGTTAAATTAACAAATTTAACAAATTAACACAAGAGGCATCTGTCCAAATGTCTACCACTTCAGTTTCTCTTCTCTCACTGAACTGTGCTACCTTGACGAATAAAGCAACTGAATTCCTCCCTGTGCAAGTATCTTTTAAACCACCCCCATTTGCAAAGGTGTGCCCCTTAAAGAGGAGCAAGCAGGAATGGTTCATGAAGAAAATTAGGTCTCACAGGCCTCTGTAATCAATGGCTAGTTTGGTGGTGATTGCACAAAATCACTTCATTAAATTTAATCAGAGATGCTTCTGGCATATGGGTGGTAAAGCTGCTGATTAATTCATCTATATATTGGAAATAAGACATTTCCTTCTAAATAAATTTCCAGTTTGGCAATTCAGCCTTCTTCTAAATGGTTGCTTTGTTCCTTGTCCTAGAGCCAAAGGCATGGATGCTGGGTACTGATATCCTCTCCAATCAAGTGTGGCACAGGAAGTGGCACCATAATAGCTCTCCCTTTTCTTTGGTCCTGCAAGATGTGATGTCACACCTTCTCTTTGCTCTAATCAGGTAGGACAGGGAGGACATCAGGAGAAAATGAATGTCATTTGAAAAGGATTCCATAAACACAACAGTGGGTTCTGAAGTGGCTTGTTAGAATTGAATCTGTACTGGAAGAGTTTGTAGTAAACAAGGTTTGGAGAGTAAAGGAGAGAGATTATGGAATCACCTCTTCTTGGTTAGAAAGTAATGACAAGGGGCTGGCGAGATGGCGCTAGAGGTAAGGTGTCTGCCTTGCTAGCGCTAGCCAAGGAAGGACCTTGGTTCGATCCCCCGGCGTCCTGTATGGTCCCCCCAAGCCAGGGTGCTTAGCCAGGAGTAACCCCTGAGCATCAAATGGGTGTGACCAAAAAAAAAAAAGGAAAGTAATGACAAGGAGTTTCTAATGTGCAACATATTTTTAGATATAAACATTCTTGTGGTTCATCTTTAATTAAGGATGCTTGTTGATTCTCTTTTTTTAGCTAGTTAAATGATGGAGAGTTAAAAGACAGAAATTTGCCTATACATGGATGGAGACTATTACGTTGAGTGAAATAAGTCAGATGGAGAGAGATTAACATAGAATAGTCTCAATCATATGTGGGATCTAAGAAAGAAAAGCACTACAATACTACTACTATTACTACTAGTAGTAGTAGTAGTACTACTACTACTACTACTAATAATAATAATACCCAGAGACATTAGAGATGAGGGCTAGAAGGACCAGCCCATAATATGAAGCTTACCACAAAGAGTGGTAAGTGCAGTTAGAGAAATACCTACACTAACAACTACCATGACAATGTTAGAGAGAGAAATGCAATGCCTGTCTCTAAGATAGGCAGGGGGTGGGCGGGGGAGGGAAATGTTGGACAATGGTGGTGGGAAAGTTGCACAGGTGAAGAAGGGGTGAAGGTGTGTATTTTATGGCTGAAATCCAGTTATGAACATGTTTGTAGCCATGGTGCTTAAGTAAAGACATTATTAAAAAAAAAAGACAGTGTTGAGAGAATTAGATAGGAGAGTGGAAGGAAACAAGTATGAGATTAGAGATAGAACTGCAAGTAGGATGCTAGCTCTGCAGTCAAAACCAGTTTTACACCAGCATACAGATGGTCTCCTGAGTCTTCAGGAGTGACCTCTGAGCATAGAACTAGGACTAAGCTTTGAGTACTGCTGTGTGTGCCCCCCATAAAATGGGGGAGACAAATGTGATAGAAGCAGAGAGGAGAGAGGTGTTAGGGGTGCTATGGCAGGCTAGTCTGGAAAAATGAAATATATAGGAATTGAAAAAAAAAGTCATGAGTGTCCAACTCCTCCACTTTCTTGTTTCCAGAAGCATTTCATGAACAGCTTCAGAGAGATCCATGAATGCTCATGAACAGGAGGAAGATTGCTCCTTGTTGTCCTTTTCCATTGTTGTACAAGCCAATGGTACCAAGACCGGGGTGTAGTATCTGGAAAGCCCTCAACCCCACCCCTCATTTCATTCCTTTGCTGGCTTTCTTGCTGTCTTTGCCAAAATGGGTTGGGAGCTCTGAGGTTGTCGCTAAGCTGCTAGCTCACCTGAGAATGAACAGTTTTCCTGATTAGAAATATGAATGTCGGGGCCGGGCGGTGGCGCTAAAGGTAAGGTGCCTGCGCTACCTTGGAAGGACCGCGGTTCGATCCCCCGGTGTCCCATATGGTCCCCCAAGCCAGGAGCAACTTCTGAGCAGATAGCCAGGAGTAACCCCTGAGCATTACTGGGTGTGGCCCAAAAACCAAAAAAAAAAAAAAAAAAGAAATATGAATGTCAATTAAGCTACTTCTCTGAATACTAGGACCTGTTGGCTTTCAATAATCTATTGTTGCCAAGATTCAGGTGTCAGGTAAAGACTCATACATTTCCACAAATGGCTTTCTTTGTTTCTGCATAGTTGGAATACAGTTTTGTCTAAACTTGAGATCATTGGTACCTGGAGCAGTGAATATCATCTGGACCTTAAATGAAAAAATGGTTGTGTTGCTGCTGATTTTATTGTTGTTGGGGCATGGCTGTGGGAACAAAGACCCATCTAAGTTCTCTCTCATCTTGGCTCAGCTAACAATAGAGGATGCTTTGCTGAGGACAAGAGGGCACTGAGTCCTCTCTAAAGGCTATTTTTTGGACTTTGCAACCAAAGTGCTGAGGTTGAGTTCTGTCTGAAGTCACTATATCTTTCTAGTCCCAGCACCCCTATTTTTCTGCATTTCTTGATTTGGTAAATCAGTTATTCATTGCACATTGCATGTATTTCATTTCTTTTGTTGTTTTTAATTCGGGGGACTCCCAGGGATATTTGGTCCAGTAGGCCTGGCAGGTCAGTATTTTGAGTGGGTAGTGATATAAAGTAATCACCAGGCCACATCCAGTGATAATCAGGAGCCCCAGAGGTTCCAGGGTAAGAACTTGGGGACTCTCATATGGGAGCATTTAGCACTTGGTCAGTCTTCCCCATCTCTGAAAGTTAGCATTATAAGATCAAGTGAGATAAATAATTATAATATATAATTACTGACATTATTTACCATTATTTTTTTCATAAGATAATCACTGGCTAAGTTTTCTTGCTAAAGGATATTATGATCCCCGGGCTAGATAGATTGTACAGCAGATAGGTTTCAATTCCCAGCACCTTATTTCATTCCCCAAGCTCACCAGGAGTGATCCCTGAACATAGAGACAGGAGTAAGCCCTAGGAGTAAGCTAAGTGTGCTTTATCACCTCATCCCAAATAATAGTATGATTCAGATACTCTCCCCCAACCCATTATGGACAACCCTTCCTACTTCAGCACTTCTGAACATTACTGTGGCAGTACTACCTGGTCCTCTGCCAACAGGTGACTTTTTGTCATTGAGATCTTAAGATATAACTATCTGCATCTTGAGAATCTTACCTCATCACCACCACCTTAATTCACAGTGGTTACTAAAGTATTGTTGAAAATTCTATTAAATATTGTTTTTTTTATGATTTATCTTTGTTTTGGAGGCCACTTGTCGCAGTTTTCAGGTCTTACCCCTGGCTCTGCACTAAGTAATCACTCCTGGGAAACTGGAGGGCCATCTGGGTTATTGGGGATTGAATCCAGGTCATCTCTTACCTACTGTACTCTCTCTTCACTATTTTATTTTAAGGTATGAAAATACTCATGAGAATAGTAAAATAATCAGGATATCAGGTTACAAAAATATTATAATATGAATATACATTTATAATCATGAATTTTATAATCATGAAAATGTATTATCAAAATATTATAATCCTATGGAAGATTTCAATGATTATCATGAAATTATACTTTCTTAATATTTTCAAATTGAAAATTACTTTTTATATGAAATTTTCCTAATAAAAATAATAGTTTGTGAGATTTTTCAAGCAAACACAAAAGCCTTAAAACTTACCTATTTAGCTCTCATAAATGATCATGCTTTAAAAATCTCTCACTTGCTCTTCTGTCTCTCTTCTGCATATCCCAATGTTTCTTTGCCCATTTCCACTCTAAAGATGTCTGTGTCCCTTCTTTATCACACAATTCAGTTTCAATTCCTCTCACATCTTCCTTAAAATGTCCCAATAGGTGATATGGGGTGCATGCTGATAACAGGGGTGGAGGGAGGACAACATTGGTGGTGGGAATGCCCCTGATTCAATGTCATTATGTACTTAAAATGTACCTAAAATACTACTGTGAATGATTTGTAAACCACTTTGGTCAAAATAAAAATTATTAATAAGGGGCCGGGCGGTGGCGCTGGAGGTAAGGTGCCTGCCTTGCCTGCGCTAGCCTAGGACGGACCGCGGTTCGATCCCCCGGTGTCCCATATGGTCCCCCAAGAAGCCAGGAGCAACTTCTGAGCGCATAGCCAGGAGTAACCCCTGAGCGTCACAGGGTGTGGCCCAAAAAACAAAAACAAAAAAAAAAAAACAAAAAAAATTATTAATAAAAAGTAATTTTTTTGTTGGTTTTTGGGCCACACCCTGTGACGCTCAGGGATTACTCCTGACTATGTGCTCAGAAATCGCCCCTGGCTTAGGGGGACCATATGGGACGCCGGGGGATCGAACCGTGGTCCGTCCTATGCAAGGCAGACAGACATCTTACCTCTAGCGCCACCTTACTGGCCCCTAATTAAAAGTAATTTAAAGATGAAATAATAGGGCCTGAAGAGATAGCACAGCGGTGTTTGCCTTGTAAACAGCCGATCCAGGACCAAAGGTGGTTGGTTCGAATCCCGGTGTCCCACATGGTCCCCTGTGCCTGCCAGGAGCTATTTCTGAGCAGACAGCCAGGAGTAACCCCTGAGCACCGCCGGGTGTGGCCCAAAAACCAAAAACCAAAAAAAAAAAAAAATAGCTACTATGATTAAAATTAAAAATAAACTATGTTTACCAAAAAAACTTTCCTCCACAAATTTGATTTTTCTCTTTGCATCACACAGCACCACTGTCCATCTATTATACCCTGACTTAACAGCATCATCTTGAAGGTCCAGTCTACCCATTAAACACATGAAACCACTTACTGAGCTCATTTTTCTTTTACATAGTATATGCTAAAATGATATTCCAGTTACCATACTTGTGTATAACAATGGGCCCTAGCAAAGAAAACTTTCTATCTAACTTTTGTTATATTTTTGTTGTTCTAGTATTTTGTTGTTCACTGTGTCCACAGCTTATGCCTTGTGAATGGATGTATCTTAGACTCTGTGTCCACAGCCTTTTTCCTGAAGAATGAGCTAAGGTTCAGTATGTTTACAGTTTATTCCCTGTAGAACGTCAAAGGTCTCTGTGTCCACAGCCATTCCATGGAGAAGTATCAATGACTCGCACAGTCCACATTCCCATTGGCAGTGCTGGGTGGAGCCTGTTTGGGGTGAGGAGCTCAGGAGATGTAAGCACACCAGGCTTCATCTAAATGTTGTGTAATGGCACAAGGTTTGGCAGAGAAGGTGGCTGTGGTGAGATGCAGAAGGCACAAGATTAGTCAGTTTTCTAACAGGAAATCCACTTCTTGTATTGGCAGGCTGGGTTGAAAATTTACAAGTTACCTCAGATTCTAACCATAACTGTGAGTTACTAAATGCATAGAGTTGTGAGTGGTTATTTAACACATTTACCTACTGAATAATGTTGATATACATGGCCGGTCATAAAGTTGCCTATTTTTTTCTTTTTGTTTTTTAAAATAAATTTTTATTTAAGCACCATTATTATTAGCATGCTTGTAGTTGAGTTTCAATCATAAACAGAATATCCCCCTTCACCATTGCAACATTCCCATCACCAATACCCCCCTCTTCATCCATCCCTGCCTGTATTCATGACAGGCATTCTATTTCTCTCATTCTTTAACATTGTCTTGCTAGTTGATAGTGTAGTTATTTCTCTAACAGCGTTCACCAGTCTCTGTGGTGAGCTTCAAATTGTGAGTCAGTTCTTCTGGCCCTTCCAGCCCTAATGGACCTAATTCTAACGGTCTAGACCTAACTCTAATGGTCTCTGGGCCTTATTACAGTAAGGTCTTTAATTTTTCTTAAAACCCATAGATGAGTGAGACTATTCTGTGTCTATCTCTCCTGACTTATTTAACTCAACATAATAGATTCCATGTATATCCACGTATCGGAAAATTTCATGACTTCATCACTACTAATGGCTGCATAATATTCCATTGTATATATGTACCACAGTTTCTTTATCCATTCATCTATTGAGGGACATCTTGGTTATTTTCAGTGTCTGGCTATTGTAAATGGTGCTACAATGAATATAGGTGTGAGGAAGGGATTTTTGAATTGTATTTTTGTGTTCCTAGGGTATATCCCTAGGAGTGCAATAGCTGTATCATATAGGAGCTCATTTTCCAGTTTTTTGAGGAATCTCCATATTGTTTTCCATAAAGGCTGGAATAAGTGTCATTCCCACTAGCAGTGAATAAGAATTCCTTTCTCTCTACATCCCCACCAGCACTGATTGTTCTTTTTTTTTTTTTTTTTTTTTTTTTGCACTGATTGTTCTTGTTCTTTGTGATGAGTGCCAGCTCTGTGGTATGAGATGGTACCGCATTGTAGTTTTGATTTGCATCTCCCTGATGATTAATGATGTGGAGCATATTTTCATCTGTCTTTTGGCCATTTTTATTTCTTCTTTGAGGAAGTATCTGTTCATTTTATCTCTCCATTTTTGATGAGGCTATATGTTTTTTTCTTATTAAGTTCTGTCAGTTCCTTGTATATTTTTGATATTAGCCCCTTGTTTGATGGAGGGGAGGAGGGATATTTGGGACATTGGTGGTGGAAATGTTGCACTGGTGATGGGGGGGATGTTATCTTATATGACTGAAACCCAACCACAACCCTGTTTGTAACCAAGGTATTTAAATAAAAAATATTAAAAAGATAATTAGCAAGACATTATTCTTGTTTTATAAGCCATATTTTAAAATTTTGTTAATAAAATATTATCAAAAATTTTCCAAATGTAGCTCTGGAAGGTTCCCCATTCATTTCTTGTTAGTTTTATTAGGATAATATGAGTATATACCGTATTTTCTGGCGTATAAGACGACTTTTGAAACAAAAAAAGTCAACCGAAAATCGGGGGTCGTCTTATATGCCAAGTATATCCTGAAAAACGTTTCAATGTGCCGCTAAATGAAAATTTTCTGAATATTGCCACAAAACAAATTTTCCAACTTGATCCTGCACCATTTATTGCAAGGCTGCTCAGACCACCTCTCTAACTCAGCCAATCCAAGCAGGCTTTTTATGCTTGCAAATTAGACAATGTTCTGGACCCGAATCTACACTGTAAAAAGCCTGCTTAGATTGGCCAGAATCAGAGAGGAAGTCTATTACAGTATAACCTTTGAACCTTTACTTGTTGTGATTGGCTCACTGTGGTACATGAGCACAGGAACACATGCAGCACATTCAGGACAGGAACGTTCTGTTTGATACAGCGAATATAGGCTTAGACCTATGTTTTATCTGCAAAATTAGGGGGTCGTCTTATACGCCCTTTCGTCTTATATGCTAGAAAATACGGTATATATGATTGTTATATTAAGACAACTATGACCTCAACCAAAGTATTTTAAGAGGTAACAACCATTAAGCATTTATTATATTTCAGAAAATACAGTTACAGGCTGCTATAACAAATTGCCATAGATGATACTTTGGCTAGGTGGTTCATAAAATTGTAAATGGATTTTTTATTTTTCTTAGTTGTAGAGGCTGGGAAATCCATGATCAAGACTCCGAACTCAGCTTCTGGTGAGACCTGAATTTTCAGTGTAACATCATATGCCAATAGCTCTGTGTGATCTACAATAAGGGAACCAATTCCATTCATTATGTTTTCATCTTAATAAATTAATTTTTCAAAGGCCCTATATTCTAATATTAACATTCCATGAATCAGGATTTTAATCTATGTATTTTAGGAGGTCACTCATTCAGTCCATAGCATATTAAAGCAATTTTCTCATATTAATATTATTAATGTGCTTTTTGGTTTGTTTTTATCACAATGATAATTCTTGGAGCTATCTTCAGCTTGTTATTCCTTTATACTGACAAATTGTTCCTACCAATATTTAGGGAACCATGTGGTGTCAGGAACAAACCTGGGGATCTGCCGTGCAAAACATATACTCAATTTCTTTGGTCCATCTCTCTGACCTCTTAGCAATTAATGTTTAGCATAGTTCTTTGAAATTAATTGTTTTATTATCTGAATCCTATGTATGAGCATGTAAAAGCCTATAGCTAATTGGAATATTAGGTAGGTTGCCCCAAAACCCACAATTAATAGGTCCCCAAGTTGAGAACCTGTATTGTGATTTCATAGACCAGTTTCTTTGCTCTATTTCTGATACAAAGATTAACAGTAGAAGTTTGAAAAAAAAAAAAAGAATGGGTGTTGGACCTTATCAACTGCTTTCATCTATTGATATAATCTTATGTTTATTTTGTTGTTGTTGTTGTTGTTGATACAGTGTATTATCTTGAGTAATTTACAGATATTAAACCACCCTTTTGTTCTGGATGAAACCCCCTTAGTTGTGGTGAATGACCTTCTTCATGATGCATTGGATCATATTTGCCGGAATTTTGTTGAGGATCTTTGCATCTGTGTTTTTCAGGGATATTGTTCTGTAATTTTCTTTCTTGGTAGCATCTTTTTCTGGTTTTGGTATCAAAGTGATAATAGCTTCATAGGAACTATTTGGAAGTGTTCCTGTTTCTTCAATTTTATGAAACAGCCTTAAAAGTATTGGTAGAAGTTCCTCTTGCAAGGTTTGAAAGAATTCATTAGTGAACTCATCTGGGCCTGGGCTTTTGTTTTTGGGAAGATTTGATCACCATTTTACTTTCCTCAATAGTGATGGGGCTGTTTAGATGTGCTACCTAATCCTTATTTAATCATGGAAGGTTGTAAGAGTCCAAGAGTTTATCCATTTCTGCCAAGTTCTCATATTTTGTGGCATAGAGTTTCTCAAAGTAGTAGTCTCTGATTAACCTTTGAATCTCTGCAATATCTGTAGTGATCTCCCCCTTTTCATTTCTAATCTGGTTTATCAAGTTTCTCTCTTTTGATTTCTTTGTGAGTTTTGACAGTGGTTTATCAATCTTGTTTATTTTTTCAAAGAACCAACTTTTGCTTTCATTGATCTTTCAGATTGTTTTCTGGATTTCCATTTCATTGATTTCTGCTTTAAGCTATGTTTTTCTACCTATTTTTGGTTCCATTTGTTGATCATTTTCTTATTTTATAAGCTGTGTCATTAAGCTATTCATGTACGCTCCTTCTTCCTTCCTGAAGTGTGCTTGCAAAGCAATAAATTTTCCTATCAGTACTGCTTTTGCTGTGTCCCATAAATTCTGGTAATTTGTGTCTTTATTGTCATTTGTTTCCAGAAATGTTTTGATATCTCTTTGATTTCATCTCTTATGTACTGCTTTTTCAGTAGTAAGCTGTTTAATTTCCAGGTGTTAAAGTTTTTCTTCTGTGTCCTTTTTTATATCACATCTAATTTTAGTGCCTTGTGATCAGCGAGGATAGTCTACATAATTTCTATCCTCTTGATTTTATGGAGTTTCCTATTGTATCCTATTGTTTGCTATTGTATGTATGTCGCTGGTCACAAGTTTAGTGACTGACAAATATATCAGCTGAACTTGACACTTTCATTGTGTCTTTTCTATGGAGTTTGGATCAGCTCATGTTAAAAATCCTATATCAGAGGAATTTTTGTACAATATTCGAGGTTATAGGAACAGGAAGGTAAAATATGCCTTTAGTAACTTGGTTTTGTTTGTTAGCCATTATTTTTACTACCGAATTTATTAACGAAGTCAGTATCTAAAGGGTACAAGCTATTTCCCAGAATAATGGAGTAATATTTTTCTTTTCCAATATACAATCAAAAAACAATTTTCTGATTAAATAAAAAAATGGAGGTGGTTTCATCTTCTCCCAGAGATCACTAAGAACTCTTTTAGCAAGTCTTTGTTAAATTCAGTGAACTTTACCAAAAATTGGTTCACATTAATTGTTCTTGTAAAAAACATTAAAATTTGATTTAAGAGATTTAGAAAATTCAGGTACCTTAAAATCAACAGAGATTTTATTATCTGAAATGAAGTTTAAAAAATATTCTTTCATATACATTTAAGACATGAGTACAAGAAAGAATATTTACAGCTTCACACATGTAGAGGTAGCTAAGCTCAGCCTTGTCATTTCATAACCATTTTAGTATTTATATTATTGCTTTGACTTTCTCTTTGCATGATTATCTTTAAATTTTTTGCATTGTGATCAAATGAAATGGTGAATGTTTCCAAAATTGTTCTCTTTCCTTGTGGTTCCCATTGCATATCTGGCATAGTGCAGTCCAAGTGAAAGTTCATTTTCAATTGTTCTTTTAACTATATTTGTTCAGTAATTATGGTGATGGAATATAGATGAATATAGTTGTTTTCAAGAGTAGCCATGTGTTTGGGCAAATGTGTCAATTTATAGTTTGAAAAAATATATTTTGTGTACGATATGACAGTTACCAAAATTTGACTTTTTTTTTCCTTTTTGGGCCACATGCGGAGATGCTCAGGGTTACTCCTGGCTATCCACTCAGAAATTGCTCCTGGCTTGGGGACCATATGGGGTATTGGGGAATTGAATTGCAGTCTGTCCTAGGTTAGCACGTGCAAGGCAAACACCCTACCGCTTGCGTCTCCACTCTGGCGCCAAATTGACTTTTATTAATCTAAGTTTTGATAATTCCATTTGTCTTTGTTTTATAACAGTATGAAGGAAATTTGTTGGTGTCTCCTAAGGGTTATAATTTTGTGATAGGTGGGAAACCGGACACATTGGTAGAGGGAAGGTTACACTAGTGGTGGGATTGGTGCTGAAACTTTGATTGCCTGGAACAACTGTATTATGAACAACTTTGTAAATCATAGAACTTTTTATAAAATATATTAAAAAATTCAAAAAATTAAAAAATGTATTAAATTAAGTTCTAATTTCTCACAATGGATTGTGGATTCTTAAGAACACTTTCGGCCGATATAAGGTTCTGAGTAAGTTAAATTTCTAGGTCACTTACTATAAGAAACACTAGTCCTCAGAGATTTTCATGATATTCTTATGAATATATCCTTCATCTTGCTCCCTGTGTGGCTCCATAAGATGAAGGATGCTCATTCATTTGCTGTTATCAACAAACCATGCAAAGGTTTGACAACATGTAGATAGGATTGCACACAAAGTAATAGAATTAGTTTATCACAATAGAGTACACACAGAAGACAGCTTTCACAACTGTTACAGAGATAAGCAATGGGTTACACAGACTGAGATGAGAAGTCTCTTAAATCATCAACATCTGTAGCTTAAGTGATAAGGTGGTATTATACATGACTCACTCACTGGTCATGCTTAAATATTTAAAGATTCCTATTCACCTATTTTACTACCACTCTTCATCTCTACATATTCATATTTATTCAATCTAGCTAATTTTCTTTTTAAAATTTATTATTTAAATACCATGATTATAAGTTTGATCATACTACACTTTACCCCCTACAGATAAAGAAAGTTGTTCATGATTGAGTCACAGTCATAGAATAACCTCACTCATCTGTTGGATATAAGGAAAATAGAAGACAGTGTGAGATGATATCTGGATACAATAGAGATGAGGATTAGAAAGACCACTTCATCAGTTCATGGTAGGAAGCTTGCCACAATGAGTGGAGATGGCAGTTAGAGTAGAGAAAAGAAGAATCTACTATGAAAGGGAACTCCTTCATTGTGCAAACCACAATGCCAATAGAGGAGAGGAGAGGAGAGGGGACAGAGAGAGATAGAGATAGAGAGAGAGGGAGAGAGAGAGAGAACACGTGTGTGAGTGCTAGAGAGAGAGAGAGAACATGTATGCTAGTGCTTGAGAGAGCTTGAGAAGTAAAATGCCCCAGAAGCAGATGGAATAGGATGGGTTGTAGAGAAACTATTGTTGACATTGGTGGCAGGAAATACATACTGGTGAAGGCTGTTGTACATTGTATAACTGAAAAAATATTAAAAATATTATTATATGCAAGTGTAGATGATGTTTAAAAAAAAGTTTGTGGGGCCGGAGTGGTGGCACAAGCAGTAAGGCATCTATCTGCCTTGCCAGTGCTAGCCTAGAAAGGACCGTGGTTCCATCCCCCTGTGTCCCACATGGTCCCCTAAGCCAGGAGCGATTTCAGAGTGCATAACCAGGAGAAACCTCTGAGCGTCACTGGGTGTGGTCCAAAAACAAAAAAAAAATGAGAGTTTGTAATGTGTAGTATGTGTGAACTAGTGATTTGCGGGGAAGCACATCCTACAGTCCTCATAGCTCACTCCTGGTTCTGTGTTAAGAAACCAAGCCTGAGTCTGATGCATTAAAGGCAAGCACCCTACCTACTCTACTGTATTGTCACTGTTGGAACTTGTATTATTGATCCATTCAATGATCAGGAGAATTTTAAGGGGTAGGAGGACTCATAACTCAGGATTACCCAATATAGTGGAGAACATAATATTCATCATTAATTTTTTTTCTCTTATCTTGGGCAAGGAAGGAGGTGTAAACATACTCTTGGCAGACTATCAGCTAAGTTAATAGGAGCAAAATGCCTGTTGGGTTCGTTTTGTAATATTAGCAGTTTGGCATTTAAAGTTAAAGCACAGGTAAGTGTTATTTTTCCAAAAAGCATCATTCTATGGAGCTGAACAAAAAGCCCACTCCAGGGCTTATAGAAAAACATAGAAAAGAATGCAATGCTCCACAAATACTGCTGCCAGGAATATGTTCATCCCTTAGACTTTCTCTCCATTCTTGTCTTCTAATCCCCCACCTCTTTCTCCTCATGTTCATAGTTGGACTGTTTTGTCTAAGGTTGGACATTTGGTGATGATGCTCCCATGTTGGCCCCTCACTGCATATTCATCAGCTTCCCTCCAGGCTCTATTGTATTCAGGATCCTCCTTCAAACTCTCCTCTTCCTGGTTTGTCTTTCCTCAGCTGGGGTGTATTGATCTGCTCCTTTGTGGTGGGGTGCACCTCTGCCTGCTTCCTTCTTGTGTGACTGCTCAGCAAATTGAGCACAATGCTACTTACTGAGTGAATCTGCCTAGTTCTCACTCATGCTTGGCTGACTGATTCAGTGGAATAAGCACAGTCTGAAAGTGCAGAGAATAATGACTTAATTTTTTTCAAGAGAAAATTATAAATCAGGAAGAGACGTTAGATTTGAAGTCCAGCCACTTCAGGGGATGGCAACTTTTTCAAGTTTGTATAGGATGCAGTGTTTAGCAACTGGCTAGTTTCCTGTGTATATCCCCTGAATTGTTTAGGAAAGGTATGGATTTGCAGCAGGAATCTAAAATAAGAAGGAAGAGAGCATTTAACACAGGCAGAAGCTCCCCTTTAAATACTGACAAATGGCCTGGAGAGATAGCACAGCGGCGTTTGCCTTGCAAGCAGCCGATCCAGGACAAAAAGGTGGTTGGTTCGAATCCCGGTGTCCCCGTGCCTGCCAGGAGCTATTTCTGAGCAGACAGCCAGGAGTAACCCCTGAGCACCGCCGGGTGTGGCCCAAAGGCCATAAATAAATAAATAAATAAATAAATAAATAAATAAATAAATACTAACAAATGAAACAAAGATGAGAGCCCGGAGAGATAGCACAACGGCGTTTGCCTTGCAAGCAGCCAATCCAGGACCAAAGGTGGTTGGTTCGAATCCCGGTGTCCCATATGGTCCCCCGTGCCTGCCAGGAGCTATTTCTGAGCAGAGAGCCAGGAGTAACCCCTGAGCAGTGCCGGGTGTGGCCCAAAACAAACAAACAAACAAAAAAATGATGACAAACTGCTAAAGTGGTCAAACTTCTGTCATAGTGCTCAGTACTGAAGTCAATTGAGTGAATTTTCTTATGACCTAGTCTTTGTGCTATTTTAGAAAATGCATCTGACTGATAAGACTTATTCAGGCAAGTACCATCTCTTTTGAATTGACAAGGCAGTAGTGAGGCAGGACATTTAACACTCATAAAGCTGTATGCAGAACTTCCTAGTGTATGGAGAAAATAGAGTTGCACAGTATGAGTGATACTTTCTCTATCGAGTCCAGCAGTATGAGTTGATTCTGGATATGACATGTGACATTCATGAGCCATCAAGTAAGAAAGGGGGTGGCACAGCCCTCAGAAGCAGAGTTTCTACCTGGAGGCTACTTGGCACCCTGAAGTCCCCTGATATTCTAAGAAGCAAGGTGAAAATCTATTGGTGGTGACATGGTGTTGAAGGGACAGTAACTGACCAGCATTGCTCCTGCTCTTTGCTACACTTCTTGGGGCCAAAATGGAGGGAGATAATCTACTGTGGGATCCTGGCCCGTGTGTGGGAACTGAATGGGCAGTGGGAGGCAGGGCAGACAGAACTTCACTGAGGCTTCTGTGGCCACAGTTTTACTGGGGTGACACAATCTCAGAATGTTTTTCCTCGCCCAGCTTTGCTCAAACACCAGGTAGCTCAATGGGCACAGCTGGACAAAGTGTAGGAATGGTTTGTTAGGGTCCTTGGAAAAAAGATATTTCTTTCAAAAACTGGAGTAAGAAAATGCATCATCTACCCTCTTTCCTTCTGTCCTCATTTCTGTCCTCAGAAATGTCCATCATTTCTACCCTGGGAAACCTGGAGGAAAGACCTTGATTTCTCCCTAGGAATAAAAGTGGAGTATAGTCTCCCTGGTTGGGATGGAAAGTGCAGGCATTTCCCAGAAATTGCACTATTGTCTAAGGCACTTTGGAGTGTTCATCTGGTTACCTCCCGTCTAGAGATAGTCACAACCCTAGAGAAAATGGAAAATGCTGAAATAAAATAAAACAAACAAAAAACAAACACCTCAAGCTTTGCTATTTTTTTTTTTTAATAGAAAAAGTAGACAGTACGGAGGGCAGGCAGGGAACATGCCTTGTGAGTGGTAACTGTGATTTGGTGCCAGACCTTCAGACTTCTCTGGAGTTTCAAACATGCGGGGAGCCTGGTAATTTCTGGCACCACAAGGGCTCAAGCAGCAACACATTTAGATACCGGGCTGTGTGACTGTGAACGAGGATCACTCCTGGTCTTCAGATCCTTTCTAGAGGAGCCAGTCTCCCCCAAACCTTGGGAGACCCAGTGCCACACACTTTCTCTGCTCTCAAGGCAGATAGCCCGTCCTTCACATCCTCAAGGCTTTGAGGCCTGCATGCCAGTCCAGAAGGTTAAGGGCCTTTGAGAGCTGCCAGAGACACAGACTGAGCCCTTGCAGTAAAGTGAGCAAAGTGCAACCTGGGCATATTCTAGTTTTTCTGGCCTTGTTCTAAAACCTATCTCAGAACATCAGAGGTGAGTACTCCTGTGCTTGCTGCCTGCCAGCCACCATTCTGTGAGGCCAGCTGAGTCCTGGAGGCTCTGGGGCACATCTTGTGGAACCCTGCTCTCTGACTATGCCACTGACACAAAATCTACAACCACCACAGTGTGTACCTGGGAGCCTTCACCATGTCCAGCACTACCATCATGTCCTGTGTCCCTAATGCTACTGCTGTGAGCCTATGAAGCATTACAAGTTCAGTCCATGATTGCCATCCTTTCTCCCAGCTGTGCCAGCACTGAAGTTTCTTGTTAAAACACACAGTGTCCCCTAACACTAAGACAAGGATGTTCTCCTGAGCCCTGGGAACTGGTGTCTACTTGGATAACTCTCAGTGTCCACTGTGCCCATCTGCTCGGCTCAGCTCTTTGCTTCTTAGAGCTTCCCAACTGTCTCTTGCTGTGGCACTGCAGTTCAGTAACAGGGTAAAGGACAAGAAGTCAGGGTGACATTGCTCCTGTCTGGCAGACAGCCCAGAGACTGAAGCAGTGGTCTTAAGACTGAGAAATGCTAATAAGTCATCAACTTATGACTTCCCACCTCCCCAGTAGGCATTTATTTCTCCTTTGAATTTTCTATAAAATCTTGCCCCACTTTCGCAAGTTTTTTCTGAAGTATTTTCATTTTTCTATACATTACCATTTGTTAATATGCTGGTATGACAATATTTATACTTTACTGTCTGCCAGCTCCTGAATATAAACTTTTATTTTATGTTTTATTTTATAGTGAATGCCGATTTTACAGTTTTCATGAGATTGGCTTGAATTTTATTAGGCCACTTAACCACGATCAACATTATTAAAATTACTGAGAATGGAACCAATGACAAAATTTTAATGATACTGATTTATTGCTCTTGGTTTCCCTTGTATCCAAGGCATTTTCTTTAATGCATACTACCAGAGAACACGCTGTGTGCTCTGCTGTTGCTGGCAGCTGAGTTGATGCTCTGGGCCAGTTTGTTTTCTTAAGCTCACATTCTCAACAGCCTGTGGCTTTCTCTGAAGTTTATTTTTGCCTTTATTTTAGCCAGTAGTTTTCACTTACGGCTCGCAGAAATATTGGTGACACAGGGAAGAAGAAAAGCAATAAGACTGGCTATTAAAATGCAGGTTTCAGTGTATCCTGAAGTTTTTTCAAAGATTTGCTTTATCTCAGGGAATTGAAGATGTTCTTTTTCACAGAAATTTGAATGCTCTGTGTCATAGCAACTCTCTAGATAGTTGATAAAGAGTGGACATAGTCTAGATGTCCATCTATTGTTGAATAAGGAATAAACAAATGCTCCCTGTCCAGAAATGGAACTTGAGAATGTCTAAGTGGCAGGGTAGCCCAGAGAGCCTTAGCATGGGTGAGCAGTGAAGTGTGCTAATAAATTAGTACATAAAGTCACAATCTGAGATCACATGCCATGTGTTTTCATGTACAGAAAGTGTCCAACATAGGGAATTGGACAGTCATGGAGAGTTATTCCGAGAGCTGGCTCTCTACAGGGAATAGAGAGAGGTCCTGAGAAGACTGGCTGTTCTTCTGGGAGAGCTAACATTCTTCAGGTATAGAAATTGCTACACATTGTAAATACACAACTGAAAGCTTTACACTGATCAAGTGGTGAGTTTCTAGTATGAGTTTAGCCCTGAAAAGAGAAAATACTAGAACGATGCAAGAAGAGTTGATGTAAAACCAAGATACCAGTAGAATTCATGGAAATGCTTTGGGACCAAGAACAGCAGGGGAAGTCTAGGTTTCGGAGAATTGACAACCTGGTCTACCAAGGAAAATGAATTGACTCCACTTGTGTCAGTTACCCTCAGCCCAGCCCTTCATAAAGGTCCAGTGTCTGGAAATGGACCCTGTCTCCATGCAGAAGAGTCAGTGCTATTGGCACTAATACATGCTGCTCCTCTTGCTGACTGGAATAAACAGAGGGTTCTCATCTCATCCTGTAGCACCATCACTGTAGCTCGTCTTTGGAGCATGCACAGGCCTTTGGCAAGGTGCAGACAAGGAGGGAGAAAGGGAGATGGGTGATCAAAACATGCCTCTCCCCTTCCACCTTCTGTCCAGAAAGGGCTAGTGTGTGCCTTGTGTGTCTGTTTAACTCTTGAGTTATAATTAGTATTTTGATTTACTTGGTAAGGTTCAGTTTTTTCCGCAACTCTACCCTCGTTGCTCAAGGGAAGCCATTAGAACTTGGCTTGTTTTTCATGCTTGGGGTGGGTTGTTTTGTTGTTTTACCTACAGAAGCTAAGGAATCATTTTTCCTTCATGAGTTTTACATGCTGCTTAGTCGATGCATGTGTGCTGTCAGCCCCCTTGCCCAGCCTGTTCTCTGCTTCTTACTCAACAAGTCCATCTCTTGTTATTTACCAATATTCCTTCCTCCCTTCCTCTCTCCCTGTCTCCCTGCCTTCTTCCCTCTCTCTTTCCTTTCCTTCCTTAAGAAAGGAGACTGAAAAAGGCTAAAATTATAAGGAGATGTTGGCCCACTGAAGGCAAGGTGATGAACCAAAGATGGTGAAGGAGGAAATGTGTTGGGTTCAAGGGGCTTAGGCAGAAGGAAAGATGAGAACCAAAGAAACATTGTGTGCCTGAGCCAGGAAGTAGGAAGGAAGCAACTTTGGGACTGAAGCAGATATTAAGAGCAGGACTTGAAGGGGCTCTCTCCAGATCAGTCTGCCTAAAGGGTCATAAACATGACCTGGGTGAGATCACAACTCGTGGATCTCATGAGTTTATTTTGCAACTCAACATGATATTCTCCATCTTCATTTATCTATAAGCAAATTTTATGACTGAATTTTTTCTAAAGAGTGCTTAGTATTGATATAGTACAGCTTCTTTACCATTAAACTATTCTCAGACACTTGGATCATTTCTAGATTTTCGATATTATGAATAGTGCATCAGTGAATACAAGAGTGCAAATATCTTTTCTGTCTTGTTATTTTTGGGTTCTTAAGGCATATTCCCAGAATCTAAAGTGCTAGGTAAAAAGAAGCCCAGTTTCCTAGTTTTTTAAGGGATGTCCTTATTATTTTTCCCAAAGGATAAAAAATGTTCCCAAGAACAGTGAATGCTGCTCCTTTTCCCCCCTGCATCTTTGCTGACATTGTTGTTATTTTTTAATTAATTTTTTATTAACTACAACCAACACCTCTGCTGACTCCTGCTGTGTGGCCCTGCTTCTCACCTCCCCCAAACGTGGACTGTTCTTTGATATCGTACTCAGCTCCAGAAGGATCCCCAGCGCAAGAACTCTACCTGAGACCACTATGCTGCAAATCTTTTCTCAGTCTCAAAAAGGCTAGAGTGTGTGATGAAAATGTGCCCTGGATCCCACACCCCACAAGAACATCTCAAAAGACAATAGGGAGGCCTATATTTCCTTGATAAGTTAAAAACATACATAATACTACCTCTTAATCTGTTTATCCCCAAATGTAAGGTAGTCTCTTGCATTGCCTTATTTCCTTAATTTTTAAACGTATTTTTCATTTTTTCTTTATATATATATGTGGGTATGTATAGATAGATAGATAGATTTTTTTTTCAATTGGTCTTGTTTCTGTTTTCTTTTCTTCCCTAATTCCATTTGTATTAGTTCTGTTTGATACGAAAACCTACAAGAAAAATCTTTCCTGTGAAAATAGCTTAGGTCAAAACCAGGGCACAGGGGATGGAGTCTAACACTCTCACCCCCAAATGCACCAGCAATATAATATAGTACCATGTCATCTTGCAAAGGCATACTAAAGAAGGGGGAATTATAAGTATAGAAGTAAGCTCTTATCTACTAGGGATAAGAACTCATACACTTTACAATACAGGGGCACCTCCCACATTGAACATATGTCATGTGGACCCATCTTAGATTCGAGGTGATTAGACAGAGACCATCCAACCCCCAACCCAAGATCTCAGACATTGAATAGACATAGCTCTTCGCCACAGCCCCCATACCCCCGGGAACCAATCTCCCCCTGGGACATTCCAGTACTGCTCTGACACCAACATATGCTGGTTTTGATATGAAATCCTGACAACAAGGAAATGGCAACAACTTGATCTAAGACCGATAGTCTTACCTCACCTCCTAATGATAAGATGAAATCAAAAGACATGTCATCCTTTGATTTGTAGAAAAGTCAAGTTCACTATCTACAGAAGACTGACTCTGATAATCATGACTGGGCAGAACTTATCCTGGGACCAGTAAAAAAGGCCCTAATAAGGGCTGGAGAGATAGCATGGAGGTAAGGCATTTGCCTTTCATGCAGATGGTCAGTGGTTCGAATCTCGGCATCACATATGGTCCCCTGAGCCTGCCAGGAGCAATTTCTGAGCATAGAGCCAGGAGTAACCCCTGAACGCTGCCAGGTGTGACCCAAAAACAAAAACAAACAAACAAAAAAACAACTCCCCCAAAAGGAAAAACCCTAATCTAGGCCCTGGCCTATGACATGTATAACAACCAAGATCTCTAATTCCAAAGGTCTGACTGAAACAACTGCAACCGACCAGATCATCGGGAAACATAATGAAAGACTCTATCTTCAGCTGTGCCCTAGGATCGGGGCAAAAACCAAGACCACCAATTACAGGAGACTGATTAAAGAACAGTGATTGATCACAACTCTGAGAACTGTAAGGAAAAACTTCATTCTAGGCTCTGTCCTCTGACCTGTACAAATATCAAGATCTCTAGCTACAGAGACACGGTTTTATCACTCATGACAGTGGAAAGTATACAGACACCACAGAAAGACCTAGGGAGAATAAAAGAACATATATGGAGCCAGTAGTTATTCTCATGACAGTATACTTCAAGGGTAGAGAAACCCTGTGTCTCTTAGGCCAAGGGAATTCCCTTTCTAATCTCCCCAATATTTACTATGCCTATGCAAGGAAAAAAAAAAGAGAGAAGTACAAATCAAATTTTCTTTTTCTTTTTACGTTTTGTTATTGTTCTCTGTTGCTGGTTTGTTTTGTTTTTTTTTTATCTTCCTTTTGGGCTTTGTTTTGTTTTCTATTTCAGGACTGCGGTTGTTGTATGGCTGCTGTCTATATTGCTCTGGTGCTTTATGATTTTCTTTTATCTTTGTGTGTGTGTGTGTGTGTGTGTGTGTGAGTGTGTGTGTGTGTGTGTGTGTGTGTGTGTGTGTGTGTGTGTGTGTGTGTGTGTGTGTGTGGTTTTTGGGTCACACCGGCAGTGCTCAGGGGTTATTCCTGGCTCTAGGCTTAGAAATTGCTCCTGGCAGGCACGGGGGACCATATGAGACGCCAGGATTCGAACCAATGACCTCCTGCATGAAAGGCAAATGCCTTACCTCCATGCTATCTCTCCGGCCCCTTCTTTTATCTTTTATTTCATTTCTATTTTTTTGTACTGTTGTTATGTTGTTTTTTCTTTTCCCTCTCTGCTCTTAAACTGATAGATGTAGCCTCTAGAAGGACTCCTCATTTTTTCCTTGTTTGATTTTTGCCCCATTTTATTTTATTATTATTTGATGATGATGATGATGATGATTTTCTTTTTTTTCTCTTTCCTTCAAACAGACCACACAACTTGAACCATTTTGCTCCGCCTCACACATGGAGGGGGAAATAATGGAGGGTACCAAGACCAAACAGTCACATAAGCATTTAGTAGAAATAAAAAAAGGTTCAAACTTAAGCACCAAATCCAAAGCCAACGACAACAGAATTGATACCCAATTTACAACATACTAGACACAGAGAGGACCACCTATACTAGCAGTCTGGGGTTAAAAGGGGGATATGGGATGCATGCTGGGAACAGGGGTGGAGGGAGGACAATATTGGTGGTGGGAACACCTCTGATTCACTATCACTATGTGCCTAAAATATCACTGTGAAAGATTTGTAATCTACTTTGATTAAAATAAAAAAAAGGAAAGTCTTCCTTGAAACACATCTGGCTCCAGCCCACCAATTAATCACATTTTAGTGAATCTCAGGTGTCACCATTGAAAACCATGTAAATGTACACCTTATGTTTAATCCTTATTTCTTATTTGTATCTATTTCATTGAAGACTTTTTTTAAACATTTATATAACTGGAAAAATTAATTTTTATTGTGGCTAAAGTGAATTACAAATATTAAAGTAATATTAAAGGTTCATAGTTACAATAAATCAAAAGCATTCCTACCACCAGTGATAGCAGTTTCTGTTCCCAGTCTGTATCCCATCTTCTTTATCCCTCAGAATACTAGTGTAACTGGTCCTCACTTGTAGAGCTTGCTGTGGATGAGGTATTGATTCTGTTGCCATTGACTTTGGGCTTGATGTTCAGGTCTGATCATTTTTTATTTCCACTAAATTATTTTTGATTTGTGATGAGTGCTACTTTCTTTGGCTTGAGCTAGTATCTCAATGTTATTTTGATTTTCATTTCTGTGATGATGATTGATGTTTTTCAATTTCTTCTTCTTCTTCTTCTTCTTCTTCTTCTTCTTCTTCTTCTTCTTCTTCTTCTTCTTCTTCTTCTTCTTCTTCTTCTTCTTCTTCTTCTCCTCCTTCTTCTCCTTTTTTCTTCTTCCTCCTCCTCCTCCTCCTCCTTCTCCTCCAAATCCTCCTCCTCCTCTTCCTTTTGAATACATAAATTAAACTAAACTTGGAGCAGATCATCTAGGAAAAGAAATCCATAATTGTGCCTCAGAATATCATGTTTCTAGGAATCAGTTTAATCAAAAAGGGGAAAGACCTATACCAAGAAAGCTATAAAACACTAATTAAAAAAAATAAAAGAGGAAATGGAAACACATCCCCTGTTCATGATTGGTAGGATTTATATTAAAATGGCAATTAATCTCCAAAGCATTATACATAATGAATGCAATCCCTATATTGATAACCAAGAATTTTTTCCCCCAAAGAACTAAATAAAATTCTTCTGAAATTGATATTAATACTTATCCTCCCCATCCCCATGTAGCCCAAACAATCCTTGGGAAAGAAGATGAGAGGTATTTCTTTTCACAGTTTCAAGCTGTCATGCAAATCAATTGCTTTTTTTTTTTTTTTTTTTTTTTGGTTTTTGGGCCACACCCTGTGATGCTCAGGGGTTACTCCTGGCTATGCGCTCAGAAGTTGCTCCTGGTTTCTTGGGGGACCATATGGGACGCCGGGGGATCGAACCAAGGTCCGTCCTAGGCTAGCGCAGGCAAGGCAGGCACCTTACCTCCAGCGCCACCGCCCGGCCCCTCAATTGCTTTTTTTGATAGGAGACCTGTGTGAAAGTATGTTGAGGTATTATGTTTTATTTAAGAAAGTCCATTGTCACTATGTGCCTTAAATATTACTGTGAAAGATTTGTAATTCACTTTGACCATAATAAAAATTAAAAAACTTACCAACTGTATTGTAAACAATCTTGTAACCATGGCATTTAAATAAAGTAAATAAAAAGAAGTCACCTAAGTGTTAAAATTTATACTATGGATGTACAAAGTCACTACCGCCCCTAGTTGCCCACGGCACTCTACCACTTATATTTTGGCATCTCCAGTTGAATCTTCATTCTCCCTCCTGTCCTCTTACTATTTGATAATCAGTTTGATAATCCAGGGTCAAAGATTTGTCACTGATATTTCTATTCCCTTGTTTTGTCTTTATATTCCACAAATGACTGAAATATTTAGTTTTGTTGTCTTGCTCCTTCTCACTTACTTTGCTTTATTGATGTTGCAGTAAATTGCATGAATTTGATCTTACATCTGTACTGTATTTCACTGAGTACATGTAATACCATTTCTTAGACACATTCATCTGTCATTGACATTTGGATTATTTCCATATTGGTTATGGCACTCATCACTGTAGTGAACAAAGAGGCACTTATATATTTTTGGATAATTTTTTTTCTGCTGGCAGGGGCAGAGAATATATATTATATATGGAACCACTGTACACATCTAAGTTCTATTCTTACTTTTTTTTTTTTTTTTTTTTTGGTTTTTGGGCCACACCCTGCGGTGCTCAGGGGTTACTCCTGGCTGTCTGCTCAGAAATAGCTCCTGGCAGGCATGGGGGACCATATGGGACACCGGGATTCGAACGAACCACCTTTGGTCCTGGATAGGCTGCTTGCAAGGCAAACGCCGCTGTGCTATCTTTCCGGGCCCCTCTATTCTTACTTTTTAGAAAAGTTGCCATGCTGTTTTCCATAGAGGCTTGTAAAAACACCCATTGTGCCATATTTCCAACACCAGGTAAAGAGGTCTGAAACAGGGTTGCTCATGAAATAATCTCAACCAGGCTGAGGGTGAAACACAGGTGGTTTGACAATCTTCTACCTAATGTAAAGAGCAAGATGCCGGCCAGAACTGTCATTTTTATTGAGTGCAGAGACCACCCCCAGGTGGGTGATAAAGACAGAGGAAAGATAGCTCAGGCTATCCTGAATCAGTCCCATCCAGGTTTACATGTAAGATAATCTCTGTTTTGGGATAAATCTAAGTTGTAAACAAATAGATACAAAGGAAGCAGAGATGATCTTTGTTTTGGGTGAACCAAAGTTGTAAATAAACAGATACAAAGGAACCTGGGATGATCTTTGTTTTGGGTAAAACAAGGTATAATCTAACAGAGGCTGAACCACAATACATTTCTACCCACCATGAATGGTACTGACGTATTTTCTCTGTACCCTTGCCAATACTGATTGTTCCAGTCTTTCTGGTACATGCTTTCTTCATGGGTGTGATGTGGTAGGGAGGTGGGTGTCTGTAGTCAGCATATCTCAATAATCTGTGACTTTGATGTACTCCTCTTTACTTTGTGTGTGTCTGCAATACAGAGTTTAGTTCATTGGACATAGTGGAATTTGGGGGAACAGTAATTTCCCAGAGTAGTATGCTTTGCGACTCTCCATGGATATAATCAAACATATGTTCACTTTCCTCTAGATAATGTATTCTGAAAGTGCCAAGTAATGCTCAAAGAAACCAGAACTATTTAGCTCAAAGAATTAAGATTCAACAATGGCAACATTGAATACAAATGCTCGAGGTAACTTTCCTGCAGGATTGGTATTTCATTATGCTCTTAAGAGAGATATTGCCACTCTCTAAAGGTGGAACAAAGATTTGTAGGTAAAGACCTAGCAAACCAGTCAGAGTGCTGTAACAAACGACCATCTTTCTGGTGGATCAAACATTTCCCTGAGGACTTTAGTTGCACACACTTCCCCTGGGCCACCTTACTCAGATGGACAGTCACCCAACAAGGTTACCATGGGGATCGTTTTATCATCTGATGGTGGCGAAACTCAATTACATTGGAGGTTATTTCTAGTCCTGAGATTATACCTTAGTCATAAACCTCCACAACTGCAGGACTTCAAGCTATTTCCTGTATGGCAAGAGATGCCTGAAAAAGATTTTCTTTTGTAGGAATAAACCTAAAATTTCAAATCGTCTGTGTATGGTGACATGAATGTTTGATTTGAAGGAGGATAGGAAAGTATATTTATATTCTGATGCTGTATTCTACGAGAAGCAGAAGTTGTTACTAATAGAATTACAAAGTAAATCCTAGAATGAGTCTTAGGCAATTAAGTTATCATTTTTTATTGTTCAATTTTATAAAGAAATAGCGAGAAAAGGATTTCAAGCAATTTCAACAGAAACAGAAGCATTTCCTAGTGTAGTGGCAAAATTGACAACAGAATACCTGCAAAGTCATGAAGTAGATGTAGTGGAAGTAAATTAGAATTGGGGCCTGAGCGATAATGCTGCAGTAGGGTGTTTGCTTTGCATGTGTCTGACCCAGGACAGACTGCAGTTTGATCCCCGGCGTCCGATATGGTCCCCCAAGCTAGGAGCGATTTCTGAGGGCATAGCTGGAGTAACCCCTGAGCATCACCGGGTGTGGCCCAAAAACCAAAAACCAACCCCCCCAATAAAGAAATTAGGGTTTGGAAAGGAAATCAAGAGACAGGCCATGTGATTAAAGACTGCAATATGCTGAAATATTCTAATTGTTTTTTTTCATTCCATTCAAATTCTTTGTATTCTATTCCATTCATTCATTTCATTGTTTTCCATTCAGAATAGATTAATCTCATATAAGCACAGTGCAAAAATTACCATGGATGTGTATGTTATTAAGCTAGTGGAAGGTTATTGAAACAAATATGAATCTGAAAACTGAAAGAGAAACAAAAATATTTTGTTGCTGGAAGAGAGTTGGCAAGGATTGGATAAACTTAGAAATTAGAACAAGTTGTTCAGTTTATGGTTAGGTCATTTAAGCTCAAATAATGAAGGAAATGTGGCCATGTCAGTGAGAATTCTAAAAAGCAGCATATATAAGTATTAAAGATAGATAGTGATGTAGAAAGTTTATATAGCAGGTTAGAATTCGATCTTAAGTCACTTGATCCAATACTGTCGAGAGAATGAAATAAAGATGTGCTTGCTCAAAATAAACTCAAATCTAAACTTTGAAGACAGTACACTCTAATTTTAAAGCTCTTATTTATAAAATAGTATAATGCAATATTTATGTAATATCTACATTATACATGATAAAGATAAATTATAAGCTATTTATATCACAAAGTTGCAAAAAGCAAAGGCTGCATTAACGTTTGCCTGGTCTGACCCAACTTAAAATCCTTTTAGGCAGCACTTATACAAATTGCTGAGAACCAGACACAAGGCACCTGCTTATTTAATGTGTTGAAATTTGACTTACAGTCTTCTGCTCACAAATGTCCCAGGCCAGAGGGTGAGGACTGGAGAGAGAGAGAGAGAGAGAGAGAGAGGGGGCGGGGGAGGGAGGGAGGGAGGGAGAGAGAGAGAGAGAGAGAGAGAGAGAGAGAGAGAGAGAGAGAGAGAGAGAGAGAGAGAGAGAGAGAGAGAGAGGCTTGTGTTGGGATGGATGGCAGTGATTGCACTTTCTATCAGAATGTTGGTGGGTAGAGTGAAAGTGCAGGAGAGAAGTTCAGCATGAGCCCAGTATCCTGGTGTCCTTTCCATAAACATGTTCTGGAAGGTTCCCATGCTGCCCTCTGCACTCAAATCTTTCATTTGAAATTGATTGATCTTCACCTGGAAAGGAAGGGAACATGTTTGATTTTAAATGGCTTGATGGGGATAGTAATCCCTGAGAGCTAGACATAGTAGTTGGAAGCCCTGAAAATGTGAGCTAATCAAACTCATGTCAAACCTTTGAATGGGTGAGAATAGGGTGGGCAGAAGCAGTAGCTCAACTGAGCATCCCAGGAGATTCTAATGGCCACAGGTGAAAATATTTTAAATGAATCACCATGTCATGAGACTGGGGGTCAGCTAGCAGGACAGAGGGTACAGAAGAACAGGGTTGAAAAGTAGTGAATTGGGCCCAGAGAGACAGCACAGCGGCGTTTGCCTTGCAAGCAGCCAATCAGGACCTAAGGTGGTTGGTTCGAATCCCGGTATCCCATATGGTCCCCCATGCCTGCCAGGAGCTATTTCTGAGCAGACAGCCAGGAGTAACCCCTGAGCACCGAAGGGTGTGGCCCAAAAACAAAAACAAACAAACAAAAAAAAAAAACAAAAAAAAAAGAAAAGAAAAGAAAAGAAAAATAGTGAATTAAGCCTGAACTTCTCATTACATCAAACTATTCTAAACACATTTGCTTGTTTCTCTGTGCTTCTCCCCTATAAAGACAGAATGACAATTCAAAGACATTGCAGGGCTGGCTGAAGGTTTAGTTGAGCTGTGCACTAGAGGTGAGATGCCAGTGTCTTTAGAAAGTTTATCAAATGTTGTTTATGATGAAAGGCCAGCTCTAGTGCTTTACTCTGATAAAGCCAGTGTTTACAGAGTGTTGGAGGAGAGAATGGTCCAACTGGGGCTTTCAAACCCATAGACAATATTTCACCATGAACTTCAACATCGTGTGGAATTAGGACGACAAAGAAAAAAAAATAAAATTACAGACATTTCTGATACCACATTAGGAATATATTTAGGGATTTATGCTGAACATTCTTTTTCCTTTTTCCTCTTTCTAATTTCCTCCTGTTTCATGCCTTTACAAGAGTCACTTATATATGCATTCCCACAACTTGCTGAAAACTTTATTAGATGCTCTTCATTGTAATGTGGTTCTGTCTGATCATCTGATATTGCAAAGCTAAAACTATCTTATTTGGAGACCTAGAAGCATAATTTTCAAGGCTTTTGCATTTTCCTTCTTTTTACTATTTTCCCATTGTAAATCTCTCTTGGGTGGATCTCCAAGCTGGGCATTTCTGAGATTATGGTGGTTCTTCATATAATATGATGGAGAAACAGGGCTTAAATGTGATGCTACTGTAGTTAAAGTTAACAACAGCAAAAGGGAGTATATGGGAGCATCACTTTTTAGACAGAAAACACAAGTCAATGCAGAGTGATGCACCCAGAAACACAGGGGCAATGGGGTGAACATGCTAACATTAAACTGACCTCTAATAGCTGTTTAGAAGTCTCAGGTCTTAGTCAGGGGTGGGGGCAGTGTTGAAGAACCCTAACATGCCATAGATAAGTCATCCCAGCACCGAGAAGATCCATATGTGGGGCCATTACACTGATGTGTTTTATGGAAGGAATTTGGGGGATGTTTTTGTTTATATATAGATTATAACTATTAACTTTTTCATAGCTTTGTGGTTACAGTTTCTGGGGCCATCCCCTAATGACAGTTTTTGATATCAGAAAGGTGAAGAGAAAATCAGGCTCTGGTGAGGATGACAAGGGTTGTGGTATGACAATTGGGAACAGCTGGCTGGAAAAGCTGAGCATAGCTAGGTATCTTCTGAGCCACATGACAGAGTTTGAGCTGTTGTTGTTTTCATTTTGTGTGCTTTGTTTTGTTTTTATTTCAGGACTGTGGTTATTGTGTGGTGGTTGTCTTTATTACTATGGTGCTTTTTGGATTTTTTGTTTGATTTTTCTTTTTGTATTGTTGTTGTGTTTCTCTTCCTATTTCCCTTTCTACTCTCAAATTAATATTTATAGCCTCTAGGAGGACTCCGCCCATTTTTTACTTGTTTGATTTTTACCCCATTTTATTCTTTTTCTTTTTATTCTTCTTCAAACAGAACCACATAACTTGAACCATCTTGTTCCGCCTCTCAAATTGAGGAGGAAATAATGGAGGATACCAACACCAAACAGTTGTATGATCACTAAGTAATAATAAAAATGATCGAACTTAAATACCAAACCCTAAGAAACCAATGACAACAGAATTGATACCCAATCTACAACAAGCTAGACACAGAGGGGACCACTTATACTAGCAGCCTGAGGGGTAAGGGAGGGAGATAGGGGATACATGCTGGGAATGGGGGTGGAGGGAAGACAACTTTGGTGGTGGGAATTCCCCTGATTCAATGTCAATATGTACTTAAAATAGTGCTGTGAAAGATTTGTAATCCACTTTGGTCAAAATAAAAATTATTATTTAAAAAAAAGAGAGAGATGGAACCAATTTAGAAGGACAAGGATAAATCTCTCCAGTGACTTGAATTAGTTTGAGAGTCATAATGATGTTTCCTTTTCTGATTTAAAACAGTCCAGAGTATAGAAAAGGAATCATTTTCTTTTGAGCAGAAATCATAGGTCTAAAAAATTTGGAATTTATTGGTTTAAAAATGATCAGATTTTTCAAAGAAAAACTCAAGACACTAATGGAAATTTGAAATGATGGATTACTTATTTCTATGCTGTAGATATTAACAGTCATTGTCTGAAGTTCGGCTGCACTTTCTGAGAGGAAGAGACTCAAAGTTATCCAGCAAGTTTATGCATAGATGCTGGCTGGAGGGCAGAGTGCAAGAGCTACACACTATGCAGGGAGATGTGCAGACCTTATAGTTGGAAACAAGCTTTTCATGTGTTGCTTTGTCTTAATATGGGTCTCTGTTCAGGTTTCACTTTCCCTTGCTATAGTCAGCTCATTTTCTTGTTAGTGGATATATTTGGAATAGACTATTTTCTCAACGGATATTCTCCGTTGTTCTTGTTCTTGTTCAGTGAATCTTACAGAGAAAACCAAGCACACACCAGATCTCAAAGAATTTATCTCTACGATGTTCACTTTATTCTCAAGTAGTGAATGCATTTGACACGCCTTTAGATATTAGCATCTTCTAGTTGCTACTGCTGTTGAAATGTTTTTGTTTTTTTTTTTGTGTATTTGAAATAAGAATGGGTGTAAAAGGCTTAATGTTAATTTTTATTTTTAAATTTGAATGGATACTAAACTTTATTTGTTTGGCTCATATTTCGCAAAGGATTGCAGCTTTTATAAAGTCATTAAAGATTTTGTTAATAAAGTCTTTGAGATAAAAATGTCTGGAGGTCCCTAGAATTCCTCTGTGGCTTAAGTGTAGCTGGTGTAACTTTGTTTTTGTGGTAATAATTAATAACAAATTAAAATATAATTAAATATTCATTGCTCACATCATGGATTATTAAAGACAAAAAATATCTCAGTAAACATGGAAGTATGTTCTGTCTCATCTCTTCATTCTTCTCTGCATGTGTGTGTGTGTGTGTGTGTGTGTGTGTCTCACACAGTTCCTCTGACAAATACAGAACTTCTTGGGGTCATGCAGATTTGTTTTGTCACGTAATAGCTCAGAAAAGGTGGTCCACAGCACACTGCTAACAGTAATAGTGCTCTGTGACATGCTGGTTTTGTTCACTTTTTCTAGGAGCATCGGCACAAGATGGTGCTTCTAAGGCCATTGTCTATTGACTATTAGATAATTTCACCACCATTTAAATGAAGACAGAGGGAATCCTTACCATTCCAGAAAGTTCTCTCAAATCTCTTCTCAGTTGTTTACACCTCCTCCTTTACACCAAGGGTTCACTTTTCTGTTTTGTCACTTCTTAGGCTATGTTTCTTATTCCAAAATTTCTTATGAGGATTGGAGAGATAGAGCACTGCTAGGAAATGTTGAACCAAGAGTAACCTCTGCACATCATCAGGTGTCTCCCCCATAAAAAAATTAAAAAATACAATGATTCTTTATGAAATGCAGATTATAGGTATAATACCAAACAGGTCAGTGGTCTATCATTTCTAGCAGCTGATTATTTGACTTGTAAAAGGAGTATGACATTTTCTTTCCTTCATTCTCTAGTGTTGAGTAGCCAGCAGTGGTAAGGAAGTTCCTTTGGTTCATGTTCTGTTTATTCAACTAGTGTCAAGTGCTAACTATGTGTCTAGTATTTCAGCTGTATCAAGGCAAATATTCATATAATTTAAAAAAAGGAGAAATAAAGATTTCCCCTGAGACAGCATTCTGTACAAGAGCTATCTCTGGTTGAAGTTGATTGTTACCATCCTTTATTATCAATGCATAAATGTCACACCTTACCTAGGTTTTTGTTGTACTGAAGTTTTGGATAAAAAAATAAATTAAATTAAATTAAAAAATAAAATTCCTTTTACATGAAAACCTGATACTTTTTCCTTTTTCATATTATGCTCAACATAAATTTTGAAATTTATACTTATTCACCAGTAGTATTTGTCTTTATTAGTTCTCTGTGAATTCTATGATACAAACCTACCAGTCTGTACCTTAATTCTCATGTTGATCAATGTTTCTTGTTTATTGACTGTCCTAAACTGCATGTCTGTCTTGTATAAGCCTTTTTTGGGGGGATATGCACTGAACACTCATTGGAAACTAGAACATTTTCTAAGCCCGTTTCACCTTTTTCTCTGATCATCACAGCCCTGAGTTCTATTTGTTCTCACATTTCCAAAATGTACTATGTTCCTTCCCTTCACTGCCATTCCCTGCCCTGTCATCATCCCCTTTGTAGTGATATTGGTTGCATTGATCTGAGCTAAGTGGAACATGCTTACATAGTTGAGTTTATGAAATAGAAAAAAATTCCAGTAAGAAGTAGTTTTTGTATATTTTGTTTCATTATTATTTATAGGGTAATATAGTAATGATATCTTCCTTTGTTGCTCTGGGGTATGTTCAGCATACATTTAGCAAAGTGCCAAACATAGAACACTCAACATCTTTTAGCTCCAAAGAGCCTGCAGACCATCATTTTGTTATAACATTATTTTGGGAGGCTGGATGGACTGTTGCTTGGTGTTTGAACTCTAATCTGGTCTCCAGTATTTGTGAATTGTGTGACTTGGGCCAGTTGAGGAGTTTTTTGCCTTACGTTCATTCATCTATTAATTAAACTGTCATGCCACCTGTCTCAGGGTTTGTAGATAAGCAGCTCCATTGACTTTTACATGTAGTAGGGGATAATATGTTTGCTGCTATATTCAGTAGGTCCTATTGCTGTTTATTTAGTTGCACTATGTAGTTTCTTTTATTTACCGTAGCTTTTTTTATTCATGCATTCATTTGTTTGTTTGTTTGTTTATTTATTTTAGGGTATCATTCTTTGTAGGGTTCCAGAATATTTGACTAAACGTTTTCACTTGTACAACTTTTTTTGTGTTTGTTTTGTTTTTGTTTTTGGGTCACACCCGGCAGCTCTCAGGGGTTACTCATGGCTCTACGCTCAGAAATTGTTCCTGGCAGGCTCGGGGGACCATATGGGATGCCGGGATTCAAACCACCATCCTTCTGCATGCAAGGCAAACACTTTACCTCAATGCCATCTATCCAGCTCCATTTGTACAACTTTTTAAAATTATTTTTAAATTTTATTTTATTGAAACAATTGTGATCTACAGAATCCTTCATAGTTTAATTTCAGATATATAATTAATCAGGGCCCTTCCCACTACCAATGTCAACCTCTCTCCACCAATGGACCCAGAGTGCATCCTATACCACCAGTTGGTCTGCCTATATAACAGACCTTTTTAAGTTTAGATTGTTATTGTTTACGTCCCTTAATTATATTATTGTTGACTTTGGCTTGGATATTTAGTTTTGTTCTTATTTCTTTTCCTGCCAATGCATCTGAGAGCACTTAGCCCCGGGCCCCCAACCTTTATTTTCTTCTTAGTTTTATAGAAAAATGTGGTAAAATTAAGTAATCCATGTCCCATGTTTCTATGAAAAAGGCAGAAGCCCCAATTTAAAAGATAAGAGATTAAAGAATACAATAAAAAAAGTTGTGAGCTTTGTTTGAAGGCAAGAAAAGCAATAGAATGGGGTACAAAATAAGAGGAAAAAAAAAGAAGTCAAAAGTCAAATAGGCTGAAAATGGGCTGAGTCCCTCTCTCTGCCTCTTAAATAGAGGGGGAAACAAGGGAGGGTCCCAGGACCAAACAGATATGGGATCACTAATAGTAAGCCAGACAAAGAGGGGTCCACCTACTCTAGCAGCCTGGGGGGTGATGGTGAGGTATATGGGTTGTAGAAAGGGAACTAGAATGGGGGGAGGACATAGTTGGTGATGGGTATTCCCCTGATTCAATGTTAATATGTACCTAAAAACTACTGTGAAAGATATATAAGCCATTATGGAAAAAATGTGTTTTTAATCAGAAAAAAAAAATTGTATTGCAATGGTATCAGGAATTAATAAAAATAACCACAGAAAGAAAAAAAAAAGAAAATTTAAAAATAAAAAAAATAAAAATGTCCCATAAAGTTTGAGTATGTTTTTGGATACAATTTTAGAGCTAAAGTAGTTGTACCTATTATATAAATAAAGGTGAATTATTTTCCTAAAAAAAAAAAAAATGAAAGAAAGATGTAAAAGTTGCCTACTTAGGGTTTCCCAAAGATTTATTGTATTAATTTCCCCATGCTTTGATGAATTAGGTAAAAGAAAATATTCACTAGTAATGTAGTCTCATTCAGAATTAGTTTCAGTTTGAAGATGCAAAAACATGAAAGTAGAATTATAAATGTGAAAGTTTAACATTTCTGGTAATGTTTTATTGTTTATCCTTTGCATTTGATAGTCACTGTAAAATAATTTTGACAACCTATGTGAGGGAGGCTCTTGTTCTATCTGTTCATAGAAATATACAACTTAATTAGTAACTTGATAAATGGAGAAATATATGCTTCTTCTATGAATTTTAGTAGCGTCATTGTTGGAATCAGATTATGATGTAGGTATGGGGTTGTTTAATACATTGAAGTAGGTATGGGGGTGTTTAATACATTGAAATAAATGATAATATTTTATTAGCTTGCTAATGAACTAGCCTCAAATCTATTTTTGTTCCGATTTTATATCTCTTTCCTAATAACCTTCCAGATTCTCTTGGATGCTCTTATGTTTTCTATCTTTGTTGCAAAATTAAGACTGTTTTTCAGCTTTCAAAACACATCTATTGAGTTTTTTTGTTTATTGTTGGGCTACACCTGACAGTACTCAGGGGTTACTCCTGGCTCTATGTTCAGAAATTGTTCCTGGCAGGCTAGGGGGACCCTATTAAATGCTGGGGATTATACCAGTATCAGCCAGGGAAAAAGGCAAATGCCCTATCGCTGTGCTATCACTCCGGTTCCATCTACTAAGATTTTTACTGGAATTCCTGGAAGCTTGAGATCAAATAGAAGATTATTGAATTCTTACTGTACTCTTTCATATTATTTGTCTTTGAATTTTTTTCTCATCAATGATATAGTTTCCAGTATGATGGTTAGTATTTTCTATACCTGTTTTTGTGTACTATTCTATATGTTTGATGTTATTCTGAATTGTAATTAGACAATAATTGTCTGCTTTAATGTATTTGGAAATACAATAAAATGCTCATCTGTTGACCTTATAAAAAAGTTGTGAGCATATTTTTTTTCTTTCTTTTGCATAGCTGCAGCAAAATATGGGGAAAATAGAAAGGAAAAACCTTTGGCTTAAAAACAGGGAAGCCTTACTCATGAAGCATCTTCTAATTTTATGCTCTGATCTCTGGAACTCTTCTGTCTTGAGTCTAGGTTGGGATTGTAAACTTAATTTGTACCATTATCTGTGCCTGTTATAAAGCCCAAATCTTTGTTGTATTATTTAGTTTCCTGTCTCAGCTGTCAGCAATGGGTGAGCTTCACTGGGGGTGAACTTCACTGGGGTTTCCTCTGTTCATATATGCACTTTGCTTTGGGAAATTTTTATTACTGTTGGTTTTTAGGGATGTGGGCACTTGAAATCACTCATAGACACAGACAGAGCTTAACTAGGACCTCTGTAGACCAACCTTGTACCTCAAAAAGTGTTGTTTCTACAGGTCTCATTCTCGATAGCCACTCGCTGGGTCTGCCATGCACATGCTTCAAGTTGTTCGCCTCTTGTACAGCTGCCCTTTGACACTGAGGACAAGATACATCTGTGGCTCATGCTCTCAGAAGCTGCAAGACAGCTCTGCACTGAGCACAAGAGCCACGTACTGCCACTCTATGATGACCTGGCCTCGTAGCTTTGATTAAAGAGGTGTAGGTGAGCTTCGTCTCCTGAAGCATACAAACTCCTGTCCACTAATGTTCTCTGAATTAAAAAATGTTCTAAAGAGCAGGCTACCTCACTCATTCTATGGAAGTCATTAAAGAGCATTTGTTTATTTTTTTGGGGCCACACCCAGTGACGCTCAGGGGTTACTCCTTGCTATGCACTCAGAAATCGCTCCTGGCTTGGGGGACCATATGGGACACCAAGGGATTGAACTGCTGTCTGTGCTAGGCTAGCGCCAGCAAGGCAGAGCCTTACTGCTCCTTTCTACCGCTCTAGCCCCTAACATTTTCAATGTAAATTGTTGCTGCATTTTAAATTCTCATGATACAACATTGAGGGAAGAGAGGGATAGACAGAGAATAATCTCATTCATTTGTGGGGTATAAGAAAAAATAAAAGATAGTATGGTAATATTATCCAGAGGCAAAAGAGATGAGGCCCAGGAGGACCAGTCCATTGCTTGTGATGCAGTGGGTGAAGACTGCAATTGTGCAGACTCAACCAGTACTAATCTATATAAGAAACGGAGTTCATAGTGGAAATGCTTAGGATGTTAAATAAGCTTAAAGAAAGCATATAATAAACTGCCATTATAACACAGAATAACTTGAGAGCTGAAATGAGAAACATACAAATATACAAAATACAAACTTGCAACTGAAAAATTTGGTAAGCAAAATGAAATATTTAACAGATGTTTAGAATATTATGAGTGAACTCAAAGGTGAAGTGTAAAAAACTACCAGACAACAGAACATAGAAAAAAAACTCAAAATAAATGAAATGAAGATGAAAAGGGTACTCAAAATAAAGGAATAGATGACAATAGAACTTTGGGATAAATACAACAGGAAATAATATAAGAATCATTGTGGTCCACATCACAAAGAATGAGAACAAACAGTGTTGGCGGGGATGTGGAGAGAAAGGAACTCCTATCCACTGCTGGTGGGAATGCCGTCTAGTTCAACCTTTACAGAAAGCAATATGGAGATTCCTCCAAAAACTGGAAATCAAGCTCCCATACGATCCAGCTATACCACTCCTAGGAATATACCCTAGGAATACAAAAATACAATACAAAAATCCCTTCCTTACACTTATATTCATTGCAGCACTATTTACCATAGCAAGACTCTGGAAACAACCAAGATGCCCTTCAACAGATGAATGGCTAAAGAAACCGTGGTACATATACACAATGGAATATTATGCAGCTGTCAGGAGAAATTAAGTCATGAAATTTTCCTATACATGGATGTACATGGAATCTATTATGCTGAGTGAAATAAGTCAGAGAGAGAGAGAAAAGCACAGAATGGTCTCACTCATCTATGGGTTTTAAGAAAAATGAAAGACATTCTTGCAATAATAATTTTCAGACAGAAAAGAGAGATTGGGCTGGAAGTTCCAGCTCACCTCATGAAGCTCACCACAAACAGGGATGAGTTTAGTTAGAGAAATAACTACATTGTGAACTATCCTAATAATGAGGACATATGAGCGTTATAGAAAGACTGTCTAGAGGGGCCCGGAGAGATAGCACAGCGGCGTTTGCCTTGCAAGCACCCGATCCAGGACCAAAGGTGGTTGGTTCGAATCCCGGTGTCCCATTTGGTCCCCCGTGCCTGCCAGGAGCTATTTCTGAGCAGACAGCCAGGAGTAACCCCTGAGCAATGCCGGATGTGGCCCAAAAACAAACCAAAAACAACAACAACAACAACAACAAAAACAAAACGAAAAAAAGAAAGCCTGTCTAGAGTACAGGCGGGGGTTGGGTGGGGAGGAGGAAGATTTGGGGCACTGGTGATGGGTGGTGCTCTTTACATGATTGAAACCCAAACACAATCATGTATGTAATCAAGGTGTTTATATAAAATATATATACATATATATACATATACATATATATACATATATATACATATACATATATATATACATATATATACATATATATACATATATATACATATATATATACATATATATATATATACATATATATATATAAAGAATCATTGTGGTCCCAAAGAGCAAGGAAAAAAATCCCTATGAAGAAGCAAAAGTCAAAGACATTATTGCTGAGAAGTTCCCAGATCTGAAGCGGGTATGCACCCACATCCTGGACACCCAAAGTGTACCAGCAAAAAGAGACCCAAATAGGAGAGAAAAAGGACAATGAAGGGAAATTCTAGCTACAGAATTCAGGATCCTTAGCTAGAAATAGAATACCGAAATACTGAAATAGAATACTGAAAGCAGCAAGATAAAGAAAGATAAATATATATAAAGCAGTATTCTTAAGATTTACAGCAAATATATCACACAAATGACCCTTCAGACCTGAAGGCAGTGGTGGTTATAGTGAAAAACTTAATGAAATGAAAATATTTTACTCAGCAAGAATCTTATTGAGTTTGAAGGAACAATACACAACTATACAGATAAATAGCAGCTCAGGCACTTTACAGACTCAATGGGAAAAACTGAAGGGGGCTACATTAATGCAAAATAAACCCCACAAACACAACAAAGTTTTACAAAATAAGGGCAAAACCCATGACAATCATTTTTCAATGCCAGTAGACTATATGCACCAATTAAGAGACCCCAGAGTGGTAAAATAGTTCAGAATATTGAATCCAATATTCTGCTACCTGCAAGAAGTAACTTGAATAGCTAGAGAAAATTCACAATCAAAGGCTGGAAAAGCATTCTTCAAGCAAACATCTCCTTTAAAGAATGCTGGAAGGGCCACAATAATATCAGAAGACATAGAATGTAGCCTTCAAAATGTTACAAGAGAGCTTCATTTATTAATAATAAAATGATATGTATTTTAGGAAAAAATTACACACCAAGACTTTATACATCCAATGATGGACCAGAAAAATACATTTAAAAAATCTTTAAGCACCATGATTACAAACATGGTTATAGTTGGGTTTCAGTCATAAACATAACACACCTCTTCACCAGTGCAACATTCCCATTACCAACTCCCCTTATTTCCCACCTGCCCCACCCATACCTGTATTCAAGACAGGCAAACTACTTTTCTCACTCATTAGCATGTCATGATATTTGTTAGTGTATTTGTTTCTCTAACTGCATTCACCATCTTTGTGGTGAGCTTCATATCATGAACCAGTCCTTCCAGGCCTCATCTGTATTCTCAGGGCATTATTACAGTAATGTCTTAATTTTTCTTAAAACCCATAAATGAGTAAGTCTATTCTATGTCTAAATCTCTCCCCTTACTTATTTCACTCAGCATAATAGTTTCCATATGAATTCATGTATAGGAAAATTTCATGACTTCATCTTTCCTGATAGCTCCATAATATTCCATTGTGTATATGTACCACAGTTTCTTTTTCCGTTCATCTATTGAAAGGCATCTTGGTTGTTTCCAGATTCAGGATATTGTAAATGAATACAATGAATATAGGTGTGAGGAAGGCATTTTTATATTGTATTTTTTGTTCCTAGGGTATAAGCCTAGGAGTATATGTCTCGGATCATGTGGAAATTAATTTTCAGTCTGTTGAGGAATCTCCATATTGTTTTCCATAAAGGCTGGACTAGATGGCATTCCCACCAGCAATGAATGAGAGTTCCTTTCTCCTCACATCCCCAACAACACTGATTGTTCTTGTTCTCTGTAATGTGTGCCAGTCTCTGTAGTGTGAGATGATACCTTATTGTTGTGTTTAGTGATGATTAGTGATGTGGAACATTTTTTCATGTGCTTTTTGGCCATTTGTATTTCTTCTTTGAGGAATTTTGTGTTAATTTATTCTCCCCATTTTTTTTTGATGGGGTTAGTTTTTATTTCTTGTTTAGTTCTGTCAGTAGCTTGTATATTTTAGATATTAGTCCCTGATCTGATGGATATTGGGTTGGGTGAATAGTTTTTCCCATTCTGTGGGTGATTTTTGTATTGTAGTCACAATTTCTTTTGAGGTACAGAAGCTTAATATAGTCTCAGCTTAATATCAGCTTAATATAATATAATATAATAAAATATATAATATAATATATTATATGTAATAAAATAATATAATATCAGCTTAATATAGTCTCAGCTGTTTATCTCTGCTTTCATTGTTTTTGGAGAGTGATGTTTCCTTCTTGAAAATGCATTAATTCTCAATGTCATGGAATGTTTTACCTATGTGTTGTTCTATATACCTTATGGTTTCAGGCCTGATATCAAGGTCTTTAATCTATTTAGATTTGACCTTTGTGTATGTTATTAGATGGAGGACTGAGTTTGTCTTTTTGCATGTGGCTGACCATTGTCCCAAAACCACATGTTGAAGAGGCTTTCTTTGTTCCATTTTGCATTTCTTGCTCGTGTATCAAATGTTAATTGATTGTATGTTGGGAAATTTCTCTGAATACTTATGTCTATTCCTCTGATCTGAGGGTCTGTCTTTATTCCAATACCATGCTATTTAAGTAACTTTTGCTTTGTAATACAATTTAAAATTGGGGAAATTGAGGCCTCCCATATTGCTTTTCCCAAGGGTCGCTTTAGCTATTTGTGGGTATTTATTGTTCCAAATGAATTTCAGGATTGTTTGATCCACTTCTTTGAAGAATGTCATGTATATCTTTAGAGGTATTGCATTAAATCTGTACAATCTGTACAATCCAGGAGAAGAGTATGTGTCTCCATTTCCTTGTGTCCTCTATTATTTCTTGAAGTAAGCCTTTATAGTTTTCTTTGTATAGGTCCTTCACCTCTTTAGTTAACTTGACTCAAAGATATTTGAATTAGTATGGCACTAATGTGAATGGGATTGTTTTTGTTTGTTTGTTTGTTTATTTTTTGGTTTTTGGGTCACACCTGGCAGTGCTCAGGGGTTACTCCTGGCTCTACGCTCAAAAATTGCCCCTGGCAGGCACGGGAGCTATATGGGATGCCAGGATTCGAACCACTGTCCCTCTGCATGCAAAGCTAATGCTCTATCTCCATGCTATCTCTCCGGCCCCAGGATTGTTTTTTTTTAATGTCCATTTCTTCCCTATCATTAGTAGTGTATAAGAAGACCATTGACTTTTCTGTATTAATTTTGTACCCTGTCACTTTGATATATAAAATGTGATATATATAATAAAATATATAAAATAAAATTTATACATAAAATATATTTATGTATAAAAATATATATTGTTTCTAGAAGCTTTATGTCAGAGTCTAGGGTTTTCTAAATACAGTATCATGTCATCTGCAAACAGTAAGAGCTTGACTTCTTCCTTTTCTACCTGTATGCTTTAGGATCTTTTCCTTGCATAATCGCTAGTACTTCCAGTACTATGTTTAAAAGAAGTGGTCAGAGATGGCAGCCTTGTCTTGTACCAGATTTTAGAGGAAGAGGTTTTAGTTTATTTCCATAGAGAATGTTTGCAACTTGTTTGAGGTAGATGGCCTATATTGAGAAAAGTTTCTTCTATTCCCACTTGATGAGAGTGTTTTTAAGAATAGGCTTTGGACCTTATTAAACACTTTCAATTCATCTATTGATATGATCATATGATTTTTATTTTTATTTTTTGATACAGTATATTATGTTGATTGATTTATGAATGTTAAACCATCCTTGCATTTCTGGGATGAAATGTTCTTGTTCTTGGTGAATGATATTCTTGATGAGGCATTGGATCCTATTTGCCAGGGTTTTGTTGAGGATCTTTTCATCTGTGTTCATCAGGGATATTGGTCTGTAATTTTTTTTTGGCAGCATCTCTGCCCTGGTTTTGGTATCAAGGTGATGTTAGCTTCAGAAACACTATTTGGGAGTGTTCCTTGTTTCTTCAATTTTCTGATAGTGTCTGAAAAGGATTGGTTCCTCTTGAAACATTTGAAGGAATTTGTTAGTGAACCCATTTTGGCCTGGGCTTTTGTTTTGAGGATGACTTTTAATTACCATTTAATTTCATCAATAGTGTTCAGGCTGTTTAGTTATGCTACATCATTCTTATTCAACCATGGAAGGTTATAGAAGTCCAAGAATTTATTTATTTTTATCAGGTTCTCATGTTTCTTGGCATTAAATTTTTCAAAGTAGTATCTGATTATCCTATGAATCTCTGCAATATCTGTAGTGATCTTCCCCTTTTCATTTCTAACATGGTTAATCAGGTCTCTCACTCTTTTTCTTTATGAGTTTTGCCAGTGGCTTATCAATCTCATTTATTTTTTCAAAGAACCATCTTTTGCTTTCTTTGATCTTTTAGATTGTTTTTAAATTCCACTTCATTGATTCCTGCTTTAAGTTTTGTTATTTCCTCCTGCCTACTTATTTTTGGTTCCTTTTGTTGATCATTTTCTTATTTTATAAGCTGTGTCATTAAGCTATTCATGTAGGCCCCTTCTTCCTTCCTGTTGTGTATTTGCAATTCTATACATTTTCCTCTCAGTACCACTTTTTCTGTGTCCCATAAATTCTGTTAATTTGTGTCTTTATTGGCATTTGTTTCTAGGAATGTTTTGATGCCCTCTTTGATTTCATCTCTTATGCACTGGTTGTTCAGTAGTAAGCTGTTTAATTTCCATGTGTTAAGGGTTTTTTTTTTTCCTGTGTTTCTTTGTAGTTCATGTCTAATTTCAGTGCCTTGTGATCAGCAAAGGTAGTCTGTATGATTTATATTCTCTTTATTTTATGGAGGTATATGTTTTATGGGCCAGCATTTGGTTTATCTGGAGAACTCCCATGTGAATTGGAATAGAATGTGCATCCAGATTTCTAGTATGGAGATGCCCTATATACATCTACTAGTACACTTTCTTCCCTTTCTCTTTTCAAATGTAGTTTTTTTTTGGGTGAGAGTTCAGTCTGGTTGACCTATGGGTCAACTTGGGTGTCAAGGCAATGTTGAGATCTCCCACAATTATTGTGTTGCCATTGATACCTTCTTTCAGAGTTTGCAACAATTGTATTAAATATTTCGCTGGTCCCTCATTGGGTGCAATATGTTTAGGAAGGTGATTTCTTCCTGTTGTACATATTCTTGATTAGTACACATGTCCATCTTTGTCCCTTTCAACTTTTCTGAGTCTAAAGTTTGTGTCATCTGATATTAATATGGCCAAAGGGACAGGAGGACTGTTCCATGATAGGGAGCTTGTCACAAAGAGTCGGTGAGCACAGTTAGGGTAGAAAATAGATTACTGTGACATTGATAATAGGAAGGTTGTTTATACACAAGAACTGGGTCTTGCAAGGGCATAAATTATCGATATATATGATACTCTTTCAAAAGCGATAATACTAGCCACAGTATCTAAAAGCAAAGGAGGAAGGAGAGAGAGAGAGAGAATATGAGAATATGTTTCTCATAGAGTCAGGCAGAGGGGATGGCAGTAGGAGAAGTAGAAGAGTGGGAAAGAAAATTAGTACAGTGGTGGTGGGAAATGTGAATTGGTGAGGTTGTGTACATTGTATGACTGTGACTCAGTAATGAACAACTTTGTTATCAATAAAATGCGATTTTAAAACAATGAAACAAAACAAAACAAAAAAGGATGCTTGGTAATCCACATGGAAGAGGAAAGTAGGACTGATAGTTCAATTTTTAAATTCCAGGAGAAGGAATGAAATCAGCCATGTCAATTCTAGAGTAGGCTATTGCCAAATGATTGATCCTTGAATAATTGGTTTATATCCATAGAATGCTTCAAAGGTGATGTTGAAGTTGTGTGGCTATTTGAAATGGGGATGCAGTAAGTAACAATACAAGTCAGATTGTTCTGGCCTGGCCTCCACTATGGCAACCACAATTTTTAAGCTCCTCTCTCCAGTGTTTAACACTGGAGTTAAAATACTCTCCAACAATTTTTCCCAATGCAACTTGGATTACAGAATATGTCATGTTTTCTTGGTTGTCATTTGTTTTGAGCCACACCCACAAATGCTCAGGACTTACTTCTGGCTTCTGTGCTCACACCTGATATTACTTGGAGGACCCTATGTCACACCAGGGATCTAACCAGTATTGGCTGATTGTTAGGCAGTTCCCTTCACTGTACCTCAGACATTTATTTCTCAGAGTCTATATAGGAAATTGTGCTTCATAAGGATAGAGACTTTGGGTGTTTTAGGCATTACTGAGCTTCTGATTTTGGTATTTTGTGGCCAGAACAGTGTTACCAAGTGAAAGTAAATTGATATTGAGTGGATGACCAAGTGGGTAATAAATTCATACCTTTACTGATCCTTAAGACCAAATTTAAGTGGGGGCCTGAGTGGTACCATAGTGGTAGAGCTTTTCCCTTGCACTCGGCTGACCCAGGAAAGATGCAGGTTCAATCCTTAGCATCCCATATATTCCCTGAAGCCAGGAGCGATTTCTGAGTGTAGAGCCAGGAGTAACTCCTGAGTGCTGCCAGTGTGGCCCCAAAAACAAAAAACAAAAGAAAACAAAAACAAAAAAAGACCAAGTTTAATTGATGAGAAATGTCCTTTTAATGTGTATCTGTCAGTAATTAAAATGTATCATAAATGTATATATTTTTTTTTCATGACAGAGCTGTCTTCATTTTGTCAGTCACATTTCAAATGAAAATCTAGACTAAATTTTTCTTGGTGTATATTTTCCTTGGTCTATTTTCAAATAGACTTGCCCTTGTAGTCATAATTACACAATTAGAGTGGGTATATTATTAATTATTTTAATATGTGAAGCCTCATGTATTACTGAATTCAATAAGCTAATTAACCTTGTATTCTGAGAAAATAGCTTCCTAATTACATTTGTGTGGTTCAAAATACCCTTCAAACAAAAAGGAGAATCTAAAATTTATAATCCTTTTGCTTCCATCCTTTTCTTGTTTTTGTTTTTTTTTTCTCTCTGCCTATCTTTATCCCTTTCTTTCTCTTTCACAATAAATAGAGGATTCTGTACCTTTCACATTAAGGATTTAAGTTAGTAATTAATTACCTGGCATTTATTCAAAGGAGTTTAAAAACTGCTTTCCACACAAAAATCTGTACTTGAAGTGCCTGCTTCACTCAATAGTGCCCAAACATGAGAGTAATGATGATGCCCTTCAGTAGGTAAATGGGTAAATTCTGCTTCATACAGACGTATAACTATTATTCAACACTGAAAAGAAATGTGTTGTTATGGAATGAAAACACAAGGAGGGACAATGAATGCATATTTTTGGAAAATTCCAATCTGAAAAGATGCCATGTGTTTGAAACCCACTCTAAGACGTTAAGGGAAAGCCAGAACTATATACGTAGTAAAGGGATTAGTGCCTTCAGCTGAAGGGTGGATTTGTTTGGAGAAAGTTCTCAGAATTGCTGTTAAGATTGTTTGGGGGGGAGTTTTGTAGTTTTTATATTAAACTATAATTCTCTCTTAAAGCCGAAATTTCAAAATACTCAGCAACAGGTGGGTGGGCGTTTACATTTTGAGTCCAAATAATGGAGCTAACATTCTCATTTATAACTCTTGGCTCTTTCCATTTACCCAGAAAATAGATCAGAGTATATCGAGCCAGTGAACCTTCCACTTTTTTAATAAAATATTTTATCACAGAAACCTGAAATAGCAAGAAAACTCGCCCATTTGGTGGCTTGTAAGTGAGAACTGGGTTGACCTATAGAAAGTAGCAACTGTTTGGATAATCATTTTCCAAATACTGTTGATGTTATTCCTCAAATCCGGATTTGAGCTAAGCTGTCCTTGATATGTCCTTGACCCTATATTGGATTCATTTTGAATTGAAATATAAATCCACAAAATATTCCGTTATATTGAGTGTTAAATGTACAGGAAATGAAATCACAGATGCATGCAGATATAATTTTAGTCCCCATAAGAGTGAGCAACTTTGTAAGCAAATACTAATTACTTTTGTGATGGAGAGGACAAGAAAAATCTATATCAATTTAGATTATGTTCTGCATTATATCTCATCATGAATAATCTCTTACTCATTTATTAAATTATAAGTACATTTTTATAAATCTGTTTGACATTTAGATATTATATAAAACACAATAAATGCCAGGGAAAATTGAATTAAGAAAGCTTGTAATATGCTTTACTACTAGTTAAAAAATTTTGAGGCTCTAAATGGTTCTCTGCTCTATATCAAGAATAAATCAGAGCCAAGACCAGATTTTTTTTTTCCATTTTCATGCTGGAGGGCTTGACCTTTTTGTTGATAGCTGGTTTTTAACAGCTTCACCTTATGTTTTATTCCTTTTGATTTGTAAGAAATTTGATTATCAGCCTTGAGCAGAAATCATAATCATGTAAAAAGAGACAAGTCATTTAGAAAATCATCCATAGTCATTTCAAGAGCTGTGTGAAGTCTAAGTTTGTCCGATTTAGATGCACAGTCTAATATTCTTATCAGAGTTTCACTGGAATTCATTTTTGGCTTCTACCACGTTTTTTATTGGAGGTCTGTCTCACACCAGCGCACTTATGATTCAAATGCACTGGGCCTGTCCTTAAAATAAAATAAAATAAAATAAAATAAAATAAAATAAAAGCAAATCTGATACTGACTAAACTTAAAATTCACTTCCATTTCGAAGAAATCAGATTTGGTAAAATCTTAGTACTCTCCAAGAACATAAAACTCTAATCTAACTTGATAAGAATAAGATAGATATAGCCATTAGTTATTAACCTATTCATATTTATTTTATTCTCTGTAACTTGAAATTAGCCTCATTTCCATTTTATTTTTCTTCTTTTAAAGAAATGTTATCAAATAAACAGGGTGAAGGTAAGTACTTTTAATTTCACTGTGAAAATTTGACTCTTCTATACTGTGTTTCTTTTCTCTCTCATATATCATTTGGTTCTGTAATTTAAAACTAATCAAAACATATTGGGTAAAGCTTAGTACAAGTTAATACAAGTTAAAGTGCATATGATCTACAGTCATGTCTATGCTTTTAAAGAAATGCAGTCACATTTTTTTCCATATAAATTTTCCTGACTGGAATTCCAAGAGCCAGATCTTTATTATTATTATCATCTACTTTCACCCAGATCTCCTTTGATTGCCTCCCCACCCTTAGCCCTCTGTTGACAGGAGCAGAATTATGAACTACTAGAATAGCTTATTTTTAAGCTTATGAATCACTGGGTTTTATTTCTACATATCACTTATAATACATAAAAACAAACATTGTTTATCATGTTGATGAATACATGCATGAATGGAATTTTCAGCTAATTCATCAAATTCTCGACCTGTGAGTTGCATGTCATGACCACCATCTGCTCCCCAGGATCATTAAGAAGATATTTTCTTAGCTTTTATATCAACCTCTGTTGTGTGAAACCATCCTCTAAGCACTTTCCCCAGATCACCATAACTCAGTGTTCAATTCTATAAAGTATACATACATTCCCATCTCTAATTTCCAACATGTACAGAAACTTGAAAAGTTATGTAGCTTTCCCACCATTTCAAAGTTCCTCTACAGCAGATAGCTGACAGAGGAGTAAAAATCTTTATTGGGCTATAATTTGCATTCCACACCATTCACCTATTGGAAGCATGCAATTAATGGTTTGAATGTATTGGCAGAGAGCGATCATTTAAGTATCTCATTACAATCAGCCTATTTTCTGGCATTTTTACAATATCCTTTGCTTATTCAAACCTTCCCCCTTTTTCATTAATTTAGCATCCAGTCCATGCTTTTTCTGTTTTCGTATATTTGCAATTTTAGACAATTTAAATAAATGAAATTAGAAAATATACATCTTTATGTTGGATTTTTAAATTTTTTCTTAATTCAAGCTTTACCTATATTGTGGCAAATATCAATTTTTTTGTTTGTTTGTTTTGGGGCCACACCTGACAGTAATTGGGGTTTTTTAGGGCCATATAATAGTGAGGATCAAATCTTGGCCCATTCATGCATGAAATGTGCTCCATCCTCTTGCATTGTTTCTCCAGCCCTTGAACTATCTTTCAGCTTTTTGGATGATCTTTCCAGCCCCTTGTGCTGTCTTTCCAGAACCATACAGTTTTTAATTTTTCTTCATTACAAATTACCCTGTGTTCTGTATAGGATACAATTTATTTGGACATTTTATAGTTGATCGGTTTTCTAGGCAACTCTCAATTGTAGGCACGACTACAGGCAGGATTGATCCATGATACCAAAGGCCTTTGGAACTGACAGTTGGCCTTATGCAATCCCTTTGAGCAACTCACAAGGGACAGATCTAAACTGAAGTTTCTGGCTCCTCTTCTCCTGGATCTTCCAGGATGTCCTGAGTCAAGGAGAACTATACTTCCTTTCCCTCTACCTCTCCATTCCTCCAGCCAGATCCTCTAGTTATATCACAATGCCAGAATTTAAATTAAAAAAAAATAAAGGAACTTATTCTCAGTGAGATTGACAGAAGACTGATAATACTTATGAGAAGTATATTTTCTATCACCATAGAATATCACTTTTGATTATTTTAAAATAAGTTTGATTATGATAACTTTAGTCAGGTGTACTAAGATTTCTATAAATCAGTGCTTCTCGATTATTTTCTGTCGAGCCCCCCTAGGAAAAAGAAAACATTTTTGCCCCCCTCCCGCACGACTGTAAATAGTATCTTTATTAAAAAAAACTTTAACCTGCAAAACAAAAATATATAAAATAATTTGAGCTGATTTTTTTTAATCAGAGGATCACCTCTGGATTAATGGCTACAATGAGCACGTTTTGCAATGCATTGCTTTTTGAAGCAGGGTTTGAAGCAAGACACAGCAACTCTTAGCTCCAGAGACATACAGAGGCATAAACATGGGTTTAGCTTGTTATGACAGTGTTTGCAGAGGTCAAACGCAATCCCCTTTACAGAGCCTCAGGGGGTGCGCGCCCCACTACTTGAGAAGCACTGCTATAAATCTACATTACCTGTTAATAAGGAGATACACAATGATACTTAGTTATATGCCTTTTGATTGGATGTTGAAAACAGTTTGGAAGAGGTCTCATTTGTTGACATTAGCTGTTTCATACATTGTATTGCAAAGCTGGGAGTTATGATATAATGTGGAACATGTCTTTAATATTCACATTGATCATTTGTTTCATCATTTACATCTAATCCGATTAGGCTTATATAACAATTATGTAGGTTAATGATACTCTATTTTCTCTGTTATTAATGTGAGTTAGTGTTTATAAAGGGAGAAGTTAATTATGTATTATAAATATCAATTTGGGAATATTAGATTGTTAATATACCATTTATGTTCCATGAAACATGTTTAAAAGAAGATTTCATTAGTACTTTTTGAGTTTTACATGATCCTTGACATTGATTATGATTAAAGATGGACCAAGGGAAGAAAAAGGGTATTATATCACATATGAGCAAGACATTTAACATCTTCTCGCTTGAATTCACAATGTAATTTAGATGAAACACTATTGGGCTTGGTAATTAGAGACGTAATGAAAGCAGCTCTTTGTGTCTTTTTTTTCATCTTGTGTCTTCTGACCCCATACCTCTGTGTCAGATGATTTTGCACATTCCTCCACCTTTATTTCATAGAAGCAAGTTTAGAGAACGGCTTTCTTAGTTGGACTGTGTGATTCATGACTTAAGACAATAGTGATAGTGTGTGATTATTTAGATTATACTTGTGGGATAAAAATCAAGTAGATTATTTTATTAATCATTGTTTAGTCAGTGAGGAAATGTAGTATTTATTTGTGACTTCTTGAGCAGTCATTAAAGATATCACTTTTGTTCTAGAACGATGAGAAAACAGACACAGGGACAGAGGCATTTTGAACCTCATAGCTTGGTAGCATCATTTTTAAGGCCATTTCCCTGGCTTTTCTCTGGTTCAGGGGTCTCTAACTCACGGCCCGTGGGCCGTTTGCGGCCCTCTGTACAACATTTTGTGGCCCTGCCCTAGAGGAATCTTTTTTTGTTTTGTTTTGTTTTAGTTGTTCAAGACTTACTACTGACTTTGCACTCAAGGATCACCCCGACTTTGCCTCCTGCGGCCCCCAGGTAAATTGAGTTTGAGACCCCTGCGTAGATGAATATTCAGAACATTCATTTTTGTATTCAAAACAGCCTATGGTTTTATAATTTTGACATGGAAGTAGCTATATGAATAGGACAGAAATATATGCCATTGTTATTAGCTTTGTGAATTCTGGCTCTACTTCGATTTTAGAAACTAGTAACTTGAATGGCCCTGTATATGGGGTTGTGTGCTTTGTCTCCCCAAAGGACAGACATCTGTACTCCAAATGGGAGCAAAGAGGATATTTTTCCTCAATATATTTGAGTCTAGAAAGTTCATAAAATTCTGTTTTCTGGGGATAATGGGTCGGGAGGTATTGAGTACATGATACAATAGGACTTTGGTCATAAATCTTACATATAATACTCCAGATGTTAGAAATGAATTTTCTGAGGAGGCAGATGGAATCTGGAGGGGAACTTCAGATATATTTTAGGGACTCTGGACCTAGAGGTAGGTTTGGAATTGGAACATCTATTATTTACTGAATTATATATCATGGTTTCTAAATTTTAAGGCAAAACAAAATCTGTTTTCTCTTTGATTGATTGTTTTATTAACGTGATTATTTTCTTTAATATTTGCATTAACTTAATGATGAATTTCTGAGTACTGAACATTACCAGTTAGCAGATTTAACTTTTTTTCCTTCGCCCAGATTTAACTTTTTAGTCTCTTGTATCAACATCATAGTGTCTTTGTCTTGAATTACTCTTATATAGTCCTTCAATTTTTATGTAAACTCTATAAACAGTTTGCTCACAATTTCTATAACATTTTGGAGAAATCTTTCCTAATTTAAATATTACTTATATACCATTCACATGACATTTATAAAAACTCATTAGTTTTTAGAACTTTTACAAGGTTGTGCAGTTGTCACCATTTTCCAAGTCCAGGGTGTTTTCAAAACTAAAAGCAACCCTTAGTCCATTAATTCCACAGTTTCTTCTCCCTCAGGCCCTGGATAAGACTCATCTATACTCACCCTGCATGGATTTGCCTATTCTGAATATTTTACATAAATAGAATAATTTTATAGTTTCACTCTATTCAATTCATCTTCTTTGTTACATCAAGAATCATCACCATGTCTTTCTTTATGTTGCAAGCACCACGCCATTATGTACACAGTCAACATTTGTTTATTCATCATCTGATAGAATTTTCCCCCTGATTTTGGACTGAGTTGCGCTTCAAAGAACAATCTAATTTTTGTGGGGACATTTGTTTTTATTTTTTCTAAGTCTATACCTACAGTTAGAATTACTATGTCAGAAGGTAGTGCTAATGATCTTTTTGAAGAATAGTCAATGATACTGTTTACCAAATTAGCTTACCATTTACAGTCCCATCTGCAACAGAGGAGTGAAAACTCTTATTTCTTCACATCTCTGCCAGCACTTATTATTGCCTTTTTATAGCCATTCTAGTGAATATCAAGTAAAATCTCATTCTAGCTTTGATTTGCATTTCCCTAATTGTAGTGATTTCAGCATCTCTTCATATTGCCTGTTGGCCATTTATATGAGTTCTATGGAGAAATGTCTATTTTCATCTTTCACCAAGTTTTTAAAAGCAAGGTGTTTTTTGTACTTTTTTTTATTGATGACTTGTTAAGTGGTCTGGATATATATTAAATGTGAGCTATTATTCTTTTAAAGATTGTTTTGATTATTCATAATCTCTCACATTTCCATAGAATTTTAGGACTAGCTAGTTAATTTCTGCAATAAAGCCAGCTGGAATTTTCATGGAAATTTGCATAGAATCTGTCAATACATTTTGGAGTATTGTTGCCTTCATAACATTTAGTCTTCTAGTTCATGAATTTGTGGTGTCTGTCCATTTAGTTTGATCTTCAGTTTATTTTAAATGGTATTTGTAGTTCTCAGCCTCAGATCTATTACTTTTTAATTCAGATTATGACTAAGCATTGTGTTATTTTAATGCTGGCTAAATTGGGTTATTTCATTTTCAGTTTGTGCATTGCTAGTTATAGAATTACAGTATATTTTTTGTATTGACTATGTTATGCTGTAATTTTTCTGATGTTGTTTATTAGATCTGACAGTTTATGTGTTTCCCAGGAGCTTTCCATGTAGAATACCATGCCATCTGCAAGCTCAGAGAACTGCTGATTTTTTTCTGTGATGTGTTTCATTTCTTTGCCTGATTTCCATGCCAGAACCTTCATTCCCAAGCTCAGTAGAATTCACGAGTGAATATTCTTATATTTTTCTTACCTTTTAATGAGTCTTTTCCTCACTGCTAAGTATGAGGTCAGATGTGTAGTTTCTATAGATGATCTTTATGAAGTTGAGGAACTTCTCTACTGTCTTATTCATAGAATATTTATTTATTGTGTTTGTTTTGGGGCCACACCTGGAAATACTCGGGGGTCACTCCTGACCTTGCACTCAGGAATCATTCTTGATAGGCTTGAGAGATCCAATGGGGTACTGGGTTTTTTTGTGTAACATTGATGTCTTAAAATAGGATGGAAAATACTCCCTTTTTTTTTTTTTTGTATTTTTGTTTGTTTTGGGGTCAAACCAGGTGGTGTTCAAGCCTTACTCATTTCTCTGCACTCAGGACTTATTCTGGGAAGGCCTCAAGAGACCATATAGATTGCCATGGATGGAAAATGGGTTTGCTACAAGCAGGACAAATATCCTACCATTGTACTGTCACTCAGACCTAGACCTCAATACTTACTGTATTTTTCGAGAGAATTCAATGAAAAATTTGTGTCCTCACCAGTAAGCCTGTGGTTTTAAATTGGTTTTATATTTATCTCTGTGGTTATTGACTTTATTACTCATTTAGTTGATTAACTTTTTATAGCATTCAAAGATCCTTTTCTTCTTAAGAGATTGCCTAATTTGATAATAAATGCTACCAAGAATATAAAAAGAGGATACTTTTCATTACAATCATTTCTTAAAATGATCTAAATTTTCTTAAAATCACCTCATCACTTATTACAGGATCAGTCTAACATTTTTGTCAATTTACATGTCAAAGAGCAAATAATTGATTTATTAAACTTTCCTATTATTTACAACTTCAATTATTTCCTTTATTTTCTCTCCAATTTTGGAATTTTTTTTCCTGTTCTGCCTGCTCTAGGCATGACTTGTTCCTTTTTTTGGTATCTCAAGGTGGATGTCAAGTTAGTGCTTTGAACTGATCTCAGATCTATTATAAACATTTTCAGCTCTTGTTCTACTCTGGGGATTGACTACTTTGATTGCCTTTAAATTTTGGCACAGCTTGCCTTCAGCTTCATTCATCTTCAGGTACTTTACCACATTCCTTCTCCTTGGACCCTTCTGGTTAATTATGGATGATTACCTTACTTTCTATATATTTGTAGATTTTCTAAATTTTCATTTAAATTAAATTTAAGTTAATTAAAATTTTAATTATATTAAATTATGGTCAGAAACATATTAAGAAAAATTTTAAGGGACCGGAGCTATAGTACAATGGTAGGACATTTGCCTTGCAAGCCTATAATACAGGACAGAAGGTGGTTTGAATCCCAGCATCCCATATATTCCCCTGAACCTGCCAGTAGCCAGGAGTAAACTCTGAGCTTTGCCAGTGTGAACCCCCACCCAAAAAAAAAATAAGAAAAGAAAAGAAAAATTTTAGTCTATTCAGTTCCATGAAACTTTTCTCTCTCACTCTTTTATTTTGTTTTGTTCTTGGTTTTGATTTTGGTTTTTGGTTCACACCTGGCAGCGCTCAGGGGTTACTCCTGGCTCCATGTTCAGAAATTGTTCCTGGCAGGCTCGGGGGATTATATGCTGGGAATAGAACATAGGTCTATTCTGGGTTGGCCACATGCAAGGCAAACACCCTACCACTGTGCTATCTCTCTGGCCCTGAAATTTTTCTTTTTCACCTTTTGTGGATGGAGTAGTAAATATCCCATACTATACTAGTGTGGAAGCCTCTTAATAAACCATAAATGTTTGTTTTGTGGACCATGGTACTACTAGCACTCTTTTTTTTGTTTGTTTGTTTGTTTTTGGGCCATACCTGGTGATGCTCAGGGGTTACTCCTGGCTATGTGCTCAGAAGTCGCTCCTGGCTTGGGGGACCATATGGGACACCGAGGGATCGAACCGAGGACCGTCCTAGGCTAGCGCTTGCAAGGCAGACACCTTACCTCTAGCGCCACCATGCCGGCCCCATAATGATTGTTCTGCAATAATATATATTTTGTAAAGATATATAATAGTGTCCTAAAATATATAAAGTCTTGTAAATCAGTGTTCCTTAGAAAATTGTTTCCAGTAGTACTTGATAAGACAAGCATTCTTTTGTTTTAAAGTGCATCGCTCTGTAGATATTTATTGAGTCTTGTTTATTTTTTCTTTTAAAAAATCTTTAGTTCTCTTTTGTTTAACTTTACATTTCTTTCTGTTATAGAAGACTATTTACTATTTACTATCTCCAAATTATCACTGTTACATTTCGATTTCTCTTTTCAGTTTTATCATGGTTTAATTTTCTATTTGTCTTTTAATTTAGTCAGTTTTTCTTTATGGAATTTTGATCTACAGTTTCTATTTTGATTGGTTTGGTTTTGGGGACATACCCAACATACTTTGGGTGTGCACTTGGGGATCACTCCTGAATGCTCAGGGGAGCATATGGAGTACAGAGTACCAAACTCTTGTTGGCAAGGCAAACACCCTACCCGCCATCCTACTATCCTGGTTTCTTTTTTTTTTTTTTTTGGTTTTTGGGCCACACCCAGCGGTGCTCAGGGGTTACTCCTGGCTGTCTGCTCAGAAATAGCTCCTGGCAGGCACGGGGGACCATATGGGCACCGGGATTTGAACCAACCACCTTAGGTCCTGGATCGGCTGCTTGCAAGGCAAACACCGCTGTGCTATCTCTCCGGGCCCCATTCTGGTTTCTTGACCTGTTTTATATTTCTGGTGAATTGAACATTTTATTTTTTCATAGTACCTCTTTGTCTTTCATATTTTTACGTTACAGTATTCATAGCTGATGTTAATAGTAAAGAACAGTTCTCTTGGGGCTGGAACGATAATACTGTGGTAGGACTTTTCTCTTGCATGCTGCTGACCTCAGTTTGATCCGAGGAATCCCATATGGTCCCCCAAGCCAGGAGCGATTTCTGAGCATGTAGCCAGGAGCAAGCCGTGAGAATCGCCAGGTTTGCTTCCTCCCAAAACAAACAAACAAAGAACAGCTCCCTTTGGGATACTGTTTATTTAATGTGCACATATCTTATATATGTTTATTTTACATTTGCTTTCTACCTATTGTATACCTTTGTATCCAAAGTTATCACTTGCATTTTAAATTATATCTTTTATTAAATCAAAATTTATAAAAACTAAATAATTCTATTTCAAATAGAGGTGACATTAAATCCATAGTAAAAGATGTTGGACATTTTTGTCCTGGGGGTGCTGTAACTGTATATCAATACCAAAAACATTAACACTATTGTAACCATGTTACCTGAATTACAACTAAAATATTTCCAACAAAACAAAGCTTTTCTTTTTAATCGCATGTGATCAGATCATGCAATTTAATCTCTTCTGCATATCTCTACTACATGATCACATTATTTATTTATATTCAATGTTTATTGTTAATAAGGTGAGTACCTTCCTTCCTTGGTTCTTCTGTTCCCACTTGCTATCTGTTCTCCTATAGAATGGAGAGGGCTACAGTGGAATCACTATAAACTATCTAGATGGTATATAGCCACAGATCCCAGACCTGGAAAACACTCTAGTGATACCTGTTCCTCTTGTTCTTGAAATTAAGTGATAAGTTTTGAATTTTTTACATTTGGCTTATAAACAAAATTCTCCTGAGACTTTATCCTTCAGTTTTCCAGGTATTTTGCTCTTGGTTTTAGCTTCATAAATCTTTTACTCTGCTCTTCTCATTTCTCTGCTTCTGTCCACATCCTGCAGCAGCCCCAGTACAGATAACAATTCTCATTTTATAGGCACCCAGTAGTGTCAGGATGCTCAGTAGAGGAAAAAGAAGCAAAATATGGGATTAATATTTTACCTATTCAAATATTTTTGGAAAAAAAATTGAGGTTTTTAAAACCATTGATATGGACCAAACAGTTCTATAAAACTACAAATAGAATCAAAGAGAAATCCTCAGCCACTTCAGCTTTCTGTATTTGGGTAGTGCCAGGAACAACTCCAGAGTGTTCTTCTTGTATATTCTTTTAGTCCATCATCAAAGAATTTGGGTCCTTGAGCATCATTATGAAATAACTCCAGAAAAGTCTTGTGCTCAGCACTTGCTATCACACAGTGCATTCTTTTCTTTTTCTCTTCTTCCAGTTTTTGGTTTTTGGATCACACCCGGCAGCACTCAGGGGTTACTCCTGACTCTATGCTCAGAAATTGCTCCTGGCAGGCTCGGGGGACCATATGGGATGTCGGGATTTGAACCAATGACCCATTACATGAAAGGCAAATGCCTTACGTCATGCTATCTCTCCGGCCTCACACAGTGCATTCTTGTCTCACCTTTTCCTAATCTAGTTCTATGGTCAGGTAGACTGTGAGATATCAGAGTGTGGTGCTCTGGATGCATGTATGGGTCCAACTGTGCTCTGTCCTTGGAAGACATAGGTATTAGCATTTAGCTATTGCATGGCCTGGAAGAGCTTCACTTGGAGCTGAATTCTGGGATGTTTTTCATGTCCCCTCTACTGGGCTCTTCAATTATCTTTGTTATTAAACATAAAACTCAGCCTGGCATGTCTGTTTCCTGTTTTACAGGGGACAGTTGGAGACTCTATCAGACACCATGAAGCTCTGTTAACTTCCACAACAGGTGTAGCAGGAAGCCAGGAAAGAATATCACAGCTGTGTTGTCTAATGTTGTCCGCTCATCACGCATCCTTCCCCAAGCAGTGTCATCTGTGCTTTTATGTCACCTGTAGAGGCCATGATCATACTACAGTTGCTCATGCTTTGATTTTGGTGTGCGGTTATACTATCTATGGTGGTATCTACATATTTTCATACAGGTGGCCCTTAAAACGGCCTCTATTGCACTCCAGTTAAGCATGTATGAAAGTGTAGGTGTTCCTTGTTAATATAATTAAAATCACCATAACTAAGTTGGTACTGAAGTCTTTTAACCTTTTCCTCCACACTACTTTCCTTCTGCTTTCACTTTTTGCTACTCTATATTCTTAAGAGGGTTACGATGAAAACACTATAAACTGTTCTGACTACATGAGTCTCACTTGCCTAATCTAGGATTCAGTCATGGCTGTTGCTCCTGTCATGGAGAGCAGGAGGTATGTTTTGAAATGTTCACATTTGATTTAGAAACAACAGAGTCTCTATGTGGACTATGTCCTCTTGCATTCTACTCTTATTTCTTAAAGAATGAGACAATCCAAATCAAGAATGTCTCTTGAAGTGAAAGTATCAGACCCAGAGGAGCAGTTCACTCTGCCCAGTTCCCCTAGAAACCACATGACTTTCCTGTGCACTGATGGCAGCAGGTAGGTTCCTCGATGTAGGCATTTCTCCATTCTGGCATACTGGCCTCATGGTAGGTAGCAGCCCCAGAATGCCTCAGTTTTGCTTTGAATGCAGCAGGGTAGACTTGGTGATGGATTTTCTCCCTAGATATGAAATATTCTTGCCCCTCTCTTTCTGCCAAAATGGGAATTATATTTTGATTTGCAATTTTATATTGATTTTAATTTGCTTCATCATTTTCTCAGAGCCGTTGCAGAAATACATCAAACAGAAGCTCACATAATGGGGAGAGCTAGACTCTCAGTGAAGTAGTGCTGCTGGCTTTCTCTTTTGGTGGATGCTTTCAATGACTATGCCAGTCTTCTTTGTTTCCTCCAAGGTAACAGGAGTGTGTGAAGTGTCATTCGAACACTTGACAGGGGGTTGCTGTTTAGGTATGCATGAGGGGTTGGGGTGGGAGAAGGTGGAATGGAATTCTGTAGGGCCTCAGCACAATGCTTCCTCTAAGGAGTCAGCCAGGTGCATTTAATCTGTTGTCTATACAGCCTGCTCATTGCACCAGACTGAAAAGCTTGCACACATTTGGAAAACTGTTTGATCAGATAATTATTTGGAAAATTGCTTGTATGAAGAGGAGTTGTGTAGAAATATGTTTCCAAGCGATTACATCCCCTTAAAGCTCTTTGCCCCCCTTTAAAGACTTCTGAGAGTCTCAGACAATCCCTGAGGTACAGGATTCAAAGCATCTTGCATTAAGAATGTATGTCTATTCCTAATAAGTATTCATAGAATGTTTTTTAAGTAATTTAAAAATGAGAAGGTCTTTAGAACATGAGGGAACACTTCTTTAAAATGAAAAGTAAAAATAGAGGAAGGATTTGTGGTACTTTAGATTTTCATATACTCTTCTGTTCCTCACTTTTTAATTTTAACTTTTGGAACACTAGTGCTCCCCTTTAACCAAGTAAAGTGAAAAACCAACTGCCAAACTGCCACAGATAGCTTATGGGATGAGAAGTCCCTGGAATTTCCGTCAGTGGCTTCAAATCCAGGATGTAGCTCTCAGTTTCTCCTGCTCTTGTGGAGGATTGGAAAATCTCTTGCAGAGTTCAGGGAAGCAAATGAAATTCCATTGCTTTAGTGTGGTTTTGATGGTAATATTGGAATTTATGCTAACTAATAAGAATATTGGAGTATAAGCTGATAAGAATCACTTAGTTCTCCACAGGTTTGTTACAAAAATCTGTAATATCCGAATGAGCCAGGGAAAAATTAGTTTATTCTTCAAAATATAGAAGTGTGGGCAGTGATTCTTGGGCTGGAATGGCAGGACCTAAATTATTCTGTCTTTTCAAAGAGCAGAAATAGTGCTTTCTATAAACCAGATACTTTGTAACTCAAATTTCATTGTGGGCCCAAATAGATTATAACAGATTGATTTTTAACTATATTTTAGATGGTTGCAAATGGGTTGTCTTAACAAGGTTTTTTAGGCTTTTCTGGAGTTTGGGTTACTTGTATTTGCATGGCTGTGCTTCTCAGTTATGTGGGAGACATACACTGGTACAATGAGAATATGCTAGGCCCCAGAATACAGCAAGGAGAAGGAAAGAAATTGAGTGGAGAAGAAGAAAGACACATGAAATAATGGGAGTCAGAGGATATGAGGTCTTAGTTGCGTTGATGGTGTTAAAAAAGGACAGAAGTAAATACCCAAGCCAGAGTCAACAACAATGAAATGATGACTCCCAAACTTTTAACAACCAAACATTAAAAGGTGCCTGTTACAATGGCAGGCTGGGATGGGGGGTTGTAACATGAAAGGTACTCTGGAAATAATTGGTAGAAGGAGGTTGACACTGGTGGTGGAATTAGTCCTGAAACATGTCTAAAACCCAATTATGTTAGGTTATATGTTAAAACCCAATTTTGAATAACTTTGTAAATTATAATGCTTTAAATAAAAACATTGAATAATAATTAAATGTACATGGTAGAGCCATTATGAAAATCATAAAAATTAAATGTACCTGCCAAAAATCTCTGAACTGGGACCAAAATTGTACATTCAAGCAAATTCCTAGATTTAAATAAAATATTGTCATATAACATAAAGTGAATTAATGTTCAACCAGAAAAGTTAGATGAGATAATACATCAAAGCTCTAGAAAGAAGGAAAATAATGAAAGATAAATAATCAAAGTAAGAAAATAAATTAGATAACTAGAGACATTATTAAAAAATAAGACACAAATTGCTTAAAATTGTCTTACAGAAAAGATAAGAAAAGCACATGTACTGAATTAGTCATGCCAAGAGGTTATAGCAACACAGAAGAGATCAGGAATGTTAAAGAGATCTATTATTTCTTTTGAGCAGTACAAATTATCTAAGTTAACTCAAGTAAAAGAGCATTAATATACAAAATAACCCAGAGGGGCAAACAAAATCTAGTTTATTTCATTCCCATTGGGCTGACACCAGGCTGCCATCATAATGGATGATCCATTTTACATGCATAGCAAATGTGTGACTTTTGGTGACTGGAGGATTTCCGAGCAAAGTATAGAAGTGGGATACGCTGTATGCATTAGGCAGCACCAGGCAATATCATCCTTGATAACCCTAGTGCTGGTAGAAATAGGTAGGGGCATTGAGACCTTTTGGAATGTTGGCAGAGGGCAAAGTGTCCATGATCTTCCTGAATCATGTATTGAAATAACCCTGAGGTGTTGGCATTGGAGTGGAGTTTGTGGGTTTTGATTTGGAACCAAATAAAAATCCTGAGGGGATGAACCATCAAGATAGAATAAATTTAAATCCGAGACCCTATAGGATGCCCCATGCTCTGAGAAAGCTGGGGTGGGTGAAGATACCTTCCGTAGCATTGTAGTTCCAGACACCCAGCTCAGAGATGCTTTTTTTGTGGCCTAGAAGATGCTTGGCCTGGGTGTTGGATTTGCTGCCTGGAAGGTTCTGAGAAGTACATAGTTTCACCTGGCCATGAGGCTTGTGAGACATTTGTAAATGTGATTCATGAGTGTATTTATGTCCTATGGACACATTTTTCTGACCGATTTGACTAAAGAATATTTAATTGGTAATCAAAGTATAGGTTGAGGGTGAGTATAAGCTGAGGTTGAAACTTTCTTCATATGCATCCGACCTAAGTCTGTCTTGAATTGGCAGTAAAGTCTGGAAGAATGGCCACTGTCCCAGGTATAACTGTGGTGGTTTCTGTCTGCTCCTTTGCTAGTCTTTCAAGAGATGATCAGGGAATAAATTTAAACTTTGGAATTCAAACAGGTTGAAAAATCAAATAGAGTCCTTTTTAGGTTGCCAAAGAGTAATAGGGTGTTTACCTTGCATGTAGCCGACCTGGGTTCAATCCTCAGCACCCTGTAAGACCCTGTAGTACTGCCATGACTAATTTCCACATGCATAGATAGGAGTGATCCAAACATCCCCAGGTGTGGTCCCAAAACAACAACAATAACAAAAATAGAGTCTTTTTTATACTGGAAAACTAAAAGCTCTTTAAACTCATGTTCGGTTTTTGACAGGTGCCATTTAAAATATACATTTATATATGATTGGGATTTTTCAAGCCTGAAATAACAGAATGAAAACATTCTTTTTTTCAATATCCCAAGACCTTAACACTCATCAGAATCAAGCTAATAATAATTATATAAATGATTATAAATATAATAATAGTAATATATGTGTGATATCTTGGTGAAGAAAGCTACTTTAATGCATGAGGATACTTGAAGTTTAAATAAAATGGAAAGATTGGCTGATATGGAGATTGTAGTTTCATATAGACACACTGGAGTTCAAGAAATGAGTCCAAGGTTCCCTTGAAGGGTTGATCCAGGAGCAGACAGTGAAAATTCGAAAATTGCTTAAAAATTGAAAAAGGGGGACCGGATCTATAAGCACAGAAGTAAGACGTTTGTCTTACACGTGGCCAACTCAGGATGGATTCCAGTTTGAATCCCAGTATCCCATATGGTCCCCAAGCCTGCCAGGGGCGACTTCTAGCACAGAGCCTCGAGTCACTCCTGAGCGCCGCCAGGTGTGACCCCCCCAAATGAAAAATGCTCTAAGATATATTAAAAGAATCAAAGGATCTACATTTTCATTTTCTGTGTCTGTTTTTATTCCTGAGGCAGTGTTTTATAGTTTTCTTTATATTGATCTTTAACCTTTTTATTTAATTTGACTCCAAGGTACTTGATTTTCTGAGGCACAATTGTGAATGGAATTGTTAAAAAATAAAACTGTTGGGGCTGGCGAGGTGGCGCGAGAGGTAAGGTGTCTGCCTTGAAAGCGCAAGCCAAGGAAGGGCCTCGGTTCGATCTCCCGGCATCCAATATGGTCCCCCCCAAGCCAGGGGCAATTTCTGAGCGCTTAGCCAGGAGTAACCCCTGAGCATCAAATGGGTGTGGCCATAAAAACAAAAAAACAAAATAAAAACAAACAAAAAATAAAACTGTTAAAAAGGTCTCTTTCTATTATTATTTTATTTAAAAACAGCATGGATTTTTGTGTGTTAATTTTATAGTTTGCCACTTTATTATACAAAGCAATGGACAGAGCAGTGGCACAAGCAGTAGGGTGTTTGCTTTGTATGCACTAACCTAGGACAAACTGTGGTATGGTCCACCAAACCAGGAGAGATTTCTGAGTTCATGGCCAGGAGTAACCCCTGAGCATCACTGGGTATGGCCCAAAAAACAAACAAACAAAAACAAACCCAACAACAACAAAAAAGGTTAACAAATCAATTGTTTCTTGAAGATTTATGGTAGAGTTTTTAGGATTTTCTAAATCCTATCATATCATCTACAAACGGAAAGAGCTTGACTTCTTCCTTTACTATCTTGATGCCCTTGATACTATTTCTTGACGGATTGCTATGGCAAGTACTTCCAGTACTATGTTGTATAGAAGTGATGAGAGGGGGCAACCTTGTCTTGTGCCAGCTCTTTAGTTTTTCCCCAAAGATAACATTATGTGCCATGGGCTGGTGGTAAATGGCCTTGATGATATTGAAAGTTTCTTCCATTCCTATCTTGAGAGGGTTTTTTTTTTTTTTTTTATCATGAACAGGTGTTGGAATTTGCCAAATGCTTTCTGTTTGATCCGTTTATCAACTGTCTCTTAACTGGTGCATTTAGTCCATGGACAATTGTCATCATATTTAGTGTAATGTTTTTTCTTTTAGTTACTTTATTTAAACACTGTGGTGACAAGGCTGTTCATAATACAGTTGTTGATTTTGTTTTTGTTTCAGGTACTAACTTGTTCTTGCTTGAGTTTAGTCATAGAATGTACAGTACAACACAGTTCACCGATACACTCTCTCTGTCTTTCTCTTTCTCTTTTTGTTCTTTTTTAAGTTTTTTTTTTATTTTGGGGCCCACATATCGGGATGCTCAGGGGTTACCCCTAGCTATGAGCTCAGAAATCGCTCCAGGCTTGAAGGACCATATGGGACGCCGGGGAATTGAACTGAAGTCCTTTTGGGTCAGCCACATGCAAAGCAAATGCCCTACTGCTGCGCCATCAGACTGGCCCCTCTTTTTGTTCTTTTTAGACTTGTGGTTTGCATTATTGTTACTACCTTTTAGCACCCAGTTCTTACACAGAGTGATCATTTTCAATTGTCTTTGTCATAGTGGTCCCTTCTCTGCCCTAATCTTTATACTTTGTGCCAAGCTTTCAACAATGAATTAGTCCTCCTGGCCCTCATCTCTATTGTTTTTGCATATTTTCATAATACTATCATTTTTATATATATTCTACAAATGGTGTGACCATTCTATATCTAGCATTCTGCCTCTGACTCATTGAGCTTAATAGTCTCTATACTACTTTTTAGCCCTTTAATGAAGTAAAAATAATATAATCTCACCTGCAGCAAGTTTGAAGCCAGAAAACATTAGTTCTTTAACATTATCACTTAACTTGAACTGTACAGCACATTACCCCTTAGTGTAATCTTTTTGTAGGAGTTTGGTGTGTTTGTTGGGTTTGCCTTACCTTAAAGTAGACCCTTCAGTTCTTTTAAGGTTGATTTTGAGTCTATAAAGTTTCTGAGCTGTTGCTTTTTGGTGAATTTATGTATCCTTCCTTCAAACCTGAATAAAAGACTTGCTGGATGATTTATCCTTGTCAAGGCATTCCTTTCATTGAGTTTTGTCATTATATTCCACCACTCCCTTTGGGCCTTGAGAGTTGCTTGTGATAAATCTGCTGTAAATCTTAAGGATGCCTCTTTGTATGTAATTTCCCTTTTTGCTCTTGATTTTTTTCAGTATCCTATCCCTATCTGTGGTTTTCATCATTGTGACTAGTACATTTCTTGAAGTTCTTTTCTTTGGATCTCTTTTAGCTGGTACTCTTTAGACACCCAGGATATGGTTGCATGCATGCACTCTTTAGTTCTCAGAATTTCTCAGCAATGATGTTATTGATTGTTGATTCTTCATTGGGATTTTCTTCCTGCATCTCTGGGACCCCATTGATTCTTATGTTATTTCTATTGGGTTTATTCCAGTGTTCTATTTTTGTGTGTTTGCTTTCTTTAAGGATTTTTTTTTTCTGGTCTCTTCTGTACAGCTCATATTCTAGCTCCTTCGTTCTGTACTCAGCGACTATTACTCTGCTGTTGTGGCTTTCCAATGAGGTTTTTGTGTCACCTACCATGTTTTTCAGCCCTGATATTCTGCTTGAAGTTTTGTCATTTCTACTTTCAAATCATCTTAAATTTTATGGGCTTTCTGTTTTATCATTTGAATTCTTTGAACATCTCTAAAATCCTGAACACAGACTTGCTATGGAGGTAGCTGCTGTTGGTTGGTTTTCCAGAACTAGCATGTGGTTGGGTTCTTGCATAGTTTTCCCATTGTGAACTTTATTGTATAATACAATTACTATGTATTGTGGTATATAACTCATTGACTGGAAGAAATGAGCAGCCACTGAGTGAAGTGCAGCACATTTAACCTTGCTCAGTTAACACACCTCAGTTCAATTTAAACTGGGCCCTTTTTATTCCCAAACTCTGCCCACAACCAACAGCCTGCTGAGTCTATGTTCATGTTATCTCAGTTTGTTTTAAACTGGTTCTTTTAAATCCAAACTCTAGCCACCATCTACAGCCACTCCTGCTGGTTGCACACTCCTTAGCTCAGTTCATACTGTTCATGAATTAGGAGGATTAACATAATTAAAATGCAATACTTCCCAAAGCTTTGTACAGATTTAATGCAATCCCTCTAAGGAAATCTATGATCTTTTTCAAAGAAGTAGATCAAACACTCCTGATATTCATTTGAAACAATACATGCCCATGAATAGCTAAAGCAATCCTTGGGAAAAAGATGATGGGAGGCATAACTTTACCCAACTATAAATTCTTCTGCAAAACAATGGTCATTAAACCAGCATGGTATTGGAACTAAAAAAGGTCCTAAGATCAATGAAATAGACTAGAATTATCTGAGACTGACCCCTATGTATATAAACAATTAGTCTTTGATAAATGTGATAAAGGGGCAAGAAATTAAAAGTGGAACAAGGAAAGCATTTTTAACAATTAGTGCTGGGAAAACTGGTCAACTACATGCAGTGAAGCAAACTCACAGCTCTCTTTAACACCATACACAAGGTAAACAAAAATGGATTAAAAACCTTGATATCAGGGCCTGGAGAGATAGCACAGCGGTATTTGCCTTGCAAGCAGCTGATCCAGGACCAAAGGTGGTTGGTTCGAATCCCGGTGTCCCATATGGTCCCCCGTGCCTGCCAGGAGCTATTTCTGAGCAGACAGCCAGGAGTAACCCCTGAGCAATGCCGGGTGTGGCCCAAAAGAAAAAAAAAAAAAAAAACCTTGATATCAGACCTGAAACCACAAGTACATAGAGGAAAACATAGCAAAACTCTCAGTGACATTGAGATTACAGGCATCTCTATGAAGGAAGCACTACTGTCCAAGCAAGTGTAAACAGAGATTATCCAAGCAATGGGACTACATTAAATTGAGAAACTATTTACTTCAAATAAAACAGGTACTAGGATACAAAGGCCACCCACACAGTGGGAGAAACTGTTCAACAAATACCCATCTGACAAAGAATTAATATCTAAGATATATAAGGTATTGGCATAACTTAACAAGAAAAAGTCATTTAACCCTATCAAAAAATGGTTAGAAGTAACCAGATATTTTCTTAAAAAATAGTGCAAATGGCCCAAAACTATTTAAAACCAATTAAGATGATTGAAATATAGTTACATATCAAATGATTTAGTTTTCTATGAGTGGTTTTTTTTTTTCCTTTGGTGAATATTTTTTATTTTATTTTTTCACATTTTTATACATGCAGATATACACGAATTCATACAAGTTGTGAGCATATTAGAGCATGAAAACTAGATCATCTGGAATCAAATTTAGGCATTGACATCTATAAGTCATCTGCTATACAAATTGAACCAAATCTCTAGCCTCCTATTCCTCTTTTCTTTTCTCATCATTTGCTTCTCTTCTTCTTTTCTTTCTTTCTTTCTTTCTTTCTTTCTTTCTTTCTTTCTTTCTTTCTTTCTTTCTTTCTTTCTTTCTTTCTTTCTTTCTTTCTTTCTTTCTTTCTTTCTTTCTTTCTTTCTTTCTTTCTTTCTTTCTTTCTTTCTTTCTTTCTTTCTTTCTTTCTTTCTTTCTTTCTTTCTTTGTTTTTGCTTTTGGGGCCACACCCAATGATGTTCCGGGGTTACTCCTGGCCATATGCTCAGAAATTGCTCCTTGCTTTGGTGGGGGGGGCATATGGGACTCTAGGGAAATGAACTGCGGTCTGTCCTAGGTTAGCATGTGCAAGACAAATGCCTTACAGCTTGTGCCACTGCTCTGGCCTTTTCTTTTTCTTTTTTTTCTTCCTCCTCCTCCTCTTCCTCCTCTTCTTTCTCTTCCTCCTCCTCTTATTTTTCCTCTTCCTCCTCCTCTTCTTCCTCCTCCTCTTCTCTTTCTACTACCTCTTCTTCCCCTTCTTCCTCTCCTTCTAATATTATTCTCTTCCTGGGTCTCTTGGACTCCAATGATTCCTATGTTGATTCTGTTGAGTTTATTTAAGATTTCTATTTTTATATGTTCACATTCTTTGAGTAGTTTATCCATTGTTAGATCATTGTTTTAAGGTTCTTTCCAATCTCTTCTGTATGAAGTTGTTCTGCATCTCATCCCTCTGGCTCACTGACCCTGTCCTCAGCTGCTGTTGCTCAGTTGGAGAAGCTTTCCATTGAAGTTTTCATTTCATCTACTGAGCTTTTCAGATTTGTTATTTCAGAATGAATTTTTCTGATTTATATCTTCATATACTCTTAATTCTTTTGTTGTTGTTGTTGTTTTTGTTTTTTGGGGGGTCACACTTGGCAGCATTCAGCGGGTTACTCCTGGCTCTAAGCTCAGAAATTGCTCCAGGCAGGCTCAGGGGACCATATGGAATGCCAGGATTCCAACCACCAACCTTCTGCACGCAAGGCTCCATTCTATCTCTCCGATCCCTGATTCTTATTTGCATTCCATTCAACTCGATCTGTGCTTTCTTTGAACTCCATGAACATCCTCCATATTTCTTCTCTAAACACCTTATCTGAGAGGATACCTAGCTGGTTGGTACTTTTTGGGTCATCAGAGCTGCCATCTTCATTCTCTATTCATGAGGTTGTCTTGTATTGTTTACCCATTGCCACACACTCGAAGTGTGGTTTTTACTACATGCTTTTGTGGCATTTATGGGTTAGAAGATGTGCAGGCTTTACTGTATTGGGTAGGGACAGCTTACTGAGTTTGGGCCCTGAAGAGATTATGTTGGCTGGTGTTGTCTTAGCTGATTCATGCAGCAAAGCATGTCTATGAGTATTTTTTAACAAATAAAGGAACCAAGAGATAAAACCTGCAATTTCTGGACACTTAATCTTTGACACATGAACTGACAGCATGGAGTGGAGTAAAGAAAAGCTCTTGAACACAAAAGTTCTTGGAGACTAATCATGTGCCCCTCCAAAAAAGAATCTTGATTATAATTTTATACCATTTATTAATGTTAATTCCAAGTGGATTAAAAACTTTGAGATTAGACTACTCCCCATAAAACACATTGAGTATTCTACATAAGTAGAAATCTCTAGGATATGAACCTCAGAGATATCTTCAATCATTTCATCTTTTTAGCAAAGGTGACAAAACCAAAAATAAATCAATGAGACTGTATCAAATTAAGATATGCCTGCATGACCAAAGGCAGGCAGTTATAAAAAGAAAACATGTTTGCATGTGATGTGTATTTGTATACAAATACTTGCATAATGGCATTTACCTGAGATATTTAAAATTTGACAGCAACAATCACAAAATAGTAATGCCATCAAAAAACAGAATGAACAAATACACAGCTATTTCCCAAAGAGACATAAGAATAGCCAATAGGTATAGAAAAAAGGGCTCATTTTCACTGGTTATTAAGTAGAGGCAAATGAGAATAAGTATCATCCCACAAAAGTGAGAATAGTATATGTCAAAAGTTCTGAAAATAGTATTGGTGCAATGTGGTTAAAGATATTTCTTTTCACTGTGTGGATGTTTTCTGATTCAGCCTCTGGAATGCAGTATGGAAATTCCTATTAAAAGTAAAAACAAAATGCTTTCTCTGCATCTAATGTTAGGATCATGTGATTTTTATTTTTCTTGTTGTTGATGTTGTGTATTATGTTGATAGATTTACGAATGTTAAACCATCCTTGCATTCCTGGGATGAAGCCTACTTGATTGTAGTGAATGATCTTGATGAGGCATTTAATCCTATTTGCCAGGATTTTGTTGAGGATCTTTGCATCAGGGATATTGGTCTGTAATTTTCTTTTTTGGCAGCATCTCTGTCTGGTTTTGGTATCAAGGTGATGTTGGCTTCATAGAAGCTGTTTGGAAGTGTTTCCATTGTTTCATTTTCATGAAAGAGTCTGGCTAGGATTGGTAGTAGTTCCTCCTGAAAGGTTTGAAAGAATTCATTAGTAAATCCATCTAGGCCTGGGCTTTTTTTTTGGGGGGGGCAGACATTTGATTACCATTGTAATTTCCTCAATAGTGATGGGGGGTGTTTAGATATGCTACATCCTCTTCATTCAACCGTGGAAGGTTATAAGAGTCCAAGAATTTACCCATTTCTTCCAGGTTCTCATGTTTAGTGGCATAGAATTTCTCAAAGTAGTCTCTGATTACCCTTTGATTCTCTGCAATATCTGTAGTGATCTCCCCATTTTCATTTCTAATACGGGTTATCAGGGAGATGCAAATCAAAACAACTATGAGGTACCTACCACCTTACATCACATTATTGGCACACATCACTAAGAATGAAAAGAAGCAGTGCTGGCGGAGATGTGGATAGAAAGGAACTCTTATCCACTGCTTTCCTTTATTGAAAGCGATATGGAGATTCCTCCAAAGACTGGAAATTGAGCTCCCATACAATCCAGCTATACCACTCCTAGGGATATACCCTAGGAACACAAATATACAATACAAAAATCCCTCCCTTACACCTATATTCATTGCAGCAGTTTTTACCATAGCAAGACTCTAGAAACAACCAAGATTTCCTTCAACAGATGAATGCCTAAAGAAACTGTGGTATATATACACAATGGAATATTATGCAGCCATCAGGAGAGATGAAGTCATGAAATTTTCCTATACATGGATGTACCTGCAATCTATTATGCTGAGTGAAATAAGTCAGAGGGAGAGATTTAGACATAGAATAGTCTCACTCATCTATGGATTTTAAGAAAAATGAAAGATATTCTTGCAATAATTTTCAGAGTCAAAAGAGAGGAGGTCTGGAAGTTCCAGCTCACAACATGAAGCTCAGCACAAAGAGTGATGAGTGCTGTTAGAGATATGACTTATTGAGAATTATCTTAACAATGAGAATGAATGAGGGAAGTAGAAAGCCTATATAGAGTTTAGGTGGGATTGGGGTGAGGAGGTGGGAGATTTGGGATATTGGGGATGGGGATGTTGCACTGGTGAAGGGGGGGGTGTTCTTTACATGACTGAAACCCAACCATAATTACGTTTGTAATCAAGGTGTTTAAATAAAGATATTTTAAAAAAAGAAAAAAATTAAAAACAAAAAACAAATTTTTTATTGGCATCTTTTCCTCCTGAAGACCCAACCCATTAATTAAAACATATAGTTAGCTGCAGTCTTGCAACACTTATACATAGCCAGACTACAAGAACAATTTAAAGATTCAATGACAAATAATTTCTAAGGAAGATGTGATATTTTAGACAGTATTTAGCTCTCAGGAAAGATGGAATCACATTTCACTGCCACTTGATAGAAATGGAGGCCATTGTGCTCAATGAAATAAATCAGAGGTACAATGACAGCTATTGTATGATATCATGCATCTGTGGGCCAGAGACAAAGCAAGGGAACAAATTATGCCAAATGATGACAGACACTTAGCGTTGGGTCTAGAGATGAACTTCCCTAGGAGTGTAGGGATGGCTAGGGAAATGAAGTCATGGACCAGAGGGTAGAGTTCAAGTGTGTGATCTTGGGAACTTTAATGGGATTCGACTACAGTACACCAAAACTGTACTTTTTATTTTACTGTCTATGTAAATTCAAAGATATCTCCCTAATTTTTCATTTAATCATGATGTTGGGATAAAGCTGTTGTGCCAGAGGACCTGTCAGTCTGTTCAAATTCATGAAGTTTATATATATATATATCTGTTCACTTTCTATTTCCAAACTGACTACTACTTCCTGAACTCAACACAGCAGAAGCCATATAGCCCCAGGAGGAGCTCCAGCCTGGAGAGAAAGGCTTTGGGAGGTTGGCTGGGGAGGGAGTGTTCATTGTAGTGTTGCCACTGCTTTGTGACCTGTCGGGTCTTTAGGACGATTCAGCTCCTTTTATGTTTTTGCCCCAGAATAAATAATGAATTTTCAGGTGAAAAATAACATGGAGAATATGACTAATTTTTCTAGTGTGGAAGCATTTGCTTCTTGTGAGGGACAAACTCTTCCTTTTGAGAACTGAGCTGTGTGTTGAACACTGGGTACTGAGGGAAAGCCAGTATTCTGACCTGAAGTGGGGACAGCAGTGTGGTATGTGCAACCCTGAGAACATCGAGGAGTCATGTAAGAATGTGAGCAAGAGCCACAGGGTTCATCTATACAACAAGAACACTTGTCTGTGCATGGCTGACCTGGTTTGATCCCTGGCATCCCATATGGTTCCCTTAGCATGCCAGGAGTAACTCTGGAGCACAGAGCCAGAAGTAAGCCTGGAGCACTGTGGCTCCAAAACTAAAGCAAAGAATATGAAGAGGGCATTTGATTAGCGGTGGGGAAAGATATTTGTTCTCATTTAGGAAATTGCATGCATTTGAGGAAAGCCTAGCTCTGCTGTCAGATTCAAAGTGGACAAATGATGGGCTTTTGTGAGGCATGAGTTACACATCAAAGAATGATGTGTGTATTAAGTATGTGACTTCGCAGAAATTTTTTGAGTGTGTTCTCATGATGGCCTTGGCAGATGAGCTAGTGAAGAGCTGAAGGTCGGGGCAGTGTTACTCAGTGAATAGTTCATAAACAGCTGTCAAACACTCATATATTTCCATTGATCATTCTCCACAATCTCGGGGAATTAATTGATCTATTTGACAGTAAATTTGGATTTGCAAAGGTTATCTGTCTTCAAGATGGATTTGAGACATATCCCTACATATCTTATTAATAAAACTGGTAGAGGTCCTGATTATTTTTAAAAATGGGAGGAAAAGCTCCCAAGGCTTAGCTGCTGACCATCTGAGTAGGTGTCCAGACACCTCACCTTACCTCCATGCCCTTAGGCCATTGTAGACCATGGCCTGCAGTGCGCATTGGCTGTTTTTTTTTAGCACGCATTTAGGGCCTTGGCAGCTCTCCCTGCACCTTCATGGAGAGTACAGCTTTCCTTTGGAAGGTTGACCTGAACCTTGTTTTCCTTTGGTTTGTGCTTACCTTGCACTTGCTCTTGCCCTCATGAGATCAAGCACTCTGGGCCTGTGTGCAAGTTCCCATACACTGGAGCTGTGCTGCTGGCTCATGTCCTCACCAAGGTCCTCTGCATTAATTCTGCTTAGCTCACTTCATCCTGGGGGTTGCTTACCAACAGTGGCTGTAGAATTCACACACACTTGAATGTGCTCTCACACACCGTACAGTGCTCACACACCTATCTGTGGTCCTTCTTTCACTGCATTACCGCTGCTACAGCAGAGGCAATGGGGATTGAACTTGTAATCCCATGCTTGCAAGACAGACACTTTGAGCCCCTGAACCAATGCCATGGTACACCAATTATCTTTTAAATGTATGTTGATGCAGACCTTGAAAATCAATAACAAATAAAGAAATAAAAGGTTGAGAAATAGTAAAGTGACACAACAGATCCGGGCCCCCGAGCCCCTTCAGGAAGTGATTCATGAAGGGATATATAATATTTAACTCAAACTCATGAAGGTATATATAATATTTAATATTCACCCACACCATACAGACACCAAAATAATATCAGCAACCACTGCATGGAGCCCTGAGTACCTTCAAGACGAAATTGGCATGCCCTGAAATCAGCCTCCATTAAATACCACTGGGTGTAGCCACAAAACAAAAATGAAGCAATTTGCAACTTAATTACACACACACAAAAGTAGAGGCTGAAAGAACAGTGTTCTTGTTATTTGTACAAAATTTTGTAGGTTTCAACCATTGACACAAGAAGGTATATATAATATTTAATATTCACTCACACCATACAGGAAAAATAATAGATGGTTGGAATAGCCAGTGCTATTTAAGAATTACACTCTGAAAACTGACCAGCAGTGGCTGGAAAACAACATTTCTGGTCTGAAGCCTCGAGCTTAGTTGACTATGTTATAGAAATTTTCCAGACACTTACCAAAAAGTACATTTCTTTAGAGAGAGCTCCAGCTGTCAAACATCTCTTATATTACTAACACTTTGATTTTTATTACAGGTTCAAAAAACTTGAAAAAAAAACCCCAAGCAATTCATTTTCACATCATTATTTTATAACATTTCAGTGCTCTTGGGTAAGGTTGGGCTCTGCTCTGAGTTGGTGGCACAGAGGTCCAAGACTGCCACTTCCACAGTTTCTATTGCTAAGAAGGATAACCAAGCATGAGTATGTCTGTTAGAGAATTTGGATTGGTGTCCATATCTTCTCTCAGAAGAAAGCACAATACAGGTGCATTTCACCTCTTTTCTTCCAAAGGAAACATAGCTATGATGAGAAATAATTATCATAGTTAGAATGAACCTCTTCAGGGAGTTTTGTTTATTAATCCTCAAATATTTATATTTCAGTAGAAGCAGATAACACTGGATTATCTCTCAGTTGAGAGGCAGAGTTGAGACCCCAGAAATACTGGTTTTGTGGCCAATGAAGGAAGAAGGCTTGAGGTATGACTACTGAACTCTAAGGAACAACTGGCCATAAGGCACCTTCATTCTCATTCCAATCATAAATGCCTTTTTCTCCCAGACATGAACAGCTTCTCTCCACTGGGGCCCAAGTGTTCTGTGGGAACTCTAAGCTTTAAGTCACATAAAACTTTAGACTAAACAATGCTATTTAGAGTTTTAAAAGAGCAGATACTGGGGCCAGAACATTAGCATGGAGGTAAGGCATTTGCCTTGCATGCAGAAGGACAGTGGTTGAAATCCCTGCATCCCACATGGTCCCCTGAGCCTGCCAGTAGCGATTTCTGAGCTTAGAGCCACGAGTAACCTCTGAGCACTGCCAGGTGTGACCCGAAAACAAAAACATAACAAAACAAAAAATAGCAGAGATTGCATAAATAGGAATTCATCGCATCTAGACATGACCGGGTCCTCTGCCATTTTGGCTCAGAGCTGTACCGCACCACCTGTCAGGTAGAAGGGGATGGGCGATTGGCCCAGGCACAACTGGAGGATGTGGAAGGGCCTAAACCTCAGTGACAGCATATCATACCCACCTAGAGCTGCACTACAGCCCCACACCGCAGGTGACAAAAGAGGGCTGAAATTGGAAGGCATTACACTCCAAGCCAAGCCACCAAATGCAAAGAAATATGGGTTAACTAAAGACACTAACAATTGGGGATATGGAAAGAAATCCTAGCAAGTTTCCAAGTCCACCAAAATGCACAGGCCCAATAGATGAGGACCTAAAAGCAGCAATGCAAGCCAGGGCAAAAGAAATCAAGGAATCACTAGCCAGTGAGTTCAAGAAATCTATAGATGAACAAATTAACCAACTTAAAGAAGAAGTTGTACAGAAGCTAAGAGATTGCATACAAATAGAATTAAAGGAAATAAAAAAACATCTTAGCAAGCCATAATAGCAGAATTACACAGTTGGAGAATTGCATAGAAGAACTTGAAGAAAAACTGCAAACCAAAAATAGGGATCCAAGGCATGAAACTAGGAAGTCAACCAGTAGGATAGGGAATACAGAAGGAAACAGGGTCAGAAAAGGTGCATAAGGAAGAAGTGCTGGTCTGGGGAGCATAGTTTTTCCCATTTATTGCTGGGGTCATAGGGACATGCACAGAATTCACCTCCACTATATTTTTTAGTCACCTGCCACTTCACAAGAGCTATTTAAAACCCTCAATCTCCTCAGAATTTGGGAGTATCTAAAACACCAAGTTCCACCGTTGCTGAATGGAAAGTTTTGTGCTAGGAAAAGCAAGTTCCCAAAATGCTGCTTATTATAATGTAGCTATTGTCTTTCCCCATCACCTGTGCTTAGAGTGCTGTTATTGCTGTTCATTCATACAGGTGTCCATTAGCTCTTTATAGAGTCTCTCACAACTTGACTAACTGTGAAGGCTTTGCTCCTCACCACCCTTCACCCCAGTCTCCCTTCTGCAAGACAGTGGAGTTGTAAGTATGGGCTGAACCACAATACTGCAGTTCTACCACTGTAACCTGTGCTTTGTGTTAGAGGCTGAGGGCACCCAGTCACGTTATTTGATCTCATGTTTGCTTAAGCCAGACCTGGTGATTGATCTTCTTGTGTGTCTGACATCTGGGCTCAGGCCTATTCCTAATACTAGTCATGGGGGAAGGCTATGTGCAGGAAAGTGTGTCACCATGGCAACTACTTGCAACTGTACTTCTGAAGATCTCCACATTCCGTTGGCCATGATGTTTCCATTTGGGATCATCTGCACCTCTATGTCTCTTGGTGCTTGGCACCAAATGGTCCAGTGGCCTCAGAGGACAAGGCACTGCAAGAGCATTTTAAAGCTTTATAGCTTTGCTTTTAAATGAACAAATATGTTTAGAATTGAAATAGACAAGCAGGTGTTCATATAGTGCCCTTTGTCTCTTTGTCTCCCCCACCATAAAGGCTCCTCTTCTTCAGCTAATTATGATGAATTTTGCAGATGCAAAATGTGCTCTGTGGACAAAGCTCAGCTGGTGGGGGTGGCTGATGCAGGAATGTAGCATGCTGCCAGCACAATGCCATGCATGTGGATGTTTCTCACTGGATCCCAGCACTACCAGCAACAGATTTTGAATACTACAACAACATGGGTGAAACTGTGCTGGCAAAATCCAGCAGAAAGGGCATATCTATGCTGAGCCCATGTGTGTGAAATGCCTAAGGTATGAGATTCAGAACTGGCAGGGCAAGCAGTGTTTAGCATGTGGAGCCTGGACATTATAGAACATTCTAGAGATGATTATCATGCTTACTCAGCTTTATGATTTAGTGGCACTGAAATACACCTTTGAAAATGGGTAAAATTTGAGTACCAAAAGCAGGTAATGTGAGTAAGACACTTGTCTTGCATGCAGTTGATCCAGGTTCCATCCTTGGCACCCCATAGGGTCCCCATAGTCAACCAGGAGTGATACTTGAGTACAGAGCCAGGAATAAGCCCTATGCATTGCTGCCTGTGGTCTAAAAAGAAATAACAATGGGTAAAAGTGTAAACTTGATTCTGTGTGTCTAGTTCTGCTCCTTTGTTAGGTTTTTGATCAAGCTGTGCTTGGAGGGTGCTCCTGGTTCAGTATTCAGTGGTGCCAGTGATTGAACATGGAACATATGCAAAGCATGAACTTAAGCCCTTTGAACTACATCATGACTCCTTTTTGGGACCTTTCTTTTTTCTATTAATTTTTTAATATCTTTATTTAAACACCTTGATTACAAATATGATTGTCGTTGGGTTTCAGTCATGTAAAGAACACTCCCCTTCACCAGTGCAACATTCCCATCACCAATGTCCCGAATCTCCCTCCTCTCCACCCCAACCTTGCCTGTGCTCTAGACACGCTTTCCACTTCCTTTATTCATTCACATTGTTATGATAGTTCTCAGTGCAGTTATTTCTCTGATTGCACTCACCACTCTTTGTGTGCTGGACCTTCTAGCCCTCCTCTCTTTTGTCTATGAGAATTATTGCAAAACTGTCTTTTATTTTTCTTAAAACCTATAGATGAGTGAGACTATTCTATGTCTAAATCTCTCCCTCTGCCTTATTTCATTCAGCATAATAGATTGCATGTATATCCATGTATAGGAAAATTTCATGACTTCATCTCTCCTGATGGCTGCATAATATTTCATTGTGCATATGTACCACAGTTTCTTTAGCCAATCATCTGTTGAAGAGCATCTTGGTTGTTTCCAGAGTCTTGTTATGGTAAAAAAAGTGCTGCAATGAATATAGGTGTAAGGAAGGGATTTTTGTAATGTATTTTTGTGTTCCTAGGGTATATCCCTAGGAGTGGTATAACTGGACTGTATGGGAGCTCAATTTCCAGTTTTTGCAGGAATTTCCATATTGCTTTCCATAAAAGTTGGACCATATGGCATTCCCACCAGCAATGGATAAGAGTTCCTTTCTCTCCACATCCCCGCCAGCACTGGTTGCTCTCATTCTTTGTTATGTGCGCCAATATCTGTGGTATGAGATGGTACCTCATAGTTGTTTTGATTTGCAAATCCCTGATGATTACTAATGTGGAGCATTTTTTTCATGTGTCTTTTGGCCATTTGTATTTCTTCTTTGAAAAAGTGTCTTTTCATTTCTTCTCCCCATTTTTTTGATGGGGTTAGATTTTTTTTCTTGTAAATTTCTGCCTTGTATATTTTGGATATTAGCCCCTTATCTGATGGGTATTGGGTGAATAGTTTCTCCGACTCAGTGGATGGCTCTTGTATCCTGGGCACTATTTCCTTTGAGGTGCAGAAGCTTCTCAGCTTAATATAGTCCCATCTGTTTATCTGTGCTTCCACTTGTTTAGAGAGTGTTGTTTCCTCCTTAAGGATGCCTTTAGTCTCAATGTCATAGAGTGTTTTACCTAAGTATTGTTCTATATACCTTATGATTTCAGGTCTGATATCAAGGTCTTTAATCCATTTAGATTTTAGTTTCATACATGGTGTTAACTGGGGCTCTATGTTCGCTTTTTTGCAAGTGGCTAGCCAGTTGTACCAATACCTCTTGTTCAAGAGGTTTTCCTTGCTCCATTTAAGATTTCTTGCTCCTTTAGAAAAAATTAGGTACTTGTATGTCTGGGGAACATTCTCTGACTACTCAAGCCTTTTCTACTGATTTTTTGGGACCTTTCAAGCAATATTCATAACCCTGTGATGAAGGTCCTTAGGGATGATGCCCTGTTGCATTTAGCTTCTTTGTCAGAGGAAGTCCAGGTAAAAATCATGTAGCTTAACAGAAGAAGGCTATATAGTCCTTTAGGATAAGCTAGGGGGAGAAATAAGCATGAGGGGTGACCCAGGGACAATGTGGGCGGATGTAGTGGCATATAAGTATAGCATAGTGCTCAGAGGCCACATGTATTGTTAGTATCAATTATGCAGCTAGGGGCATGTAAGTTAACATGCATTTGGGGATTAATAAAGAGAAGACTGAAATAAAGTCAGAGTTCTTTCCACTGGGCATGCTCCCACGGCTGTTTGGAACTGGTTTTTGAAGTTCTTGCTAACAGGTGTCTGTGACCACAAAACTGTTGAGTTGGAGCTTTTTTTTTTTTCTCAATAGATGACTCCAGTGTCCTTTTTCCTGCCATTTCTCTATAGTATTTCCCCCACCTCTCCTACCCCACTTGACTTCCCTCCTTAGGACAGGGCCTTAAATCCCCCTATCTTACTGTACAACCATGACTAGACCCCTCCTAGGACACTTGAGCCTCCTGTTCAGCCCAGGGAGTTTTGCTGCTGGGGCCATAGTGCAGATTCACATCAATTGAGTGTAGTGAAGCCAGTGCCCTCGCCCCTGCTGAATTCTGGTGTCTTTATCTGTGAGGGGAACACAATAGAAAACAAATCCTTTAAAAGAAAGAAACAAAAAAATCTAGGTGCTAATATAAGAGTATTAGTTTGGAGCTGCTGCCTTCTGTTTGGGAACTGGGTCTCAGCGTCCAGAGGCTTCTCTCTTTGTGTCTGTTCTTGTCTCTTGTGGATAGTGCTGCCTCATGTTGGTTGTGGGCCACCTTTGTCTCTCTGTTGCTACCATGATGGTCATGGGCCATTTTTGTCTCCCTTGACTCTGGTCCTCAGATACATCCCATTACTTTGCTCCAGTGACTTTTCTGTTTTCAGATTTGTTGCATCTGCATCTCTGTTTTCTCAGGCTGCACCATTTTACCTTTCTCACAACCCAGATCTGATCACCTTCTCTCATCCCATCCAACATTTTTTTGCTTCTCATATTTGTGGGAGCATCATCTCCCTCAGGGGTGAGGTGTCGTGACATTGTGGTTTGATTTGTATCTTTTCAGATAAGAGATGAAGACTTTTGTGGCCTGTGGACCAGTTCAGTGTCTTCTCTGCAGAGAGTCCTCTCATGTCCCGGGTCCTTTTTAACTGGGTTATGTTTACTTGCTGAATTAACAAACTTTTACAGTTATTCCTGGTTGTTACTATATAATTTTATGTTATTCAGGCCCACAATATCACAGCACCAGTCCCTTCACCAGTGTCTCCTGGATCCCCTTACCCTTCCCCCACCTCGTGACAGGCTCACTGTTCACCTAGATTGTAGTTTGTCTCCTGTTTTTAGTGTTGTTGGAAATATAGATAGACCAGCCTGCTACATCACCCATATACTTGAAACCCTTGACACCTATTGGAGTTTTTAATTCTTTTATTGGGGGGGGGTCATATCTGGCTGTGCTCAAGATTTAATTCATGCTCTGTGCTTCCAGATCACTACTGGTGGGCTTTGAAGACCATATTGGATGTCAGGGATGAAGTCTTGGATTGACTGCATGCAAAGAAAATGTATTTTTCTCATTTCCCATTGCATTCTTCTCCAGTTTTTCTGCTGAGTTTTTCAAATGGACATTGTCCTATTTATTTTTGTTCCTTTCCTCCCAGGAGATGTTTCTCTTCTGCATGTCCTGGACCTTCAAGTGCATGCCTAATCTGTCCTCAGTGGGCATTGTCATTGCAGGTTGGTATGGTGTTCTGAATACCTTGGTCCACTGGCATCCTTGACCTTGGCTATCTAGGATGTCTACCACCCTGTGTGGTATCTCTGTATGTATTCTCATCTTCTTTGTTGAAAATTAGCTGCCCATACATGCATGGTTTTATCTCCGGGATGTCACTTCTGTTCTATTGATCTGTGTGTCTGTTTTTATTCTGTACAAAAGCAAACACTTAGGTGTTTCTTAATAGGAAGGTCAGAATGCTTGTCAGATGGTAGCCACCGAAATCCATTTCAGTAGGAAGCTATGAGAACTCTGTTTATATGCTTCACTGATTCGTAATCATCTGCTAATATTTTATTACATATGCCATTTAGTAACATAATAGGACATGGTGACCCATTAGACTAAAAAGGCATAATTGGATGTGATTTTTGTTGTTGTGTTTTTTCTCTTTAATAGAACTATATTATCTTTAATATGAGCTTTCTGTTCTATAATATTTGAGCTTTTTTTTTAACTTTACATAATACAGAGTGAAAAAACATATACTTTTTTTCAGAAGATAAAGGAAAACATCCGGGAAATATATTTGGCCAAGATTGCCTGTGCAGAGAGATTGAGCATGTTTTATAAAAGCTCTTTGGTCTGAGAACTCCTGCAGTGTCTTATTTGGTCCTCCACAAGTCTGGATGTAGGCATGGTTTATTCCGTGGAGCAGAACCTGAACTTTAGAGTAGACTCATGATATTGTCTGGGTCCCAGATAGTACAGTATGAAGGTGGTTCTGGAAATCACAGTCAAGAGAGAGACCCATGCTGATGACACAAGACTTTATCCTATGTTTAAACCTCTTTTTTACCTTTCACAAAATTTCTGTGGACCTGCACCAAGAGTGCAGGGTCCTGGAAAAGCTGTGTGATTATCCTGGGAAGGAGGGAAGGAAGAAGGAAGAGAGGGAGAGAGAAAAAAAGAGGAGGGAGCAAGAGAGAGGGATAAAGAGAGAAAGAGAATGAAAATTAATACTCAGGCATTCATAAGCCTGTGGGTGGTATGCATTTATTTGTGTGTAAGTGTGCACATGTGGATGCACCTCGTTTTAGGAGGGTAAAGCAATACCCCACTGACTAGGAAATCTTTGCATTCTCTAAATATTTGTGCATGGATTTATAAATTTATTTACTTCAGAAGTAGATTGAAAAACAATCCTAGAAATTGAGTATGTGGCTCAATTCAGTAAGTTGTAAAATATTCCCTTTTATCTCCTTTATCCTGTTTCATTGCTGTGCATTCTCCAGGGTAATAAAAGAATATCTGATGACACTGGCAACCCCCATTGCTCTTTAGGGACATTCAAATGTTAAGCTTCCTCTGCTTGCAAGTAATGCCAATAAGCTGGGATCATTATGCCATGGTTATTTCAGAGTATGTAATCCTGTATATTTTGCTGGATCCTGTAGTGTTTGGGGTCCTGAGTACTATGTAGTGTGCAGTAGACCTATGTTGTGTGGAGGATCTTGCATTGTATCTGGAGGATCGTGTGTAATCATGAGCAGTATGAGGAATCCTTTATACTGCATCAATATAGTGTCAGGATCTGCACAAAGAAGGGATCTGTATAATGGGGTGTATGCCAGATAATGGGGAGTGTGCAGGATAATCTGTGTTGTGGGTATTGGCACAATAATGTATTGGCATCTGGGCAATTCCTCTCTTTTCACTAGATGCAGATATTCTTTTTCTATCAGTCCCAACCCTGCAGGATTCCATATCCCTGCTATGGTGTAACCCCACATTCACCTTACCTCTGCATAGCCCAGAACTCTTGGCCTAAGCTGGACTGTATTGCTATGAGCAGTTTAGGTACATTTGGAAACTTGCTTTGGGCTTTCCTTGGGCCATCTCTCTCCCCACAGGCTAGTCAGCATGGGGCACTTGAGAAATGCTTTCTCCTTGTCTCATTTCAAGTTCCTGGAAGAAACACTGTAAATACTGATGGACACCGCAAGCAGAGCCTGGCCCCCATCCCTGCTGTTCTTCCCACTTGTCACTCCAGAACCATGAAGGGCTCCAGCTGCCTGTTTTGTGGCTGGGAAATGAAATCACCTTTATCAGTGTAGGGCCAGTGGGACTTAGAGAGCCATGACCTGTTGGCCCGAGTTAGTGGGCAGTGGTCCTTTCCCAAGCCAGGCACTTGAATTCTGGTTTCCCTGGGTCAGTGTCTGGGGTTCCAAGATGATTACAGAGTGGGCCCAGCATCTCTTAGCTCTGTGCACTTCCCTTCTATTCTGTCAGGATTCGGGGTATCTAAGCCCTGGTCCCATGCTCCCCTGTGAGATGGATACCAAGGTTCCCCCTGGTGAACTGCAGTCTACAGGGCAGAGTGGAGCAAGGCCCAGAACTGTTCTGAAGAGTTGCTGAACTTTCCTATGGGCCTTCTGCTCTTGTTTCCGTTTCAAATAATAGAATCATTATAAGTGCTCTCAGCTGGATCACTCAGAGTCTGTGCAGCCCATCATTTATGTCTTCCATCACTTGGCAAGGCACTTATTTCTTGGACTGTAGTGGGTTAAATAGTTAGTGAGGCTTGTCTCCGGATCCCGTTAGAGCTAATATCCAGAGTTCTCAACCATGGCTTCCTCAGCTGAGTGCTGGGGGCTTAGAGCAGAGTGAGCACCTGTGAGCAGAGGGAACAAATCTTCTGCTTGACTGCATCTGGGTGCCTGCTGGGATCTGCGCAACATCACAGTATCCCCCTCTAACCATGCTTCTATGTGAGTGAGGAAAGAAGAGACAGTGGTAACCCTTTGGTCACCAGTGTGCCATCCAATGTGCCATCATTCTCCTACATTGGCCTGTTGTCATAGGTGTCTGTCCTTAATGTAGAAATGGCTGCAGACTTGAAAGGTTTTACAAGCAGTTCCTTTCTCAGCTTTTCAAACTGTGGGTCCCTAGGTTTGCTCACTTCTTTGTGTTTGGAGGGGGGTCCACACCTGGCTGTGCTCAAGAATCTTTCCTGAGAGTGCTTGAGGAGTTTTATAGGGTATCAGGTTTGAAGCTGGTCAGTTGAAACATCTGGCTCCTAGGGTTGTGCTACTTTTCAAGAATCTGTTTTGAAATAAGTTTATGTTTTATGTTCATTGAATGAATTGTATCCATCAGTTAGACACCTCCCCTTCCTAGTTGCATAAATTCTTTTATCCCCGAGAAATTCCATTTAACCTTGGATATAAGAACAGGTGTGAAAATCAAGTATTTATTGATAATAAGTCATACATTTATTTTTGAAATGAATTGATCATGAGCCCCCATGTTGATTACTTGAAGAAGGGGAACCTGCTTATTCTTAACTTCCTGGAGATTTATGAGTTTTCAAATCTTTTATTTGAGGCCACATGGTGTACAATGTTGCATATGGGACCCAATCCCATGCTTGCTTAGTATCTGGCTCCCCCAACTTCCTCTTTCCTTAAACCTTTTCCTTTGATATGTAAAAACCCACTAGATAAGTACTTTTGTCTCACTCTCTACCTTCCCCCTCCTGGTGGATGGGTATTGATATAATAAAGAAAAGTCAATTTTGGCTTGGTGTTTGGAGCACTAGGAAGAAGCCACAAGAAGCCACTGACTCCTTGACTTTCCTGACTGGCTTAGCTTATTATTTCTTTGCAGTTACCCTGCTTCTTCAGACCCAGCTGTGTGGGGTTTAGAAATACAATGCCTTGGGGCTGGCTGGAGAAATAGCACAGTGGGAAGGGCATTTTCCTTAGACAGCAGACCCAGGTTTGATTCCCACAAACCCAGACGATGCCCCAAGCCTGCCAGGAGTAATTTCTGAGCATAAAGCCAGGAGTAACCCCTGAGCACTGCTGGGCATGGCCCCCCAAAGGAAGTAATACGTTGCCTGGATTGATCTCACAACTTATGGATTTTATTTTACACCCTGTTATGGAAATATTGGTTTTATCCCCTGTGACTGGGCTAGTGCAAGCCTTGGGTTTGCTGATATGCACTAAATGGAACCCCCTGGCTATGAACACAGTTCCAAGGCATGTGGGGTCTATCACTTTGCTCTCCCCTGTTCCCTCCAGTTTCTATGGTCTCAGAGCTGGGCGTTCATGTGATGTGCAGAAAACTTGGCTTGCTGGGTTCATTGTCATCCAGAAACCTCTCGTAGGGAAACGTGCTGAACCCAGAAGTGGCTACTTAGGAATAACACATACACAATAGCACTCTGAGATGCCCCTGGAAAGCAGGAATGAATATTGCTGTCCTTTGTTTCTCAGCTTCCTGACCCTTTGCTTTCCACAGGGTTTGGGGATGGGCTTGTCCTAAGGCTTTCTCATTTCTCCTGATTCTTGTAAAATCTTAGATTGTCTTGAAGATAGTGATTTTATGCCCCATGCCAGCATTCTGCCATGGGTACATTCAAAAACTTCCACTTTGGAACTCTGCAGACTCCTGTTAGGTAGATCATTCCAGAATGTTGGTAGTTTCAGTCCCTCCTCTTCCTCTTCCCACTCAGCCTTTGCCCTGCTCCCACTGGTTACTTTTTGATCTTTTCTTTTCTTTAATTTTTTTTATTTATAAGGCCATGTAGCATATATTTGACATTGAAATAATTAATTATAATATCTGTTTCCTTGTAAGAGAGAAAATAGTAAAAAAGAAAAAAAGAAGAAAAGGTTAAAAAAGAGTATAGCAACAAGAAAATTTGTGAAAGTTACTCGTTTTTGCAATTAGGTTATTAAGCCATTATTAGAAGGTTTAGTAAATTTGTTGCTATTTGATAAATCTGTTATTTTTATTTTTATGAACAGTAGGTGACTTCGGATACACATTGCTGTCTAAATAAATGTATTCCTATGGGATGACAAAAAATAGAATTATCCGGGAATTTCAGCCACTGCTCTGAAACTGAAATTTTGTTTGTTTGTTTGTTTGTTTATTTTAAATCATGGTTTCAGATTCCAGGGTTTCCTAAGTATAAGAAGGTAGTGGAAGTGTGCTCTCAGTTTCTCCCAAAAAAAAGCTCTGGGTTTTGTCAGCCCCAATACTGGTAAACCTGAAGTTTTGGTCAGATGGTATCTGTAGAAAACTGTAGATGAGTGGTGAAGAAGAGCCCTTGGCAAATTGGCAAATATGGATGGTGGGTGCACCAGGGGTGGCTTTGACAGGGCAGAGACATGTCCTATTCTCTCCTCTTGATTTTGCCAGCTTTCACTTGTGTGGCCAGTTTGGTGGATATTTCACAACTTGATTTACATTTTTTTCAAGAACCGATTAAGTATGGAGCTAGCCAAATGCAGACATGGCAACTGCATTTGTCTCCAACTGTTTTCAATCCACATCTAACTCAGATGCCTTCAAGGTGAGCCTAATTCCAGAGGGGAGCCTCGGAACTTATTCTAGCATCAATTCTAGAGCTGGGGAGATAGTGCACATGCCAGGGTAAGGCACTTGCCTTGCACTACACTGACCTGGTTTTGGTCCCTAGCACCACATAGTCTCTGATTTCTGCCAAAAGTGAGCCCTGAGCACTGCCAGTTGTCATTCCCCCAAAAGAACACAAACCATAAATTCATGACTAGTGTGATTTTTGTGTTATGATAATTTGAACCATTGTTATTTCTATGCAAATTGGAGATGTGTGTTTTGTTAGTTCTTCTAAATAGTCTTAGCAATGCTCTGTGGATGCCCTTTAAGGGAGACAAAAGGTCTGAGTGTACTGCAGTGTGACTAGCTGCTTCATGCCAGCTCACACCATGAGGCAATTCATCTAAAATACCTGATCTATGTAAGGTTGTTGTTGGCTTGAACAGATGATTCTTTCCATGTCCCAGGAGAGACCTCTTTAGTTTGGTCAGGATCATTTGTGTTCCTTTACTGGGGGGACTATGTGAGAAAATAGAAGAAATATATGTTTATATCTGTATAAAGGATATTAAAAACACACACGTTTGGTTTTTATCTTCAAGGCATCATTAAAATCCACTTGAAAGTAAAAGTAGTTGTATATTTAACACAGTGATGAATTATTATTAATCTGTGGGCACAGGGTAGCATACGCTTAAGAAGCAATGATTATTTATAGCTAATCAAGGAAATATAATATCTATCCCAATCAATTATGCTATATTTAAATATAAATCAGACTAGACTTGTATGATTAAAGATATTTCTGAGTGGCCTCTCTATATTTTATATATATGTAAACATATATATATATATATATAAAGCTTCACTCATAAAGCAAAAGTTTCGCATATTAAAATTATAAGACCGTTACATTGGGCCCTGAGAGATAGCACAGCAGCGTTTGCCTTGCAAGCAGCAGCCGATCCAGGACCAAAGGTGGTTGGTTCGAATCCCGGTGTCCCATATGGTCCCCCGTGCCTGCCAGGAGCTATTTCTGAGCAGACAGCCAGGAGTAACCCCTGAGCATCGCCAGGTGTGCCCCCCAAAAAAAAATCATAAAAAAAAGACAGTTACATTATTCAAGAGTTACCTATGGTAAAAACTTAAGTGAAAAGATACATATACATAACAAAGAATAGATGAATATATACATTATTGGAAATATTGGGTGTACATTTTCTTTTCTTTTTGTGAGCACCTAGTGGCGCTCAAGGATTACACCTGGTTCTGTGCTCAGAAATTACTCCTGGCAGGCTTGGGGACCATATGGAATGTCAGGAATAGAACCAAGATTGGCTGAGTGCAATGCAAAAATGCCCTACTATACTATACATTCTTTTTCCCTTTTTGTTTGTTTGTTTTCGGGTCACTCCCAGCTGTGCTCAAGATTTACTCCTGTTTTTGTGTTTGTTTATTTTTGTTATGCGGCCACACCCAGTGATGTTCAAGAACTTTTGGTTCTGTGATTAGGGATCACTCCTGGAAGTGCTCAGGGAAACCATATGGGGTGTTGGGGGTTGAACCAGGTTAGCCACATGCAAGACAAATACCCTCCCCACTACTATTGTTTCAGCGCTTGGAGCAATCTTACATTTTCTTTTCAAGGAAAGAAAACCTTTTACTTCAGGAAAAAAGTTGCTTTCACAAAGGAAGTTATTTTACAATCAACGTTGAACTTGCAGCTTTAGTTAGTAGTGACCTGCTCTGCAATAGCATTAACATTTATGCCTTGGGCATAAACAGATTCAGCCTAGCCCTCCATGGGGACTACTGTGTTGGGGTGCAGCTGTGGGAGCAGCTGGGGGAGCTGGGTAGGACCAGCCTTGTGCCAGGCTCCTGCAGGAACCCACTCAGTGCTTTTATCTCCCTTCTCTCTTCCTGAGCTTTTAGATGGGGATAGGCTTGCTAAGGCACAGCAGCAAGCCAGGCTGCTCATCCCCATTTATACTGTACTGTATTTATATGTGTATCTGTGGTCTTTTTTGCAGGAACCCTCCACACAGAATCTGCCCTCAGCATGTGGCCCCAAGAAGTGTACTGAAAAGTAAGCATCCTGGAATGAGCTTAGGCTCCACTGCATAGCTGACATATATCTATGGTTCCCATGGAAACTCCCAGAGCAGCCTTTCCCCGACATGGGTACAAAGGCTTTGCCCAGGTTCTTCTCAGGTGCAAGTTCAGAAAGCTGCACACTCATGGCAGGGTGTGAGCATTGTGCTTTAAAGTGATTTGCAGTAGATAGTGGCCTCAGGATGACAATGAAGCTGTCAGGTTACAGAGTAAGGAAGCCACAAGTTAGGAAGCTAGGAAGGTCTGACCTGATGGGTCAGATCTTATGGACAGTATACACCTGCCCAGATTTTTTTCAGGAGCCAAGACTCAGTACCACATTTGTATGTGTCTTCCTTACTAGTGTCTGAGTGTCTGTCTCCATTGCAAACCATGTATACATGGAGAGGTAAGTGGATCTCTCCATTTACTTAGGTGATTTTGGGGTCCCTGAAACATGGAGCTTTCATGTAGACCTTCCAACATCATGTGGCAGTGCTGATGGTGTCACCAGCAGAACCTGTACTGCCATCTGCTCCATCATGGAGCCCAATTTGCTTTTGACTGCTGGTCCATGTTCCCCAGAAGTTAGGTGTCTTCTGGAAGTGTGAACCCCCACATAGCTTGCTGTCACCTATGTCTTACCCTATTGCTCCCCTGTTAAAGTCCCTTCTTGGCATAATAACCCCTTCCACTGGCCATGGCGTATGGGAACTTCACAGCAATCTCGTAAATCTCCACAAAGCCATTCCAGGTCAGGATGCTGATTCTTTTATAGTTGGGTTCTGAACATATTTCACCCTGAGGGGCCTCTTTGACAGTTCTCAAAGCTGACATGGTTCCTGGAAAAGCCGCTGAGGCTTGGGTGGAGAGTTCAGTCTGCCTGAGCCCATAATGTGCTTACTTGCTCAGGAGCTGCAGTACTTTCCCTTCTGTTCATTCAAAACAAGAGACAGAAGTGAAGATCCAGTTACTTAGTCCAAGGAGCACAGATAGGTGGAGATTCCCATTTGATTTTGACTCCAGGAAAAATATTTTCAGCTCTGAGGAAAGAATGTTGTTCTGTGACCTGTTTTTTCTTTTTCTTCTACCAGCCACAGAAGGAGTTTTTCCCAGTGAATCTTGGCTTCTTGGAGCTGCAATCCTGGGTGGGAACTGGTGCAGCCATAATAGGGGTTCTGGATTTGGTTGGGGAGCTCCCACACCATCCTTCTGAGTGTAATGCAGCTGGGCTGCTTCTTGTGACAAGGTTGTGTTCTGGAGTTTTGGAACATACACACACTGGCCATTAACTTGTGCTCAGAACCTCTGTGAAACTGGTCCACTTGAAACTCATCTCTCTTGGTTTTCCTGTTGTTGCTGTTATTGTTTGGGTGTTCTTTAATTTGGGGACCAAACCAGCAGTGCTCAGGGCTCATGTCTGGCTCTAAGTTCAGGGATCAGTCTTAAAAGGCTCAGGACTATGTGAGGTACCAGAAATGAACCCAGGCTAGTGCCTACAAAGCAAGTTTCTTGACACTTAAACTGTCCAATTTGAAGTTTGAATTTCCCCCTTTTTTTTAGGGGTATGGGAGGATTGGTAGAACTACATTTAGCAGTACTCAGAGGTTATTCTTGGCTCTATACTGAAGTTACATCAAAACATCTTTGGCACTATATCTGGGGATTCACAATTGAGAAGATACAAGAAAATTACCTTGATCCTTGTCCTCTGTTTTAGACCCCACAGCTTGGAATTCTTTCAGGTGTTCAGCTTGTTTTCTCTTGCTTTTCTGTCTCTATTCCTTCTTTCTTCAGCATTTTGTTCTCTTGTTGTAGCTACTTCTCCCATCTTTGCTTGAACAACACTTTTTAGTGTGACTTTTTAAAGGAAGTCTAATAGTATTTCACCTGCCTGGGTTAAGCATTCTGGGTTCTACGCTGTAAGGAAAACACACAAAGTAGATGACCTTACTGGACTCTGGAGCCGGTGTCCTTTTCTCTTTAGAGTCCCTGGAGCAGCAGACTAGGATACCCATGGTCAGTATCCACAGACAGAAGGGAGAGCTTAGTTTCTTCAGCCCTACTGAAACTCTGGACAACTGTCCTTTGGTCATGTTTTCAATGAAGAAGCTAGATAGCAGGAGTCCAGGTCCCAGGGACCAGCTCTGATATCCATTGTCCCACAATCCGACATAGTAGGTCTCTGCAGGGAACGCGTGACTCATGCCCTGTTGGGTAACTTGAGAAATGGGTGCCAGTGGGTCAGAACAACCTACCAAAATAGATGTTTCTATTGTTCCCACCGTGTGATTCTTTTTCATTTGCAAAGGGCAAGCAGCCATCGTTGAAACAATTTGGTTCACACACAGTGACACAGTTTGGACTTTCTTCTTTAGCTTGTCTTTCCTTGTTGTCTCTTCCAGAAGGAGAGGGGCTGTGGCTGCTCATACACCCTCCTCTGGTGGTACCCAGAGGTTTAGCAGATGCACTGTGTGAGCCAAGCTGGTTCTGTTCATCTATCTGAGAACAGGGATTTAACATTTCCAAAGGCTGGGCCTCATTCCTATCACAGGTGTTTCTAAGAATAAGTCATGATTTTGCTTTGTACTCAGAGCCTTTCAACTTCCAGCTAAGCCAGTCTTTCTGTCCCTCACCATGCATATATGCAAAAGATATGGCAGCACTCTTCCCAGACTTGCGACACACAGAATTGTCCTTCTGACCAAGTGAAGCATGCTGCACATCTGCAATGTTCTCAAAATGTTGTCTTGTCCTTTCAGCTGAGGCCAATGGAATTCTGAAATGTGACAGCTCAGGTGTAGGTTCAACATGAAGGTTACAAGGAAGAATAGGCTCAGCTTCACATTAGCATCCTGCCAGCTTCCTCCATGTCCTCTGAGCTATTCTTTCTTCTAATTGGAAAGCAATGCCAATACCAGTTTGGGAGGTGACTGTACCTGTAAGAAGTAGGGAAGGTTATGTCCTTAGAATTCTGTTAAAAAAAAAGGCCTTTGAAACTGTCCTAAGCATGGGGCTGTAAAGTTTACAGTTTGTAGTTCAGCTTTTCAAGATTGGCATCTTCTGTATGTATGGTGGTCTGGAAAAGATAAAGACCCAAATTCCTAATAACAATTGGCTTCATCAGTCCTGGTGGGACTTTTGATCCTATAGAATCAAAAAAAGAAGTATGAGGGCCAGAGAAGTAGCATGGAGGTAAGGCCTTGCATGCAAAAGGATGGTGGTTCGAATCCCGGCATCCCATATGGTCCCACGAGCCTTCTAGGAGCGATTTCTGAGCATAGAGCCAGGAGTAACCCCTGAGCACTGCTGGGTGTGACCCAAAAACCAAAAAATATAAAGAAAACAAAAGAATACTGTGAATGGAAAGATAATTAGCTCTGCTATTAGAAGTCTGGAGAGGTAATACTTGTACTATGGGTTTGTTGATTGCCTAAATGACTTTTCAGAGTACTCCAAAGTGATGTGGCACTATTGGCCTCATTGTAAAGAAAAAAAATTACTCCAAAAATTTACTTTATGTTTACTTTGTCATGTTTTCACTGAGGCATATGTAATTTCTAAAACAGAGACAGTCTAAGGTGTGAGAAATTGCCAAGTGGCTAACAGATACCCAAAAAACTGAGCAGAGGGGCTAGGGATGGGGCTGAAAGCATTCCTTGCATGCTCACTGCTTACCCTTTGCTCTGGTCTCAGAGACCACTTCTGGTGGGACTTGGGGAACCGTATGGGGTGTCTGGAGGTGTTGGCCATAAGCAAGAGAATTGCTTTAAGCATTATATTCCTTGACTTCCACGTAAGTTAGAAGGTAGAAAATGATGATAATCTCTGTGAAGTCTCTACTTTGGGGTGAGGTGGATAGTGTTTGTGAAGACTGGGTCAGTTTGTAAACAAGCACTGGAATTGACTGAGTCCCAGTGAAACTGTCTGATGGGCCATTCTGAGAATTTGAGAAGTTGGGCCTGAGTATCTGGGGGAACCCTGGAAGGGGACGTGCCCTTATGACTGAGAAAGAACCATCATTTCTGCCAGCAAAGGGAGGTAGGAACTGGCCTTGCTCCCTCCCTATCTTCCTCCCATTAGGCCCTTTTGAAGTGAGGTGGGCGCTTGGCTGCTTTCCAGGGCAGAGAGCCGCAAGTGCCTGAGAAGTGGTCCTGGTTATTTTGCCTTTTACTCCACTTTGAAATAAACGATCAGATAAGATGAAAGGAAACTGTATCCTCAGGCAGAATGGCTCTTTAGGAGGAGATGTAACTGCAGCTTCTAGGAGTGGGGTTGATGGGGGTATGGATTAACCATGTCCTAAGGGTACTAGACAGGGTCACCTCAGTCATGTTCAGAAGTGCTTGAAAATGCAGGTGTTTAGAAGTAAGTGCTGAACACAGCTGGTGAATAATCCACTTAACCTCTTCTGTTCTTTTGGAAGAAAAATAGCCACCAAGTACAAAAACCATTAGTAAGGGGTTACTTAGAAAGAGTCTAAAGGGATAACAGTCCTCCTAATGTGTTTATCTGGGTAAGAGGTGGTCACACAGATCACTTGGGCTCATTAAGGGAAAGAAACTATCTTGCGCCTAAGCACGTGACACAGCATCATCATCCTGGGCTGGACCCCAGGCCCTCCATGTCTTCTTGAACCCACCCTTGGAATAGTCAGAAAGAAGGAATTTTTTGACTTTTTTGACTGAATCTTCTACAATGAGTGGCTGGTTGGTTTAGTCTCTCTGGAGTGCAGCTGTGATGAGGCTGCAAAACTCCCAGAGGAGCGAGATCTCAGTATGATCATTGTGGTCCAAGTGGATCAGAAGGCCGTGCAGGGAACTAAAGGACCAGACATTGCCTGAGTCCTGGACAATCCTGTCCATGTCTGTTTCCTGGAGCATATTGCTGGCTGAAGCTTGAGGTGTGTTTACTGCACTTTATGGTGTGGTGCTAAGCAGCTACCCGATAGGCAGCTCATGTGGAATGGTCAGTTGTGCCTATCAATATGGCGCTGAAGAGGTTTTACTCTGTCCTCTGATAGTGGCCTGCAGACCTAGTTCATCTATGCATGATAGGTGAGCCCACTCTGTGCAGAGGCCACCGTCATGTCCACATCTCACTCGTGGGAACTCAGTTCGAAAAACCCAGGCCTCACTCCACAATAGGGGAAACTTGAAACTTGGGTGAAGCTGATGATCTGTGACAATCACTTTGTAATAGGAATTCTCTGTGTGGATTCTCAGCTTTGTTGCCCTGCATTGCCAGGTTTTCCTTCCTGTTCACAGGAGTCATTTGCTTCAGCCTTTATTCCTATCTCGCACAGAAAGACAAGCTTCTGCCACAAGAAATATGGGCAAGACTGCTAGGTCAAGCAGAGACAGAGCCTGGAGAGGCTGTGCACTTGACACAGAGCTTAGGTGAAAAGTGAGGTAGTGCACGCCTGGCACAGATGTTGGGTGAGGTTGTGCTTGCCTGACACATGACACTGAGCCATCTGTCTGTGTGGTGCTGGAAGGCCACACAGAGGGAGTCAGATACTTGCCTACCTCTTCTTCTTTATCACACATGTGGTCCTCTGGAACATTAGGCACTTGAAGCCAAATAGAAGTGGTTGGTGAGGAGTTCATAGAAGGAAGTCAGGGGACATTATTTCAGAAGTCCTGGGTCTAAAGCTCTATGGCCTGGAAGACCCAGGCAAGACTCTTCTGGGTCCTGCTTATCTGGCTTAGATGGCTACTGGGTCCTCATTAATGACCCAGTATGCAAATGAGATGAGCAGTCAGGGACTCTGATTGGTGCAGCACATGCAGGGGAGGTGCAGAGCCAGAAGAGGATTTGGATGTTTTCAGTCCCATTTTTTCCCCATGCTTCAGGGTGGCCCCTCTACGTCAGCATCTCTGTGAGGTGGGCTGGCTTCTACTTACACTTTTACTAAGGCAAGGGTAGAGGGTGTTCAAGAAGCCTAAGTATCTGTGAGGGATTATGCACGTAGGGGTCAATTAATGGGTCCCAACATTAGCTGTACCCTAATCTTTTCCAGTTGTGCTCAGCTTCTGAGGAGCTTTGTGGGGGAGTGTTGTGCTAAGCTGCTCCCTTGGCTGTAAAGAAGTCACCTGCCTATATGTGGTCTGTGTGACTGCCAGACCAGCTTTCCTGTCAACTGCCACCTTCTTACCAAAGCTGGGAATTCCAATTTCAAAAGCTTACAGATTATTAGGGGGAATGCAATTAAAATTGCCCCGGGTAGAAGTAGAAGGCTCAATAGCATCAAGTGTCTGGGCATACATGTGTTCATTTTCTGGAGAGTGAGGATTTGACTACAGTGTTTCTCTGCCTCCATGATGGGTGACTGCCGAATCTGAATTTGTTTAGGTGCCCAGAGCTGGCATCTGTTCAGTGTTCACATCTTTTTTTTTTTTTTTTTTGTGGTTTTTGGGTCACACCCGGCAGTGCTCAGGGGTTTTTCCTGGCTCCATGCTCAGAAATTGCTCCTGGCAGGCACGGGGGACCATATGGGATTCGAACCAATGACCTTCTGCATGAAAGGTAAACAAACGCCTTACCTCCATGCCCTCTCTCCGGCCCCCAATGTTCACATCTTACATACTTCTTGCTTATTTGTCGCAGAGCTTTTGCCTTTGTGCTGATCCCTGACCTCTGTGTCAAGGTGTCAAGATAGAATTTTGTCCATCTCCGCAAGGTCAGATTCAGGAATATCTGGCATTGAGGGAGTGGTCCCTTTTATTTTTTACCATCCAGAGATTCACTGTGCCAACTGTAACAGGATCATGTTGCTTTTGTAAACATTTATCTTTAAAATGAATGAGTTGAGTCTGGAGGTATGGGGCCATGCATGCAGGAGACCTGGATTCTCTGACCCTGATGTGACATGCCCCTGAAATGGTTCTATAATCTATCCTGGACTCCAGGGATCCGTGTCAGCTGTGAGGAACAGAATACCAACTTCTGTGCCAAGGACAGCCAGTTAGGGGACCAGGTCTCTGCCAGCTCTAGCTGGTACTGCTCTGGACTGGAATGGGCACTGGTGTTTTCTGGGCCACCATGGTCCTTTCTGTTCCTCTGGCTTCAGGGCTACTTTGTGGCCAGCTCTTGCCTCTGCTGCTTTTTTTTTTTCCTTGCATTCTCTCTGCACATTCTCCTTCCTACAATCAGAACTGTAGAAAGTAACTGTAGTCAGAATTGTGTCCACACCCTGGACTCTAAGAGCCTTGAGTTTCACAGTTCAGAACCATTGAGCCTTTGTGTCCTCACAAACCCTACAAAGAGCAAAGTCCCGATTATCTTGGAACTCTTGAGCATGCTCATGAGGACACTTGGATCTCACGCTTAGCCTGGCCATGGGCATCAGTGACATGGGGCTCCCAGCGACATCATGCAGAGAGTTATCTCCTCTTTGCAGCAGTTGTGCATGCATTCTGAGAGACTCAGTTCTTAGATACTTCAGGATGCAAACCCTTGGAGCAGCTAGCCCCTTCTTCTGGTCCAGAGTTGCCTCCTGGGCGCCTGCATATATGTCACTGCTCCCACCTGGAATTAGGTGTAGTGGAATCCAGGGCTTTTACTTGCTTCTGGTTCCCCCAATCCAGCCACAGGAGAGGGAAGGGGCAATCTTGGGCAGTTTGGGCCCACCACTGTGTGCAAGAACAGTGCTAGGGAGTGAATGCAAATGCACAGCAAGGACTAAGAGGGAGAACTGAACCACACTGCTGAGTTGGAGAGGGGCTGAGAGGCAGGGACTTGGGGCTGGGTGCACTAGTAGTGGGTGGGTATTGGAATTATGTGCCTAAAAGTCCATTATTCACAGTATTGTAAATCACAGAAATTTAATCAATAAAAAAATTAAAGGTGGAAGGGAGATGTAGATGCTAAACTGGGGAACTCTTTTGATGTTTCCCTATTAACTAAGTCAGCAGAGGAAGTTTATTTTCCAAGAGATGTTTACATATGTTAAAGGCTTGATTAGTTTTACAAAGAATCCCAAGCCTGTCTACACTTTCTAAGACTTAGACTAGGGGTCAGGTGCCTGCCCAGAATTCTAGCTTATTAACTAAACAGGAACTATCTCAGACTTCACTGTATCAACATTTAACATCTGTTTTAAGAAGGAAACCCTGGGCCAGAGAAATATAGTGAGGAAGGTGTTGGCCCAGGTTCAATCCCTGGCACCAAATATGGTCCCCTGAGCCTCACCGCGTATGATCCCTGAATAGAGAGCCAGGAGTGATCCTCAAGGACTGTCTGCACAGATCCCTGAGTATAGAGCTGGGAGTGCTCTCTGAACACAACACCTGTCTTGGAGCGATGAGGGAAAGTTTGCTATACCACAATCATATTCCTGAGCATTGTCTGGGGTGTTCCTCCTGAAGAACAATGTGGCTCAGTGGGCCTGCAGGTCCTGGGACTCTGCATTTATGACCAGGCCCTTAGCTCCTCCTACAGCTGTCCCAGGCTGGCTCTGGATAGGAATGACTGCCAGATTCCACTCTATATCCAGAATCTCCAGGTTGCTCGAGAGAGAATGACCTCCCTTCTTATTTTAGACAGCAGTGGAATGAACTGGTGGGTTGCGTTTCTACTGACAATCTGCTCTGTCACAGCAGATCTGGGACTGGGAACCAGTCTGCCGATTTCGCCCACTCAGGAGAGACTCTGTTCAGCATGTGGGCCCATGGCATGTAGTCCCTTCAACAGAAATGATGGCATGCCTGGCGCCTCTTCACATGCCTTGTCTGCTGTTCAGCTCCAGCAGGTACTGTAAACATAAACATAGAGAAAGACAGATTTATCTGTTCATCAGCCAAGCTTTTTCTAAGCAGAGCCCACGATAGAGAGAGATGCTTGATTGATAGTAAAAGCTTGACAGCTAAGAATATATTTCCAGCAACAAGATGAGTAACTTGGACTGAAGGGGATGGAGGAGAATAAAACTGGATTTATTAAGGACCTTTGCAGTGAGAAAGGCCGCATACTCTCTCAATGCAAAATAAACAGTGTAATTCTTAGTCCGTGATCCTGTGGTCTGAAGGCAGTTACCATCCTCCTTATCCTTCTAAGTGAGTGAGGCCTTGCCTTAGAGCCTTAAAATACCATCCCCTGTGCACTCAGCAGAGAGAGCTCTGCAGGACAGGGGAGTATCTGCTGTTTGCCTACAGGCTTTTAAAATAATCCCAGCTATTGTGTTTGAGGCAGAAACAAAGGCATGGTTTCTACCTGTGGCATTGATAAACCAATTATGGAACATCAGTGGTTGAAGGACTAGATTACACCCTTTCCCCCCCTCCAACATCGTCTGTTGATGAATATAAAGGAACATCTGCCATAGCACAATCATTTTCTTTGACTTTCACTGTCATTTTAGTTTTGTCTTTGGGATGCCTGACTAGAGAGGAAGTTGTTTCAATCTGCTAAAAGCTCTGTGGGACGGACCTTGCATGTCCTGCCTCCTCCTGGAACCTCAGCCTGCACCTATATCCTGAAAGGTGGCATCTGTGCCGAGGGTAGGCCAGGCTAAACAACTAACTTCCTCCAGCACTATGCCAGGAGGGGTTTAATCAAAGTCCAAAGACATTCCCCTCTTTTCCTGGAGTATTTACCTTATCTAGGAACAAGATACAAATTCCTTAGGTAAATATTTTCTGGCATGCAAGACAGATAGTACAGTGGGTAGCATACTTACTTTGCATGCTGTTGACCTGGTCAACATAGGATATGTTGCATATGGTTCCACAAAGAGTGGAGCTCAAAGCCACGCGTAAGCATGTGTGTGTGTGTGTGTGTGTGTGTGTGTGTGTGTGATTAGAATAAATAATTAGCATAATAAGTAAATGTTTATTCTAGAGTATTCTAGAATAATTGAAATTAAGTATTTTTGATAAGATCATACCCCATGGTGCTGGAGTGGGCAGAGCCTCTTCCAGGTGTGATGCTCATTCCCAGGATGCCAGTTTGACAGTTGAGGATTCAGACCAGCTACAATGTAAGATTGGGGCAAGTCATGCTGAGGCAAAGCCTTCAGTCTCTCCTACTTGACTTCTTGCCCTATTTTGAGATCAGTTGTAGTTGTGAAACCAGCTGACAGTCAACATACAATGACAACCATGGGAAAGCAAAAGAAAATGCTTTTACAGCTACAGCCAAGCCTTGCAGCTGTGAATCAGAGATCCAGGGATGGTACAAAGAGCCCAGCAGAACAAGCTGGGGTCCTGCTCAGTGCCCTTCACATAGCTCCAACCACACCATCTGATTCATGTGTTTGTTCTGTAGTCTAATGGCAATGTCTAGTTCAAGAATTGGTTCTGTGGTTCTGATGGAATCATCAGATTGATGTGGGGATATTACCATACCATCTGGTCAATGTTCTGATAGTACTTCTGTTCAATGCTTTGGTTCTAGAGTTCTGGTGGCATCATCTGGTTGATGTGTTGGTGTTATGGTTCTGTTGGCACTATCTGGCTGATGTTTCAGTTTTGTGGTTCTGCTGACATCATCTGTTCAATGTGTCAGTTCTGTGGTTCTGTTGGTACAGTCTGGTCTATGTCCTAGATCTCATGGGTGCACCGCCATGCCTGAGTCTGATGGTGAATCTTCTCATGTATACCTGGTTGGGAGAGGCAGGCCCTTTGGCGAACTGGCACAGCGGGTAATGGTGGAAGATTGTGTCCTGCAGCACAGTAGCTGTGTGGACATGTGACCTCTCAGAGAGTTACAAGTTCCCGGTACAGGTGTGATCACATAATAGTGTGATCAAAGCATTTGGTTGTTCTGCGCTTTTCCATCCTGCCCTGGAAAAGGAATCATCTCTGGTTTCTTATAGTAAAAGTCCTTGGCAGGTTTGAATCCTGCCAGTACCATCTGTTTCCTGGAGGGGCACATTTTGGAGGTGCTGCCCTTCAGCTGTGTCTATGGTTTGGTGATAATAGATGCTTGAGCTGACAGGATGCCAGGACAAGTACTCCTCTGGCCATTGTGATAGGCATCTGGGATGAGACACTGAGGATCTGCTGACACTCTGTGTCCCAAGCAGCTCTGGTGGTTCAGTGCCCAGTGGAAGCCATTTGACAGTAGGAGGTTTGGCCTTGGACCGACATGGACTTCAGAAGGCTTCGACAGACTCAGCACTGCCCCTCAATAAAGTGAAGCAAACATAAAGAAATGTAGTAGCTTCAAACTCATATTTTGTACCATGATAGAAACAGGGGCTGGGATAAAATATTTAAGGGGGTAGGAGAGACTCCCATGTCTCCCATCTGCAGAATGTAAGTCTCTCAGGTGTGTAAAGTACTTTCAGAATTCAACAATAACATATACCAAATAAACCCCCCAAAACAATGGAGAGTATGTGGACCTAGGTTCCCCTCAAGAAGAAGTCAGGCCTTTGAAAATGTTTCTTCTTGCTCGTTATACATGAAAAGGAAATCAAAATGACAATGAGATAGTGTTGGGCTTAACCCAGGGAGGGTCCCTGACCTGGCCTGTGCAAAGGTGGAGAGAGGGTCTCTTTCAGCCCAATAGCCAGGTGAGGCTGGAACTCAGGAAAAGGAGGGAAGACTGCAAGCCCAAAACACAGACCACTAGCAGGAGAGTATTGTCAAGCAATAGATCTGTTTATTGATAATTATTGTACAGCTTTTATAGAAAATCTACATACAGGGAAACAGGATGTGGTTAATCTATCACAGACAATTAAATTTACCAGGTGGCCGGTAATCCAAATGGTATGCAAAAGTAATGGTTACAAGACCTGTTGTTTTGACATAGATGTTTTCTTCTCAGCTCAACATGTACTCATAAAGAAACACAAGATTCTGAACAAAAGACATTCTTTTATGTTCAAGGCCAGCTTGCAGAACTCCGTTTATATTTTCCCAATTTCTCCCTCTAGAAGATAGCATTTTCCTCCAGTGAGAAAGGTCTATCTATACCCACGGGTCCAGATGTTGGTGTGATGTGGTAAAAACTTGGCTTTTATCACTGCTGATAGGATTGGCAGCTTGTTCAGGTTCTGTAGAAAACAGAATGGAGATTTATCAAGAAAATTTAAATTAAATTTGACCCATCGGCCTCTCAGAGAAATTTCTTTTTTTTTTTTTTTTTTTTTTTTGGTTTTTCGGGCCACACCCGTTAGATGCTCAGGGGTTACTCCTGGCTACGCGCTCAGAAATTGCCCCTGGCTTGGGGGGACCATATGGGACACCGGGGGATCGAACCGTGGTCCTTTCCTTGGCTAGCGCTTGTAAGGCAGACACCTTACCTCTAGCGCCACCTCGCCGGCCCCTCAGAGAAATTTCTAAAGAAAGGACATGTGCTCACTGCAGCACTAGTTGCCACAGCCAAAACCTGGAAGGATGCAGGTGCCCCATGAGGTGAGTGCTGAGAAACCTTGGTTAATATACCAGCAGGCCCAGGAAGGAAGGGAGCAGGATCTTGCTATGCAGCGCTGGGTCTTAGAGTTAGGACGACAGGGATCTACAAACCAGCTCCTCCATGGATAGGACCACAGCAGGCCCAAATCTGACTGTCTGCTGGGACATAGACTGCAGTCAGGGGTGCTGCATCCTACTGAGCATCTCCAACTTGATTCATTGCTCTGGGCATGAGAGTCTGTCCAGCTTTTGTACTTTTCCCTGGCACTGCCTGCTTCTGCCTGCCCAACTCAGCCAAGTGGAAGTACATTGTTCTCTGTGGACATGTGCAGAGAGAGGCCATGGACAAGACAGCTTCTTTGCAGCATGGCACACTTGCCATTCTGAACCATCTTTCTCATGGTGCCAACTGCAGCAATCATCACTGACATACACTGTTCGGTCTCCCTGCTGTCCTGAGCTCCTATAACAGGAGCTATGTAAGGCAAGATGCAGATTTTCTTTTTCACAGATTTAGTATCTGTGCAGGGTTGGAGGACACCAGAATGTCAGGAAGTGCTGTCTATCATCTCCATCACTGCTCCCACTCTCTATTCCAAAGAAACCTGGGGCTCATGCCCAGCCTCTTCTACCTGGCCAGGGGTGCAGGTGCAGCCCCTCCCCCACTGGGCCCACTGCCCTTTGGGAAGAGATTAAGCTCTAGCTTGAGACTTTGCACCAGCCCCTGGAGTCTTTCACCTTTCTGAACAGGGTGGCTGTGTCCTGTTCACTTTTGTTGACTCTAGGCTTTGAGCTCTGGCTCTTGTCCTTGGTGTCTTGCTTGTTACTCCTTCCCATGACCTTTAGCTTCTTATGGGATTGGGCTTTCTGGCAGTTTTTGGTCTGTGGGGATGCCTTCTTAGCCTTGGGGCTCATGGTCTGGCAGCCTTTCTTGAGAGACTTCATTTTGGCTGTGATTGGTTTAGACTGGGCTGCCTTCACATCTTGTGGTTTTTTGTGCCCCATTTTCTTTGGGGCACAAAACTTTGCCAGGTTTGTTGGCTTTTGGGATATGCCTTTTCCTTGGCTGCTCTCTCTTTGGCCTGCACCATCTTTGGCCTGCACCATCTTCCCTTCACCAGGCTTATTGGGCTCCCCTTTGGACTGCCCATGGCTAGGGAGTTCCTTCTTGGCTTTGTCATATCTCTTGGCTATAGAAAGAAAGGACCAGAATCTTTTAAATTAATGACCAGAGAATCTCATTTTCAAAATTCTCTTCTGTGAGCTTGAATGGGTCATTTCTAAAGAGTTCCTAGCATTTTCTAACAAACTAAAGTATTCTCCGTTCTTATTCTGTTGAATTTCTGGAGGACAGGCAAATAATTATAATTCAGGCCTCCCTAGGGAACTAAATAAAGTCAGTAGATATTCCACTGCATTTGTTCTTATAAGTTATGAAGAAAGAAGGAAAATTATGCAAAATCTGATTAGACGAGTCTTGAGTTCTTGGCAATAAAAATATTTGTTATTTCAACAAAAGTATAGAAAAGGCTTTATTAGGGCCAGTGAGGTGGTGCTAGAGGTAAGGTGTCTGCCATGCAATCGCTAGCCAAGGAAGGACCGAGGTTCGATCCCCCGGCATCCCATATGGTCCCCTCAAGCCAGGGGCAATTTCTGAGCCCTTAGCCAGGAGTAACCCCTGAGCATCAAACAGGTGTGGCTGAAAAACTGAAAGAAAGAAAGAAAAGAAAGAAAGAAAGAAAGAAAGAAAGAAAGAAAGAAAGAAAAAAAAAAAAAAAAAGAAAGAAAGAAAGAAAGAAAGAAAGAAAGAAAGAAAGAAAGAAAGAAAGAAAGAAAGAAAGAAAGAAAGAAAGAAAGAGAGAAAGAGAGAAAGAGAGAAAGAGAGAAAGAGAGAGAGAGAGAGAGAGAGAGAGAAAGAAAGAAAGAAAGAAAGAAAGAAAGAAAGAAAGAAAGAAAGAAAGAAAGAAAGAAAGAAAGAAAGAAAGAAAGAAAGAAAGAAAGAAAGAAAGAAAGAAAAAGAAAAGGCTCTATTGTTACTTTTTTTGAGATAAATGCAAAGAATCAAAGTAGGTGATTGGCAATTCAGGCTGTACCCTCCCTTTTTCTCCCTCCCTCCCTCCCTCCCTCCCTCCTTCCTTCCTTCCTCCCTCCCTCCCTTCCTTCTCCTTCCTCCCTTCTTCCCTCCCTCCCTCCTTTCTTTCTCCCTCCCTCCTTCATTTCTTCCTTCCTCCCTTCCTTCTTCCTTCCTCCCCTTTTCCCTCCCTCCCTCCTTCCTTTCTTTCTTTCTTTCTCCCTCCCTCCTTCATTTCTTCCTTCCTCCCTCTGTCCTTCCTCCCTCCCTTCCTTCCTCCTTCCCTTCCTTCCTCCCTCCTTTCCCCTACCCCTCCCCTCCTTCATCCCCTCCCTCCCTTCCTCCATCCCCCGCCCTCCCCCTCCCTTTCTTCTTTTCTTTCTTTCTTTCTTTCTTTCTTTCTTTCTTTCTTTCTTTCTTTCTTTCTTTCTTTCTTTCTTTCTTTCTTTCTTTCTTTCTTTCTTTCTTGCTTCCTTCCTTCCTTCCTTCCTTCCTTCCTTCCTTCCTTCTTTCTTTCTTTCTTTCTTTCTTTCTTTCTTTCTTTCTTTCTTTCTTTCTATATTTCTTTCTTTCTTTCTTTCTCTCTCTCTCTCTCTCTCTCTCTCTTTCTTTCTTTCTTTCTTTCTTTCTTTCTTTCTTTCTTTCTTTCTTTCTTTCTTCCTCCCTTTTCCTTCCCACCCTTCCTTTCTTCCTCCTTCCCTCCCTCCCTCCCTTACTTCCTCCCTTTCTTCTCTCCTTCCCTTCCTCTCTTCCTTCCTTCCTACCTACCTCCCTCCCTTCCTCCCTCCCTCCCCTTTCTCCCTCCTTTACTCCCTTCCTTCCTTCCTGATTTTCTTCCTCCCTCTCTTCCTCCCTCCCTTTCCTTCCTTCCTCCCTTTCTCCCGTCTTCCCTCCCTTCCTTTCTTCCTCCTCCTTTCTTTTCTTCTTTCCTTCCTTCCTTCTTCCTTCCTTCCTTCCTTCCTTCCTTCCTTCCTTCCTTCCTTCCTTCCTTCCTTCCTTCCTTCCTTCCTTTCTTTCTTTCTTTCTTTCTTTCTTTCTTTCTTTCTTTCTTTCTTTCTTTCTTTCTTTCTTTCTTTCTTTCTTTCTTTCTTTCCTCTTTCTGTATCAAACATACCATTTTGTATTCCATAGACACTAGTTAGGACACACTTTTTTTATATCTTATCAGACCACTTTCAGGAGACTTTTCTGTTACCCTGTGGACAGGGGAATGTCATCTGTATTGTCCATTTTGGATTCCAATCACTTGAGCACATTTTCACATTTTCAATATTGAAGTCTTCTAGTCAGTATTTATTTTAATGATAACTGGTAGGAGACACGCTGCCAGAGCATGTGGGTGTAGATGTGGATGTGAATATCGGAGAAGGTTGTGAGTGGTAAAATTTCTGCCCCATGCCGGCCACCCTCTTTGGCCCTGCTGTTATTTTTTCTATGTACATATTCCATGGGTTCTATGGCTGGATTTTCCTGAAAGCTGGGTATTTTCTGTTCCTTTTGTTTCCCAATGCCTAGACACTGGAGCCTAAGCTGAACATACCTTGTGATCTGTCCTCAACCTTATTCTTATCATGACCTGCTATTATGACTCTATCTCCCTCAGCTCCTCACCCTCACCCTCTCTGCTTAGTAGAGGCTTCTCTGTCCAGTTAGCAATGGGAGTTGGAGGGAAGGGCTGAAAGTAGAAGTAGATGGAGGCACTTGAGGGGCATAGGCCCAGAGGTCTTGGCCTGGTAAACTGAGGGTTCTACTTTCCAGGGTATTGGGCTCCTAAGAAAGGCCTCCTGCCCTGGGGAGACAGAAGTATCAGTCCATTTCTAGGAGCTGGACTGCAGAGTGGAAGAGCATGCTTGTATGGGTAATGCCTGAGCACAAATCCTGTCACATCATAAATGCACATGTATTTGTTAATTTTGCAGTGAGGTTATTCCCCTCATATGTTATGTATACATCCAGTTTAGTTATGTATGTAGTCCAGGTTATGTATACATCCAGTTTAGTATTTGTAACTTCCATTATTTTTTTGTGCTTAGCATTGGTGCCTGTTCTTCCTTTCTTCATGTACTCACCTCCATTCCTCTGTTAGCAGTGGCCCATGGCAAGGCTGCTCTGTGTGTCAATGGGGCCAAAGCCTAGCTCTCTAAAGTCCTCTCTCCATGGTCATTTCACACAGGAGAAGGGCAGCAGCATCTAAATATTTTTGATCCCCTGCTTGGCTTTTTTACATCACCTGCTGCTCTGCTGCTCTCACTATACGTTATCCTGCCTAGAATTTCACACCTGTTCTTGCTGCTGCTGTTTCTGCTGGCTTTGAGTTCTGTGGATTATGTTTTGGCCCTCAGAAGTGCAGGTCATGAGTGGACAGGGTTGCCCATTTTCTAAATAAATGAGAGGAAATAAGCTGCAGTGGTAGGCAAAACCTAAACTTCTCAGGTTAGGAAGTAGTCTCTGGTCTAGGGCCCAACAAAACATGGAGACAGACTTTCTCCTCATGCAGGGACATCATACATCAAGTATCATACAATATGCTAAGAATAAATTGGTGAATTAAACTGAAAGTAAGCCTAAAGCTGGAGAAAGGAAGCTTGTGGTGGAAGTGTTCAATGCTCCATTGTGAGCCCAGCATTGCAGCTGAATGCTCCTTGCAAGGGGAGGCCAAATTCTCACTCGCATCCTTGGAGATTCTCTGAAACTCACCTTCTGGGAAGTCTGATCATCAGAACTACCTGTAACTGTTGTTTTCACATCAGTGAAAGTCTGCACCTCTCAGAGGCATATTTCTAGGGCATTTCCATGGAGGTGGAGCCTTGATAAAGATGAGACTGGTATAGTTGGGCACAAGTCTGATAACCTGAATTCAACCGTGGTGGCTTTGGCACCACATTTGACTTGCTGCAGGCACAGGGGTTCATTTTGGGGTCATCTGGGCATTTTTCCTGCTCTCTTTAATCCCCACAGCAGGAGGCAGAGCCAGAGGCCAATGGAGCAGTTAGTTAGCCACTGTCCTAAAATACTCCTCCGCTATTTAATGTTTTAGTGCTTGATCCAGAGTCAAGCTGGGCAGCCTGTGGTCACTCAGGCCCATTAGTATCTTCACAAAAGCCTGCACTTGATGGCTGAGGGTGTGATGGTGGCTCTGAGGCTTTCCTTCCTGGGACTATTGCTGGTTAGGAGGGACCCAGCCAGTCTGGCTGTTGCAGGGGAGTGAAATATGCTGAAAAGGGCAGAGCAGGGACAAGCTGGTGTCTCAGAATCCCATCCCCCTCATCTATTTCACCAGGAGAACAAGCACTTCCTAAGACAGGATTTAGAAGCAGTTGCTAGTTTGTTACCAGTATCACTGTGGTCTCCTTGGGATCTGGTTGTGACATCAAATATGGTCCCTGGACTCTAATGGGTAGCACAAACACGCATGGGCCTCTCTGGTGACAGAAACAGAGCAACAGAATTCTAGGAACCTCTTCTCCAGAATGCATCCTGGGTCCCTCCCTGTGTGTTTTTATGCCACTTAGTATCCCATCTCAAGGCAGATGAGCACAATGAGAAGGAACCCCAATGAGCCCAATGAGAAGGAACTCCAAGGTCAGAGGGGGCAGCTATGTGTTGCTTGGGGTGTGGTGGATTCCCATGCTCATAGAGCAGGAGTTAAGAGCTGAACTTCCCTTGTATGTGTTGATTTAAAGGTGGAAAGTGGGTTCTAATCTTCCCTACCCTTGTATCTCAGGGGAAAGCATATTGTTTCTGACTTGCATCCCCAACATTTGTGTCATTTGGGGGTTCACATCTCTTCTATCAAGATTGAAGCATTTGGGCCCAGAGAGATAGCACAGTGGCGTTTGCCTTGCAAGCAGCCCAGAGCAGGACCAAAGGTGGTTGGTTCAAATCCCGGTGTCCCATATGGTCCCCCGTGCCTGGCCAGGAGCTATTTCTGAGCAGACAGCGAGGAGTAACCCCTGAGCAATGCCGAGTGTGGCCCAAAAACCAAAAAAAAAAAAAAAAATGAAGCATTTATCGAAGGTCTTTATCACCTTTGTTTTGTTTTATTTTTATTTTTCTCAGGGGCCACATCTAATGGTGCTCAGAAATCAGGTGGTTTTGGGAATTAATCTGGGCCTACTTCATACCCACTTGACTCTCTTCCATCAGACACAGGATTTTAAGGCTCCTTGATTCCTCATTGATGAACATGCAGTCATTTTTTTTTATTGTAAAATCCCAGTCCCAACTTCAGGCTCCAATCTCCTTTCTCACCTTGGCTGTTGCTCCTTCACTGTTGGGTGTGTGTGTCCAGATTGAGCCAAAAAGTTGCTATACTCCAGTACTGAAGACTGTGTACATCGTCACATGGAGACTTCTAGAGATCCTTGTTGGGAGCAGGAAAGCATGTAGGGATGTTTTTATTTCTCTTTCATCTCTATTTTTTTCTCTTTTTAATGTGGGTTATCTACTTTAATGCATTTTTGAATGAGTAAAGGAATTCAAGGGCCAGGAAAAGGAACAAATAGTATTGTTAGGTTTACTTGTCTGTTGAATTTTCTTCTCTAGTCTTCAGAGAAGTGTAGACCGGCGTGATAATGATTTTCATGAGATACTTTCCTGTGTCAGGTCTGTGCTAAATAATCAAACGTGCACAGTGGCGAGATTGTAACAAGGATATTGTCAGTGGAGAAATTCAGGCCAGATTAAAACCACTATCTGATTACCTTGAGTTGTTTGTTTGGAGAAAAAAAATTTTACCTCATTGAATAAAACAATCATCATGGATTTTATCTAAATGATAATATGGGTTCTGGTAATAGAGGTTTCCAATCTGTTTTTTCTAGGAGTAGAAAAGGAACACCAGCATGAACATTCTCATTCTCATACTTGCCTTTTGTTAAATACTCCAGAGGATGTAGTTGACATGTATTGTGACCTCTATATCCTCTTGTATTTTCTTGTGAACATACACACATTTCAGGGCCTTAAAACTTTAACTTACTTGGAGGCAGAAATAATTTTTAAGCTTGATGGGAACACATGGTCATTATATGAAGAAGTGGTATGATTTCATAGGCTAAATCAACATTTACAAGCTAGCAGAATTGTGGCTATTGCTCTGTGACCATATGACAACATGTGATGAGGGAGGGGATAGATACTCAAGACCTATGATAGGTCATTTTGCAAAGCCTCTTATACATAGGGCATGGCTGAGACAGTGTGTGTGTGGATGGGTAGTGTATATAAACATAGGTAATCAGATCGACAGGTGGTGAAGACAGTGAGACTAGAATGAATATTAGTGATGAGGACAGAGAGCATGAAGGCCTTTCATTCTTGATGTAGAAGCTCCTGTTTCTGCATACCTGAAGAGTCAGAGAGACTCCCTATTCATCAAAGAGGCACAAGCACTGGGTTTATAAAAGAATTGACCCTTTGGAGAGACGTTAAAACATGAGCAAAAAAAGTTTATTAAAGGAAGCACTTGTTAATGAAATCCCTTTCCAGTTTAACTGGGGGCAGAGGGTTACCTTTCATCATCTCTCTCTCTCTTTTTTCTTTTAGTTTTTGGGCCACACTTGGTGGACTCAAGGGTTATTCCTGGCTCGGTGCTCAGAAATCACTCCTGGCAGGCCCGGGGGACCATATGGGATGCAGGAATTTGAACCACCGTTGGTCCTGGGTCAGCTGCTTGCAAGGCAAACACCCCACCACTATGCTATCTCTCTGGCCTCCTTTCATCATCTCTTGAGAAAACTTGGTTTTATGGCTGTTTGGGATTTTTGTGAGAGGTTTCACCATTGACCAGTAACTTCATGGAAAGCTGTTCTTGGGCTCCCTGGCCCTTGATATTTCACTAGTGTCAGCTAAGTGAATGGGAAACTGACCCAAGTTAACATCCCTCCCTCTCAGAACATTTAAACTGAAGCGGCCCAATATCTGTAAATACTTTATGTTTGTATGAATTGGAGACCTTCCCGAGGATCTGTGCCAAATTACGTGACTTGAGGATTTTACTTTTGTGAGCTGATAAATGATAAGACATAAAGAAGAAAAGCTTTGTATTTTTCTTTTTTTTTTTTTTTTTTTTTTGGTTTTTGGGCCACACCCGGTGACGCTCAGGGGTTACTCCTGGCTATGCGCTCAGAAGTCGCTCCTGGCTTGGGGGACCATATGGGGCGCCGGGGGATCGAACCGCGGTCCGTCTCCTAGGCTAGCGCAGGTAAGGCAGGCACCTTACCTCGAGCGCCACCGCCCGGCCCCAGCTTTGTATTTTTCTATAACACTGTTCTATCATTCTATCCAACAGTTGGTGAACTAATTCAATCTGCCATGCTTAAGAACCTGAAAACATAGAGCATAGAAACCAGTCTAGATCTGCTGTGATGACCAAAGTTCTAAAGGGCTTGCATTAGATTCAGTGATGGATCACCAGACAGAATCTCATTTGCCCAAGCTCTGTGTTTTACCATGAAATTGCATGACTGGATGTGGCCCTTGACACACACATGCACACACACACACACACACACACACACATACACACACACACATGCACACACACGCACACAAGAACCATAGGTTCCTTCGCTAATTTGTTTTCTGACAAAACATACATTCCCAGAGGAAAGAAGTGTTGACAAAGGCAAGCTCTTTATCTCCCTAGCCTTCTAAGCCTTGGGCCTGAGCAGGAAGAAGGATGAGGAGAACAAACTGGAAGACGTAGAGGAGATAGATGAGAACCTAAAGCTTGGTGCCTCCCTTATAGCATGTTCTGCTCTAGGAAAGATGGCTACACACAAACATGACTATATATCCCACTTTGCTCAGTTCTTAAGGGAGGAAGGAGGCCTGAGAAGAGCCTACAGGATAAAGCATGCAGGAGTGGGGGTGATCACTCCCAGGGTAGTAGGTAACAGACTGAGAGAGACCAGCATGACCTCTTCAAGGTCCCAGGAAAGCTGCGGTTTCAGAGCAGACAATCTGGTCATCACCTGTCCAAATGGACATTTGGAGCTGAGTGTTTGCTTGATGTCTCCTTGTTCTATCCCTGAGAAGGGTATTTTACATTAGGAAAATTCTCCACTGAGATAAACATTATTAAAATTTTAAATCTCTTAATGGGTTCTAAATAGCTCTTAGTGTTAGCCCACAAGAAGTGACAAAAGTAATATTTGGTGCCTCAGACAAATGTTCTTTGTGACTTTAAAGGGTTTCTAGTCCTATTTGGATGGACAAATTGCATGTGAGTTAAGCAACTAGAAGCATTTAAAGAATTTTAGCTCTGGAAAAATTCTGCAAAGGTCAACCTAATTAAGGCAATGTTTTTGAACCTATATAAAGCATATTATTGGAAATTTATCGCAGCATCCAAGAATGGCATTTTACTTACAGTTTAAACTTTTTATGGTTAATTTGGAAACAAAACGATCTTTTTCCCCCCCAGGGGTTGGTGTTCCTGACCTCTGGATGAAATGACACTTTAATCAATAATAGTGATTTCTGTGCTATGATTAGGTGAACTTATCCCCAGAAACCTGGCGTGGCAGGACTCTTAGAGATACTAGGAATGAATGATTCTATGGAAGCTGTCTCTGTGCTCAGCAGAGGACAAGGGACAAAGCTAGGATGGACAGTTTTTCACCATTTGGCCAGGTGTGTGAGAGGACTCAAGGTCCTGGTCAGCTGGAGGCTTTGTCTGGATTGGGATTTGTTACCTACTGGCATGTCCTGGCTATGAGGGTGGCAGCAGCCTCTGTGCAATTTTGCTCTATTTTAGAAAAGAATCAGCTGTCCTCATTGTCTGGCTCATGCTGCTTTGATGACTCAAGTTGAACTGGTTCCTTTCATTAAATGCTACCCCATGAGAGCAGCCTATAATTCTGGGTACCCATAGTCCTTGGAGGTTGTCCACTGTCTCTGCTACCCCAGGAATCCTTCAGGGTATGAGCACACATCATCCTGGTATCCTTCTAGCTGGGCAAGACTTCACACAAAAAAGGCTAAGCACCTTGTGAGAAATACCTATAGAATCAGTCAAATACTCAAATATTAATCTTGAAGCATGAGTGACCACAGGAAATGAAAAGGGCTGGGATACCAAAACCACAGAAAAGAAGGAAAGGGGAAGAGCATTAGCATTTGTATTTAATTATGAAAGATAGGTCTGCTTCTCATGCTCAATGATATCAGTTAGGGGGTCACTGGCTGAAATATTGATAAAAATTAGGTAGGAACGAGATCAATAGCCTTCCACAAAGGCTGGGTCTGGCCTTCAATGTAATAGAGCATTTGGTATCATCCTCTTCAGTTGGTTTCTAAATTCGCTGATGGATGGGGGCTGTTAGATAAAGCGGTATGTTTTGAAAATGAGCTCTGACTGTACATTCATGTGACTTTTTAAACATTATTGGAATGATCAGCAAGCCTCTCTCCATGAGACTTCATATTAGTCTGAAATCCATTGCTACAGAATGCCGAGAGATAGTCACTAATGTTCTGATAGGTACAAAGTAAGTGCCACCAGAAATTGCTACCAATAGATTCTGCCAGAGACATCATGTTATGTGGGATGCCTCCTGAGGCATGATTTGTAAATGGCACTCAGCTTTGCCTGAGTGCTGCTTCTTCTGCTTTCTTGGGATACCAAATGCTTCCTGCCTGTCCCCTCCCTTTGCTTTGGTCTTTGTTTCTCCTGACTGCTGTAGAGAAGAGTCAGCTCAAAGACAGAAAAGAACAGGGTATTTGCCTCATTCTTCAAAGTTGCTGAATACATGAAAAGGGGCTGTAAAGAGTACAATGATTTGGACACTTAACTTTCATATACCTGACTTGAGTTTGGTCCCTGGTGCCCCACATGGTCTACTGAGCCCTGCCAGGAGTGATCTCTCAGTATAAGATCCCTGAGCACTGCCAGATGTAACCCCCGAATGAAAAAGAGATAAAAAGTTCCCAGGAGTACCAAATTGGCTCAGATCCTACTGTGCTCTCTAGAGACTGGAGAGGAGCCCATTATGGGCTAAGCACCGGGTCCTTCCTGTGGTGACTGTGGTGTTATTGGGACTCAAAAGCATCATCTCAGGACCCTCTTCTGGTGTACTTCTGCCAGGAAATGGTGCTACTTTTCTTTCTCTTTTATCAGCCTTCAATCACTGCTTTTATGTCAAGGAGTGTCACCGGGTTTATGTGCCTGTCCACATTTCATAAAGGGAGAGCACAAATGATAAAAATCTTAGAATAGTGCCATAAATCATGTATGCCTCTAGATCACCTACAGATGCTAAGTGCCTGGTTTGGGTCTAGATGTTCTACTTATTTCCTTTCTTTAGACAGTGTCACGCATCAATGGGGAAAATGTCCAAAAATGAGAAGCTGGTTCTACAAACCCTCCTGCTCACTCTCAGCTCTACATCCATATCTTCCCTTTTTCTCCAACAATACCACTTACTGAAGCAACGAAGAGCAGCATATTTTATGGGAAGGTGTTTTCCTTAGCTTGAGAGAGATGGAAAAATGGGAGATAAACATGTTTTATTCTGTTACTATTTGGCAAAAGAGTGATAATGTCCAAGACATGCAGTGCTCAGGCTGTGTTGTGGGGCTCCACAAAAAAAAGACATCAGTGTCTGCTTCTGACAGAAAATGTTTTACTGTCTTGCATAGTTCTATTTCACCTACCTTTGGAATGAGTAAGTGGAGTGATTTCCACTATTCATTCCCTCACTTAGATCTGAGAATACCTGGAAATGTCCAGGGAACTTTAATCCCGGTGCAGGTGGTGATCATGATCACAACAGTGGCACTGATGGCTATGGTGAGGGTGAATGTGATTGATAATGATCATGATGATGATGGTAGTAATGAAATGGTATTGTGCTGATGTAGTAGGCCAGTGGTCCTCAAACTGTGGCCCGCGGGCCACATATTGTATTTGTATCTGTTTTGTTTCTTCATTGCAAAATAAAATATATACAGTGTGCATAAGAATTCGTTCATAAGTTTTGTTTTTACTATAGTCAGACCCTCCAATGGTATGAGGGACAGTGAACTGGCCCCCTGTTTAAATGAGGGTGATGATGGTGGTAGTGATAATGAAAAGAGTAGTGATGGTGATGATGGTGGTAGAGATATTAATGATGGTGACATTGGTGATAAAGATGGGTATGTTGGAAGTGGGGACTCCTTATTCTCCATTAAGGATCATGAGGATGATGGCTGGAACCAAGAGACTGCTGAGCACACCAAAGTCAAATCCTTTTCTTATTAAGGCAGGCACACATATGAGTAAATCAGGAAAGACTTTAAAAGATCATAATTCTGAGGTTGACTGTAAAGTCTAGGTCCTGGTCTACTGTGTGGCAAATCTTAGAGATTAAACAGTGTTCTGACAGGTGAAGCACAGTCATAATTGGGGGTAGATCCATTGATACTGAGAATTCCTTCCTCTCAGTTTTGATGTTTTTGTTTTTAGGCTTCTTTAAGAGAAAAGTGCAAGTAAAATAAATATATGGCTTGGCATTTTATCAGCTGTAATCTTTCTAATTCTCCCTTTTGATGTTTGCTCTCTCTGTTGTATGCCTCCATGCACCGACTCATTTTTCTCAATGTTTGCTTCTAAGGCAGTGCTAAGGTACCGGCTCTATTAACACATAAAGCAAAGGACTGAGATCTCTTTTCATTCCAGTTTGCAGATCCTCTGCCAGTGATATTTTTTAAACATAAATGTTCTCTAGTGTTTCTGATAGCTCTTGTCTCTGGCAGGAGGCAAAGGACTTGCCTAGCACCTTGGTTTTGATATAAATGCCATCATAAACTGTGCTTCATTATCCGAAGTATTAATAGAATGATGGGTCAGGCCTGCCAGGCAGATGCTCCCTTTCCTACACCCACACAGGCTATTAATTTCCCACAGATTGTGCACCCCTTGCTCTTCAGAAACCATGCCACCGTCACGGAGAAGGTCAGGCTCATTTGCTCGTCAGAGCACTAACAATCATCTGAGATCAGAGGGGTTTGTTTTGCTGGTTCTATTAGCAAAAGCAAATAGTAAAAATGAATCTGTCCAAAATGGTTGAAATATGTAAGTTTGCATGTAGTATATAAGTTTTAGGAAATATTTACAATATACAGGCAGGAAGCCAAATGAGTGATATTCTTTTCCCAAAGTTCGGGTTTATGAAAATCGTGTTTCATGTATTGCTTTGTGAAAAAATGTTTTGTTTTGTTTTGGTGTTTTTGTGGTTTTGGGGTCACACCTGGCAGTGTTCAGGGGTTACTCCTGGCTTCATGCTCAGAAATTGCTCCTGGCAGGCATGGGGAACCATATGGGATGCCGGGATTCGAACCACTGACCTTCTGCATGAAAGGCAAATGCCTTACCTCCTTGCTATCTCTCCGGTCCCGAAAAAAAATGTTTTTATATACAGTGTAAACCTACCAGCAGACAGTGATTTTGCCTTCATACATAATTGTAGATAACATCACTTTAATTTTGATATTAGGTGACAGCAACAAATAGGTCCCAAATGTTGATTCACTGTGATCAAATTTTATTTCTCAAGTTCATAAAAGTAGAGCAGGTTTGGGGGCCAAAGAGATAGCATGGAGGTAAGGCATTTGCCTTTCATGCAGGAAGGTCATCGGTTCGAATCCCGGTGTCCCATATGGTCCCCCGTGCCTGCCAGGAGCAATTTCTGAGCCTGGAGCCAGGAATAACCCCAGGAATAACTGCCGGGTGTGACCCAAAAACCACAAAAAAAAATTAGAGCAGGTTTGAGGTCCTTAGTAAGGATAGTTGGAGTCACCTGGTTCCTGTTTTTTTAGGGCCCCAAGCAAATGGGCATTTGCCTTTCCATGCCCTACTTTTCACTTGCTCTGGCATCACCCTGGCAGTCACCAGTTACAGTCTGTCTCCTGACCAAGTGCCTTTGTGAGAGTGGTGTGGTGCATGAAATGTCTCTGTCCTTGTCCCTAGGAAGGATGGAGGTTGGCAGAATGTGCCATGTCAGAGGTGCTCACTGTTTTCAGGATTGTAGGTGTTTTCATGTGTCATCCCTCAGTCTGTGTGTTTGTAAGAGTGCAATTGTTCCTACTCCTTTCCACCAAATTCCTAAACAGTGCAGCCTTCCTTAGTATCTTCCACCCTGTTTTCTCAGTAGTTACAAATGTTCCTACTCATTTCACCAAATTTTGTAGCTGCCCCTCCTTCCCTAGAATCCTCGATCTAATCCCCAATCCCAGTTATTGTGCTGTATCTTGGTGTCTTTTTTTTTTTATCATTCTCACAATTTGTACAATTTAGTGATCCAGAATCCACTTCCTCCTGAAGCCATCCAGTAGCTGCCTTTTATTCCTCACTGCACCTAGCATAGTTGCCTTAAGTTCTGTTGACTTTGCTTCAGAAAGCAAGATTTCACACTTTTATTGATATTTTCCTCATTCTGCCTTTTGTCCATGGATTGCCAGTTTGATTCTGTGGTTTTGCTATAGTTAACCATGTTTTGGCTACAACCCCTACATAGCCACTACATACTATTATAGCTCCAGTATATAAGAATATGCATGAAGCAGTGAATGAAAAACAGAAAGATGCTGTGCCCTAACTTAGATTACAAGATAGTGAAAAGAAAAATGGTTAATGGAAGTGATGACTGATTCAAGTGCTTGACTTGGAAAGTTTATGGTGCTGTTCAAAAATCAGTAAATATATAAATAAATATTAAATAAATGTGAGCAGAACCAAGTATTGAGAGTGTAAAAACTACAGATGTCATGTTGAATTGAAATCAGTCCGTAGGTACAGAGGCTACAGAGTGATCACGCTCACATATGAGGTCTAAAGACACACAGGTGGAGAATAACATGGCCATGAGCAACAGAACTGAAGGATTGGTCCCCAGAACTGAGCTTCTGGAGGTAGATGGAGAGGAGGTTGCTTGGGGGCAATGGTGGTGGGAAGTGGTCACTCTGATGCTGATTATCACTGATTGTAGGAAACTTACCTTTGACACCAGACTGGGGGCCTTTCCATGTGTCATCATCACTTGATTAAGCTTTGTGATCTTGGGAATTGCATTCTAACTGCCTGGAGCTTGCCTTCTAATTACCTGGGCAGGTGAGACTAGCAGCAGGTAATGTGGTGGAGTATTTAAATGAAGGGTGCTCACTGCCTAAACTCCAGTGGGTGGTTGAGAGAAAATGCACTTCCCCTTCCTCTGTGCATCATCCCCTGGAGCAGACCATGTGAACTGGGCTGCAGGCTCCTCTGTCTGCTGTCTCTGTCTTTGAATCTCTGCCCAGCAGTGACCTGGGTTTGCTTTTCTGGGAGCTCATCCCAAGCTGGCTCTGTTTGCCTCTTTTGATTCTTTAAGTGATTTGGATAAAATATTAAAGAGCCCCAAGACCAGATGTTGATGATTTGAGGCAGGAAATGGTTGGAGAAAATGAAATGAGTCTATTTTACATTTATATAGCTCTGTGGTACAGGTGAGGGCTGGTATTAATTTAAATAGTAACGACCCAGCCCCTCTGGCAGCTCTCTGTATATTCCAGAATTCTGCAGACTTTAATTAGTTTATCTGCATGTCACTTACCTAAGCAAATGGCCCCTGTCCACGCCTTTTCACAGGACCCAGAGGCTTGCTTGGGCTGAGGACTTCACAACCTGGGCTCCTCCTGTCTCTGGGCTGTCCTGGCTGGGAGCTGTGCCAGATTCTGGTTCTCTTGCATACTGTGGCATTATGATTTGCCATTCTGATTCTTTGGGCTAGTAGCTGAATGATTTACTGCTGAGAGCCCAGCCCTCTCATCTGAGAAATGGATGGCTGGAGAAAGAAAAGAGTGGTTCAGGATCCTTTGATTATGGGAAACCAACAGCCCGTTAGATCAACAGATTCATCAGCTTCATGTCCTCTGACCGAGCCCTGTTTTCTGGTGTCCTGGCCAGATCAGCTCTTTGAAGCTGGAAATCTTGGGCCCATTTTCCTTCCTGCATAGGACTGGGCCATTGCAAATAGCTCCTCTTTTGGTTTGTCCCTTCCCTATTTCCTAGGGCAGTGCTCAGAGCATAGACTTGGAACCACATATGTAAAACTGATCTTGACTTAGATTAACAAGACAGGGAGACATAGCATCAGGATTTAAGCCACTTGAGGTCACATTTCTCTACTCAAATCAGATTTGAATAAACTGAACCACAGATACTGGTTTCTTTGTCTATTTGATCCAAACCCAGCAGTGCTCAGGGCTTACTTCTGGTCAGTCTCAGAGACCACTTGGGAGTTGGGGAATGAACCAGAGTGACTGAGTGCAGGACAAGCTCCTTAATCTCTCTACTTTAAATTTGTACAGCGCTTTGGAGAGTATTGACATTTTAAGGATATTAATCCTGCCAATCCATGAGCAGGGTATGTGTCTCCATTTCCTGTGTCCTCTTTTTTCTTGAAGCTGGCTTTTGTAGTTTTCTTTGCATAGGTCCTTTAACTCTAGTTAAGTTGACTCAAAGATATTTGAATTTGTGTGGCACTAATGTGAATGGGATTGTTTTTTTTAATGTCCATTTCTTCTTTATCATTATTAGTATAGAAAAAGGCCATTGATATTTCTGTGTTAATTTTGTAGCCTGCCACTTTGCTATATAAATCTATTGTTTCTAGAAGCTTTTTGTCAGTCTTCAGGGTTTTCTAAATATATTCTCATGTCATCTGCAAACAGTGAGAGCTTGACTTCTTCCTTTCCTATCTGGATGCGCTTAATATCTTTTTCTTGCCTAATTGCTAGGGTAAGTACTCCCAGTACTATGTTGAATAGGAGTGGTGAGAGAGGGCAGCCTTGTCTTGTACCAGATTTTAGAGGAAAGGCTTTTAGTTTATCTCCATTGAGAATAATATTTGCCATTGGCTTATGGTAGATAGCCTTGATGATATTGAAAAAAGTTCCTTTCATTCCCATCCTGATGAGGGTTTTATTTTTTTTAATCAAGATACACATGACATTCTTCAAAGAAGTGAATCAAACACTCTTGAAATTCATTTGGAACAAAAAACACTCTCAAATAGCTAAAGCAATCCTTGGGGAAAGGAATATGAGGGGCATTACTTTCCCCAATTTTAAAATGTATTATAAAGCAATAGTTATTAAAACAACATGGTATTGGAATAAAAACAGATCCTCAGATCAATGGAATAGACTTCTGTATTCAGAGAATATTTCCCAGGCATACAATGAACTAATCTTTGATAAAGGGGCAAGTAATCCAAAATGGAGCAAGGAAATCATCTTCATAGTGGTGCTGGCACAATTGGTTAGCCACTTGCAAAGAAACGAACTCAGAGCCCATCTAACACCATGCACAATGGTCAAATCCAAATGGATTAAAGACCTTGATATCAGGCCTGTAACCATAAGGTATATAGAACAACATGTAGGTAAAAATTTCATGACATTGAGACTAAAGGCATCTTCAAGGAGGAAACAGCACTCTCCAAACAAGTGGAAGCAGAGATAAACAGATGGGACTATAATAAGCTGAGAAGCTTCTGCAACTCAAAGGAAATTGAGCCTAGGATACAAAAGCCACCCACAGAATGGGAGAAACTATTCACCCAATACCCATCAGATAAGGGGCCAATAACGAAAATTTACAAGGTACTGACAGAACTTAACAAGAAAAACACATCTAACCCCATCAAAAAAAATGGGGAGAAGAAATTAACACTTTTTCAAAGAAGAAATACAAATGGCCAAAAGACACATGCAAAAATGCTCCACACTAGTCATCAGGGAGATGAAATCAAAGCTACAATGAGGTACCATCTCACACCAAACACTGGCACACATCACAAAGAAGAAGAACAATCAATGCTGGTGATGATGTAGGGAGAAAGGAACTCTCATTCACTTTTGGTGGGAATGCTATCTAAGCCAGCCTTTATGGAAAACAATATGGAGATTCCTCAAAACACTGGAAATTGAGCTCCCATATGATCCAGCTATACCACTCCTAGGGATACACCCTAGGAACATAAAAATGCAGTTCAAAAATCCCTTCCATGGGGCCGGTGAGGTGGTGCTAGAGGTAAGGTGTCTGCCTTGCAAGCGCTAGCCAAGGAAGGACCATGGTTCGATTTCCCCGTTGTCCCATATGGTCCCCTCAAGCCAGGGGCAATTTCTGAGCACTTAGCCAGGAGTAACCCCTGAGCATCAAATGGGTGTGGCCAAAAAACCAACAAAACAAAACAAAACAAAATCTCTTCCTTTCACCTATATTTATTGCAGTGCTATTTACAATAGCCCGGATCTGGAAACAGTCAAAATGCTCTTCAACAGATGGATGGCTAAAGAAATGGTGGTACATATATCCAATGAAATATTATGCAGCCATCAGGAGGATGAAGTCATGAAATTTTCCATTATGTGGATGTACATGTATTCTATTATGCTGAGTGAAATAGGTCTGAGGGAGAGAGATGGATGCAGAATAGTCTCACTCATATATGGGTTTTAAGAAAAATTAAGGACATTATGTAATAATCCCTAGACACAATGGATGAGGGTCAGAAGGACCAACTCACAATATTAAGCTCACCACAAAGTGTAGTGGTGCAGTTAGGGAAATAACTACACTAACAACTATCATGACAATCTTAATGAGTGAGGGAAGTAGAATGCCTGTCTCAAATATAGCCAAGAGTTTAGAAGGAGGGACAGAAGGCATTTTGGTGGGAATGTTGCACTGGTGAAGGGGGGTGTTCTGTTTATGACTGAAATTCAACTACAATAATGCTTGTAAAATCAGTTAAAAAAAACAGCCCACAGATCGGGACTGGAGAGACAGCACAGCGGTAGGGTGTTTGCTTTGCATGCAGCCCATCCAGGATGGATGGTGGTTCGAATCCCAGCAACCCATATGGTACACCAAGCCTGCCAGGAGTAACTCCTGAGAGCCACTTGGTATGACTCAAAAACCAACAACAACAACAACAACAAAACAGAGATCATCTGTGTTTTTTAACAGGAGGTTGACTCCAGGACTGTTTGGGTTTTGTACATTAAAATAAAGATACTGAGGCAGAGCGGTAGCAGAGCGGTAGGGTGTTTGCCTTGCAGATGGCTGACCCAAGGCAGATCTGGGTTCAGTCCCTGGAGTTCCCATATGGTCTCCTGAGCCTGAAGCATATCTGAGTGTAGAGTCAGGAGTAACCCCTGAGAGTATCACGGCTGAGGATCAATAACCATAAAACCAAAAAAGGAAAAAAAAGATAGTACTCCTTTGAAAATATGATTACTTTACACAAATGCTCATAAAACATTCTACAAAATGGTTAATTTTGCCAATACATTCAGATTTTTCTAGCAAGGGAACAGCTTCTATGACCAAACTATCTCCTTAGGCTAGGTTACATAGAATTAAATACATATATGTGTGTGTGTATATATATATATATATATATATATATACATACATATATATGTGTGTGTGAGTGTGTGTGTGTGTGTGTGTATAAACTGATGAAACTTTCTGGAGTGTTGTGACAATGACCGTGCGAAAAAGACCACCTGCACACACACACACACTAACCCACTCATACACAGAGCATCATCCATCATTCAGATTGCTGACCACACAGCATAGGTAATCATTGCTTTTGCCCAGAGGTGTTAAATCCAGACCCTCTGCAGCACCAAATGACTATTCCATTGTGTATCTGGGTGCTGAAGGTGACACTGTTTTCCTTCTATTCTCCCTGTTGGATTGATTTATTCATTGAGTTTAGATTTTCTACCCTAGCATGTTTCTGTCTAAATTGGAAGAATGTCCCCTAGAGACTGAATACATGTTTGCCATGCAGAGGATCCTTCTGCAGAACTGCACATGCTCTCCGAACATTGCCATTAACAACTAACTTTTGAGCAAAAAGCCGGGAATAACCCTTGAGTATCACCTGGCATGGCCTGAAATATGAGAGAGAGAGAGAGAGAGAGAGAGAGAGAGAGAGAGAGAGAGAGAGAGGGAGAGAGAGAGAGGGAGAGAGAGAGAGAGAGAGAGGGAGGGAGGGAGGGAGGGAGGGAGAGAGAGTGTCAGATAGACAGACAAGAAGGAAAGAGACTTGGTTATCTTGCAACTTCTTTTCCACCCATTTAAGTGGTTGGTTATTTGTGTTTGATTTACTAGTGGATCAAAACAAAAGTCAGCAAGCCCAATTGTCTTTTTTTCCTGATGAGACCCCTTTTAAGACAGAAATTTCTTAAATCACAGCAGGATTGCTCTAGTCCAGTGGAAAGATCCAGAAGGTTAGCACTGTCTTACAGAGCTGAAAAGTGCCAGGCTAAAATCAAAATACGTAGCTTACTTATTCCTTGAAGCCCTCAATAGTCCCACTATTAATTTTGAAAATGCAAGACAGGGACATATTATGAAACATTCAGGCTTCTCTGAGCACAGATCCTAACTCACAGACTAATGATCATTTTAGCCAATTTCCTCTTCAGAATGTGAATCAGTTTTGCAATGTCTCTGCTCTGCAATAATCCAGCCTGTGTTTAAATGTGCATCGTAATAAGTAAGCACTTGCAGTGATGGTGATGATAATGATGTTAAACGAGGAAGATGATGATAATTATGACAGCAGACAAATGCACATCTACCTGTGTTCTAAGAAGCCTGTGCTGACTGTAACTCATCCTGGCATACTTAGAGATTGACTCTCTTTATTTCTGCTTTTTCAGATTAGGGAAACAGACTCAGATACACTTTACCATATAGCATAGCCAAGATGGACCTGGATCTCACTTTTGCGCCCTAAAAATGATAAGAGCCACAATTTTATTTATGGTTTCCCCTGATTCCCCATGTTTACATGCACACATTATGATCATTTAGTATACATGAGCTACAGTGATGATTTATTGATTGCAGATGTGCCTCACACCTAACTGTCACTCATTTTCCTGCAATCTGGTTGCCTCCTGTGTGGAGAGAGTGAAGACAGGCCAACTCTTACCTAGACTTTGAGACATAGACTCTTAGAAGGTACTATTGCTTGGCTCCCTTAAAGGTCAGTGGGCAGCAGCAGAGTCACTGTCAGTGTCCATCGTGCTGTGATGTGGAGCAGCAGAGCTAGTGCTGGGCTCTGAGTTTATCCTGGTCTGCAGGAGTGCAGGTACAGCGGGCACTGGCCAGGGCAGGGCTGTGAGGCTGGTTGTGTACCTCATTCAGCCCAGGTGACTTTCCTACAGTCACTCAGCACAGAAGCCTATAATGGGATTTAAAGAGTAAGAAATGTTCTTCCTATTTAGACTTAGTGTCAGAGAATTTGTGAAGGAGAGATATGCTTGTCATGTTTTCTTTTCATTTATTTTTTTAACCAAAGGTTAGGAAACCGTTACTGACTTTCAGTTGTAAATTTTAAGTCAGATGAAATTGCATAGCCCAATCAGGATGCTTCAGATCCTAGTGTATCTTGCTTAGAGATAAATATAAGACTCCCCTCAGCACACAGCAGCTGCATGCTCTTGGTTTATTGATCAAGTAGGGGATCAAGTAGGCATTTCCATCAGGCATATTTCTCTCATGGACTTTCTTTCCTCCATTCTAAGTACCTAAGTACTCTAAGTGTTTCTCATTAGTTTATTCTACATCTGGACATTGCCTTTGGGCCCTGAATTCTATTCTACTGGTTTGGCTTTGATTTGAGAGTTAAATTTGATTTTAGAGCTGTTTTAATCACCTGGGCTTTAACGTAGATCATTAGGGAATGCAGATTTAGAATCCCTTTTCTAAAAACTGGGGAAGGTGAGATTTTAGTTCGTTGGACACATCTGGTCATGCTCTGGAGATACTCTCAGCTATGTGCTTGGAGTTGCTTCAGGTGTTGCTGTGTAACCATGTGGCAGTGAGGGTTGAATCAGGGTTTGCCATATGCAATGCAACTTAACTCTTGCACCATCCAATTTCCTTTTTCTGGCAATGCCATTTAAATTTTTTAATTGAATCTTTATGAGATTCAGTTACAAAGATGCTCATGATTGAATTTGAATGATACCATGTATAACACCCTTTACCAGTCCACATTTCCCACCACCAGTCCCCAGTTTTTACTATGTCCTCCTACCTGCATGCCCTGGTGGCAGAGATTTTTCTTCTCTCTCTTTCACATCTCTCTCTTCATCTTTTTCTCTTAGTCACTGCTTTGCAACATTGTTACTGAAGGAGTAGTCTCATGCATATCACTTCAGCACCAGTTCTTGTTCAGTGATCACTTCCAACTCACATTGCCATATCAACATTTCCCTACTATTTGTGCAAGCTTCCTATTGTGGGCTGGTCCTCCTGACCCTCTGCTCTATTGTCTCTGGATATTATTACCATACTATTTTTTATGTCCCCCAAATTAGTGCAATCAATTATATGTCTGCCCTTTCTGACTCATTTTGTTCAGCATACTCTCCATGTCACCCACATATAAGCAAATTTAATGACTTCATTTTTTTGTTTTGTTTTGATTTTGTTTTTTTAGGGGGGTCACATCTGGCAGCGTTTAGGGGTTCCTCCTGGCTCTCTGCTCAGAAATTGCTCCTGGCAGGCTCGGGGGACCATATGGTATGCCGGGATTCGAACCACCAACCTTCTGCATGCAAGCCAAACGCTTTACCTCCATGCTCTCTCTCCGGCCCTGACTTCATTTTTTTTTTTAACAACTGCATTGTGTAGATGTACCATAATTTCTGTATCCACTCATCTGTTTTAAAGCACCTCGAGGCTGTTTCTAGATTCTGGCTATTGTGAATAATGCTGCAATGAACAGAGAAGTGAGGGTTTATTTGCACTGTATTTTTTTGACCCTAAGTTATATTCTTAGGAGAGGTTTGGTAGCTCAATTTTTATTTTTTTGAGGAATATCTATAGTGTTTTCCAAAATGACTGAACCGGTCAATCATTACTACAGCAGTGAATGAGAGTCCCTTGTTATCTGTCCTGAACCCATAAAGTAGTTAGAGGAACACATAGGCAGAACTCTCCATGACACTGAAGGCTAAAGCTAAAGGCACCCTCAACAAGCAAGTAGAAACAAAAATAAACAAATGGGACTGTATTAAACTGAAAAGCTTCTGCATCTCAAAGCAAATGGTGACTAGGATACAAAGACTATGCACAGAATGGGAGAAATTATTTACCCAATATCCATCTGATAAAGGGTTAATATCCATGATATACAAGTTCCTTGTCGAGCTTAATAAGGAAGCCATCTAATCCCATTCAAAACTGGGAAGAAGAGATCAACAGAAATATCCTCAAATAAAAATATAGGTGCCCAAAGGCACATATAAAGATACTCCACATCATTAATTATCAGGGAGATTCAAATAAAAATAATATTGAGATATCAACTCACACCACGGAGATTGGCACACATCAAAGAACAAGAACAACCATGCTGGTGAGGATGCAGGGGGAAAGGGACTCTCATTCACTGCTGGTGGGAACATCGACTTGTCTAGCCTTTTTTGAAAACAATATCCACATTTGTATTTCACTGTCATTTTTTAAGTTATTAGAATTTATGGTTCTATGCAAATTTTAGCAGTATTGTTCCAAGTCCTTGAAAAATGTCTTTGGAATTTTGATAGAGTTGACATTGAATTTGTATAATACTTTGCAGAGTATCATAGGCTGTTTATTGCAATGAATTTAAGTCATTGCTTGCAAAGTATGTTGACATAGTATTTGAAATATTTGTTGTAAAGATGTTTTCATTTTAGGAATGACTTCTAGAAAAGTTGATGTAAGTGAAGGAATAAACTTTTCACATGCCAAAAGCAAGAGCATTTTTAAGGAGACTTGAAATTTACAAAGCCATTTCTGCTTTTGTAGATTTTTAGCTGGAACAATGAAGACTAAGGACAGGTTTCTCGCTAGAAGAAACAAAAGAACAACTTAACCTCAACCATTATTTATTAACTAACTTCTTTATGTTTCTTTCAGAAATTCTTTGGGCTAGGTGATGACTAAAACTAATATAGAGGATAATTAAAGGGCATCTGGATGAAATGAGAATTTCAGAATTACATAGGTGATAATTGCTGCAAACATTTGAGAAACTGGAGGTGACTCCATTTAGTTGATGAGAAGAGGGCAAGGTAAAGACCCAGAAAGCTTATACACCTGAGACCTTTAGTGGCCCTCCCTCCCTCTTGTCTTACCTGCCCTGCAGCTTCCTTTCTGGAAACTGCTGCTGAAGGAAGGAGCAAGAGAACTCGAATTTGCCAACCCTGGATGGTTCTGGACTTCTCCCCAAGGTGGCTGCTGGCACCCACCTGTGGCAGCAAATGAAAGGCCCTGGCGCAAAGTACCCTGGATGATTCAAAGTCACGAAATCTGTGTTTAGTAAATGCCCAATAAGTTAAGGTAATTTGGTTACGCTCAAAGGTTACTTGCTGAAACCTGGTATATTCTTTTCTTTTCCTTTTAAAACCTTTTTCATTTAAACGCTATGGTTTACAATAATGTTAGAGGTCAGGTTTTATGAGTACAATGTTCAAACACTCCATCCACCACAGTGGCTGCTGGACTAGCCTACCTTAGTCACTGCTCCACCCCACCCCACCCCGCCCACCCCCCACATACTCAAGCTCAATTCTGTTGATGAGATCTTGGATTTTGTTGCCTGGGCATTTGTTCTTTCCTGTCTCTTTATCTCACCTAACATCCTGTGTCTGCCCTCTTCTTCTGTCTAACTTCACTCTCCAGATGCATCCATCTGGCAGCAAATTGCATGGTATCTTTACATATAGTTTTTTGATATTCCACTGTATACCTGCCATGGTTCCCAGATCCACACATGTGTTCTTGGACTATACCAAGGGCCCAGAAACTCTTCAGAGCAAACCTCTATGTGTTCTTATTTCACATGTCTCTCTACATGCATTCCAGTGATCTCCAATCAATGTTAAGCCAATCAGTGACAGGAGGTCAGTGCCACCAGTTTGCAAAGAACCTTTGAGATACCTTGAAGGGATAGGCCATCTCCCTATCTGTCTTTCCCTCAAATATTAATTCTGATTGAAAACAGATATTTACAAATGTAGCAGTCATAATTTTGTAGTTGAGGGTTTACTTTGTATTAAAGGAACATGTTTCTGCATAATTTCTTTTTCTAAAATATCATCACAATCATCATCATCATGCTCTCTTACATTTTAAAAAGTCAGGATTTTACTAAGAAAGGTAGCTAAGTTTTATCTGTAGAGGAAATTAATAGGGAATTAAAATAATTATGAAACTAATGGTAAATAATTTAATTAACCTTAACATCAAGGTAGATTGCAGCATGAATTTCATTTTTCTGTCTTATTTCTGAGCTAGTATTTGAAAAAAGTTTCAAAGAAGGTTTTCTTGTATTGTTTAGCTTACTCCTATAGGAGTTGTGATGATGGTATAAAGAGATGAACGTCTATTATTCTTCCTCATTCTTTGTGTTTTACCATTATTCCTGAACAATGTGTATCATCAGAAGCCAAAAAATAAAGAGCTGGTCTCTTGGAGAACAAATGTGAACCAAATTGCCTCTAAATTGTGCTGTGAGTGCCAGCAAGAGGGGCATCTGCAGAGCTGGTCACCCACCCAACTCCTTGCTTTGGATCTTTGTGGTCTGATACTGGTAGAAGTTCATATTCTATTCGACCATAGATGGAGTGAATTTGTTGCAAGAAACTTGATGTGTGTTTCTTTATGTTGTGGAGACTTAGCAGACCTTGGAGTAGGGGCATTTGCTGAGGTGCAACATGTAGGCATGTCAGAGTGACGGTATTCTGGTGTGAGACAGTGATTGTTCTCTAAGGCTCATGCCTCAGATTTGAGCTTTTTTCTCTTGCTGAATGTGAAGACACTTCAGGGGATGGGGATCCCCGCCTGCCTGCTTACTCTAACCTGATTGTCATCCCTCACTCTTCACAGGAGGAACCTCTCTATATGGGGCTACTTCCCTAACTGGCTTATTACAATGAAGGTAGGGTCACATGGTCTTCAGAGTTTCAGGTGCCAAGCTCAACCACAAGACTCTCCTCCTCTGTTCTGTGCCAGGGAACATTTGCATTCCCATAATAAATAAGACTCCTCTTCTTGCGCTGCAGGGCCCTGGTAGTGAGAGGCCAAGGATCCCCTTTACCCAAGGGATCCAGGCAGTATGCTCCATAGGGCATGGGTACTGATGTGAGCCTCAGTTGTTGCTCATGATAGTTCAAAGTTTATGAGGTTGCTCATTGTGGGGCCACGACCAACAGACCCACTTGACAGACTGATTGTCCTGAAAAGCAAGGATTCAAAGATAGGAAGAAATACCTGTGTGTGGAATTGTTCTAGTTGAAACAAGACAGAAAGCTTGTGGGATGTTATCTGAGAAGTACATTTGCCGAAAGGGGCAGCGTTGGTGCCTCAGATAACTGAAGTTTGTATGAACTGAGAGGATGGTACTTTTATTTTCTTTTGTTTTGTTTGGTTTTAGGACCACACCCAGCGACTCTCAGGGGTTACTCCTGGCTATGTGCTCAGAAATCGCTCCTGGCTTGGGGGACCATATGGGACACCAAAGATTGAACGAGGGTCCGTCTTGGGTCAGCAGCATGCAAGCAAATGCCCGACCATTGTATCACCACTCGGGCCCAAAGGATGATACTTTGACTCGTTTATTTCTATACTCTGATTGTTTTGTTGTGGCGGTAAAAAGAATTTTTTTTGCTTTGTTCTTCAACAATCTAATCCACATATATAAATACATTACATGTGCACAGATATATCTAAAACAAATAAAATAAATCTAAAAAAATCATTATGAATAACAACTAAAAACTATGAATAACAACTAAAAGAAATATATACTAAATTCTGTACAATTAAATAAATGTTAGGTTTACAGCTTACTGTCAGGATCCGTGTGTGTGTGTGTGTGTGTGTGTGTGTGTGTGTGTGTGTGTGTGTGTGTGTGTTTATGGAGAATCACAGAGGAAAAGAAATTAAGAAAGTGATAAAAATAGAAAATTAAAAAATGGGGCAATAGGAGGAATTTGAATATGCAGTAATTCTTTACACTATTATTGCAACTTGTCTGCAAGCCCAGTATTGTCAAAATAATGCTTAAGAAAAATGCATCTAAGCGAAGATCTCTATAATAAGACAATGAAAGGACCACAGAGAATTCCAAACACTGATGCTCACTAATTATGACCTTAAATATTTTAAGGAAGCATATAGTGTGACATTGATATTATTCTTTTTACATAATCTAAATGGATGTTAAACAAAACATTTCTCTTTTCTCTGTAGCTGTGATTATAGGTCGACTAGAAAGGTTTAGGATTTTATTTTAAGAGTCGCATACGAGATCAAAGTATTTTTTTGTACTAGTCACAGATTAATGGAAAATACAAGTCCTTTTCTCCCCTCATCCACACCAGCACTGGTTGTTTTTGTTAATGATGTGAAGAATTTTTTCATGTGCCTTTTGGCAGTATGTGTTTCTTCTTTGAGGAAATTTCTGTTCATCTCCTCTTGAATGGGTTTAGATGCTTTTTTTCTTGTTGAGCTCTACTAATGCCTTATATATCTTAGCTATAAATTACTTATCAGATGGGTATCGGGTAAATAGTTTCTCCCGTTTTGTGGGTAGTATTTGTATTTTAGTCATCATTTGCTTTAAGGTATGGCAGCATTTTAGTTTAATATAGTCCTATTTATTTATCTTTCCTTATACTTCCTTGGTCAGTGGAGTTTCACCCTTAAAGATGCCTTTAGCTTCAATATTCATGGAGAATTCTTATGGTTTCAGGTCAGATATAAAGGGACTCTCATTCACTACTGTTAGGAGTCTTTGACCGGTTCAGCCGTTTGGAAAACAATATGGATATTGCTCAAAAAAATAGAAATTAAGCTACCATACCTCTAGGAATATACCCTAGGGGCACAAAAACACAGTGTAGAATAATTCCTCTGCTTTCCTATGTTCATTGCCACACTTTTTTTTAAGTCTTTAATTCTTTTTTCTTTTATTTTCTTTTTGCATTTTGGGCCACATCCGGTGACACTCAGGGGTTACTCCTGGCTATTTGCTCAGAAATTTCTCCTGGCTTGAGAGACCTTATAAGATGTCAGTGGATCGAACCACGGTCCATCCTGGGTTAGCGAGTGCAAGGAGCTATCACTTGCGCCACCATTCCATCCTCTTTTATTCATTTTTTTTAACTTCTGTGCATGGCATTAGAACAAGGTCTGAGTTCATTTTTTGCATAGGGTGAACCAGATTTTCGAGCACCACATGTTAAAGAGAATTTCCTTGCTCTGGTTTCAAAATTGTCGCTCCTTTGTTGAAGATTATCTGATCACTTACCTGAGGGTCTCTTCTGGGTTGTCTGTTCTACTCCACTGATCTGAGGGTCTATCCTTATTTCAGTATCATGCTGTTTTAGTTATTAATGTTTTACAGTAATTTTGAAATGGGAGAAAGTTATGCTTCCCATCTTCTTTTTCCTGAGAATAGCTTTAGCTACTGGGGGAGGATAGGTTATTGTTCCATCAAAATTTTAGGAGTATTTGATCTATTCCTTGAAAAATGCTTTTGCATATTCATATAGAGACTGCACTGAATCCGTATAATGCAGTGTTGCAGTATTACCATTTTGACAATGTTGATTCTCCCAATCCATGACAAGGAAATTTATTTCCATTTCCTCATGATCCTTTTATTTCTAGAAATAGTTTTGTTGTTTTGTTTTTTTTGAGTTTTCTTTGTGTAGGGTTTTCACCTCTTTAGTAGGCTGATTCTTAGGGACTTGAATTTCTGAGGCACAGTTGTTAATAGGATATTTTGAATATCTCTCTTTTATTTCACTATCTGCACATAGAAAAGCCATAGATCTTGCATGTTAAATTTGTATCTTGCTATTTTACTATACAAATCTATTGTTTGTTTGAGAATTTACTAGAGTTTTTAGGGTTTTCTAGATATAGTATCATGTCAACTTCAAATACAGATTAACATCATCCCTTCTAGATGACCTTAATATCTTTTTTCTTATCTAATAGTTATGCAAAAACTTCCTGAACTATATTCAATAGAAAAGAAGAACTGTTGAGAGGGACAGCCTTGTTGTTTGCCAGATCTTAAAGGGAATGCCCATTGAGTATTATGTTTGCTGTGAGTAGTGAGTGGTAAATGGTTTTCACTATGTTGAGGCAAGTTCCTCCACTTTTATTGAGTGTTTTATCATGAATGGGTAATGGATCTTGTCAAATGTTTTCTTTTTTGATATGATCATATATTTTATTTTTGTAACATATATATGTTAATTACATTGATTGACTTGTATATGTTAAACCATTTTTGAATAAGTAGGTCACATTTGGTTATGGTTTATGATCTGTTTGATGAATTGCTGGATTCAATTCGCTAATATTTTATTGTGATTTTTTGCATTATATTTAGCAGTAAGTATCCTATTTTGTGCTATCTTTGTTTGCTTTTGGTATCAGTGTAATGCTTGTTTCATAGAAACTGAAAGAGTTTTTCTTCAATTTCTTGAAAAAAATTAGAAAGCTTTGTAGCTGGTCTTAAAAGTTTCAGAACATCAACAACAAGAAAAATAAAAATCACATTATCATATACATAGACGCAGAGAAAGCATTTGATAAGGTCTAACACCTATTCTTGATCAAAATTCTCACCAATATGGGAATGAAAGGAGCCTTTCTCAATATGGTTAAGGCCATCTACCACAAGCCAATGGCAAATATTATTCTCAATGGAGAAAAACTATAAGCTTTCCCTCTAAATTCTGGTACAAGACAAGGCTGTCCTCTCTCATGACTCCTTTACAACATAGTACTGGAAGTACTTGCAAGAAAAAGATATCAAGGGAATCCAGATAGGAAAGGAAGAAGTCAAGCTCTCACTGTTTGCAGATGACTTGCTACTGTACTTAGAAAAACCTAAGGACTCTACCAAAAAGCTTCTAGAAACAATAGACTCATACAGCAGGTGGCAGGCTACAAAATTAACACACAAAAATCAATGGCCTTTTTATACACCAATAATGATAGGGAAGAAATGGACATTAAGAAAACAACCCCTGGGGCCAGTGAGGTGGTGCTAGAAGTAAGGTGTCTGCCTTGCAAGCGCTAGCCAAGGAAGGACCGCGGTTTGATCCCCCTGCATCCCATATGGTCCCCCCAAGCCAGGGGCAATTTCTGAGCACTTAGCCAGGAGTAACCCCTGAGCATCAAACCTGTGTGACTGAAAAACCAAAAAAAAACAAAACAAAACAAGAAAACAACCCCTGAGTTAACTCTGAAACATAGGATCTCAAGCTGGCACTGTTGACATTCAGACTGGATGCTTTGTTGTGGGATTCATCCTGTAGATTATAGGATGTTTAACAGATCCCTGGTTCTGCTCATTGGCTACTAGTAGCACCTCTACATCATAGTTACATTGTCACCAGTGCCTCTCAGGTGAGAGCCACTGTTCTCTAAAGGCTGTATTGTAGGGAAGAAATAGTATTTGTGTTAGATAATTTTGGGGTTATGGAACATGTGTTTATTCATATTTAAACTGTACTTTGTTTGACTCATGCACTTTTTAAAATTCTTGTGGTAGGCTTCTCAGACTTGAAATCTTAAGATATAATAAAGGAGGAAACAAATGATTTCTTACGAAGCTCTAAATGATTTCTAAAAACTCAAGAGAAAAATCCATTTCTCATTAATCCTAAAGTTTATAATTCCAGGCAAGATTCTATGTATCAAATCCTGGAAAGTAAAAACAATTAAAAATTTATCACTTAAAAAAAAAAAAAAGAAAGCAACCCCATTCACATTAGTGTCACACAAACTCAAATATCTTGGAGTCACCTTGACCAAAAATGTGAAGGACCTATACAAAGAAAACTATAAAAACCTGCTCCAAGAAATAAGAGAGACACATGGAAATGGAAACACATACCCTGCTCATGGATTGGCAGGATTAACATAATCAAAATGGGCTATACTTCCCAAAGCATTGCACAGATTTAAAGATCTAAATATACACATGACATTCTTCAAAGAAGTGGATCAAACACTCCTGAAATTCACTTGGAACAATAAACACCCTCGAATAGCTAAAGCAATCCTTGGGGAAAGGAATGTGGGAGATATTACTTTCCCAACTTTAAAATGTATTACAAGCAATAGTTCTCAAAACAGCATAATATTGGAATAAAGACAGACCCTCAGATCAGTGGAATAAACTTGAGTACTCAGAGAATGTTTCCCAGACATACAGTCACCTAATTTTTGATAAAGGAGCTATATATCCTAAATGGAGCAAGGAAAGCCTCTTCAAAAGTGGTGTTGGCACATCTGGCTAGCCACTTGCAAAAAAGCGAACTTAGACCCCCAGCTAACACCATGTACGAAGGTAAAATCCAAATGGATTAGAGGCCTTGATATCAGGCCTGAAACCATAAGGTATATAGAACAACATGTAGGTAAAACACTTCATGACATTGAGACTAAAGGCATCTTTAAGGAGGAAACAGCACTCTCCAAACAAGTGGAAGCACAGATAAACACATGGGAATATATTAAGCTGAGAAGCTTCTGCACCTCAAAGGAAACAGTGCCCAGGATACAAGAGCCACCCACTGAGTGGGTCAAACAATTCATCAAACCATCTCACACCACAGAGATTGGTGCACATCACAAAGAATGAAAACAAGCAGTGCTGGAAGGGATGTGGAAAGAAAGGAACTCTCCTTTACTTCTGGTGGGAATGCTTTATGGAAGGCAATATGGAGATTCCTCCAAAACCTGGAAATTGATCCAGCTATACCACTCCTAGGATATAACAAAAATACAAAACAAAAAGTGAGATCACTTCCTCACACCTATATTTCATTGCAGCGTTATTTACAATAGCCACACTCTTAAAACAACCATGATGCCCTTCAACAGATGAATGGCTAAAGCAACTGTGGTACATATGCACAATGGAATATTATGCAGTCGCCTGGAGAGATGAAGTCATGAAATTTTCCTATACATCGATGTACATGGAATCTATCATGCTGAGTAAAATACGTCGAGAGAGAGAGAGATGCAGATTAGTCTCACTCATCTGAGTTTTAAGAAAAATGAAAAGCATTTTTGCATTAATTCTCAGAGACAAAAGAGGAGGGCTGGAAGGTCCAGCGCATGATATGAAGCTCACCACAAAGAGTGATGAGTGCAGTAAGAGAAAATAACTACACTGAGAACTATCAGAAGAATGTTAATGAATGAGGGAAGTCTAGAGTACAGGTGGGGGATGGGTGGGGAGGAGTGAAATTTGGGACATTGCTGGTGGGAAAACCAACTACAATCATATTTGTAATCAAGGTGTTTAAATAAAAATATTAATTAAAAAAAGTTTCAGAAGAAGTCATTAGTGAATTAATTTGAACCTGGACTTAGTTCTTAGTAAGACTTGATTACCATTTCAATTTCCTCAATGCTGAGAGATCAGTTCTCAAATCATTTGTTTGAGCCTTGGAAGGTTATTGGAGCCCCCTAATTTATCCATTTGTTTTAGGTTCTTATTTTGTGGCATAAAATTTTTTTAAATAATTCCTGGTGATCTTTGAAATTTCTGTGTTATTTGTTGTGATACTCCCCCTTTCATTTCTGATTAAGTTTATTTAGGGTTATCTCTCTGTCTCTCTTTATTTTTTGGGCCACACCCAGTGATGCTCAGGTGTTACTCCTGCTATGCACTGAGAAATCAATCCTACCTTGGGGGACATATGGGATGCTGGGGGATCAAACAGCGGTTTGTCCTAGGTCAGGTGCATACAAGGCAAACACCCTACCCCTGTGCCACCGCTGCACTGGCCCTTCTCTCTTTTTTGTGAATCTTGCTGGTTGTTTATTGATCTTGTCTCTTTTTATAAGGGAATCATTACTCAGTTTCCTTCTTTGGATTGTTTTGTTTTTTTTTTTAATTCTAATTAATTACTGTTCTACATTTTTTTTGTTTGTTTTTTGCTTTTTGGGTCTTACCCGGCAGCACTCAAGGGTTAATACCCGCTCTATGCTCAGAAATGGTTCCTGGCAGGCTTGGGAGATCATATGGTATGCAGGGATTCGAAACATTGTCTTTCTGCATGCAAGGCATGCTATCCCTCCAGCCCTAGTTACTGCTCTACATTTTTTTTAAATATTTTTTTATTTTTAATTATGAGAACAAAGATTCAAAGAAAGAGGACAAGGTAAAGTTACAGTGGAAGGATAATCACCCATAAACAGAATTCTCAGAAGAAGTCCCCTTGCTGATATCTTAACTTTGAACTTTCAGCCAAAGAACATTAAGATAAATAAAACAGAACCCATATACAATTACTTTGTACCTCAAGCCCCCAGATTGTAATACATTATAATATTTCTTAGCAGCACACAAAGCAATTTAAAGCCATAAAACTTATGTAACTCCTTAAACATTAAAGGCATAGTAATTTTTTTTTTACATTTCCATGCACATGCATATTAGTTTAAGTTAACCTAAAAAGTTTAAGTGGGTTTTTTTAAGGATTAGAGTCAAAGGAGCACAGTATAAACGGTGTTAGAGTGGCAATTATTGTTTGCATTGGCCCACCAAAATATGAGGGACATGCAAAGGAAAATCTTGGCCTAAATACAAGGAGACCCTACCCCTGAAGTTTCCTGGCATAAGACCAACTCTAGGCTCCAGGCAAGCTAGTTTGTCCAGTCCAAGACATTGTCTGTAGTGCCAACACACTTTTATTTTTCACACAGTCTCTGTTGTTGGTATCTTGTTTCTGGAATAAAGATCCTGGAATCTGCATTGAAGTCAGGATGTGGAGCATCCTCTAGTTTCACCTCACAATTAAAGGGCAATGTAGAAAGCACTGTCATGTAAGCAGGTCGTTGTTGTTGTTAAGTCTTCTCAGTGTTAAGGGAAGTCTCTTTTGAGCAGGTTGAAGTTAGAGCAGCGGTAGGGTCTTCTGTGGTAGAGGATTGCTTCCAGGTGATGTTATAGACAACTTGGATGTTTTGTGGATGGCTTCCCTGGTTCAGGGGTGAATGGAGAATGCCCATTCTTCTGAGGCCTTTGCCAGGTCATTATGTCAGTGTTCAGGGTGTAAGATCCCGTTGCACTACAAGATTTGTGTGTTCCAATCTCTATTAGATAAGATCTTATTTGTATGTATAGTATTTTCCCATTTTAATGTGCCTGTGCAAACAAGGAACAATGCTATGTTATGTTATCGACGCATATGGGGGCCATAAGAAAAAGTCCAACAATCCCCATGACATGGTAAAATCATAAGCATTAAACTGAGGGACTCTTTCACCAAAATTCCTTATTGAACAGCTCACAAAGAAAAGAAAAGATAAACATTTGTTAGAATTGTCACTGTATAAGAGAATATTTAGTAAGACTTATAGCTTTCAGAGAAAAAACACATAAAATATTTAAAAGATATATTGTCCATTTTATGTCTTTTGAAATAGTTGGGGGTTGTTATTTCCAATGCACAGTTTTGGTCTGTGATTAGGATTTTGCAGTAGTGAAGTTAAAAAGAGTAATGTTGTTTACTGATAGTGGGGGTGAGAGAGTTAAGAAGTAAAAATGAGCTTTGTAGGGGTGTGTGAAAGGGCAGAATACAAAATGGACATTATGCATACGCAAAACATAACTTAAGGATAGGGAATACTCTTAGTATATATTGTGCGCGCAGGAGCGGTAGATCCGGTGTGGTTTTGAGCATGTAGACTGGTAAGAAATTGCTAGTGACAACCTTAGTGCAACCAAGCAAATCTCAGCACACCCCAAGTTAGGACCCATCATCCAGGAGGGACCACCCAACACCCACCTTGTCTGGCCGCCTGGGCTGGCACCCAGGGAAGGAAGGCCTGGAGGCCGGGGGCAGATGAGGGGACGGCTGGGGGCCTATCAAGGCCCTTAGGAACCCAAGTTAGGGAGAAGGCCTTTGACATGGGGTCTCCCCAAACCCCATGCAGGCTAGAGCTAGCCTCCAGATCAAGAAAGGATTCGGTAGAGAGCCAGAAGCCAGGATCTGTCTGCCCTCCACCCTGTGCCCTTCCCACCTGGTGCTGGGGAAAGGGTGGGGAAAGCTTGGGACCCCATTCAGGAGGGACCACCGAAGAGGGGACAGCTGGGGGCCTATCCAGTCCTCAGCAGCCCAAGTTAGGGAGAAGGCCTTCGACATGGGGTCTCCCCAAAGCCCCTGCTGGCTAGAGCTAGCCTCCAGATCAAGAAAGGATTCGGTAGAGAGCTGGAAGCCAGGATCTGCCTGCCCTCCTCCCTGTGCCCTTCCCACCTAGTGCTGGGGGAAGGGTGGGAAAAGCTTGGGACCCATTCAGGAGGGACCACCTGACACCCATCTTGTCTGGCTACCTGGGCTGGCACCCAGGGAAGGAAGGCCTGGAGGCCGGGGGCAGAAGAGGGGACGGCTGGGGGTCTATCAAAGACTTCTCTACATTTTGTCTTTTCTTTCCACCTGTCTGCTTTAGGTCTCCTTTTGTTGGTCATTTTCCAAGTTTTTAGGCTACATATGTAGATCTGTCCTTTCTAATGAATGCTTACTCAGCTATGAACTTTCCTCTTAATATTTCTTTTGCTTTGTCCTATTCATTCTGTTAGCTTGTGTACTCATTCTCTTTTGTGCAAGTAACCTTCTTATATCCTCTCTGACCCACTGCTTTTTCAGTACAGAACTCTTTAATTTCAAGGTTTTTGAGTTACATCTCCATTCCTGTTTGTGATTAACTTCCATTTTCAGAGCATAATGTTCTGAGAATATAGTTCATATAATTTTTCTTTCTTTACTTTATGGAAATACATGCTGTGGCCCATAATGTATTCTCTTATGAGGAGTATTCCTGTATGCATTGGAGAAGTATATATATTCTGCAGTTTGGGTATTAAAAATCTCCATGGCTTTGCTTTGTGGATGGAGCTGGACACCTGCCATATCTTCCAACACAGCACTAGTACCTGCTCACTGGACCGCTAAAGTGAGACAGAGTGTGTAATAAGCACCAGTGAGCTGCATTTGCTGTGAGCTTATTAGCAGCTCTTTGGGCTCCTTGTTTTCTGATTAAATTCTTGCTTCCCTCCAGTGACCATTCTGACAATAGTACAGTAAGGCTCCCCATGCCTGAGCATCATTAATGGAGCCAATCCAGAAAGCCATGACAATCCGCAAGAAAAATTGAAAATCTTTAGACTTCAACAGACAAGCTGTAGTTGGTGTTACAAGAAAATAGCTGAGCAAAGTCAGAGAGCCAGAGGTAAACACCACCCAGAACAGTCTCAGCCTCCTCTGGTACCCTGTTTCATGCTTCAGAGCTCTAAAATACAGAGCTGAGAAATGAGCCTTCAAGATGTGAGAGAATGCTGGGCTTGTTTGCCTGGGATCCAGCTGCTAGGCCACCAGAGCACAGACCTTGTGAGCACCATCCAAGCTAAGCCTGCTGGCAGCCAGGCAGCCAGCATTTCCAGTTATGACCTGTCTAGCCCAATGCTGAGGTTCAGATGCTGTAACCCTGCCTCCAGCACCCTTTATCCTAAACTTTCTTTTTTATTTAATTTAATGAATTAATTTTTGGGTTTGGGGTCACACCTGGTGACGCTCAAGAATTACTCCTGGCTATTAGCTCAGAAATTGCTCCTGGCTTGGGGGGCTCTGTGGGACACTGGGGATGGAACCCAGGTCCATCCTGGGTCAGCTCTATGCAAGGGAAATGCCCTGCTACTGTGCTGCTGCTCCACCTCCCCCTCCACCTTAAGCTTTCTTTTGAGATGTTAATCTCACCTGGATGATCAGACCTGCCACACCTGGGATGGGGCAGGCTGTTTTAAAATGAAGAAAAGTGCTGGTTTTTCTGAGAGACCCAGCTCTTGAGGAGAGAGATGGGATAGGCAGCACCGGGAGTGTTCAGCAAAAAAATGAGCACATGACAGAGACTCATGGCAGAGAAAAGCCTGAGAAATAAAGTGAGCTGACTCCGATGCATATCTTATCTGACTGCTGTGTAATATTTCTCCACTACTACTCTGCATCATCTGACCTGTCAGCCTAAGGGGGTTAGAAACATGGTGCCTCACCCAACTCATGGATCTCTTTATATTTTGTATTTTAATCTACAAGATGCCACTACTTATGAGCACTTCATTATCCCCTTTTTAGTCTGATGCTTTAGAGCTTACTGCAAGGACCTGAGTTTGGCAAGTTGTGCTAACTGACCTCAGCCAAGTGGAGAGGATCATAGAGTGGGGTCAGTGTCTGCACTGGGCTAAGAGGGCTGCACTGTGGGATCAGTATTTGGACTGGGTCAAGAGGGTCACACTGCAGATTAGCATTTGGACTGTTTATTCCACCAGCTCACTCTGAATTTTGGAGTGGCCATGGCTGAGCAGACACATTCTCAGACTACTGCCATCTGCAGTGTCCTTTAAGAAACATCTCCCACATTCTCAGCTACCCACATACCTTCCCACTCCCATGGAGGCCCATGTGTATGATAAAGACAGATGAAGGATAAAACTGTAGCTTCCCTTTCTCGCACCCAGTGCACCTGCATATCTGAGCTGTTCCTTCCCTCCTTGCCATCTGCACTGTTGATCCTGGTCTGTGCCCTGGGTTCCCTGAGTGACCCTCCTTGGTTTCTCATGTATGAATCCCATGATCTTTGGATTGTGAATTCTGGAGGCATATGAGGCTAACCCGCTTCTGCCCCTTCTTTGGATAGCTCCTGCCTCACTCCCATGTAGATAGCAGTGAACAAGACAGACACATTTCAAAGACATTGAGCCACAAGCTGTTGCCAACACAAGTGCAGGTTGCTTCCTGTGGAGTTGGGAGGGGGTCTGTTCCCCACTCTTCTCTGGCGGTGCCTGTCACATCATGCCTGAGCCAAAGGGAGTGAAAAGTCATAATTTGACTCCCTGAGCTACTCATTTTGACAGTGAAGGTAACAGCTCACCTTACCTGGGTCATCTAAGGAGCCCAGGTTGAAGGACCCATATTCCTCAGCTCTGGACAGATGAAAATAGGGCATGTCTATGTCACCAAACATCCCCCAAGAAAACCTCCAGCAGAGACAGTTCCGAGGAGGCCAGTGGCAGCTTCCAGGATTCTTGCTGTGCAGGGCTGAGCTGCTCCCCAGATGCTGACACAACAAATGGCAGCTTCAAATGCTGAGAAGCCTGAGCCCAGTCCTGGAGCAGCGGGGCTCTGTGCTGAGGACACCGGCAGTGCACTGCACTGAAATTCGGCTGAAATTAAGATCGGTGTTGGCTGAAGGTATACTTCTGGTATCATATTTGAATTCAAGATCTTCAAAAAAGGAAGAATGGAAGAATCCAGAATTTTGATCCTCTGGGGTTTTATCTAGAATACTCACCTTTAATACTTGATGAAGACTCCTCAACTCCTTTGGTTTTCTCTTTAATATGTAAAATCATTTTATTTTAAAAACCTTCTGAAGAGAAATATTAAGTAGATTGAATCCCATTCCTTTTTGTGAACATAAGATTAGTTTCATTTTCTGTGCAGGAACTTTTCTTAGCAGTCTATGAATATTTCAGAAGTAAGCTCCTCACATCTCCCCATACATGACTCTATCAAGCATGCTCTTAACTAATATTCCAGATGCCACACTGGTCGCCATTGCAATTTAATGAAGGAAATTATACTAAAGCTCTAATCTGTGTGATGATTTTGAATTGGTGGTTTATCATTATAAATTTTAATAAGGTAGAAATAGATGTTCAGTTTAGCTAGCCTAAAATAAGTGTGCTGTGTTTCACTAGCTTAGCCATTCTAAGAGATTATTTGAGAAGTAATTATTTTGCTGAATCTCTGCAAACTTTCACATTATTAATAGAAATTTCAAGTAGCTTTGTTACTTCAGGTACACTCCAGAAATCCTAGTTATATTTTACCTGAGTTCAAATGGATTATTTTAAGAAAATAATTCCATTGGGTTGAACTGGGTTCAGGAAAATTGAGAGTAAACATATTCTATAAAAAGGCTCAGTGTGGAAATGACCTGGGAGATGCAGCCTGTGATGGGGCTCTGCTGCATCTGTATTCAATTTTAACAAGTTATTCTACAGTCATCAAGTCAGCATTTTGCTTAAATCCCATCAATGTCTATCTAAGTATTAGAAGACAGAGATGATTTCCTCATTAGGACAGTGAGCCAGGGCATAGCTCAGAGCCTTGGTGGTAACCAAGAATATCACAGGTCAGGAGTACTGTGTGGCAGAGCGCAGAGATAGACTCTTTTCTCCTGAGAGGAAGATTTTGTGCCAGTAATTATAGCACATGCAAAAACAAGGTCAGAGGCTCCTTCTTCAGGGAGAAGTTATTCATTTATTGAAATGAATGGTTCTGTATTGGCACAACATGCAAGAGAATGGAAGTTACATTAATTTTTTTCTCTTTAGTCTGGTGTGATTTGCAGCTGATTTATGCAATTGGACAATTGCATTATCAAAAAGTGCATATCATTTTAACCTTTGTTCTCCATGCCAATTTTGTTGACATTGAGGAGAAAATCATATAGAAGTGGGTCTATCATGTATGGTAAGACTGTCTGGAGTCCATGCTTTAATTCAACATCATAATAAAGTTTCTTTGTAACTGAAGCAAGAATGAGATCCTGTGTTGGCCCTTTGCTCCTAGACTAGTATAGCAACCAATGGAAGCATTACCTGGTATCCATGGAGATAAAATTGGCTCCACTTCCTCCTTGAGATACTTCTTCCTTTTTCATTACCTCAGGCTTGACTCTTATTCAACTGCCCCCGAGATACTGGGGTTATAGGTTTGAATTTTAAGCAAATTATAGCATACAGGTGCAGGTTGTTTCAAAGGCCATTGGAGGTTTCCTTGATGCCCGCCTAGTCTGAGATGATGGGTTTCAAACCCATAGAATTTATAAAGAGCCAGAAAGAGCTGCATTTGGCCTATGCCTCTTCTGACCAGACCAGCATTACATTAAGAAAGAGCAAACTTTTTTTCTCTTTTTTTAGTGGGGGTGGTGGTAGGGGTAGATAGGGGGTAGTTTGGGTCATAGCCTGCAATGCTTAGGGATTAGTGCTAGCTCTGCACTCAGAAACTATTCCTGACAGGCTCGAGGGACCATATGGGATACTGAAAATTGAACCTGGCTCATCTGTGTGCAAGGCAAATACCCTACCAGATGTAGGGCTGCTCCAGCCCCAAATAAAGAGCTTCTGTGGGTTTCCCTGTGGCCAAGTGGTCTTCACTTGTTCTCAGCTTATCTTTGTGTAGGCTCATCTTCTAGTGGTCCTCAAACTATGGCCCGCGGGCCACATATTGTATTTGTATCTGTTTTGTTTCTTCATTGCAAAATAAGATATATGCAGTGTGCATAAGAATTCGTTCATAAGTTTTGTTTTTACTATAGTCAGACCCTCCAATGGTCTGAGGGACAGTGAACTGGCCCCCTGTTTAAAAAGTTTGAGGGTAACCCTGCCTAGGGAAGTCCCCCCATCTCCTGTGGTCCCCACGTGGAGCCTTAACCACCATTTGGAGCCCTAACCACCATGAAACTCTGCAAAATATCTTCAAACTCTTATGGTTATGAAATCTTTACTTCACTGTAACTTAAGCAACCCAATTTTAAGACTGGTGCTCCTGTTGTGTGTGATTTTTTTTTTCATTAGGGATAGCTTAAGATCCATTTGTAGTCTGGCTGGAATGAGATAGCTCTATGTGGAACATGATCTGTTATCTTCTTTTTTATTTGTTTGTTGAGCACCTGTGAGTGCTCAAGGCTTCCTCCTGGCTTTGCACTTAGAGATCATTCCTGCCAGGGCTTAGGGGACAGTGTGGAATCCCAGAGATCAAAACTAGGTGAGTCACATGCAAGACAACTGCCTTTTCTGCTGTACTATTACTTTAATACCTACTATTTTCCATCTGCCAGGGACGAAATTCGTTCTCTGAGCCTGCTGTCCATTTCTAAATGAAGATATTCCTATATCTGTCTCATTAGGCAGCTGATAGAAACAAATGCAGTTGTGCATATGAGATACTTAGTATTTGCATTGCATGTAGTAATTGCTCAATAAATCTATTACGGGCTCTCCTATTAGATCTGAAGGTCTTATGCATTTGCACAACTCATGCAATTTATTCTCATTTGGGATAATAATCTATGGGTTGTAGGAAGAGTATGCATAAATCTTAAAGTTATATTTACTCTTTAATGAAGAGTTAATATCCAGTGGTTTTGGTCATTACAGCTCACCACATAATCACATTGTGGTGGGCACTACTTGGAACGTGGAACCTCCCTCATCTTTCAAATTGGATCAATATATGTGAGTGATTTGCTATTATAAGACATATCTGGGAGGGGTTGGAACAATAGCACAGCAATAGGGCATTTGCCTTGCACTCAGCCGACCTGGAACAGACCTGGGTTCAATCCCTGGCGTCCCATATGGTACCCAGGGCCTATCAAGAGCTATTTCTGAGTGCAGAGCCAGGAGTAACCCCTAAGCACTACCAGGTGTGCCCACCCCCAACAAAACAAAACAAAAGGACATATTTAAGAGAAGCAGAATGTGCACTAGATAGTGCTTCAGTGGGACACACTGTGGGGTGTGGTTTTCTTGGGCTGTGACTGCAGGACCAACATGTCTGAGGTTGGGAGGGAGTCCCAGTCGATTTCCTTCAATCCCCACCCCCCGCCTCCCCCCTCCTGCCAGACCCAGCTCTTTAGACACAAGTTCCCAGAAACATTCCTCTACCAGGGTGAAGTCAACCCCTGCAGTTCCTGGCCATTGCCTTTGCTCAGATATATCATCCATCTCTCTCTTTAGCCTAGGTACAAGGTCCCCAATCCCATGCATATCACTCATCTCCACCCCTTGCTACATTATCCTTTTCCTACTGATAAGCACAGGAATTAGTGCTCTTTCTCAGCCTTAATTGCTAACTCCAAAAGGGAGAACAATCAAAGCAGAATTAGGATTACAGTGTTTTTGTTTTTTTATTTTTAACTCAAACTTTTAATACAAAATATTTTTTCTCACAACTGTATCTGAAGAAAGCTACAGGAATCATGCCTGCTTTTAATCTAAAGAGGAAATATTTGATGAAACACAGGAATGATGAAGCTTGTCTGACCTGCTTTCTGATGATTGTCTGCTGTTTCTGATGGTGTCTTACCTGTGAGAACTGTTGTGTGTGCCAGCCATTGGTTTCCATATCATTGTGTAGCTTCTGCTCTCCTTCCACTAGTGGGGCCAGTGCCTCTACTTCCAGAGGCACTGGTGTAGGTTTCCTGGCTTCCCACGTGAATCCTCTGCAGGAAGTGAGGGATGCATATTCCATAATCATTTGTGTTTTGCTGATACCCTTTGAAGAGTCTCACTGAAGACATTTGTTTGGATCTCAGAATTTTGAGTGAGACATTGAGTTATAATCTTGGAAGTCAAAACACCTGTGAAGAAAAAAGACCAAGGGTAGCTGAAGAGCAGAAGAGAGAGCCCAAGGTTAGCTCAAGGTTACCAAATCTGGTGGGGGGCAGATTCAAAAGTGTTGGCTCCTGGCTTGTTGCTCATTGTCCTCAATGTTCGTCTGATCCCTGTCTTCTGCAGCATTTTCAATGAGCCATGTATCTATTACCCTGGCTCATGGGGAGTCTCACTTCAATGGTTCACCAAAGAGTTTCACGCAAGAAGTTCAGGAGACAGTGCTCACTTGAAATTCATGAGCCAATTAGGTCAAAGCCCCTCACTGTTTCCCCTGTGCAATGTGAAGGTCAGGCTGAGAACTTGCCCCAGTTACTGCTGCCTCACAGGGCCGTTGCCATTGCTGCAAATGGAAACATGCAGAAACTCGGGTTCAAGCCATACTGTAGTATGTGTGTGCACTGACAGGGAAGTTGTGTCTGGAGCACCTCAGAACAGCTGGACTGCTTTTGAAAGCACCATGCTCCTCTTGGGCTCCGCCAAGCTGTCTGTGGGACCACAGGGGCCTGACTGCTTGCATGACCACTGGGTATTAATGGACTAACTGACGGAACTTGGGGCTTGTGGCCATCACCTTGCCTGGACAGCTGGACCCACAACCCATCCACCTTACCCCATGCCGCAGGATTTATGAATATCTATGTCTTGACTAAGACTGAGCTGCATCTGTGGCTGCTGGGGGAATTTCGCTATCTGAGCTCCAGGAAACTGGGAGTATCTAACTGATAGACATTGGCAACTGAGGATAAAGAAGGCAGATCAGTCCTTCCCCCCATTTCAGGATCCTCAGAAGCCTTAGGCTCCTTTTTGCCCACCAGAACCTTAGAACAATAAAGGAGTACCCCTTCTGCCCACATGTGCTCCTGGAATCTGAATTTTGAGTAGCCAGCTGGCTCCAGCCCAAGGGGGTTCAGAGTATCTCTTCCAGAGGAGGAGTGAATTTGCTGCAGGGCTGGGTGTGGAAACAGCCTCTGCCCCTGGCAAGAATGTGGGAGTTGCCCCAGTGGTCTAAGGGAGGACTGGATCAATATAGACTCAATTTTTGCTGTCCTCTCTCCTCAAACCAACCCGACTGCTGGAGCCCCCACATATGCCCCCAAACTCCTAGCTTTGTGCACAGGAGCAACCCTAGTGGTGCTCAGAGATTATTCTTGGTTCTGTGTTCAGGAGCGACCCCTGGTGGTATTAAGGGGCTACTCCTGACTCTGCCAAATGTGGAAGTTCCAACAGCTTTGTCTACCTGTATTGTCTGTCTGGACCGAAGCCTCATCTTCCTCCAAAGGTCTGCTAACCCTTTCTTGTGCTCTGAGGACCCTGTTCACCCACTGTGCCTCCCATTGCCCAAGGTATTGTCCCTTTTATCAAGTCAGCTCACCAATAGCCTATTAGCAAAGTCCCTTCATTCTTATCTCAGACAAGGGCTTGTAGAATCCTCTTCCTATCTTTGGGGTTATTTCTGTGGAACTTTCTTCACATTGAATACAGTCTGCCTTGGAATCCATGTACTTTTAACATTTGCCAAGTCTCCCAATTGTGATCTGACTTACTTTAAGGCCATCTCTGGGGAGTGCAGTTATTTATGTCCAGTTTCCAAAGAAGGCAACGAGGCTGTCCCAGCGTTTCTCAGTTGTCCATGACATCACATGTCCATGGCATGTATGCAGTCTTTGTTCAGGGTCACTGCCCTGTTTTGAAGAGCTGAGTCCCACTGCTCTTTGCCCTTCTGCTGAGTGTACTTCTGAGCTGCTCTTCCTCCTGCTTTGTGACTCCTGCAATTTTATGGGCCAGTGTGAAACAGGTTGGTAATGGTCTGGGGGTCATTTCAGCTTAGTCAGTGGTATGGGGACACTTCTGGTCTTTCCTTGCTGAGAGACTCCATGGGTTTTAAAGTCGGGAGAAAAGATGGGTTTTAGATCTTCTACAGACTCCTTGAGGAGATGGCCGACACCTGGATGAAGCAGAAAAGTACACAGTAGAGCACCTGACACCAAACAAATAAGGACATCCTCTGTGAGTGATGACACATAATAGACAGAGGCTGGCTAAGATTTCCAGGTGGGTAGGTCTGGAAAATGGGAGCACCTCAACAAATAAAGTGATGGTACATGTTCCCCCACAGAATAGTGTTAGTACTCAGAAGTCTGTTACTGAAAGGAAGAAACTTGGCAGGTGGCTAAATGTGCACTAGTGGGCACTAGGTGGACAGTGTGAGAAAAGCCATACCTGCTCTGCAAGAATTCCAGTTAAGTATGCAAAGGAAGATGAAGGTACCTCAGAAGACTGTGGTGGTTTTGGTCACAGACAGATGCATTGTGTATGCTGAGACAGGTGCTGAAAGTCTGAAGAAAAACAAGGTTCTTGTTCTCAAAGCATCTTTGCCAGTTTGGTCTGTCCACAGGGGCATCTGCTGTTCAGTAGAAAGCTTGCAGGTGCATGTGGCCCTGGGATTCAACCACTGAACTAGCAAAAAAAGCCCACTGTGAAGAAGTCTGAGTATGGTACAAGCAAAGTTTCACTCTATAGCCTGTGCATACTGCTTGTAGCCATCCCTCTCCCACTCCAGAGACATGTACTGTGATGGAGCCTATAGGCTCTCCTGAGTGTCACCATACAATCACTAAAACTCTTGCCTCCATGCAGAGCAGATTTCCCCTCAAATTTAGCTCTACATTTCATTTCTAATGGTAGGGTTGGATGGCACTTATAGGTGCTGGGTCTTCTTGTGACATTTTGTTTACAGGGAAAGTGTCTAAACTACATATTCCCAGCCTTCTGTGTCTGTTTTCTTTTTCTTTTTTGGGGGGGGGGGGTTGGGTTTTTGGGTTACACCCAGCCGTGCTCAGGGGTTACTCCTGGCTGTCTGCTCAGAAATAGCTCCTGGCAGGCACAGGGGACCATATGGGACACCGGGATTCGAACCAACCACCTTAGGTCCTGGATCGGCTGCTTGCAAGGCAAATGCCGCTGTGCTATCTCTCCGGGCCCATGTTTTCAAGTGATAAGCTTAGTACTTTCCCTACTTGGTTATGTGGTAGATAATTTGCTAATGCAGCATTTCCAAAGCTAAGGAACAAAACTCTGTCCATCTAATTTAATAAGCAATGATTCTGGGATGAATTTACATGTGCAAATATTCACCACAAGGTTATTATAGCAATTATTTAAACTTTTTGTCTCCTCAAAGGCCATTGATTATAACTAGAAGGACAAGAAAGTGCTGTTTGATTGATGATTGTTGGACTAGAGGTTCATTTTATTCCTGCTTTCTTTTAAACATTTGTTATTTTAAATAATTTTCTAGGAAATTTGAATGATGAGAATAAATATACTCAGTAAACTGAGCTGTGTAATAGTAGTAGTAGTAGTAGTAGTTGTTGTTGTTCTAGAAACAGTATCTGCTAAAATGTCCAAACATCCTAACGAGGGTATTGCTAGCCCCTAAGTTTTTTCTGCTTTGGAGAATAAATATATTATGCTCATTTGATTCAACAAATGAAGTGAGAATGAGAAAACTCACGTTGAGCGTAGTGATCCATATTCAAATATATCACACTTGGATAATTACAGGGTGTCTACCTGTGGTGCTGGCACCAGTCAGGGCCCTACTGCTACTCAGCATTATGTTTTGGTTCTCATGTAGTTGGTTCTGGGGGTCACTGAATCTGTTACCAGGAGATTCTTGAGGGGCATGGGACAGCAGTGATGAAGATGACCCCCTCACACAGGCTGAACATGCTCATTTTTGCTAGATTTTTCTCCTCAGACCCTCACTGGAAATATCTATTTGTGTAAAACATATTAAAACTCAAGTATCTGGGCCTGGAGATATAGCACAGCGGCGTTTGCCTTGCAAGCAGCCAATCCAGGACCAAAGGTGGTTGGTTCGAATCCCGGTGTCCCATATGGTCCCCCGTGCCTGCCAGGAGCTATTTCTGAGCAGACAGCCAGGAGTAGTCCCTGAGCACCACTGGGTGTGGCCCAAAAACAAAAACAAAAATCAAGTATCTGAAATACATCATTCAGGTGTTTTTTGCATTTGTATATTCTTTTTTTGTTTTGTTTTGTTTTGTTTTGTTTTTGGACCACACACGTGACGCCTAGGGGTTACTCCTGGCTATGCGTTCAGAAATCGCTCCTGGCTTGGGGAACCATATGGGACACCAGGGGATCGAACCACAGTTCGTCCTAGGCAAGTGTGCTCAAGGCAGATGCCTTACCACTTGTGCCACTGCTCAGGCCTGCATCCATGTATTCTTATGGGAGCCTGCCAGGAATAACCAGGTTTGATTCATAATAGATTTGTAATATATTTGCATCTTAAGAAAGGGTCATAAAGAAGGAAGTTACTTTTACTTGTAACTTGTTTAGCTCAAAACAGAGGGGAAAATTGAGGTGAATCATTTGGCAAGGAGTTTCAAGGAAACATATGCACACATAGAATCATGAAATTATGTTGTGATTGGACACACTGGTAGGTTAGTGTTTTGTTTTTGTTTTTGTTTTTTGTTTTATTTTTGGTTTGGGGGCCACACTCGGTTATGCTCAGGTGTTACTACTGGCTCTGCACTCAGAAATAACTACTGGCTTGGGGGACCATATGGGACATTGGGGGATCGAATCAAAGTCCATCCTGGATCAGCCATGTGCAAGGCAAAAGCCCTACCACTGTGCTATCGCTCCAACCCCACACTTTTAGGGTTTTCTTGTTCATTCTTTTTTTTGGGGGGGGGGCTACACCATGTGAATCTCAGGGTTACTCCTAGCTATGTGCTCAGAAATCGCTCCTGGCTTGGGGGATCATGTGGGACACTGGGGGATTGAACCTCGGTTTGTTCTGGGCCAGCCAAGTTCAAGACAAACACCCTACAGCTAGGCCATTGCTCTGGCTTCCACTTGAAGGTTTTTTTTGAAAATTTTTTTGCGATTTGATATATGGATAAACCAAAATTTGATAAATTTGGAACATAACTACCATAAACCTATCTCACTGTATGGAAGAATACCTTAAAACATTGAAGAATGTTAAGGTAAAGTAAATATAAGTGATATGCCTTGAGCAGAACATGGTGGTGTGTCTATCTAGTTTAGTATCTTCCTACATGCCTTCAGCACAGTAGTGCAGTGCTCAGAGGGTCTTAATGCCCCTTTGGGTCATGAGCAGGAATAGAGTTTGTGGTTAAGCTGATTTTCCAAATCCATCAAAATATTACAGTAATATATATATAATGACTGATGAGCAAATTCCTTCCACAGCTATCTGTGCCCTGCAGTGCCACAGTTGCATTTTAAAAGTCAACATGGCAACAGTGGGGACACAAAGCGACTAATCACCCTTTATGTATGGGAAAGTTTTACTTTTGAAGTGGTACTATGTGACCTCTCTGAGTTGTTCACTCCAGGCCACTAATAACATGTGGGTATATATTTGACCTTATGTACATTCTCCTGTTAGTTACATTCTATGTACATTGCCTGTAGCTGCTTGGTGACCATGTACGATGCAAGTTTTTAAAATTAAATCATTCAGGGGCAGCATGTTTTGGTTTTTTTTTTCGGGGGGGGGGTTGTTGGTGACACCTGGCGGCGCTCAGGTTTTACTCCTGGCTCTGCACTCAGAAATCGATCCTGACAAGCTCGGGGGAATATTTGGGATGCCAGGATTTGAACCACTGTCCATCCTGGGTTGGCTGCATGCAAGGCAAACACCTTATCTCTGTGCTATCTCTCTGGCCCCAAGTTTTTTGCTGTTGTTTTAATCACTGTGCCCAAGAGTCACTCCTGTCCATTCTCAGGGAAGTGTATGTGGCGTTGGGACTAAACCAGGGCCAGCTCCCTGCAAAGCAAGTGCTCTATCTCCTTCAGGACTCCTTTGGCTTAGCAAGGTAGTTTTGAGGGGTCAACCTGGCCATGTTATGAAAAATTGTTTTAGGATGAAGACATTTGAAATTAACTATCGCCATTTTGTTTCTTGCGTTTTATTCTGCTTATCAGCAGCTCTCCTACAAACAGACTATCGCTGTTTTCTCTGTCCCTTTGGGGAAGGAGTTGGACTTGGGGCTTCCGTATTGGTATCCTTTGTTACAGCTCCCAAGAGACCAATTACAGAGGTTCTCAGGGTTGTTTGTATTGTGCTTTCCCTCCCTCCCCATGCCTTTTTAATGAGGCCTCTGTGTAAAGAGCTAGATGGGTGCTTTCTTCTTGGAGAGCTGTCTGCCGCCTCCAATCATTTATTTCTAGAGCATCTGGGAAATTACTTATAAATTAAATATTAGAACAGTGTACTTTAGGAGGCATCATTGAGTAGCTGGCAGTTTGCAGCATCAGTGTTGCAAATAGCTTCACGGAGATGTGATTCCCTCGAGTGGATGAAGGCATTTTCAGTGTGTCTACTTGGACAACTGGCTCCACAGTACAAGCTCCTCACACAAGCCTCAGCACCTCCCCTTGCAAAATTGAACACCAGAGAGCATAGTTGGTGCCACCATTACTCTTGCCATGGCAGAACTAGTGCTGGCAGTAGTGAGTGCCCAGATTTGTGCCAACACACACTGCTTTTGTGGACTTGAGAGGAGCCAAGATGAGGCAGGTTCAGGTATGTGGCCTTGCATACCTAGGAAACTTTCTCCTGCTCTCCAAATTGCATTTCTCAGCCAGTCCTTGTTCGTTCCCATACCAGCTTCCTGAGCACAGAGAGGTGAGTCTGGAGGCAGCACTGAGCTCTCAGCTAATCATCTGTGGGAGAGACCCACATTTCTGACATCTCCCTGACAGCTGTGTGCTGTTACACCCAGACTTAACGGGAACAAAATTATAGCTTTGGGATCATCTGCTGAAAGGTTAGGAATTCCAGTGAATTAAAACACTCTCTTCTCGTATATTTTGTTTAAATATTTGCTCCTTTTTATTTAAGACCTGAAAAACATTCCAGATGACTTTCAGTGCTGCTGTGATGGCTAAACACTATAATTTTAAATATGTAAATAGTGAGCCCAGAACTATGAAATCATACTTTGCAGTTAATATTTTTTTAGATTCCATTTCAATCCCTTTTATTTAATTTCTGCAAAAATTGGTTGAGCAATATTTAATTTAAAAAATCTCTGCACATGTACATTTTTAGAGGGGTTTTGTCTTTTTCGCTATTTTGATCTCTCGGTAGCAGCTTTTGCAGAAAACAGTTCACTAAAATGACTTTGTTCACATCCAACCATCAGTACATCATAAAAAGGCCCACTTAATCAAGTGGGAAAAAAAATCAGTTGGGGAAAAGGATAAAGCAATTTGTTGAAATTATAGTTTGGTTCTTTCATAGTCATTGGCAAAACTACAGTTTTAGTTGTCTTTTACTTGCAGAAATTCATATAGTGATATTAGATTACCAGGAGAAACTTCAGAATGTAGGAATGCATTTAATTAATTGTGGTCCCCTGACCACAATAGATAGAAGTGGGGCATCATGATACAAGGCAAGTGCCTTAAATATGTATTTTTCAGCCCCAAAGATGTATAGTTGTTCATTTTTCTTTCTCTAACCTGAACCAACTTTTGGCAAAATGCTACCTGGTTCAGTGCTGGGATTCTAAAAAGCCAGCCCTGAATTTTCAGATGGATCCTGGGATTTGATAGTGTCTGTGGCCTTCCACCCCTCCCAGGACCAGACACAGAAGAAGAGAATCTCTGAGTATTTGCTGCTTTATGAAACAGTGCCCAAGCATCATTTCGAGGTGACCATCTTTAAGAGAATAAAAACAAAACATCCATACCCTCACATAAGGCCTTGGGAGCAGAATGGGATTTAGGTGAATCCCTCCTCTAGATAGTTGTGAATTGGCCAGATTCTCACTTTGTCTTTGTTTTTGTTTTCTGTTTTTTGGGTCACACACGGTTGGTGTTCACGGGGCCCATATGGTATGCTGGGGATTGAACCACCATCAGTCCTAGGTTGGCCGCATGCAAGGCAAACACCCTATCACTGTGCTCTCTCTCTCTCTGGCCCCAAAATTCTCTCTTTATCTTCCAGAATATTTAAAGAAAACTTTTCAGTTCTATTTTCATGTTTTCTCTCGAGTCTCACTTATTATGATAACCAGTTCTATAGCTAGTAGCAAAAATATAACTGTTGTAGAGAAAGTGTGCTAAAGTTTTTGGGTTTCTAAAGAATATATATAAATATATATACATATTTTATAAAATATTTATGCATAAATAAGCATATATGCCCCTTTAATTTTATTTGTTTTCATAATTTTACTATGATCAAAGTGAATTACAAGTCTTTCACAGTAATATTTAAGGTACATAGTGACAATGAATTAGAGCCATTCCCATCACCAGAGTTGTCCTCCCTCCATCCCTGTTCCCATCATGCATCCCATACCTCCCCACTTTGCCCCATGGGTTACTAGTGTAACAGGTCTCCTTTGTGTATAGCTTTTTTTAGATTGGGCATCGATCCTGGTGTCCTTGACTTTGGGCTTGGTGCTTAAGTCTGATCATTTTTTATTTCCACTCAATGTTCATATGACTGGTTGTTCCTGATACCATCCTCAAGTATAACCTCAAGTTATAAAGGAGAACAAGATGAGTCAAATTCTGTGGTTCTGTTGGAAAAAGAAAAGAAATAGAAAAAAATGCTGTGGGAAATTTGTCTAGAGGCTATAAATAACAATTCAGAAGACGAAAGGGGAAAAAGGAAAAACAAAAACAAAATAAACTAAATTAAAAACAAACTAACAAACAAAACAAGCAATGACAAAAACCACAGCAGCAGCAACAAAAACATCATCACCAACCACAACTACAAGAAAGAAAAGGAGAAAAGAAATGAAGAGCTGGTGTGGGTGTGGCAAGGCTTTGCAGGGTTTTTTTTTTTTTGTTTATTTGTTTGTTTGTTTTTTGCAATAGCACAATAAGTATTGGAGAAGTTAAAGGGAATTCCCTTGGCCTAGGAGGTACAGAGTTTCTCCACCCTTGAAGCATCCTGTCATGGGAGCAAACAGGCTCGATGCATGCTCATTATCAAATCCTAAGGTCTTTTTATGGTGCCAGGAAACTTTCTGCTCAGTTGTGGATGACAAATTCAGTTCTCTGTAGCTAGAAATATTGGTATTTCAATGGGTCATAGGACAATGTCTAGGATAGAGTCTTTTGTTATGGTTCTAGAAGATCTGTTCAGTCATGTTGTAGTTAGCCTTCTGTAATTAGTGATCTTAGTTTTTGCACAGATCCTAGGTAAAAGACTCTATCCTAGGATTATTGCACCAGAAGGTCTGCTCAGTCACGATTGTCAAAGTCAGCACTCTGGATTAGAGATCTTGTTTTTTGTACAAATCTTAGGCCTAAGCATAGGCTGAGATTTTTTTTATTGGTCCCAGGAAAACTTCTGCCCAGTCGTGGTTGTCATAGTCCATCTTCTGTAATTAGTGATCTTGGTTTTGGGGCAGGTCACTGTTAGGTGATGCGATAGGGCAACTTTTCTTGGATCAAGTTTTTGCTGTTTCCTCATTGTCAGGTTGTTGTATCAACTTGTCACAAGTTGGTGCTCTAGCGGTATTAGGGATTTCCCAGGGGGAGTTTGGTTCCTGGTGCTGTTGTAGGGAGGTGTGTTGGGTCTTCGTTTGGGATCTGGGGTTTGGGACTGGATGGTCGCTGTGTCCTCATGACACATATTCAGGGTGTGAGGTGGCCCTGTATTATAAAATGTAAGGGCTCTTATCCCTAGTATATAACAGTTTGTTTTTATACATAAGATTTCCCCCTTTTTTACTATGCTTATGCAAAAGGGAAGAGTACCATCTTACATTGTTGGTGCCTTAGGGGGTATGAATGACAGGCTAGACAGTCTCTGTACCCTGTTTTTGACCTGAGCTTTTATTCCAATCAAGACTTTTTCTTCTAGAATTTCATACCAAGAAGAACCAAAACAAGTGAAATTAACAAACATATATATAAATGTAAAAAAAACGATAAAAATATTAAAAAATTAACAATTAAAAACGATGGAGGAGACTACCTATTCCTTTGAAAATAAACACACTAAGAGGTATAATTATTAAGGTATTAGACATACAAGAAAAATATAGATATCCCCATTAAGTCTTTTGAGCTATTCTTGTGGAGGGGAGGTCCAGGGCACATTTTCATCCCACACCATAATCTCGTTCAGTTTGAAAAGTGGTTTGCAGTAGTAAAGGATCAGGTAGTGCCCTTGGACTGGGGGTCCTTCTGGAGCTGAATCTGGTAGCATGCAACAGTCTACATTTATGCCCCCTTTTATTTTATAAATAAAGTTATAAAGCAGCACCCTGACCAGGGCAACTTGGTCAAGCAACAGCCGATGTTCTTTGGACTAAAATATGACATTGTCTAATGTTGGAATGTTCTTTGGACTAAATGTTCTTTTACTAGTAGGTATTTGTGCAGTGCTACAATGTTTCCTTAAGTCCTAATGTGCTTTGCTGTCCTTAAACTCTGGTGTGTTCTGGTGTTTGGGGTCTCAAACTTACCTGGGGGCCACAGGAGGCAAAGTTGGGGTGATCCTTGAGTGCAAAGTCAGTAGTAAGCCTTGAACATTGGGGGGTGTGACCCAAACAACTAAAACAAAACAAAACAAAACAAAAAAAGATTCCTCTAGGGCAGGGCCACAAAATGTTGTATGGAGGGCCGCAAATGGCCTGCGGGCCGAGAGTTTGAGACCTCTAAGTAAGTTAGAATAACTTCTATGCTCTAAGCCCAGCCACATCCTGGGCTTTTGCTTGGTCGGTCTGCTAAACTGACAAGAAATAAGTGACACACACTCATTTCTTCATCAGTACTGAGCTGCTAAACTGATACAATTTATATAAGTGTATGAAGTACAAGGAATAAAACTAGGGTGTGGGAAGAAAGACACTGGGAACTTGGGTGATTGTTTACTTATCTGCAGTGACTCTTCAAAAGGAGATGTTAATTTCCTTAATTAAACAATCTGATTTTTTTGTTGGTTTTTTGAGGGCCACAGTCAGTGATGCTCAGGCATTACTCCTGACTATGTGCTCAGAAATTGCTCCTGGCTCGGGTTCCATATGGGATGTCAGGGGTCAAACACAGGCCTGTCCTGGGTCAGCCATTGGCGAGGCAAATGCCCTGCTGCTGTGCTTGCTCTAGCTCCTGATTTTTTTTTTTAAAGTTTTCTGCCTGATCTCTCTTCCCTTTCTTTTCTCTTCCATTCTTCTGTTTGGAGGACAGGTATAGTCTTTTTACTCTATCAGGAAATTAGATTGTTTTGTGCCCTTTTCTTTTGATATTGTGGTTGTTACAGTTGGAAACAAGACCATAGTTTCCCCTCTGCAGTTTGCAAGAGAGTCCATACCTACTTAAGACTCCAGCTAAGGGCAGAGCACAATAGCTGCATCCCCAGGACATTGCAGAGCTCACTGCTCAGACCTTGCTCTGCATGGAGAATTCTCTGACTCTTCCCAGAGAACTCCTGCTCAGGCAGGATTTTCACTACCTTCTGCCATCATGGATTAACCTCGCTGCTTCTTGAGCTTCAAAGAAGTACAATCTGAGGAGTTCTTTCTGTCTCTGGCTTGCTTTGCACTCCACAATATTGTTTGAAATCCACCCCTGTTGTTCTGCTCATACGCTTCCAGTGTTGTGAGCTCTGCCTTTGTGTGAAAATGAAATCTCTTTTTACCCATCTGATGACAATGCGCATGTCTAAAGCTATTACACAGTGATCTATAATTCTCTGGTCTTGTAGAGAAGGGTTTCGATGCTTCTAATTCTGTTTGTTTTTTCCTTTTTGTTTTGGATCACACCTGTCAATATTCAGAGTTTGCTCCTAGCTTTGCACTGAGGAATTATTCTTGGCAAGCTTGGGGTGCCATATAGGATGCCAGGGATAGAATCCAGATTTGGCTGTGTACAAAACAAATTCCCTACCCACTGTACTATCTCTCTGACACTAACACACTTTCTTAATTCTGCAGTTCAGGCCTTTTTTTTTTTTTTTTTTTTTTTTAAGAAAATGCTGTGTTTAAACATGCATGAGTCATAGAGTTGATCACTCAGCACACATTTTTTTTGGGGGGGGGGTGTTTGGGCCACACCCGGCGGTGCTCAGGGGTTACTCCTGGCTGTCTGCTCAGAAATAGCTCCTGGCAGGCACGGGGGACCATATGGGCACCGGGATTCGAACCAACCACCTTAGGTCCTGGATCGGCTGCTTGCAAGGCAAACACCGCTGTGCTATCTCTCCGGGCCCAGCACAGATTTTTTTTTATTGAATTCCTTTTTTTTTTTTTTATAAATTTTTATTTTGATCAAAGTGGCTTGCATATCTTTCACACTAGTATTTTAGGTACATATTAATAATGTGTCAGGGGAATTCCTATCACCAAAGTTGTCCTCCTTCAACCCCCATTCCCATCCTGCATCCCATATCCCCCACCCTCACCCCCAGGCTGCTAGAATAAGTGGTCCCATTCTGTGTCTAGCTTACTACTTAGTGATCATATATCTGGTTTGTCCTGGTACCCTCCCTTATTTCCCCCTATTTTAAGGCAATGGATCAGTGATGCTATTTATATGTTATAGTGTGGTAGTGATTTAGTGATTTAGGCCACCATTCCATTCCATTTGTCAGGTAACCTTTTTTTATTTTTTGGTTTTTGTTTTTTGGGCAATGCTCAGGGGTGGGTTACCTCACTCAGAAATAGCTCCTGGCTTGGGGGACATATGGGATGCCGGGGATCAAATTGGCATCCATTCTGGGTCTGCCGTGTGCAAGGCAAATGCCCTAATACTGTGCCCCACTTGTCAGGTAACCTTTTATCGCCTTTTACCTTAGTTCTTTATTTTCTTTTTACAGCCCACTCACCTGTTCCAACCTGGGAGTCCTCTGATTTAGTGTTCCCTGCCAATATTTCATACTCTTTCTTATTTACACTCCTGGTTTATATGGAATTAGTGTACCAGTGGTCTGGTTGCTTCATAGAGATGCCCTCTTATTAGGTGTATACAGAATACTTGGGCTTCCCTTTGCTTGATGTTATATTGAAAACAGTACCACAGCTATATCTTTTAGCTGTGTCACAGGGAGGGAATTAACAATGAAGACAAGAATCAGAATGGACTTAAATTACATTGAAAATCCCTGAGACACACTGCATACCTCTCTCTCTTCCCCTTGAATCTACACTTAGCTCTTGTGGCTCACCTGAATTACTGTTGATCACTTTTGATGACATGGTTGTGGTTGCATCTAGGTTATTTTTTTTAGGTTTGCATATGATTTCTGCTTTTCTACCCATTTGGTGGTTCTTATCACCTTCCCTCTGCCATTCATGCCTATATGAAAATCACATCACAATAAATAAAATATTTAAAAAAAAAGAAAATCACATCACAAATTGTGGAGCCATTTGGGCTAGAAGATAAATGTGCCTACAGTCCTTGGAGACTTTCCCAGATTTCCCCAGATCTTGTTATCTCTGATATATACAAATTTCCACATTACCCCTCTGTAAACATGTTGTAAAGATGCAGTATTATGAACTGAGTCCAACTTGAGCGTTATCTGCGGCTGACATAGCAAAAGGCTTGATCTTTCTATCAGTTGGGCTCTTGTGTCTCTACTTCGGTGGAACCAGAGTGAATAATCACAGCATGCAGAGATTGCTTTTGAACTAGTGTAATGAGATACTCCAGTTTAAATCACTTCAACAGTGATCTTGATTCAATCATTTTCAACTGCTTATTTCTAGGATCTAGCTATTGCCTCTAAGAATAACAAAAGAAAACACAAACCTCCTTTTTTGAAGCTTAAGCCTTTTGATACCCAAAGAATGTTTTAGGTGTGGAAAAAAAAAGAGATAAGCATCTGATTTGTTGACTATATAGAGAATCATGGTAAATACTGTAGCTTTGAAAAACTATGGTGTTACTAATGTTTTTCTTCATTCTGTTGAATCACTCCCTACAAAAATACGTTTTCTTTTCCTCCCTAACAAACATAGATAACTTTACTTGTAGAATTTTAAAAGCTTTCTCAGTTCAGGGGCTGGAGTACAGTAGACAGGGGCTTGTCTTGCTCATGGCCAACCTTTCATTCACCTCTTGACATTCCATATGGTCCCCCGAATCTGCACAAGTGATCCATGACTACAGAGCCAGGAGTAAGACCTAAACACCATTGAGTGTGTCCACCAATCAAACAAAGCCTAATACAAGTTGCCAAAGTACAACTTTATGCTGGTACATTTCACACATATTTTTAAAGACACCTTTTTAAGACTAGATCAACAAAAATGACATCTATGCCTTTAAGACATATGCAAGATATATGACTTGGAGTGCAAATAATTGAAGTCATTTTTTGGGAAACAGTACCTCTTTATTGGACCTGTTATTTATGTAATCAGACATAAGAAGAAAACTCTGAAAAAGTTTTAAAAAAAATGAATAAGGAGTTCAAATCTACTTTCCAAAAATACTTTGTCCTTCAAAGTACAGGCTTGCTTTTAAATTTGAATGTTTCTAGGTATGGAAAAAGAAATCTTAAAAAAAAAGTTTATTTAAGCCATTGTGATTTTAAAAGTCATTCATTGTTGGGTTTTACAATGCTTCAGGACCAAACCCACCACAGTGTCAACCTCCATTCACCAAAGTTTAAGGAGTCCATTTCATCCCACCACCCCCTGCCCCAGTCTGCCATCATACAAGCACCTTTTAAAGTTTAGTTGTCAAAATTTTGGTCTCATGATTCTATTGTTCTTGATTCTGGCATGAAATTTAATTCTGTCCTTTTGTAACACCACCAGTGCACCTGAGACCTCTTAGCCCCTGTCTCCTATCATTTCATATGTGTCTTTATCCTCTTCCACTCAGTTTCTTTCCTTTTCCTCACATTCTGGGGCCTAGAGTGTTCACAACAATCCCCATTTTAGCCAGTGCATTTCTTCATGCAGTTATTCTAAATACTACATTTAAGCAATATCATCGTGTATTTATCCTTCTTCTGGCTTATTTCATTTAATATAATATCTTTCATTTCCATCCATGTTGCAGTGAATTGCTTGATTGTATCATTTCTTACAGCTGTGTCGTATTCCATTGTGTACACACACACACACACACATACACACATACATATAAATATATACATATACATATATACCACATCTTCATGATCCACTCATCTGTTGTTGGACATCTAGGCTGATTGATTCCTACTCTAGTTATAGTGCTGAGTGCTGCGATGAATAGAGGTGTACATCCTTTCAGAAGAATGTTTTTCTATCCTGGAAATAGATATCCAAAAGTAGGATTGCTGGATTATATGGGAGTTCAATTCTGAGTTTACTGAGAACACTCCGTACTGCTTTCCACAGGTGTTGGACCAGCGAGCATTTCCAGCAGCAGTGGATGAGGGTTTCTTATTTTACCACATCCCTGCCAGTACAAATTGTTACCAATTGTTTTGATATGTGCCATCCTCCCTGGTGTAAGATTGTCATCTTGAATTGGATTTTCCTAATAATAAGTGATGATGAATATTTTTCATGTGCCTGTTGGCCATCTGTTGGTCTCCCTCAGAGAAATGTCTATTACTTTTTCTTCTCTCCATTTTAAATGGAGTTTTTAGATTTTGTGTGGTTATTCTTTGTGAGTACTTTGTATATCCTAAATATCAACCCTTTATCTAATTTGTTGAGTTAAAATATTTTCTCCCACTCATATAGCTGTCTTTCATTTTAGCCCATGTTTTCTTTTTGTCACACAGAAACTTTTTAGTTTCTTGTAATCCCATTTATTCAGATTTGATTCTATAGCCCTTGCCAAAAATAAGGAAATCTTAAGGAATTATTTTTAGAGGGCCAGAGCAATAGCACAGAAGGTAAGGTGTTTGCTTTGTACTCTGCTGACCTAGGTTTAATCCCTGGTATCCAATATGGTCCCCTAAGCACAGCCAGAAATGACCCCTGAACTCAGAAAAAGGAGTAATCCTTCAGTACCGCTGGGTTGGCCTAAAAACAAGACAAAACAAAAAGAAAGAAAGAAAATGTATTTTTTAATAATGCTATGATAATTGTAATGCAGAGATCTGCCAAAAATAGCACAAAAACAAATACTTCTGAATAACTATATTTCTGATTCTATAGGTTACAGGCTCCTACGAAAACAGTAATACCTTGTTTGTACATTAAAAGAAAACTTAGATCAAGGAAAATACGTTAAGTGACTTCTCTTTAAAAATTGGGACATCCTCCAGTGTTCCACAACTGAGACTCACTTTTCTCTTTGTATTTCCTTCCACTATGCTAAATAAAGGACTGATGTCGTTTAGTCACATTATTTTCTGGTGTGGAGAGTGCCTCTATTTTTATCTCAGGTTCGTGATTCTGGCTTCTTAGTGGATTCAGAAGCTGCCAAGGTGTCTCAGATTTTTAAAGTTCAAAGTTCTCTTCTCCTCGACGTACAGATCAGGGACCCTGTTGTCTCTGTGGGCCCTCTCCATTGCTTGCTCAGTAGAAATGACCATTTTAGGTATGGCTGCATTTAGGTATGGCAGCGATCCTGGTGGCTTGTGAGCGTCTCATCATGTTCTGTGAAGGTGACCTCCATAATCGACTGAATTTTACAGAATTGTCTTTATGGGTCTGCTTTCACAGTGTGGGAGTTCTTTGGGCTTAACCAGGTGTGGGGAATTGTCAACCTCCTTTATAAAGTCAGATTTTCCAGGATAGAGTGCCATGGATCATTTTTTAAAAAAAAAAGTGAGAAATGGATTAAATGTCAGTATTACTTTCTGTCCAGCAGCTTGGAAAAGGAGGGGCCAGCTTCCTTTTTTCCCTTGAGACCGTCACTGATGATGCTCTCTTCCTCTGCATTTCCCCTCCTGTTCCTTTTTTCTTTAACTGTTGGATCCAGGGATCCAGAGATTTCCTGACACAGAAACGCAGCTGGTTGGCTGTGGGCTGCTCTAGCTTCACCCGCACTTTAAATTCTGCTTTCTCACTGTGGTGCTCACATCTCCTTCTGAGATCTGGAAGTTGGCCCATCGTCCTACTCCATCATCAGGCGTGGGTGAGTGTGCACCATGTGATCATCTGCTGACTCCTCTGCTTCGTTATTTTAGGAGGGTCCCCTACTCTTCCTCTCTCCCCTGGGCTTCAGATCTCCCATGTACCAGCCTCCTGGATGCAGGGCTGGTATGTATGGTCTCCTGGAAGCACTGTATTGAGAGTCCACAGGGCAGAGCATGTTTGTAAATATTCTACTACTGGCAACACAGGTAGGAAAATTGCTGTGGACTATCAAGTGAGATAAAACATCCTCCTTTGGTGACATCTGTTTACTTTTTTTTGTTTTTTGGTTTTTGGTTTTTGGGCCACACCTGGTGATACTCAGGAGTTACTCCTGGCTATGTGCTCAGAAATCGCTCCTGGCTTGGGACACTGGGGGATTGAGCTGCGGTCCGTCCTAGGCTAGCATGGGCAAGGCAGATGCCTTACTGCTGTGCCACTGTTCTGGCCCCATCTGTTTACTTCTTATCCTGGGAGTCTGGACAAACAAAAGCTATAATTTGTCGACTACATTTTCATCCCACTGAGAAAGGCAAACTAAAGTATCCATGTGCAGAGGTCATTTTATATATATATATATATATATATATACATATATATATATATCTTTTATTTAAACACTTTGATTACATACTTGATTGTGTTTGGGTTTCAGTCAAGTAAAGAATACCACCCACACCAGTGCAGAGGTCATTTTTCCAAGTTTGTTTTCAAAGCTTGTTCAGCATTTCTGACTTAGGTAAGATAAAAAACACTCAACAAAACTGGGGGCAACGAGGAAAGATGTTAATAAACTTTTGGATTAATGCAGCCCACACTGGAAAGGGAAGGAGTCACATGAGCACTGGAAGTCTGTCAGTGTGTCTCCAGACAAAGGCACTCAAGTCTTGACATACAACAAGGGTCCTTGTCTGTCAGCCAAAATCTGCTTAGGAGCTGGGATTGGTGCTAGTATAATGTCATCTGACTTCAGGTTGTTTATTTTTGATTTGGAGGTGCATTGGTGGTGCCAAGGGCTTGTGTTCAGGGGTCACCTCTGGTGATGCTCAGGAGACCCTGTGAGGTTTCAGGATGAAATGGTGTCTGAAGCAACTACTTTAGTTGCTTTACTGTTTTTCAGTTCTAACTTTAGATGTTTAAAGAGAGTTCTAAAAGTTGAACATCCCCAACCATGGAGAGGAATAAGCTCTGCCAAATGGCTTGACTTTCCATTGTTTAGATGGTATTTGGGGACTAGCCACCCTTGGCAGTGCTCAGGGTAATTTTCAGTGGTGCTTGTGAGATCCAGCCCAGAGATCTTGAAAGATAGTTAGCAATCCATCCCCCCCCCCGAGATCTTTCTGATAGTCTGTGACTATCATTAGTTATATAATGCAAGAAAGACCCATGTACCAAAATTTCTATTTCATGAGAAGCTTGATCAAGGTTGCATTCACTCATTCAATTTTATCAGGAACACTCACTTTAGCAATGGACTTAAAATGAATTGTTCTGAATAAAATAAATAAATGGCCATAAGGACAGAAACCTCTCTTGGAGACTTCATACAGTGTTTTTCCATATAGACTATATCCATCTCCTTGGATCCAACTCCTCAATTAAAAAGATTCTGGCATGTTAGTGAGACATAGCTCAGATGCGTAACATAATACAGCAAAAAGAAAAGCACACAGCTAAAAGGTAAAGCGTGGTTGCTAATAGGATTGTGCAAATAAACCTATTTGGAAACTTCCATCAAATACAACAAAATGTGATGCTGAGTCGCTGCCATCCATGCCTTCATGCAGCTTTGGAAGGGCAGTTCCTTGAGGCTCAGCCCTGTGGCCCACTGTTTCTGGGACCTTTGTGTTTCTCTCCCTCACACATATATATCAGTACAAATATTGGGCTTCCTGAGGTACAGAGTGCTGAGTACTTCTGATTGACTCACTTGGTGACTTCAGGTGTAAGTTGTGGGCCTATGCAGGGCTCTGTCAGGAGGATTGACAGAGTGGCCTGTCAAAGCTGTCTCTATAGTGAGTTGACACCCTGCCCATGGTCATCAGTTTTCCGTGGCCCGGGACTGTGTTCCCCTTGTCCTTGTTCAGTCTCTGGCCAGTCTAGATGGGAGGCCACTTTCCAGGAGAGACAGTACATGGACAGCCCCTGAAATAGTACGCAAGCTGTGAGCCCCAAGGATCTCTGAGGAGCTACCAGTGTATCTGTCAGCTGCTACATTAGAACATTCTGCATATGAACTCTTCATCCCTAGCACCTTTTGCATTCCCACTCACTCAGCCTATACTTTCCAAATGCACCAGTTCTGCAAAGACTCTTGTTTCTGTTGCTCCTGGGAGAATCCAAACTTAGACACACCCTTTCTTACTCTGGGAACATCCTACATTTCTAATGGGGCTTCAAGAGTACCTGGGGAGCAGTTATCACCTGCTGTCCTCTTGGTACATCTTTAGATGCAGGGAGGATCTGGGCTTCCCTGAGCAGGGCTCCAGCATCTAGCTTCTACCTTCTTGGCGCATTTATGCATACCTGTTCAATGACACCAGTGTCCCCACAAAGCCGGTTCAAGGACAGTACACACGTGAACTCAACTGGTGCAGGAAGCAACTGGCCACCATGCCTTAGCCTGATCCCAGCGGCAGATTTTCAGAAAATTGTGTGCCTCCATTTCCCCAAAGGGGCAACTGCAAGGATGGGACTTTCCTCCCACAGAAAGAGGCAGTGGCTGTTGTGTGGTGTGAGGAGGGACCAGCCTGGCCTGGGCAGGAAGCAGGAGGAAAGCATGGTGGAAGTCATGAGCCTCACCAGCCACCTCTACATGCAGACCACCCCTGCCAGACCTCAGAGGATTTTTCTGGATCATTCCTCTCAGCTCTCTCCAGCTCCCACAGTGTCTGGGTCATTTTTCTCAGCTCCTTCCAGCTCCCATGGATTCCCTCTAAGGCTGCTCCCACCATATAATCCCAGTGTTGAGCTTCCAGGGAGTTGGGCAGCTGTGAGATAAGCAAAGGTTTGAGGAGTGAGAGTTCTGATGCTCCTTTGGCCTCTGCTCTACTTGATACCTTTCATTGGCCCCACTTTTTTCCTTGTATTTTTGGTATTTCCAGGCTGTACTTTCTGTCCCCAAGTAACCAGAAGTCAGTTAAGGTTCCTGGCTGAGGACTTGTGATGGGTTTTGGGACTGTCAGCCTGAATGTGACCTGCTCTGCTGGGTACAGGCACAGTGCCAATGGTGGCCATTCCTGTCCAACACCTGCTGGTTATGGTGCCAAGTCACTTCACACAGGCTGGTTCTGGTGCTCACTTGGGCTCTGGGTGTGGCACTGAGGATGATGCCTGAGATATCAGGACAGCCATGGCACAGTCTCTCACAGTGACAAACTCAGAGTTGGTCCAGTGAAATCTGAGTTTTTCAGAGGTCTGCTCCCAGCAGCTCACTTAGCACTCTAAGGCAGATTTCACTTAGCCCATTGTGCTCTCTCTCTCTCCTTTTTCTTCTCTCTTCTCTCTCTCTTTCTCATCCTCTTTCTTCTCATTCTCCTCTCTCTCCTGCTCTCCCTTCTCTATCCTCCCTACCTCCTCCTCCAAGCCCAGGGTTTCTGCAGCTGCCTTTTGGCTCACACACTCCATATCTTCATCCCAAAAAGTCAGGTTCTGCCTGTGGTGACATTGTCTGTAACCATCAACTTAGTCACTTCAGGAACATTGATCATACTTGTGCTGCACACCTTACCATGCAATGCAGGGGAAATGCAGTGGTTCTGGAAGTCTCGCTGGGCGTATTCTTTTTCTGCCAGCTGTCTCTAAAAAATTATGGGAAAAATTAAATAAATTCACTTTAAAATATCCCCTTAGATTTTATGACAAAACCAAACACATCAATAGTGATTTATTCTGATTTGGCTGAGGTAACTCCAATGTTTGTGCATTTAGAGTGGATGCTTTGAGAACTGACGATTCTGAGATGTCTCTGTGAATGTTTCCAATTCTACAGCTTTGTCTCTCTCGAGTGTCATGTTTTGTTCCTTCCTTCTTCCATGTTAGTGTCACAGCTTCCTTCTGGACAGGCTCAGCATTCAGATTGTGAATGACTTGGCAGTGGCCTACAGAGCAGTATTTTCTGTATTGTAGTGAGAAAGGAAATATCACTTTGCTGTTGGTGTTTCTGGATCATGTCAAGGATCTCACAGAGGATAAACCTAGGTGCAGAGTTTTGAAAGACACCACTTTCCAAGACTTCTATCTTTGACTGCTCTTTGGTGATTATCTGGAGCAAATTATTTTAAATGGTCTGGGTACTTTGTCCAAGGCAAGTGTGTTTTGTGAGAAACATTATCTCACGATCCTTGTGGAGGAGAGTGTTCTGATCAGGTATTTTAAACAGCCTGGTGGTACTTAGTCACTCTATGCCTGTTCTTATTTTAGTGTTTTTATTTCTTGAGGGTCAGCATTAACCCAATTAATAGAGAATCAGGAACTTAATTATACCCTCAAAACCTCTGACAGCTCCTCCGGACACCTGTGTTCTTTCCAAGATGCAGGTGAGAATTGCCATTGAATTAGGAAGTCTCATCTGTCCAACCTTAAGACTTTGATTGTTCTGTGAAATAAACTGTGCACTGATGTGGTCAGTTTGTTTATTTATTTATTTATTTATTTATTTATTACTTTAGAAGACAGCACATGGCCTTGGTTTTCTAGCTCTAGGATAACGAAATTCAAAAACACTTAGTTTGTACATAATCAGATATATTCAGAAGAATTACTTGTAGCTTTTATTTTTGTCGTATAGCAAAATTGTAAATAGAGGAAACACATAAGTAGAAACCTCTTCTTATAAGGGTTCACACCTAGAGTGGGGTGCTGATAAACTGCCACAGGTTCTAATACATTTCAATTCATTCTGGTCAGAAGAATATGGCTTTCCAGGAGAACTAAGAGGACAAGAAGAGCAGGCATGTGTGGTTTTCTTATTCGAAAAATAGGGAAAACAACACCATCGACTCTTTGCATGTCAAGATACACAGAGCAAGTTTTATTTCCTGTAGACTGGGGATGGGTCATTAAAAAGAGACTTCTGGGTCACCTCAACTTCTCATTGTGATATAAAATATAAGTAAAGCATGAATCTCAAGTTTTGTGAAACTGTTGCTGAATGTTTTGTTCTCTTTTAGTGTTTGGACCACACCTGACATTGTTCCTGGATTTGGGTTATTCCCAAGAACTTTAAGATGGGTTATTTCAGGGATTCAAAGGAGATTCAGGAGGCATACTGACTCTAAGAGCTGACCTGGAAGAATAGATTCCCAGCAGTAAATCCACACTTGCAGCACTCGAAGGTAGAAAGGCTTGCAGTGGTCTAGTTTGTTACTGTATTTGCTGGCATATAAGACTACTGGGCGTATAAGATGACCCCCTAATTTTGCAGTTAAAACATAGGTTTAGGACTATATTCGCTGTATCAGACAGAACGTTCCTGTGCTGCATGTGTTTCTGTGCTCATGTACCACAGTGAGCCAATCACAACAAGCAAAGGTTCAAAGGTTATACTGTAATAGACTTCCTCTCTGACTCTGGCCAATCTGAGCAGGCTTTTTGCAGTGTAGATTCGGGTCCAAACATTGTTTAATTTGCATGCATAAAAAGCCTGCTTGGATTGGCTGAGTTAGAGAGGCAGTCCGAGCAGCCTTGCAGTGATTGGTGCAGGATCGAGTTGGAAAATTCGATTTGTGGCAATATTCAGACAATTTTCGTTTAGCGACATATTGAAACATTTTTCGGGATATACTCGGCGTATAAGACAACCCCCGATTTTCAGTTGACTTTTTTTTTGTTTCAAAAGTCGTCTTATACTCTGGAAAATACGGTAAGTGCTCTGAGGAAGAGGTCTGTGTACACCTGTGTCAGGCTTCCATTAGGGAAATAGGAAGCCATTGAAGTCTCCTAAGAAATGGGCCAGATTTTCTACTCTCACTACTTTGACTGCAGGTCATCTGTAACACTTTGCAAATGACAAACCATCTAGAAAAATCAGGTGCTGCAACTCACTGCTTGCTTAATGAGCCATAGCTCCTTGAAGCTGGCACATCTTCATTTATTCCTTTCTGATGCATGAATGAGACCTAACTGGATAGAGATTTTGTTCAGGGAATTGGCAGGATTTGTGAAACTGAGTGTCCATCATTGGTTCAACACAATGCCCATCTTGTTTCACTTCTACTGGAGAAGTGGTTAGAACATCACAAACAGCCATTCTTTCTGGGGATGCATCACTAGGAGAGTGAAGGCTCCTGTACTCGGAGAAGACTTTTGGGAAGTGGTGAGATTCAGAGGGAAGGAACCCAGGCTCTCAGGAGCTCAGAGAGGAGGCATGTGTACTGACCCTGCTCTGGGAAGGACTTGGGAGTACTGTGGAGCTGGGTGTAAGGAGATATTGAGAGAGCAGGCTTCTATTGAAGGAAGGTCAGCTCCTGGGCCAGTGCTCTCCAGGAAACACTTCTAGAGAAAAAAAAAAAAGGACATTAACACTGGCAGGCACTGAAAAAAAAAGTCTGTTCTGCTCTTCCCAGGCCCAGATCTGTATGCAGGATCCTCACACTCAGCTGTGCAATATGAATCATGGTTTCCCCCAGAGTGCATGTGAGAGGTGCTGTTTGCTGAGTGGACATCCCATGCATGAGAGTGGCATCATCTCTAGGGTGGACATTCCATACATGTGAGAATTACTGTGTGCAGAGAGGATATTCTGTGTACATGTGACGTGCCATCTGCAGAGTAGACAATCCATCCACATGAGAGATATTGTCTACAAAGTGATGTGAAAGCATCCCATTTCAAAGCACTTCCCATGCTCTTGAGAGATGCTCTCTGCAGAGCGGATGTTCTATGCAGAGAGGGTGCTCTCTGGACAGTGTATATTCCTGTGGTAGGGACATGTATTTTCTGTGCCAATATTGCCATTGACACTGAATTAGCATCCCTTCCTTCATAAGGGTGGACATTCTGAGTCCTCAAGACACTAGACTTGGTCACCACCATGATTGCTCCTATGTCCACCTTGCAGAGCCTTTAGGAACTGTCCTCTCTTGCTCAGCATTTCTGGTGGAAACATCTGAAGCAGCAAAATCCTTCAAGGAAGTTCCCAACCTGACACAGGAGAAGTGCCCCTGTTGGCACTGCTGAGGAAGATGCATCTCCAGCACTAGCACATTGTGGAGTACAGTGGTGCCAGCCACAGTCTGCCACATGAGCAGAGCCAGTCAGCTGACTGATTCCTGGAAGCCGCAGAGCTCAGTTCTCCAGTGGATCACCTCCATTATCTCCATACTTTTAAATCCCCCACTTTCCCTAATTACCACTTCATGAAAATGAGTTATGAAACGTAACGATAATGCATAGCTGTAGGCTATTGAATGGTGCAAACGGGGTTCCTTTTGGACACTGAGGAACCCAGACTGTTTCCTCCATTTTCCATGGGAGACTGAGGGCCATTCTGGGATGTTTCACATGCAGAGAGAGAAAATCCCTCCATTTGGAAATAGCTGTTCCCTGTTCAAGGATGCATAACTCAGGAAGTTTTTCTCAGCTATAGAGAGCTATGCTATGTACAAGCTCTGTAAAGTTCTAAAACAAATATTTCCTCTCACTCATGTCCTCGTCCCACAAAACATGAAGCACCACCATGATTTCCGCCCTCGTAATTAATTTCTAGTTGTCAACCCACACTGAGCCTTTATTGGCAAAATAAAGTGGTAAGGCAATTGCAGGAATTACTCAAGATCCCCAAACCATTTATGTCTCTATTACAGGCAAAACCTAGACTGTTAGTAATGTCTTCAGAGTGAAGTTGAATTGAATTAGTTTGAATTGAATTGAATTGCTTGGAGAGAGCTGGGCCTAGAGCCAATTATTGGTTCATCTTTTGGCCAATGTTTTTGACAGAACATTTTGATGATTATTCATTCACCTAACATTTTCCTGAGCCTGTCCCTCGCTATTATAAGGGGGCCAGAAACTCAGGTCAAGGATGTGGATTCTTAGGCTAAACCAATACATCCTTGTTTATATCTGTTTATAGTGCATGAGGCAGGCTGGGGAAGCAATAGCTGCCTGATGAAGGTGATGATGCACAGTTGGAGTTTGACCTGCCAGCACACAGATGATGAACCAAGTGCCTTTTCTACTTGGGGAGTCCAATGCCACCTTACTATTGCTCTGATGTGTTTTTTTTTTGTTTTTTTTTTTTGTTTGTTTGTTTTTGGGCCACACCCGTTTGACGCTCAGGGGTTACTCCTGGCTATGTGCTCAGAAATCGCCCCTGGCTTGGGGGGACCATATAGGACGCCGGGGGATCGAACCGCGGTCCGTTCCTTGGCTAGTGCTTGTAAGGCAGACACCTTACCTCTAGCGCCACCTTCCCAGCCCCATCTCTGATGTGTTTTTAAGCTTTTTTGTTTTTGTTAGCTATTAAATCTTCCTAGGATCATTTATTTATTAAATTCGGGGGGTTCTCCCAAACTGTGTTTAGAAGGTCCAGGGCCCACTCTGTGGTTCTCAACAGTGGAGTCAGAAATTCAAAGCTTGTCTTGATGGTGTGGTACTAGTTGGGCCTTGTGGTGATATACCCAGCAGTGCTCAGGCCATTAAGTTTATGATTTGAACTCAGGGCTTTAACCCCTCAGTGTGAAGCTGTTATCTCAACTCTAGAATCTTTCTCTTGCCAAGTATTATTCATTTGACACTGGTTGTAGCCACAGAATCTTTAGGACAGGGGTCTCAAACTCGCAGTCCTCGGGTCATCCATACAACATTTTGTGGCCCTGCCCTAGAGGAATCTTTTTTTGTTTTGTTTTGTTTTGTTTTGTTTTAGTTGTTTGGGTCACAACCCCAATGTTCAAGGCTTACTACTGACTTTGCACTCAAGGATCACCCCGACTTTGCCTCCTGCGGCCCCCAGGTAAATTGAGTTTGAGACCCCTGCTTTAGAATCACAGAGCTTAGACGGGAAGGTTAAATACAAGCATGAGTGATTTTCAGAGATGCAAAATTCACTCTTTGAAGTTTCTCATCACCGTAACTTGTCATTTCAAGCAGTTTCATCTACAGCCCCATTTGTAAGAAGACAGAGCCATAAACTCCCAGCTTATAAGTGAAAACCTCTATATATTAAGCAGAGAATGTTACTTAGTCACATGCTTTTCTTCCTTTTATAGTTGGATAGTTGATTTTTAAAATCTGTTTTTTAAGATATAAAGTGATGAGTTACCAAGTTGGGCTTTGTCCTTCTGTGGCATTCATGGAAGAAGGGGCCAAATGAGCCTCCAGGTTTATGGTGTGGTCATGCCTGTTCTGGTGTGTGTGTGGGGGTACGCTTTGGAATGCTCTCATTTTCCATTATTGTTTAGCTCGCACTTTGTTCTGCCTTCTGTCTGCTGTCATGTGAGCAAAGCCATTGTGAGTGTCATCTGTGACGTGTGTCACAGATGTGTCACACGTGTGTCATCTGAGCCAGTGTGCTACGGAGAGATGGGGAGGGTGCACTCCAAGTATTTACTTGTTGATTTCCAAGGTTTTTCCCCATGGAAAATCACTTGAGAATAGGAAACTTTAGACATGAATAAATCTTTGCTTTTTACAAAAGTGTTCAAATAAATCCTCTTATTAATAGCTTTATATGATAGTGAAATGAAACAATATTTCATTTATGTGGAGCTCACTCTCATGACATAATTAAATATGATAGGCATCCATGAAAGTCTCTGTTACATGTAAAGCTTCTCATTACTGACAGTCATAACTGCACATTTTGTTTTGGTTTTGGACCATACCCGGCAGTACTTATGGGTTACCCCTGGCTCTACATTCAGGAATTATGCTTGGAGGAGCATATAGTTTGGTTGCTTGCAAGGCTCCACTCCCATCTTTTGACTCTGCATTTGTTGTGGTGGGGGGGTGTGAACTTCTTAAGAGGAATGAAGAGTGGGGAAGAAAAACACAATGGGAAAACAAATATAGAAACTTTTATAAAATAACGAACATCTGAACTATCAACTCTATATTGGTTAAAATATAGGTATCCAAAGCCCCCTCCCCCCCTTTATCACTTGAAGCCAAGCTTTAGAGCCATTAGCTCTGAAATTATTTCCCAAAGGAATCCATGTCATCCCCACACAGGTGGTCTCTTACACGTGGTGTCAGAAATTCTGACTCCTAACGTTTACTCACTCGTCTAAAGATTTGTAAAGCTTCTATGTGCAGCATAGCAAGGCCAGCTTAAAGTAAAGGAAGGGACAGGCATGCTGCATATATTGGGGTGGCACCCCAAACCTGGCATCTTCCCAGGGTTGTTGACAGGGCTTGTCTCTAAGTGTGGACAGATTGATCCATCTTAGCAAATGAATTAGTACCTAATGATCAGTGAGGGCAGCCCCCAATCGAGACTCTGCCCCCCTACCTTCTATTAACTTCTTTTGGGGAGGTCCTATTATCATGACCTTCACAAGGTCAAAGGCACCTTATTCCTCTGACCCGTCTTTTTGTCTTTTATCTCTGCCTCTTTCTTCTACCATCTAAGAGACATGTCCTGAGTTGTTCGAGTTCCAAGCTATTCTTTATCTTTCGTTTAATCATGGAGTCAACCTCATATATGACCCAGACCCAGATTATGTATTTCATTGAGCTGGGTTTGCAATGGCAAAATGAGTGGAAGCAGCAGTGATGTTTGGATGTGGAGATCCGAGTATACAGAGGTTGAGCTGCTCTCTTCAGTGGCAGGATATGAGGCATACCATTGATCTTGTTTCAGCCCTGACTTTGATGGCATTGAGTAGGGTGGAGTGTACTAACGGTATTTGAAGACAAACAGATCAACTTTGTGGGTTGCCTGCCACATTGTGGAGGATGGGCACCCTCTGCATTCTAGGTAGCTCCCTTTACAGCAGTGCTTCTCAGTTAATTTCTGTCATGCCCCCTAGGAAGAAGAAAACATTTTTCACACCCTTCACACGACTGTAAATAGTATCTTTATTAAAAAACTTTAACCTGCAAAACAAAAATATATTAAATAATTTGAGCTGATTTTTTTAATCAGAGGTGATGTCTGGATTAATGGCTACAATGAGCACGTTTTGCAATGCATAGCTTTTGAAGCAGGACACAGCAACTTTCAGCTCCAGAGACATACAGAGACATTAACATGAGGCTTAGCTTGTTATGACAGTGTTTGCCGAGGTCAAATGCACCCCCCGTGGGGGGCACGCTCCACTATTTGAGAAATACTCCTTTACAGGGACAGGTCACCCAGACAGGAGCTGGCTGAGTCAGTAGGGGTCTGAGTCTTTCAAACCTCAATCCCGAGCAGAATGGAGAGGTTCGCTGCTTTCCCACAATCAAGCATAGTGTAGTAATGTAAGGAGTATGGTTTTCAGAGCATGTTAGGGTGTTTGATCCAGCACAGCTGGAAAGGGGACTCAATCAGGACTCTAACTCTTATTGCATTCCCCTGTATCTCTGCTCACTGTCAACTTTCCCATTCCTCATCCATGGGGGAGTTTTGCCTCCCTGCTCCTGTATCCTGACTCACTGCCTGAAATCACAGAGACCCCAAAGCGGGTTTGCATAGGTGCTAGGGTGGTGTCAACATGCATGAACTGTGCTGGTGACTGTGCTTTATATCTCTGGACTCAATGCTTCTTCTGCATTTCTGCACTGCATTCTTTTTTGGGGTTGGGGGTGGGAATCACACCTGGCAGTGCTCAGAGGCTACTCCTGGCTCTGTGCTCAGAAATCGCTCCTGACAAGCATATTGGACCATATGGAATGCCAGAATTCTAACCACCATTTGTCCTGTGTCGGCCATGTGCAAGGCAAACGCTCTACCGCTGTGCTATCTCCCTGGCCCCTCACACTGCATTCTTAAGGCTGGGTGTGTCCTTCCATATTCTTCTGTGACCCAGAATGATTCAGCATTAGTGAAGGAAAAGCCTCCTCTCTTGAGGAAGTACACACATGCTTGTGTGTATGTGTGTGCTGGTTTGAACTGGAGGAAGGCAACATATTTGGTGAAAACTGAGGAGATACTGAAAAGGAGCAACAGGATACAGAGAAAGTCACATCACATGCACTGTCCAGTCTGAGGCTCTCTGACTAATGTTTTCCTCACCGGGCCTGCACTCAGAGCTGCCCACCAGCAGAATTGTGAGCTCATCCACTATTTTTTTCCCACAGCCCAACAGCTTTAAGGTGACACCTATGGAAAGGAAATGTTTACAAGTCAATTTGATGGTTTAGCTACAGTGGTGTCAAAGCTAACACTAGCATATGCCTCTGGCAAGATGTAGATGTGATTTATGAAGCACTGAGAACAGTGTGGAGAATTCTGTGGACCCAAGACAGGTTTGCTGCTTCTTTCCAGAAATTTTGATCAGCATAGATGTGCTGGCCACTGGCTCTAACTTGTCTGCTTTCAGACTCTCTGCAGAGGCGCTGGGAAGGTAGAAGCCCTTGCCTGACCATTTTCTCAGGCTGTGCAGTAGGGTTGACTCAGTAACTGTTTTGAGCACACATGTGGTGCCTGTCCTATCATTCTCAGAATCTGTGATTCTTTGGTCACTTTTCAGCATATCTCAGTAAAGTAAGCTGCAGTGCCCAGCTGATGAATGGATGTGAGTGGATTGGACAGTACGAGTGGGCGTTGGTCTTCAAATAATTGGAGGTGAAGCATTCTGAAATACTTTTTATTCACCTTCCACTTAGCATTAATAACAACTAAAGGTGGGTAAATGACTAGTTCAGTAGTGACTTTGCCTAATGCTTGACTGAGGACTATGCTGACACCTCCATGCCTACTTATTCTCTCTACACAACCTGTACATGATTCATGGTCTCACATTCAGTTATAAGATAGATTTGACAAACTGGAAAGCAATACAGTATGGAAGGCATTTGTAAACCCAGGTTTGATTCTGGCATTTCTTATGGTCCCTAAGCCCTGCCAGGAATGATCCCTGAGGGCAGAGTCAGGAGTAACCCCTGAGCATCACTGGTTGTGGACTTAAAACAACAACCCCCATAAAAACTACCTTTGATGTCAAAATTGATTTATTTCAGGTCCAATAGTTACCTAGGAAATAGGGGAGACATGGGGTGAAATATGATAGGCTTTCAAGAGTCTGTATTTATTTATATACAAATCAGAAAGGAGGAGCATTTTGGAGGAAGGGAATATCTGATTTCAGCCTCCCAAGCAAGCCTGTGTGATCTGATTGAATCAGCATTGCTCACAATAGGGCCCAAGAGAATAGCAACTCTATTTCCTAGTGTTATCTGCCCCCCAAAAGAGACTCTTCTTCATGGGGAAATAATACAACAGACTCAAGATAAAGTCTAACCTTTGGGACTTCTTCCTGTATGTATTCATTCTTTAGAGTAGTGGGTAATAAATAAAGTATCAGGGTAGATTTTCAGTTAAATTTAATTTGGTTCCTGCAGTAGATTCAGCTGTGGCATTGTACAGATGGGCTGTGGCTGCAAAGGGGACCCCATAGTGTTAATAATTGCTGATAAATTGCCCTGGGACAGGTGGAAAGGCTTCCACCTTCTATTATACTGGTCACAGGAGTCTTGGCCACAGAAGATTAAAGAAACCCTTTCCCTGCACTGTCTGTACCACCTCGGGTCTGCATGAGAAATCAGACTTAGTCCAAGGAGTAGAGCTTTGCACAAGAAGCTGTGCTTATGGAGATGAGACAACCAGGGAGAACGTCTGGTTCTTGTCCAGGTGAGGAAAGAGTCACTCCAGCAGCTCTTCCTGGATCCACATCTTCACTTTGGATTTTCTCCCTTTCAGTGACTAAGGTTGTAGAGAGCAGTCAATAAGTTTTATTCTATTTGGGGAGGGGGCATACCCAGAAAAGGCTTATTCCTATCTCTGGGTTAGAGCCACACTTGGAGAGACTCAGGAGGCCATCTGTGGTGCTGAGGATGGAACTCAGGTCAGCAATGTGTAAGGCAAGTGCCTGACCCAGACAGAGAGCTGTCTCTGGCCCAACAGAATGCTTTAGAAATAAGTATCAGGGAATACACATAGACATGTTTGATAAGAGAAAAAGGAATAATGAAAATGTAGCAAATAATTTTGATGAACAGGAGTTTAATGATCTAAAACATAACTAATCATGTTTTCTGCTATGTTGTAAAAATTCTTATGTATGCATGTACACACATGTACTTACATTTGTTCATATTTCTTTGTGCTTGTGTATTAACATACACACATTTCGAAGCATGTCTCTTTTTATCTTCGTTCAATCAAACTTATGTTGACACTGATGTGTACCACTGATGGTTGACACCTGAATCTGGTTTCATAAGCAAAAATTTCAGTACCAATTTGTTTATTATGTTAAGATCTAGGATAGAATTTGGTGAGTTGTTTCCTCTTTAGAGTTGCCTGAGCCTGAAGCGATTGTACAGGGATTAAGGTGCTTGCCTTCCTTGCTGCAGATCCTGGCTTCATCCTCTGCTCTGCAAATGCGTACCCCCACCCCACCTCCCAGTGTGACCCAGAATGGCCTTAAGTCTGAGCACTGTCAGGTGTATTGCCTCTCTCCCCCAAAAACATTGCATGGAACTGCAGAAACCTAACCACAAACTATGTACTGTAATTTGTGAACATGGTTTTTAAGCAGATATTACTAGACTGATTCCAAGTATGAGATGAACTAAGTCAGACTTCAGCTAATACTGAGAATTGTCTGTTTTGCAATCTACAAAACATCCAGCTGAAAAATAAGATATTTTCTGAGTAGAATCATAATTGTAGGCTTTTTTGTGTTTGTTGTATCTAATTATTTCTTTTATCTCATATCCCTTAAATATTGAATCAACATAAACTGCTCATTAACCTTCTGCTGTCCCCTCCACACCCCACCCTATGTGCAGTTGGTACAGTTTTATTTGAAGCAATTTGTCAGCTGCTGTCAGGGGAAGATGTGCTCACACTCAGCCTGTTTGAGGCAGCTGCACAGGCCCTTCTGCTCTGTGGACCTTCAGATTCTTTTGAGGCCAGGGCTGGTCACCTGAAGCCTCTGCAGCCACCTGGAATCAGAATCACATATTCCTTGGGTGTGGGGTGCTTGGTTGGACACAGTTTCAGGAACAAGCATGGAGGCTGCCAGGTGACCTGTCGGCTGGCCAGTCTCACAGACTGTCCTCGATCACTGAACACTGCCTTCAGTGTGACCTCATAGACCCTTAAGACAAAACAGATCTGTGATCCCTTGATTCTCCACCATTTTTATTTTTATACCTTTTTAGATTGTGTTTTTGGCTACACCCTAGCTATACTCAGGGCTTACTTTTCACAACTTGCAACATGAATTGGCTATGCCTTGCCCGGCACATTCACTCAGACCCACCTTTGTCTTTGGAAACTGTCTTCCTAACAGACCTATTCACCTCCAGTCCAGTTCTAATGCTCATCTTTTTCCTGAATCAGCATCAAACACCTACAATGGAGTTGAGGTGTTACTTGGTCCCTCCAGTCAGTCCAGGCACACCCAACCAATGTCACAGAGTGCTGATGGGAACAGTAACAACTGGGGAAACAAGTGAGGAAGCAAGAAATTGATGGAATAGTAGCAGTTCTATTTGCTGTAAAAGCCACTTTTTTGTGAGAATTCTGCACATTGCTGATCTGGATTCCATCCTCAGGGGCTGCGAGGGCCATGCACACACTTCAGAGAGCAGTGATATATGGCTTGTATCCAGTAGTCTCAAGTCGGGTTCCAGCATGTAGCCAGCCAAGGGAAGAGGACCCCAGAAGGGAATGCACCTATTTCTCAAGTGGAAGGCCAAGATTCCCCCCATTCTCTCCTTACTTGCCCTCTCCCCAGGGTCTCTTCTCCCACTTTATCAAGTTTGGATTGAGCCTCCCTGGTCAAGAAGACGCATCATCTCAGTGCTGATCCTTGCCAACTCGTGCACCCCACATTCCCATGTCTTCTCATGAGCTGCCCTGCCTTCAGACTGTGCTTCCCCCAGTGATGGTCCCTGAGGCCTAAAGGGCCAGGCCACTGCCCATCACCCACATCCCAGCTAGTCTGTCACAGGAGGGTGAGCCCACCCACTCATCCTGCACTATTGATCCCTGTGCATTGGTTCTCACCCTGTATAAAGTAGTTGGTTTTCACTGATTCATTTAATTTATATCTAAGGTGTTTCATGTTTCATCTTTTTATTTCTGTTTTAAAAGCTTTAGACAAAATTATATATATAATTTTTCAACCAGCTAAGATGTGTGATTGTGCTTGAATTCCATTTTCTCCATAAATTTCCCAGTTTTCTGATTTATTCTTTTGTCTTCCCTCTAATCCTTGAGAGACTGGTGGTGTGGTTTGGTTTGAAATCAAGTGCTCCTCAAACTGTTTTCATCAAGGTTTCACTGACATGTGCTATTCACTCTTCTGGGAGAAACAGGAAAGGTGCTCTGGGGTGATAGTAGGGAGGAGAGGGCTATAATGAGAAATGCACCTGGTGTACTGTAGATGGAGAATGACTGAGTGGGAGGTGGACAAAAGCATACTCTGAAAATAAGGCCTTTGACTGGGCTTGGAACAAAGAGGCATGCTGAGGACCAGGCACTATCCTCCTGTGCTGGTGGGAGACAGTAAAGTCAGAGGTCCACTTCTGTAATGTGTGGGAAGAAAGGAACCCAGAACTTGGGGTGCTGTGGAGGGAAGACAACTGAAGGATGGACATAGGAGGGCTTGAAGTACATCACAAGGCCCTTGGAAATTTATATAAGCTCATTTTCTTATAAGTTTTCAGCAACATCATTTAATTCGGTCACACCTGTCAAGCCACCCAACCATGTGAAGTAGGGTGTACAGTTTGTATTATAGTCCCAGAACTATATTATAGAAATGTTGGATGGATAGGTGGGTGGGTAGGGGCTGAATGGGTGGATAGATGTTAGGTAGATGAATGATGTTAAGATTAATGGATGAGTAGGTGGTGGATGTATGAGTAGAAGGATGGGCCAGTGGGTATTTGGGTGGATGAATAGGCAATAGATAGCTCAGTAGGTGTATGGGTATGTGGATGGGACACATGATGGACAGATGATGGCTTGATGAGTTAGAGGTCTTTATGGTCTCATATTTTACCTACCGTATTTGCTGGCATATAAGACGACTGGGCGTATAAGACGACCCCCTAATTTTGCAGTTAAAACATAGGTTTAGGACTATATTCGCTGTATCAGACAGAACGTTCCTGTGCTGCATGTGTTTCTGTGCTCATGTACCACAGTGAGGCAATCACAATAAGCAAATGTTCAAAGGTTATACTGTAATAAACTTTCTCTCTGACTCTGGCCAATCTGAGCAGACTTTTTACAGTGTAGATTCGGGTCCAGAACATTGTCTAATTTGCATGCATAAAAAGCTTGCTTGGATTGGCTGAGTTAGAGAGGCGGTCCGAGCAGCCTTGCAGTGATTGGTGCAGGATCTAATTGGAAAATTTGTTTTGTGGCAATATTCAGATAATTTTTTTTAGTGGCATATTGAAACATTTTTCGGGATATACTCGGCGTATAAGACGATCCCCGATTTTCGGTTTACTTTTTTTTTGTTTGTTTTAAAAGTCATCTTATATGCCAGAAAATACGGTAAGTCATTCTAAAAGGAAAACATTTTAGTTTTGTTTTGCCTTTATAATAGTATCAGGAGTTGCATAGATTGCTATATGGTATTCACTTGTGTACCTTGGCAAAAATGAGTTTCAGATGATTACTTCTAGAAAACTAGCTTCTATACATCTCACTTTTGGCATGGGTGGCCCCCTTCTTAGAGCTGACGACCTTGGAAGCTTACACAGAATCTGTTGCACACGTAATCTGACTTGTATTTAATTTGATAACTGATTCTCAAAGATGATGTTAAGCCAGATTTCCCAGCTGAGCAATCAGTAGAGCAGACCTAGCTCGAATGAAGCAATGAGAGAAGATACAGAGAAGAGACGAATCTGGTTGATTGAGGGCAGCTCCTTCTGGGGGATAGCCATGGAGCTCTGTGCTCAAGTCCACCCACAATTGCCTACAAGTACAATACCAGAGAAAGTTTTTCCTTTTTGACTTTTTGGGCCATACTCAGTTGTTCTCAGGGCTTATTCCTGGCTTTGCACCACTCCTGGTGGTGCTCAGGAAACCATATGGGTGCCAGGGTCCATTCCCAGGTCAGCCATAATCAATGCAAGCACCCTACCTGCTGTACTATCTCCCCATCACTCATTTGCAGTTTTTGATCAATTAAAAAAAGTAGGTAAAATCAAGGACATTCTGGAAGCCATTTTACATGTTGTAATGGTGAAAATATCAACAGGGAGCTTTATTTTAGTCTGAGGCCTATGGGATAATCATCTGTGTAAGTGCATGGCTTCTAGGCCATTTTCAAGTCTGTAGCTCATTATTCTTCATTATGAGTACCAACCTGAACAGGACGAGCCCAGGACACATTTATTTTATAAATGAAAGCTTGTGCATCTTGAACCTACATACAGCTTTTATTTTAAAATAATTTATTTCATTTCAGAGTAACACTGATTAAAAACAACAACAACATCTTATTGATAAGAGAAATACTACAATGGTAGGGCACTTTCCTTGCAAACAGCTGATCTGGGTTTAATCTCTGGTACTACATGGCCCCTGAGCACTACAAGGAGTGATCCCCAAGGACAGAGCCAAGAGCCCTGAGCACTGCCAGATGTGGTCCAAGATATAAAAAAAAAATAATTATTGCCTGATTTATTTATTGTCTTTGCATGAGAAAGTGTTTTTGAAAGTTAAAGCTGATACTTCTAGTGCTTAAGATATGTTTAATAAGAACCACCATGTACAAACTAGATGGCAGGTCTATCAAATATATGTAAAGGAAAATGATAGAGTGTGAAGCCTCACAAAATGTCATTTATATATACCTCTTGGGAAATAATAGTGAAAGTTACAGATAGTTGTTTTTTTTTTATAGAAATCAGTATTTTAATGTTTTCTGATTCATAGCTACGTTGGAGGTACTTTTTAATGGTTTTATACTTCTCTTTACATTTCTTGAAGAATATCTGAAAATTACACATGGGTTTTGAAATTGTCTCAAGGAAGCATTTGGTGTTATTCAATTATGTGATTATTCAAAATAATTATGGGAGGGGCCGGGCGGTGGCGCTAAAGGTAAGGTGCCTGCCTTGCCTGCGCTAGCCTCGGACGGACCACGGTTCGATCTCCCGGCGTCCCATATGGTCCCCCAAGCCAGGAGCGACTTCTGAGCGCATAGCCAGGAGTAACCCCTGAGCGTCACCGGGTGTGGCCCAAAAACAAAAACAAAAACAAAAAAAAAAATAATTATGGGAATGAAAAGGATAATAGAGTGTTTCATTTCTTCTCTGTGATCAGTGTGTCATCTCTGCTCTTTGACCTAAGCCATCCTCCATGGGGCTTCTTTTTCTGCTGTGACCTGCCCACTAACATTGCCCATAGCTTCCCAACTACCACTCTTCACTAATTCATTTCACACATTCTTGGGAATGCCCAAGGACATTGTCCAGGAAAGCCAAAGGCTCATTCAGTTAATTCAAATTGGGTCCTTTTGTTCCTGGTTTGATTTTGATTTTGGTTTGGGGCCACACTTATTGGGTTTGGGGGCTTACTCTTGGCTCTGAGCTCAGGCATCACTGCTGGGGGGGCATGCCCAGGGGACTTGTGGAATTTGGGGGAACACTCAGAAGGCTAACTGGGGTTGCCTTTATGCAAGCACTTTTATTCCCTATACTATCTCTCTAAATTTTTCCCCTCAATTAGGTTCCCAAATCCATAATCCTGACATTTCTCATTTCTGCTTCGAAATTCCTTAGACTTAGGGTGACATGGACCAGGGTAGGGGAAGAAGCATGGTCAGGGGTGGTCAGTGTCCTGTGCAGCATCAGTTCCAACAGCTAACAGCCCTTCTACTTCCTGGCACAGCCACACTTGCTTGTGTTCCCACAAGCCTGTGGTGCCACATATCCATGAACCAGGCCACAGTGGTTGGAAATAACCATGATGCTAACTGGACCAGAATCAGAGGCATGTTCCTCCAGGGTTCCAGAGCATTGGAGTATCCCAATACTGTTCTGTTTATACAGCATCTCTCAGAAAGGGCTGTTTTCATTCTACCAATGATTTTCTCATTCTCTTCCTGATTCCTTTCACTCAGATACAGCAAACTCTCATCTTGGAACACATTGTCCTGCAGTTCATTCATCCATTCTCTCAAGTCCTTTGAATTGAATCCAGGATCTGATTTGGAGCTTGTCTCTGAGGAAAGCACCTCCTACTATAAATAAACACCCACATTTTCTCGGGTCACTGCTGGATGAGTCACAGAGGCATATGCTTTGCTTCATGTCATCAGTGTTTTGTGGGCTGAGCATGCATTGTGTTTTGTACTGTAAACAGCAGCATGGCTGTGTCTGGGGGATGGGGCTAAAGAGACTGTGTGCTTTGCTCCTGTCTGCAGCTAGGAGAGAATCACATTGAACTGAGCCCAGTGCCTCTAAGCCAAATGAAGTCTTTCCTCTTGCTGCTCTGGCAGGAGCAGGATGAGCCAGAAGTACAGAGTGCAGAACCCCAAACCAATCCCTTTACTCCCTGCCCTCAGGATAGACAGGAGTACAGATTGGAAGTTCAGAGCATAGCAACCCACCAAACAGGATACAGGTGTGGAGTGAGATGTCTCCTCTCCCATGCTTCCTCCTCCTAGGAATGGTTATCTCCTTTCCATGAAAAACCCCAGAAAGTCCTCCAGGTGGATGTGCTCATACTGGCAACCTGTAAGAGTCTTGCCCACTCACGTATTTTTGGAAAAGTTCTAGACTCAGAATGTGGGGCTTCTTTTTTCTTGATTTTGATTGGGGGAGTTGGTCCAAAATCAAGATCAGGAAATTGCTTGCATTAATATCATTCACCCTAATATGTGTCAGAGCACCCCATTTTAGTACCGTGGGGGACCACTAGGTCTGAGCCATTGTTCTGGATCTCACGGTGAGGGAGTAATGGTTCGAGGGCCCTGGGGCCTGGCCAAGGTCTAAGGCGCTGTGCTGGAGCTTGCAGAGAGTGAGCTCAAGGGTTTCTGTGGGGAGATTCTCCATAGCCCGGAGACTTCTCTCACAGCTTTCTGGAAGGAGACTGAGTTCATTATGGACACACAACCCACCTTCTGGGGCCTCAGGACCACCTCCTCCTCTGTGGCTGCTGTGGAAAGCATAAGTGTCCACATGGGGAATTGGGAAGGGGTCAGTTTTTTTCAGAGCTGTCTGTCCCTGAAAAGTGACACTTGTCACCAAGCTGTGCTCCTGGCATCTCTGTGTGTTTGTATCCCTCAGAGAAGAATTTTCCTCACCTACTCTGACAATATTTCTGCTCCTTCAAACAAATTTTATCTCTCAGCACATAAAATATTTGATCTCCTTCTTATTTTGAGGGGGCTCACACCCATAAATGCTCAGGGCTCTGCACTCAGGAATCACTCATGGCAGTGCTCAGGAATTCAAACCGGGGTCAGCCATGTGCAGGGAAAGCGCCCTCTTACCCTCTGTACTTAACATTTGTAACCTTATATCAAATAATGCCTTTGGTTTGCTAGATTGTACAGAAACCGAAATAATAAAATAAAATAATGAAATAATAAAATATTAAATAATAAATATCCAAAGATTGTAGGACATGGTGTAAAACATATACACACTTATATGTGTTCATTCATTGCACATTTAGTTATAATTTGTATATAAGATTTTATCCTGTTTGTCTGGTTTATATTTTCTCTCTGCTACTTTCTCTTAGTCACAACCATGGCTGAAACCAGGACTTCCTTCATACATACCAAGTGAAGGAGTTCTTGCTGGGACACTCTATGGTCCCATTTTTTTTCTCATATAAAGGTCACTCCTGTGGTGCTCAGTCTAGTAATACAGGACAGAAGGTCCTGTCAAACCTCAGGTCACCAATGCTGTACCAGAAAGTCCTGGCGGGTGTGGGCATCCAAGAATACAATATAGAGGGGTCTTGTATAATGCCAGACTTTTGCCTCTGCCATTGGACTTATCTCTTAGGGCTTCTAATTGAGACAAAGAATTTCAGTCACTTGCCCAGGCTGTCTGGGTCATTGAGGACGGAACCATAATTCCAGTTCCGATGATATGGTTTCAACTACCTAGAACCTGCTGTAGTTCCCACTCTGGGACTGGCACCCACCAGAACTATATCCAGGCTCTGCTAGTGTTTCTGATGTGAAGGCAAGTGTTAGACACGAGGAATAGTGTCAGATGCACTGAAGTGATGCCACTTACCGGTCATACCCAGCTTCTCTGTATAGAAGCTATCCCAGGGACCAGATGCACAGAACAACTGTCAAAAGCTGGAGAAACAGTATACAATTTCCACTGAAAGACTCTGAGTGTGGGGCCCCCAATGGACCTAGCAGGATGGGACACCATCCCGGGGAACCCACTACAGAAATGGTGGGGACATCTGAGATAGACAAGATTGGGCCTATTCTACGTGGGTCTGCTTGATCCCTGTTGGGCCCTGGGCAGAACCATACTGGTACCACCCTGAACTGTTCCTGGGGTATGTGGAGACCACTCCTTCTGTGCAAGGGATCTTGTACTCACCTCCAGAGGGGTCCCCTTCCTGAAGCCTGAGAGAAATGAGCTTTCCCCTTCAGGATTAGTCCATTTTATTTATGAGGACAAAAAAAAAAAAAAAAAAAAAAAAAAAACCTGTAGTAAGGAAATGAGAATGACCTTGAAAGAGGTATATTATTACCCAGATATGGAGATAGTCTGAACTTAATTTTTATTAATGCAGATAATGGCTTCCATGGGCCTTATGGTGCCATTATGGGCTCGCTAAAATTTAATTAGATTTTCAGAGATTCTGTTAATGTCCTTTGTAGATTCTACAATCTGGGCATCACTAGTTTGCTTCATCCGTTTTATTTTCATTATTATTTGAAATAAGCTGGAATGGGGTATTTAGCCATTTTGATTTTTAGGATCTTACTTTTAACAGACTCCAGAGGGTTGAAATAAGTATTTTGTGCCAAAAAAATTATAAGTATTTTTGTATGAGCTTAAATCTGTTATATACAGATATGACTATTTGTTCATATATACTTCTTTACTTTTTTTATTTTTACATGTGTTAATTTTTAAATAATTCTTCATTGACTCTCACCATATAAATTGATATAAATTGATCAATATAATGGATTTTGTGATTACAGTGTGTTTCTTCACTGCATATATATTTCTGGAGATTTCTGCTATAATGAAATGTTTTAGTTTTGGCCCTTTAAATACTGTACCCTGATTACATATGTCATCCTTTCTCAGTCCAGGAAATCCTTTAAATTAATAAAAGAAAAAAAAAGTTCAGCAGCTTTTAGTGAACTACAGCAGTGTACTGCACACTTGCATAAACTTTTGTTCTTACTGTTTACTGATTTGGTTTGGGGGCCACACCTGGTGATGCTCAGAACTTAGTGCTGGTTCTGTGTTCAAGGATCACTCCTGGCAGGGCTCTGGGAATCAAACCCACTTGTGTAAGCTTTAAACCCATGTTTTCTTGCCCTCTCTGGCTGAGATGGGAAATTGTTAAGTCCTTATTGTTTCAAAGGCAGAAATATGTGATACCACAGGGAGCAGTGTTCCTGGCCATGCAACCTGGGCATTCCCTAATCAGATTTCTACTTTGTCTAATTTCAGCCCAGGAATTATGGGTGAGGAGAGAAGCCAGGCAGTCAGCCTGAAGGAGGCAGCAGAGAAACATCAGGAAGAGACATTTTGGTTCTGGCACCAGTCATCTGTTCTCCCAGAGCCTTTTCTTTAAGATGAGTTGAGGTAGAACCAGGACTCCCTCAGTGCTCCAGCACAGCCCTTGTTCACTGCAGAGACACTGTTGCTGCCTAACCTTCTTTGGTCTGGCCTGGATTTATGTGCCTCTGTGTGTCTCTTGAAATTGCTTGGGATCAGCTCTGTCCATCAGATGTTCAGTGCTCCTGGATGTCATTATGGGAACTCTGGAAACTCATTTTCTGAATTCAGAGGTTCTGAAGAAGGAGCCACAGCCTATTACTAGCCATTTGTTTTTTTTCTTCTTTGAGGTGTCATGTCCAACCACTTCAGGATTCCTCTGTGTTTCTCCCTAAACAGAAACAGAGAGCAGAATAGGATTATCATTCAAAGAGCTCTTCTGATTCTAATGTGGAGAATTCACTCAATACCATGCTAGTGGGAACCATGTGCCCCATGGAGAAGGACAGAGCACTAAATAGAGAGTCCTAAGTCATCTTTGTTTTTCTGTGTTTGTTGTAGTGGCCCTGATCCCACAGACTCACAGTTGTAACAATAGTAAAAGCTTCTTTCTTCCTTTGACTAGGTCTTTGTAATTATTAATAACATGCATTTGAGAGAAATAAAAGGGTATATACTGAGAGGGTAAGTATTAACAGATTGTGAGATTTGATATGTTTTGAAAATAAATGGTAATGATAAATGGCAGTGGCCTAATTTGTGGAATCATTTTCTTGTATAAAATAATTTATACACTTGTAATTAAGTGATTAACTCGCTAAGAAAAAAGCCAATCAAAGTAGAATTATTGTGTTATAGAAATGGAAAGTGGCTGGGCCTTTACAAATTTATCTGTTAGCTTCAATGACTCTCAAAACAAAAGTGCAGCTTAAAACATAATTTTAACATAATGTCTTCTATTTCCATCCTCTACCTGATTCCTGACTGCTGCAAACCATTTCTCAGACTCCACAAGACCACAGTGCAGGATGAAAATGTGCTCTGGATTTTAACTCTCCCTCCGACTATCTCAAAAGTCTTAATAAGGATATCTATATTTCTTTTGTATGTTTCTGTAGATGCATTTTCTTAATCGTTATAATTTTTAGTATTTATTTCCATGTGTAGAGATAGCTTCCCTTATTCCTTTTATTGGATCTGCTTAGTAGAAAATTCTAGTAAAAAAAGTCTTGCTTAGGATACGAGCTTGAGTTAAAACAGGTCATAGAGACTGTTTTAGCTTGATATTTTTACCCCAGTAATACCATATGGCATCTTTTTTTATTTATTTTTTTGCATAGGCATACTAAAATGGGGAAATTTTACATATAGAAAGAAGTTATTATTTAATAGGGATAAGAACCCATAAATTCTATAATGTAGAATTTTATTTATATATATAAATATATAGTGTTAAATTTTATTTATATTCTAGATAGGGGATTATTCTTCATAGAACCTTGAAACATGAATTGCTTTGTTTTTCCTCATTATTTTTATGTCTTCTTGCAAATTGAGAAAAGAAAAGAAAACAAAACAAAAAGTGAACGGTACTCAGGAGCCAAGTGGTTACAGGTGCATTGAATGGGAAAAAATTTGGTCAGAACTGAATATCCAAGCCAAAGTCAATGACATTAAAATCAAAAAGACCCAAAGTATAATAAGCTAAACACAAAATAGACTTGTTACACTGATAGACCAGGGGGCTAAGGGCAAGTATATGGGATGCATGCTGGGAACTCTGGTGGAGGGAGGTCAACACTGGTGGTGCGAATAGCCCTAATTCACTGTCACTATAAGCCTGAAATACAAACATGAAAGACTTGTATTCACAATGGTCTCAATAAATATTAAAACAAAAGAAAATAACAACAACAACAACAACATAATTTTCAGGATGAGATACATGGCATAGAGACTAAAGCACTTGCCTTGCATGCATTGAACCCAGTTTGAATCCTGACATTGATACCCTTCCTTAATACCACCAGAGTGATCCCTAAGCATGTGCCAGGTGCTGTTGAAACACCAAAAGTTAATATTTGGGGGTGCTCATTTATTTGCCACAAAATTCTTAAAACTCATCAAAAAGTAGGTAAAGTCCTTTTTATAAAATGTAATAGCTACTTGGCAGTTATTAGTGCTTATAAAATATTTCTGCATCCATAAAACCATATTTTAAAGTAAGTGAAATAGAGCATGTGTAATCAGGCTTATTTTAAAGAGGAAAAATGAACCCAGTGGGATTAAACACCATGCAAAGAACACAGCCTTTCTGACGGAGAATTAAGAAACTCTTGGTACATTGCATGTTGTTCTTACCATGTTATTAAGAAAACAAGAAAGATTTAAGCCAAACAAATACATAAAATGCACTTTGAGTCATTTCTATTCATAAATAGAGCTTTTAATTCAGACCATATTTATAATGTATGAGATGATCCAAGAGTGTGCACCTTGACGGCTGGTTTTATAGAATGACCCAGACTTTAATAAAAAGGGGGAATTGAAGAGTGTTCCTGTAAAGAGTCATTAAGGTGATGTGGCTTGAAACCTACAAGTGATATTTACATATATTTGCTCGCACTCACAGAGAACAGGGCGATGTTTGGGAAAGAAGCCTGCACTCTCTGAAGGAAGTGTTTTTGCCAAGCTCAGTGATCTGCAGTGGTTGTCTGTGTGTCTGTCTCTTGCTCAAATTTAGATCACATCAGAAGCTTTATATCAGAATCTCAGGTCATGTAGAGAGAAAATGGGAAGTCACGTTTCAGTAAAGTCTTAGGGATTCCCAAACCAGAGAAGCTCCTGGAGGACCTTCTCTCCACTCCAGGACAACTTCTAGATAAGAATTCACAGCCTCAGGATTCCACAACTTGGGTGAGATAGTCCAACTAAGACCTGAATATTATACATTCATTTGTTGGTTAGTTTTTTGGGGTGCGGTCAAGGGTCACACCCTGTGGTGCTCAGGTAATACTGAACCAGGTACTCCTGGCTCTATGCTCATGGGTCACTGCTGGTGGGGCTCAGTAGACTGTATGTAATGCTGGAGACTATGTAATACTGGGGATCAAACCCAGTTTGTCCAATGCAGAACAGGTGGCTTCCCTAGTGATAGCTCTTGAGTTCTGAACTATGAACTTCTAGAAAGGGTATTTTTTCTTTTTTTTTTTGGTTTTTGGGTCACACCCAGCCGCGCTCAGGGGTTACTCCTGGTTCTATGCTCAGAAATCGCTCCTGGCAGGCTCAGGAGTCATGCCGGGATTCGAACCACCAACCTTCTTCATGCAAGGCAAATGCTATCTCTCCGGGCCCTTCTAGAAAGGTTTTTGAGGTTGGCGATGTGTCTCAGCAGCAAAGTAAGAAACACATAAGAAAGTAATCCTTGGGGGGAGGGGATATCATTTCTCTGGGTGACAACTTTTTTTGTCAGGGAGCAGAAGAGTAGATGGTCATTAGGAGGCAGTCAGGGGTATGCCTATGTAAGGGGGTTACTGAATGAATTGGTGATGAGTTAGAGACATTGGGGGCTACCAGCTGAGCATTTTTTGTTTGCTCCATGGACAAAGGTAGTCCCGTGAGTGTCTGGAAAGGACAGTGCCTAGCAGCCTGCTCAGGGCCATGGTGGCCAGTTGCAGGGTCAGGAGAGGGGCTGAGCATGGGCAGAACTGGGAACTGGAACAAAATGAAGGATAAAATGGGGCAATGGGGAAGCAGCTTCATGCTTGTCCATTGTTGTGAATATGCCCAAATATTTCTCATGTTAGTCAGATACTTCTAAGAAAAGAAACTGAATCTAAAGCCCACCTTCATGACAGGAATAAGCAGTAAGTGTGCTAATGGCAGCCTGGGTCCTGTTACCCTGTATCACCCCAGCACTTAGTGTGGACAATGATAGATCCAGCATTTGGAAAGGGAACTCTATGGGAGTTAGAGCATTCAAGTGCTGTGCAATATTTGCTAGGCAAAGATGAGTATTGGTCCCTGGTATTTCAGCAGAGGATGAAATCTCAGAATAGGTGGGTATCTGATCACCACCCCAGTTTGCCACCCACCACCCTGAATTCCCTGCAGTCCTTACTCCACTATCTGATCCTACTCTTTCATATACTTAGACTTCATGTGTGGCTGTGATCCTTAGCAGAGACTAGTCATGTTGGGCAGGGGTCAGTTTCTGTCTTTTAGACCCAGTGATCTGAGGGTCCAGCTTGTGCACAGCCATACAGCTGGGCCCTGTCTTGTGCTATTGAGATTCGAGCCACTGTGTCTGTCCAGCATATCTATGGTTTTTGGGAGCTGCATCATCTAGAGCACTTACTAATGAGCTCTGTGCTGCTGTATCATGGAGAACCTTGGACCTAAGAATGATACATGGGGGGCAGGATGTTCCTCACCACCCTTGTGAACAGGCAGGGACCCACATCATGGGGAGGGTCTTGCCCTCATGGTGATCCCAACTCCCTCACCCCAGAGCAACCAGCCCAAAAGTCCGGTCCAAGCAGCTTCCCCTGTACCCTTTCTGGCCAGCTTCTCTCCACCAGGACACCCTCTGCTAACCAGCCTCCTCTTTCTGCCTAGGCACCTTTTGCATGTCAGATTTGGTCCACAATACAGAGTGCCTGAGTGCATACAGAGGCACAAGAGTATTTATTTTACTTCTGTCACAGCCGTTATTGAGATTCTGATTCTGTTTTGGAGGTATTCCACCAAAAAGTGACATTTATTAGCTTTGGTCCATAATAATAAAAATCACATAATAAGAACAAGTGCAAAGATAAGCCTCCCCACCAAGCTTTAAAACCCCCATCTAATAAAGCACAGTCACAGAGGATCAGCAGGGCTGGAATTCCAAACTGGGAGCAGTTTATAGTCTGGTATTCTTCCCTGAAAAAGACAGTCTGAAGGGCATTTTCAAGGACATGCCCCTGCTGTGTCTGACCAAAGGAGAGTCTAGTTGACTCTTCCTGGAGATAGATTTAGTTCAGGTACTTTGTCATTCAGCAGGGCAAGTGCCACACTGCAGCCCAAGCACTCACCTCCTCACCCTATATTGCTGACTTTCCACACTCTGAGATGACTTCAGGCATGTCTTGGCCTGCACACCCGAGTGGAAGGTAATGATAAATCTGGTCAGTGGTATTGCAGCAAATACAAAAGCATTTTAACATGCTTACTTCTACATATCATACAGAATGTAAAACTTTACTTCTCCTGGCCTCAGTTTATGGGTTTATAGGCAGAAGACATACTGGATACCAGCAATTTACATTATGTAAATTATACTACTTATATGCAAAATTTATTATACCCGTAATTTGAACAGAAATTATTTTTGTATGCCAAGAAGAATGCGCACTAATTTTGACAGACTTCAGACTTTAAATATTTATAGTCTTCAATCACTAATTTTCAAAAAAAATTTTAAACTGAATTTCAATGATTTTTCTTAAATTCTTGATTATTCCTTTTAAAACCCTTATATATATATGTATATATATATTAGGTGTTTATAATACCTCATTATTACTCCATCTTCACCCAATAACATATGAATACTATAACATGGTTTAAAACATTCAAACTTCTTTTACACAAAACATTGGCTAATTTCTGAGTTAGAGGTATTTTAAAATAATAATCCAAATTAATCTGACAAATTTTTTCTTAGTACACCTCCTTAGTCCCTTTTACACATTTTCAAATTTTCTTCATTTATCCACTTTCCTGTTTTCTTTCTAAATTCACTCTACAAATTTCCTTCAGTATTAATCCCTTTTCCCAGTATTAAATTTGTATCTATTCATCTTCCATAACCACATATCCTTCTACATAAATAACACTAAATGAATTTTTAAAAGCTATGATTTCCTATTGTACTTATAAGTATTTCATGTTAAAATTTCTACCTACCAGATTGACAAAATTCTTAGACCAATGCAAAACATAAATTCTCTTAAAAGATTTTTAAATCTACAATATAGAGGAGTTATAGTTCTCAAAGTCTGACCTTTCCACTCAGTTTTAATTACTTTACTTTTCTGAATAGCTTAGAACATTATCCGAAATGGTTCTTTTTCTTTAATTATTTCAGGCATAGCATATAGCAGTTTCTAAAAATTTATCTTACAATCTCTTACTGCTCTATAACTAACCATAGGTCCAAATGAGTTTGCTACAAATCAAGCCTGTTTGTTTTCTTTATTGATCCAAGTGCCAAATTTATGACAGTTTCCAGAACATATTATATTTTAAATTTCAATTACCAAGTTACTTAGTCTTTACAAGTTTAATTATGCAACTTTAGCAAATGAGAGAGGTTTCTAATCATAAAAGCACTACAGTATAACTTAAGTTGTAAAAACTTTAGAGATATTAAATATGACTAATTTGCCTCTTATTTTAAAGGTCTGCACTTTAGGGGCTGGAGAGATATCATGGAGGTAAGGCCTTGCATGCAGAAGGACAGTGGTTCGAATCCCAGCATCCCATATAGTCCCCTGAGCCTGCCAGCAGCGATTTCTGAGTGAAGAACCAGGAATAAACCCTGAGCGCTGCTGGGTGTGACCCAAAAACCAAAAATAAAAAGTCTGCACTTTATATAAATACTTAAAACTCTTATTTTTCTTATTTTTCCCAATTAGAAAACAAATTGCTAGAATTACTTCCTAGTTGTCCTTTATTATACTTAGTAAAGATATGTTAAGCATTTTCACATTTAGATCATAAGATCCCATTAAATTTATTTAAATTTAGTTATCTCAACAATATTAAGCAGTCACAAAGTTAACAATATTATCAAAATGCTAACCACATTTTCTATACAGTTTTGACCTCTTCAAATTTATAGGAATTTTTTTTTTCGTTTTCTTAATTGTCTACTCTAATGCCTCGATTATAAATTTCTTTTTTTTTTTTCATTCCCATCACCAATGTCCCAAGTCTCCCTCCTCCCCACCCGACCCCCGCCTGTACTCTAAACAGGTTCTCAATTTCCCTCATACATTCTCATTATTAGAACAGTTCAAAATGTAGTTATTTATCCAACTAAACTCATCACTCTTTGTGATGAGCTTCCTGAGGTGAGCTGGAACTTCCAGCTCTTTTCTCTTTTGTGTCTGAAAGTTATTATTGCAAGAATATCTTTCATTTTTCTTAAAACCCATAAATGTGTGAGACCATTCTGCGTTTTTCTCTCTCTCTCTCTCTGACTTATTTCACTCAGCATAATAGATTCCGTGTACATCCATGTATAGGAAAATTTCATGACTTCATCTCTCCTGACAGCTGCATAATATTCCATTGTGTATATGTACCACAGTTTCTTTAGCCATTCGTCTGTTGAAGGGCATCTTGGTTGTTTCCAGAGTCTTGCTATGGTAAATAGTGCTGCAATGAATATAGGTGTAAGGAAGGGGTTTTTGTATTGTATTTTTGTGTTCCTAGGGTATATTCCTAGGAGTGGTATAGCTGGATCGTATGGGAGCTCGATTTCCAGTTTTTGGAGGAATCTCCATATCGCTTTCCATAAAGGTTGAACTAGACGGCATTCCCACCAGCAGTGGATAAGAGTTCCTTTCTCCCCACATCCCCGCCAACACTGTTTATTCTCATTCTTTGTGATGTGTGCCATTCTCTGTGGTGTGAGGTGGTATCTCATCGTTGTTTTGATTTGCATCTCCCTGATGATTAGTGATGTGGAGGATTTTTTAATAGAAATTGAAATATAAAGACTCACATCATACCCACATTACAATACTGTTATAACCTATTTTAAAATCGTAAACTTTTTTTTTCTTTCTCAATTGATAATCTCCCTCTCTCCTCCAAATTCCTTAGGGCGGATGAAATTCCTTAATGCAGGTGGCATTTTTCACTCTCTGTATTAGAACTCAATTTCATCAGAAAAGTTAATTATAATAATTTGCAACGTTTCCCACTATATCATTTATTCTTAGAAACCCCCCCCCCTAAAGTTAGAGAAATTTCTCTAGTAGGAAATTCAAATTTTACCAAAACGGCCAAAGTTTTTGACACTGAACAGAATTATGACCTTGCTTTAAAATTCCTGAGAGCTTGATCAAAGGGAGTTCAGTGTTCTTGTCTCCCTGTTGCTCAGCTCTCTCGCTCTCTCTCTCTGCTCTCTTTCTCCTCTGTCTCTCTCTCTCTTTCTCTCTCTCTGGAGAATTTTAACCATTACAAAACTGAACTTAGAGATTTCCCCAATGTCTGAATAATTACTTTACACCACCCAATGCAATCCCACTTTGTTTCAACAAGTTGGTCTAATTGACCCCATAGCTGGAAAGGGTCCATCACCACATTTTCAAGTCTTATAGATACTCAGAATCTGGCTGATTGCTTTTGTTGCTGGCCCTAACTGCCTGCATTATATCCCAAACAACCTTAGAGAGAAGGGGGCACCCTCTTCTGATGGTCCAGCCCCAACTCTGAAGTGCCAAGAGTAGGCTCTCCCAACTCTGCCTGCTTTAGAGGTGGCTGAGACTCCTCCGCTCACTTTATGGAGGTGGCCGCAGGAGGAAAGTTTTAAAAGTTTTCAGACCCTGTGGGGCAGGCGAGGTGGCGCTAGACGTAAGGTGTCTGCCTTGCAAGCACTAGCCAAGGAAAGATCACGACCGCAGTTCTATCCCCCGGCGTCCCATATGGTCCCCCCAAGCCAGGGGCAATTTCTGAGCGCTTAGTCAGGAGTAACCCCTGAGCATCAAACGGGTGTGGCCAGAAAATACCAAAAAAAAAAAATTTTTTTTTTCAGAGCCTGTAAATTTCTTTTGCTGTCAGGTGGGATTATCTTTCATCTATCTCTCACACATGCACACATGTGTTTCATTAATTATTAATAATAAAGTCCTAGTGGTGTAGATGGTGGTGAGGCCTTTCTCGGCTCGGCCCGGCATCTTTAGCCCCTTCAGCCAGCGAGTCTGTAGGTATCAGGGTAATAAGCGAAGAAATGATCCACAGCAGTCAGATGAAGTTTTGGAGACATCTAGCTTTATTACAAGGCCCTAATTGCCATGTACTTTTTTCACATGGCCTCTAAGCTAAGCAGCCTCTCTGCTGCTTCACTGCATCCATCCTAGCTGCCTATCCTCTCCCCTCCCCCAGGCAACCCTTAATTACCAACCACAGACCCCTCCAGCTATCAGAGGGTCTCCCCATCCAGGTGAGATTAACATTTGGCTTTGGGGGAGGGTAACACACATCTATGCATTTGAGGTGGGTACACAGCATCATGTTTCCAAACGGTGTTTCCAAAGTAGACTCCATAGGTATGCTGGAGAATTTCCATGCAGAAGGGAGTCATGTGTGCCCCCCCCAGGGCCCTACTGGATTCCTTCATTAGCAGATAGTCCCATGAAGCTAAAGATGGGCAGCTAAAAATAGGTGACTAGCAATGTGGGGTCCCTTGGTAAGGCTTGTTGACCCTATGGGACTCACCTCTTTCTGCTCTACTCCAGGCAAACACTGCCTGATACAGCTGAAAGGGAGGACAGGAAGGAAAAGGCCACAAGAGAAAGTCCTTGGAGGGACCCTTCAAAGATAGGGTGGGACAGGATCTGAGCACTGGATTTTCCAAGCTGCTCAATTCCACTGGGTTCCACTGGTCACTTTCTACCTTGCTCATCTGTCAAATGAGGACAAGAGGTTGTTTAGAGCTGGAGTACTAGTTACTAAAAGAAGGTCACCTGCCTGCCTAGCATGTACTGGCCTATGTTTGATCACTATGGGAAAGACCTTGAGCACAGATCCAGGAGTGAGTCAGTGTGTTCCAACCCCCCCCCCCAAAAAAAAAAAACCCAGCATTGGACATTACAAAATTGTTTGAATGATCTGATAAGAACATCCAAGTGCTGCTCTTCCAGACAACCAGGACAGTTACTGTGGCTGCAGATATGTACACAGATACACAGACAAATGCACATACAGCTTTGCATAAAATACACTCACACAGTTTCACACAAAAGCCCATATACAGGTGCACTCACATGCCCACATACAGTCGAAGACACTCATACATTCATGTACACCCAGATCAACTCACAGCCTACACATGCACTAACACAGAGCTACACATTCATTCTCACATTCACAAATTCACATGCAGTCACACACACTCGCACTCAGACATTCATAAACACCCAACTCAACTCTCACTCTCCCGCAACAAACTCATACAGACACTGCCAATCTCTCCTGTGGCTCTCAAGACTGCTGATTCTGAGCCACATGCAGCTTTAGCACCAGCTACATCTGAGCTTTCCCAGAGAAACTGAGATAGAATTCTTAATGTCACATAAGAAAAGGTAAGGAGGCAGTGAGATTGGCTTTAATGGTTTGTCTTTTATGGCATGTAGTCTGACACCAGTTAAACACAGATGAGTATAAGCCTCAGTCAGTCTGAGATACTCATTGCAGCCATGCTCAGGATTTTTCACATGTGATTATTCCTGCTTCTTGGCTGGCACTGGTCACTGTGCCTCTCCACAGCACTTGGAGGAAATGAAATTATTGGCCTCACCTATCATGGTAACTTTGTCATCATAGAAAATGACAAATAATGTGTCTTGTTCAAATACAAGTGTCAAAAGGCAGGAGACAGTTATAACTGCAGGAAAGAGAAGGTTCTCTCTACTATTAAATGGGGTGACAATTTTTCTGAACGATTGACTTTAAGGCTACTGTTAAAATGTTAAAGTAAAGGGATTCTCTTGAAATAAAAGCACATCACATGAAATGCAATAAAAAGACAGTCCTCTGCATGTCCAATTAAAAGATGGTTGATCTACCCATGTATATTTTTCATGTCAAAGGAGCATGAATTATCCTGTGGCAAGAGGCAGGACGTATCCTGTCCTTGCGCTACTGTGCCAATTGCGGTAGTGGGTCAGTACTGAGCCAAAGAGACAGTGGGTACATTGGACATGGACAATGTTGAAAAGAAAATGAGCTGCTCTGTGTGAGTTCCCATGTGCGCCTGCAGCAATGTCCCCTATCTGTGAGTGAGTGAGACTGATGACACTCATGTGTGTATACTCTCTCCTGTGCACAGCTGTGCACCCTGGAGGTACTGTGTGTCTGTGTGTTATCTCATATGTGATTATGCTCCCAAGTGTCTGTGTATTATGTGCACATTTGTGCCCCTGGAATTGTGTTTATATGTTACTCCTTTGTGTGAGTGTATTGGAGTGTGTTCTCTCTCCTGAGCATGTGTGTAAGCATGTGAATATGTGTGTGATTGCTCACTCCTGTGTATAAATGTGTCCTCTGTATATGAGTATGTGTGCAAGTATTTGTGAGTGCCTGTGTACTTTTCCCCTTTGCACAGTCATGCCCCCTGCGTGTTAGTGCACTGTTAGTGTTAGTGTGTGTGTGAATGTGTGTGCCCTTTCCTGTGCACAGCTGTGTTCCTGAAGGTGAGGTGTTGCATATGTAGCCAGTCACCCCAGCAGGTTTGTGTTTCTGCTATCCTCTGCTAGGCTGTGCTTCCTGGAGATACGGCATGTGAGTCACAACCCTATGCATGTGTGTTTGTGTGTGCACTCTCTACTATGCACTGCAAAGCATCCTGCATTTCACATGCCCCGATGCAAGGCTGACATTCAGCACCTGGAACCAGGACCATGAGGTTTGGGCATTGTGTCTTCCTTTTCTCAGCATAGTAATGGGTTGTCTTTGCCTTTTCTGCTCCTCTCCTTGAAATCACACATACCCTGCTCTGTGCTGTGACTACAACCCACCCCCTACTTCATCTCCCCAGCCCTACTTGGTTCTTTGCTCCCATATGCCTTATTCAGGGCTGTGGCTCTGCCCCCTGCAACCTGCTCTGGCTCCATATCTTCAGCCCTGCTCAGTTCTTTCTGGTTCTGCTGCCTAAAAGCTCCAGTGCCCAGGGCCAATCACTGAAATCCTGCTTCTCATTCTGAGTCCAGCATTGACACATGCTTTAATGGGGTATTTTGTTTGTTTTGTTTGTGTTGGGGGATGGGTGCTAAGGCCTCAGTCCTCAATGTCATGTGCTCCTAACACAGCCTGAGCCTCGTTTGCCACTTGAGTGGCCACCTGATTCTTTGCTAATGCCTTTGGGGTGGTTACTTGACATACTCAGATTCAGAGAGTATGTGCCTCTCCTCTCCCCATAGCCCATGAGGATGACATCAGCCTAGGGCTTGTGATCTATTTGCAGTGCTCCTAGACATTCCTAGGAGAATGGCCACCGTCCCATTTTTCTGGCCTACTAAAAGGTTAACCATCCAAGAAATAAATGTGCTCAAGTTCTAACCTTCTAGAGATGACCACATAAACCACCCCACTGCTCCTGAAAGGGAGTTCTTAATTATTCCTGCAACAGCTCTGCTAATTAAGTCACTTGGTTAATGTGCAGAGAATAAATGGACTTCAGTGGAGGTTATGCTGAGGATGTGTTGTGTTGTCTGTTTCACTTGGACTTGAAGCATTTTTACTATTGAATGCACGTTGTAATTCAAGCTTTCATCAGAGACATATATGTATACATGTTTACTATCTTATAAGTAGTAGGTAAAGATATATGAAAAATGTACTTCACATTTATTTTCCTTAACTTTATTATTTTGGGGAGAAGTGGGAATTAGACCATATTCAGTATTGCTCTAGGCTTACTCCTGCTTTTACTCCTGCTTACTACATGCTTTGAGGACCATGTGTTATGTGGGAGATTTTACCCATGATGGCCATATGCTCTATCCCGGTCCTATCTACTCCCAACCTAAGACTGACTTTATTTCTTTTTTTTAATATATAAAATCTTTATTTAAGCAACATGATTACAAGCATGATTGTAGTTGGGTTTCAGTCATAAACAGAACACCCACCCTTCACCAGTGCAACATTCCCACCACCATTGCCCCCTCTCCCTTCTTCCCAACCCTTGCCTATATTTGAGACTACTTCTCTCACTCATGAAGATTGTCATGATAGTTGTTAGTGTAATTATTTCCCTAACTGTACCACTACTTTTTGTGAGTAGTGAGCCAGTCCTTTCTGGTCCTCATCTTTATTGAGTCTGGCAATTATTACAATAATGTCCTTAAGTTTTCTTAAAACCCATAGATGAGTGAGACTATTCTGTGTCTATTTCTCTCCTTCTGATTTATTTCATTCAGCATAATAGATTCCATGTACATCCACGTGTAGGAAATATTTATGACTTTATCTCTTCTAACGGCTGCATAATATTCCATTGTGTATATCTACCACAGTTTCTTTAGCCATTCGTCTGTTGAAGGGCATCTTGGTTGTTTCCAAATTCAGGCTATTGTAAAAAGCACTGCAATGAATTCTTGAGCACCATCTGGTGTGACCCCCAATATCAAATAAAAAGGAAATAAAGCTTAGGGTTATTCTTCAAAGAGAGCTTTTGTAGGGAGAATAATAGATAAAAATAATTTTGAGCGAATTTGCTCATATTAATGGGTATATTTGGAGATATATCTTATAAGAACATAGAAATTATGTTATATTTTATCTTTATCAAATCACCCAGGGAATTGGCAGTGCCCTCAGGGGTGACTGCAGCTCCAGCTGTCTGTCCCTGTGGGACTCTGGGTGGCACTGGGCAGCTTAGAAAAATGTTCTTAGAGAACAGCTGGGAGGTCTGTCTGGGGTCTTGGGGATCAGAGAGAGTACATGGGTCCTTGGTTTGGCATGCTCAGGACTTTGCTCCCCAGGGGCCTGCCCAGGTGCTCCTGCTTAGTTCCCACCATGGACTAGGTTATAGGAAGTTGAGCATGTCCCTCCCACTTCCTGTCTCCCCATAGCTTAAGCATCAGTTCAAGTGCTGATCCCTGCTACACCCTTGGACCATGGCCATGTGTGAGAGATAAGTGTGTCCCTCTCAATTTCCTGTCTTCCTTCAACCTAAACATCATTTCAGGACCTGTCCTTGTGCTGCCTCTGCAGTGCTGGTCTTTTTTTGTTTGTTTGTTGGTTGGTTGGTTGGTTTTTGTTTTGAGGCCATAGCCGGTGACACTCAGGGTTTACTCCTGACTATGTACTCAGAAATCGCTCCTGGCTTGGGGGACCATTGGGACGCTTGGACATTGAACTGCAGTCTATCCTAGATCAGCCACATGAAAGGCAAATGCCCTACCACTGTGCCACTGCTCCGGCCCCAATGCTGGTCCTCTTTTAACTGAAGTCTTTTAGGATTTTTTCTTGCACATTGTTAGTAGTCTCCAGAATGCTGGGGCAGAGGCTCTGGAGCAGATTGGGATCACCAAGAAATAAATACCGGGGCTGGAGAGATCATAAAATTGGTAGAGCACATTTCATGCATGCCAACTCAGCTGCAGTCCTTGGAAAACTTCTAGGAGTGATCTCTGAGTGCAGAGACAGGAATAAGTCCTAATCACTACTGGGTGTGGCCAAAAGTTTTCCATAAAACAGAAGAAAAATTCCTGAAATACAGTGACAAACATGTAATGGGCACAGAGCCCAGTGTGAGGTGCTGAGTACATTGCGGAAATGAAGTGAGTGCTGCTAAACAGTGCAACTCAATGACACTGAATTTCACGCTTAACATGAGTAAAGGGCAAATCAAATGCTATGTATATTTTAGCACTGTGTGTATTATAGGAACAAAAACATTGTTTACCTACTTTCTGGAGACTGGACTGGTTTAATGATTTGTTGAAACAGACCCAGAGCAATGAAGAGCTGCTCGGGCTTGGCTATTGAGTGTGGAAAATCTATAAGCTTTCCTGCCCCCCATAAGCCAATGCATGAAGGACACTGTAGCTGGACCCCAGATTCAGATGATCTCTATGCTCACAAACCCCTTGGTCGGCTACAGAGGGGAATAGACCCCTTGGAATTCCATTTATTCCCCTTCTCACATGTCCCCTGTTGGTTCTAAGCTGCCCAGGAAGCAGGCTGGAGGTGCCAAGTCTCTAGATGTGTCTCTATAAGACCTTCCTAATCTGCCTTCAACTGGCTGGGTTGAGGGCCCTTAGGCAGCACTGGAGCTATCCTTGGTGCTAACACTGGGCAAAATTCTTGCTGACACCAACAGAGGATCTCTTGGCTCAGGATATCTTTTGAGGCCTTGCGCAGTTATTTCTTTTATTTCAGTTTTAGCAATATCTTAACCAAGAATGAGGTTCTCTTTGGTATCATAAGAAATGTACAATGGTCCTCAATATGTGGGTGCACTTGGATGCTGATGAATGTGCTCAGAGCTGGAGTCTGTTTCCCAGGTGAAGCAGAGAGGTCTTCCTATCTCACCTGGCCCTCCTCCATAGTTCTCTTCTGGAGAAGTTTGTGGTTAGCATGTGTGTACATGTCTCTTGGGATGTGGAAGGTTCCTTTAGTAGCTGTAGGATGCAGTCCATAGCTAGGATCCTTTCTTGGTGTTGTTTGATGGTTTTGTATATGGGTAGACTTGTGTGGGGATGTGGGCGGCTGATATGAGCATGTGACCTGATCCACAACTCACTGAGCACAGGACCACCTGGAACCACCTGAGTGTGGGAGTCTCTGCCGCCCCCTCCCACCAGAAAACCCCCCAGGAGGCTATCACAGAGCAAACTCAGTAGAAATATAAATACCAATCAAGATGGTTCTAAGGATTTCTTTTAGGATTTGAGTCAGAGATGAAATGCTCATCACTGAGACAAATCCCAATCTCTGCACACACCTGCCATTGATTCCTCAGAGGACTCAGGTTTAACTAGTGTGTTCTGTATCTTACTCTGAGACAATTCTGGAAAGTTGATAGACAGAAACCACTCAATGTGCTAAAGGCCAAGCTGGGAATTGGGAGGAAAGAAGCACCATCTGCGGAAGCACTGGGCACTACTTTCTTAAGTAAATTAGAGGGTTGATTTGGAGCCACTTCAATTAGGATTCAGGACTCCCTCCTGGCGCTATGCTCAGGGATATGTTCTGGGAGAGCTTGGATGGCCACCTGGAGGCAGCTCCCTTCCCAATCCTGCCTCCAGCTCCTAAGGAGACTGATGACAGAAGCAGACACACTTCTGCAGTGTTGGGAGTTTGCCCCAGACGGAGTCCAACCACCATTAGCACCAGCATTATCCATGTTCATTCTCACCTGTAACATCTGGGAGGATATTGCCCTTACTCAGGCAAATGTTATCAGGGAAAGGTGCATTGTTTTCTTCCAGAGGATACTTTCACTATGCAGAACTCTGGCTCTGGTGAGCGTGTGGAATGGGCAGTGGTTCTATCTTAATTGCCCCACTACACTAAGGGTCTTTTCCATGTTTCTGCTGGGCTAGTTCCTTAGTATGGAAGGAAGTAGGATGTTCAGCTTCCTTTAATGAAGTTTCTAACCTTTATCTGGCTTTACTATCTCTTTCCAGCTGCTGGCATGTGGACACTGCTGTGATTTTGGTAGGACAGATGGGCTAGATGCCAAACTTACCTCATTTCAAATCTTACAGTCTTGGCAGTGTCACCCTCTTTCTTGTACAGGAGGAAAGAGTTAGCTTTTTTTTCTTTGTCTCTTTTTGAATTTTTTTGGCCACATCTAGTAATGTTCAGGGCTCTAAACTCATGAATCATTTTTGGTAAGGTTTATGGAACTGTCTGGATGCCAGGGATCAAACACAGGTCGGGTGCATACAAGGCAAGCATCTTATCTGCTATACTAACTCTTTAGTCCCATAATTAGGCTATTTTTGAGGGGAAAATGTTTCTGGTCTGTAGCGGTCATGAAAAATTCAAGTGTGTGGAAGATAAGAAGATGCTATTACAACACCATGATTGTATGACACTTAGTAAGCTTGTCATTGAGCACTACCAGATGTTTCCAAGATCCAAAAACTAAAAAAAAAAAAAAAAAAAAAAAAAAAAAAAAGGAAAATAAGGCAGATTTCCAGGGGGCATTGAATGATATTTCTGTTTGTTTGATTTGGAGGCTAGAGAAACAGTACCATAGGCAAAGTGTTTGCCTTGCACGTGGAGGACTGAATCTCATCCTTGGCACCACATAGGGTAAGCCCTAAACACCACCAAATATGCCCCCCCCCAAACAAAATGAAAACCAAACAAAACTTGACTTTGGGACACAGCTAGTAGTGCTCATTGTCTAGTGGCATTGTTCTGGGTTCATGTGCTACCCTTGAGCAAATGTAGGCCTCCTGCATACAAAGCCTATGGTCAGGCCATTCAGCCAGCTCTGCTGTCCTGAGCTATATCTTTACCTTTCCTGAAAAAAAAAATTAGTAAGCCATATAATTTGGGCTCTTCTGCTTTTTAATGTCATTAACTTGTAACAAATATATGTACCAGAACATTCAAGCAGTCCTTTATTTTTCTTGTGCAGATTGGTTCAAGGAAAATGAGAATATTCTAACACAGGGGAGTTAAGACCTTATTTGTTATCCACCAGAATCTGGGAATCATTCTGAGGAAGGAAGATCCACTTTCAAATGCTTTTTCACTTATTGTGGTCTAACTGGGTGTTTAGACTCAGTGGTCACAGCAGCCATGCTAGATGTGTGGGCTTAGTGAATACAGCTCTCAGAGCTGTTCTCATGGTTCATGTCTCCTATCTGTAATGGTAATGGAACTAAGAATCCTGTGTTCGTTGCTTCTTCAAGCTTCCTACTGTCTTAGTAAAAAAAACTGGTTTTTCACTGAGTTTACTCAAAGGAGTACTACATACACTAATTCTTCAAGACAAACACATGATACAGGAGTGGTGTCACTTTACATGTCTTCTCATATAACCTGGTATTTTGCTAATTTTTTAAACTTTCTTTATCTTCTTTGCACATTATCTTTTTCTCTTAATAAAACTATGCACATGTGTCTGCATGTGTACGTGTACAAATTATCTTAGGTCATCTTCAAACTCTTGTTCATGGCAGAAATGTATTGTAGTAGAGTGTAGAGATAAATGAATGCCATTATTTTTCAGTGCTATAGTCTTAAAGGCACCCCTTCTCCCTAGAGTATCTCTGCCTGATCTCAATTTCCTCAAAAGAATAAACTTGTTATTTTCCCACTTTAGCTCTAACTTAGAGCAGAGACTGGAGCCCAGCCACAGTTTCGGTTTCTACTAAGCACAAGGAAGACGAGCACCTCCATCAAGCCATATGTAGACAGGGATTCCTAGACTGTTTTGGCTGAGACTTGGGGACAGAATAAGTGAGGATTTCAAGGATGGTGCGTGTCTTTGAAACATGCATTCACCTTCTAGGACACTGCACATTATTGGCTGAATTAATTGTTGAATAAACATGGTAACAGTAGCAGGAGCTATTTGGTGTTGGAGAGGAGGGGGGAGAATGGGGAAAGAAAGGAAGAGGAAAGTGGAGGAGGGAAGAGGAGGATGAGAGTGAAAGTAAGGAGAGGAGGGAAGACAAGAATTTGAGGTCTGTGGTATAGATTCTGGCTGGTGTCAAGATTCTACATGGTATCAAGTGTAGATCATGTGGTCTGGAGACTGACCTTATTTCCTTACTTCCTAAATGAGCAAAAAGAGTCTCAGTCTGTGGCCCAGAAATGGGTGCCATTTTGAAGATTTTGGGGATGGAACCAGAGTGTGTTCCTGGGAGGAATCAAGACACCAGTGATAAAATGGAGTTGGAGTATGGAGACAGGCCTGTGCTAATCTGAAGAAGTCTATGGAGAAAAACTCAGAAAAGATGCAGGCACTGGTGCTGATTCACTCTTGTCTTGACTCACTTTTGTTGACTCATTCCCCCAAAGCTGAGCCAGGGAGGCAACTGTTTTTTGAGCTTAGAGGAGGGGTACACCAGATGGTGGCTCCTGACTTTTCTCCCTTTGATGAAGGGAAATGAGCATTTCCTTTGAATAGTTCACCCTGGAAAGAATATTCCTGTGTGTGTGTGTGTGTGTGTGTGTGTGTGTGTGTGTGTGTGTGTGTGTGTGTGTGTGTGTCCTGCACAGAATTGAAAGTTGCACACATCCAACTTTGTCAAATAGAGGCATCTGTCCTCCCAGAGGAGTGATGGCTCTGGAATTGTAAATCAGGGCACACGGCAGCACCACAGACCAGAAACTTATTTCATTCTATCCTATTCCATCCCATCCCATCCCATCCCATCCCATCCTTCTCCATGTAGAACTATTTGTTCTGGAACCATTCCAATGGTCTCACTCCTGTACATGTATGGAGAAGAAAATGTTTCCCCTCCAAGAATATTTTAAAATTCTTCATAATAAACAAAATGGGGTAAATTCACAATAGAAATTTAACATATTTTATTCCATATGGAGCGCAAATTGTTTGGATTCATTTTGACGCCAAAGATACTATAGATATGTTAAATTTTCCTGCATGACATAAAATTTAAATAAAACAAATAACTGACACTTTTCCACATGAACTCGATATAATAGAAGGATATGTTTTACTTAAATGGTGAATAAACTCATTTGAAAGAAGATGGTAGAATACATCAATGACAAAAATGTGCTCATGTGATTAAACTAGAAAAGGATGAGCAAGGAAAGTGGGAACTGTGGCACTGTTCTCACACTGAAAACAATGAAGAGCATAGAAACTAAGGTGCTAACACAGAAGAAATCCAAGTTTCTTCCAGAAATTTGTCATTGGAATGCCCTAATGCAATTACAAGCAGGTGGTGTAAATATAAAACTATAGAATTATTATATGACATTTTAGGTCAACTATCTTAATCCTTTCATGTTATTACTGTTTCTTTTCATGACGTTTTACTTTGTATTCTCCTAGTTAATAGTTAGGAGAGTCTTTATAGAAGCTCACAAATTTGTCATAAGGGAGTGTGCCCTAGATGGCAGGTCTTTGGTTAGTGACTAAATGAAATTTAATCAAAAGAATCCCATGGTCAGATCCCCAGAGAAGAAATGCTTACCGTTACCTGAAAGATTACAGTAAATAACCTGTGTTGAACATCTGCTGCGTGCTATTTTATTTAATCCTTCAAGAATGGTATGGAGGGCTGGAGTGATAGCATAGTGGTAGGACATTTACCTTGCATGGGGCTGACCTAGGATGGGCCTGAGTTCGATCCCCAGTGTCCGATATGGTCCCCCCAGCTAGGAGCAATTTCTGAGTGTATAGCCAGGAATAATCCCTGAGTGTCACTGGGTGTGGCCCAAAAGCAAACAAACAAACAAACAAACAAAAATGGTAGGAAACACACGTTTAGAAGTTTAGGCTAGTTCCCTGAGCAAGAGAAACATTCTTGACTTCTGGGTAATGTACAGAGTGGTTGACCCTTGAGTGACAGACCCAAAGGAGCCACCAAGGTTCATAGTAGCCAGAATATAGAATTTGCATTGTGGAGCACCTCTGCACTGAAGTTCATGGCTGGTAACAGTAATTCCTGTGGTCCATTAAGAAATTGAAGCATGTTACAAAACCTCTAAGAGCACAAAAATTATCCTTGTATTATTTGGGTAGAGAGGAGAGAAACATAGAAAGGTGAGAGAATACAAGATTGAGGAGCATAAGGGATAGATATGTAGGTACATGGATAGATAGAAAATGGATGGATGAAGACATGTAGATATATAGTTGTATTAGAAGATAGATTATAGAAGTAGTAGAACAATAAATAATAGAAATGGACAATAACATGACTAGATCAATTCTGCTTCTTATTCCTGACATGTGCAGGAAGAGCTTTTAAATGGCTAAGCAACCTGTTCATGTACAAGCAGATGAGCTGTAGAGTTTGAATTAAGTAGTGAGAGAGTCTGGTAGAGCTCCTGACAGTTCTGTTTTCTCCTAAAATCTGCTTCATTCATCCTGGCCTGATGCCCCTATCATAGTTAAGAAAATATTCAGATTTCCTTTCTGCCTCCTTGTCTGTTTCTGGAAGGACCCATAGTATCTCGAGTGAGAGTGTGAGTGCTGGTGAGATTGAGTTAAGTGGTTGTCATCAGCCACTCCTCCCTATCTCCATGGGGCATGAGAAACTAGGAGGGCCGCCAAAGTAAAAAAAAAAACTCTTAGATTATTGGAAAAGAAATCTCATATAAATGGATTCAGAACAATTTGACTGGATTGGACTGTGAGGGATGATGCAGGGTTTGTCTGAGAACTCTTCTGTCAAGTGTAGGCCATTGCAGTCGGCAGACCTAGGATAGGCCCAGTGTTGGTGACACTATCGTTTCTTCTCCAACTCTCCAATGGCCAAGCCTTTTCAGAACAGGCTCATCAATCCTCAGAGATGGAACCAGAATCCTGTGGTTGGGTTGAGTGTGCAAGAATATTCAGTAGGTCTGCTAGTGTTAGGAAGGAATCCCTAATTGGAAGGTTCTGAACGCATTTTCTGGTTTCACAAACCTTGCCCCCAAGAGGCACCCCTGGTCAATTATCCACTGGGGGAAAGCATACTTAGGAACTGGCCCTATCTTTATACAGAAACTATGCCTGGGACATTGTCTGAAACTGCATTTTTCATACTCATGTCCACTCAGACCCCCCCCCTCTAGCTGGTTGGGCAGTACCTCAGGAAGTGACCCCTCTACCTCTCTGCTGTGTTGCTTCCTGCCTGATCCTACCTCTTCCTCAGATTACAGCTTCCTGGCAATTCCATCCACCTTCACAAACTTAGACTTGGTCCAGAAACTCTTGCCTCAATCTGGCTTCCATGGGTATTATTTAATGTGGGGTGTGCACCCATTCTTTGGGATTCTGCTGCTTGCCTCCCATCTTACACATGGGCGAGCCACTTAGAATTAATGGAGGCACTCCCAATGGTGCCACCATGTAGACTCACCTATCACTTCCACACTATTTGAATCCATTGAGATGACCTCTGGGCTCATCAACATTTCTTGTTTCAGCAACCCAAGTTGTCTCTAAGCTAGTAGCTGCACAGTAATTAGAATGTTTATTTACTTGGTACCGAGACCCCAAGATTAGTGTCCATCAGAGTCTTTGCCACAGTCGTGATGCTGGTGCTGAGATATAGTGGAGGGTGCTCAGCTTGCCTGCTCTGCTTGTTCTGGCATTGGAGTCCTTCTGGCTTCTCTTTTCCCCTCCCAGCTGTGGCTGGATTTCTACCTGTTCTCTGTGATGCTTGGGTTTCCTGAGGAGAGCACTTCAGCACATGCATCAGATTGAATGGATGATTGTCTCTGCACTCAGCAGACCAGAAGCCTGAACTTTGATTAGTGCTTGGTGAATGGCACACAGCTCAAGGCCCGGCACTTTGAAAATGCACAGTAAAGTTAGATTGGAACAACAGGATTTGTTATGTTTATCTAGCTTGAAATAGAAAAGTACTACTCATAAAATTTAATGCACTCACGGTTCTTCAGGAGTTAAATCCATCATAACATTTGACCTCTGTTTGAAAGCTAGAAATGAAAGTCAGACTTTGACCTCAAGAAAATGACTCCTGAGAATCTGTTAGTTCTGTTAAAAATGTTTATCCTCCATGGAACATCAATGGTACTACTGCCAGTGGTGCTGAAGATCAGGTGAGGAAAAACTGGTGTCCTGTATACTCCCAATTAAGGAGGGAGTGAGCTCAATGGCAGCCAGAGAGAGGCACATTATTTAATATAATTAGAACAAATCAACTGTTCCCACTTTGCAGTATTGCTCTCTAACCCTTAACTGTATGAGTACATAATTCCCAGTCACTGCCATAGCTCAAATCTTTTCTATTTTTAGTTCCAACATTAATATTTCACTGTAGATATCCAACATGGGCAGTATAATTATTTTTAATTACTGCACAATAATCTGTCCAGTAATAGCTGTGTCATTTGCTTAGAAATGTCCCTATTACATGTAAGGCAGTTATTTTGTTTTTAGTGTTTCCTGTTTTAAATAAAAGTGCATTGAATATGTAATGTAATCTTTTATGTTTGAGTTTTTGTTTAAAGGGGGAATCAATAAAATATCTTACCTTGGGCTAAATTGCTTAAGTGCAAAGATGTGTAAAATGTATGACACAAATATTTGGGCAACTTCTTCCCCTTGAGATTGGATATTATTTAAAATTCTTTGCTTAGCTTTTCAGGTACAAAATAAGCAGAAAGGATTTTAAAGTTAAAGGTGAAGTGGGAACTAGTTTTTCGCAAATAAATAAATAAATAAAAAAAGCTCTTTTTTTTAAGATGATGACTCATTTAGAAAACAGAGTGACTTCAAAGAAGAAAATCAGATTTTATTTTAAATATTTTGGGGGGCCCACATAAGGGATACTGGGGATTGAACCAAGTTCTGTCCTGGGTCAGCTGCATGCAAGGCCTGCATCCTACCATGCTCCAGCCCCCAGACTTATTTTTTAATATTCAATATTAAGCTAAATTATCAGCTTCCTGGAACCAATGATAATAATCTTCTTTACTGTAAGTTATTTTTCTTTTTCCTTTTTTGAACCATCATTTGTGTAACATGGTTACAGTACTATTGACAGTTATGGTTTTGATGGGAAAAGTTACTGCACCTCCATCAATATGCTCAAGACTCTCCACCTCTGTCCCTCTTTTACCTCTAGTGCCTCTTCATTTTCTACCCACCTCCCAAAGCTTGGAAGTATGATGAGTTTTATAGTTCAAAGCCAAGGGTCTGTCATTATGTAATAATTTGTAATTCCTTATTTTATCTCTCTTTACCACAGGTGAATGTTCTCTTCCCCCTAGTTTGCTTAATTGATGCCTTCTAATTCCATCTATGTTGCAGAGAACTTCTCATTCATCTATTGTTTTGTTATTTAGGTAGTTTCTATATCCTGGCCACTATAGTAAATACTGCAAGGGTAAAAACAGGCATTTATCTATTTAAGCATTTATCTATTCAAGTTAATACATTGATTTTTGTAGATAGTTTCCAAGAAATGAAATACAACAGAGTAGCAGGCTGTGAAATCAGTACACAAAAATATAATTCTCTTCTATGTTCAAATGAACTAATAGGAAAAGAAAAAAATCATTTAAATTAGTGTTCCCAAACACCAAATACCTAGGAAACAACAAAAGATCTGGAAGACATATTATATTTCAAAAAATAACTCACTATTTATAGAAATAGACAAGAATACTAGGAAATGAAAAACTATGGAGTGTATGATCAACATTATAAAAATAATTGTCCTACTCATAATCCAATTAAATGCCCATTAAAATAATGATGACATTTTTGGAGAACTTACACAAAATTCTACTGAATTTTGTATAGAATCATAAAGTATCCAAATAGCCAACAGTATTCTAAGAAGAAAAGTGGAGGTATTGCATTTCATGACTTTAAGTTGTACTATGAAACTATAGTAATTAAAACTGTGTGGCACATGAATAAATAGCTTCTAAAACTAATAAAATACAGTTGAGATTCCAGAGATCAATATACAGGTTATGAATTCTATGACAGAGGGTCTGGGTACATGAATTGGTGTCAGGAAGTCTTCTACAAATGGTGTAGAGAAAACTAGATGGCCACATGCAAACGAGAATGAGTCTGGATCCTATCTCAAACCATATACAGAATAAATTCGAAGTGTGCTAAAGACAAGATTGTTCCAGAATCCAGAATAAACATATTGAGGAAAACATGGAATTCTCCAACTTATCAATCTCATATGTTTCATCATTGATGACTCCAGAAAGAACTATAACAAAACCCAAATAGAGTACATAAAAGTAAGAAAATTTGCATTCTAAAAGAAACTTGGACTAATATGAAAAAAAATCCCTCCAAATGGGAGAAAATAAATCGAGTTCTTAGATATTTTTACTAAAAAAAAAGCAGGTTAGGGTGGGGATTAGTCACCTTCCCTTGTGGAATTTAATGCATTGAACTCAAGATTACAATGGGCTGAGGAGGCTGTCTCTGTTTTGCTTCATCTATCTGGCTACCTAATATTGTCAATTAGCTTCCATAGATCAGAGAGGTTATCACTACATTCTCATTTCTTTCTTTTTTCTTTTTTTTTTTTTTTTTTTTTTGGTTTTTGGGCCACACCCGGCGGTGCTCAGGGGTGACTCCTGGCTGTGTGCTCAGAAATAGCTCCTGGTAGGCACGGGGACCATATGGGACACTGGGATTCGAACCAGCCACCTTTGGTTCTGGATAGGCTGCTTGCAAGGCAAACGCTGCTGTGCTATCTCTCCGGGCCCTACATTCTCATTTCTAACCCATTGTTCTAGTAGTCTTATTCTAGTAACATACTGTTTGGATTACTATATTTTCATAGTATAAAGTTAGGAAACAAAATGCCTTTTATTTTTTCATTTCTCAGAATAATTTGGCTGTTTGGGGTCTTGTATGATTCAATACAAGTTTTGTTAGTGGTTTTTCTAAGTCCATGAAGAATGTAAAGATGTTTATGGGCATTTCTTCGACTCTGTATAATAATTTGCTAAGGTTGTTATGTTGATAATGCTGAATCTTAATATTCATAAACATGGAGTACTTTTCAACATCCTAAAGTGTCCTCTTTTATTTCTTATCCAGGTAAAGGTCTTTCACCTCTGTGATTAAGGTAATTCCTAGTTTAGTTATAGTTGATTCCTACTTTAGTTACTTGAACATTTTGGGACACTATTTTGAATTAATTAAATGTTTTGATTTTTCTGTTCTAGATATCTCTTTGTATATAGGAATGCATTTCATTTTTGTTGTATTCTGCTGTAAAATCACCCCATTCACCAAATCTCCAAGCCCAGGTGAATGAGTCTGAATCAGAGACTTGCATGTAATAATCCAAACCAGGCTGATGCTGAAACACATATAGTCTAGCAGTCTCCTACCTCTTATCTTCATCCAGCTGCCTGCCAGAACTGCCATTTTTAGAGTACAGAGACTACCCCTGGGAGGGGCAATAAGGACAGTGTAAGGACAGATAGCTCAGGCTGTCCTGAGCCAGTCCCACCCAGGTTTACAAATAAGGCAATTTCTGTTTTGGGGTAAATCCAAGTTGTAAAAAAACATACAATGGAGCCAGGGTGATCTTTATTTTAAGTAAAATAACAACTGCCCTTTTTTTTTGTTCAAAAATTGAGAGGGTTGCATAATTCATGTTCTATTGTTTTCTGCAAGAGGCAGGAACCCCAGAATAGAAATGATGCCACAAAACATCCGAACCTGGTAGAAATGAATAAATTCTTGGACTCAACCACCTTCCAAGGTTGAACCAAAATTATCTAGCTTATTTAAACAGACCCATCACTACTGACAAATTAAAATGGTAATCAAAGTCTTCCCAAAAGTAAAAGTCAAAGCCCAGATGGATTCACTAATGAATTCTTTTAAACCTTCCAAGAGAATCTACCAAGAAATTTCAGGCTCTTCCAAGAAATCAAAGAAACAGAAAAACTTCCAAATAGTTTTTTGATGCTAACATGACCCTGATTCCAAAAGCAGACAGATGCTAGCAAAAAAGAGAACTATAGACCAGTATTCCTGATGGACACAGATGCAAAATCCTATCAAATAGAATTCAATGCCTCGCCAAGAATGTCATACTCCATGACCAAATAGGATTCATTGTATAGATGCAAGGATGGTTCAATATACACAAGTCAATCAACAAAAGTAAATTAAAAACCACATGATCATATATAGATACAGAAAAAGTGTTTGATAAGGTCTAACATTCATTCATGATAAAAATTCAACAAAATGGGAATGGAAGGAACTTGTCTCAATATAGTCAAGGCCATTTACCACAAGCCCTTGACAAATACTATACTCAGTGGAGAAAAATTGAAAGCCTTACCCCTAAAATCTGATACAAGATAAGGCTGCCCTCTCTCACCGCTCCAATTCAACATAGTATGGGGAACTTGCCAGAGCAATGGCTGAAATCCAATTACGAACATGTAACCATAGCACTTGAATAAAGAAATTATTTTTAAATGAAAAATAAAATAAATAAAAGCCATTTTAAAAAATACAATATGTACAGTATTCACAACATATACAGGAAAAGATAGAGCAATAGTACAGCCTGAAGGCTGTTTGCCTTGCACAAAGGCCACCTGTATTTGATCTCCTACAGAGATGCAGAGCCAGGAGTAGCCACTGACCACACAGCTACGTGTAGTCCCAAAACAAAACATTGACAAAAAAAGGTCTGCCCATGTCCTCTCCTCTCCCCTGCTTCATCTTTCATTCGTCTTCTCCATCCTTCTTTTCTTTCTTCTTGGGACACAAGTACTCTACCTCTTCTGGCCCACTGTTGCTCTCTCTCAGCTCTTCTGTTGGCATCTAGGCTCCTTGTCTCATAGGAACAACTCTAATGGAAAATGTTCTGGGAATATTCTCGTACCTTGCACACATGGTCTTAGGTCTTCTCAGAGCAGTAAAGTGATTTAAGCCATATACCCATCTGCATGTCATATGTGAGAAGGGGCATCAGAGGGGCTCACTGCCTTCTCAGCTGGTCCTTGCCTAGCCACATCTTGTTTTCTGCTTTTCAGAACCATCATTTCTGTTTTAGTATTTGAAGCTGCTGCCAATGACATTAAAGGTATCCTTAAGCCTGATTTATAACTACACATTCAGAGGACATAACAAGTCCCCACAGAATCTGAGTTTGGAAGCTATAGTTATAAATGGCTAGAAAACCAAACTGAATTTACTTCAAACAAGTCAAGTCACGCTTGATCAATTGGAATCAAACCCAGGACTGGTACATAAAGAAGGCTGGGGGACATTTGTCAGTCATTGAATACATTGCAGCAGTGCTAATGATGGCTTGTGAAAAAGCAGGTAATAGCAACAATCCACAGGGGTTGTGATTGTGCTGATAGTGCCTAAGGCAGCACAGGCACAAGCTTCTGCCATTGGTTAGCATGGGTCCAGAGTTGGGCTTTTCCAGCGCAAGCTTTTTCTGCCTACGGATATCCTAGTTTTCTCACACCCCTGCTTCTTCTTTGCTCTGGAGAAGTGAATGTGCACTTGCCAACTCCTGCAGCTCTGACAGAGGTCCATCTGGGTATAGGAGTATACAGCAATGAAATGTAGCAGACTGTCACTAAGTGAAACTCAAAATTACTACACTGGGTGAGAGTTTAGAGACTGACACATTATGTAACTACCTTTGTATCTGTGTCCAGGGCAGGCCATTGAAGAGACATGGGAGTGTAGATTAGCATTCCTGGGGGGTGTTGAACACTGTAGAAACAGGCTGTAAATTAACACCATGAATCCCTTCTGGGAAACCAAAGTCTGTCAGTGAGGGGTGGGTAGGGTCATTCACTTCTGTAAGCACTCAGTTGAGCCACTGACATAGGTCTGTTCTATGTAAATTATACCTCAGTGATCTGTTAGAACTTGGTCCTATACTAAAATTTCTCTCTATGCAGGGAATTACTTTTTCTTCTCTTTTACCTTTCAATACACTTTTCTGTCTTCTTATAAGAAAGTGTATTATTTATGCAAGTTAATGGATACTAATGCCATCTTAAAGTGATATTTCTATTCTGTATTAGCTATGAGCTCGAAGGGAGAATTTGGTCAATGTGCCTTAGGCCTATGGCCTGGGCTGGGCTTTGTTAGTGTTTCTTTAGCTTTTTCCATGGAAACATCTCAATCTAGTGAATGACACAGATGGAGGGAGCAATTAATAGACTGGAAACTACATTCTACATCAGAAACTGTTGCTGGACTCAAAGCAGCAGATAAACTTGAACAAAAAGTAAGTCTGGCAACAGAATTAGGGTCAGTGGGATACTGGCTTTTGAAGTCCTTATGGCCCTTCTAACTATATTAATTATTTAAAAGGGAATCTCTAAAAATATAAGAAAGGACTCAGGCCAAACATGGATATGGTTTTTTTTTTTTTGTTTTTTTTTTTTTGGTGTTTACAGATGCTGAAGAAGTGCAGAATCTCAAGATTCTGAATTCTTTGTTTTCCTGACAGTAACTAGTGCTTTCATTTAATAGTTATTTCATTTATAACCATACAATTCAGTGCCAATACTATCATAAGATCTTGATAATATCTTTATTATACATTAGCCCATCTTAGCATCACCCTTCAGAGAATCTGTTTATTCCATTACCCCAGCATGTGCAACTGAGTAGGCGTGGCTGAGCCAGTGTAGCATGGCCAGGCCATAGCACCTAGTGAATTCTGAATCTGGGGGAATGCAAGACTCAGTGTCTAAAACTTATGCTCCCTTCTATACAGGATATAATGTTAGAAATCTCAGACAGCAAAATGCCAGAGCAGGAAGGCTCCCGATCATACATTCTGGGGGAGGCAGTGCAGATGGCATATCCACTAGGGCCTGTCCACCCACCTTGCATTCTGCACATTGTCCCTCTCATGAGCTATGTGAAATGCTGAGAGTAAGGGGCTCTGTCCATTAGAGCATGAAGAATGAGCACTTGGGAGGAAGAAGTCATTAGCAGAAGCCAGAACACAAACAGGAGGCTTTGCTGACACACCAAGTCTATTTTTAATTTACTCTGAAATAATCCCCTAAGCCTGGACATAGGAAAGGGTTATGTCACCTGTCGGGTGTTTGAGGCAGAATGTCTGTTGTTGGAGAGTGTGTGGGGACACTTCTATTTTCTCTTCACTGTGTGAAGGCAGCTGCCTATGCACTCAGAAAAATGCAGCAGTCATGCCTAAGTTGGAAGCCTTCCATTTTAAAGAAGCAATAGTTTGGGGTATGTTTCTTACCTCAGAGATCACTCTCAGGAGAAGACAGAGGTAGAACAACAGGGACAGAGCCTCAGCTGCATAGGCTAAAGTCCTATGCTGTAGAGCCTTAAAATAGCTCCTGCTTCATCTTTGCTCTACTGATAGAGGTGGGCTGCCTGATGCCTACTGCCTGCCATCAACGTTTCTCATAGTCTCTCTATCCACCTAGAAAGGCCAATTGACAGCTTCATGGAGTTCTACCTTTCTTGTCCCTAATTTCCCAGCCAATATTTTATCCTCCTTTCCAGGTGCCCATCTTCTCAAAAGCCCCTGACATCTCCATTGTGATTTGTTCTTAGCACCCCCAGATGATGGGCAGGAGGAGTGAGTTAGCCTTCTGCCCCTGCATCGTGGTGGTCATGGCCTTTGTCACTCAAGTTGTGACTCAGAATACTTTCCTTTCACATTCTGCTAGAGTCTTGGTGTAAAGTAAGTGTGTGTGTGCGTGTGTGTGTGTGTTGTCATGTGCTGTAGCTATACAAGCAGGGATTGTACAGTTTGTGCCTTGTACAAGCAGGGATTATTTCAGCAGAAGTTTGCTTGGCTTCTTGCTTCTAAATCATCAGAACCTCTGAGACCCACCACCACCAGGAAGCCACAGACTCTCTTGTCCTCCTGGTCACTAGTCTGAACCAACTGCCACCAGGTGGTTTTTGGTGACATGGTTTGGAGAGGATGTTCAGATCTGTCTAACAGTTGCTGATAGAATGAGGGATGGATCTCCACACCTGAGACACATGTGCTATCGAACTAGGCCTCAGCCTTGGCTGTCGGTGATGTGGGAGACATGTAATCAGGGCTCTTGCACTGCACTGAGCCATCAGATCTAGCCATGGAACATTTCAGGTCTCCCTCAGATGGTGCTTCTTTCTATTGCTAGCTGCCCAGTAGCAACTCAGCTAAGACACTAACCTGGATACCTTGCTGTAGGGGTGTCAGCCATACCTGTAACTGCCCATCTGGAGGCTGGCACAGGGAAGTAGCTGCTGCCTAAAACCCACAAGGTGGCACAACATGCAGTTAACCCAGGCATATGTCCCCAGGGGTAAGTACTATTCTAAAGGCCCCAGGTCAGGTAGACATCAGGCTCAGTTGGTGGTGCAAGGTCTGTGACATGTGCTGCCTTTCCCCACTGGGGAATATAGTCCTGACCCTTGTCATGGGTAGGATGTTCCTGAGGCTGCAGCTCAGCCCATCTATGCAGGGCCACAGATGAACAGCTCTATCCACAAGGAGCAGTTCTGGTCTTAGGACTCTCTTGTTGTCCTCATCCACCCAACACCAACACCATCATCTCTATTCATTCACAAGGGTGACTCTGATTTGGGGGTGAGTATGAAGACTGTGCATCCTGATTTAGAGGAGACTGATTTGGGGCACCTCTGAGGACTATAAGCCCTGATTCGGGGGTGACTGAACTATAATTCAATTTGAAGCTCTGAGGACTGAACTGAGTTCTGAGTCAGGGCCAGGTACCCACCTGCTGGGCAGGTCAGCTTCACATACAGTGGGGCCTTCTTCAAAGCAAGGGCCCCATTTAGTGCAGGCCCTTTTTACAAACCCGGACAGTCACCCAGGATTTGTCTCCTTTCCTGAACTAAGGCACGATCCCCTCAGAGCATCATACAAACCTGGGGAAGAGTGGTCAGAAGTGCCACTGTGACCATCCTTGGGCATTTCTGCTCAATCAGCTTAATGACAGCTACTGGAGAGCACAGGGTAAGCATTGAGGTGTGTAAGTGCTTGGCTCTTCTAGGTGTGTGCAAGGATTGGGAGTACAGTCAGGTGTGTAGTGTTGAGGTACTACCAGGAATGCAGTGTTAAAATACCACCAGATACGCAGTATTGAGGTACTCACCATTTACCATTGGGGTTCTACCAGGTTTGCAGTGTTGGAATCTAACCAAAATTAAATATTGGGGCACCCTCAGGTATGCAGTGTTGGAGTCCCACATGGTATGCGATGTCAGGATACCACTATATGTGCAATGTTGGGGTACCACCAGATGTGTCTGTAGTGTTAAGGTTCTACCAGGTGTATGTGCAGTGTTGGAGGTCCCACCAGGCATGCAGTATTGGGGTCTCAAGAGGCATGCTGTGTTGGAGTATCACCAGGATGCAATGTGCATGTTGTAGTGTCAAGGTACTGCTATGTGTGCAGTATTGGGGTACTACCAGGTGTTCAGTATTAAGGTTCATCCAATTGTGCATTGTTTGAAAACACCAGTGCATAGTGTTGGAGTTCCACCAGAAATGTATACCGGGGTACTTCCAGATTGCACTGTGGAGGTCCCACCCTGTGTACAGTGTTGAAATTCCTCCAGATTTGCAGTATTGAAGTACCCCCAGGCTTCAGTGTTGGGTGTCTATGCCATTGATAATAATTTCTATATCTCCATTAATGGGGTGATTCAATAGGCCCGCCAGATGAATTTTTCTGATGTGTATAACTGATATCCCCACAGAATTTCATCAAAAGGCCTGCTGTGGAAGCTTTACCCCTGTGTGGAAAGTTGAGGAATTGCCAAAGAGTTATTTCTGAAATTCATGTCATGGTACTGACATTATATTCCCTTCATATTATTTAGCCTAAATATTATATACATGCCAAAATATGGCCTCAATCAAATTCTTTTGCCCAGAGAATTTTCAATACCAAACAAAACCAAGACAAGTTTCCTCTCTCTGTCAGCCCTATTTACATCAAAAAGCCTGGTCAGAAAGTTAGCTCTGAGTCATTCGAAAATTCTTGCCAGGTACAAAATTTACATTCCTTTGGCCTGGCTTTCTTTTACTTCAAAGCAACTTTTCCTGCTAAGTCTGGTAGAACCTATTAGACAAGTTTAGCTTCCAAAGATCAGTCAGGTGATATGTTAACTCAGGACTTCTCAAATAGATCCTTTTCACCTGAGCTGCCTAGCCATTCGGATTGTTGTGTATATCTAACAGGCCTGCTGCTAATGGTTCTGTTTTTCTAAAACTCTTGTCCTTTGTCAATGTGGAAATTCCTCTCATACTCTGACTGACATTTTACCCCATAAATACTCCTAGCTTGGAGTTTAAATTTGAAGCGTGCTTGCCAGAACGTGTTTCCCCATGCATTTATTGTGTGGTCTCATTTTCTTCATATTTCGCATTATGCCAGCCCATGTAATTCCACTCCCCTGAAGTAGATTCATCAAAATCCTCTGGCACTGTCAGACAGAAAGAGCTGGCAGCAGTTGGGCTCTCACCAAGTATGTATTATCAGGCTTGCAATGTTGGGGTACCACCAGGCACCAGGTTGCTTTCTCAGGGTATTACCAGGTGTGCACTGTCAGGGTCCAACCACATATGCAGTGTTGGGGTCCTACCATGAGTACATTGTTGAGGTACAGCCCAGGCATATATTGTTGTTAACAGTCTCCAGCCTTCCAGTCACATTTGTGGCCTAGAAATAGTTTTCATTGATGAAGCTGTGTTCTAGGACACACCAGATAGCCTGGATCCTGCTCAACTGTTCTGTTTGTAAACACATGTCCCAGCTCCAGAGACTGATGGGTCTAAGTGAAGCAGCTTAGAGGTGTGGAGCAGCAGGTATGGGGGCACCTGAGCGGTCTAAAAGTGAAACAATGAGGGGAACAATGCCTTTGAAAAGCTGTCTCAATTTTCTCTCCTCCCCTTCCTACACTAACCTCCCCATCCCTCTCCACACCCCCATTCATTCCACCCCCACACACACACATACACACACTGCACCAACACTGTCACTTACTAGCTTTTAAAGATCTACTTGTCCTTAGGAGATATAAATTGGGTCCTGTCACCCTGGGGTCATATTCAGTTAGTCATCACCATGGCATATTCCTTTCACACCAAACTACAATATACATAGAACTGTGTATTTTAGCATACAAAAATACATAAACACTCAGAAAACATTGGCTATGAAAGTATCTTTTATTTTTCTATGACTTCAAAAAGTTTATAAAGTCCTTGGCTAGATGTTATATTAATATTACCATCTTTCCCTTCTTGTGCTTTCGTAATTCCAGAATATATGAGAAATTGTCTTTTATATTCTCCTTTCCATTTCTAATCTACCTTATGACTTCCACATACTGAGTCAGGAAGAAGCAGCTTCAGCATTTGGCAGCCAATTAATTTTTGGGGAAAAAAAACAAATAAAATAAACCAGTAAGTTATATTTGTTTGGGGAAAATAAATTTATAGTTATACTATGACTCATGAATTTTAAGAATGTGCCTGGAGTAGGTTCAGCACGCCCATGGATCAGGGCAGATGGAAGAAAAATCCCTTCTTTCTCCCTCTTTCCCCAAATACCTTGGTAATTAACACTCCAGGCAATTAGACTATTTATAATTATCCCTAATACAGATTTATTTCTTTGGGCATCAGCCAAACTGCACATTTACAATCAACTGCACATTTTACAATCATTTACCCTAAAAAGCAAACTCTCAGTAATTATCTAAGATGTTTAGAGGTAAAGTCTTAATAATTAACAATCAAAGTTCACGTTTGCTGGAAAACGTACAGATCAACCCAGAACTTGGGCGCGGGTGGTGAGGGAGTGCATTCAGGGAGTATCCATGGTCTCTGCGCATTAAAGCATTAGTGTACCCTTCAGTTGAAACGAATGCTTACAATCGAGAAAAGCAAGGAGCATAATGTAATTTAAATGGAATGTAGACTCCATTTTTAATAATAGATAGTCTGGAATCATAGATAAAAAGGAATGATAAATAATACAACGGAGCCCTAATCCTTCATCTGTGTGCTTTCCACAGAGGCACACTTCTTGCCATCAGATAGCTTCTTGCATCAAGTCTTGCATTGTTTCTGCAAAAAAATGTTTTTCTGTACATTTTTATGTTGAAATACTTTCCACGTTGGCATGTATGAACTCATCTTACTTTTAGTGAAATATTGAAATAACTCAGCTTAGCAGATCACTTGGGAGGTTTTGCCAATGTTGAGAGGATAAACACCTTGTTGAATATCATTTTCACCCTCTCAGTAGGAGACAATGGATGTGTAAACAGGCTGTAATTATAACAGGGAGTATAATGGAGTCACCATAGTGATTGGGGCTCCCATGCCCACCAAGAGCCAAGGAACAAAGGAAACAGAAACTTTATCCTCCACCCAGTTTTTTTTCTCCTTTGTGTGAAATTGGCTGATACAGGGACTGCTGGAACTAAGACGACTTGAAGAGGACTGAAGGGTTCTGAGGAGACTGAGGGGGACTGATGGGATCTAAAGGAACTGAGGGGGACTGAAAGGACTTAAGATGACCGAGGAAACTGAGGGCACTGAGGGAATCTTAGAGGTCTGAGGGGAAGACTGCCTCCCCAGTTTTGCTGCTCCTTTTCTTCGCCTTGTGTGAAAGCTCATTCCTGAGAGCCTGAAGATGCACCCATCCTTTCTGAGGGGCCTGTTGCAAGGGGATGCTCACTAGGCCAGTGTCAACAGGACAAGGCACTGATTGTTGGCCTTTCCCCTCTTCAGCCAGCTTGGTTCTGGGGTGCAGTCACTCTACCTCTTGTCTGTCCACACAGCTGTTGTGCTGGAGTTCAACTGTCAGGGAAGATGGTGGCCATCATTGAACCTCTCTCCTGCATGTCTTTCTTCCTTGATGTTCTCCATATTTGTCCTCTGTACTCTAAGGAGTGTGGAGATATTATCTCAGCAATTAGGGAATTACTAAGGAATAGTACAGTCCTCCCTATCTGACCTCTGTTGAAAAAAAATCATGTATGTGTATGTGCTCATATGTCTGAAGGTGTGTCTTTTTCATTTGCATCTGTGTAGTCATGTGGTTTTATTCTCATGTGTGTATTCTCATGCTCATATGTAGTCAAGTGTGCTTGTATGCCCGTTTCATGTGTTATGTATAGTGATACATATTTATATTGTGATAATATGTGTGTCCATGTTTTCTCATGTGTGTATGATCATATGTATGCTATGACTGTATGCTCATGTTTGTCTGTATTTTCTCGTGTGTGCATGGTCATGTGTTTTTGTGTACTTTATGTGTGCACAGTTATCTGTGTACTCATGTTTCTTTTTCCTCAGGCATGTATGTGCATAGTCAAGTGTGTGTGTGTGTGTGTGTGTGTGTGTGTGTGTGTGTGCATGCGCCTATATGCAGTAGTCTTGTGGTCTTCCTACTGTGCACAGATCTGTAAGTGCTGCCACTTGCTACCCAGATTCTTACTAGTGCTGGGACTTGAGCAAAGGCAGGACATTTTATTGGTGCAGGCTGCTAACATGCAGAGACTCGAGTCCTGCTCTTTACCAGAGATGGAAATGCCCAGAGTGATGGGTGCCTCAACATAAGCACTCTCACCTCTTTTTGAAACAAAAATGAAAAAAAGGAGGAAAAACCAAGCATATAATGGTAGGTGTTTTCTGGGGCTGTCTGCACTCGCAGGCAGCACCACCAGTCCTGCCCAGCTCTGCCCAGCCATCCGGGGCCACTTCAGACAGCACCAATAATTTCTTTTGCTCTTGTGCTGTTTATAAAGAATTTTAATAGCTTGGACCCAAATTTGGATTTTCTGTGGGCTGGATTCCCAAAAATTCTCTTTACAATTGAGACCTCTCATACATGCAGGCTTTCTGTTACATGTCTGCTTTACATGACCTCTTGGACATGAGTGCACAGCAGCTTCCCTGTTTCCTACTCTCCACCAGGCTCCCTGAGCTGCCGAAGTGGATGGACAACAGCAAGAATGTTGAGAAGTAGCAATTGCATGTCTCTTTATCTCCCTTGTATGTGTTGGGAAATAAAAGCTTATTTAGCAAAAGCAATGGCAGGTCTAAATTAAGGGCAGAATTCATTTGATCTTAAAGCCAATATATTCTCTCAGGAAGTATATTTCCAGAAAGGGAATATTTCAGGAAAATCAGGAAAAGGGTTTCTTGGAGTCCGGTATGTCTACAGAATCAGGATGAATCGTTTGGGTCACTTCCTTATCTACAATACCCCACCCATCAGAGCATTTGTGAGCAGAAACTATAGAAAAGTAAAACCTACATCTAGATACCCCTGGGGTACCCTTTGTCCTTACCAACAGCAGCAACAGCACTGCTTGTAGAAGAAACAATTCAAAAAGAGGTATACACTCAGAGTTGTTCCCACAGCTGTCTTTCCTGGCCAACCTCTCTTAGAAGTACTGCTAAGGGCTATTTCCACATGGCATTACTGTGTTCCATGAGACTAGATTGTCTGCATCCTCCCATCATTCTAAGAAACATGACTCTAGATGCTGCTATAGCCAGAAACAGAATACACCAATACTATATGAACTAAAACTCTAGAAACTTCTATAGTCAGGAATGAGAGACATTCCATGTTCTACATGCTGGGATTCTGGGCACTTCTTCAGTCAGGAATGGGAGATGGTAAATGCTTTGTGGGCTGAGATTCTAGAAGCTTCTACAGGAATCAGAGACAAAGACCGTTTCTGGGTTGAGATTCTAAAAACTTCTCCAGTAAAAAACAGGAACAATAGATTCTTTGTGGACTGAGAATCTAGAAGCTTCTCAAGTCAGGAACAGGAGACATAGATTCTCTATGGACTGAGAATGCTCTTTGAACTGATGCTTTAACAGGCTGTTACAGGCTGTGAAAGTCATTTTGAAATGGTGTGTCTTGATCAGTGTCATTGTACCTGCCTGGCCCATTGCTCATTCTCACTCCAGTTACAGCTGGTCATTGCTTGGCTCTGCTTTTTTCCATGTCTGATCTCGAACAAGGTCGCAGGATCCCCATAGTGGAAATCTAAAGGTTCTTGTCTCCATGCAGACTCAGCCCCACCTGTGAGCCACCTGCAGGACATGCTGCTGGAGGCTGTCATGTGTTAGTAGCCTTGATTGTTTCCCAAACATCCCTGTGTCCTCTATCTGTACAAGATAGCAGTTTGTCAGCTCTCTGGTACTGTATATGCTTGGCCTTGTCCTACATCTTATGTGACTGGATCCAACTCACAGATGTGCTTACATTACCTGTTCACCCTATGGTTTATGGATTTTTGCAGAAATACTCATTTGGGTAATGAGGGCTGGGTAGAGGAGGCCAGATCAAGCTGTCAGCTCTGTGAGGTCCTGTCTGGTGGGGGGACAGGTCTGATTGGGTGCAATAGCTGAAGTTTCTGGACAGTTTACTAAAGCCTGCCTTTCTGGGACTGCTCTGCAGTGGACAGACAGACACAAAAATGACTCCACACCCTTTTTGGTCAGGTCATTCAACCCTGTCAGTATTATTGACTTGATTTTCTGTTTGATTTCTTTCTATGCCACTCTGGAACATTCCATTTAAGAACGTAAAGGGAGGGGAGAAGAAAGAGACAGACTTGGGCTAACTTTCCTGATCTACTTACCACTGCCTCCCTGCTGAGATGCTCAGGAGCCGGCCAGCAGTGTTTTATAGGGAGTCTGCTTCAGTGTACATACAGATACAGAGTGAGTTGATTCAGCAGAAACACATTCTCCAGACACAGGGGAGACAGCACCCATGAAGCCATTCGAGGATATCCAGGCAAACGTCTAGAAGCACCCCTCATTTAAGGCTCAGGATGCCAGCCACACTCCAGTTTCTTTGGACTTTGTTTAGAGAGCTATCTTTAAAGTTTTATTGCTGTTACAGGCTGGCATGTTGAACGATTTTGGAGAGTTGTCAACTGACAACTAATCTCCAATCTCCCATTTTTCAGTAGGAGACACTAGTATACTGTTTCAGGTCTAGATGTCCCAGATTAATTACTGGCCTTGAGGACAGTGCCACTCAGACACTTAATGAGATGAGAGCAAAAATATTTGGGGAGGAATTCTTTAGAGCAGTCTATTTATGAGAAATGACTCATCTGGGAATTTCTCTGTTTTCTCCTTTCATCAGCGTTCAGCCTGAAATACAGGTGGATGACTGGAGTTTTGGTTGCCTCTGTGCACCTAGAAATGATCTTCAAGGTGAATGCACTTGGATGGAAATGACTGGTGCCTGAGTGGATAGAACTACCAAAGCCATGTTGGCTTGTTGGGGTTTTTCCCACTTAGGAGTGAGAAGTGAAACTTCTCTTTCATAGGAGATATTATCATTATTATTTATATTCTTCTCATGAATACTTTTGAGTGAAGTTCTGAGAAGTGTAATTTCAGTGAATAAGAGGAATAATGTGGTAAATTGACATGACTCTACTTACCTCCATAGAAACTCAGAATATTGAAATATTCACTTAATTTCTGTTTCACTTTTCTATTTGCAAAATAAATGCATTGATAATAGCCTGTACTAATTTTATGATATAATGGACAAATTCTCAGAAAAACAGAATATAATATTTATTTGTAATTTATTTTCAAGTAATCATAGTTTCTTCTTTTAAAGCAGTTTATTTTTTTCTCCAAAATCAGTTTCTTATTCCTTGAGATTCCATGAAAAATTATAATAGCGCATCTTTTCTAGGGGAATGGTTAATAGACATAATCTAGGTATCAATAACAGTGCCAAAGATGAAAAGATTATATTTATCTATTACAGGGTAGTTTCTGTTTCTGAGATTTTTGGAAATCCCCTGCTGTGTCACAAACCACCTTTAATAGCTGTCTCTGAACTCTGAAATTGACCAATACAAAAAATTCTCTTTTCAAATATTATTCCCTCTTCATTGCATTTGTAGAAGCTCCAATGAGGAATACTAGTTTTATTTCTTCTTTTCTTTTTTTTTAATGGATTCTATTTTTCTTCCCTATTTTTTAACTTTTTTTAATTTAAACATCTTGATTAGAAATATGATTGTGATTAGGTTGCAGTCATGTAAAGAACACCCCCCTTCACCAGTGCAACATTCCCACCACCAATGTCCCAAATCTCCCTCCATCCCACCCCACCCCCACCTGTACTCTAGACAGGCTTTCCATTTCCCTCATTCATTCACATGGTTATGGTTGTTCTCAGTGTAGTTATTTCTATAACTGCACTCACCACTTTTTGTGGTGAGATTCATGAAGTGAGCTGGAAGTTCCAGCCCTCCTCTCATTATCTCAGGATTGTTGCAAAAATGACTTTTATTTTTCTTAAAGCCCATAGATGAGTGAGACTATTCTGCGTCTCTCTCTCTCTCCCTCTGACTTATTTTACTCAGCATGATAGATTCCATGTACATCCATGTATAGGAAATTTTTATGACTTCATCTCTCCTGACGGCTGCATAATATTTCACTGTGTATATGTACCACAGATTCTTTAGCCATTCATCTGTTGAAGGGCATCTTGGTTGTTTTCAGAGCCTGGCTATTGTGAATAGTGCTGCAATAAATATAGGTGTATTGTATTCTTGTGTTCCTAGAGTATCTCCCTAGGAGTGGAATAGCTGGGTCGAATGGGAGCTCAATTTCCAGATTTTGGAGGAATCTCCATATCGCTTTTCATAGAGGTTGGACTAGATGGCATTCCCACCAGCGTGGATAAGAGTTCCTTTCTCTCCACATCCCTGCCAGCACTGATTGCTCTCATTCTTTGTTATGTGTGCCAATCTCTGTGGTGTGAGATGGTATCTCATCGTTGTTTTGATTTGCATCTCCCTGATGATTAGTGATGAGGAGCATGTTTTTCATGTGTCTTTTGGCCATTTGTATTTCTTTGTCAAAGTGTCTGTTCATTTCTTCTCTCCATTTTTTGATGGGATTAGATATTTTTTCTTGTAAAGTTCTGTCAGTACCCTGTATATTTTGGAGATTAGCCCCTTATCTGATGGCTATTGAGTGAATAGTTTCTCCCACTCAATGGGTGGCTTTTGTATCCTGGGCACTATTTCTTTTGAGGTGCAGAAGCTTCTCAGCTTAATGTATTCCCATCTGTTGATCTCTGCTTCCACTTGTTTGGAAAGTGCAGTTTCCTCCTTGAAGATGCCTTTACTCTCAGTGTCATGGAGTGTTTTACCTACGTGTTGTTCTATATACCTTATAGTATCAGGTCTGATATTAAGGTCTTTAATCCATTTGGATTTTACCTTCGTACATGATGTTAACTGGGGGTCTATGTTCGATTTTTTGCAAGTGGCTAACCAGTTCTGCCAGCACCACTTGTTGAAGAGGTTTTCCCTGCTCCACTTAGGATTTCTTGCTCCTTTGTCAAAAATTAGGTGTTTGCATGTCTGGGGAACGTTCTCTGAGAACTCAAGCCTATTCCACTGATCTGATCTTTATTCCAATACCATGCTGTTTTGATAATTATTGCTTTGCAGTGCAGTTTAAAGTTGGGGAAAGTAATGCCTCCCATACTCCTTTTCCCTAGGAGTGCTTTAGCTATTTGAGGATGTTTATTGTTCCAGATGAACTTCATAAGTGTTTGATCCACTTCTTTGAAGAATGTCATGGGTGTCTTTAGAGGCATCACATTAAATCTGTATAATGCTTTGGGGAGTATTGCCATTTTAATGATGTTAATCCTGCCAATCCATGAGCAGGGTATGTGTTTCCATTTCCGTGTGTCCTTTCTTATTTCTTGGAACAGGGATTTATAGTTTTCTTTGTATAGGTCCTTCATGTATTTGGTCAAATTGACTCCAAGATTTGAGGTTGTGTGGCACTAATTTGAATGGGATTGCCTTCTTAACGTCCATCTCTTCCCTATCATTATTAGTGTATAAAAAGGTCATTGATTTCTGTGTGTTAATTTTGTAGCCTGCCACCTTGCTATATGAGTCTATTGTTTCTAGAAGCTTTTTGGTAGAGTCTTTAGGGTTTTCTAAGTAGAGTATCATGTAATCAGCAAACAGTGACAGCTTGACTTCTTCCTTTCCTATCTGGATTCCCTTGATATCTTTTTCTTGCCTGATCGCTATAGCAAGTACTTCCAGTACTATGTTGAAGAGGAGTAGTGAGAGAGGACAGCCTTATCTTGTACCAACATTTAGAGGAAAGGCTTTTAGTTTTTCTCCATTGAGGATAATATTTGCCTTTGGCATGTGGTAGATGGCTTCAACTAGATTGAGAAAGGTTTCTTTCATTCCCATCTTGCTGAGAGTTTTTATCAAGAATGGATGTTGGACCATATCAAATGCTTTCTCTGCGTCTATTGATATAATCATGTGATTTTTATTTTTTTTTGTTGTTGATGTTGTGTATTATGTTGATAGATTTATGGATGTTAAACCATCCTTGCATTCCTGGTATGAAACCTACTTGGTCATAGTGTATGATCTTGATGACGCATTGAATCCTATTTGCCAGGATTTTGTTGAAGATCTTTGCATCTGCATTCATCAGGGATATTGGTCTGTAATTTTATTTTTTAGCAGCATCTCTGTCTGGTTTTGGAATCAAGGTAATTTTGGCTTCATAAAAGCTGTTTGGGAGTGTTCCCATTTTTTTTCAATTTCATGGAAGAATGTGGCTAGAATTGATAGTAACTCCTCTAGAAAAGTTTGAAAGACTTCATTAGTAAATCCATCGGGGCCTGGGCTTTTCTTTTTAGGCAGATGTTTGGTGACAGTTTCAATTTCCTCCATAGTGATGGGGGTGTTTAGATATGCTACATCCTCCTTACTTAACTGTGGAAGGTTATAAGTGTCCAGGAATTTATCCATTTCTTCTAGGTTCTCGTGTTTAGTAGTATAAAGTTTCTCAAAGTAGACTCAGATTACCCTTTGGATCTCTGAAATATCTGTCGTGATCTCCCCCTTTTCATTCCTAATACGGGTTATCAGGTTTCTCTCTCTCTCTCTCTCTCTCTCTCTCTCTCTCTCTCTCTTTCTTTGTGAATTTTGCCAATGGTCTATCAATCTTGTCTATTTTTTCAAAGAACCAACTTCTGCTTTCGTTGATCTTTCGGGTTGTTTTTTTTAGTTTCCACTTCATTGATTTCTGCTTTCAGTTTTGTTGTTTCCTTCTGTCTCCCTATTTTTGGTTCCTTTTGTTGGTCATTTTCTAATTTTGTGAGCTGTGTCATTAAGTTATTCAGGTATGCCCCTTCTTTCTTCCTGATGCATGCTTGCAAAGCTATAAATTTTCCTCTTAGGACCGCTTTTGCTCTGTCCCATAGATTCTGGCAGTTTGTGTCTTCATTATCATTTGTTTCCAGGAAAGTTTTGATTTCCTTTTTTATTTCACCCCGGACCCACTGGTTGTTTAGTAGAATGGTGTTTAATTTCCAGTTGTTAAGTTTTTCTTCTGTGTCCCTTTGTAGTTCACATTTAATATCAGAGCCTTGTGGTCAGCAAAGGTAGCCTACAAGATTTCTATCCTCTTGATTTTATAAAGGTATGTTTTATATGTCAGAATGTGGTCTATCCTGGAGAATGACCCATGTACTTTGGAGAAGAATGTGTATCTAGGTTTTTTGGGGTGGAATGTCCTATATATGTCTACTAGTACTTTTTCTTCCATTTCTCTTTTCAGGGCTAGTATGTTTTTGTTGGGTTTCAGTCTGGTTGACCTATCAAGTGTGACAGGGCCATGTTGAGGTCTCCCACAATTATTGTGTTATTATTGATGTCTTATTTGAGATTTGTCAATAATTGTATTAGATAATTTGCTGGTCTCTTACTGGGTGCATATATGTTTAAAAGTTTGATTTCTTCCTGTTGCACATATCCCTTGATTAGTACAAAGTGTCCATCTTTGTTCCTTACCACTTTTCTAAGTATAAAGTTGGTGTCATCAGATATTGATATGACCATCCCAGCTTTTTTAAGGGTGCTGTTTGCTTGGATGATTTTACTCCAGCCTTTGATTTTGAGTCTATGTTTGTTCTGATTATTCAGGTGTGTTTCTTGTAGGCAGCAGAAGGTAGGAGTCATCTCTTTGATCTATTTTGACACTCTGTCTCTTTTAATTGGTAAATTTAGTCCATTGACATTGAGGGAGATGATTGTCATAGGATTTAATGTCATCTTTGTAGATATGTTTGCTGTGTTTGTTGGTGTCTCTTGTCTTAAAGTAGACCTTTCAGTTTTCCCTTTAAGGCTTGTTTTTCACCTGTGAAGTTTCTGAGCTGTTGTTTATCCATGAAGCTATGTATCCTTCCTTCAAACCTGATCATGAGTCAGGCTGGGTGCAGTATTCTCGGTGAGGCATTCATTTCATTCAGTCTTGTCACAATATCCCACCATTGTCTTCTGGCCTTGACAATTTCCTGTGACATGTCTGCTGTAAATCTTAATGATACTCCTTTGAATGTAATTTTCCTTTTTGATCTTGCTTCTTTCAGTATTCTATCTTTATCTGTGGGATTTGTCATTGTAACAAGGATGTGTTTTGGGGTGTTTTATTCATGTCTCTTTTAGCTGCTACCCTTTGGGCATGCAGGATTTGATTGCATGTATTCTTTGACTCTGGGAGTATCTCTTTGATGATGTCTTTGGCAATTGATTCTTCCTGGGGATCTCCTACTGGGGCCTCTGGAACTCCAATTATTTTTATGTTGTTTCTGTTGAGTTTATCAAAGATTTCTATTTTTATCTGTTCACATTTTTTGAGTACTTTTTCCATTACCTTATCGTTTGTCTTAAGGTTCTTTTCCAATTTCTTCTATTTTGTTGAGTTTTTCTGCATCTCATCTTCCAGTACTCCTATTCTGTCCTCAGCTGCTGTTACCCTGCTGGCAAGGCCAGGCATTGAGGTTTTCAGTTGAGCTACCATGTTTTTCAGATCTGTTATTTCAGTTTGGAGTGTTCTGATTTCTGTCTTTGTGTTCTGTTCAGATCTATCTATGCTTTCTCTGAGTTCTACAAACATCTTCCATATTGCTATTTTAAGTTCCTTATCTGAGAGGTTAATCAGATGGTTGGAATTTTTTAGGTCATCCGAGCTATCATCTTCATTCTCTGTGCATAGTGTTTGCCTATGAGGTTTCCCCATTGTCACGCTTGTAGTGTGATTTTTTGTGCATGTTGTGGTGCGGTTTATTGGTTAGAAAGAGTGCGTGGCCATGAAGCGGAGCGGCCGCACTCTTCTGCGGCCTCTAGATGACAGCTTTTTTCAGGGGTGCGCTTCCTAGGCCTCTGAGGAGAGCTTGAAGTATTCAGGGAAGACAGACAAGCAAAGTAAAGAGTTCCCTTCAAGCCCTCAGGGTTATCCAAGGCACAGCAGGAGAGCAGAGCCAGCCAAGATCTCTCTGTAGTAGGCTGGATCGCTGGCAGGAATACTGATGAAATCCAGTCTCAGACAGCTGGAAACACCATGGCCCAAGATGGCTTCTGCGCTTTTTTGACTCCCGGCAGAAACCAGCAGGAATCAGTGTATGTACGTCCCGACCCACCTCTGAAGCAAGCAGGATCTCCAGCAGGAATGCTGATGAAATCTAGTCTCAGGCAGCTGGCAACACCATGTCCCAAGATGGCTTCTGTGCCCTTCTGACTCTCGGCAGAAACCAGCAGGAATCAGTGTGTGTACTTCCCGACCCACCTCTGAAGCAGGCAGGATCACCGGCAGGAATGCTGATGAAATCCAGTCTCAGGTGGCTGGAAACACCATGGCCCAAGTGGCTTCTGCGCCCTTCTGACTCCCGGCAGAAACCAACAGGAATCAGTGTGTGTACATCCCGACCAACCTCTGAAACCTACTTCTCCTTTTCTAAGTTACTCTGGGATCTTCAAAAATATCCTTTTAATATACTTAAGTACACAATATTATCTACTGGACTTAAAATTCTTGGAAAGCAAAAATCAAGTTTATACCTGTGCTACCTTTGACATATATGACTCAATCAATAAATTGGTGTTTGTTGACTAAATATATTTCTCACAACGTTTTCTTACTTTAGTGCTATTTATATGATACTTTGCCTCATAACTCTTGTCTGAAAAATAGCCAACTTCAGCCTCAAAAAATGCTTGAAAGAAATGGTTTATATTAGATCCAATGGTTAACTACGGACATGGCATAAAAAGGGACCAGGGATGCCAGAGCCCTTGAGTTCAAAGGACTTTATGTCACAATTCTCGCCCTGACCTCTTAGATGCCAACTGGAGTTGGGTTCATGCATAGACTTGCTCAGAAAAAACTAGATGTTAGAAGACTGAATCATTTTCCTTCCTAGGAACTATCAGCTGCTGCCGCACCAGCCTTCCTGATAGTAGTTAGAAGGCAAAGCTACCTTAATAAAATGCTTCCATGGTAGGCATTCTACAACCTTCTTGTCACCAATACAGGAGATTTTGCCAACCAGAAAGCCACAGATGCTTCTGATGTGCTTCTAACAATTTTAGTGCAGTGATATTTGGTTATATTAATCAGCTATTTCCAGTTCTCTTCTAATGTATTCGAGACTTTTAGATACCCCCAGAAAAAGCCTGTTTGGTGGTCTCAGAGAGTTTAGGTACAATGTCCTTTTTTGCCCTGCAAAGTTCAGAATCGGCTGATGCAGCTCCTTGGTGGTCAGAGTGACTGACACAGGGAGTTACAGAGCACTCTTTCTGAGGAGATGAGCGCTGTGCCATGGCCTGTCTTATGGAATGTGCTCAGGAATCAGACAGATGCACCCACCAGCTGTCAGCACAGCTGGACAACTTCAGGGTCCTGGACCTTTTCCAGGGAGACAGGCACTGTGTTGCCTGGTCATAGAGCAGAAGGGGGGCTTTCAGCTACTGAAGGAATGCAGTGCTCAGGCTTCATTCTCCTTGATGTGCTGAAGATGCCTAGATGTCTCCTGCCTCTCTCTCTGAAGAGGAATCTGTTTCTAGGCCTCTAGCTTGTCCTGCTTACATTTTATCTTTGCACCCCTTCAGTGCTGTCTACAGCCATCATTTTTCTCAGGCATTACCAAATAGCCCCAAAGCTTAGTGGACTCTTCACCCTGGGAATTGTGGGTAGAATTTTCCACCCAACACACAGGAACCTGTGCTGTTGCCCCATATCTGAGAACCTTTCACAGACTTGTAACACTGGAGTCTCACTTGCCTAGGACTTGGCCCATTAGCCAGAACCAAATCCTGACCTCAGTACATGCCCTGCCTATTGTTAGTAGTTCTGCCATCACTGGTGTGGAGTAGAGGCTTCATTTGCACATGCAGGTAGAATGCCTAAGAAGGAACCAAAGATTGGTGAATTCTCAGTGGCTTAGATTATTCCCAACTGATGTGAGGCCTTAGTGAATGATATCTTGGCAACCCACCCTTCAGTCCCTTGAGGGGACAGAGAAGAGTACCTGGTGTGGAGAGAGCACTTGGTGGAATCTCTCATTGTTTCCTGGCTTTCACAAATTTTTATGTCTCTGTAGATTGTAATCAGAGAGATAGATGAGCATTTACTTTGGTGAACACAGAATGCACTTGTGATTCTTTAGTTAATAACTGAGGCCTAACAGGAACATAATTGCTGGCTTCTATGGCAATTGTAGTTATTTTAGAAATCACCTAATGTTTTCCAGCATGCTGCATCATTACATCCCCTCCAGGGATATGAGTAAGAATGATCTGATCTTCCTACATCTGCATTGAGTTATATTTCACTGGGTTATATTTTAGCCATCCTGGTGGGTGTGCATTATATCTTCCTCTGGCTTAATTTGTATTTTCCTGTTAATAGTTGATGCTGAACATCTATCTCTTTGTGTTCTGCTATGTTTATCTTCGTCAGATAAGTGTCTGTCTCTTTATGCTTTTTAAATTGCATGCTTTTTAAATTTAAGTCCCAAACATCATTGTATTACTCTTTTGTTGCATTCTATTTGGGTGCAGCCCAGTGGTTCCCTGGAGCTACTCCTAGCTTATTGCTTAAGACTCATTCCTGGTATTACTGGGATGCAGTAGTGCCACATATAACCCTTGGAGCTACCCCCTAGACCTACACACTGTGGATACTGCCTCTTCGGTGAATATGAGACTGGAAAATATTTTTTCCTGCTACAGCTTTTTTATTTTTTTAACAAGGCATTTCATGGAGCAAGAGTTTTAAACCTGATAAGATCTAATGTATTCATCTCTTTTATTGATTGTCTAAGACTTCTCTACTAGCCCAAGATGCTGATTATTGTCTCGTGTCGCTTTCTGCACAATGGATGGTTTTGGAGCTAATTCTTAAGTTCATGGTCCTTGCTGGCTCCATGAAGTGGTCGGAGTATTTATTCATTCCTACTCTCTATTTGTTGAATAAAAGCCTGCTTTCTCTGTGAGTCAGCTGGAAACATGCTTAGAGTATTCAAAGGAGCATTGGACTCTAGGCTTTGCCCAGGTGAATTCTGGAATGTGGCGGTCACTCTCAAGAAGCAACTCATTTTATGTATTTCTGACATGAGCTGCCCACGCCATTCTGACCATTGCTTTCCTCTAGGTCCCCTCAATTCTTGCCAGTTCTCTCCCTGGATTTGGGACTCAATTCCTTAAAAGCTCTGGCAATTCAAGCATTGGATCATATCTTCATGGCTATTTGAATGTTTTGAATCTGGTGCTGCCACCTTTGTTCTGACTCGCTGTGGCTTCAGAGCTGCTATTTCTAGGTGCCCCTCCCTCTGTGGTCTCTGTTGCCACCTGTCATCCCGGACACTGTCAGAGACTTGGTCACTGCTATGCCTTCAAGCCATTTTGTTCTAAATCTAGCCTCTAATTGAATACTGAGACCTACTATTATTTTTGTTTGCAACCTACACCCCTGCCTTTCCATATTGTGTGGAATCTCCTGCAAACACCCTTCTTTTCTCTCCTTCATGTTTACATATTGTTCTGATCTCAGTCTAGCCATTTGTATTCTGTGTTATCTCCCAGGAATTGTCTTTTAATTAATTAATTTCTTTTTGAATTAGATTAATATGGTTCCATGATACATTTCTTTTTTTACAATGGCATCATATTTTTCTAAAATATATGAATATAGGAATATCAGTGATGAATCTTTGAAATATCTATGTACAAATACATATATAGTCACATAATATATATGTATTATGCTCATATAGACCTAGAACTCCCTTATATTCCATTTCATCTAATCACTGCCTCATAAAATTATATATACATATAATGTATACTTAGTGTCTCTATAAGAAGTTAAAAAATGTCATAACTTAGTTTAATTTCTATGGTTCTTTCCAAACTGATATATCACTTCTAGATCACCTGCTATTCAGTTGTTAGGTTAGTGGTCACTGTTCCATTCTGTGGCCCTCTTCTCAAGCTGGGTCATCTGCATGCTCCCCAAAGAGACCTCTGTCCCCAGTGTGGCCCTATTACAGAGCAGGAACCCCACCCCCATCTCCTGGGGTTCTGAACAAGCAACCAGGCCTTGCCTAACTGGGAACTGCTGGCCAGGGCTGTGTTGGATTGTGTTCCTTAGCAGGACACATGTGTTGTGATGCCCTGTTCTGATTCATACTATAGTGGACTCTATGGCAACAGGACAGGCATACACAGAAAACAAGCTTTGTTCTTTCTTGAGCTCATCTGTCCAGGCTGGAACTAGGTTGGATCTCCTCTTGGCTGCCCAGAAATTCTTTACTTCACCTTTTCAGCTTCTAGAAGCAGCTGCAGCTCAGCCTAGGAGTAGAATCTTCTGTTCCTTCTTAAGCCTTTCTTGATGGCATTGGGGCAGTGTTTGGGAAAAGTTCAACGAGACATGGATAAAAATACAGTACCTGAAGTCTTATTAAAGACAAGATGTATGTGCAGTGAGTGCATGGAGCCTCATCCAGACTCACAGGGGACACAGTGCTTTGATGGGCACATGATGGGGAGAAGCGAGTTGGGAGATTCAGAAATGCTTCATCTTAGAATCATCATTGTCTGGTCTGTGGAAGTTTAATTCAGAGCATGCAGAACCATCCTAGGGAAAACCCAGCTTTGGGAAAAATCAAGTGACATATTATGGCTCAATAAGTGAGGTGTTTGGGATACTTCCAAGCACATTAATTCCAGAATGTTCCACCCAATGAACTTCTTTTGTTAGAGTGCCCCTTAATGGACTAGAGTGCAGGGTGATTGCTGAAAGTATGACAGGCAAAGATGGGTAGAGCTCTTATGGCAAGGAAAACTGAACTTTGTAAGAAAGAGAAGCAGTCCTGTCAGTGACCAGACACAAAGCACAGTGCTGCTAGAAGCCCCTGAGCAATGCCTTGAGCAGGAAGGAATATTGGGGCTTCCTTGGGAAGTAAATTTGGAGGCAAAAGAACTCTTATCTAGGAGGATTGTGAGTTTAGATACTGGTCCTGAAAAGGCTCTCCTGTACAGAGTGGAGAATGGATTCCAACTGGGCCTCTTCAGCTTTTATTAATCTGCCTATGGAAAATGCTGCAAGAATAGAGAATTTAGAGATGAATAAGTGACCCAAGATCTTAACTCGGGCTTCTCATGAGTTCCCTGCTTGAGTTGGATCTCCTAGCCTTGTATTCTCTCCACTCAGCCTCTGCTTCTGTAAGAATACCTACCCCCATGGCTCCAAGTCCTCTGTTGGCTTTTCTTTAACCTGGGAAACTGGAGGAAACTTTTCCTTCCGTCTCCTTCCTTCCTCCTTCCTTCTCCTCCTTCCTTCCTTCTTCCCTCCTTCCTTCCTTCTTCCTCTTCCCCTTTTCCTTCCTTCCCCCCTTCCTTCCTCATTCCTTCCTCTCATCATTCTCTCTTTACTCTCTTCTTTCTATCTTTGTGTCCTGTCTTTGTCTTCTCCCCTGCTCTCCATCAGAGGTGTGGAGGACTTGGGCCCTGCTGAGTAGGGTGTCTGCACCTTGCTGAGATGGAAGTATTTTGTGAATCCTGCTCTAAGCATGTCAGTCAGGGGTCCTGTCACAGTGCTGGAGTGAGGAGTGTCCTGAGGACAGCTTTCCTGGGTCTCTCAAGGGCCCATGTGCTGACAGTTACAAAATGGGCAGCAATCATAGCACTGGGATGTCCTGCCCCTCACCCCTACAGTGAGAGTAGAGATACCCCTACCTACTTTGGGGACCTTGACAGGGAGAAGGGATCCTGTTTCAGGTAAAAAAGGTGGTGGGACCCAAAGCTAAAAGGTTACTGGAGATAAAACCTGTGGAAAACCATTTTATGAGTCACTTGAAATGTCCCAACTATGTCAGGTACATCTCTATAAAGTCAAACATGTTCTTGGGTAATTCTTTTTTTTTTTTTTTTTTTTTTTGTGTGTTCCAATGTTTTTATGTTGCTTTTTTTTATATATAATTTTTATTTTGATCATAGTGGCTTACCTATTGTTGACAATAATATTCTAGGTACATATTTACATAAAATCAGGGGGGATTCCCATCCCTAATTGTCCTCCCTACACCTCCGTTTTTGTCCTACCTCCCATTTCCTCTTCCCTCCCCCCCAGGGTGGCTAGAATATGTGATCCCCTCTGTATTTGACCTACTACTTAGTAGTCTTGCATCAGTTTGGTCTTGGTGCCTCCCTTATTTCCCCCTCTAAGTGGGGGCAGGGCTAGCAGTTCAAGTTGGGTGGTTTTGCCTGAAAAAGAGAAAATAGTGTAAACTGGGGTAAGAGTCTAATACCCCAAAAAATGGGCAGAATCTTCTAGGGGTTCTCCTCATCGATTTGGGAAATGAAGGACGAAAAAGAAGGTGAATGAAACACCCCATAAGTACCAAAAGAAGTGTCAAATATCCAGTGAGGTCCTCCAGTTACATCGATAAGCACCACAAAAAACTGATTAAAAAAATACAAACAAAAAACAAACAAACATATAAACCAAAAAAAACTCGCCGGTGGTCTTGAAATAAGAAACATGGTGTAGCACATAACGAAAGAAAAGAAAGAGAAAAACAAAAACAAAAACAAAAAAAGAATAATTGGGGACAACAATTTCAATAATCACATCCAAACCGAGAAATCGACCAAAATAGGTAGGTAAATAAAAATAATAATAACAATAATAAATGAGGTAATATATATATATATATATATATATATGTATATAAAAAAATATCCAAGGTTTTGTGCTTTTTGCATTTTTGTTTTTTCCCTCTGCCCTGGCACAGTAAATATTGGGGTCATTCGAAACGGAATTCATTTGCCTTATGAGATATGGGGATCTCCCGTCCTTGGAGTATACTGTCATGGGCATCAGTTCTAGTCTTTGCTCAGGATCATTACTCTCCCGGTGGTGTTTTTTTTTTGTTTTGTTTTGTTTTGTTTTGTTTTGTTTTTTGTGTGTGGAAGACTTCTGCTTTGTCAGGGTGATACATCTCAGAGCTCTGTGTTTAGTGGTCTCAGTATCTGTACAGATCCTGAGGTGGGCCTTATGGTGAAGTCAGTCTTTGTGAATCTAGAGGTTTGTTGCCTCCAGTGCCATTTGAGTCCATCTTCTGTGGTTGGTGATCTTGGTCTTTGTACTGAACCTAGGATGGCATCTAGGATAGTGTCTTTCTTTGTGCTTCCAGAAGCCCCTTTCCGTTACAGTTGTCTCTGCCGGACCTTTGGAACTGGGGATCATGCTTATTGTGGTGGTCTTAGTTCAAAGCCTAGACTAGGCTTTTTAATTGGTCCAAGATGTTTACAGTCTGGTCGTGTTCTAGCAGCCAGTCCTCTGTAAATCACGATCTTGGCTTTTTGGGTAATTTTAGGGGAGGAGAATCATGATGTCTGTGATTTATTCTCTAATGATTCAGGGGAGGGTTCATCACAGACAAGGAGGAGATGGCAGGTAAACACAGACATCCAAATGTGCCTCAGCTCTCCTTCAGAAAACGCAGGTATATGCACAGTGCTGTTGATGTTTCTTTGAGTTTAGGACTATACAAATGGAGCCTGGATCTTGATGAGAAGCTTAAGCCCAGAGCTGCACAGTGCATCCAGGAATAACTCAGCCTCATGTGCTGAGGATTTAAAAATCAAGCTTAGAGCCACTGCTTTCCCTGTAGGCACATACTCTTTTGGGCTATTTTCAGGTCTCATGGAAGATGACTAGAAAGAGAAAATATTGTCAGCCTTGGGTCGAAGTGATAGCACAGCGAGGTAGGGCTTTTTCCCTGCATGCAGCCAACCCAGTTTTGATCCTCAGTATCCCCTATGGTCCCCCAGGAATAATTTCTGAGTGCAGAGCCAGGAGTAACCCCTGAAAACCACCAGATGTGGCCCCAAAAAACCCAAATATATATGTGTATGCATCCATGTTTAGTCAACCAAGAAAGACAAATTTTCTTTATGTGACACTGTAATGAAATAAACATACTGTCACCTCTGATTTAAAGGTTCACTCCACTTTTCTGCTTCTCAGAGTTTTCCTCCCAGCAGGGTAATAGTTAAGGCCCGGTTCTGCCATATAGTTGGAAAATTATCAAGTAAGGGAATCCCAGGCAAGGCCCACAGCCTCTGGCATGGAGCCCTCAGGAATAGGCAAGCCCCATCAGCAAGACACTGGGCATGTCCTGGACACAAATTTCTATCCTGCAGCCCAGAATAAATCTCTGCTCTCACCACCCACCACCGCTGCTACGAGCACACAGCGACAAACTCAAAAATGCTGAGACCTAAGAAGCGGTATCTGGAGAGGAGGTCACATTTTCTTCTCCTCTCTAGCATGCAGGTGACAACATCCAGCTCCCTACCAGCCTGTCCTCTCCCTGCTGGCTTATCCCCATACTGCCTTTGCTCATAGAGCACCCGTGTGTCTACTTCTAGCACTAGAAGATGTAAATATCAACAGAAGTTTCTCAGAGAGTAAGCTTTTAAATTTTCATTTATAGAGAATCTTCAATACTGCCGTAATCTCTGATTTAGGTGCTCTAAAATTAAGCCTGTTCTTCTGTATCTGGGCATCAATTTGGAAGAGAACAAAAAACTCCACTTTAACTCATTTTCTTTTAGCACACTGACAGGAAAACATCATCTTATTCATCCTTTTGCTCTATCCCAAAAAAGGATGGGCTTTGTGGAAGTTAGATCCTGGGCCCTTAGAGTAACATTCCTAGGACCTACCCACACAGCAGAAGGCTTTGCTTTAGCCACCACCACCTGATCCCTACTAGCTCCCTCCATGGAACTGAGAGCAGTTGCTGGGCTGTTAGTAAGGGTGAGAGTGATCAGGGGTCTGTGGCAAGCCTGTGACACTCTCTGGAGCCCACCCACAGCTCATCCCCAGAGCAGAGACAAAGAGATGGATGATGTGATGGTTAAGAGTCATGATGAACCCTGGGTGGCTGATGAGAAAGCACTCTCCTTCGATGCCATGCACTGGGTCATGTGCCTACTGCTGAGAGCAGGTGGAGAGGCTGCGGGAGAAAGGCTTCCACTGACTGGTCACATGGATCAGCCACTATGGAGTCTCCTGGCAGCAAGAGAACCTCCTAGGATTCCCAGTTTTCACAATAGGGCACCTGGCACACCGGGTCTAGGGGCTGCCCTGACTCAGAAGGGAGTTTTATGAACCCCTGCTTCTTACTGAAGGAGGTTAAAGAGTCTCCCCAAGTCTTCAAAGCTTTGGTTTTATTGAACAAAAGCAGAATCTTCAGTTAGTCTCTGTGCTTGAGAGGAATATGTAGCTGACTCTGCTGTGAGCCAGTGAAAGGGATGGAAATATGCCTTGTATATTGCTTGTCATTTCTCTAGACCTTTTTTGTCCCTTTGTTTCTTTTTCCCCCTCTCCTCTCTCTTCTCTCACTCTTTCTCTCACTCTCCTTCCCCCTCTCTGTCTCACATTTTCCCTTTCCTGCTGTCTTTTCTCTCCCTTTCTCTTTTCTCTCTCCCTCTCCTCCTACATCATATATTCACACATGCACATACTAGAGCATACTTTAAATTAGGACATATGTGACCAATACTGACTCCAAATCTCTGAATCTTCTGGTAGTTAAGAGTGAACCTGTGACATCAACAAAGTCTTAGTGACCTGTGCCTGCCTCAGCCGATGTCCTTGTGTGTAATCTTCCCAGTGAGCTTGACTCCCCTCTTCAGTTTTGCTGTTCTACTCTCCAGAGATCCACTCTGTGACCCGTCCTCTACGTGTGGGGCTGGGGCTGTGCTGCAGTGCCCCATCGTTGGGCAGGGAAGATGCCACCACTGCTCCCAAATGGTGCCGCATCCCTCTGCAAGTTTATTCTCAGCTGATAAGTCCCAGGTTGTCTCAGCTTTTGCCTTTTATTTTTGGGTGTGTGAGACATGTGGATAGTTTCCAATGCCAGGCACAGATGCAGGCACATCTGGTAAATGCTTCTGGGAGCCCAAAGCATTAAAACATATTAATCAAGCCTTCACCTGTGCGAAAGTGCTGCCATAACATCCTCCCCCTCAGTGTGCTGATGCTCTGTTTGTTTTTAACTGACAGAGTCCCTGGCACTGTGACCAGCAGAGGGCCGGACAGAGCAGGTGGGCATGTCTTAACCTAGACATGATTTCTTGTGATTTCCTTGAAAGTCTAGCACAGTCTCGGGATATGATTTAGTTTCTGAGGCTCATTTGTGATGAGAGCAGAGTATAGTCAGTGTCAGGTTCTGCTCTGTTTGTGAAGACACTTTCTTTTGTTGTACTTTCCCAATTCTTTGGACTTTTTCTCCTCTTCTTTAGTATTGACTCTGACCTAACAAGAGAAAGCATTTAGACTTTGAGTTTCCCATAGTATCTCTTGGGCCATGCCTGAGCTGCTCATGGAAGTTAGGAAAAAGTGACATTCCCCCAGCCATGTCAGCCCTGCATTGGTTTACCATTGATGTGGAAATGGATCCTCAGGCCTGAGAATGTTGGGGGCCTTAGCCCAGCTACAACTTTTTGGCCATATTAACGATATTCACAGTAGCTCACAGCCAGTCCCAACTCACTAGCTTTGACTAGTACCAACGCAGAAGTGCCATCAATGTGATCCACCTAGTTTTTCAGGCAGGACCTGTCCCTTGAAGTAGAAACTGGGTGGCCACATCTATCCATGAGTCAGATCAAAAGTCTCACCAGAGGTTGGGAGTGATAGTAAAATAAGTAGGATGCTTATCTTGTAAGCACCAGCTAACCTGGGTTCGATCCTGGGCACTTCATAATGTCTCTTGAAACTGCCAGGAATAATTTGATTTCAGAGACATGAGTAACCCCTAAGCATTGTTGGGTGTGCTCCCAAAATAAAATTTTAACACATGCACACAGTTCTATCAAGTGTGTGAGCAGAGACCTGGCCATGGCAGCTGCCCAAGCCCTGGACACAAGAGCTCCAGGAATCACCTACATCCCAAAGCAATGCCAGAGGTGCCTGCAAGCCTGGTGCTTCGCCAGAGCTGCCTTTAGCTTGACCACTACACTGAGGAAGCTCATTCTTACTTGCAGAATCTGATGTCATTGATCTGTCAGGAGCCATTCATTGGCTAGTGATAATCATCATCGTGGGAACCTTTACCCCCCCCCCCAAGTAGGAACACATTCTCAGACTTGGGAGAAAAAGGTCAGCTCCATCCATTTCCATCCACACTGTCCACAGACTACTTTCAGCTTACAGCTAGAAATATGAAGAGCTTCAGACCTGGCATCTCCCAGGCTGAGGCCACACTGCAGGCAGCTGCCATCTGAGCAGGCTCCTCTTGTCCACTTCAGAGTGGTGTCCTCTGGGCACTAAGTCCCACTATCTGAGGAACACACAGAGGCCTGTAATGGCATGGAAACTATGTGTCTAAATCTTATCCAGGAGAGCTGACTTAGCTCCAGTCTGCGTACTCTGGAGTCTGGGGGTCAGAGGGACACCTGCTGGGCCACAACTGGCAGACAAAGCACATATTCTGCTTCAAACTCTTCTCACTGGAATCCCACACCTCCCTGCAAGCCTGCGTGGCCATTGGCTTCTAATTTGTTGGCAGCTCCTTGCATCATTGGAAAGTGACAAGCAGGTGTCTGTTCTGCAGCATTGTTGGGCTGTCAGCTTCCTGCTTTAATGCCCTGGGCTTTATGGTCCAGAGTTGTCCTGTCCCTGGGGACTGAACATTTCCCCAAAACACCAGCTTTGGACCAGCCCAGCAGCCTCCCAGCCCTATGGGTCTGGAGACTTCACAGAGAACAAATGCCATCTCGGCTTCCTCAACACATTTGTCACTAACACCTGACTCACAGGGCAGTTTCCCTGCCCACAAGTTCAGCCTGATTCTACTCTACAGCTGAGGAATTACTCAAATTGCCCATCAGGGATCAAGGCTTAATCTGCAGCCCTCCCCTGAAATCCATTCCCAGCTGCAGCCATGCTTATCTGATCAGGGAACCAACTTGATTTCCTAATCAGTTCGAATGGGTGCCAACCCGCTGGAGAGGGTGCAAATCTCCCGGTGTGAGTCTTTGATTCCTGAGCTAATTATGTCGATTCTTGGGGGAACTCAGTCTCCAAGAAGCCGGGTCCTCTTTGATTAATGCTGGCAGAGCGCCTCGCAGTGCTGCTGAGCGCCAGTCCCAGTGGAGGAGACGATCCCATGATGTTCCTGCTGCCTCAGCCATCCACAAGGGCCCTGCTTTTCCAGGACAGCAGGGCACAGAGCGAGACTTGCAGGGGAAACTGGGATCTCTGTAAGTTGCTGTAGCCTACGTGGGAAACCTCAGTCCTCTTACACACAGTAAGTACTGCATCCCCCGCCTCCCTCCAGCTTCCTGCACTGGGGCTATGCCAGCTGTAGAATGCAGCTGCAAGCGCGGGGACTGATCATTTTAGAGCCCGTTTCCTGGCCTGGATCTTAGTTGCTTTTCACTATTTCGATAGAAGTTGGAGGTCAGATATTTACGTTGGGACTTAGTGGCTCTGTGTGCAGTACTCAGGCTGGTTCGAGAGAAAGTTCGGTTTCTTCGGTGTCTTCCTGTCTTTGAAGATATGCGTAAGGTGGAGGCGAGGCATGAGCCGAGCTCAAGGTGTTTGGTTCGCATGCTGGGATTTCCAGAGTGGATCCTTGCTTGCTTAATTCCTCTTCTCTGCTACTGTGAAGAAACTCAGAATTGGGAAAGTTTCTCTTGTTTCTCTGTTGCGTGCTGTTTAGAAACTGTGAAGACTATTAGTTAGGAATAGTCACCGATGTAAAAGCTACTTATTGACTTTTTCTTTTGATGACTCAGGATTTCAAATTAAGAATCTATTTGGAGGGAAAAAATCTATTTGGCCCCTTTTTTGCTTTCCAAATATACTTTATTGTTTACTGAAGTGATCTGAATTCTAAAATGCCAAAATTATTCACTTCAAATTCAAGTTTCTTATCTTTCATGCATCCCCAAATGCAATCTATCAAATGAATATTTGTTATCCAGGCAAGAAGAAACTGATTGCTGAAATGATATTAGAAATTAATGTTTCATAATGTTTGCACTGTGTCTTTTCCAGTGATTAACGACTTGGTGAAATTAAAGATTGCTATCATTGGAGAAAGGATATATATGTATGGTGTTTTTTTGTCTTCTTTTTATGACCTGGGGTTCCCTACCCTAAACTTGAATCATACTTTTTCTTCTTGGATTGAAAGTAAGAAATTGAGCTAAGAAAGGCTTTCAATGGAAGTGGCATGGAACTCTAGTCAGTGGCTGAGTCTGAAGCGGACCAGGGAGAGCTAAAATGGATTTCCAGGATGTGAACTGGAGCCCAGCATGGCCAAGGGGCTGGCCACCTCCCGAGAGGGCAATGGATCTCTCTGTAGAAAAGCTGTAGTCTATGGTTACTAAGGAAGTCTTTGGCAAGGTCAGAGGCTGGTCCTCTTCTAAAGCGTGAGGGGAACAGGGCTGAGAGTCCTGGAGTCTACCTCTAGTAAGTTAGAGTCAGACCTGAGACTGCAGCAGAAGAACAGAGTACCGAACACTGCATCCTGAAGTGGGAAGTATCAGCTGTGCTGCAGTAGGTAAGCTTATAGAAGAGTAGGTGTGCCAAGAGTCAGATACACTGACGTGGGATTGGATTGCTGGAGGCCCCAATTCATCTCTCCCTTCTTCCTAGACACAGCTGATGATATCCTGGTGGGCAACTCATTTTCGACACTTGTTAGAGCTTTTCTAGAGCAAGTCCTGTTTTAGGATTCAGTTGGAAATAATTGCAAGAACAATAGAGCTGGGTGAGTTCTGGCTGTTGCTTTCTGCACAAAGGTTGTGTCCTCTATGTTTGCCAAATTCCGCTTTCTCTGAATTCTAAGTCTTTGCCTGACTCTTAGCTTGTGGTGTGGTTCTTTTGCCTTTGGAGATTGTTGGATTTCTTAATTTGAAATCCTATTTTTATTTTATTTATTTTATTTAATTTTTATTTATTTTATTTTTTTATTTATTTTATTTAATCCTGTTGCCATTGGAGAGTTGTTGGATTTTCTTTAAGGAAATAATTTGATTTCTATTTTCCATTTGGACATCCAGAGGCTCCAACATTGGGGTGTGAAAGGGTAGTCACTGAAGAGGCCTCAGAAGCACAGAGGTAGGAGTAGGAGAGAGGCTAGGACTGGAGCATTGTTAGAACTTTAGAAATGATTCTTTCATAATACACATACACTCTCCCTCTCACTCCAGGTTTGTTTCTCCTATGGAGAAAAGGATCTGTGTTACATGAACTTATTTCATGCTGATCCCTTAGATCTGGACAAGCCTGATGGATGCTTTCATTGACCTTGTATGAGCAGCTTCTCAAGACAGAGCAGTTTCCTGCCTTTAAGATAAATTCAGAAGACTAGGAGCAAAAATAAGGCCATAAGTTTGTGCGAACCATGGACTGACTGTCTACCTGGAACAGGCCACATCACAGCATGGGGCCAGGACAATGCATGGCCCCCAGCAGGAAGCAGACACAAGGACAGAACAGAAAAGGCCCCTGCTAGGACCTAGGGGTGCAAATGGGGTGGTCCACAGAAGAGGGGACTGAGGAAGGCCATGGAGCCAACTATAGATGTTGGATGTGTGGGCCACATATACGGGCCACTTGGTTTCAGGGTATCTCTATTATCAGAGCATTACCTCATTATGCCCACTATGTTCAGGAGCCCCTGGACAGTGAGTGAGCTACAGTGACTAATTTATGAAACTTGCCTCTCATCCTGGGAAATGCTACAGGCTGCTTCAGGACAAAGAGAAATGAGAGATCATTGATCACCGTACTCAAAGCAAAATGCTGCAGGCACTGCCCCACTTTCTTCCATCCTTTTCCCTTCTGCCCTACTTCTTCCCCCTCCCTCCTACCTTTCCCCTACCCCTCTTCTCTGCATCCCATGTCTTTCCCTTCTGCATCCCCTCCTGCATTGGGATTCCAATTGGTGAGTTGATCAGGTGTCAGAGGGAAGCAAGTCTGGGGCTCCTGCTGTCTTCAAGGGAGAATTCTAGTGTGATCCTGTGTAGTGAAGAAGATTGACCACACACATCTCTGTCATTGGTGTTACTTTTTCATCCTCTGTCCCAGGCAGAAAAGATCTGAAGGGCATTTTGTGTATGTGTGTGTGCATGTGCGCATGCATGTGCCTGTGCCTACACATGCATGTCATTCATGTGTGTATACAGATTTCCCAAGTTAAATTTTAAAGTAAGAGGCTAATTTCTCTTATATCCTAAATTGACAGTGGTTAACCAGGGTATATCCTAAAGTTAAAGCTGCTTGCATTGAATTGAAAAATGCAGCCCCAAAATTCACAGATGTGAGTCTTCTTCCACCTAACAGGATAGTCAAAAGCTTAATTTTCATTAATTTTTAACTTATATTTTGGTTTCTGAAGGCAGCACACAGTGTTGGTCAGGGCTTACTCCTGACTCTGCTCATGGATCACCCCTGACAGTGATCAGGGAACCATATGAGCTGCTGGGGATTGAACCTGGGTTGGCAGTTTGAAGGCAAGTGCCCTACTCACTACCTACTCACTATCAAGCCCCAAAGCTTAATTTTTTCAAAAAAGAAGAAATTTACATTTAAATTCTTTGATTTTTCCTTCTAAAATGATAAGAGTATGAAAAAATGATTTTATTGAGAAACTCATACTAACCCAGCAGTACAGTGACTCTAAGGAAGACAGTGGCCCCTAGGAAACATCTCCCTGGTGTATCTCCTGTCATCTCTGAGCCTGTGGTTGGAGCTCAGTTCTCTGGTTGTCCAATATTTCTTGAAGTGCTCCATCCCAATGTGGGGTAAATCCCATTAAATTCATTCTAGGATACTCCCTGCACACTGTGGCAGGACCTAAATTAACCCCCAGATTTGTAATGTGTCAGGTAGGCAGTCATTTCTGTTTCTTTTACAGTTAAGTGAAATAAAACACACACTTGGCTGCATAGCCAGAATGGCACCAAATAATTGCAGGCTAATATTCCCCTTCACAACTGACAGTGTTTATAAGTGTTTTCTGCAGTCAGCATGTGCAGCCATGGGCACTAAGTGGCCATTTGATGGTGGTAATAGCGGGGAAGGGCCCTCTCTTTCTCCAGCTTGAGAGTGTTATGACAGTGTTTACATGTAAATTAGAATCTTCATTTTTCTCTCAATGTTTTTGCCATTAGGAGACCTCTGCATATGGACTTGCTATTGTGGAGTCTGAATATTAATGTGATTCCTTATTGAACAACTTTTCTGTTATCGTCGATGCAATCCAAAGGATAAAATTAATTTCTCAAATCTCATAAAATGGGGCTAAGAGCCTTGCTTTGCAGACAGCAAGCCTGGAGAGAGGAACCACCCTGGTATTTTAGAGTGAGCTCCAGTGTGGCCATCAGCCAGTGGCATGGACTTTCCCTGTGGAGATGAACTGGCCAGAGGCCAGTCTGACAAGGCAGGACTAAGTGATCTTAGGTGCTGTGCATATGACATCTTTTAGCCATGCAAGGCATATCTAGTACTCCAAGTTGGAAGCTGCAGCAGGTTGAGACTGGGCTATCATGTAATAAAATAGGCAAATGATGGGGGTGGGGAGGGTGACAAAAAATAGGCAAATGATGAAAAAGACTTAAAATACTTGGGATCCCTTGGGTGACCCAAGATTAGTGTGCACTCTCTACACACCTGTGATTTTCTGCCTTACACAGGAAGACCATTCGAGTTACTTCTGGAGTTCAGCAGAGTCAGGTGTGTGGAGTTGACCTAGAGCCACAGACTGGGGGTGTGGCACAATTCAGTTGCTACCACTCTGAAGGCTGTGTTGGAAGTAAACCCTGGCTAGGCATGGATCCAAGTGCCCCTGACACAACTGCAAATAAGGCACAGCTTCTAATGAAGAGGAATGACTAGGGAACTAGTAGGTGGCAGGACGGTGTATCCTGAGCTTTGTGAACTACAGGGTGAGCATTGAAGTCAGTGGAGGGATGTAATGAGGGAGGCACCTACCTTTGAAGGTAACCCCACAAGGCTAGAATTCAGGAGCAGATCCTGGAACAACAGCAGGCCCAAGGCTGCTCATAGGACCCAAGATGCTGGGAGCTCCTTAGGATACATAGACACAGGGAGCTGAACTTTAGGAAGAGGGAGGCAGGGACACAGGCTCTGTGGCTCAGGTCTGAGGGGAGAAGCAGTGAGGGGACAGTGGCAGTTAAGGCCAGGTAGTGGTCTATGGGTGTCCCTCTTCCTTCTTCTGTTGGCCCTTAGGCTAACCAGGATGGATATCTGATTGTGGGAGGCATAGACTAAAGGCACCCTGTTATGGGAACCTTATTCTGGTAAGGAGTTGCTCAGATTTGTCCTGATCAGTCCTTAGGACATGCAAATCCTTGGGACAGACTGGATAGAGGGTCCCTTCAGATGCCAGCCTCATCCTGAGCATAAGTGTCTCCTCCAGGAGCAGCTGTTGTAGGATTAGAATAAACTGTTGAAGTTCACAGACACAGGAGTGAAGGTGATGAGGCCGGAGGTGATGAGGTACAGCGGGTAAGACACTTGCTTTGCAAGCAATATCAGGTTCAATACAGGCACCCTGTATGGGACCCTGAGTACCACCAGAAGTGATTCCCGAGTGTAGAGTCTGGAGCACACCCTGAGCACTGCTGGCTGTGGCAAAAAATAAAATAAAATAAAATAAAATAAAAAATAAAAAACATAATGATGGTGATCAGCCAGAAATTTGTACTTAAATTCTAGTCTCTGGATTTATAAGCCCATTTAACATTCAAATTCAAAATTTTCCCTAACATTGACCCAAAAAAAAAAATAGCTGAAGTTGATCAAAAGGGATTGGTTGATAGTTGTCTATATTTTAATTTTTGAATCATGTTATTAAGCCCACAATACAATCAATCAAAGGTCTTCATAAACCCAAAATTCTGAGTTTATAACTCCCACCAGGGTGTAAGCTTCCCTCCACCCTGCCATGGGGACCCTGAGGTTCTGTCGCGTTAGGCCATCTTTACTCCCTTTGTATGCTTCTTTATATCCCATATATGAGAGAGATCAGCCTGCTTTGTTGGGGTCAGAAAGAAGAAGGTCCAATCCATATGGTTCTGACTCTGACTCCTGCCCCTCATTTTTGTCTGACCTAGGCAAAGCCATGTCTAACTAGGCCCACAGAAGTGCTGGGTTGGGTGAAATCTTCTCCTGTATCTGAGGTGACTGGTTATTTTGAATTGACAGTCATATATCAGGTTTCTGAGATGCCTCTCTGCCTGCCACAGCTCAGCTGTAAGCATGATCATCATGACCAGCTCTTGAGCAGGTACAGAGAGATGTCTCCTCTGTGGGTGCCTGGGAAAGGCAAATAAAGCTGGGCCTGGACTTCAGTCTCCTATCCCCACTAGTCTATGTGTGGTGTTGCTCTGATTCAGAGAGGCCTAGTATGTGGAGGAGCAAACCTGTTCCTGCACATGCCCTCAAGTAGTTCATGGTGCTCATAGTATCTTGGGCTGCTGGGGTCCCTCGTGTGGGATGAAGCCATGGTGATGGGTACAGATACCTCTGCGCATGCCTCCTTGCACAGGAGCTTTCACCCAAGGAGCTTCTTTCTCTCAAATGTTGTCCTTCAGCTGCCCCAAATGTGCCACTGTTGGCCGGATGAGCCCACATCAAGTGGTTCCTTGACCCAGTTTAGACCCCAGGCTGGAGCCTGGTGCCCTTGTTGGGTTATGCTGTCTGCTGAACAGTGTTGGCACATGGAGACTGTTTTAGCATGAACTGCTCACTGGGACCACTATGTGAGAGAACAACATGGAAATGCCCAGGAGTGGAAACATGGTCCACATCAGCATATAAACAAGAAAACCAGCCCACAGCTTTGGGGAGTATGGCCTGACACCCAGTTCTCCCAGCCCCCTTCTTCAGCTCAGGCTGTTGCTTAGTGAGAAGCTGCAGGCAGCAGGCAGCTGGGGTCCCCCTGCCACCTCTGCCTCCAATACTAGATTCTGGGGGGACTTTCAGGCCCGAGGGGAGTTCTGTGTCTCACTACAGAGTTGGCTCAGTGCTGTGGTAACAGGATCCCAGGAGAGGGTGATTATTAACAAGGGATCTCTGTTATTAACAGGCCCTACAGCTCCCTGAAAAAAAATCTCTGGAAGACAGGTGCTGAGGCAGTCACTGGTGACTGCATGGCTGTGGTGTACAGAGGGCAGAATGGAGCACTGCTTGTCAGTCTGGGGCTTCTGTGTCCTAAACCATGTCCCAGTTGGCAATCACTGAAAGAGCCTATGCTGAGCCCCCAAATCTTGCTCCATTCACAGAATGGATGCAGTGCCCGCTGAGACACTCACCAGCAATGGAGCCTTAAATATCCATCTACTTAGAATAGCTTTTAACCTGACATCAATATTCAGACATTTGCTTAGCTCTCACATGAGAAATCAGAGGGTCTGAACTTTTAATTAATTTAGCATTACCGAACATGGTGTATTACATTTTGCTCTCCATGACCAGACTTTCTAATGGCTCATAAGCACCTTGAAATGTGTCGCGTGGGGGATCAGATCTGCAAGCTCAGGATGTGACACTGGTGGGTGCCTGCCTACCTGGTGCTCTCAAACAGTTGTGTGTCCTAAGTCTTTGTTCTGTGTCCTTAGCAGGGTATGGTGAGACTTGCCTGACATTCTATGTTCGCCTATTTGCTAAAATCTGAGTGTCCAGAGACCGTTCAGATTTCGGGTGAGGAAAGCTGCTTTTCCAGAAGGGCAGGATTGAGTTGTGTGTAGGAGGTGGAGATGGGAAACTATCTTTCACACATAGTCAGGCAACTTCTGGGTCCTCTAGAGCTTTGCACACTGGTTCTCAGCTGCAGCTTCCTGTGCATGCTGCCACCAGTTGTTCACCAAGTTCTACCCTGCTTATTTCCCCCTGGCACTTCTACCTATTAGATTGCAGCCCATGATGACAATTGTGGGGCTAGTGAGGACCTTCCTCATCCTAAATTTTTTTTCTGGTGTAACAGCATAATGTCCTTCACAGGCACATAGGGGAGTCATTTTTTTTGCAACTGTCAAATGAAGGACCCATCACTGCAAAGACTTAAAAGATGCTCAGTGGTGATGGGTCCCATGCACTCTGGGGTGCAGGAATGGAATGCTCTTTGCTGAATGATTTATGTCTGGAGTCTGGATTTTTACGGAGGGCATGACCTTGGCTTTGAGCATGCAGGGACCCTTTAATAAAATCCACACTAACCTGCCATGCTGGGTCTCCAGCAGCTATTGCTCAGGCAACCGGGGGCTCAAGGACCACCCTCCCAGTCTTCTCAGCTTCCTCCCATCAGGAGCCCCAAGAATAAAAGGGACTCATTAGGGAATCACCTCGATATGTAGAAAACATGGGGCACCCAGACATTTTCAGTTAGAATCAGAAAACCCTCCTTTTGTCAGTAGAAAGATTTGCTCTTAATTAGAAAATATTCCTGTCCCAGAACCCATGGCAGCAATGTGGCATTGTTGGAAGGACAGAGGAAACCAAGAAGGGGATAACAGGTGACTCAGATACATCATCCACTCAGGGACCAAATATGTGTTAGTGCTTTACCTGTGTTCTCAGTCCTAGACGATGCCCCCATGATTTGTTCTAGAATATTCATCACTTCATGCAGGACCCCTGAGCCAATAGCAATTACTCATCATGTTTCCTTCACCCCCACAGACATGAGAGACAGTTCTTCACCCTCCCTCTCTGAGATTTCCCTGCCTTGTCCACTGTATACCCAAAGGCTCCATCTTCATTCTTTTGTGCCACTGGCTCCTTGTTTGTAAGGCCCAGCCCCAATGGTACTTCAGCAGCACTGGTCCCTTTTATGGCCAGTTGATAGTCCACTGTCCAAATGTGTCACATTTCATGTCTCTGTTCCTCACCAGCAAGCACCTAGATCTGTTACGAGCCTCACCTTGAGATTTATTGCAAATATGTCTGTGTTTACAAATTCTAGATTCTAGTGTCTTTTAAACAAAGGAGATGGCTTTCTGTTTAATTTTATAAAAGAAAACGCCTTTCAGTGAATTCAGTTGCCCTTCGAAACAATTGTTGCAAGAATTGTTGCAACCGTGAGCTGTTAGGCACTATTGTGCACTTCTCACACAACCCATGTGCTTGCTGGGAAGAAGATACAGTTTGAGAGAGGGACTCACAAATGACAGCAAAAAAAAAAAAAATCAAATAGAATCTCCACTCAGCTTCATTTGAGGTTTAGAATATTAATATGACAAGGTGAAATATAGAGAAAGCTTTATCTTCAGCCTGTAGAGTCTCAACGCTTCTAGAGGAGGGTGTACCACACTTGCATGCCATCTCTAATGTGCCTAGCGTGAGCTTAGCCACGCTGTGTGAGTCTTTGTCCTTCCTGGATGACACTGGCAGGATACCCCTAACAAAAACCCTGGGAAACAAAAGCCAAGTGACTCAGAGATCGACACCACCTGCCTGGGTTCCCAGGAAGGCTGTTTAGATGGCATCTGTAGCCTCTCTTGTGTATTGGATGTTCTGCAAGTATCCCACTGGGACGATCTTTTCTATTTCCAGCAGAAAATAGGCTAGAGGAAAGACATAAACATGTCAGTGCTATGTAAGTAAAAACATTAAAACAAAAAAAACTAGCAAAAAGAACATAAGAGCAGATACGTCTACCACAAATCAAGCCTTCCATGACCCGAAGATGAAAGATTGGGTGCCCCAAAGTATCTAACTGAATAGAGTGTAACAAGCTCAATGTTATCAGCATATATCAAGACTGTGCTAAATATGTAAAAGACAGGGAATAAAACTTCCTTTAATGTGTTCAAAGCTGCAAGTGTTTTTACCCTAAAATTTTTAGGTGCCTTTATTTGCCCTCTGTCCTTTGTTCTAGTCTGCTTTCACATTTTGTAGGATGTGCCCTCTCTCCCATGTCATTAGTTCTCATGGAGAATGTATGTGTAGAGAGATGGATGTTGTGAGGTTCTCATTTGCCCTCGATAGGAACAAGTTCACTCCTGATTTAGTGTCTATACCGCTGACTTTCACCAACTCTGCTTGTTGGAAATGGGGTACAATAGCTACCCACTCAGTCCCACAGAAACAATGAGCCTCCCAACCTGCACTGACAGGCCATGAATGAACCACCAGTTTAGCAAAGCCAGAACATGGTACCCACTGACTCTGCTCCAGTGTCATTTTCCCCAAACAATTTTATGAAGAAAAGAAGAAAATGTAGTATAAAGATGAGGAATAACTGAGTCTCTGCCACACAAATAAGCAGGTTGCTTGGGCCAGTAGAGATGCCTCTATGGTAGAATCTGGACCAAAATTCCCCTTAACAGTGATCTTATTTTTAATTACTTATCTTTGATTTCTTTATCATAGTGTGGGTAAATGACATGGTTGCAATAGAACAATATTTAGGGTTTTTCTGATCAGTCTCTGCACCCCACCCTTCCTCACTGTCCCTAGTCACCTCTGTCTGATCTGCAGAACCCACAACCCTTGGCATCTGTTTCCTCAATGTATTTGATAGATTGCGGTCTAAACTGGAGGGTTTTTTGTTTGGGTTTGTTTTGGTTTGTTTGGTTTTTGGGCCACATCTGGTGATGCTCAGGGGTTACTCCTGGCTCTGCACTCACAAATTGCTACTGGCTTGGGGTCCATATGGGACGCCAAGGGATTAAACCGTGGTTGTCTTAGGTCAGCCATGTGCAAGGCAAATGCCCTACCGCTGCGCCACTGCTTCTGTCCCATAAGCTTGAGGTTTTAACCCACCTTGAGTTCCTGTTCTGACATGTATGCCTGGATCTAGGTTTTATGGGTTTTCCTGAAGCCATCCAGGTTTCCCAGATCCATGTGCTGAAAAGACGCTGTTCTGTTGCTCTGCAGCCTGGGCACTTAGAGTGTCATGGTGGTGAGTGACTCAGTGAGATGCCTCCAGGAGGATAATGGAGTCAACGCTCAGAGTGACCTCTACAGTGCTTGGGGTCATCTCTACAAGGACCAGCTTAGCAATACTCAACATGCTCAACTTCTAGCTGGTTCCTTCCCAGGAGCAGATCTGTAGGTTTTCAGGTTCTCTGGGGCCTCAGGAGAGGCTGTGCTCTCACTTCTCACCCCTTGGCACTGCTTCGCAAGATTGCATCATTTGGCTTCTCCCTGGTGGAAATTGTTACCTGCCATGTCATCAGCCTGATGCTCTAGAAACTTCCAGAAGGCCCTGATGTTGTGGCTGAAGGGCCCCTTCCCTGTCTGGGCATTGTACTATGTCCAGTTTAATCTAGAAAAATCAACCCCTGTGTGTCACTCCTGTTGAGGAAAGTGTCAGGCATCCTGTCCTGGGAATACCGCTTCCTCCAGGAAACCTCCCATGCATTGTTCCCAGAGTAGATCTTCTGCTTGAACCTGCATCCCAGACCTAGAATTCAGGTACCTGTAACTGTTGATAATTAGATATCAGCAGGTTCAAAGCTGGTTCTCCGGAGAACCCCAAGTGAGTGGTCTGAGAGCCAGAGCTGAGAACTGAGTGTGGCGGAGACCTGGCCACACTCATTGGGAATGGAAGGAAATAACTACGGGGCCATTCCCACAGTTTTTCTCTCTGACCAGAAACAGGTAAACTTTGAAAGTGTCTGCTTCTTGCTGATGGGGGGACCAGAAAAGAGCTGGCCTTGTGTTGTTCCTGAAAGAAAAGACTAATTGTTACTCACAGTGGAATCGGGGCCCTGGCACAGCTCACCTAGGAGAGCAGCCTGGGAATTCATGCCAGGGACATCTGCCTTGTGGGCATCATCCTGGCAGGGCTTAGAATCTCTCCTGAGCTAAACCAAGGAAACCCATAGGTCAGGAGGGGTAGCTGAGAGAGGAGAGAATGTGCCATAGGCACTGGGAGATGTGGAGCATATCTTCTGCACTCCTTTCCTAGCGGATATTTTCAAACTATGTCCAATGGAGCAGATGTGCCATACACATGTTGGATGCTGTGCTGCTCAATTGGCAGGATACAGGGCCAGCTCAGTGTTGGATGAGTAAGTGTTTACTGTTTTGGCCACTGACTCCCTTATTCAGTGAAAAAAGGCAGCTCTGATGCTTTCCTGATTTGCAAGTGATGTCTCTGACCTTTCTGAGTTCATTTGTATCATCTCTCGAAATCAGCATTCCATCTGATTATCTTGGGAGCAAATTATCTCCTTGTGTTAATGGCCATGGATGCTCTAAAGAGTCTAAATAGCACTTTGCCCAATTCCTGTTCAAGTGGAAATCTGTCTTGGTTTCCATATGAGAATCCCAGTCGTGACCTGCCACCCCAGCATGCCTTATGGCAGTGTTTGCTCTAACACTGTTTGAACAGTCTTGCGAGACTGTCTTGGCTCTGTGTGAATTGAAGATTAAGACCAAACTTGCCTCACAGTGCTGTAGAAAGAGGCTCTGCATTTCTCTCTAATGTCCTATGCCAGAACCACATAAAAGTGCTCAACATATTAGTCTCAAACATATCTCAATCACCTCTCAGCCTGTGGGTTTTTTGTCACACATGGATGTGTGGCTCCTATTTGCTGGAAGGTCCTATTTGTTGCGCTGCCATATTGGGATTTCTCCAATTTCTCACATCATTCCTCCCGTTGTGTTTTATTTTCCTTCAGTGTCTCCCAGGCAGAACTGAGAAGGTGTTCTTAAGTTTACATATCTTTGGCCAGAGATAAAAACTGCAGGGATGCACCTGTGATTATTTCCTTCCATTCGCATTGGGTGTGGCCAGGTCTCCACCATACTCAGATCTCAGCTGTGGCTCTCAGACTACTCGGGGTTCTCTGGACAACCAGCCCTGAGCCTACATATCTCTAATTACCAACAGTCACAGGTACCTGCATTCTAGGTCTGGGATGCAGGTTCAAGCAAAAGATCTAGTCTAGGTGGTGTTCCTAACGATTCTCCACAAAGTGGACCACACATTGTAGCCCTGTGGCCTGATGCTATGGTGCTGCACACTCTCCAGTGCAGGTCCTCCAGAGCTCCTCTGGATGACAAGAACAGTGGGATCCCAGCTATGCCCAGCACTCCTGGGGCCCTGGGGATGCAAGGGATTGAAGTAGTTCCTGCCTCCAGCAATCTATTCATTCTGACCCTGAACTGTCTCCTGGCCAGCTTCTCATTCTTACCGGCAAAGCAGTCATGATTTCAATGTCTGAGAGCTCATTCTTTGGAGAGAATATGACAAAGCTGCTCCAGGCATCTGGGTCTTTAAAAGCCATAGATGTAATAGTTATACATGAAAATGGAGGGAACAGGTTTATCAGAGTTCCTCACTTTCTTTAAGCTGCTGCCATTACTGCTGTCAAGAGCCCTCCATCACACCTGAGGTGTTAGAGATCCTCACATGGTCTAATGCCTTCCACTGAACAACAGTCCCAGACCCTGAAGTAAATTGTAAAGCTTCATATACATACAACATGTATGTGCACATATATATATACACTATATATATATCTAAGTGTGTGACCCCTAAACAATTTTAATCAACTTGCAAAACATCAAAATTCTGAAAACCAGCCTTGCTTGCACTCAGCAAAGACTTGGAATATCTTCAGACTCTTCAGACTCCTTCTTTTATGTCTGCAATTCATGCTGCTCTTAGGATGTGGGAATTGTTTCCTGGTATTGAGGTATCTGTACCTGAGTCAGGAGTAAAGTGTGAATTTGGTGCATGGCTGGGGTTCATGCCCTTAGATAGGGGTGAGTATGCATCACCCCGTGTATAGGAGTTAGGTATGCTTGTGTGACTCTGAGTCACTCTTTCACACATTGCATGCTGGTGGCCAGGGTCCCAGTGCTCTGGGCCAGCAGTTCCTCCCCTTTTCTCCCTGTCCCATTAGCTTTCTGCACACACCTTTCTTTATTGTTCTTATTTTTATTTAGGGGCTTCCCCAGCAGGGATCAAGACCACTCCTGGCCGCATTGACCCAGGTCGTGCCTGCTAAGAACTCGGTGCTCCATGCAGGACTCTGACCTGGCAGTTCTGGGACTCTCCGGGTGTATACCTATCAGTGGTCAGAAATCACATGGATCCTGGGTCAGTCCAATGGCTCTTCAGCCCTCTCAATATATGCCCATTCCTCCTCCTTGAACTTCAATATCAGGAGCCCTTTAATTGAGCCCATTGTGGCCAATCTGCCCTGCAAACATGTGCTGTTGCTTACTGAAACCCTCTTTGGTCTGAGCTTGGCTCTCTGGCTGCATTTCTTCAAGGCCAGAAGTCCCTAGATTCCAGGACAGTCTCCCCTGCAACCTCTGTCTCTTTTGGAGTCACCCTCCATTCATTCCACTGCCTACTTTTCTATGAATTATTCTCAAGCAGCCTAGACATGCAGTCATTTCTTTGCTGTCCTGGGAGGAAACTGGGAGGTCTCTAGTGTGTCCAGAGTCCCTGGACAGTCTACACTGTTTCCCTCTAGTCACCCTCAGTTGATATTGCCTCTCCCTTCGTTCACACTTAGACCACATTGTGTCTCCATCCATTTATCCCTAGACCACAGTACATCCCCTTTCATTCACTCCTAGGTACCATTTATCCCAGGAATACTTTCAGAGCTATCTGGATCTGTGCAGAACATTCAAACCATCACATTTCACTGAGCACCACCTGCTCTCACTTTGCCTCACCTCCTTGTTAATGCTGCTCCTATTGTTTTCAGATGGACTTGGGTTCGAGCACTGGAGCTGGCCTGAACCTTGCCCCAGTATCTGGGCATGATGTTGGATTTTCTAGCTGAGACCAATTTCCATGTGCTTTGCTGTTTTAAAGAGATTGACCTGGAAATTGTTGTTCAATCCTGGAGATATTAAATCTCCAAGGCAGGGGCCAGAGTGGTTGCGCAGTGGTAGGGTGGTTGCCTTGCACGTGATTGACCTGGGACAGACTTCGGTTCCATCCCCGACATCCCATATGGTCCCCCAAGCCAGGCGCTATTTCTGAGTGCATAGCCAAGAGTAACCCCTGAGTGTCAACGGGTATGGCCCAAAAGACCTAATGATTAGATAGATAAATAAATAAATAAATAAATAAATAAATAAATAAATCTCCAAGTCAGGGCCTACAAACAGCTGCTCCCCCGCAGGGGTCTCAAACTCAATTTACCTGGGGGCCACAGGAGGCAAAGTCGGGATGATCCTTGAGTGCAAAGTCAGTAGTAAGCCTTGAACATTGGGGGGTGTGACTCAAACAACTAAAACAAAACAAAAGATAAAAAGATTCCTCTAGGGCAGGGCCACAAAATGTTGTACGGAGGGCCGCGGGTTTGAGACCCCTACCTTATAGGGAGGCTATTTCCTGAAGTTTATGGGATGGATTCAAAACAGTTTTCTTGGATGGTGGGAATGACACTATGTTGTCTACTTTGAGGCTAAGAATCATTCTCCATGCATTTTCCATACTCTACTGGTCTCTAAGCCTCATGGACTCTGGAAAGTGTCTCAGAGATACAGGATTGTTATTTCCAATGTCTTTGCTCAGTATTCATCTTCAACATGTAAAGATCTGCTCTGACTTGGAAGATGGATGTGGAAAGGTCTGAGAGGGCTATGAAGATGAAGTTTGAGTCCATGTGACTGGGCTCATTGGGACAGGACCACACAATCTGTAGAACATGGTGGTGGCAGATGTCTGCTTCTCTGAGCCCAAGCCCTCAAAGATGTGGACATCCTGGGCGGGTCCTTCATTAGCATTGCCACCACCTTGGCCAGTTCACCAGAGGGCGGGGTGTTTCTCTGTTGGGTCGCCTGAGCAATCTAGAGGTAAACTGACCTACAAATTGTGGAAATTGCTCTTGATCTACTTAGCGATTCATTTTAGGCAATTTTCTGCACTGAAAGTATAGGGGCCAGAAAGACAGAAAGATTTTATCTGGGTTAGACATAAGAATTGAATATAGCTCATCCAGGTTTCATCCACAGAACCATAGAACATCTTCTGAGCCCATCCCAAGTTCTCTCCAATCACAGAACCAGATGTCAGCCCTGAGCTCCACTGGGTGTGACCCAAAAAACCAAACGAAAAAGGTTTCCATACCATTGTCGTTTCTGCTACTCTGTTTTCATATTGCTTTGGGTTTTTTATATCTTGAGATACCCCATAATTATCTTATAATATTTATACCCTCTAAATATTATTAATATTTAATGATGATCTACCTTATCAGACATTTTCTTTTCTCACATCTTAAACTTTCCAGCATGTGTTTCAAACCAAAGATTATTGCCATTAAACAATGCCACCAATTTGAAGAATAGATCAGAGATCATAACATTTTCTCTAGAAAATTATGATTTCTGCTAATAATTTTCTAAGTAAAAATTATTTCCATTAGGATTATCCATAAGGTGATAGTGAAACCAGCTAATTTGGGATGGTGATTTATTTTTAAAATTAGCATATTTAAGGTTGAAAGCAGTGAATAAAGGAGTAAGATTAAATTTCATTCTGAAATTTGCTCAGCAGAAGTCTAGCCTTTTCATTTTTGTGTGTTTGGAATATATTGGCAAAGGTGCATTGTCAAATTATTGTATCAGCTATCAAAATTAACATCTCAGTGAGATACTTTTTCTTCAGGATTCTTACCAATGGATACTTTTCAAACAGGTGTCTTATAAACCAAAAGTAGACTTTTTTCTTTAGTTTCCCAATTGCATTATTTTCATATTAATATCTATGATAATAATCTTCATAACATTTCTACATTTTGGAAATAGATATAAATCAAAAAAGAGATTCAACATGAGAAATTATGTTGCTTACTCTTACAAAACAACTTGGACTTTTGTACTTTCTGATGCAGAAATCAATGTTTTACAGTAATTTTACAAATATGATTCATTTATATCCTGTGTGATCATCAAAAATATGGAACTGCTATTATAAATCAACAGATATACACTCAGGCTTTGCTCTACAAGGCTTGAGATTTCAATGACTATAGAATCTGTACATTAACTGTGGTTTGAATTTTCTCTTCTGGTATCAAGGCAGAGGAAATGGAAACAGTCATTTTGCGTAATGCCCTTGTTCTTGATGGCTGAACACTAGGAGGGAACTCAAAATTATTATTTTTTTTTGAAGTTATTATTTCTTTCTTTGTGTGATAAACAAATATATTAGATGCTCAGAAAGAATAAGGAAAAAGAATTAAGGTAATGCCAAAAGACCAAACTTCTAGATGTGCAGTTTCTTGGTGTCCCTTTTAGAATCATCTTTCGTGATGAGAAGTAAATTTGGCAGTCTACATGGGTGCCTTAGGAATATGTGGAATCATGATGTGTGTATACTGTGCTCCCGCATGGTTTGCACCAACCTCTGGCTTGGAACCAAGTGTCTGATAAGTGATTAGTATGGATCACTCTTATCACAAGGCAGAAGGCTGTCAACAAGGAGTGTGGCTTGAAGGCAAAGAGAAGCAAAGAGGGTGAAAACTATACCACCCTCCTACTTGCACTCTGGGGCTGTGTGACCTTGATGTCACCTCTGGGGATGAATTCCCTGGATAAGGAAAAGGGAGGATGTTTCTTATAGTGTGTGCCCAACTGTCTGTTGAAAGCCTTCCTCTGAATTATTTCCAGATGTGCAGTCTTATAGTTCCAAGAAATTTGCAAGTTCTGTATGTGCTATGTTTAATAACTAATCACAGCTAAAAAATAAGTGGAGTTAAAAGTAAATACTTTTTGTAGCAATGTTTTAATTATCTCTTCCAACTTACGATAAAAACTTCTGATCTGTTCTAAGTTTCTGCCTTTACCAGATTGAGGCTGGGTCAGAGCAGGAAAAGGCAGGAAAAAGGAACCAGACTGGACTAAAGAGCATCATTGGGCAGTCCAGTGAGTTACTGAGGCACAGTAACTCACAGAATAGGAAACCAGGCACTGAGCTGGCAAAACCTCCTTCTGCAGATGAGGACCTAGATTCTCCATATACTGGCATGTCCCAGGAATGCAGGGTTGTCATTACTGGTCTGATTGTCTTGGCTCTGAGGCTCAGAGTTGTCTTGGCTCTGAGCTCCAGCAGTGACCCCTACAAACTCTCCGCATTGTTGAAGCTTTTGAACATGATATGTGTTCACAGACCCTTGTTTCAGCTGCAGAGGGTCTCTAAATGAGCTGTGGTCTTGTAGGAGGGATTTCTGGGTTCTTTTCTCTTTTGAGAGAAGAGACCATTCATGTGACCTGGGGGTTACCCCTTGCATTGGAGCCGCAACCCTCCTTTACCCACTGACACCTTAGGTACCACAGTCTTCAGCCTTCCTTTTGCAAACAAAGCCAAGAAAGGAAGCTTTAGTCCCTGGGAAGAAATGGTAGAGTGAGCAGCATTAGCACCAAACTCCCAGAGCACTTAGCACCCATCCTTCTAGGCAGAACAAGAGTAAGGCAAAGTAAACTTGGGAATTGAAGTCAACTCACTGTTCTGACACTATTTATCCTCCATTTGTCACATGCAATTTTCTCAGGATTCCTCGAGCCACTTCTCCCAAATATTTGGTTTCAAATTAATTGGCAGCCAATGGCACAGGGAGAGTCCCTTAAATCTGCTGAAGCTAGCACAGTGGCTGCTTCCAGGCGTCTGTCATACTATTTTCAGATTGCCCAGGGCAAAACTCTGAGCTGGAGCAGGTATGCAGGCAGGCCCCGTGTCAGTGCTTCCTCAACTCCTAATTAGCCAGCAGCAAGCAAAGATACCTACTGACCAGCTGCTGTGCACCATTTGGCAGGGCATTCACCTCAGCCACTCCATATTTATCTCTGTACAATTGTGTTGTGCAATAAAGGGCATGACATCAGTGTTTGCAGGTGGTTTAAAATAGCAGCACGGAGAGCAAGCAGAGGTCACTCAGTTACCTGGCAGCATGTCCAGTCACAGCTCGGGCACAGACACTGCAGTCTCACTTCCCTATGAAATATCAGCCATACACCCCCACTAGCTATTCAATGTTCATTCACGGTCCTTGTGCATGCCAATGCCGGTGTGTGTGTGTGTGTGTGTGTGTGTGTGTGTGTGTGTGTGTGTGTGTGTGTGTGTGTGTGTGAGTGTGTGTGTGTGTATGTGTATGTGTTTTGGAGGCCTTAGCTTATGGTGTTTAGGGCTTACTCTTGGCTCTGCACTCATTAATCACTCCTGATAGACTCAGGGAATCATATGGGATTCCTGGGATTGAACTCGGGTCAGATACATTCAAGGAAAGTGCCTTACCCACTCTACTATTGCTCTAGCCCCAGTGTCCTATTTCATTTTGAGCCTGTTCTAAGCATAGCAATAGGTTTAACTGGGTGGAGAGTTGTTCTGACTAAGATGAGATAGCTGCTTCTCTGGTAAAAAAGCATCAACAGTTATACCTGAGCAGTTTGATGGTAAGAGAAGTCTAGAAGGTTGGGTTGTAAGGTCTGTTTTTTTTGGGGGGTCTCTTTGTTTTGTTTTGTGTTTTGGGCCACACCCAGCAACAATCAGTGGTTATTCCTGGCTATGCGCTCAGAAATCACGCCTGGCTTGGGGGACCATATGGAACGCTGGGGGATGGAACTGTGGTCCGTCTGCTCACTCCTACTACCGTGCCACCAGTAGCCCCCAGAGATCTGTTTTAAGGGCAGAGGAGAGACTCAACCATCCATCAGGCACAGAGGAGAGAGGGAGGGAGGGAGGGAGGGAGACGGGATTTCCAAAATGAGCTCACAAGCACCAGGACCTAGGCTGCAAAGAAAGAATCTAAACCAGAAATTATTTTCAAAAGCAGGTCTTAAGTTTCTGCATTTTCATTTCATTGTTAACAGTATGCCCACCAACAGCTGATGTGGTCCAAATTTTGCTGAATGACAGCTTGAGAGCTCCAGAAGGTTTATTTCAGTAGAAGATTAAGGTACAAATATTTTCAGACTAATTTGGGGATGGCCAGATTAACTCAGTGGGGGCTGCTGGAAGGCTGGGATGTGGCCTGGCACTTTTTATTCTCTTATCAACAAAGTGGCAAAATTGTCTCTTGAGTGAGAAGATTGAGTTAGTGGTGTTGCTTGGTGCTGCAGGCAATTGTATGTGTGTCTTGGCTGGTTGGCAAGGCAGGTTTTGGAGGAACTGTTTCGTGATTCTGTGAAACCAAGATGGAAACATTTGAGGGGGGCTGGGTGCTTCTGAGGGGGGCTGGGTGCTTCAGTGATGCCCTTGAGTTTGAAGAGAGAGTCAGACACTCCATGGGCTCTTCACAGTGTCTTCCCAGGTGGCTTCCTTTCTGCAGGTTGTATGGGGAAAGACACTGCCAAATGGGTCTGCAGCAGAATTGGCCTCAAGGAAGCCTGACCATTGTCTACAATTCCTAAGTGAACACTAAATCAGTAAACCTATTCCTTGTCTTTCCAGCAAACATCCAACTTGCCAGATCCCATTAGTTTGAAAAATATGGAAGGATCTATTTTGAGCTAAAAAGAGCAAATCCCCAGCCCTCTTTCAACTGTGATAAAGAGCAAAGCACCTATCCCACAGGCAGGAGGGAGGACAGAGCACGTGGCTTGTGGCTCTCAAGTCAGAAGCAACCTTTTAACATAAAGTACAGACCCAAAGACTATAAGAGCATTCTGGAAACCCCATCCAATATCGCTGAAGTGCTCTGTTTAGCAGGTCCTCAGAGCTCTTGGGTCCTGGACTGGAAAATTGCATAAGAGTAGATAATGGTGAGGCCAGAGAAATAGCATGGAGGTAGGGCAGTTGCCTTGCATGCAGAAGGATGGTGGTTCGAATCTCGGCATCCCATATGGTCCCCTGAGCCTGCCAGGAGCGATTTCTGAGCCTAGAGCCAGGAGTAACCCCTGAGCGCTGCCAGGTGTGACCCCCCCCCCAAAAAAAAAGAGTAGATGATGGTGAGGCTAGAATATATTACAGCGAGTAAGGCATTACATGAAGCCAATTTGGGTTCAATTCCCTGCATCCCGGGTGGTGCCCATCCCTGCCATGAATAAGCAATTCCTGACTACAGAACCAGTAATAAATAATCCTTGAGCACCGCTCGTATGCACACTTGCCTCCTCGAAAAGCAAAGAATGGATAATAGATTAGTCCTGAACATGACTCTGCAGATAGGACACGAACACAAGCTCATTGTCTGGACAGATCTCACCCTTTTGGTTCCAGGAGGATGAGAGGACATCTATAAAAGGCTTGATAGGAATTTCAGGTCTTGCATAGGACTTTAGAAGGGCAGAGTGTTTGTGAGAGCAAGAGTGACCTCTGCCATGAATAGGAATGGGGCAGGATTAGAATTTGCAGCTCTATGGCTCAGCACTTCACTCCCATGTATTGACTACTGAGAGAATATAACAAACACGTGGAGAAAGGTAAGTGTGGCGCTCAGGCCAGTGTTGCTCCGTGTGGAAGCAAGTGTGGATGAGAGGGAGGATTCAGCTGCTCTGCTCCACAGCTCGTCTGGCATGCTTTGGCTCAGTGCCCATCTTACAGCTGTGAAGATGTATCATTTTGGAGTTCTCTGGCTTTATCATGAATCCAATATCCTTGCTTTGCCTCCCCACTCCACTGCCAACATTGAGATGGTCACCTTTTCATGATAAGACTAGCAGATATGCCTGCTTTTATAATTGTGTATCTTTCTGTGATTCCACGTGACATGAGAGTGATGCCATCCTGGAAGGTTTCTGCAGTGAGGAGTGAAGACATGTGTGCTCAGCCTTGGATCTGGGCAAGGAGAACCTGGGAGAGGACAGGGAGAACCTGTAATAGAAGAATTTGGGAATTGAGCTAAAATGCCTTAATTTGCATCAAATCATCTGTTCTGACAATGTTCTGGAAAATCAGAATTGCATTATGAATTTGTAATTAGCAAGAATAATTAGAGACCATTTAATAAGACCTGCTCTCCCCTTCCTCTGCTGGCCCCCACTTTATGGTCCGTGCCACTGACATCCTCAAGTTTCTCATTGTTCATCAACCTCAATTTCTTTTATGTCAACAGATAAAGCCATCTAATTTTGTTTTTCTTCTTCTGACTTGTTTTGCTTTGCAGTTCCCTGGAGTTTGTTCCATTTTGCTGCAAGTGGCAAGCTTTTATCTTGTTAAAATAGCTGGACAGTATTATATTGTATAAACATACCACATCTTCTGAATGAAATCATCTATTGACTGCATGTGACTTTCTCCTTATCTTCCCTATTGCAGATAACACTGCAGTGTGCTGCTCCTGATTCTTGATTTCACACTTTTTATACAGAACCCTAGAGAAGGCACTGCTAAACTATGTGGTATTTCTCTTTTTAATGTTTTGAAGAACCTGTGTACTGTCTTTAGATGGTCACACCAATTCTCACTAGCCACATCCAAGCATTGTTTTCCTCATATTCTCCTCAATGCTTGTTAGTACTCATTTTACTGTACACTGTTCTGACAGAAGGTATATGTCAGCTCATGATTGTTTCCTTTGCATTTTCTTAAAAGCTACCTTTTATACAGTGATACAGTTGCACATAGATTGTTTTCTAAAGTCATTGTTTATTTTTTGCATATAAGAATGCATATACATACAAGAATGCAACAGCATTTTTAATATAAATTTTATTTAATTTTTAATTGTTCTTTTATTGAAACCATTATGATTTTAAAAATCCTTCATAGTTGGTTTTCAGATATACAATAAATCAGTGTCAATCCCACCATCACTGTCCACCTTCCTCCACCAATGTTCCCCAATTACATTCCCATATCACACTTCCTGCCCCCTCCAGCCTGCCAGTATAACAGGCCAATTTTAACTTTAGATTATTAGAGTTTGGGTCTATTAAATTCATTGTTATTGCCTTTGGCTTGGCTATTAATTTCTGTCTTTTTTTTTAATTTTTATTTTAACCAAAGTGGATTACAAATCTTTCACAGTGATATTTTAGGGACATAGTGACATTGAATCAGGGGTATTCCCATCACCAATGTTGTCCACCCTCCACCCCTGTTCCCAGCATGCATCCCAAATCCCCTCTTTTAACCACCCAGGCTGCTAGTATAAGTGGTCCCCTCTGTGTCTAGCCTGTTGTAGTTGGGTATCGATTCAGTTGTTGTTGGCTTTGGATGTGGTGCTTAAGTATGATCATTTTTTTATTTCTACTTAATGTTCATGCAACTGTTTGGTCTTGGTATTCTCCATTATTGTGCCCTCAAATTGTGAGGTAGAACAAGATTATGTTATGTTATGTTATGTTATGTTATGTTATGTTATGTTATGTGATGTGATGTGATGTGGTTATGTGTGTTATGTTATGTGGTTCTGTTTGAAGAAATGAAAAAAAAATAAAATGGAGCAAAAATCAAACAAACAAAAAAATGGGAGGAGTCCTAGAGGCTATAAATATCAATTTAAGAGAAGAAAGGGAAAAAGAAAGAAAAACGTAACAACAATACAAAAAAAATCAAACAAAAAACTTGAATTGCTTCCACTGGAGTCTCTAGCTTCCAATAATATTCTTCACCTGTAACTGTGTATAAGAGCCCTAAGACATTATTATAGGCCTTTGTAGTAAAAGGCTGATTACATACCTGTTTGCTCTAAGCCATTGTTTCCATTGTTGCTGGTTTCTTTATGGTATAATGGATAGTCCATGCTTTGTGTTGTTCCTCTTCCACTTGTTTTGAACACTACTCCCCAGTAAATGTTGACAACTATAGTCCTTGGAGTTTCTACCCTATTACACTGTTCTATTTGTTCATGGAGTATTACATGTATATGTGGTGTATATTCTAAGTACCTCAGAAAAGTGCTATCATTCTGTGTTTATCCTTATATTTTGGCTTACTTTATTTAACATAATATTTTGTAGATCCATCCATGTTGCAGAAAAATTCATGATTGTATCATTTCTAACTGCTATGTAGTATTTCATTGTATATAAGTACCACATCTTCATGATCCACTCATCTGTTGTTGGACATCGAGGTTTGTTCCAAATCTTGGCTACTGTACTGAGTGCTGCGATAAATAGTGGAGTACACACATACTTTGGGATGTATGTCCTTCTGACTTGGGCATAGATATCCAGGAGAGCAATTGCTGGGTCATATGGCAGCTCAATTCTGAGTTTACTGAGCACTCTCCACACTGTTTTTCATAGGGGTTGGACCAGGCAGTATTCCCACCAGCAGTGAATGAGAGTTCCTTTCTTACCACATCCCACCAACAGATATTGTTCCCATTATTTTTTATGTGCGCCGTCGTCACTAGTGTAAGGTGGTACCTCACTGTTGTCTTCATTTGGATTTCCCTAATGATGAGTGAAGTTGAGCATGTTTTAATGTGTCTGTTGGCTGTCTTTCGTTCTTCCTCAGAGAAGTGTCTATTCATTTCTTCTCCCCATTTTTCTATGACTTTATTAGATTTTTTTGGAGCTCACATTTTTTAGTGCTTGGTATATCCTAGATATCGGCCCTTTATCTGATGTGTTGAGTGCAAAAAAAATTTTCCCATTCAACTAACTGTCTTCTAGTATTAAGTAGGGTTTCTTTCACCATGCAGAAACTTTTTAGTGTTTTTTTTTTTTGTTTTTTGTTTTTTGTTTTTGTTTTTTTAGTTTTTGGATCACACCTGGCAGTGCTCAGGGGTTACTCCTGGCTATCTGCTCAGAAATAGCTCCTGCCAGGCACAGGGGACCATATGGGACACCGGGATTCGAACCAACCACCTTTGGTCCTGGATCGGCTGCTTACAAGGCAAACGCTGCTGTGCTATCTCTCCGGGCCTGAAACTTTTTAGTTTAATGTAGTCCCATTTTTTTTTAGGTTTGATGCTAAAGTTCTTGCCATTGTCATTCTATCCTCAAAGACTTTTTTGATATATAGGTCTTTGAGTGTTCTATCTATTTTTTTCCTCAATAAACTTTATAGATTCGAGTCTGATTTTAAGATCTTAATCCATTTGAGTTGAATTTTGTGTAAGGTGTGAGGTATGGATCAATTTTTAATTTCTTATGTTTATCTTATCTCTTATGTTTATCCTGTTGTTCCAACACCTTTTGTTGAAGAGCATGTCTTTGTTCCATTTCAAGTTCTTGGCTCTTTTGTCAAATATTAATTGACTGTATATTTGGGGGTTATCTCTCGATATTCCATTCTAACTCACTGATTTGAGACTCTGTCTTTGTTCCAGTACCATGCTGTTTTGATCACTATGGCTTTATAGTAAAGCTTCAGGTTAGGTAAAGAGATACCACCTAGCTTCTGGTTTTTCAGTGTCTACTTGTTTAACCTGGATCTTTTGTGGTTCCAGATGAATTTTATAATTGATTTTTCTAAGTCCTTGAAAAATGTCTGAACTTGTATAGGCATTGCATTGATTCTATATAGAAGTTTAGGTAAGACAGTTATTTTGCCTATGTTGATTCTACTTACCCATGAGCATGGATGTTTTTCCAATTCCGTAGGTCCTCTTCAATTTCTTTGTGAAGTGTTTTGAAGTTTTCATAGTATTGGTCCTTCACTTCTCTGGTCAGGCTGACTCCTAGGTACCTGATGTTTTTGGATACTATTTTAAATGGAATTGACTCCTTGATCTCTTTCTCCTATACTTTGCTATTTGTATAGAGGAATGCAACTGCCTTTTGTGTATTGACTTTGTAGCTGGCCCCATTGCTGTATTGGTTAATAGTTTCTGGGAGTTTTACTGTGGACTATTTAGAGTTTTCAATGTATATCATCATATATCTGCAAAAAAAAAGATAGCTTCACTTCTTCTTTCCCTATTTGGACTCCTTTGATTCCAGTCTCTTGTTAGTTTGTTATTGCCAGGACTTCTATAACTATGTTGAACAAGAGCGTAGAGAGTACACAGACTTGCCTAGTTCCTGACCTTAGTTGAAACTTTTTCAGTTTTTCACCATTAGAATAATGTTGGGGCTGGGCAGTGGTGCTAGAGGTAAGGTGCCTGCCTTGCCTGCGCTAGCCTTGGATGGACCGTGGTTCGATCCCCCAATGTCCCATATGGCCCCCCAAGTCAGGAGCCACTTCTGAGCGCATAGCCAGGAGTAACCCCTGAGCATCACCAGGTGTGGCCCAAAAACCAAAAAAAGAAAAAAAGAAAAAAAAAAAGAATAATGTTGGCTGTGGGCTTTTTATAGATAGCTATGACTATCTTGAGGAAGGTTCCTTCTAGTCCTATTTTGTGAGTGTTTTTTTTTTTATCATGAATAGGTGTTAGATTTTGTCAAATGCCTTCTCTGCATTGATTGATATAATCATGTTATTTTTGCCTTTCTTGTTGTAACAGGATTTTTTTTTTTTGGTTTTTGGGTCACACCCAGCAGTGCTCAGGGGTAACTCCTGGCTCTATGCTCAGAAATTGCTCCTGGCAAGCTCAGGAGACCATATGGGATGCCGGGATTTGAACCACCGATCTTCTATGTGCAAGGCAAACACCTCCATGCTATCACTCCAGCCCTGCAACAGCATTTTTATATAGATTTTATAGCCTTCCACTTTGTAGTACCTGTTCTTCTAAAAATACTGTTGTTTCTATAGCCCTTCTCAAGATAGTTACTGTTCTTTTTTCTTTTAAAAGCTTAGGTTCACGAATCCTGAGCCTGATATTGTAATACTAATAAATCTTACTGTAATGCTCCACTTGCCAATAGTTGTGATTTTTATAGCAGACATTGCTGTTTCCCTCTTTTTGAATTATTCATTGTTTGGACTTAAGTATTTTGGTAAATGAATGATGAGGACACAGATATCAATGTCTTAGTTCTCCTGGGGGTATGTAAGATGATGATCTTATGCAATCATAAGCACTGTGACTTCCTAGTATATTTTTATACAAGGTTAATCTCAACAACAAAAATTTTGAAATAGGGTATCTATCATCGGTCATCAAGAAATCCACATGCTTCAATTTATATCATTTACTGAGGTAGCCTTAGTTAGGCAGAGTTCAGATGCCTACATATTAGGGGTGATGTTATCACAAAGTACCATCACCAAAGTGTCCACAACCCCACCAAGGCCTATGAGACTTTCTGTTTCGTCCTCTTAGGTAATCTCAGTTCTATGCTCAGAGTTAGAGTCAATTTTCACTGGACACTGGCTGTTCCTTTGCTGTTTCCTTTTATATCAGCTGTCAGAGAGAGCTCCTAGAGTTGGTCTTTCTCTTTTTAATCCTTGTGCCTTACCAGGGTATCTTCTGTCCCATCTTGTAATAAAAATGCAAGGTTTCATCTTTCCCTCAGGCCAAATAGTTTCTTTTTGATAAAAGTCACAATCTCTTTACACTCATCTTTTTTGAACAAAAGCCTAAATGTGTGTGTGTTTTTTTTAAATATAGAGTTGAATACAGTTGAGTGTAGGGTGAGGTTTGTTTTAATTTTTTTAAAATGAGGGAGAGGGATAAGTTAGTAGAGCTCCTATCAATAAAGAAACTTAACTTGACATATGTGAGATTTCACTTAGGTCAGGGTGTCAGCCAAAAAATCCAAAATATGTGTAGGGAAAGGAGATTATATATATTATATATAAATAAGTGTGTGTGCATATTTAGGTGTAAGACTACACACACACACACACACACGCACGCACGCACGCACGCACGCACGCACACTCAGAAGACACTGCATTTCCTTTTGTAAGTACAAGATAACAGTGGATCAGGAAAATTGCATTAGCCAAATATTTACGAACTTAACTTGATCCTTAGACTTAGGTTGGATTGGAAGCAAGAAACATTTTTGCATCACAAATATTATTTTTGAATGACTAGAAAATAATTTCAGAGCAAGGGAGGGAAAGAACTTCCCACTTCTTAGTAGTCTTAGGGGAGAAACTAGGAACTGTGCATTTGTTGGGCAATAGAAGACTTGGACAAGAGCAGCAAGCCCTCTTGCTTACACATCTGGGAGGGTAGATATGTATTACTCACCAGCTCTTTAATAATGCTCATTTCTGCATCTGTTCCTATTAGAGAACTTGCATAGATTGTTGATAACCACCTTTACCTGCCTTATTGTCTTAACTTAAAAGTTAGGTTTGTTTTTGTTAGAGGAGCAGAGGAAAGCATGAATTCTTGGAGTCAATGTTCCCTGGGTCACCACTTAAATTAGGATGCCTTTTCCTTCTGACCTGGCAGTGCTGACTGCTTTCTACCAGGAACAAGAGAAGAGTTCCTCTATATATAAATGAGGGGAAAGGGGTCTGAGAGACAGCACAGCAGTAGAGTGTTTGCCTTGCATGCAGCTGATCCAGGATGGATGGTGGTTCAAATTCTGGCATCCCATATGGTCCCCTGAGCCTGCCAGGAGTAACCCCTAAATTGTGACCCCAAACCAAAAAAAATGTAAATGAGAGGAGAATTTGAACTTTATTGCAGAGACAGAAAAAGGGAGTCCAGGGCCCAATAAATGCATGCTGTGTCTTTGCCCCTCATGATTAAAAAAATGCATGATAATTACAGTTTAGCAGAAATAATCTTGGGGGGAGGGAGAAATAACCCTGAGATGTTCTGTAGAAATACCTTTGAATGGTATTTTAGAAACTTTGCAGATTCCAGGCTATAGCACATTCTCTCCATTCTGACTTTCACTGATGGTGTAAATAATAAATTGTGGAGAGCAGAGTTGCTGGCTTTTTGCTGCTGAACAGACACTGATGCCAATCTGGATGTGCATGTGAGTGAGGAGCAGAGTTGAAAAGGCAAAATTGAGTCATTACAATCTCTATGAGTTGTGTCAGGCTGCATCTGCATGCAAGCACCCAACTGGATTCTATGGTAGCCAGGATGAACATCTGCTGTTTCAAGAACAAGTGCCATGTCATCTGGAGAGAACTGTATTAGGAGGTGATCTGGACCTACGAAGAAGGTGACTGGCAACTGTTCCAATGAGGGGAGGGACCAGAAGGGACAGTCATGGCAAGGTGATGAGAACTAGTGCACAGCCCTCAGATCCTATGCAGGTTGGTGCATGCCAGGGAGATCAGTCTTAAGTTATAGCTATTGGTTGGATCTTCTAGAAGATTCTGGAAGGAAGTGAAGTGTGTGGGTGGTAAACCAGGAGCAAGACTAGAGGCAGAGTTCTGGATTGTGTCTGCTACACCCACGCTTATTTCTGAGAGGCATCTTGTCTGAGTATGGGGTCACAGCCTGGAAGTAGAGGGGCCGTGTTGCCCCTATGGTGAGGGCCAGGATGCTATAGGAGCTAAAATGGTTCCCTGCACCCAAATATCCTCCTTTGCAGCATAAGCCAAAGGAGCTTGAGGGATATATAAACAGTGATCCTGTCACTGAATCAAGAACTTGAGAACCAGAACATGTCTTTGGATAGTTCACTGCAAATGTAGCCTAGAATAAGCACCAGACCCCTCTCTGGAATATGCTTCAGCCCCTGGGAAATGTTCAAAAGCCTTTAGCAACTCTGGTTTCGCTAATAAGCCTAAAGATATTAAAGGGTTTCTCCTGGGGGATCATCAGATATCAAATGCGATGTATACCAGTGCAGGGGAGGGATGGAACAGAGGCAGATGCCAGTAGCAATATCTGTCAGAAGCCTGAGAGCTGCAAAGGAAGACAGAAGGAGATATATGCATGTGAGGCGAAGCTTTTGAATTTTGAAATTAAAATTCTAGTTTCTGCTAATATATAGAACCAGAAGTTCCTATTGGCTGAATTTATTTCCATTTTCTGGTTTCCTATTAAACTAATGTCTCAACAGATTAATTCTAGTTGAGCCTAGCTTTGTAAAAAAAAAAATGTCATTTTAGGCTGGGGCATAATCTGTGCTAGTGTGCTTGTCCAAAACCATCTACCCTGGCTTTAATTCCCAACACCAAAACAAGTAAAAACTGTAATAATAATGTGGCCTTATCCATTTAGTCCATTGCCAGTTGAGAGAGATAATTGTCATGGGATTTAGTGTCATCTTTGTGTAAGTTTATTGTGTCTGTTGGTCTGTCTTGTCTTAGAATAGACCTTTCAGTTTTTCTTTTAAGGCTGGTTTTGAGTCTGTAAAGTTTCTGACTGTTATTTATCTGTGAAGCTATGTACACTTTCTTCAAACCTGAAAGTGAGTCTAGTTGAATGCAGTATTCTAGGTGAAGAATTCATTTCTTTCAGTTTTGTCACTATTTCCCACCATTGACTTCTGGTCTTGCGGGTTTCTTGTGACAGGTCTGCTGTAAATTTTAAGGATGCTCCTTTGAATGTAATTTCTCTTTTTGATCTTGCTTCTTTCTGTATTCTATCCCTATTTATGGGATTCATCATTGTGACTAGGATGTGTTTTGGGGTGCTTTTCTTTGGGTCTCCTCTAGCTGACACTCTTTGGGCATGCAGAATTTGTTTGCTTGCAGTTTTTAGCACTGCAAATTTATCTGCAAAGATGTCCTTGATTGTTGATTATTCCTGCAGATTTTCTTCCTGTGTCTCTGGGACTCCAATAATTTTTATGTTGTTTCTGTTGAGTTTATAAGACATATTTTCATCTGTTCACATTCTTTGAGGATTTTTTTCATTGTCTAATCATTTGCTTTAAGACTCTTTTTCTAATTTCTTCTATTATATTGAGTTGTTATGCATCTCATCTTCCAGCTCAATGATTCTGTCCTCAGCTGCTGTTAGTCTGTTGGAGAGGCTTTTTACTGATGTTTTCATTTTGTCAACTGAGTTTTTTCAAACCTGTTATTTCAGTTTGGAGTTTTCTGATTTCTATCTTCATATCCTCTTGTTCTTATTTGTGTTTCTTCAACTCGACCTATGCTTTCTTTGAGTTCTATGAACATCCTTCATATTTCTTCTTTAAACTCCTTATCTGAGAGGCTAACTAGGTGATTGTCTCTTCTTGGGTCATCAGAACTGCCCTCTTCATTCGCTATGCATGAACTTGGCCCGCTTTGTTTCCTCATTGTCTCCCTTGCAGTGTGCTGTTTTTCTACGTGTAATTTTGGAGTTCACTAGCTGGAAGATGGGTGTGGTCACAAAGCAAAGTGGAGCAGCTATGCTCCTCTGGTACCACCCTTATGGGCTGAGACAGCCTACCTGGTGGGGGAGCCTTGATGGGATTAAGCTCGATGGGGTCTTCCTCAGCATCCTCACACAGCGAATTGGGAAACTAAGAATGGAGGAATGCAGAGGCTCTTTAAAAGCACCCGGCAGGAGTCTGGTACCACCCTTGTGGACTGGGAAAGCCTTCCTGGTATAGCCTGATTCAAACCAATATCTAAGGTAGTTAAATTATGTGTATTAATATTTGAAGAAATTTAAAAAATATTATTTCTATAAGGAATTAAACCTGTGTATCTTTATTAACCACCAAACTTGAATTCCTATCCAGTACATGGTCCTGAACTGCTGGTGTATGGGTGATGCTACATTTTCTTTCTTTTTTTTTTCATATTTTGACAGTTTTATAATTAATATCTTTATTTACACACCATGATTACAAACGTGTGTTGTTGAATTTCAGTTATATAAAAAGACACCCCTTCACTTGTGCAATATTCCAACCACCAATGCCCCTCATTTCCCTCCTCCACCATCCCCTACCTGTATTCAAGATGGGCATTCTTTTTCTCTCACTCACTACCATTGTCATGATAGTTGTCAGTGTAGTTATTTCTCTAACTAAATTCACCATTCTTTGTGGTAAGCTTCATATTTTGGGTCGGTCCTCCTTCCAGCTTCATCTCTATTGTCTCTGTGTATCATTACAATAATCTCTTATTTTTCTTTTTATTTTTTTTTATTTTTTTTTATTTTTTTGTGGTTTTTGGGTCACACCCGGCAGTGCTCAGGGGTTACTCCTGGCTCCATGCTCAGAAATTGCTCCTGGCAGGCACAGGGGACCATATGGGATGCTGGGATTTGAACCGATGACCTCTTGCATGAAAGGCAAACGCTTTACCTCCATGCTATCTCTCCAGCCCCAACAATAATCTCTTATTTTTCTTAAATCCCATAAATGAGTGAAACTATTCTGCATCTTTCTCCTTCTGATTTATTTCATTCAGCATAATAGTTTCCATGTTCATCCATGTATAGGAAAATTTCATGACTTCATGTCTCCTGATGGCTGCATAGTATTTCATTGTGTATATATACCACAGTTTCTTTAGCCACTCATCTGTCGTCAGGCGTCTGGTTGTTTCCAGATTCTGGCTATTGTAAATAGCACTGCAATGAATATAGGTATGCAGAAGGAATTTTTGTATTGTGTTTTTGTGTTCCTGGGGTATATTCCTAGGAGTGGTATTTCTGGATCATATGGGAGCTCAATTTCCAGTTTTTTGAAGATTTTCCATATTGTTTTCCATAAAGGCTGGACTAGACTGTATTCCCACCAGCAGTGAATGAGAGTTCCTTTCTCCCCACATCCTTGCCAGCACTGATTTTCTTGTTTTGCTTTGTTTTGTTTTGTTTTGCTTTGATGTGTGCCATTCTCTGTTGTGTGTTGGTACCTCATTGTTGTTTTGATTTGCATCTCCCTGGTGATTAGTGATGTGAAGCATTTTTTTCATGTGTCTTTTGGCCATTTGTATTTCTTCTTTAAGGAATTGTCTATTTGTTTCTTATCACCATTTTTTGATATGGTTAGATATTTTTGTTGTTCATTTTGTCAGTGCCTTGTGTACCTTAGATATTAGCCCCTTATCTGATGGATATTGGGTTAATAGTTTCTCCCATTCTGTGGCTGGCCTTTGTACCCTCGACACTATTTCCTTTGAGGTGCAGAAGCTTCTCAGCTTAATATAGTCCCATTTGTTTATCTCTGTTTCTACTTGTTTGGACAGTGCTGTTTCCTTCTTGAAGATGCCTTTTCATCTCATCCATATCACCAGTCTGTGGTACTCTAGTCTTTTGTGATCAAACAGAATCTGTGGAACCAGAGCTATATAGTATACACTGGGGGGTGAGGGGGTCTGTGTTTGCCTTGCACGCAGTAGACCCAGGTTTGTTCCCAAGATTTCCACGTGGTTCCCTGAGTAGAATCAGGTATCCCCCCCATGCCAAAAAATGCCCTTTCCCTCAGTGTTTAGGCCTTATACCTGCTATGTGTTTGCATTTCTGAATGTCTGTAGTGGTTGCACATATGTTCCCACGCTATGTGCACTCATGTCTCTTGAGTGGTTGTTGCTTACCTGAGTTGTCTGTCTCCTGACTGCCTCAGAATATATGTTTGCTCAGCCATACACCATTAAATGCCCAAACTGGTTACCTTGTGCATGATAGTATAGCTGTGTATGTTGTTATGGTGTTGGGGCTGAAATTGCCCATGAATAAGTGACAGAATCATGTGGGAGATGGACTTGGGCTCTGAGCTGGTCCTCCTGAGCTTCTGTCTGCCTGCACCCTGAGTCAGGACATTTCTTCTCCATTCTCTTCCTTCTTTCCCAACCCTGTCATCTGGTTTCCAATTTTACTCCCATGGGTGGGCACAGGTGGGCAGAATTAGGAGGTCATGTGGGTAGACATGGACATGTAACTTGGGGTGTATCTCCTGACAGTTCCTCTATTCTGACACTTCCTTCACTTGATGCACCAGGTGGAATGTTTTGCCTTTGTACTCAGCATAGCCCTGGGGAGGTAGTCCTATGTGTGGTTCCCACTGTGACAATTCCCAACGTCACCAACACAGGCCATTCAGGCCACTCGAATCCTGGAAGGACATCACTGCTCTGCTCTGAGCAAACTGCACATGGGCACCGAGGAGCGTGTCTGGTTCTGTGTCTACCACAGAAAATACCAAATGGCAGGGAGAATGCCCTGACTAGGCAGGACTATGGAACTACCACTCTCTGTCATGGCTGTCCCAGTCATGGACACAGTATAGGGTTATGAATGTACTGAAAAGCTTCACTTTGCCACAGAGCACACCCTGGTTGAAGGCACAGGGTGGCTAGTACATGACCTTTCTTCAGTTCAGACACCTGCTAGATGAGGGGAGAGTGTGTTTACCTTTGTCTCCTCTTTCATTTGGGTGCTTAGAAATGCCTATTGCTATGCTTCTGGGCCGCATGCTTCATTACCAGTGATTTATTTGGGAGTTTAGTAGAACCAACTCTCTGCAGCATGTCTGTGGGCTAAGGCAAACAGATGTAGACCAATTTCTGAGAATTTCTCTCTTTTTCTTGAGGGAGGAGAGACTTCAGGATGTCTATGGAATGTCTCAGTGCCCAGAAAGCAAGAGCAGACCAGAATCTGCACAGTGCCTACTGTCCTCCCTGCCAATGCCTGTGATTGTGGTGGTTGGTGAGCAGGGACTGATGCTGACTAACATAGAATGTTTGTCCCTCTAGTTCCCTTCTCAAGCCAAACTCTGCCATCCTGAGAAGGTGTCAGTCTCAGAATTCTCTCTGTTTCTCTTCTAAACACACTGGTTCAGGACATCATCTTATCAACTCTGTTCTTTTGTCAATTAAACCGGTTCATGCAGTCAGCTTAATCAGCCAGACCACTGACCTCCTAGAGGCTGAGTGACCATGCACAGTTAGCACCTAGAGACTGGAACTAGGATTCCAGCCCACATGCTTGTCATTTATTTATTTTGAACCATACCTGAGTGCCACTGGGTGTGGTTCAAAATAAATATGTTTAAAATCTATCACAGATGAAAAAAATACTTTAAAGTAAAAAAATGCACTTTGCTAAATGGAGGAGAGAGATACTGAAGGCTTAACTTTGGGGAGTTGTAAAGGGTGGTTATCCACACCTGACAATGTTCAGAGCTAATTCTGGGGTCAGTGCTCAGGAATCACTCCTTTGGGGCTCAGAGGATCAGTGTGGTATTGGGGATAAAAATTGGTTGTTAGCTTGCAAGGCAAAGAGTACCTACTATACTATTTGTCTGACCCTTGGGGTCATGTTATATTTTCTATACTTAGAAGCTATTACTAAGACAAATTTACTTTGTCCTTAAAGTGAAAACAATATCATACACCTATAAAGGTATTGTGTTTGAACATGTGGGCCACATAAGTTCTTTCAGAATGTTTGACTATTTATGTAATGAACACTCATGCCCCTAGGAAGCAAAGGCATTTATTAATACTTGAAAGAATGGCAAGTACAACAGATAAAGAGGAACTATGAGCAGCATACTTGAGGCTCAACTGAAAACTTATGAACCAGATAATAGATACAAGTTTAAGTTGGACAATAAAAGGGCCAGGTGTGTGTGTGTGTGTGTGTGTGTGTGTGTTTCTGTGTTTCAGTACATGTGTGGACGTGCACTTGTAGGTGTGTTTGCCTTTGGGGATAATTATATATGTGAAACCAGAGCTATTGTCATCCATAAGCAGATGGTAGAAGTGACATAACCACTAAAATTTGTACTGGATGCCTCTTAGAAAATGAACTTTTCGGGAGGGGGGGCACTTTCCTTAGACAAGTGTATTTAAACTGTGTATCTATCTATTTATCTATCTATCTATCTATATCTATATATCTTTAAAATAAGTGAAAATTGAATGGGACTGTGAATGGTGATGAATCTCATGAAGGTTGGAACTATGAGGTGTGAAATGAAGTCTTGGTGTGGGATCGATACCCAGCATTGTGGCCTGTTTCAAATTTCAAAGTCAGGTAAACACTTAGCTTGGTTGAGACTCAGGATGAGGGTCTCAGTATGAGAAGAGCCCAGGATGAGGAGGTGACGTCATCTGATAACATCATCTAAGCAGCTGCTAGATGTGAACAAGACTGGGGAGGACAGACAAAGTGGGGTAGCTCACCTGTGAGCCTGTGAGCCACTCGATACCAACACTCCTACCTCTGATGGTATGGTGTTATAATTGGCCTCACTGGCCCTCAGAAATAATTAGGTGCAGCCCTTCTTCACTTAGGGACAAAGCTGGATAATCAGCATGCCCTGAGCCAGAGCCACTGTTTCGAGAAATTTTGTCCAGGAATCTCTGAAGGAGCCCCAGCAACCATGAGTTAGGGTTACTTGATATATTTTAAAATCATCTTGTTTCACCAGGCACCATACAATTTAAAAAAAATATACAACTTTTTAATGGCCATATCCCAAATTGGTTGCAAACATAGCAGTATAAAATCCACAAAGACATTGTTGTAAAATGCCATGTCCTCAGTACTGACTAACCAGTACTTTAAGTAGTCTGTGCACAGAAAATAAATGGACATTGAAGCTATAGGCTGAGACTTCAGTGAGGTCTGTCAGATAACATGGAGGACTGCGCTGCAGAAGGGCTGAAGTGTCACTGCCAGGACTGCATGGCCTGGTCCTAGGGGTGAGGGCCCAGTGCACCATGTGTGTGCTGCAACCTCAACTCAGACCACAGGCCATCTGGAAGCCTATAGGTGTGGCTGGGCCTGGGCCTGGCCCTCAGGTACTCTGTGACCTGCTTTTAGGATTAGAGCTGATAAGCACCCTCTGTGCTGTGGCTCCATCTGAGATAACAGGCTCAGGGTGCCCAGACCTTTCCTTTTCTCTCTCTGCAGATCCGACACACACTCCCAGCTCCACCACCTACCCCTCAAAGGTTCCTTGTTAATTATGGCAGAACTCCAAGTGGGAAAAGGAACCTGCCACTTTCAGAATAGAACGTGGACTAGGTGGGTTTGGCTGACAAAGGTGGTGGACATTTTCCTCCCCTGAGAAGTTGCATGGCAGCCCTCCAGTCACACCAAGGGGAGGTTATTTGTGCTGCTCCTCAGGAGACATGCAATCTTTGCTTCCCATCCACAGTGCTGTTGAAGGTACTCTTGACCCTGCACACTGTATGTGACTGATGAATCATCAACATTTTGGGCTGATTCAACCCAGGCTTACTGCCAGTTAATTGCTTTCATCGACGGACAGTGTGCGCTTTGGGGCTTCCTGTTTCCTACTGGTGTCCACTCTGATGCATGGCATCTGATGGAGAGTGCTCAGTCTCTACTCAGCCTGTGTACATTCCTTCTTCAATCCTGCCTCCAGTGTCTGCGCCTTTAACGGTGACCAGTACATAAGTGTGGCGGTCCTGGTGGGAGCAGTTCCTTGTGCTGCTGTCCTAAACCCACCTGGGACCAGACTCTGAAGCCTTACCCTTTGCCACATCTGCCTGCTTCTAATGTCGAGGTGAATTTTAGCTATTACACAGACCCTGGGACTAGCTGAGACCCACACCCAGTTCCTGACCTTCTGTCCTACAGTTTATTCTGTCCATACACAGCGAATGCATTCCATCCTGCTGGTTGCAGCTCTAGTGTCTTAGACTCAGAATCCTATTCTGCTAGATATACCCACCCCAAGTGTCTGTGACTACAGCATTTTATTGGAGCATAGGTTTGGACCTGCAGGGTCAGGGCCCCAGAGGGCAGTCTCTGTGGTGTGACTCTCCCTTCTCCCTGGCCCTCAGAGAGAGCACTGGGGAGCACTACACTGAGAACAAATTGCTAGAGCCTGAATCATGGGTTCTTCCTTTCTATCCAAACAGCCAGGGCAGCCCCAAATCCCAAGGGCTTTACAGGTTCCCCCAAAATCTCCAAATGCAATTTTTGGGCCTAGTCCCTACACCATGCCTGGCCACAGACAGACCAGCAGGGGCTCTGCTGCATGAAGTGCACACTTCTTCATGCCTCAGATCATGGCAGAGAGAGATGTATTAGACTACACCACACAGCTGAGTGTGGACAGGTGCTCCAGCTCCACTCCTGGTATTAGACAGGTGACTACAGGCCCTGATTCCTGGCTAGTGCTATGGACTGCCTGCCCAGTGTAGCTGGGAGCTGTCTTGGAGGTGGAGTGGGGAGTGGCAGGGTACCTCTTCCAAGCACACAGAAGCAGCTTCATATGTATCATCTACCGGTAATTGGCTACATGTTTGGAGCTGTTTTAATGACTTCGAGAAACTGCTTAACATTGTAGATCAATCCTCAGGTCCAAGATGGCATTTCCCTGGTGGAATTAATTATTAATACCTTGATCATTTGCTTAAGACATTAATAGTTCCCATCGATCATCCCATCCTGTGGCTCAGCCATGGCTCGACGCCACTTGGAGGGAGACAGTTGGCTATGTCCAAGGGCTCTTTGTCTCCAGTTTAGGGAAGAGAGTGTGCCAGAGCAGAGCAGGGTGTGGTCTCCTAATGAAGCTTCCTCAGACTCTCAGGCTTCCAGGACTAGGAGGTATGCTCAACAGAATTTCTTCCCACAGGAAGGAGCCTGCTGTGTTCTTGCTCTCATCCTTGTAGAATCCCATGTCTTAGCCTGGTTTTCCCTGGAGAAGGAGAGGAGAAACTCAGGCTGGACCCAGGATTGGTGTGTCTGTGCTTTGGTTTGGGGTTATGCCTGGTAATATTGAGGGCTCTGTGGTAGGGTGCTAGGCCTCCAATTCAGGCCTCCTGTCTCACAACTTGCATTCAATCTTCTCCCTTCTCCCCAGCTCCTGCAGCACTAGTGTTGGGTCTTGGTGCATTGCAATGTCATCTTCAGGGAGGCCCACTGCAATTCAGGAGTCTTTATCCCTCTGGCAGCTTGGAGGCTAAGTGGGTACAGGGCAGGGAGGCAAAGTAGCAGTCAAGCTGTCCCCAACTCTCTTGTCCACTCTCAATGTTCATCTGCTCAATGTGCCTGAGGGCCTCCTTCCTTTTCACTGTACATGGCCCTGGTGCTCATGTACCTTTTGTTTTTTCCTTTGTGGGGCCAAATCCAGCAATGTTCAGTGATTATTACTGGCTCTACTCTCAGGGATCACTCATGGTAGTACTTGGGGAACATATGGGCTGCCACAAACCAACCCAGGTCAACCACATGCAAGGCATGTGGTTTACTTGCTGTCCTATCTCACCAGCCTCAAGGACACATTTTCTGAGATGGGACATATGCCCCCCTCAGTGAGCAAACTTCAGGGACGAATCTTTCTTCCTTGGCAAGTCCAGAATGTGTCTGTACAAGTCACTGTGTCACCTCAGACCCAGTGTCTGGTGGACCATCGGGAAGCAGGTTTACCTGGAGATGGATTCCCAGGACAACTGCAGAAGACCCTGAAAGGTTCAGTGTTTTTTAACAGGCAGGGGCTCCAGAGGGCAAAAGGAGGCTGATCCTGATGATCCCACCACCCACACCTCTCCTGCCAGGCATGGAAGCCTGCTCCATTTCACCTGCCCTGAGTACCCACTATTGTGCTGGTTCTGTTCTCATAGAATTGGAGCACAAGGAAAACTCTGCTTCTGTCTCCCAGGTCTGTGTGATTGGGTCCCAACTGTTTGGTGGTAGCCAGAGGCCCCCTTGACTCCTGATGCTGGACCTATGAGGAGAACCCAGGAAAGCCACTCTCCACTCTGAGACAGAACTCTGACTCATGCTCCAGCCTGACCCATTTGATTGTCTTCACAGCACATCTGGTTCTGAGTGATTGACTGGCATATCAGAAGCCCCAGAAGGGCCCATGAAATGAAGCTAGTCTGTGTTGCTGGCTCCACACCTAAAGCTGGATACCTGCTCTGGCTATCTCTGCTCACAATTGGGTCCTCTCTGTGGCCACCTCACAGACCTGTCTCTTCTCTCCCCAGATTTCAGGTGGAACCCGGCCTGACGAGACTCGTGTTTCTCCAAAGTGCAGTGGACAGGAGACGCCTTGACAGGAGCCAAGATGCGCCTGCCATGGGGGCTGCTGGTCCTGCAGCCCTTCATGATGTGCCTCACAGGTAAATTGAGCTTCCAGAGCTTTCACATGTATTCTAGCACAGGCCTTTCCTGGAGACGTTTGAGGCCTTGGTGTGAGGTCATGACCATGGCGTGGGTACGGGCTGAGGCTCCTTTGCAGGTAGCTGTGGAGTCTTTTCTTCATGGCCTTTGTGTGGCTCTGTTGCAAGTTTGTGCCTAGAAGTAAATGCGGAAGTTTTATTTGCCTCCTGGTTCTTAAAATATGGTTTTGCTATTATTTCATTTGAATGTTTTTATTGTTCATCTATGCTGAATTGGATAGATACAAGGGGAAAAAGAAGTAACACTAGTTGAAGAGTTGAGCAGCGGCTCTTTTGTGGGATGCCTGGAGCCTCTGTTAGCTACCAGTAAACTCCCAGGAATCTACAGGTAAAATAGCATATAAGGGGCCAGGGGGATAGCACAGAAAGTAAGGCATTGCTTTGTATAGGCCTATCCAGGTACCATCTCTGGCATCCATATGGTTCTTTGAACCTGCCAGGAATAATCCTTGAGCACTGCCGGGTGTGACCCCCAAACCAAAATAAACAAGTAAGTAAAATTTAAATTCTTAAAAAAAAAAAAAAGCACAGAAATGGGGGCCCTGTGAAGGAAATCAGGTACACTGTAGGTGTACCTATCTGAGACCCTGGATTTAGGTGTAGATACCTGAGACCCACCCATTTCTGGGAGGGGTCTTGGAAACTGAATATTAGGTGTGACCTTACCTGCTGGACCCCGCCCATTCCTGGGAGGGGTCTTGGAATAGGTAGATAAACCCTGAAGCCAGGGAATTAAGGGTCTGCCCTGCTGCGCTCGCTGGCTTTAGGTTCTTTGCCTCTTTTGGTCTTGGACCAGGATGGAGGCCAAAGGAAGATGGCTGAATTATAAGATGCAGGGCTAAGAATGGCTGAATGCTTGAAAGATTATGAGATAGGCCACACACCTGTGGTGGTCAGGGCATGAATAAAGCTGATGGTTCCTAATGCCTGTCTGTGAGTGAGTGATTTCGTCTTTCACCTGGGCCTGGGACCCGCCGGCTGGATGGGAGCCAGGAGCCACGTGGACTGGAATGGCAGAGAGAAATCCATCGCCATCCACTGCCATCCAGCCTCTTTGTTATTCATTTAATTCAACAGTACACCAGGGTCATGGTCCTCCCAAGGCTAAGAAGGCTGGTGTGGAGAGTCACCTTCCTAGATGTCACAGTAGGCAGCCCTGCCTGTCTACTTATAACATCAATATGTCACCCTCTCATATCTCAGGAACTCTAGAACTAAGAATGGTTTTCAGGGCACATTCACAATCAAATCCTGCTTCTAGAAATCCAGGCCTACTTTTCAGGCTTTGTGGCTTTGAGAGAGGTACCTCTGGTTGTGGTGTCCAGGTTAGAATGCTGCCCCACCATTCCTTTGAGACAAACCCACTTGTTCTGCTTGTCGCCCAATGTTCAGCACACCATGATGGAGTTGCATCTTCACCAAATGGGGTGGAAATGCCTTGGCATTGCTGTGATGTGCCCTTCAAGAATTCCTCAAATACAGATGAGGTGGGGAAGGAGGGAGATGGAGGTTTTGGTGGTAGAAATATTGCAAAGGTAAAGGGAGCTGTTCTTTTTATGACTAAGGCCCAACTTCAAACATATTTGTAATCTTTAAGAATAAAGTATTACTTAAAAAAAAAAGGATGTTAGTGGTCACTGCAGTAGTGTGGCATAGCTGGTATCTGGAGAGGAATCTATGGTAGACAGAGCTGCTCGCTCTCAAGGCTGCGACATCTGAGTCTAGTTTCACATGCATGGAGCACTGGTCAGGACATACTTTATTGGGACTACATGGTGCAAATGGTAAAATTCCCCATTCCACCCCCACACCAGCCAGTGCCATGTACCTGAGCTGCTTCATATGCTTTTCTTGCAAGACTGTTTTGTATCAATCTACTCGTATCCTGTGATTATCACTAAAGCTTTAAGAAAGACTAAGATATAGTACAGCAGGTAGGGGCAAATTCCTAGCAGATACCTGCTGTAGACTCTGTACCCAACAACTCATGGTCCCCTGAGCTTTACCAAGCCTCCAGCACCATTGTGGGGCCCAGGAATCCTCAACGCTGCATGGCCCAGTCAACACCACATCTTGTAGCCACTTACATTGAAGAAACTAATGTCCAGTTGGCTGAGAATCATCAGTTTTGTCCCAGGACTTTTGAGACAACTTAGGAACAACAACCCCTACCCCAAATAAAGAAGAAACACAAGGCCCTCAAGTGCTAGAGCCAATGAGATGCAGGTGGAGCAGGTGGACTGAAATCCATAGTCTGGACCACAACACTTCCGTGTTAGTGCTTAAGTTAACACTTCTAGTTAGTGCTGCCCAAGGCAGGTTACCATTGTGATTTGAGTTGTGAGATGTCATGTTCCTGATTCCTTTCTAAGATGGCGCTACCTTTCTAAATTCTTTCTAATTGCTTTCTGATGTCTTTCTAATGTGGAACTACCTTTCTGGCAAGTCATAGAACCAATATTCTACCTGTGAATCTTGAACATTATCCTTCTGTGCTTAGCTGTCAAGAAAACCAGAGGGTTAGACATCCAGAATCCATTCCTGCCCTCTGCTTTTTAAACTCAGAAGCTGAAAACTCACACTGTTGTGAACTTGGATCCACTTAGGGTTTTGTCTGGAATATTGATTGTGTGAACTGTTTCACACAGCATTAATATTCTCATACCATATGCCCCCTTCAGTGTAGGTAAAGTCAAGCTTTAATTAATGTTTTTGTTTTCTTGCTATTTGTCTTGATTTCATTAATTTATATTACCTGCTTGCTCCGCATTTTAAATAGATTTGTTCATTTGAGTCTTTTATGTTGCCTCCTCATAGATTGCTTGGGGGAACTTTTACTAAGGGAGATATTTGTGTTTCTGGTGTTGACCACAACACACAAATCTCCAGTGCCTTTTCTGGACCTTTTCTCTCTATGTCAAATACAAACTCAAATGTCTAAGCAACTTATGCTGCAAGGAAGTAGCAGGAGTGGTTAATTATCTGAGAGTGTGAGCACCAAGGAACTGCTCTACTGCTAAAGGTGAGATGTCTCTGACACTCATTTTCAGAAAAAGTTTCTCATGCCAAGAATTCTGAAAATTTGGCCTCTGCAAAGCCAGTTTACTATTCATGCTCTTAATCACCTTAATCCTGAGGTCAGAAAGAACATACCTAAAGAACAAGTTGCTGAGCCTTAGCAAAACCTTTCGAATGATTCCTGAGTCTTCATTGCCAAGGTCCTTGGGCAGGGGAATGGCTGAGTGAGGGCTGGGGTCTAATCTGGCTGCTCCCAGCCTTCTCTCAGAGATTTCTGCACATGCCCCTCATTCTTCAGCAGGGCCCAGAGTTTGAATCAGTTAAGAAAGGAAGTGCAGAGGCCACCCTAGGGTGGCTCCTAACCCAGATGCTTGCAGTAGATACCTCTCAAGTTGGAGGTAGGTGCCTTTACTTTAGACACAGGGTCACCCATTCCCTGCTCAGGGTTTTATTATTATTATTCTTACCTATGTCCCCTTCCTCCTGGAAGCTTCCAGTGTCACAAGGTGAACTCTCCTGGTTGCAGAAATGCATTGAAATGCATTCAAATAGCAATTGTGCTTTCACCACTGTTTTGTTGCCTCTTATTCTTCCCCCTTATGTGCAGGATGCTTCTCCTTGTCGAGCCCCAGCATGTGGACAAAAGACACAAGAGTACCCTTTCTTTAAGTGCATGGTTGTGTTCTGCTTCTTTAAAGTTCTGGATAGTGAATGACTGCCCAGTGAGTTTGTTTGTACCTGGCCCATGTGTTCAGGCAGAAATGCTTGTGGCAGGAGTCAGGGGGAATAGGAATTTCTGGCTTTTAACCCTAGGGCCATGCCAAGTCTGATCTTTTCAACTGTTATTTCATTACACAGAAACACATATTCATAATGGGCTTTATGTGCCTTCAGCTCTATGTCATTCCCTACTGGTTCTTTTTTGCTTTCTTTGCTGAATAACAAATTTGCAGGTTTGGTTTTGGGGTCATGATGCCTCCACGTCATGCTCTGGAAAAGTCCCCATTGCCCTTTTCTGACTTCTCCATCATTGTTGGGGATATTTCAGTCATTCCAAGTACATGTGGCCACCTCAGATTTCAGGGGAGAGTCCAAAGCCTTACATAGTTGCCTCATGCTGGGCCACTATCTCCTCCTTAGAGATGGATCTGACATGCTCATTCTTTAGGACTTTGCAGAGGCCAGGCCAGAATGAAGCTCAAGGTCCATGGCATCTTTCCTGATCCCCTGCAGTCTCCCAGATTGCCCTGCCCCAGCCTCAGCTCTGCTTGATGGATGTACCACACCCAGCACATGCACATCCTTGAGCTGTATGGCACCTGGTAGCCACACCAGCCTGTGCCTCCAGACACAGCTTTGGGTAAGGTTGTCACTTGCACACTGTGTTGTGCCCATGTGTAGGCATCACATCCATGGAGACCCCTGCCTTTACCTCTTGACCAGCATGTCCTGAGCTTCCTTGAAGGGTTCTTTACTCCTTGATGTTCTCTGAGGTCCATAACCCTCCAGTCTTCTCAGCAGGACTAGAAGGGGAGCCTGAGCTCTAGATTCTCCTCCGAACCTAAGGTGGATGATTCTAGCTTTGCTTGTGGGTGTAGTTAGCACAAAGAATCCACACTTTCTATGCTCCCTAGATCCTAATTCTGCAATATCTGTGGGAATCTTTGAAGGGAGGAAGCTAGCCAGAGGCTTGAAGCCCCAGCAGAGAGTGGAAATGTCTGTTTATTACCTCTCTGCCCCCTAGGTGCCGAGATGCCACATCAGCCCCCTACCCCATCTCTCTGGGCCATATGATGATCCGTTCTTGGCAAAACACATCTTCTCTCAGTGCAAATATAAATCATTCACTTACCATCTCCAGGGACTGACAATGGAGATATTATTCCATGACATTCAAGAAAGGCATTTTCTGGCATTGCGGAGGAGTCATACACACAAAGAAGAACAAGGATGAGCTCCAGAGGTTAAGGTTGAAATAAATCTGGTGATTAAAATGCAAACTCATGGCCGGAGCTACTTCTGAGGCATGTGTCTGGGAAGTGTCATGGTGAGGCCTAGACCATTTTGGCTCTTGGCTGGCCACAGATCTACAATTTGTATTGAGATCAATCCAGCCACTGAAGGTACAAAGCCTTCACATTTTGTAAAAATGCCCCCACAAAGCTCAGGATGAGCCTGGAAACATTTCTGAGCCTGGAGCCTGTGTGAGTTAGCTACAAAGTGGAACTTCTGTAGCCTGAATAGTGGTGTAGTTCCTGAGTTCATGGTTTTCCAGGATAAACAGGGGAAAGAAACATTGGAATTGTGTCCAGTCTAGACCCACTTTATCCCTAGTTACTGTCTCCCAAAGTACCCTGTTCTTGTAGAAATAACAAATAGTCATTTAAAATCCAAAGATTTAAGAAAACCCAGTTTTCTTAAAGTAATCAAAAGACATCATCTTGTAGTGGCCTCTTTAATGGTTTGTCTTTCTGCTAAATCTGCCAGTAAGTCACTTGCAGTCAAGCTGACATAAGCCACAGGAAAAAACTGTCCCCTTCAATCCCAACCATAGCCCTGACAGGGAGCCAGAACCTGAGAAAACTTCAGCAGAAAAGCTAACAACTAGACTTAAAAGCAGTGACTCCTATTGATAGAAGTCGAGGGAAATGGTGGGGAGAGTATGCCCAGAAAATAATCAACAGCCACTGGAAAGCTTTTGAAAAGCTGTTAAGTATTTAAATACATTTTATAGTGGGAAAATATTCATGAGTCCTGCAAATGTTGAGGTAAATAGAGATTTGCAGAAATGAAGTGTCCCCAGGGCACCAGTACTCAGTAGCCATCATGCTAACAGACAGTTATTCGAGATGGTCTCTCCTGAATCTCAGTCATTAATGCTTCGTTGTAGGTGTTTATTCAAGCTGGGTATCTTGCCTGTAAATAAAACTCCCCTCTTGATAGAACTGAGGACATGTTATATTGAGTTTTTTTTAGATGATTGAACCATATTAAAGAAACAAATTAGAGAAGGGGCAGAAAAACAGACAAGTGGAGACTCACATCAACCAGCTGCTCATTCCCAGCATTTCCAGGTGGTACATTCCCAGCTCTGCATTCCCAGGCAGTGGCTCTTCGGAACTCTGGGTTACTGGGTGTCACTGTGCAGCTATAGGGTGTCAGGCAGAGGATGAGCCGGTGGCATCTACTGCCAAATTCCTCCTGACGACAGCATCACATGGCTCAGACCATAGTTTTGCCTGCGATAGAGGCTCTGCTACTTAGCAACTGGGTGGTCAGGTTGACCGCCAACCCCAATGTCTTGGACCGCTTTTAACCTTTGTTCATTAAAAAAAGGACAGAATTTGGATATTTACATCATGTGGGCGTCTTGAGATCACTTCCTTGCTCTTTACACTTAGCACAGTGTGATACTTAGCAACCCTAGTTAGTGTTAGCTGTTAACAGTAAACAATATCTGAGGCAGTGAAAGCATCCCATTTCTCTCTGAAACTGCAGTTGGTTTTGAAGTGAAAGTTTCTGTCCTGGGTGACGTTGATGCTGCTGATGAAAACAGTGATTGTGATGAATGAGGATGATGATGGGGGGGTGATTGCAGCGATAGTGCTGGCCTTGATAGTGAGAATAGTGATGCTTAGGGGGACAATGATGATGGGGATGATGGGGATGATGTGAATGGTGATGATGACAGTAAAGATGGTGATGATGATGATGGTAGTGATGATGACAGCAATGGATATGGTGGTGATTATGGAGACAATGAAGATGGTGACACTGATGACAGTGATGGTGACGTGATGGTAATGATGGTCACAATGAAGACATTAAGATGATATGTAAATGAGGCTATGTCAGGGATAACAATGGTGATGCTTTCGGTAGTGTTAATAAGAATAGTGATGATGTGATCATGATATAGTGACAAGGATGGTTGGCATCATTATGATGTCATTATGACATGGTGATGACAGTGATGATGATGTGGATGATGGTGACAATAATAGGCAGATGATAACAGCAATGAAGACACGGTGATTGTAATGGTGATAGTGATGAGAATGTTAATGAGGATGCTGATGCTGATGTGCTGCTGTGACCGTAGTGATGATGCTGACAATGGAGTTGGCGATGATAATGCTAATCTCATGTTTCTAATACATACAGATTTCTGCACCTCCATAGGTATCATAGTTTGTATAGTAGAGTTCCAAGCCTTTTGTATTAGCATTTTGTTTCTAATGTGATAGTTGAGTAATAGAAATGCCACTGCAAAATGAAATCATAAACCAGCCTAACTTCCTCCTATGTGTGAACCACCCAGGGCTTAGCTCTCTCTCAACAGAAACAGCACCAGGCTGTGGGCTCTCTCCCGTAGCCCAGCCCCAGGCTGTACTCCAGGACAGTTGCCCTTGATGGTGCCCCTCTGACACATTGGGGGGCCTATGCCTGGCAAGGATCTCAGTGGTTTCTCAGGAGGCCCCAGATGCTGATCCAGTTGCAAAAAATGAGAAGCAGTGGATTCTAAAACAAGAAGTACCACAGTTCAAACTGTCACAGAGGAGCAGTAAGTAGCACTCAGTCACTGATTGATGGCAATCTCAGCAGGAGTCCCTGGTGAATCTGCTTCCTCTGATCCTGCGGTCCACTCAGATGTAGGGTAGTGGAAGAACTGGATCTATAATTGTGTCGGTTCCCTCATCGCACCAGTGTGAGTCTGAAGTAAAAGTGGAGTTCCAGGGGCCGGGCGGTGGCGCAAGAGGTAAGGTGCCTGCCTTGCCTGCGCTAGCCTTGGACGGACCACAGTTCGATCCCCCGGCGTCCCATATGGTCCCCCAAGCCAGGAGCAACTTCTGAGCGCATAGCCAGGAGTAACCCCTGAGCATTACCGGGTGTGGCCCAAAAACCAAAAAAAAAAAAAAAAAAGTGGAGTTCCATCAATATGGGAACTGTTGAGGCTAAAATGATATAGACTGATAAGGCTGCATTGATGGGCACTGATCAGAATGCATTGATGGACAGTGCAGTCTGTGTGTCTCTGTGTGGGCAAAGTTATTGCAAGTATATTGTTTTCGAACTGCTGCATATATATTTATATATAATATACACAAATATAAATATAGTATATATATATATATATATATATAAAATGATTCCCACCTAAGCAGGAGAGGTGGGCGACAGAGGAGGGGGCATATCCTTGCAGGGTGAGTTGGAACATCATCTCTGTTCCCCTCTTCTGCCATGTCAGCCACGGGAGGACAACCCTTCTTCCCAAGCCACAACATGAAACAATGGTTGGTTCTGAAACAAAACAAGCAGCTGCCTGGAGTGAGTGTGTTTGGAGAACAGTGATGTCAGGCAGATTACTTGAAAGGTCTGCACACAGCAAAGCATATATTGCTTTAACTACTTAAGTTAGAAGAAACAAAAAAATCAATGCAATAGCTCAGTTTCAACCATACTGATTCCATGAATGTGACATCCATCCCAGAAAGGAATTAGTGAGAGGTGCATTCAGCTTGCTTATGTGGAATCGAATGTCAAAGCAACAATTCAAGTAAACTTGAGCTCTGGAAAGAAGCATTAGGTGCTTTCTTAGGAAACTTTTTGTTTTTTGTTTTTTGTTTTTGTTTTTGGGCCACACTTAGTGATACTCAGGGGTCACTCCTGGCTATGCACTTAGAAATCACCCCTGGTTTGGGGACCATGTGGGACACCGAGGGATTGAACTGCTGTGCCACTGCTCTAGCCCTCTTGGGAACTTTGATGATTAAGCTGTTGTGGTGGAATACATCTCTGTTGCTAATAGGTCATGTCAACAAAATCCCAGTTTGTCAAACTTGTGTGGTCACATGGCCCAGCTCTTTTTTTTGGAGCAGAGGAGAAAATCCCAGAGAGAATGATAGACTCTTGTTCAAGTTCACTGGGCCAACTGCCTTCCAAACAGGGATTAAATATTGAATGATTACTTCGCTTTTATGAAAATTAGAGTGAGTTCTTCTAATTTGGATTAATTGGTTTCTTGTTCGCCATGCCATATCTAAGCTCTTTATGTAAGGGGATATGAATTTTATTTTTAGCACTTTTCAGTCAAAATTTGTGTTTGCCTTTTTTCTCTCCCTCCAGCTTGACTGTTTTGAGGTAACTTTGCTAAGTAGTTTACTATTATTTTAGCCTTTTGATATGCCAGCAAATAAGTTAGAAGAGAATACCAGTTTCTTATTGTTAAAACATTGGGAACTTTCAAATCGATCTTTTTTTTTTTTTTAAGAGAAGCTTTGGGGCTCTTGGTTCACACCCAATTTTGCTCAATTTTCCTAGCAGTGCTAGGAATTGAACCCTGACCTCCTGCATGCAATCCATGTACTCAATCTGTGGGTCCATCACTCTAACCCCTCTCCCACTCTTTATTTAATGTGTTCATAATTTGCTAAGCGTCTGCCACAGACTAATTGCTGGTTTATGTCAAGAACATTATAATATTTGAGTGCTAGTACAAAGATTTAAGAAGCTTATTTTGTTGTAAGATGGAACAGTTTTTCTTCAAATACATGATCCTGTCAGATTAGACTGAGAAATACAGATTCAGGGTTCTTCCTGATGAATCCTGATATCACAATCACAGAAGTGCCTCCATGGAACAAGCTGTAATTAGATAATGGATTGATTGTCCACCTGGATTGAGAATGCCTCGGGTTTCAACTTTCCTAGAAGTGTCATTCCTCAATATAAAGGTGGAGAAAATGACTTTGTTCTCTGGAAAAATAGGTATTAAACACAGCCCAAAGACTTCTGGTCATCAGATGTCAATATAATATCTGTTGCAAGTCATTGATCAATAGTCTAGTTCCAGAGTCTTTCCCAATAAACCTCAAAACAATCCCAGCACCTCCAGGGACTTTTCTCTCCAATGGTCCTAAATTAACTGAGAACCAGAAGATATGAGACAGTGTAAGTGGAGGTTCAGCTCAGGTCAGTAGTCTACCATAAAACACTGATGAATCTGGAGGGAAATTGGAAGGAGTCACCTGGCTTATGTGAGGAGGATATCAAGGCAACTCTCCTTGGAGGAGAGAAAGAGAGGGATGAGAGCTCCTTTCTGTATTTCTTTTTTTGTTTGTTTTTGTTTTTGGGTCACACCTGGCAGCGCTCAGGGGGTTATTCCTGTCTCTATGCTCAGAAATCACTCCTGGCAGGCTCAAGGGACCATATGGGATGCTGGGATTCGAACCACCATCCTTCTGCATGCAAGGCAAATGCCCTACCTCCATGCTATCTCTCCAGCCCCCAAAAGGCTTTTTTTTTTTGCTTTTTTGGGGGGTTACACCCAGCAGCGCTCAGGGGTTACTCTGGCTCTATGCTCAGAAGTCGCTCCTGGCAGGCTCAGGGGACCATATGAGATGATGGTATTCGAACCAGGGTACATCCTGTGCTGGCCACATGCAAGGCAAATGCCTTACCATTGTGCTATCGCTCTGGCCCTATTTCTGTTCTTTTAAGAATAACCATTCCTTGTGTTGACAAGCACTGCATTTCTGTTTCTACCTCGTCTACCAGACACCTGCAAATATGTAAGGGATTCAAATTGAGAAGAGCACTGGGCCGCCAGCTTATTCTCCATCATCAACCAAGAAGAATTCTCATGTCCTCACAGTTCTTACTTGGGAGTCATGACTCCACAACCCGGCAGTGCTCTCATGGATGCTGACAATCTGAAAGACGATAACCTCTGCCGTTGCCTTCTGTATTATTCTTGAATACAGGGGCAGAGCAGCAGTTGGTAGAGGTTTTAGTTCTCACCATCCTTCATGTTGGAGGTTCATCATATTTTCCAGGCTTCTCTGTGGCAACCTCACTCACCCATGGTTTTGTCTTCTGGTCCCTGTGCAGAGAGACTTGGCCTCTGTCCCTCTTGGCCTGGAAAGCTCAGCATCACTTAATTCCTATATCCTATGTATGAATATTCTATCCTTCTTACAAAATCTAGCTAATACTGCATAGATGTTGCCTCCCGATGTGGATTTATTGGTCCTCCACAGGTCCTCTGTCTGCTCCCCACATTGTTTTACACAGTTGTCACCTTATTTTTCTCCACCCCCTGTGGTCATATTCATTATCTCTCCCTCTGACCTACTCTGTGAATGCTGCCTCCTTCCCTCTCCCCCCCCCTTTTCTTCTAGGTCTAATTATACCTTCACTTAAAATACAGATGTAAAGTTAATGAAATTGTCTTTAAACACTCCTTCAAACTCCAACTGTTTACCTCCCTCTGAGTTGAAATGAGTAAAGTTTTAATTTATTTGTTTAAAACTCACCAGGCTAATGCATTCATATATTCAGAGGAGTCACATGTGGATATATTCTTTGTTCTCTCCTGTGCTTCTTATTTTAAGGACACACTGAGATTCCCTTTTCCTCTTGTCTGGTCCATAGAATAAAATACTGACTCCCAGGAATTATGATAATTCAAGTAACAGAGCAAAACCAAACTAAATTCACATGAATTCACATGAATAATGAAAAATGCAGCAGTATTTGTAAGGGCCACAGTCACTGCAAGCATTCGATCTGTTGAATTATTTTGAAAAGTCATGAACTCTGAGAAGGCTGCAAATACCAGATGCTTACAAGTGATCTTTGCAAAATAAAAATTGTTGAAAATGAATTATCGGGCCGGAGAGATAGTATGTAGGTAGGATGTTTGCCTTGCATGCAGAAGGACAGTGGTTCAAATACCAGCATCCCATATGGTCCCCGGAGCCTGCCAGAACGATTTCTGAGCATAGAGCCAGGAGTAACCCCTGAGCGTTGCCGGGTGACCCAAAAACCAAATAATAATAATAATAATAATAATAATAATAATAATAATAATAATAATAATAATAATAATAATTTAAAAAAGAAAATGAATTATCTTTTTCTTTTTTTCCTTTTCACCAGAGTCTTTGGCCACTATCTTTGGGAATGCATATATTTTGTGTTTATATACTATTTATCTGACTACAATGAGGGCATAAGTTGACACAATGCTCTAGATTTGGTAAATTTACTTTGTGATTTCTTCCCTTGCTTTTCTTGAAACTTTGAGATGGGGACAGGACAAACTTGTTGATAATTTCTTAATTGCATATGAAATTAGTATTGTCTAAATTGACCTCAGTTCAGTTAATTATAAGCAACTCAATATCTTTTTCAAAGTAGTTACTATGTTACTTTCCCCACTGCACCCCATTTATCATGGAGAAATATGATTTCAGTACTGTTCATTATTATTCCATGCATACATCTTTTTGAGAAAAAACTTGCCACTATACCTGGTGGTAGGTTTGAAATAGTTATACTGTACAATATCATTTGCATAAAAATTTCTGACATTTTTGACATCTATCCTGTACATCTTTCAAGAGCACTGTTTTAGTATGAGCACAATGTGTTTGCTTAGAGGACTAGGTAGAGAGTACAAGAATCAGAAGGACTAAGGAAGATAGTGCAAGAAATAAGGCACTTGCCTTGCATGTTGCCAACACTGCTTAACTCTGTGGCACCACATCCTAAGAATAGAGCCAAAACCAGCCTACTGGAAGTCTGACTTTCACAAAAAAGTGAGGACATGACAAACACTTCAAATATCAAAAATGGAGCCCAAGTGAATTTTGTGCCAATATTTCTCAAAACTTGCTCATAGACTGTATTTAAGTGGCTAATTCACTGTTATTAATTACTTCCCATTCTTTTGGTGTTTTTGTTTATTTGTATTATAAACACACTATTTTACTTTCAATAATTATAATGTATCACAGCAGTGTCACTTGTAAATTTTATAATAATAGTTCTTAAACTCCTATTATTTAAAATAGGAATTTTAAAATAATAGTAGAAATAAATGAAGCTGAGTCTGTCCTTGAAGATTTGGACAAGGAGCACTGAGCTTTTTCCACAAAAATCTAGTGTCTAATGTTAGTTTAAAGGAAATGCTGGCATCTACTTTCAGTTAATCAGAAAAAACATCAAAGGAACCAGTGGATTGTTTCTTTGGGTCTTGGGACCCAAAATTCATCTTATCTTCTTGATGGTGCCACCCTCATTTAGCAGAATTGGTGTTTTGATCTTCCATTGGGGTATGTGGGCCCTGACATGATAGATGGAGAGTGAATGATATATTTAGTGTGATTATGGCTTAGTCATAGATTAATGTACATCTCTGGATGTTATTGTGCTGTGCTTAATCCCATGTAAGGCAATGTGTGGTTTGCCCTCTGTGATGGAATGAGACCCATGATATCCTCTGATGTTATGAATCGTAACTGTGACTCTCCAAAGAGTTATTAGGAGTGACAGTGTGGCTATATATTGTTTCCCTATCTCTCCCTAGCTAGAAATCATGCAGTGAGTTACCCACAGGGGCCAGGCTGCCCCTGATGGCTCTATCCATACTGCACTTACCTGGGGCCTTGAAGAACAGAGTATTGAACAGCACATGTTAGTCTGTGGCTTATTCCCAACATGGTTCCTGGGGATCTTGGTTTCAGTCATTTGCTTCTAACCACCTTGTAACCACCCATCTGAGCTGATAATGGGATGTTTCCCTTCTTTTTGCTCTTCTGTTGCTACTCAGAGGAACCCCAACTCTTGGCTCAGAGACTTTCCACTGTAAACAGGACTCCCAGAGGTGCTTACTCAGGATGACAGTTTCAGGAAATACAGATTCTTCCTCCTAGTTGATCCTTCCATGAGTCAATGACAGGCTTTCATGGATTCCCACATGCTGGACACTGGAGAAAAGCCTGCCTCACAGCTTTGCCCCCAGAAGTTGCTCTCCTGTCACTTGAGGCTGCCTTTGTGATGACCTGACTAGGACCCAGGATCTCATTTCAAAGGGCTCATTTGCATCTGGGCTGGCAGCTTCCTGCTGGCTGCTGGTGGGGCACCTGACCAACTCTCCTATGACTGCTAGTCTGTCCTCAGAGCCTGACCGTAGCTGCCATCAAGTGTCATCTTTCATTAAAAAAAAATAAGGTACTGGTTTAACATACCCTGGAATAGTCTGGAATAGTTCATTCACACATTCATAGCAAGTAAGTTGTTTACCTGCAAGATCAATCAGAAGCCAGTGGAAAGTACAGAGCATGGGGCCAGGAGAGGGTAGGCGCCTTTCACACACAGTCTGTTCTGTTGAGACATGTCATGAAGGCATTAGGCTTTGGGAAGAGAAATGACACAGTTTTACATTTCAGGCCATCCAAGTCTACTTGTCTTTGTCTCCTGTACGCTCTAGTCTACTGAATCAAATGCCTCACTTCCTCCACCCAGAGGAAGACAAAGTCTAAATGGGTCTCCCCTTTGCCCTCATATTTTCTTTCTTTTCCATTCTTTATACCACAGACACAGGGGCTGCGTAGGAAGGTTAAATCCAGGATAGGCCATCTCCTTGTCCCTAAGACTAAAACTAGAAGCTTTGCACAGCCTGCCTTGCCAATATAGAAGGTTTCTTCCTTCTTTCATGCATTGGCAACAACTTCACCTCAGCACATATGAAATCCCTCTGGGTTCTACACCATGAACAGGGCCTGCACATCTGTCCGTCCTCTGTGGCCATCTGACAAGATTTATGCAGTTAATATGCATTCGACTACTTCTTCATAGAAACCAGCCCCGGCATGGTTTCATGTGTTTACCCCTCCCCCCATATTTGTCTTGTTTTCTTAAGGAACATGAAAGTTTACTGAATTATAATTGGAACACAGTAAACTCCATGGACTGCATTTCATCATGCTATATAGGTGTGAAGCTATTACCCAAGAAAGATCAAGAGTACATCACCCCCAATGGTACTTCCCGACCTTCCCCAAAACACCCTCTATTTTTCTTTAATTAAAATACAACTCAAGCCATCACCGAACTTATTACATTTCATAACTGCAGTTTTTTTTTACTTTCATTAAAAATGAATGTACCAGTTTAACATTTCCTTGAACAGTCCATGCACACATTATTTGCAAGTCAGTTGTTTACTTGTAAGGTTTTTCATCACTTAGGAATGCTTCCACAAATGCTAAGGAACTACACTGGTGCCCACACCTTAACTGCTTCCCCACATGCTCCCAGGATTAATGATATCACAGTGACAGGTTATAATTAGGTAACTGAATTGAGGAGAAAAGCAGTGTCCGGAGGACTGGTCAGCATTTACATTTGGATATCTTTTTTTTTTTTTTTTGGTTTTTGGGTCACACCCGATAGTGCTCAGGGGTTACTCCTGGCTCTATGCTCAGAAATCGCCCCTGGCAGGCACGGGGGACCATATGGGATGCCGGGATTTGAACCACCGTCTTTCTGCATGAAAGGCAAACACCTTACCTCCATGCTATCTCTTCGGTCCCACATTTGGATATCTTGAAGTAGATTGTTTGCTTTATAAATACTAATCAGAGCATCTGTGGCAGCCATTCCCATTCTCTTAACTCAGTTGTTGGATGTGCCTGCATAATTGATATGTGCACAGATTAAAAGAATTACAGATGTTGGTTCCCTGCATTTTCAAAGTGTATAGAAACATCCATTTGATCATTGTGCCCAAAAGATTTTCACAGTTATATTTTACTCATATTCTGGTAATTAACAATATGGAAAATGATGAGAGGTGGACAAATCTCTTCCTAGTACACCAGAAATTGTAGAGAATCTGCCATTTATTCATATTGCTCTTCACAATGCTGTGATCTAGATTTAATGACTCTATCCTCATTCTACCACCTATCTGCCTGCTGCTCTTCTCTGGTTGATTAAAAAGATATCTACTTCCTCTTCCCCCATAGATATACCCCTGAGAAGTAGCAGAACTAAAACTTGACCTCAAGATAAGGCCAAACAATGGATATTGAGTTTGATATTGGTCCTAGCCTGAACCCATTCATTGTTTTATCTTGGAGTCTTTGTGTATGTTTGATATAAAGGAATTGGGCCTGGTTTGTGTGGGTGTGTGCAAGTCCCATAAACAGGCTTTTACCTACCACAGACCCAGGAAAATTGCAAGTTTACAAAGGAGATCAGGAGTCTTCCTTATCTTCAATTTGGAAATCTGCAATTATGAAGTTTTCAGGAGGAAAATCAATAAGTGGAGGGATTTCTTTCATCTGCCTCTAGAGCAGGGGTCCCAAACTCACGGCCCGCTGGACGTTTGTGGCCCGCCATACAACATGTTGTGGCCCGCGGCCAGCCTACAAATATCACTGTATTCGCGATTATTCGCTTACCGAATAATCGCAGTAAAATTGCACTAGTAAGGAAAAAATCACATTAAACATTCGCATACCCCGAGCAGTTCCGTTCAGGGTATGCAAATGTTTAATGCGATTTTTTGCGATTTTTTTTCTTACTATTGTGATTTTTAATTCGAATATTCGGTAAGTGAAAAATCGCAAATACTTTGCGCCTAGCGAAGACGTCATTGCCGCTGCCCACTGTCCCTTGCATTATCAGAGGCCTAAGGGAGAGAAGGGAGAGAAGTTTATTACAGAATTAGATTTTGTCATACGTTCATCATGACTTCATCAAAGCCTGCAGTGAAGAGAAAAATTGATGACAAGCACAGACAATTTCAGGAAAAGTGGGAGACGCAGTATTTCTTTGTTGAGCACAGGAGCATCCCCACATGTCTTATTTGCTCAGAGAAAGTTGCAGTGCACAAGGAATACAACTTGAAATGCCATTATTCAACTAAACATGCTGAGGAATGTGCAAAATATCAAGAAAATGAGAGAGCCAAGTGGGTTGCCAGTCTTAAAGCATGTCTAATGAGGCAACAAGATTTCTTCAAGAAAGCAACCAAAGAGAATGTTGCATCAGTCGAAACTAGTTACATGCTTAGTGAGATGATTGCTAAGGCAGGGAAACCATTCACAGAAGGAGAGTTCATTTAAAAAAATGTGTGTTACAGGCTGCAAGTATTATCTGTCCAGAAAAGAAAGGTCAGTTTAGCAAAATCAGCCTTTCTGCCAACACTGTGGCAGAGCACATTTCTTACATGTCAAGTGACATTTATCATTAATTGTGTGAGAAAGCCAAATGTTTTGATGCACACTCAGTTGCTCTTGACGAGGGCACAGATATAGCAGACACTGCGCAGCTCACAATTTATGTTCGTGGTGTTGATTGCAATTTTGAATTGACAGAGGAGCTGCTCACAATTCTAATGCATGGCCAGACCACCGGCAATGAGATATTTCGGCATCTGTGTGATGCCATTGAGAATGCAGGTTTGCCATGGAAGAGGTTTGTTGGAATAATAACCGATGGAGTGCCATAGATGACAGGGAGGAAAAATGGACTGGTGGCACTTGTTCAAAAAAAACTTGAAGAGAAGGGTGTAGAGAAGGCCATTGCCATTCACTGCATTATCCATCAGCAGGCCCTTTGCAGTAAATGCCTGCTGTGTGACAATGTGATGTCTGTTGTTGTGAAATGCATCAACCAAATCAGATCCAGGAGCTGAAATACAGGAGGTTCCATGATTTTTTAGAGGAAATGGAGTCAGAATATGGAGATGTGCTCTATTTCACTGAGATATGTTGGCTCAGCAGGGGAAATGTCCTGAAAAGATTTTTTGAGTTGAGAGAAGAAGTGAAAGCCTTCATGGAGAAGGATGGGAATGCTGTTTCTGAATTGAGTGATCACAAATGGCTCATGGACTTAGCTTTTCTTGTTGACATCACACATAAGCTGAATGTACTAAACAAGATGTTACAAGGCCCAGGGCAGCTTATCAGTGCTGCCTATGACAACATGAGAGCATTCTCACAAAACTTGTGTTATGGAAATCCCAGCTCTCTCAGACAAACCTTTGCCATTTCCCAGCATGCAAGGAACTTGTGGGTGCAGGCGTACCATTCAGTGGTGAGAAATACGTTGATGCTATTTTTAAGCGAGAGAAGGAATTTGATCACAGATTTGCAGACTTCAAAAAGCACAGAGCCACTTTCCAAATTTGTGTGGACCCCTTTTCCTTTGATGTGTAAGATGCCCCTCCTGTGCTTCAAATGGAGCTCATTGACCTGCAATGCAACTCTGATCTCAAAGCCAAGTTCAGGGAGATTAGTGGAAAAGCAGACATGCATGGGCAATTTTTGAGAGAATTGCCCCCCCAGCTTCCCTGAGCTTTCCCGAATGTTCAAGTGCACCATGTGCCTTTTTGGGAGCACATATTTGTGTGGAAAGTTATTCTCCACATTGAATTTCAATAAGTCAAAGTACAGGTCTAGACTTAATGATGATCATTTTCAAGCCATACTGAGGATCTCAACTGCTTCCTCTCTAAAGCCAAATATGGTTCAGATTTGTGAGAGGAAGCCCTGTCAAGTCTCTGGCAGCAAGGAATAGGCAAAAGATGCCATGTTCAGAAGAACTGTTCATGATCTTCACTCAATGTTCTATTTATGTTCAGAAGAAATAATTAAAACTGTTAATAATGACGTCTGAGGACTTTTTTTGTGAAATCCCTTTACGGCCCTGCCTCACCCCGACTTTGCCTTCTGTGGCCCCCCAGGTAAATTGAGTTTGAGACCCCTGATCTAGAGTGAATGGTAGAAGACCCTTTTTCCTGATTTAGGTGTTTCTGACTTTAGGAATCTCTTTGTTAGGAGATAGAAAGGTATAGGATTTGTCACCATCATCAGCTCCATCTCAGAAGGCACAAACTGATTTCTTATGACAGCTTAGTAACATCTTAACTTGTACTATATGAAATCTTATATCCCAATAGATTCATGGTAATATTTGCATGGTTTTATATAAATTGGCATTATCAGACAATTTGTGTATTTTTAGAATTGAATCCCTTGAAGACCGTCTTTTGGGGAATAGCATAAAATTTGGGGCTTCCTGAACACAAATAGTACCGAGTTAGTTAGACAAAAAGGAGATACTTTGGGAGCAGGATGATCATTCAGTTTACATAGAGTGCATCTCAGCCGTGCTCCACTTCAGAGCAATACTTCATAAAAAACTATTATCTTTCTTTTTTAAATTAATATCTTTATTTAAACACCTTGATTACAAACATGATTATGGTTGGGTTTCAGTCATGTAAAGAACACCCCCCTTCACCAGTGCAATGTCCCAAATCTCCCTCCTCCCCACCACAGCCCTACCTGTACACTAGACAGGCTTTCTACTTCCTGCATTCATTCACATTTTTATGACAGTTCTCGATGTAGTTATTTTTCTAACTGCACCCATCACTCTTTGTGGTGAACTTCATGTCATAAACTGGACCATCCAGCCCTCCTCTCTTTTGTCTCTGAAAATAATTGCAAAAATATCTTTCATTTTTCTTAAAACCCATAAATGAGACCATTCTATGTCTTTCACTCTCTCTCTGACTTATTTTACTCAGCATAATAGATTCCATGTACATCCATGCATAGAAAAATTTCATGACTTCATCTTTTCTGACAGCTTTTTAATATTCCATTGTGTATATGTACCATAGTTTCTTTAGGCATTCATTTGTTGAGGGGCATCTTCCTTGTTTCCAGAGTCTTGCTATAGTAAACAATGCTGCAATGAATATAGGTGTAAGGAAGGGATTTTTGTATTGTATTTTTGTGTTCCTAGGCTACATTCCTAAGTGTGGTATATGTGGATCGTATGGGAGCTCAATTTCCAGATTTTGGGAGGAATCTCCATATCGCTTTCCATAAAGGTTGGACTAGAGGGCATTCCCACCAGCAGTGGATAAGAGCTTTCTTCTGTTCCTCATCTCTGCCAGCACTGCTTGTTTTCATTCTTTATGATTTTTGCCTGTCTCTGTGGTGTGAGATGTTACCTCATACTTGTTTTGATTTGCATCTCCCTGATGATTAGTGATGTGGAGCATTTTTTTCATGTACCTTTTGGCCATTTGTATTTCTTTTTTGTCAAAGTGTCTGTCTGTTTCTTCTCCCCATTATGGATGGGATTAGTTTTCTTTTTCTTGTAAAGTTCTGTCAGTGCTTTATATATTTTGGATATTAGCCCGTTATCTGATGAGTATTGAGTGAATATTTTCTCCTCCTCAGTGGGTGGCTCTTGTATCCTGGGAACTGTTTCCTTTGAGATGTAGAAGCTTCTCAGCTTAATATTCCCATCTGTTTATCACGGCTTCCACTTCTTTGGAGAGTTCAGTTTTCTTCTTGAAGATGCCTTTAGTCTCAATATCTTAAAGTGTTTAACCTATGTGTTGTTCTATATACCTTATGGTTTCAGGTCTGATATCAAAGTCTTTAATCCATTTGGATTTTACCTTTGTACATGATGTTAGCTGGAGGTCTAAGTTCATTTTTTGCAAGTGGCTAACCAGTAGTGCCAACACCACTTTTTGTAGAGGCTTTCCTTGCTCCATTTAGGATTTATTGCTCTTTAATAAAAATAAATTAGGTGATTGTATGTCTGGAGAATATCCTCTGAGTACTCAAGCCTAGTCCACTGATCTGAGGATCTGTCTTTATTCCAATACCATGCTTTTTTTTTTTTTTTTGATAACTATTGCTTTGTAAAGTTAACTATCAGATAACTATACTTTTTAAAATTGGGGAAAGTAATGCCTCTCATATTCCTTTTCGCAAGGATTGCTTTAGCTATCTGAGGGTGTTTATTGTTCCAAATGAATTTCAGCAGTGTTTGATCCACTTCTTTGGAGAATGTCATTGTTATCTTTAGAAGGATCGCATTGAATCTGTATAATGCTTTTGTAGTATTGCCATTTTAATTATGTTAATCCTGTCAATCCATGAGCAGAGTATGTGTTTCCATTTCCATGTGTCCTCTCTTATTTCTTGGAGCAGGGTTTTATAGTTTTCTTTATATAGGTCCTTCACATCTTTGGTTATGTGACTCCAAGATATTTGAGTTTGTGTGGCACTAATGTGAATGGGGTTGTTTTCTTAATGTCCATTTCTTCCCTCTCATTATTGATGTATAAAAAGGCCATTGATTTCTTTGTGTTAATTTTGTAGCCCTATCATTATTGGTGTATAAAAAGGCCATTGATTTCTTTGAGTTAATTTTGTAGCCTGCAACTTGCTATATGAATTTAATGTTTCTAGAAGCTTTTTGGTAGAATTTTAGGGTTCTTTAAGTACAATATGATGTCATCTGCAAATAGTGAGAGCTTGACTTCTTCCTTTCCTATCTGAATTTCCTTGATATCTTTTTCTTGCCTAATTGCTATAGCAATTATTTCCAGTACTATGTTTAAGAGGAGTGGTGAGAGAGGACAGCCTTGTCTTGTACCAGAATTTAGAGGAAAGGCTTTTCGGTTTTCTCCATTGAGGATAATATTTGCCATTGGCTTCTTGTAGATGGCCTTAATTATATTGAGAAAGGTTCCTTTCATTCCTATCTTGCAGAGAGTTTTTTTTTTTATCAAGAATGGGTGTTGGATCTTATCAAATGCTTTCTCTGTGTCTATTGATAAGATCATGTGAATTTTATTTTTCTTGATGTTGATGTTGTCTATTATGTTGATAGATTTACGGGTGTTAAATCATCCTTGCATTCCTGGGATGAAACCTGCTTGATCATAGTGAATGATCTTCTTGATGAGGCATTGGATCCTGTTTGCCAGAATTTTGTTGAGGATCTTTGCATCTGTGTTCATCAGGGATATTGGTCTGTAATTTTTTTTTTTTTGGCAGCATCTCTTGTTTGGTTTTGTATCAAGGTGATGTTGGCTTCATAAAATCTGTTTGGAACTGTTCCCATTTTTTTTTAATTTCATGAAAGAGCCTTGCCATGATTTGTAGTAGTTCCTCTTGAAAGGTTTGAAAGAATTCATTAGTAAATCCATCTGGGCCTGGGCTTTTGTTTTGGGGCAGACATTTGATTACCGTTTTAATATCCTCAATAGTGATGGGGTGTTTAGATATGCTACATCTTCCTTATTCAACCATGGAAGTTTATACAAGTTCAAGAATGTATCCATTTCTTCCAGGTTCTCATGTTTAGTGGCATAGAGTTTCTCAAAGTAGTCTGTGATTACCCTTTGGATCTCTGCAATATCTATAATGATCTCCCCCTTTTCATTTCTAATATGGTTATCAAGTTTCTTTCTCTTTTTTTGTGAGTTTTGCCAATGGTCTATCAATCTTGTTTATTTTTTCAAAGAACCAACTTCTGCTGTCGTTGATCTTTTGGATTTTTGGGGGGGGGGTTCCACTTTATTGATTTCTGCTCTAAGCTTTGTTATTTCCTCTGTCTCCTTATTTTTGGTTTCTCTTGTTGATCATTTTCTAATTTTATAAGCTGTGACATTAAGCTGTTCATTAAGCTTTCTTCCTTCCTGATGTGTGCTTGCAAAGCTATAAATTTTCCTCTCAGTACTGATTATGCTGTGTCCCATAGATTCTGATAGTTCCTGCATTCATTGTCATTTGTTTCCAGGAAAGTTTTGATTTCCTCTTTGATTTCATCTCAGACCCACTGGTTGTTCAGTAGCAGGCTGTTTAATTTTCAGTTGTTAAAGTATTTCTTCTCTGTTCCTTTGTAGTTTACATGTAATTTCAGAGCATTGTGGCCAGCAAAGGTAGCCTGCAAAATTTCTATCTTCTTGATTTTATTGAGGTATGTTTTATGTGCCAGCATGTGGTCTATCTTTGAGAATGACCCATGTACATTGGAGAATATATATCCAGATTTCTGGGGGTGGAGTTTCCTATATATATCTACTAGTCCTCTTTCTTCCATTTTTCTTTTCAGGACTAGTGTATTTTTGTTGGGTTTCAGTCTGGTTGACCTATCAAGTGTTTACAGGGCTGTGTTGAGGTCTCCCACAATTATTGTGTTATTAATGATGTCTTCTTTAAAATTTGTCAATAATTGTATTAGTTGATTTGCTGGTCTCCCATTGGGTGCATATATGTTTAGTAATGTGATTTCTTCCTGTTGCACATATCTCTTGATTAGTATGAAGTGTCCATCTTTGTCCCCTACAACTTTTATGAGTCTAAAGTTGGTGTCATCAGATATTAATATGGCCACCCAAGCTTTTTTGAGTGTGTTGTTTGCTTGGATGAGAAAAATCATTATCTTTTAACCATTCGTAGCATCACTACTGGTCAAAATCCTTTAGGCCAAATCTAGAAACAAGATACATTCTTAGCCATGCAGTATATGACAACTTGCAAATTACTTGTTCTTCCAGTGTAGATAGACTTGGTGAATAATTGTTTTTTTGTGGTGTTTATTTGAACAGGTGTATGCTTGGTTTTAGGCCACATCCAACATTGTAGTGAGAGACTGAATTGAATTGGTCATATGGAAGACAAGTAAGTGCCTTAGCCTCTGTACCCCTTAGCTCTCTGACCACTGAGCAGGGTATGAGCATATGAGCACATGGGATTTTCTAAGATCTTTCTTAGTAGATGAGAAAGAGAGAGAGAGAAAGGGAGAGAGAAGGAGAAAGGGAGAGAGAAGTGTTAGAGGGAGGGAGGAAAGGCGGGAGAGAGAGAGATATTTGTACTTTCTATGAATTCACAGTGGTTTTCCCTGGAGTTCAGGGGTATACATACTTCTCAAGTCTGAGTTTCTTGGGAGCAAACAGCACCATGATGTGAGCTTCATATGCAAGACAAATTAAAAACAAAAACAAAAACAAAAAATTAAAGACTACACATGAGGGGCCGGGCGGTGGCGCAAGAGGTAAGGTGCCTGCCTTGCCTGCGCTAGCCTTGGACGGACCGCGGTTCGATCCCCCGGTGTCCCATATGGTCCCCCAAGCCAGGAGCAACTTCTGAGCGCATAGCCAGGAGTAACCCCTGAGCGTCAATGGGTGTGGCCCAAAAACCAAAAAAAAAAAAAAAAAAAAAGACTACACGTGAACACAGAGGCATGGAACTGACAGATGACATGTGAAAGAACCCACAGTGTCACTGCTGACTGGAAAGAGTGTTTAGACCAGGCCTTCAAGTTCTTCTCAGTCACAGAGATCCTGGAAGGAGGAGATTAAACCACGAACAGTTCCTGCATTTATTTAATGCTATATGGGCTATAGCTTAGGTATTGAGCAAATATGCATATAAAATGGACCATTGCTTAGTAACTCTTTCTGGCATTCCTCTAGAAATTATTTGTTGGTTGTTGATTTTTCTTTTACTTTGCTTCTTTTTAAGATCAGTGGACCTGGTAGCTGCTCCCACAGATTCTCAGTCAAAGGGCATCACATTTTTGCCCTGTCCAAACCCAGCAGTGTGAAGGTCACAGGGACAGTGCCAGGAATCTGTCTCGGGGTTTCATGTGCTCCCAGGTTCAAGCAATCGCTCACCTTTGATCCCAGGTTGATGTTTTCCATGATAAATCTCATCTTGGCCCACCCTCCCTCAGTTATTCTGGGGTGCTGGCAAAGCAAGATGCTTCCACAAAGGGCCAAGATATATGTACAGGCAAACATAAGTGTGAGTGTGGGTGTGAATGTTTGAATATGAGTATGTATATTCATGGCTGGGTATGTTATGTGTGAATGGGTACATATTTGTGAGTGTGTAATTGTGAATATGAGTATATGTGAGAGTGTGGTGAATGTATGTGTGAATGTGGAGGATTGTGTGTGAAAGTGAGTATGAATGATTGTGAATGTAGGAATGCAAGGAATATGTGTGAACACAAATAACTGTGCATGAGAAAGAGAGTGTTCACGTGCATGTGTGCTAATGTGTGAATCTGCCTGCCATGGGAATACCCTTCCCCCATGTCTACTTTTCACAGACATGCTGTTCCAAGTTCTGTCTGTGGTACTGCATCTCTCTACTCCTAGAACCAGACTTACTCTGGGGTTAGAATTATCTCTAGTGGGTTCTTCTTGTTGCACTCCAGCCTGGTTGTCTACAAATGCTATAAGTTCCTCCATCAGAGGTCACTTTGATGCATCCTTCCCAGGGAATGTGTTCTTTCAGAAGACTAGACTTTGGGCCACAGGCTAGGTGCTACCTAGGTGCAATTTTCAGCCTTTTCTTTTCAGGCCACATGTCTGGATCATGTCTTGATAGTCAGTGAATCAGTCCCTGGGAACATCCTGGCCCCAATTCTATGTGGTCTGTCCCCATCTTGGGAGAAAATGCAGTTGGGCATGAAGAAGAAAGATACATGAGACACTTTGACAAAGAAGAAATACAAATGGCCAAAAGACACATGAAAAAATGCTCCACATCACTAATCATCAGAGAGATGCAAATCAAAACAACAATGAGATACCACCTCACACCACAGAGAATGGCACACATCACAAAGAATGAGAACAAACAGTGCTGGCGGGGATGTGGAGAGAAAGGAACCCTTATCCACTGCTGGTGGGAATGCCGTCTAGTTCAACCTTTATGGAAAGCAATATGGAGATTCCTCCAAAAACTGGAAATCGAGCTCCCATATGATCCAGCTATACCACTCCTAGGAATATACCCTAAGAACACAAAAATACAATACAAAAATCCCTTCCTTACACCTATATTCATTGCAGCACTATTTACCATAGCAAGACTCTGGAAACAACCAAGATGCCCTTCAACAGACGAATGGCTAAAGAAACTGTGGTACATATACACAATGGAATATTATGCAGCTGTCAGGAGAGATGAAGTCATGAAATTTTCCTATACATGGATGTACACAGAATCTATTATGCTGAGTGAAATAAGTCAGAGAGAGAGAGAAAAACGCAGAATGGTCTCACTCATCTATGGGTTTTAAGAAAAATGAAAGACATTCTTGCAATAATAAATTTCAGGCACAAAAGAGAAAAGAGCTGGAAGTTCCAGCTCACCTCAGGAAGCTCACCACAAAGAGTGATGAGTTTAGTTAGAGAAATAACTACATTTTGAACTGTCCTAATATTGAGAATGTATGAGGGAAATGTAGAGCCTGTTTAGGGTACAGGCGGGGGTTGGGTGGGGAGGAGGGAGATTTGGGACTTGGGTGATGGGAATGTTGCACTGGTGATGGGTGGTGTTCCTTTTATGACTGAAACCCAAACACAATCATGTATGTAATCAAGGTGTTTAAATAAAAAAAATAAAAAAAATAAAAAAAGAAACATGTGCCTTCTAAAAAAAAAAAAAGAAAGAAAGATACATGAGGTATTTTATTTGCCTGTATATTCTAGTGCTAAGGATTGGGACTCAGGACGGGTGCCATTTGATGTATGAAATCAGCATAGACTCACACTGTTGCTTACAGTATTTGAACTTGTTTAAAGTCTAAAAATTTTTTGAGGATGTAACCCTTTTATTCCTGAGTTCAAAATGGTCAGAAAATGGGGGGCCAGAGAGATAGCATGATGGTAGGGCATTTGCTTTGCACACAGCCAACCCAGGACAAACCTGGTTCGATTCCTGACATCTCATATAGTCCCCCTAGCCTGCCAGGAGCTCTTTCTGAGTGCAGAGGCAGGAGTAATCCCTGAGAGCTGCTGGGTATGCCCTTAAACCTCCCCCCACCCCCCAAAAAATGGAAAGGAAAGGAGAAGAGAAGAGAAGAGAAGAGAAGAGAAGAGAAGAGAAGAGAAGAGAAGAGAAGAGAAGAGAAGAGAAGAGAAGAGAAGAGAAGAGAAGAGAAGAGAAGAGAGAGGAGGGGAGGGGAGGGAAGGGAAGGGAAAGGAAGGGAAGGATTTTGTTTGGGACCACATCTAGCAGTGTTTGGGGTTACTCTGCCATTTAGGGGTTACACCTGGCAGGGCTCATGGGACCCTATTCAGTGCTCCAGATCTAACTGGGGTTGACTGCTTACAAGACAAATGCCTTACCCCCACTGGCCCACCTTGTGCAGTTTTAATAGAAATTTTGTGACACTAGATGTGAAAGAAAAATAAATACAACTAACTCCCAGGAGCTAACATGCCTTGGAGCAGTTTATGAATTGTGTGTTTATTTATGTGTGCAGTGGGGGCTGAGGCTTGAGTTGGTACACCTGCCCCCCAGCATAGACCAGGAGATGCTGTCCCCAAACATTGCTCCCCTAGCTTTTGCTAACAGACCAAAAGGCTCTCTGTAAAGTGAGTTTTCTAGTGAGACAGAAGCTACTCACATCTAGTCAACAGAATACATTATTAATGCCACACATAGCATTACTGAGTCATTCCTAGAAACCCACCATGGTTTCTCACACTGTACCATCTCTCTGTTTGTTTGCCAATGACTCTGTGAAAATTCTGTGTCTGGAGGAATCACTGGTCCAGGCAGAGCCTATAGTATCCCAAAACTTGCTTATCACCTGCATCTATCCCAGTGCATGTTTATCTGTGCTGCCATCTTGTACATCACCAGAAGTAGCAGCTTGTTCTGCACAAGCCCTCTTTCCACACCCTTCGACTGGGAAACATTTGCTCCTTCAGAATCTGTTGTCCACAAGAGGGTCCAGGGAATATTAGGCCTCAGCCAAAGAAAGGCCTGTTCGCCTCATTGTAAGTAGCAGACACTGTACCTGGTTTTATAGGTGATAGAACTAAGGTGTGGAGCCTTTAGCTTGCTGCCTCCAGGTCCACATATCACTGTAGAGCAGTAACAGCATTCTTCCGGAGGCCAGACCCTGAAGAATCTTCTCAAGGCAGCAGCACCAGTACAGTGCCTTAGAAAAGTTTGGCAGATTTGAAGACTCCCCTATTCTGCCTCCTTCCCTTAACACTTTTAGGTTTGTTAAAGGGGAAGTGAGACTGGAGTGACAGTACAGTAGGTATATATGGTGCTTGCCTTGCATATAGCTTACCTGAGTTCAATCCTCAGCATCCCATATGGTCTCCCAAGCATAACCAGTAATAATTTCTGAGTGCAGAGCTAGGAATAACCTTTGAGCATATATCAGTGTTCCCCTCACCATTAAAATTAAGCCACACCCCCAGCTAACATCATGTACAAAGGTAAAATCCAAATGGATTAAAGACCTCAATATCAGACCTGAAACCATAAAATATATAGAACAACACATAGGCAAAAAAGTCCAGGACATTGAGACTACAGGCATCTTCAAGGAGAAAACTGTACTCTCCAAGCAAGTGAAAGCAGAGATTAATAGATGGGAATATATTAAGCTGAGAAGCTTCTGCACCTCAAAGGAAATAGCGCCCAGGATACAAGAGCCACCCACTGAGTGGGAGAAACTATTCACCCAATACCCATCAGATAAGGAGATAATCTCCAAAATATACAAGGCACTGACAGAACTTTACAAGAAAAAAACATCTAATCCCATCAAAAAATGGGGAGAAGAAATGGACACTTTGACAAAGAAGAAATACAAATGGCCAAAATACACATGAAAAAAAGGCTCCACATCACTAATCATCAGGGAGATGCAAATCAAAACAACTATGAGGTACCACCTCACACCCCAGAGATTGGCACACATCACAAAGAATGAGAACAAACAGTGTTGGCGGGAATGTGGAGAGAAAGGAACTCTTATCCACTGCTGGTGAGAATGCCGTCTAGTTCAACCTTTATGGAAAGTGATATGGAGATTCCTCCAAAAACTGGAAATCGAGCTCCCATACGATTAGCTATACCACTTCTAGGAATATACCCTAAGAACACAAAAATACAATACAAAAATCTCTTCCTTTCACATATATTCATTGCAGCCTATTTACCATAGCAAGACTCTGGAAACAACGAAGATGCCCTTCAACAGATGAATGGCTAAAGAAACCATGGTACATATACACAATAGAATATTATTCAGCTGTCAGGAGAGATGAGGTCATGAAATTTTCCTATACATGGCTGTACATGGAATCTATTATGCTGAGTGAAATAAGTCAAAGAGAGAGAGAAAAATGCAAAATAATCTCACTCATCTATAGGTTTTAAGAAAAATGAAAGACATTCTTGCAATAATGATTTTCAGACACAAGAGAGAAAAGAGCTGGAAGTTACAGCTCACCTCATGAAGCTCACCACAAACAGGGATGAGTTTAGTTAGAAATATAACTACATTTTGAACTATCCTAATAATGAGAATAATGAGAATGTATCCTAATAATGAGAAATAGAAAGACTATCTAGAGTACAGGCAGGGTTAGATGGGGAAGAGGGATATTTTGGGACATTGGTGATGGGAATGTTATACTGGTGATGGATGGTATTCTTTACATGATTGAAACCCAAACACAATCATGTATGTAATCAAGGTGTTTAAATAAAATATATTAAAAAATTAAGCCACAAAGGGAAGTTTCTGGAGTAGCATGAACTGCTGGGTGGTGGATCATGCCCCCAGCAATGGTGTCTTTGCTGTCTGAGACCCTGACACCTCAAGCTTTGTTTAATCACTCTATCTATCTCAGTCATCCTTTGGATGTTCAGGAGATTCTTCAAAGTCTCACTAAGTTTGTACTGTCAGAGGCCCCTCTGCTCAGGCATTGAGTGCCATCCACTGGAGGAAATCACATCAGCATTATTCATTTTTGCATTAGCCAGAGTATTTTTGTCAGTTCTCTCACAGACACCAAATTCCTGCAGGAAGACCAGGAGAAAGGAGCTGAGTGGAATGGCTTGGGCTTCCTCATCATGCACTGCTATTCTTAGCTAGACTCCCAGATACCTGCAGGCTGAACACCTTACTAGCTGCTCCTCTCCTGAGGAGCTCTCAGAGCGATTTGGTATTCTTTCCATTCTGTTTTAATACTAAGATTCTCTTGCATGGATAATATGGGCTGTGTGTGGGGTGTGAGTACAGCCAGGGAATATATAGTGGAATTCGAGGATCCTAGGGGTTACTGCCATCATTCAACCAACACTCCCCAGCCATCATAGCCTATCCATCAGGTTCTCTGGTCCTAACAAATAAGAATTTGATAAAACTATGTCCTCATTCACATCACCATAATGTCATATTAGTATGATTCTGACTGTCCTGAGGCTCTGAACACTTCTCTGTCTCTCCATTTGCTTCCGGTACATAATTATCGGGGCCTGTTTGCTTTTCTTTCAGGTCTGGAATAAATCATTGTTTCTCTGTGTGAGCTTGAGGGCTTGAGGAGCTGGTTTTGTTCACTGGTAACTGAATTCTCCTGAACAGAGGCACTGGAAATAGCCTGCAAGGGATTCTGCCTCTGGTTCCAAAGGCACTAGTGAAACTGGGTACGAGTCAGCCTATAGGCAGAGCTATGACATGCCAGCACCAGCTTTAGGTATCCCTTGCAGAGATCTTTTTTAGAAAAGCTGGTATTCTTTGGGCATGCAGGATTTAGTTGCATGGAATCTTTTGCTCTGGGAGTTTTTTGTAATAATTTCCTTGCCTGTTGATTCTTCTGGGGGATTTCTTCCTGGGTCTCTGGAACTATAATTATTCTTATGTTGTTTCTGTTGAGTTTATAAAGACTTCTACTGAATCTGTTCACATTATTTGAGGATTTTTTTCCCATTGTCTGATCATTTGCTTTAAGGCTCTTTTCCAGTTTCTTCTGTTGTATGACATTGTTATGCATCTCATCTTCCAATTCACTAATTTGGTCCTCAGCTACTGTTACTCTTTTGGAGAGGGTTCCCAGTAGTTTCATTTTGCTTACCATGTTTTTCAGTCCTGTTATTTCAGTTTGGAGTTTTCTGATTTCTATTTTCATATCCTCTTGATCGTTCAGTTCGATATATGCTTTCTTTTAGTTTTAAGAACATTCTCCATATTTCTTCTCTAAACTTATCTGAGAGGCTAACTAGGTGGTTGGCACTTTTCAGGTCATCAGAGCTGCCATCTTCATTCTTTATGAATAGTGTTGGCCTGCATTGTTTCCCCACTGTTGTGCCTCCGATGATGCAGCTTCCACAGATGCTTCTGGGTGGGGTTGGTCCCCAAACCAGGACTGCAGCAGCAGGCTGGGACAGCAGCAGCTGCTTGTCAGGCTTTTGGCAGTGGATGATCTTCTTAATGAGGCATTGAACTTTAAACTTTACTACAAAGCAATAGTTATCAAAACAGCATGATATTGGAATAAAGACAGGCCCTGAGATCAGTGGAATAGGCTTGAATACTCAGAGAATGTTCTCCAGGCATACAATCACCTAATTTTTGATAAAGGAGCAAGAAATCCTAAATGGAGACAACTTTACACCTCACACCACAGAGATTCGCACACATCACAAAGAATGAGAACAAGCAGTGTTGGCGGGGATGTGGAGGAAAGGAACTCTTATCCACTGCTGGTGGGAATGCCGTCTAGTTCAACCTTTATGGAAAGTGATATGGAGATTCCTCCCAAAACTGGAAATGGAGCTCCCATACGATCCAGCTATACCACTCGTTGGAATATACCCTAGGAACACAAAAATACAATACAAAAATCCCTTCCTTACACCTATATTCATTGCAGCACTATTTACCATCGCAAGACTCTTGAAACAGCCAAGATGACCTTCAATAGATGAATGGCTAAAGAAACTGTGGTACATATACACAATGGAATAATATTCAGCTGTCAGGAGAGATGAAGTCATGAAATTTTCCTATACATGGATGTACATGGAATCTATTATTCTAAGTGAAATAAGTCAGAGAGAGTGAGAAAGACGCAGAATGGTCTCACTCATTTATGGGTTTTAAGAGAAATGAAAGACATTTTTGCAATAATAATTTTCAGACACAAAAGAGAGAGGGACTGTTACAGCCCACCTCATGAAGCTCACCACAAACAGGGATGAATTTAGTTAGAGAAATAACTACATTGTGAACTATCCTACCAATGAGAATGTATGAGGGAAATAGAAAGCCTGTCTAAATTACAGGTGGTGGTAGGGTAGTAAGGAGGGAGATTTGGAACATTGGAGATGGGAATGTTGCACTGGTGATGGGTGGTGTTCTTTACATTGCTGAAACCTAAACACAATCATGCATGTAATCAAGTTGTTTAAATAAAATATATATTAAAAAAACAAAGATAGAATAGACTTGAATATTCAGAGAATATCCCAAGACATACAACCTATTAATCTTTGATAAAGGGGCAAGAAATGCAAAATAGAGCAAGGAAAGCCTTTTCAACAAGTACTGTTGGGACAACTGGTCAGCCAAATGCAAACAGCAAACTCCCATGCAAAAAAGAAAACTACATCTAACACCATACACAAAATTCAAATCCAAATGGATTAATTACCTCGATATCAAACCCAGAACCTCAAGGCATATAGAAAAATACATAAGTAAAACATTCCATGACATTGAGACTAAAGGCATCCTCAAAGAGGAAACAGCACTGCCCAAACAACTGGAAGCGGATATAAATAAATGGAACTATATATAGTAAAATGAGAAGCTTCTGCACCTTAAAAGAAATAGTGACTAGAGCACAAAGGCCACTCACAGAATTCACACAATACCCATCAGTTAAGGGAATAATATCTAAGATACACAAGTTACTGACAGAACATAACAAGAAAAATGCATTAACCCCATCAAAAAGTGGGAAGAAGAAATGAACAGACATTTCCTCAAAGAAGAAATACAAATGGCCAAAGGCACATGAAAAAGTGCTCCACATCACTAATCATCAGGGAGATGCAAATCAAAACAACAACAAGGTACTATCTCATACCACAGAGACTGGCACACATCACAAAAACAAACAAAAAAGAACAATCAGTGCTGGTGGGGAAGTGGGGAGAAAGGAACTCTCATTCACTGCTGATGGAATACCATCTAGTCCAGCTTTTATGGAAAACAATATGGAGATTCCTCAAAAAAATTGAAAATTGATCACCCATATGATCTAGCAATATCACTCCTAGGGATATACCCTAGGAATACAATACAAAAATACCTTCTGCACACCTATATTCATTGTAGTGCTATTTACAATAGCCAGAATTGGGGTGGGGGGACCAGATGCCTGATGACAGGTGAGTGGCTAAAGAAACTGTGGTACATATACACAATGGAATACTATGCAGCCATCAGGAGAAATGAAGTCATGAAATTTTCCTATATATGGATGGACATTATGCTGAGTGAAATAAGTCAGAAGGAGAGAGAAAGACACAGATAGTAAAACTCATCTATGGGATTTAAGAAAAATAAAAGACATTATTGTAATAATACACAGAGACAATAGAGATGAGGGCTGGAAGGACTGACTCACAATAGGAAGCTTGCCACAAAGAGTAGTGAGTTTAGATAGAGAAATAACTACACTGAAAACTATCATGATAGTGGTAATGGGTGAGAGAAATAAAATGTCTGTCTTGAATATAGGCAGGGGATGGTGGAGGAGGGAAAAGGGGTACATTGGTGATGAGAATATTGCAATGATGAAGTGGAAGTGTTTTTTTCTATAACTTAAACCCGACTACAAATATGTTTGTAATTATGGTGCTTAAATAATATATTATGAAAATTAAAAAATAAAAAAGGGTGAAAAAACTCTCATTCCCTACCATTTCAGAAAAATTTATAAAACAACTCATTAAATTCATTTTATAGAATATTCTTTCATTTCTTACTACTAATAATAATCAAGAGTTTAAGTTTTCTGAAGATCACAGAAAAAAATCATTGATAAACATTTTAGAAGATGTAAGGATATGAAATTCAGCACATCACCAGTCAGTAAAGGGAAAAACCTAAATTCTTGTCAAGAAAACAAAAGGGGAAAACCCAAATTCTTGTCAAGAAAACAACTTGGTGATCTTGTAATATGGTGGTCTTGTTAAAACTATATTAAACTCAGTTTGGTACCAATAAAAAAAAGAAAGAAAACTATTTCACTTTCAATCATATTTAAAATAATCAAAATAATTGCTTACATAGGAATCACAAGGGAAATAAAATATTTGTACATGAAAACTATACATTGTTGTTAAAATAAATAAAATAAACCATTGGGAAACAAGGCTCATTAATAGGGAGAATTAACACTGTTAGTATTACCATCCTGCCTAGAGTCAAGCAGGTCCACTCTAATCCCTGTCAAAATCTCAGACACTCTTAAAGGAAATAGAACAAATATGGCTGAAATTTGTTTGGAACGCCCCCTCCAAGACCTCTTATAATGAGAGCTCTCCTGAGATGAACAAAGGAGATCATTTCAAAAGCACTAATAAGAAAACAGTAGGTGCTCCATACCACATTGGAGTGAGCAAAGAACAGGGGAGACATGCAACTGCCCAGGAAAAGGGTGCCAGGACCCAGAGGGAGAGCTAAGGTGGGTGGAAGGTGGGCAGAAAACTCTGCTGACAGCATCTGCTATTGTGGGGGCCTGTTGGGATCACCTAGTGCCCCTTTCAGCTTCAGAGGAATGAGGCAAACCACATATGCCTTCAGCCCCTCTGCTCATTGCCATAAAGTCAGGGATTTCAAACCATACACCTGATCTTGGACTCTCTCAGACAGCTGGGGTTGGGGTCCTAGGGACTCTGTCCCTGAAACCGTAGGGTCTTTATATCGAGACTAATCCACCTTTCTTGTCCCTACACAATCAGCAGCTCTAAGCTATGTTTTGAAGCTACCCACTCCTCAGAGACCTTAGATGCAGAAATGACCCTGAGAAAAATCTTCCCCAAAAGAGTGGTCGACCTATTTCAGCACAGATAAAAGATGACTTTATTTTGTCTTCCAAGCCAACAAATATTTTCTCATAACTGCAGGGGCACAGTTCCATCATCCTAACACCCTGAGTTCCCTGCATAAACTTGTCCATGAACAAGTTTTTACTGAATCCTCTCTGTGCTTTGCAGTGATCATAGTCCCAAGACTTTAGTCTTTTTACATTTATTTCAAAGACTCTTGGCTTGGGTGGAGATGGGGAGTGGTCAGGCCTTCTCAGCTTTACACAGTGGTCCAGGGACAGCTCGAGGTGATATTAGCCAGTGATGTTAGACACCCAGAGCTAGGGTCTAAGGTTGCAGTGCTCAGCACAATGTACCTGGGGCAGCCAGGGCCACACCTGGGAAAATCCTGGGACCCCTATGGTTCTGGCAATTGAATTGGGTTGCATATATGCTTTCTGTGCTATCACTTGAGCCCTCCATCTAAACCCTGTATGTAAGTGAAAATGATGTAGTGGACTTCCTCACAATAGTATTGCAGAAGTAACTAGACCTACCTGGAGGCAGGCTATGACCTAAAGACATACCTTGGGAAATTTGTCTCCAAACAGTCGTCTCTAACCATTGCATGCATATGTCCATGCTATGTGTCCACCCACTATGGTCTGATCAACCTCTTTCAGGCTGGCAGTAATGCCCTGTATGACCCAGAGCAGACTTTGACAGAGACTCTGCTTGTTGACAGTCTGGCTATATCAGAGCTGTTAGATCAGTGAGACGCTGTCAGGATGAGTAAGAGGAGGGAATCCCACAGCCCAGAAGGTTGGCCATATGTCGAGCTGGTAGAAACTGTCACACATTTAACATGTGAAGATAGAAGTACAGAGTGAGGGTGAGAGGAAGCATTTTAGGAAACTTTTGGGTTAAAAGCTGGCAGGAGTGTCTTCTGCTGTCCACTACCTCCCATTGTTCCATTGTTTCTCACTTTCCCACTGTGACCCCCTGTCCACTGTCCTTGACTATCAACTCTCCACTCTCCACTATCTGGTGCCATTCACTTTCTTTCACTGTCAACTGCCTGCTACTCTCCACTGTCTGCTAATGTCCACTGTCTCCCACTGGCACACTATCCTCTAGTGTTCATTGCCTACTGCTGTCTACTATGTTTAATTGTCCACTGTCTCCAACTATTTCCAGTTGTCCAGTGTATGCCATTTCCTGCCATATGCCACTATCCACCATCTCCCACTGTCTACTATGTTCTGCTATTCACTGTCTCCCAACATCCACTATCTTTTATCTATTCTCTGCCACTGTCTACAGCTGTCTACCCTCCTGCTGTCCACTGACTCATTATGTTCTGCTGCCTACTGTCTCTGCAATCCACTGTCTCCACTGCCCTGAGTCATTTATCTCTTAACATATAAGTCACATGGTTAGTCAAGTTAGCACTTTAGGTTGTGCCTCTCTGGGGTTATCATTGGGATACAGAGAAAGGAACCCTGGATGTTACAGCAACTATGGAGTGGAGCATGCAGGAAATGTCTTTCCTTCCTACTATTGGCTTTTTTTCTACTTCATTTCTCAACATAACCTAATGGCAAGTCATGCACCTGATTCTAGAGCACTGAGCACTGAGCAGTGGCCCACAGGGCAAGGTGACATTCTGATGGTTGCGTGGATCTGGGACGGGGCAGCATTTCTAGTGGCAGATAGAACTTCCTCCAATGCAGCACAGACCCATAGGGCTAGAACAGCGCCTGTGTGAGATGACAGGATTCACTGAAATGTCTTTTTTCCAGGAGATTTTGCCTTGCTTTGCAGAATCTTGGCTATCTCACCAAGCCCATGCACAACCTCTTTAGAAGATTTTGCTGTTGCCCCCATCCTTCTTATGGATGTGGCCTGCAGAGTTCAGGGGCATGCAAACCTAGCTGCAGATGCAGAGCGACAGCTGTCACAAGTCTGTAGTAACACAGCCTGGCTAAGCATCCGATGGAGCTACTAGAATTCTCTCCTACAGCCTCTCCTGTGAGCACATGGGGGCACTGAGCAGGAGGCATCCAAGCCCTTCTAAAATCTTCCCTTGTCAGCCGAGGGAGCCAGGAAAACTCAGATCTTGGTAACAATTGCAAGAATTGAGACCTGTTCTGAAGTGAGCTGGGTCTGATGCTGCCTGATCAGTTCTGGAAAGACCCAAGAACCACAGCAAGAGATTAGGTTTGGTATCTTGTTACTTCCCAGAAACTCAAGCCATCCTGGTTCATCACAAATCTGTAGGCCCCATGGACAGCATGTCCTGGAATTGGTGCCAACATGGAAGTGAATATGGCCAGTCTAGGATGTGAAGAAAGTGCAATTTTCTCACCTCAGGCCCCTGTATTGGGGTCTTAGTGTCCTTCACTCACAGGAGTCCACTTTGTAAATCCTCAATAGAATTGGGACTGGGTTATACCCCAGGTCCCTTCTCAAGCATAGCTGGGCTTTGATTTGTTATTAATGCCTCAATCTGTGCATGAGATGCACAGGAAGAACACCCTGAAAAAAGCTAAAAAAAAAATGCATAATTGTCAGCAGAGATAGTGCTCATGGGCCAGAAGCAATGGGGGGGGGGTGTTTCAGAAAAGAGGCAGGTGAGGAGAGATTGTTGATAAAAACCACCATTTGTGTAGCAGTTTCAGCTAGAAAAGACATTGCCAATATGCCCCTGGAGGAAACCTTAGGCATAAAATATAAACTTGTTTTATTATATTTTTTAAGTGTCCGGTGAGTCTGTTGTGAGAACTGTTCAGTGACCCATTTTGCTGCAGCAATATTGGAGGATGAAGTTGTAGATAGCTGCACCCATCAAACTGTGCCTTAAATTTTTTTTGTTTGTTTGTTTGGGCCACCCCCGGTGATACTCAGGAGTTATTCCTGGCTATGTGCTCAGAAATCGCTCTTGGCTTGGGGCACCATGTGGAACGTCAGGGATCAAACTGAAGTCTGTCCTGGGTCAGCCACATGCAAGGCAAGCACCGTACCACTGCACTACCACTCCAACCCAGTGTGTCTTAAATATTTGCATTAAACTTTTATATTAAATAAACACTAACATTTTATTTATTTTTTATTTTATTTATTTATTTATTTATTTATTTATTAGTTTTTGTCAGTGCTCAGGGGTTACTCCTGGCTCTACACTCAGAAATCACTCCCGGCAGGCTCAGGGGACCATATGGGATGCTGGGATTTGAACCACCGTCCTTCTACATGCAAGGCAAATGCCCTACCTCCATGCTATCTCTGTAGCCCCAAACACTAACATTTTATTGACTGGGAACATAATAATACTTTGTCCCTGGAAGTCTACTGTTCCACTTAATGTAACCAAATCTAAAGTGTATATATATTAGACTTGGAAAACACAGATCGTTTGGGAGCAGAGATAGAGCACACATTAAAGTGGGTTTCATAGACTAGGGAGCTAATTCAGTGAGGAAGATAATCTTCCAGGCAGGAAGAATAGTAGAAATAAAGCATCCTTTCTAAATTATTCAAATTAAAGGTTTCTTGGATAAATGCATTTCTTATTTTTTGTTCCCTTTTTAAATTTAAGCACCATGATTACAAACATGTTTGTAGTTTGTGTTTCAGTCATAAAAAAAAGTACACCCACTTTACCAGTGTAACCTTTCCACCACCAATGCTCTCCTCACCTTCTGCCTGACTTCAAGATAGGCATTCTATTTCTGTCACTCACTACCATTATCCTGGTATTTGTTGGTGTAGTTATTTAACTGAGCTCACCAATCTTTGTGGTAAGCTTCATATCACGACTGGTCCTTTCTAACCTTCTCTGTATTGTCTCTGGGTATTATTACCATAATATCTTTTATTTTTCTTAAATCCCACAGATGAGTGAAACTATTCTGTGTCTATCTCTCCCTCTGCCTCATTTCACTCAGCATAATAGTTTCCATGTCCACCCATGTATAGGAAAATTTTATGACTTTATTTTTCCTGACAGCTGCATAGTAGTTGATTCTGTTTTGTTCTTTAAAGAAATACACATATACTGTACTTCATGATGTCTTTAGATGGATAAAATAGATTAGTTGTCAGATAGAAACTTTCAATGAGTCTGATTTGTATAAACCTTCTTAAATGGCAAGTAAGGATGGAATTCATTCAGATAGCAGGAAAAGTTTTTCACCATTGTACTAGTGTAAGTGGCATTGAGATATTAGAAGTATTTTCCATATTTTAACAAGATTTTGAGGTAAATCCATGCATGGTTCAACATTAATACCAATGGCCTATATTTTTCTTTATTAATTTTCTCTGTGACTTTGAGAGTGAGAACTTAGCATCCTTTAACATGTCTTCTTGGACCTAAGCTTATATTGGGACTCCAGTCTGAGGCGGAAGTTGTATATCTTCTCAATGTATTTTGATAGTAAGTGTCCCTGCCCTGCTCAGCTCTTTTTGTTGATTGGAATTACTCATGTATCAGAAACATCTTCAGAAAGGAAAGTGGCACCATGAGGATTTGCTTAAATGCTCATGATCCAGCCACTGGCTTGGAATAAATGTATCTTCTCTAAGGTGCATGGCCATGACAGGCAAATGCTGGATCTGATAGAAAGAGACAGGGTAGTAGTGCTTTAGTAAACATATTGGCTCTATAACATATTTAATAGAAATATGTTTTAAGATTTCATTTCTCTTATATGTTCAACACTCACTCATTTTACATGACATTACCTTAAGATTGTGTTCATTACACTGTCTGGGGAGGTGGGATAGGAGATTTTAATTTAGGGTTTTAATTAGGAGTAGTAATACAATGTAATATAACACACAGGACAAGATTGTATTGCAATATTGATACCTGCTTTATTTGACCTTTTATGCTTCTTGGGGTGTGCTGAGCATTATTTTAAGGGCTATTAGAAAACTCACTTCACTATTATAAATACTTAATCAGCAATTTAAATGCTAGCATTTTTGTAAAGGAAACAAATGCAGAACATCTGTTATATGTTTATTAGAGGAAAGAGTGGAGATGAGGTTGGAGACATCTTCGGGGATTCTTTCTAACATAATTAAACATGGCAGGAGCCTTTGGCCAACTTGGCATTGAAAAGTGACAAGGTGGACCCAGATGATATCTGGGAGGTGCTAGAAGGCAGCTGGCAGCTGTTGACTGACCCCAGGAGGTAGGAAAGACCAAGGCGGTGGCAGCTCATGCATAGAAAATGGCAGGTTCAGAATGTGGGTTGGAGAGGATGGCTGGATATGAGAGTGGGTTCATTTCTAACCATGTGGCATTAAGGTAGTGGAGGAAGTGTATTCTGCAATGGGCAGGAGATATGTATCCACTATAGGGTTGAGGCCAACAGAATCCAGAGTTGGAATTTGGTCCCTGCCAGTCAGATGTTTCTTGGGCTGTAGCCCTGTGACCCTGGGAATCCTGGGAAGAAGAGGTCTGGGGATGGAGTTTTGGAGTCACCTGCATTTCAAAATACAGAAGTGCCCACACAATTACTTTAATTAGTTCCACTGAGCATTCTAAAATCTAATTTGGAGAGCAAAACTTGATGGAACGTATTTATTGAAACATTTGCCTTGGAAATTTGTTGACAACACAATTGCTGAGGATTTAATTGATTGCTCATGACAAGCAGTGATGGTGCATTTCATCAAAGTCATCATAAAAGACAAAGAAAGTTTGATATTATCTGCCTTCACTTGCCTTGAAAATTTATTTTTGTCTATCACTAATTTGGTTTAGCAATAAAAATCCTTGTTTTTGATTCATAAATCAGACAAGGGCACAATTGTTTAATAGTCTATATCATATTAATTAAGCTCTGAAACAAGGCAAGCAGCTTAGCCATTTATAGCAGAGTATTTCATAAGTTGCTAATCAATGAGAAAAGCAACTAATTAACAAGCCACTAGTCAGCATTTTGAGCAGAAGTTGGTGAATTTCAGTTTAATTAAACCTTGCAGGTGTCAGAGATGATATGAAAGAATCTTTAATCTGTTTGTGTGTAAATTCCCCCAGATCCTCTTCGCATCTGTACATGTTTAAAGCCCTTCTCTATTTTGAGGTATGTAAAGGGATTTCAGTGTCTTAAAGCATTTTGCATTTTTTAAATCCCCATTCCTTGATAAATCTGTGGAATTTACTTGGTTCAATAAAATAGGATGAAGTTCATGAACCTTTCACCTCACAAATAATACATTTCAAATAATAGCTAATTCCTATGTACCCCCCCCCAAAAAGAACTTCTATTAACTACTGAATGAGTGAGTTGTATGCAGCTTTATTGAAGCATATCTTACATATCATAAAATTCACTTAAGCATCAATTTTAATAATTGTTATTAATGTATCCAGTGGTATAAATATCAACCTTGGTATAATTGGAATACATGAAAATTTGAAGTTTGTACAAATGTATTCATGTTGGTGTGAAATGTGATTTCTAGAGGAACTCAGGAGCACTCTCACTGCTAAAAATGATCTAGAAGTGGTTGGAATGTCTTTTTTATCCTTACATTCTCCCTGAGTTCCCTAGAGCTGACATCAAAAATAGGATTCCAGGAAGGATGAATCAAGGTTTGATTTTTAAGTATGATTTAATTGCCACAAATTGTTCTGTAATTGCAGTCTTTGGTGTAAGACCAGTTCCTCACTGGCTTTTTTCTCTTTCGGGCGTTTCCCTCGTGGTTCAGTCAAACAACACTTGATTCTTTCATGATGAGAGTCTTTCTGTGTGTGGAGATGATGTCATTTAAAAGAGCTGCACAGGGAGGGAACATACATTTATATTTAAGACTTAATCAGCATGTAGATCAAAAACCCCTGCAGGGCCCAGAGGCAGCCCACAGGGCTGGAGCATGTGCTTTGCCTTCAGGAGGCCCTGACAGTCCCCTGAGTACAGAGCTCCCAAACACTGCTGGGTATGACACAGAATAAGAGGACAACATTTGCATTGTTGAGCACAGTGTCCTAGACTGAGATTTTTAGAACCTGGTCGGATTTGCTTAGAGAGGTAGCAAGAGGCCACCATAATATCAGCAGTCACTCTTAATGCCAGGAACTACCCTCAGCTACCTAGATGGCATCCTTGATCATTTCATTTTCTCTCTTTTCGGTTGGTTTTGGAATCATACCCAATGGTGCTTGGAAATACTCTTGGTTCTTGAGGGAATCATGCTGTGCAAGGGATTGAACCTGGGCTTTGGTATTCAGCGCAGGGCACTGATCTTTGAACTGATATTTCCATCTCAAGAACCAAAGATTGGGATGCTGCGCATGGAGTCCAATGCTCAGACAGGGAGATGAAGGCTCAGTACAGACAGATTTGTTCAAGTCGCCGGTGGTACACAGTAGATAAGGTGGAGACAAGCCAGGGATATAGTTTGGATTACTCCTCAGAAGATTCTTCCCTAGGCATTCAGCTGATCAGCTCTGCCCATGGGAAGCTATATTTAGAAGAGCATAGAATACCACAAAATCTCACATGCTTCACCCAGCTAAGGACAAAATCCAGTATTTGTTTTGAAATAAGCATGAGGTGTTTTCCAACATCATAGCAACCTTATGTTGTACAAGCTTCATGGTTTGGGGGAAATGACTAGACATTTAGTTTGGAAGATCATTGATGCAGGAGGCATCTGTTTCACAGGGAAGACATGGCTTAGCAGGATCCTCTTCTCTTCTATGTGCCAAGGGGATCTCATTGTAAGATGGAGACAAACCAGCCACATGCACCTTCTTCCTGTCTGACATAAGCTTCCTAACTACAAGCCTGCTGTGCTCTACCCCTGTGCCTCTACTATCCCCTGAGAACTCTCTGGGCCTTGGAAGTAGAAGTTGAGTCTGTCTGGCGAGGTGGTGCTAGAGGCAAGGTGTCTGCCTTGCAAGCGCTAGCCAAGGAAGGACCGCGGTTCGATCCCCCGGCGTCCCACATGGTCCCCCCAAGCCAGGGGCAATTTCTGAGCGCTTAGCTAAGAGTAACCCCTGAGCATCAAATGGGTGTGGCCCGAAAAACCAAAAAAAAAAAAGAAGAAGTTGAGTCTGGGCACAGGTGAAGCTTGTGGAGGAGATCATCCTTTCTTTTACTACAAAACTGTCACCAGAACAAGTATCCTGAGAGGCAGATGGCATTACATCTATTAGCATCAGGGCCCAAGTAGGGGTCGATATGGTCAGGCAGCATTGGATGGAGAATTGGATGGGTATAATGAGAAAACATTTGGTGAAATATTTGGAGAATTGGAGATAAAGACAACTCTCCTGGAGAAGACAGGGAGCATCCACAGCATCCTGTTGTCTCTTCAGGTGTTGCTCCACTGATTAGTAGAGTTAGTGGAGATGACTGCAGAACTGCATGTAGAACTACAGTCAGAACTGCAGACGAACAAATGCCAGAGTATAGAGAGGACTATGAAAAAAACAAGCATTTCCCTTGAGCTAATTTTTTTACCAAGCAGATGAGCTAATAGGCCAGCACAGACTGTTTTTCTGTTTTGAATGCTGCTCTGCCTACTCTCAGGCTAAACCTCAGCCTCTGACTCAGTTCCTTCCTGCTTGACATCTTCTCTTCAGAGAAGAGACACACTTTTTTCTGCACTCAGGACTTACTCCTGGCTCTGCACTCAGTGTGAGGCTCAGGGAACCATGTGGTGCCAACCTTAGCAGTTTGTATGCCAATCAAGTTTTGCAGGTTCTTGAGCAGCATCCTATGCTCTTCCATTGTTATTCTTGTTGACCTCTCTGGTGTGGCCTCCTCAGTCCCAGGTGCATTGAGGCTGGAGGTGATGCATCATTCATGTGCCATATTGATCAGGTGGTTGAAAGTAAGGCTATTCCATAACCATAAGAAATCCTGGTAGCAAAACTTTTAGAAAAGCCCGTCTTACAGGGTTGAAAGAGGCCAGTGATGAAGAAGGCCACACATGAAGGATCCAGGGCATCAGGACGAAGTGTGTGGGGTGAGACTATAGCCTCACTGGGACTTACTTGGCTACTTAAAACATCTATGTGGGATGAACATTGTCCTTGATGGTTGCCCACATGCATATGGAAAAGTCATTAATGGTAAATTAATGGTAAATTCTGGGACTTTGAAGACAGAATTTAATGTTCTTAGCACTTTCCCTGGGATATCAGCATGACATACAGATCTCCCTTTCTTGCTTTGTGAAAAGAGGTGAGAAGACTGTCTTGGCAGGAATTTTACCGATTAAAGCAGACAATTTTTGCCAAATGTGTTCTTATTATTGGCACACAGAAGTTTGTTTTGTATCTATTTCCTTTCTTCTCTATAATCCACATGGAAGAAAGTAGAACAGGAGGCTTGGTCCTCTGCTGACTCTATCCAAGAATGTTCTGGAAATCAGTATTGGTCTGTGTGTCCTACAAGAATTCTGGCTCTAATGCTCATGTTTTCCATCCACTGTCAGCTTCTCAAACACAGTTCTAAGCTAATATTTTATTGGAAGCATCTAATCTAAGTCCTCAGAAGTAGATGATTTAAGGACGTTTGTGGAGTGAATGTGCCATCCAGATATATTTAACTTGTAGAGCCCTGAGCAGCAATTTTTTTTTAGGTTGTGGCCCAAATTCCTTCCCCCAAAATTGGTGAATGTATAAGCTGTGCTGGCCAAGCATTTTTAAAGTCAAGAAGATTGATTTTTTATTGGAGAAATAACAATTATTTAGGTAGTTCATCAGTTAAAAGGATGCTGTATATGCCAGATCTAATGAGAAATGCTTGCATGTATTATCTTAGCCCACTAACTTAATCATCCTAGAGGCATTTATGAGGGCAGTACCAAGTTCAGAGTGGTGGATAGCCTTGTTCAGATCACTCAGCAGTGTAGAAAGGCTGGAATTGGAGATTGGAGCCTCTAAACATTGCACCTCCTGCTCTTGTAAAAAATGTTAGTGGGTTTTCTTTTTTTTTGTTAGTTTATTTTTACTCAATACTAGATCTGCATTTTTACATAGCAAAATGACTTTTCTGCAGCTCTCTAAGAGTTACCTGCCATGGAATAAGCAACAAGAAAGATTCGTGCTGAGTTGGGGGGTTGGGAGACACAATTTTCTTTCACCTGGCAGCAATGCTCAGAGTTCTGAAAAGTCCTTGCTGCTCAGCCAGCTGTGACAGAAACTTCCGTCTTCACATGCTTCTAGAAGGAACTCCTGGTGGCTGCCAAATGCACAGCATTGGCCTCCTGAGAGAATCTTATGGAGACAAACTCCTTTTGTTCCATTTTCAGTCTCGGATTTTCTTTCCCTTGCTTGCCCCTTGTTGAGGCCATTCATGGTCCATATATTTGTGTCCTTTTAGCACCTTATTCTGGAGCTGGGCGATGTTTCTGAGGCCCACAGGTCACTGCACAGACTCTGAGCTATGTGCATCTCTCCCCAACTCACAGATTGCTGAAATTTGAGGAGAGCCTGGTGACAGTGTGCACATTCCCAAAACTGAAGCTGAAGGTCAGGGAACTGAGGGGGCTCAGTCAGTCCATGCAAACAGGCTGATCACTGGGTTCTAGAGCCATTTAAAGGAGCCATCTTCTGTGGGTCTCAGGCACTTGGGATAAGGCTGAGGGGCCTCACACAGTCCCCAGAACCCACAAGTAATGAGAAGCACCTTTTTGTCCAAGGGAGAGTACTGGGTAAAGAGAATGAGAACCAGACTCTTTGTAATTGGCCCATGCTCCATTGTAAATGTCAACCAAGGTCATGGGACCCATGGTTGCTTGGGGCTCTTTGGGGGTCCCAGGCCCCAAAGCAGCCCACTCTGCACCCATGGAAACAAGATTTGTCACTTCCAGAGTCCTTTCCTTCACCATCATCCTGTTCATGATGATTTATGGGTTTTGGAGTATTACTCTCTCATCTCTGTCTATTTGCCACCACTGATTCTGCAGAAATATATTGGGACCCATCTACAGGTGGGGGAGAGCGTACCAGAATCATTAACACATGTAGGCAGGCCCAGAGTGCTGAGTTGTTGTCCATTGGTGCTATCACAATAATGCTTTTGTGAGGAAAGAACCTCAAGGCCTAGCATTTGTTGTCACCAGGTAAGGACAGAGGACAATGAAGTGACACCCATCATATCAGGCATGAAAGAAAAAAAACACAATTCTCTGTAGTGCAAACTTCTAGTCTCCTGCCAAATGAAGAATTTGGAAAACCAAATACGAGTAGCCAGGGAGCTAAAGAGAGAGTTTAGTGGACATAGTGTTTAACACAGTGCTTAACTTGCAAACAACCTTCCCAAGTTTGAGCACCATGTAATGTCCCCTGAGCACAGAGCCAGGAGTAAGCTCTGAGTATTTCTGGATGTCATCAAACACACACACACACACACACACACACACACACACACACACACACACACAAATGAAAATTAGCAGTGAGGGATAAAGGAATATCACCACAGGTATCAGTTGCCTTATACATTGCTGCTTCTGGTTAGATTCCTTCACTCCATATGCTCCTCCAAGCCCCAATAAGATTGATCCCAGAGCTAGAACAGTGGCACGGAGTGGTAAGGTATCTGCCTAGCATAGGATGGACCGCAGTTTGATCCCCTGGCATCCCATATGGTCCCCCAAGCCAAGAGCGATTTCTGAGCGCATAGCCAGGAGTAATCCCTGAGTGTCACCAGGTGTGGCCCCAAAATAACCAAAAATAAATAAATAAAGATTGATCCCTGTGCACTATAACCCCTGAATACCACTGGGTGTCGTCCAAAAACAATTCATGTGTGCATGTTGGTGTTTCTGTGAACATACATGTATGCAGTATGCTGATGTGCTTTGTACACTGACTCCAACTCCTTTGAGAATAAAAACTTACTTTACCATAGTGAAGCCTGTTCATCTTGATCTTGCTTCCTATGCTCTCTGACTTCTATTTTAAACACCTACAATCTGCTTTTCCTAACTGTAAAACTGGTCCAATAAAGCTGCTTTGCTTCATTACAGAGAATAATGGTCTGGAGAAAAGGAAAAGGTTGTCTTGCCTTCTGGCTCTGCGATTTTCCTTTCTGCCGGTGCAATGTGAGAGACAGAACATGGTTTGTGATTTTATTCTAATTATTTAGAGAGAGACTGAGTTAATAAAATCAGAATTTCTTGTGGCGTTTACCTCTAATTTAGTTTTAAAATGTTACAAAAATAACTTTGTTTTGCTTATCAGTCTTATATTATTTCTTTTATTTTTGTTTGTTTTGTTTTTGGTCCACACCCAGTGATGATCAGGAGTTACTCCTGGCTATGTGCTCAGAAATCACTCCTGTCTTGGGGGACCATATGGGATGCCAGGGGATTGAACCGCGGTCCGTCTTAGGTTAGCACATGCAAGGAAAACGCCCTACTGCTTGCACCACCTCTCCATCCCCAGCATAAAACTTCTTAATCTTCAAGTATCTTTTTGTTTTAACCCTGGAGTTCTTTGAATAAAAGTGATGTGTCTGTTTTTTAAAGGCCATTCTGTAGTTCTAGTGTGCTGATACCAAAGTTGTGCCTGGCACCCTGGCATCTCTGTGATGCCTCTCTCCTTGGCCACCCTTAAACCCCCAGTACTTTCACATATCTATTTGCACCCCACTTGTCCTGACTCCCCTGCCTTTGCTTTCCAGCTGGGAGGATGTGCCTAGTACCCCCATGTTCATCCTGAGAGCACTGTTAAAGGGAGTCCTACCCTTTCAGGAGTTGGAGTTTTGGGAGGACTCAGATCAGTCCACTGGCTCAATATGAACCATGACCCACTTCACCCGAGGACAAGATACAAGCCACGGGTGTATCGTATTTTCAGGGGGTATTTTTTGTTTTGTTTTGTTTTTGGTTTTGTTTTTGGGTCAGACCCGGCAGCACTCAGAGGTTACTCCAGGCTCTATGCTCAGAAATTGCTCCTGGCAGACTTAGGGGACCAAATGGGATGCCGGGATTTGAACCACTGTCCTTCTGCATGCAAGGCAAATGCCTTACTTCCATGCTATCTCTCTGGCCCCCTCAGGGGGTATTTTTTTTAAACTTTCCTAAACACCACTAGTCACAAATATGTTATGCTTTAAACAAGATGGTAGCTAGGTCTGTTTCATCTATGTTATGTTGATCTCTGAGCAAAGAATGTGATCCAGAAGTGCACCTTGAGAACAGAACAAAGACTGATCCCTGAGCATGGAGCCAGGAGTGAACTAAGCATAGTGTCAGGAGTGAGCTCTAAGCAGTCAGGAATAATCTCTGAGCACAGTGAGGAATGACTCCTGAGCACAGACTCAGAAGTGAGCCTTGAGCACAGAGTCAAGAGTGAACCCTGAGCACTACTAGGTGTGGCCCAAAACCAAAACCAAAAGTGGCAGCACAAGACGCCGTGGCCTTCACTGGACAATGTTCTGAGCATCTGCAGAGGCAATGGGCTGCATGGACCTGGTCTGTGTGGTCTCGGGCCAGTGAACCTGGGCTTTGTGTTCTGGTCTATGTGGATCTAGGCTAAGGGAAACTGGACTACGTGGACCTGTGCTGCATGGACCTGGGTTGTGTGATCTGGGCTTACCTACATCCTGTCACCACCTCCTGTAGGCACTGTTATTGCTACTGTAGAATGAACTCATGGCGACCTTTTTCTGTCTGGATCAGTAGTGGATTTGCTCAGTATCTTTTCAGATGTCACTAAAATGGTCTCTATGGCAATCTCTTCCTTGACTTGGCTCCTATCCCGAGTCCTCTCAGATGGCAAGTCTAATCCCTCAAACTTTAGGGAGCCCAAACACATGATGGTTTGCATTATTCCCATTTTAGCAGAAATAACTGTGTGAGCCCAGTGAGAGGGATTGGGTTGAAGGAAAGGAAGTTAGGACATAGTCAAGAGAAAAACAGTAGAATGAGACACAGAGATACGGTCAGGTTTGGTTTCTGAGATGGAAGTGGTGATGGGGCCACATCACACAGTTAGGTTTGATTCAGGACCAAGGGGAAAAGGAACCAGAAACCAATTTTGTTCTTTCACTTTGCTTTGAGCACATTTTTTTGAGGTTGTCCTTCTGCCCATATTTCTACTCTGGAGAGAATCATCAGACTCTAGTGTTCTGGTCAAATCTAACTGAGGTCCACCTCAGGCTTTCAAATCTCTCTGATTGCTATCAGGAGACAGTAATGAAATATGCCCCAAATCTTTCCAGGTGATTCATCCATACCAGTAAAATGAGAACTTTGGCTCTCTTGATCCCTTGATGGAAGGAAATTGTTCTGACTCTATCAGTCTGCAGAGCCTCCTCCAGTGGCAGCTACTTGACTGATATTCAGAGAAAGCTGCCTTCACCAGAGAAGGGACTCATAGGATCATCTGAATTGGATGCACCTAAAGGCTTTAAGAAAAAAAATCATGACAGAGGAGGGCCAGAGCAAAAGAACAGCAGTTAGGTTTTTTAATTTGCAGGCAGCTGACCCAGATTCAATCCCTAGCATTTTAGATGGCCCCAGTGTACTGCCAGAAATAACACTTCAGGTGTGCCTCAGAAAAGAAAAAAAGAAAAAGAAAAAAAAACATGACAGAAGAATTCTGAATTGCTATCATTCTAAATATGGACAAAACCAAAACTATTAGCACACACACTCAACAGGGGCTGGAGTGGTAGCACAGCAAGTAGAGTGCATGGCTTGCATGTGCAGAAGACCCACTTTTTTTTTTTTTTTTTTGGTTTTTGGGTCACACCTGGTGATGCTCAGGGATTACTCCTGGTTCTGTGCTCAGAAATCATTCCTGGCAGGCTCAGGGGACCATTTGGATGCCGAGAACCAAACCAGGGTCCATTTGGGGTTGGCTGCATGCAAGGCAAATGCCCTACTGCTATGCTATCTCTCTGGCCCCCAGACCCACTTCTGACCCCAGAACCCCCAAGCCCACCATGAGTAATTCCTGAGCTAAAGGCAGGAATAAGTCCTGAGCACTACTGTTATGGCCCAAAAGAACAAAAAAAAAAAGTTCTTGGAGTAAATCCTGAGTCATATGAAGTGGGTCATATGTGGGCCACTGCCCTAGGGATCTGCAGAACAATTCCCTTTCACATTGCTGAGTGGATGAGAAGGAAGCACAACTGAAGGCATTGTCTGAAAAATGAATCTGTTATGGACAGACCTCAAACTGGAATACCCAAGCCCTAAAAGGGCTAAGTTTAGAATCTTTTTCTTCGGGGGAGGGGGGGCTTTATTTAAACATGGTTACAAAGTTGTTCATAGTAGATTTCAGTCATAGAATGTACACCACCACCTGTACTTTCCCTGCCACCAATGTCCCCTGTTTCTCTCCCATCCCTCACCCCCACCCAAGTCTATGTCTTGAGCAGGTATTTTGCTTCTCTCTCACTCTCTCTTTTTTGACACTATTGTTAGTGAAGGGGTGCCTGTATGTCACTTTATCCCTTTTCAACACCCAGTTCTTCAGAGTGATCATTTCTACCTGTCATTGTCATAGTAGATCCTCCTCTACTCTAACTATACTCACTACTCTTTGTGGCAAGCTTCCTACCATGCACTAGTTCTCCTGAACCTCATTTCTATTATTTCTGGACATTATTACCATACTGACTTTTATTTTTCTTTTATATCCCCAAAATGAGTAAGATTATTCTATCCATCTCTCTTCCTCGAACTCATTTTGCTCAGCATAATAATTCCATATCTATCCATGTGTAAGCAAATTTCATGACTTCATCTTTCCTAATAACTGCATAGTATTCTATTGTGCTAAATGTACTATAATTTTTTTTAGTCACTCATCTCTTGACAGTCACCTGTGTTGTTTCCAGATTCTGGCTATTGCAAATAGTGTTGCGATGAACAAAGGGGAGCATATACATGTTTTGTATATGTTTTGGGGTTCCTAGGTTATTTCCTTAGGAGTGGTGTTGATGGATCATATGGGAACTCAATTTCTAGCTTTTTGAGGAATATCCATTTTGTTTTCCAAAAAGGCTGGACCAGTCTGCATCCCACTAGCAGTGAATGAGTGTCCCTTTCTCCACACATCCCTGCCAGCACTTGTTCTTATTCTTTGTGATGTGTGCCAGTCTCTGTGATGTGAGATGATAATTTATTGTTGTTTTGATTTACATCTCCCTAATGATGATGATGATGATGATATAGAACATTTTTTTCATGTGTCTTTTGGCTATCTGTATTTCTTCTTTAAGGAAGTATCTGTTCATTTCTTCTCCCCATTTTTGGATTGGGTTAGATTTTTTTCTTGCAAAGTTTTATCAGTGCCTTATACATCTTAGATATTAACCCCTTATCAAATGGGCATTGGATGAATCTTAAAGAAATCTCAGATTCTCAGGCTGAGATTATAAGATCAAGGTCATTAGAAAACTAGACCTCAGGAGGCTTTGAAGAGAAAATTCTGGCAACTCCTGAGCAGGTAATCAGGGTCACTGCTGTTGGGTTTCAGGGTGGTGGTGCCTGAAGTAGAACTCATATCTCCCACATGCAGAACAGGTCAAATTTCTGTGGATCAAAATTGTGTCCACCAAAAGTGGACCATTTCAGCCATATGCACAGTCTTAGTACAGGCATCTAACCCTCGTGGGGTGGCCATGTTCATTCCCATGCACGTCTGTGCTGTGAACCCCATCCCATGTTCCCCATATACTCCAAGTCTTTGCAACTTTCTCTGCCACATGTCCCAGGTGTTTCGATAGGCAATATCCTTCTCCCCCACAAAAAATCTCACTTAGATTATGTTCCCTGTACTCTTGGATGATTCATCTCCTGACTCCTAAAAAGTAATCTTTGGAGTTCAGGAAGTGAGTAGATGAAGGGGGAGAGGGGAATAGAGATGGGTTTGCTGTGAATCTTCCTTGGCTATTCCTGGAGCACAGACCTGTGTTCAGGCTGCTCTGAGGGAGAAGAATGGAGACTTCAGAACTGAGAACAGCAGTGAGCATCCCTCTGCTAAGTGAGGAGGTTGTCTGATGCAGAAAGAGCACAGATCCCAGGGGGGATCCTGGATGAGCTGCACTGCCCAGCACACCCACTGGCTGCTCATCAAGGAATCGCTGATTCATGGTTTCCAAAGCTCACATGTGAAGAGATTGTGTGGCTCTCTGGGCACCATCCACTAGATCTGTCTGTACCACTGCTGACTATCTATTGTCTTCCCATCATGCTCTATGTTTACATTGGTACCATTGATGCACCTTTCAATCTCCCCTCATTGGCAGATCACACTTTCTCATACCCACTAGGCCAGACTCTTCTCTATTCTTTTTGGAATAGCCAAGCTGGAGACCAGAGTCTCTCTTGGTGACATTTCAGCACTGTTGACTTCTCATACTGTAAGGATTGGTGGGAGGGAGTCTGCTGTGTTTAGGGCCAAGTCCTCCCTCCAAAACCCACACTATGCACCTTCATGCCACAGACCCTGTACCTGACCTCCACACACACCACATCCTGCGTACCAGCCCCCACAAAGCCCAGCATAGGGTTCCATATGAACCATGAGCAATCTCTCAGTTTCCTGTTCCAATAGAAATACAGGCTGGATGCCGGCATTCATCCAGAGGGAAATTTGGGATGATTTTCAATTTGGAGTAGATGCTCTCAAGATGTATTGAAGTCCATTTTAGGCCGTGATGACATAGTCACAAAATACCAGTACCACAGGGTCTGCAAAAACAGTTTGCTGCTGATGGAACCTGCAAAGTCAGTGTTGCCCACAGGTGCTAGTGACCACATACTCTCAGAGGTCTGAGTGCCCTTCCTTTGAAACATGGTTGATATTGTCACCCTATCTAAATCCCTACATGTTAACCTCTGGATGATACCACTGAGAGTCAGGCTCTCATGAGCCGATGGCCATAAGGTCAGAGGGGATTTAAATTATCTCTGAGTTCTTGGATGATCTTGTGGAAATTCATTAATAACTCTGGAGCCATCTACTATGCATTTAAGTAATGAAAAATGTATTAGTTTCACTCCACAAATGTATTAGCTTTCATTCTGTAGTTAAATGAAAAATGCATTAGTATCTGTGTAAAATATATTAGCATTGACGTTTTGGCATTTCTCTTTGAAGGTATTCCACTTAAATTCACCTGTAATGCAAACACTGTGTTTCAATGCTGAAGAATCACACTCTTCAAAAATTCTCTTAAGTAACAAAACACTGTATCTGCATGGTGTTTGTTTATCACAGTGAACAGTCCTCCTTGCTAAGGAAAGGCTGCTTCAGAGCAAGTTTCTGCCTGTTGCATGGAGGAAGCTGGGGAGGTGTTAATGCTGCTCAGTCAACTTGGAGCATGTGGCTTCAGAACCCACAACCACTTCCATGCAGATACTGTTTAGTAAATATATTAGACATTTTAGAAAGATTATTAGAATCATTATACCTGTACAGAAGTAAATGCTTTGTCACATTTTCTCTGATTTTTTATTTCTAGTACATATAATATCATGGTGTTTTATATCCTATAACATAATCTCAACAGAGATGCTAAGAGACCATCAGCTTATAAACCCCAGAAATGTAAGGTAGCAATAAACATTTCAACCCTATAGATGTAGTTTCTCTTCCTTATTATATTTTTAGTGACATGTTTTTTTCTCTGCCTTTCTATTTCCTGAGAATATAGCATGTAATACACATAGCTCATAAAATGTATGTGTTCATTGACTATTATGATCATTTAGTTTTTTTTTAGTAATTGGCTGTTTATTACTAGGATAAACATGGTAAATAAAATTATATGCTTATTTTGGACCAGGTAGGGCCCACATGAAAATAGTCACTTCTAATGGTGTAGTGTTCCATTGCAATCTTTATAAAGTCTCAGTCCAGAGAGATGGTACAATAGATAAGATATGCCTTGCATATAGCCTATGTGAGTTTATAGATGTAGCCCTACATATTGCCCCTCAATATAAATTATTACATAGGTTAGTTATTGAAATTTCCCATTTATCTTATGTGCGTAAGGGTTGCACCACAGCAAATGGTGTTCAGACTACTTTCAGCACATTACTTTGAGGCCACTCATAGTAGTGATCTGATGAACATGTTGTGCCAAGAATTGAAGTTAAACCTTTTGCCCGTTAGCCCTTTGCACTATCCCCCAGCCTCAATTTTTGAATGTATTTTTAATTTTAGACTTGGAATGTGGAAATATTATTTTAGTATAAATAGTATGAGCCACTAGGAACTGGGTACTCATTTACTTTATGACATAACTAAATATATACTAAGAAGATATCTCTCTTAAAATTGTAAGAAAATTATTAATTTGGTGGGCCACACCCAGTGGTGCTCAAGTGTTACTCTTGGCTCTGCACTCAGCGATCATTCCTGGAAGACTCAGAGAACTATATGGAAAGCTAAGGATTGAATCGGGGTCCACTGAGCTCAAGGCAAATGCCTTGCCCACCATGTATATTTTTATGTGTGTGTTCATGTATGTATGTCCTACCCTCAAAATTTTTAAATTTTCTAGTTAGAACATTTTCTGCGAAAACCTGCTATTCTTGGTCCTGGAGAGATAGCACAGCGGCGTTTGCCTTGCAAGCAGCTGATCCAGGACCAAAGGTGGTTGGTTCGAATCTCGGTGTCCCATATGGTCCCCCGTGCCTGCCAGGAGCTATTTCTGTGCAGACAGCCAGGAGTAACCCCTGAGCACCGTCGGGTGTGGCCCAAACCCCCCCCCCAAAAAAAAAGAAAACCTGCTATTCTTGATTCCTTCTCTAAATCTACCATACTTGCAACTGTTATAATTTTCTCCCTCACTGTTGCCTTAAAAATATTGCCTATTTCGTTTGATAGGTCCATCTGACAGTGTCAAATGAAAAATACAAGTGAAGTTAAAATAAAAAGGGGATTAAGATGTTATTTGAAACCTAACCATTTTCTCTTTATTCTCCATAAACTGCCTTTTCTTATGCACAAGCTTCTGTTTGACTATAATTCAAAATAAGGAATTAGAGAGCAGAAAAAGTGAGCTCTTTCTGGTGTTGCTTCCATATACAACCCTTCCCCCCTTGCCTACTGACTCCTTACCCTGCAGTTACTGACTCATAATCCTCTGTTCTCATTTCTTATCTCCAAATGATTCTAAAGCTCCCACAAGAATGCCCACATAAGGCCTTAGTAGCAAAGGTCCTCCAACATCCCCTCTTCTTTCCCAGTGCGTTTGGGATTCTCAGACTCATCATTCTTGATGGAAGCTGCTCTCACCAACAGGAGGTGAAACAGATTTGATTCAAGGCCTCTTCCTGGCTTACTGCTCAGGTACAAAATGGGGGCTCTGACATGCAGAGAATGTGCTCGGTTCATTAAGGAGACATCATACCCCAGTGCTGTTGATTTCAATGTACTGGAGAGAGAGATTGTCTTTTTCCAAAATCCGAGATCTATACTAATCAAGAAGTAACCTCAAGAATTATGTCTTCACTTCTGAACCATGAACTTATTTGACTCTTGTTTGTTTGTTTTTAGTTTGTTTTACTATACTCAGCAGTACTCATGGCTTTGTGCTCAGGTATTATTCTGTGTGGGGCAGAAGGGACTGTTGATGGTGCCAGGGATTGATCCTAGATTAGCTATATTGCAAACAAATGCCTGATTCTCCATATTATCGTTTTGTCCAGTGATTTTACTTGAAAATGAAGTGGCTTATGTAATCAATCTTTCCTAATGTGCTTTGTTCTTGGACATCTTCAGGTTTCCCCATCCAAACTCTTCACTGCTTATTTATATATAACTGCCTTCTTCATAAATAGATCCAAACAGGCTAATAAAATCCTAACAGAATCATGAACACAATGCAAATCTTTAAAGGGTTTATTTTTTTCTCTTTCTTTAAATACATCTAAAGTTGAAGTACAAAGCAATGTTATTTGCCTCCATACAGTCTGTTTAGATGAGATGAGATGTTTATAAGACTTGATGTTTTGGTGGTGGAGCTGCCAATGGCCCAATACAAGAACTCAGGGGTGAATCCCAGGATTTAAAGTGGGCCCAACCATCAGCAAACTTTAGAACCTTAACTCCTGCTGCACTCTTACCACTCACTCCCACAAACCCTGGCTACTTGCTTGCGCACGTCCACAGCATGTCCCTCTTCTCTGGTTTCTACCTCACCCTAAGTACATGCTTACCCAAACGTTGAGGCCTTTTGGAGGCTCTGGATTCGTGTCTGGCTACCCAGTCAGCTCATCTAACACCCGATCTGGAAAATAAAAAGGAATTTGGAAGTCATTTCTGGAGTCAAAAATACATCACTTTTCTCTGAGTGATTACAGGCATAACTCTATCTGCACCTTGGGTGTGAATAATGGCTGGTCCCATATTATGTGACAACTGTCCAGCAAAGGTTCTATCTCTCAGGAGTTAAAGATTCTCTTCTTGCTTGCTGCATGGCTTCCATTCCTGTTAGTGCACCCTGGGTCATTCTAGAACCTGTGTCCTAGGTCCTGTATCTGTGGTGTCCAAACTTCCTACCTCTCATATGATTTAAGTCTTGAGTATGGGATAAATGAGTGTGTGTATATATGTGTACATATAGTATTGCATACCCTATCCTACTTGAACCTGGAACCTGGGATCTTATTCCTGGATTCAACTCAGAGCCAGGGACAGAGTCTGGCACCCAGCGGGTACCCAAGCCACTCTGCAAGCAACCCTAGAGGAATGGAGTCACTTTGGTTGAAGAATTTGGACCTACTGTGTGCTCAGTTGATTGGGAGCATTTCTACTGCTCTTCCTGTTCACAGTGGAGACAGGGACGGGGGCAGCACAACTTCTGGCTTCACAGGGATGGGAGCACTTTGCTAAGCTGCAAGGCTGGTCTGTGTTCTGAGAACAGCTCGAGAAAATCCACAGTTCTTTTACTACCCCACCCTCTGGGCTAGAATTGTCAGAAAGACCTAGTATACATACTTGGTTTTTAAAGAATGTAGTTAATTGAATCCAATGAACCATAAACAGTGACAGAGAAAATCATCAATGTTTATATGTAAAACCAAGTCTGTTTTTGTCCAATTTAAAAAGGATGTCGCCAAGGGCTGTGGGATTACAAACGTGTCAGAGAATGATCTGCTTGGCTTTCCTGTTCTGGCAAGTGCTCCAAATACTACAATGACAGTCACTGCAAGCATATTTTGTTTTGGTAAATTGGGATGAGTAGGACAGTTGGGCTTGAGCCCCAGAGCACCTTTGACAGCCTGCTGACCCCTCAGATGCCAAGCAGGAATGAGCAACCTCTCAGGAAACTGCTTCTCAGCTCTTAGGAGCTATGGAGTGCAGTAATGTGGAGGCCTTCCCCCCAAAACAAATCCTCTCTGAGGGGTTCAAGAAGGAAGAATGGTGGGGGAAACAAATGAGTGAGCAGTCAGCCATCTTTTGTACAGTTTTTGACCCAGCACTGACTACTGGGTACAATACCATATACAGCACTCAGCTCAATACCTAATACCCATCACAGTTCCCAGCACAGCTCTTTAAAGTAGGAGATGGGCACAAAGTGTGCCAGGTAGCCCAGAACAGCAGCCAGAGCTGCCTGGAATCAGCTGGACTCCAGAGTAGGTCTCAGCTGCCCAAAACAGTAAGGGTAAGTATGTGTTAGCATGTGTGACTCCACCTGTGACACATGCTTGCACCTATAGCTGCAGCATGCATGCACACTGTATCACATGCACATGCATACCCATTTCACATATGCTTACCTACATTTGCTCCTGCAACTTTATCACACACATGCCTGTTCCTGTCATAAGCATGTGTGTACCTATATCACACACATGCACATCTGTACCTACATTTTACACACATGTTCCTGTTGCACACACATGCACTCTGAGCATGTGTGTTAGCAACTTTGGGAGAGTGTTGATCAGCAGCGCATTATGTTTTAGACATGCAGGGTGCCTGAGAGAGCCCTTTACTCCTGTCTTTCTCATGCTCAGGTATTCCCACTGCCCTTCCTCTTGTGGACACCATGGAGACAAAGAGGAAAATACCTCCTGGGAAAACAGAAGCATTGAAATAGTCCCACAGACTCTTGATGATTCTCAGTTCTGCGCGTCACAGCTCTAGGACTCTGCCAGATGGCTCATTATTACTTATGTATTCATCGCGACCTAGAGTTAGTGCCTCATATACCTCTTGGGACAAGCTCTGTGCTGATGCAGCAACTGCAGCATTTCACTGATATTTCAGACCAGTGCTGGCCTGGACTTGGCTCCTATACCAGGTTCTCTGCAGTGATTCATTGACACCTGAGACCAATACTTGGCTGGATTCAGCTTCTGCAACCAGGTTTTCTTCTGGGAGTAGGGGCTTCCACTATATCAACAGATTCCAAGTCTCAGGGAACAGATTTCCAAAGAAGCATCCTATGTTTTGTGTCTGCTCTATGACGTTTTCTAGACCACATGTGTTTCCATTTCCCATTTCTTGAAGAAAACTGTTGGTATGGAAATACCCTTTGCATACAATGGTCCTCAAACTACGGCCCACGGGCCACATATTGTATTTATTCCCATTTTGTTTCTTCACTTCTAAATAAGATATTTGCAGTGTGCATAGAAATTTGTTCATAATTTTTGTTTTTACTATAATCTGGCCCTCCAACAGTCTGAAGGACAGTGAACTGGCCCCCTGTTTAAAAAGTTTGAGGACCCCTGCATGATTAGAAAGATCGAGTCTTTTAATGGCTTGTGACAATATGAAATTTTTTATTGAAATTACCGTGACATGAGTCAGAGAATATCTGAAAACAAATTTTCCCGTGGCAATGTCAGGTTTGGACTATGCTGTGTTGGTTCATCTCATGCAGTGTCGGGTTTATTTCTTGCAGTGTCATATTTATTCCATGCAGTGTCAGATTCATCCCATGCAGTGTTATGTTTATCCCATGTAGTACTGTTTATTTCATGCAGTGTCAGGCTCATCCCATGTAGTGTTGGTTTTATTCCATGCAGTGTCAGGTTCATCCCATGCAGTGTCGGGTTCATCCCATGCAGTGTTGGATTCATCCCATGTAGTCTCAGGTTCATCCCATGCAGTGTTGGTTTTATTCCATGCAGTGTCAGGTTCATCCCATGCAGTGTCTAGTTCATCCCACATAGTGTTATGTTCATCCCATGTGGTGTCAAGCTAATCGCATTGTGTATCAAGTTTAGTCTATCCAATGTCAGACTCATAAGTGGTGGTCTCCCCACCCCACCAGCCCTCTCTTTCATTGTGTAGGTGAGTTGTCTCTGTGTTTATTTACTCTTTGCCCTCAACATGTCCCTCTTTCCTTCGTCCTTGGGCCTCATCATTCTCAGTTGCCCCTCAGTGATAAAGCAGCATCATGGTGTGTCACAATGCAGTTTATTCTCTGGTGGGCGAATTTCCATTTTTTATTTTTTAATTCTTGGCCAAGTGTATATGTGCCAACAAGAAAAATTGCTTAGGAGTTAGAATAATATCCTAGTCTGTATCGACAGATGGAACATTAACAGCTAGTCAGATTGCAAGCCATATTTATAATATGCCAAGCAGTGTATCTAAATCTTTCACACCTTCACTTTGGTAGAGCTCAATATATTCAGGAAAACTTGAGGCAGAAGAAACTCCTTCTCAAAAGGAGATGTGAGTGAGCAATCATCTTTCAACAACCTTGGGCCTTCCTGTTGAGGCCAAAATTGATGTGTAGGAGCAGATCTGTACATGTCTTCCATGTGTTTGTATATGAAGATCAGATCCAATGATTCTTGTCTCAGATCCTGTCCCCCGTGGCTCCCTCCCGCCCAGTGAGCCTATAGGGATTGCTGCTTGTGGTGAGGAGGAGAGAAACTTGGAGTGTTTGCTCTGCTTTGCTTTTCACAGCCCTCTCAAAACCCCAGACATATTTATCTTCAGATTACTCAGATCCCAAAAAAGAGTTCACTAATTTAATACACCAAACTATGATGTGGAGCCACAAGCCTAGAGCTCTAAACCCCTGTCCCTAACAGTAGTGGGCATCACCAGATCCCAGGGTGGGGTAGGGGTCGCAGGGATCTCTGCAGAGCACTGAGCACAATACTCTAGTATTAAAACATGCATCATCATCATAGACCCTTCTCATCCCCAGCAACCCCTTTCCCACTGTGTTCTCGTAGCCACATTCCCTCAGCCAATGGCCTGTGTGTGCCTCCCTTCTTCTCATCGTGGAGCTTGTACAGTTTTCCCAGTGTGAGCCCCGGATGCTGCATCTAGAAAATGAGGAGCAACTACGTATCCATATTCAGCTCCCAGCAGTAGAAAGAGGGATCAGCAGGCCCATCCATGCCTGTCACAAGTTCAGGGAGTGACAGGGAGACCTGACCACATGCTGCAGTCATTGTTGGCTCCAAGGTTCCCATTCTTCCTGAAAAAGGTCACTGATATCCCCCATCTGCATGTACTTCCAAGTGCAAGGGCTTCTCTGGGAGTCCAGCCCTTGTAAGTCCAGCCCATAGGCTCTTACCAAACGTAAACATCTTGTGACTGATCACACCATAGAGCTTTAGTTGGGTTCAGGTGAAGGAGCCACAGTCTGCTTGACCTCAGCTCTGAACCCATTGCAAAACACCATTGCTCACTTCCATTCCTCTCTAGGATTCTGTTTCCAGTGACCAGAGAGTAGGCTGCAGAGCCAGAACATCTGTCCCTGTGTTCTGCTTCTCTCAGGGGGCTCTTCTGTGCCAGAAAGAGAAAGATAGAGTGTCTCCCTAAGAGTAAGCTCTAATTCTATCTCCAAAGAAAGTTGGGCAAAAGACACTCACAGACAGGAACAGCTATCATGGCTATTTAGTCTGGAAGCAGATTCAGCCACAGTGTCCTTACAGTAAAGTAAATGAAAAGTCTTCTTTGGATAAATTGATTCACACTCTTCTTTGCTGCATAAATTTCAGTCTCAAAGTGTTCATCATGTAAGAAACTCTGAAACTTCAGAGCCAAACATGAAGGCTATTTGGCAACAGGAGATTAAGTCTTATCACACAGTTTCTCTCTGACAATGTATGTCTTATCTATCCATCTTTTCATCAACCTACTCACATTCATTCATACATCCAATCCTCTCTGCATCTATTGATCCATCTAACCATCTGTCTGGCCCTTGATCTATTCATTCATCTACGCCTATACCTATCAGCCCATCCATCCATCTATCCATCCATCCATCCATCCATTCATTCATTCATTCACCTATTCACTCATCTTTTCAATATTCAATCACCCTTCTACTCACCCATACATTTATCAACCATTCATCGATGCAAACATCCATTTATCCATTCATCCACCGACCAATCCACTCACCCACCCACCCACTCATCCATCCATCCACCCATCCATCCATCCATCCATCCATCTATTCTCTCAACAATCCTCTTTCCTCCAAAATACATTTGTCTAGATTTAAGAAAACTAGATTGGAACAGATTTGGAACCGTTGGGTGAATCCAGGGCTTTGTCTCACTATAGCTTCTATAGTCTTCTTGTAAGAGAATAAAAGGAACTAGGAAAACTAAACTCTCTGATCATACATCAGAGAAAATGGGTCCAGATTTGAAGGGCTCGTACTGACGGCTCTGGCCTGATGCTTCATTTGGGGGCTTTCTCTCAATGCTGCTTAATATAGAGACACAGCTAGTCTTCCTGATGTTAAGAGCAGCAGTTAATCTCATATCTTACATTTTGCAAACATCTAATATTACCCTACTTGTTCATGCGACAAAGCCTTCTCAAATCATTGCCTCCTTTCCTAGCTAAATATTCAAAGCTTATTTGCCTAAAATAAGTGGCAAAGAAAATAATTTTAAATCTGGGTGGTGCAGGGGAGTTGCTAGATTGTATTGAAAATGTTTTATTAAATAGATTTGAGATCCACAGTTAAATTAACAAAAACTGGCACACTTTACCCACTTCTCTTTATTTCTCAGACACAAAAACTGCTTAGACTTTAAATCTACTCTGTGAAAATGTTAAGCATTTCAGAAGTCAACATGTCTTATCAATCTATTGTGTTCAGACAGAAAATGCCAACTTGTGACATTATTTCCTTATTTTCAAAACCTGATAATACCTTATTGTATATCAGGAATATAAGCAGGTTTCATTAGAAAGAGGTTTATATGACATTGCGTGAAAAGCATTATGTTAGTAACTCAGATGTTTGCACTTACAATATAGCTTTTCCAAGACAATTTTTGTTGGGCTACAGGTGGTTATTTAAGACAGTCAATTTGCATGGAACAATTTATTCTTTTTTCATGCTGTTAAAGCAAATTGGTATGTAATTAGATTTATATACTGAATAATCTCATTTGCATATCCAATTAATTCTTCCTGTTTTAATTTGCTAGGGTTGAATTCACATTAGTAGTAAAAATAACACTTAAATTATCAAGGACTCAAATTTTCCTTTGCTGTAATTTGTTCAAGATGTTCCATTTCAAAATTGGTCCCCAGAATTCTTTCCAAAATTGAGGACTTTTAAGAGATTTTATTTAAAATGCCATTAGCCTGAGCTTGCCCTATGTTCTATTGTCTGATAAATGGATGGGCCTGACCACATATGGCCCCATTACAGTTTGTTTCAAAGCAAGGAGGCATTGGTATACATTTTTAAATCTTAAAATCTTCACATTTCTGCTGGGTTTGAGTGTCATCACTGTTCATCTGCCATTTGGGGCCAGCCAGCCTCCTTCCAGGTCCCAGTGCCATTTGATCCCTTGGGACAGTCAGACCTGTGTCTGGGAGGGAACATGGAGGCTCCTGTCCTAATTCCATCCACCACCCTAGAAAGGAGCTTTCTTCCCAGCCTTCCCTGAGCTTCCTTCTGGGTTCTAGTGCCATCACTGTTATCTGCCCTTCGGGACCAGCCAGACTTCCTTGTAGATTAGATCTAGCACTTATTTCCTGATACTCCAGCACTCCAAACCACTAAATGCAAAGATCAATGGAGAAGCTAAAGAAGACATCTACTATGGGGATAGAGTGAAAATCCTGGCAAATCTCCAAGTCCACCCAAATGCCTGAACCTTGTAGATGATGACCTAAAATCAACACTTAATTGTTTAGCAATGGAAATCAAGCAGTCTCTAGCCTGCTAAATTAAAAAGTATGTAGATGAAAAATTTAGCCAACTCAAAGAAGATTTCTTTCAGAAGATGAGAGAATCCATACAACTGGAACTGAAGGTACTAAAAAACATGTTAGCAAGCCATAATAGTAGAATTACAGGTTGAGAATCACAGAGACGAACTTGAAGACAAATTACAAGCCAGCAGTGGTAAATAAGTCAAAAAAGAAAGGAGAGACAAAACCCTGAAAGAAAATGTAAGATACTTAATGAACAAAAAGACAGGGAAAAAAGTCTCTGAATTATAGGAGTTTCTGACGGGGAAGAAAATGGGAAAGGGGAAGAATATGTAGTGAGGGGGATAATAGTAGAGAACTTCCCTACCCTTGGGAAAGAGGTTTCTCTACAAATCCAAGAAGCAAAAAGAGTGCCAAACAAAATAGACCATAACAGAACACCAAGACACGTAGTAATCCGGTGCTAGAGAGATATCATGGAGGTAGGGCATTTGTCTTGTATGCAGAAGGACAGTGGTTCGAATCCTGACATCCTATATGGTCTCTCAAGCCTGCCAGGAGCGATTTCTGAGTGTAGAGTCAGGAGTAAGCCCTGAACGCTGCTGGTTGTGAACCCACCCCCCCCCCAAAAAAAAACCACATGCAGTAATCCAAATGGCAAAACAAAGCAAAACAAAAACCAGAGACTCTTTAAAGCTGTAAGGGAGAAAAAAAAAAACCTCAAGTATAAAGGAAACAACATAAGAATCAAACCAGATCTTCCATTTGAAACAGTCCAGGCAAGAAAAGAGTGGCATATTCAAACTACTGAATGAAAGAAACTTTCAACCTAGAGTCCACTACCTAGTGAAACTCTCATTTATTTCTATGGGAGGGATGGGTAAAAACATTCTCAGACAAAAAAGAACTCGCAATATTTGCGCTAATAAAACTTAGCCTATATGAGCTACTCAAAGAGCAATTACATAAATCAAACTCCCAATTGTAACAACAACAACCCTACACAATATAATTGTACAATAGCCCATTCTGTCAATAATTTCCTTAAATGTCAATGGATTAAACTCTCCTGTTAAGGAACGATACAGCTGTTTAGATCAAGTAGGTGTCCAATCAACTGCTCTTTATAGATGTCTATAATAAAGTGCTAAAACTTTTATCCACAGAAACAGGTGCAGAATGTGTTGGGAAGCCATGGACTCCCACTAGTAGTTTTAATGTCTTAATTTTACTATGTCTATAACTCCTTGATATTTTTGTCCACAGTGGTACTTGGATATATTGGTTGGTTACCTCAGTTCCACATTGCAATGCTAAACTATATTAGACTCAGAAGGCAGGGCTCATAACGTCATGACAAAAATTCTAATCTAGCTATTTTTTACTTTATTATGCCTGCTAATATAATCTAATGCTTCTGTCTGCATATAGCAATGAATATGCAACTGCATGTCATGAACTCCTGTTACATAGTTCATTCATTGAATGTTATTGTAATCTGTTTTCAATTGTAGGTAGTTTACCATTATACACTAATTATGGCTCATGATTTTAGATTGCTTTTAAGAAAAAAAGGGAAAAAATAATCTTCACATTTCTGAGCATGGTCAATCCAGGCACATGCATGCAGAAATGGAGCCTTGGGATGGAGTGATAGCACAGTCGGGTTTGATCCCAGGCACCCATATAGTCCCCCAACCCTGCTTTTCTGAGGGAGGAGACAGGAGTAACCCCTGAGTTCCTCCAGGTGTTTCCCACACCAAAAAAGAAATGAAATGAAGACTTTTCCCCAATGATGAGCATGAATTTTTTCATGGTCCCACCTCAACCAAGTGCTCTTCTCTTCCCCATGGGACCGAAGCCAGGCCTCTGAGTTCTTCTGTAAACAGGAGGTGACAGGACATGTTATGCATTCTAGAGCAGCTATGTGGCTAAGGCAGGATAAGCAGACATGCATGTAGAACTGAGGAGCCACTGCTGGGCTAGAGGCTGCAGGTGGAGGTGGCCACTGCTCTGCCCACCCACAAAGATACTGCTTCCAGGGCAGCAGCTCCCCTTAAGCTGAACAAATAATAGTCACTCATTGTGGGATACTGGATACCAATAGGATCTGGGTTCTGGGTCACTCACTTTCACTTTGCTTTAGTCTGTCATGTGTAAATCAGGAATGTAAATAGATGCTCTGTACTGTACTGCTGTGCTTAGAACTAGTGCAAGCAAGCAATAGCAGAGAAATAAGAAAGCAACTAGGGTGCTAATGTTGCATGCTGCTGACCTGGATTTGATGACTCTCTCCATATCCCATATGGTCTCCCAAATCCTTCAAGGAATGATACCTGAGCATTGCTGAGTGCTGTCCAAACAGAAAATGTTGGCCATCATGTCACCAGGATCTCTGTACTCTTATGTATTTGCACATGTGTATAGGTTCATGTGTATGGATGCACATGGACACATTTTATTGCATATGTACATTGCATGTATACATATTGTATGCAACCATGGACATGTGCACCTATGTGAATGCAAGTTGTTTGAATGTCTACATGTTTTGTCCTGTGTATATTGTGTATATTGTGTTTTGTGTGAGTGAACACAAATGTCTACATTGTATATATGCATGTACATGGGCATACATACATAATGATATATTTCTTCAGCTGTGGAGCCTGCGAATCCAGGGTCTCAAGTCCCATATGTGTGTGTGTGTGTGTGTGTGTGTGTGTGTCCAACAGAGGCTGCCTCCTCCCTGCCATGGTCATCTGTAATAATACATAAAAGGTGGAGAATGTGGGTATCCCCTTCCACAACTTCTTGTTTATCCCACCTGAATGATCAGAACCACCCACACCTGGAATGGGTAGTAGAGGAGTCTGCCTGGGAGAAAGAGGGGATAAGAAGAAGAGTTAGAGAGAGAAGAGAAAGGCATCAAGGAAGCCTGGAGAGCAGCTGAAAGAGAGCAGAGAGGCAGGAAGGATCATAGAGCAGCAGGAAAAAGGCTGCTTAGAAGTCATGTGGTACCTGGTGGTTAGGGCCTTGTAATAAAGCTGGATTTCTTCTGAAACTTCATCTGTCTGCCTGTGAGATCATTTCTCTTCCATTACCCTGCAATCTACAGACCCGCTGGGCAAAGGGGCTACAGGTGCCAGGCCAAGGCAGGAAATCATCATCCTTACACCAACACTAGGACTCATTAATTTATATTTAAACAACAGTCATCTGCTGTGGACTCTGCACTGATCCTCTAGCATCCCCTTCTCTACCCTGGAAGATATTAATCAGAAGTAAGGGTACAGATACCCCCAGGCCCCATTGGCACATGGTGACCTCCAAAGGGCAGTGCAATCTGAGGCTGAAATCACCAAGTTGGAATCTACCTTCTGAGTTTAGGGGTGTCATAGAGTTGAGGTCTGCAGACCTGCCTTCAGTGCTGAGACCCCATGAAGTGGATCTTTCTGTCCAGATTTCTCTACCACATTTGTCTGCTTCCCGGTCATGAGGGCAATCCATTCTCTGTTGCCCAGTAACCTGCCTGCATACTACCATGATCCCATCCACCTTGGCTGGAGCGTCAGACTCATGGATGAGAAGGCCATGATGATTGCTGGTGTTCTGGAGACCTAGGTCAGCTCAGCACTGCACCTTATGACATGGGAACCACAGCTTCATCCATACTAGCTTGGTACACTGGAAAGGGCCCCTGGACAGAGTTGGCCTGATGCAGAGAGACAGGCCTTCTACAGCACTGTAAGCTATGGTGTCACTTCCTGCTCACACTGACACTGCTCAGTTTCTAGATGCCCAGGGGTCTGAGAGGTATGTTTCTGGTTGCTCAGATGAATAGCTCAGTGTGAAGTAGGCTTCTGTGTAGATGAAAGACAGTTCCCTGTACAGGTGCTGTGTGTTTGTGCCATTGAGACACATGATAGAACCCGTCACTGAGTGTAGGAAACTCCAGCTAGCTGCAGAAATCTGCTCCTGTGGCACATCAACTGCTGGGGGAAAAAACCACTGTGAGCACTGCAACTATGCTTTTTGTTGGCTGGGACTAATGGTGTGCCCCCTGGACTGTTACTGTCCCCTGGGTCTCTCAGGAATAGGACTATCTCTAAGTCCTCTGGGGCTCTTGGGAGCATGCCTGTCTCCACTTCCTCTCCTTCTGGGTTGGAAGCAGAGTGGCCCAGACTTGAGACATTTGAGTCCTGGACCCACTTCTAGCACCTTCTCTTGCTGGTATCCCAGGGCTTGGGGCCAACAGTCCTCAGTTCTAGGGCCTAACCTTACTGGGCCCAGACCACTGGTTCATCTCTGGGCCTGGTCAGGAGCTGTGTGCAGGTTACATCTGGAGCATACCCTATTTGTCACCATTGTCCCAGATGTATACAAAGTGTGGCAGTCTGCTTTCTTTGGGGGTACCTGCTATTCCCCACTACCTGTGTGACTGTGCCTCCAATTCAGGCATGGCCAGAATTGGTGGCCATAAGACCAGATTATTGGTAACAATCATCATTGGGGGCAAGTACTGGACAGGGAGGAGCCTTCAGTATACCCAGTGTAGGAGGTCTCTAGGTGAGAGTGGCACTTTAAGCAGTCCCCAAGGCCCAGCCTGGGCAGATGACCACAGGAGGTACCCATTCTGGCTGACATCAGAATCCAGCTACCCACAGGTCAACGCACATGCTGACTCCTCCACAAGATCTCATCACTTTGGACTTTTGTGGGGTTATTTTCACTGCATTTGTCTCCTTTGAATGTTCCAATCATTGGTGAATTTGTGTTCTTGGCAGGTAGGTCGTATTTTTGGCAGGAGCCATTTTCTATTTTTAGAGGGTTTCTCAGAGTCTCATGAGCACATGGCAGGCACATGCTGGGTACACCAGTTTGGATAAAAAAAGAAAAAAGAAAGAAATAGTGACTGAATTGATGAGGTTCATTTCTTGGTGAATCATTGATCAGTATTTGAAGTTTCGAGCAGTTTCCAAAGTCCACAGACAATACCCTTGGAAGCTTATTTAAAAAAAATTGTTTTCAAAAAACTATTGAAAGTCAATAGAACAGTAAGACTTTATTTTTATCAGGTTTGTTTTCTTATTAAATCTGTTCTTATATTTCAGTTTGCTCCTTTAAAGCTCAGTGTAAAACTGTGGGGTCCAAAGGGATAGCACAGTAGTGGGGCATTTGCCTTGCACACAGCTGACCCAGGACAAATCCAGGTTTGATTCCCCGCTTCCCATAGGATTCCTTGAGCCTGCCAGGAGCGATTTCTGAGTGCAGAACCAGAAGTAACCCCAGTGTGTCGCCAGGTGTGGCCCAAGAAAAAAAATTTTTTTGTTTTTTGAGCCACCCGATGATGATCAGGGGTTACTCCTGGCTCTGCACTCAGAAATTGCTCCTGGCTTGGGGGACCATATTGGACACCAAGGATCAAACCCAAGTCCATCCTGGGTCAGTAGCATACAAGGCAAATGCTGTGCTGTTACTCTTATCACTCTGGCCCCAAGCCCAAGAAAATAAAAAAAAAAAAACTTCAGTGTAATTTTTTTAATTATTTAAAAAAATGGTGGTGGTGGAAGTGGACGGTGGTGGTGGTATGGTGGTGGAGGTGGTGGTAGTGGTGGTGGTGGGTGTAATTCTTTAAACCTTTTAAAATAATTTTTTTTAGTTTAGTTTTTCTTCTAGGGCCACACCCAGTGTGTTCAGAGTTTACTCATAGCTCTACATTTAGGTATCACCCCTGACAGGACTCATGGTGCCATGTGGAGTTCCAGGGATTGATCCTAGGTCAACTTTGTGCCTTGCTCACTGTGCTATCTCTTCTACCCCTGTCATTAAAGCCCTTAATTATCTGGTATGAAATCACCAAGCAGAAAAAAATAAGCAGGATTATTTAGGGTTTTTTTGTTTGTTTGTTTGGGGTCTATACCCAACAGTGCTCAGGGGTGACTACCAGTCAGATTCAGTGGACTTTATGCAGGTGTTGGGGATCAAACTCATGTGGGCCAAGTTCAAGGCAAGCACTGAAATCCCCTGCACTCTCCATCCCTTGGAATGTTTTTCATCCCTCAAACTTTCACTTCATTGTTTTCCCCTCAGATGTCCACTCTGCAGATTCCAGGCTGTGAGCTAAGAGTCTTCCAGCTGCCACTGAAGGGGAGAGTAGACTGTGCAACCCTTTAACCATTACCTTGAGGCCCAACTCTCCTTTATCTAAGATGGTTCCTTGGTGGCATCTAGCAGCACTCCCTATAACTCACAGAATATAAGCAGTTCCCGCTCCCTCCCCTATGCCCTCTGAGCTTATCGCTCTGATCTGAACTGCTCTTTTCTCTGATTTCTCAACTTCTCTTTCTGGATCATGTCTTCCACACAAGAGCCAGTGGAGCCAGGGAGGAGGATGAGCCAGGATCTTCCTGTGGTGCGTCCCTGAGTCTCCACAGATGTGCCCAGATTCAGGGTGCTCTTTCTCCCCAAGATACAGGGCAGATGTGGGTGCTTTTGACTGTTCTGGGGGCAAAGGCAGGGTGTCTGAGAATATGAATTCTTAGAGTAGAATTCCATAGCTTTTGTTTTGTTTTGTTTTTGGGTCACACCTGGCAGCGCTCAGAGGTTATTCCTGGCTCTACGCTCAGAAATCGCTCCTGGCAGGCTCAGGAGACCATATGGGATGCCGCCATTTGAACCACAGTCCTTCTGCATGCAAGGCAAACGCCTTATCTCCATGCTATCTCTCCGGCCCCTCCATAGCTTGTTGGTATTGTTTCACACAGCTTTTTTGTGTTCTGTCATCATTACTCTGACCCCAAGTCATAGATACTCACTTTGGACTTTTGTTTCCTTCTGGAGAGTGATGGGTTTCTGCCATGTTTGTCATGGGGCGGAGGGGTGTCCTTGAGTCCTCTGTCCTTTGCTGAGTCTTCCACACCCCCGAGGTCAACATCCAGAGCTGACCTGTGGGCTATGCCCACACTGCCCTCTTTGTGGCTCTCTGAGTATCTAAGAATCACTGGAGGAGGTATCCTTTTAGGGCAGATGTCCAGCAGTTCCCAGTCTTAAGAGGAGACTGTTCAGTCTCTGACTCTGTTGCTTATGAGGGGAGGGTGCAGATCTCTGAAAGCATCTGGAGCACCACCAGGATTTGACTGGAATTGGAATTGGCTCCATGTCAATAGGAGCAAGAACTCTGGAAAACACGTCCCTAAAAAGAGTCATATCTGATGGAGCCATTGATCTGATGTGACCCAAGTCATTCCGCTCTTGGTACTAAGTTGAGTGACAAGATGGTACAACCCAACTGCCAATACTCAAAAAAAAAAATCACAAACAGAAACTACTGGTAGTGCCACACAGTACTAGACCAGCAGGTGGGGCTCTCCATTGCTGGGCAGAACTGTGGGTCAGAAAATGAAGCGGAAATGACCTCTTGATCAAAGGCACTTATTGGAAACCTGTTTTAAATTGAATATACATTCCAAGATAATGCAGGCTGTTTGATAAGAAACATTAAAGAAATCTATAACACAAGGCTTTTGATTCTAGGTTTATAACATCCATCTCTCCGGTGGGTAATGGAACTTGTAAATGTCCCCATGTGGAGTCTCCTCGCGGGCATTTATTCATGCTGAAGTAAGCACACAAACTTATTTGCTGTCAGGGTACATTGAATTTAAGATTAGTATTTATTTTGGTTGTAAGGAGGTTTCACTTTTGTGAATTGAAAGTTGGATTTGTAGCATGAAAACAAGACAGGACTGTGGGGAGCTGAGAAAGGAGACGAATGTTTTACTCACTGTATGCCCCACCCATAGACTATGCATGCAGGGAGTGTGGGTGTATCTGGGTGACTTCTTTCTTGGATGAGCTGTGCCCTGGGCAGGGGTGAGGGTCCAGTATCAGCTCTGTGCTTTGGAGGAGAAAGACTTGGGGAGAGTTTTACTTGCTCGCTGACTTCTGTACAATTTTGGTGCTCCACCAACAGAATGTCCAGAAAGAGAGTCGCTGCCTGCATTTACCAAGAATGGCTTCCATTCTTGGTGAGAAGATGGTATTGTACATATTAAATGTGGATATTCACTGTAAATCCAACTGAGTCACACACCACACACGCCTTTCCTGTAGGACAAATGATACCAACCAGTCTCGAGTCAAATGTAGGTATCGAACAGACAGAGTAGGGAACTGACAGGAAATAGGAGAAGCATGATTACCAGATTGCAGTTGGGGGGAGCACAGACTTCTGAGTCCTTGAGTCAACAATTAGGATGTGTGTTCTTGAGAAGTGGAGTTCAGAGCCACATCCCCCGGGTTCAGTGAGGAAGGATGCCCTCACTGTGCTAAGACTTACTTTGTGTCAGTGTGTTTGTTCCACCACATTCTAAATCCCCTCCCAAAAGCCTGCATGCCTGTATGATGCTCTAAGTCACATTTCCACAGAAAAATCTGTGTCCTTTTCAGCATAGGAAATGACTTCAGCAATGACCTTTATTCAAGATATTTAATTGTAATATTTGCATCCAGAGCATCTTGGAGAGACATTATACCATCTCTTAGCATAATTTTCTGCTATCCAGAAGTTAATGACCAGAACATATCAGCCATATCAGCTGAAACACTGGTCTTTGCTTCTTGGAATTCTGATGCTCCAGAGTTTTCTGGGAATGTACAAATATCCTGAACTCTTCCTTATTTAGTGTGCTTTGTGAGGGTCAGGACATGCTTTCTCAAATGTGAGGCTCAGTATGTTATCATTGTGTGAACAACGATTTGTTGTTACAAAGTAATAGAAGGTAGTGAGTGAAGCCAATGTTCTTGGGGAGAGAGATCCCTCCTGTCCTCAGCATGTGATTTGTAAGTGTGTTTGCCTTCATTAATATTTAATCATCTTTTTAATCTGTGTGTCAGATTGTTAGCATAGCCTGCTTTGGGGAGACCTGACTTTGAAATACCTGTAACAGCCATTCTTCACTTTAGCATCAAAACAAGGTCACTCTCGGAGGGGCAGTGCTTGTGTTTCATCTCTAAGGGAATAATTATTTCATGTTTATCCCAGCTCCCCAAGGGGCTAATCCTGAGATGCCCTTCTGGCCCAGCGTGAGTTTCAGAAGCATCCACTTGTTAGTGTTGCAGACACTGCTGTAACAGCCTCATGTTGTGCCTGTGCTTTGTCTGTCCTTAACCCATCATGGACATTTGTACTTTGGGATGAGTTGCTACTTGAGCCTGGGAAGCTGTACTCATTAATTTCAAACTGTTTTTCTTCCTGGAATATAAATATTTAGAATATAAATCTTCTGTCAGACTCAAAAGTAGGGAACAGGATCATTTGCATCTTTGAATGTGTTTCTTCCCTGACCTTATGAACAGTAAAGTTGCTAGGAGCAGGGAGAATAAGCAGTGGGGGGCAGTGTTGAGAAATACTGGGCACCAATTGTAGCACATGTTTGTGTGTTTTCTCATGTTGGGGAACCTGTTCAACCATAGACCTGAGAAACTGAGATCTGTGGGATTCTGCTCCATGGGAACCTTCCAATATAGCCTCAGCCTGGACGTGCTCCCTGACTCTTGAAAGAAAGAAGAGAACAGACAGGCAGGAGACCACCACATCCCTGAGCAAATGGAATCATTTTCTAGCTTCTCCTGGAGCAAGAGTGGGTATGAGGACAGCTCCGAATGCATCCTCCACCATGATGATCTGGGACCTAGAGAGTTTTGCTTGGCCTTTACCTTCTCTCACAGGTCTACTCTGTGGCTGAGGTTCTCACAGAGTTTGTCTGCTGGTCGCAGGTAGAACTCCTAAGGCACAGCACCACCCCAGCCTCCTCAGGAGCCCCCACAAAGAGGTTAGCACAGAGAATAACAGAGCGCAGGTGGCTTGGAAGCATTTCCCAGAGGAGGAATAGTGAAGCATTAGCTTATTCCCCAGCCCACTTCACGTATGCTGTGGCCCTGGCCTATTTTTGGTAACTGACCAACAGGTTCTTTGTCCTGGCATTGACATCTTGCCACAGAATAACTCTGATTCACCCCACTGTGTCTAGCTTTTTCCTGCCATGTTGGGAGCAGCTCCAGGAACCCTCCTTCTTGCTCTACTGTGTCTGCCTATGGTCTGCATCTTCCTCTTCCCTCAGATATGGGCTAAAATCTCATAGGGATGGCCGTGAGGAGTGCATGGGAAGAGGGTCCCCTCATGCAAAGAGATTTCCAGGTTTAGAATATTGAGATAAAAATCTTCTCGTGAGCACAGCCCCTGTCGCTGACTCCACTTCACTATTTTCCAGGCTCTTTGGGAACTTGGGAACTTGAAAGAAGATCAGTAGGAAAAAGTGGAGAGTCTAATCTGAGAGCTGGCCTTAGAGAGAGCTAAGTGCAGGTCAGTGGAGAGTCTGTGGCTTATGCTTGGGGAATGGGCTTGCTTCAAATGTCAGGGCATGCCAGTCACTAACAAATTAACTGTCCAGAATACTGCTTTCTGAGGTTCAATTTTAATTTAAGCATACACCAAACTTCATCACTGAGCCAAAGAGACTGCTCCAGATTCTTCCCCGGTACAACTGAGGTTCAGATGCCTGAGGGGAGCAGAAACTGTGTGACAAAAGCCAGCCAGGAGCCGATGATCCCTGGTGAAGGGAGTGATAGCATCTCTGCTAGAGCCAAGTTTATCTAGAGGAGGTCTGCAGGGTGTCTGGGGGCTGGCTAGGAATTTAGAGGGGGGGGGGATGTTTTCAGCAGCTGCCTTCCAGTTCCTAGCAGATGGTGGTGGCAGGTAGGCACTACAGACAGCGAAGAATCAAAGCAAACTTCTAAAAGCTGATTTGTAAAGTTGGAACAGAAAGGAGTTTGTTAGAGCAGCAATAACAGGTTTCCCGGCAATGCTGCTGATTATGGGCACATAAAAGTCTGAGATATCACAGCAATAAACATGAGAGAATTTGACATCAGGCACAGGCAAAGCCCTGAACCAGTCTGTTCACAGGAAACTTGGCTGTTAACTGCCCCCCAGCTCTCCTTCATCTCTAACAACCTCAGAAATGCAGACGAGGGTGTTTTTCTCCCCTACATTTCCAGAGGTATTTCCAGAGGTGCTCTGAAGACTCTGTGACTCCAGGAATGAATTTAGTGGGACACAGGACTGGACTTCCTCTCTCAAGATGAAAGGTTCGGGCGTCCTAATCTAGCTGCCTGACGCAGAGAAATGAAGAGGCTGAGGTCCCAGCAAATTAAAAAGTGCTTTAATACTGACCATTCGGAATGGCCAGGGTCAAAGTGCCCCCAGAATAGAATGGGGACAAAAGGACCTCGTGGTTTCCCAGTTCCCCCCTTATATAGGATGGGAAGTGGGAGGGGAAGGAGAGTCCTTGAGGGCTGGACTTCCTCTACAGTAACATGAATCATTGGTGAGGTAGGAGTAAAGGTGGGGCCAAGGTAGTGACGACTTCCCTTTTCAAAGACAGGCCCATAATGTAGCTGTTCTCCATCTTACTAACCGAATTAGAATGTACAAATCGGGGAACAAATACTGTTTTTAAGTAATTTAAGTCCAACTTTCTGTTGAACTCTGAATCCCTAGAATTCCATTTATGAAAAAATTATCTTTTGACCCTGGATTAAAAACATTTTTTCCTTCACCAGGTTTATGCTTTCCTGTCTTTAAAATATTCACTACAGATACTTTTCCTTGGAGACTTGTAGGTTTTTTTTTTTTTTGGAGAATCTTATATGAGCACTAAGCCAGGAGCATTCTTGTCACTCAAGTCACTTTTCTGGCCTGTGTGTTTGGGTTTTGTTCTTCTGTGGCCCATTGGTGATGAGGTGAGAGGGATAAAATTAAGGGAACCCCAAGAAGGTTTCTTGACAGAGCTCCCCCTATTTGCAGGTTCCACCTTTCTGTTAAGCTGCCAAGTACTGTGTTCCATTAGCCCCATTCTCAGTCCTTGTTTGCTTTTTTATATCAGCATAAAACTCAAGATATATCTCAGTCTTGCTGCTCTTGACCCAGGCAGATGAAGTAGCTCAGAGTCATCAGGTGTCCTCATGGAAAAGGACAGCAACCCATGTTGAGTCCTGCGGAGACTCATCTACCCCACCAACCACTGGGTCTCTCCTTAGTTGAGGAGACTGAAATGCTCCAAAGGTACCAGGGTCTCTGCCACAAAAGTCCTACTCACCACCATGTGCACCATGAAGGTGCTCTTTCTGGCCTTTTTGTCTGAATTTCAGTTCTTGGTAGCCATGAAAAACAACAAGACACAATGGGAATTGCTGCTGTCTTCCATAAGGGCCTCAGTTCCCATCTTCATCAGCCATTTTCCCTTCATTCCTGCCAATCTGTCAACTGTTTCTTAATTTAAAAAAATGTTCTTAATTACAAAGTTTATGTGTCATTTTATTTTAGAGGTAATTAATTAAATTTAGCACTGATCGTTGGGGATATTGCATTTTCTACATGCAATTGTTGCTTAATTATTAGACTACCTTGAGTCCCTTGACAGAGGCTCAGGAATATTGATTTGCTTTGTGTCTGGCATGTAGCTGCCCAATGGCAGGGCTGTCTAGGCCTGAGTTGAGACAGAGATGCAGAAAATATTGCTCCCTCCATTGACACAGTACAGTGAGCCAATAGGAAGCATGTTTTCCTCCATTGGGACAGGACAGCAAGAGAGCACTCTAGTGTCTCAAGGCCATGTGAGGTCTCAGAGGGGCATGCACTGTGATGGCTGTGAATAAAGTTCCATTTAAAAATGAATAACCAGAGTGAAATCAAAGTATAAGATTTGTGGGTACTTTTGAGTGTGGCTCTGCCAACTGCTTATGTGTCGAGCTGTCCCAAGTTCAGCATGAACTGAGTATACAAATAAAGGAAGGGAAAACTCATAAGCTAGAGGGGAAAGAATGAACTTAGAGATGTCATCCTTTTCTCTTCCCCTTTCTTCTCATCTTCAGCTTTTTATTCTAAAACTACTTTCTGCTCTCCGGGACCTACATCTTTGGCACTGTTTCTCCTTACAGGCATGACTGCTGAGGTGTCCTCTTACTTAGTGGTTAAAGTCTGCTCCAGAACAGAGAACATGTCTTGCTTCATTTATGATTCCTTTGTTCTTGGTTAAACATTAGCACCTGGTTACACCGCATGCAATTTAATGAACAACTAAGTATGTATTGAGAAATTCCAAGTTCCCTGAGATATATCTTTTAGTGCTCCTTATGTTTTGTTACATCAGGTATGGGGACTCCAGGAGCAAGGCTTAGAGTCCAAACTCACCTCACGTTAGAGCGTGAAAACTTTGTAGCATAGGAGAAGTTCATGTATCTTGTGGTGATGAGTTACCTGAGCATTTGAGCACCTGGATGCAAATGGCTGGAGCAAGGCACAAAGTCTAGACTTTGGAATTCTGTCAGAGCTTCAGGAAGGGAGAGAGGAATTTCAGCTGTGACCAGGCACAGCCATGAACCTCATCATGTACATGGTATACTGGGGATGGCCTAGCAGACATGCACTGGAAGTTCTCCCTAGAAATCTCCATGATACCTTCCCCAGGAGTACCTGATAACAGACTCCAGTGGGTTTTTTTGGTAGTTTTTGTTTGTTTTTAGCCCATATCCAGTGGTGCTCAGGGTTTACTCCTGACTTTTGCTCAAGAATTAATTATTCCTGGTGAGGTTTAGGGACCATATGTGAGCCAGGGATTGTACCTAGATCAGTTGATTGCAGGGCAAGTACCCTACCCGGTGTCCATCACACCAGCCCCAGCACAAGCAGTTCTTATTTCATAATCTTCACAGTGCAGCGTAATTAGCAAATGTCACTAATGGAGCAGATAGATAACAGTGAAATGAGCTTAGGGCTTTCTGGGAGAGATAAAGCTCTGCTTCCATTGAAAAGTCCTATTTTTACAGAATTCTTCATGTTATGAAAAGGTGCTTGAAAGCAAAGCCCGGATAATGGAATGAAAGTCTGAGCAGAAAGAGGGGTGATGCTTTATAGAAAAGGTGCCTGAGACACAAAGGAACTGTGAGCTCCAGGCCCGTTTGCTGACATTCATTCCTCCAGGTGATCTCAGCACAAGAGCTTTCTGTTTTTCTGTTTATCTTGTTCCTTTCCCAGCATGCCTGCCATAGAAACACTGCTTTTCTAACAGGGAGGTGATATGTTTGAAGTAGCCATGCCACAGAGGAAGTCTGCCATGGAATGGCTAAAGCGTAAACTAGACAGACTTGTTGGCAAAGTGAAAGCTCCAATGCAGCCAAGTACCTCATGGGCACTGTTCAGAAAGGGGAGCAGGCCTTTGGGTACAGCTCTCACTGTACTAGAGAGTCAGCAAGTGTCCCTGACCAGGAGAAGTGCATGGCATTAGGGCCCAGAAGCTCGAGTCTGTGGGTCACATGCTGAGTTATTAATACACAAATTCTCGATGCTCTTCTGCAGCTGAGATGCAGCTTGAGATACATGGCTTGTCCCCATGCACTAGGACTCAGGTCTCTGCACTCACCTACTGCAGGAGTATGGAGGCAGGGAGGAGAAATAAGGGAGTGAAAAAGGGGATAAAAAAGTGGGAGGAGGAGGGTGTGGAGGGGAAAAAAAAGTGGGAGGAACTGGAGAGATAGCATGGAGGTAAGGTGTTTGCCTTGCATTCAGAAGAGCAGTGGTTCGAATCCCAGCATCCCATATGGTCCCCCGAGCCTGCCAGAAGCAATTTCTGAGTGTAGAGCCAGGAGTAACCCCTGAGTGCAGCCAGGTGTGACCCAAAAAAAAAAAGTGCGAGAGGAGGGTAGAGAGACCCCAGATCAGGTTCTCTGGCTCCAGCAACAAGTGAAGTTGCTCAAACTGCTCCTCCAAGTATGTCTTGCCCAACCTTACCAACATTTTTTAGTGTGTCACCATACCTTTCCCATGAGTCAGGAGCCTCATGTATACCCTCTGTTATGTTTGTGTCACACACAGAGGTGTGCATTTATCATGCCACAGATATTAAATAAAAATGGTATAAATAATAATAAAATATGGGTTGAGGTGGAGCAGTAATTCAGCAGGTCAGGTACTCACCTTGCATGCTGCTGACCTGTGTTGGATCCCCAGATCATGGTTCTCGGAGCCCAACCAGGAATAAAGAGCCCTGAGTGACGATCCCTGAGTATAGAACCAGGAATAAACCCTGACAACTTCTGGGTGTGGCCCCCAAATAAAAACAAAACAAAAAAAATAGAAATGCTGCTTTTCCTGTGCATTTTTAATGTCATGTAGATGTTATGTGTTGTACATTTGCCCCAGGAATCGGTCTTTATGTAAATTATTATAGAGATGCACTTAAATAGGATTTACCATTTTCTTTATTGTGATTGATTTTCTTCTTCGGGTTCCACCATGGTCCAGACCAAATTTCTACCTTTATACTAAAAGAACAATATGGAAATAGTGGTAAGCCATTCTCCAATATCTCATGGTTTCTTGCTCAGGACCTCAGTGTTGTGCCTGTGAGATGGGACATAAAGGCGCTTGGCCAAGAGCAGGGCCTGTATCTATAAATCCCAGAGTATTGAGCCTGGAGCACTCAGCCACTCAGTCCAGCCACAGACACTGTTTCTGTCCCAGCAGGAAGGGCTCAAGTCTCCTGTGCTCTAGAACTGTTGGGAGACAGGGCCTTTACTGTGGGTCCATGGCCAGGCTGAGGGATGATTAGGGGACATAGTACCTACTGTGGGGGAGAAAATGTGAGAGCTTTACCATGAGAATAATTGACTCTTGCTCCACAAACTCTCAAGCATGATGAGTTTTTTGCATAATCTCTCTGATGGTCCATGTGCTTTAGCAGAGGAACTACTTGACTCCAGCCCTGCTCTGCGCTAGAGCTATGGGGATCTTCAGTAAGTGAAGTCCCAGACATGCATGTGGAATGTTGACAGTGATCAGCTGTAGTGGCAAAACTGCTCTCTGTGAGGCCGGTCCCCAAAGACCTACAAGCTATGCACTGTGCCACCTCGTCTCTGTTCCTCATTGTGGCCAAACTGCTACCACCATTCATCTCTAGTCTGGCCCAGTGACCAATCCCTCCCCATTCATCTGAGGCTTGGGCCAGTAGCTGTAATCCACTTTGCTTTCTCTTCTAGTGGCTGTTTCTGAAAGTGCTTGGCTTAGTGGGCTAGGAATTGACTACCACTGTCCTCTCATTGGCATCCATCAGCAGCTCTCCTGTCACCTTCCCGTGTGGGGACATTTTCTCTCCTTGTGGCAAAACAATCCACCACCATTATTGCTCTGGTCCATCTGTCTCACAACTTCAGGCGCTCATGATGAGAATCAAGCAGAATGATACGCTTTTCAAATAGGAAAGAGTCATTTCAGACAGAAAAGGAAAATTACAAGAAGAGATTGAGAGAGGTTGGCATGGAGACAGGGCTGCTGACTTGGAGAAATAGTCCAGGCAAGATTGATGGTCCTGTGTGGGCTCCTCCTTCTGCCTTTCTCCTCTCCCTCCCTCTCTCTCTTTCTCTCTCCCTCTCTCTCTCTCTTTCTTCCCTTTCACTTTGTCTTCCACCCCTTTTCCTCTCTCCTCACACCTTTTCTTTATTCTTTCTCCTTATCTTGCTCTCTCATGCACACATAATCACGCATATATATGCACATACATATGTGCTCACATGCATATATAGTTCACCCACCAAAGTGCCAGTTTCCTTCCTGCACCATCTGCTTGTCTAGGATACTTCATTTCTGCACCAGAGCGTGGAGTTGACTCACAATAGACCCAGGTTTTTCCCTGTTTTGTTTCTCCCAGGCCCCAAAACACTAAGTTCACTGGTAGATATCTCGCTTCTTCTGACCAGTATCTCTTAGCTGCCCTGTTCCACCCAGCTTGTAGAGAAAGGTAGGAGTATCCAGGAGCTGAGGGATGCATGCAGATACAGCCCACAGCTTTATCTGCTCCTCTGCCATGACCTTGGTTCCCAGCCTGAGTGGCAATGAGTGGGTATGAGCAGGTCTGAGCAGGCATTCATGGATGTGGACAAGTGTGTGTGCTTATGAACAGGTTTACGTGAGTATGAATGGATTTGGGTAGGTGTGTGCCAGTGTTCACATCCTAAGGATAGATGCCTGTGGATCATATGGAGGCTGTGTTCTTCATTTAGTGGCTATCTCTAATGTGATTGTTATCTCCCCTTCAACACACCCCTCTCTGTGGCATTTGTGACCACAGTTGATTCTGTGTCTACCCCCACAGAGTATCTCCCTGAAAAGCTGAGATGTGCTGAGTCTTGTGTACCAGCACTGAGAGGACTCTACCACTTCCCCTACATTCATCATGAAATATTTATCCTATTGGTTTCCAGACTACCTATAGGAGTTTCCATTTAAATTTAAATACTCATGGAAGCCATTAACATCCATTAGCACTCATGTGCCTGGATGTTTAAAAGTCAACCATTTACCAGAGCTTGGAGATGAGAGAAGATGAATGAATCCTTCCTAAAACCCCTTATCTGTTACTGCTGTAAAAATAGAGATTTTAGCCATTGGCTCCTTCTTTACTTTGCTGAGGATGTTATTATTGAAATTCATCCCTGGTATAAATATGCTAGTCTTTCTGTCCTGTTTTTACATAGAAACACATGGGGCTCCAAGCATACCAGCTGGTAGGAAATGGACAAACAGCTGGTCTCCAACCCTCTCAGGAAGGTAATGGACAAACATCTGGTCTCTAACCATCCCAACAAATATGAAATAGACAAACAGCTGGTCTCTAACCATACCAGCTATTAGGAAAAGGACATGAATGATACTCAAGGGTTATTCTTGACTTCATATTCAGAAAACAGTCCCTCAGTGCTCAGGGGACCATATGGGATGTAGGGAATCCTATTCAGGTTAATTGCATGCAAGGCAAGTGCCCTCCAACTATACTCTGGCTACAAGAAATGGATGCCAACCAACTTCTTTGTCAGCTCATGGAAGTGAAAAGGCCTGGTGACTCACTGAAGGACAGAGGGCACTGTAAAAGGGTGTGCCCCTGGGCCACCATCTTTTTAGCTTTGAGGTGACTGGATCCCCTTGCCATTCTTTTGACTTGGTATAATACTGTCCACATTCTTTTTTTTTTTTTTTTTTTGGTTTTTGGGCCACACCCGGCAGTGCTCAGGGGTTACTCCTGGCTGTCTGCTCAGCAATAGCTCCTGGCAGGCACGGGGGACCATATGGGACACTGGGATTCGAACCAACCACCTTTGGTCCTGGATCGGCTGCTTACAAGGCAAACGCCGCTGTGCTATCTCTCCAGGCCCCTGTCCACATTTTTCTAACCATGTCATACTGCCTATGTTCCTGGCTTATACAAGAGCCTGGGCAGGTTCACTCCCACCATGAGTAGAGGAAAAGTATGCTAGGAGCCACTCCTGTTCTTCATCTGGGCCTCAACTCCTCAGGAAACCTGTAAGAACATCAGTGGATGATGAAAGTGCTGGACATTGCAGAGTCAGCAGGAGTCCCCTGGTGGCTACCTCCAGGGATGGTCTTCCCAACCCTGTAAGTGGCATCTCTGATGTGCCCAGTGTTGGTGGTATCAGGGAGCCCAGAGTGAGGCTGGAGAATGCTGAGCTGAGCCAGTCATTTGAATGAAACCACAGGCAGGTCCTCCTTGGAGAGGCAGAGGGACTTTGTTGGGAACACCTGGTTTCTATTCAGAACTCTGGAAATACCAGCATTTCCCAAAGATCCCAAGGATACTAGGTGAGAATCACATCAATGGGGGCCCAGGGTAAGAGATTGTAGGTCCAATGGAAAGATGAGGGCAGCACTGAGAGAAGCTGGTGGGACTCTGTTGTTTTTGTTTTGGGGCCACACCTGGTGATGCTCAGGGGTTACCCTGGCTATGCACTCAGAAATGGCTCCTGGCTTGGGGGACCATATGAGATGCAGGGATCGAACCATGGTCCATCCTGTATCGACTACATGCAAGGCAAATGCGCTATCACTATGCTATTGCTCCAGTTCCTGGTGGGACTCTGGATCTGACCTTTACCCCATGGGGCAGGCACAGCACAGATACCCCACAGGGTCCCAGCACCTTGGGACTGAGAGGAGGAGTTGCCAGGGCTTTCTCGCCCCCAGAATTTTCCCTTCTGCCCTGAGAATGACAGGATTGCCCATGTCTTTGAGACTTATGAAGAGCTCTCTGTCTTCCTTGTCTCTCCTGGGAGTTGGTGGACAGTTTTGGTTTTCAGGGGGGTTGCAAAAGAAGAGGTAAAACACATGCTTTCTGATGGGGTCTCTGCATCATCAGAGAACTTTGTCACAGCTGCTAGGCAGGAATCAATCTTATCAGGTCCATAGCTTGCTCTATCAGTGAGTACAGATGGGTATGCAGGTTTGCAGAGGCAGCAGGGGGACAGTCCACACCATGGCCAGAACAGAGCTCCAGTCTCTGAGCAGAGAATGTTGTTTTTAAAATCTATGGTGGGCTGTCCACACCAAACTAAGTGTGGTACATGGTCTGGAGTGGAACATGTTTAGTCACTACATCCATAGACCCATTCACGCTCCATTAAGCAATAAAGGTTGCTCCTTGTAGCTGGATGAAAATAAAACAGCCCCCAAATGAAGTGAGAGCCTGTAACTAAGGAAACAGCTTGTTACACTTGAGGACCCAATGCAGATTTATTTATGGCTGTGGGGCTTTGAACAGACCCTTTCAAAAACCTTGGACTTATTTCCATTCCTGATGAGAAAATGAGCTGTTTGTGCCATGTTTTCCACACAGCAACGCTTTCCCAGACCAATGACCATGGTGCCAAGCCCCTCACTCACTCACCAAAGGTCATTTGGTGGGGAATGTACCTGGAGTGCCAGGCTCACTACTCTTTAGTAACTGATAATTCCTATGTATTATCCAAATGCCTTGAATTAAGATCACTGTGTTTTGACACACCTCAAGCTTGCCATGTGTGCACATCCCTTTCTTATTGGGGAGATAGGCAAGGAGATTTGCTCTGGAGTGGTATGTGGCCCTATGACCCAACAGAATGTGAGGGAGCTGGCCCTCATATTGTCCCTCACATTGCCCCTTGCCCCCAGATTAGAAGAGCACCCCTCTAGCTGCCAGCAGATACCAGGAAACACACATGTCTGTGGAGACCCCAGCAAAACTCCCTTTCCAATGGTGGCAGCATCACTGGGAATGAACATGTGGGTAAGTTCCAAGATGGAGTCCGTGCTGGTGTAGAGCAATGGTGCCTGCCAACACTTGAGAAGCATTAGCCCAGGACACCCCACAGGCTCAGCAACTCAGAACCTTGAGCTCCAGTACAAGGCCTGGACAGTAGGACTTTTCTAGAAAGAGACTTGGCTCTGCCCTCCTAATCTTTGGGGCGGAGGGTGCAACAACAGTTTCCTGGAGCAAATCCAGGTAAGAAGTTATGTAGGACACAGGACTGAGATAAACTTTGTCCATGAATATGGCTCTGGTGTCCTATCCAAAATGAGTCCTTGATCACAGCAATTCCCCATGCCTCCTTCTACCTCTGAGGTCCCTGGAGAAGAGGCATCAACATACTCAATGGGGCCCAGGGGAACCAGAACAGGCCTGGAGTGATCACAGTCTCACTTCCTGCCCCTCCCTTCTTCAAGGACATTATTACCCACCCTGAGAATCTATATCCCAGGCCTGGGGGAAGGGTGACCCACTCCTGCCTGGGTCACAGCCTGACACTTGCTTGGTTCTGTGTTGCCTTTAGGCTAAGAATGGTTTTTCAATGTTAATAGTTGGGAAAAAAAAAACAAGTAAGGAATATTAATATTTCATGATGATATATGTAAGTCATGTAAAATTTAGACAATCATAATAGGTGGAACCACTGTGGGGTCAGGAGTGGGGGGGATATCTATCTGTCCCACTCAGGCAGAAACGCCCTGGAGCATGTCTATAAGGAGCTGATGTGCTCCAGCCTCCTGATCCCCAAAAGGAACACCAATGTGGGAGGTAAAGTTATTACTTTTGTCCTGGAATTCTAGAGGTCCAGCCCAGATGTGGGTGCATGGGGAGATGCCTGTTCTGGAAACATGACCACTCTGGCTACAGCCAGGCTCACTGGGAAAAGGTGTGTAATTGATTTCTGAGAGTCCCCAGCAGGACCCATCTAGTTCACCTTGTGTGTCTCCTTGACTGGTGGGTTCCCAAAAGGACTGAGCAGCTTCCAAGTGAGTGAGTCAGGTGGTGGGCCAACACTACATGGGTTGGATATTCATTCCACCAACCCAGAATTTCCATGGAAACCTTCTCTGAGGGAGAAAATGAAACAGCAACACCCTTTCCCTCACCCAGGAACATTACAGCATAACCAGAACCCCAGTAACCCACCAAATCTACCAATGAGCACAGCTCATCCAAAGCACAGTGTTCCAGAAGGAATGTGGATGGTCCTATACAGCCTTCACTGTACCACAAGCCCCCAAACTGGATGAAGCCTATAAAGCATCCCTTACTGGGCTCTGGGAGGAGAAACTCTCAGGGAAGCCACATGAGTTGTTAATTGCTGGGGCCCTTCTGCAGGATGATACTTCATCCTGCCAGTTACCAGGTACCTGGCCCCAGGGAAGACCTTAATTAGCATAGTTCTCAGTGCCTGTGGGAAGTATTTTGACTCACAGATTTGTTCAGTAACAAAAGAGGGATGTATGTCCTTTGCTGGTACTGCAGAAAACAAGCCAGAGGAGATCAACAATTAGGAGAGCCCTTCCCTGTTGTTTCTCAGTGGGATGAACTCAGTTTCCCACTGCTTCAAGCTGCAGACTTGGGCAAGCCCCCACCACACTCAAGAGTGCTGAGTGATATGTCTGCAGCCAAAGAGGAGGGCACTGCTTTCAGCCTCAGAGATCTTGTCAGGCAGTAGAATGCAGCTCATAGGTTTTTATTTAGTGTGCTGGTTGCATAAATGGCATCTCAGATGTTTAAATTAAAGTAGTGCTTAGACCCAGGAGAAACATTAAATTCCTCACTAGGCAACTGGCGATTCTCTTTGCTTATGCACAAATATTTGAAGATGCTATCAATTGCCGAAATATTTCTGCAAATAGCAGGAGGATAAGTTAGCAAGAAGAGCTTTGCTTTTCTCAGTTAGGTGTTGCTCTTCCTCAAAAGAAGGCCCCAAGCTCCTTGATGGAGTAAGTGGGTGGGAGCCTACAGAGTGTTCTGGAAGCTCCTTCTGTGTTCCTGTCCAGTGACACTCACTGACTTGCAGCACTTGGCTTTTTCCTCCTTTGCCTCCAGCCACCTGTGGTCAGACTCTCATGTACACCCTCTTGTACACTTACACATAACCTCATAAATACACTCATGTACACATTCATGCACAATCACAGACACACCCTCACATATTCTCATGCACATTCACACACACTCTTACCCATACTCTTGTACCTACCCTCACACACACTCTATCATGCCATCCCATACACTCACATACACTTGCACTTTTATTCTCATATACATTTTCACATACTTACACAAACACGCACACATCTTCCACACACTGCTGACCTGCTGTATATGAGGGTAATGGGGATGGAGCTCTTGCCTGTGTGTGTTCTGAGCCACTCAGCTATTCCCCCAGATCCCTGGGGTGATGATTTTGTGGACAGACAGGAGCTTGACTAAACAGACGTCTCTGTCCATTTTCTTACTGACCTATTGTGTTTGAGAAGCCTAAGAACTGCAACACTCACTCATGGTCTCAGAGCTGCCATGCCAGGCAAGCATCCTCTGAACAATAAGCATAAATTTCTGTGCCCGTTAAGCCATCTCCTGTAGATTTAGAGGATGGAACTGTGAGTCTCTCTGTGTAGGCAGTGTGTGTGTGGGGGGCTAATAACCATCTTTCAGTCTCTTGAGTCTTATCTCATATCCAGAGGCATGACTGTCCCTTGGGTCTATGGCCCTTTGGCCACCAAGGTCTATAGTAGAGTGGTGACACTTGGTGCTGGGGGTTTCTTGGGGATACTTGCAGGGTTTTGAAGTAGCCTTATACCCCAGTCCTGTCTCCCATGCATGTGGCAGTTCTGCCTTTACCTGCTTGCTTTGCCTGCTGCACATGAACTGACAAATGCCACTCTTCATGACAGCTGTGTCCCCCCAAAGTCATGTGCTGTTTCGTGAGAGAATTCCACCTGACATTTTCAAGGCCCGCTCTCCCGAACTTTTAAAAGTCAGGTGTAAATTGAGAGAGGATTTGCACCTAAGCCGTTTTGGTTGATTTTAGTCTTTATTTGGAACTGACATTTGGAGAAGAGCTTGCCTGCCCTTAGAATCAACCCTTTGCTGGGGGGTTGGAGATAGTGGGAGATAGACAGGGAGAGGAGATAGTGTCTGGATAGTGGAGACTCCCTGGATGGCTCCTGTACCCTCTGGTTTCCAGGTGTGGGCCCATCTGGATGGAGATGGAATCAAGGTACTCCTAGAGCATGCCTGATCTCTGATGACCTTGATGAGACACAGCCCAGGGTCCCAGTCTTCTTTAGGAATATGTTGATCACAGACATTTTGGTGATTGTTGTATTATCAGTGAAACTTGGCCAAACCAGCTTCTGCCACTTGGTGAATCAGTGACACAGACGAACAAATGGAATGGCCATCTAGGGATACTTGGTTCTCTGAATATGAGCTCCTTGGTCCTTCTGCTCATTCCACCCTACTGTAAGGACTGGGTCAGGACTTGCCTGGAGGTATCTGTGGGCCCAACAAGGTGCTACCTCATATCAATGAGACCATGTCTCTTAAGGTTTGGCCACCCAGTGCTTCTATGGAATCCTCAACTGAAAAGTCCTTATGAGATTGATGGTTTTCAAAGATAAAACCAGAGCTGAAATGATTTATAATATCATTCTGCCCACAGCTAGAGAGACCTAGCATAGATGTCACATGCAGGAGGCTCAGGCTTGATCCCCAGCACTGAGTAGGCCCCTGAGCTCCCAGACAGGAACTACGTAGCCCCTGAGCTAGGGTGACTTAGAGGTCAATGTTTCTTTTAGTGAAGCAAAATATTTTGTACTGAACCAAATTTACTTAGGAAGATAGGAGAGGAGAGAGGGAACAGGTGTTCAAGAGAGAACATGGGCTTCTCCAGAGAGGAAAAGCAAATAGATATAGAGACAAATTAGCAAGATGCATGATCAAGGGAGAACACGGGCTTGAAGAGGAAGCCCCAGACAACAAAATTCAAATAATCACCCTATATACTTCTCCATCCTGGAGGTGATCAGACTGAGACTTAAAGAGCTGATCCCTCAGAATCCACACAGCAGGAACCTACATGTCCTGCACTTGGGGTGCCCTCAGTGGAAAGTAGCCACTGGGGTGACAACCGGGTATCTATTGCTCTCAGAGCCCAGCAGGTCATACTCAGGTGTGCTTTGGCTTCTCTGCATTTATATTTTTACACTTCTGAAGTGTAGGGCTCTCAATAAATTTCTGCTTATGTAGAAATATTTGCTTATATGTCAGTTTGAAATTAGCCTGCCATCTGATTCACTGAGATAGGGTTAAAATAAATTCCCTTGTTGGTGGCTGAAGCAGACAGAAAGGATTTTATCATTGATATGGATCAATTCTGAGAGTTTACGTCAGTTTAGTTATTAGTTTTCTGTACAGTATGAGATATTCAATTAAATCTTTCCTCCAATAGCCCATAAATCTCTAGGAAAATGAAAATTCCATTTAGCAAACAATTTCTACTCAGAACTCTAATAATGGGATGCCATGATAATGTTCTCACCTGTGTCCCTGACTGGAAATGCTGTACCCCATTTGTCCCTCAACCTCATTCTGTCCCATATTTGGTGTCCACCCAGTAGGACAGGATTCAGGTGAGCTTCTGAGAAACACAAAACTATTTCCTTTCTGTGTCCTTTTACCCTCGGGGGTCCTGGATCAGCCACATCCACCCCATCAATCTGTGACAAAGGACCCTGGGAAATGACCCCTTTGGTTCTTGCTCTCTGCTTCCTGCAGGAGTTCACACTCAAGTCTACTCGCTCTCTGACTTTGCTCTCAACCACAGTTTCCCTGCAGTAGACATTGTTGGGTTATATCTTATTTTACCTAAAGCAAAGTTTATCCCTGGTTTCTTTGTATCTGTTTGTTTACAACTTGGTTTCACTCAAAATAAAAATTTGTAAACCTTAGGTACATTTACTGCCCCACCCAGGGGTGATCTCTGTACTCAATAAATATGGTAATTCTGGCAGGCAGAGGACTCCTCACTAGGTAGAAGATGGCCAGACTACATGTGTTTCACTCTCAGCCTGGTTTGGATTATTTTTTGTGCGACCCTATTCAGATTTGTTTCCCAAGCTTGGAGATACGACATTTGGGGAGATTTTACAGACATGGCAGGACTCACCTAGTCTGGAAACGACACAATGTCATTGGAGAGGGGACTAATTATGACCACTGGGACATGTCCTGCAGTCACAGGTGCAGAGACAGATGGTACCTCAGGGACCATGGAGGCAGATGGTACCTCAGGACCGAGGTAGAGAGAAGGCAGGTTTGGAGGCCAGCAGCAAATAGCAGAATTCTGAGTGCTGCGGAAGTGCAGCTGTGGTGGCCCTGGCTAGGATTGGAAGTTTAGAACCTTCTAGAGATTTGAACTCCAATTCTGTTCATTGCCTGGAAACCAATGGAGTGATGGGAGGAAAGGAAGACTCCAGCTGAGATCCCCCACTCATGGAGCTGAATTCACATGAAGCCTCATCACCTCCACCCACTACAAAAGGGAGCATGGGAGACATGGGACTTTCTGCCCAAAGCATGGCTTCCTCTCCATCTCATTATTCAGGATTCATGAGGATCTGTAGCATGTGATGCCCTGAGACCCAGATGGGGATGACTGCCATAGGAAGGCAAGTATGGTGGGGAAGGCAGAATACTGGGGGGTTTTCTCACGGCAATGTGGTTAAAGAGGTCTAGAGTTTCCCTTCTGTGTCCATGCACAGTGTTCACAGCTTCTTTCTATGCTTTAAATTTCTGCTACCCTCACCCTGACCCAATGGAGAGCTGAGCATCTTCTTTTTAGGCCTCAGGAATTACATAACTCTCCAAAGTGCAGAGACAGAGCCACCCACAAGATGCAACTAGAGGGCCAGTGTGTGTCCAACAGGCTTGAAGGCAATCAGACAGTTTCACCCTATGTGGATTAAGGAGTAGTTTCTGCAGGTGGTTTAGACTATGGCAGCATATCCTTAGGGTTCTGCCATTGAGGCACGTTTTTATGCAGCAGCCATACCAGCCAGCTCCCAGTGCTCTGCGCCTAACATTTGTCGCTGCTCCAGAAGTTGCTCTACTACAGTGGTTCTCAAATAGTGGGGCGCGCCCCCAGGGCAGGGTGCAAGGCTCCGTAAAGGGGGGGGCGTGTCTGACCTTGGCAAACTCTGTCATAGCAAGCTAAGCCCCAAGCCCCATGTTTATGTCTCTGTATGTCTCTGGAGCTGAGAGTTGCTGTGTCCTGCTTCAAACCCCCCTTCAAAAGCTATGCATGGCAAAATGAGCTCATTGTAGCCATTAATCCAAACATCACCTCTGATTAAAAAATCAGCTCAAATTATTTTATATATTTTGTTTAGCAGGTTAAAGTTTTTTTTGTTTTTATTTTTGTTTTTTGTTTTTTGGTGTTTGTTTGGTTGGTTGGTTTTTGGGCCACACCCGGCATTGCTCAGGGGTTACTCCTGGCTGTCTGCTCAGAAATAGCTCCTGGCAGGCACAGGGGACCATATGGGACACCGGGATTCTAACCAACCACTTTGGTCCTGGATCAGCTGCTTGCAAGGCAAACACCGCTGTGCTATCTCTCCGGGCCCCTAAAGTTTTTTTTAATAAAGATACTATTTACAGTCATGCGAGGGGCGTGAAAAATGTTTCTTTTTCCTAGTGGGGCATGACAAAATAATTGAGAAGCACTGCTCTACTAGACATGGAAATGATCCAGTCTGGTGCCTTCTGGAGCTTTCCTTAAATGAATACCTTGCTAGATATTCTGGCATTCCTGCTAGATCCATATTACCAGAACTAAAGTACATGAAATGCATGTGCTCACAGAGAACTGAGTATATGTGTGCACATGGGTGCCAGTGGGTCTGCAGTACACCTGTATGTTTGAGCGTATGTATGTCTACGTATATGACTATGTGTATATGTGCAAGTGTGTGACTCTGAGAATCCACACATCTATCAGTATTGCATGTGTATGAACCTGAGTATGTCCATGTATGAATGTGTGGCCCTGAGTGCATGTGTGAGCATGTGTATGGACCTGAATGTGTATGCATGTGTCAGTTTATGAATTGTAGTACACATGTAAGTGTGAATGTGTGTGGGGGAACCTGAGAATGCACACTGTGCAACTGTCTGAAACTGCATGTGTGCGAGTCCATGTCCATGTGCACAGATGTTTGAGTATATTTGTCTGTGGACTTAAGTATGCAAGTGCCAGCATTGTGTTGCATGGATCTCAGTTGTGTGTTTAGCTATGAATTGTAGAATGCACACAGGCGCAAGTGTGTCTGTACTGTGCGTGCGTACATGTGCAGGTGTGTACATGGTCCTGAGTACACACCTGTGTGAGAATGTGCACATATCCTCACCCATGTAAGATGAAAAGACTTACTGAGCTGTCCCTACCTGCCAACACCTACTGACACTGGAGTAGGCTGGGCACTCTGCCAAGTCCTTTTTCTGTTCCTCAGGCCTCCCAATTGCTGGCCTTTCATGGTCCAGATTTCAGCTGCAGACCGATAACCCCAACTAGAGTGGGCATTCTGTATACACTCAGGGAAGTTCTACTGGAAGTTGCTCTGAGTTTCCAGGGAGGCGGGAGAGGTCCTGACCTCAGTATATTGAGTATATTTGTGTGTGGATTTAAGTGTGCAAGTGCCAGCATTGTGTTGCATGGATCTCAGTTGTGTGCTTAGCTGTGAATCGTAGAATGCACACAGGCATTCACAGGTGTTGCACATTCCATCATCACAGACATGTGGAACACTTCCTCATGATCATGATTTTGCAGACAAGGGGACTGAGGGGATGCAGTGTAAGGCAGTTGCTTGAGGCAGAGCTTCACATCTAAATACACACATAAATCCTTAGGGCACAGCCCTTCTCCTCAATAGACTTTTTTTTTCCCCAGCCACACCCGGTGACGCTCAGGGGTTACTCCTTGCTATGCACTCAGAAATTGCTCCTGGCTTCAGGGACCATATGAGACACCGGGGAATAGAACCAAGATCCATTCTAGGCTAGCACATGCAAGGCCTTACTGCTTAGTGCCACTGCTCCAGCACCTACTCAGTAGACTTTTTTCATCATGCACTGAAAGGCTCTTTGAAAGCTAGTATCTTTTCTCATTCATATTTCCATTATCTGTTCTACGTTTGTGTCTGGTACATAGCTGAGAAGGACTGGAGCATAAACAAACATGAAAGGAGTGATTGCAATTATTCATTATTATGATTGTATACATTTAAGTGAATGGTTTCATGAAATAAATAAAACTTATAACATTTTATCATTTGTTCATAGTTTTTGTACTTATTAGCTCACTTGATTTTTATAGGAATGTACTTAGTACTTAATAATGGGTATTATTCTTACTCTTATTTCCTAGCTTGTAATAAAATCTTAAATCAGATATAACTTGCCCATATGGATATAATAAGAAGCCCTGTTTTTTAATTATGTGTGTGTAGTACAGAAATCTTCCATAAATTGTAGTATCTGAAATTGTTCAAGCCACATTATGTTAGCACAGAATTACAAATAAAGAAATTGAATATGAAAAACTTTAAGTTGTCATTAAACTCAGATAAACATTTGAATCAGAGAAGAAAACAACATTGCATCACCAATACTTAGAAACTTACCATAATAACACAAATACCTAAATTAACAGAAAATGCAAAAGCTATTCTAAGAGGAAAAATGATAGGTTTACACTCAAATATTAATGAAGAGGTAGGCATTCTGCTCAGTTTATTTAGAAGAGAACAACATTGGTGTGAAGAGATATGCACAGAGTTTGGAAACTTCCCTGTAGTTGGGGAACAGGAAAAGAACTGTAAACAGGGGCAGTAATTGCTAACATGTGCCATCCTGGATTTATTCCCCAGCACTGTGTGCACCCTCTCAACCACCACCCCCAAATGTCAGGTGACTATTCTTCTCACAGTGAAACTTGGAGTTCAGGAACAGAGAGATGGTCCAGGTGAATTCACAGGGTTCCTGCTGACAGGAGGCCCTACCCTCGGCTATAAGCCCCACCTGTGACCTCTAAAACCTCAGCTTGGGACTACATGGACTGACTCCCAGATGGGTGCTGAGGACAACTGCACCTCTCTGACTTTGGGCTTTGGGGGGAACACATCCAGTGATGCTCAGGGCTTACTCCTGGCTCTGCACTTAAGAATCACTCCTGGCAGTGTTCAGGGGACCATATGGGATGCCAAGGATCTAGCCCTGGTCAGCCACAAGCAAAGCAAGTGCCTTTCCAATCATGCTCTCTCTCTTACCCCTGCACCTCTCTGCAGCTGGCTACCTGGTCTGGCGATGGTCAGCCTGATGTAGCATGGGATGCTGATAGGGGTTTTCATTCCATGCTGGCCATGCTATTGAGGTGGCAGCTTCTGTCCTAGCCCACACTACAGGGAGAGAAATCAGACTTACCGTGGTCCCCAAGTCCCAGTGCTACCTCTGAATCCTACCTGTCCCTGATCAGTCCCTCAGGAGGCTAATACAAGCCTTAGAACCCCTATTACTGGTGAGGACACAGAGGGCCCCACCACCTTAGTCCTGCATCCATGTGTGAGCTTTCTGATTATGTGTACATGTGGGAGTGTCCATTGCATGCCGGCACACCAGAAATCACAGCACCCCACCATGATGTATGATCATGTGTGAAGGAGGCTGTCTGAGAAGTCATTTGGGGAGGACCCAAGAGGGAATTCTGGCTGGTGTTTTTCTCCATGTTTGTGTCTTGCTCAATGCGGCTCCAGAATTTCCTTCTCTTATATATGTACTTGTCACTTGCTCCTTTGCTTCCTGGCATCACAAAAGAAATTATTTTATTTTGCTCCAAGATATATATATAAAAGACAAATGTTAAAAGGTGTCAGTCGTGGCCCTGTTTAATATGGAGAGCATGTTCCACCTTGTAGTTGGCCTCCCACTAATTTTAGAAATGATTTTATTTTTTGAGCCACCCATGGGTTTGTCACAAATTAATTAAATGCTCCATTTCTTTTATCTAATTGAGGCCATTTCTACCTCTGATGAATAAATTCAGAAAGTTTGTTACAAAGGAAAATGCTTCCTGCAAAGCAAACCAATGATGAGCTGTCCACATACATTGCTCATGGTTGTGGCCTCCCACTCTCAGTACTGAGGGCTCAGTCAGTCTCTGTCTTTCTTACTCAAGGCAAGACAAAATTCTAGAGCCCCACTTTCAGTGCACATGGCAGTTTTCCCAGTACCAGCCCCAGGTCACTAAAATGGTTGAGCAAGTCCTGTCATAATATAGCTGACCTCATGGGTGCGGATTTCTCAGCCAAAGCTGAACCCCGCTTACCTGGTCATACACCCCTAGGGGCTAAAAAATACAACAGCAGTGAGGCATTCCAGGAAGCTGTGGATGTCAACAAAGTCAACTGTGGGCTCTGTAGAGAGTGAGAGAGAGGTCCCTTAATGGATATCTGGATTTCTGTTTTCTGTGTTAGACCCACTAATAGCACAGTAGCTATCAGGTTTAGTAGATTTAGGCAGGGATACAGCTAGACACAACCTGATACCCTGGATTTCTGCAAGAAAGAAAGAAGAACATCCAGAGTTTGGGGTCCCTAATGATGTCAGGGGATCCCCATCTGCATGCCATGCAATGGAAACCCACTCAGCACAACAAAAAGAGCAGCCAAGGGAAACACTTTCAGAGGGGAATTATCACAAATTTATCTGAACCCTGTGGTGGTATGCCAGACAGGGGCCCATAGAATACAAATGCAGGCAGCAGTACTGTGCAGTGAAGAGAGAAAGACCCAATAGCTGCCAGTGTAAGGACCATGCCTGATCCCTCATTCAAGCAACACTGGGAGCCAACACAGTCTCCCCATGTTCAGTACCACTACTTGTCCCAACTTTGGACCATGCTCAGGACTTTGCTGCAAATTTCATGGAGAGCACAGGCTAGTGCAACAGAAAATGAGTTGCTGCAGCTGCTGGTGACAGAAGTCTCAGCCTAGGACTTGTAGAAGGTGCAAGTCAGGGATTCTGCCCAGAGTAGAACAGATTGTCAGTTGAAGCATCATGTTCTATTGCAGTCTTCCTAGTTAGGCTACCAGGAACCAAAGGTAAACAGCAGAAGTGGCTGGTGAGGGAAAATCATGGAATTAGTCTTATTTAAAATCTAAAGATGCTTCTACAGTGCAGTAGTAATTATGTATAGGGGAAAATGTAGCATGGTCAAGTATATATTGTACACTATGTAGTATTGATTAGTATGAAAGTATCATAAAATAGCATAAGAGAGATGGTGTGTGTCGCCTGTGTGTGTTTCTCTACTGTGCTGTGTCTTGAACCTCTCCTGACTGGGCCGAGAAGGGCCCAGCAAAATTGCTCTCCTAGAGTTGCCCAGGCCAAAAAGCCAAAGAAGACCTAGTCTGTGAGTGAAAAATCAGCTATCAGTGGTAACTTGCAGAAAGGCAGATCCTCTGTCTGTGTGAATCTGCCTCTGCTATGTGATTACCAATTGGGAGAGACTGTGTCATCTGTGAATGTTTCTCTACTGTTCTGTATTCTGAACCTCTCCTAAGTGGGCTGAGAAGTGCCCAGCAAAATCTCTCTCCTAAAGGCGCCAGAAGAACACAGCCGCTCGGCTTTACTGCCATGCGCTCTTTCTAATTAATGAACCCCACCATAACACGCAGGAAAAAAAAATCACAATACAAGCATGACAATGGGGAAACCTCACAGGCAAACACCATGCACAGAGAAAGAAGATGATAACTCTGATAACTGAAAAAAATACCAACTATCTGATTAAACTCTCAGTTAAGAAGTTTAGAATAGTAATATAGAGGATCCTCATAGAAATCAAAGAAAATATAGCTCTAGCTGAACAAAACACAAAGACAAAAAATCCAAAAACTCCAAAGTGAAATAACAGATCTGAAAAACGTGGTAGCTCAACTAAAAAACTCAATGGAAAGCCTCTCCAGCAGGGTAACAGCAGCCAAGGACAGAATCAGTGAACTGGAAGAACAAATGCAGAACAACTTTATACAACATAAGAGACTGGAAAAAACCTTAAGGCAAATGATCAGACAATGGAAAAAGTACTCAAAGATTGTGAACAGATGAAAATAGAAATGTTCAATAAATTCAACAGAAACAACATAAGAATCATTGGAGTGCCAGAGGCCCAGGAAGGGGATTCCCAGGAAGAATCAACAGTTGAAGACATCATCACAGAGAAACTCCCAGAGCTAAAGACTGCATGCAATCAAATCCTGCATGCCCGAAGAGTACCAGCTAGAAGAGACCCAAAGAAAAACACCCCAAGACACATCTTAGTCACAATGACGAGCCCTACAGATAGAGATAGAATACTGAAAGCAGCAAGATCAAAAAGGGAAATCACATTCAAAGAATCATCCATAAGATTTATAGCAGACATGTCACAAGAAACTCTAAAGGCAGAAGACAGTGGTGGGACAATGTGACATGACTGAATGAAATGGAGGCTTCACCTAGATTATGGCACCCAGTCCGAATCATGTTCAGGGTTGAAGGAAGAATAAAACATATAAATACATAAACACATAAAACATAACTCCATAAAATCAAAAGGATAGAAAATTTTCAGGCTACTTTCGCTAAACACAAGGCTCTGAAATTAGATGTGAACTACAGAAGGACACAGAAGAAGAACATTAACAACTGGAAATTAAACAGCCTGCTACTGAAAAACCAGTGGGTCCAAAATAAAATCAAAGAGAAAATCAAAACTTTCCTGGAAACAAATGACAATGAAGATACAAACTATCACAATCTATGGGACACAGCAAAAGCATTACTGAGAGGAAAATTTATAGCTTTGCAAGCACACATCAGGAAGGAAGAAGGGGCATAACTGAATAGACTAATGACGCAGCTCATAAAATTAGAAAATGATCAACGAAAGGAACCAAAAATAGGGAGACAGAAGGGAATAACAAAGCTTAGAGCAGAAATCAATAAAATGGAAACCCCAAAAGAGAAAAAAATCTGAAAGATCAACGAAAGCAGAAGTTGGTTCTTTAAAAAATAAACAAAATTGATAGACCATTGGCAAAATTCACAAAGAGAGAGAGAGAGAGGGGAGCTTGATAACCCATATTAGAAATGAAAAGGGGAAATCACTACAGATATTGAACAGACTCAAAGGGTAATCACAGACTACTTTGAGAAACTCTATGCCACCAAATATGAGAATCTGGAAGAAATGGATAAATTCTTGGACTCTTACAAGCTTTCACGGTTGAATAAGAAAGATGGAACATATCTAAACATCTCCATCACCATTGAGGAAATTCAAACGGTAATCAAAACAAAAGCCCAGGTCCAGATGGATTTATTAATGAATTCTTTCAAACCTTTCAAGAGGAACTACTATCAATCAAGGCCAGACTCTTTCATGAAATTGAAAAAACGGGAACACTTCCAAATAGCTTTTATGAAGCCAATATCACCTTGATACCTAAACCAGACAGAGATGCTGCCAAAAAGGAAAAATTACAGACCAATATCCCTGATAAACACAGATGCAATGATCCTCAACAAAATCCTGGCAAATAGGATACAATGCCTCATCAAGAAGTTTATTAACTATGATCAAGTAGGTTTCATCCCAAGAATCAAGGATGTTTTAACATCTGTAAATGTACCAACATAATCCATAACATCAACAAGAAAAATAAAAATTACATAATCATATCAATAGACGCAGAGAAAGCATTTGATAATGTCCAACACTCATTCTTGATAAAAACTCTCAGCAAGATGGGAATGAAAGGAAGATTTCTCAATATTGTTAAGGCCATCTACCACAAGTCAATGCCAAATATCATCCACTACAGAGAAAAACTAAAATCCTTTCCTCTAAATTCTGGTACAAGACAGGGCTGTCCTCTCTCACCACTGCTATTCAGCATAGTACTAGAAGTATTTGCTATATTAATTAGGCAAAAAAAATATATCAAGGCAATCCAGATAGGAAAGGAAGAAGTCAAATCCTCACTGTTTGCAGATGACATGATACTCTACTTAGAAAACACTAAAGACTCTACCAAAAAGCTTCTAGAAACAATAGATTCATATAGCAAGGTGGCAGGCTACTAAATTAACACAAAAAATAAATGCCATTATATACACCAATAATGATAGAGAAGAAGTGGACATTAAGAAAACAACCCCATTCACATTAGTGCCACACAAACTCAAATATCTTAGAGTCAACTTGACTAAAGACGTGAAGAGCCTATATAAGAAAACTATAAAACCCTGCTCCAAAAAATGAGAGGACAACGGAAATGGAAGCACATACCATCTTCATGTATTGGCAGGATTAACATCAATAAAATGGCAATACTCCCCAAAGCATTGTACAGATTTAATGTGATCCCTCTAAAGCTACCCATGACATTCTTCAAAGAAATGAATCAAACACTTTTGAAATTCATCTGGAACAATGAACACCCCAAATAGCTAAAGCATTCCCTGGGAAAAGGAATATGGGAGACATTTCTTTCCCCAACTTTAAACTGTATTACAAAGCAATAGTTATCAAAACAGCATGGTATTGGAATAAAGACAGACCCTCAGATCAGTGGAATAGGCTTGAGTACTCAGAGAATGTTCCCAGACATAAATCACCTAATTTTTGATAAAGGGGCAAGAAATCCTAAATCAAGCAACGAAAGACTCTTCAACAGGTGGTGTTGACACAACTGGTTAGCCACTACAATAAAGCAAACTCAGACCCTCGGCTAACACCATGTATGAAGGTAAAATCCAAATGGATTAAAGACCTAGATATCAAACCTGAAACTATAAGGTATATAGAACAATATGTAGAAAATACACTCCATGACATTGAGCTTAAAGGTATCTTTAAAAGGAAACAGAACTCTCCAAACAAGTGAAAGCAGAGATAAACAGATAGGAATATATTAAGCTGAGAAGCCTCAGCACCTCAAAGGAAATAGTGCCCAGGATACAAGAGACACCTACTGAGTGGGAGAAACTATTCACCTAATACCCATCAGATAAGGAGCTAATATCCAACATATACAAGGCACTGATAGAATTTTACAAGAAAAAAAATCTTATCCCATCAAAAAAACGGGGAGAAGAAATGAACAGATACTTTGTCACAAAAGCAATACAAATGGTCAAAAGGCACATGAAAAAAAGCTCCACATCACTGATCATCAGGGAGATTCAAATTAAAACAACTATGAGGTACCATTTCATGCCACAGAGATTGGTGCACATCACAAAGAATGAGAACAAGCAGTACTGGCGGGGTTGTGGAGAGAAAGGAACTCTTAGTCACTGCTGGTGGGAATGCCATCTAGTCCAACCTTTATGGAAAGTGATATGGAGATTTCTCCAAAACATGGAAATCAAGCTCCCATACAATCCAGCTATACCACTCCTAGGGATATACTCTAGGAACACACACACACACACACACACACACACACACAATACAAAAATCCCTTCCTCCACACCTATATTCATTGCAGTGCTATTTACAATAGCCAGACTCTGGAAACAACCAAGATGCCCTTCAACAGATGAATGGCTAATGAAATTGTGGTACATATACACAATGGAATATTACGCAGCTGTCAGGAGAGATGAAGTCATGAAATTTTCCTATACATGGAAGTACATGGAACCTATTATGCTGAGTGAAATAAGCCAAAGGAAGAGAGACGCAGAATATAGTCTCACTCATCTATGTTTTTGGTTTTTTTTTTTTTTTTTTTTTTTTTTTGGTTTTTGGGCCACACCTGGCCTTGCTCAGGGGTTACTCCTGGCTGTCTGCTCAGAAATAGCTCCTGGAAGGCACAGGGGACCATATGGGACACCGGGATTCAAACCAACCACCTTAGGTCCTGGATCGGCTGCTTGAAAGGCAAACCCCGCTGTGCTATCTCTACGGGCCCCTCATCTATTTTTGCATAAGAGATAAAGAGAGGAGGGCTGAAAGGTCCAGCTCACAACATGAAATTTCACCACAAAGAGTGGTGAGTGCCGTTAGAGAAATAACTACTCTGAGAACTATCATAACAATGTGAATGAATGAGGGAAATGGGAAGCCTGTCTAGGGTACAGGAGGGAGTGCAGTGGGGAGGAGGGAGATTTGGGACATTGGTGGTGGGAATGTTGCACCAGTAAAGAGGGGTGTTCTTTACATGACTGAAACCCAACTACAATCATATTTGTAATCAAGGTGGTTAAGTAGATATATTAAAAAAGGAGATAGTACAACATGGAATATAATTCTAGAACAATATATTCCAAAAATAGATAAAATGGGATGATATGGTGTTAGTGTGCTTTATTTAGCATTATGCAAATATAATATAGCATTATATTCATTATTTCATCATATATGCTATGAATATAGTATCATGGTTGATATGTTATGACTCATTTTGGGGGGGAATTTTGGGTCACACCCAGTGATGCTCAGGCATTACTCCTGGCTCGGGGGACCATATGGGATGCCAGGGATCGAACCCCAGTCCATCCTGGGTCAGCCACGTGCAAGACAAATGCCCTACCACTGTGCTCTGGCCCCATGACTATCATTTTAATAATATAAATTATACTACTGTATTTGAAATGCTTGATTTACTATAATATATAGAGCATATAGCCTAGGTCAGATGCTATAGTATGAGTATTACATTTGCGATCACGAGAAGACTAGGAGTCACGGAGTTCGAGCCAGAGTTGTAGCATCTCACAGCTAGAAATAGTAGAGCAGAACTCATCCCTCACTGTGTGAACTAATATTTGTTTCAACTGGGAAATTATTTGGCTTTTCGAAGTGGGGTACCATGGATTTGATGTAACTCTTTGTACTACCAGTGGGGTCAAGGCTGGCCATGGTAGGGATAAAACCTTTCACGGGGAAAACAAAGGCAGATCTATCTCAGTATATTTACCAGGCCAGGCCAGGCTACGTAAGTTGGTTAGGGCACAATCCATGCTCTGCACTGTGTTAGGATCCACTGCGAGCAAAGAGAAGAGGTCCAGTTGTTGAAAGTTGTGGAAATCAGGTGCTGGTGGCTATTTCTAAAACACATTTCTCATATTAGCTTCTACAAATCATTTATCTATGTATATAAGTCCATAGGCACATGGAAACCTTGGATTTCACAAATCTCTAACATCACTTTTATTTGGGTGACATTGCTCCATCAAATAAAAAACCTTCCCAGATCTTATGTCCTTCTTGTGCGATAAGCAATCACTGGAACTATCTTGTATGGTATGGCCTGTTGGGTGTTCCAGGATAAAATGCCACTTCACTGGAATCCCGAGATGTGGCCCTGTTAGTGGTTCATCCATAACAGCCTGCTGAATGTTCAGAGGAAGCCATATATTTTCATGGAGGCTTTGGACATAGAAAATAAGGGAAGTGCACAAGTGCCTCACCCTGGGGCCCTTCACCCATCCTGTACTTGCTTCAAACCACCACTTGCTTTCATATACTTCTCAACCTTTCCATTGTGGAATAAACAAGATATAGCTGCAGAAATGACAGTCCTTGCTCCTTCATATCTGCTCTTTAGCCATGAAGAAGCCAGTCATGAAGAGAATAGCTGTAGTCCTGAGCAACTTCAGTCTGTTCAATATGTGATTGGGTAGTCACATAAGGTTTGGCCCCCCACAGTATGAAAACAAAAACAAACTAATTTTAAGCCTCTCATTGTGCAGCAATGATTCATAAATTGCACTGTGGTGGCCTTCGAAGCAAAGTGTGGTTATAAGACACAAATTCAGCTAAATATTTCCTGTGTATCTCTCAATCATTGAATTTCGGAGGGATTGACTTAGAGTGCTCTGTATTGCTGACAGGAAATTTAGTGTAAGATAATCGTCATTTCACACTGCTATTCACTCATAAATGTTGACAGTCATCTAGGCTTAGTGTTTTATACATGCCGTGTGTAAAGCTTGAGCCATCCAAATACAATTTCCCTCAAATGAGGTCAAAGTCACTGTTCCCTGTGGCATGTGAAATATGAAATTACTTTCATACTGATTCAATATGAACCTTAGAATTAGGAAACTGAACATTTTGCTCATATGTCCATTTGTTTTCTGGCACTGGAATTTATTCAACACTGAGATGATATTGCAGTGTGAGAGTCAGTCACTTGGAGCTACTTGATTGGGTTGTGTGTGTTTTCTTGGGGTTAAAAGAAAAATTTGGAAACTGTATTTTTTTTTAGCTTGAGAACTAAGAGTTTGTAGAATTTGTGAGGCTGTTTATGTCTGATTCTTTTGTTTCTTACACTACTTTCTCTAGTTTGATAACTGACCTTAATTAGATGAGTTCCTCCAGGGTGAGTTTTTGACATTAATATTTTCTTAGTTATCTTTTAATTGTTTATAATTAAGACAAACATTATCTTTGGATTCTTTTAACTTCTTTATTTTTTGTGATTATATCTTATGTTATGTTTTTGGATTGTTACTCCATTTCTATAAAGCATTGGATTTCTAACTCCTTAAGTTACATTGTGTATATGTACCAGAGCATCTTTGTCCAGTTAACTCCTTCCTGTTTTCAATTACATTGTATATAAGTACCATACTTTATCTACTTATCTGTTTTAAGCCTCTTGATTGTTTCTATATATTGACTTTTGCGAATAGGAGTGAAGATGCCTTTTCTGCATTGTGTTTGGAGCATTATGGTATATTCTCAGGAGTAGAATCGCTGGGTCAATGGAAGCTTTATTCTAGTTTTTGAGAAATTTCAACATTGTTTTCTCCAGAGGCTGTAACAGTCAGCATTTCCATCATCAGTGAATAAGGGTCCCTTTCCCTCACAATTACACCAACACCAACACTGGTTGTTGATCTTTGTGGTGAGTGCCTGTCTTTGTGATGTGAGGTGATATTTCAATGTTGTTTAGATTTATATTTCCCTGTGATGAAAAAATAGCACAAAACATTTTTTCTTGTAAAGTTCTGTTAGTATTTTATATATCTTGATTATTAACCCTTTATCATATGAGTAGTGGGCAAATAATTTCTCCCAGTCTGTGGACAGTTTTTAATATTATTTACTTTAAAGTGTGAAGTTTCTTATATTAATTTAGTGCCATTTGTTTATCTTTGCTTTCACTTGCTTGGTCAGTGATGTTTCATTCTTAAAGATGTAGCTTCAATGTCAATGCAGAGTTATGCCTACATTTTCCTATAAGTTCTTTATGGATTCAAAGCCTTTAGTCCATTTTGAATTGACCTTTGTTAATGGTATCAGAAAGGTATGAGTTCTTTTAAAGTATTTTTGCTGTGGCAGATCAATTTTCTCACTACCATTTGTTGAAGAGGATTTCATAGCTCTACTTCATATTTTTGTCACCTTTGTTAAAGATTAACTGACCAGATAGCTTAGGGTTTGTCTCTAGATTTCTGTTCCATTAACCCCAGGATCTGTCTTTATTTTAGTACCATATGTTTTAATTACTACTGCTTTGTCACATAGTTTGAATTTGGAAAATGTGATTCCCTCTATCTTCTTTTTCCCAAGGATTGCTTTCCTATTTGGAATTGGATTTTTGTTACATATGAATTTCAAAAGTTCTGACCTATTTTTTTGGGAAAAAAATATTACAGGCATCTTACAAAGACTGCATTGAATCTGTACAATGCTTTGCCATTTTCACAATGTTAATCCTCCAAATCAATGAACAGGAAATGCTATTTTCATTTCATTCTGTCCTCTCATTTCTTTTTTTCTGTTTTGTTTTGTTATTAGATGACATCTAGTGGTTTTTCCATGCCTTTTTTTAATTTAAGAAAATGGCACTTCATTAATCTGTTGGGTTGGGGGGTTTAATTCATTAATTTATGTTCTAAGTTTATTATTTTCTTCCTCCTATCTGCTTTGGACTCCTTTAGTTGATAATTTTACAATTTATCATATATACTTGAGTATAAGCCGAGTTTTTCTGGCACAAAATATGTGCCGAAAAACACGAACATGGCTTATACTCAGGTCATACAGGTTATTTGATTCACTGTGTGTAGGGTACTTATCTGAGACCCACCCATTTCTGGGAGGGGTCTTGGGAACCGGATAATAGGTGTGACCTTACCTGCTAAGCCCGGCCCATTCCTGGGAGGGGTCTTGGAATAGGTAGATAAACCCTGAAGCGAGGGGATTAGGGTCTTTTGCCTTTTGGCCCTGCTGGGCTCTCTGAGGGAGATGGCTAAAATAAGACGCAGGGCATAAATTTACCACATACAAAGAATCAGAGACAACATTCATGGCATCAGATACATTTTCTAATAGGTAAATTAACGTTGCTAATTTAACTTTCTGTGCTGACTTATACTTGGTATCTATGGTTATTTTCATGTTTTCTCCAGTTATCCCACCCCTACCCCCGCTGGACCCATCTATGTAAAAAACCTTTGCATTGGGGATAGGAGAGTCTCGAACGATTGAAGAAATAACAAACTGAGTCTTTTTCAAAAAGTCCCATGTCTTTCCTGGTGGATAATGAGAGGAAATTTCTCCTGTGAAATTTGAAAGGGCCCTTTGTAAAGATTCATTAAGAGGCAATATTGACTCAATTTCCTTTTTTGGTATTGGCAATACTAATATATCAGGGTCAAATTCTAGCAAAGATATAGATCTGAGTCTTGCTTTGATGATGAGTTCTGAAATTAAATCCAAATAAGATATCACAGACCGAGGCTGTTTGTTATGTAAATATACCCATTCCAGCGGACCTGCCTGTTGCATCAATGCCCCCGTAGGGGTTTCTTTTGTAGGGAAGATTAATAAAAAAACCTTCTCTCCCGGGATGAATCTTGAGAGAAATGATTGTTGCAACCTGTTCAAGAAGAAGTCCAATTCATTTTTGGCCTCTGTAGTTAAATTTCTCGGGCTGTCTAGGGCAGAATCACCCTCCAACGTTTTAAACAAATTAGACAGTTCTGCATTTGGGATTCCTAGCGCAGGCCGGAGCCAATTCACGTCACCTAAAAGTCTCTGAAAATCATTAAGTGTTTTGAGGTTTTCTTTTTTGATGGAGATTTTTTGTGGACGTATAGACGTTCGGTCCAAAATAAAACCCAAGTATTGATATGGTGGCATAGTCTGTATCTTTTCTAAAGCTATTTTCAGTTCTGCTGTTTGCAAACAGTCAATAACAAAAGAATATACTTCCTGTAGATTTGTTTCATTGTTCATTGTGATAAGAATATTATCAGTATAATGAAAGATCATGGCTTGAGGAAATTTTTCACGAGCAGGGCTCAAAATCTTATCTACAAAAAATTGACACATTGTTGGGGAATTCAGCATGCCCTGGGGGAGGACAGTCCATTGGAACCTCCAGCAGGGATGGGTATTGTTTATAGAAGGAACTGAGAATGCAAACCGGTGTTTATCATTCGGGTGAATAGGAATATGGTAAAAACAGTCTTTCAAGTCAATTATGACTAGTGGCCATTCCTTTGGGATAACTACAGGTGATGGTAAACCTGTTTGCAATTTTCCCATGGGTACCATAGATATGTTTACTGCTCTCAGATCCATCAACAGTCTCCATTTTCCGGACTTTTTTTGTATGGTAAATATAGGCGAATTCCATTGAGAAAATGAAGGCTCAATATGCCCTAATTTTAGCTGTTCTTCCACTAATTCTGTTAGCACCTTTAATCTATCAATTTTAAGGGGCCACTGACCTATCCAAATTGGTTCATCAGATTTCCATTTTATTTTTATCGGTGCTGGGTTCTTTCTGTCAGTGGCCCCTACCAAAAATTCTGAGTTTTCATTTCAGGAGAAGTTCCAGACTCTTTTGGAGCTAATGGGATGTGGAATTCAGCTTTCCACTGCTTATGTAGGTCGCGACCCCACAGAGAAGGTGAGAATGGGCCCACATGAGGTCTAATTATGGCCTTTTGATTTTCTGGGCCATGAACTACCATAGTCCTTTTACTTAACAGACAGGAACTTAAACCTCCCACTCCTTCTAGCGAGTATGTAATTTCTTGTAGAGGCCAATTTTCTGGCCATTCCTTATTAGAAATTACTGTGATTTGAGCCCCAGTGTCTATCATTCCATTAAAGGGTCGCCCCTGAAAGTGAAGTTTAATCATCGGATTTTCCTCTTTAAATTTAGTAACCAGAGCAATAATTGGGTTATGGGCGGCCCCTGGATCTGTGCTTCCAAAACCTCCAATTCATGTCTTATCTGAAGTTCCAAATTTGACATATGGCAATATAACTATCTGGGCAATTGCTTCTCCCTTTTTGAATGTCCAAGTATCCGGTACCGTAATCACTACAATAATTTCTCCCTTTGAATCTGAGTCAATGACACCTGTGGTTACTGATATACCCTTTACATTGAGGGAACTTCTGCCGAGAATGAATCCCATTGTATCTGGTGGTGGCGGGCCCACAATGCCAGTCTTTAACATGAAAGGGCATGCTCCTGGGTAAATTGTAATGTCCTCTGGGCAAGTTATGTCGAGCCCAGCGCTCCCCGCAGTCGCATGAATTAATTCGCTAATTGTGAGCAATCTTGGGCTGGGCTCGGAAGAAGTATAGTTTGTGGACTTTGCCCCTGATTTGACGGGCCTGGGGACTGGCCCGGTAGGCGTTTCCCTGCATTGGAAATGTGTGTCCCTGAGGAGCTTGATTTAACAAAAGACGACAATTTCTTCTGAAATGGCCCTGTTTTCCACAATGGTAACAGAAGAATTGCCTCCTGGGTGTAGTGTTAAAACCATTCCCTGTGTTATTATTAGGGAGATTTCCAGATCTGCAGTCTTTTGCCCAGTGGCGACCTGTCTTGCATTTTGGGCAGAGACCAGGCTTTGGGGCGGCGCTTTTTCCCCGGGGGTAGAAAGACTTTGTTCCCTTACTGACTGCAAAAGTTTGCACTGGATCCAGGTTTGCTGAAGAATCATAAACATTTCTGCAGGCATCTAAAAAATCATTTAAGTCAGCCTTGTCCTGCAAAGGGGCCAATATCAATTTGCAGGCTGAATTTGCATTATGATAAGCCAAACTTTTTTCTAAATATTTTCTAACCTGCTTATTTTTGACTTGTATTTTAAAAGCATCTTTGAGTTTAGCTACAAAGTCGATATATGGCTCATGGGGACCTTGGGTAATTTTTAAAAAGGTTCCTGCACCTGTGCTGTTCATATCAAGTTTTTTCCATGCGGATACTGCAATATCTTTAATTATGTTTAAGATTTCCTTAGGTAAAGCAGCTTGTGCCTGAAATGGGTGGGTCTCAGATAAGTACCCTACAACTGTGCACGCACCGAATCAAATGTACATAGTTTCCAGTTGTCTTCTGCCGCTTGCTGGAGGGGATGGCTTCAGTTCATGGCTGAACTGAACTATATGCCACTGATTTATTTAACACACAATATTCTGCACTTTGTATGAAACCAACAGCAGTGATGATGATATTTGTGAACTCAAATGATGACTATGTCTGTGCTGAAACCCTCACATCAGATACAGTTGAAGCTCTGTTTGGACATACAGATGATGATGAGGGGGGATTCAGCTTTGAAAAATCTTAACCTTTGTGATTTAGCTTGATTACCTGTTAAGCTACAGTTGTATGCACTTTATTTAAAGGTTTTAAGTTATTGTTGTTAGTATACTTTTTTTTTCAATAAATATTGAAAAACATTTAACCTCTTGGTTCCTAAATTATTGTGATTGTTTTGGGTATATATTTTTATGTTTGAAATGTACCAGTGGCTGCTGCATTTTCCACCTTGGCTTATACTCAAATCACTAAGTTTCTCCAGGTTTTAGGGTAAAATGAGGGGGCGCTTATACTTGGGTCAGCTTATACTTGAGTATACATGGTAAGTTATGTAGTGAAGTTATTTATGTGGGCCCTTACATCCTCCCTGCTTAATGCTTGCATAGCTATACACTTTCCTTTTCACATTACTGTTAACTGAGTTTCACAAGTTATGGTAGCTCATATCCCATACTCATTTGTTTCCAGAAGTCTTTGATTTTATCTCTGACATGTTGGTTGTCCAGTAGTAAGCTGTTTAATTTCCAGATGTGTGAGTTATTAGCTGTTTCTGATTAACTTCTATTTTTATTGTAACACGATCTGAGTAGATAGTTGGTTCAAGTTCTGTTCTCTTGAATTTGTGGAGTTATTTTCTTTATAGGCTAGCATATGGTCTATCTTAGAGAAATCCCATATGCATTTAAAAAGAACATGTATTTGGTATTTGGGAGAGAAAGCCATATATAAATAATATATACATATATTTGTATAAATATGCATATATGTATATAAATATACATATTTATAAAATATCTACGGAATTGCTCTCTGAAGCCAATATTTTGCTTAATTTTAATGTAATTGATCTATCAAAACTTGACAAAACAACATTGAAATCTCTATTACTATTGTTTTGCTATTAAAATCTTCTTTCAAGTCTATCAGCAGTAGTTAAAAGTATTTTGTTTGTTCCTCATTGGGTGTAATGTATTTAGGAGTGTGGGTTTTTCTTGATGTACACATCATTTGAACATTATAACTTTTTTGATCCTAAAATCTATGTTGTTCAATATTAGTATGGCACCCCAACCTCTTTTAGGTGTTGTATGCTTGAAGAATTGTCTTCCAACCTTTGACTCTGAGTCTGTTTGCTCTGTTTATTCAAATGTGTTTCTTTGCAGAAATATGTTGGGTTTAATTTTTTTGTTGTTGTTGTTATTTTCTTATTGTTGTTTGTTTTGTGGGGGGAATACCCGGTGACACTCAGGGGTTACTCTTGGCTAGGCGCTCAGAAATCACTGCTGGCTTGGGGTAACATATGGGATGCTGGGGATTAAACTCATGTTTGTCCTGAGTTGGATGCTTGCAAAGCAAATGCCCTACCACTGTGCTATCACTCTGGCCACTGGTTCAATTTTATTTTTTGTTTATTTTTTGTTTGTTTCTGGACCACACCCATTGATACTCAGGGGTTACTCCTGGCTATGTGCTCAGAAATCGCTCCTGGCTTGGGGGACCATATGAGATGCTGGGGGATCGAGCCATGGTTTGTTCTAGGCTAGCGCTTGCAAGGCAGCTGCCCTACTGCTTGTGCCACCACTCTGGCTCCCAGGTTCAATTTTCTAATCCATTCTGCTGCTCTTTGTCTTTAAATTGGTGCATTTAAACTTAGACATTAGAGAAGTTATTTTCATGGAGTTTTGTTCCATATTACTGTAGGATTTTTGAATGTTTGTAAGAATTTTTTTGTCTCATTAGCTTCCTTAGTTTTTCTTATAAAGATGATTTCAAATCTATCAAAGTTCCTGAGCTGTTGTTTATTCTTAAAGTTCTGTATATTCCTTCAGATCTGTTTGAGAGTATGACAAGCTGAGATATTCATTTCATTGAGTTTTATTTTTTACTGTATTCTACCATTGTCTTCAGGCTCAGGTGGTATTTGATAGATCTGCTGTAAATATTTTTGATATAACTTTATTTTTATATAAATCACAGGCAAATTTATAGTTTCTTGGAAGGAAATATGTCCTTTAATAGGTAGTCAACACATTCAGAAAATTTTACTTCTTTGATGTTCCTTTCCATGTAATTTCTTTATTTGATGTTGTTACTTTAGTATTCTATCTGTGGCTTTTATCATTCTGATTAGGATGTGTCTTGGAGTTTTTTATATTAGAATCTCTTTTAGCTACAATATACAATACAATAATGTATTTGAATATTACTTCTTCGTCAATATTGTCTTCTTGGCCTGTTGGTATTCCAGTAATTCTTATTTTGTTCCTCTTGAATGCATCCTAAAGTTCTCCTGTTTGCAATTCATTTATTTTTAGAGTTTTTTCAATCTTCTGCTATTGTTAGGGGTTTTCTACATCTCATCCTGGAGCTCACTAATTCTCTCCCCAGCTTCTGTTACTATGCTACTGAGGGCTTCTGGTGAGTTTTTCATTTCATCTACCAAATTTTTTAGCTCTGATATTTCTACTTTATGGTTTTCTCATTTCTGCTCTCAGAGCTTTTTGAGTTTTATTGGCTGTCCATTATATTGGTATTTTTTGTTTTTATTATTTCTTTTAAATATTGTGATTTACAAAGTTGTTGCTCAGGCATTATATGTTCCAACATCAATTCCACCACCAAAGTGACCTTCCCTCCACCAATGTCCCCAGTTTCGCACCCACCATCCCATATGCTCCCTTGCAGGCACAAGCAAATATTGTTTAGTAAAGCACAAAGGCAAATGTATTGGCCAGAGTGATAGCACAGTGGTAGTGCATTTGCTTTGCAAGCAGCCATCCCAGGACAAACATGGGTTTAATCCCCAGCATCCCATATGTTCCCCCAAGCCAGGAGTGATTTCTGAGTTCCTAGCTAAGATAACCCCTGAGTGTCACCGGGTATTCCCCCCCCCCCAAAAAAAAACAAGTATTAAAGCTGATATCAGTAAGTTAATTTGTGATCATTGTAATATCTAATGTTACTAAAAGGATAATGTTACTAGAGGATTTACTTGGCTGACTGGTACAAATTGAACTTCTGTAGGCTTGTTTTTTGGATTTGTTTGTTTGTTTTTGCTTTTAGTCCACATCCTATGACATTCAGGGGTTACTCCTGGCTATGAGCTCAGAAATTGCTCCTGGCATGGGAGACCATATTGGATACTGAGGGATCAAACTGCAATCCATCCTAAACTAGTGTGGGCAAGGTAGATGCCTTACTGCTTGCACCACTGCTCCAGCCCCTGCATAGGTTTCTTGAGTTTGGTGGTCTTCTATGCTATTTTCCCATCAGATTAGCTGTGATGCTACCAGGGTCATTAAAATTTGCAGATGTCACATGGCCACATCTAGTGACCAAATCCAGGAGCCATAGAACTAGAACATTTGATAAGGCACATTTGTGGAACTGGTCTGTTTCTAAGGGTGTTGAGTATGGTTGTCTGCTGATGTACCTTCAGGCAAAAATGGGGAATCAGCCCAAAACCTTTACTAGAAGGAAGCAAAATTGTTAGCCTAAACATATATAAATGGGAAGATTTGGTGTTATCGTATTCTTTTCTAGATTAATTGTGGAACTAGGCTGTTTCTCTGCCAACAAGATGGCAGGTGTGAGCATTATATATAGTCCATTAAATATAGTTGGTATTCTATTTTCAAAAATATTATATAGGTAGTTTTTTACCAGTTCAGAGTCTTCAAGGTTATTGTCTTAATCCACTACATATGGTCGGTAGGTTTTGCACTGCGTTTTCTTGTAGTTAACTCTTATAGTCTAGGGGTGCATTTTTCCAGTTTACCTCAGCATTTCATGCCCCTGCCCCGATTTTCTGAAATCAGATATTTGTTACTGTTTTCTACTATAGCTACTTTTGTGGGTTAGAAAGAAAAGGTAATTGGACCTAGGACTAACATAATTTAGCCCAGTGTGGTTGGGGGTGTCAAAGCTAACCTCGGGTGATTTTAGTATAAAAGGTCAAAGTGTGGTCTTTATGGGATATGGAGGGATGAGATTACCTTGCAGCTGCATTATCAGCCACTCAATTTAAGAAAATGTAACTTCTAACCTGTGGGTTTGGCCGTGGTATGCACTGTCTTGACTATCTTTTATTTTACAAGTTTCTTTTACTTGTTTTACTATATTTGGTTTTTACCTGTAAATTTATTTAGTGTGTGTGACCAATAAGTTTGATGGTTGTGACCAGTATATAGTCCTATCAAAGAAGATTCATTTTTCTCTATGTTGGACTGTTAGATAGATGAATAGATAAGTTGATATGTAATTGGTGTGTTCTGCAGACTAAAATCTCAACTGTGTTTCACACATATACAAAGGACATATTGCTGAGAATTTAATCATTTAGGAGACATATACTTACCTATCTGAATGACAGCAGAAGAGAGACTCAAACCAATGTGACCCTTTCTTCTATGTCCTTGAGACTGTTTGTTTTGTATATACCACAGCTAAGATATTTTTTGCAGATAATAGTATTGATAATATTTTCACTGGTAATATCTTCACCATATCTGTTTGGGGTCAGGCTTGACTGCTGTCATATTACCCAAGAGTATCCCTGGCAGTTCTGGGAATTGAACCCAAGGTTTCCACATGCAAATTTGCATAGAACACCTCTTTGAACCATTAAGCTAGGTAGATATATTTCTTTTGATGGTGTGAAAAATTTTACTTGAGGTTCTAGTAATAACCTTTATGGTGACAGTGCAATATAATTTATTTCTTCAGGAAATGCCTTTGACTAACTACTGTGAACATTGGGGGAATATTACTCAGGTTTCTCAGCTCTTATCCCGGCTCCTCTTCCATGTCTCATTACAATGTGTAGATTTTATAGAGCACTCTTCTTTATACCTTGTGATGATCACATTCACTGGTGTCAGGTATCCTTTTTGTTTGTTAGTTGGTTTTGGCTTTAGACCACATTAGCTGTGCTCAATATTTTCTCCTGGTTCTACACTTAGGGATTAGTCCTGCAAGGGCTCAGGGGAACTTACAGGGTGGCAGAGGTCAGTCCCCCGGCAGCTGCATGCACTCTACCCTCAGCATTATCTCTCCAGCCTCTAAAGGTATCTTGAGATGAGGAATCCACTTTGCCTTTTCTTTTGTTACCTAATTGGTGATTGCATAATAGCACTGTCAGATTGTGACATTTTGTCCCAGTGTGTATTTTTGTCATATGCTATACTGTGAGCCTGAGATATGTCACATACAGCTCTTTTGGGATTTTGTCTTAGCTCATCTGCCATCTGCCTCTGCTGGTCTCTGATATAACTGCATGAATATATTTTTCAGATTAGGTTGTGCAGTCAGGAATGTTCGACAATGACTGTGAGATATTCAGTGGATGGTTAAAATTAAATAAATATAATAAATAAAATTAAATAAAATAAATAAAATTAAATAAAATTCAGTGACTGTGCTTCTTGTCTCTAAAATTCTTGTGAGTTGCCTCTTATGCATTCCTAAAGGCTGCTTTATCTAGAGTCTGAGGTGAGGGAATAATCTGTTTTCCATTTGATTTGCTTAAATGCTTAAAGGCATTTTTTCCCTATCTATTTTCAAGAAATGGTGATTGATTGCATTCATTAGTCTAGGTCCATTTCTGAAAAGCAATAATTTCTTTCATAATTTATTTTCCTTTATTAATAAATTGTTCTCTCTGCAATTATATTTGTATCATACTATTTTTGCCAGAAAGGTTAAAACTAACTTTGCCCAGCTGAAATGTTTATGTCTCCATATTTCAACTCTGAATTTACTTTTATTTTATTTTATCATCTTACATATTCTATCTTCTTATTATTAAATGTTGCCCCATGGAATAGAATATACTATTTTCTATCTCTCTAGTCTTTACAATGTATTTTATGTTCCTCGTGGTTTTAATGTATTCAACTCCTCATGCTTTTCTCATCATGTCCCTCGAGCCCACCCACTGTTTCCCTGAGCTCTCATATCTCTGTGTTCAGTTTGTGTTTTATATCTGTGAGGGCTTTAGAAAGGCACTGACAATGTGGTGATATGTTTGATCACATTCCATCTGTTTTCTTGGAGTCTTTTAGAGTGCCCGTTCTTTTCTTTGCCATTTACTTTTGCTCTCCCATATCTCCTTTTCTGTTTTAATTCACTCAATTTATTCTGTGCTTTAAAAAAAATAATGTGTTGTTTGCCATCTTTGTATAGGATGAGTTCTTTATGTAGACTTGTAGAGTATTATGACTTTTCTCCAAACTGCCAAGCCTTGTCTCTGGGATGTGTGCCTTTGTGTGTGATTCAGCCATGGCCATGCTCTGTGCCCCCATGTCAGCTATCTCAGCAGCTAATGTAGCTTAAGCTGAAGTGGGGGTGGGGAGTCAATCCTGCTGCTAAAATGACCCAACAAGTAAGTATTTTCCATGTAGTGATGTATTCACTCTCCCCTGCCCTGTTGCTTCTAAGTTTGTACAAAGCCATTACCAGAGTATTTAATTCTTGTTCATAAAACAGCCCTCTCACTCCAAAGCAATAGTGGTTGGGACCCAGCTCTGCAAACAGCAGGAGACTGGAGCTCCGCACCTGGCTGCCTGGTGCATACACAGCACCAGAGAGGTCCCTAGATCCCTAGGCATCCTCTGAGGCTTCTTGGGATTTCCTACACACCCATTTACTCTCAGTTTAGTATCTGTGATAGTTTCTGCCAGGAAAGGAAGGGAGTCTGCTATTCACACCCATCTTCAAATGGAATTTCTACCAGTTTTTTAAAGGGGCCGCCCAGCAGCTCCCATCACACAGGAAGAGGAATTGTGAGGACATGATTAGAGCGGCTTACTGTGTAAGCTCAGGCAATTTTAAAACACTAAGACAATAGTATTTAGTTTTAGTGGGGAATTTTGAATCACTGTCTGAGTGATAGTAGATTATGCTGAGTGTGGTTGGGCAGGGATTTTACCCTGCCCTGCTGCTTTGACAAACTATTTTCTGAACCCTCTTCATGGCTTGTTGGAAGAGTAGAAGAGGTGAGCCCCCATCCCAACTCCCCCGAATTCCACAGTTTCCTCCTGCACCTTCATTCCTCTGAGTCAGGGGTATGAAATCTCTGCCCAGTCTTGCATGGCCCAGTGCAAATCAGATGCTCCAGCTGAGTCCAGGACTTCAGAGTGACCTCACTGGACCATTCACACTGGCTTGTCTCATTCTCAGGGGGGTTGCTGGAGGAATTTCCTTCAACCCTCCCCAGAGTTGTAATTAGCAATTTCCTGGATATTTATTCTAACTTTTGACTCTCAGACATTCCCCAGGTGGTCTCAGCCTAGCAGCCAGTGGGTCAGTGCCCAGGCCTGTGAAGCCATGTCCAGCAGGATCACAGGTAGCAGTGCCCAGGGACAGTGGGGTCCCGGGTTGGGTGCACCTAGGTAAGTTTCATAATGACTAGCCTGCCTCCTGTCCTTTTTGTGCACAGTCCCTTGCTGTGCTCTGTCACCCCAATGCCCTTAGTGCTGGATAGAAGATGACAGTAAACAGGATTGAGGATGGTTGAAGTGAGCCTGGCAAAGTCCATCTCAGCTGGCCCTGGAACAAGGATGCTGGACTCCCCCACCAGGAAGGGAAGAGGGGCTCACACCTTCCTAAGGTTATGGTTTTTGTTTTTTTGTTTTGTTTTGTTTTGTTTTTGGCTACACCCAGCAGCACTTATGTGCTTCTGCTCAGAAATCTCTTCTTGCTGGCTCAGAGGACCATTTGGGATGCTGGGAATCAAATCAGGTCAATCCTGGATTGACTACATGCAAGGCAAACACCCTATCTCTGGGCTATCGCTCCAGCCCTACCCTTTCTAAGTATTTATGCTCAAAATGTTCTCCTTGGGGACACGGGCATGACTGAACTGATGCTGCTACCATGAGCAAGCCTGAGTCAGCCAATGTGGAGAAGTGGGCATGTCTCTTTCAGCAGTACACATTGCACAAGTAGGTGAAAGAGAGAAGGAAACAGAAAGTGAGCATACTGGCAGTCCTCATACATACCTGCCCCTCTTTCCATACCACTATCCCTCCTCCCATGAGGCCGCGTCATGCATGCTGCCCAGCTCCTAGGGATCTTCGAGAACCTGACATTGCCGTAACAGGGGTTTATCTGCCCTCTGGTCAGAGCAGCTGCCAAGCATTGCCCACCATGGTGACACCCATCTGTTCTTCCTCCCACATGAGGGTTTCAGTTTCAGATATCTGATTGAGGACTTTGGTATCCACCCTTTGGTTTTATTTGCAGCCTGGAGTGTAGGGACACTGAACATCAGCATGTGCTTATCCCTGTGTGCATCTCTCTGGGAAGAACTAGAGAGTAGGCCAATCCCAAACACTTCCTGATAGGCAGCCTCCTTGGGGCTTGAAATTTTTCTCCTGTCCTGTGATCCATGCCATTTCTAGGCTTTGTAAAGATTGATTAAAATTTGCGTTTTAATCATTATATCCTAAAATGATCAGCTGGCTAGAGGGGTCAAACTGATGTCTTCACCATATGTAGAGGTTTTGTGGCAATTTCTTTTGACCCTGTAACTTTCGTCTCTGTGAGCTAAGTATTTCACACATTGCCATAATTATCTGCAGGAAGCTATAAATACCTTGTTACAAGCTGGAAATGCTGCCCAGCATATGAATGCTTCAGGCATGAGCTCTCAGCTCCTGAATTCTCTTTGAGAAACTGGATTAGTCGCTTCAATTGGCTTCAGCTGCCTATTGGTTCACAGTCCTGAAGTCTGACTAGGACCTATTTCTTCTCATTTGAAAACAGTTGTATCTCACTTTATCTTATTAGAGGGCTTGATTTGAACACGAAAGCCAGTAGTTTTCTGTTGACTTCCTGAGGGTGCTGAGGGGTTAAGGCAGGTTGTGCTGTTTGAAATATATTTTTCTGATTCTTCACTATGAAAAGAGAGAAAATTCTCCCTATTAATTATTCCTTCATTGCTTTAAACCTCTTACAATTATTCAAGAACCAGAAATATTCTAAAGAGATTTCTATAGTTTATTTTTTTGCAGTAGGGTTTCTAATATGCCAGATTTTCACTTTTCTCTACAAGGACTGTTATAAGGACTGGGAATGTGGCTAAGTTGAGCCTCACGTGTGTGTGACCCTGAGATGCAGCCCAGACACTCTGCTGCATATATGAATAATAAATTAAATAATTTGAAGAAAACAGACAGAGACACACATACACAGATAACCCCACATAAACTAGAATGTTTTGTTTGGATTTGGGAGACAATAGAATTGGGTATGAATACTACATGAAAGTATTTTAGAAAAAAATGTGCCTCATTCCTTAAAGTTTGCTTATTATTAAATTGTCTTGGATGTAAAATTAGGGTACATGGAATACTTACAAGCATATGCTAAAATTGAATAATCCCAATGATACCTACTTTTCCTCCTTTTTCTCCACTTTTTTTCTCCTTTTAGTTCTCCTTCTTTTCTTCCTCCTTTTTCTCCTCCTTTCCTCTTCCTCTTCCTTCATCCTCTATTCTCTTCCTCTTTTAGGGCCACACCCAGCTTTTCTTAGATTTTCTTAGGCTCTGTGCTCAAGGATCACTTCTGGTAGTACTCAGGGACTGTATGAGTGTCAGGGATCAATTTTCGGCCAGACATCTGCAAAATAAGTGCCTTACCCACTATACTCTGGCCTCCTACTATACAAGTCATTTTAAAGCCAGAGGAATGGCTCTTGTTTGCCCACAAAGCAAAAGCAACACTCAGACTTACACTTTCATGTGCCCCCAGTCATCAGGGAAGACTCAGGTTCCCAGATTAGGTAACTTTCTTGGTAAAAACTAACCACCCTGCCAGCTCTCCTCACAATCACAGGCTCCTTGTTGGGTTGGATGATCATCCCCTTAGCACCAAGGGCAGCTCAACTTTAAGACATCCATTGCCTATGCCGTATGCTGAGAGCTCCAGGGTTGCTGCTCACAGAGCTGGAGAAAGCAAATAAGCATGCATTCCTAAGCCACTGTAAGCCACTGGTGATCAGCTGAATTCCTTTTTTTTTTTTTTTTGCCTTTGGACTACACCCTACACCTTGAACTCACGGGGGTCATTCTCATTCTCAGCAGTGCTCAGGGATCTGTGCAGTGCTGAGGGTTGAACCTGGGGCTGCTGTCATTCTTGTATTATGTCCCAGTCCCTCTAACTTCTAAGGGCAAGACAGAATCTCCGGAGACACATAATGATGATGCAATAAAAGTTATAAACCAATTTTTTCTAAATGAAAGGAAACCCTCTCACCGGCACATCTCGTGCCTCAGCAAGAAGTTGCAACCACCATTCCTGCTGACTCATTCTTTGTGGCCCTTCTTCTCACACTCCCCCCTAAATGCGTGCGATTGCATACTACTGGATTCAGCTCCAGAAGGACTCCCAATACAAGAACACTACCTGACCCCTTACTGCTGAAAAACATTTCTCAAACTCAATAAGATGACAATGTGGGATGAAAGGTGCCCTGGATATCATCCCCCGCCTACAAATATCTCAAAAGACTTAATGGGGATATCTATATTTCCTCTGTATGTTTGATACCTCAATAGTTAGTTATACCTCTTAGTGTGTTTATTTCCAAAAGTAAAGGTAGCCTTCTCCATCCATTTTTAAAATTTATTATTATTATTTTTAATAGAAATTTCTTTCTTTCTTTCTTTTTTTTTTTTTTTTTTTTGGTTTTTGGGTCACACCCTGCAGCGCTCAGGGGCCACTCCTGGCTCTACACTCAGAAATTGCCCCCGGCAGGCTCAGGGAACCATATGGGATGCTGGGATTCAAACCACCGTCCTTCTGCATGCAAAGCAAATGCTCCACGTTCATGCTATCTCTTGGCCCCTTTAATAAAAATTTCTATAGAAATGTCCTGGCTCATTCAATAATATAATGACACATTCTTTTTCTGTTTTATTTTTGTTTGGGGGGGAGGGGATAACACCTGGTGTCAGTGCTCAGGGGTTACTCCTAGCTCTGTGCTCAGAAATTACCCCTGGCAGGCACAGGGGACCATATGAGATGCCAGGATTTGAACCACTGTCCTTCTAGGTCGGCTGTGTGCAAGGCAAACACTTAAACGCTGTGCTATCTCTCTGGTTCTTAATGATACATTCATACTCCCTTAAAAATAGTTTTTCCATGGGGGTTGAGATTCCATTGAGTCAGCCATAGAACATATGTCTAATGTGTGTAAGGCTTTGGATTCAATTCTCAGCACAGAAAAAAAATGTGTATACAATTGTTGGCTTCTGTTCTGGGAACATGCTATGGGAAATATCTGTGTCAGCAGGAAATGATGTCATCTTAAGGAGAGCAAAACTAACAAATCAACAAAGCATCAAATACTATGGGGTAAACTTTGGTGGCTTTCAGAAGAGTTTAATCCAAGCTGAAGAGCTTGAAGAGGTCATTTCAGCCTCATATGTGACCCTAAAACACTGTATTAGCATTGAGTCTACCTCCACAATTCATAGTAGCCTTAAAAGATGATGCCATTCATTATCTGGCAAAAGCAAGTGCCTGGAAATGTTTCATTCTTACTTAGCAGTATTACTTTTTCAAAGTATTTAAATAACTTTTAATAAACTGTTCCTTGGGAGAAGTCAGTATGATATTCTGGTGTTATAAACCAATTTTTGGACTGAAAAACGGTATGACAGTATGCAGTGAAACCAAGGAAGTTCAGCATTGCAGGGACCAGGAAGTATAGGAAGGAGTTGAGAAGCAGGGAGAAGAACTGAAGAGACCTTCAACTGTCCTGTGCATCTGTCCAGTGCACTCAGATTGTGTGTTATGGTCTCCATTCAAAAACTACTGACCTGCTTCCTTGTCCAGTTAAAAGACTGGTTCTGAACGTGGGGCAGGAGAGCATGGGGAACCATGCTAAACTCCTGGTGCATCAGACTAATCACTCTGATGACCTTCACAGATATATCTATCTCATTGCTAAGCATCTATGAGACTTTCCAGAGTTAATTCTCCAGGATTGCCCATGCAAGAAAGGTCTCATCACAACTTTTACTTGTGTATCCTTAGACTGTTGCCTATAAGCTTGTGAATGACTTGACTTCCACAGCTCTTTAGCTAGAATGAATTTTCATGATGACCAAAAGCCTGCAGGAAAAAGCTCTCAAGAAAAGGCAAGACAGCAGGCCTGGGAGTCAGGGCCTCAAGGAAAAACCCCTAGCAGAATGATTGACATTCTGCCCACTGGCTTCCTCTTGGGTGGGAGGGAGCAGAGGAAAGAGGAAATATAGACATGGCTCTAGGGCCCGGCAGAGCTGTCCACTCATCCCAGGAGACCTCTGCTTAGACAGGCATTCTGTTTGCATCTGTCACACACAAGCACACATATATGTGTGTGAATATGTGTGTAATACACAAATACATGAACCTACATGAACATATGTGTGCATGCTCATACACAAATGTGCATGTCCATACATGCACACATACATACAAATGTATGTATCCTGAGAAACACAAATACACAAGTGCATGCACAAACACACACACACACACACACTCACACACAGCATCTTTTTCTCCGTTTGCATTTTCTGCTAAATAGTCTGCTACCAAGCCATGTCTGCCTGGAACCAGGTGCCTAATCACTGGGTCTACTGCGGCAGTGAGGTGCTGCTTACCACAGTTCCCAATTTTGAAGGGGGTGGGAGGCAGCACTCCAGACCTGCCATGAGGATAAAGTGCTTAAAGCAATCTCAGGTGCGGCACCTGGAATTTCACTGCAATTGCAAGTGGAATTGAATCTGATATTTTTAGTTTCATGAGATGAAATCATTGCAATGCATTTTTGTTCATTCCCAGCAGAGTTGCAGCCCCAAGTTTGAAACAAATGAAAATATTTCCAGTAGATAAAAAATGTGCTGGCCTGGGGGGGCAGGCTGGCACTTCATAGCCTTTCCCCACCCCCATATGGCAGTACCCGGCACAGAAAACTGCAGCCTCGCCGGCTTCTCGCCAGCTTTTTTAATAGGCTCAGGACTGAAAGTCATCTCTGCTTCATTCATAACTCAGCTGACAGGGTTTCAAACTATAAAATTCACAGTAGCAGACAGAGTTGCTCAGCTCCAATATAAAAATCCAGTAGGTCTGGCAAGGAGTTGGGGCTATAGAATGTCACGATTGGGAAATAAGCTGTGGCCTGGAAGGCACAGCATGGTGGCTAGGATCTGAAAAGTTGTTGAAAATGTAGCTGAGGAGTTTTCAGCATGAGCAAGATTATAGCTGTGTATGCAATGGGCATTAGCTGGAAGAGTCATTTTCCCCTAGGATCCGGGCACTTGAACCAATGTAGCTTGTGTGTAGGTCAGATCACTGCCTCTGGCATGCTTGCCCACCTGAGCTGGCAGGATAGCAGCTGGTTTAGAGGCTCGACTTGCAGGAATGATAGTCCTCTGCCTTGCTCAACCCTGGCATGAGCTGACTTCTGGGAAATGTGAATTCTGAACCAGACCTACTTCCTGACTTCGATGACTTTCCTCTGTATCTTGGCTTCCTTTGAAGTTGTTTCAGTTGATCTCGGAAGAAAAAGCAGTCTCAGCAGTCTACATTTTTCTAGGCCAGACCTATGTGCTACCATTCTCCTTCCTCTGATCCCCGCCACCCTTCTGCAGTGATTTCAGTCTGGTTTGTCTGTACCAGCTGCCTGCATTCCACTCTCAGCCTTTGTCTGGACTCCTCGGACTTTGCTCCCTTGACTTTTGACTCGCTTTTCCCTGTTCATCCCACTCAGGTCCCTCATCTAATCTGACCACTGATGGGCTGCTTGTCCGGGAGGGAAACTGGGGGCACAGAGTCATGGGAAACATATTTTTTCAGTAAATTCAGGTGAGCCCTGTGCAGTGTCCCCTCCTGCTGCAGAGAAGGCAAGTGGCTCCTTCATGCCACAGCTCAAGTCTTAATGCTGTTACTCTCAGAGGATTGTTCTGCCACAGGAGGACATATTTTATCTGTGACCTGGGAGAATTGCTGTCAGTTAAATACACTCAGTGCACACAAGACAGGGATTCCATGTTGATTGCCCCTTGTGGTCCTGTGTGAAAGAAGCAGGACACTGTCCAAAGTGGTCTCAGAAGTGCTTCTTTATCCAATGGGGCTGCAGACTTAAGAAAAGTGAAGCCAGGACAGAGAAAGGGGTGTGTATCCATACTGCCCACCTCAGAGTATGCCAGACCCTCTGCATGAATTAGGATTTGGGATCCCCAGGTATGGTTTTGTTGTTGTGCCCAGTCTCAGTCAGGGTAGCATCTTCGACTCTATCAGATACTCCTGGCTTCTACATGCACAGGACAGCTTTCGATCACAGAAAGACATCTTCACCTTTCCAAATATAGAGTGAGGCCAGGGTTGGGAGAAACCCAAGCAGCATCTACCTCACTAGGTGGGGCCAATGGGCCCTTCTCTTACCAAGAATATTGTAAATGCCAGCCTATGACTTGGCAGTCTGGGTTCTATTCTCTCCCCGCAGCTAAACTCTGTAAACTCTCTCCTTCATTGCCATGAAAGTGCATGGCCCTGTGGACACTCCCTAGATAACTTGTCTTCTTGGAGTTCATGTGAACATCCAAAAAGGAAGCCTGGCTAACTAGGAGAAAATGAAAACTTTAAATAAAATGTGTTATTTATAGCAAATGCAGTGCATCATTATCAATTCTTATACAGAGCACACAGAAAAAAATCTTTTTGTTATTTAAATGTGGTATCAATACATGAGGAATCATACAGATGTTAATCTAAGCCTCTCAGCTGCATCCTGGGTAATCATTATTATTTTCATTCTTACTTGGAATTACGAGTAATAGACTGTATTTCTGTATGAAATTCAAATCAAGGAAGAATAATGAATTGAGATGATTGATATTTATATATGTATATAGGCACATAATTTTGGAATTGTGACAATACAAATATTTCTCTGAGAGAAAAATCTGCCACATTTGTGGTCTTGGTGTGTAACTTTTGTTGCTTAACTAGGTATGACATACAGTCTCATGATTCTTCCTAGTTGAGCTGAGACAACTTTTCACCAGCATTTAAATATGTTTAGAAATAGCTATATTTGTGGGATGTGTGAAAAATACATGCCTGGATTCTGAAATACCTGATTTGACTTCGCCCCACATGCATCTTAAAAAGTACATGTTTCTGTACATTCATTCTTTACGACTAGCACATGCACTTAGGTCTACTTTGTTTTTTTCTAAGTCTCCTGAGGGTAAGAAGAGAGGATGGGGTGGTACGGTGGTTTGTGGTCTCTGGCACATTTCTACAAGTATGTGTGTGCTTCTATGGCAGAATATTGATAGGTATTTCCCATTTGTAAAAAGATATTATAGTTTAGGTAATGTTTTTTTTTCCTTAGGTGATATATGTTATTGTGTTAAAGTTTATGCTATTGACATACAAAGTTATCGCAACCCATCACCATCACCAGAATACCACCAAAAGGCACTGGTCTGCCTCTTCTCAGACCTTCATTTTTCCTACATTCCCCCTCAGCTGCTTTGTAACAAGTTTTGTAAACCAAGACTTGTCAACACAGTCTCTTCATAGTATATTTAATGATGAAGTCTATCTTTTGTCACTGGACATGAGAATTATTTTCATATCCCACAACTGTACTAAGTGCTACAGAGTAAATATATGTTTTCAAACTTTTGTTTTTGTGTTGGGGGTATATGCCTAAAATTGGAATTTGGGGGTTCAATGGGAGTTCCATTCAAAAGAATCTCCATACTGTTTCCCAAAGAACACATTCCCACCAGCAGTAGATGAGTTTCCTTTTCCCTACATCCTGTTCAGTCTTTCCAGTGTATGCATCTCACTGCTAATAACTTAATTTTGCTTTCGTTTAAATCTCTATGATCGTGACTATGAGCACTTTTTCAGATTGATACTAATCATTCTTACATCTCCTTCAGAGAAGTGTGTATTTAGCTGTCTTCTCATTTTTTGAGACGAGTGGGGGTTCCGTTGTTGAGTTCTGTTGAGTGGTTTATAGATCACTAGCCAAGAGCAGGTTCATCATTTTTTATGACACCTGTGACCTACAGAGACAAGGTCATCCTTTCTAAACCATAGAGACAGAATGAGCCAAGGCCTTGATGTGTGTTTTCTGTTCTTATAACATGGTCATTGGCTGCCCCTTCTGTCATTGAAGTGGGGTTCTCTTTGGTAGTCTTACTCCCTAATTTCTTTTATGATTTAGTCCCAACATATGAATTTTTCAAGCTTATGCTGAGAATCACTTTAAGAAATGACCTTATGATCCCTAAATCAGTTTTATTCTCTTTCCTTCATTGACCTAAAGATATTTATGGCACCTTATTACTTACACAAAGGGCCATTCTGAAGATTTTCCAGGATAGCAGTTACAGTTCACACCTCTCACAATAAACCCATTGAAGGAAAAAGGTGGTGCCATTAATAGTGCTACCATTGGCCCTTCTCTCTAGAAATTCATCACTGACTGCCCAAGTCAACTGCTTGAAAATATTAAAATATTAAAAATAGACCAGTCCTGGCACTGCTCCATGGTAGGAAGCTTGCAGCAAACAGGAGAAACAGTAGTTAGGGTAGAGAAGAGACCACCATGGCCATGATAGTTGGAAATGATTGCTCTGGAGAAGAATTGAGTACTGAAAGGAAGTAAAGTGATCTGCATGATACCCCTTCAGAAACAGTATTTCAAACCACCAGGTCTAAAAGAAAACAATGGAAGAGCAAGAAAAATGTCTGCCATAAAGGCAGGCCGGCAGGGGAATAGAGGGAAGAAGTCAGGAGGGAAACTGATGATCCTGGTGGCAAGAAATGTACACTGGTGAGGAGATGGTTGTTAGCAATAGTGTGATTGAAACTTAACCATGAGCAACTTTGTAATCATATCCCATGGTGATTCAATTAAAATTTTATTTTAAAAAGAATGTTTAGTAGAAGGTGCAAATAAATGCCAACTTAATTTTAAATGAGACTGATCTGAAGCATTCTAAAAAAAGAAAAGAAAAGAAAAGAAAATGTTAAAAATGGGGGGGGGAAATTCTCTTCAATGGGATTAATCCTTTAGTGACCCTCCTCTGTTTCAAAGGCAGTATACACAAAGTACCCAGAAGTGGGGGGTTATGCTATTGGGTTCCTAAAAGCACAGAGAATCAGCAAGGCAGAACTGCTTGGCAAATGTCCATAGGAGATACCACAGGGGAATTGTGAGCATCACGTTGACAGATAAACATCTGGATAGGAAGGTTCATTGAAAAGGATGACTTTGAACTGGATTTTATATATTTTTTTTCTTTTCTTTTAAATTAATATCTTTATTTAGGCACCATGATTGCAAACATGTTTATAGTTGGGTTTCTGTTATTAAAAAATAAATAAACCTTCACTAGTGCAACATTCCCACCACCAATGCCCCCCCCCCATCTCCTTTTTCCCTCAACCCCTGCATGTATTTGAGACAGGCATTCTATTTCTCTCACTACTGTTATCATGATAGTTGTCAGTCTACTTATTTCTCTAACTGAACTCACCACTCTTCGTGGCAAGCTTCATACTGTGGACCAGTCCTTTCAGCCCTCATCTCTATTGTCTCTGGATATTATTACAAAATGTCTTTTATTTTTCTTAAAACCCATAGATGAGTGAGACTATTCTGTGTCTGTCTTTCTTTCTCTGACTTATTTTACTCAGCATAATAGTTTCCATGTCCATCCATAAAAAGGAAAATTTCATGACTTCATGTCTCCTGACAGCTGCGTAGTATTCCATTGTGTATATGTACCCAACTGAGAGTGTGGAGGGACCATCATGTACCACAGTTCTGTTTTGTTTTGTTTTGAGCTGTATTTTAAAAGGAGAATGCCACAGAAGTTGTGTTCTGGTATGTTGAATTAAATAATTAACGATGGGGCTGGATGGCGATGGATGGCGATGGATTCCTTTCTGCCACCCCAGGCCACATGGCTCTGCAACTCCATCCAGCCGGCCGGGTCCCAGGCCCAGGTGAAATCACTCACTTACACGCAGCCATCAGGAAGAATCATCTTTATTCATGCCCTAGCCACCACAGGTGTGTGGCCTATGTCAACCTTTTAAGCATTCGCCCTGCATCTTATTTTCTGTTAGCCATCTTCCCTTTGGGCTCCATGCGGCCCAAAGATCCAAAAGCCAGGAAGCCAAGCCGGGCCAAGAGAGAAACGGCAAAAAGGGCCGAATCCCCTGGCTCAGAGGTTTATCTATCCTTTTCCAGACCCCTCCCAGAAATGGGAGGTCTTGCAGGTAGTTACACCTATTATCCGGTTCCCAAAACTCCTCCCAGATATGGGTGGGTCTTGGGGTACACCACATTTCCCCCTTTTTTAAATATTTTCATGCGCCAACGTAATAAAGTGAAAATTAATATACCAGCCCTTTTCAAAAACATATCATTTGCAAAATATACTTTACACCTGTAACCTAAAATTCTATTAATGCTTTTTTACCAAGCACTATTTCGGAACTTTCATGTTCCTATATTTTTAAACTATATTGGGGGAACTTCACTGTTCCTATATTTTTCCTATACACAAGTACTTCAGCATACATGCATAACATACATTTTAAAAACAGGCTAAGTACATTAAAATACACAGTAAAACATTTTGCAATTGAAAATATTAACGTTGAAAGACAACAAAACACATTTAAATTATAAAGAAAATGACTTAAGACAAAGATGCAGGTGGTTAGAAATTAGATGTTTAAATGAGCTAAACTGAATTACTTCCCTTTTATTTTTATTTTTTAACTACTAACTAAGTAAAACTTATCCCATCACCAACTATGAGTAAAATATTACTACCCACTAATTTTCTACACCTAAAACCATAGTTCAGATGATTAATTTGTCCCACGCTGATCTCACCACGTGGCTTCTTTAAACTTTTAAAGTTCAGATGTTGTTTTGTCCCACGCTGATTTCACCACGTGGCTTCCTTTCAGTTTCAGGCCCCGCAGACGGTTTTGTAGACCATGAGGTTGCCAGTTCCGCCGCCCGCTGCCGGTTCGCTGGAGGGTGGATTCCAGGTTTTTTTGCTTTTCCGGGCAAAGCTGAGCCCAGCCAAGCCGATTCCAGCCGAGATCCCAGCCGAGCCGAGCCCAGCCGCTTTTCCCCTCTGGGCATTACTTTGGACGGTTTTTTTTTTTTACTCCTGCTGTTTTACCTTTTCAGGCTTGCAGCGGAGCAAAAGCTGAGCTGAGGCGTTCCTGCTTCTGGGCCGATAGGAGCCTTTTGCCGCTTTTGTGATGCTGGAGGGGCTTCACCGCTGCCCTTTTTTTTTTTTTTTCCTCCGGGCGCACTTTGGAAGCAGCTTATGGCCCACATTTTCACAGGGAAAAGTTCAGTCCGAAATTTCCAAAGTCGAAATTCAAATTCAAGCCAAAGGTCATTCTCAGAAAATTAGTCCATTTTCAATACGGTCTTTTTTCTCCTCCGTTTCCAATTTAGACTTTTAATAAGTCTTTGAAGAGGCCCAGGTTTTTGTTTCTTGTAACAAAGTTTTAGTTTTGGGCCTGGGCTGGAGGTGATGCAAGCTTTCACCTCTCTTGTTTTAATGGCCTTTGAACCCCCAGGTGGGGTGTTGGCCATCTTTGAAAATTGTTGCACGTGGCCCAGGGTTGTGGGCTCAGTGCACCCGACAAGAGCCAAAATTAAACTGAAAAGCAGAAATATTACCATTGTTGCTGGTTTCTTGGGTCCAGGATTCAGGTCAAAGTTCGGAGCGCCAGATGTTGCATCAAATAATTAAGGATAGGGCTGGATGGTGGAGGATGCCATCCAGCCCACATGGCTCTGAAACCTCCATGCAGCCGGCGAGTTCCAGGCCCAGGTGAAATTACTCACTCACACGCAGCCATCAGGAAGAATCATCTTTATTCATGCCCTAGCCACCACAGGTGTGTGGCCTATGTCAACCTTTTAAGCATTCGCCCTGCATCTTATTTTCTGTTAGCCATCTTCCCTTTGGGCTCCATGCGGCCCAAAGATCCAAAAGCCAGGAAGCCAAGCCGGGCCAAGAGAGAAACGGCAAAAAGGGCCGAATCCCCTGGCTCAGAGGTTTATCTATCCTTTTCCAGACCCCTCCCAGAAATGGGAGGTCTTGCAGGTAGTTACACCTATTATCCGGTTCCCAAAACTCCTCCCAGATATGGGTGGGTCTTGGGGTACACCACATCCTCCCAGATATGGGTGGGTCTTGGGGTACACCACACTGGTACTATTAGTCAGTGTCACCCTAGAAGCAAATGTGCCATCCACCTGTACTCTGTGCCCAGTGCTCATCTTGACACTTGGCTGCTGTTGTATCAGCCAAAGGTGGTAGACATTGAGTTTCTGGTTTGATGAGAAGCACTTAATACTTGATATCATACCTCTTTCAAGCTTGGGCTCTATTGTCTGGGGTCAGTGAGCTCAGGACAGGCTCATGCGATTGAGGCTAAATGTGTGGATGAGGCCACCCTGGGGTTAATCTGTAGGAAATGTTCATGAGTTAGGTCACTCCTGGTTCCATTAGGGTTCAGGGAAGCATCAGCTCCTTATAATTCTAGATGGCTCTTTACAGACCCAACTGAGTGTGGAGGGACCATCATGTACTCCTATGTTCCTGGGCCATGCTGGTGCCTCAGTTCCATCACCCCATCCAGAGAAGTTAGATGAACATCCTGGTGACCTCAAAGGTCATAGGGATGGAGGATGGACATTTTGAAAAGGGCCTAACGTCAGTGATAAGACGCTTTGAGAGCCATGCATCTGAGCTGAGCCCAGCAGTGACAAGGATTTGCCCACATGTCCCCTTCCTTACCTGAGTGAGGGCTGGTTGATTACTCCTCGGCTCTGCTACTATAGCTGCATCTCAGCCGTAGTGTTTCTCTTCCTGTTTCAGATGACCCCACTCTTCGTGGCCCTGTGTTTCTCCGAGAGCCCAGCCCCATCATGTTCCCAGTGGACTCAGAGGAAAAAAAGGTGAAGCTCAGCTGCGAGGTGAAGGGAAACCCCAAGCCTCATATCAGGTGCGTTGACTGGGAGGCAGTGGTTCTGAGCATGTGGGTGTGGGGACAGATGCCCCAAAGCTTTTAGATGGGCATGGTGGTAGAGTGGAAAATCTGAGACAGCTATGCCCCCAATTTGCATCCCCCTAAATCATTTTCTGGGGCAGTAGCTTGTTGGTCAGAGTTTGCTCCCTGTGCTGTGCCCAGGGATTTCTCTTTGTAGTGTTTGGAGACCATATATGGTGCCAGGGATCAGCCTCATGTTAGAAACATTCCTGAACCTCTCCAACCCTGCCCTGATAGTTCCTAATGTCTTCTTCTTAAGAGCACAATATCTTAAAATGCATCAGTATATTGGCAGTGATATCCTATATATTCCAACACAGATGAATAAGAAGGCTGGGAACCCAAGGAGAATCTCAGATATGAAGAGCAGATATAACAGTGAAGAATGCAAGTTAGGCTCAGGGTCAGAGACCAACCTGGACTGAGGGAGAAGAGCAAAGAAATTTGCATGAGAACATCCCAGAGCTCAGCAGACACCTTGGCTGTGTAGTTATAGACAGCACCAGGAACTTGCTTCACCAAGACAGAAAAGCCCCTATAAACTGTGGGGCCAGGAGTGTGGAGTGCAGGTGAGAACCAGTTGTAGAGTCAGCAAAAGGCAGGATGGAAATGAGGGCCTTATTCGGAGGTAGTGCCAAGGCTGTGCAAGAGATTGAGCTCCATGCCTGGCTGCCAGAGGGTACAGGAAGGCCTCAGGCAAGAGGCAGTGGTAAGATTTAAAGATGAACCTCAGTGTGGCCCCAGAGTGAGCAAATATCTGTCTGCAGATTTAGGAAGTCCTATAAATTCCAAGTCGTACAAATAGAAATAAAAATTCTCAGGCAGAATGATGACAGTGAAGCAGCAGACACTGAGCCGTAAAAATTCTCTGGGTTGTGAAGCAGAGAGAAACTGCCAGCCCCCAGCGGGTATCTCCCAGCAGTGGCAAAGGCAAGAAAGAGAATAGAGTCTTCATATAGCACGAGAGATTAACTGCCAGCTTTAGCTAGAACAGAATATTTTGTAGAAAGAAGAACAAATTAAATCTGTTCTCAGGCAGTTAGAGACACGGAGATTTGACTCCACAGACTCTGTAAAAGACAATTCTAAAAGGCCTACTTTAAGCAGAATGAAAATGATCCCAATAGAATATGTGATATTCATGAACAAATGATAAGGAAAGCAAGCAACAGAGATGAGTATTTTCACATAAAATTGATGGCACAAAACAAAAAATATGAAAAGCACTGTCAGGAGATGAAAAAAATTAAAATTTGTAACAGAACACAAATTTTATAAACAGAAAATAGATATGCTACAAATTGCATTTTTCATCTGGTTAAATATTTTTAAAAGGCACTTATCTTGCAAACCCTAGTTTTATCTCCATCTCTTGGCACCATATATGGTCCCCAAGAATCTATAGGAGTGATTCCTAAGCACAGAGCTAGGAGTAAGACCTAAATACCAGTAGGTAGAGCTCCTTAAAAAAATTGGGATAAAAAAAACGGGGCCCCTGCCTCATGGCTAACACAAAGAGTTGCCCAAGCTTACAGAGCTATGTGTGGCAAGGTCACAGCACCAGGACCTGTCTTCTAGCCCAGGGTCATATTATAAAGGACTGTTGCTTTCATCAATAAAAGAGAAGTATATTTGGCAAAAGCTGGCTCCCTGTGTGTGACACCAGGCGGGGAAAATCCGCGAAAGTACACCGGCCCAGTGGGGCTCAGCTGTGAAAGACTGTGAGTGTGACCTGTCTATGTCTGTCTACTGTCCTCTTGCGTGAAACTCTTGCGAGTGGGGCAAAAAGAGGCTCAGAGGAGCACGGCAGCTCCGCTTCGCTACACGGCCGTGCACTCTTTCTAAGGAAAGAACTCCATTGCAACAAGAAGGAAAAATCACACTAAGAACGGCGCTATATCACAGAAGCAAACATTTCTCTCTGGACTGTCTTCTCTGTTGCATGCTCGGGCCTAAGATTTGTCCCAGTGTGAGGCTTCATCCACGGAGGACTCCCCTCCCTTAGAGGCAAGTCAGCCCATCCAGAAAGGGAGGAGCCAGAGGAGTGTGCTGCCTACATCATATAGACAATGAATACCACTACAACACGTAGAAAAACCCACAATACAAGTGTGACAATGGGGAAACAACGCAGGCCAGCATCAGACATAGAGAATGAAGATGACAATTCTGAGGACCAGATAATGACTGAACAACTAATCAACCTCTCAGATAAGGACTTTAGACTAGCAATATGGAAGGTGCTCAACAGACTCCAAGAAACCATGGATCGAGTTGAACAGAACACTAATAAGAACCAAGAAAATATGAAGGCAGAAATGACAAAACTCCAAACTGAAATAACATGTCAACTAACAGGACTGAAAAAGTCAGTAAACGAAGTGAATGACAAAATGGATAAGCTCTGGGACAGGGTATCAGAAGCTGAGAATAGACTTGGTGCTGTGGAAGATGAGATACATAACAATTCCATACAGCAGGAGAGATTGGACAAAAAACTTAAAGCAAATGAGCAGACAATAAAAAAATTAGTCAAAGAATGGGAACAGACGAAAATAGAAGTCTATGATAAGATCAACAGAAACAACTTAAGAATCATTGGAGTCCCAGAGACCCAGGAAGAAAATTTCCAGGAAGAATCAATGGTCAAGAACATCATTAAAGAGAAACTTCCAGAGCTAAAGAATATATGTGATCAAATCCTGCATGCCCGAAGAGTACCAACCAAAAGAGACCCCAGAAAAACCACCCCAAGACACATCCTAGTCACAATGACAAATCCCACAGATAGAGACAGAATTCTGAAAACAGCAAGATCAAAAGGGGAAATCATGTTCAAGCAAGCTTCCCTGAGATTTACAGCAGACCTGTCACCAGAAACGCTCAATGCCAGAAAGCAGTGGTGGGATATTGTGACAAGACTGAATGAAATGAATGCTTCACCCAGAATACTATACCCAGCAAAACTCACTTTCCGGTTTGATGGAAGAATACATGGTTTCACAGACAAAAAACAGCTCAGAAACTTCACAGACACAAAACCAGTCTTAAGAGAAAAACTGAAAGACCTAATCTAAGACAAGACTACCCAAAAGACACACCAAATTTTGAAATAAAGATGGCGTTAAATCCCAGGACAATTCTTTCTCTCAACGTCAATGGACTAAATGCACCAGTTAAGAGACACAGAGTGGCTAAATGGATCAAAAAAACTCAATCCAACCTTCTGCTGCCTACAAGAAACGCACCTGAATAGTCAGAACAAACATAGACTCAAAATAAAAGGCTGGAGAAAAGTTATCCAAGCAAACAACACCCATAAAAAAGCTGGAGTGGCCATACTAATATCAGATAATGCAAACTTTATACTCAGGAAGGTTGTAAGGGACAAAGACGGACATTTTATATTAATCAAGGGGTACGTAGAGCAGGAAGAATTCACTCTCCTAAACATATATGCACCGAATGAGGGGCCAGCAAAATATTTAATACAACTGTTGACAAATCTGAAAAATAATATCAACAACAACACAATAATTGTGGGGGACCTTAACACGGCTTTGTCAACACTGGACAGGTCAACCAGACTGAAACCCAACAAGAATATACTAGACCTGAGGAGAGAAATGGAAGAAAGAGGCCTAGTCGATATATATAGGACTCTCCATCCCCAGAAACCTGGATACACATTCTTCTCCAATGTACTTGGGACATTCTCCAGGATAGACTACATGCTGGCACATAAAACATACCTCCATAAGATCAAGAGGATAGAAATTTTGCAGACTACCTTCGCTGACCACAAGGCTCTGAAATTATTTGTGAACTCCAAAGGACTCAGAAGAAACACTTTAACACCTGGAAGTTAAACAGCCTCATGCTCAATAACCAGTGGTCCGAGATGAAATCAAGGAGGAAATCAAAAGGTTCCTGGAAACAAATGACAATAAAGACACAAACTCTCAGAACTTATGGGACACAGCAAAAGCAGTACTGAGAGGAAAATTTATAGCTTTGCAAGCACACATCAGGAAGGAAGAAGGAGCTTACCTGAGTAGCTTAATGACACAGCTAATAGAACTAGAAAATGCTCAACAAAAGGACCCAAGAATAGGAAGACAGAAGGAAATAACAAAGCTGAGAGCAGAAATCAACGAAGTGGAAACTCAAAAAACAATCCGAAAGATCAACGAAAGCAGAAGTTGGTTCTTTGAAAAAATAAACAAGATTGATAGACCACTGGGCAAACCTAACAAAGAAAGAGAGAGAGAGAAATTTGATAACTCGTATCAGGAATGAAAAAGGAGAGATCACTACTGATATGACAGAGATTCAAAGGGTAATCAGAAACTACTTTGAAAAACTCTACGCCACTAAAAATGAGAACCTGGAAGAAATGGATAAATTCTTGGACTCTTATAATCTTCCACGGTTGAAGGAAGAGGGATGTAGCATATGTAAACACCCCCATCACCATTGATGAAATTAAAACAGTAATCAAATGTCTGCCGAAAAACAAAAGCCCAGGTCCAGATGGATTCACTAATGAATTCTATCAAACTTTCCAAGAGGAACTACTGCCAATCTTGGCAAGACTCTTTCATGAAATTGAACAAACAGAAACACTTCCAAATAGCTTTTATGAAGCCAACATCACCTTGATACCTAAACCAGACAGAGACGCTACCAAAAAAGAAAATTACAGACCAATATCACTGATGAATGCAGATGCAAAGATCCTCAACAAAATCCTGGCAAATAGGATTCAATGCCTCGTTAAGAAGATCATCCACTACGATCAAGTAGGTTTCATCCAGGAATGCAAGGCTGGTTTAACATCCGTAAATCTATCAACATAATACACAACATCAATAACAAGAAAAATAAAAAACCACATGATCATATCAATAGATGCAGAGAAAGCATTTGATAAGGTCCAACACCATTCTTGATCAAAACTCTCAGCAAGATGGGAATGGAGGGAACCTTTCTCAATATAGTGAAGGCCATCTACCACAAGCCAGTGGGCAAATATTATCCTCAATGGAGAAAAACTGAAAGCCTTCCCTCTAAATTCTGGCACAAGACAAGGCTGTCCTCTCTCACCACTCCTATTCAACATAGCACTGGAAGTGCTTGCTATAGCGATTAGGCAAGAAAAGGATATCAAGGGAATCCAGATAGGAAAGGAAGAAGTCAAGCTCTCACTGTTTGCAGATGACATGATACTCTACTTAGAAAACCCTAAAGACTCTATCAAAAGCTTCTAGAAACAATAGACTCATATAGCAAGGTGGCAGGCTACAAAAATTAACACACAAAAATCAATGGGCCTTTCTATATACCAATAGTAATAAGGATGAAATGGACATTAAGGAAAACAACCCCATTCACAATAGTACCACACACAAACTCAAATATCTTGGAATCAACTTGACTAAATATGTGAAGGACCTATACAAAGAGAAAACTATAAAACTCTGCTCCAAGAAATAAGAGAGGGACACACGGAAATGGAAACACATACCCTGCTCATGGATTGGCAGGATTAACATCATCAAAATGTCAATACTCCCCAAGGCATTATACAGATTTAATGCCATCCCTCTAAAGATACCCATGACATTCTTCAAAGAAGTGGATCAGACACTTTTGAAATTCATTTGGAACAATAAACACCCTCGAATAGCTAAAGCAATCATTGGGAAAAGAATATGGGAGGAATTACTTTTCCCAACTTTAAACTGTACTACAAAGCAACAATTATCAAAACAGCATGGTATTGGAATAAGGATAGGTCCTCAGATCAGTGGAATAGGCTTGAATACTCAGAAAATGTTCCCCAGAAGATACAACCATCTAATTTTTGATAAAGGAGCAGGAAATCCCTAAATGGAGCAGGGAAAGCCTCTTCAACAAGTGGTGTTGGCACAATTGGATAGCCACTTGCAAAAAATTAAACTTAGACCCCCAGCTAACATCATGTACAAAGGTAAAATCCAAATGGATTAAAGACCTCGATATCAGCCCCAAAACCATAAGATATATAGAAACAGCACATAGGCAAAACACTCCAGGACATTACAGGCATCTTCAAGGAGGAAACTGCACTCTCCAAGCAAGTGAAAGCAGAGATTAACAGATGGGAATATATTAAGCTGAGAAGCTTCTGCACCTCAAAGGAAATAGTGGTCCAGGATACAAGAGCCACCCCACTGAGTGGGAAAACTATTCACCCAATACCCATCAGATAAGGGCTAATCTCCAAAATATACAAGGCACTGACAGAACTTTACAAGAAAATAACATCTAACCCCATCAAAAAATGGGGAGAAGAAATGAACAGACACTTTGACAAAGAAGAAATACGCATGGCCAAAAGACACATGAAAAAATGTTCCACATCACTAATCATCAGGGAGATGCAAATCAAACACAACGATGAGATACCACCTTCTACACCCCAGAGAATGGCACACATCACAAAGAATGAGAATAAACAGTGTTGGCGGGATGTGAGAGAAAGGAACTCTTATCCACTGGCTGGTGGGAATGCCTGTCTAGTTCAACCTTTATGGAAAGCGATATGGAGATTCCTCCAAAAACTGGAAATCGAGCTCCCATAACGATCCAGCTATAACCACTCCTAGGAATATACCTAGGAACACTAAAAATACAATACAAAAACCCCTTCCTTACACCTATATTCATTGCAGCTCTATTTACCATAGCAAGACTCTGGAAACAACCAATGATGCCCTTCAACAGACGAATGGCTAAAGAAACTGTGGTACATATACACAATGGAATATTATGCAGCTGTCAGGAGAGATGAAGTCATGAAATATTTCTATACATGGATTTACATGGAATCTATTATGGCTGAGTGAAATAAGTCAGAGAGAGAGAGAAAAACGCAGAATGGTTCTCACTCATCTATGGGTTTTAAGAAAAATGAAAGACACCCTTTGTAATAATAATTTTCAGACACAAAAGAGAAAAGAGCTGGAAGTTCCAGCTCACCTCAGGAAGCTCACCACAAGAGTGATGAGTTTAGTTAGAGAAATAACTACATTTTTGAAACTGTCCTAAAATTGAGAATGTATGAGGGAAATGTAGAGCCTGTTTAGGGTACAGGCGGGGGTTGGGGGGGGGAGGAGGGAGATTTGGGACTTGGGTGATGGGAATGTTGCACTGGTGATGGGTGGTGTTCCTTTTATGACTGAAACCCAAACACAATCATGTATGTAATCAAGGTGTTTAAATAAAAAAAAAAAAAAAAGAAAAAAAAAAAAAAGAGAAGTATATTTGGTGGAAGTATCATTTGGTGGAAGAAAATAGCTCTCAAAAATGGTGGAAAAACCACAAATCATATTAAGTTGATTCTTTAAAGTCAAGAACTTACGATCATGAGACTATATTGAGTAATTGCACGTGCCCTATCAAAAAATGCTATTACTCGTAAGGAATTAGTACCAAAATACATAAAGAATTTTCACAAATCAAAAAGTAAACAAGGAATTCCATGGGAGCATGATTGGGTAGGTAGTGCTATGAGAAAACAAAATATCTAGGAAATATAAAACATTCTGTGCCAATGATGAGCAGAAATACTTGAGTCCAAATAAATGATTCACTGCCTTTATGACAGAATACAGGAGATTAAATGCTACTTCTGAGGAGGGCACCCAATGTCAGAGGCATCCCAGTTCAGGGTGCTCTGGTGAGTAAAGTAGCAGGCGAGAGATGGGGGAGAAGAGAGAGAGAGAGAGAGAGAGAGGGGGGGGGGGGGGGGGGGGGGGGGGAGGGGGGGAGGGGGGGGGGGGGGGGGAGGGGGGGGGAGAGAGGGGGGGGAGAGAGGGGAGAGAGAGAGAGGGGAGAGAGAGAGAGAGCATCTGAGTCCAAACCTTTGAAGTTCAGAGATAGGCAAGATAGAGCAGTTGGTTGTTGAAGGACAAACACTTGATAGAATCAGCAAGAAAAGGCAAGGGAACAATGAAGCCAAGAACTAGAAATGATAGCTGACCTTTGAGAGGAAATTGTTGGAATCAGAGTGATATAGGACACCGTGGAAATAAGAAAACGCTTTTCGTAGACCTTGATTGCCTCTAAATTATTTGATTTTCATGTGCTTTATACACACCCACTTGGAACTGAGCACTATCAGAAGAGCAGAAATGACTTTGCAATCTCAAATGTTCATTCATTCATTTATCCATCCATCTATTCACTTATTCACCCAGCACAGTCCTCATCAACCACTGCAGTATTTTCAACAATAGAATCCTTAGTGCCTTTAGTTGGTCCCAGAATTACTCAGGTTGAGAATCACAATTTCCACAAGAACTCCAGCTGTGTCTTGAACTTGGGATAATAATTTTAAATTTTTGAAACTAGGTCCCCATAGGATAAGTATTAAACCTACTGATCTTTGGATAAACTGCCAGAGAACCAGAGGCAGAACAAAGGAGGGAAGCTCGCATGTCCCCTGAGACATGCCTAGGGACAAGCCTGCTTACACATGTCCAGATTATTGGGCTAGGGGACATTCCTGATGTCTGGGCAGCCTAGCCTGTTCCACTGAGCACATTGAGTATAGAGATAAGTGTGTAGGGCAACTAGGACTAAGCCTGCATGGAATAAAGATGAAAGTGCTGATTTGTCCAGTGGCCTGGGTAAGAACACCCACCTGGCAGAATCACTTAAGCCACAGGCTCATGGTCCTGGGGAATAAAGGAAGCTGTAATACAAAACAGAGAAGTTTTCTCTGTACTGTACATCCCTAGAAGGCTCCATAAAGCATTTCTCCCCAGCCAGTGCCCCTTGTAGTACCCATGGGTATCTAGATCTGGGCTTAGGGTAGTAGGGACACCCAGCACTATCCTGAGGGGTACAAACAGCTCAAAGACTTCACCACCACCCAGCAGAAAGGCGTTTTCTACACAGTAATGACTGAATACAAGAGGCTCTGGGTGCTCCCAGGACCATGTCTAGTGGCCCAGCTGAGCTGGCCTGCACTGGTGTGAGCCATACTCAAAAAGCAAATTTTGCAGCCAAATTTAGCAAGTAACTGCTATTATTTTGCCCAAAACAGTTCCCTTTAATTAACATGGCTTCTGCAACCTGTGATTTCCTAGAAGGAGGCCCTTGCTCTATTTGTTAAAAACAACCCTTTGGAACAAAAAACCTATTATGTTTTAAAGATTGTGGAGAAAGTTTGTCAGAAAAATTACAATAAAAACTTGCAGATGACTTAGCTTCTTATTTGTGCTTTGGATAATTTCTCTGGAACATAAAATGGGTGCCTGGCTCATGCATCTACCTTTTGTGCAGGGAGAACAGGAGAATGAAGGATTTGGCATTTTTCAGCTTTTTTTTTTTTTCAGCTGAACTTTATCAGCCTTAAGGAGACTTTGAGCAGAGCAAGTGATAAGAATTCAAGGAGCTGCTCAGTGGGGATTGGAGCATTAGCTCTCACCCCACACTCCCCAGCTGACCTCTCTTCTCAGACTTGCTTCTCTCCAAGGAGCTTTTTCTTTTCATTGTTTCCTGCCCCTCAATTTTGAAAGGATTGACCCAGACCCAGAAAAATGTCAGAAGTTTTGACTTGCACTGATATTCAAGTTCTCCCCGAGGATGTGGGGCTTCCCTTTCTGCACTCCGCTCCACTTTCAAGACAGGAGAAAAGTTCTTGGGTTCACTGGGGCCTCTATGCACAAACTCAAGAGCAGACAAAGTTCCAATTCAGAGAGGGTCTCCTCTTCTTTCAAGCAAAGCTATTATTGTAAAGAAAAAAAGAAAGGATGGTACCCCCACAAAGATCCCTAAAGCAGGGGCTGCCAGAGTATCAGGGTCACATTGGGAGAATTAGCTGCCCTCTGCAGAGAAAAGCTCTATGAGACTCCCATGCAGCTCCATTTTGCTTTGAATCTTTGACACCATCACTCATAGGTGCCCAATGAGCTTCTCCATCTTACCATCACATAAAAGATTCCTCTACACATGGAAAATAAAGTGTGAATATATCAGCAATGTGCCACGTGCCAGGTGGAGTAGTCCTCAGGAATTTGGGTGCAGCCCGTATGCAGATGAACAGCAACTGTGTCAGGATAAAACTGGGGCTGGGCTTCCTGATAGAGTCAACTGCAATTCATTACCATCATAAGATCAGGCTCTTCCTTCTGCTTTCTTGAATGAAAACCCGCATCAGTACCACAGAACTTATGCTGGGCAGACTCGCGGGCCGAGACTGAGGTGCTCTCCTCATGTTTCCACTGTTCCAAAACCACCCACCAACCAAGTCTCTTCCCTCAGCCCCACATGTCAAGCACAAAATACTGTATTTTTCTCTTGGAGTTCTGAGGTGTATCATATTAAATTGCTCGACTGTCATTTGAGGTTGAAAATTATGGCTAAGACATGATCAGCCTGACTCCAAATGAGAAATGGCCAGGGCAAGTGTCCTCTGATGACAGCCCTGCTGGGCGAGAAGCAGCAATTCCCTTTTTATTGCTAATTACTTTCTGGTTTGAGTCAGAACTCAGAGTTACTGTCAAGCTGAGACACTTGTCAGTTGCTAATGCCGGCTTCTTACCCAAGCTGCTCAGTGGCATGGGCGGGGTTGAGAGTGGGGAGGCTCAGGGCTCTTCCCATCCACGTATCCCCACTTCACCTCGCTAAATGTTCACATTCCCAGCACAGGATGCCACAGACCCACAGCTGTGTGGTATGGGGGAAGCTCTGGCCTTGGAAGATATCCAGCCAGATCCCACAGAAAAGTGAGGACAGACTCCTAATGCACTGGCATCCACAAAGCCCACAGTGACCCCTTTGGTCATGGGAGAATAGAAGCAGCTGAGGCCAAATACATGGAGCTGAACTCCCACGGGATACAGAGTGTACTGTGATGTGGCATAGAGGGGCATACTGAGCTTTGTGGAGGTCTACTGTATGTGGGCCTAGTAGGGATCCATCTGAAGGAAGCAGTGGTTGACTCGCTCTGTTCCTGTGCTACTTCCTGTCGGTCTGTGTGCCTCAGTTTTTCTTCCTCAGAGGTGTCTCCCTGACACCTCTGCTCTTTCTATTCCTTGAGATTCTAATATTTGCAGGGGTGTCATGGGATGGGGAGTAAATTGAAGCCATAGTCATTGACTCTATCCTCCTTCCAAAGTCCCGAAATGTTTAGATGCCGCTCTGAAAACAGTTTTGGTTCCAACAATTTGAACTGTTATTAATTGAAGAAAAAGAAAAAAAAGAACCTTGTTGCAACAACTTTGCTGTTTAATGGTGGATCTGAGACACAGATGATCTAAGTGTGGGAACAAGTACACTATGAACTCTGCCTGCCTTGGGACTAATGGCCAGAGTGCACTGAGGATGGTGGCTGGCAGTCTGTGTGCAGAGGCTGAGAAGCTCAGAAGCTCAGAAGTGCCTGGGTTCAGCCAGGGTGGGAGTGCGGTAGGGGGGAATCAATTTACACCCCTTCTTGGCAGTCATCTAGTTCAGCCCCAGGAAAGATCCTATCAAAGCAGCTTGCTGTAATTTCTTCAAATACACAGCAATCTTCCCCAAAGTGGTGTCTTCTGTCAGCTCTGTGCTCCCATTTAAAGAGAGGCTTCAAAACAGGAAAAGGACTTTTATGGAAAGACCCTATTTGATCAGAGCTAGGTGACCAAGATACTATGGGAGGTATTAAGGTGCCCGGAGCACCATTGACAGCCACAAGCAGCAGGTAGGTGTTAATATCCTCCTTTCCTGCCAATAACCTCCCTGGTCCTCTCCAAGCATTCAGATAACCAGAGCAAGCACTTCTTTTTTCTTTGTTTTGTTTTTAACTATGGTTAACAAAAAAAAATCACCAGTGATATTTTATGCTATATATAGTATTTTTTATATATCTTAGGGAATTCAGAAATATTGATCAATGTTATAAGGCTGGCATTTTTACATTCTAGGTGGAAGTTAAATGGGACAGATGTTGACATTGGCATGGATTTCCGCTACAGCATTGTTGAAGGCAACTTATTGATCAATAATCCCAATAAAACCCAAGATACTGGAACATACCAGTGCATAGCAACAAACTCGTTTGGAACGATTGTTAGCAGAGAAGCAAATCTTCAGTTTGCGTGTAAGTAGCAATTATGTGGTGCTACAAATGTTATTTTGGGCTTCTACATGACCTTACTGATCAGACTTTAATATCTGTTGCTTTTGAAAAAAATGAAACAAATTGAATATGCTTTTCTTTACCCCTTTTTTATGTTTGGGAGGTGTCTTGTTTGGAGGGTAAATTGGGACCGTGAGGGGACACTGGACATTTGCTGAGACTGTGGAAACAAAGTACGTGATAGTGGGGCACCATGGCACGCAGGTATTACAAACTCCAGTTCACATACGCACACAAAATCCTACCCAACAAAAATGTGATAGAGGGTGTATCAGCCAGTGGCCCATCTTCCCCTAACTAAATAGTGAAGATGCTAGTTGCTTTGCCCATATAGCTCACAAATTAAAAAATAAAAAATAAAAGCCTTGTTATTCAGTCAATCCTTTTATTCTCTCTTTTTTTTTCTCATTTGATATAAAGGTAGAAAATTTGAAAACAGTTACTGTAGTGAGAAAATATAGACAAAGTGTTACTTTTATATTATACCTTTACATTTCAAAAAAAAATTACATAGCTTAGAACAACTAGGTAATATGTGTTCTTTAGTGTGTCACAGAAGGTCAGGCTTAAGAAGAGCACTTGAAGAGATAACCTAGACAGAGGCCGGAGCAATGAGTGTTCTCTCTTCGAGAACAGAGACCCTTGAGGGCAGGACCAGCACCAGTGGAAACCAGTTCATCCACTGCCTTCTTAGCAAAGGTTTCATAATTACAAAGTCTGTTGAAAACACTGTAGAATTTTGTCACTAACAAAATCTTCTCTGGAGACTTAAAAGCAAAGGCTCTGAAAGTTGGTATTTTAGCATTTCCTTCAGGTGGCATTTTGATTCATGGGGCAATGTCTCATCCAAGTACCAGGTATTAATAGGAGTAGGAATTGTCTTACATGTAAATGTTTTCATGAAAGTCTTTTGAATACTCTTAGGTGGGTAGAATTATTGGAGTGCAATATGTCTGATTGACTGCTAAGAATCTCACTGTTTATTTCTTCTCTGTCTAATGGAGCCAGTGTTTCTACTAAATCTCTAGAAATGGATCCTGTTTAGTTTGCTTTAGAAAAAAAAGCCACTGAATCATGGATTCCCAGGAAAGAGAAATTTTCTATTTTCACCTCTTCAGCTTTCTGGTTTGATAAAATAGAAAATGTTTTAAAAAGGAAATATAGCCACAGTTGAGCAGGGGAGGGGCAAGAAAAGAAATATTTGGGACCAGAGTGATAGTACAGCAGGTTAGGGTCTTTGCCTTGCCAGTAGTCATCCTGGGTGTAATCCCTAGCACCACATAATCCCTAGCACTCCCACCAGGAGTGATCCCTAAGCACAGAGCCAAGAATAAACCCTGAGTACTGCAGGACATGATCCATAATCAAAAATGGAGAGAGATAGACAGACAGACAGACAGACAGACAGACAGACAGACAGACAGACAGACAGACAGAGAGGAGAGAGAGATTGGCAGCACATGTCAGCACATTGCCAACCCTTCGTTTTTCTAACCTACAGTCTTTTGAAAATAACTAAACCACTCTTTCATTGTTATGTGAAAGTCCCAATATTTGAACTATGGGAAGCCTAATAGTGAACCCCAATCTGGGACTGATGTGGACACATTGATGCCACTCGTAGCAAAAGTTTGGCTTCTCACAGCTCCTCCCAGTTTTCAGACTGAGCTGCTCTGAGAACCAGCATGAGCTTCTCTCTGCCCCATACCCCACACATGTGCTACTTCACCTGCCCTAGGCCTTCCATTGACCTGGCTCAAGGTCCCTCACATGAAAAGTGTTTCAGAGCAAGCTCCCCTGTCCATGGCAGAGTGCTCTGATGATGAAAACACAAACCAATACCAAGTCTCTACTTTGACAAGAATTAAGTCAAAATGCTTCCCTATGATTCTGAGTAAGCATCAAATATGTGAAAATAAAACCAGGATCATTTTCTCGGAGTTCTATCTAAAAGCCTTTTCTTGACGATATGTTTCATTATGTTAATTCATCTGTCCTTGGTGCCACTATAGAATATACCAAGGACTGCAATATTCCTTCCTGTAAACTCTTATTTGATGCAAAGAACAAAGAGATCCATTTTTCAAAGCCCCAACTCATAATGTAACTGTATTTTAAAAATTCAGTGATGTGAAACCAAGGATTGATTTTTTCCATGCATTTCTGTTCATACAGAACTGCTCAAACATGATCTTTTTCCCCCCTTTTTTGGGGGAGAGGGCGGGGTTTGGAGCCACATCTAGTGGTGCTCAGGTCTCCTGGCTCTGTATTCAGAAATCGATTCTGGCAGGCTCAGGGAACCAACTTTATGGGATGCCAGGGAATGAACCTGGGTCAGTCCTGGGCCAACTGCATGCAAGGCAAATGCCCTATGTGCTGTGCTATCATCCCAGCCCTTTCAAATATGGTCTCTTTTTTAAATTTAAATTCAGATAATTGTATTTGTTCCTATTAAATTCTCCTTCTGAGTCATCCTTTGCTCCATCCAGAGCAATTTTTAATTTTTTTTATATCTTTATTTAAACACTGCGATTACAAACATGATTGTAGTTAGGTTTCAGTCACAGAAAGAACACCCCTCTTCACCAGTGCAACATTCCTCCCACCAATGCACCCCATCTCCCTCCACCCACAGCCCCTGCAATTTTTAAAATTTTTAAAAATATTTTGTTACATAACCTATTGATCAATCCTCAAGCTCAGTATCAGCAGAAAATTTGATGAGCACAGTTGCACTAAAATCATTGTGACCAGTAGGAGCAAATCTAGAAGAGGCAGTAAACCAGCCAGCAGAGAAAGTTCACTGAGATGCAAGTGAATTGGCAGATCAATAAGCTCTATACATACCTGTTCGGTTAGCAATAAGCTTGCTCAAACATTAGAATTGTACACTTTTGTTTTTTAAGTTATGAGACCTCTCAGCCAGTACCTTTCTTGAGGGGATGTGCTGGGCACCCCATCTGTGCCCACTCACCACCAGCCTCCTTGTCTGCCTGACATGGTCTTTGGCCATATGATGAGACTGCCTGAGAAATCTTTGAAGCACAATGATTAGATCATTCACTTTACTGATTTATGCTTTCCCCTACCCATGGAGTAAATTCATTACCATAGGTTCACTCTTAATTTCGGGAAAACAACAAATGGCCTCTTGTGTCTGAACTGAATATACTTGTTCCTCTGCTCACTGTGCTTTTCTCTGAGTCCCTAGTGCTCATATCTTATTGCTCTCTAGCCTCTATTCTACATGCATGTTCCTCCCATTAGGGGATGAGTCAGGTGGAAATAATCTTGCATTTTAGATTTCTTTCCTTTCTCGCTGTTTAAAACAACCTTGACTATCCTTACTTTCGAGAGTATAGAGCATATTGTATGTATGAACATAAAGTCATTATCTTATTAACCATCTTAGCTGGGGTTCAACTAAGAGGCCTAAATGAAGATCTCTTAGTTCTGATATATACATCAAACACAAAAACACCCCCCTCCCCAAATCCAAAGTTGTTGCCTTTATTCAAAAAGCATTTCTACTTGGTTAGTCTAAATTGCTTTTCTTCAGTTATGTAAAAGGCAGCAGGCAGTTGATATCTTTTGAGTATTGCTGAAAATTTTCTTTTGCCCAAGCATTTCCATAGTCATTGGAAAAGAAAAGTTGGAATTTGGCCATCCATCCTTACAGTATTATAATATTCACAGGAAAATATTATGATTTTATGGCTGAACTGGTATAAATGTCTCCAAGTTTAAGTCTTATAAGAATGAAATTGTAGGGGCCGGGCGGTGGCGCTAAAGGTAAGGTGCCTGCCTTGCCTGCGCTAGCCTTGGACGGACCGCGGTTCGATCCCTCGGTGTCCCATATGGTCCCCCAAGCCAGGAGCAACTTCTGAGCACATAGCCAGGAGTAACCCCTGAGTGTTACCGGGTGTGGCCCAAAAACCAAAAAAAAAAAAAAAAAAGAAAAAAAAAGGATGAAATTGTAGGTTAGCTCACTGGATTGTACCTTGTATTTTACCCAGTTACTGTGTGGTAGGTAGGGCCCAGCTCCACTTCAGAGGGCCCTCTTCTGCTCTAGACAAACACTGACTTCTCTGCAGGCCTCTTACACCTGCATCTTGAGCCCCATTTCCAAATCTCATCTAAACCCCCCACCCTTTTATCACTTAGACACTCTGATCATGCAGACAGTATTACACCTGCTCTGTTTTATTTATTTTAGAACCACACCTGGCAGTGTTTAGGGGCTATTCTTGGCTCCAGGCTCAGGGGATACTTGGAGACCATATGTAATTGCAAGGACCAACCCAGACTTGAGTATGTAAAAGGCAAGTGCCCTAGTGCCATAACCTTTTAATTATCCCATTGAACCCTATTATAACTTTTTTGAAATTTTTACTTTAGGAACTGTGGGTTTGCAAAACTATTATTAAGTAGAGTTTATTCATAAAATACCCCACCACCACATCCTCCATTAGAGTGTCAGCTTTCTTCCACTTTTGTCCCAGTGTCCCCTAATACTACCCTCAAATCTCCTGGAATAACCTTCTTGCTAAAGACCAAATCTTAATTTCTATTGCCTCTGGACATTTGTTATTCCCCTATTGTGTTTCTTTATAACCCAGGAGGAGAGAAATCATTCTGTGTCTGTCTTTCTTTTTCTGGTTGACTTCACTCAATGAGATACTCTTCTCATAGCAGCACATTTCCTGGTTTTCTCTTTTCTTACTACCAAGTAGTAATGAAGTAGTATTAGTAATAGTAGTAGTGATGAAGTAGTATTCCTCTATATACCCTATTTCCCTAAAAATAAGACAATGTCTAATATTAATTTTTGCTCCCAAAGATGTACTAGGTCTTATTTTCAGGGGATGTCTTATTTTTCCATGAAGAAGAATACAGTATACATTTATTAAATGAAAATAAAGAAAATTTATTACCTGTATATGGTACAGGTAGTTGTCAACACAAACCAGACAAACTGTAAATCCTACAGATGCCAGTCAGGGCAACCCTAGGAACCAGTTTACGGTAAATTAATTTTCATTCTGAGACAGAGCCAAAGGGGACCTTATTTATCTGGGGATGCCTTATATTTCACCCAGGGGAAAAGTAGGTCTATTTTCAGAGGATGTCTTATTGTGGGGGAAACATGGTACATACCAAAGTCTCTTCATCCAGTCTTTTCTTCTTGGACACTGGGATTGGTTTTGAATATTGGCTATTATGGATAGAATGGCATGGATGCAGGAACACAAGCCCTATATTTATGATTTGCTTTACTGTAAAAGTTCCACTTGCCATTATCCAACCCTGGATGAACAGGTCTGAAGCTGGGGCACCACAAAAATTAAAAAAAAAAAAAAAAAAAAAAAAAGGCAGCCTTAAAGGATAAAAGCCTGGGTCAGAGCCCTGACCTCTATTCACATCCAGGGGAAGGGCAGACCTAGTTAACAGACAAAAGTCTCTATCATGCTAATCAAGCCTAGGTGGGTCTATTACATCTCAAAAGGGTTTAGTAAAGAGAAAAGAAAACTAGGGCAAAGTCTGTTTTTCGTAAATCAGGGTGTGAGCTCTCTGTGTTTGGCTACACTTGACCACATGATTCCATGCTGCTTTTATAGAATGTGATAATCTGTTGAATTTAAAGGTGAATGACTTCACATAGATAAAATTCCAATGGAGAACTACTTTACCTCTTACCAGTCAGGCTCTCAGGCTCTGGTCTTCCTCTGATGATATAGTGGGAACCTATAGCTTCTTCAACAGGTTGTGTTTCCAGGCTGGAACATGGGGCCCGGCTTCTTCACCTCTCTCCTCTAAAGACTACAGCTAAGTAGTGTCTCTGTTGTCACTGAACTTTCCCAGAAGCAGCCCGCCCAAGTCCCTTATCCACCTACTCCTTATCAACAATACTGGGCAAGACTACTAATGTGATTAAAATTCTAGAGTTTTTAGCCCCTGAGCACTACTGGGTGTGGCCCAATACTCCAGTAAACAGATAAATAAACAAAATTCAAGGGCTGACCCACTGTGTGGCAGGCTGGTTGAATCATGATTAACAAGGTTGACCATGATGCATGAGGAGGATTCAACCTTGCTGTATGCACAACTTCCTGAGGAAGCAGTTGTGAACTGGAAAAATTTAGACTAGATGAAATACTTTTCTCCTTCTTTCCCCCTGCTTCTCTTTTCTCCTCATAAGAGGAATAAAGGAGATTTATTCAGAGCTGAGGCCTAATGTGGGGGAACCACAGTGAGCAGAGTGGATGGTCAGCCCCTCATCAATCTCATTCCCTTGGCTGTCAGCAGCTGCCTTTTTTCACTTCATTTTCTTACTTCAAATGGCCTGCCCACTATACTATCTCTCCAGCCGCCTTCAACTTCTTTATTTTAGTTGTGTAAAAATTATACTGGTGAACCACTTCTGGGTGGTCCCTTCATTGATAAAACTTCTCATGGTCACCACCAGTCTTGCCTTAGTTATGATCTTAGCTCCTTCTAATAGTTGTGTTTACATGGGTTATGGCATAGTCATCCAGGTGAGAGGAACTTTATTATTTATAGAGTTAAGCATCCTCATGGCTGGCCCTTAAACCTGCTCTCTTCCTACTAAGTTTTGCGAGCAACTAATGTGTAAGTTACCAGAACCATGACCATGGCAAGGGAGCAGGGAAGCCCAGGTCTGGCCTCATGGACTTTTAACTAGGCAGAATGCTAAAAGGCAAATTTGTGTTACTCAGCAATAAGAAATTGATGGATTGCTGGAAGAAATGATTTGTGGACAATTTGATCAATTAAAACTTCATCAACTAAAAAACATTTAGATGGCAAATCTGAAACACTTATCCAGGCACTGCCTTGGTCTTCAACAAAAGTAGACTGTTCATTTGAGAAATTGGAAAAAATCTACCTCATTCACATATATCTGAAGTCTTATTTTGGGGAGATACTTGGTGTCACTGGTAATTCTAGAATATTGTGGTGGCTATTGGTATTGCTGAAAACTTGAGGATGTGAACTGGTTAATGTATGATCGACCAAATGACTCTGAATGATGTGGGCACTGGTGAGCCTTGAATTAAGGGAAAACCAAATCATAATGTCCTTTGTTGTATGTTTTCTGTCCTTTCTGTAAAGCCTGCTCTTATGTAAAGGATGAGTTAGTTATGACCATAAGCTCATTAGGTGTATCTGCCATTCCATCCCTTAAAGTTCGAGTCTATAGGACTGACCATGGGTAGTTTGTGACTCAAACCTGTGATTTCCAAAAGTTTTTATTTTTGCAGTAATTGTACCTCTTTGGGCCTGGGGTCTCTCTCAGTAATACCCAGCCTGTATTGGCCTAATGGATCAGTGCTCAGGTATGGACATGTAGTTGAGCTTGTTTGTGCTCAGTAGCCAGCAAGAGAGCCCAGTACTCAGAATGCTAATGACTGGATTCTTTCCTCAGGCTCTGCCTCCTATGGGTGGTCCAAGTCTTCTCTTGGCAGGAGATCCTGGCCCTACCCCTATGATCTGATGGTGGGGGTAGTATAGAATTCTTTGCTGGCTCTGCCCTCTCTGTGGACTTATTTGCTTCTGAGTCGCCCTTGACCTGCCATCTGGACCCTTCTGTCTCTTGAAAGGATGCAAACGAGCTATGGAGTCCTATAAAGTGTCTTATCTCAACCACAGAAACAGCCATGGTATTTCACAAGATACTTACAGTGACACCCTCTTCAATAGTGGATGCACCCCCACTGTCCAGGCCACTCCCCACTGCAGACCACCTTTCTTGCTCTTTCCAGTGGCCTTTCCTGAGAACACACACAATAACAGGGCTGCTGGCTGAAGTGGATATGGTACAGCAATTTAGTAACCTCACTCCACATGGCCATTGGGTGAGTCTGTTCTGAATGCAGCAGGACTTGGCTCAGAGCAAGTGTCCCATACTTGACTTGCATGGAAATATAAGGGGCTTTTTTGTATGTTTGTGCACATTTATGTCTCTGTATGTGCATGAATATGTGTTAGTAAATATCTATCTACATGTATCTTTATGTCTGTTTCTGTATGCATGCCTGTGGATCTGTGACATGTGTCTGTGTGCACATGTGTGTTGCCATGTCTGTGTCTCTGCATAGACATGCTGCATAGACATCTGTGTATGCATATGTATGAAGATATGTATGCACTCTTGTGTCTCTTTATATGTCTCATGCATGTGTACATGTGAAAATACCTATGTGCTCCTATCTGTGATTTGTGTATACACATTTATGTCTGTGTCTGTGTGTACACATCTCTGTATGAGCATGTATATGTGCACATCTGTGTGTGTCTCCACATGCTTGTGCTAGCACATGTGTGTGCCTGTGCATTTCTATATATTTCACAAACTGCATTATTCTAGTCTAGTGGATACATTCCAGAGATAAAATTTACTAACTGCTGTTAGGATCTCCTTGAGGAACTGTGGGTGGCAATGTGCCTGATGTGAGTTTCTAGGGCACATGCTAATTATGATCAAAGTAATCATTTCCCCCAGCACTGACACTGTTCTATTTCATTAGCACCTGTGAGGTTCATTTCTCATAGCTGATCCCCTCATCATTTCAGCCCTCTGCGATCAGTCCCTCCACTGACTTCTTCAAATGATTATTAAGTTCACAGTGAAGCCCATTCTTAGTAGCCCACCTTTATTTTCAAAGAGATGGAGTGTGGGGTTGACAGAGAGATGCCTCTACTTCTAAGCTCAGTGGTTCCTCCCCTCCATCTGGCAGCAGCAGAAGGCAGAGGTGAGTGGGAGGGCTGACCTGGTAGTCGGTGCAGAGCTGGACCCCTGGGCAGAGTCTGAGCTCAGCTGAACTCCCTTGGCTTTACAGAGTCCACATTCCTTTTCCCTGAGCTGAGAAGTGCTGTATTGACCTTTGTAAGTGCAGAGGTGCCCTCTACCCCTGCAATAAAGAAATAATTAAGAATAGTGTTTTATCTTTTAGAAACTATATCAATCAAAATGTATTACAGCCTGTTCAGCTGTTTAGGAGCTCCCCTGCTGTAGTAGGGGCAGGCGTGTAGTTGATTGACTGTGTGTTCACAATGATTTGTGACAGATGTGATATATCATTTCACTGTTCCTAGAGCCTTCTTGACACCCTGATCCTCAGTCTACAACCCGACTTGCTCATAGATATTCCTCTTCCTCTCAACCTATCCTGGCCACCAATCCTCTCTCAGTCTGGATACATCACTCATTCTGAACAATTCAGATTAGTGGCATCTCACAGTCAGGAGCCTTGGTCATTTAATTGGCTGAAGCTCAAGTTGGGTGTAAAATGTTCAGTGCAAAATGAAATTCAGTTCAAAATGAACTGCAGTTCATTGCTTTTATGGTTCAGTATGGAAATAAGCATGATTTGGCCATCAATCACTGTTGAACATTTGGGCCTTTTCTACTTTTTTGATGATTCTGAATAAGTCTTCTGCGAACCTTCTTCCTCAGAGTTTCAATGTGAACTTACATGCTTTACGTCTTTAGAATATTTATCCAGAAAATAGAATGACTAGGTGAAGTAACAAGTCTGTCTTTAACATTTTGTGCAAGTAGCGAACAGTTTTCCAAGCTGGCAGTGTCTTGTTGAAATCCACAGTGTATAGCATTACCACCACCTTGCTGGCCTTTGAAAATGTAACCATTGTAGTAGGTGTGAAGTGTTATCAGCTGTGGTGGGGAGAGCATTTCCCTGATGACTCCTGTCTTACAACTGTGAGCAGCATATTTGGAGAGTCTGTTCACACCTATTGCCTTCTTAGCATTGTGTTGTTTGCTTTCCCAGTGTAAATTTCTTAGTAAATTTCTGAAATAAGCCTCTTATCAGAGAAATAATTGGGAAAAATTTCCTCCCACTCTCTAGGTTGTCTTTTCACTTTCTTGATTATGGCATTGAAAATCAAAAAATTTGTATTCTTAAAATGCAACATTTTGTTGCATTTACTTTGGTGTCAGGTCTAAGCTTCAAAATGAAAATTATATTCCTCTTTCCTACTAAGTGTTTTACAGATCTAATTATTAAATGTTGGACACATGTTGCTGGGTACATGGTACCTGAGCACATGTGGCCCATAGCTCTACTCTTAAGATAGACTTTCATGCTTTCATGCTGGGTTATGTACTGGAACTCTCTGCCTTTAGAGAAACCATCATTACCCTCTCTTTTTCTTATCCTCCCCAAAACTTCCTAATAAAACCCTGTTTTATTTATTGCCTGTGATTTAGATTTCATTTTTGATATGTTGCTATTGGGACCCAATTTTCATATTATTCTCTTGTATTCCATTCTTTTGGGCATTCTTTTGGGCAGGGACCTAGAAACAATAGTGACAAAGATTGTTCCTTTTTTTCTTTTCTTTTCTTTTTTTTTAAAGATAGTTCCTTCTATATTGCATGATCTTCATTCTCACCAAGAATTAGTCATCACAGACTAAAGATTGATTTTAGAGATTTATATAGTCTAGTCCTTTGATCCATATATCTCCTTAGGCTTTCACCATATACATGGATTCCTAGAGCTTTAGATAACATTTTGAAACTGAGTGTGCATTAATAGCATCTTCAGATCTAAGAAGTTTGTCTCTCTCTCTGCTCTCTCTCTCTCTCTCTCTCTCTCACACACACACACACACACACACACACACACACACACACACACACACACACACACCATAAATTACAGACACAACTACATCTCCTGCTTTCCCCACACAGAGCTCCTGGCCTTTTGGCACAGAATATGAGCTTCCAAATCCAGCCCCCATGGGCTGATAAATTTAAAGGGAACTATATTTGAGCCTGGGGAATCTCAGCCCTAGTCCTCAAATCTGTTCCATCATCATCACTTTTCAAGGACAGGACTCTGTTCTGTGAGATTGCCTATAATTTCTTCAGATCTCTGTGGGGCAGGCTGGCACCAACTAAATCTTAAAGAAGGATTGTCATGAAGTCATTAAAGGGAATTAGTGAATAAGCAACCAGCCCATACCCCAGTCCCCATTTCCCCATTTCCACTTCTCCTAAGAACTGTAACAAGTCCTTCTTAAACTCAGACCACTAAGGACCATAACTGGGTTTTCTCAGAACAAAGGACACCCTCCCCAGGGTTACGCTAAGTACAGATCATCCTGGCTGCACCAGAGTAATCTATAAGAAGCTATTATTAGGTATTTCAGTTCTCCCTTTGCTGTGGTACCTGCCCTTCTCCATCACTCACTGAGGACATTTGTGACCCGGAAAGACATTCATTCTACAGACCTCTCAGGCCTCTTCATTTTGGAATGGGCAAGGAGGCACTGACTTCAAACCAGGATGAAGAGGAATACACTGCATGTTTATAAACACACTATCTCCTGTTTGTAGAGAGAAAGTTCTCCACAAGCCTCCATGTTCTTTTCTTCTTTCGTCTGCATATAAAAGAAGCAGAATTTCTTCCATGTTCAGGAGTTATATCCTATGTTTTGCCTGGGTCCTCATCAGTCTTTTTCCACCCTGAGAATCCAGCTGAACTCTGCTTTTGTCATTGACTCATCTTCATACATGATTCCTCTAACCTAGCAGATAGCAATTTCCTCACATGTCTAGCAGTTGCTCTGTAAAGGTTATTAAGATTCATGTGACTCTTAGCAATCATTGATTCTCCATATCATTCAACAACAGTAACCACAACCTGCATTTCACACTGAGTAATTACCTATACTGTCAAGAAGTTATTAATTCTCTATTTGGTTGGAAAACTAAAGTAGTTGGGGAAATTCATAATATCTGCATGAAAACACGCTGCAAAAGTGGCTCAGTGTGGAGCTTGGTAGCACAGGACGTGGGGTGACTCTCTCTTCCAATGGTGGAGCTGGCCATTCTCTGTTTGAGGGAGTAGGAGGGATATTTTTCTGCCTACCTTGCCTGCAATTCTTGCTATACATGATGCTGAGACAATCAAAGTATCTACCATCTGGGAGGGTGGCAGGAAAGGGGCTTAATTTCCTGGTGGGCTCATCACCCAAACCCAGATCTCTGGTGCTGGTGCAGAGATTGAGGGTTTTAAGTAGCAGAATCAGACTTGGGATTGCCACCCAACCCCAGTCCATTATTCTGTAGGTCTTGGGATTCACATACAGCCAATGTGCCATCCTTGACATGAGTCTTAGCTGTTTAGTGGCAGTGTTCCTTGAGTGTGGCCTCTCGTTTGTAGAGAAGGTAAATCTCTGCAGCTCTAGGGAGTACAGACTCAGAGCTGCTGCATGGTTTATGGCCTATCATGGTGCTGGAACTCGCATCTCTCAAGCACAAGTCAGGAACACTGAATGATCCAGAGACAGAAGATGGCATGGGAATGACCTAACTCATATTTTTATCCTAATGGTAGAAGTTGGAAATGGGTTAGGTTGGACCCCCTCACCCGCATCAGGGCTTATTCATTCTGAGATGTATCATCTCTGAGCTGTGAACTTGGAGTCTGAAGCCTAGGAAAGCGGCCATAGATGCTTTTCCTGGGATATACCCATAAGCCACAGCTGTTTGAGAACCTTCTGAAACCCCTTCCCTGTCAGATGTCTCTGCATGAGCTTCTATGCAGCAGCTAGAGGACAAGGGTATTACACCAGACACGAGAGCCAGAGAAAGTAAATCCGTGCAAGATACTCAGAATTTCTGCAGGACAACACCATTTCCACTCCTCAGATCACCCCAAAACCAGAGAGAAAAGAGTAGCAGACAGAAGGTCCTTCAGAGCCCAAGATGAGCATGTGGGTCAGAGTGTAGGAAGAACTGGGGTGTCTATCGCAGTAGAGAAGTAGAATTTCAGAGAAGACCCTGAACAGACAGAGTGGGCTATACAGAGCTCAGTGTTAGGGGATTATCCATGTGCCTGTAGTGGTTTCTGAGATTATGGGTTTGCTGCAGAGGAGATAAGGCATGGCCTAGCAAGAGAGGGGTGTGTTGCTCACAACTCCCAATACTCACTCCCTCCCAACACTGCTGTCCCTGCTCAATGACTGGTCTGACTGCAGAATGCCTAAAAATTGCCTTAAAAAAGATCCCTTTTAGATCTTGTGTAGCCATGGACACTTCATGTCATTTTTCTTGTAGAATATGCAAGACAAAGGAACCCATTTGTGGTCTGAGCCCAACAGTGGGAAGGTAGCAGAACAGAAGCTGATGGTGCTCACGCTGCAGTATTTCCACCCGGGTAGTCTCAGAGGAAATGGGAGGACATGGGATAAGGCACCTCATCAATATCAAAGTTAATCAGGGCCTGCCCCCTAGTTTCATTCATGCTCTAACAGGGGCCCTCAAACTTTTTAAACAGGGGGCCAGTTCACTGTCCCTCAGACCATTGGAGGGTCTGACTATAGTAAAAACAAAACTTATGAACTAATTCTTATACACACTGCACATATCTTATTTTGCAATGAAGAAACAGATACAAATACAATATGTGGCCCGAGGGCCATAGTTTGAGGACCACTGCCTAGAACAAGGAACAGACATGGGATAGGCATTGTAGAGCGTGGTTCTCCCACAGCTGCCTGGACACTCTGCACTTCCAGTTTCAGGCATGACTTCAGAGTACTCTTTGTAAGCAAGAGTGTCCACAGTTCAGCTTTGTGAATGGAGGTTGTGTTGTCAAGGTCTGCACTGTCTATGTCTGTCTCCCTTTCATCTCTGCCTTGTCCCTGGCAATCCATCTTTTTTGAAACTGGGCATAAGTGAGACTAATCTCAACAGCATTCTGAGCAGGTCCACTTTCTTTGGGTACCCAAACCAAGCCTCCCCACAGGCTTTGGCCTATATCAGGACACCTGCTACGTGTTTTTTAGTTAGTTTGTTTGTTTTGTTTTGTTTTTCCAGCTAGTTGGTTCTATTGCATCTGTTTTCAAGCCCATTTCTACTTTTCTTTTTCTTTTTTTTTAACCAGGGGAGGTTAAATATGATGGCGAACACAGTCCCCCACTATCATAAATTGTGCAGTCGAGTTTCCCACATTTGGAGAAACTGCAGGGGTCAACACGCCCTTAGTGCAATAGGTGGGCTTCACCCTGGGGAAACCACCTTTCTGATCATGGAATCTACCCTGCCAGGTAACTCACACTTTTCCCCATCCTAAACCTCCAGAGAATCTGGGAGACTACAGGGCAAACACTAAGACCTACACCATCACTCTAGGCCATCTACTAAATAACCTCTAACCACCCTCCCATACACACTCCCATTAACCACCAAGAAAAATGAAGAACTGATCTTAGCCTTCCATTGGAAAATCTATGATCTGTGTTATAGGCCATATGTGGGGCCACTTTCAGCCCATATAAGGAGTCTGCTAGGACCAGCAACTGAGAATTTTCCACCCAGATATCTGATCATTCACACCAAAGGAGGAAGAAAGAACTTTTCAGACAAAGTTAAATAAATTTATTGCCACTAAACTCTTAACAGACCCTCCAAGATATGCTGAAGGATCTTTTCTAAAAAGAAAATAATTTCCTAATTGGAAATAACAAGAGATCTCAAAATCATCCAAATATGCATAAAAATAATAATGGGAATACCTTATTTTGAGATTTACTGACTCTGTTTTCTTCAATTTAGAGATTTTTATTTTTAGCTAAAAAAAGCATTAGGGGAAAGAGCAATAGTATTGGCATGTAGGGCATTTGCCTTAGATGCAGCTTGCCGGGTTTGATCCCTGTGATCCCCTATGGTCCCCAAGCCTACCAGGAGTAATTTCTGAGTGCAGAGTCAAGAGTCACCCGAGTGCTGCCAGGTGTGGCCCCAAAAACAAAGAAACATTTTTGTACTCCTTGATTATCTTTTATTTTGGGTAGTTTGCCGTTTTCCAGAAAATTAGTTTGCTCATTTACTTCATATTTTTAAATTCATATTTAGATCTGTCTGTCCTGCTTGAGTGGTTAGAAGAAGGGCCTCCATTTTATTTTTAATACTAAACTCAAATTGCTGCTCTTTTCAGTCTTGTTGGAAATTTCAGTCTGCTGTTCCTTTTCATTCTTGTTGGAAATTTATCAATTTTATTTAAGTTTTTTGTTTGTTTGTTTGCTTTGGGTCCATACTCAGCAGTGCTCAGGGATCATTCCTGACTCCTGGCAATGCTTAGAGAACATATGAAATGTCAGGGATCTATAGTGCGTCAGCTATATGCAAGTATTTTAGCTTCTGTACTCGAGCCCCTTTTTAATTTTTGTGAAAACACCATTTAGAGTTTTTTATACAAGCAATGTTCTAACACCAATCAACATCATTAGGTTCTCTCCAATCCCCATCTTGCCCTCTTGGTAGGCATACACCTTACGTCTAGCGCCACCTCGCCGGCCCCAAGAACAAATACTTATGCACACTGCATATATCTTATTTTGCAATGAAGAAACAAAACAGATACATATACAATATGTGGCCCGTGGGCCATAGTTTGAGGACCACTGCCATAGATCATAAGACTATTCTGTGTCTATCTCTCTCCCTCTGACTTATTTCACTCAGCATAATAGATTCCATGTACATCCATGTATAGGAAAATTTCATGACTTCATCTTTCCTGGTGGCTGCATAATATTCCATTGTGTATATGTAACATAGTTTCTTTAGCCATTCATCTGTTGAAGGGCATCTTGGTTGTTTCCAGAGTCTGGCAATGAATATAAGTTTGATAAAGAGATTTTTGTATTTCGTTATTATATTCCTAGAGTATATCCCTAGGAATGGTAAAGCTGGATCATATGGGAGCTCAACTTCCAGTTTTTTGAAGAATCTCCATATTGTTTTCCATAAAGGCTGGACTAGATGGCATTCCCACCAGCAATTAATGAGAGTTCCTTTCTCTTCATATCCCTGCCAGCACTGATTGTTCTTGGTCTTTGTGTGTGATGTGTGCCAGTCTCTGTGATGTGAGATGGAACCTCATTGTTGTTTTGATTTGCATCTCCCTGGTGATTAATTATGTGGAGCATATTTTCATGTGACTTTTGGTCATTTGTATTTCTTCTTTGAGGAAGTGTCTGTTCATTTCTTCTCTCCATTTTCTGATGGGAATAGATGTTTTTTTGTTGTTGTGGTGGTGGTTGTTAAGTACTGTTAGTACCTTATATATTTTGGATGTTAGCCCCTTCTCTGATGGTTATTGGGTGAATAGTTTCTCCCATACTGGTGGTTGCTTTTGTACCCTGGGCACTATTTTCTTTGAGGTGCAGAAGCTTCTCAGCTTAATATATTCTCATCTGTTTATCTCTGCTTCCACTTGTTCGAAGAGTGCTGTTTTCTCCTTGAAGATGCCTTTAGTCTCAATGTCATGGAGTGTTTTACCTACTTCTTTTTTTGTATATCTTATGGTTTCAGGCCTGCTATCAAGATCTTTAATCCATTTGGATTTTACCTTTGTGAATGGTGTTAGATGGGGGTCTGGGTTCACTTTTTTGTAAGTGGCTAACCAGTTTTGCCAACACCACTTGTTAAAAGAGCCTTTCCTTGCCCCATTTTGGATTTCTTGCCCTTTATCAAAGATTAGTTGATTGTATGCCTGGGGAACGTTCTTTGAATACTCAAGTCTATTCCCCTGATCTGAGGATCTGTCTTTATACCAATACCATGCCGTTTTAATAACTATTGCTTTGTAATGCAATTTAAAGTTGGGGAAAGTAATGCCTTCCATATTCCTTTTCCAAGGATTGCTTTAGCTATTCGTGGTGTTTATTGTTACAAATGAATTTCAGGAGCGTTTGATCCACTTCTTTGAAGAATGTCATGGATATTCTTAGAGGGATTGCATTAAATCTGTACAGTGCTTTGGGGAGCATTGCCATTTTAATGATATTAATTCTGCCAATCCATGAGCAGGGATGTGTCTCCATTTCCTTGTGACCTGTCTTATTTCTTGAAGCAGGGTTTTGTAGTTTTCTTTGTATAGGTCATTCACCTTTTAGGTAAAATGACTCCAAGATATTTGGATATGTGTTGCACTAATGTGAATGGAATTATTTTTTTGATGTCCATTTTTTCTCTCTATCATTATTAGTGTATAAGAAGACCATTGACTGTTGCATGTTAATTTTTTAACCTGCCACTATGCTATATAATCAATTGTGGTTTTTTTTTGACCGAGTTTTTAGGGTTTTCTAAATATATAATCATGTCTTCTGCAAATAATGAGAGCTTGACTTCTTCCTTTCCTATCTGGATTCCCTTGATATCATTTTTCTTGCATCATCACTAGGGCAAGTACTTCCAGTACTATGTTGAATAGGAGTGGTGAGAGAGGGCAACCTTGTCTTGTACTAGATTTTAGAGAAAAGGCTTTGAGTTGATTTCCATTGAGAATAATATTTGCTCCTTCCTCCCTTCCTTCTTCCCTTTCTTTCTCCTTTCCTTCTGTCTTTCCTCCCTCCTTCCCTTCTTCCTTACTTCCAATCTTCCTTTTTTCCTTCATTTCGTCCCTGAAAAATAAAAAATAGAGAATAATATTTGCCACTGGCTTGTGGTAGATGGCCTTAACTATATTTGAGAAAAGTCCTTTTCATTCCCATCTTGACGAGAGTTTTTAAGCAAGAATGGGTGTTGGATTTATTTATTAGTGAACTCCTCTGGGCCTGGGATTTGTTTTTGGGATTACTTTTAATTACCATTTTAATTTCCTCAATAGTGGTGGACCTGTTTAGATAAGCTACCTCATTCTTATTCAGCCATGGAAGGTTATAAGAGTTCAAGAATTTATCCATTTCTTCCAGGTTCTCGTGTTTTGTTGCAGAGAGTTTCTCAAAGTAGACTCTGATTACCCTTTGAATTTTTGCAATATCTTTAGTGATCTTTCCCTTTTCATTTTTAATCTGGTTTATCCAATTTATATCTTGTTTATTTTTCAAAGAACCAACTTTTGCTTTTGTTGGTTTTTCTGTTTCTTTTCTTTTTTTTTTTTTTTTTTGATTTTTACTTCATTGATTTCTGCTCTGAACTTTGTTATTTCCTTCTGCCTACCGATTTTTGGTTCCATTTGCTGATCTTTTTTAATTTTATAAGCTGTGTCATTAAACTATTTATGCAGGCCCCTTCTTCCTTCCTCATGTGTGCTTGCAAAACTATAAATTTCCCTCTCAGTACTGCTTTTGCTATGTCCCATAAATTCTGATAATTTGTGTCTTTATTGTCATTTGTTTCCAGGAATGTTTTGATTTCTTCTCTGATTTCATCTCTTACCCTCTAGTTGTTCTCTAGTAAGTTGTTTAATTTTCAGGTGTTAAAGTTTTGCTTCTATGTCCCTTTGTAGTTCATGTCTAATTTTGGTGCCTTGTGATCAGTGAAGGTAATCTGCATGATTCATATCTTCTTGATTTCATGAAGGTATGTTTTATGGGCCAGCATGTGGTCTGTCCTGGAGAATGACCCATGTCCATTGGAATAAAATGTGTAGCCAGGTTTCTGGGGATGGAGTGGTCTTTATATATCGGCTAGTTTATTTTCTTCCATTTCTCTTTTCAGATATAGTATATTTTTGTTGGGTTTCAGTCTGGTTCACCTATCAAGGGGTGACAGGGCAGTGTTGAGATTTCCCACAATTATTATTTTGCTATTGAAACAAAATGAAAGAAGATATCACAACAACAATTGTATTAAATATTTTGCCAGTATTTCATTAGGTGCATATATGTTTAGGAGCGATATTTCTTCCTATTGTACATATCCCTTGATTAGTATGAAATGTCCATCTTCATCCCTTTATGACTTTTCTGAGTCTAAAGTTTGTTTTATCTCATATTATTATGGTGACTTCAGCTTTTTAAGGGTGTTGTTTGCTTGGATGATTTTCCTCAAACCTTTGATTTTGAATCTATGTTTGTTCTGACTATTCAGGTGTGTTTCTTGTAGGCAGCAGAAGGTTGGATTCAGTTTTTTGATCCATTTAACTACTCGATGTCTCTTAACGAGTGCATTTAGTCCATTGATATTGAGAGAAAATTGTAATGGGATTTAGTACCATCTTTGGTTAGAAGTTTGGTGTGTTTACTGGTCAGTCTTGTCTTAAAGTTGACCTTTCCGTTTTTCTCCTAAGGTTGGTTTTGTGTCTGTAAAGTGTCTTAGCTGCTGTTTATCCATGAAGCTATGAAAACTTCCTTTAAATCTGAAAGTGAGTCTGGCTGGGTGCAGTATTCTAGGTGAAGCATTCATTTCGTTGAGTTTTATCACTGTGTCCCACTACTGACTTCTAGCCTTGAGGGTTTCTTGTGACAAGTCTGCTGTAAATCTTAAGGATGTTCCTTTTAGGTAATTTCCCTTTTTGATTTTGCTGCTTTCAGTATTCTATCCCTATCTGTGGGATTTGTCATTGTGACTAGGATCTGTCTTGGAGTGCTTTTCTTCAGGTCTCTTGTAGCTGGTCCTCTACTGGCATGCAGGATTTGGTTGCATGCAGTCTTTATCTCTGGGAGTTTCTCTACAATGATAGTCTCAACTGCTGATTATTTCTGGAAATTCTCTGGGTCTCTGAGACTCAAAGATTCTTATGTTGTTTCTGTTGTATTTATCAAAGACTTCTATTTTCATTTGTTCACATTCTTTGAGTAATTTTTCATTTTCTGATTATTTGCTTTAAGGCTTTTTTTCCATCTTTCTGCTCTATTAAATTGTTATGCATTTCATCTTCCAGCTCACTGATTCTATCCTCAGCTCCTGTTACCCTGTTGGAGAGGCTTTCCATTGAGTTTTCAATTTGTCTACTGAGTTTTTCTGACCCATTATTTCTGTTTGGAGTTTTCTTATTTCTGTCTTCATATCCTCTTGATTCTTTGCGTTTTGTTCAACTTGATGTGTGCTTTCTTTGAGTTCTATGAACATCCTTCATATTTCTTCCCTAAAGTCTATATCTGAGGGACTAACTAGGCGATTGACAGTTTTCAGGTCATGAGAATTGCCATCTTTGTTCTCATTGTCTAGTATTGGCCTGCATTGTTTTCCCATTGTCACGCTTGTATTGTGGATTTTTCTACATGTTGTTGTGGTGTTCATTGGCTAAAAGATGTGCATGACCATGAAGGAAGCAGAAGAGCTGAGCTCCTCTGGCTCCACCCTTTGTGTGCAATGCTCACCTCTGAAGAAGACAAGCCCTCAGGGAACAGTGGTAGAGAGGACTAAATCCCTGGCCTCAGAACAGCAGAGAGGAGGCACAAGGCATCTGCCATGTTTCAGGTCATACAGCAGAATGCAGCCTGTTTGTGGGCAGGACGCTCACCTCTGAAGAACAGGAGCTCTCAGAAAATAATCCCTGAGAGGAATTAAATCCCAGGCGGCAGAACAGCAGAGAGGAGGCCCAAGGTATCTGCCATGTTTCAGGTCACATAGCAGAAAGCCAAATTGAGCTTTTTTAACTTACTTTATTAAAAGAGCATTATCACACAGTTGGCATGATTGATTTGTTTCCAGATAAGTAAGAGCAAATTATCTAAAAATATTAGAAGGAGAGGTCAGAAAGATTGTACAGTGAGTAGGGCATTTGCCTTGCATGCTGCTTACCTGGATTCAATCCCTGGCATTCTACATAGCCCCCAGAGCTTCCCAGGAGTGATTTCTGAGCACAGAGTTAGGAATAACCCCTGAGCACCACTGGGTATGGCCAGAAATAAATAAACAAACTCTTTAAAAATAAAATAGAGGGACTGGAGAGATAGCATGGAGGTAGGCATTTGCCTTGCATGCAGAAGAATGGTGGTTTGAATCTCAATATTCCATATGGTTCCTTGAGCCTGCCAGGAGCGATCTTTGAGCATAGAACCAGGAGTAACCCCTGAGCACTGCTGGCTGTAACCCAAAAACCAAAATAAAATAAAATAAAAATAGAAGAGAAGAGAAAAAAAGATAAATGAAAATAAGAAAGAAGAAAAAGAGGGGATGGGGGAAAGGAAGAAGGACAGCAACAAGCAAATTTGTGAAAATTATATTATTTCTAAATGTCATTAAGGCATTGTCAGAAATACTTAGCTGTTTTGTTGCTAGCTGATCATTCTGTTTAGTAACAATTCTGTTACTAAATTGGTGTGTCATTTTGGGGATGATAGTATTTAACAAATGCATTTTGCAGCCTTGTGGTCCAGAAAGTCAAACCACTATTGCTGATACTTTGGCCTTTATGGCCATGGTTATGATTACCAGGTCTCCCCAACGTATTAAACAACTGGGGAGGGCAAGGAGGTGGGTGTCTGCACTCACTCCAAAAAAATTCTGATATCAGTCCAAATACTAGCATACCTGGAGTTTGGTCAATTGGTATCTCTGCAAAGAATCATAGAGGAGTGGTGAGGCATGGTCATAAGCAAAGCAGTATTTACAGATGGTGAATACAGCAGACATGGCCTCAGCACAGCAGGGGTTTGGCCTACCCTCTTCTCCCGAGATTGCAAGCTTTCAGCTTAGTGGCCAGAGTATCTGTGGTTGTTCATATCTTGGTTTACATCTCTTTCAAGAACAGGAGGAGTGGACAGGTGGTCCTAAACAAACATGTCTACAATGTTAGTGGACATGTTTACCCTAAATATAGCTTTTTGAAAATTCTATGCTACCTCTTGCCACTTCTAATCAACATAGTACTGGAATTACTTGCTATCACAATTAGGCAAAATAAATAAAAGGAAAGAAAAGACATCAAGAGCATCCACATAGGAAAGGAAGAAGTGAAACTCTCATTGTTTGCAGATGGCATGATACTATATCTATAAAATCATAAAGACTCCACAAAAAAGCATTTGGAAATAATAGACTTGTATGGTAAAGTGGCAGACTACAAAATTAATAAAATTAATACTCAAGGATCCATGGCTTTTCAATACAAATAAAGAAAGAGAAGAAAAATATTAAAAACAATTCCATTCACAATTGTGCCTCAGAAAATCAAATATCTTGTAGTCAACTTAACTAAAGAGGTGACAGAACTATATAAAGAAAACCACAAAATACTGCGTCAAAAAATAAACGAAGACAAAAGAAAATGGAGAAATATAGACCGCTCATGGATTGGAGGTATTAACATAATCAAATGTCAATACTTTCTAAAACATTATAGGTTTAATGCAATTTCGACAAAAATTGCCATGACATTTATCAAAGATGTGGATCAGATGCTCCTGAAATTCATCTGAAGAAATAAATGACACAAATAGCTAAAGCAATCCTCAACCAAAAAAAAAAAAAAGATGGGAGGAATCAGTTCCCCTAATTTTATTCTGTATTATAAAGGAGTTGATATTAAAATAGCATGGTATTGGGATAAAAACAGACCCTTAAATTAATGGGATAGACTTGAAGATTCTTGAAGATGGATCTACAGGCTTTTGAACAATTTTTTTTTGATAAAGGAGCAAGAAACACAAAGTAGAACAAGGAAAGCCCTTTTTTTTTTTTTTTTTTTTGGTTTTTGGGCCACACCTGGCGGTGCTCAGGGGTTACTCCTGGCTGTCTGCTCAGAAATAGCTCCTGGCAGGCACAGGGGACCATATGGGACACCGGGATTCGAACCAACCACCTTATGTCCTGGGTCGGCTGCTTGCAAGGCAAACACTGCTGTGCTATATCTCAAGGCCCAAGGAAAGCCTTTTTAAAGATGCTAGGAAAACTGGTCAATTATATGCAGAAAAAAATAAACTCAGACCTCTCCATATAAAAGATGCACAAAGGTAAAGTCAAAATATATTAAAGACCCTGATATCAGACCTGAAATGATAAGGTACATAGAGAAAAATGTAAGCAGAACACTCCATGACATTGAAGCTAAAGGCATCTTCAAGGATGAAACACCACTGGCAAAGCAAGTAGATGCAAAGATAAACAAATTGGACTACAATAAACTTAGAAGCTTCTGTACCTCAAAGGAAATGGTGGCTAGTATACAATACAAAGACTACCCATGGATTGGGAGAAACTTTTGACCCAATATTCATCAGATAAGGAGATAATATAAGGCATACAAGGCGCTGATTGAACTTTACAAGAAAAAATCTAACCCATCAAAAAATTAAGAGCAGAAATAAACACTTCCTCAAAGAAGAAATAACAGATGGCCCAAAATGCTAATCATCACTAAGCATCAGAGAGACACCAATTAAAACAATAATGAGATATTATCTCATATCACAAAGACTAGCACATATCACCAAACAAACAAAAAAAGCAAGAACAAGTGCTGGCACAAATGAGGGAAGAAAGGGTCCTCATTCACTGCTGGTGGGAATGCAGACTGGTCTAGTCATTTTGGAAAACAATATGGACATTTTCAAAAAACTAGAAATTGAGCTTCCATATGACCCAGAAATATCAATTCTGGGGATATATTCCAGGAACAAAAAAGCACAATACAAAAATGTCCTCTTCACTCCTATGTTCAGTACAGCACTAGTTTACAATAGCCAGAATCTGAAAACAACCCAGGTACCTGAAAACAGATGGGTGACTAACGAAACTGGAGTGTCTACACAATGGAATACTATGCAGCCATTAGGAAAAATGAAGTCATGAAGTTTATATATACGTGGATGGACATAGACACTATTACCCTGACTGAAATGAGCCTGAAGGAATGGGACAGACATAGAATAATCTCACTAATTTGTGGGATATAAGAAAAACAAGAGATACTATGGTAATAATACCCACAAATAATAAAGACAAAGGTCAGGAGTTCCATTTCAGAGTAGAAAGTTTGCCACAAGGAGCAGTGAGTGTAGTTAAAGTAGAGTTTACTAGGCAATAATAGATGAAACTGATTGCTCTGGAAAAGAACTCAGCACTGAAAGTGGAGAAACTAACAAGCAAGGCACCCTTCCATTAACAATATTGCAAAGTACAATCTCCAAAAAGAAAGAGAAGCAATTTTCCTGCCCTAGAGCAAGGAAGGGCTGGGGGCTGGGGTCGAAGGGAAACAAGAAACATCAGTGATGGGAAGGGTGCAATATGAAGGATGGTGTATATTGTATGACTAAAACTCAACAATGAATACTTTTGTAACCACAGTGCTTAAATAAGTTTAAAATCAAATAAAAATTTATGCTAATTAGTTTATAAAATAAAACCTACAAGTGTAAAATGTAATAAAAGTAAAGAGAATTGTCAGACTGGCTGCATGCAAGGCAACCACCCTACCCACTCTAATATCACTCTGACCCTACTGCGTGTTTTTCTATTCTTTTGTCTCCTAAATCTCTTTTGAGAGGGCCAAGAAGGGCCCAGCAAAAATCTCTCATAGAGGTGCCCACGCCGAAAGGCCAAGAAAGACTGCTGAGTGAAAACCGACTACCAGCGGTGCCCTTACAGAAAGGCAGGTCTTTTGTCTGTGAAGGCAGGTAGAAGGAATCTGCTCCTACTCTGAGATTACCAACTGGGAGAGACTGAGGGGACCTGTCACCTAAGTGTGCTTCTCTACTCTTCTGTCTCCTGAACCTCTCCAGAGAAGGCCAAGAAGGAACCAGCAAAAAATCACTCCTAGAGGCTCCAGGAGAGCACAGTTACTCCACTTCACTTCACAGTCACGTACTCATTCTAACTAGTGAACCCCACCTTAAAATGCAGGAAAAAAATCACAGTACAAGTGTAACAATGGGGAAACCTCACAGGTAAATACCATGCACAGAGAAAGATGATAGCTCCGATGACCCAAAAAATACCAACCATCTAGTTAATCTTTCAGATAAGGAGTTTAGAAGAGTAATATGAAAGATCTTCATAGAAATCAAAGAAAACATATCTCTAGCTGAACAGAATACAAAGGTAGAAATCAGAAATCTCCAAACTGAAATAACGGATCTGAAAACATGGTAGCTCAACAGGAAACCTCAATGGAAAGCCTTTCCAACAGGGTAATAGCAGCCGAGGACAGAATCAGTGAACTGGAAGATCAAATGCAGAACAAATTCATATAGCAGAAGAGATTAGAAAAGAACCTCATGGAAAATGATCATACAATATAAGTCTTTGATAAACTCAACAGAAACAACATAAGAATCATTGGAGTCCCAGAGACCCAGGGGGAAAATCCCCAGGAAGAAGCAACAGTCAAAGACATCATCACAGAGAAACTCCCAAAGCTAAAGACTGCATGTAATCAAATCCTGCATGTCCAAAGACTTCCAGCTAAAAGAGACCCGAAGAAAAGCATCCAAAGACACAGCTTAGTCACAATGATGAACCCTGCAGATAGAGATAGAATTCTGAAAGCAGCAAGATCAAAAAGGGAAATCACATTCAAAGGAGCATCCATAGGATTTACAATAGACAAGTCACAGGAACTCTCAAGGCCAGAAGACAGTGCTGAGATATTGTGGCAGACTGAATGAAATGGAGGCTTCATCTAGAATACTGCACCCAGCCCAAATCACGTAAAGGCTTGAAGGAAGGATACATAGCTTCACGGATCAGCAACAGCTCAGAAACTTTACAGATGCAAAACCAGTCTTAAAGGAAAAACTGTAAAGGTCTACTTTAAGACAAGACAGACCAACAGACAACAAATTTATACAAAAAGATGACATTAAATCTCATGACAATCATCTCCCTCAACATCAATGGAGTAAATGGGCCAGTTAAGAGACACAGAGTGCTTAAATGGATCAAAAAGATGAATCCAAACTTCTATTGCCTACAAGAAACACACCTGAATAGTCAGAACAAACATAGACTTGAAATCAAAGGCTTGAGAAAAATCATGGAAATAAACCACACACTTAAAGAAAAAAACCTGAGGTGGCCATATTAATATCAGACGATGCAAACTTTAGACTCAGAAAAGTTGTACGGGACAAAGATGGACACTTCTTACTAATCAAGGGATATGTGCAACAGGAAGAAATCACACTACTAAACATATACGCACCCAATGAGAGAACAACAAATTATCTAATACAATTATTGACCAATTTTAAAGAGGACATCAATAGTAGCACAATAATTGTGGGAGACCTCAACACGGCCCTGTCAACACTTGATAGGTCAACCAGACTGAAACCCAACAAAAATATACTACCCCTGAAAAGGAAAATGGAAAAAGAGGCCTAGTAGATAGATGATAGATAGATAGATAGATAGATAGATAGATAGATAGGTAGGTAGATAGGTAGGTAGGTAGGTAGGTAGGTAGAATATATCTATCTATATACATATATGTGTGTGTGTATATATATATATATATATATATTCGTCTCTGGAAACCTAGATACACATTCTTCTCCAATGCACATGGGTCATTCTCCATGATAGACCACATGCTAGCACATAAAACATACCTCCATAAAATCAAGAGGATAAAAGTTTTTCAGGCTACATTCACTGACCACAAGGCTCTTAAATTAGATGTGAAATACAAAGGGACACAGAAGAACAACAGTAACAACTGGAAATTAAACAGCCTGCTACTGAAGAACAAGTGGGTCCGAGATGAAATCAAAGAGAAAATCACAACTTTCCTGGAAACAAATGACAATGAAGACACAAATTATCAGAATCTATAGGACACAGCAAAAGCAGCACTGAGAGGAAAATTTATAGCTTTGCAAGCACACATCAGGAAGGAAGAAGAGGCATCCCTGAATAGCTTAATGACGTAGCTCATAGAATTAGAAAGTGCTCAACAAAAGGACCCAAAAATAGGGAGACAGGAGGAAATAACAAAGCTGAGAGCAGAAATCAATGAAGTGGAAACCCAAAAAACAAACCAAATGATCAAAGAAAGCAGAAGTTGGTCCTTCGAAAAAAATAAACAAGATTGATAGACCATTAGCAAAACTAACAAAGAAAGAGAGAAAAAAAACTTGATAACTCGTATTAGAAATGAAAAGGGGGAGATCACTACCGATATTGGAGAGATTCAAAGGGTAATCAGAAACTACTTTGAGAAACTCTATGCCACTAAAAATGAGAACCAGGAAGAAATGGATAAATTCTTGGACTCTTATAACCTCCCACGGTTGAATAAAGAGGATGTAGCTTATCTAAACAACCCCATCACTATTGATGAAATTAAAACAGTAATCAAATGTCTGCCTAAAAACAAAAGCCAAGGCCCAGATGGATTCACTAATGAATTCTTTCAAACTTTCCAAGAGGAACTACTACCAATCCTGAAAAGACTCTTTCATGAAATCAAAAAAATGGGAACACTTCCAAATAGCTTTTATGAAGCCAACATCACCTTGATACCTAAACCAGACAGAGATGCTATGAAAAAAGAAAAGTACAGACCAATATCGCTGATGAATGCAGGTGCAAAGATCCTCAACAAATCCTGGCAAATAGGATTCAATGCCTCATTAAGAAAATCATCCATTACGATCAAGAGGTTATATCCCAAGCATGCAAGGATGGTTTAACATCCAGAAATCTATCAACATAATACACAACATCAACAACAAGAAAAATAAAAATCACATGATCATATCAATAGATGCAGAGAAAGCATTTGATAAGGTCCAACACCCGTTCTTGATCAAAACTCTCAGCAAGATGGGAATGACAGGAACCTTTCTCAATATAGTTAAGGCCATCTACCACAAGCCAGTGGCAAATAATTGTCCTCAATGGAGAAAAACTAAAAGCCTTCCCTCTAAATTCTGGCACAAGACAAGGCTGTCGTCTCTCACCACTCCTATTCAAAATAGCACTGGAAATCCTTGCTATAGTGATCAGGCAAGAAAAAGATATCAAGGGAATCCAGATAGGAAAGGAAGAAGTCAAGCTCTCACTGTTTACAGATGCCATGATACTCTACATAGAAAACCCTAACGACTATACCAAAAAGCTTATAGAAACAATAGACTCATATAGCAAGGTGGCAGGCTACAAAATTAACACACAAAAATTAATGGCCTTCCTATACACCAATAATAATAAGGAAGAAATTAAGAAACAACACCATTCACATTAATGCCACACAAACTCAAATATCTTGGAGTCAACTTGACTAAAGATGTGAAGGACCTATACAAAGAAAACTAAAACTCTGCTCCAAGAAATAAGAGAGGACACACGGAAATGGAAACACATACCCTGCTCATGGATTGGCAGGATTAACATCATTAAAATGGCAATACTCCCCAAAGCATTGTACAGATTTAATGTGATCCCTCTAAAGATACACATGATATTCTTCAAGGAAGTAGATCAGGCACTTTTGAAATTTATTTGGAACATTAAACACCCTCGAATAGCCAAAGCAATTATTGGGAAAAAGAATATGGAAGGCATTACTTTTCCCAACTTTAAACTGTTTTACAAAGCAATAGTTATCAAAACAGCTTGTTATTAGAATAAGACAGACCCTCAGATCAGTGGAATAGACTTGAGTACTTAAAGAATGCTCCCCAGACATACAATCATCTAATCTTTGATAACGGAGCAAGAAATCCTAAATGGATCAAAAAAAGCCTCTTCAACAAGTGGTGTTGCCACAACTGGCTAGCCACTTGCAAAAAAAAAGCGAACTTAGACCCCCAGATAACATTATGTACGAAGGTAAAATCCAAATGGATTAAAGACCTTGGTATCAGACCTGAAACCATTAGGTATATAAAACAACACGTAGGTACAACACTCCATGACATTGAGAATAAAGGCTTCTTCAAGCAGGAAACTGCACTCTCCAAGCAAGTGAAAGCAGAGATTAACAGATGGGAATATATTAAGCTGAGAAGCTTCTGCACCTCGAAGTAAATAGTTCCGGGGATACAAGAGCCACCCACTGATTGGGAGAAACTATTCACCCAATACTCATCAGATAAGGGGCTGATATCCAAAATATACAGGGCACTGGCAACTCTACAAGAAAAAACCATCTAATTCCATCAAAAATGGGGAGAAGAAATGGACAGACACTTTGATAAAGAAGAAATACAAATGGCCAAAAGGCACATGAAAAAATGCTCCACATCACTAATCATCAGGGAGATGCAAATCAAAACAACTATGAGGTACCACCTCACACCACAGAGACTGTCACACATCACAAAGAATGAGAACAAGCAGTGTTGGCAGGGATGTGGTGAGACAGAAACTCTTATCCACTGCTGGTGAGAATGCCGACTAGTTCAACCTTTCTGGAGACCGATATGGAGATTCCTCCAAAAACTAGAAATTGAGCTCTCATATGATCCAGCTATACCACTCCTAGAAATATACCCTAGGAACACAAAAATACAATACAAAAACTCCTTCCTTACACCTATATTTATTGCAGTAATATTTACCATAGCAAGACTCTGGACACAACCAAGATGCCCTTCAACAGATGAATGAATGGCTAAAGAAACTGTGGTATATATATATATATATATATATATATATATATATATATATATATATATATATATATATATATATATATATATATATATATATATATAAATATATGGAATATTATGCAGCCGTCAGGAGAGATGAAGTCATGAAATTTTTCTATACATGGATGTACATGGAATTTATTATGCTGAGTGAAATATGTCAGAGAGAAAGAAAAAGATGGAGAATGGTCTCAATCATCTATGATTTTTAAGAAAAATGAAAGACATTTCTCAACAATTTTCAGAGACAGAAGAGAGGAAGGCTGGACATTACAGCTGACCTCATGAATTCACCACAAAGAGTGATGAGTTTAGTTAAAGAAATAACCACATTGTGAACTATCCTAACAATGAGAATATATGAGGGAAGTGGAAAGCCTGTCTAGAATACAGGTAGGGGCGGGGAGTGGAGGAGGGATATTTGTGTCATTGGTGATGGGAATGTTGCATTGGTGATGAGGGGGGTGTCATCTGATATGACTGAAACTCAACCACAATTATGTTTGTAACCAAGGTGTTTAAATAAATATATTAATTAAAAATAAAGCCATCTACCACAAGCCAATGGCAAATATTATCCTCAATGGAGAAAAACTAAAAGCCTTTCCTCTAAATTCTGGTACAAGACAAGGCTGTCCTCTGTCACCCCTCCTTTTCAACATAGCACTGGAAGTACTTGTTATAGTAATTAGGGAAGAAAAAGATTTCAAGGGAATCCAGATTGGAAAGGAAGAAATCAAGCTTTCGCTGTTTGCAGATGACATGATACTCTACTTAGAAAACTTTAAAGATTCTGGGGGCCCGGAGAGATAACACAGTGGCATTTGCCTTGCAAGCAGCCGATCCAGGACCAAAGGTGGTTGGTTTGAATCCCAGTGTCCCATATGGTCCCCCGTGCCTGGCAGGAGCTATTTCTGAGCAGACAGCCAGGAGTATCCCCTGAGCATCACCGGGTGTGGCCCAAAAACAAAAAAAAAAGAAAAAAAAAGAAAAGAAAACTTTAAAGATTCTACCAAAAAATCTTCTAGAAACAATAGATTCATATATCAAGTTGGCAGGCTACAAAATTAACAAAATTAAATTAATGACATTTTTATACACCAGTAATGATGGGAAAGAAATGGACATTAAGAAAGCAACCCCATTCACATAAGTACCACAGAAATGCAAATATCTTGGAGTTAACTTGACTAAAGATGTGAAGTACTTATACAAAGAAAACTATAAAACTCTGCTCCGAGAAGTAAGAGAGGACACACGGAAATGGAAACACATACCCTGCTCATGGATTGGCAGGATTAACATCAAGAAAATGGTAATACTTTACAATGCATTGTACAGATTTAATGTGATCTCTCTAAAGATACACATGACATTCTTCAAAGAAGTGGATCAAACACTTCTGAAATTCATTTGGGATAATACACACTTACGAATAGCTAAAGCTATAGTTGGGAAAAGGAATATGGGAGGCATTACTTTTCCAACTTTAAACTGTATTACAAAGCAATAGTTATTAAAACAGCATGGTTTTGGAACAAAGACAGTCACTCAGATTCGTGGAATAGACTTGACTACTCAGAGAATGTTCCCCAGACATACAACCACCTAATTTTTGATAAAGGATCAAGAAATCTTTTTGTTTGTTTGTTTGTTTGTTTGTTTTTGTGGCCACACCCGGCAGTGCTCAGGGGTTACTCCTGGCTGTCTGCTCAGAAATAGCTCCTGGCAGGCACGGGACCATATGGGACACCGGGATTTGAACCAACCACCTTACGTCCTGGATCGGCTGCTTGCAAGGCAAACGCCGCTGTGCTATCTCTCCAGGCCCTAGGATCAAGAAATCTTAAATGGAGCAAGGAAAGCCTTTTCAAGAAGTGGTGTTGGCTCAACTGGTTAGCCACTTGCAAAAAGTGCAATCAGACCCCCAGCTAACACCATGTACGAAGGTCAAATCCAAATGCATTAAAGATCATGATGTCAGACCTGAGACCATAAGGTATATAGAATAACACGTAGGTAAAAAACACTCCATGACATTGAGAATAAAGGTATCTTTAAGGAGGAGACTGCACTTTCCAAACAAGTGGAAGCAGATAAACATTTGGAATATATTAAGCTGAGAAGCTTCTGCACCTCAAAGGAAACAGTGCCCAGGATAGAAGAACCACCCACTGAGTGGGAGAAACTATTCTCCCAATACCCATTAGATAAAGGGCTAATATCCAAAATATATAAGGCAATGACAGAATTTTACTAGAAAAAAACATCTAATCTTATCAAAAAATGGGGAGAAGAAATGAACAGACGCTTTGTCACGAAAGAAATACAGATGGCCAAAAGGCACATGAAAAAATGCTCCACATCACTAATCATCAGGGAGATGCAAATCAAAACAACTATGAGGTACCATCTCACATCACAGAGATTGGCGCACATCACAAAGTATGACAATAAGCAGTGCTGGGGGGATGTGGAGAGAAAGGAACTCTTATTCACTGCTGGTGGGAATGCCGACTAGTCTAACCTTTATGGAAAGTGATATGGATATTCCTCAGAAACTAGAAATTCAGCTCCCATATGATCCACTATTCCACTCCTAGGGATATACCCTAGGAATACAAAAATCCCTTCCTCACACCTATATTCATTTCAGCACTATTTAGAATAGCCAGACTCTGGAAACAACCAAGATGCCCTTCAACATAAGAATGGCTAAAGAAACTGTGGTACATTTGCACAATGGAATATTATGCAGCCATCAGGAGAGATGAATTCATGAAATTTTCCTATACATGAATGTACCTGGAATCCATTATGCTGAGTGATATATATCAGAGGGAGAGAGATAGATGTTGATAGTCTCCCTCCTCTCTGGGTTTTAAGAAAAATAAAAGACATTTTGCATAATTCTCAGAAATAAAAGAGAGGAGGGCTGGAAGGTCCAGCTCACAACATGAAGCTCATCAAAAAGAGTGGTGAGTGTTGTTAGAGAAATAACTATACTGAGAACTATCATAACAATGTGAATGAATCAGGGAAGTAGAAAGCCTGTCTAGAGTAAAGGCTGGGGTGTGGTGGGGAGGAGGGAGATTTGGGACATTGGTGGTGGGAATGTTGCACTGGTGAAGGGGGGTGTTCTTTACATGACTGAAACCCAACTACAATCATATTTGTAATCAAGGTATTTAAATAAAGATATTAATTAAAAATAAAAACAATAAATATTAAAAAAGTAAAGAGAATTGCAAACATAAATGGAGAAATATGTACTGACATTTAAAGTACTAAAGAATATTTGTTTATATCATACAATATTATATTAAAAATACTCAAGTAGTTTAATAAATAAATAAATAAATTAATAAATAAATTAAATTCATAAATAAAATAAAATGAAATCAATAAAATTTCTAGGAAAATTGATTTATATAAATCAATGTAAATGAAATATTAATTCATTATTGAACATACATAAAATTCCTTAATAATCTAGTAGTTAACATGCCTTTCTTAATGTAGTAGAAGGCAACCATATGCATCAGTAGTGAGTGCCATACTCAATGCCACATGTTTGTCTTGTTCTTTAAAAAGATCATTTAACACTTTTTACAAAATGATTCCAAGGCTATGAATTCCCTAAGCTATTGCCTGTCCACAAAACTCTTATTATTCCTTTAAATCTGAGATAATGTAGGGTAGTCTAAAGGAAGGGTTAATTTCATTGGGTTGTTTTTATTTTTAAATCAAATAAAGTTTAATTTTTCAAAAGGATCAGTGTTTGCTGGGTTTTTTTTTCCTTTTTTAAATTAAAAAATTTTTATAAATAAATTCTTTAACTGAATCACCATCAGTTTTCGTACTATATCCATCTATTTTCTTCTGGAGGAGTCTCATTTGATAGATCTATTGTACATTTTTTGGGCTTTCAATTGTATGTACGTTCCTCTTTTGATCTTGCTGTTTCAACATTCTGTCTATCTTTGGCTTCTGTCATTTCTTAGTACAATGTTCTGGAGAATTTTCCTAAATTGGGTCGTTTTTCACTGGGATCCTCTTAGATCTTTGGTGACTGTGTTCCTCAACTCTGGGAAATTCATAACAATTTATTTAGCTATTGTTTCATCACATTTGCCTTCCTGTTTCCTCAGGTACTCCAACATGTATATTTCTCTTGATTCATCCCATAGTTCTCTGAAATGCTGTTCATTTCTTTTCAGACTTTTTCCACCTTATGCTTTTTCCTAGCAATTTTCTCCTTAAAGCTCCTACATCTTTTACTCAGCTGCTGTTATTCTGCTATTCAGAACTTCTGTTGAATTTTTTATATAACATACCATGCTCTTTACTTCTGTAGTTTCCATTTGTAGTAGATTATACATTTAAACTCTTATACGTTCTTGTACTTTACTGACTACCTGTGCCATCATTTCTTCGAGCTCATTGAACATCATCATATTGTCACTAAAGGTGTGTGAAGTTGGTTAGTGTTATTTGTGCCTTCAATAATTTTGTTTTAACTAAATGAGCTTAATAGGCTTCTGTATGTTTTTTTCCAGTGTATTTTTGCTGTGCTAGAAGTGAGTCCAGCACAACAAAAGCCCTGGAAGATGCTGAGGGATTGATTTGATTAATCTAAAGATTATTCTGTCTTCTTTGCACATCCTCACCAAATGACAGCAAGTTTAATTGTGGACATCTTATAATTTAAGTAGATCTGTTGCACAGCCTTGTAAACCCCTAATATGGCACAGGTTGGGTGTGGCTTCCAAAGGAAGCCACTTAGCCCCCAACTCCCATTCCAGAGCAAGCTTAGTCTCTCTCAGAGGCAGCCTCACCTGGAATGGTGGGACAGCAAGTAGAATATTGAGGCTTATCTATTTTATTCACCTTTCAAATAAGTTTTTGGTTTTACTAATTTTTCTGTTTTATTTTCTATTCTCAGTTGTGTTGATTCCTGATCTTGCAGGTTCCCTTTCATTTTTCTGCAGCAATGGGGCTTCTTGTGCTTTGCTTTCTCTATATGTTTGAGGTGAGACTGTTCTTTTTCAATATATGTATACATTTATAAACATTTAATGCTATGAATTTCTAAAAGTTTAAAATTCTTTCTAATTAAATCTTCTTGAGAAATATCTTCTTACTCGTGGAATAAAACTGTGTTCTAATACTCAAATTAGTTTGCAAATATTTGAAGTTCTTTTATATGTTGTTGATTTACAACTTAATTATATTAAGTGAGAGAATAGACTTTATGTGAATTAAACCCTTAGACCAAAGAAGAAATATGCCAGAGTTCCATTTGAAAATTAAGATAAATGTTGCATTCTATTTTTTTAATAATTTTTATTGTGACCGAAAGTGAATAACAAATCTTTCACAGTAATATTTAAGATATATGGTGACAATGAATCAGGGCCATTCCCACCACCAGGGTTGCCCTCCCTCCACCCCCTTTTCCCAGTATGTGTCCCATATCTCCCTCCTTTGCCCCCCAGAGTGCTAGTGTAACTGTTACCCTCTGTGTATAGCTTGTTGTAGATAGGGTATCGATTCTGTTGTTTTTGACTTTGGGTTTGGTGTTTAAATCTGATCACTTTTTATTTCCACTAAATGTTTATATGGCTGTTTCGTCCTGGTAACACTCATTTTTATTTCCCCCCTCAATTCATGAGGCAGAATAAGATGATTCAAGTTGTGTGGTTCTGCTGGAAGAAGACAAGAATTCCGTAACCTCCTCAAATTCTGTTGGAAATGCTGAGGGTAACATCGCCTTCAGTGGAAAGACCAATGCACAATGCCCTGGCAGCATTCCAACCCTTAAGAGGCTTTCTCTGCCATTTGGTCCATAATAGTGGCACTTTGCAGCCTCACTCATGGCTGTACTGTCTCCTTTGTCTATCACGCACTCGCCATCTCTCTCTTGAAGACTTGGGCAGCATCCTAGCTTTCCCTGAAGGTACTAAGAAACACTTTTCAGGGAAGACTGCTCTCTCAGCAGGTACAGCCATTCCTCTTCTGGGCCTGCTACCAGTGCTTCTTGGTGCAGAGCAAGTCCACTACAGTAGGTCTCTCCTTCTCTGTCCTCACAAGATATCAGACACTTCCAAGAGTGTGGAGATGAGCCTCTCCTTAATTGATCACCTTGTGTCTGGCTTCTGCCTGATGGGAAGCCAGGCTTGGAGTGATCCAGGGATCTCTCAGGCTTACACTATATCACATCTTCCAGCATGAGTCTGCTGAGCTTGTGGAGTTCAAACACTCAGGTTGTGTGTGCATACTAATGTAATAGATGGGGTCTTGCAACTTGCCTTCCAAGAAAGTAAACTAGAGATCCAAATAGGCATAAAAATATATTGAGATTATTTCATTTTTATTCCAAGAAGCAGGGAAAATATTTGAATTTTAAATATTTATGTTTTCTAGATCAGAGAAGATAGTAGGGCAGGTAGGGTGCTGCCGTTGTACACAGCCAACTCAAGGTCAATATATGGCACCACATATAGTCCTTTGAACACTGCTAGAAGTGATTTTTGAGCACAAAATTAGGAGTAAGCCCTGAAATTGTGGCCCTGAAATCAAAATAAATAAATAAATATCCTGATCTTTTTTAGGAAACTAAAGTTTTTAAATGAAATTTAACAAAAATTAATTTCTAGTCACAATACAACAAAGTGTAGGAAAATAAAACTATTCAGTATATCATTACCTATTATTCTATTCATCTACCCACATGGCCATCCATATCAATCATCTATTTATCTATTATCTTTCCATTATCCATGAATCATCTATGTGCCTATCAATTGATTATATTCCAACTATTCATTTAACATATGTTATCTCTCTTCTGTCCATTCACCTATCAATCATCTGTCATTAATCTAGATCTATTCATTATCCATATGTCCCTTAATCATCCAGGTACTTAACCATTCATTCACCAACTCTCATCTCCATTCATTTATCATATATCAATTCATCCAATGTCTGTCCATCCATACATCTACCCACTTATCCATGCATCTCTCATTCACTTGTCTATTTATCTACCACCTATCCATTGATCTATCAATCATATCTTCATTTACCTGCCATCTCTTCATTCATCCATTTGTCACCTATTCATTCCTCACTCATCTACCTATATATCTATATATCTATTCTTCTATTCATCCTTCACTCATGTACTATATGTCTATTCTTCTATCATCTATTATCTATCAGTTGTTTATTCATTGATTAATCTAGCCACCCATCAATTATTTCTCAGCCTGTCTACCTATCAACCTATCTACCTAACTTATTCATTCACTTTAGGTTACTTGCATTTTTACCCAAAACTTAGTCACAATGAGCTGCTGCACAAAAGGAATGTCACAAAAAAGAGACATTTTACAACCACATATTTCCAGAACCCACTCTCTGGGCTGCCCAGAGGTGATGGCCTCAGCAAATGCCCTCTGTGATAGCACTGGGTACACCAGCCCTCTGTGGTGGTAGTAAGGGTCAGTACTAGTAGCTGAGCCTCAGCTGATTTTCTAGTTCACTCACAGCCCCCATTCATTGTGTTGGGTCTCTCTCAGGAGACAGAAGAGGGGTCTCTATGGGCATTTCATACTTATGGGGTAGCTGTCTCACCTACAAAGTGCTGCCATGGAATGTCCACCCTAGCACAAAATCCTCACAATTGGCCCCCATGCTCCCCAGCACCCCTCAGAGTTCACCTGCACCCCATTCTCTTGAAAATCCCTGGCATTATTTAGTTGCCATTTATGAGGACATTAGCCCTATCTTTGAAGGCTTTGACATTTAATTTCTAGGTAGACAGTAACTAGCTTATGTTTTTAAGAAAATCTCAGCCCCAAAATGAAATGGGGTGCGTTCCATCATAATAGAGAGAAGAGAAATTGATTCAATTGGTTTAGGGACTTTAAATCTGATGAATGGAATAACGTTGTTCTAGACCAAACAAATTAACTTCAGTTCCCAAATATTAGTCATCACTGAGCTTTAAAAGCACAGCTTTTAAAAGTTATCTGTAGTGCCTGAGACCTAAAATTTCACTGTTGTTCTCCCCTCCCTGCAGAATATAGAACTGTTTAAATCCCTATCACTTTCACTGATCTTCATTACACAATTTTTAATTTACTCTAACCATGGCTACATTTAATAAGTGCTGTTTCTGACAGGAAATGGAACTATTATAGTGATGAACTTTCCCTCAGTTATTAAAGAAATCTGTTTTTATTGTGCTGAGTCTTTTCAACTTATTTTAATGCAAGGAAGAACCAATGCCTAATGGGGAGAGGAGAACACACATCACACACACTGATGCTGACTTTTAATGAGAATTCTTTTGGGCTTTGGCCAAGTGGATGCAATATAATTCATCCACAATAATGGCGAATGCAAATGACTCACCACACTGTGCAGTTAAGGACGGTTGCAATATTCCCTAGGCTGTACTGTTGCCTCTTAGAGATGTGCTAGAATCAACTTGATAACTTTTGCTATTAGTTGCTAAGAAACAAATTATAATTGCAGCTCACATTTTTGCTATGTTGGCCTCTTAATACTCCACAGTGGCATTTATTTCCTTCAGATGATTAAATGATCAACAAAGTAATTGTTTTAAATATAATTGGTGGTGAAAAAATTTTCAGAAGCTCCACGTTGTCTGATTTTCAGGGGGTGGGACATTAGTGTAATGACTTCTCTGGCATCAACACTTGAAAATTGAGGAGTTTGTGCCATGTTTCTTTTCTGGTGGTTAATTATAGATTAGACCTCAGAATCATGATTTTGAAAGAATGATGCTGAAGGAAAGGGGCCTTTAAGAAGCACAAACTCTGGTGAGTCTTGTGAGCTCTCCTATAAGTTGCTAATTCTCGCTTCTTTGGTTTCCTGAAAATCTCTTTAGTGTTTACACAAACTTAGCCACAATTACTAATGGGGAGAATAGCACTGAAGGATCTGACAATAGGTTCTTTACAGAGTCTATCATGGTAATTATCTGTGCTGTGGTTCACCCCCTAAAATAACTGGGCATTCTTGGGATATTTGTATATGCTTTCTTAAAGATAAATATTGATCAGATTGATCAGCAATATATCACTTCCAATTGGAGTGATATTGATTCTTTCAGTCACACCAAAATCAGACATGAGAAAGTCCTCAGTTGAATTCACTGATTGGAGTGCCAGCGAACCATTGCTACTTTCACATTGAACAAGCAATGGTAATGTCTTCCTCCCACACTCTTGAATATGATGAAAGAAAAAACAGTGTACATGTTGGACAGGGAAATCTCATGACCTTTCCTATGCTTGGGGAGAGGGGGCTGCTCCAGGTTAGCATAGAATCTTTGAAATATTCTCTATTCAGCTCAGTGAGGATCATGTCCCCTTCACTAGTGTCTTCTGTAGGGAAGTTCAGCTCTGGATCTCCCTATGTCCCCAAGCCCACATGCAGGCCACATGCATCCAGGTACATGTGCCCAGCTCCTCTTTGGTAGTACTCCCAGGATCCAGCATGCCATGGCCTGTTTTGTCCTGTATCCTAAATTCAAAATATTTGTTTTGATCAAAGTAGTCAAGGATGGACATATCCATTCATCTATCTATTCAGCTGCTATTTGTGGGGATGTGTTGTGTACCCTAAATTTACAGCTATGGCCACGGCAGGTGAGTTTTCATTTCCCTGCCTCACCTGCATGAAACCCAAGAAGGATCCTTTGAATTAGGTCCACTGTGATGAAGTAGTGGGATTAGTCAGAGCCAGGGCCAGGTATTCTGGTCAGAAAGCCTTGCGTATGACATTCTGTTCTTGTCCAGTGATGATGGGTGTCCAGTACTGAAGGGTAGAGTGACCCCCAAGCCCTACCACATTCACCTGAAGTAGTTAAAAGAATTGCACTTCCCTGGCCTCTTTTCTAAAGGAATCTGGGAAAGAACAGGAGAGCATTCTGGCTTCCAGAAAAAGTCCTCATTTGCATGTGGTTTCCTATATTAAAAAATGATGAGATCTGTGTCTGTGCAGAGCAATGCACAGTGAATAACCAAGATATAGCAATGCCATTCAGATCCACAAGGCAGCTGTTCTATGTAATACTCAGTGTCAGTCTCGAGGCTAAAATTAAAATGTAAACTGGAAACACAGAGTGACCTCGGTAACTTGATCAAATGATTCTTCATTTGAACCATTTGCTGATGCTCAGGAGTTGGCCACTGTGCCAGAGTCTAAGGAAGGACAGATGCTCTCAGGGCTGTGTAGTCTGACCCAGAGAGTCAACAGGAATAAGAGAAATCCAGAGATTTTCTCTTTACAAAAATGCCAGATGTTTTATTTTTTTCTATGAATAGGAATTTGAGGGAGGTTGTTTAAAAGGGCATAGAACTGCTATCAAGAAGCAGATGAAGGCAGAAAGCAGCAGCTGAGCACACAAGGACTTTGGAAAAACACCACTGGTCCAGAGTCCCCAGAACAGTGAGGGCTGGCTGGGAAGGGCAAGTAGTTTCTAGAGTCAGCACTGAACCATGAGGTAGTTCGTCACTTTCTAGCTGTTGTACCACAGGGAAGTGGTTTCTCTTCTCTGAGTCTGTTTATCTTGTCTGTGGGAGCAGGTGACACTGGTGTCTTAAGTTTGAAGTGTCCAAATTAGACTCACAACCTAGGAATGCAGGAGAATACTGATGATGGCTGCAGAAGAAAATGCTAAAGGTATAAACGTGATCTGAGTGAGCACTGAGCACCACCAATGTCAGCTCCCTAATCATAATTTATAAACATCTTTTCCACATGTGCTCGATACCTAGGACAATCCAATGTTTCCCTGCTATCACTGGCAGTAAGTGGATGGAGCAGCATGGAATCTTTGCCCACACAGTTCCTGAATGCAAACTGTATAATACCTTGCCTATGTCATCATAGACTGTTCATAACAATCATCACATTCCCAGTTACCCGCTCACCTGAATCAGATCATTTGGTGGCAAGAAACTTCAACTGTAGTGTTTACAACGGAGCTTAGAGCAAGGAAGACTTGGCTGGCAGTCTCTTCATTCAGTCCTGGCTACTGATGTCAAAGAAACATCCTCTTAACTCTTTATTAGAAGGATCTTCAAAACCTGTCTTTTCAAAGATGAGTATCACTGCCCTTGGGGGTGACACTGGAATTATCCAGGTCACTTAGATCAATTGCAGAAGCTTATTTCCTGCAGAAACCAGATCTGGTTTCCCCAGGTCCCCTCCCTTCTTCACATCCCATTTGTGATTGTGGCCTGAGTGCTCTTAATAGGGTTCCATGAGCACTGTTGAATGAGGAGTGGCCACTTCTCATAGGGCAGGCTGTCTTAAGGGCATTGTCACTTCTTCTTGGGACATGGCCATGTATTTTCCATGTGTACATGTATCCTGGGTGTCTTTTCCCCCCAGATATTAGCTATTTATGGAATGAATTTCCTGTCACCTGTAGGCGAATGATTGTTTAGACAGTATCTCCTACTGCTCTTGTGACAGGAGGTACAGTGGAACATACACAGTGCCCAAATTTAAGAGGAAGTTTGAGAATGAACAGATAGCCTGGATATACCCCAGGGGGCCCTGCCTAGTCTCCAGTACCACTCACCCCATCAACTCACTATGATATAACTCACTTAACTAAAGAGGAGATAAACTAAGAGGGTATTCAGTGCCTGTAATATATGGATAAAATGTTTCTGGAGATGTAAACAATTAGTTCCCAATTTACACAGGCCCCTAACCCCAACATTTTTAATCATGTTAAGATGTTCAAAATCAATCAGATATACACTCAAAAGAAGGATCTCTGATAGGATCATTTTTAAACACCATTATTTGGCTAAAATTGCTCTCCTCAGTCTTATGGAGAATACACTCTTTTGAAATTCTTTTCCAATTAAATTATAATTTCATATAGAACTTCTGTTCTAAAGGTCATCCTCAGAAATTCATCCTCAGAGACTGTGAGAAATAGTCATTAGAACATCATTTCTTAAACATGGAGGCAGCAGAGACTCAGGAGCCCAAGGGCTTTCATTCAACAGCTTGGCATTACCCATGGCCAGAAGGAAACCATTGTCCCTGTGTTTGTCAAAGGAATGACCAGAAAAACTTCCTTTTAACTAATTTACTTTTGCTCTGGGGCAACATTCAGTAGTGCATAGGTCTTACTCCTGGCTCTGCATTAAGGAATTACCCCTATGGGATATGAGAGATAGAACCTGAGTCAGTCACGTGCAAGCAAGCACTCTGCCCACTGCTCACATTGTTCTAGTTTCAAATACTTTCTTTTAAAATAAAAACACTGGGAAACATTAGTCTTTGCGAGTCCAGCTCCTCAGTTCTCCTAGTGAACATGACCACAACCAGAGAGGGTCTGTTCTGTCCATCTTTATTCACTTTAAGAGTTTACTCAGTGGGTGACAGGTATTAGGTGATATCCACTTAGTCCTAAAGATATCAGAAGACAAAATCCCGATTGTCCTGGAGGAGCAAGCACTTATTTACAACATGAGGAAGATGGTGAAGAATGACTGGCACGAAGGTGCAGTGGTGCTATCTTTGAGCTACATGGGCTCTCTCATCAAGCCCGGAATGCCTATCTGCCCCAAGAACTGCTGGGAAAGGAAGAATTTGATGCCCTGGATCCATTTATTCCTATCTTGGTTTCCAACTACAATTGAAAGGAATTTGAAAGTTGTGTTCAGTATTAGCTGGAGAACAGTTGGCTTCAGCATGAAAAAGCATCTACAGAGGAAGGGAAGAAAGAGCTGCTGTTCCTGAGTAACAGGAATCCAGATCAGCTGGAGTGGCTCTGTGCCCATTCCAAGCTCAGGGAGCAGGGAAGGTGTTGCTTGTCAGTGACCCACCTGGGGTTCAGCCATTGTCAACTCATCTCCTCAGCTCTGGTGAACCAGGAGTCAGACAGATTCGTCAAGCTGAGACTCACTGCAGTTTGTACACATGGTTTCCCCATTTCAAGTCACCATGGAGCTTTTAACAAGGACTAATTGTTGGGGCTGGAGAGATAGTACATGGATGACAGTGCTTACCTTGAATACTGCTGTCCCCGGAGTAACCCCTGATCAGAGCAGGAGCAAGCCAGAGCATTGCCCAAACAAACCCACACAAAAAATAAATAAGTCTTTTGTTAAAAAAAAAAAAATACCATCTTTGGAGCTTTAGGAATTTAACTGTGTAAGATGGATCCAGGACTGTGACATCAGAAGGGTCAGCTTTAGGATCCTCTTAATTGACTCTCTAGATCAGTACTTTACTCAGATTCTGCTTCCTCGTCCATGAAATAGTGATGATGGTAACATTGTCGAATTCATGGTGATGGTAATCATTTTTCTTAAAGGTGGTAATAACTTTGCATCATGGCAATGATGATGTGTGATAGTAGTGAGAATGGTGGTGGTGGCAGTGATGGTGGTGGTAATAGTGAAGGTGGTGATAGTGATAAAAATACCAAAGACACCTAATCCATGAGGAATTACAAAGATGAAAGATATTATACTGAAAATGTGTAGGGTGTTTCGTTGTCATCTCTGTGTCATCATCATTATTAAATTGCCATGTCAGAGACCTGTTAGCTCTGACCAAGTGATTGCAATTACAGAAGTTTCATTTTTATGAAATAAAAAAAAGAGAGGACATCACAATGTAATGAAGAACAAAAAAGAGCAAAAGAGTCTGAACCTGCAGAGACTTAGAAATATACACTTTAGGCTGCCAGGTATAGGATAAATTTGGTTGGGTTTTTTTTTTTTGGGGGGGGGGAGGTTGTTTGTTTGTTTTCTGCTTTCATTGGGTTTGGTTTGTTTATTTAGTTTTTGTTTTGTTTTGGGTCACACTCTTTAGTGCTCAGGGGTTTCTTTCCATGAGTAGTTGTCAGGGTGAGCCTAGCCTGCCTCTCCCTGCTTACTTCAGTTTCCTCTGTTGCAAAGCAAATGCTCTTCATGCCACCATCTGCTTGACAGTCAAGATTTGACTGTCATCTGCCAGGCAAGCAAGTTCAGTGAGTAAAATTTAGTTGCGTATGTGATATGGCTACCCCCTGCATCCCCAATCAGAGCCCTAGGCCATCATACTGGGGCTAAAGAAAGAAAGGAGGCTCAGGTGAGAGATGCAAAATTCTGTCTCAGCAAGGACATTGCTGTCGAACTGTTAGTTTCCTGGACCACAGGTGGGGTCAGCGACTATCTAGGTGTGTGATTGGCACCTTGATTATTACTGGAAGAAAACACACTGCCTTTGTTTCCCAAAGGTGCCAGTGGACAGTGGGTCCTTCCCAGCAGGTCCTGTCCTGTGGCCATATGACCCCTGTGCCCTTCTGTTGCCTGTCTGCCACCTCTTATTAAAGCCATTTGTCTGTGGGGATAGACCTGCCTGTATAATTTAGCAAGAGATCCCAGGCTTAGTTACATCCACAAATATCCGGAACTGGGGCAGGATATGGGCCACCCTGTGGGATTCTCCAACATCCGCACATCATCCCAGGCTCCACACTCCATCCAAGCAGACACTCTTCTGCCAAGCAGGGCTGAACAGTGCTGTTTCTTTGAATCAAGCATGAAGATTTCATGCTTAGGCAGAAATGTCATCTTTGATAATAGCTGCATAAAGTTCTTACCTTTGGATCATTTGAGGATCCATAGTTCCTCTAGATTAAAATAATTAACATTTATCTTCTTGAATATTATGAGAGCTCTTCCTTAGTTTTGAATAAAATTTTCCTTCCTACCCCAAGTATCTCAAACCAATTGGTACTTGGGTCTTTTACCTTGCAGCTGAGTTTATACAAGTTCTACTGTGAGCTTCCTAAGCAGAAATGTTTGAAAGCCAATTGAATTAAGAAAAGCACTCGGATTTGGATATCACTGTTCAGCTAAAAACAGACTTTCTGAGAGACACGTATCATAATCAGTTCCATTAACTCTTCACTTACTCTGTAAGCCAAAGATTATTTGGTTTCAATTCAGTATGAGTGAGGTAAAAGAAAAGAAGGGAGGAAGAGAGATTGAAAAGGAAGAGGAAGGAAAAAAGGAGAGATGGAAAAGCATGAGAGAGTTGATCCTTAATTTAGGTTGTTAAGTGTTAAAATGAAGAAAGGGACAAGGCCAAGTGTGAGGGGTTCAGGAAACAGTCTGACAGTAGTGAAGCCCTGAGTTTGATCCTCAGCACCAGTGGGCCCAGCATTCCTGGCCCAGAACCCCTGTCAGCAGTGTCACTGAGCATAAGCAGCCTAGTCAATTGAGTTTGTGTGCCTGGGGAGGGTTTCTGGATCTCTGAGCAGTGCTTGAGGGGCCAAAAAAAAAAAAAAAAAAAAAGACACAAATAATTTAGAGACATATTATTGCAATAATTTTTACAAATTAATCCTAGGCATGCATATGCCATGCATGTTGAAAACAAAGAATCTGTAATGCAGTGCTCAGAGGAACATGGTCCTGGTGAATAAAGATTTGCAAAGCAGAATTTAACTTTCATAAAAGATAGGGAGTGCACTGTCATACCACCAGTGACCTGAGACATGGCACCTCCTGAAGGAAGTATTGTTGTTATTATGGGTGCTGCAGAGCATTAAGCTCAATGCAAATTATTTCCACATGATGGGCGCTGGAGTAGGGAAAACTAACCTTGTAGGAAATGCTGTGAAGAAGTGCCAGGGTTCAGAGGGCAAAATGGCACAATTAGTCTCCCCCTCAGTGGCAATAGACTACTTGCTGGAGCAGAAGCCAGGCATTTTAGCCCCGCTTCTTCACACTCTTCTGCTTGTTTTTTTGGAAACCTGCTGCTACTAATGATGCAGCAACATTTACTGTCTCCAGCGGTTCCAGAACCCCTGGGTTACTCCTCTGTGTCCTGAAAAGAGTCAGTTTGGAATTCTCTCTGGGAGAGTTGGTCTTGATTGTTGCTGATTTTCATCAAGAGAGACAGCTCAGGTTGTTTTCATCAAAGCCAGTGGCTACTCTCTAGAACCTTTGTGGCCCTTGTCCCCTGGAAGCACTACTAGTAGTGCTCAAATTTTCTCTCTCTCTTTATTTTATTTCTTCCCACTTTGGGGGTGGGGGTGCTTGGGCCACAACCAACAAAGCTCAGTGTTTGGAGTGTCAGTGCTTGGAGAATGGAACATTGGTTTGCCACTTATAAACCAAGTGCTCTATCCTCTATGTTCTCTCTCCAGCCTTAGTGCTTTATCTTATTTGTCTTTGCCAAGGCATGATTGATGAAAATCATACTCATCATCAAGAATGGTTTATATTTTTTAGATGCCAAGTTTCCTGACCTCTGAGGTCATCTTGTCTGCAGTGGCGCATGTGAAGTTACCTTATGGAGTGTGTGTAAGACAAATGATAGCAGCAAAAGGTCACACTAGTTGTCTTGATCATAGCTCCTGAGGGAACAATGGGGGTGGGGGAAGACAACAAAGTCACATGGAACCTCTGTTTCTTTAAAAGTAAAAAAAAAATCTCAGGACATTCTGAAAACCCACTCCTATGAGAATGCATGATTCTGACAGGGAGAGGTGACCAATTAATTGGGAAGAACGAGAAGCAGCATGTAAGAACCAAGGAGATCAGACAGGATTTGAGGGATTTGTCTTACATGCAGCTGAACCAGGTTTGACCTTTGATACCCTATACTCTGTGAGCTCAAATCCATGAGTATCCCCAGAGTACCACTGTGTGTGGTCCAACACTCTCTCCTCTCAATAGCAGCAGCGCCATGCTCTATTTGTCATGGGTCAGGCCAGAGTAGGTGGATATTTAGCCTGTTTCAAGCTCACCCAGTCTGCCAGGAATGTTCTCCTTCCCAGCCACCTCTTGTTAGTTTGCCACAAAGGATGAGAAATACAGGCCACGTTTTATTGACTGAGCCTCCGATGCAGTGGATTAGGGCCAGACTACACCAGCCTTTGTGGACAGGGTCTGGAGCCTGTCTTCACATAGAACCTCTGGCATGATGCCTCACAAAAGATTTTCTCATGCATGGGTTTCTTGGAGAGACCGAGAGCAGGTATTTCCTGCTTCAGTTAGTGCTCCAGATCATGGGGGCCTTGTGCCTGGCCAATACCACAGCAGGTCCTCACAGTTCCAAACTCATCTAATGAGATGCTCCTTAGTTTTCACAGGAAAAATCTTTTCTTGAACCAACATGGCTTTAATAAAGAGTGGCTCTTGGAATATGGAACAGAAGTGGAATTAAATGAGTAGGATTCAGATCCAATACCTCCTCAGCTGAGGTTCTGGAACCTAAACCTCCACCAGGAGCCAATCTCAATGGTCTCAGAGTCCTAAGAAACTTGAAATGCTGCTGTTCTCTGCTGACAGTGCTTGGAAAATATCCACAACCAGGTTCTGCCAGCCTCACTAAGACTTATCACAGACTTTACAGACCTCAGAGCCATTTGACAGATTGTCTGGGTTAGGCAGGTTCTATGTCCATGTTGGAACTGGCAAACTGGCATTTTGATCTTCTACACAAGTCAAGAGTTAGGCTGAATTTGCACCTTCATCTAAACCTTGTGAGACTGTGAGTGGTTGTACTGAGGTGGGGTACAGCCTTCCCTGATGCTCCCTCCCTGTTCACTCATCCTTCTGGCTCTTCCACGCTCCTCTCCTCCCTGCCAATAATGCAAGGTTACTTGTGTCCTTTGAATCTGTTGGCATCCCAAAGTCTACCCCAGTTGAGGTAAATTCCCCACAGAAAAGGGGGGTCTTGAGCATATCCTGGGTGGTGCACATCTCAGTTTATCTCAGCATTCTTGCTTCTGGATTTTAGAATCTTTTGATTCAAATACATTTTGTGGGGCTGGAGCAGTGGCACAGAGCGGTAAGGCATCTGCCTTTCCCATGCTAGTCTAGGACAGACCTTGGTTCAATCACCCAGCATCCCATATGGTCCTCCAAGCCAGGAGTGATTTCTGAGTGCATAGCTAGGAGTAATCCCTGAGCATCACCAGGTGTACCCCCCCCAAATGCATTTTGTATCCCCAGAAAGTATATTTGATCAAAACCTAATAAGTTTTATGTAACATTTGATTATGGATAAAGTCATATTTTAATGCACCTAATTTTTACATGCTCATGACTGTAGGAAATGTAACTCATGCTCAGGCATTAGAATTGAGCTTTGCTTTGTTTTTTTTTTTTTAATCCAGAAACAGCTGGAGAGACAAATGGAATGTTTTATTCTGCTTAGAGCCCTGTGGGCCAGAACATACTTTATTATAGCAATGCAGGGTGACTGTCCTTGTGTTCTTTTCACCTGGGGTTGACAAGCCTCCCAGTTCAGCTACATGCTTAATTTTAAACCAAAATGTTGGAGTTTCAGTAAGGCTCACTATAACTCAAACAGAATGAACTTGTGACTCACACCTTCCCTTCTCGCCCAGTTTTAACTACACTGGACTTGCTGGGAGGTGACCTTCCTTGGGTTGTTTCTGCAGGTTTTCTGGAAACCAAATTTCCAGACTAAAGTATTTTAGTATAGCTAGTGGAATTGGAGGTTCCCTAAGGCCATGAAGCAGAATCTTTTGATATATCCTAAAAATACCACTTGATTAAATTTACTTTTCAGTTTCCCTTTCATTCCATAGAATGGTTTTTCATGTGCCCTTATTTTCCTGAGAAATAAATGGAAATGAAAAGCTATAATCTAAAAATAAAATACATACTTAATATACAAGCTAAATATACCCTAAAGTTTTCTCATTGCTAGTTCAGTTAGTTCAATGAAATCTATTTTAAGCTGGCACCTTTCTTCTGAATAAAGATGAGTAAGTGTTACCCAGTTCACATTGTTTCAGCTTCTTCCTTCAAGACTTAGCAGAAGAAATGTTAATTGCTTATGTACTTACATAAGACCATGTGATTTTTAAAGCTTTCTGGAAGGAAGATGAAACAGAGGGTGTCAGGTCACTTGGCATTTATTTCTGCTTCCCTCTGGCTGTGATTTTATATCCCTATTTCATCCTGTTGCTTGAGCTGAACGGGACATTTCCAAAGTTTAGACTAATTTTGTCAGTCCCTTCTTCTCACTAAACTGCTCTCCAAATTTTAGATTTTAATTGGCAGGAAGAGTACCTAGTTGGTCAATTCTTCTTTATTCAAATGTTCTGAAAGTCACCTCCAAAGTGTGCCAAGTAAACTCAGTTTGGGGAAAATGGATGAAATGAAAGGAAATGAATATGTTTCCTGTGGACTTTCTCTGCTCATGGCCCTAGACTCCATGTTAGGAACATTTAGTCCTTTAAAGCCTCTGGAGAGAGGTGTCAGGTACCTCTCTGGGTGGTGCCAGGCAGCTATGTGTTTGTTTGTTCACATACACATATTCAGTGATGATGTCTGTCTGTACCTGCCCATGCCCACTGTCCCTGGGATGCCACTCCCATTGCCTCTCATCTCCATCATCCTGGCATTTCTACTTATTTTCCTTTTCCATAAATCATATTTTGACCAGGCTAGAGCCTGTTTGATTACTACAAATAATAGATTATTGTCCTTTCTGGACAGAATATTATGGCATTGTATGGATATTACCTGTTGTCAGACATGCAAATGAAATCAGAATTGTGAAGCGGTAACTGCACCCTTTTATTCAGACAGACTGACCAATAACCCAGAAGTGGAATCAGCCAGCCATTTTCCTAACAGAGGCTGGGCCTTAAGCTGGCTCCCCCAACTTGGCTACATTCCAAACATTTATTCTCTGTAAGGCAGCTAATACATTCTATCCCCCTGATTTGTTCACAGAGCTGAGATGCTCCACAGAGAATGAGATGAGGGAAAATGTTGGGTGTGTGCACGTCTAAGTTTGTAAATTCTATTCACATCTTGGTTGGTGGTGCAGCAGAGAGTCACAAAGATGACACTGAAAGGCCACTGAGTTTTAGCTTCAAAGAGTCTGGAGGAAGAAGATGGTCATGTCTGATTACATGGGTAGCATCCGCTCCATGGTAGATGGGCACTTAGGTTACATGTTGTTTGGCATTGTTAACTGGGACACTTGTATGTCACTCAGATCATATGTCAAAGTTCCAAATTTAGTTGGTCACTCAAGTAGTGAAATGGGTGCACAAGGCCCCTGGTGGAAGAGGGTCCTTCCTCCCTGTGGGATGGAAGGGTATTATACTCTTCTTTACTCATTCTTCCTTGCAGTTTCAGCCCATGCCTTTGGGTCTGCTTCGCAATTTCGTAGCATGCTTCTCTCAATGCCACCTGAATATCCATTGGAGGAGAGATTTTTCTGGCTCAAAATTCTGTTGAGATGTTTTCTCAGCCCTCAGATATTAGGGAATTGTTGCTCAGTGGATTGCGGATGAACTGCCTCTCAATACTGCCTTTCTTCTGTGCATAAACAAGCCAGGGCTTGAGGGAGTGCAATGTGATACACCCCCTGTGTATCAGTGTTACCAGAAGGCTCAGGCCAAGACTAGACCTGTGTCCTTGCATTGGTCTTATTGGTCTATACTCATCCCCGTGTTCTGGTTCTGGGATGCTGGAAGTCAGTAGCACACTCAGGCACAATTGAGAGGACCTTTTTTTTTTTTTTTTGCCTCTTAGCTAGAAAAGGATGATTCCAGAGAGGTGCTTCCAGTGATGGCTTCTTTCTGTAAAAGATGCAGGAGGCCAGATCACTTAGGGAACCCCTAGTCTAAATAATGCTGCATGAACACAGAGCTTGTATGTGTATTTGATGATAGTTTTGTTTTCAAAACTGTAATTAAATGAGATAAAAAATACATGGTTGAAGCTGCAAAGCAACTTAAACTCAACATAAATAGCAGCTGCTCATCATCTGGAGATTTCATTTATATATACAACTTTTTTTATGCTCTTAATTTTTTTGTAACCAATATGCAGCTAATTCACCATCAGAAATCTCAGACATATTTCTTTCTCACAGGGAAAGGAGGGAATGAGAACTCGTCTTCTTTTAGCCAATGATTAAACAAATCCCCTATCTGAAATAGCTTTATGCCCACCCAAATCCAAATTAGCACTCTGGAAAATATGGGCAATTTCTAAGGTAACATGAATCCGAATTTGGCTGCCATGTGCCTTCATAGTCCCTGTTTTATTATTTCAGAAAAACCAAATGCTCAGAATGTAGTGAAACATCTTTGGTTACTTTCAAACAAAACTTTGGGGCTGGAGAAATAGAACAGTACATGAGCACTTGCATTGCATGCCACCAGCCTGGGTTTGATCCCTGACATCCCATTAAGACCCCCAAATCCTACTAGGACCTTGAGCACAGAGCTAGGAGTAAATGTTGACACTAGTTGGGTATCATCCAAAATCAAACAAACTAACCCCCTTTGTGTATAAATCTGGCATCTCTCTCTGTGGTTTACTGTCGGAACCCCTTGCTCTGCATAGCCTGGGAAAACACCTGCTTTTTCTAATTAAGTGAAACTGGAGTTGTGTGAGTACATCCTGTGGCAGTGTTGCCCAGGGTGGACAGGCTGGGCAGGAGACACATGATCTATAACTATAATCTCAGACCAGGATCACACCTGTAAGCTTAACCACCAAGAGAAAATGAATTAAAAGTATAAAGGGGAAGTGGTGGGTCTCTTGCATCCAAGAGTGCTGTTTTCAAGTTTAATTGTCAGGACAGTGTATTCACGCTGTTAGGTAGGTCTGACCATGACCAGAGAGCTCCAGTTGGAAGTTGTCTGCCTTTTTCCCCTCAACAACTGACTTTAATGGTTTCATTAGAGCCTCCCTCTAAGAATATTCCAGTGTTTTACACATTTCTCCAATATGCACTCCATCATGACCTGCCAACAAGGGAGACAGATGCAGTGAATCACAGTATGCTGGCTTTAAACAAAGGCCATGAAACAAAGTTCCAAAGAAAAACATGTTCTCTCTGCCTGAATCATGATCCTAAGTCAATCAAGTCCAGGATCATCTCAGAAAATGGCAAGCAGATCATTTAATGATTTATGGCTGAGTGGCTGGGAATGACCCTGCTCACAAATTCATTCTAACCTAGAATTTCATCTGGATCCAGCACTATGTGTGTGACACAAGCCTAGAGCCCGAGGCATGCTAACACCCTGCCACTCTGCTGGCTCCTGTATCCTGTCCTGCAGGCCTGAGGCAATAACAAAAAGACACATAAGGGCCAAAGTAGTGGCAGCTCATGGTGACAGCTGTTCTTTGAGAAGCCACCAGAGCAGTGGATTGGAGATGAGGGGGGTCAATTGGGCATCTGCATCATAGAAACTCTTGAAGGAGACAGATGCATGACTGTATAGGGGTACTTTCTGCAATGGAAACAACAGGTTTAAAGTCCTGAGGCAGTGTGACCTGGTAGTATTGGGAGACCAGGAAGCAGTGTGTGATTTCTTAGGTATAAGAAGTCAGAGCATAAAGACCTGTGAGAAAAAATGTTGCCAGTGACTGCCCCAGCACAACCCAGGAACTCCCAGCACTCCTCAAGCTGGGGAGAAGGCCTTCGACCTGGGGTCTTCCCAAACCCCATGCTGGCAAAAGGATTCAGTATAGAACCAGAAGCCAGACATCTGCCGAGCCTCCTCTCCATGCCCCTCCCCTCTAGTGCAGGGTGAGAGGCGGGGAAAGCTTGGGATCCCCTTTACAGTCCTCCCAGCATCCACCTTTCTGGCCACCGGGCCGGCACCCAGGGATGGCCTGGAGTCTGGGGGAATAACAGGGGGAAGGCTGGGAGCCTGCCAGGCCTCCCAGCAACCCCTAAGCTAGGGAGAAGGCCTTTGGCCTGGGGTGTACCCAAACCCCATGCTGGCTAGCACCCCCCGCACATACAGTATATATTAATAGTATTCCCTACAAACTCATTTCTAGTCCTTCACTTTCTCACTTTCAATCACCATTACCCCACATTTATCCTTTTTACCTTCAGGTTTTGCCTCCTCAAGAGGCATATCATTGTCCCCACACAAAGCCAGCTGCCCAACTGCACCCTAAGTGATAAGATAGAATCTCAGCCTGAGAAGATCCTAATACACTGTTGCTATTGACCTACTCTCAGAGGTCTTCATTACTCCTTCCTTCATTGTGGACTTTCGCTTGCTAAGAGACTCAATTTCTAAGAAATTATGGCTCAGGCATCTTTTCTGATATGGGACTATTGTCAGCCAGTTATCAGACTGCACAGGCCAAATCACAGAACAAAGTGATCCACCAGATTTAACACCTCCCCAACTATTTCAAAAGACATAAAAGGGACGTGCATATATCTTTTGAATATCTTATATATATTTCCTTAACAGCTATAACTCATACTAAATATTATCTTATACAGTGGCAACTTTCCCCACTGTTTTGTCTGTTCTTCTCTTTGTGATCTGTTCAACAAGGAATTCTGGTAGAAGAGTCCCTCAGTTTAGAGCTTATGTTAGAACTAAGTTACAGGGATTGTTGGACTTGTTCCAGTGGCCCCCATATGCACCAATTATACCATGTGGCATTATTCCTCTTTAACATAGGCACATTAAAATGTGAAAATACTATACATACAAACAAGTTCTTATCTAATAGAAATAGGAACACACAAATCTTGTAATGCAGTGGGACCTTCACCCTGAACATTGTCATAATGACCTAGCTCAGGCCTCAAAAGAACAGGCATTGTCCATTCACCCCTGAATCAGGGATGCCATCTATGAAACAACCACAATTGTCTATAACATCACCTGGAAGCAATCCTCTACCAGGGAAGACCCTACCACGGTTCTGGCATCAACCCTCTCAAGAGAGACTTCCCTTAACATCCAGAAGACTTAACAACAATAACAACGACCTGCTTTCAAGACAGGGCTCTCTGCATTTCCCTCTAATTATGAGGTAAAACTAGAAGACATTCTACATGTAGGATATGCACAGATTCCAGGATTTTTAACTATAGAAACCTGACACCAACAACAGTGACTGTGTGAGAAAAAAAATAAGTGGATTGGCACTACAGACAATGACTTGGGTGGACAACCTAGTATGCTTGGAGCCTAGAGTTGATCTTATGCCCAGAAAACTTCAGGGTAAGGTCTCCTTGTATTTAGGCCAAGGATTTTTCCTTTCTATGTCCCCCATATTTTGCTGGGCCTATGCAAACAAAAATTGCCGCTCTAACACCATTTTTACTGTACTTCTTTAACTCTTATCCTTAAAAAAAGAGAGAGAGAAGAAGAAGAAAAGCTTATTAAACCTTCTGTTGGGCCTTTAATGAGTTAATTGGTCATTCAATGATTTTCAAAAATATACTTGCTACTGAACCTTTTCTTTCTCTTCCATCTTGTTAGTCTTTCTATTTTTTTTAATAACTTTGCCTTTGTTCTTCCTGTAACAAGTGTATTATGATGAATTGTCTCAACTGTGTGATATATTTTCTTTAAAAAAAAAAAAGAAGTCAGAGTAGCCCTGGACAATGGACATGGTCCCAAGAAAACCTCCGTCCAGCACCAGGAAGAGTCTATTTGGTTTTACAGTTGACAAGGACAAATGCTTTTCTGAAAACTATTTCTGTGTTGTCTAAGGAGGTAACCAAAGATAGAGCACACAGCTGCCTGACTGTTAACACTCCCAAGTCAGGGTGATATGCTGAAGAGATGATCTCCTGCAGAGAAAAATGCTGGTGATGATGGCTTGCATTTCAGGGCAGCTGCTTCCTCTGAGGAAGAGCAGCATTATTTATCATGTCTTGGCCCACTCAGCACTGCCACTTGCACATGTGATCACTGCACATTTTTATGGAGCACACAGGGAAGCTCAAACATTTTAAATTGAGTTGCTCTTTGTCTTCTTAAATAGCAGAAAAGTCTAGATAAAATAAAGAATGTCAGAGAAACGAGGAAGGGGACAAGAACTAAAATGAGAAGTAAAAATAGCTCTCAGGAAAGTCCCACTCTTACAGAGTGAAGGGCAGCAAAGCACCTTTATTTTCTTGTAAAGTCAAGAAAATGATCACAGAGGGGTGGAGAGTATGGGAGGCTGAATTGGCCCTACTTCATCTCAGGGCTTTGATTGAGTACATGCAGGAGGTGTTGGCTCACACCTCTGAGTACTAATCTATGTTCTGCCTAGCACTAAGTCTGTGCTCTGCAATATTAATTTTTTCTTTCTATAAAATGGGTTCACTATGTATTTACCACATTGAATTTTTATGCAGAATAAATAAAAGAATCTTTGGATAATGAGATGTGGTGCTCAATGTCAGCTTGATGATATGGACCTTGTGTTCTTTAAGCTAGTATGGGGACTGAGGGATTGGAGATTCCCAGGAGCCTTCAGACCAAGTACCACAGATCAAGGAGGTTTGACTTTTGCTGAGTTTTGTTGCTGGAAACAGACCTACTGGAAAACCAACCAAGTGGTGCAAGAAGGGACAAATGGAAGGAGGCACTTACCAACATGCAGAAGGTCTTTCAAGATATACAGACAACTTAAATGGCAACCACAAATAAGTGGGTTAAGAAGTTGTAGTAAATTTACATAGTGACATGTTATGCTGCTATGAGAAAGGATAAAATCAAGCAATTTGTTACTGCATGGATGGAACTGGAGGAACTTTACTTTTTGCCGAGTGAAGTCAGTCAGAGGAAATGGATAATATAGAATGATCAAGCTCAGATATATGATTAAACATTTATAGCAAAGGAAAAACAATTATGCAAGGATGACAAAGTTAATCTCAGAACTGTGGGACTCTTTTTTGAGGGGATATGTTGGCTGGGAGGGACTTTGGGACGTTGGTGGTGGGAAATGAACACTAGTAGTGGGTATGGTGTTGGAATGACATATGAAACCATCATGAACAAATAATACTGTGAATCACAGTATCTCACTACAGATGTTTTATTTTTATTATAAGTAAGCTATCAGGGTAGCATTTGGCATTCAAGCCATGCTGTTCCTCACCCCATTTTGTATGTCATTTGTCCTTTCTTGACCTTTTTCATTTCTACACCAATGACCCTTTTCTTGATTTTTTTTTTTTTTTGGATAATCAAAGTTACCATGTGAAGAATTCATGCTGCCCTTATATACTTCCTAAGAAGATTTAACCCAAATGAATTCATTCACTCTTCGCTTTAAATAGTTACTAGCAAGGTAAGGTAATTACAGTCATGTATGACTTTAAATGAACACTTTTATAAATTGAAAGTCATTCCTGACTCCCATAATTCCCTCTGTGATGACTACGAAGGTGAGCAAGGTGCAGCCATGGGGAGGGAAAGTGGTGGGAAGCCAGACTCAGCACCTGGACTACCCCCCCCAGTGGCTGTCTTTTGCCTCTGAAATCCTGCTTGAAGAATTTTCACCTAGAACAGCACTGCAGGAACCAGAAGAGAGGGAGGTCAAAAGGCATTTCTGTAAATGAGTCTTATGTAAATTGAGTGTACATTAGCTTGGGAATATTAATGGAGCTCTTTGTCATCAGTGCAAAGAGCTCCAGGAAGATTTGTTCCTTTTCCCAATGTCAGAGCACAACTGAGCATCACATTTTGCCTCATATTTTGGACTGCTAACTAATAGGGGTAATTAATATCACAGCTTTAGCATAACCAGAAGGTTTTATTTTACTTAGTTGCTGGAGAGATCAAATGATTGACACCAATCCTTAGAATGAAAAAGAAACTCAAGAATATTTGCAGATGTTGGAAAAAATGGAAAAAGTCGTAACATGGGCAATTATTATGAATATTTTTCGATACATACTTTTAATTTCCATTGATATCAATATAAATTTCTATGTTATTTATGTCAGTCTAATTGTTTTTTATTGAAACCATTGTGATTTATGAAGTCCCTCATAGTTGGATTTCCAGACATATAATGAATCAGGACCAATCAATGTCGACCTCTCTCCACGAATGTTCCCCAAATGCATCCCATACTATCTCCCCAACCCCCCAGTCTGCCAGTGTAACAGGCCCATTTTAAGTTTAGATTGTTAAAGTTAGGATCTCTTAATTCCATTGTTGTTGCCTTTGACTTGGGTATTTATTAATCTAATTTCTATATGTATGAATTTCTGACATGTCAAGTTAATGTATATAATCAGTAAATAATATGCACAAGTATACTCTAGTATAAAGTGCAACTATTGTACTTTATTTCAAAATAACATTTGGTTCATTATAAAAAATGGGCATTAATTTTGCTGTGTAAAGATAGTATCCACATTACATTCAAAAGTAACAGTTTGTCTTTAGAACTTATCATTCCAGAGAGAAGCTATAAAGGAGACTTATCTCAGTTCACATTCTGTCTACCTTCTTCTGAGTGAGAAGGATGCGACTTTGCAATCTTAGAACTCTTTCTCTTTGTGGGTAGAACACCCAGCTGTACTCAGGGCTTACTCCTGGCTCTGTACTCAAGTATGACTCTTGGCAGTGCTCAGAGGACCATGTGATATGCAAGAATCGAACAGTATCAGCCACATTTTATCACATCATACTGTCACTCCAACCCCAGTCTTTGCAACCCTGAAGGTTTGCCAATGTGGGCTCATCTTCTGTGAGTCCCTAGAATCCAAATGTGTTGGATTCTACCCCCCTCCCCCGTACACATTGAGATATTGGTTTAAATGTGTCTATGATCCTGGATTTCAGAGCTATTATTCAAAAATACCTTTGTCTTTACATATGGTACAATCATCATTATGGAAACCAGATTCATAACAAATGTATCACTTGATATTTTTCCACATGGATATTGATTTCCTGATTGCTCTTCCTCCCCCCCCCCCCCCAAGATTGAAAAAAAAAAAGCAGTGCTGGAAATTTCTTGCTATGGGGTCAGCCTATGAGAGTAGAATCTAGCCAATCTTTATCAAGAAGTAAATCCATATTTTTTAACTTATAAATAGTATACACATTTAAAATGCATGCTACATGGTTTGCTAGAGGATTGTTTTCTTTATTTGGGGGCCTCTTTCTGGATTCTTAACCAATTACAATGTGTGTTATTATCTCATTGACATTTTCTGGCCATTTTTAAAGCAAACATCTTAGGCCATTGGGGTAGTAACCTCAGGACCCTGGCTCCAGCTCAGTCCTAGGTCAGCCTAAACAGTTCTTTTACCCTCCCTGTCCTCTCTGTCTCCAGGTGCCTGAATCTGCCTCAGTTATGATTTTCTCTAGGTCAGTGGTCGGCAACCTTTTTTTTTTTTTCAGCTGAGCCAAATCTCGCCAAAACCACGATTGAAATTTATTTTGAGAGCCACACAGGGCGCGCACTGACAGAGGCTAGGAGCAGAGTCCTGACTCCTGGAGCGGCGCCCGGAACACAGAAGAGCCAAATTAAAAGTGTAGGAGCCACATGTGGCTCGCGAGCCGCAGGTTGCCGACTACTGCTCTAGGTAATACCCATGGATGTTTGCTGTGGGAAGCCTTCCTCTGCCTCAAGCATTTAATAACTCCCAGGATAGGAGAAAAATTTCTCCTCATGCTCTGATTTACTGTGTAACCTGAATTCTATGTTTTCCTATATTATGGCTTTTTATTATTTATTGCATATTGCAGCTTTAGACACTGAAACTCCCCCAGGAATTAATGTCTAAATCACTTCCTATTTGCTTTCAGTAAGCTATCCATCCCAAGTACTAGAACATATTTTTTAATCTTGTTTAAAAATAAAATGCTGAGGTTACATTCTATAGGAGTATAAAGGACAGTTGTTTTCATAGAAAAGCATGATATGAAAACGTATCTGCCATAAAATTGTATGTTCCTTAGCACGTGATTTTGAAAGAATTTATGCAAAATGCTGAGGAATGAAATCACCAGTGACAATACAGCATCGTTTTTTGTTTTTGTTTTTTTTACACTGGAAAGCTGGGAAAGCAAGCTGTCTAAGAAGCCAGGAGATAAGGATGCACATTCCTTTGGGGGTTATAAATGGTCACTCCAATTGCAATTTTAACAAGTACCTATGAGCAAGGGATATAATTTGGGATTCCTTTCAGCACCTCAAACACCTACTTCCTAACCAAACCCATCCTAACCAGATCCAACCATCATCCTTTGCTCCTAGTTTTAAAAGTATTGACTCAGGGGTTCACCTGCAAAGAAAAGTAATAAAGTAGATTTGGAACCAGATGTATGAACTCATTCCATCTTGCACTGAAATGTCTTGCTGCATTTTTCACACAGAGCAGCAAATTTATTCATGCTGACTTTGTGTGTCTTTGGGATGAAGATATGTTGTTTTGTGTTCCTCTGCGCATGCTCTCTCTCTCTCTTTCTTTCTCTCTCTCTCTCCCTCTCTCTCTCTCTCTCTCTCTCACACACACACACACACACACACACCACACACACACACACACACACACAGAATCCTGGGGAAGCACAAAATTCTGGAATTCCAGTTTGCTAGCTTTGGATATAGATGAGTTTTTTATCTAGCCCACTTGACTCTGCAAGAAAAAGGTGCTGGACTTCAGTCTTATCATCTTTAAATTGGTAGTTTAAATGATAATAGAATTAAATGAGAGCCATATGAAAAGTATTTTACACATGGTATGACCTTGATACATTTTGCAAATTGATGGTATTCCTGCTATTTAGTGCTATGGTTATGGTGATGATGCATTCATTACCTATAATGTGTTATAACTCTCCTATGTCTGCTGCTCTTTACTGTGGCTTGTACTAAGGTTTTAGAAGTGAAAGAACCTGGTAAAATAATTTAAGTATAAATTGTGCTGGAAAAGATCTGGACACAGGTGTGCAAACTTTTAGACATGCTTTTCCACACAGGAGATCTTTGATTTGCGAAATGAATATGGAGTTTAACATTTAGAACCAATGCAATCAGAGCTGAAAGGACAGTTTGGGACTTGTGGTATTTCCCCTGCAGCTTTAGTTTTCTGAGTGGCCTCAGTTGCTTGTTGCTTTCAGGTGCATTTGCTATCTGGAGCCCCTGTAAACACAGTGATTGGAATATGACTGGACTCCAGCAGATGCCAAACCTCAGACATACCAGCAAGTGCCCTGTGCATTCAGCTTCCATCTCACTGGTAATGCCACTGCCATTACCAGACGTTTTCTTGCTTTATTTCTGAGAATGAAAAGACTTTCCCTGAGGTGGGTGTCCCTGCTTACACATGGTAGCATCCTAAATTTGGCTTTCTGTATATTGTGCAGGTGGTCTGTTTCAATTAGTAACTAAAAACTAGGTGTAAACATCCTCTCTTCAGGGTTACATGGGACTTCACAAATTCATAAACAAAAAAGGCAGACAAAATACACTTTCGGTTCAGCCGGGAGAATTAACCATCTGCATCTCTTTCCTCTCACTAGAGCTGTGGTGAGTCTTACCTGGCTCACACCAATCCTGTCCCTTAGCTCTAAGTTTTCCATGTACCTCTGGATTTGGAGGGGACATATCAGTCTCTTTAGAGACTTGTCTGCAGCAGTGCAACTCAGAGAGATTCAGTGTACTCATGGGGGTGCCAATTTACAATATTGATGCCATAATACATTTTTTAAACTCTGGCCTCATCTCCTCTTGTTGCTCTTCAAGCTATTTTCTTAAAGATGGGGGAACACTGACTGCTCATAGCACACCCTAAGTGTGGAGTTATGAGGTATCTGGAGTGGTATTAATTCAGGCTCTAGTTTGTTGGAGATAGTTCCTGTTGCATTACTTCTGCAGTCTCAAGTCCTGGGATTAGAGAACACTAATTCCAGAATGTTTATCTCCTGAGCTGGCACCCGGGGTCCCTAAAATAATGGACATAATTGAGGAAAATAATGATGTCTGTTAGGCTACACCTTATTTTACCTAAAACAAAGATCATTCCTGATTCCTTTTTATATTTGTTTACAACTTGGATTTACCCCAAAACAGAGATTGTCTTACTTGTAAACTTGGGTGGGACTGGGCTAACTGTCCTTACTGCCCCACCCAAGGGTGGTGTCTGTACTCTATAAAAATGGCAGTTCTGGCAGGCATCTTGCTCTCCATATGAAGTAGAAGACTGCCAGACTACACATGTTTCATCCTCAACCTGGTTTGGATTATTTCATGCATGACACTGATTCAGACTCATTCACCTGAGGTTGGATATACAACATGTGGGGTGATTGTACAGATGTCCAAGCTTAAAGTGTGCCTCACTGTGGAAGAAATGCCCCTTTCTAAGAACCAAATTCTCTCCAGCCTGCTGTGCAAATGCAGGAAGGCTGTGGTAATTGTCCTCTCTCCCTGACAAAATCAGCGTTGAACATTTATGGCTTATTCTCCAGGCCTGCTTGGAAGCCTGCTTCTGTTCATGCTCAGTCATGCAAGCCTCCTGTTCAGTGCAGAGCCATGAATCACTGGAGCACCCCTAGGGTGCTGGTGGCATCTGGGGCAAAACCCAGTAGAGCTGAGAACTGAACCTGGCCAGGTACATGCACAGCCAGTGCCCTTACCCTGTCCTGTCTCCTAGCCCCTCAATTCTGTCTCTTTTTTTGTTTATAAAGTTAGGGGTATTAATGAAACTTGACCTGCATGATGCCACTAGGATCCCTTGAGAAAAGGATTTTCTTTCCAGTGTTTTTGAGGTAATACCTACTCCTCAGCCCTCTAAGTGTGCCAGCCTGGCTCAGAGTTTCCCTGACTAGAAGTCTGGGCAAGCACATGCTGAGACCCCATGAATGAAAGACACGTCATTACTGCTCTGAGTCATGCTACTTCACAGAGTAGTACGTCAGTCCCTGGAGTGGACAGAGCACTGGATCAGCACCCACCATGACTCCGCTCATAAGGCTGGGCTCTGATTTGCCACTTCCTGCCTGCAGTGAATCTGGGCAGAGGGACATTTCCAGAGGATACCTTGGGCACATTTCTTAAATGTTTGCAGATGACCAAAAACATGAGAATGTGCATGGTGTGTAGGCCTATGTGTGCATGTGTGTAAACCTGTATCCCTTTTTCCATCATGTCTGTGTGAATGCAGAGAGGAGTGTCATGTTCTGGGCATGTAGTGGAACTGGCCTGTGTGGGACAGGTTGATGACACCAATGGGGCCAGGGCCCAGCTCACTTCCCAACTATGAGAGCAGGGGCATTCTGTAGGGTGGGTTCCATCAATTCCCACCCAATTCCCTGGGAATTCTGTGTCCTTGGGATGGGGGAGTTGGTGTTACAGACTCTAGTTCAGGCAGAACCTAGAGGGGATGTCAGGAGGAGCTTTTAGGGCTGGACCTTCTAATCCTGCCCTGTTTCTCCCCTAGATCTCGAAAACTTTAAGACGAGAACAAGAAGCACCGTGTCAGTGCGGCAGGGCCAGGGGATGGTGCTGCTGTGTGGGCCACCACCCCACTCAGGAGGTGAGTGTGGACACTTGTGGGACACAGTGCTGTTTCGGCAGCACTAAGAGACTTGCCAGGGATTTGCATGCTTTTGATTCTGTTCTGGGTATCATAGAGGAGACAGCACCATTTTCATGTTCTAACTCAGGTAGTTAGAACTCTACCTTGTTGCTGCCCCTGACACTAGAAAGGAACCTCACAGAGTTGTCTAGGAGGAGAAACTGATGACTAAGACAAAGGGATGTTCCTGCTGGATGGAGGGACAGGTTGGGCGGACATCCTTTCTTCTCAGGGCTGACCAGGAAGGGGTCAGATCAGACAAAGTCCTGGGTCAAGAATCTTCCCTGAGGGAAAGTTGTTGATCATATATTTGGATTTGGGTGTGTGTGTGGTGAGTGGACATAGCTCATGTCCTCTCACCATGAGAATCAGAGTAGGTACCTTCTCTTCCTTCTGCTCCCAAGCATTTGCCAATCATCCAAGGGGCAGTGGAGATCCTCAGTGGTGTCAGACACATTTTTAGCAGGAGGGAGAGCACAGGTCTGGTGACCATGTGGCTGACATTGTTTCACCTTCTGTCCTCACAAAGTATCATGTAAACCACATGGCATTTATCTTTGTCCTACTAACCTCTCTTGGGGTTTGTGCCATTGAGACTAAAAGACATAAGAAATATGGCAACAGTTTTCATCTTTAAGCCTCAAACATACCTAATTTTATTAGTTATAATTGATTTGTTTTCTTTAGCTTGAGTTTATAAGTAGCATTAAATCTGGAGCCAGAACACTATCTTTCATGGGATCAGCTCAGGTTTAATCTCCAACATTACCTGAGTCCTCCCAACGAGTGATCCTTAAGTGCAGATCCAGGAGGAAGCCCTGAGAACCACTGAGTATGGTCCAAAATGAAAATAAAATTAGAGTTCTATCAGAACATTGCATTGTCCATGGAAATAGGACTTTAACAATATGTAGCTAGGCAAATGCTTTTCAGAAATGTCTCTCAAGGGATGGTATTTTTTGTCATACATGTGTCATATATGTGCATCTTGAGCATAAACCAATTATGCTTATACTTCACTGCCTTTTCAAAATGCTGATGTGAAAATATGTAAAATATGAACATAGGCATTAACTCAAATGAAAGTTGATATGAACTCTAACAAATAATAATCTTTTGGCCTGTACAATTCGGAACAACTCTCCAAACTTGTATAGTTTGGAGCAACCAATTATGTCCCTATGGTCAAAGTGGACACTGTTACCTGGACTTAACTCTGTAGTAATGTGTCAATTTCAACTGTTGGCATTGACATTGGAAGAATACTACTATACTGTTTCTTACATAAAGTAAGGGGCATTAAGACACCGCCACACCAGTCATCATTAATGCCAGGGAACACTAAACAATGCTGAAATAGCATTCATTGGTGTTACTTCACATAGTCCACTAAATGGTATTGTTTCTGCATCATTCCTCACTAATGCAAAGAAGCAGTGAAATAATATGACTGTGCCATTCATCAGTGTCACAAGAACATTGAAACAACAATGCTGCCTTGCTGCTCACTAAGATGAGGGCATATTGAAACACTACTGGACCATTCCTCACTAATACTCAGGAGTACTTATAATACTCACCATTTCTCACTAGTACTAGTGTCCTTCCTCACTAATGGTAGGGATTATAAAACAGTAGTACTACACCATTTCTCCTAGTAGTAGAAGGCATGAAGTAAAACTACTGTGCAATGCTCAGTTTTATAGGGAGAAATGAAGGAAGTTTACTCACCACTTCTCACCAGGAGGTAGTAGGCAGACTTGAGGAATGTGCCTTTTATGTAATTGCTATGGAAAATGCCCTTCTAATTTCCATTTCTAAGTTAAGAAACTTTATTATAAAGACATCTGATGAAATGAGATAGTTTTTAGTTTTTAGTGATACTTTAGTGATATATTAGAGCTTAGTGCTACATGAATCCACATTATAACTATGTGGTATCTTCCTTTCTGTAGTAAATTTGTTAAGGCATATTGCTGCAAATATGTGGTCTTTACCATGTTCTTTTGGACAAAATGGATCCTTTCATTTGAAATGTACTGAGCTGATTCCTTCTCTCTTCTCTTCCCATTTTACAGATTAGAGAACATTCTAGCACATTAGTGATTTAATCTAATGGTGAGACATGGTCTTGAAGTGCACACTTCCCCCTCACTCATTAGGCCTCTTGAGAGTCACCTATTGAGCAAAGAAAATATCCACATCGATCAGCAACTACTTCATGTGAATTATCCACCCCATGTGGCTTGGTGGGGTTGTTTGGTTTGGGGAGGAGAAGCATTATTTGTCCTAACTACCCAGAATCTAGGCTTTTATTCTCTCTGCCATAAGAACTTTTCTTTTAAAGATCCAATAAATGATTAACTACAGGAGAACAAAAGCAAAGGGAGAAAGAAGAGGATGGATATCTAGGACAAAGGGATCTCTCCACCACTGTGAAGAGAGGAAGAAATGGAGTGAATGTCTCTTGCTGCCATTCCCTCCAAAGCTCTGGGCCTCTTTCTTTGGATGAAATACCTTTGCCTTTGAATTTTCCTGTCAAAGTCTTTTTTAAAACTCAAAATTTCTGATGACTGTATCTTTGGTGGCCTCGATGCCAGCAACTATACACTTGTGAATGGAAAAAAAATGAGTTTGTGTAAGTAGTAAACATTCCCTAATCATAAACTCATTCTAGAACTTCCGCAGCTGATGCCTCAATTTCTTAAATTAACTTGCACCCAGAATTGCTGGTCTGGATCCTCCAGAAGAGCCTCCCAGGGATGGTGTATCCACATTTTCTACCTTCATTCTCCTCTTGGCTCCTGGAAGAGGCTTAAACCGTTTTGCAGCTACAGCAAGTTCCAGGCCAAAGCACTTAGACTCAGCTGCTTAATAAATAGCAGTTAATTAAATTTCTTTGTGTTCAGTGCCCTAAAGAGGGTAGTTTAGGTTTTTTTTAACAGCAGAAATAAATTCAAAAATTTCTTTCTGTAGCTCATCTTTTCCTCCTTTGTCCTGTGCAAATATTGCCATGTTCTTTATTTGAAAGAGCCCAGGATTTTAGTTAATGAGTGATGGCCTTAATTACAGAGAGTTTTCTCTCGACAGTTACTTTGTGCTTAATTTAATAACCACTATACAGAAAACATTTGTGAATAGGTTTAAAAATCCAGGTGACAATGTCTCTATTTTATTTGCCAACATCTAAAACAGTCATAAAGAGACAATGTCAACGTTTGATCTGGAAATTCATTGATTATTCAGAATCAGGACTACCCTCATTAGCACCAAAAGAAAATGGCACTTGGAAAGTGAGATGTAATCTATGAAGTGAAAGAAGCTCTAAGCTATGCCCATTCAGTAAATGCTCAGCTGTGGATAGATCTTGTGCTTTGGGAATTGTTTTGCTCAAAAGCAGGGAGAAAAATGTGGGGTCACAGGTGCCAGCTGGGAGGGTGAGTTTGGGGAGGGAGATCACATCCCACACCACACAGAGCTGCCAGGATGGAACAGCCAGTGCAGAGCAGATAACCAACTCCCATCTTTCAACAACATGTGCCAAGCTGAGCATTTCATAAATAATCCAGCAAGCAATCACTGTAATATATGGGAACCATTCTCCTCCCGAATGCCTGCTGGAAATACACTCTGTGAATCTTGTCTTTTCAGTGAGAAAAAGAAGAGTAGCTCTTTGGACATGTTTTCAGCAACGAATCAGTGTTTGGTGAGGTTGATGCACTGTGCCATTACGTAGATTCCAGGAGGATAATGGTGTAGTTTATCGAATGTGGAAATGTTGTTTAAGTCCTGGGAAGCTAGAAATAGACTCTTGTTGGGAGATCAAAAATAGATTATTTGCCACCCAGGAATCTTGATCCTATGAGTATGACCACAAATAAGAATTTAGATACTTTTCTGATACCCTTTTCCACTCAATTCAGTTTCGTTTTTGGACATTTAGGAAGAAAATAACTAAAGTAGGTCAGACCATTTATTGAACAGAGAAAAATACACACAAGAAGGTCATTTTAGAACCAAAGGAAAAGACTGTGGTATTTTGTCTAAAAATCAGGTTCGAGTTTCTGATGCCATTCAGAATACTGATTTTTAAAAATAAGTAGTATGTGACTGTATTCATCAAGGACAATATAGATGAAATGTTTTTAACCAATCATTACTGGCTTGAGCTAATCATAGTTACTAACAATCTTGAAATTGACATAAAGAATAGACAGTTATGAATGAAATAAAAATTGTTTCAGAGAGAACAACATTGCCTGTACTATCAAGTAAAAGTCAAGTCATTGTATCTCTTTTTATTGTACAGTTTTTATTGAAATAGCATAACTTTATCAAACTAAAAAACATTACTAAATATCAACATACAGTTAAATTCAGCTTCCTCCCTTAGAAAGTGAACCCCTTATCCACAGTGTCCTTCCCTTCAAATAACCACCAATTAATTGGTCTAAAGTTAAAAAGTCTGTTTTACTTAGCTCCTCACTTTTCTCATTAACGACGAATGAGTGAAGTCAGATGATGTTTATCTTGCACTGGCTCCTTTCACTATACCTATTACCCTCAAGGTCCATCAATGTTGCAAATGGCATCACTCCATCTTCTCTTAGAGATGAGCAGCTTTTCACATTCTGTTCATGTACCGAATCTATATCCTACAGTCAGCCAGTGGGTACTTAGGTCTCATCCAGCACTGGCTTTTGAAAAGAGTGCGATTGTGAGCGTGTTGATGCAGCTCACACCCCAAATCAATATTAGCTGGTTTCTTGTTAATCACTCAGAATTGTAATGACTGGAGTGCATAGAATTCCCATTTTTGTTCTTTGAGGAATCTCCAAACTGTCTTCTTATCAACAATATACATGGTTTCCCTTCTCTCCACATACCCCCTCTCCTACAATACCTTGCTTTTGACTTTGGGGTAATATCTGTTCTCAGAGCAGGACTGGGGGGTACTTCACTGTGGTTGCATCATATTTTTAACTCAGGTACATTGGAAGGGTGCTCAGGACCTCTGAGGAGGCCCAACTGTTAGTGAAATAAAGACAGCCTCATGCGCTGAGTCAGCCAGGAGTCCCAGTCTTGAAGGGATGCTCTTCCTTCACACATCAGCTTCTTGCAGATGAACACATTAGCACTCTCTTCCCTGTAAAAATTAACCCCCTGTGTTGTAGCAATACTCCACAGGAATTCACCATTCTTATGGCAGCACAGCACACAAGAGTTGGCATAGCACTTTGTTTTATTTCTATATATTTTCTTTATTTAAGCACTGTGGTTATGAAAAAATTTATAGTTGGATTTCAGTCATCGAACGTACACTACCCTTCACCAGCATCACTTTCCCATCACCAATGTTCCCCATCTCCCTCTTTCACTTTCCCCCCATATCTGTCTTCAGGACAGGCATTCTATTTCTCTCTATCACTATCATTGTCATAGTAGTGGTTAGTGCAGTTATTTTTCTAACTCTGCTCATCACTCTTTGTGGTAAGCTTCATGCCATGATACAATGGGCTGGTTCTTCCAGCCTTCATCTCTATTGTCTCTGAGTATTATTACCATACTGTCTTTTATTTTTCTTAAATCCCACAGATGAATGAGATTATTATTTGTCTTTCACCCTCTGATTCATTTCACTCAGGATAATAGTCTCCATATCTATCCATGTATAAGCAAACTTCATTATTTCATTTTTCCTAATAGCTGCATAGTATTTCATTTTGTAGACATACCACTATTTTTTAGCCACTCATCTGTTTTTAGGCTCCTGGATTGTTTCTGGATACTACAGATTGTAAATTAGTGCTTGCTGAACATAGAGGTGCAGAAGACATTTTTGTATTGTGATTTTGCATTCCTGGGATATATCCCCAGAATTGGTGTTTCTGGCTTATATGGAAGCTCAATTTCTAGATTTTTGAAAATGCCCATGTTGTTTTCCAAAAAGGATAAACCAGCCTGCATTTCCACCAGCAGTAAACGAGAGTCCTTTTCTCCCCCTCATTTGTGCCAGCACTTGTTGTTCTTACTTTTGTTTGTTTGTTTGTTTGTGATATGTACTAGTCTTTGTGGTATGAGATGATATCTCATTGTTGTTTTGATTTGCATCTCCCTGATGCTTAATGATAATGAGCATTTTGGGCTATCTGTATTTCTTCTTTGAGGAAGTATCTGTTCATTTCTGCTCCCCATTTTTTAATATAATTTTTATTTTAATCATAGTGGCTTACACATTGTTCACAGTAATACTCCACCTCCATTCCCATCCTACCTCACATATCCTCCACCCTTACCCCAGGGGCTGCTAAAATGAGTGGTTCCCTCTGTGTCTAGTTATAACTGTTATAACAGTTTGGTCTTGGTACCTCCCTACTTCCCCCTCTAATTGGGAGGCGGGACTAGATAGTTCAAGTTACGTGGTTTTGTTTGAAGAAGAGAAAAGTAATAAAATGGGGTAAAAATCAACTACACCGACAATGGACAGAGTCCTTCTAGATGCTCTCATCCTCAGTTTGAGAGACGAAGGGGAAAAAAGGTGAAACACCACAACAGTTCAAAAAGAAGTATCAAATAAAATATCCAGTGAGCACTACAGCAATAAAGATATGCACCACATAATTGCCATGGTCTTGAGATAAAAAACATGACAGAGCACAAAAAAGAAGAAAAGAAGAAAGAAAAAGTAAATATATATATATATATATAAAAGTGGACAACTACTTTAATATCCACACCAAAACAAAGAAATCAACAAAAACTAGATAAAAGAAAATAAAAGATTATTTTGTGCTTTTTGTCTCTTTCTTTTTTTTTTTTCTTTTTCCCTCCTGCATAGGCACAGTGAATATTGGGGTCATTCGAAAAGGGAATCCCCTTGGCCTAAGGGATACAGGGTTTCTCCATTTTTGTCATGGGATTATCTATAGACTCCTTTCAAGTTCATTTACTCTCCCCTTGGTGCTTTTGTGGTATATGGAAGACTTCTACTCCGGTCTGGTTTATAAAATCAGACCTTTATATCTAGAGATGTCAGTCTCTGCACAGGTCAAGGAGTGGGACTTATGATGAAGTCTTTCTTTTTTTTTTTTTTTTTTTTGGGGCCACACCCGGCGGTGCTCAGGGGTTACTCCTGGCTGTCTGCTCAGAAATAGCTCCTGGCAGGCACGGGGGACCATATGGGACACCGGGATTTGAACCAACCACCTCTGGTCCTGGATCGGCTGCTTGCAAGGCAAACGCCGCTGTGCTATCTCTCCGGGCCCAATGATGAAGTCTTTCTTTGTGATTTTAGAAGTTCTGTTTCTGTGTCATTTTAATCTGTCTTCTGTGGTTGGTGGTCTTGGCCCTTGTGCTGAACCTCGGATGGAGCCTGGGTTATCATCCTTCATTATGTTTCCAGAAAACCCATTCAGTTGCAATTGCCTCAGTCAGGTCTCTGGAATTAGAGATCATGGTTATTGTGCAGGTCGTAGAACAAACCCTAGACTAGGGCTTTCTTGTTGGTCCCAGAATACATACTGCCCAGTCATGGTTCTATCAGCCAGTCATCTGTAGATCACATTCTTGGCTTTTGCACAGACCAAAGTGTGACAAATCTTCTGATTTTGTCTTATTGTTGTTGGTGAGGTAGGATAACGTGTTCTTAGGCCCGTTTGTTCCCAATTTCTCGTCAGTATATCATATTAAAGCTGGCACATGTTGGTGTTCGAGCAGTATTCAGGATGTCCCGGATGGGATTTTTGATGTGTTAGATTTTTTTTTCTTGTAAAGTTAAATCAGTGCCTTGTATATCTTAGATATTAACCCCATATCTGATGAGTATTGGGTCAAAAGTTTTTCCCATGTAGCCTTTGTTTACTAGTCACTATTTCCTTTGAGGTACAGAAGCTTATAAGTTTATTGTAGTGCAATTGTTTATCTTTGTGTCTACTTGCTTGGCCAGTGGTGTTTCATCCTTGAAGATGCCTTTAGCTTTAATGTCATGGAGTGTTCTCCATAGAGTGTACATTTCCCTCTCTGTACCTTATAATTTCAGACCTGATGTCAGGGTCTTTAATCTATTTTGATTTTACCTTTGTGCATGGTTTTAAGGAGAGATCTGATTGGAGTTTATTTTTTTTCCATATAGTTGACCAGTTTTCCTAGCACCACTTCTTAAAAAGGCTTTCCTTGTTCCACTTTGTGTTTTTTTTTTCTCCTTTATAAAAAAGAAATTGCTCATAAGCCTATAGGTCTAAATGCAAGGATATTCAAATCTATTCCATTGATCTAAGTGTCTGTTTTATTCTAGTACTATGCTGTTTTAATTACAAATGCTTTAGAATACAGTTGTCCCAACACCACTTATTGAAGAGGCTTTTCTTGCTCCAATTTTGTTTCCTGACCCTTTATGAAAGACTAATTGATTGTATGTCTGGGGGTGATTCTCTGAATATTCATAAATGTGTGTTGGACCTTATTAAATACTTTCTATGCATCTATTGATATGATCATATTATTTTTCTGTTTACTTTTGTTAATATGATGTATTATGTGGATTGACAGCTCTTTTTTAAATTTGTTTATTTAAAGAAAATGCATTACATAGTTGGCATAACTTATAATAATACATTTTTTAGGAAGACCAAAAGCAACATGTTTAAAAAATAGAAAATTGAAAGATAAACTAAAGAGATGAAAGAGAAAGAATATTTTTGGAAATTATTGACTCACAATGAATTCATTGAAACACCAGAAGAAAGTTTAGTAAGCTCTTTTTTTTTAAAGGATGAGTTAAAAAAATGCAGTAATAACGGTGTGAGAGTGGCAATTGTTGTCATTTGCATAGGCCCAGCAAAATATGGGTAAAATGGGGTGGGGGGAAAGGCTTGGCCTAAATACAAGGAGACCCTTATCCCTGAAGTTTTCTGACATAAGACCGGCTCTGGGTTTCAGGCATACTAGGTTGTCCGACCCCTGAGTCATTCTCTGTGGTCATGGTGAAAGTTTTTTTGCGCATTAGCTGTTGTTGGTGTCCAATTTCTGTAGTTAAAGATTTTGGTTTCTGTGCATTTCCTTTATCAAAGTCAGGATGATGTGGAGCGTCCTGCTCTGCAAGTTGTTGCTGTTGGTGAGTCATCTGGGTGTTAAGGGAACACTCCTTGGAGTAAGTCAATGCCAGGGTAGTGGTAGGGTTTTCCCTGGTAGAGGTTTGCTTCCTGGTGATGATGTAGACAATTGTGATTGTTCCCATAGATGGTCAATGATTGAGGGGTGTATGGGCAATGCCCGTTCTTCTGAGGCTTGAGCCAAGTCATTATGCCAGTGTTCATGGTATTAGGCCTGCATTACCAAATTTGTGTTCCTATCTCTATTATAAAAGAACTTATTTGCATATGTAGTATTTTTCCCATTTTAATGTGCCTATGCAAAAGAGGAACAATGCCACATTGTATTATCTGTGCCTCTGAGGAGCCGAGGGAACAAGTCCAACAATCCCCTTAACTTGGTTCTAATATGAATTCTTTTTTTTTTTTTGAGTTTGAGCATCTTTATTTCTAATATGAATTCTAAAGTGTAAGACTCTTCTACCAGAATTCCTTATTGAAGAGATCACAAAGAAAGGAAAACAAACAAACAAAAGACCCAAACAGTGGGCACAATTGTCACTGTATAAGGGGATATTCAATGAGTTATAGTGGATATATACATGTCCCTTTCATGTCATTAGAAATAGTCAGGAGGAGGGTGCTGAATCCTGGACACTACTTTGGTCTGTGATTTGGCCTTCTGGAGTCTGCAAAATTACTCCCAGCAGTTCCATATTGGGAACTAATATTGAGTGGGAACTAATCAGAAACCTAGTATGGTAGCAACCACAGTTACACAGTGAAGGAAAGAGAACAGGAGGCTGCTGAGAGTAGATAAGTAGGAACAGAATACTAGTTTTTTCTCAGCCCAAAAGTCTATTTCTTTCACTTTGGAAGCTGGTTGACAGCTGGCTTGAGTGGGGATAATAATGTGCTTCCTGGGGAGCCAAGAACTGAGAGTAAAAATGGTTAAGTGTGGGGTAATAGGTGGTGGAAGTGAGGAAGTAAGGACTAAAAATGAGCCTCTGGGTGGTGAGCCAATGGGGGGAAGGAAAGTATACAACATAGACATTCTGTATATGACAGATTAAACCCAATGATATCCAAATAACACTCTATAATTTCCGTGCGAGGGTGTTAACCCCTGTGTGGTTTCAGAATGGGCAGGGGTAGGAAGGAAAGTTGCCTATGACTTCCTGAAGACAGAACCTCTTGTGTTCTTGTTCTGCCATTCCCCATGTGGCAAAAGCTCCTGCTTCCCAGGAAGGAAAGAGATCCTTAAAGAGCTGGAAGCCTGGAAGTTCACCAACTTCACCCAAACCCTCCCTCTGGAGCAGGGTGGGAATTGGGGAAAGCCTGGGGTACCCTTTAAACTCCTCACCGGCACCCACCTCATTGACCTCCTGGGCGTGTGACCCAGGGCTAGCCCTAGAGTTTAAGAGGAAGGAGATGGAAGGGTGCTGGGGTGACCCAAGCCCCACACCCCTCCTTGGCCTGGTTAAAAAGGCCTTTGGCATAGAAGAGGCCTGCCATTTCCCATTCAGGCAAAAGCTCCCGATTCCCAGGAAGGAAGCAAATCCTTAAAGAGCTGGAAGCCCGAAAGTTCACCACCCTCACCCAAACCCTCCCTCCGAAGCAGGGTGGGAATTGGGGAAAGCCTGGTGTCCCCTTTAAACTCCTCGCTGGTGGTGCAATTCTTTTAACTAGTCAAAAATCCTTCTTCTTGGAGGAGTCTTGTAAGACTTGGATGCTTTATCATTCATTTAGGCATCTGAACTAGACATCCAGGAATATCAAAAAAATTCCATTTAGAGGTGTTTGAAGTGCCTTATAATATTTATAACTCCAGTTTGCATTTCACAATAGTGGAAGTGCAAGGCAAAATTAAAAATCACAGGATATAATCATATTTATTCCATTATGGTTTCCAGTGAATACAATCAGTAGTAGACCTGGTTCCTCTCAAAAGGACTGACAACTGCAAGGAGAAAATATTCTCAGTGCTTTCTGGGTGCATCTCCCTACTTCGGGGTTTAGCTCACTCTGTAGTCAGCCGCATTCTCCATTCATGTGTGGTCTCGGTTTTGGCTCAGCAGTGGCTATGATAAAGGGGATTTATGACTGGATCCCAATGGAGTATGTAAATTGGGGCTTCTAGGGTGAAAAGAATAGATGCTTTAAAAAGAAGCCAAAATAGCAAACTTTAGCATATCCTTTCCGCTGGCAGACCAAGTGTGGGTGAGATAGCTAATGTGAGTGAGCAATATCAGAATGATTCCCCTGAGGCCTGTGGTCTGTGAGAGTGAAAGGGTGGCCCACATGTCCTGAATATGGGCTCAGAGACACTGTGCCAGTGTCTGTGGGCATATCCTGATATAGGATGAGAGACTGTTCTCTTAAAGCAAGCTGTGGCCTGGAATTGGGACAGTGAAAGAGAAGATGAAAGGAAGATGTAGAGCATTTCAAACTGACGATGGAACACACATCCAAACTGGGATTAGTGTTTGGCCAGGGGAGAGTCAGTGTCTTGGGTCCGGGAAAGGCAGAGAATAGGACAGGAGTAAATCAGGGATGCAGGCAGAGATGGGACTCAGGGGACTGATAAAGATTTGGGTGCTTATCAAAAAGAAAGTGACTGAAGAATTTTAAGTGGTTCTCTAAGAGTGGTGGCTTGGGATGGGAGCAGTGTGGAAATAGATTCTTGGCAGCCATGGATGATTTAGCAGCATTGCTCAGGATCCTGGGTAAAACAAATAAGCAACTTCTGACAGGACTATAAATAAAAACACTGCCAAATTGTATGTGAAGAATCATCTTGTGCAGAGCACAGAGAATCATTGAACAGCATACATAGAACATGTGGTCTGCTGCAAGAGAACTTCAACAGCAAGATGCCAAGAATATACATTCACTTTTCTTAGTTCTGGGAAATGAGGGTACCAGAGGTCTGGACAAAGGGCTCTTTTGGTCCTGTGGCCTTCTACTCTCTTTACACCATGTTCCAGGGAGACCAAGGTGTCTCATTATAGGGCCATGCATCCGAGTCATTCACCCTGTCTACCTTATCACAACCTAAACTTCTTATCTTTCTTTCTGGGAGTCAGGATTTAAAAAATTAATTTGGGGGGACAGTACATGCTGAACAAATACCATAACTGAATGGCCAAGATTGGTGGGTGTTACCAAGAAGACTGAGGGGATGGAAAAGTGTATTGCAAAGGCCATATGTGTCCCTATGTCTCAAATGTACCCATAATGTAAACATCTACTGGCAATAAAGGATCCATCCTCTTATCCCAAAGAACCTCAAAGAGGTGTCATATGTATTTATTTTGTGGCAGCACCCAGTGGTATTCAGGACATATCTTGGCTCTGTGCTCAGGAATTACTTCTGGTGGAGTGAAGGAAACCATATAGAGGGTCTGGGAATTGAGCCCCAGCTGGCCACATGCAAAGCAAGTACCCATCCACTCATTGTACTATTTCTCCAAGCATATTTACGGCTCTTTTGAGATAAAACCAAATATTATTCTGGCCATCTTTATTTTTAGCAATTATATAAAATAGGGACCAGAGGATAGCACAGCAGTAGGGTATTTGCCGTGCACACGGCCAACCCAGGAGGAACCGAGTTCCATTCCCATCATCCCACATGGTCTCCTGAGCATGCCAGAAGCAATTTCTGAGTGCAGAACCAGGAGTAACCCCTGAGCACTGCTTAGTATGCACACCCCAAAAATAAAGGGGATGACATGCTAATTATATAAAATATATTTAGATTGATACAAAACTGGGATTTTTACCTGCCAATTTTATAGAAACATTTGAATCAAATAAATTTGATTTATTTATCTATTTGACCCAAGGCCAAAGTAAAGAAGTGCAAGACAGCAGGAATTTTAAAGTTCATATTGAAGGTGACATATATAGAAGTATATAGTTTGTGATAGAAAATAAATAGATGCAATTTCCATGTTAGATATGATTCTTAGATTTAGTTAAAAATCTGTGTGATAAAGATAAAGGCATCAATTTTTAAGTAATATATCTATTCTTTTTTTGTGGGGGTCACAGCCGGCAGCGCTCAGGGGTTACTCCTAGCTTTGTGCTCAGAAATCATTCCTGGCAGGCTTAGGGGACCATATGGAATGCTGGGATTCGAATCACCATTTGTCCTGGGTGGGGTTGGTGCAAGGGAAATGCCCTACTGCTGTGCTATCTCCCCAGCCCTATTATAAGAGAATTATTTATATATATGTATACATACACACACATATACATATTTGGTTTTACGGCCACACCTGGTGACACTCGGGGGTTACTCCTGGCTATGCACTCAGAAATCACTTCTGGCTTGGGGCCATATGAGGCTTTGGGGGATCAAACCATGGTCCATCCTAGTCTAGCGCTTGCAAGGCAGACAGACACAATTATGGCTTGTGCCACCGCTCCAGCCCCTAGAATAATATTTTTAAAAGGCAAGAAAGAAGGAAGGAAGGAAGAAAGGAAGGAAGGAAGGAAGGAAGGAAGGAAGGAAGGAAGGAAGGAAGGAAGGAAGGAAGGAAGGAAGGAAGGAAGGAAGGAAGGAAGGAAGGAAGGAGAAAGAAAGAAGAAAGAGAGAAAGAAGAAAGAGAGAAAGAAAGAGAATTATTAGAATTTTATGCACATAGAATATTTATGCAAAATATTAATTTGAGAAAATTATAATTATTCAAAAGGACATACTACTATTTAAATCATTATTTCAAACACCATAATAGAGTCAAAACTGATGATGATAAAACATGGAAATATAATAAAAAATTATGAAGGTTAATTTTGTTTTGATTTGACAAACTCAGCAAATATAAATAGGGTACAGAAATTTGAATAATATACTAATTTGAATTACTTTTAATGTACATAATATTTATTTTAACTGTTTTTAAACAAGTGAATTTTTTTTTCAACTAACTGAAATTCTGCAGGTTAGGCCTTATTCTGCCGTAAAGATTTTAACAAGAAATTAGTTTTGTACAAAAACAAAATATTTAAAAGATCAACTCACATTAATTTCAAGTAAATTTTCAAGTATCTGCTGAGTTAAAGCAGAAATAAAAATCATACTAGAGCTGTAAAGAAAGATTTCATCCTATGACATATGCAGATACCAAGATCACTAGCTACAGAAGCCTGATGTTATAATCATGATGGAGCAGAAAACTTCCAGACATCACAAAAGGATCTAGGAGAGTAAAAGAACATGTACGGAGCCTGTAGTTATACCCATGACAGTATACTTCAAGGACAGAGGAACCCTGTATATCTTAGGCCTGGGGAATTCCCTTTCTAATCTCCCCAATTTTAACTGTGACTATGCAAAAAAAAAAAAAAAAGCACAAATTAAATTTTTTTCTTTAATTTTTTTTGTAAAGGTTGTTGCCTGTGTTTCTTCTTTTTCTTCTTTGTTTTTTTTTTCCTTTTCATTCTCTTTTTTCTTTTTTTGCCCTTTTTTTCTTTTTTAACCTGTGCTCTGATTCGTTTCTATTTCAGGACCATGGTTAGTGTTCCAGTTCTTGTCAGTATTGCTGTGGCGCTTCTCAGGTTTTTTGTTTGTTTGTGTTTTGTTTGATTTTGGGTTTGATTTTTCTTGTATTATTTTTATGTTTTCCTTTCTTTTTCCCAAAATGAGATTTATAGTCTCTAGAAGGACACCTCCCTTTTTTTTTTTTGCTTGTTTGAATTTTTGCCCCTCCTTTTATTTCTTTTCTCTTCTTTTTTTCTCTTTTTTTTCTTTTTTCCTCTTACTTTCAAACAGAAATACATAACTTGAACCATCTTATTCTGCCTCTCAAATTGAGGGGGAAATAATGGAAAGCACTAAGACCAAATAGTCATATGAACATTGAGTAGAAATAAAAAATGATCAGACTTGAACACCAAATTCAAAGCCAACTACAACAGAAACGATACCCAATCTACAACAGGCTAGACACAGAAGGAACCACTTGTATTAGGAGGGGCGATATGGGATGTTGGCTGGGAACAAGGGTAGAGGGAGGACAACAATAGTGGTGGGAATGCCCCTGATTCAATGTCACTATGTACCTGAAATACTACTGTGAATAATTTGTAATCCACTTTGGTCAAAATAAAAATTATTAATATAAAAATAAATAAATAAAAATTAAATAAAAGTCATAATTATAAAGTAGAATAATTATAAATGGTTTCATAAAGTGGAGAAAGAAGAATAAATATATCTATAGTTGTGAAATGTTAAGTGTACTCCTAAGTAACTAAAAAATCTTGATTTATTAATAAGCAATATTAATAAGCAATTAATAAATCTGAAAATGAAAATAAATAGGTGTAGTGTTCTCATGAAGTTAAAACCAACATAAGACAGATGTAAGGAAAATCATAAGAGAAGATGAAAATGTTAAAAATCAGGGAATTAAAAAATAGAAACAGCACAATGAGACACCAGAGAGGATTCTGAAAGAAAAGGAAAAACATTAACACATTCTTCTCTAATTGTCATCAAGGATAAGCAAGAGAAGCACAAATAACATGGAATCAGAAATAACAAATAACTATTGTTTTGCACTCAAGATTAGAAGTGAATGATTACACTATACACGGCACTGTATGAGAGCAATTGGATGAAATAAACAGTCAGGATTATATAAAGATGAAACAACTATTCCAACTGCCAGGGCTGGAATGGGGTCTAGGATTACTTTCTTTGAGTGCTTTGAGTTTTATAAATAATTTCCTCCTAATTTTTCAAGAAGATTCTCTTGTCAAATAATTTACATAAGGGGCCAGAGCAGTGGCTCAGCAGTAGGGTATTTGCCTTGCAAGCAGCTGACCTAGGACAGATCGCAGTTCAATCCCCCAGCATCCCATATGGCTCCCCAAGCCAGGAACAATTTCTGAGCACAGAGACAGGAGCATCACCGGGTGTAGCTCAAAAACCTAAATAATAATAATAATAATAATTATTATTATTATTATTTACATCAGAGTCAAGACAAGGCAAGATGAAAAGTGACAGTTTCATCTCACAGCAGGAATGTATTCCTGACAGGTAGCATAGGTGATCCTGTAACCCATGAGATTCCGCAACCAGCCTATGGACGTCTGGATTGACAAGCTTCCCACTATTTTCACCAGTTCATTCGACTACACTGATGAGAGAGGGCTCTGTAGCCTGTCTTCCAGGAAAAATCTTGCAACATTAAGTCAATATCAGAACTTAGCTCTACCACTTAGTAACAGCTGTTTCAAGACATGTTTCAAAGAGTGAGAGTGATTTTAGATGTATATGAAATTTGCCCAAGTTAGTGTATTTTGGGTTAAGTCCTTTCCATATTCCAGATGAATAGAACAGAACAAAACCCCAAGCTCAATAAAGACCAGCAGAAAGATGCTTTCATGCCCTGAGCAATGGGAGACAGCTCCAAGGACAACCTACTGTGCCCTACAAGTTACAAAACTAGATGTTCCATGTAAGAAGTCCCCATCGCCTGCCTTCAGTGCTGCCTATTCACCACATGTGTAGAATGTTCCATAATGCAAAGTGTTCATATTTAAGTCTTCTGTGGATTTAGTGATCACCAAAGTGGCAGGGCCCGGAGAGATAGCACAGCTTGCCTTGCAAGCAGCCGATCCAGGACCAAAGGTGGTTGGTTCGAATCCCGGTGTCCCATATGGTCCCCTGTGCCTGCCAGGAGCTATTTCTGAGCAGACAGCCAGGAGTAACCCTGAGCACCGCCGGATGTGACCCAAAAACAACAACAACAACAACAACAACAAAAAGTGGCAAAGGCAGTAGGAGTCCAGTAAACAGTTCCTCCAGCAATTCAGTAGTGACACTCCAGCAGGGGCAATCCAGCAGAGGCTGCAGCAGCCGAATCTCCTCTTCACAGCCCCAGCACTTCAGCCTAGGGCTTTATACACCCCCAGACCAACTGTGGTCCTGTGGCAGCTACTAGGGGTGGGCTTCTGGTAATTGACATTGTCACCCTTAAAGGGACAATACCTGCTAATGCCAGATCAGGGACCATAGAGTGTTTCTATTTTCTTACAGTTTTCCCTTGGCAATTAGCTTTTTGTCCAAAAAGTTTTCCCCCACTCATCTTCAAGGGAAGGATTTTGCTTTACACTAAAGAACTTCTTCAGGGCTGGAGAGATAGTACAGCTGATAAGGCAGTTACCTTGCACATGACCAACCTCAGATCAATCCTAGCATTCCGTATGAACCCCTGAACTCACCAGAGAGAAGTAGAAAGCCAGGAATAACCTCTGAACACTATGGGGGTTGGCCAAAAACAAACAAGAAAAGAGTTTCTGGGATATGAAACTATGTGTATGGGCTTCAGCAAACTACCCAGCTGTTTTATGACTTTCCCTGCAAATCACTAGATATTCCACTTAAAATACTTGTCCATGGTCCCTCGTCTGGGGAGATGGTTCTCACTCTAAAAGCCTAGATTGGCAGTAATCTGTTTTGTTCCTGTCTGGAGCTACTCTACCTCTTCAGGGACAGCCCTCACCAAGTGAGTGGGCAAGTGTGCACAGATGTGCAAGAAATCTGCACTCAGCAATGCTCTGTTGCCCTGACTTGCTGCCGGGAACACTAGAGACACCCATTTCCCCATGGTACTGTCATCTTGCTAGCATTGCTGGCAGGGTGCATTATGCTAAGGGGACAGGTTCATTTTCAGGTTAGAAAACTTTAAATCCAAGTTGACAGAGCTTCTGAGTTAATTTACATACTTATCTCAGCTGGAGAAGGGTGATGTTTATCACTGAAAATGAACCAGTAAAAGGTGATTTGGGGCAGAAAAATAACTGTTGCAAAGCTTAAAGGGGGCTGAGACTCTGAAATAAGCCTGACCATTTCATCACAGATACAATCAGCTTTCTATTGCTACCTCTTTTCCTTTTCATTTCATGTGCTCGGAGCCCAGTATCCAGCAACAATCTTTTAATTATGTTATGTTTTGTTTTGGGGCCACACAGTGGTACCAGAGCTCATTCCTAGTACTGCAGTCAGGATCACTCATGGCGGGGCTTAGGAGACCATATCAGGTGGCAGGCTTGAACCTGAATTGGCCGCAAGCAAGGTAAATTCCTTTTCTGCTATACTATATCACTCCAGCCTTGCCCAGCAAAAATGCCAGTAGCTCCAGATCTCTCATGAAGTAATGGCATTGTGGAGAGACAATTTGGAATCAAGTCAGGATTCACTCAGCCCGGGGCTGAGTGCCTGTGGGTAGGGTGGACAGGGTTATTCTGCCCCTTTTCTGACCCAAAGTGCCTCATTCTCCAAACCATGTGAACAGCATCCCCTGTTAAGCCCCAGGTGTAAATAATGTGTGATTAAGATGGATCGGTTCTTCAGACCTGAGTCCAGATTCTTCCTTTTATTCCTGCTTGAATTTTCGTGGGAAGTATAAATTCACTCGTAAAAACACAGATGGAACTGCAGAGGTGCTGGGGTAAAGCAATTGTTTGCACACATCTCACCCTGATTCCATTCCGGGCACCATATATGCTCCCCTGATCACTACCAGGAGTGAGCATTTCTAGGTATGGTCCAACATACTAAAAAAATGGCTGAAATGAATCCTCCATATTTCCTCTTTACAAACTCTTGAGCTAGGGGATGTTTCAGTGATAGCCCCAATCCGGTATATGTGAGGACCTTTGTCTCAATCCTGGAGCTCTGAGGGTAACACCCACCATCCTGGACTAATTTTTAGAGCCATGACTGAGTGTGTGACCACAGTACTATCTCTGCCTCTGCCTCGTATTTTTTAGGGTACACAGGTTTATGAACCTCTTTACCAACAGATGCCCCCTTTCTTCTTTTTCTAGCAAGAGCTTCTGAATATAGCTAGGGGGATTATTCAAGAGTTGCTTTTAATTCAAGAGTTGCTTTTCTCTACAGTGGAAACAAGAGGAATGAAAGTTTGGAAATTCTGTGGACAGACTAATCTAGTCTATTTTCCATGCAGACTCTGTCCCTTACAGACTGATCAGGACAAGCATGGGATGTTGAGCCAGGCCCATGTTATTTCTGAGTTATTTCTGACATTTTCCCAGGAACTAGCTCCTGAAGACAATAGTCCTCTGCTGACCACTGATCCACCCTGAAGTTCCACTTACCATGCTTCTGACAGTGTCACACCCCAAGATACCCCTGGCACCACTGCCTTCACTGTATCCTGCCTGCCAGGACATTCTACAGTAATGTCCACTGAGCTGTGCTGGTACTTTTATGACCAGTATTGACACAGCCAGAAGAGGGCACTGAGAGCTTATAAAGGGTCATCCAGACCACAGCAGAGAGTTGTTCCAGAGGAAGCTCATGTCTGGAGCATGAATGACAGGCATGTTAATGGCTCCTGTCATGATGAATTGGCACCAGCAGCCTGAGCCTGCCCTCATACTCCATTTCTTTTTTTAATATAGTTGTTTAAACACCTTGATTACAAATATGATTGTAGTTGGGTTTCAATCATTTAAAGAACACCCCCCTTCACCAGTGCAACATTTCTACCACCAGTGTCCCAAATCTCTCTCCTTCCCCCCACCCCACATGTACAGGCTTTCTACTTCCTTCATTAATTCACATTTATGTTATAGTTCTCAATGTAGTTATTATTCTAGCTGCACTCATTACTCTTTGTGGTGAGGTTCATATCGTGAGCTGGACCTTCCAGCCCTCCTCTTTTTTGTCTTTGAGAATTATTGCAAAAATGTCTTTTATTTTTCTTAAAACCCATAGATGAGTGAGACTATTCTGTGTCTGTCTCTCTTCATCTGACTTATTTCACTCAGCATAATAGATTCCATGTACATCCATGTATAAGAAAATTTCATGACTTCATCTCTCCTGATGGCTGCATAATATTCTATTGTGTATATGTACCACAGTTTCTTTAGCCATTCATCTGTTGAAGGACATCTTGGTTGTTTCCAGAGTCTGGCTATTGTAAATAGTGCTGCAATAAATATAGGTGTGAGAAAGGGATTTTTGTATTGTATTTTTGTGCTCCTAGGGTATATTCCCAGTAGTAATATAGCTGGATCATATAGCTCAATTTCCAGTTTTTGGAGGAATCTCCATATATACCCCATTTCTATTGAAGCAGCATGTACCTAATTGCGATGTGAAATCCTTGCAGGTAGAGCCCAATTACTTTGGAAACATTTTTTAATAATATTTTATTTAAATACCTAGATTACAAATATGACTGTGGTTGGGTTTCATTCATGTAAAGAGCATCCCTCATCACCAGTGCAACATTCTCATCACCAATGTCCCAAATCTCCTTCCTCCCCACCCCATCCCTGCTTGTTCTCTGGATAAGCTTTCTATTTTACTTTGGAAACATTCTTTCTGCTCATGAAGGCCTCCTAAAAGATGACAAGTAAGTAAGTAAGTAAGTAAGTAAGTAAGTAAGTAAGTAAGTAAGTAAGTAAGTAAGTAAGTAAGTAAGTAAGTAAGTAAGTAAATAAGTAAGTGTTGTGAGGCCTTTTTTTTTTTCTTCAGTTCTTTATTTAAAACAAATGACTTGAAGTCTATGAAATTTGCCTTTAAGATTTGGAGTGCCTGTTCATTGGTTTTCCAACTAACTTAAAACCCAGAGTGGGGAAGCTGGGGAGAAAATAACCAGAAACCCACCAGGCTTGGAAAGAATGGTTTTGCTTTTTAGCCAAAAACTGAGCGGAGAGAAAAAGTGATGGTGCAGACAGACTTGCAGGCAAGTGAGTTGTTTTTTCCTAGAGCACATACCTAGAGCAAATACCGAGTCTTAGCCATACCTTGAATGATAAACTTGTCCATCAGTGCAGTAGGAACTGCTCTCCCATAACCCTCGACAGGCATTCTAGAATGTTCATAGGCTGCCTGGGACTGGGCCAGGGGGCCCTATAGGGTGGAGATGCCCCATGAACTGAAGAACCATACCCACTGCTCATCCCAAAGAGTTGCACAGGCTGACCCACCTTGTATCTTGGCTTAGCTGCTGCTAAACAGAGTCCTCTGGAGAACAGATCTGCCTTCAGAGCTGCCTTCAGAGCTGCTCCGCACTTCTATGTCTTTCCAGTGATGCCCACAACGCGTACCATGGTACGTACTGCTCAGCAGATCTGTGTCCAGCAAGTCTGTGAGCTGGGGTCCAGCTCTTTGCTGACTCATTGTTTCTAGTACTTGTGGGAGGCTCCTTGATGAGGACAGCCCTCAGGATAGCCACTACAGAGAGCCTTTCCCCCAGTAACAAGGCCAGTGTCCTGGATCTGGTTCTGAGGCTACCCACATGGACTCTTCACATAGCTGGACCAGAGTCAGCAAGTTCACCCACATTCATTTGTCCAGATTTGTGCCTGTTGCACCCTGTCCACTAGGGAGGTGGGATGCAGGCGACCTTCCTGGGGGGCCAATTCTCTGATTCTTCAATTGTTTTCAACATATCAGGAGCTGGTATTTCCTGTTTTCACTGTCTCTGCCTGAGACCCTCATTAAATTTCCTCCAATTTTCATTCTTCTTTATTTTGTGAATCTAAGGGATAAAGGAACAGCAGAACAAGTGAAAGTGGCTTTAGACAGTCTTATTTTCCAGCACTGAGGATCCATTTCCCATGCATTCTGCAAGGCACTGGGGTCAAATGTTATTTTAGTGAGGGTGTCATGGAAGTACAGCCTTATAAAGCTTTCTTTTGGGAAACTGCCCTAATTTTCAAGAAGTCACTTACAAGAGAAAGTAAATTCGAGTTCTTTCCATTGTCTATTCCTGCTTCACTCACCTGCATCCCAGGAGACTACAAAACGCCTCCCTCTGTAGCCTCAAGGAGTTAAGGAATCTGTCAGTTTCCTTCCAGGCTCACACATCAGTCTATGCTACTCCCACACCACGATGGTTTTTGGCTATTGGCTCAGGTCTCTTTGAAGATGCCTTTTTAGTTTTTGGGGGCCCTAAATAATTTGTGGGAGAGAGCCAGTGTGAGCAAGGACAGGACAGCACGAGTAGAGCTGGAGGCATGTGCCTGTCCCCACAGCACAGGCGTTCAAGAATTTCCTTTTTCTCCTGGCCCACATTTATCAGGCATCTCAGCAGGCTGTGTTCCATAGGAGAATGAGTATTAGGGCAGGATCTAATCTTCCTTAGCTCAGTAAGAAGCTGATCAAAGGGGGTCAGGTCTAGCTATTAAAGGATTAACTAGGTCACATTGAAAGAGAGATGAAAGAGAGGATGTAAAAGTCTTTTTTGAGTCAGGTGAAACAACAATAAAAGATATCCAGTACCTTATCCTACACACACACACACACACACACACACACACACACACACACACACACACACACACACACACACACACTTTTTCCCCCAGGTTACTTTAAGAGAAAAGATTGAGCAATCACACAGTGTTTAAAGATTCCTGTCTAGCCGTTTGGAAGCCATCTCAAGTATCTTGTTCTTTAACAAAAGAACAATGAGGAATTGTTAGGTTTTTCCTTTCTGCTTTTGAAGAGTTGTGGGGAGGGGGGGTGCCTGCCTCCTGTCAGGAATGTTTGTGAACAGCTGACCCCACTGAAGGGCAGCTGCTTTGTCTCCACTGGCATCTCCTCCTGGTGGTGGGCCAACTCCAAGTCCACTTCTGGACTATCACTCACAGCTAAGTCTACACACCCACCCACAGCCTGTTTACTTTACGCGACTGCCTGGTTTCTTTGCTTGCTTCAGTATCAATATTGCAGAACATAGCTTGCCTCTGCACCTATGCTGGCACTGAGTTCTGCACCCCAGGACCAGCTGTGCCCTCAGAGTGACTCAACCCACCCAATACTCACATGAGCTGTTTTAGTGGGCATCTCCTACACCTGATTACTGGCATCTCAGTTTCTGAAAATACTTTCTTCCAGGGTCCCTTTTCATCAATGGCTTCAGGACCCTGACCTTTTCCTTTCCCTATCAAGGGCATCCTGTCCCCAGGTTTCATGTCCATTCTGTCTGTCTTCAGCAGCTGTCTCCTCAATCCCGGACTCACCTTTTCTTTGTTGGTTCAGCATCATGCTTGTCTTACAGTAAGACCAACTAAACATTAGCTCTCCCTAACTCCAATCCTCCCTGGGTTTCCTTTTGCATGCCTCAGCTCCAGACTGAAGCAGAGGCTATGGCTCTGATCATGTTTTCTATTTTTTCTCTTTGATTCTTTCTGTCTAGAATATGTCTAGAATTCCCCGCTGCTCCCATCTCCACATACTCCCTGTCCCACCAGAATCATCTGTAGGTTTCAGAGCAGCCTCTCCTGGGTCTCCTGCTTCCATTTTTGACCCTCTTTTGTTGGTTCTTACTGCAGGACTCAGATCCTTGATGCACGTTAGAGCTTGTTGTTCTTTGCTTAGAATTCCAGAGGTTGCTTTATCTCTGCCAGAGAACAAAATCAGGTCCTTACCCTGTGTAGAAGCCCCTATCCTGACCCTGTGCCTTTTCATTTGACCCTCTCATCCTGCAACAGCTGCATATTCCTGCCCCTGGACATGAAGCATGGCCTACCCAGGCAAGGCCTCTGCCATCACTGTCCCTTGGCTTTAAATTTTTGTCCCCCAGATACCTGCATGGTTACATGCTGCCTCCATGATTACTGGCTTTTCTTTCTCAGAGCCAGGATTGGATTGCAGAGCATTTGTAGGAAGGCCACCACAGATTCATTAAACAGAGGTAGAGGAAATGACCAGCAGCTATCCTGTTGTTCAATGGGCAGTGCTGAATTTGCTCCTTCCAAACTGAGCACACTGTTCTGAAAAACAAGGGCGCCTCAAGCAAAGGTCTAAGTATTCCTGTCTCTTGCAGTTATACAATGTGTGACTTCCCCACATTTCCCTGCCCTGACTTTGCCACCCCCACATCTCTTTGGCCTGGCTCTGCTATTCCTCTTTCTCTCCCGCCATAGAACTGAACTCTGCCCTGCCCAATTGAATTATCTTGGATACAGTTTGCTGATGAGGCCTCTTGACTCCTCCAACTACCCTCAGTCAACATGCAGTCTTGATGTCTCTCTGTTGAGTCTCAGGGCGGCCACAAACTTGCTGTCCTCTCAAACCCATTTGTGCCCTCTGTTCTCCTCATGCCATTCCTTCAAAGGGATGCAAAAACTAAGGAGGTTCAGCATAACGGTGTTTTCCAGCAGAGTTCCAGGACAGACCTCACTTTTCAGACAGCAAGGTCCACAGAAATTGGGCACGGGACAATGATAAACATTAGAGAGTCATGAAACTTAAGCAGGGTCTATCCTCAGATTATTTCTCAAATCTGTTTTTCAGCACACTGGCCTAGAAATGAGCACTGTGAAAATGGCAAAGTGGGATTTTTGTAATCTCACTCTGAGCAAACCTGAGCTGAGACAGTGACACAGCTTAGAGTTAGCTGAGACAAAAAGGAAACAGACGTGTACATGGTCGTCCTCTAGAAATGGAAGAGTAACACCTCCAACTTCTAAATAGTAAATAATTTTCTTAATAAATGATGTACTGTAGATAAGAAATTATTGATTTTATGGACATGTAGCATGGATATATTTATTTCCCTCCAATTTCCCACAGTTTCTTCAGTGAACCCACCGACTTTCATTATACTGTGAACTCAAAAGCAATTCAACATGATTTAAGAGCAACTCTCCTTAAGAGTCCTGTACAGATGCATGGGAAAGAGGAAAGAGGAGTGACTCAGGTCCAAAGAGAACCACATGGAGCTGTGGAGGTGTTTCCCAGACCTAATGGTCTTGACACAAAGGAATATTTCTGGGGTCCCTTAAAAGATTTGTACCGGGGGATGACTAATGGGGAACAGAGACTAAGGAGTCAAGTTGGGTTCAAGCTCTGTTCAGTTTATTAAGAGCAAACAGTGGAATATTTATACTCCATTTCTTGACAAATCATAAGGCTAATTTACCTAAAAGGATACAGGTGCAAATTGTTCAAAGCATATTTCTGACATAAGATAGTTTCACTTCTGAAACTGCTTCTTGCTCTCAGTAGTTTCTCAGTAGCTAGGTCAGTTGAGAATTGTTTTGGTTTTATGCATACTGAACTGGGCCCTGAAAGGTTAGCCCTTACTATGACTGCACGTAGGCTAAGAGCAAAGTTAGATTTGAGGTTGAGTATTTTGTAAGACTGAATAAAAATACTTTAGTCTAAACAAATGCTCCTCATAAGGTGTGTTTTACTCAAAAATTTTGAGTAATTTTTAAAATGTCAGCTAAAGTATGTCTCAATATTTTTGCTACATCCCTTTATTTCCCAAATGCCTCATGGACAGGCAACCAGGGTTTTTCAGGGCCTTAATGCCTATGAGTACAGGCTATTTTTTTTTTCAAGTATCTTTTCTTAGAGGTGCTACTCTTTCAATGTCCTCTCTGTGAGTACAGACTGCTTTGAAAAAGTTCTGTAATAGCAGACAGTTAAAAACAAAAGACACCACTTTTTGGTAGTTAGAGCCTTTTTAAACTTGATGCCTTCCTAGGTCTCAGGGGGGATGTAATAGTGCTGGGTGAGTGAATCCAGTAGGAGCCACTGTTCCTCCTCATCTTCTTCCACTGCTTCTCCCACATGGTTAACCCTGCTGGCTTAGTTTCCTCAAAACCCTGGTCCTTAGGCTACTGGATGAAAAGGACCTAGGATAGCAGAAGAGTGTCACCAGCTCTGGTCCCTTGAAATGTTGAGCCAACCCTTATCTTGGCAGATGCTTCCTCTCAGCTTCTGCAGGATCTGCTCAAGGCTAAAGATTGCAGAGCCCAGAATTGGTTCTCTCCTGGTACCTCCCATCTGTTCATCAGATAACTGTTCTTAACACGTGTCCTAAGGCATCAGGTGGCAAATCAGTTTAGTAAATAAGGGTCACAGCCTGCAATGGGCTCAGCTGTGGACTGTGCTCCTCTGTCTAGAATAGATCTTGGGATTGGGCCTTGTTGTTCTCAGCACTGTCAGAATCAGGAGAAAAAAGGCAGTTAAAATGGGCCATGTCCTTTGAGGGCCAGAAAGATAGCATGGAGGTAAGGCTTTTGTCTTGCATATAGAAGGACGGTGGTTCGAATCCTGGCATCCCATATGGTCTCCCGAGCCTGCCAGAAATGATTTCTGAGTGCAGAGCCAGGAGTAACCCCTGAGCGCTGCCGGGTATGACCCAAAAGCCAAAAAAAAAAAGGGGGGGCGTGTCCATTGAGAGTGACCTGTGTGGTTGGTTAACAGTTGGTTAACTGTTATGTGTCCCTGGATGTCTGAGCTTTGCCACAAAGATCAGCAAGAGACTGGCCTTCTCTAGTTCAGCAGCTCCTGATTAACAAAGTTCTGGAAGGTGAAGAAAAGTCATGACCTACCCCTGACTCCACCACTGGGTGGCTTGTGCTCTCTAAACCTGCCCTTGGTCTTTTGTTTCTTGTTCCCATCCTATAGTAAACTGAGTCTCTCAAGTCCCCCAACTGTTTGTGTGTGTGTGTGTGTGTGTGTGTGTGTGTGTGTGTGTGTGTGTGTGTGTATGTGTGTGTGTGTGTCAGGATGGAAAATCCCGACCTAGGTGCCTCTGGATAAAATGGCATTTGAACCAGAGCTCAAAAATGCCATGACCAAGGAATTCGAATCATGGAGTAGTTTTATCCTACCAGAGATTGATTGGTTTTTGTTTGTTTGTTTGTTTGTTTGTTTGTTTTACACTCTTCCTGGGAGTATGCTGTCTCATACAGAGAAGGAAGCCAGAGCTGAGTCTTGTCAATTACTGAACATCTTTCAAACCCTTTTCTGACTTAACTGACAGCCCAAGCTAGAAACCCACTGGGTGGGGAGCAGTATGTAAGTCCCTGACATTCATTTCCAGGCCTGTCACCCTGTTGCCTTCATCATGGAGTGGGGAGAGGAAATCAATTCTTGTTTTCCTCTACCAAAAGAAGCATTTTCTTGGGAAGTTCCTGTGTGATCCTTCATGCTGCCATCACTCCCTCAGGTGTGACTCCTTTCCAGAGCCCCTTTGAGCACATTATTTAATCTGGTCTTCATGAACACACACTGAATTGGGTGAAACCATGTCCATTTTGCAGAGTGGTGAAATCAGTGCCTTAGATTGAATCTGCCCTTCTAGCCCTCCTTATGGCCCCAGCCTCGCTTGCTCACTGGCTTCTGTGAGGAAAACCCTGAAGTATTTAACCCAAGTACATTCCGGCCCCCTTTTCCCTGTGGCTGGTATCACAGGGCAGTTAGAGCTCCTAAGTGTTCACCCCCCAGGGTTTCCTTGAGCCTGAATCCCCATTCCCAGAACCAGGCAGCCTGCTTCTACTAGTGATTTCTTGCCTTCACTGAACATTTTGTTTAACAGTTGTTTACATGAAACAGTACTATTAGCTTATTGAACCCCAGAGTTGAAGGTGCTCCCTTCTTCACAGGTGAGAAAATTGAGATTTAGAGACATTAAGTGGTTTGGCCAGCTGAACATCAAGCTGGAGGGAGCCTGTCCTGACCATCTATCAGTCACACAGCAGACAAGGAGAACAGATATGGGGGCATGGAGGCCATTTGCTGGTCCTCTAACTACCTGCTACATCCCATTCCACCAACCATCTGCTGCCTCTGTGGTGCCTCCCCTGCTCTGGCATGGACCATGTTTGAAAGATTCTTTCCAGCTAGAATCTGTGGCCCATGGCATGAGGAGCTTCTGTTAGCACCAGGTAGGACAGTTACTGTGCTAATGGGACTCCCTTTCTCTCAGCTCCCTCTGCTTCTAGAAAGACAGAGATGCCATTAATTTTCAAATTGACTTTTTTGTTTTATTTTGTTTTTGTTTTGGGGGCCATACCTAGTGACACTCAGGGATTACTCTTGGCTATGAACTCAAAAATCGATCAAAATATTGAATGTAAAGTAACAGGATAGGTAAGAAAATGTGAGAGAGAACTGCATAAAGCATGGTCCTTCAAAGGAGCTGTAAGAGGGAAGGGGCAGCTTTGTGCAACACATGCACCTTAACCTCTGTACTATCTCTTTGACCATTCTTCTCCTTTTAAAAATGCAAATCCAGTTTGATACAAATGTTTTCTAGATTACTTTGTAGTGAGATAGTGTCTGGAAGGTAACACAGCTGTGTTAGATTCAAAACTCCTTTAAGTATAAAAGTGTCTAGAGTAGGAGATGCTCAAACATAAATAACAAGCAAGCTAGAGAGAGCAGACTAGGAGAGCAAGTTAAAACATATGGTTCTTCGTAACAACGTTTTGGTAAAGACACTGCCTGGAACAGGAACTCAGGGATAGCAACTCAAGTTAATCCCCCCCCCCCCCCAGAGTTTGTTCTGCCTCTTCTGTGGGGGAAAAGACTTCAAATATTATTCTGCAGAAACCTCTGCAACTGAGACTTGTAGGCCACATGCACCTTGACATGCATCTTGTCATTAAAAAAAAAAATCGATCCTGGCTTGGGGGACCATATGGACACTGGGAGATTGAACCATGGTCTGTCCTAGGTCAGCTACATGCAAGGCAAATGCCCTACCACTGTTCCACTTCTCCAGCCCCCAAATTGATTTTTAATTGTGGTAATACTGAATATTTTAGGGGCACAGGTGACCACCTTAGCAAAGCAGCAGGCCTCTTTCATCATGGCCCACTGGACACTTGCCTGGCAAATCAGTTTCAAGGTGAGAATTTGAGGGTTTGTTCATGCCATTGTTCCCTTACTATTTTTCTGTATGTCCCATCCTTGATTGAGACTCTCAGTAGTTGTCTCTTTCATAATATACTGCATTCATCCAAACACTCTGGTTCTGTCCATTAGAAGCCTCAAACAAGCTTTCCTTGATGCTAAGAGTCAAGAAGCACTGCACCCTCCCCAGATGTAATGCCTACCTGGTCAGCTCTGCCTGTCTGTGGGAACATTTCTAGGTTCCTTGTACATAATATTTTTTCCTATTTCTTTGTACATGATGCTACAGTTAACATATGTATGCGTAGGAAACTGAATTTATGTTTCTACTCTCTGAGAGTAGAATTGCTAGATCAGATGGAATTACATATTTAGTTTTTAGAAAACTGTCCATACTGCTTTTTATAGAGCCTGAACCAATTTACAGGGAATTTATTAATTTTAAGTTATGGTTCTCCACCTTCATCTAATTATTTAAGTTACTAGTACTGTATAAATGGTCAGAGGATTTAATTTTCTGGGCTAGCTTTGTGGAATATTGCATTTTGTATTGTGTTTTGCTCTCTCCTTCACTTTCCTTTTCTGGAAAGCAAATCTTCCCTCTGAGATGAATCAAATAGTAAAAAAACATTGAGAACATGTCAGAAGTATAAGCACTCAGTTTTGTCAGTTTTGCTCTCTGAATCAGTCATGAAGGATGCTCTGGTATAACAATTGCTCTTGTCTACTAACAACTGAATCATTTAAACAAATTTGAATGAATATATGGTTCAAAAGCTGCAAAACTATGTCCCTCCCCACCATTTTATCAATAACAACCATAAACACCCCATTCATCCATCTAGAGTCTGTGTGTGCTGTATATGCTGAGCTGTGTGTTTTTGTTCCTATGTGTGCCTTTGGGGCCAAGGGGATCAGCCATACCTTCAGGACTTCCTTCTAGGACAGGACCTTGATCTGGGATCAAGGAGTCAAATCTCTACCTCCACTTTCAGCACCTAGCTTGGAACATGGTGAGAAACCATGTGGCGGATGCTGGAGCAGTTTCTCTGCTTGAGCATTACACTTCACTCAGGGGTTCCTTCCTTCACATCACCCATGCCATTTGGGATATTCTCATGCCATTCCAAGCTCACCAAAGCAAGCCCCTTGTAGACCCAGGTGTGTCACTCTGAACCTGGGCTTCTCCACCTGAAGGGAACACACTAATGCCCATGAATGATGGCCAGCAGTGAGGGAAGGTAACTGACATACCCAGTCCAGGCTCTCCCATATCAGCAGCTCTGTCTGACATCCAGATCCTGAGTCATCAGGCTAGAAAGTCCTGTGTCCCAGGCAAGGCCCCTGCCAAGTATAGAGCCCATGGGGAGCCCAGACCCTAGAGATCCTGCCATGCCTTCAGTTAGTAGATGTACAGAGACACATGTATAGTTAGTGTACAGACACATCTCCCAGGTTCCCAGGGAACAGAATGTGTCCATCTCAGGGCTGGAGAGAGGATATCTGGCACCACACAGTCCCCCTAGCACCTTCAGGCCTAAACCACAACCACCAAAAACAAATGCAAAGGCTGTGGCTCAAGTTTTAGTCTCCAACCATCCCTGTGCCTGAGTTTTCAATGTCTATAGAAGGTCTGAGATCCTGGGAGACGTGCCCCTCTTCAAAGAATGCCCCTTGTGGAAGATGGAAACCTGCCCCAAGCAGCAGACACATCCCTTACTGAAGACACCCTCACTGGAGACACTCTCTTGGGTGACATGCCCCACAGAAGACAGACTCTTAGTCCCAGATAAGTCCTGCCTGTGGGTCTCTATGATTCAACATCTATCATCCAGAGGCTGGAGGAGCTCACCAAGAGGCCTTTCTGGTTTCAGTCCTGATGCACTGAATGTGTGTGAGTCAGGCTGGCCTCGAGCGTGAATCTGGGCCTTCCCCAAAGCTGCTCACTCAGGAACCCCTTGTGCCAATCCAAGATTTGGGGAAAGTCCTGCCTCTATATGACTTCTTAGCAAAAGAAACATTTAAAAATGTCAATTTTCCCAACATAATGGAGATGTGGAAGAAGCAATGAGTTTGGTCCATGAATGGGGGATCATTGTGGTGGTGGGTTTAAGAACCCATGGTGTTACATGTTCAGCACCCAATGAAGTCAGTGTAAGTATTAGTATAGTAGTAGATGTAAGTACACATAGTGTTGTGCTAAGTACCTCTGGGGAGGGGTTTAAGTACCTGTTGTGTTAGGTGTTTAAGAACCTATGGTGATGGGTTTAATTAGCTGTAGTATTAGGTGTCGGTATCTGTGGTGATGAATTTAAGTAACTGTGGTATTAGGTAGATTTGGTTCTTTGTTTCTTTGTGGGTTTTTTTTTTTTGGTATTTGAATAATATCTTTATTTAAGTACCATAATTACAAACATGTTTGTAGTTGGGTTTCAGTCATAAAAAGAACACTCCCCCTTCACCAGTGCAACATTCCCACCACTAATATCCCCCATTCCCCCCACATATGTTTGAGACAGCCATTCTACTTCTCTCACTCCTTAACATTGTCATGATAGTTGTTAGTATTGTTACTTCTCTAACTACATTCATCACTCTTTGTGGTAAGCTTAATATCGTGAGCCAGACCTTCCAGCCCTTATCTCTATTGTCTTTGGGTATTATTACAATAATGTCTTTTATTATTTTATAAAGCCCTAGATGAGTGATACTATTCAACATCTATCTCTCTACTTTCAGCATTTCACTCAGCATAACAGTTTTCATGTCCATCCATGTATAGGAAAATTTCATGACTTCATCTCTTCTGATGGCTGCATAATATTCCATTGTGTATATGTACAACAGTGCCCAGGATACAAGAGCCACCCATTGACTGGGAGAAACTATTCAAGGAGATGCAAATCAAAACAACTATGAGGTACCATCTCACACCTCAGAGATTGGCGCACATCACAGAGAATGAGAACAAGCAGTGCTGATGGGGATATGAAGAGAAAGGAACTCTTACTCACTGCTGGTGGGAATTGGGAATGCCATCTAGTCCAACCTTTATGAAAAGCGATATGGAGATTCCTCCAAAATCTGGATATTGAGCTCCCATACGATTCAGCTATACTACTCCTAGGAATATACCCTAGGAACACAAAAATATAATACAAAAATCCCTTCCTCACACCTATATTCATTGCAATGCTATTTATAATAGCCAGACTCTGGAAACAACCAAGATGTCCTTCAACTGATGAATGGCTAAAGAAATTGTGGTACATATACACAATGGAATATTATGCAGCCATCAGGAGAGATGAAGTCATGAAATTATCCTATACATGGATGTACATGGAATCTATTATGCTAGTGAAATAAGCCAGAGGGAGAGAGATAGAAACAGAATAGTCTCACTTATCTATGAGTTTTAAGAAAAATAAAAGACATTATTGCAATAATCCTTAGAGACAAAGAGAGGAGGACTGAAATGTTCAGCTCACTTCATGAAGCTCACCACAAAGAGTGGTGAGTGCATTTAGAGAAATAACTACACTGAGAACTATCATAACAATGTGAATGAATTAGGGAAGTGGAAAGCCTGTCTAGAGTACAGGCGGTGGTGGGGTGGGGAGGAGGGAGATTTGGGACATTGGTGGTGGGAATGTTGCACCAATGTAGGAGTGTGTTCTTTTCATGACTGAAACCTAACTACAATCATATTTGTAATCAAGGTGTTTAAATAGAGATATTAATAACAAAATAACTTAAAAAAAGAAAAGAAAACTAAGGGAAAATGAATATTTACTGAGTATGTGTGAGACCTATTTTCCTTTTTTCTAAAAAAGCAAGTTACAGAGCTAGGTCTAGAGTTAGTTTTGTCTAGAAAAAAAAGATGAGAAAGTTCCTTCATTCCCATCTTGTTGAGTGTGTGTGTGTGTATATGTGTGTTTTATCAAGATTGAGTATTGTGGGGTTAAAGCGATAGCTCAGTGGTAGGGTGTTGCCTTGCAAGTGGCAGATCTAGGATGGACCTGATTCGATCCCCGGCATCCCATATGGTCCACCACACCAGGAACGATATCTGAGCACATATCGAGAAGTAACCCCTGAGTATCACTGGTATGGCCAAAACCACCCTCAAAAAATATTGAGTATTCGACCTTACCAAATGCTTTTTCTGCATCTATTGTTATGATTATATGGTTTTGATTTCTCCTTTTGCTAATGTCGTGTGCTGATGTCGTGATTGATTTGAAGATGTTAAACCATCCTTGCATTCCTGGAATGAAATCTACTTGGTTATATTGTATGTCCTTCTTGATGAGGCATTAGATTCTATTTACCAGGATTTTGTTGAGGATCTTTGCATCTGTGCTCATCAGGGGTATTGGTCTGTAATTTTCTTTCTTTCTTTTTTTCAGTATCTCTGTCTGGCTTTGGTATCAGGGTGATGATAGCTTCATCAAAACTACTTGGGAGTGTTTCTGTTTCTTCAATTTCCTAAAAGAACCTGAAAAGGATTGGTAGAAGTTCCTCTTGAAAGATTTGAAAGAATTCTTTAGTGAATCCATCTGGGTCTGAGCTTTTGTTTTGGGGAAGACTTTCACTTACCAATTTAATTTTTTCAATAGTGATGGGTCTGTTTAGATATGTTAGATCTTCCTGCTTTAACCGGGATAATTATAAGAGTCCAAGAATTAATACACTTCTTCCAGATTTTCATGTTTTGTGGCAAAGTCATCCTGATTGCACTTTGTATCTGTGAATTATCTGTAGTGATCTCCGCCCTTTCATTTTTAATCTGGTTTAAGTTTCTTTCCCTTTATTTGTAAGTTTTGCTAGTGGTTTATAAATCTTGCTAATTTTTTCAAGGAACCAACTTTTGCTTTCCAAAACGTTTTTCCAAAAAGATCAACTTTATGATCATTTGGATTGGTTTTTTTTTTTGGGGGGTGGGTATCCACTTCATTGTTTTCTTCCCTAAGCTTTGTTATTTTTTTTCTGCCTCCCTATTTTGGTTCATTTTTTGATCATTTTCTAATTTTATAAGCTGTGTTATTAAGCTATTTATGTAGGTTCCTTTTTCCTTCCTGATGTGTGTTTGCAAAGCTATAAATATTTCTGTTAGAACTACTGTTGCTGTATCCCATACATTTTGATCATTTGTATCTTCATTTGCATTTGTTTCCAGGATTCTTTTGATTATCTCTTTGATTTCATCTCTGACTCACTGTTCAGTAGTGAGCTGTTTAATTTTCAGGTGTTAAAGTGTTTCTTTTGTGTCTCTTTGTAGTTCATGACTAATATCAGTGCATTGTGATCGAAGAAGATAGCTGTAAAATTTCTTTCCTCTTGATTTTATGGAGGTATGTTTTATGGGCCAGCAAATCTTCTATCCTGTTGAATGACCCATGTGCATTAGAGAAGAGTTGTATCCAGTTTTCTGTAGATGGAATGCCCTATATATATCTACTAGGCCACTTTCTTTCATTTATCCTTCAATAGATAATATAGTCTTGTTGGGTTTCTTCCTGGTTGACCTATCAAGAGGTGACAGGGCATTGCTGAGGTCTCCCACTAATATTGTATTGCTATTGATGTCTTCTTTGAGATTTGTCAACAATTGTATTAAATATGTTGCTGGTCCCTCATTGGGTGCATACATGTTTAAGATGAGATTTTTTTCTGTTGTATATATCTTCTGATTATTACAAATGTCCATCTTTGTCTCTTATAAATTTTCTGAATCTAAATTTTGTGTCATCTGATATTAATATGGCCACTGCAACTTTTTAAGGGAGTTGTTTGCTTGGATGGATGTCCTCCAACCTTTGATTTTGAGTCTAAGTTTGTTCTGACTATTCGATGTGTGTCTTGTAGGCAGCAGAATTTTTGATTCAGCTTTTTGATCCATTTTGCCACTCTATGTCTCTTAACTATGCACTTAATCCATTGACATTGAGAGAGATAATTGTTATGGGGTTTAGTGTCATCTATAAAGGAGTATGGTGTGCCTGTTGGTTTGTCTTGTCTTAAAGTAGACCTCTAAGTTTGTACTTTAAGGATAGTTTTTGTCTGTAAAGTTTCTGAGATGTTGTTTTTCCATGAATCTATGTATACTTTTTTCAGGCCTGAACTTGACTTTGGCTGGGTGCAGATTCTAGGCGAAGCATTCATTTTGTTGACTTTTATTAGTATATCCAACCACTGCCTTCCAGCCTTTTGGGTTTCTTGTGACAGATCTGCTGTAAATCTTAAGGATGCTCCTTTGAATGTAATTTCCCTTCTTTATCTTACAGCTTTTAATATTTTACCCCTATCTTTGGGATTCATTTGTGACTAGGATATGTATTGGAGTGCTTTTCTTTAGGTCTCTTTTAGCTGGTACTCTTCAAACATTCAGGATTTGGTTGTATGCATTCTTTAGCTCTGGGAGTTTCTCTGCAATTATGTCCTTGACTGCTGATTCTTCATGGGGATTTTCTTTCTGGGTCTCTGGTACTCCAGTGATTCTTACATTGTTTCTGTTGAGTTTATCAAAGACTTTTATTTCCATCTGTTCACATTATTTGAGGATTTTTCCATTGTCTGAGCATTTGCTTTAAGGCTCTTTTCCAATTTCTTCTGTTGAATGGAGTTGTTATGTATCTCATCTTTCAGCTCACTGATTCTGTCCTCAGCTGCTGTTATTCTTTTGGAGAAGGTTTCCAGTGAGGTTTTCATTTTGTCTACTGAGTTTTTCAGTCCTGTTATTTCAGTTTGGAATTTTCTGATTTCTGTATTCATATCCTCTTGATTCTTATTTGTGTTTTGTTCAGCTTGATCCATGCTTACTTTGATTTCTATGAGGATCCTCCATATTTCTTCTCTAAACTTCTTATCTAAGAGGCTAAATAGATGGTTGGCACTTTTTGGGTCATCAGAGCTGCCATAATCATTCTCATTATCATGGTGTTGGCCTGTGTTGTTTCCTCTTTGTCACACTTGTAGTGTGATGTTTTCTACATGTTGTGCTGGAGTTCATTGGCTAGGGTATGTGGGAGGCCATGAAGTGGAACAGCTCCTCAGCCTCCACTTTATGTAAGTGGGGACAGCTCACCTCTGAAGAGTGCCCTGAGGGAATGATCTGGGCATTGTGGTTCAAAGTCCAAGACACAGCAGAGAAGATCCAGTTCACAGTGCCTGCTATGTGCCAAAGCACACAGCAGGAATTTGGTATTAGGCATTTTAAGATCCATTATGAAGGGATGTTAGTGTCCTTTGGATCATCTGCTTAGACCTCAGGTGCTATATTGCTTTGGTCTGGTCCTGCTGATGGCAATTGCTCAGATACCTCCCAATATGCTGTTCTCTGGATCACAGATCCCATGTGACTTTAGAACAAGCACTTAATGTCTCAATGTAAGCACTGTTATCTGGGTTTGGAGTCACCCTTGGGGTGGTTGCCCAAATCTCCCCTCAAACCCCCCTGCCTGTTTTGTGGACAGCACACAGCTCTTTTCTACTTTAAGTTTAAATACTCACTATTTAAAGCATTGCCCTGACCCTTGGTTACTTAAAGATAAAGGCACTTAACCAAGTACTCCATGGAAAAGGCCAAGTCACAGAAAGTCAGCATTCCAGTGTGCTGATTAGTTCATTGTGGGCAGCAGAAAATCCCTCTGTAGTCGTAGTTTTCTAGACTAGACCACTGCGGGGACAGTTCTACCCTGACACTAAAGCCTATTTTGAAGCCCAGCAGTGACACCCAGGCCAGGATCCTCCCTGCCATGGGGGTCCTTCCCCCATCAAGACTTCCTCCCAGCTTTGCTGTCCCACCCAGTGCTCAGAGAGCTGCCAGATACATGCTCCATGCCTGTGCAGTGAGCAAGGAAACCAACTAATGCTTTTGCAAGCTATTTCATTTGGAAAATGACTTAAGTCATGTTTTTCACATCTTCTAGTTCCAAACAAACAAATAAACTTGTTTGAATTCAACTCTGCAACACTGTGCACAATGGGTAGTTGTTGAGAAAGAATTTGAAGATACAGAGTTTGTCCTGCAGCCAGAGGCATTTCTCAATGTGAAAATGATTGCAGCGCAAGAACAGGAATTCATGGTTCCAGCCTGTTCATTCTTTCTGTTTTTTTTTTTTTTTCTATACATCATTGCTCTTTGTCATTCAGGGTTAAGTGATGCTTGTATTATGTGTGTGTAGGTCTGCATGATTGCACATGTACAAACATGTTTGCATGGATGATGTGCTTGTATGTCAGGGTGTGTGTATATGTCTAAAAGCCTCAACCTTGCCAATCAATCATGACCTGTGTGACTTTTAACAAATACTGGCCTTATGGATCCCACCTTGCTCACTTATTGGCTCACCATGTTGGGTGTTGTGATATACCTATAGCTTCATGTAAATGCAGAGGTTTTTTTGGTCTTCTCCTTCTATAGACAGAGGGGAGCACATCCATCCTGTTTCCTGTGGATGCTGGGAGGAGCTTGTGTCTTCCTGCTGAACTGGCTCTCTGCAGCCAACTTTGCTCTTTCCCAGGCCAAGTGCTTCTTCAGACTTCAGTTCTGTAAAGTTAAAGGATTTGGACATAGGTTCTGTACAGATGGAAAACTTTAAGTATTGAGGAAGGGGGTTTCTCAGTTCAGGGGTTAAGGCATAGGCTTTGCTTATGACTAACCTCAGCCTGAGCCCTGGCAGCACATTGTCCAGGTAATACCAGCATTGCAGAGCCCAAGCAGGACTACATCTGCAGATGCTTGCATTGACCTGCAGTGCCACTCCAAACCCCCAGGTGTGATCCCCAGTACTACAGGGCCAGACGGCCCAACATCTCTGGGTCATTACACTTACTATTCCAAGCTGGATGAGTGGCATTACTGAGCATTTCTGGGGAGCACCACACACACACACACACACACACACACAAATAAAGACTATTGGTGAAAGCTGGAGAGCATTAATAAAGATAACTAAAGCTGCAAGGAGAGATCAAGCCAGGAACTGCTGCAGTCTCCAATAGAGTTGGATTCACTCAAAATGTATCTGAAAATGAAATAGTTCAATAACTGTTTTCAAGGAATAAGAAAACCTCTGTATTCTGGAGCAAAAAGGCAGTTAGAAAAAGTTGTATTTGAGGTTCTTGGTTCTAAGGGCAGAGTTGGATGAAATCACATTCTTTCTTTTGGGGGATGCACCCAGAAATGCTCAGGGGTTACTCCTGGCTCTGCACTCAGAAATCACTCCTAGAAGGTTTCGGGAGACATATGGGATGCTGGGGGTCATACTCAAGTCAGCAGCATGCAAGGCAAATACTCTACCTGCTGTGCTATCACTCTGGCTCCTAGAATCACTATCCAAACATCAGTGATTTCCAACTGTGCTTTGATGCCTATACTCAACACCACCCTCCAAGACTGTTTACTCAATTGTTTCAAATTGCCAATGGGACAGCAATTTTCTATCACTTCCAGAGCAATTGGGGTGTGGAAACTTATCTAAAGAAATCTGTCAAGTCTGAAGAAGCATAAATATTACCGAGAAGTCCCTCAGCAAGTGGAAGGCAGGGAGATGGTTCCATGGGCTGCTATGCACGAGAACTCAGTTTTATTGATTTGCTTTGCAAAATCCTGGAACAGCTCATGTATTCTAGTTTTGTTCTTATAAAAGCAGGGGGATGTAGTGTTTTCCGTTGTCCAAGAAAATAAGACTTGCTCTATCTTTAGGAGCATGGTACACCCTACTTTCCAGAAGAAAGAACAGTTTTCACTATCATTATCAGTCTAGGAATCTGCTTACTTTGACAGGACGAAGCAGGATGAGCAGGCAGCTGAGAACCTTTCCTTCCTGCTTTGCCTGCAAAGATGTTCAGGTTTCCATTCCTTTCTATTCCATGTCACCCCAGAAAAATGAAGGTGTCATCTTGTTTTGTGATAGAGAAAAAGCCAGCGGTATCTTTGTAAAAAGACATCCTCACTGGACAAAGGCAGTGGGCCTGGAGGGGCAGCTCTGCACACAGAGCTCAGAGTTTTCCAGAAGAACTTGCTGGTTTGCACTTTTTCTCCAAGACTCTAATCCCCCTTTGCACTCCATTGAGATGCTCTGTCCAGTTCCTGGCTCCAGGGTTAAAGTTCCAGAAACTGATTGCAAGTTTAATCAATGTTTTGTCCTTTTTTGTGGTTAGTGCAAGGTTTTCTCAGACCCCTGAGGCAGTTCATAATCTTCCGGTTATGCTTCCTGTTCCTGTGGGTGAACTGTAATCATTCTACCACTTTGTAAAATGAAATTATTCTGCCACTTCAGGCTTTTGCTGACTAAGCTTGGGAACTGATGCATGGGTGTTTGAGAAATACCATGTGTGGGTCCTGGGATAGGAGATGTGCCGATGGAGTCCATTACATACCTTTACATGCACTAGGGAAGTGCATACTAAAATTTCCCACTCAGCTGGAAAAAACATAGGTGACCATTTCTCCCAGGACTTTGGACAATGTGCAGTTCTGGATCACAAAGCCCACATAATTCATTATTATTGGGAGGGTGTTGAGCCACCCCAGGGGTGCATGCAGGCTCCAACCAGGCTATGCCTATGGTGAAACCAGGTTTGGCTCTATGCAGGGCAAGTGTCTAAACCCCTGTCTTCTCTCTGTGGCTCTAGTTTGTATGTAAATAGATCCTGTGGTCTGTGCATTAAATGTAATCTCCAATTTCACATCAAAGGACTAACTCACTGACAAATATGCAATTGCTAAAATACTTACCCACCATCGTGTTCTGGCCACATTTCCTTGTCTCTTCATTCCTATGTCAAGATCATGAGCATGAGAGCATTAAATGCCTTCCTTATACTGTAGTTTAGAGCTTTGATATTCCTGGTCATTCAAGTTCAATTAGACAAGCCACAGAATAGGTAAGTCCTGGTCATCAGGAAACATGCCTCTACATGCACTAGGAAAGTCAATGCATGGGGCTGGTCAGGTCCCAAGTTCTAAGATGCAGGGGCTGTTGCCTGATGAGTGACCTTCCCACAAGCTCATGGAGGAGCCAGAACTTGCCAGGGCTGAAAGAAGACTGGAGGAGCTCAGAATGACTTTTTTTTTTTGCAAATCTGGGTTTCTCAATCTAGGTGAAGAGGAAAGACCACCCCCAAAGCCCCCCTTTTCAGCCTTTCTGGGGGCCTGTTCTGTCCCCAGAGGGTCTTTTCTGAAGGAAGCAGATGGCTGGCTTGCTGGGAAGCACTTGCCTGTTTACACAGAGTACCCTCTTGACACCAGCATGGGGCTGCTTACAATTACAGGCACATGAGTAAATAGGATGATTAGCTATTCTCCATAAACATAATTATATCTGTCTCCAATAATGTCTGTGTAAGTAACATAGTATAGTAAGAAAGGGGGGGCACCCAAAGGACCCCTCTTTTGAGTGAAAGCAGACAATGATTATGGAGACCATTTTGTGGTGTGCCTTTGGTGACTGAGGTTAATGGCACAGTGTACATGAAGGTCACCACCACCCCAATACATCTTTTTGTTCACCATGGTCATTCTCTAAGGGGAGGAACACCAGACCATCCACTGTGGAGCCCAGGATTCTTGACTAGGAGCAGCACCTCAGCAGCTCCAAACTACGCGCACATTCTGGCTGCTTCTATTTTCTTCCATGACTCTCTGGTGCCTCCTAGGAAACTTGGGGAAACAATGGGGTGCTCAGTTTCTTGGTGCAATGGAGATGAACCTGCAACCATGTTGGCACCCTTGGAGCACTGCTGCAACAGCTGTTGAAGTTTGTGCTGCCACATTTTTTCCATGAAATTGGAAGTTCAACTCATGTGAGCATTCATGAACATCTTCATTCTTAGGAACAATTGAGATTTTACAAGGAAACTCTCAGAGATGACTGGCTCTGGTTTCACTGGTTCTGGCTCTTTTAGGGAAGGTTTATAATGATTCTGCTTGTTACCTGACACTCTGTCATCTATCCTGTAGAAAGAACAACACTTTTAAGCTAATTACTTAAAATAGAGACATAGGGCAGCAGTGGGAAAGGTACTTGACTTGCACATGGCCTAGCAGGGTTTGATTCCCAGCACCCTATATGGTCCTAGGAGTGGTCTCTTGATGTAGAGCCAGGAGTAGCCTCTGAGCACCAGTGGGTTTGGCTCTAAAATCAAAAAGTGAAAAATTATAAAACAATGATTTACATTTGTGTAAATCTTGTCAGTCAGTTGCTCAGTGTACATTTAACAAATATTCACTTAAGTATTGAATTGTCACCTCACCAAATTGTGGGGTTTAAGTGGAGATAAGTCTCAGTATGAGATAGCAAAGGCGGGTTAATGGTGGTGTCTGTCACTGAGAGTGCCTAGAGAGGCAACTTTGATCCTCCCGGCCTAGTTCTAGGTGATTGAGAAAGGAGCAAACGTGTGAGCACACCCAGGAATCATGGGGCACCACAACGGTCACTATGAAACCCTGAGTTCCCAGGGAGGGAAGTGCCTGGTCTGTGATCTGTGTAGGAACATCAACCCTGTCCATGGGTTGAGGTGGGGTGTGGAATTCCCACCAGAAACTGTCTGTGCTGTTTCTATGACTCAGCATCTCCTAGCTGTCATGTCTCCATTCATCTCTAGGATCCTTGAGGCAGCTTCTGTGGCTATACATGATTAGAGGAACCTCAGAGAGTCTGTGACTACTTGGCAAGCACCGATGATATACGACCCTCTTACTGTAGTCCTTGGGCCCTTCTCTCCACCCTCAGTGGTGTGGGACCTCAGTGCTGTGGGCAGTCTCACTACGTGCTTGCTGGTCACTGACTGTTCCTGCTTCGCTTCCTTCCACCTCACATGTAGAAAGTCTGTTATTTCTCTCAGTGATTTATTTCACTCAGCCTAGGCCTGTCATCTACCCCATGCTCAGGGACCTTTCTGCTTGGACTTGGGAGCTGCAAAGTGGCCACTTGATGGCGGTGATCAGGAGCCCCTCAGGAGTTTAGGGGTCAGTAACTGGCCTGTGACGATGCCTCCTTTTGCTTTTAGAGCTGAGCTATGCCTGGATCTTCAATGAGTACCCTTCCACCCAGGACAGCCGCCGCTTCGTCTCTCAGGAGACCGGGAATCTGTACATCGCCAAGGTGGAGAAGTCTGACGTCGGCAATTACACCTGTGTGGTCACAAACACCGTGACAAACCACAAGGTCCTGGGGCCACCTACACCACTCAGGCTGAGAAACGATGGTCAGTGTCTTCAAGGCTTTTGCTCTGTGTGAATATATGTGTGCACATGTGTGAGTATATGAGTGTGAGTGTGTGCATATGGGGGTATGTTAGCAAGTGGTGACTAAGTGTGTGTTCATGTGTCCACATGCTCCTGTGAGAGTGTGAGTATGAGTATGGGACTATATAACTGTCATGCTGTTTGTGAGTATGAATGCATAGGGAAGTGTGATGTATGAATGTATGTATGTGTGTGTGACAGCGTGTGTGAATGTTTGTGTGAGTGAGAGAGATCACAGGTTGAATACAAAATGGTGTTATGTTCTTGGCACACAAGGCATTATTGCCTGAAGTTTAAAATAAATTCAGGTCTTTTCAGTATTAGATTTTTGTGTTTCCTCCCCTTTCCTAAGATATAATGCCATGAGTCCATTTTGAAAAACTCATTAGAAATCTGGGGCCGGCGAGGTGGCGCTAGAGGTAAGGTGTCTGCCTTGCAAGCGCTAGCCAAGGAAAGGACCACGGTTTGATCCCCCGGCGTCCCATATGGTCCCCCCAAGCCAGGGGCAATTTCTGAGTGCGTAGCCAGGAGTAACCCCTGAGCATCTAACGGGTGTGGCCCGAAAAACCAAAAAAAAAAAAAAAAAAAAGAAATCTAATAGCTAATCTCCACATGGTCTTAGTGGCTGTGGATTTAGTGAGACATCACAGCAAGGACTCCCTTTCTGGATCTTCCCTGACTCTCACTGTGTCCACTGGAGGAGTGATGTGAGCAATCTGCTTAGTCTCCACTTAATGCCATTTAGTGTCTGTGCCCAGAGAGGAATTTGCAATGATCAAGATAACTTCTGTATCTATGGTAACAAGCATGGTTTCCCCATGGTGGATTACAGGGCAAACTAAGCTGCTTTGATGGGGACTGTACCCCATCATGATTCTATGGGGATATTTCTAGGCTTATCTGTAGCCTCCATCAGTTTTGCCCAAAATGATCTGAGGCTAGGATGTGTGCTTGCTTCGGGCCCAGAGTCAGGTGCTGACAAGTAGAGAAAGGACCCCGGGCGGGGCTAAATTGAGGCTCTGGAACTTGGGGTCAACATTCCAGATTGACACCAACAAAAGTCTGCTACTTGGGTATTTTATTTCTCTGCCCTGTCTGGCTTATCTTCAGGGGAGGACTATTTCTTTCTTAGAACATTCTGTCCCCCAGTTAGTTTGTTCTGCATTCCTCTGAGTGGTACCTGGTGAAAATCTTTCATCCATCCTCTGTGATGCTGGAGGCTCTCGGGCAGAAATCTCAAACTCAATTTACCTGGGGGCCACAGGAGGCAAAGTCGGGGTGATCCTTGAGTGCAAAGTCAGTAGTAAGCCTTGAACATTGGGAGGTATGACCCAAACAACTAAAACAAAAAAAGATTCCTCTAGGGAATGTTGTATGGAGGGCCGCAAATGGCCCATGGGCTGTGAGTTTGAGACCCCTGCTCTAGGGGCTTCTCCCACCAGTCTTCACCAGGTTATTGGGATGTGTGTGCACAGAAGAACACAAACAGACAGAGGGTATTCTTGCCCCAGGCTCACCAGGACTGGACTGGGTAAATGGAGTGGCTGATCACTATCATAAAGGTATCACTTCCTCTCACAGAACTGAGATCAGCCCAAGCACACACTTTCCTCTTTCCTAACCCAGTACTGGCTCTAGATAGGTCCTGAGAGGACCTGGACATCTAGAATCAGCATCCAGCTCAGTGGCAGTATGACTGGCCCTCAGTCTGACTGAACCCAACAGATGTTTGCTCACCTGTCAAGTTGGGGCATGGCACTGACCTCTGAAGCTTATTGTCTATGATGATTTATAAAGAAATGGTGGAAATAAATTACAAGTATCATATAATTAACTCTTCACTGAGATATCACATATCATCTTTTTAGGGACTGGAAAAATAGCATATAGGTAAAGACACTTGCCTTGCATGCACTTGCCTTGCATGCTGTCAACCCAGATTCTATATGGTCCCTTGAACACTGTCAGGAGTGATCCATGAGTTCAAATTCAGCAGTAAGTTCTGAGTACTGCCAGGTGTGTTCCTAAAACCTTAAGAACAAACAAATATCAGCAGCCCATATGGTCCTCTGAACACTGAAAGGAGTGATCCATGAATACAGAGTCAGTAGTAAGCCCTGAGTACTGCCAAGTGTGTTCCTAAAACCTTAAAAACAAACAAATACCATATTTTCAAATTAGGTAGTAGGCTGGAAAAATGCTCAAAGGGCTGAAGCACAGGCTTTTCATGCAGGAAATTGGAGCAGTCCTAGACCGCACTTGATCCTGTGAGCAGGTAAAAGAATATTTCACACTATTTAACAGGAATCTGGTTTAGAAATATCTGGCCAAGATCATGACAGAGAACCCTAGAGACCATCCTCCCAAATGCAAAGGGTGCTCACTGATGCTCCAGTGTTTGGGGGCCATACCCAGCGCCTCAGGACTTACCACCTATCATGACACATATTTATTCTCTTCACTCCTTAGAATGTCCCATTTTGACTGTTTGCTTCACTTTCCTTTTTTTTTTAGGCCACACCCATTTGATGCTTAGGGGTTACTCCTGGCTAAGCACTCAGAAATTGCCCCTGGCTTGGGGGGACTATATGGGACACTGGGGGATCGAACCATGGTCCTTCCTTGGCTAGCGCTGGCAAGGCAGACACCTTACCTCTAGCGCTACCTCACCGGCCCCAATTACTTCACTTTTCTAACTTTCCTACATATCCCATAATTCTTGGTTAGATTCTCTTATCTGTGTTAGCTGTTAAGTCCAGAAAATTTAGAAGAATTAGGCTGCAGAGGAAGGTGGAAACTTCAATGTTAGTGGCGGTTTTTGGCTCTGGGAACTAAGAGGAGAGTCAGATCTGGGTTCCAAGCACTGTGACCTTGTCCTGCTCCCTGCAATTCCCTGAAATGACCCCATAATACCTTTTTGCTGGTACCATCGCAGGCCAGCTTCCATTACTACAGAGCCTTCAGCATTAATCTGAGGAGAAGTTTCTATTTGTGTTGAGAGGGATTTTTTAAAATCTACTCAAGAAAAGATTTTAAACAGAAAACATTGAACCCCAACTGCAAGCCTGCCATGTTACCAACTCATCTCCTGACTCTGCCCCCGAGTCCCCAGCTCCTGTATTCCCAAACAAATTTCAAAGAATTGGACCAAGCAGAACTACCCAAGAAATCTCTTACAGTAGCATCCCAGCAGGTTTTGTTCTATCTGGTCACAGTTCCAACTTCTTCTAGAATGGCCAAAGAGAGTAATGGGTCATGAAGGTGAAGGAGAATGAGTCCAGGCATGGGGGAATGTCAGGTACACAAAGCACTCCAGTAGGCAGTAGCCCTCTACCATGATTCCTGTGTCCTGCTGGCTAACTGGACACTGGTTTTTGTTCCACCTGGTCCTTGTTTCACTCATTGGCTCCTAGACTAGTATGGCCTACTCTAATCTGGGTGGGTCTCTGCATTCATAGCAGTGATCCAACAGCATGTCTGAGAATCTTCCTAAAGGAGAAGTGAAACCATAGTTAGACCAGGTTCTCCCACATCGTTATGACATGAAGCGGCTCTCACCTGCTGTAGGCATATGTGATTACACACACTCTCAAACACATGAGTTGGTCCTTGGAAGCAAGAGTGATGTTCCTTCTTTCCAAATGTCTTCACTCTACAGGCAAATGATTTCAGTAGTATTTCTCAATGTAGTTCAATCACAACCCATTCCCCTACCTGATCCTTTGCAGTCAGGAGAGCTATGAGCACTGTGGGTGTGGAAGCATTTGCTCTCTCACCCTGTAACTCAGGCTTGAGCTCATAGACCCACCCCATCCCCTCACCCTATATCTCTAGAGATTCAGAAGCAAAACTTCCCATTAGAGGAAACATAGGAACAAGGCAGCCTGGTTGTGCTTCTGTGGTTACAGTAAAGGGCTACAAATCCCACTTGAGAAAGAATATAGTAGGGTTTAGGGGTACAGTCAGGGCTGTGGGGTGAGTGACATGCAACACCCTATCCTAGGGATTCCAGCTGCCATACCCTAGGAATTCCAGCTCCTAAGTTTCACCTTGGCCTTCCATGTGCCAAGGAGACATCATTTCCTGTTCCTACACTTCATGTCTGAAGAGAACTCCAGGCAGTGGCTCCATCTCATCCTCCCTTCTGCCATCATAACCTTTGCCCTAGCCTCAGCTCTCAATCACATGAAAGCTGCCTTGGGAGAATGTCTCCCAGAACAAGGGCTGTGTGATACTTTGTGAACAGTCTTTGCTGGTCTCATTTTATGTCTCAGGACCCTAACTCCTTGGACAGGTAGTGACTGAGCTCCTCAAAAGTTCCATCTTGTGGTATGTGAGGAAAATGGAATCTCAGTCTCCAGAACTTGGAGCCTCAAAGAGTTTCTAGATCTCACTAATAAAAGTACTGAGTTGTGTTCTGGAAAGCACATTTCCAGACATAAGTTTGAGTATTGGAGAAGGGAGAAGAGGGGCCCTGCCTAGGTGGGAGGTGAGTGAGTGTGTAGGAGGTTTTCAGTGGGGGCGAGGTGCTTCTGGCTTCTGTTTGACCATGCAGGAGTGATCTGGAGCTATTTCGTGTAGCCCAGAACTGTCTGGCCTTTTTCTGCCCTAGCCAACAGGTGTCATTCCTGTGTACCTAGAGGCCCGGCAGTGGGAACAAGGAATGGTGGGACATGTCCCAAGGAGTCTGTTTTTCTAAAAAATAAGGTGTGCCTACTGTGAGCTTTTTTTTTTTTTTTTTTTTTTTTGGTTCTTGGGTCACTCCTGGCTCTATGCTCAGAAATAGCTCCTGGCAGGCACGGGGGACCATATGGGACACTGGGATTCAAACTAATCACCTTAGGTCCTGGATCAGCTGCTTGCAAGGCAAACGCCGCTGTGCTATCTCTCCGGGCCCCTACTGTGAGCTTTCAATATGGAAATAAAGGCTGAGTGAAAAGAAAAGAAACAGTCAAAAAAAAATGTAGCCTGCCTTATGTAACCAGAGGAAAGTGAGGGGTTCCCAGTGTGCGCAGTGAGTCCAGTAAACTGTTGCTGACTGGAGTTGAGGACACATGCAAAACAGAGGCTTCAACAGCAGATGAGACCATCTACACATGATTACTGCTGCTGGAGTTTCAGGCACCTGGTTACCAGTCACCCAGGGTGGCACAAAATTTGATCAGGAGACCCTAGGGACAGACTATAATAGCTGTGCCAAGCATTTGAGCTATACAGTTTCTATGGGGAAGTTAGTCATAGCTCAGGTGGTGGCTACCAGTGTGGCTCCTTGGTGAGAGGGGACTGCACTAGGAGGAGCTGTATGATCCCACTTGAATAAAAGAATCCTCCCCACAAAAGCTTCCCAGCAATCATCCACAGTGAACTGCTTTGTTCCCTCACAGGCGCAATGGGTGAATACGAGCCGAAGATTGAAGTGCAGTTCCCGGACACAGTGCCTACTGCCCGAGGGAGCAGTGCCCGGCTGGAGTGCTTTGCCCTGGGCAAGTAAGTCTGTCCCTCTCTGCCTGGTTCTGTCTCTGCTAACCTGGTCCTGAGTACTGCCTAGAATGACCCCAAAGCCAGCCAGCCCTTCCTTTTGGCCCCTCTGCATGTTCCTTTGGTCTGCTCACCCACTTCTAGTTGCAGAAGGCACAGGATTAGGGCAGACAGTGCATTTCAGGGAGACTGGCCATGTCCTGACCAGCCCAGATGTACAGCAGGTTAGGTGAGCTTGATGTTGGTCCATTCCAATGCACACCACACTTTGCTAGGATTTTTCCAGAAATGTCTCCTCTATAGACATTTTCTGCTCTGGTTGGGTCTCCATGTGAACACTCATCCTCTGCAGAGGACTAGCAAGACATGGACTCCAGAGCTACTTCCTATGCTGTGGTACCCCTATCATCACTCATAAGGAGGCTATCATTAGTCCCTCAGAAGATCATATGAGGAGCAACATAAAGAGTAGCTGAGCCCTGGAGTGCAGGGCTGGAAAAGAGGGCACAGAGCATCCCAACACGACAATCCCTGGATCCTGCATATGGAGCCAGGATGCCAGGCACTACACCCAGCTGCAGTCCACAACCGAGCCCCAGACTGTCTCTATGCCAGTGTTCCCTCAGTCCACTGCATGGACATTAGCCCTGCCCATGTCACTCTACACCTCCTCCCACAACATTAGGCACTGTAATTTACAGTCTGAGCCAGACAGGATTCCAGCCTAATCACACCACCAGTCAGCACCTTCCCCTGACCTAGGCTCTCTCCCATCTCCAATGGACATGCTTTCAAGTTTTAATTATCGGAGTTTGGGTGGGACTTACACAAGTGGGAATCTAGAAGTTTAAATTTATAAAGACAAATATACTCTTTACCAGCAAGGAACTCAGGCCCCAGCCTTGCTCCTGTTACCTCCAGACCTATTCTCACTTCCCCTATCTCTCTCCTCCCAGCATTCTGAAGTGCTTCTGTAATCTGGAGTCAGGGCTTTGCTCACCTTTGATGCTGTCCATTCTTTTGTCATTTTATCCATGATACCACAAATCAGTAAGAACATCTGATATTTGTCCTTGTGCTTCTGTTTTACTACACTTCGCACAATGTCCTCCAGTTTCATTTATGTTGCAGCAAATTGCATGTGTGTGTGTGTATGTGTGTGCGGGCGTGTGTGTGTCTGTGTGTGTGTGTGTATACATGCTCGCCAGTACCCAATGGCATATTTCACTTTAGTCATTTTATTTTCTGTCAAATAGAAGGCCATACTCTCCTTGCTCCCAGGCCATGACCCCTTACATTGTAGTGCTAATCCTGTCCCCATGCAGGATGGCCCCACCCTGCCCAAAGTTGACGCCCTGAACATTTCTTACATTGAATTCATCGTCATGATGAATGAGCATGACACAGACATTAAAAGTAAAGTTGTAAAATAAGCTGTAAGACATTGAAAATGCCCTGAATAAAGGTCATGCTCCGTCATATGGTCCTGCTTGTTAGATTGTAGTGTGTGTGTGTGTGTGTGTGTGTGTGTGTGTGTGTGTGTGTGTGTGTGTTGGGGGACCCAAACCAGGAAAAGGAGAGAGCAGTATACGAAGGGTATAAGTGCATTGGGCTCGGGTATAGCAAGAGGCCAGTCAGATCCTTCCTGACAGGAAGAGGGCATCCAGACTGCTCACTCAGTTCCAAGCATTAAATTCCATTCATGCTGTCTAAAGAGCTCCAGAAGGAAAACAAAAGCCTCAGATTGGGCTGCTCCAGTATGCAGAGAGTGTTTGAGTCTGTGGAACCAGCTGCTGCCTGCATCAGCCGAGGCACCACTGAGCATGCTTGTTGCAGAGGCTCAAAGTCAGCACTGAGCTCAGCAAAGGCAAAGATGACTATAATGTGCTTTTGATGGAGCCTCTGTGCAGAGCTAGTGTCTGTCTAATGAACTTAAACTCTTCTGAAGCAAGTGCAGTTGAGTCGATGGCTTTAATGTTTTAAACACCATCTCGGGGTTTCCAGAGAAGATTGGTGAGTCTTTAGTCTGATTGCTTCTCTGTGTGTATGTATATTTCTGAAAAATAAATAAGAAAATAAGTGTATCCCCTGCTAGGAAGTTGCAGTCAGTCAGTAGAATTCTGGTTATCCCCAACATCACTAATGTTTGTACTCAGCCATGCCCTTTCTGTATACTTTGGACATGTTCTAGAATCTTCTACAAGTGATCAGTTCTTGAAACTGCAGATGCTCTCAGCTCACTCCTTCCTTTTTCTGTTCCAAGGACAGTTCTGCAAGATGTCCCCTAATGGATTGCTTCATGTCTGCACATTCATTTCTATATTCCATGATTCAGGGTAGAAAGTGTGGAGGTGGAAGAAAGATCCTGCAGTCCCTCTGATGTACTCCAGGGGTGATACTGACTCAGGCTTCTTTGTTGACTCATGATTGAGGAAAACACATGCTAGGAAGAACAGAACACATCTATATAAACCTTTTTGGGGCTGGAGTAGGTAATACAGTGGGGGATGGCATTTCCCTTGCATGTGGCTGACCAAGGTTCAACCTCCAACACCACATTTGGTCCCCTCAGATCTTCCCGGATCTGCCAGGAGTGATCCCTGAGCACAGAGCCAGGAGTAAGCCCAGTTTTGGGGTGTGGCCCCAAAACAAAAAAAAAATGTTTCAATTATGCTCCAGCATAGAGTATAGATTACCTGGTTAAAGAGAAGTTCTCTGATTTTAAGAAAAATACAACCTTGAAAGTGCATTGGTTGTAGCATTCTGTCACACACTGGAGTGGCGCTGGGAATTCCTGAGCTCAGGAATTTGCCTGGTAGGAACCAAGGATAGGCAGAGGCTGCAGTGCTGATGCCGTTTTGTTTCACTTTGTTCACACCCTTCAGTTCTTTATTCTCCTCCCAGCCCAGTGCCATCTATCAGCTGGAGAAGGGCTGATGGGAAACCCATAGCCAAGAAAGCCAGAAGACACAAGTCGAATGGGATTCTGGAGATCCCCAACTTTCAGCAGGAGGATGCTGGCTTATATGAATGTGTGGCTGAAAATTCAAGAGGGAAAAACATAGCAAGGGGCCAATTGACATTTTATGGTAAGTTTGTGATTCCAGCTCATCTCTGGGAGTGCATCAGATCTTGGAGGAATAAATTTTGGGGAAAAAATGTCATACCTCCATGTAAAATAGGAGATATACAGTAATTCCTGAGTTTGCCTCTTAATTAGAATTCTCTGGGGATTGTATTGTAGAGAGCAAGGTTGGCAGGAATTTAGGAGTTGAGGGAGCAGAGAAGAAGGAATTAGGCCAATGTGTTGGGGGTGACACATCAAGTTGTGTGAAGACACTTGCAAAGCAACTGTTTTCCCTCCCGCCATCAAATTGCAAACTTGACACAGAATTTTGCATCACCTGCTCCTCATTTATTTATTTATTTTCAAGCTCTGTGCTTTTCTTCATCTGAATGTTGATGGGTGGGAGGGGCTTGTGTTAATCCCTTGTAATTGTTCCGATTTGCTAGCAATTTTATGTGGAGCCGTGAACATTACAGAATGCACACTATCCAAATTTAGCTCCTCTCCAAGCGGAGAGTGATGCACCACTCTCACCCCAAAGATTTTCTCTGCACAGCTGCTGCTCCCGCCCGAGGCTCTCTTGGGCCTGGATCCAATTGCAGAGAAATGCAAACCCAGCATATGTGGGCCAGAGTGGGTCCATTTCTGGAAACCCTGTCCAGTGTCCATGTGAAATCAGAGCTGGCTTTCATTGGATAGGGTTTTCAAGAGCAAACTGAGTTCTGACAGATCAGAGCACATCTGCGTTCCACCCATCTGGGGTATTGAAAAATAAATATTCCAGATTGGAAACCGTTCTAGAATGGTATAGAGAGACAACAATGGATATATTCAAATGATATGCCCAGAATAGGCAAAGCTTTCAGCAGCCTCATTTCTCCAACAGCTGTGACCACAATAATCAGTTTTTTTGTACCGATCCTGCTACTGATCCTTCTGGTCTGAGGTTTTGCAGCATAAACTGGTGTGTGGCAACAAGAGGTTTTCAGAAGCGACGTTGGATCCAGGTGGAGTGGCGGGGGAGTCCAGAATCTGCTTGCCTATCAGGGCTATACCCACATAGCTCACACATGAAGACAGAGGCCAGCTGAAAGGTCCATGAACCTGGTTGACATGTGACAAAGGGTGCTTCCATGCCACCCCTCTGTGCCACTGTCCTTTCACACATGGTGGTCTGGCATAGCTGTGCCACCCTTGTGCACCAGGTCTTTGTTTTCTCTAATTGATAAGCCTTTGTGTGAAGGGCATAGGTCCTGCTGTGTTTGGGAAAGTGCTAAGAGCTGAAAGAAAACCCTGTTTTCCTCCCCTGTTTCCTATTCTATCTCTCCCAGGTGTTGGCAGCATCAAACTTCCTAAGCATTTGCTTGAATGTTTTGGGGATAAAGTGCTTCATGCCTAGCTGTGGGTGGTAGAAATATGATCTAATATGGTCCCCAATCTTTCCCAGGTTGGGGGGGACAGACAGAATCTGCCCCCAGGGGCTTGTATTTTCTGGGAGTTTGACAGACAACAAGCTGGTCCACAAGCCACTGAGGGGAAATCACGAGAATAAGGAGAACTGATGGGGCCTGGCTAGGAACAGGGCAAGACCCTCACCATGGAGTGTATGGGTATTGGCACTGACCATATGGACCTGAACTGTCCAGAGACATGCAAATGCAAAGGCCCTGTGGTGGGATCTTCCTGAGACAGAAGAAGCTGATGAGGAAGAGGGAACCTCATTGCAGGAACAGGGGGAGAAATGGTGTACCCATCTGCACTGGGAAATTATGGCAAGGGGTGAATTTTTTGTCTGACTCCATCTTTGAAAACCCCTCAGTGTAGGGGCAGTAATCAGGTCCCATCAGGACCAGTCAGGGGGGCAGAGATGATGTCCTGGACTGAAGAAGGGAAAGAATGAAAGAGAAAGTTGGTACTGGACCTCATTAGACTTTCTCATAGCTGAGCAGCTGGTTCAGACATCAGGGAAAATGAGTCCAAGAGAGAAGATGTGATGTACATGGTGTCAGCCTGATGCAGGAGCAGTAATGGCACATCTCTGTGTTGGTCCATGATTCTCAGGCTCAGTGAAAATACTGAGTATTAAAAATGCTCACACTCGGGGCTGGAGAGATAGCATGGAGGTAAGGCATTTGCCTTTCATGCAGGAGGTCATCGGTTCGAATCCCGGCGTCCCATATGGTCCCCCGTGCCTGTCAGGAGCAATTTATGAGCCTGAAGCCAGGAATAACCCCTGAGCACTGCCGGGTGTGACCCAAAACCACCAAAAAAAAAAATGCTCACACTCAGAATGTAGAAAAGTTTACTGGAAACTAAAGGGGAAAGGAGAAGAATCTCCCCACATGGGGAGCAACTTATTTGGACTAAGTTAAAAGTGTGTGTGTGTGTGTGTGTGTGTGTGTGTGTGTGTGTGTGTGTGTGTGTGTGTAGGGAGGTGTTAATAGAAAAACTGAGTATTTGGGTAAGCTTTCAAAGGTTCCTTGAGAAAAGAAAAAGTTCCTTGATTTTCTTATCAATTGACAAGAATGCTACAAAGAATGCCAGGATCCTAGAGAGTGGTCTGGCTGATCTAAGCCTTTGAGTGCGGCCATTTGTCTTATGCATTGCCTACTCCCAGGGAGCCAAAGCTCAGAATAGAATTGTATGGTCTTGGGTAATGACAAGAATGTTTTGGGTCCAGAGAGATAGCACAGTGGTGTTTGCCTTGCAAGCAGCCGATCCAGGACCAAAGGTGGTTGGTTCAAATCCCGGTGTCCCATATGGTCCCCAGTGCCTGCCAGGAGCTATTTCTGAGCAGACAGCCAGGAGTAACCCCTGAGCACCGCCGGGTGTGACCCAAAACAAACAAACAAACAAAAAGAATGTTTTAAATATATATGATGGGTACAGTAAAAAATGGATCTGCTCACTGTATCTGGAAAGGGGAAACTGGGGCTTCTTTCAAGCTCAGGGCAAGCAGCACAGGCTTACCCTACTACATGCTAATCTCTGACACCTCAGGATTGAACAAGTGTTGGGGGATTGGCAGTACCTAAATTTTCAAGAACAGAGGCATTAGCCTGTGGGGATTCCCTCTGCTACTTGAGAATTCCTGGATCCAGGGAAGAGTTGTTTGTTGCTGTTACCATGCATGGTTGCCTCTGCTGGACAGGCAGGCAGGCAGGGAGCCTGAAGCTCCTGACGAAAGGAAAGAGAGAGACCCATCAAAGGGACTTAATTCACTTGATAATTGCTACTCTTTCCACTCCATTGTGTCTGAGAGTCATTTTCTCTTTGCACAAATAGACCCTAGAATTAGAGTCATCATTGTAAGAATAAAGTGTGAACTAAAGACACCTGATTCTTAAGGCCTATTGTAAAATTTCTCCTCTGCTTAACAGGTGTCAGAGTAAGAGCACTCCCAGCATCCTGCCCAGGAGGCCTTCAGGATTGCTTTTATTTTCATTTCTGTCTTCTTGGTGTTGCTTTGGGGCAACACCCAGCTCATTCCTAGCCCTGTGCTCAGGGACAGCTAGCTCTTAGAGGGAAAGGGATCCTATACCCTGGTGGGACTCGAAAACCATTGGGCCATGGAGAGAGCTAATCCTGCATTGTGCCTGGCCCAAATTCTGTCAAGTTGGATGGGCTTGGGAGGAACTTACATTTGCCCTTATTTAGTTATTTATTTTGGTAAGGGGGCATGGAAGGTAAAACCCAGGGACTCACTCATGAAAAGCATGATTTGCAACCCTAGCCCCATACCTATGACTGTCATAAATGAAAAAATATAAGGCATACTTATATGGTAACTAACCCCAAGTCAGAGATGAGGCTAGAACTGCTGTTGCTAGCACAGCCAGGTCCTTCTGCCACAGAGGGAGCTTCATAGTTAAAGGGAGACATGGGGCAATCATTGGAATGGAATTCCTGTCTGTTTCCTGAGGTGAACTATCAGTCTCCTGAGACAGACTTTCTGCCTATCCCTGAGGTGGCTTCCTCTCTTGTTCCTTGCTTCCTGCTTGTCCTCTACCAGCTGGGCTGGAAGCAGGCCACTGTAAGCAAGTGGATTATACCTTACTTTCAGATCAGGCCCAAGTACAGGATGTGGTTTCCACTTTTTCTCCAGTATAGACATGAGTAGTGTGTCTAGAGTCCATGTGTGTAGGTGCTTGGACTCTGCAGGCAGTGGTATGGCTGGATGAGTTGGTGGGAATAGCTGGAGTTATTTAGGTGAACCAGGTCCCAGAGTTTCTACCCAAGGCCATTTTAGAGTAGGCACCACTCCTAGCTGTCTCCCAGATTGTAACAATGAAGCCCACTCCACAGCCACCAACTATGCTGAGGGCCTAAGTAAGTATGGATCCAGTCTGTCCTTTTCTGAGGCAGGGGGAGGGGGTGTGAGGTCACTTGCTGCTACTGTTGCTTTCTCAGGATGGTATCCACCCATGAATTGTCTTCTCACTGTCCCTCTCTAAACTCCACTGTACTCAGATTTTCCTTGTCAGGCCCTTAAAATTTTCAACTGCACCAGAAAACCTTTATTCATTTAAACAATCCATACCATGTCGAAATTGAAACCTGGGGGAATATTTTCTACTTTAATTTAAAATGACGACAGTGGGATCAGAGAGATAGTACCATGGAGAGAACGCTGGCCTGACCTGATTTTCATTCCTGACACCCCATATAAGTCCTTGACACATAGTCAGAGATGAGGCTAGAACTGCTGTTGCTAGCACATCCAGGTCCTTCTGCCAGGAGAAGTCGCCAGGAGTAAACCCTGAGCACAGCCAGGTGTGGCTTAAATAAACAAAAAATAAGTACATAAAATTATAACAGTGCAAACAGTCCATTAAAACAACACATGTGAAGAATATTGACATCTCTCCCAAATCAGAAACAATACATTTTTGTTTATTTTGGTTTTGGGCCACACCTGGCAATACTCAGGGGTTACTCCTGACTCTGTACTCAGGAATTACTCCTGGCAGACTCCATGGCAGGAATCATACGGGATACCAGAGATTGAACATGAGTTGGTCACGTGCTAGACAAGCACCCCACACACTAAACTATCTCTTTTTTGGCCCCAGAACCATAAATGAAATGACCAGAGTGACTCTATTCGTGTTTTGTTAGTTGCTTGTATGTCTTCACAGAGGAAGGCTGGATTCTCTCCATTTCCTGTTCAGTCTGCCATGGGTGCTGTTGGCTAAAGTGATAACGAAAGTCTATGGATATGGAGATGGAAAGGAAAGGCACCCGGGGTTCCAGGAAGAGACTGAGTGTCCTGAGGTCCTCTGGCCTGGCTATGAGGCAACCGTCCCAGGGCCAACTATGCCCTGATGGTGTGGAAGAGTCATGTCTCGACAGGGTCTTGGTGTCTTGGGCATCATGTCAAAGGAGCTTCATTTCTGCCCTGTACTATCTATTAGGCTACTCAGTGCCCACCTGGGGAAAGTGTTTTGTAGACATCTAGTGTCAGTGATAGGCAGGTATTTCTCAGGAGGTGGTCAGGGATGGGAATGACTTGAGGCCAGTCTGAGCACTTGGTTGTGAGCAAACTTAAGTGACACTGTGTGGCATGAATTCTACTTGGTTCATTTCATGCAAATGAGTTTAACAAAACCACTTGCTTGGGCCTGGAGAGATAGCACAGCGGCGTTTGCCTTGCAAGCAGCCAATCCAGGACCAAAGGTGGCTGGTTTGAATCCTGGTGTCCCATATGGTCCCCCGTGCCTGCTGGGAGCTATTTCTGAGCAGACAGCCAGGAGTAACCCCTGAGCAGCGCTGGGTGTGGCCCCCAAAACAAAACAAAACAAACAAACAAACAAACAAAAACACTTGCTTTACTTTTGAGTGTTTTCTTCTTCAAAGGCTTTTCTTTCATGAGCATCATGATGGCTTCTGGTTCTTTCCACTCCATACCCCATGCCTAAAGGTCTGGATCCATGGCAACACATATAGAAAGAAAAAGAAACTGTGAGCTCTGGACTAATAAATAAAAGCCTTTGACCAAACCATAACAAATCATACTAGGGCATACATATACACAGCATTGGAGCTGTTTGTACTGAAGGAGCTAGTGGTGGGCAGGAGGATCAAAAGTGCAGACCCAAAAAGCCTTCCTGCAAAGTCAGTTTGCAGAGTAAACTCTCATTAGGAAAAGGAATGGAGGAGGAGCTCCAGAAGACAAGATGGCACCATGTCCTGGACTTGAGGACACATTCACCCACTGGACAAGAGCTATAGGTTCACTGGTTACATTTGAGAGATGGTGGATGAGCAATATGGAATGAGATGGTGGAGGATTTCAGTCCAGCCAGTGATGCAGGAATAGCAGTATTCTCCCAGTCAGTGCAGCATCTGGAATCTGCACATTCTCTCTCTTCTGCCCAGATCACATCCTGCATCATTTGCTCTATGTATTAATGAGGACCTGTGACCTTAAATGGGCTTGTAGTTGCTTTTCCCTGCAATGCCACACAGTTGATTGTTGTATATGAGGGTGGGGTGGACCCAGTGGTCTATAATTGCCAAAAGCAAGATAGGGTGTCTGTACTCTGAAAGGAAAAGAGCATCTCCAGGCAGGCCAGAGTGAGATGTGTATTGACAGTAATTTCTGGTGAGCTTTCGATTCACAGCTGTCAGGTGGACTTGGGATGGGCAGCCGTACTTAAGAGAGTACAGACACGCCTAGCAAGGAACATAGGTGAGGGTCCAAACACAAAGCCCTGCCTAAGTCATGACAAGCTTCTCAGTTCTCTGAGTGCACATCATTCCGCCAAGCTTCTTCTGTATGTGAAATTCTCCATTTTCAAAGCCAGGCCAGGTTGTGCTAGTGGTTGAGGTATGCTGGAACTCAGAGCATTAGAGCTCTTGACTGGAAAATGTCCAGTAGGGGAGAATGCACAGGGATGCAGCAGGGGTCTGAGGAATATCAGACCTGAGGAGGGGTCATATTTGGGCCGATCTTAGATAATAATGTGAGTGTTTCTTTTCTTTTCCCTCAATGAGTGGGGAGTCAGGAATGAGGAAAAAAGGAACAAAGAAATCAGAAGATACTGCACAGCTGGTAGGGATAATTAAGTCATGAAATTTGCTTTACATGGATGAATATGGAGAGTATTATGCTGAGTGAAATGAGTCAGAGGAAGAGGGATAGACATGGGATAATCACACCCATGTGTAAGATATATATATATATATATATATATATATAAACAAAGATGATATGGTATTAATATTCAGAGACAATAAAGATGAGGGCCAGGAAGATTAGTCTATGGAAAGAAGCTTGCCACAAAGAGAGTAGAGGAAGGGATACTTTGACAATGATAGTTGGAACTGACCATTCTGGACAAGAATTAAGTTCTGAAAGGAGATATGAATGATATCCCTTCAGCAACAATATTGCAAACCACAGTGTCTAAAATGAAAAATGAGAGAGAAGAAAAATGTCTGCTCTAGAGGCAAGCAGGATGTAAGACAGGGGTCTCAAACTCACGGTCCTCCATACAACATTTTGTAGCCTGCCCTAGAGGAATCTTTTTTTGTTTTGTTTTGTTTTAGTTGTTTGGGTCACCCCCCCCCCCCAATGTTCAAGGCTTACTACTGACTTTGCACTCAAGGATCACCCTGACTTTGCCTCCTGCAGTCCCCAGGTAAATTGAGTTTGAGACCCCTGGAGGGAAGGGAAGCTGGGCTGGGAACATCAGTAGTGGGAAATGTGCACTGGTGAAGGGTGGTGTACATTGTATGACTAACTATCATGAACAACTGTAATTGTGAAATAAAACCCAATTATATTATGACAATCTTGTAACCACAGTGTTTAAGGAAGTTAAGTTTTAAGAAAGAAAAGAAATTAGAAGACTGCAGTTGAGTAGGAAGGGCTGCTTGCAGTTGGGTAGGAAGGGCTGCTTTGTGCCTCAGATCTGGAAAGAGCAGAGAAAATAACTTAGAGTCTACACACAGTCTGAGGATTTCAGGCTGGAGCAAAAGACTTGGGGACGTTGTTCTACCTTTAGAAGGTACATTGAAGCCAAGTGATTTTCTTCAGGCTCATAAAACTCAAGCTACTAATAAAGCATTTAAGGAGAGTTAGCCAAAGGATAATTCATCATCTACAAGCCTGAGGAAGCTACCAACCAGGAAACATTTGCTAGCAGTTGCTGTGGCCTTTGTACTAGTCTTTTAATGAATTTTCAGATCATCGCTTTGAAGCTTAAAATTCCTAAGGTTTGAGATCCCTGACAGTATGTCTGTCTCCTGGAAATTCTGGGGATAAGAGGAGAACCAGATCCCTCTCGAAACTGTTTTGAGCACTTAGTTCAAATCGTATCTGTCAGAGTTTACATTATTTATGAAGAAGATATTTTTATAATTCCAGGCTGAAATATGCACACACCGATTCAGACCATTTCTAGCACTTTGAACAAGGACTGGAAAAAAGTTCCTTTATTCAAGAGATGGCAATGTCATAGCCTAATTGCAACCAACCATAGAGCCTTATTTTGAATTTCTCTCCTGAGAACAAGATTAAGGCTGACTTGAGAAAAGGTTTTTCAATTCCAACCCATGAAAGATATTTGCAAAGTCCAAAGGAATGGTTTTGTTCTAATAGTTGGCTGTAATGGATTTAGTTTAATATGTGGCCACTCTATGAATCATGAAGGAAGGGTTTTTACTGTAGCCTTCTTTCTGAAATAACATTGCTAAATCAACCTTGCTGGATCCCCACAACTTGCAGGTTTGACAGAAACTATAAAATATAGGGAAGGGGCCGGAGAGATAGTATGGAGGTAGGGTGTTTGCTTTGCATGCAGAAGGATGGTGGTTTGATTCCCAGCATTTCATATGGTCCCCTGAGACTGCCAGGAGCAATTTCTGAGCATAGAGAGCCAGGAGTAACCCCTGAGCACTGCTGGATGTGACCCCCAAAAAAACAAAACAAACAAAAACAAACAAATAAAATAAAATATAGGGAAGGGGACTGGGGAATATATTTCAGTGTCAGACAATATAGTTCAGTGTATGAGGGTATGGGCTTAATTCCTGATACCTCAGAAAAACAGAGGTCAGGAACAGAGGACCAACGTGCATTACTGAAAAGCATAACAACCCAGCTTTGTAGAATACACAGAAATGGATAGTTTATTACTTATGAGCCAGGCGCTAGGTGGCCCCAGTAATATGGGGAAGTGACAGTTCCCACAAACACAGAGCTAAGTCCCTGCCCAGCCCCTCACACAATTAGTCCATCCAGCCAAGTGGGAGCTAGGGAAGCTCTGGTCTATTAGTCCAAGACTGTAGCTGGTAAGATCCCGCATTCTTTGCTGTGTGTGTAGTAGAATTTTCCTCTTCTAGTCCCCCAGAACCCATGAGCAAATCCATTTTAAAGGAATATTTTTTATCATTTTGGATTTACTTTCTCTGGACACTTCTCACCTTAAGATTAAGAAAGGTGCTACAACATTTTGGGAAATAGTTTACTTCAATTCATCTTGGCACATATAGCACCTATCAATGAGTGTTCCTGAGGTAAACCTTCAGTCTTGGGGCTGGGGTGAGCTAGACAGATGCTTCCCACCTTCTCCCTCCATGATGATTTTGGAGGTTCCATGGCCTGGTTTGCAGCCTGTTTGGGTTTTGAAGGCAGATTCCTGCTTGTAGAGAGTCTGCCTATGGGATGTTCCTCTTGGTATCCTAAGCTGGTGAATTCCAGTCACTTTGCTGCCTCCCTCATTGTCTTTGACAACTTAAGCTTTCTCGTTTGGATTTCATGTGGGTTCCTGTGCTGTGCTTGTAGGAGATGAAGATGACTAGGGAAAATGGGAGAGTTGTAGTCCCAATGTTTGAGCCCTATTAGGGTGACAGGCACATCCACAAGAAAGAAGGCAGTGGGAATGGGTGAATGGGCAAGATGGTGAGAGTCTCTTCCAAATAGAAGGTTCTGGGTCTCCAGTCAAAGTATCGCTGTTCCCCACTGTCCTCTGATCTTGACCCTCTGCCTCTGCATTTTCAGCCTCCCAATAAGAAGAGTTAATTGAACTGGGTCACTGTGGAAAACCTGGCATTGCTTCTAGGGGAAAAACAGATCCAGCATCCTATGTTCAGAAACTGAGAGACCCCTGAGAGATTTTTTTAAGAGACCCTGAGAGATCCTTGAGAGACCCTGAGAGATCCCTGAGAGACCACTGAAAGATCCATAAATGAAGCCTCTGAACCCCTCTAAGAGATCCTAGAGAACTCTTAGAGATCCATAAGAGAAACCTCAGAAGCCCTCTAAAGAGGTTTCTGAGAGATCCCTGAGAGACTGCTCAGAAGCTCTTGCTGGCCATGTGACTTCTGGGTGCTTTACTTGGGGCTTCTCAGAGGAAGGGTGCAAGACTCTCCACCTTGGTTCCCAGGACCTGGGACTCACAGCATGAAGCATGTCAGGAGAAGGGCTGGTTATGCTGGCTTGGAACTCAACCATCAAGTCTAGGGGATGTCTGCTGAAAAAGCTGCATCAGGAATGCTGTCCCACAGCTCCTGTCACTCACATGGACCCCATAGCTAGCCTGACCTGTAGAAGGCAGAGCCCCTTGATAGTACCAGAGTTCACACTCCTCTTCTCTGTGAAGAACAGGAAGGGTGCTGGGGACAGTGTGTGCAGTTCAGTCCAGGCATGGATTCCCAGCACTGAACTCTATGTTTGTGGCACAGTTGACCAAGTATCTGGGATATTCCCAGAGCCTCTGACACTGCTTGGGAGGCTATCCAATAATGGAAAATTTAAACAAAACAGAGAAGCCCAAAAGGTAGCTTGGAGAAAAAGGCACTAGTCTTACATGCAGCCTACCTTGGTTCTATCCCTGGCAGTCCACATGGACCCTGAGCCTTCCAGGATTCAAGCTCAGACCAGGAATAAGCCCTGAGCATGGCTAGATTTAGCCCCCTAAATGAAAAAGAAAGAACAAAGTAAAAAAGCCTGTGCAAGCATGAGTGCCAGGTAGGATCAGAGATGAGGGCTTTGGACCATGTTGCCTGTGTCCTACCAGTGTTGATTATAACACAGCCAGCTAGTAAATTGGGTGAATCAACTCAGCTCGGGTGTGGGGGTCTGTAATCAGGGATAGGAGAGAGACTGACACAACCTGACACAGTCTTCCACATCTTAAACCTCATAGCTCAAATGAGTTCATACTTCTTATTTATCTATCTCCAGAAACAGGCAAGTATGTCTGTCATCTGTAATATTGGTGGTTCTCTACCTCTGAGCACTCATCCCAGAGTCCAGTCCACATCATCTTTGTCCCCACTTGTTAGATTATACCTTGTTTTATCCAAAAGAAAGACTATCCCAGTTTTTGTATCTGTTTGTTTATGTGGCTATGAAAAATAACAACCACTTTTATAAGTTCTAATTTGGGGTTCCTGCCTCTTGCAGAGAACAATAGAACACAATTTAAGTTCCCTTCTCAATTTTTTAAACAAAAAAGGAGCAGTTGTTAGATTATACCTTGTTTTATCAATTGAAACCCAATTATGAATATGTTTGTAACCATGGTTCTTAAATAAGGAAATTATTTAAAGATCATTCCTTGTTTCTTTGAATCTGTTTGTTTATAACTTGGTTTCACCCAAAACAAAGATCATCCCTGGTTCCTTTTTATCTGTTTGCTTACAAATTGGTTTTACTCCAAAATAGAGTTTGTCTTATATGTAAACCTGTCAGGACAGGCTCAGGATAGCCTTACTCCCCCACCTGGAGGTGGTCTCTCTACTCAATAAAAAATGACAGTTCTCACAGGAATCTTGCTCTCCATATGAGATAGAAGATTGCCAGACTACACGTATTTCATCCTTGGCCTGATTTGGATTATTTCGTGCAGCAACTCTGCTTTAGACTCACTTTAAACTCAGTCACTTGGTATTGGAGATATGGGACATGGGGTAATTTTACACCCACTGAAAGACAAGGCCCAGCAAAGAATCAGTTCTTCCTGAGCCATATATGTGTTCAGACCATCTGTGCTACATGGGTCACCATGGATTACACATGGGCCTGGATCATGTCTGCTGCATGGTTAGCATGAGTTACATGTGTGCCTGGACCACCCCTGCTACATGTGTCCCATATTATGTACACCTTTGACTGTGTACAGTCTCTCACAGAAGTAAACCTGGCTGACACAGTGCTTCCACAGCCCCCTGATAGTTTGTGTTTCTCTGCCTCAGAGATGGGGACACACAGTCTGCTGGCCAGATCCAGGCACATAGAGGAGGGCCTCTGATGCACCATGAATGCCACCTGCTCCTTGGCTTCACATGCATAGGAGGGTATTAGGGCTAGGTATTTTAAAATCTAGAATGCTCTCAGTTCAATTCTAGTCCCCATGGTCCTCTAAATTCCACCAAAGTGGTCCCCAACAGAATAGGGAATATTTATTCCCCAATGAGAATAGAGAAGGGATTCCATCATGCTTGCTCTGCCCATGGTGGTATGTAGGGCAATCACAGGACAGAAACAATGTGTGTCTCTACAGCCCAACCAAATTGGACACAGAAGATTCATGACCTGCAGGTGGCCATGGAGGAGAGTGTGTTCTGGGAGTGCAGGGCTAGTGGTAGACCCCGGCCGTCATACCGCTGGCTGAAGAACGGAGAGCCTCTCTTGCCCCGGGTAAGCAATGCTGCTGGGGGTGGGGTGGGGGTGGGGGTGGTGCCCATAGGTATAGAAACAAGAAATGGGGCCAGTGTCTAAAATCAAATGCAGCCAGCTGCCACTATGTCAGGGAAAGTGGGAGGATGTGGATCTCGGCCTCCTCTGTCGCGCCTGCTCTTCATGCTCACACCTGCGCTTCTACATCCACCTACACAGTGAGACAATCCTAGTGCAGACATGGGCTGTGGGCATGTGTGTGGCATGTGTACTTGTGTGAGGACACGAATGTGCACATGTGAGTGTATATAAGCTTGTGTATGCATGTGAGCACGTGTGAGTGTGTGCATTGAGCCTTTTTGAGAGCTACTTGTGTGAATGCATGTATGCATAATGAACACTTGGGAGCTTGCTTGCATATGTGAGTCAAAGCCTGTGTGTATATATGCAAGCCTGCTTAGGAATATGATCTTATGTGTGGGAGCATGACAGTGTGTGTGTATGTGTGTCCATGTTTGGATATACAAGGAGCCTGCTTTGGAGCATGGGGATGTCTAAGTATGAGCCTGATGTGAGCCTGATGTGGAATCTGGCATGTGTCTATGCACATGTGTGAGCATGAGAGCATATGTAGGTGGGGTGCATCTTTGGGAGCTCACATTGGCTCATTATCTGAGAGTATGTATGGATGTGAGGAAGGAGGCTTTGGAGCATGGGACAGGCATGTGAGGCTTCTATATTCTGGGACTCAGACCATAGAGATCTTTGCTGTCTCCCATGTCTGCGATTCTGGGGAGCAGTTGGTTGAGCTGCCCTCACACTGCCTGTACCAACTTTATCCCCAGCATAGCAGGGCCTGAGTACATACTAGCTGGGCTTCAGGAGCCCAGCTATGCCTGGCAGTTGGAAATCCTCTCCAAGGACTTGGGATGTTGAATCTCATTTCCTAATCAGTGAGATAAGCAGAAAGAGGTTTAGCAGGCTGGTGTGGTTTAAGAGAAGTGTGAGGCTAGGCTATGTGCCCCAGCCCTGATACTGGCACAGATGGAGCTAGTTAAGAGACCATCCTAGGAACCCCATCTAGGAGGGATCAAGTGGAGGCAGGGCAGAGATGCTGAAAGCTCACCCCACTTCCTTGCAGGGAGCATCATGACCTATAGGGCCCAAGGGTGGGAATAAGGGAGGGGAACCCTGTGAGATGCTCTCTCACCCCATGGGTCAGGCAAGTCCAGCTTGTCTCTGCAAGGCAGGAATGTTTGACCAGAGGCCAGAAGCTGAGGCCCTGTAAAGGGCCAAAGAGGCTAGGCTGGCTAGAGGTGCCCAAGAATAGGCATTTTCCTCCTTACCTAAAGAAAGCCTGAACAGGAGAATGAACACAACCTCAGAATACCCTGGCCAAGCTGTGGGGACAGACCCTGTGTGGGTCTCTGTGTCTCCCATGGCAGGCAGGTCCTTGCTAGTTCCATATAGGTCAGGACCTGGCTTCTGTACTGTCCATTCATCCCCTGGCCCCAGATACCATTCTGCCTGGAGTTGGACTCATGGCCCTTCAGTTTCCAATAACTACATTTTGGGAAGCTGCAGCCCACATCCAATAGTTAACATCTGCCTCCTCCAAGATTGAACTGCAGTTTGGTTATAAATAATCTACAGTAAATGCTTTGGAGTGAGTACACACACACACACACACACACACACACACACACACACACACACACACACACACACACACACCCTGTAGCCCAAAGCCTAAGAGGAAAATACGTTTTCAAGTTCATCTATTCAGAGGGGCTATTAATCTGAATGGCTTCACTGTTAAATCAATGAGAACCCAGCGAGTCCGACCATTTAAACTCCATTGTCTAATGCTTGTGCTACTTGTTTCATTCTGCAGCTGACCTGTCAGCCCCAAATTGAGCTGACAGGTAAATAGATCATGTTATGTAAATGGCTCATGTGATAGCAATTTTCTCCCCATTAAGTCCCTTTGATAGAATATGTAGCAGAACTGCCTGAAGCTGTGGTGGTAGAAGGTCACTTTTCTCTGCCTCTCTGCACCTTGCAGGAGAGAATCCAGGTGGAGCAGGCCACGCTCAACATCACCACGGTCAACCTGTCGGATGCAGGCATGTACCAGTGTGTGGCTGAGAACAAGCATGGCGTCATCTTCTCCAGTGCAGAGCTGAGCGTTCTTGGTGAGTCAGGCCCGGGAGGAAAGAGCACAGATGCTTCCCTACTCTGTGCACTGTGTACCAGCCACAAATGTCACATTGGTTTTCCCACCACTCTACCAGCCTTCAGCATAGGTTAACAACCCTGTGGGCCTCTGCTGGGGCTGTATCTCTGCACCTACCTCGTGTCTTCTGTGAGTCTCCTCACTGTGGCTTGAGCTTTCACTTCACTTTCCTCCTGTACCTTCAGCATCTCTGAGCATTCACCTTTGTGCTCTGCAGCCTCGCCCACCTTGGCGATTGGCATACACCGCCTTACCTGCTTGATAGCTTCTCTGCCCCCACTCCATTTCATCAGTCCTTTGCTGTTCACCCTACCTCAGTAATGTACCTCCCAGCATGGTGTCTGGGTGTATAGGATCTCGTTTTTTTCCTACAGGCAGTGGAGGACCTCCAGATACTATTGAGGACCTGTTTGGGGCACACAGTCAGCAAACACTGAATGAACAGGAGAATGAGGGAGTGCTTACCTATAGGAAGAACTGAGTCTTTATTTTATTGAAGCACCTCAATGTACAAAGTTAATCATAGTTGAGTTTTAAGCCTGCAATGTTCTAGCACTGATCCCACAACCCATGTTCCCTGGTACCCTCTCCTACCCCACCTCCACAGCCCACCATCTTGACAGACTTTTGAAGTTCAGTTGTTAAAGTTTGGGTCTTATAATATCTATTGCTGACTCTGGTTTGGATTTTAGCTGTCAGTCTTTAACACCACCAATATATCTGAACCCCATTAATCCCTGCCCACCCTACGAGAAAGAGTTATTTCTCATCTGTCCTCCCCCATCCCTCCAGTTTTTTTCTTCTCTTCCTATACTCTGGGCCAAGAGTAATCTAGGAACCTCCCTTTAACCATTGCACTCGCATATGGGTGCCAATTCCAGCTGTGTAATATCCCCACATGTGGATACCAGTACAGCCCTGGCTATGTAATGTCCCCAAACATAGGCTCCAATGCCACCCAGATATGTAATATCCCCACATGTTGGAACCAATGCCATTGACCTGTCTAATGTCCCCACACTTGGGCACTAATATCATCCAGCTATGTAATGTTCCTACATGTGGGCTCCAATGCCACCCAGGTATCCCACATACACTGGTTCTTCTCTTTTCACAAGTGCTCTGGCTCAGTTCCAAGTGTTTGAATCTGGGGGAACATGCACATAGCAGACATGAAAAATCTTTGTGCATGTCAGGACTTCTTGTGTCATGTCTGAAGGCTTGGGGGGTTAAGACCATCCAGCAGAGGGTCTCATACACAGAGGATTGGGGAGGGACAGGCATGCCAGTCTGTTCTCTCATCTCCATGCTGACTGGCAGTCCCCAGGGAAGGACAAGGAGGAGAGAGTACAACCTCCATGAAAGACCTAAGCCTGGGGAGTTGCACCCCAGGGCCTATGTGGCTCCTTCCTCTGGGTGTGTGTGGGGAATGCTGAGCATGAGAGGAATGGTGCAGACAGGAGCAGAGTCTGTGTACTTGAAAACAGAGCCTTCAGATGCTTCTATAGGAGCTTGGAAATTTCAGACTCCAAAAACTGGTCCACCCTGAAACCCAAGTTCTCTGATGTTTGGTTTGGTTGGTTTGGAGAACCAGCTGTCAAATCTCTGTTGCCAAGTCAGGTGCTTCTGGAGCAAGTGAAGTGTCTAATCAGCTTCTGGTATTTCTCAGGTCTTTTTCCTTTAGACTCATATCTTTGTCCAGAGTTGACATTGCATCTGGACATAGGCCAGGAAGCTCACAAAGGCTGTTCTGCTACCCCCTGGGACAGGAAAAAAAATGCACTAGCCAGGCAGGATCTTTAGAAGGACTTTCCCTCTGTGATAGGAATCCCCCAGTCTTTTCCTACAACACAAACTTCACATGTTAATTAGACATTGTGCTAGATGAAGGGAAATACAGGGAACAGTACAGAACCCATGCCTTTCATCAACACACATTCTAATAAGAGCTAACATTGCTATTATTTTTTAATAATTTTTATTTTAATCATAGTGGTTTACATATTGATATGTTCACAGTAATATTTTAGGTACATATTAAGATTGAATCAGGGGAATTCCCATCACTAAATTGTCCTCCTTCCACCTCCATTCTCATCCTGCCTCCCATATCCTCCACCCTCACCCCCAGGGCTACTAGAATGAGTGGTCCACTCTGTGTCTAGCTTAATACTTAGTGATCTTAAAACTGTTTGGTCTTGGTACCTCCATTATTTCCCCCCTCTAATAGGGAAGTGGGACTAGATAGTTCAAGTTGTGTGGTTTTGTTTGAGGAAGAGAAAAATAATAAAATATAAATTTTATATAAAATATAAAAAAATAATAAAATGGGGTAAAAATAAAATATGCCCTTCTACCGAGTCCTTTCTTGATCTGGAGGCTAGATCTAGCCGGCATGGGGTTTGGGGAGACCCCATGTCAAAGGCCTTCTCCCTATCAAGGCCCTCAGCAACCCCTCTTCTGCCCCCGGCCTCCAGGCCTTCCTTCCCTGGGTGCCAACCCAGCCGGCCAGACAAGGTAGGTGTCGGATGATCCCTCCTGGATGGGGTCCCAAGCTTTCCCCGCCCTTCCCCCAGCACTAGGTGGGAAGGGCACAAGGTGGAGGGCAGGCAGATCCAGCTTCCGGCTCTCTACCAAATCCTTTCTTGATCTGGAGGCTAGCCCTACTTGGCATGGGGTTTGGGGAGACCCCATGCTGAAGGCCTTCTCCCTAACTTGGTTTGCTGAGGGCCATGATAGGCCCCCAGCCATCCCCTCTTCTGCCCCCAGCCTCCAGGCCTTCCTTCCCTGGGTGCCACCCCAGGCGGCCAGACAAGGTGGGTGTCAGGTGGTCCCTCCTGGGTGGTGGGTCCTAACTTGGGGTGTGCTGAGATTTGCTTGGTTGCTCTAAGTTTCTTACTGGCAATTTCTTACCAGTGTAAATGTTCAAAACCACAGGGGGACTAGAGCCCCTGCGCACACAATATATATTAAGAGTGTTCCCTATCCTTAAGTTATGTTTTGTGTATGCAGAATATCTATTTTGTATTTGGCCCTTTCGCACACCCCTACAAAGCTCATTTTTACTCCTTAACTCTCACCCCTCCCCCACCATCAGTAACCAACATTACTCTTTTTAACTTCAGTACCGCAAAATCCTAATCACAGACCAAAGCCGTGCATTGGAACTAACAACCTTTTGAATATTTTATGTATTTTTCTCTGAAAGCTATAAATCTTACTAAATATTCTCTTATACAGTGACAATTCTAACAAATTTTTATCTTTTCTTTGCTTTGTGAGCTGTTCAATAAGGAATTTTGATGAAAGAGTCCCCAAGTTTAAGGCTTATGATTGAACCATGTCACGGGGATTGTTGGACTTTTTCTTATGGCCCCCATATGCACCGATAATGTCATGTGACATTGTTCCTTGTTTGCATAGGCACATTAAAATGGGAAAATACTATACATACAAATAAGATCTTATCTAATAGAGATTGGAACACACAAATCTTGTAGTGCAATGGGACCTTACACCCTGAACATTGACATAATGACCTGGCATATGCCTCAGAAGAATAGGCATTCTCCATTCACCCCTAACCAGGGAAGCCATCCACGAAACATCCAAGTTTGTCTATAAAATCACCTGGAAGCAATCCTCTACCAGGGAAGACCCTACTGTTGCTCTGATTTCAACCTGCTCAAAAGAGACTTCCCTTAACACTGAGAAGACTTAACAACAACGACCTGCTTACATGACAGTGCTCTCTGCATTGCCCTTTAATTGTGAGGTGAAACTAGAGGACGCTCCACATCCTGACTTCACTGTAGGATATGCAGATTCCAGGATCTTTAATACAGAAACATGATACCAACAACAGAGACTGTGTGAAAAATAAAAGTGTGTTGGCATTACAGACAATGTCTTGGATTGGACAAACTAGCTTGCCTGGAGTCTAGAGTTGGTCTTATGCCAGGAAACTTCAGGGGTAGGGTCTCCTTGTATTTAGGACAAGGTTTTTCCTTTCCATGTCCTTCATATTTTGGTGGGCCTATGCAAACAATAATTGCCACTCTAACACCATTTTTACTGTGCTCCTTTGACTCTAATCCTTAAAAAAAAATACACTTTAAACTGTTTAGGTTAACTTAAACTAATATGCATGTGCATGTAAATGTAAAAAAATACTATGCCTTTAATGTTTAAAGAGTTACATAAGTTTTATGGCTTTAGATTGCTTTGTGTGCTGCTAAGAAATATTATAATGTATTAAAATATGGGGACTTGAGGTACAAAGTAATTGTACATGGGTTCTGTTTTATTTATCTTAATATTCTTTGGCTGAAAGTTCAAAGTTAAGATACCAGCAAGGGGACTTCTGAGAATTCTGTTTATGGGTGATTATCCTTCCACTGTAACTTTTCCTTGTCCTCTTTCTTTGCATCTTTGTTCTCATAATTAAAAATAAAAAATTATTTAAAAAAATAAAATATGCTGACAGTGGGCGGAGTCCTTCTAGAAGCTCTCATCCTCGGTTTTAGAGATGAAGGGGAAAAAGAAAGTAAAACACCACAACAGTACAAAAAGAAGTATCAAATAACATATCCAGTGAGCACTACAGCAATAAAGATAAGCACCACATAATTGCCATGGTCTTGAAATAAAAAACATGATGGTGCACAAAAAGGAAGAATATTAAAGAAGAAAGAAAAAGTAAATATATAAATAAAAATGGAGACAACAACTTCAATATCCACACCAAAACAAAGAAATCGACAAAAACTAGATAAGTAAATATAAAACAGATTATTTTGTGCTTTTGTCTCTTTTTTTTCCCTCCTGCATAAGCACAGTAAATATTTTTAAAACTACTTTTATTGGTACAGCAGTTGTAAATTGCTTTGCTTTGCTTTGCATGCTACTGACCCAGGATTAAGCCCTGCACTTCATATGTTGCTCAAAGCTTATGACAAGTGACCTCTGAACAGAGTCAGGAGTAAGCCCTGAACACTGTTGGATGTGGCTCAAAAACAAGCAAAGGAATATTTTTGAAGGAATATTTTATCATCACATTATACAGCTGTTAGGTATGTGTCCTATACAGATCCATATATACATGTACACATACTCATATCTATATATTATATACATACATGTAAACACAATCAGATCCATATGTACTTGTTTCCATGTCCATATATACATATACACAGATACAGATTATACATATATATAGATTCGATACAAATATTATCCATATTTATATATATTTATACACATATCCAGGCCCAGATATACATGCAACTAAATCCAGATCCATAGGTGCATATCCATAGGTGCAAAATACAAATGTACATGAACGAAGATATATATTTATATATACATCTGCATATATCCATATCATTTATACTTGTACACTTATCTATATCCAAACATAAATATATTTAGATAATATATGTGTGTAGAAATACAAGATCATATATACAAGTATGTAAGCACATACCAAGATATACATATATACATATCTAGACCCATATATGTGTTCATGTATGTAGATCCCACATATGTGTTTACATATCCACATCCATATATATGTACACATATTTCCAGTTCCATATAGTCATGTACACATATGTGGATCCATATAATACATGTGTACAGATCCATATATACATGGACATACACCCAGATCCATATATGCATGTCCATTTACCCACATCCATATCCGCACTACATCAGTTTACCCTTCTAGTCGAGCTTTCTTCACAGTTATAGCTTACGTGAGTCCCTTCTTATAAAGCATGTCTGAGTGAGGTCAGGCTGTGTCTGTCCTTTACCATCTGACTTCTCTCACTGATCACAGCATTCTCCAAGCCTACTCTTGTACTGAAACTATTGGGATTCCTCTCTATTCTGAGTGTACTCAGAGGCATCAAATAAGCTCAGCTTCTTTCCCTATTCCTCTCCCAATGCTGTTTCTAGGTCCAGATTTCTGTGATTAATGCTGTAATGAAAGTGGTACATCTGTGTCTTCAAATTAATATTTTTACCTGATAACCAAGTGTGGGATTACTGGAGAGTGTGAAGTTCCTGTTTTTATGCTTCCCAGCTTTCTCCCCAAGCTGATTTTTATAAAGGCCTCTCCAAATTACATCCTCACAATGTACAATCTCTCCCCACCCTCACTGACACTTGCTTCTTGTCTTCTGCAAATACCCATCCTCACAGGTGTGGGACTATGTGTGGTGGTTTTGTTTTGTATGTCCCTCATATGAGATGATGATATCTTTCCTTCTACCCATGGTCCATCTACATGTCATCTTTGGCAATGCATCCATTCAGATTCTCTGCTAAGTTTTTTTTATCATTGTATTTTAATAAAAAAATTTTTTTTTGGTTTTTGGGTCACACCTGGCAGTGCACAGAGGTTACTCCTGGCTTTACACTCAGAAATCGCTCCTGGCCGGCTCAGGGGACCTTAATAAAATATTTTTTTATTTTATTTAAACACCTTGATTACATACATGATTGTGTTTGGGTTTCAGTCATGTAAAGAACACCACCCATCACCAGTGCAACATTCCCATCACCAATGTCCCAAATCTCCCTCCTCCCCACCTGACCCCCGCCTATACTCTAAACAGGCTCTCCATTTCCTTCATACATTCTCATTATTAGGACAGTTCAAAACGTAGTTATTTCTCTAACTAAACTCATCACTCTTTGTGGTGAGCTTCCTGAGGTGAGCTGGAACTTCCAGCTCTTTTCTCTTTTGTGTCTGAAAATTATTATTACAAGGGTGTCTTTCATTTTTCTTAAAACCCATAGATGAGTGAGACCATTCTGCGTTTTTCTCTCTCTCTCTCTCTGACTTATTTCACTCAGCATAATAGATTCCGTGTACATCCATGTATAAGAAAATTTCATGACTTCATCTCTCCTGACAGCTGCATAATATTCCATTGTGTATATGTACCACAGTTTCTTTAGCCATTCGTCTGTTGAAGGGCATCTTGGTTGTTTCCAGAGTCTTGCTATGGTAAATAGTGCTGCAATGAATATAGGTGTAAGGAAGGGGTTTTTGTATTGTATTTTTGTGTTCCTAGGGTATATTCCTAGGAGTGGTATAGCTGGGTTGTATGGGAGCTCGATTTCCAGTTTTTGGAGGAATCTCCATATCGCTTTCCATAAAGGTTGAACTAGACAGCATTCCCACCAGCAGTGGATAAAGAGTTCCTTTCTCTCCACATTCCCGCCAACACTGTTTATTCTCATTCTTTGTGATATGTGCCATTCTCTGTGGTGTGAAGTGGTATCTCATCGTTGTTTTGATCTGCATCTTCCTGATGATTAGTGATGTGAAGCATTTTTTCATGTGTCTTTTGGCCATTTGTATTTCTTTTTTGTTAAAGTGTCTGTTCATTTCTTCTCCCCATTTTTTGATGGGATTAGATGTTTTTTTCTTGTAAAGTTCTGTCAGTGCCTTGTATATTTTGGAGATTAGCCCCTTATCTGATGGGTATTGGGTGAATAGTTTCTCCCACTCAGTGAGTGGCTCTTGTATCCTGGGCACTATTTCCTTTGAGGTGCAGAAGCTTCTCAGCTTAATATATTCCTATCTGTTAATCTCTGCTTTCACTTGCTTGGAGAAACTTACAGTTTCCTCCTTGAAGATGCCTGTAGTCTCAATGTCCTGGAGTGTTTTGCCTATGTGTTGTTTCTTATGGTTTTGGGTCTGATATCGAGGTCTTTGATCCATTTGGATTTTACCTTCTTACATGATGTTAGCTGGGGGTCTAAGTTCAATTTTTTGCAAGTGGCTAGCCAGTTGTGCCAACACCACTTGTTGAAGAGGCTTTCCCTGCTCCATTTAGGATTTCCTGCTCCTTTATCAAAAATTAGGTGATTGTATGTCTGGGGAACATTTTCTGAATATTCAAGCCTATTCCACTGATCTGAGGGCCTGTCCTTATTCCAATATCATGCTGTTTTGATAACTATTGCTTTGTAGTAAAGTTTAAAGTTGGGGAAAGTAATTCCTCCCATATTCTTGTCTGCTAAGTTTTTAATCAGGTTTTATTTTTGTTGAGTTTTTAGGAATTTTCTGTATATGTGAAAATCTACCCTTTGTGAAATAAATAACAAATATCTTTTTGTTTTGATGAAAATTCCTTTCAATATGCAGAATCCTTTAGCTTGATGTTGTTTTGCTTCTTTCCTGTGCTGTTGGAGTCGAATTTCCATACATACCTCTAAAATTGCCTGTGCTTTCCTTTATGCATCTTGTGGCTTTATCCTTATTATCATTTCATTAAATTTTAATTAGACCTCAATCGCTTTGTACTTATTTTGTGATGCTATAAGGCACAGAACTAGTGTTATTTTTTGTATGTGTTTGTTCCATTTCCCAGTTCCATTTAGAGAAGAAAATTTTCTTCGTATGTTCTTGGCTTCTTTGCTGTAAACTCACTGGCCATCATTGTGTGACTTTATTTCTTTCATTTTTTAACTAAAGATGTTCATGTTCCACTTTTAGAATTCTGTTCAACAAAATTTTTTCTCTAATATCTGAAGTTACAGTAATCAAATATGGCCTTCTATTACTTTTTGACCAAATACTCAAGCATTTAGGAGTGTTTAGGACATTGTCTTAAATAACACAGAACATTAGTAAACTATGGTGCTGGGGATTGAACACACACATGCTAGGTAGAGGTTCTGTCACTGTCCCTGGTCCTGGAAATTTAGCTCCTATAAATAAACACAAGACCAATGAGCTATTTTAATTGTGTACTTTCTTTTATGTATGTAGGTCATCAAGTTTACTGCATCTAAATAATTCTGTAAATCTGATATTTAATCAACATGTTAACAGTTATATATGAATTGGGGGTCAAAAGCAGTAGGGATCAAAGCTAACTTTAAAATTCCCTTTTTAGAGTGGTTATTTCTTAGAACACCAGGCCCATAACATGGTGGGGGCTTCTCAACCCTTTGATGAAGAGAAAAGGCCAAGCCTAATCCTCCACAGAGGCGGAAAGAGCTGAGGTCCTGAAGTAACTGTCCATAAATCACTTATTAACTGTCTTGAGGAAGATATGCCTCTGCCACCATAAACTATAGTTGGGCTCAGCCACCCATATTGAAACATAGACTTGGAAAGATCTCAGGAGCATTATTTACAGACTGAATCCCTCTATCTCCAGTGACAACACAACTCAGGGGAGAAAGCTTCAGCATATTTGGCAGGGAGGACTATGATGGCGACCACCAACAATGGGGCTCTGGGAACAGTCTGAGGGATGAAAGATGCTGTGTTTTGATTGCAGAGACTCTGGAGCACATATGGCACCCTGAGCAGTAAACTGGTTGGGGCTCAAGCTGTTCATAGGGGACCCCTAGAGAAATAGAGCCAGGAGAGGGAGACTGACTCTACAGTGTTTTATTTTGAAAGGAAGATATTCTCAAACAGTTGTATTTGGTGAGCTCTAAGAAGCATTTCCTAGGAATAGCCCCTCTGGGTAGGGAGCTGACACTGGAAGTGGTGCATCTGAGTGGCCGAAGTCCCCAATGCTGCCATTATGCACATCTATGGAGACTAGACCAGGGAAATCTGATATGGCTTCTCTGTGATATTCATCCCTAGTTCCAGGCATAGCTGAACAGAAACCACTTCCATGTGTCACCGCAACCCTCATGCCTCTCTAGTGAGCCAGGAGTGTTCCAGGCTTATTGTCTGCTTCATGGTGGAAACTTAAACAGATGCCTCACACTGCCTTTATGGAACAATGCTTATGCATTCAAGATGAGAAAAAGTCAAAATCACTCTGCACTGATGACTGGCCTTAATCGCCCCATCTGCCATCAATGACCTGGACCTAGGTACCCCCTGTGATGGAACTGGCAGGGGCCATGCACATTCAAAGCACAGAGCTACACTCTGTCCTCTCCCACCTCACTGCTCACTTTTCCAGAAAGAGCTCAGAGGTACAAAACTCCACCTTTGAGGGCCCCACCAGCCGCCTATATAGTCTTGCTTTGTGCCCAGAGTCATTCTGGGAATGAACATAGCTTCCAAGAGTAGCCTGGAGGGCTCAGACCAATGATGTACAGAGATGACATCACTCTAGAGCAGGGGTCTCAAACTCGCGGCTCGCGGGCTGTTTGCGGCTCTTCATACATTTTGTGGCCCACAGCCGGCCTTCAAATATCACAGTATTCACGATTATTCCCTTACCAAATAATCGCAATAAAAATCTCATTAGTAAGAAAAAAATCACATTAAACATTCGCATACCCCGAGCAGTTCCGTTCGGGGTATGCAAATGTTTAATGCAATATTTTGCGACTTTTTTTCTTCCTAATGCAATTTTTTATTGCGAATATTTGGTAAGTGAATAATCGTAAATACTTTGCACCTAGCGCAGACATCATTTCCACTGCTCCTGCCCGCTGTCCCTTGCATTATCGGAGGCTAAGGGAGAGAAGTTTATTACAGAATTAGGTTTTGTCATACCTTCATCATGACTTCATCAAAGCCTGCAGTGAAGAGAAAGATTGATGACGAGCACAGACAATTTCAGGAAAAGTGGGAGACATAGTATTTCTTTGTTGAGCACAGGGGCATCCCCACATATCTTATTTGTTCAGAGAAAGTTGCAGTGCACGAGGAATACAACTTGAAACGCCATTATTCAACTAAACATGCTGAGAAATGTGCAAAATATCAAGGAAATGAGAGAGCCAAGAGGGTTGCCAGTCTTTTTTTTTTTTTTGTGGTTTTTGGGTCACATCCGGCAGTTCTCAGGGGTTGTTCCTGGCTCCAGGCTCAGAAATTGCTCCTGGCAGGCACAGGGGACCATATGGGACTCCAGATTGGAACAGATGACCTCCTGCATGAAAGGCAAATGCCTTACCTCCAGGCTATCTCTCCGGCCCTGGGTTGCCAGTCTTAAAGCATGTTTAATGAGGCAACAAGATTTCTTCAAGAAAGCAACCAAAGACAATGTTGCATCAGTCGAAGCTAGTTACATGGTTAGTGAGATGATTACTCAGGCAGGGAAACCATTCACAGAGGAGAGTTTGTTAAAAAATGCATGTTACAGGCTGCAAGTATTATCTGTCCGGAAAAGAAAGATCAGTTTAGCAAAATCACCCTTTCTGCCAACACTGTGGCAGAGCACGTTTCTAACATGTCAAGTGACATTTATCATCAACTGTGTGAGAAAGCCAAATGTTTTGATGCATACTCAGTTGCTCTTGACGAGGGCACAGATAGAACAGACACTGTGCAGCTCACAATTTATGTTTTATTTATTAAGTTGATTGCAATTTTGAATTGACAGAGGAGCTGTTCACAATAATTCTAATGCATGGCCAGACCACCGCTAATGAGATATTTCGGCATCTGTGTGATGCCATTGAGAATGGAGGTTTGCCATGGAAGAAGTTTTTTGGAATAATAACTGATGGAACACCATTGATGACAGGGAGGAAAATGGACTGGTGGCACTTGTTCAAAAAAAACTTGAAGAGGAGGGTGTAGAGAAGGCCATTGTTCTTCACTGCATTATCCATCAGCAGGCCCTTTGCAGTAAATGCCTGCCGTGTGACAATGTGATGTCTGTTGTTGTGAAATGCATCAACCAAATCAGATCCAGGGGCGTAAAGCCCAGGAGGTTCCATGTTTTTTTTTTAGAGGAAATCGAGTCAGAATATGGAGATGTGCTCTATTTCACCGAGGTACGTTGGCTCAGCAGGGGAAATGTCCTGAAAAGATTTTTTGAGTTGAGAGAAGAAATGAAAGCCTTCATGGAGAAGGATGGGAATGCTGTTTCTGAGTTGAGTGATCACAAATGTCTCATGGACTTAGCTTTTCTTGTTGACATCACACATAAGCTGAATGTACTAAACAAGATGTTACAAGGCCCGGGGCAGCTTATCAGTGCTGCCTATGACAATGTGAGAGCATTCTCCACAAAACTTGTGTTATGGAAATCCCAGCTCTCTCAGACAAACCTTTGCCATTTCCCAGCATGCAAGGAACTTGTGGATGCAGCCGTACCATTCAGTGGTGAGAAATATGTTGATGCTATTTTTAAGCTAGAGAAGGAATTTGATCACAGATTTGCAGACTTCAAAAAGCACAGAGCCACTTTCCAAATTTTTGTGGACCTCTTTTTCTTTGATGTGCAAGATTCCCCTCTTGTGCTTCAAATGGAGCTCATTGACCTGCAATGCAACTCTGATCTCAAAGCCAAGTTCAGGGAGATTAGTGGAAAAGCAGACACGCATGGGCAATTTTTGAGAGAATTGCCCCCGAGCTTCCCAGGGCTTTCCCGAATGTTCAAGTGCACCATGTGCCTTTTTCGGAGCACATATTTGTGTGAAAAGTTATTCTCCACATTGAACTTCAATAAATCAAAGTACAGGTCTAGAGGATGATGATCCTCTTCAAGCCATACTGAGGGTCTCAACTGCTTCCTCTCTAAAGCCAAATGTGGTTCAGATTTGTGAGAAGAAGCTCTGTCAAGTCTCTGGCAGCAAGGAATAGGCAAAAGATGTCATGTTCAAAAGAAATGTTCATGATCTTCACTCAATGTTCTGTTCATGTTCAGAAGAAATAATTAAAACTGTTAATAATGACGTTTGAGGACTTTTTTTTGTGAAATACCTTATGTGGTCCTGCCTCACCCTGACTTTGCCTCTGCAGCCCCCAGGTAAATTGAGTTTGAGACCCCTGCTCTAGAGTATTGAGAAACATAGATGGAAAGTGATTAACACATGATAAATGATAAGCACATGATAAGCACATGCACATTATCACTCTGTGCATGTCTGCACTGAGCAGCAGGACCCAGGGCCAGAGAGATAGCGTTTGTGTTGCTTGCATGCAGAAGGTCGGTGAATTGAATCCTGGCATCCCATATGGTCCCCCGAGCCTGCCAGGAGCAATTTCTGAGCATAGAGCTAGGAGTAACCCCTGAGCACTGCCGGGTGTGACCCAAAAAAAAAAAAAAAAAGAGCAGCAGGACCCTGTCTTTGGGGTATGAGAACTGGGACCTTCCATGCCCAACTCTTTATCCATTGAACATCTCCCAGGGCCTGCATGCTCTGATCAGCAGATCATTTGATCACTGCTGTCATCTTTCCTGAGTTATTTAGGGCTTTCTGAAATAGCACCTTCAAGTCATAGACATGCTTGACATGGTACCTTGAAAGTGTGGTCATGCTTGATGTATCTCCTTGTGTGTCCTCATGGAGAAACCTTATTTCCAGTGGATGCAGCAAACAGGCTCCTTTCTCCTTCCACATGAGCAAAAATGATCCCAATGTTTGGGGATAAAAATAAACCAAGGCTATAACACAGGTGCAAAGGAAGACTAGGTCAGTGGGAATGAGGAAGGACTGATAATTCTTCCCTAATTGCTCTGCTGACTTCTGTTGGGTGGGAGCTTGTGAAACAAAGGTAGTGAGAGGGAAGGATGTGCACTCATAATTGTATTCCATCATCAGCACAAGACCCCTTACCAGCCTTCCTTTCAAGACAGCCAAAAGATAATACACATGTAAATGCATGGAACAAATGCTTTTGAAATGGAAAGTATGTTTTCTACCTTTGTGTGGCTGATAGCATGCTATTTCAATTTCTGTAAAAGCAATATATAGTTTTTTGACAAATATACCCATGCATGGTGCAGTTTGATTTATATAAATTCATTTCAGATGTGACTGCAGAATTCTCTCTGAGCAGATGAAAAATGTCTGCCTCAAGTGATAAAAACATCTGTGTTTAGGAGTATGTAGTTTTAAGAAAGGATTTTTATATGATGCAGATTTGGAACCTGATTTCACTAGGCACCCTTTTTTAAAAAAATCTAAAGAGCTGCCCAATTTTTTCCCATTAAGGACTCACCTTAGACTAGAAAGGGTCTGTTCTGTCATCAGAACTTTGCAGGTTGCCCATGAGCAGATAAGGGAAGGTAAAAGGAGGGATGGCATGAGGATAACAGATGTTGGCTGTACATATATTTCATTAATTGCTGCAAACCACAGCACTCTGACCAGACCAGCAAGTCAAACAGAAACAGTATTCACAATTCTTGCTACTTTCATCCCTCCGAACTTAGCCACGTGTTTTGACATGATTGTGTTATTATCCAGGATTCTTCAGACTGAGTTTACTATCTCATCTCTGCCTTATTTGGTCTCCCATCATAGTCACCCCTCAACACACACACACACACACACATACACACACACACACACACATGCACACACTGTACTTCTTACAGTGCTGATCTGTTAGGAATGTAACTTTTCACCCCTCTCCATAGATATATTTATAGAGCTAGCATTACACAAATACTGAATACATGTGTACTGACCCTATCTTATAAATCACCCTAAGACCTGGCAATGTAATTTTTGCAGCTCATGCTAGGAATGAAATTATCTTGTGTTAGCAGAAAATTCTGTTCTTGCAAAAGTATTTACTGCACATTTTATTCTAGACTCTTTGAAAGGCAGACTCTTCTTTTGAAGGTGAGGTATACAGACTGTGGTGTTAACTGTGCTCTAGGCCCATCTATTTAATTTCCCTTTACATATGTTAAACCAGCCTCTATTATAAACTCTTCTTCCCCATCCTTCTTTGTATCTAGGCAATGATGGGAAATAGTCCCACAGAAAACACTTAATCAAGGTTTAACCTGTTTTCACTGCAGCTGAGTATTTTTCCTTAACTCATTTGCATATGTTAAGGAGATGTTTAAGAAATGAACCTCCAGGGCCTGCGAGGTGGTGCTAGAAATAAGGTGTCTGCCTTGCAAGCGCTAGCCAAGGAAAGATCGCAACTGGTTCGATCTCCTGGCGTCGCATATGGTCCCCCCAAGCCAGGGACAATTTCTGAGCGCTTAGCATCAAAACGGGTGTGGCCTGAAAAACCAAAAAAGAAAAGAAAAGAAATGAACCTCCATTCTCTGCACCCCCATATACCCACTCTTAGCCTTTGAAGACTTTTGTGCTTGTAGTTCACACTCACATAGGCCAGGCTGGAGTCTTCCATCAAACAGGTCTTTCATCCCTTCAGATGTCTAGGGTTTTAAGTATGGAAAATGTTTCTAGGAATCCAACAGATAAGCCCCCTTTAGAGCTGGTCCTAGAACAAGTACATTGATTCAGTATATTTAGAGGGAAACAGGATTCACAGGAAGGTATTTCTGATTCTTATGCTATAAGGATACACACATCCTCCCTATAGCAAAATAGAACTTCTGGGCCTGAGAGATAATTCCAGGGGAAGCCACTTGACTTGCACACAGCTCACCTGGGCACTGCATTCGGAGCACTGAGCACCACCAGGAGCAAGCCCCAAGCACAGCTGATGTGTCCCCAAATCAATAACAAACCAAGGAATTCTTTTATATTGTTTTTGCACAGTTGCACTTTTGCTGTCATGGTAGTTTTGATAGTTGCCTGCTTGTGGGCACAAATGACTTTCTTAAGTCAATCTCAATATCTCCTACATAAGCCACAGGTGTTTTATTTGGGGAAAGGAGGTGTCAAACCAGGGTTGGACATATGTGTGTCAAGTGCCTTCGCCACTGCATTATCAGCACTGCATGGTACATCTAGACAGCTGTGCCTTAAGGTGGCCCAGCTCCTCTCTGAGCAGGGCCATGAGGAGTACAAGGAAGGCTGCTGAAGCCAGTGCTCTTAGGTGCAAGAGAGATAAGTTTCTTGCCTTCTTTTGCTTATTGAAAGGTTGGCACTTGCATTAGTGTAGTGCTTCTCAATTATTTTCTGTCATTATTTCTGTCAATTATTTCCCCCCTAGGAAGAAGAAAACATTTTTCACGCTCCCCCCCCCCAGTGGCTGTAAATAGTATCTTTATTTAAAAAAAAAACTTTAACCTGCAAAACAAAAATTTATAAAAATAATTTGAGCTGATTCTTTTTAAATCAGAGGTGATGTCTGCATTAATGGCTACAATGAGCACATTTTGCAATGCGTAGCTTTTCGAAACGGGGTTTGAAGCAGGAACACAGCAACTCTCAGCTCCAGAGACATACAGAGACATAAACACAGGGCTTAGCTTGTTATGACAGTGTTTGCCAAAGTCAAACCTGCCCCCCTTTACAGAGCCTCGTGCCTCCCCTGGGAAGCATGCCCCACTATTTGAGAAGCACTGTATTAGTATGAACTAGTTAATGATTTTTAAAGGAACACACAGCAAGAGGCCCAGGGTTCTCTCTTGGTCTTCAGAGTGTGGTATCCCAGTACCATCATCTGACTGTGACCTCCAGTCTATGAAGCCATGCATACTGCATGGTCCCTTTATTTAGGAAACAACATTCCACTTCCTCCTTCTGTGGCCAAGTCTACTCGCACTGCATTACAGAGATAGGCGTGTGGCTTCTTCCAACCCTTCATGGTGATGAATCATTGTTTTGTCTGTTCTCTTTCAGCTGCTGGACCGGACTTTTCAAGAACCCTCTTAAAAAGGGTCACTCTGGCCAAAGTGGGAGGCGAGGTGGTCATCGAGTGCAAACCCAAGGCTTCTCCCAAGCCAGTCTACACCTGGAGGAAAGGAAGGGACAGGCTGAGGGAAAGTGAAAGGTACTGTGGGGAAAAAAAAGCCTGGGACAAATGGCCGGTCTGTTATTCAGAGGACTAGGAAACAGGGCTGGAGTTCAAGGGGAGTCACAGAACTCTGGCTTTGAAGGTTCCTCAGGCATCACTGCCCTTCTGAAGGTTAGGTTTTCTCAGGATCTTAACCAGATAGACCTGGAAAGTCAGTTTGTAGGTTTGTCTGCTTTCTCTGCCCTTCTACTTCTCACCTAACAAATGTATCTAATTCTTTGCTTTGACAACACATCTAATATGTATCAGTGGGCAACACAGACTCCTGGACTTTCAATATCTCTATTTCTGAAACTCATTTTGCACATGACATGGCTTCCATCCTCTTTCTCACATACTTTTTAAATTATAACTTGTTTTCTTTTTCCTTTTACCATATTTTCCGCATAAGACGACTTTTGAAACAAAAAAAAAAACAAAACATCAACCGAAAATCCGGGGGTAGTCTTATACGCCGAGTATATCCTGACAAATGTTTCAATATGCCGCTAAATGAAACAAAAAAAAAATCAGGCTGCAGAATTTCTTGGGGGCTCCCAAACAGTACCCAGGAGATCTGGGGGCCACTTCTGGCAAAAACCCAGCTAACTGTGTTGGTGGTTCAGTGCTAGGGTCCGAGGATGGGGTGTTGTCTGGTTCATGTAATGGGAGCGATTAACTCACGTCACCAGGGAATTGCCAGAAAAGATGCCTATGATAAGGGACCAATCACTGTAAGGCTGCTCGGACCTCCTCTCTAACTCAGCCAATCCAAATAGGCTTTTTATGCATGCAAATTAGACAATGTTTTGGACCCGAATCTACACTGTAAAAAGCCTGCTCAGATTGGCCAGAGTCAGAGAGGAAGTCTATTACCTCTGAACCTTTACTTGTTGTGATTGGCTCACTGTGGTAGATACAATTGCAGCACAGGAATGTTCTGTCTGATACAGTGAATATAGGCCTAAACCTATGTTTTAACTGCAAAATTAACTGGTCGTCTTATACGCCCAGTCGTCCTATATGCTGGAAAATATGGTAATTCCAAACTCTCTACCTGTGTATTTTCAAATCTCCAGTAACTGGCTTTGAAACACATGTTGTTGACACATGTGGGCAGATGTGCTGCTTTGTGAGTGTTAGGTTTTCTCAACACCAAATGGCAGAGCCCCAAATCCTCCCTGGGTCTCCCCTGGAAATTATCTGCCAGCCCTTCTAGTCATCTACTCTCTCTGTTGGAAATTGGTAATTATGCATGAGTTTGTGCTTGTCACCTATAAATGGCATTTACCAGCTGTATACATACTGGTTTTAATTAATGCTAAAGGTCAAATGCACCAACTGTAATGAAGACCATACCTACCCGCATGCCTGCACACCAGGACATTTGCATATGCAAAGCAGTGTGATGATGCTGTCCTTATTAACTTTCACAAATAAGCCTGCAATGGTTTAAGGATGGTACACTCAGGCACATATTAGATGCGACATGGCCAGCCCTTCCAGATATGCTGCATCACAAGAGTGGTAGCACTACTATGATTCCCAGGGCACTTAATGTAGGCTCCAGAGTGGATTCTTTCCTGCCACCTTGAGGGTCATGTTTCTCCCCTGCTCCCCTGGAACTTCCCTGTGTTTCATTGCAGATGTACCCTAATGTGTATCAAAAGTTAATATGAATAGAACTGGTGAAGGCCTAGAACAAAGCTGCCCCAGTCCTTGCTGAAGGCTTCAAACAGGAGAAGTGGGCAGGCTGGACAGGCATGTCACTCTGTGGCTGAGCCGTTGGATGGCTGGATGACGGGGTGAGGTGGTAGAGGAGCCAGGTCACTCACACCATGAGTAGAGACATTCACCAAAGTAGCATTCCTAAAATGGGTGTTCTCAAGAGGCATCTCCAAGACACCTCCAAGAATGCTCCAAGGCATTCTCACTTCTGCCTAGGGAGGTCAAGGCATATTTTTTTTTTTTTTTGTGCTATGGCTCAACCCTCTCTCCCCACCTTCCTGTGCCCAGAGGAAAAACTACTGGCCCTTCATGCCTACCTGTTGTGATGAACTGGTCACTTCAGGGAGGAAAGTCTAGTTGACTTTTTTGTTTGTTTGTTTTAGTTTTTGAGTCACACCCGGCAGTGCTCAGGGGTTACTCCTGACTCTAAGCTCAGAAATCTCCCCTGGCAGGCTCGAGGCACCATATGGGATGCTGGGATTAGAACCACCATCCTTCTGCATGTAAGGCAAACACCTTAACTCCATGCTATCTCTCCAGCCCCAACTTTCAACAAACTCAGATTTTCCCATGTGGCATACAGGCATCTCTCGGCTATCAACAGTGTCATTCTGGGTGTGACGATGCATTCAGTATTGTCCAGTGTTGCAGGTCACTAAGGTAGGACTCAGCCCAGGGAACTCTGTTCCTGCCCAGATCCTCACTGTTGACCTTTTGTCCTCTGCAAGCTGCTGACCTCCTACCCAAATGCTCCCCTAGAGCCTGTGAAGCAGAAGGACAGTCTGGGTGGTATGCAGGAGCCCAGGGATCATTTTCAGGGTGAGGAGGGGGATCATAGGGTATCACCATGGATAATGATACATTCACTAGCTGCTGCTAGGAATTTGGACTTGGACTTGAACTCACTTCATTCTTGAATGCCAATAATTAGCCTTGTCTGTCCATGTCAATAGCAGGGGCCCAGCATCTGAAACCACGTGCACATCTGGGCCACCCTGTATAACTTTTGCCCAATGCATGACCTGTGGCTTCTGAAAAGGATGAAGATTAGGCATGAGCTGACTATTGCTTTTTATAGGCAAAGAGGAAAATCTGCCATTTTTCTTCCTTTTAGTACAGGAGAAAGCAAACCTGTGACAAAAGTCAAGCAGTTGTGCAGAGAATCCCTTTTTGACAGGCTCTTCTGTCTCTGGGGGGAACATCAAGAGAGGCACTGTAGAAATGGAGAGCTGTTTGGGACTTGCTGCCCCCAAATCCCAATGCTGAGTCCTATCTTCCAAGCAACGAATCACATGTAAATTCTCTGTCGAGATGTGGACTCTGAAGAATCAAAAAAGAGCATTTTGATGCATTTACATTGCATCAAAAAGAATAAAATACCTAGTAATAAATTTAGAGAGATATGTACACGAGAATTATAAAACTTTGATGAAAATCTGGAAGAAATCAAAAGAAGTGTGGAGATGATCCATGACCCTGGATTTTAAGAATTAAAATGGTAGAAGCACCCTTCTACCCAAAACACAAGTATGCTTCAGTAGGGAGGTTAGTTGAAAAGCTGAAAATAGAACAACCATGTGATCCAGCAACGCCACCTAAAGCTATTTTTCAGAGAAAACGAAAACATCAACTTGCAAAAAATTCCTATGTTTTGAAAGATTTTGCCAAATGCCACTTACTACTAGGAATTTTCATGTTAGTTTTAACTAAACAACTACCTGCAAATGACTGAAGGATAAAAGGCTCACATGTGCCATTTTGAAAATGCAGAAGGCTTTTATCTGACTTATTATAGTTACCCAGTGGCTTTAAGTTCAGAAAAGCCAGTTTAACATCACAGGGAAACCATTTCCACATTGCTGTATGTGTTTGGCCTCTGGTGAATCAGAACCATGTTCTCAGTGCCCCTAAGAGCGGCATCAAAGGGCTGATTGCTGCCCAGAGCTGGTCATTGTGGTGTGGGGAGCAGATGTGCAGACAGGGAATTGTCCTTTTCCCTCAGTCCTTTGGACAAAGCAGGTCACACACAACATGGATGCCTGTCTGAGCCTGAGCCCTGAGCACATATTGGCCTGTTCACCACGTGAGCAGTCGTGGCATAACTGCCATGTAGCCATAGCTATGACAGGAAATAGTGAAGGCCAGTGGCATGGTGTTATTGATCTATTGGCAAGAAAAGCTGCACAGAACCCCTGAAGACACTGGGTTCCTAGAATCACAAAGATCCTAGAAACTGGGCCTGAAGCTAGGCCCCTAGAATTACAAAGAACCCAGAAACTGGGTGGAGGGAAGGTGTATGCCTTGCACAATGCCAATTCAGGTTCTACTCCTGACATTTCTTATGGTTATCTGAGCCCACCTTGGCCCCATTGGCTGCAAAGTGGTAAATTCAACTCACCCTTGGAGGGATGGGAATCCCAGGAGCGCTGGCTGCCCCAGAGATGTGACTAGACACTGGTCTCTCTAAGCACCTCTGATCAGAGCTCCCTGTGCTCTGGAGGGCAAGTGTTTTCTTGCCTCAGCTGCCATTTTTCCCACCTCCCGAAGATAGTCCTCTCACATATCTGTTCTGAATCAGTTCACACCAAGGGGAGACACAGAAGGTTCAGAACAGGCTTTTGGAGTCAGTGCTCCATCTCCAATACCGTGTGCCATGAAAGACACCAGACCTATCTCTGTGTTTAGTGCTTAGTGAGGATAGATGCTGGTCAACCACTTCCAGAAGGTTCTCTTCATGTTTGACTACAGAAGCCTCAGCAGGACAGATACCCCCTGCATTATGGGAATGAGGAGACCCACACTTCAATGGAACTTGGCCAAACTGAAAGACAGCCATGCCCAGATTGTAGCACCTGCCCAAATGGCCTTCCTGCAGCCAAACAGGTTGAGCTGCCTTACAACCATTACAGCTGTTCACCTGTGCACATTCCTGCATGCAGATGCTACCATCTGTTCATACTACCCTCAGCCCAGCACAGGACAGGAAGCATATAGTCTGCTAATGATTCTGTGTCAGAGACATGGTAACTTTGGGCCTGAGCCTCGGAGACTCTTGGGACTTGAATGAAGGGGGTGATACAGGAATTCAGGCTAGAGGTTGTCTGTATCCTATGTTCAGTCCCCAGGTACCTGCCCCAGGTACCTGTGGGTTCGTTGGGTCCATGTCTTCTCACCTGTGACACTAGCATGCATGTCAATGATGACTACCCCCACAGGAAGTGAATCACAAGGGGTCTGACTGACACAGCTAAACCCTCTGCTCCTCCAGAGCCCTGGGGAGCAACCATGCTTGGGTTGCTTGAGCCACAGGACTCGGGTGCTTGAAGAGATAGAAGAGCAAGCAAGTGGGAGAGTGGAGTAGGAAGTTTCCTAAAGGAGTGAATGATTGGAGCCAAACAGATGCTCTGAGGAAGGGAGCAGGAGGTCCTGGGCCAGTGTTGACATCCCAGAAAGGTGTCCTTACACTACTGAGCCTCTCCTGGACCTACCTTTTCCTTGGTACCTTTTCCTCAGTCTGACCAGATGGAGTGTAGCTTTTCCAGGGAACATGGTGCCCAAAAGGTATAAACCACTAGTTCCTGAGTCTTGTCAGGAGCAAAAGAGGCCTCTGTGGGGAAATTAGGTCCTGGCCTAATTAGCCTCTTCCCGGAGGCCTCTAGAGGCAAAGATTCATATCCAACAAGCAGAAAGTCCCAGCCTGGGGCTGCACCTGCCTGAGCTAAAAGTGAGGTGTGAGCTGCCACCAGGAACTCCTGGGCAAGATGAGGGCTGAGGTGGGCTCCAAGCTTCCCACAGAAGGCTCTGGGCCGGAGATAGGGGTGGGGTGGGGTGGGGTGGGGGTGGGACTAGGGTTTTGTGCTCCTAGCAGGGGCCTTGAGTCTTAATGACAACTTGCCCTCCAGGAACACCCCCCTCCCAGGCTCAAGCTGCAGTGCTGTTATTAGGGATTTTGTCCTGGGGAGCAATTATGTTCCTGCAATAATTAGAGGCAGTTCATCTCCATAATAATGGAAATCTTGCCTGGAGGCCAGTGAGCAGCCCAACCTCAACATCGGGTTCTGCCTTGTGGGCTCACTGGCATCAACACACTTGTCAGCAGACCTCTCCCTTGCTACATGGACCCACAGCCTCTCCCTTGCCTCAGTGTTCCAGAGCAGTACCCCCACATTGCAGGTGCTGTAAGTATGGGGAAACCTAGCCCTGGACTGAGGGAATGTGGCAGTGGGTGGTGAGATCATATTCATCTGAGCCTCCCAAACGTGTTCCTGTGCTCCTGTGGTATAGACTGGCTGGGGGATTCAGGGCATATGTTGGGGGACAGATTGGGGGGGGGTTCATAGCACATATTGGGAAGTGAACTGGAAGTTCAGGGCATATGTTGTGGGAAGTCTGGATGATGGGTTCATGTTGGATATAGTGCTGATCGGGGTCAGGATTCATGTTGGGGAACAGACTGGGTAATGGCAGGTTTAGGGCACATGTTGGGGGCAGATGGATTGAAGGGTTCAGGGAACTTGTTGGGGTATAGGCTGGTTGGGGGTTCAGGGTACATGTTGAAGGGCGACTGGGTGATGGTTTCAGAGCACATGGGGAACAGACTGGCAAGGTTCAGAGTTCATGATGGGGTGTAGACTGAAATCTCAAGGGCAGGACCCTGGAGACATCAGTGTGTAGGGGCATGTGTGGGTCTGTCCACTCGTTCTCCTGACTCACTAGGTTAGGTTAGGTTGTCCACTCCAAACCCGTGAGAGGGAGGAGCTGGCTTTTTAATATCCCTGAGCAGCTGTTTCCAAGTGACATCTGGGGGTTGAGGGGATCTTTCCAGTAACAAAGCTTCAAGCTCTACAGAAGACATAAGAAAGGGTGTCTGTAAGAACCTTATCGTGTGGGCCATGTCCCCCATGGAAACTCCACAGTTGACTTGGCTGTAGTGTCTATTCCTTGTGGGTTAGTTGGAGGCCTGGCCACCTGGGGTCAGTTCAATGGAAAGTCGAGGATGTGCAGCTGCATGGCACTGTCCAAACACAAATCCACAGCTCTGAGGACATAAGAGCTGAGCTGGTCATTCTGTTCAGGTGGACCCCATAAGGAAGCTGAAGTTGTCATGTCACCAGGACGCCATGTCACCATGTCACAGAGAAGGAAGGAGACTTTTATGGGCACAGACGAGGGGCAAGAAGGAATATGGGAGGGAGGGACAAGAATCCAAGAATAAGGGTCTGAGAGGGAGCTGGTAAGGGTGTTTTGGCACAGGGAGTCACAAGGAAACATGCATGATGAAGGAATGGAGAAACAGAGAGATGGATGGAGAGAGGGACAGAGGATGGAGAGAGGGAAAAGGGAAGGAGGGAGCTGTGCCAGTTCTTGCCTAGAGACACTTGTTCAAATCCAGAGTCAAAGGACAAGACCCCACATGTGGTGTAAAGCTGAATACTTTAATCTGTCTGCCAACAACCCCAAACTGGCCAGCCAGGATCATCTCTAGAATGAGATGAACCCCACCCAAGGTCATGAAGAGGATTATATAGGAAAGGGATAGAAGGAGGTTCTAGCTTTTTGATGATTGTTAAAATGATTGGCTATTGTTGAGGGGTACCTTCCTACTGCTGCCTTGTGTCCTTCCATGATAAACTTCCTGGTATGGCCAGGTAGATTGGGGCGGCATTAATGAAAATAGGCTTGAGGAAACGTAGCGTGTGGCTAACACCATGTGGTCCTTACAAAATGTCATCCCTCCTTGTTCAGAATAGAAGAGAAACATGTCATAGGACTTTTACAACATGGCGTCCCTCCTCACTCAGAATCAGGACTCACACACTAACTTGGGAAATGATGCCATAGCGATATCACCCTTAATAATTAAGTATTAGCACCCTTAATAATCAGGCCTTCTCCCAGAGATGCCACATTGGGACCTGGGGTTACTGGGGCCATACTCAGACACATAGTGCTAAGGTTAAACCCAGAGCCTTCTACCTGCAAGACACACTTCAAGCCTTTCCATCAGTCATTTCTCTCCCATGCTCAGTGACATTATCATGCAGCCAATCTCAGCTACCATCTTTCTTTTCTGGTGCCCTCTGGATACTGTGTGCTCTTCCAATCTATAGACGATTCATACTGAGTCCTGTCATCTACACAAGGTCACCTGCGGGTCCCTACCTCACCAGCTTCTGCTCACACTGTAGAGACTGTGTATAGTTGTCACTAGAGTAAAGGAAAGCCACAAGTCTGCCACCCTCCTAAACAAAGGCTGACCTCCCTCTGGATCGAATGCCTTATTCTCCAAAACAAGCTGCAGCCTCCTAACCTCTATCAACCCAGAGCCCTCTAGGGTTTGGGAGCAAAGTATTTGGGTTAGACCCATGAGGGCTGTTGGTGAGGAGATAGATATAAATACTTGAAGTTCCTCTGTGATGCTCTGTTCAGGGAAAGCCACTCAGTTATCAAATGGCTTTAAGTGCTTATACACATATCCAAAGTAGTTTGTAATTACAAGCAATTAGTGAGAGTGATTGGCTTGGGAGACTAGGGGGGACCCCTAGTTCCCAGATACTGTTCTCACTGGAAACCTGCATGAAAACAGCTCATATGTATGCTGCTCCAGGGCTGGGGGTGCCTGAGCCCTGGCTCTGTGGCACTGTCCTCCACTCCTTCTCACTAGAGTGCCCCCCCCCATATCCTTCACATGTTCTAACTCCTTCTGCCAAGTGACTTGATCAAGGTGATGTGGGTGGTGGACTAGGGTAAAAGGTGGGTCTCCCCACTGACCAAGGCATAGTTTACTATTCAAGTGTTGTTTCTGCATGGGGCTTACATGGTTTTAAGAAGTTTTACGTGGTTTACAGAAGTTTTAAGATTGAAGACATCTTTGATGATACTGGCTGGAATTATATGGTGTTTTGTGTCCCTGCAGTGGATCACATGGACAGAGTCAGTGTGGCCCAGTCTCTGAAGGAGGAGCTGTTGGTGAGACCCCACTGGATAGTCTGACTGGGCGTGTGCCCACTGCTGGTGGAAGCACGAGATGGACAAATGTGCTGACCCTGAGCATGCACTGTACACAGTATGTGGTGCATACCTGCTGGGAGGTATCTTTGGATAAGGTTCCAAGCATTACCATCTTTGGTACCTGCTGGGAGAATCTTTGGATAAGATTCCAAGCATTAACATCAAGACACTGGCATAGCTTTTCAGTCCTTCTGAATTATATCTGTTTGCCTAGAGCAGTACTGTGTCCATGTGCTGACTGATCAGGGCTGAGACTAGTGTGGTTCACTGTAGGATCATTACAGGGTCATTACAATGTCACCATAGGATTGTGCAGGATCACTACAGTGTCACTCACTGTAGGGTCAGTCCAGAATCACAGAGGGCCACTTCAGGATCCAACAAGGTCACTACTCAGGCTGGCTCTGCATCACTGCAGGAAGCCGACATGGTGCAGGACAGGTTTGCTACTGAATGACCAGCAGGGAAGTTGTCCAAGGTCACCCAATTCCCTAACAGCCTGGGTCCCTTAGCCAGCTGTCAGATGTCTGAAGTGAACAAAACCTCAGCCTATCCCTTTGGGTTCTAGGGAGGAGTTTTGCAGAGTTGTCCCCCCAACCCTCTCAGGGTGCGTGTGCAGAAGATCAGTTAGGACAGATGGTGGTACTTTGCTCTATGAGCCTTCCATATATTAAATTGTCACTATGTCAAATATCTTCCTACCCACTGTGGTGATGTGCAAAAATTGCAATTACATTTACCTGGTTTTGCTCTGACCTTTGGGTTTCACATGATCTATGGAGAGTCTCCATCGGTGCTTTTGAGACTATGTCATTGGCTTTACAGAGCCTGCAATGTCTGCTCCTTGCTTTTCTATGCCTGTATCATAATCAGGATTTAAATCCACAGTCGGGGGAGCAAACATCTGCACAGTGCCTCCTCCTTGATCCAAGCTATCCAGGACCTACCAGACAGAGCTCCCACTGCTCTGTGCTATGCCTATTCCTAGTTTGGAGCTTCTGTCTCAAGACAGTTTTGTGTTGATTTTAAAATTGCAGTTTCTTGTATCCTTCACTCTTACCAGAAGAAATTTCTGCAATTAGAATTAAAAAGGTTCTAAAACTGACATCCAGCAAACCATCATCTGGAATATGTTGTGGGGTCTCTGGCAGATAGTAGCTGAGAGACACTCCAGCAGTGCAGGCTCATTTTAATATTGGCAAAAGCAGAAATAATCAGGAAGGCAAATCTGCCAGTAAAAGCATTTCAGAACATTCCAAAGTTAAATGGACCATTTAAAAATAGTCGGCAGAGAAGGCAGCCAGGTGCTTCACCAAAAGCTAAAAGTTGAACTTTAAAAGTCACACATAATGAGCAAGATTAGATGCAGAGCCAGACTTACAGAGTCTGTTTCCCAGGAGTCAAGGCAAACATGCATTGAAATATGACTTATTATCATGTCGCCAACTAGCATCAGGCGAATAATATTTGCATGTGCTGGCTGGAAGAGTAGATTGAGGTCAGTTTTTTCTCACTGTAGCGACAGAGTGAGTTTTCTGATGATGGCTCCATTGTTAGACTTCTCAGGGCTCCAAATTGGATCCATGGATCAAGATCCTAAGCCTTCTGCCTTTCTGTGCCAGATGGAAAGAGTGAAAATCATCTCAGAGCGAAAGAGCCTCACTGCAAATCAGTGATGTGAATCAGATCACATGCCCCTCCCTGGCACTCAGCTAGGGGGACAATAAAATTCTATGATCAGTTAAGTTGACCATGTTTTACTAGAGAGTTTGCAGCTGGACAGAGCTACCTTGAGTAACAGGAGGGTCAGTCAGTGGTTCTCAGATATTTGTGTGTCCACATGCCTCCACACACAGAGAGCAGCTGAACACCACTTCAGGCTGAGCTGTCGGTGTCTGCCAGACATGAGCACTCAAATATGGCTGTTATTTGTTCCTCAGAACAGGAGTAAGTACCAGACAGGGAAACAGTCATATCTGACATTAGGACACTAATATGAGCCACTGAAGTTCTTTTTCTTGTTTAAATAATAGTGCCTTGAAAAACCTCATTGGCTACAATACTGCCACTGCACAAAGCTTGTCTGAAGTTCTTTTAGCTGGATAGAATTGGTTTTAAAGGGAAAAAATAGATTCCAAACAAAGAGTTAGGTAGTGTTTTCAGAGCAGTTTGCAGAAGGTGGCCTATTTCTGTCCTGGTCCAGCTCTCTCATGCGTAGCTGTGAACAGCCTCTAAAACGATCAAGACCAAATCATATTTCAGTAGGAGGGGCTCAGCAATTCTGCTAATGTGAATTTTTCCAATGAGTTCTGCCTTTTTATGTGTATACTTCTCCACCCACTGTGAGAATAGCATTGAGAAGTGTTCCTGAGTTTTAGGGTGGCTCCAGCCTTCATATTTTTCTGTGACTTAGTGGGTGAGCACTGAAACAGTCCAAAAGAGCAGTAAACCATTGGTTTACTTTCTATTTGCTTAAAAACAGTAAATTTCCTGAGAGCTACTGATTTTTTTTTTCTGAAAAGGAGGCAGGAGGGTCTAGTATGTTGGGAAATCTCTGAATTATAATTCCAATGAGAGTCTTACCATGGGCAGAATACCTGGTTCATTTAATTGGGATCCCTCATTCTTCCTGTTGAGATCCAAAGTCAATAGTGAGTGACAAATGCATCAGAAACATCCTCAACTCGTCTGTCCTAATCCTCTGCTTCTTTCTCCTGCTCAATGCCCCCAAAGATTTAGAACCTATTCAGACTTTGTCTCACTGGCTTTGAGTTTGCTCTCAGCTGAGAGGAAATATGTAAGAAACTGCTTTTTAGCAGCTGAAATAACTTTCTGGTTCTATCTAACTTTGGTACAACTTCAATGAAAATATTTCAAGTCAGCATTTCAGATTCAATTGCCAAGGCTGAGGTAATATTTCCTGGACTCAATCATAGAGGCACGAAACACGGCTGCTCTATCTTCAAAGTCCTTTGAAAATCTGCCTCCTGATATCTTTAGAAGGAAATATTCAAAATGAAATGAAGAACTTCATTTTCAGTTGAATTTTCTTTGTATCTGTCACCTTCTTAGGTGTAGGTTCTGAATTTTAAATATTTCTCTTTCTTGAACCTATGAAGGTTGTAAAAGGTGAACTCCCTAGGGAAATTGGTTGGAGAAAATTTCTCAGAAAGTGCTGGTAGAGAGAGGGCGGCAACTGGCAGTGGCTCTTGGAGTCAGGAAAGGGCTTCCCCAATTGGTACAGGACCCTTGCCCCCCCCACCCACCTGTCTCCAGGTAGTATAGGAGCTTCCTGAATAGGGCAGCCCTGCCAGAATGCAAACATGCCTGTATTGTCCAGAGACTTCAAATGCCAGTAAAAATAAGGTGACCCCTCGTTTTTAGGTTACAGATTATCCCCATGAACTTATCCCTGTGTTTAATGCTGAACAACCCATTTTATGAGCTTCCTAAGATATCTTAGGTCAAAAGAGAAATCCAGACTGCTTTTAAGTCTAGGACCTGAAAATTCTTTCTGAAGGGTTGCTTTCTCCTTTGGTTTATACCAAGTACAACCCTGAAGCTAGTCCTTGTGCTCTGCTCTTGTCCCTACAGACACAAACCCCAGGCCTGCAGGCTAAATCAGAGGCTTTTAGCAAGCTTGTCCATGCAAATAGCCCCAGTAATCTTGACAAAGTGTTACACCTCTCCATCAAGATGCTAGATACCCTACACCAAGGAGACATCTTTAATGTCCCACAGATACCTTGGCTCATGCGTTTGGCACTGTCAGATGTTGGGCTGTATAGGCTGTCAGAGGTGCAGACTGAGCTTCTGAAGGCCCAGTCTGCTTTGCAGGGTACAGGGTAGTGTCCTACTTGGTGTCTCCTTTTGTTCTTTCCTTGTAGGGGACTCCCATACATGTGCAAACAACAGAGGTCAGCAGTGGGAAGACCTTTACAGAAGCACTTTCCTTAATTTGCCTTCCGGTCCCCACAATAGCACAAGTGCAAGCCCTTCTGAGCCTGGCCATTCCAGTACTGGCTGAGAAACAGGGTTTAATGCTGCTCCCCACATGCCCAGGACAGAAGGGGTCTGGGAAGAAATAGATTACAGTGAGCCTGGCCATGGGGGTACTGGATCGTCAGGACCAAGTCCTCTTCTGAGGCACCTTTGAGATTTCTTAGCTGATGAGCAAGCCAAGCTTTCCTGTGTGTGATGAGAAATGCATACCCTATGTCACTACTATCCATGTAGAACCTGCTCCTCTTAGTCTTGCTTCCCTCATTTTCTCATCATTTTTCTCCTGGAACTCCCAGAGAGCTGGCTGCAGAGACTATAGCATAAGAAAATGTCCCTTCTGTCACCAGTGCCATTTGTACCCAAAGGTGGTTGACGCTTGACACCTTAAATGTCTTTTGGATGAGCTCTGCTGGACTTAGCAAGCTCCCTTCTGCTGAAGAAAATGCCGTCAGCTGGAGAGTACTGCCTCCCCGAGGGGTTCATTTATTAACATGTTTTAGTCACATGCCATGTTTGCAGCTTGGAGCTTGAAGCCTGCTCCCTGGGGTGGTACAAAACAAAACTCAGACTCCTTTTTCTAGAACAGTCTCCTGCATATGGAAGAGAGCCATTCTGACCTCTGCTTCACCTTTCCTCTGCTCTCCAGGCTAAATGTGTCAGGCATTGGGTGGCAATTAGTGGAAATAAGTGGAGCTAAGTCAAGCAACCTGGGTTTGATTGGCGGGGTGGGAGGGACTGATGAAACTGTGCAAGAAGCAGCTTTGAAAGTCAACAGGCCACAGAGGCACCTGGGAGCAGATAGGCACCTGCAGTTTCTCTCTAGATTGGGCTAGTTCTGGGGGTAGTGGTTATTTCCCAAGTGCAATGGGGAAAAGTCCTGCATGCACCCCCATAGGTGGACTCTATGTGCATCCTTATGAAAATATATGGGTGTTCTTCAAAGATCAGGGTTGTGTCAGCTGTCACAAAGCTGATAAAGAGGAGCATGGTCTGCCCATGACTGGGCAAAGCCTCTTTCCTGTTTCTGTGTCTTGGACACCTTGAGAGGTGGGGTGATTGAGCCAGCACTGAGTGCCCTACTAAGTTAAATATGCCTCAGTGCTTTGGCCTGCCATGCATGAGGGTCTCCTCTCATTCTGGGTACTATGTGTCTACTAGTATAGCCAAAGGCATGTGGCTGGCAACTCCTGCCCGGTCACATTGCTGTTCTGCCCACAATGTACAGAACTGCATTTCCTGGTTCCTGTGTTTAATTTCTTTCTTTTGGGGGAGGCACACCCAGGGCACTCAGGGATTACTCCTGGCTCTGCATTCAGGAATAGCTCCTGGCAGGCTTGGGGGCTCATATGGGATGCAGAGGATCGAACCCGGGTTCATCCTGAGTCAGCAGCATGCGTGGCAAACATTCTACTACTGTGCTATCACTTCAGCCCTTCTGTATTTGGTTTCATTTGTAGCAACAATTCCCTTGATAAATTTCCTGATCTTTGTCTCAAGTATCAGGTTCTTCTCCTTGGTAACAGCTATCAGGATAGGTTTGACTTTATGCCTATTTGGCTTCCAATTGTTCCTGAAATGATGCCCAAATGTGTTGCTTTGTGACTAAAGCCTTAGCTAGACACTCATTTCTGATATCCCTGCCCCTGCTCTTTCACTGTCCCTCTTGCTGTTCCCTAACACAGCCGTCTTGCTCTTCCTTAATCCCTTACATTTGGTGTTTGTACTGCTAAGAACTCTTCCTCCACTTTTTGATGCCTCCTGTTCATGCTTAGATTCTTTTATTTTTTATTTTTACATGTTATTCACTATTGCATTTCAGTCATGCAATGTTTTAACACCTATCCTTTCCCCAATGCACATTTCCTGCCTCCAATATCCCCAGTTTCATTCCTCCCCTCCCCCCATGGCAGACATTTGTCCCCCATGCCCTCATCCCACCTCTCATTTATCCCTAAAGGGGTATCATGCATATAAACTTTACCTACTTTCAGCAGTTCTTGTCCAGAGTAGTCATTTCCAACTATCATTGTCACAGTCATACCTTAGATTTTCATGGGAATTGCTCCTTCAGGCAAATTGCCATCCTTGCTGAGGCATTTGCCCTCTTTCTACCAGACTTAGTGTTCCCCTGAGCTGATTTGCCTGCCTGTGTTTCTGACCCTTGTATCCTTCAGAAATCCACAATCCAACTAGGAGGTACCATCTCATGCCACAGAGGTTGACAAACATCATAAGGAATGAGAACAAGCAGTGCTGGCGGGGATGTGGAGAGAAAGGAACTCTTATCCACTGCTGGTAGGAATGCCGTCTAGTCCAACCTTTATGGAAAGTGATATGGAAATTCCTCCAAAACCTGGAAATTGAGCTCCCATACAATCCAGCTATACGACTCCTAAGGATATACCCTAGGAACACAAAAATACAACACAAAAATCCCTTCCTCACACCTATATTCATTGCAGCGCTATTCACAATAGCCAGACTCTGGAAAAAACCAAGATACCCTTCAACAGATGAATGGCTAAAGAAATTGTAGTACATATACACAATGGAATATTATGCAACCATCAGGAGAAATAAAGTCATGAAATTTTCCTATACATGGATGTACATGGGATCTATTATACTGAGTGAAATAAGTCAGAGGGAGAGAAATAGACACAGAATAGTCTCACTCATCTATGGGTTTTAAGAAAATAAATAACATTTTTGCAATAATCCAAAGAGAGGAGGGCTGGAAGGTCCAGCTCATGCCATGAAGCTCACCACAAAGAGTGGTGAGTGCAGTTAGAGAAATAACTACACTGAGAACTATCTTAACAATGTGAATGAATGAGGGAAGTGGAAAGCCTGTCTAGAGTACAGGTGGGGATGGGGTGGGGAGGAGGGAAATCTGGGATATTGGTGGTAGGAAAGTTTCACCGGTGAAGGGTGGTGTTCTTTACATGGCTGAAACCCATCTACAATCATATTTGTAATCAGGGTGTTTAAATATATTAATATTAAAAAAAAGAAATCCACAATCCAGAAAAACCCTGATTCTGTCCTACCTTGCACCTCTGCTATGGGTTTCTAAGACTCAGGCCCTTCCCTTGGCCATGTGATCTACTCATCTGTTACTGGGGCCAATGCCAGGCATTTTCATTGTAATCAGACTACTACTGGAAACTTGGTATGCTTATTGCCCAAGAATCTACCATAATTGGTAAGCAGGCTTTGGCACTGAATCAGTGGATGGGTGACTGGAAGAAAAACAGGAAGGAAGAATGAAACCAACTAATAGAATATTTTTTAATTATGACTGTTTATTGGCTAGGAATGTCAGATTTCCAGTTCACGTTTTCCTCCTTCCACCATTGACAGCTTGTATAATTCCAGTTGGATATAGTCATTGAATAGCTATCTTTCAAACAGCCAGTATTTTAAATTGCACTTCAGCCATTCAAACAAAGGGTTTCTTCTGCATTGTCAGATGAGCCCAAGTATTTTTCCTTTGGCTGAACTATCTGGATTTTGGCTCTCTTGATTGGTGGCAATGTCATGGGCTTTGAATGCCAGGAGAAACCAGGAACTGCTTCACCCTTTTGGAGAGAAGGTAACTGACCTGCTCAGTCAGTCAAAAGGGGATTAAGTCAACTCTGGCATGCCCTGACACTTGTGCGAATTCTTGGTTCAGGAGGAAGAGTCTCTGGGCATCTGTTATTTACTGCACAATCCTGTGATGATGCTGGTGCAGTTGCCTCTACACCAGACCAGAGTGACAGATTATCCCTGGGAAGGCAGTGCTGTGTCTCTGCAACCTGCTGTGGGGCCAGCAGAGTTGGAAAATGGAAGTTGTTGGCCTCCTCACACAATGCTTGCTTTGGGATATCGGCTTGGATAGTATCAGCTGGAACAAATAAACTAAGATTGCATTTGCTGTTTTTCTCCTCTAGTCTCAAAAACAGTTCCAAAAATAGTTTGTCAGCAGCTCAGCTGAGCACAGACTCTGTGGGCATGTACATATTTCTCATCACAAGAAAATCACTCTTTAAGCTTCTTGGAAGTTGATTACAATATGCTTTTCTCCCTCCATCCTGAACAGTGTGATAAGTAGCAGCTTTTTGCTGGGTGCTCTGGTATATATTGTGGCCAGTTCAGGGTTGCCATTAGCCTGGGGCACATTGGTTATGGGCTCTGCTGAGCTGGAGGGACCTGCCCCCAAAAATCCCCCATATCCAGCAGCAGAGGAGTAGTTAGCATGGCCCAGGCTGATAGCTCAGACTTCCTCTTCACCCTAACTTCTGCCTAAATTTTCTGCAGAACAGAAATAGCCCAAACATGAGGGTTTGAATTCTAAGAAACTCCTCCATGAAGCAGAAAGCACATTCTGCTCAGCCACTTAAAGGAATCCGAACCTTGCTCTTGAGTTCATACAGCACACTGGACCCCCACTTCACACACTTCTCCCCGCAGGAGCAGCACAGCAAATACTAAAGGGAAGACTTTCTGGACATCTCTGCCCTCCCCTCACACTCAGAGGAGAAGGATGTTTGTGAGTTTACAGCCCCACAAACTAAGTGGGTAGTTCTCATTAGCCAGGCCTCACTACCCTTTCTGAGGGACCCTCCCTGGACATACACCCTTGTATGTTCTGTCGCTGCCTCTCTCCAAAAAGCCAGGATATGACTTACATCCTGGGGTGGCAGAGACATATATGTAATTGGCTCCTGAGAGTTTCTGAAACAACTTGGGTGAGGCAGGATGGGATATCTGAGGCATATCACCAGTATTCTCTCTTTCTTAGCCATCACCATGTGTATCTGCTTGCACATTCTTTTCACCCCTCGAAAGACATTCACTACTTGTGTGGTGTGTGAAATGCCTTGGTGTGGTATATGGTCTCAGGGAATATTTTTGAGACTGAATATCTAGGGGTTTCCTGCTCAGGTAAATAGTATTTGTGGTCAGTGTTTGGGGGAGAATAAGCAGCCATATCAGGAACTCTTGCAGAAAACACACTTTTTTCAGGTCTTTTAGAAAATGCTTTAGAAGGAGATATATTGAGGTGAGTAGCCTAGAATAGGTTGCACCCTGAAGCAATCACTACAACCTGACCATGTGACTATCACCAACCTGAGCCAGTCACTGTAGTCAGATCATGTTACTGTCACTAACCTGAGTCAGTCACTGTAACCAGATCATGTGACTACCATCAACCTGAGTCAGTCACTTTGATGACCTAGGTCTGTCATTACTAAAGTCAAGGTCTTTATTAGCTGCTCATTCCTAGCCCCTAGATGTGGAAGGGTGTCTTTCAGCCACCTCCTGAACTCTGGCTAAGCTGGAAGACAAGGCTGGTCCCCTTCTGAACTCTGGCTAAGCTGGAGAACAGGGTTTGCCACCCTAAACTTTGAGCGGAAGACAGAGTGTTAGGACTAACATTGACTTGCGTCTGAGAGACATAACAGTGCTCAGAACTGAACATCAAATGCCAACTGGTTTCCTTGCTCTGCTGTGCTCTCTGTGCGCCGGGTGGTTCCATCATCTAAGGTTTCCACAGACACCACAGACATGGCTCCCTCAAGATCCTCCTTCATGAAATCTGATGACAATTCAGTGGAAATGGCGAAACAAGAAAGAAGGATTTGGGTTCTTCACTGACTTGTCTGGGGAGATGACTGAGTTGCATAAATCTAGAATTGGGACTTATCTGAGAGATGTGAGAGGGAGCACTGTGTGTGGGAGTAGGGTTTGTGCCTATGGAGAGCTGTCCTTGGAGACAGGAGAGTGGGCTTGCCTCCTGCCCACCTCACAAAGTGGCCTCAATAAGGGAACTAGACATCCAGTGATATAGCCAGTCTACCTACCATTCAGAGTCCCCTGACTTCCCCAAACTGCCATGAGAACAGTGAGTGGGATCCCAAGCTCTGGGATAAAGGCTTCTGTAACTATGGAGATTTGAAGCATGTCATCTCAGAAAGAAGTAGAGTTAAAAATTGTCAGGGATGGGGCCTGAGTGGCAGCACAGCAATAGGGTGTTTGCCTTGCATGCACTGACCCAGCATGGACTGTGATTTGATCCCGCAGCATCCCATATGGTCCCCCAAAACAGGAGCAATTTCTGAGCACATAGCCAGGAGTAACCCCTGAGTGTCACCAGGTGTGGCCCAAACTGCTCCCCCATTGTAAGGGAGCAACTTATCTTTCATACTTCATATTTAGTTTCATAACAGGGAAATGGCTTATAAAAACTTGAGAATCAACAAAAACTTTATTTGAGAGAAAGACATGAAAGTTTTCCATATTGACAGGAACTTTGAGAATCGCAGGGTATTTCTTGCTGAACGGCAAAGTGACTATCGAGATGCTTTAAAAATGTGCAAATGAGGTCGTAAATAGCAGTGAGGAAAGCATGAACTCTCCTGGCCACATTTTCTAAGTGCACTTGACATTGTGCTAGACATAGATATTAAAAAATAACCCCGAAGGCTGCTATAAAAAGTCCAGTTTTCTATTTTCAAAACACAGTGGTGTAATTGTAGTCCTAATTTATGGTGTACTTTATAAGATTGCTGATTAATTATACAGGCCCCCCGATGCTTCGCGTTCTTTTCAACTTTACTTCCTTCTGTTGATGGACCACTACAAAGCCAGTAGCCGTGCATCACATTTTATTCAGGTCACCTCATTTTAGAACAACTAATTTTCTGGAAACATCAGCTTTTCTTGTGTTTCAAAGAAATAATGTTAATAACTGTTCCTTTGTTGGACCTAATTCTTTCAATTAGTCTTCCTTTCTTCCCCCCTTCCTTCCTTCTTTTTCCATTCTCCTTCCTTTCCTCCTCCTTTCCAGTTTTTCTTCCTCCTTTTCCCCTTTTATTCTTTTTCTTCCCTCCTTCCTTCCTGCATCCCCTCTTTCTTTCCTCCCCTTACTTCTCTTCCTCATTCTCTCTTCTCACACATACTTAGAAGAAAACTTCTGGTAATTTTTTTGTCTGATTCTTTTCTCCACCTAAGAAAGATATTTAACAAGCCTGCCTGTTTGATCGTATTGGGCATATTGACAATTGGAAATTATTTTAGCAATCTATTTTTTAGGAATTACAGATATCCATTTGAATAGTTCTCTACTGTTTTGGGAAATAACCATAGCACATTTGATCTGTTGTTTGTGTCCCCTGCATGACCAACATCCTTATGGCAACTTTTCACTTCATTAAAAAAAAAAAATCTCCTTTATCAGATTTTCCAAGAACTGTGTGTGTGTGTGTGGTATGCTAGTCAATAGGGGAGGATTTTTCCAGAAAATACTTATCCACATGTAGTACAAAGTTTTGAAAGATGATCCCTTTCTTTGCTGTAAGTAGGTCAGGCTCAAGGTGCTCAGTTTTCGCCTACCTCCCATTCCTTCCCACTGGCATATCTAAATTACCTTTCCCTACCCCGCACCTAGATGTCTTTAATTGTAAAAGCTTTTTGCTCCATTCTTAATGGCTTCTCTTTTCAGTCTTCTACTTCCCCTTGGAATTGAGGAAAGGTCCTTGCAGATTTGGGCTATTAAATAGGAGAGAACCCATATATCATTTCCTTAAATGTTCCATCATCGTGAGAATTATTTATTGAAACCTATTACCTGTGTGACTTCACAGATCTCTTTTTAGATGGCTTGTCTGAGAAGAACAAAGACTGTCCCTGAGAAGAAAGAGTCTTCATTCCCATCTAGGGTGGAAAAAAAGAATAGTGGCATCCCCTGGTCCAGGAAAACATTTTTCATATGGCACTCAGTGTAGCTTTATTGAGAGAAGAGGCTTGTTTTTGGGATTTTAACTGATCATGGAAATGTCACCAGCTCCAGAGAGACCTGAAGTTTATTTTCTTTCTTTTTTTTTTTTTTTTTTTTTTTTTTTTTTTGGTTTTTGGGCCCACCCGGTGACGCTCAGGGGTTACTCCTGGCTATGTGCTCAGAAGTTGCTCCTGGCTTGGGGGACCATATGGGACACCAGGGGAATCGAACCGTGGTCCATCCAAGGCTAGCGCAGGCAAGGCAGGCACCTTACCTCTAGCGCCACCACCCGGCCCCCGAAGTTTATTTTCTTATGCATAGTATAGAGTGTTCTAGAAAACAGTCAGCAGAGGTGGTGCCCAGCATTGTGAGGGCATCTCTTTTATCCTCAGACAGTGATTCTCTTTGCACATATGAATTGACAAAAACAATCTGCATATTGACACTTTGTAAGGAGAAGGGTGATATTTGAAATCTAAGAAAGGGCTGATTCCCACCCATGAAGAAAGTCTGGAAATCAGGGTCCCTGGAACAAAGAGTATCCCCAACATTTCTAAAATATCTCATGACTGAAAGACATGTGCCTGCTGCTCTCAAAAGGATTGAATTGGGGCCCGGAGAGATAGCACAGCGACGTTTGCCTTGCAAGCAGCCGATCCAGGACCAAAGGTGGTTGGTTCGAATCCCGGTGTCCCATATGGTCCCCTGTGCCTGCCAGGAGCTATTTCTGAGCAGACAGCCAGGAGTAACCCCTGAGCACCGCCGGGTGTGGCCCAAAAACCAAAAAAAAAAAAAAAAAAAAGGATTGAATTGTTAGGGATCAGAAGGCAGGGTATCTTTTAGGTGTTGTCCTTTGGAAATTTTCTTACTGTAGGGGAGCTAGGATGCAGAGCAGGTCATGACCAGTGTTGTCTGAGATGCACTGGGCTGTCAGGGATCATTAGGCACGGAATGTGACCAATCCTAGTGATGGTCACTGGGTCAGAACATTGCAATAGCATTTGTCCAGGGAGAAGGCTAAGACAAGTATGTCTTCCACAGAAAACATGAGGTAGACTCCTGCAAGCCACAAGCTGAATGCAGGCATTACAGACAATGGAGCATATAGCCCCTCTATCCTTGGAGCAGCAGGAAGAAGTCCTATGCCAGGGGTGGCGAACAAGTTCAACACAAAGAGCCAAAATTTTAAACTGTGAGAGTCAGAGAGCCACACCATGCAGTGACCTGCCAAACAGACAAACACTCACACAAAAGCACGTAATTTTAACAACAATAATATATTAAACACATATTGCATTTTGCCATTTTGAGTGAGGGTAAAAATCCTGTTCGCCACCCCTGTCCTATGCACTTATGAAGTCCTGGGTCAAAATCCATTGCCCAGAGACCCAGCTGGGTGTGGCTCTACTGGGAAAAGACCATACATTGGGAAGGTTTATAATACATATAATTTTATGGTCAGCATATATTTAAGATCTGTGCATGAATTCTAGCTTTGTTAGCCATACCAAGTTTCCTATATTCACATCCTTTTATTTTAAGCTTTGAGCCATTTGAAAAAAATATTGGAACTATTAATTACAATAATGATGCTGAAAAGAATTATCATAAAAATGATGAATACAGAGAACAGTTATTAGGTGCTTACTCTGCACCAGCACAGCTAGAAATATTTTATGGCTATTTTCCTACTGACCCTTTTCAAAGCCCCTTTGCAATGCAAATGTTATTCAGCCTCCCCCTGAGAGGTGGCAGTGAGGGCCAAAGTGGCCCAGAGACTGTGGCAAGTATGCTGTTGGAGCACACAGGAAGTTGAGCTATTAAATAAAAGAGCTTAGGTTGGTGACAGAAGACAGAGATGGGGAGACCTAGGCAGGAGAAATGGGACAACAGGGAGAGTGCTTGCTTAACCTGGGGCAGACCTGTGTACAGTCTCGGCACCACATATGGTCCACTAAGCACCATCAGGAGTAATGCCTGAGCACCATTCTGTGTGGACCCAAAATAAATAAAAACAAAAGAATAAAGGATGGATATACCACCATGTGCTAGCAGATGGGGAGATGCTGCTGGTCATGAGAAATCATGAGAGCAAGTAGCAGTTCTGCAAGGGCCCCTCAAGTCATTTCTCAAAGGCAACTATGGGCTGGACCTAGGACCCAGAATACCCCTTCCTATGGCCCATGAAGAGACTGAGACTCACATTCTCCAAGCAGAAGTGTTTTGACCTGTGTGTCAGTGGCCATAGGCTTTGAACCATGTGACTCTGGATGTGCACTGGAGCCCCCTTGGTGGCAGATCAGGAATGCTCACTCTCCATTGCCTTCTTAAAGCATGTTCACAGATTTCTCTGTGTCCAAGAAGCCTCTTTCAACAAGGCACATTAGGAAAAAAGTCATTTTGAGCAGGATTTAAGAAAGAAACACTCCTCATCTGTGATGTGTCTCTTTGCCCAATTCAGGGCCTTGGATTCTCATATCCCATGGGATAGCAGAGGGGGCTACAGTTGAGTGAGTGTATGAGTTCATGATTTGGAAGGTGCTGTGCCCCTCACCAACTCCCAGCATCCATAACAAGTACTTTCATTTATTTAGTTTTGATTTTTCTCGAGTGAAAAGTTGGGGTGAAAATACCTCTCAGGATTGTGGTGCAGGCAAAATGTGATAAGACAAGCAAGCACTCAGCAGAGCATTCGGCTAAAGAACCTTGCATAGTCCTCACCACCACAGTCTTCTCTACTTTGTCTTCCCTTTGTATTCAGAGCTGTTCCTCATGGTCTGAGGTCCATTTCTAGCTCTGTCTTCTTTATTTCCAATTATTTCCAAAGACAGCTGCTTTTGGTTATGAAAAGATTTTTTTTAGCAGCTAGAATCCTAAAAGTTGCTCTATAAAACTGCCTGAGAGCCTTATAGCTTAATAACTTTTTTCTCATTATAAAAGTAATATTACTTATTATGATGCTTTGATAAAAACGTAGAGAGGTCTAGAAAATTAAATGGGATTGAACCTTCTTGTCTACCACATTCATTGTCATAGTATCTTGCAAATTTATGTTGGAATTAACTCAGGCCATTGTTCCTGGGAGAAAAGGATTCTAAGTCTTGTATTAATGGAGACAGAAGATCCTGTGCACACAGATTTCAAACTAGGGCCCATTAGTTTACTCCCTACCCAGAACTCAAAATTAGTGCTTTTAGTGTTATTTGCTTACTGTATGAAAAGATAACTGTAGTATGAAAAGATAACATTACAAAGTCCTCTCTGCCCAAGACAAGTTTCCCATCCTCCCACGCATTGATCACAAATAATAATTAAATCGACTCCCATCTGGGATACCCTCAGCAGTTACTCCTTCTAGGTCTTTTAAGGGAACTCTTGTTTGTTTTGGGAGAGGGGATTGATGGAGAGTCATATTGGTGGTGATCACTCTGTGTGTAAGGATCACTCCCGATTGTGTAGAGCTGGGGTTTGAACCTGGTCAGCCATAAGCATGAAGCGCTTGAACCCTTCCATTACTTATCCAGTCCCCCTTGAGAGAGCTTTGAGTGGCATATGGAGGAATTTAAAGCTGCCACCAACCTGGTTCCTCAACTGGTGTTGAGGGCCAGGGCTGAGAGCCAGATCTGCAGCTGCTCTTCTAGCTGAAGCTCACAAGCTTCTCAATGGGTTAATCAACAAGAATCTTAGTACAGAAGCAGATCAATTCAAAAGGACCTTTGTGTCATCAGAAATCAGGAAAGATCAATACCAAGGATGGCAGACTGCCCTTGGAATATCTTTCTTCCCCACCAGCCTTCATTCAGCTCACAGTCTGAAACATTCCTTCATAAGTGAAAAAAAGGAGTGAAGCTGGCTTATCTTCATGCAATGGACTCTTCCTGAATTGCACAGAACTTCAGAATCTGCCTTTCTTTGTACCAGGAGACTTCACTATCTCCAGTCAGGCTGTGAGTTTGCATAGACCTTGTAAAATTAAATCTGAAGTCCCAGCAAATTCCAGTTAAAATTGCTGTGAATCACAGTGCTTAAAGAGAAAAAAAAAAAAAAAAAAAAAAAAAAACAGCAGATAAAAGAGGAGACTCAAATAATAGTTGGCTGATTTCACAATGGAGACAGAAAACCCTCTCTTCCATGGACAAGCTGGAGAGGGACCCCAGCTGGAGAACCAGGGAGGCAATGGGGAAGTGCTCCCTTGGAAGAATCCAGAAAGTTGTAGTACAAAGGACATGACTTTCTCAACTCAGAGCATGTATCCCTCCTTGTTCAGACTCCATCTCAGTCTTCTGGATTAGAGGATGTAGTGTCTCCTTTGGGGAATACCATCTCCTCCCTGAGATCTTCACTCAGAGTTGCCTTCAGACACTCTACATTCTTCTAGCTCCCTAAGCATCCCAGAACACCTTCAAGTTAAAACCAAAACTCAGCTAAAATACCTTTTGGATTTTATTAAAATAGCCAGATTCAACCCAAACAAGCTCTTTCATTCCTCCACAGCAAAACGTGCCATATTTCACCAATGTTACTCTGGCACCATTCATAACCTGTCTGGTACAATGTCCCCCTCAAACCCACCCAGAGCAGCTTCAGTTGTCCACAGAATTTGGGAAGAGTATCAGCAAGATCTCCCAGTCAGAACTGAACTCTACTGACCGTGGCAACTTTCTGGTCACCTTGCACTCATTTCATGTATCTCATGGCTGCTACTTGCCCTTGTAATCATGATGTTCAGAGACCTCTCTAGGTAGGCAAATCTTTCATAGACTCCTTCAAAAGCTGGGTGTCCCATCTCAAAGTAGACATTTCTGCAACTTGTATTTTCAATTTCAATCACAAAGTGGATAATAAAAGGTCGGAGCCATGAAGAGCAGGATCAAATGGGATGTGGTTTCTTCCAAAACATCAGCCGTCTGGTTTCTAAGGGATTCAGTTTGAGTGATGGACAGGGAATTGTGTAAGATCCTCATACTTGTCTCAGCCATGTGTGATGGGAGAGTCTTCATATAGTATACTGTTGTGGCTAGATACTACAAACTTGGTCTGATTATATTAGAATTCAACTTCTTTGAATTCGCTCTAGGAAAGTGGATGCAAGGATAGCAAAATATGAAATATGAAGAACCACACAAGGTTATGTGGGAGAAACAAAGTTCTGCTTTAATATGAAGAATCAGGGGTATATATGAAGGATTTTGCCAGTCACATTTTTTCTATGGTATAAAAAGAACGTTCACATTTGTTTCTATGTAATGTACAACATATCTCTCTTGTTAACAGAAGCTTTCTCAGTATACATATTTGATCTAAAAAAAATTCACATGGGTCTAAGTGGTATGCAGATCTGATGAATAGATACATTTCAATTAAGAGTCCAGAGGAAAAAAGAGAAGGTAAATCTTAACATCTTAAAGCAGTACCTGTCTGACTAGGCCCTGGATGTCAATTCTGATGTAGATTAAGGGATTTTGCAAGGATCCTGATTTTCCTATTAAACTTTCTTTTTATGAGGAAACAGGTTTTGTTTTAGGGGCTACCACAGATAACTAACTTCCTAAGGAGGTCTCAGAAATAGTTTTTAAAATGGGGCAAGTAAAATAAACAAACTTATCTGAAAGAGATGCAAATCTATACCTGGTAAAAGATTTCTCAATAGCCCAATGCTACTTCCTGGCCAAACTTTTGGATGTTAATTCTGAGGTAGAATTAGTTAGCAAGTCACTCAAAGTCCCTTAGAGATGTCCCAAAGAACATTTTAAAAGGGCATTTTAAAAGACAATGAGGAATAAAGTCGTTTTTAAGAATCTTTTGGTGCTGATATTCCAGCTAAAGAGAAATTTAATCAAGGCTATATTTGCCTGTATAAATCCTTATGTTTGGGAGTAAATGCTCAAATATATACACACTTAATACAGCAGAAGGGAGATTCATATTTAGGCCCAATAAATAGTTGTAACTAAGCATGAGAAATATCACCTTCACTATCAGAAGTCTTGGTCAGTCATCCATGCTAAGGAAAGGCTTCTCAGGAGGCCGACTGATGGGACTTACTAGATTGCAGCAGTGATAGAATCTACATCAGCAAAATGTGAGGGTTCTCAGACATACCTATGTCAGCTATGTGTAAGGGTCTTTGTGTACTTGTGTGGCCATGTATGAGGATCTTTATATAGAATCTATGCATACTGGATGTGAGATAACTTATATAGTACGATGTCAGTTGTGTGTGAGGGTCTTTATACATACCTGTGTCAGGCATGTATGAGGGTCTTATACATATCTGCATCACCTGTTATAAGGGGCTTTATATATTACCTTGGTGGACCATATGGTTCTTCATATAGTATCTGACTGAGCAGCATATGAGATTCCTCCGTATGTCAGCCTCTGTGAAGGTCTTTAAACAGTACCAGTGTCAGTTGTGTGTGAGGTCCACAGTACCTGTGGCAGTTGTTTGAGGGTTTTTATATAGTGCCTTTGTTGGCTTATGTAAGGGTCTGCTACATACCTGTGTCAGCCAAGTGTAAAGGTTTTCCTACATACTTGTATGTGCTGTGTGTGAATGTCCCCAATAATCTGAGGCTTCAGGAGCATTTAATTACCTGTAATATGTAAATCTCTCCTTTCCCACTAGGCTTTTACCTTTTAACATGAGATCCAGATTTATCATCTATGAAGATGGGAAGCAGTTATGCCCCTTTGGAATGTTTGAATCACATGTGTCTGAAACTAAGCTTAGTCCATTGAGCAATAGGGCTCTGGGTCTGTGAAGTGTCATCACATCTGAGTCCCACATAGATTGGGGATTGATAGGGCACTGTACCACTAACCTGGCAGAGGGCAGTGGTAATTCTCAGGCTGCTTAGAATAGGTTGTTTTGGTGTGCCAGGATGTTCCAGGAAGAACCACGTGGGCAGTCACAGGTGACCATCTGAGGTGACCTTGCCCTGCAGGTGAAAGAAACTACAGTGTCAGCAACTCTGACATCTGTTTCCATGGCCCTTGAAAGGAAAAATCAGCATTCTTAGAGGTCTGATGGCCCCAGACTGGCTTTGTTTTATATGACTGACAAGGTCAGTGCTCAGCAGCTCCAATCAGTACCTGAGGAAAATTGATTCTGGTCCCTTACAGGGGTCTCAAACTCGCGGCCCACGGGCCGTTTGCGGCCCTCCATACAACATTTTGTGGCCCTGCCCTAGAGGAATCTTTTTTTGTTTTGTTTTGTTTTAGTTGTGGGTCACACCCCCCAATGTTCAAGGCTTACTACTGACTTTGCACTCAAGGATCATCCCGACTTTGCCTCCTGCAGCCCCCAGGTAAATTGAGTTTGAGACCCCTGCATAATTTTAGAGAGACCCCTTACCCTCCAACAACAAAGCATCCCCCTAGAATGATGGAGCAGTTGCCCATAAGCCTTCAGACACTCACTGAGTCATGTACTCATGACCTCATCATATAGGGAATGAGGTATGGATCACCCCTTTATTTTTCTTGTTGCTTTATACTCGTCTTTAAGATACTATCGTGAATTTTAAAAGGAATCTCAGGGGGCCATCATTGATCCAAGTTAGTAATGATTTACATTTTGGGGGAGGGTTGGGCCACACACCAGTGATGCTCAGGGGTTATTCCCGGCTATAAACTCAGAAATTGCTCCTGGCTTGGAGGACCATATGGAACTCTGGGGGTCGAACCGAGGTCCATCCTGGATCTGCCACGTGCAAGTCCTACCACTGTGCTATTGCTCCAGCCCCTACATTTTTAATTAATTTAATCTAGGTCTCACTCCTCCTGAGGAACAGCAATTTTGGCCTGGGCATGGGGAGATTGAACTGGAGGGGAAATCTCAACATTAAAGACAGAAGAGAAGAATTTTCCAAAATTCCCTGTAGTGCTAGTGTGTTTCCCCATTTCCTAAGTTCCATATTGCAGTCATATATCTTATTCTAAGGAGCAGAGACATGAATTGGACAGGTTGAAACATGGGCTAGAAGAGGTGTTCAGGGCTCAGAGGATTGAGTAGTTGAGCTGCACTTATCCAGGCCCATCAAGTCACAGACATTCCATACATCTAGACTATTGTTGCTTGGGCCTTGTCCAACCAGTAAAGTAATTTAAAACCAAAAGGAAAAGAACAAAAGAACAGAAAACTAAGTTAGGATTACTTGAGGCACGACAGAACAAAAATGCTATGGAAATAACAGTTAAAAGAGGTTCTGCAGTGGCACTCAGGTCTGTTGGTGGAAAACAAATGAGAAATGAATGGTAGAGTATGGCATTACCTCCTCCACATGAGCACCTTGCCACACGCTCACTTGTGAACTGATTCATCACCCTCAGCCAGGCTACACCATGGCATCAATTCTCCTTCCTGTGCTGACACTGGACTCCATGGTGGAAAGATGGTGGGATAGAAGGTACCTTTTCTAAGTTCAGCCTCCAGAGTCACAACCCACCACCACCACCACCACCACCCCCGCCCTGGGGTAGATCCAGCAGCTTTCTTGCATTGTCTAGAGTGCACTTCCAGAATCCTCTACAGATGGGCCCACAGTCCTGCTCTACTTTTTTTTAGTATACTGTGTGGCCATGAAGCTGAGCCAATCTGCCAGGCCATGGCTCCTCAGCTCAGAAAGTTCCTAGGTGCCCAGGAGGTAGAGCTTGGCCTGCAGCTAGCACAGAGCCTGAGCTCCTCTCAGTGGCAGTGGTCCAGCAAGGACACTTTTCCTTCCTCAGTGCTTAATGTGCATCAGCCACATGCATCCCTGGGAAACACAGTGACTCTTCTCTGAGGCTTGGCCTTTTCCTGCCCACTCTTGCAGGGCATGGTGCCCTCTACAAACCTCACAAAAAGAAAGGTTCAATGGGATCAGGCTTGCAAAGAGCAGCAGAGCTTTTGGGGTTCTCAGGGATTGGCAAAGGGAGATCAGAAGGAGCTCTGTGGTGCGTCTGTAAAGAATTGTGTCCTCCTAGGAGGGCTGGGCCAAAATCCTGAGAGGAAGAGGTGACAACTCTCTCCTTTGGTCCAGGCAAGGACACCCACAAACAAAGTTGGGAAGTTCTTCAGCCCTTCCTAATTAGGGCTGGGACCCAGAATCAAGGAGGACAAGGTGAGAATGGCCCATGGGACCCAGGCTCATGTGAGACAAGGTGAGAATGGCCTGTCTGACTGGCACATAGGATTGGGATTCATTGGGTGCAACCGAGAATGTGTGATGTGAAAAGAGTCAGAGGGAGAGGATACCAAGGTTTCTCTGTGAAATAGCACCAGTTCTTTGCTCTCTGGTTATAGAACTGAGAATACCAGGTACAGACTTGTAGTGGAAGCTGACTAGAAGTCACATAGGGCAATGAGCATCTTTGGCACAGTGCACTGGTGAGGTGAAGTGACAGTATACATCAACACCATAAACACTCACAACTGCAGCTGTGTTACCTCAGCAATAAGAAAAGTAAAATTGTTTTTCCATCTGAGTGCAGAGGCCAGGAAAGATCTAGAATCCCTGTAGTGTTGCCCCTGCAAGCTAAGTCAGCAGCCCCAGACGGGACTTTGGGGAGGCAGCAGGTGCAGAGGCTCATGGGAAGGCTGTGTTAAACTTTTGCTCCCTCTGGCTGCCAAGTTTCAACTCTTACAGTCTCTTCTTCATTGAACCCAATAGCCAGCTGGGATTCCCCTCTCCTTCCTGCTCTAGCAAAGGCATCTCATTGTGAAAGTTGATATTGGGCCTTAATTATGAGCTCCAAGACACACTCTGGCCAGAGTCATGCCATGTGGGGAGTTTCTTACCATTTGCAAGTTTAGTTCTTTAATGAGACCATTAAAAATGTATTGGCTTTAGATGCAAGTGTGCTCCATATACTCAGTTGGTGAAATTTTCTCTACAAGAAAGCAATTTCCACATGCAGGGCTTCATCAGCCCACCTCCTTAATTCTGTGTCCCCAAACCAAATCCAGCACCTGGATTATTTACTGAGAAGCTGCTGCAACCTACCATCACAAGTGTAGATGCATGTATGTTGACAAATTCCCTAAAATAATACTGTTAGTGCTTGAGACTCTGAAAGATGACAATGACAGAAATAAGTTTCAATTACTCATATGAGGTCAACTTATTACTTTTGGTTTATTTGCTTTGATTTCAGAATTACCGTTTCTGAAGATGGAAGCCTCAGAATCAGCAATGTGACTAAATCAGATGCGGGGAGTTATACCTGTGTAGCCACTAACCATTTTGGAACTGCTAGCAGTACTGGAAACTTGGTAGTAAAAGGTAATGATTAACCCAGAGACCCTGACTTTCCATGTCCCAATTTAGAAGAACTTCCTGTAAAGAAGTGGCTTCATTCCCAGCATTAGGTACAACTATGACCGTGTTGTTAAATTAATTCATCATGGCCAATGATATGATTAATGATTCTTAGAGAACATTTGGTAATGAATATGATTGAAAGGCTATCTTGTTTCAGGATCATCCAATACAGTTTTGAGAATTACAGCCATTGTGCCTATTAGAATATTATAACTAATGTTATCTTCAGTCCTTTAATTAAATTTCTTTCAAGTCCCTCCAGATTTGAAATTCATGTCCAAGAACACTGCTCAAAGATTAAAAGCCCACAACTCATCACTATTTTTAGCCAACATTGCTTAAACAGTGACATGGGTTATTTTTAAGAAGGCTGTGTCATGACTAAATCTCGGGATCAAAATTATTATAGTCAAAAAGAGTATAAAGGGTCTAACTACCCTTGGGTCTGCCTTTCTCATGGTGAGCAGCCCTGGCAGTCAGGAGATAAGAATCCTGGGCCTATGTCTGTCTGCTTTGTAGTTTCTTAAAGCTTAAAGAGCCTTCAGTTCCCAGCACTGCAGTGATTGGGTCAGTTGCAGTGCTGTGATGAGTGGCAAGAAAGATAGTGATGAGGAGATTTTCTGTCCATATCTTTGCTGAATCATCAATCTCTCTGGTGATGAGATCTTGGCAGTGACCTAAGCACAGGCTTTCTCAAGGTCAACAGAAGTAGAAAAGGGAAGAGCCAGGTCTCTGCATCCTCCTTGGTTCCTTCCACCATGTCAGGGAGATTTTTCACCTATTTTTCCTGTTTCTCTGGAGTAGAGATAGGTGGTTTGTATTATACAATTTCATTCTGGAAATTGTATAGCTCCCTCTGTGAAATAAATAACCTAAAGAAAAAACTTGCCACAAAGAGCTTTTGCCTTGATCGTATCGTAAGGAAGTTCCGCATCACCTGAGTGATCATCTGAGGAATGGGTCCTTTGTACTCAAAGCATGCCCTATGAATAAAAATTAGAATTCCCAAAATGATAGTTGATCTGCAGGTCAATGAGCTAAGTGATCTCTCTATTGGTATGAGGGCATGGACATCTGTTGGGGACTAACTCTGTTGTTAAGGTGACTGACATGACAACATATCACAGACACTAGTCTGAGATGCAGGACTAGCCCAATGAGGGAAGAAGGCATTGTGGTCAATCCACACCTGCAGGGATCATGATATCTATGTCACCAAGGCAGGGCAGGGATATGAGATAGGTGGTTTGTTGGTGGAGCAGATGAAGGAAAGATGTCCATAGGATCCTCTGAATTGGCTGGGGGCAGGGCTTTGAGTCAAGACTTGGCAGCCACGAACAGTTCGCCCACTTGCTGGCTCTGTGACCTTAGACGAAATGTCCAATTTATGACTGAAGGCACCTTTGACTTCACAGGATGTTTGATGAAGAATTGTTTAGTGCTTGACATTTACCCGAGTGTCTCTGTCACTTAAGGAATTAGCAGTTATTTTGTCACAGGAAAAGTCCTTTATCCTGAGAAACATTCTATAAACTGCTGCAGGAAATAATTCAAGAGAAAGTTGGAGACGCAGAATACAGAGAGTGTTTATAGACATACATGTATTAAGACACAGGGAAAGCGCTGCTCTTGCATATGGCTCATCAGGGTTCAATTCCCAGCAGCATAAATGGTCTCCTGAACACTGCCAGCAGTCATTCCTGAGTGAAGTCAGGGGTAAGCCCTGAGTACCACTAGGAATGGCCCCACAACCAGAATCAGAGACTCAGAGTTTTGGTGTGACCTAAAGAGAATAGCTTGTTTTCCAAGGAAGAAAAGCATTGAAAGTATGAGGACCCCCAACTCAGTAGTGCAGGCATACCAAGAGAGAACACGACTTCTACAGGTTTCTGAGAGTTATATAAGTACAGAAGGTAATCAGGGGCTAAAATTTGCTTGTGATTTTGGAGAAAAGAGCTCTTATAGGCAGAGATCTTGTGGAGTCACCATCTTTGTATATTTCCCAGGCTGCCACATGATTGTAAATGTTTATGGCATGATTTTTATCATATAAAAGCATCACAATGAGATTTCCTCCATTACCATGTCCTTAATTTGGAATTTATTTAGATCTGCCCTGTCCCAGGCTTCCATGTTCTCCTCATGGTGTGCTGACCATACTAAATAAATCCTTTAACAAAGCTATGAAGTAGGTTTGCAGGAAAGATCTGATCAAACATGGAAACTGGAGAGGGTGGGTGTTAATCTTTTGGACATGTTGAAGAACAGGGTAAAAAAAGTTATTAGTCTTTTATAGGATCTTGTTTAATGGCCCACAGACGTTATCATTGTCGAGTATGGTTTCTGTCAGTTCCTTTGAGGGACAATTTTCTGATTCCTTCCCCTGCAGGTCAGCCTAAATTACCACACTTAAGCCTGGGCACTCTTCCCCTCTGTTTTGTCCCTGTTGCTTGAATTTTGGGGGTAGGCTATGGAGAGAAGTTGGGCCACAGTTATTAGTTCTCTGGGACTAGTACTCGCTCTTTGCTCAAAAGTGATCTCTGCAGTGCATGGACATCGAACCAGGGCTGCTGCTGCTGTAGCTACATGCAGCATGAGTGGCTTCTATCTGTATTGTATTTCTGGCCCTCTTGCCTATATTTTGACACAGTGGAGATCAATGTGCACTTAAGCTTTGGTGAACATGAAGGAATCTTCCACCTACCCCACTGGCTCATCCTCCAAGGTCAGCCAACCCACCACAAGTAATGGCATCTGTCCAGGATTTCCTTTTTCTGTGGGGAATCCTTTCTTTCATTTCACACTGGCTGGGGAAACACATGCTTCCCATTCCTGGCAATGGTCCAGGAGTCAGTTTGAGTTGCAAGTGAAATGAAGGATGTTGAGTCTGTATGGATGGGGTATCCTGGGGGCCCTACATGAGTTCAGGGATTATGGCCAAATGGCAGTTTCAGGAGAAATGTGGGGACCAGTGGAGGACTCGAAGATAGGATCCTTGTGTCCAGACTGGGCTGGCCTGTGCTTTGGGCTAATAGAACTTTGGTAACTGCACTATCCTGTGGATGGAGAAGGGAGGTGTGCCTGTGCCAGTGCAACTGCCCATCAGGACCTTACCAAGCAGTTCTAAACATCTAATACAGTTTGCAGGGTCACTCCCTCAGGACTGGGGTACTAGGGATGGAGCCCGGGTCTCTTGAATGTAACGCTTGTCCTCAGCCTATTGAACTTTCTTTTTAATGACAGGACAAACACAGAGTGACCCAAAACAAAACCTTTTTATGGGTGAGAATGTGAGAATAGGGTAGTCCACAATCTGAGTGGAAATACAAGTGAGAAAGAACAGAAAAAGTGCAGCTCTTGGGGCCGGAGAGATAGCATGGAGGTAAGGCATTTGCCTTACATGCAGAAGGATGGTGGTTTGAATCCCAGCATCCCATATGGTCCCTCGAGCCTGCCAGGAGCGATTTCTGAGCATAGAGCCAGGAGTAACCCCTGAGCACTGCCGGGTGTGACCCAAAAATAAACAAACAAAAAAACATGCAGCCCTTACCTGGGCACAGAGGGTACCTAAAGGTCTGGGCTGATGAGAGTGCTTATTCTATACTATTCGTAAAGATCAAAATTATCCCATTCAAGTGAAAGAAACCCGGGTACATATATAACACATGTAATATGACTCCATCCAAGTACATGTAAAATTATATGACTAAACAATGAACATAATAGTATAAGTGCTAATATATTTTGAAGAATGGAGATAGAGTAAGATTATACAGAAAGACTTTAGTTGAGAAAAGTGCCATAGTACAGGGGTTAAGGCATTTGCCTTGTATGTAACCTACTCTGGTTTGATTCCCAGCACCACATAAGTGTGGCCCAAAACTATAAAAGGGAAGATGTTAGATATATCATTAGTATTTATTTGGTTTTCTTAATATTAGGGATTAAAACTAGGACTTTATAAATGAAAAATATGAGCAAAGCCACTGAGCTACTTCCTAGGGAGAGGTTAACTTCAAAGTGTATGAATGTATAATGTGGCATAGGTGATAATGTACACATGCTCATAATAAGAGGGAAAAGGGCTTCAGGTATAAAAAAAATTACTTAAAAGACAATTCTGGAAGCAGGAACTTCTTATCTTAGTGATTTTGCATGATTAATATTTCTAATTAGAAAGAAAACTGTTGAATAACAGCCCTGGATGGAGCTGGATGGTGAGATGAATGGAGGGGCCTTTCTCCTTCAGCCCAGGCCACTTATTTGTAACCCCCTTCAGCCGGCGGGTCTGAGGGTTCAGGATAGCAGCAAGGAAATCATCCACAGCAGTCAGGCTTCAGAAGACATCAGTTTTATTCAGGTCCTGGCCAATATGTGTGGCCTATCATAGCCTTTTACCCTGGATCCTTATTCAGCCCTGCATTATACCTTTCTGTCCTAACTCCCCATCCTGCCAGCACTCCTCACTGAATCTCTCTCCATTTCTCCTCCCAATCCTTCTGATCCATCCGCTTTCCTGCCCCTGAAACAATCTTTTGATACCTCCCAAAGACCCCTCCCAGAAATGGGCAGGTCTTACTAGCTGGTAAGGTTATACAGGAAGAATGGGGGATGGGGTAACAGGAAACCTCAAGTCAGAATTCTTGAGAACATCAGATACTATCAAAATTAGGCATTGGGCTGGATTTTCTGCTGAAAATGTCAATAGACTCCCACCTCACTCTTGGAACTGTTGAATCTCTCAACCCATGTGCTTGTTTTTAGGGAAAATACTTAATGATAGCATGAATCAATGTTTTATTTCCTAATAAGTTCTTCCCAATCAAAAGAAACAAGACCAACCAACCAGGCACATAGAACAGAACTCTTTGGCTTCATTAAATGAGAAGAACATAATTAATTTCTTTTCTGACAACTCAAAGAGACGTGTGCTGCACTGACTCTGTTTAATTGGACATATTACCACCAGCAGATTATGGCAGGGATATTGAAGATATCCATCTGGCTGGCATGAAGCTGCCCAGGCTTCATCCTTCACGGCTGTCACCAGCCACGTTAATTGTCTCATTTCTGCTGTTTTGTTTCAGGATGATTTAGCTATTAATGTGAGGAAATCCTTCCTCGAGAGGAAGTTGATATTAAAAAGCATAGATCTCTGACTTACCTCTACTCCCCCTGGTGAATCCATCCCTAGCGTTATTAAAGTTATATATTTTTCAAATACATAAATAAGAATTCATCTCTGCACACGTCTCTTTTGTGATTACATTCATTACCTGCATCTTGCATGGAGCTACTGACTGCCCAAGGGGAGAGATGGGTCACACTGAGTCATTGCACAGAACATATTTAAGGAACACCATGATTGGCTCTAGACTGTTATCTTTTTGTTCCCAGAATTTCCAGAGTGGAAATAGGCTTTAAGTAGAGAATTATGTAACAAATGAATCATTTGTCTTCTGCTCTTAAAGATGGAGACTTCTGGGGCTGGGGAAGCAAGGTCACTGTGTAGCTGCTTTGATGCAGGTAGAGCCCTCAGGACCAGAGGAGTATGTCTGCATGCATTCATGCACAGGATTGTATGTGTGGGTACACGTGTTCCTGAACCTCATGTGAGCACATATGAATACATGTGTCGGCATGTGCTCTGTGCCTTTGTGTATATGTGCTAATATGTGTGTGTGTGTGTGTGTGTGTGTGTATGTTTTTGTCTGTGTGTATACAATTCATTTCCTTATAGTTCAGAGGCGGCCCCATGAGGAAAGCCTGCGCTTGGTTCCTGGCTCTGAAAAGGACTGTTTGGTCTCTTAGAAACCGGGAACCCTGAGAGAGATGTGTGGGAATAATTCATGAGCAGCGCTCACCTTCCATCCCAGTGTTTGCTTTTGTGCCTGAGGCAGTAGGAGCCTCAGCCCACCCCTCCCCCAAGGTTTCCTACACATCAGGGCAGGCAGTCCTGTCCTTTCAGCTGTCATTGTCCATCAGCAGGAGGAGTTGTCCCAAAAAATGGGGCCCTCAGATTAACTGCAGAGTCATCCTCGGTACAACTGACTTAATGACCATCTCCATGATCTCTATCAGATTCACTTCAGCTAGGTCCCTTCTGGAAAGGTTTGAGCAGTGCCTTGCAGAGCTGGGCAGAAGTAGCTGACAGTAAGAAGAGAGCTGCCTGCAGGCCAAGTTAGTTAGGGAAGGGACAAAGGGATAGCTCAGGATATCAAGTCAGGAGGCAAAGGTGGCAGCTGAAAAGAAAGTAAAAGATGAACCAGCAAGAAAAAATACAGGCAGTGTCAAGTAGCAGAAACTTTCTCTGTCCCAGGGGTCTGGCCATTTCTGCATGTTCAGGAAGCTCAAGGGCTGGTGGGTTCCCTTAGCACACCCACAGCAGAGCCACTGACAATCACTGGCCCACAGCCCAGAGGGGCTGAAGAGCAATAAAGGCTGATTCTCCCTCCTGTAAAGAGTAAGCAGACCCAGTCACCTGGTGCCTGATACCCACAAATCTTAGAGTCTCACATCTTCTAGGACAGGGGTGGTGAACAGGATTTTTACCCTCACTCAAAATGGCAAAATGCAATATGTGTTTAATATATTATTGTTAAAATTATATGTTTTGTGTGAGTATTTGTTTTGGCAGGTCACTGCATGGTGTGGCTTTGACTCTCACAGTTTAAAATTTTGGCTCTTTGTGTCAATCTTGTTTGCCACCCCTGTTCTAGGACAATCTACAGGAACACAAGACAATCTTCTCTCTCCAGAATAGAATGTTAACATTTGTTTTAAAAATCTATACTATTGGAGCTAGAGTGTTTAGTATTAGCTAGAGCTAATTGTGGAGCTAGAGCAGCCAGAGGGTGTTTGCCTTTCACACGGCTGACCTAGGACAGACCTTAGTTTGATCCCCTATCATCCCATATGGTCCCCCAAGCCAGGAGCAATTTCTGAGCACTGAGCCAGGAGTAAACCCCGAGCATCAACGGGTGTGGCCCAAAAACAAAACAAAACAAAACCGATAATATTTGTAGAACTACTAAAGGAAACAATAATAATTGTCATTCTGATTGTGCATACAAATTCTCCAGAATTTTGTGTGTGCCTATGTATAAGTCTGTGTGTGCACTTGCATCTGTGACTTGGTCTTCAAACCTACAAAATAGCTCTACATTAGGATATCTCACTTTTCGTGATTTTTTTTACTTTTAATAAAGATTCTGTGGCTTATAATGCTTTAGTTTCCTCCATGCTCATAATTTCCATGCAGTTTTGTCTCCAGCAATTTTGTAACTAATTCTTCCATTAATATCTTTCCATTGATGCAGATTTTATAATAAGAAACAGCAATTATCCTCCCCCTAAATTTCAGTTTTCTGCTCATCATTTTAACATCTGCCAAACTCCTTTTGAAAATGGGGTGAGCATATTCGGTAAGATGAACAGGAATGAGGATTAGTTTGGAGGGTTGGTTAAGTGTCTCCCTTAGAGCTATGAACTAGACTTAGACAGGGGTCTCAAACTCAATTTACCTGCGGGCAGCAGGAGGCAAAGTCAGGGTGAACCTTGAGTGCAAAGTCAGTAGTAAGCCTTGAACATTGGGGGGTGTGACCCAAATAACTAAAACAAAACAAAACAAAAAAAGATTCCTCTAGGGCAGGGCCACAAAATGTTGTACGGAGGGCTGCAAACAGCGGGCCAAGAGTTTGAGACCCCTGACTTAGGACCACTCTGGGAGAGACCCTGACCTTGCTCTGTCTAGACTTTGAAATCTCTTGTGTGAAGAAATAGCGAGCTAGATTTCTGATCTTACATATCCTTAAATGATGAGATGACAATCAGTGTGAAAACAGGGAGAAAACACTTATATAAAACCAAGGTCCCAGATGCATTTTAGTAGAGACATGTCAATGATACTACTTGGTCCCCAGAACCAGGGTGAGGAACTCCATTGCAAGAGCAAGACTGTGTCTCAACCATGTCTGTGATGTAGATTGGATCTGAAATAAGATGGAAACTCAGAACTAGTTATACAAGATGGTGCCTTAATTTCCGAAGACTGACAGTGAAATCTGGAAAGTGCGAAGAGGAAGAATACTTGGAGGACATTGAGTGCACAGATGGGGAAGCTGAGGCAAGCTCGGCCTGAACAGAGGCTGGCAAAGGGCAGGGGAGGGATGCTGCTATGTTGGAGCTTTGGAAGATGAAGGCTGACACAACATGGCCTGTATGTAGGGACAGTCTCAGAGGAGAAGCAGGGAATGCATCTATATCTTCTGTGTTGACTGTGGTTGAGCTGGGACTGAGCCACTCAGAGAAAATCACAGGGGCATGATGCAGGTGGGGGACATTTTTCATTTGTTTGTGAGTTTTTTTGTTGGAATTAAAGATTACTATATAAAATAAAAATGCTTTATTTCCCCTTTATGCTATTAGTATAATCAAAGTACTTTAACTTTGTTTTTCTGATACAAATTATATTTAATTTTTCCAAGTCTAATCCTTAAAAGACATTCTTTTTTTTAAAATAAATTTTAATTGAATAGCATGAGATATAGTTACAATGTTGTTCATAATTGAATTTTAGTCATATAATGCCCAACACTCATCCCTTCACCAGTGCATATCACCAATGTCCCCAATTTCTCTCATGGCCTCCCACTGCCTGCCTCTATTGCAGATTCCTCCTCCTCCTCCTCCTTCTCCCTCTTCCCATCCCCCCTCCTCCTTCCCCTCCCCCCTTTAGCCCCCCTCACTGCTGCCTGCCTTTCTGCTCCTTGCACAGGATCCTAGAAATAACCTGGACATGGTCAAAGGTTAGGTCCACATTCCCTCACATAGGCATAACTGCTGTACCTAACAGCCTACCAGAGATGGCTAACCTTTTTGAGCCCGAGTGCCCAAACTGCCGCACAAAGCCCGGTCCCCCCGGGCCAGTCCGGCCCTGTTGCCAGGTGAGCTGTAAAGCAGACACTGGCACACTCGCCTCCCGCTGTGCCTCATTTGTGGAACTTCCTGCGTGCCAGCTGCAAGGCCATGTGCCACCGCTGGCACGCGTGCCATAGGTTCGCCATCAAGGGGACAGAACTCCACAATCATTTCTTTTGGGGACATCTTTATGATCTCTCTGCTCTCTGCATCTGTCTCCATGTTTCTGTGTACTTCTAACTCAGATTCAAGAATTAAGTCCCCCAAATTTTCACTACATTCAGATATCAGCAATAAAATACCCAGACGAAGTGCCAAAATTTTTGGAATTCTAGGTATGTCTGCTCCTAATTGGATATCACAACTGCTTTCCTGCTCACCCTGGCTTACTCTTTCTCTGTCACACGAGCTCTGAAACCATGTCTTGCAGTGGTTTCCCAATAAGGAAACAACGTTCCTTTTGTTCTTTGATTTCTATGTCCCAGCTGCTCCCTGCACCTTTCTAGTGACACCCCTCTCCCTGTCACTCACCAGGAGGCAAAGTTCCTGAGGACCTAGACAGGGAAGAGTTGTTGGAAACACACAAGGCTCGCAGTGGCATTCTCCAAAAGCTGCACCCCCAAATTGCAATGCTTTCTGCAGCCACAGCCTATATCTTGGTGATTCTTGATTAATCAGTGCCTGCCTCTTGCATCCTGCGAGGCCAACTGAGGATCCTGGGCTTCTTTCTGCCTCTCCTTTACCACCAGCCTCCACTGGTTTCTCATCATTCTGCTGGGCTGATGATTCAGACAGCACCCTATTACTTCCTGTGTTCTGGGCTTGCATGAGGAGGTGGAAACACCAAGCTTTCTGGGAGGAAACAAGCACAGTGTTTGACATATAATTATGGCATATTTAGGTCACTTTTTGCTTTTTATCCTATGCTATCCTATGCTATGCTATCCTATGCTATGCTATACAATGCTATGCTATGCTATGCTATGCTATGCTATGCTATGCTATCCTATCCTATCCTATCCTATCCTATCCTATCCTATCCTATCCTATCCTATCCTATCCTATCCTATCCTATCCTATCCTATCCTATCCTATCCTTCTTGACCAGTTCTCCTTGGCAGAGAGCACTGTGAGAGCTAAGCTCTGTAATCGCTTTCTCCAGCTCTCTCAAACTGCCTAGGAGTGCCTAGGAGGCACTTCTGTGAAGGAAAGGCAGACATGTGTGGCCCTGGTCACAAAACCCTAGGGGTTCCTGCTGAGCGTCTGCTCACTGGCCATCTGCACTGGAGCCAGCTCTCCCTGTGGCTTCAAATCCAGGTTCTACTGCATAGAAGGTCTCCTCTGACACTCTCCCTGCCTCCCTCCCCACCTCCTCTTCTAAAGCAGAGCATTCTCCTTGGTGCAGGCTGTGAGAAATTTCTGCAGAGGCTTTCAAAAGCAGGTCTGAGGCCTTGTGTGATTCCTTCCTCTGGAGAATTGAAAAATAGAAGAGGAGGGATATACGGCTTTAAAAAGAGGCATGTTGTAAAGCTTAGCACTGAGCTCTGTTTTGCTCAGAACTTTCATGTCCCCCACTTAAATGTATTTTTGGCTATGCCCCATAAACTACTCAAATAATCCATTAAGATGGGTGTAGAAATCAGCATGGAAAACTATCAGTGAGCTGGTTTAGTTATTCACCGGTTATTAATCTTCTCAGCTCAGGGTCATATTGTCCTGTCTTCAGCATTTTTCACAGTGCTTGCTGATGTCCAGAGAGTTAATGGGGGTCCTGGAATGTGGATATAACAAGCATGATAATCCAGACTCGATGTCATTCCAGGGATCAGATGCAAACTTGGTGTGTTGCCCTGGCATATGAGCAGACAGACACCTGTGCTATTTATCTGGGTGTTTGTACTCTGTTCTGGCAAGGAAATGTCTCTGTACAATGATAATTTCTTTATGATACTTCCACTAGCAGCAAATTGTTCTGAGCATCTGTTATCATATTTAGTAGCTGACAGTTTTGTTCCCTCTTTTGCTTCCATGTAAAGCTTAGGCAGTTTTTGTGGGAACTTAAAAGACCCAGAGGATTTTGCTCAAAATGAATATAAATGTTTGTCTGTTGCTGATTTTTTTTTGTTTTGGGGCCACACCTGATGATGCTCAGGGGTTACTTCTAGCTCTACACTAAGAAATCACTCCTGGCTTGGGGGACCAAATGGGATGCTGGGCTTTGAACCAAGGTTTGTACTAGGTCAGCTATGTGCAAGGCAAGCGCCCTGTGTTACCACTCCAGCCCCTGTCTCTTACTAAATTTTTGTCTTCCCCTCCCTGATATTTGCTTATTTGAGAAACCAGTTTTACTTGGAAAGTAAGTTTCCTGTTCAACACTCGGCCCCAAGCACAAATGTACTTGGCAGTGGTGATTTGACAGTGACATATGGTGCTCATGCTAATGATGCTGCTGCTGGTTGTGGTGGTTGTGCTTCTATTGCTACTATGAAGATGGAGATGAAGATATGATAACAGTGATGATGACAGTAGTGATGTGAATTATATTGCTGCTGTGATGTGTTGTATGACAGCAATGATGGTGGTGATGGTTCTGCTGCTAGAGTTACTGCTAATGATGATTCAAGAGATGACAGCAATGGTGATAACAAGGATGGTGGTAGTGATGATGATGATGATGATGATGATGATGATGATGATATGGTGCTTCAGGTGCTAATGATTATGGTGAAGATGGTATGGCATTATTACTCCTACTGATGGTGACAATGATTACAATGATGATGGCAGTGATGGGGGTGGCAATGATGACCTGATAATGATGGTAATGATGATCACCATGCTGGTGCTGCTCCTGATGATGGTGATGGTTGTAATGATGGTGGTAGCAAACGTGATGGCCATAGTGGTACTGGTGTTGATACTAATAGCAGTGACGAAGGTAGCAGCGTTAATGACTATGACAGGAGTGCTGATGAAGATGATGGTGGTGATGAAGGTGATACTGTTCCTGCTACTCCTGGTGACTATAGTGAGGCTGATGATGATGGTGACTTTTGTAACGATGACAGCACTGATGATGAGAGTGACTGATGGTGATTATAATCATAGCTAACTTGTATCAAGCACTTAAAATGGTCTTGTCATAGGAAGTACAGCCATGAAAAATTAATTACATGTCCCACAAGCTGACAGGTTTATAAGTCAGATCACCTCTCCAGTCAGGCAGTTAGTCAGTGTACAGTTGACACCATCTGCATCCTGCTATTTCTGACTCCAGAGCATAATTTCTCTACCACAGCTGTGTGTTGAAGTCGCCTCCCATGTCCAGCAGAGTGTGACCAGCCACACAATGGGTTCTGCTCAGCGCAGGTCTCTGGCTTTATTCTGAATCTTTATCTTTAAAGTTTCCAAAAAAACATGGAGGTGTACACAGGGGGCCACAGTAAAGAAATGAATACTTACTTGTATACAACATGGAGACAGCTTTGTTTCTGCTGCAACTTTGGTAATAGCCGACTGCTTTCTGACTGGATTCACCCATACTCAAGAGTGAAGTATGTCTTGTAATGTTCTCCATTCACTTTGGAGAAACTGAGGCACTTAGAAATGAAGAGATTTAATGATTGGTTAAATTATAATAAAAACTCAAGAAGACTGACTCCATTGACTATACTTCTAGTCTCTCAGGTACAGTGTCCTGTAGAATGTCCAGTTTTCCATAGTATGGGAAACACTTCACTTTCCATTCTTTTGAAAATGTTTCTAACTCACCTCCTTTGGCTCCTCTGGATGAGGCTGGTTTCCTAAAACAGCTTGGCCACTGTGAACTTGAGAGTAAGTCTACAGGATTCTCAGCCTCCACCCTGGAGCCCATACTGCTGCTTTGTCATCAGACCCATTACACTCTCTGAGCCCTACTCTGGCTTCTTCTTCTTCTTGCTGGTTCCTATAGTTCCAATTCATCATATCACATTCATCAGAATCAAGAGAATCAGGCAAATCTTATTCTGTCCTTTGCTCTGACAGCCACAGTGAACTAAGATGAGCCATGAGTTATGTTTTCCACCATGGCATTCAGCAGCTCACAGGGCTTTGCAGCCTAAAACCTGGGATGGAGGCCCTACTTTCTCTCACTAATATGGTGGGTAGCACAGGGGAATGTATTTAGTGCCTTCTCAAGAAGTCTCATGCCTATTGCTATTAAATAGAGATAGACTTGATGCCTGTACCACAGGCTGGGGTGAGGGGTTTAGTTGCCAGCATTCATTTGACAGCATGTCCACTGAGCCAGGAGTGATGGGTAGAGAAAGTATCCACCAAGAATGGCGGTGTCCACACTTGACATACACCTGCTTTAGCAAAGTCTTAAAATGTACCGTATTTTCCAGCATATAAGATGACCCCCTAATTTTGCAGTTAAAACATAGGTTTAGGCCTATATCTACTGTATCAGACAGAATGTTCCTGTGCTGCAACTGTATGTACCACAGTGAGCCAATCACAACAAGCAAAGGTTCAAAGTTTATACTGTAATAGACTTCCTCTCTGACTCTGGCCAAACTGAGCAGGCTTTTTACAGTGTAGATTCAGGTCCAGAACATTGTCTAATTTGCATGCATAAAAAGCCTGCTTGGATTGGCTGAGTTAGAGAGGCGGTCCGGCAGCCTTACAGTGATTGGTTCCTTATCATAGGCATCTTTTCTGGCAATTCCCTGGTGACGTCAGTTAATCTCTCCCACTGCATGAACCAGACAACACCCCATCCTCGGACCGCAGCACTGAACCACCAACACAGTTAGCTGGGTTTTGCCAGAAGTGGCCCCCAGATCTCCTGAGTACTGTTTGGGAGCCCCCAAGAAAGAGATTTGGAAACTCTGAGGCCTGATTTTTTTTGTTTGTTTGTTTCGTTTAGCGGCATATTGAAACATTTGTCAGGATATACTCGGCGTATAAGACGACCCCCAATTTTTGGTTGACTTTTTTTTGTTTCAAAAGTCGTCTCATATGCTGGAAAATACGGTAGGTATTAGGCCAGCACATGATCTACATAGGGACAGAGATGATCCTGTGCCCAGTGTCAGGGATGGCCATCATACTGACAACAGCATGTGCCTGTCCCCAGAATTTCCAGAACAAGGTAGTAGCTGCTCTTCTCCTCAGATCAATGATGTACCAGATAATCATAAAACAGAAGGGTAGAATTCCCTGCAGTTTCTCCATTTAGTTAAGATGGGCACTATAACAGAGGTCCCTAAAGTACACCTTCAAGTTCTCTTGAAAACAATACCTTAAAACATGAACTGAGGGACCTTCTACTGGGCCTGGGAGAATAGGCGGCAGCCCACGTGATTAGGAGATTCTGGTCTCCTTTTCATCCCTGTGCTTCAATGCTTCCTTTCCACTATTCCTGCTACATCACTTTTTAACCAGGACCTCAGGGATTCTGATGAAATGTACCACCCCTTTGCCATGATAGGTGGCTGATCTTCCAGTGGCCTCCTTCCCTTTAGGGATCAATATGATGCAGTGCATAGAAGAAACCGGGACAGTGTGGGTGGGTTTGAGTCCATATTGTCCTCAGATCAGACTTCCGGCTGATGGAGTCTGACATTCAAACCACTATACTTGAGCATTCATGTTGATTTTGAAAATAACTCTGTCGTTTTTACTAGCTTATAGGAAGCAGTCAACAAATGCCATGAAATTCTGACTTACTCTACTGGGTACTTCCCCCTAGAATGTCATCCCCTTCTTACCCTCAAAATTTAAGTGTCATTTTTTCTCTCTTTCTCTACCAGCAAATCTTCAGCATTAGTAGAAACAGTAATAGTAGTATTTCACAGTTGGGTGGCACTTTATGGTTGAGACCCATTAACTCAGTTTGAGTTTCGTCATTATCTGAAGATGACAGATATACCATCACTTACAAATTGGGGGACCATATGGGATGCCAAGTATCAAACCGAGGTCTGTCCTGGGTCAGCCGCATGCAAGGCAAGTGCCCTACTGCTGCGCTACCACTCCACCCCATTTAAACAGCCTTTTAAGGCTAAATGATATTTCCTTTGGTTGGAGTAACTGCTTTGCATGCAGGAAGCCCAAGTTCAATCTCAAAAGCACATGCTTCCCCAGCACCTCTCGTGAGTCAGCCCCAAGCAGAGACACAAATGGCTCCTGAGTTTTACTGGAGATGACTCAAAAACAAGAATAAAATAAAATAAAATAAAATTGTCTGCCCTAGAGACAAGCAGGAGGTGGGGTGAGGGAGGGAAACAGGAGACATCAGTTATGGGAAGAGTGCACTGGTGAAAGATGGTGTACATTGTTTGATGAAACATAACAATGAACAATTTTGTAACCACAGTGCTCAAAGTAATATTAAAAAAGAAACTAATAAAAAGCTAAATTTGTAAAAAAAAAATAAAATAAAATAAAATTATATACAGGAAGCTGCAGCTCAGGGATGTCAAATGGGCTTTGGAGTTCACATGTTTGAATGCTGAATGCTGCAGCCTGTCTGAAAATGAGGTTTCTGTGGTATGAATGGAACCTCATATCTTTGAGCTGATATTTTAACAAAGCCGATGTCAGCATCAGGGCATCCATCACTGAAAGGTCTTGTTCTCCCTTAGGAGTGAGGCACAGGTACCATCTGGGAAATGAGCTCCAAGCCTAGGTTTGCATCTCTACATTGTATGGGTGCTACCACCCTGGGATAGTCTTCATGTCCCATGTCCTCCATGTTCTATGTGTGAAAACTATACCCTGGGAGAATCCATGGGTCCCCTTAGTTGCTGTACTGGCCAGTGAACATTGCAGCCTGGGGAAAATAGCAGGAAAAAAGACTCTCTGCACTTGTAGTCTCTGTTTCATGCAAAAGCAGCCGGAAGGAATCCTTTGAAGGTTCAGGGGAGCTGTAAGAATGGAGAAAAGAGCACCTGTGGAGGTGGTGTGGGTCATAGGGATGAGCTCTAAGCAAAAAAGACCATAGACCTCATGGATTGTATCTTCTGTGATGGAGGAATGAATGGATGGATGAACCTTTCTTGGCTACCATGCTGAGTATGGATCTATTTGATGCTGCAAGTTTGCACAACACTATTTACTCTTTTGTTCTGTAGTTTCTCAAGACCACCTGAGTACTGGGCATAAATCCTCAGATAACATTGGCATGTTTTTTTTCTAAGGAATTCTGTTCCCTGCACCCGCCAGCTACTAGGACCAGAGGATAATGCAGGATATGGCTATCTAACACATGGATATGTGTATTAAGGGACATTGGAACACACTCCGATGTATATGTGCAGCCATATATGATATACATCTATGTGAATTTTTGTCTCAATTTAGCTGAAAGATTTCTGGGTGAGGAAGTGATTTGTTTTATTTTTTTCTAAGTAACCATGGCCTTGCCCAAACATGGTCCGTGGCTTGGCTCTTTTCTGAAGTAGCTGACCAATCTCTAATGCTGACTATTTTTGAACCTTCTGGTACAGGATTAGAGCTTAGTGATTCTTGTGACTATCCTGTAAAGAACAGGATCACAGAGAGGACTATACAAGCCATCAGAGATTCTGGCCCTGGAGTTCCAGATCCCTGGGAGATATGAAGGAGTAGTGAGATGCATATTTCCTGTGGTCATTGATGGGCCAATGAAGCCTCATCTGTATCTGAAAATGGATCCTTCCAGCAAACGGTTTTCAATGTGACATCCTAAAAAACACAGCAGTGCATGCTTCCCATTGTCTTGCCCTTTCACTGCCTTGAGCCCTCTGCTCTCTTCATTCATGTCCATGGAATCTGTCTGCTCAGTTCTTTGGTGTCTGGGAAGGACTGATAAGGCTCACTCCCTCTGCCTAAGACTTTTTTTTCTCTTATTCTATGTCCTCTGTCTCCTCTCCCCTGTCTCCCTTCCTCTGCCTTCAGATTTCACCCGCCCCCAAACACGATCCGTTACCTGTATTAGATCAAAGTTTTAAATGCTTTGATGTATCTTTGGGTTTTTGTCTCCTGTACCCAAGTGAAAATGCATGTGACCTGCAGCTGCCTTTCTGAAAACAAACTCAATTAAGTTGTCTCTGCTTCTCTGACCCACCATTGATTTTTTTTTTTCTCTGTAGGTCAGCAAATCTGGTCAGTTTCAGTTGAGTGGGCAGATTGGACTAATGTGCAAGGACCTGCCCTTCCTGTACATGAATGCTCCCTCTGCAGTGCTCTTCCCCATGAAGAGCCATCAATAGTCCCGTCCCCCCCACCCCCCAGACCTTGCTCCTGCCTTTTCGGCTAATTACCACCCCCACAAGGTGTTTCCTTGGTTTGCTGAACTCACCCTTATTCTGTCCTGCCTGCCCAGAGCCAAGGGGGCTTCAGCTACTTCTGGGCCCCAGAGCTATCATCCATACTGACAGGTTCCCCTTCAGCTGCAGACCAGCCCCTGCTCACAGCCTACGTGTGCCTGCCCAGGTATCTGCTTCTGGATCTTTCTTTCCTGCACCAAATAAAGGAAGTCCAGAGCAATGATCTTACCCTCTGGGGTGAGCAACCGCCACACAAATATACAAACATCCTTCAAGTACTCTAGGAGCAGAAGAGCAAGCCCCATCCCTGAGCTACTGGGTCTAAAGCAGTGTCAGTTGTGGAGGGACCCGCCCAGAAGGGCTGAGAGGGAGATACACTTGCTGCTTCTCTGAGCTATCAGCGCCACCTGCTGTTGCGTAGTGTCCCCTATCCCAGGCCCATTGCAGGCCAGGATCTGGGAAAGTCCAGTGTGGGCTGTACCATCATTGCCCTTGGGTGGTCCATACTTTCTCTGATAGGTCAGGTAAATGTTCTCCTGCCTCATGTTGCCCTGCACTTTGTAATAAACCTATTTCTCTAATTAGCACTGATCTTCACTATTAAGCTAATGGGACTTTTTTTTTTCTTTTGGTTTTAGAGCTACACACAGGGCTGGGGATTGGTGCTGGGAAGTAACTGGGGCCACTTGCATGAAAAGCAGACTCTCATCCCTGTGCATGTCTTCTCAGCCAGATCATGGGTATCTTTAGGATCCATTAGCCAGAATCATAGCAAGAGTTGCATGGAGCCACTAAAAGCCCGGGCCTGATGTTCCACCTCAAACAGAAAGAATTCTCATCCCATCTGATGAAAATATTTCTTCAATTTGTGGCCCCATATATTATTATCATCTTTCATCAATCCAAGAACAGGCATAATTTTAAGTATACATTGACTTGGAGATGCAATTCATTTACTTTGTCAATAAGGACAGTTGTTTCCAATAGTCTATTTAAATCAATTCTTTTCAAAACACAAAGACAAGGAGGAGGTAACTTTTGATTCTAATTAAAAAACATTTGCCTCAGAATACAACCTTCCCTGGAAAAACCAAAGCTAAGAAACCACCACTTTCAATGCAGGGCGTAGCCATGCAATATTGTATGCCCAGTGAAATAAGAGCAGAAGAGTGTGGCTTTACAGAAAACCATCACCTACATGGATGGGAAAAAAAATCTGGACAGCTGTGGTCTCTGTCAAGAACATCTGGATGACATAGCCATGATGGTGCCTGACCATCATACTGGGGCTGCAGACACCACAGGGTTCACAGCAGATACCAAACCCAAGAACTTGTACTTAGCAACCCATGGGCTGGTGTGGGACCACTGGCCAAGCACCCAGCCCTGCTGTGAGACTCCTCCACAGGCCCAGAGAATAATCCAGAAGCAGATATGTCAGGGGATCACTACTAACAGTGCTAGTGTCCCACGAGATCAGGTTAAGCTGTGGCTTAACTGTATCATCAGTCAGATCTGAGATCTGTGTCAACACCATGAATCCATAGAAACCAGGACCCTGGGGCTGGAGAGATAGCATGGAGGTAGAGCGTTTGCCTCGAATGCAGAAGGATGGTGGTTTGAGTCCCGGCATCCCATATGGTTCCCCAAGCCTGGTGACCCCCCCCAAAAAAAAAGAAACCAGGACCCATAAGCATTTCAGCTGTGACTTTGTGAGGTCCGTCCCCCACGCAGGATAGATTTCCTTTCTATCAACCAAGTTAAAGCCACAGGTGGTTTCCTTCTGCTGCTCACCCTTTTCCTTTTCCTACAGCAATGCCAAGTTTCCATTCCATTGTGTTAACAGAAGAAAACGAATTCCAGAGAATGAATCCATATTTTAATGTTGTAATTTGTAATGTAAATTCTCAATTCACAGGTTTTGCCACACAATAGAAAGAAAGCTAACTTCGTGACTAGCAAATGTCCCAAAGAGAAAATGCACAAAAAATGTCCAAGCATAGTCCTGTCTCCAGTATGGAGATAAATGGGCACAGTATCACTAACGTGATGATAGCCTCTGAGTATTTTTTACACCATGAGGCTGGTCACAGCTGCCTATGTCAAAAGTGAGGTCCTGGTTCTCAGATCCTTGCCAGGGTATTGTGGGATTGAAGGACTGTAACCCTTGAATACAGACATCTATATCTCACTTCAAGACATGGGCATGACTCAGGGTGAGACTCCTGAATTTGTTCCCAGGTGGGCTTGACCCCAAATTCCTCTCACAATCTCAAGGGCTATGTGTCAATGCAATAGGGCAGGAAATTTACAGAAATGCAATTTTGCTCCTACTATGCCTTTTCCAACGGAAATGACAGCAGGGAGTACTACCCCATCAGACTGCCACAACCTTGGAACAAAGAAGAGAATCCATGATCTGAAGAGCCCAGGAGTGAACCTTTTGAAATGGCCCTTCATCAAGCAGCATTTCTCAAGGAAAATCTTCTTCCTAACACCCTTTCCTAGAGCTCTGCTAATTGCAGAAAGGACCTGGGAGCTGGGTAGTGGTGCTGTTGAATAGACTGAAACCATGTTAGTATGTGTTAGGTACTGCTTTAATGCACAGACTTAAGGGCTTACAGGAAAACACTGAGAAAATAGACTGGTCCTGAGGGAAGGTGAGTGTCCTCTGTGCCCCTGACCTGGACCTTACTTTGGCAACATGCATGGACTGAGTTGGTGTCCCTCATTTCCACCACAGTGTGAAACTAGCCACTTCGTGGTCCAGTTTTAGTAAGCTGGCACCTTTTCAGTATTCATTTTTCCTCTAAATGTAGATAGACCTCCTTCTGTATTGTTTTTTTTTAACTGTAACACTATGATTTATCAAGTTGTTCAAACTACAGTTGTTTGGGACATTAGAAGTTCTAACACCAATCCATCTGGCAGAGTGACATTCCTACCTCCAATGCACCAGTTTCCCAGTCACCACCCCAACCTGCCACCATACAGATGCAAACATATTTACTTCATATTGTTTGTTACAACACAAAGACAAATGGAATTATCAAAACACATATCAGGCACATAGCTAACCTGGGTTTGATACCCAGCATCTCAAATAGTTCCCAGAGCCTGCCAGTAGTAATTTCTGAGTGCACAGCCAGGAGTCACACCTGAATGCCGCCAGGTATAGCCCACAAACAGTAACAACAACAACAACAAAATTATATTAATAATAGTGCATTTTTGATAATTGTTACATCTCTCTATGGTGTTATTAAAGTAACTGTCTAAGGATTTATTAGTTTGGTTGGTGTTAGTTGAGCCTTCTGTGGGTTTTTTTTTTTGCTATTTTTAAATATAAATTACATTATTTTAAGACTGATTATCATATAGTTAACATAGCTGATCATAATACATTTTTTCCAGGTAAGTGGAAGTGAAATTGTTAAAAAAGAAGAAGACACAAGAAAAAAAAGAAGAAATAGTACAGCAGCAAGAAAATTTGTGTCAGAAGGTTTAGTAAGCTCTTGTGCTGATTATTTATTTTGTTAGCTCTTTTGTTTCTGAACATTAGATGACTTCAGATATATATTGGCATCTAAGTAGTGTGTTCCTACTGGGATGACAATATAAAAAAAACAATTGGAGTTGTCACACATCGATGAATGAGGTCTCATGTGTGGTCCAGGAATTCCAAGTACTGCTGCTAAGACTGCAGCCTTTGTGGGGTGTGTTTTCAGTTGCCAGGCCTTCAGGAAGTATGAAAAAGAAGAGGTGGGAAATGAGGAGGAGAGTGCATTAGTGATACTAGCCCAAATACTGGCATACCTGGAGTTTTGGTCAGATTGGTGTTTCTGCAGAGAGCCATAGATGAGTGGTGAAGCAGGGCCATTAGTGAAATGGCTGTTGTGGGTGATGGGTACAACAGGCTTTAGCAGGGCAGGGACTTGGCTTGCCCTCCCCTCCAATATTGCCAGTTTTCAGCAGCATGGCTTGTGTACCCTTAGTTTTTCATGGTCTGGTATATATCTCTCTCAACTAAAGTCTATGGAGTAGGCCTAATGTAGACATGACTGTCATTTTCTTCTATTATTTGCTTTTGTTTGTTTAGGGTCACTGAGCTTGGTAGGATTCTATGTAACTTTCAAATTATATTTGCTATAATCCAACTGGACTGTGACTACTATAAATTTGTGTCGTATGACCACATATGTGGCTGCACAATCCAAGATCTATAGGATATGAAACAATTTGATGGCTAGGCAGTTTGATAAGGTTCAGTTGTGGAGCTGGGTTGTTTCTGGTGGAGATTGTCAGGAATGACTGCGGGCTGCTGTGTCTTCAGGCAGAAAGGGGAAAATCTGTCTAGCCCATTCTGATGACAACCCTCCACCACCAGTACCAGACTACCTGGAAAGATTCAACTTCTATCTTAACATCTTTAGACTTAGAGTTAGGCATCTCTTTATATATGTTATCTTAGGGATCACACATCTTTCTTTCAGGGTCTTTCACAGCAGTTCTTGAGGGATTTTTGCAGTACTGGACATCAAATTGGGTCTCCCAGTGCAAAATATGCCCATCAGCTAAGTGAGCCCTACTCCAAATCCCTCTTATTTTATTGATTGTTCTGTGTCCCTTAAAAAATTGTACATTTGGGCCGAAGAGATAGCACAGAGGTAAGGTGTTTGCCTTTCATGCAGAAGGATGGTGGTTCGAATCCCGGCATCCCATATGGTCCCCTGTGCCTTCCAGGGGTGATTTCTGAGCTTTGAGCCAGGAGTAACCCCTGAGCACTGCCGGGTGTGACCCAAAAACCAAAAAGAAAAAAGAAAATTTTACATTTTAGGAGCTAGAGAGATCGTATAGATTGGTTTGCCTGTAAGTCACTTGGGTTTGATCCCCAGAGCCTGAGGAGACCTGGTCTCCTGAGCCTGCCAGGAATGATTCCTGAGTGCAGTCAGAGCACTGCTGGGTGCGGTGAAAAAAAGTAAATAAATAAATAATAAATAAAAACTGTACATTTTAAATCCTTACAGCCCAAATTCCTGTCCCAGTCTCTTCCCTTTTCAGTCTGGCAGCCTGACCAAGCATAAGGCAGTGGATTGGGCTGAGAAGAGGGCAAGTGGGGGTGAAGAGGATGCTGAGGAGGGGTTGGAACAGTGATGCTGAGCAAAGTGGATCAAGAGCATCTGAAAATATTCTGAGAATGAATATGTACAGACAGTCATATGTGTTCTATGCCTGGCGTCACATGGGAGAGGGCAGTGGACATGGCAGAGAGAGAGAGAGAGAGAGAGAGAGAGAGAGAGAGAGAGAGAGAGAGAGAGAGAGAGAGAGAGAGACTTCTAGAAATAGCAGCAAGTCCACCTCTCTCTGAGAAAATCAGAATTTGATGTCCCCTTCCCTGGCACTGGAACTTCTTGTATTTGAGACAATCCTACTTTCAGGCTGAGGCCATCCCAGCTAGTGAGGTTGATGCTTTGCTCTCATAACACACATGGACTGGACGAGCCCCTATCCTGCCTGGACCCAGGGCTCAGCTTGTAGGGGTGGGGTCATTGGCCCAATGACCAATTGGGCAGGCAAGGCTGGGTGGGTTGAGTTTTCATCTGAGCCACATACAGTCAGACCCCAGCATGGAATCACTGGCACAGTCAGCCAAGCATCACCTAGAGAAGCCCCCAAGTCCCCTTTGAAGCCTCTGAAATGCAGCCCTTACCATAGAAAAGTAAAATGCCTAAATCCAGAAGCTTTTGCATTAACAGGTCAAAATTGACTAGTGTCAGAATTTATGGGTCTAACTGCTGATAGAATCATGCACATAGTGGTTCATTTCATGAGTAACTCTCATGGTCAGTATGTTCTTATGTTTGTTTTTTTGTTTTTGCTGAGCGGTCATACCCAACGGCACTCAGGGCTTACTCCTGGCTTTGTGCTCAGGGATAACTACTGGTGGGTCGTCTACAGCCACATTAATCCAGATCAGGCAATTGCAGCACAAGCATCCTATGCTCTACCCATCTTTGCAGCCATTATTATAATTGTAAGAACAAAATATATTTTTATTTCTGCTCTTTATAGATTATAGAAAAATGGTAGAAAGTAAAATAACACCATTAATTTTACTCTAGAAAGGTTAAGCAGTTGAAAAACAATGGCAATATGTATGTATATTTGTATTTATACAAATATATAATAGCAAAAGTTACATGTACTTTAAGCATAGGTGGATTAAGAGTTGTGGATTTATCCTTGTCAGCATGACCCTACCTAAAGTAGGAAAGTTGAGGGGCATTATTGACCCTGTTTATCTCTACTACATAATTGCATCCAAATGTAGACATCAATTCCCAGCATGGACTCTAATTGCTTTGAGAATTCTCCGCAAAACAATAGCCACTACGACTTTTTCAGAAGGACTCAAGATACAAACAGAGGTTCTTCCTGATCTTGATGAATTAAAACCATAGGCAGAGAGACAATCTTGTTTGGAAGCAGCCATCTGTTTATTTGTATAGTGTTCTTATTCAAATCTCAGAAAATTAATCAAGTAAACAGTGGCAGCATCTCAACACCACCACACAGAGTCCTGACCAAGCTTACAATGGGAGAAAACCAAGTCCTAATGAGGTTGTGAACCTCTCAGTTTAATTTGTGTTCATCCCCAGGAGCCCTCTTCAGGGCATGCGGTACTTGACTGACTTTGCATTGATTCCTGCTACTTCAGAGCAGGGAACAGAATTCAGTGACAAGTGAGGATTTTATGAATTAGCCATTGTTGCCATGGTAACTGTGCCAGCATAGTCCTTGGTTGGGAGGCATTCTGAGCCACCATATTCCTAAAACTCAGGCCCACCTGAGGTTCCCCTGTGTGCACAAACTGAGGAGGTCTGCTTGGAACATCAAATGCCAATCAGTGGGAAACATGAGTCTGGCTGCTAGTGATGAAGGGCAGCTGCCTGCATCCTCTTGCTGATATATCATTGCATTGGGAGACTGAGGTTGGCCACAGATCTGCAATCAGCAGCTTGAGTTGAGAGCTTGGGACCAGAAAAACATCATAGGCCTACAGCTGTTCCCAGTGAATGTGTAGATGCTGGAGCAAGTACTGTGATTTAGGTTAATTAAGCTACAACCCAATGGTCTGTGCTGGCATCACCCTTAAGACAGCACTTCACTGCTCAGCAGGGACAAGACTCCTGAACCCACCACCCCCACAGCCACCCTCATCCCCTTTCAGCCCAGTAGTGTCCACTAATCTATCAGGAGCACAGAGGCTGTATCATGTCCTTAGTTTTGGTCTCTGGATGGTTTATGAATGAGCAGCAAAATCATTAGAACCTCAGGGTCTGTCTTGGGGGAGCAGAAAACCATTGTCTCTGTTGCCAAGAACCTGTTAACTGAAGGCACTTACTGGCCACTAGAACTCAGGGCATGATAACCTCTTTCTCTTCCAATAGAGCCCTCTATATCCTCTGTACCCATGTGACACCCAGCACCTTGTTGGGGAAGAAAACAACCAATGAAGACAAAATAAAAATCCCTAAATTCTGTGGACTGTCAATGGGCTAACATCTCACTAAATGCTACACAAAGACATATAGTTTTAGCAGGGATTATTTATTACCATCTTCATTTATAATTGAGAAGAATAAATTCAGAAATGATGCAAGGACTGGAAAGAGATGAATGCATGACTACTTGCATACATGTGAGAAATCTGGGAATCTGGGTTTCATCCTTGGTACAACATGGTCTCCCAGTACTACCAAAAACCACTGAGCACTTAAGGCACTTAAGCTGGGATTATCCCCAGAGCACCACCACATGTGCCCTCCCCACCCCCAAAGCCAACCTCAAATGATGCACACTCTGTTAAGTCAACACAATCTATTCCTAGACTTTTGCTTAGGATGATCCTGAGGGGTTCATTCTCAACAACTTTCCCTTTAAGAAGTATAGGGGTGGAGGTTTATATTTCTATGGTCAGTGTCTCAGGAGGGCTGGTTTTCAATGTATGCCTGAAACAAACCTTAGGGTGCTTTCCCCTTGCTTCTCTCACTCCACAAGGCACCAGCATTCCACACTTTCACCACCATCTTTGCTTCATTCTGGAGATCAGCAGATTCCCTTGATGGCTTACAGCCTATTTAAGGACACTCATTTCTCCTCTCCTGACCTGAGATGTTTGCTTTGCATGCTTGGATAAAAAGAGAGGAGCTGTTTGAAATCTTCCCTTTAAAGAGGGATTTTAGTGTGGGCTATTTCAAATAAAACCCATCCAATGTCTCCTATATTTCAGAATTCCTCACTGAGATTTTGATCTAAAAAGAACATTTGATAAATATCTCTATAGCCCACAGCATGAAACTCAGCCCTGTGAATATGGGAGGGAACTGATCGATGCTCTTTATTGTTTTTTTGCTTTGATTTTTCTCTTTGTGCTGCTTTCTTTGATTGATTAGGTTGGGTTTAGTACACAGAAACTTCTGGAAAGTGACTAAATTCAGAATTTTTTTCTAAGTTTCTGGACCATACTCAGGACTTATACCTAGCACTTTGCTAGAGATCACTCCTGGTGGAGGTCAAGGCATCATATGGGGTGCCAGGAATTGAACCCCGGTTGCCTGCATGCAAGGCAAGCACCTTTTCTGTTATTGCTATCCCTCCAATTCCCAGACTTTAATTTTTCAGACTGTCAATGATCTTTCTGTGTAACCCAAATCACTATGTAGTATGAAAGCAGTTACAAAATCTCTTTGCAATGAGAAAATAAATAGACTTGGAGTTTATAAAATGTCTCATCTAAGCAAACCCTTTCCGTCCATTTCCAACTAGAACTTGAAGGGTGAGCTAGTCACCTAAAGAGAGAAAATATACATGGATATCACTTGTCAGTGGGGTTCATGGCAGAACTTCAATATCAATCATCAAGTTGACTCAAATAGTTTCAAAATGGTAAGACTAGAAACACAAAAGAACTATGTTCAGATTGCCACAATATAAACATACCTACTGTTAAGTAGAAGAGAAAGAGGATTGGACAGACATGCTGACTGCAATGGAAAACAAAACCAGTGGGGAAATGTGGGCCAACCATGTCAGACCCACATGGAAATGGGTTTTTATTTGGATAATGAATGTAAGTGGGATTTGGTGGTGGTGGTTTGATTTGGTTCCTTCCGTCAACATTCCTGAATCCCCTCACACTTCAAATTCACATGAATTTCCTGTTTACACTCAATATCCTAATGTACCTGGGGAGAAAATCCTTTTAAAGGGCCATTTCAAAGTTTACAAAGCTTGGGTGCATCCCACTGACCCATTGAGTCTCCAAAGTTCTCACCAAGAGCCTTTGCTTTCTTTTAGCTGGCATGGGGCAGAGCTTCTCCGAGAAGCTATTCACATCATTTATTCACATCAGAGCAGAGAGAGGATCTGCTCCCTGTGTTAACCCTTGTCCATTCTGCACCTATCTTCATCCTCTCTATGTTCATCTCTGCCAGCTCGATGCTCAACTCCATGCTTTCTGCTCTTCCCTCTGATGCTCACTCTGGACTCACTTCCATGTGCTCTGCCTTCCCTCCAGACCCAACACGGGTGATGGTACCACCGTCCAGCATGGATGTGACAGTGGGAGAGAGCATTGTGCTGCCCTGCCAGGTGACCCATGACCACTCCTTGGACATCGTGTTCACTTGGTTCTTCAACGGCCACCTGATAGACTTTGACAGAGATGGGGACCACTTCGAAAGAGTTGGAGGGGTAAGTATTAACACCCATACCCGAGGGGCCACTGGGGTCACTGAACTTCCCAGAACAGAACCTGGCCATCTGGTTTCCAAGGAGGAAGCAAGAGGTTCTTTATGATGCCTCGTTCCCAAGAGGTCCATAATTTTAATGACTGCTGCTATTGTCTTCACATCCCACAGTGCCAAGGGGGCATCTTAGTCAGGTCAGCTCTGGCACTGTGACAAGTGCTAACAGCAGGATGGGGTCAGCCTTAGAACCACTGAGGGTAGGGGACTCAGCTATTCAGAATTAAATGACCATGTCCATAACTGATTTTTTTCATCTGTCCATGCACAGTGCCCTGAGTGCATTGCCCATTCCATTAGGGATAAAGGGCTATGAAGTTTACACTGTCCCCATAGATCTCCTTAGACCCAGAATCTCAGAGCAACATTCTGGGGTGTAGCCAAAAAACTCACAGGTTTGTTTACCCAGGGCTCTGACCAGATCCAGTGGTTGGAAACCTAGGGGCATTTCTATTGTATTTAGAGAGCTCAATTAGCAGTTAGATCTAGACAGTCACCATAGGAAGGGGACATTAACTGTGACCTACTTCTACCAGATACTTCTATGTATCCTGGCTTTTTTGGGGGTCTACTTTTAAAAAATCTCATCAAAACTAATAAATAAAAAGAACACATAAATCACAGCCTCAAAATTCTGCTCCTAGGTGGTTGTGTCAAGAAATCTTCAGGCCACATCTAGTTTCTTCACCCCCAACTCATGAGTGGATAAAATGGATTATTGAGCCAGTACAGGGATTTTCTAAAATTCAAGGTGACTTCCCCACAAACTCATTTTATCTTCTGCCCTTGAGTTCATGAAACCCACTATGACTTTTGTCCCTTAAATACAGTATTTCCTACTTAAATCTAATGTGTCTTCTATCCTAAACCCAATATGGCTCTTGACTTTATCCCTAAAGTCAAATATGTCTTCCTCCTTTGAAGGTAATATTGATATCTTCTTCCAACCAATATCACTTTGTTCATACATAAACTGACTTCCCTCACTGAGTCCAATGTGATTTTCTCCTTTAAATCCAACATGGCACCTTCCTTAAACCCAGTGCACTCAAAATGGCTTCTTTCTTAGACCCAGCATGGCTTCTCTACTTTAACATATTGCCATGAGTACTACAATTTGTGTTAAACCATATTCAAGTGTGAGCTACAGGTGGCACCGCAGCATCAACATGTTAACCCTCCCAGTGTGGTTCCTCACTAAAATGCAATGTGTCTTTCATGCTGAAGCCCAGTGATCTCTCAAACTTAAACTTTTATGCTTAAAGGACTGGAGGGATAACACAGCATTAGAGCATTTGCCTTGCATGCAAATGGAGGGGTAAGTTTTAACTCCCATACCACAGGGGTTCAGTGCTGCGGTTCAATCCCCATCCCATGTGGTCCACCTAAGCTGGCCAAGAGTGATTTCTGAGTAGAGTCAGAGGACCACTGAGTATGGCCCAACCCCCCCCCCAAAAACCTTTTATGCTCAAACCCCATAGTTTCTCCCCTTAAAGCAAGTGTGGCTTCCCTCCTAAAATCCAGCAACACTAATACAGCTTCTCTTTTAAATCCAATGTCTTCTCTCCTTAAAACAGCCTTATGCCCTTATGCCCAATTTAAACCCAATATGGCTCATTCCTTAATTCTAGCAAACTCAAAGACTTCCCTCTTCAACACAATATGATTCAACACAATTTCATCCTTATATCAATTACGGTAAACTCAGTCTGGCTCTAGTTTGTGGTTCTCTTCTGACGAGATGCATTTTTATTTAGCCTATTTATTAGGCTATTTATTATTTATTAGCCTATTTATTAGCTATTATTTATTAGCCAAACTCATATATAATGTGCTTCACTTGGAAGTGTTATGATTGTGAAAAGGGGGATCCCCTGCCTTTGTGAAGTGTCGGATCTTTTTCCAAATTCTTTTATAGATCCTGACCCTCAGAAGCATCCTGTGAACTGTGATGCTGTTTTGTCTGAGTTGATTAGGAAGTTGTAGAACCTAGATTAAAACCCTCAAGTTAAATAAGACTATGGGGGCTAGTAATAAATTGGAGGGACACTGGGGCTACATCCAGTCATTCTGGGTGGCCCAGGAATCAACCCAGAGACTCTTGGGCCAGGCACACTCTCTATCCCTTTGACCTCTCCCCTGGTCTAACTGAGAATTTGTAGCTTTTCTTGGATGTGATTGTCCCTCCAGCTACTGACTGGGTCATCACCAATCCCTTGTTTGTCTCTTCCCATCCCTGGCCTTTGCAGGAGACCCAGGGAGGTCCTAACCCTCAGGGGCAGCCCCATGCCTACAGCCACTAGAATTCAGCTGCGATTGCACTCTGCACCCTGCTGTGCCTGAACCCTAAAGGGAAGGCAGTGTCCTGACCGCTACCCATCAGGGTACCACCCTCAACAAAGGCAGTTGGAGACAGTGCCCTTTATCAGCCCAGGGGCCATAGGCAGGTCACTCATCTCTTTATGCCAACAACTCTTCTGTGAAGTAATGACAAAGTGCCCTCTGAACCCCAAGCCCATCTGAACTCTGTGAAAAGAGGCTGCCACCCCCGCACCACTGAGCAATGTCCAGATCATTGTGGTTTGGCACATCCCCAGGCTCTCTAGTTTGGGAAGGGAGAGGGGACGGTTGTTCAGGGTACCCTGAGATGCCCAGTTTGGACTCTGAGACCATCTATTCCTTATCTATTCTTTTTTTTTTTTTTTTTTTTGGTTTTTTGGGTCACACCCGGCAGTGCTCAGGGGTTTTTCCTGGCTCTGTGCTCAGAAACTGCTCCTGGCAGGCACGGGGGACCATATGGGACACCGGGATTCGAACCAATGACCTTCTGCATGAAAGGTAAACGCCTTACCTCCATGCCATCTCTCCGGCCCCTCCTTATCTATTCTTCTCCAAGCTTCCCATGAGTAAAACTATGAAACCAGACTCCAAGGTGTAACCATATTCTTCAGCTTCCAAGCCTCAGGAAGTCTTGAAAAGCATCATTGCATCTATCCTAGTTGGACAGTGTTGGTGAAAGCAAAGGAATAGTTTCAGGGCACAGAGATGGCCACATCAAGATGCAATTGGTCTTATTCCTCTGGTAATCAAGCATGCATTTGGTATTTAGGAAATAAATTAGCACCATCCCACACCAGGTGAAGCCAGATTTCCCTGGGGAAGCTGGGCCTCAACCTTCTTTTGTAGAGCCCTGGAGCAATCAAAGCTTTGGCTCTGGCAGGCTGTGCAGTCAGGCATAGTTGCTGCCACCTGTGGGCTGGCCCCCTTGCACCTGGTATAGCTTCCAAAACTTGAGGCTGCCAGCATGGAGCTTTAGGGAGAGAACAGATCTGAAGAAGCTTAGGCCTCTTCATCCAGTGGCCTCCTGATGTTAGCTGAAGTGGCTGTTGTGGCAGAGGCACATGGTACATGGCATTCACACACCCTGCCCAGGTACATCCAACCTGGCTGGCTGGCTCCATTCTTTGAGGAGCTCCCTTCTTAGAAGTGCTTCTCAGCCAGTGGGGAGTAAATCCATTAGTCACAGTGGCCTTCATGCAATAATGCTATTTAGAACTCATTAAAAAGTCATTGGAACCACTTTTCTCGACTTTATCAGCAGGATTCAGCTGGTGACTTGATGATCCGCAACATCCAGCTGAAGCATGCTGGGAAGTATGTCTGCAACGTGCAGACCAGCGTGGACCAGCTGTCTGCAACTGCCACCCTCATCGTGAGAGGTATGGCACTGGGGTTCAGGCCATGCACAGAAGTTTTGCGGTATGTACTCCTGTGCAGACTTCGATGATTTGGAAATATTAACAAGGCAAAATGAACAGACAAAAACTGAGCCTGTGGCAGAGGAAATAGGCAAATGAACACCCCAGGGAGGTGAGCACAGGCAGAGCAGAGCCTGTGAGTTCCCAATATTCCTCTTATATGATTTCTGAAGTTGCTCAGAACCTCCTAGAATTATAACAGAACTAGGAGGCTGGAAGGGCCTAAATGGGAGCTTTTGATGTTTCCAGTGAGCTAAACCAAGTCACCGATATGCCTAGTAGTTCAGTAAATTTATCACCACTTTTTACTCTATTTCCATTGCCTCCAAAACTTGAGAATTCTGTTCATTTCCAAAGACACAGCTTCTGAGGCTAATGGCATATGGTACATAGCTGCAGTGGCCAAGCTGGCATTGTGTCACCAGGAGCTGCTCATGATCTTCCGCTCACAACCATTTTACCCTGGAAATTGTTCCTCCAATCTGGTTGTATAGGTTTGTCAAATAGCCTTCAACCAGACCTTTACAAACAAACAAAATTAATTCCATAACAACCCTTACATTTAGTTATACATTTAGGGTCATGAACCCCCACTTAAGGAGCTGAACTTTGAGGTGTATCAACTCACAGTCTAGCTTCATCTCCCCCAGGACTGTGAGTACTATCCCTGCTCCACTAACCTGGGCTGGAACCCAGGGCCTCCTGCACATAAGACTAGTGTTCTGCTGATACCCAGAGCTCCCAAACCACCTCTCAGCTCTCCACCCGGGGATCAAGTGGGGATCTTTACACCCAGCCAAGCAGAGGCCCACACAGTCTCCTGGAGGCTCTGGTATTAACCCAACACCTCAACTGTCACTTTCCTAGCTATAGTTTCCTTTCCAAGTCCTCACTGTCTCTGCAGGGCTCTCTGAGAACAGAAAGTGACCATAAGGCAGGTAAGATCTGGAAGTAGGGTTCAGAGAACCTGGGTCACTGTGAATACCCCCGTGGGCACTGGGGGTGGAGGGTGTTAGGGACCCAGCACTGGAGTTCATTGTCAAGGGCCAGATCATAGTATAGCAGTTAGGGCAATTGCCTTGCATGTATGTGACCCATATTGGTTCCTGGCACCACATATGGTCCTCTGAGCCTGCCAGGAATGATTCTTGAGTACAAAGCCAGGAGTAAACCATGATTACTATTGGGTGTGCCCCCCCCCAAATCCATAAAGAGGTTCAAGAAAATAGTTTTCACCTGTGTTTGTTGTGATTGCCTTTGCTAAGCCTCAGACACTGGTGCAAATGTAGCCTGAGATCAAAGAGCCACTGTGGCTGGGGTTGAGGCTCCACAGCAATAACACATCAACACACTGTTTATTTCTACTTTAAAAGTCACCCGAGCAACCACTTTCCCTGAGGGGACAAAAGAATCCCACTGCTGGAGATTTATCCTCCATTTAATTAGGGTAATGTGCAGATCAGCAATTTAAACACCAATAAATTAGACTAATAAATATTTAAATCAGTAATAGTTGAAGTTCTTAAATGATATTGTATACTTCATTTCACAGAAAATAACATTCAGTACCAACAGGAGTTTGCACAGTCTAGAGCAAGTCTACTCTCATCAATTAATTAGGCCAATAAATTCCTACTCTACCGAAACCCTTAGTTTCTGGTCTTTCTCCTCTGTATGTACCAGCTGCATTTCTTCACAGAGGGAACCAGGCATGAACCCCAGAACTGCTCAGAAGATCCCAACTCCTTGGCCACTGCCTATAATGGAAGCTTCTAGAGCCCCTGGGCCCTTTGTCCTTTCACAGAGTAAATTCTGGTGCATTGTGTCATTCTTGATACTTCCCCAAAATGGAGTTGGCCAACCTCCGTTGGGCCTTATCTGTGTTGTGGGTTTGGGGGTGCAGGAACAAAACAATGGCCCCCTTCCTGGGGTACTTCCTCAGCCTCACTCATCATGACAGATGTGAGAGAATAATGGGGTTGTCTTAGTGGTTGGGTGAGCAAAAATTTTGGAGCAGTCAGGGTCTGGTTCAGGGACTAAATCACACCCAGGTTCCCAGAGTACTGCTCATAGCCCTGCTTCCACAGCACTGCTCCCCGAGACACCAAGGTCCTTCCATTTAGGTGGGAGCTGAGTCCACGGAGCCCAGACCTCCGCATAGTGGTCAGTGTGGGCCATGCAACTGCCTGAGTGGCCCCAGCCACTTCCAGTCCACAGCCTCTGACATGCCAGTGTCCTGGCTGACCGTGTACTCAGGCCTCAGACATTGACTGCAGCTTTGCCTGCTGGCTGGCCCATCCCAACACTGGGCTCCCTGCCCCCTCTTCCCACACTGCTCTCCTGTGCTTCACAGTGCTGCAGGTAGAATTGGACATGTTAGACAGTGGGGAGAGCCAGGGATCCTTTATGGAGGAGGTACTTCTGGGTGCCAGGGGTTGCTGCCACCTTGGAATGGTTTTAATTTGGGACACACCCCAGGATGCTCAGGACTTGCTTCCCTAAAATACTCAGTGCTGCCCTGTAGTGTTTAGTTGTTTCCCTGCAGTGCTCAGGACCGCACTCAGCCCTCTCCCACTGCAGTAGTGGGAGGCACCATGCTCTGGCATCATGTCTTCTAACCCCATGTTGGCGGGGGGGAAAGCAAATGCCTACTGGGACTATTGGCAACTTTCAGAATTCTAGAGCTGTTTCTGCTCCAGACTGCAGCCTGAGTGAAACTACAACTTGAAAATTCTAGACTTTTTGCATTATAATGTCCTCCCAGTGGCAGCGGCAGGCCCTTAGTGCAGATCTGTAATAGTGGAGGACAGAGACAAGCTGAGGCCCAGAGACTGGCCCATATTAGCACCTGGAATAAGCCAAGTTGTCTGGCCTGTGGCTTCTCACTGGGAGTCCCAGGAAGACCCTGTGTCCATGTCTGCGTCCCAGGAAGGACCCATGTGCCCACATCTGAGTCCTAGAACCAAGAGGCACTGCAGGTTGCTCCAGCTGCTGATCCCCTGTCCTACTCATTTCTGAGAATCTTGTTCTTTCCCAGGTCCTCCAGGTCCCCCTGAGGCTGTGACCATCGATGAAATCACAGACACCACAGCACAGTTATCCTGGAGACCCGGGCCTGACAACCACAGCCCAGTCACCTTGTACGTCATCCAGGCCAGAACACCTTTCTCTGTGGGCTGGCAGGCTGCCAGCACAGGTATGATCACTGGCAAAGGGACAGCAGCTTAACAGAGGCCTAAGGAAATGCCAGGGAAGCACAGGATAGCTGGGGACAGGGCATGGCAGGAGCAGTGGCCCCTGGTGTGACAGCACACAGGTGGTCCTACACTTCTGGTTCTGGTGGCTCTGCCCTGTAAAAGAACCTGTTTCTTTCACTACTGTAAGGCGAAACTAACCATACAAGGGTCGGGTTTCCCTTCAAATTTATTTTGCACCAACTTTATGCATTATAAAGGTCAAACATACCCTCTGATCTCTAGATCTTCTCTCTGCCCTATGCCCCACTCTGGGGACAGTGACACAAACTTTCAGTGGCTCTCAGGGGCCACTGAATGGGATGCCAGCCAGGCCCAGGACTGGGCAGGAAAGGCATCACCCATACCCACGATGTTAAGGCCCAGCCCTGGAAATGGTCACCATGGTCTCTCTTATGCTCTGGATGCCATGAAAATTAAGTGTGGCTGGGCCAGCACCTACCTCACTGTGCTGGCCCTTCTGGAGTCTGCAGGCAGTAGAGACAGGCCTTGAAGAATGGAGAGTGGACATGACAGAGGCCACACACTGCATCCCCCACTGAGCATTTTTCTGAGGTTTAGTCTCTAAGGTGGTCCCCATGACAGCTGAGACACTAAATATGCAGGTGGCTTGGCCTCCTGGGCCACGCAGTTGTGAGAGCCTCCAAAGGTACAAAGAAAGCTCTGGATTCTGATGCCACATTCTCACCGTGTTGCTTCCTCCAAGTGGCCTGACTCCCTAGGACACAGATATGATGTTCCCTCACCCCAAAGCAAGGCTCAGATTGTGGACAGGTGCAGTAGTGGATCATGTGTCTGGCATGTACCAGGCCTCAAGTTTCATCCCTGGCACATGTCCTCTCAAACCTCTTGGTGTGGCCCTGGTAGCCCCAAAGAACTTCTCATTAATGCACTGAACCATCAGAACCACACTTCTGTGAACATCAGGAGGTGCCCCTGCAACCCATAGTAACACCTTGAACTGCAGCTGACAGAAGGCAGAGAAGGAAACAAGCCCAGCATGGGGCTCAGAGCTGTCTGGGGTTCCTCAGAAATCAGCATGTTCTCAGCACACCCTGCCCTGCTGCCTGTCCACACACAGAAGCATGAAGCATGCCCTTCCTATGGGTCACTCTCCTAAGAGGAAGAGGATGATGGTTTAGATGAGCAGTGAAGAGACAGGGCAAGAATTCTGGTCTCCCAACTTTCAGTGTTTTCATGGAAAGCTCAAACCTTCCCAGAGCTAAAAAATGAGGCCAGGATGCAGCTGGTAACCCGAGAGCAAGGCCACCAATACAAGAAGAAGGTGGTTAAAGACTCTCAAAGCATGACCTGCTGTTGCTCAGGAATATGAGCTACTCAATTCATTCCACCTCAGTGAAGGTGCTGAGTCTTTGCTCCTGGATTAATGACCTGTTTGTCCAGTTTCTCTCAAAGTGCAACCCATAGAAAGTGGCAGAAGTGGCAGTTTGACCCATGGGGCAGCAGGGTTCCTGTATTTTTAATGTAGGAATACCTTATGCTGCTTCCTGTCCTCTTGTACCCTTGAAATTAAGCCAATAGTTTCATTTATCTCTGCTGGCCACCGCTCAGGCAGCCAAGACCCCAGAGCAAATATAATAACAAAAGTCAGAATGTGTGGTCCTAGGTCAAAGGCCAGCCTTTGAAAATCATGTTCTGAGTCCTTGCTGAGCTCAGTCCCTGACCCAGGATGACAGTCACCACCATTATCTCATTTCTTTGAGCCTTGATGATTGTCTCTTCTCTGATGTCATGTGCTGGTATTTGATAGTTTATTATTCAGCATAGTCTGGGATGCATTCAGCCAGCCCCACTGACTTGGGCAAAAAGAGGCTGGAATGGGGGTGCAGGGAAAATCCTATCTTTGGACAGGGAGCCATGTGTGTCTCAAGTTGGGAGGACCACCCCACCTTGTCCCATTTCTGGACAGATATCATGTGTGTCTCTGGTCCTTACATCTATCCCATCTTGTCCTTTTTTCTAGTACCAGAACTCATTGATGGCAGGACCTTCACAGCCACTGTAGTGGGTTTGAACCCCTGGGTAGAGTACGAGTTCCGCACGGTGGCTGCCAACGCAATTGGCATCGGGGAGCCCAGCCAGCCCTCAGAGAGGCGGAGGACAGAGGAAGCTCGTGAGTGACACCCGAGAGTTCTCAGGACCCTCCTCAGGGGTCTTTCCACTCACCAAGACTTTGCATATATATATATATATATATATATATATATATATATATAAACACACACACACACACAAGCACACACAACTCATGTGCATGCACACATAAAAACACATGAATGTCTACATAGGAATGAATCATGTGCACACTTCATGAGTCTATACATATGCACAATGCACCCACATGTCACATATGCACACATCTACCAATCAGATAAATGCACATATTATATACATAGCTCATACATGCATGCACTTATGCATACAAATGTGGACACACAATTAGGCAGCTGAGGGTCTCCAGTCTCCTGGAACAGTTTCCTGACTTCTCCCACCCTGACTGGAGCTTTGGCCCTTTAATCATACTATAGTCCTTCTGGAAAGCCAGTTTGGGGGTCCTGCTATGTGGAACTGGGTCCTCTGTATCCCTGCTCAATGCTCTGCCTGTCTCCTGCAGTCCCTGAAGTTACTCCTGCCAATGTCAGTGGAGGTGGAGGCAGCAAGTCAGAACTGATCATCACGTGGGAGGTGAGTGACATGTGACCTCCCTAAGCTCCCAGCCAGGCCAGCTGTGGTTGTCACCAGTGTCGCTCACTCAAGAGAGCCAAGCAGGGCCTAGTTGTGAGGTGCCAGCTCCCTACAACACATAAGTTATCACAAAAGGTGGCCAAAAGCAAAGGTGTGTGCAGTGAGCTGTCTTGTGGCCAGAGTCCATGCCCCTACACCACTTCCTCGTGGTGCCTTTCTGCAGGAAACTTCTGGGGGACAGTGGTGGTGAGGAAGGGCTCACATGCTTTCTGGGATTCCGGGTTGAAACCTTCCCTTTTCCTAGCACAGTAGAAAAGATCCCTGCCCGAGGGTTCTGGGACTGCACATGCCTAGAGCCTGGCCTTTTCTCTTCCTGGAACTCTCAGCTCTGCCTTGGAGGAGGATACCAAGTCAGGGGCTTGTTGCAAAGTTGACTAGTAGTTCTGCAAGTTATTTTTGAGTTCTTTCCAGCACACCAGACCCAGACTTGCTCTTCTAGGAGGCAGCTCTAAGCTCTAAACTATATCTATGCAAGGAGCACACCTGGCTCCCGAGATGCAGAGGGAGACAGGGAGGCTTGTGGGTGAACTCTGGGCAGTAGGGCACTGATGGGTCAAGATGGATGGAGAAAGAGGAAAAGGGAAGAGAAGCCTGAAAGGCCTGTGGACCCACTCTAGGGTCAGCATGGCGCTGACAGTAGTCAAAAGACTTTGAGGCCCATGGACAGTCCTGAGGTGAGCCTTGTCTAGCCCTGAGCATACCCTCCCCACAGACAGTGCCTGAGGAACTTCAGAATGGCCGTGGCTTTGGCTATGTGGTAGCCTTCCGGCCCTATGGGAAGACAGTATGGATGCTGACGGTGCTGGCCTCAGCCGATGCATCCAGATACGTGTTCCGGAATGAGAGTGTACGGCCCTTCTCCCCGTTCGAGGTCAAGGTGGGCGTCTTCAACAACAAGGGAGAAGGCCCCTTCAGCCCTGCCACCGTGGTCTACTCGGCTGAGGAAGGTAGGATGGGGCTCCCAGGTAGGCCTTTCTCCATACTCAGGAGGGGCAGCCTCCTGAGTATGTGTCCCCATGAGCAGAGTTCCCATGAGCAGAAGCTTGTCCTGTCTGGAGGAAGTATCACAAGGACCGACTTACCTGGTGTTCACCATCACTGAAAAGGCAGCCCCCATCATGTCTGTGATTGATCCTTCCCATGCTGCTATTGTAATTGGTTTACTTGAAGGGTCCCTCCCAGATTGCTGCGTGTGATTGTTCCCTTGATCATCTACCACACAACTGGGATCAGTCCCCCTGCAGGACCCCCAAACCCTCTTTGCTGATACAATCAGCAAACCCCCTTGAATACCTAATCTTGCTGAAACCACATCCCTGATGATGCTCACAACATCTGTTGTTGCATTATTTACCATTTGTTCCTCTTAGGAAGGAGAGAGCAGATCAAGAAGCTTGTGGTTGTCACAAGTGACCCACACATAACACATTCAGTGTCCTGCTCCCCGTTCCAGTGACTGACTGCCCCATCATGGTCTTTGTGCAGCCCACCACTTTAGTCCACTGTGACTCATGTGCAACTCTCTTCTCTTTTCAGAAAGGAAAATGCTGGCCATACATAGGCAGGGCTCTGGTCAAACTAACTGAAATAGAGATGAAGGCCAGAACCAGTACCCCACCCTTGTACCTGAGCCACTTGATTCCCATGGAGAGTACTAGAGTAGTCAAGGTCATAGAAAGTGGGGCTAGTCAAGATCACAGGAACAATGGGGACTACTCAAGGTCATAGGGAGAGCATGGGGCTAATCAAGGTCATAAGGAGAGTGGGGAAAGTCAGGTCCCAGGGAGAGTTCTAACTTAGGTAAGGTTACAAGGACAGTTTGGAGTAGTCAAGGTCATGGAGTGCAGGACTAGTCAAGGTCACAGGGAAAATGCTGGAGAAGTCACAGTCACAGGAAAGTGAGTGAGTAGTCAAGGTCACAGGGTGTGTGTGGGCAAGTCAGGTCACAGGGAGAGTGCTAGACTATCCAAAGTCATAGAAAGAGTGGGAACTAATCAATGTCAAAGGGAGAGTGAAGACTAGTCAAAGTCACAGGGAGAGTGTGTATTAGTTAAGGTCATAAGGAGCTAGTCAAAGTCCCGGTAGAGAGGACACAGTTCATAGTCAAGGTCACACAATCCACCTCTACCAAAAGCTGCCCCAGGATTCAAAGTGAGCTGATCCTTGCTCCCCTTTCCTTCCTGTGAAAGGAGCCAGGGCCAGGACTCCTCTCTGACACAGGTTCTTTAAGATGTGTCTTAGACATCTCTTAAGAAAGCCTGAGTTACTTCCAACTCTCCCAGCCTGATTTCAATACCAAAGACTCTGGGCGAGTGTCCCCACCCCTCCATCTGTGATCCTGACTTTATAGCAGGGATAGGAGGGCCAGCACATCACCCTGGGGATTCCAACCTGACAAGTCATGAGCCCTCATCTCATAGTGCTGACTGCCTTTCCCCTCTGTGCTCTCCACAGAGCCCACTCGGCCACCAGCCAGCATCTTTGCCAGGAGTCTGTCTGCCACTGATATTGAGGTTTTCTGGGCCTCCCCTCAGGAAAAGAATCGAGGTCGGATTCAGGGATATGAGGTGAGCAGGGGATGGACTGTGTAGGGCTCCAAGAATTCTGTGGTAGGTCCCAGACCAGACACTTCCTCTAGGCTGAGGTGTCTTCCCAGCTGCCCTCAGGAGATCCACTGCTTCTCTGCTCAGAATCTGCAGGTCTGAGTTGGCAAACAGATTTGAACTTGGGTCTGACTTGGAGCCATAGGATGCAGTCAGTCACAGGCAGAGATGAGGAAGGTGGCACTGATTCACATCTCATATTCTCCCTTCTTCCTGCCTAACGTGTCCCAGATAATCAAGCATCTGGCCCTGAAAACCCATCTTCAAACTTACCAGGTCCTGAGAATCGATGTGGCTTAACTACATTCCACCCTTGCTAATGGAATTAACCCCCCATTTCCCAAATCTCCTTTGTGTTTTTTTTTCAGGTTAAATACTGGAGACATGATGACAAGGAAGAAAATGCTAGAAAAATACGAACAGTTGGAAACCAAACATCAACAAGAATCAGCAACTTGAGAGGCAGTGTCCTGTACCATCTTGCTGTGAAGGCTTATAACTCAGCAGGGACAGGCCCACCCAGTGCAACAGCCAATGTTACTACCAGGAAACCACGTAAGGATAGCCAGGCTTAGGACCATTCCTGTGAGCCAAGCTAAGGACCAGCCCCTCAGCATGGTTCAGCCTTACTCAGTACCATACTATTGCCCATTACTGCTCCCCACTCACTTCTATACAATCATGCCCCCCCCCAGAATATACTATCAATCTGTGGATTCTCATTCATCTTAATGTATAAGATGACCTGTATAGGGTGCCCAGCACTGCAGAGCCACTGCTTCAAGACAGCTGAATGTCCACACATTTGGCTCTAAGTATGAGATGCCCCACTTAGCCCTTTCACATTTGTGCACCTCTGTTCTGCTGCTGGAGTGACCTAGGAAATATTAATGATATTGTTCAGAGATGTGAGTGACTTTAGAGGCATTAATAAGATAGCCCAAAGACATGGCTCAGACTAATTGAGGCTTCATGATTTATGACTGTTCCCATGAATTCTTTTCTCACAGCCCCCAGCCAGCCCCCTGGGAACATCATCTGGAATTCCTCGGACTCCAAAATCATCCTTAATTGGGATCAAGTAAAGGCCCGGGACAATGAGTCTGAGGTGAAAGGGTACAAGGTGGGTGACTCTTGCAAGTCCTAGTTATTTGGGGCCTAGGCTTCATGCACAAGGCCCACTCCAGCTCCCTGAGCAGCATTGCAGCTAACTGAGTTTCCTATAGCCTGTTCTGATACAATTTCTATTCTCTTGATTTTATGGAGGTATGTTTTGTGGCCCAACATGTGGTCTATCTTGGACAATGTTGCATGTGCATCAGAGAAGGTAGTATATTCAACTTTGGAAAGGGGGGGAACAAAAAGCATATATATATATATATATATATATATAATCATATATATACATATATACATATGTATAAATATGTATACTAAGTCACTCTCTTCCATCTCTTCCTTTAAAGCCAGTATATCCATGTTGACTTTTAGCCTGGTTGATCTACCAAGAGATGACAGAGCAGTGTTGAAATCTCCAAATACCATTTTGTTGCTATTGATGACTTTCTTCAAGTCTATTAGCAGTAGTTTGAAATATTTTTATGGCCCTGCTTTTGGATGCCTATATATACCGTATTTTCCAGCATATAAGATGACTTTTGAAACAAAAAAAAAGTCAACCAAAAATTGGGGGTCGTCTTATACGCCTAGTATATCCCGAAAAATGTTTCAATATGCCGCTAAACGAAAATTGTCTGAATATTGCCACAAAACAAATTTTCCAACTCGATCCTGCACCAATCACTGTGAGGCTGCTCTAACCGCCTCTCTAACTCAGCCAATCCAAGCAGGCTTTTTATGCATGCAAATTAGACAATGTTCTGGACCCGAATCTACACTGTAAAAAGCCTGCTCAGATTGGCCAGAATCAGAGAGGAAGTCTATTACAGTATAACCTTTGAACCTTTGCTTGTTGTAATTGGCTCACTGTGGTACATACAGTTGCAGCACAGGAGCGTTCTGTCTAATACAGCGACTATAGGCCTAAACATATGTTTTAACTGCAAAATTAGGGGGTCGTCTTATACGCCCAGTCGTCTTATATGCCAGAAAATACGGTATATATGTATATATATATATGTTTAAAAGTGTTATATCATCCTCAGGTACATCTCCCTTGATAATTATGAAATGACCTCTGTCTTTTATAATCTTTTTTTTTTCTATTTTTTTGTGGTGCTGATTTTTTGTTTTGCTTTCTTTTCTTTCTTTTTTTTTTTGGGGGGAGGGGGCCACACCCAGCAGTGCTCAGGGGTTACTTCTGGCTATCTGCTCAGAAATAGCTCCTGGCAGGCATGGGGGACCATATGGGACGCCAGGATTTGAACCAATCACCTTAGATCCTGAATCGGCTGCTTGCAAGGCAAACGCCACTGTGCTATCTCTTCGGCCCTTTTTATAATCTTTTAAGCCTGAAGTCTATGTCATTTATTAGTATATTAGTGTAGTATGGCCACCCAAACCTTTGTAAGGGAGTTGTCTTTCAACCTTTGACTTTGAGTCTGTATTAGTCTATTTAAATGTGTTTAAACCTTTGTAAGGGAGTTGTTTGCTTGAAGGATTGTCTTTCAACCTTTGACTTTGAGTCTGTATTAGTCTATTTAAATGTGTTTCTTGCAGAAAGCAGAATATTGGATTCCATTTTCTGCTCCATTTTGCCACTCTGTTTCTCATAATTGGTACATTTAGTCCATTAACATTGAGAAAGATGATTTTCATGGGATATTGTGAATTATTGTTATAGAAGGTAGGGTTTGTCCTTCCTAAAAATATTTTCAGTTCTTTTTTTAAAGATAGCTTTTAATCTGTAAAGGTACTGCACTCTTATTTATCCAGGAAGCTGTGTATCCTTCCTTCAAATCTGAATGAAAGTCTAGCTAGTGAAATATTTTTGGTGAGGCATTTATTTCATTGAGTTTCTTAACTTTATCCCACCACTGCCTTTGGATCTGGAGGATTGCTTGTGTTGTTTCTGTTGAGTTTAACCCATAAGGTTTATTGTCTGTTTGCTTATTTTGAGGACCTTTTCCCATCCTTTGTTTATTTTAAGACTCTTCCAATTTCTGCTGTGTGTGGAGGTATTTTGCAGCTCATCTTTTTGCCTACTGAGTCTGTCCTGAGAAGCTGTTCATTTGCTGGTGAGGCATTCCATGGATTTTTCATTTCATCTAGCAAGTTTTTCAGTTAGGTCATTTCTATTTGAAGTTATCTCATTCTAATATCAAGAGGATATGAGATTAGAAGTGAGAAAACTTCAAATAGAAATGACATAACTGATATCCTCTTGAGCCTTATTGGCTGTTCATTCCATGGTTTCTTGAAGTTCCTTGAACATCTTCAACACTCTCTAAAGTCCTTCTAAAGAGGATATATAGATGGTTGATACTAGTTGGGTCTTCAGAACTACCATCTTCATTCACCAACTGTGGTGAGATTCTGTATTGCTTTCCCATTGTGTGGTGGTGTTTTTATTTGTTGGTAGTAGGGCTCATTGACTAGAAGAAATGTTCTACAATAAAGTGAAGTAGAGTGGCTACACTTTTCTTGGAGCACACTGACCTGGATTTAAAATGGCTCTTTGAATCAAATAGGAGCCTGCTTCTGGTATTTCTGTCTGCCTCAGTTTCTTGGGACTGTATGGCTGGGTAAAGCTCAATTGGTTGGCTTTGAGACCCCTGAGCCCTTCAGTGAGCTTCTGGAATATTTTGGGGAGGGAGAACATAGAGGAGTCCCTGGAAAGGCTCTTTCATCAGCTGCCTTTGTCCCTCACTGGAAGACAAGACCTGCCTTAAGATTGCACACTAGATGGAGGGAGAGCAGATGCTGAGCTCTGAGCATGGGAGACCCAGCCCCCACTTTTTGGTCTGATGTAGCCTTGGAGGATGTGGGATTCCTGAAGCTAGCTAGAGAAGTGGGTACAGAAGGCTGTGGAACTAGGAGTGCTGGGAGGCCTGGAATGGGGGGCCTTGGAGCCTTGGTATAATGAGGGAGAGATCTCTCCACTGTGGACCAGTCCTTCACCCCCAGGACGGACCTTCTCTAAACCTTGCCCTACCCCCATGTTTCTCAGACCAGTAAAATTTCTCAGAGAGGGGAGAAGCTCTACACCTCCAGTAAAGCTGCTGGTACCTCCTGTCTCTGGCCCATGTCTCCATGCCTCCTCCCAACTTTACAGACCCACCCTGCAATACTCATTGCATCATCTGAGCGAACACTTCTTGGTCAAAGCTTTGTGGGATTCCTCATGACAGCTGCTCTTGGCCAGTCATGATCCCCAGACTTGGAGGGCCTCCCAGAACTGCTCCTGTTGCCCCCAACCTTGTCTCTCACAGGATGGTGCTTATCTGATTCTCATTTCTGCAGAAGGACGTGAGGGAAAAAGTGTGGTCAGGCATTGAAGGAGGAAGAATGGATGGGAATGAGCTAGTTTCACTAGATGAAAGGAGGAAGGTGAGGGGATACTCTGGCAGGGGTCTCTCCTGAGCATCTGGGTTGCCCTGAAACAATGAGAACAGCAGCCAAGTGCTGCAGCATGAGAAGGCTCAAGTCTGCAATCAGGACCACTACAGCTGATGGGTGAGACTGTTTAGAACACAGGCCACAGGTATGACCCATAGTTCTTCAGAAACCCAGGGCTCATCAGCTCTCCCAGGGGGAGACAAGGGCAGCCTGACTATCTTGGAGTACAGGGAACCTTGGCCCAGCACTTCCTAGAAAGGATTGTGGACCTTTCTCGAAGGAGAGGGGGCCTATAGGTGGTCTCTGTTCTATTCAACCATTGAGGAATTCCTATTTGTCTTAGCAGTGCATTTGCAAGAAGCCTGCTATTTTATTTATTTTGATATCTAATTACAGTTTAACAGTGACAGTCATGTTTAAATTTATGGAATTGGTGTACACAGTTACTCCCCCTGCCCACAGCAAGTTCCCATGACCCTCTAACTGTCCCTCTATCACTTCTGACACTGTCTTCATCCCCACCCCAACTCCTTCCCTGCACTGTGTGGAATCACAGTGTGTGGGATCTCAGACCTCGGGAGTTCCATCTCCTTCGCTCTGTCTCTGTATTCTACAGGTGAGATATATCATCCAAGATTTGCCCTTCTTGGTTCCCTCTGTCATCAGGGAGAGAGCCTCTCTGGAGTCACTGCATCTCCCTGGAGCTGCATTCTTCAAGTCTTCTCCAGGGTGCTTACCATAAGCTTGTGTGCTGGCTATGACCCTGAATGTTGTGCCAGCAGGTTCTATATCGATGGGACAGACAGAGCAGTATGTCGGTCATCGAGACAAACCAGACGTCGGTGGAGCTGTCACTGCCCCTGGATGAGGATTACATCATTGAGATCCGGCCCATCAGTGATGGGGGAGATGGAAGCAGCAGTGAGCAGATCCGCATCCCAAAAATCTCCAGTAAGAGCCACCCCTACTGAGCCCCCAAGACTGTCCACACCTACCCCCCTGCCCTCATTTCCCTCATGCTGGCATAGGGACCTCAGGGGAACTGACTCAATCAGCTGCACTCCCAAGTTTCCGAGCACTTTCGGTCATGTAGCATCTCCACGATTAGCACTTGGGACACCCATAGACATAGCTTGGGGGTACATGATGTCTGCAGTCTCTAGAAACCAGATGAATTCAGTGTGGCTACAGAGTGAGGACTTTGGTTGTGGATGTTCCTGAGTTCAGATCATTCTTTTCTCTTTGATGTTTGGGCCACAACAGGCAGTGTTCAGGGCTCTCTGGACTTTGAACTCAGGGATCCCATGGCTGAGGTATAGATGGGTCTCCTGCATGTCCAGCTCCCTCTGTCCAATTGAGCATCTCTCAGTCCTCAGAGCATGGTCTTCTTCAGAGAATGGTGGAGAAATGTCTGCTTCTTTCCAGAAAATCTATCCAGTCCCATTTCTCAAATATCACATCTGTGGCTGTTTCTGTGGTGTGTACTTGGTGGTACTGGGAAGTCTCATGAATCTGAAAGGTAGCAGGGCAAGCAGTATGTGATAGAGACAGAGTTGCTGGCAGTGCTATCCAGTGTGGTGAACAAGGACTCTGAAGTGTGGACTCTTGGGAGCACAGGGAAAGTTCTGGGCTTAGAGGCAGGCACTTGCCTGCCCACGTGTGTACATATGTGATGCACCTGAGTCAGAGTTACGGTGTCATCAATAACTGACCATGGCTATGTTTGTCACAGCACAAATCAGTGTGGGCAGAAATGGAGATTCCTAGTCCTGCATGCTTGGGGCTTCCATGGAAGCAGGAGATAGTATTTGTGCCTCGTAGACATGCAATGTTCTCTTTCTTGATTGTGAGAAGTGGGGAATGCAACACAGGGTCTGCTGCATATGGAGAAAAAACCCTCTCCTCAATTTGGGCACAGCCCCTATTTAGCCATGGCCTGGCCTGGTACAAAGAGAGATAGAGACAGAGAGAGGCAGAGACAGAGAGAAGAGAGGAGAGGAGGGGAGAGGAGGGGAGGGGAGGGAGAGGAAGAGGGAGAGGGAGAGGAGAGAAAGAAAGAGGCCTAAACAAGAAAGGCAGAAACCAAGTATCTTGTTTTTTTATTCCCGCCTGGAGTCTGAAGTCTGCCACTGAGCCCCAAGGGTTTTGGAGAGATAGAGGTAGAAATTCACCAGCCAAAGGGAGCTGGGGGGAAGGTCTGCAGATATGGGTTCAAGAGACAAAAAGAAGGGTATATACAAAACAGGCATCTCACTGATGCTTTATCTCCACCCCGGTTCCCCTGAAAGGCCGATTGGCCCTGCTCTTGTCACTACCCTGGTTCCCCCTCCAACTGCCCAAGATTTTCTTTTATATCTAGCATGACAGGGAGCATGTCCAGGTCCAACCGTGTATAGCCCCAGAAAGAATCTGCCTTTTGTGAACCTGTCCCAGGAGATGGAAAGTGGAGCTCATGGCACCCAATCAGCAGAGCTTCCATTGAGTCATTTTTCAGAGGGCTGCAAGACTCAAGCTCAGACCTGGCATTGCCCATTTCTCCTGCTTCCCTTTCATCATCTGCAGAGACCTCATGGGGTGGTAGGCTGCAGAGGTTCAGTGACTCAGCAAAGCCTCTCAGCTGCAGGGATGCTGGAACTTGAGGGTCCAGGCAGAGCACAGGCTGGCATGGGGGTAGCACAGGGAGTGGAGGGAGACAGGCAGTACATGGTGACTGGGGGCCATTTGAGCCACCTTGGTGAGCTCCTGCTCAGCTTGTTGGGTGGCTGGGGAACACACTTCCTCCCCCAGAGCCATGATCAGTGATACTGAAGAAGGCTGCTCTTCTCTGGGAGTTTTCACATTGCTCATGAGGACCTTCCAGACCTGAAGAAGCATCAGAAATGATGAGGCAGGTCAGGTGCTTTGGGCAGGGAGTCAGAGTGTTATTTAGAGACATGGCTCCAAGTCTTGCTCTCTGGTCTTTATTAGGTCAATGACACTGGATGAGTTGCCCTCTCACAACCCCCCTTTGTTTCTCTGCTCAGGCTAGGGGCAGAGAGGTTTAGGTGCTATACTCTGTGTATGACTCACAACAGGAGGCACCAATGGGAGGCTGGCTCACATGGGGGTTGGTATGCAGTGAGAGGTTGGAAAAAAGGGGAGCAGACATGCAGGAAGGCTGAAGTAAAGTCACTAGGAGTAGGTTGTGTGGCTGCAGCTGGCCTGTGACCTCATGTGGTTCTTTCTGTGGAAGTTTCTTCTGTTTGATATGTCCTCAGGCCACAGACACATAAATGGGGTCTAGGGGGGGCCTCACCTGCTCCTTGCTCAGCAGGAGTATCTGAGACCTCCTGGAGTGTCCTTAGGAGAAGTGAACCCTGGATTGACCCCAGGTGAATCTCTTTTTCCTACGTCCTCTCACCTGGGACAGCACACTGAATGACCATCCTCTCCTTCCAGATGCCTATGCCAGAGGGGCCGGCCCATCCACCTCCAATGCTTGCACACTGTCGGCCATCAGCACCATCATGATCTCCCTCACAGCCAGGTCCAGCTTATGACAAAAGCCTCCCTCGGGACTTTCTATGGCCCAGGCAACACTTAGTGGTTTGAAGACACCCAGTACGAAGTAATATTGTTCGAGTACATCTTATTACTGGAAAAAAAAAAAAGGTTTTGCTTCTTTAGGAATGGCGTTATCCAGTACTTCCTCAAAGCAAATCTAGCTTTGTCCGAAGTTTCTTAGGAAACTCTGCAATGCACTGAAGGCATCTGTAATATGATGTTACCAAAGCAGTTTACATATGTCCTTATATGCATATTTTTATTATAGATTTAGTGTTTTATAGAATTTTTTAAAGTTAACATGAAATGTAGATATTAATTTTTCCTCTGCTGTACAAATGCTATGACTGACAGCATAATCATATGGTTATTATTTGAAGCTATTCCCTTCAAATGCAGAGTTTGGGCTCAACTTGGTCAATATGTTGCACATGCACAGGTCAGGATTTGAGGCAGGAAGATTGAAGGACGCTGGGGTCTGTAGAATAGAGGACACTCCAGGTGGCCTTAGGGACAGCTGGGGCAGCAGCATTCTGGCCATTCTGCATGTGCCCACCACATGTGGCTTTTGTGCCTCAGCCTCATTCCAGTTTGGTTCAGGATTGGCTGCAAACACAGAGGCCATGCTGAGAGTGACCCTGTGCAAAGACCATGCCCTAATTACATGCCCCACTGTAAGGCCCCTTCTCCTCTTTGTGTGAGCATCCTTTAGCCAAGAAATCTGAAGTGACACACCCTGAAGTAACATAGGCCAGAAGTTACTATAGTCAACCAGGTCTTTCAGAGGACCAAGGACAAATTTTACTATCTTTCAATGTATCTGTTTTGAATGTACATTTTACAAAAACAGTACTTCTATGTGAATAGACTCATAATTTCTTTACAAAACTTGTTATATACAACATGTGTTTCTTGAATAATAGAGCCCTCCTTTTGAATGAAACCACATATGATCTTGGGCGGATTTCTCCTATTCCAACAAAGAGTTGCAGCTAAGGAGGTTGTTGGTTTTATTTTCCCATGGGGAAAAAAAAAAGAAACAGACCCTTAGTACAGTTGTCTGATGTCTTGACAATTCCGCCATTTTTGCAATAGATAGCCTACTTCCTTTTTAAGCTATACCTTCTAAGTCTTAAAAAAAAAAGTCACACGTTGGAAAATGACAATATCAACAAACCCGTATTCTTATGGACAGAACTATTTGTTATAAGGGGAGGTTTTGTAAGCTGACACTCTGTGGATTGGTGCATATCAAAGCAATGATGTTTTCTATAAAAATTTTCACTTGTGAACATGCTGCCACCTTTTCTTCTTTCTCAAAGAGCTCAAATTTGCCTGTAATTTGTCATTTTTGCTTACAAATAATGTAATTTAGGTCTATTTATCCAATAAAGTCATAATAAGGATTCCACTTGTGTAAAAATGAGAGTGGTATTCGGGGGAAAATATATTGTCAGTATTTCAAGCTGTGTTCCTTTCTTAGTTTGATATGATTACTTCAATGTTGAAATAAAACTGAAAATCACATGCATACCAAAAAAAATCAGCAAAACAATAAAAGGAATTAAAAAAAAACCCAGCTAGCCCCTCTTCAGTGTAAATCATATTTACCAGTGATCTAGAAAATGTAATCCTTTTTTAAAGGTATTGTTAATAAATATTCTGTCATTTGTAAAGATGCGTGTCTTTGGGCAGTGTTCTTCCCACCTGCCTGTCAGGGAAATGAGGGAGATGTGGGTCACAGTCTGACTCAAACCTGAGAGCTGCAGACCAGCCCCTCTGATGGTTCTGCACTCTTGGCAATTGTAGATCCTTGGACATGAGGGACTCAGAGCTTCCCACCAGTTGGCTCCCTGAGCCACATCCTCCTTGGCCAGATCCTCTGGGTTCCTGATTCCAGATTCAGTGCCAAAAGTTTCTATTCTGTTTCTTAATAGCATCAAAACCCAACCTGAGCTTTGAAGACACCTTTGAACCACGTGTGCCCCTCTGCGGGCCCTGTCACCTTAGGGGGTCCAGTGGTCATATGGCTGGGCTCTCTATCCCCACAACTGCCCAACAGTGTACAGACTTCCCAGCTCCCACACCCCGTAATCCACCTAAAGTTCTATGTCAGAAAGTTGTGTGTACATTTACATCTGGACTTGGCTCTCATCTTGCTGCAATCTCCCATCACCTTATGTGCCCAGTTCTTTATGTGTGCCTCATGAGGCTCCTCAGTATCTTGAGGTAACCAGCACTGTTGCAGCCATTGAAGGTCTTTGCAGCAGCCTCGCACCTGCAGGAATAGGTGGGCATCGTGTTGGGTGTGGGGGCCAGGAGGCCCTGAGGCCTTTCACTCACCTCTCTCAGCCCTGACCTGATTATTGAAGCCCGTGCTCCCAAGTTACTGGCTGACAATATCTCAGAGGTGCCAACCCAGTTTATCATGTGCCTGACTGTTGCCCCTGTGACTGGCAGATGGGAACCTGGGGTTACCCACTTGAACAACTTCAGCAAATGGACAGAAAAATGAGGAGCCAGGGATGTGAATAGCCAGGGATGGGGGACCTGGAGCCAGGCCTCATGCAGCTCCAGACTCAGACTGGCACAGAGTGAGCAGCTCTGTTCCCTGGTGCTTCCTTGTGCTCCCTGGGGCCCCCCAGGAAGAGTGGCCAGAGTCATAGGCCTGCACTCATGAGTGAAGGGAGATGCAAGAATGCCAAAAGGACATGACATTTTCACAGGGTGATGTGCCAAGGCCAAACCACAACTTTCTGCTCAGCTGCTGCTAGGGCTCTATCCCTGGACTTGGTGCACAGAGGCTACTTTGGGGATAGGAAGTGTATTGTGACATGTGTAGTGTTGCGCACATGTGTGATGAGTATGCATGTGTGGAGTGTGTGGTGGGTGTGGTATGTGCATGCATGTGTGATATGTGCATATGTGTGGTATGTGATCATGAATGGGTACATATGTACACTGGAACTAACTGTGGAGGGACAATCTGCTTTCCCAGATCATGGTTCTTCCAGTGATTGAGTTTGGGGATCCCACCACCCCTGTGTCCAGGTAGCATCTTTAGGGGAATGCTATTTCTCAGGTGAATGTGGATTCTTCTGCTATGGTGGCAACTGCACGACCTCCAATAGGTATGTTTATAGGTACGTGGGTTGTCCATGTTTGATTGTTTGACTCAGGAAATCAAGTCCTTGGCCTTTCCCTATGATCACATGACACTGAGAAGCCTGGCCGAATGTCACCTCACATGTAAAGTGATTGTGGGATAGTGATGAGGCACTGGTTTTTCCCTGCATTTGGTGTCGGTTTATCAGCCCTCTGCCCCCCAGGAACACAGATGACTGGGGTCTTGTGGCCAGTTGGACCACTGGCTGGATAGAATGTGCCTTTTACAGTTCAGGGCTAAGAGTCAAGCCAGGCACCCCTTCCCATAGTTATCCAGGTGCAAAGTGGCAGAGCCGAGGTCCCCCAAAAGCCAGGTGCATAGATTTCCACACCTGCTGCTAAGACAGTAACCACCACCCAAGTGTAATGTTGTCAGTGTCAAGGGCCCTCAACAGTAACAGCCACCTTGAAAGTTTTGTCACTGAGGACTTAGAAGGACAAACCCTTCTGCAGACATGTCCTTACAACTTCATAAAAGGTCCCCTTTGCTCTTCTCAGAGACAATGGCACAGAGCCACTAGAAGTTTCACTCCTAATTCAGGGCAGGACAAAGCACAATATGACAAGTAGGGGCCTATTCCCCAAGGATTTTGGTTCCCCTTGCATGTCTAAACACTGAGAGGCATAAGGAAAGCAGACAAGGAGATGGTGCTGGGGCTCAGACAGGTGTAGAGCGTGAAAAGTTAGCTGAGGCAGGCTGACAAAAGGATCAACCTATGGATAAGGAGATGCACTATGAGCTCCAGCAATAGGCAGCTCATCTCTCACTGAGAGGCTGCACCTGGCTGTGAATTGGCTTCATGTGTCCCCAAGAGGCTTTTCACCACAGCCACTGCCTGGCCTGAATGAGAGCATAGGCCCAGCTTTTGGGGTGACACAGGATACTGGCATGTTTGCTGAGTGGATTTGGAAGCAGAAATCAAGTGACTTGGGCACCTACCAGCCACTGGATCCATTCACTGGAACCATGAGGAATGTCTATGGAGCCTGGGGGAGTCTTTGGGGAGCTGGAAAGTGAGCCTTATATGTCATCTTTTTTTCTTAATAACCTTGTCTGACCATGACATAAAGCTTAGCAGAGCATTGTCAGCAACGAAGGTGCTGTCTGGTAAGCAGATCTACCTGGCAGAGGCTATGGAATTTTATGGGAGACTATGCTGGTGGGAGGGGAGGCCTGTCCAGGGTCCATAGGGTAGGGTTGGAGGAACTTGGGGACTTCCAGACATGGGAAATGACCGAAGGAACCTGCTCTGAGGAGCAGCAGTATGCTAAGGCCACAGGTGTTAGGTACAGGGGCATAGAGTCATCTGTGATATGGGAAACTGGGACATCCCTTGGCAAGAAGAAGAGCAGTATCCAGGACTATGGGGAGGTAACTTGTGACTGGTTGAGCTGAGCAGTGGCAGGAATCAGGTAGGATGAGGACAGCAGGGGAGATCCAGGACTTACATAAATAGGACTTGAGGCATGGTATGGGGATCTGTGGGGTGGGGTGAGTCCTATAGGGCTAGAACTAAGGGCATGGTATGGAGACTAGTGGGACAGTTCTGGTACGTATGACCCTTCTGTGCCTTCCTCATGTTCCTTCTGCCTGGCAGCATCACCTGAGTTGCAGCCCTGCTGGGTCATGTCCCCTCTGACCCCTGTGCTGTGCCTGTGTGCCAGCTACAGAACAGATTTAGAATGAGGGCCCACCTTTAGGGGGATGGTCATGCTTTTGTGGGGGGCCAGCTATACTGTTTGGGCAAAAGTCATGCTATTAGGGGATGAACTTGCAGTGGAGAGATGATCATGCTGTTGAGGGCCACAGAGGGTGAAGAAACAAGATACTTTATTTCTGCTCTGGAAAAATAGCAGGGACATGACTAACATGGGGGACCCTGGAGACTTTATCCCGAATTCTAGGCTCTCTTAGTACTCTTGGGCTCATCTGCTGTCCTGGACAGTGTGACTGGCAGCAGCACTCATGACCATCTCTCTGTCCAAGGCCCCACCATAGCTGATCTGATGGATCCCAGGAGAAGCCCTGGAAGGATGGAGATCAGGTGCCCTGTTCTTGGGTCTATGATGATGAAGCAAGTGAGAGGACACTAAACTGCTCCCTGGACATGTCTGAGTGGTGGGACCCCCCCCCCCCCCGTTTTCCTTCAAAATGCCGCCCTATTGGTCAGGCATGTTGGAGCTGGCTAACAAGATACTGTGGGCAGCTGAAAGGAAGAACTAAGGTTGATCCTGTCACCAGGGGACTTTATGAATGGCTCTGAGGCTTTGTTGAGACTCTGTCACAGATGCTTTCCAGGGTACCAGCCTCACTTAGGGGGAGACACATCAGACTTTCAGGACTGTGCCTCAGGTTTTCTCAGAAGATGCATCTGACTGTGAGATATTCTCTCCTATCTGTCCATCTCTCTACCCTCTTTTTCTCCCTCTCCCCCTTTCACTCTATCTCTCTTCCTTTTTCCCTATCTCCCTACTTATTATCTCTCTCCCTCTCCCTTTTTTTTCATTCTCTCTCCCTTTCTCTCTCCCTCTCCTTTCTATACATTGGCCTCTCCAATGTATATTAACTCAGTAGGATGAAGCTTCTACTTGCTGGACAAGATCCAAACTGAAATCTGGCTTCCTCATTCCCCTCCAGGCTCATCCTGAGATTTTGAGGGAGGTTGAGAGGGTGGTACATAGACAGCATTAACAGTCAAAGTGAAACCAAATATAGTCAAAGACAGAAGTGTAAGCCTGGCCATGTGGGGTAACAGCGGTTACCGAGGTGGCTGTCAGATGAGGGAGAGTGTTATAAGATGCACCCATACTTTGAGGTGGCACTTGGATTGCAGGTGGCCAGAGGCTTGATGTGTAAGCCTGAATCCCTGAGGGTCTTCAAGCCTAGCCCCTGGCTTGACCCCCAGCTCATCCCCAGGGTACCAGCAGGAGGTGATTTTGCAAACACAGCAGGCCTCACAGCCCAGAATCTTCCAGGCCCTGAGGCCCAGGCTCTTGAACGCAGTTGAGGGCCTCTCCTGTCTCCAGGGAGCAGGTTCTCTGTGACAAGACAAAAATCATGTCACCTGAGCTGCTTCGACCTTCCATTTGCTGACTCAGGAGAGGGGATGGGGCAAACCCCAACCTTTCTCAGCAGCCCCTGTTCTGGGACTGCAGCTGTCTGTGGTTGTGTGCTCAGCTGCCCCATCAGCTGGGTTAGTGGTGACTGGAAGCACCTTTTCAGGATCTCCTTCACAGATCACTCAGAAGGGACTCCTAGACCAGCCAACTGCCCCTTTCCTCCTCTCCTGACCACACTTTCTCTTGTCCTTCCTTGGTCATCTATGTCGCCTTAGGACAGCTGTGAGTAGTATGGGGTAAGTCTGTCAATCATGCCCCTTCAGCATCTCCTTCATCATCTCCTTGGCCTGGTGTCCAGGCCACTCATTGCACTGCAATGAAATTCCTCTGACAACTGTCCCCAGGGCAGCTCCTGCAGCCAGATGGCTGAAACCAGCTGTGCAAGACAAAATTTTGGATTTTCTTCAGTCTAAAGACCCACTCTTCACCTTCTGCCTCAGGGACAGAGATGCTGCCATCTCTCTCGAGGTTTCAGACCTATTTATTGTTCTTTTTTAAAAATGTTCTTTTATTTGTTGTTTTGAGGCCATACCTGACAGCTCTCAGTGAGGAATAGGTACATAGAATCTGAATTGAGGGAAATGTGTTGTAGACAGAGAGTGTGGAGCTAGGCTTGCATATCTGATTGTTTTAACAAATAGTTTTCCTGGCATAAACTGGGACACAGACTAAAGGCATTCATGACAGTTTAGTAGGCCCATTTTATATGAATATATAGTGATATATAACTCACCACCACCTAAATGCCCTCCTCCAATATCATTGTTATTTATTTAGTTTTGGTTTTAGAGGTACTGCTGCCACACCCAGCAGTACACAGGGCTTACTTTTGCTTCTGTGCTCAGGGATCACTGCTGGTAGTGTCCAGGACACCATATGTGGTGCTGAAGATCCAACTACACCTGGTCACATGAAAGCAAGTGCCTTAATCCCTGTCTTCTCTCTCAGCTTTCCTATGTTAGTTCTAGTTCATCTCTTCATTCCCCCATCCCTTCCTTTACCCCACTCTCTTTTCTTGGTAAATTGATTTTATAATTCAATACCAAGACTTTGTCATCTTTCTGGACAGTCTTTTCTTTTACTTTTTGTGCAATTTTGGGTCATACCCTGCCATGCTCAGAGCTTATTCCAAACCTGTGCTCAGAATCTGTGCTCAGAGATCATACCTGGTAGTTCTCTGGGGACCATCTGGACTGTCAGGGATAGAGACAGTGTTGACCTTGTGCATGGTAAACATCCTCCCTACAATACTATCACCCAGACCCATTTCTGACTCAGTCTGGAGTCTTAGTGCAGCTTGGGGGTTGCATGGCCCCTAAATCCCAGGTCTTGGGTCCAGGTCTACTTAGAGGGGCCTGAGCCTCAGTCCCATTGTTTGCTAGCCCTTGAGTCATACTTTGAGCCCCTGTCTTGAGCCAAGTCTTGAGGTGTGCTGGGTTCTACCTCTGGGAACACACACAACCAGCATCACATGGGCTCATGAGCTGACAGCAGTGGGGGTTTATCCCTTTGCCCTGAGCTAACACATCTGTCTCTGTCTGTCTTTCCTTCCATCTGTTTCTGCTCTGCCCCACCACCTCTGGCCTGGTGCTCCCAGAAACCCAGAGTGAGGAGAAAATGATGTCCTAGAGCAGGCAGCAAAGAGATAGCCAGTTCCACCTGTGGTGGCTCTGGAGAGATCTTTGCCCAGTTTTGTATCACCCTCAGCCCTCACAGCAAAGGAGCCTCTGGTAGATACCAAGCCAAGGCACAAGGCCAGGGACAGAAATACAGTAGTAAACGAGTCAGACTTGACACCATGGAGAGTGGTTACCCCTCTCCCCCATAGCCAGATGTCCCATCTGGACAGACACTGGTCCCCCTACTATCCCAAAGGACAGACCCTGCCCACCCACATACCATTTTGGTTGGTGCATTGGCCTCTTCACTAGCAGCCATCAGGAACTCTGCCACATTGTCTTTGGGGCCTGGCACAGGGGGAAGCACCTTGACCCAGAGTGGGCACCTGAGGACAGAGCAGGGGTTGACACTGCAGACTGTGTTGGGGACTGGTCCTGCATAGTAATGGCCTCTCCTTCTCTGGCTGTCATCACCACATCCTTCTGTGCCCTGCCCCCCCCCAGCATGACCCCACCCATGTCGGGATATAGTGCTTCATCTCATCACAGTTTCTTTGAGGAGATCTGCCTGGCTGAGTCAGCCTGTGATCTTGGCAGGGCCAGAGGCACCTGATCATCACCATCCCATCTGGCTGTAAGAGCTAAGTGTGGATGGGAGGTAAGAAGAGACCAGCTCTTAGCCCAGGGCCAGGCACAGCAGCAAAAGGCTGGTCAAGGGCTGGTCCTCCAGACCTTCACACCACTGCTGGGACCCTGACTGTCTGAATGGACACTCTGGGAGATACCAAGTGCTGCAATTGCCCTGCCCATGAGTGCTGGGTTGCTGGGGAAGGTACTCACATCCAGCAGAATAGCATGAGTCCAAGTAGGCAGAGGCAGGTGGCAGCCGCGATCCCGACCCAGAGCCAGTCCCCTGGGGGCCAGAGTTCATCGTGTCCTGGGGAGAGAAAGGAAGAAAAAATTTATTTGGGCCAGAGAAGTAGTACAGCAGGTAGCACCTTGACTGTTATGGTATGTGGCTGGCCCAGCCAATACTGGCAATACTGATGCCAATACCAGCACTTCTATAATTCACTGAGCACTGCCAGGAGTGATTACTGAGCATGGAGCCAGAAGAAACCCTGGATTATTACCAGGGATGACCCACAAAAGGAGAAATATAAAACAGGTCAGATACTCATACTCACAGGCCCTGCCAGGACTGCTGATACAGCCACCGCTGGCTTGTCTATGACAGAAGCCTCACACTATAAGACCAGGGCATTGGGGAAACAGGGTCTGGAAGCAAACACCAATGCAGAAAATAATCCACACACACTGAAGTGGGTGGGGGTTCAGGAATTCCAGAATGCAAGCCTTCCACTCCTAAGAAGCAGATAGCTCAGTGGAGGAAAGCAAGAATTGCAAGATAAAGTTTTCTTAAGACCCAGGATTTTTTTATCAGGAAGAACTAGACCATATCCTGAGCTGGATAATAGGGGTACCTGCAGACTTGCTTAGATTTGGAGGTGAAGGTAAAGATTCTTATAAAATGCTTTAACAATGTTAGCCTCTGTTGCTGCCTCATGGGAACTTGGTTTACAAAGCAGGACAAGGCCTCCATGGGGTGGTCCCAGTTCAGCACAAGTCCCTGAGAAGAGAAATAATAGAGCTGAGGTGAAAGCTGCTGCACTCCATTCTCTGTCATGCCCCATGTGCCCCCATGTGTTAATGGGACACCCTGAATGTGAGGCTCCCCGATAGCAGGAGCCATGGGAAGAAGCCTCTCTGAGGAGGAGGCTAAAGATGGAAAGGAGAGAGCCTTAAGAACAGTCCACAGATCTGTCCTGGTCTTCACATCGCACAAAGTGGGGCAGGATAGGGACCCATAGCAGCCATATGTGACAGATCTAGTTCCTTAACACTTGCTACTTCCCAGGATTCATCTAGGTGAAGATCCTCATGGAGTTTGCATAAACCCAAGGACTACAAGTTTTTTTTAATCCCATTTGATGGTTTCCCAGGGCTGTGACTGTGGCTTATAAAGCTGGTTGAGACACCCCAATCTGACTGGCTCCAGATCAGTGAGCTGGATATACCTCTAGACTCTTGGGGTCTCAAACTCTCGGCCCACGGGCCACAAACGGCCCTCCATACAACATTTTGTGGCCCTGCCCTAGAGGAATCTTTTTTTGTTTTGTTTTGTTTTAGTTGTTTGGGTCACACACCCCAATGTTCAAGGCTTACTACTGACTTTGCACTCAAGGATCACCCCAACTTTGCCTCCTGTGGCCCGCAGGTAAATTGAGTTTGAGACCCCTGCGAGAGTATAGGGAGCAATGCTTCTTTCCTAAGGAGGTTGGACCAACGGGCCACAATGGAGCTGTTGCATATCCCAAATGGGATAGAAAGTTCTAGAAGCAGTGGGAGGGTCCCGCTACTGAGCTAAGGTATGACAGAGAGTTCCAGTAGGTCCCCCCACTATAAATTAGGAGCAAATCTGTGGTGACCTTCCCCAGGCACAGAACTTGTGTTCAGGGAATCCTAGTTCAATCCCATACCTTGCAAATTCCCTGAGCATCACAGATGTGACCTTGGAGGCTCTGGTCCAGAGTAGCACTGAGTCTTAGACACTTGGATTGATCCACATTTGGGGGAAATCAGCTAAGAATATCCAAGGAAAACCCCCCTCCCTCAGCATCTGAGTTTATATCCAACCCAACCCACCTTATCTCTCAAGAAACAAACTAGATAAAAGCACACTACAGGGCAAAGCTGGGCATGATCAGCCTGCTGGCCAGTTTTGCATGAGCAGCAATAGGACACAGACACTTACCAGCATGGATAGACTGGCTCCACATCCCCCAGGATCCAACCACCCTGCAGTTAGTACCCACGGCAGCCCGAACACGGATGGAGAGCTGGGATGCACCATCTGTCAGGGAGACAAAGGCTGGAGCCTTCAGCCTCTCTCTCTGGGGAGAAACAGAGCCATTAAGATCAATTAGGGTGGTCTTGGGAAGCCATGGGTGCTGACACAAACTGCCACCACCAATGTTCTGGGTCCTTTGGGCTCACTCAGGAAGCTGTATCAATGACATCCTCTTGTGCTGTGACAGATAGCTGGGGACATGCATATAGACATGACTTCTTTCCAGCTGTGTATTTCTCTGAATACCCTCCCTGGAATGTAGGGTGCCACCACACTTGCCATTCTGTCCCTGTCATGACACCACCATCCAGCTCCTGGGTATTCTGTTGGACAGAGCATATGTCTCAGGCCAGTCTCCTGCTCTGGGGGGACACAGTAGTGGTGCCCTGGTGGATTACAGTATCCTAACATCCATGCCCTCGAGCCTCCACTGCAGTGCCCCATCACATCTCCGAGACCCGAGTCACTCAGCATGGCTGTCCTCAGAGCCTGGACCTCATGGCACCAGTGAAGGATAACTGAGCCCATGTCCCTGGAGATGCAGGTCCTACAGCAAAGTCAAAGCATTACCTGCAGGTGCCCTGTTCGCAGGCTGATCACACACACTTCATAGTTAAAGCAGTGTGGAGCGAAGGCAGACAGTGGTTTTTCCCAGCGCACAGAAAGAAGATGGCCATCCACTGTGGCTGTCAGGTTCCTCGGGGGATTCACACGGTCTAGGGACAGAGCTACACATTTGTGCCTGCTGGACCTGGGGCCAGGGTTCCCTCAGCAGCGCAGGGCCAGATGGGCAGATGAGTCAGTGTTTGAGCCCATTGGCTGGGATGGAGCCTGGAGTCTCCTTTCCAATGGCTCACTGGGACGCCCCCTTACCTATAGCCTGCAATGCGAAGAGCTGTTCCAAGGGCTGGACAGCCACCTGTGGGCTGAAGCCGCTCACCCGCACAGCCAGCAGCCCATGCATTTTGGGGCTGAGGAACGTCCTGGGTACGCTGCAGCCCACATTTCTCCCCAGCGAGTCTTTGTCATAGCTCTGGCACTCTTGGGTCCTGGTGCTATACCTACAAGGGGACACTCAAGCCTGTGGGCAGAGCCCCCCTGCCCACCACCTGCCCTGCTAGGGAGCCCCCAGACTACTGACCTGAAGTGCAGGAAGTACTGCAGCCCTGTGGGGGCCTCCTTGCACACTTGCCACGAGCACTGCAGTGAGACATGCAGGGAAGAGGGCCTGGGGTGCGAGTCCCCATCCTCCCATACTACAGTGTTGCAGGTCAGGTTCACAGCTGCAGTTCCGGGAACACCTGCAGGATGAGCATGAAAAGTCAGAGCTTTTATGCTGCTCAGTGTGAAGAAGTCAGGCGCACCCAAGAGGCCAGGTGCAGCAGAGACCAAGTGCTCATTTCTCACTCTACTTGGCAGCTACTCAGAAGCAGGTATGGGTGTGTCTGTGTTCCTATAAGCATGTGTGTGCAATGTGTAAGCATGAATACACGTGTGACTGCATTGGGTATGAGCATATGTACATGTGTGTGCATGTGTTTATGCATATATGCACATGAGTGTGAGCATATGCAAACTGTTCCTCCTGGCCAACTATTGTCAGTGGGGCCTCGGGTCCAGGATCCTACCATCCAGGGGCTCACTTATTCAGTCCTCTCTATGTTACTGCACCTGTATGCACCATCTCTGATGTTCACAACAGCATCACCCATTCTAAGTATCAAAAACTTCAGCTGGTCTGGAAGACCCCTTTCCTTGTGGCTCTCCTGTCTCTTTGTGTCTCTGGCTTCTACCCGCTCTGAGACCATTTCCTTGTACTCAAAGTAAAATCAGAGAAGCTTGGATATGCAGAAAACAGAGCCTTCCCAGCTTCATTGCCAGTTGTGCATACAGCAGCAACCATAGCTGAGCAGGTGTGTGTCTGTGAAAGATAGAAGTGTGGTGTAGTTGTGGCATATACTGTGGCTGCAAGGCCACACCCAGGGGGGTATAAAGTAGAGAAAGAGGGATAAGGAGCTACCCAACACAAAGGGGACTGGACACTCAGGGGTTGTTGCAGAGATGCTAGCTGACATGGTAGAACAGGGCCACCTCCAGAAATGCTGGAAAAGAGCAGAGGTGCCTTGTGGTCAGTAGACACATATGTATAGATGGGAAGGCTATGACCCTTGTGGGCATGGTGGAGCAGGAGCTGAGACTGAGGCTGAGGAGGAACTTTGAGCTCCCTGTTGCTTACCTGGAGGGGCTTCCAGGGCTGTGAATGCCCACTGGCTGGTGTGCCAGGGGATGCCACTGGTCCATAACACAGTGCAGACACGGGCTGACAGGCCAAGGTGCAATGCAACCTCACGTATAATCTCTGTGTCCTGAATCTTGATCTTGGAACAAAGGTCAACAAGTCAGTCTGTCCTTGACAGGAAGGAGTGGAGGACAAACTGGAAGTGAACTAGTGGCCTCAGACTGCTGCGTGCGACCTAGCAAGCCAGCACACTCTGGAGAGGTTTAGCACACAGCTCTTGAGCTGGCCTGTCAGCTCATACTGGAAACTCAACATCTTGATGACAAAACCAACAGCATAGCCTGGGTCAGGTTCTCTTCCCTGACTCAGGTCCAGCTTCAGCCTTTCTCAGATTTGTGGGATGTTCTCTAGGGTACCAGAACTGGGAAGGGACTCAACTAATGGCTTTTGTGCTGGGCTGCACTGTATCTTGCTTGTAGTCTGGGACTCAGACAACTCCAGTCTACTTCATTTTTCACCTGATTCCATTTCTTTGTTGTTGTTGCTGTTGTTGTTGTTGTTGTTTTGGGCCACACCTGGTGACACTCAGGGGTTACTCCGGGCTATGTGCTCAGAGATCACTCCTGGCTTGGGGACCGTATGGGACTCTGGGGGATCGAACTGTGGTCAGTCCTAGCTAGCTCTGGCAAGGCTCTGCACCACATCTCCAGCCCCGTGATTCCATTTCTTGCCTGTCCCCACTTCCCATCTGATTACTTCCTATCTGACCAGAGTTCCCACTTCCCACCTGACCCCACTTCCTGCCTGTTTCCCTTTCTATCTGATTCCACTTCCTACTTTCTGCCTAAGCCCACTTCCTGACTGAGCCCACTTCTTGGAAGACAGAGGCCCATCTCTGATAGGTGCTGGCCTTCTTTTAGAAGTAAAGGAAACGCTCTGCATCGCCACTGAGCTGCTCTGAGCTGCCATTCAACACTGACACATGAGTGTGTCTGTCCTCTAGTTTCCCTTGATCCTAGGGACAGGACCTCTCTGGCCCAGGAGGTTTCATATTGTCATTTGAAAGGAAAGATCTAGGAACTAGAAATCGTACAGTGGGTTGGGCACCTGGCTGAACCAGGTTCAATCTCCCGCACCACATATGGCTCTTCAGGTCTCACCAGGAGTGATTCCTGAGCACAGAGCAGAAGTAAACCCTGAGTACTGGTTGATGTGACCCCTCCCTACATTTTTCTTAAATAATAAACAGATGTCAGATCTAATTGTTTGGGACGCTGTAACCCACAGGGAAAACCTCGGTTGAACACTTACGGCATCATCCTCTGACTGGTGGGGTGCGTGCACCATCACGTGGTACCCCAGCTCTGCAGCCCTAAACTCCTGGGCTGGGTTGGGCTCCCAGTGCAGGAGAATTTGAGCTAAGCCCAGCACTTGGATGGTGAGATTGACAGGTGGAAGAAGCGAGACTGTTGATTGGGGAGAGACAAGCACAGGTCCATTGTAGACAGGCAACACTTCCTAAATACTCAGATGATTTTTACACCATTAGTATTGCTGCCCTTAATGTGTAGATTATTGAAGTAATTTTATAAGAATTTTCTTTAGCTCTGACCTTGCCCAAGTACTTTTCCTCAATATCTACATTTTGTGGATATATGAATTTTTCACACTCAGTAGTCTAGAAGTGAGTCATTCATTAATTGACTATGGTCACTTCTTAGCTTGTTATCATCAACTTTTTTCATAAATGAATGAAAATAGAATAGAGGAAATCAAGATACACCAAACATGAATACATTTTTTTCCTAGACCATTTTCCCCATGAGTCAAGTATATCCATAGATTTATATATAGGTTTCTGGCATAAAATAGATTTGAATCTTAATGGTTCATCTTAAAAAAAATCTATACTCAAGATATAATAGGATTAATCTTATTCTTCTGAGTGATTGTCTATCTTGTTTTTCAAAATATATATTTTGTTTAAATTATAAATTCATACCAGATCACTATAAAAAAAGTTGGAAAGACACAGTGAGCAAAAATAGACACAAAATGATACAAATTCAGCCACAGTGCATGTGGTAATTCATGACTTTTGTTTCTAGGAGTGTGTTTATGGCACCTTGACTTGAGGAATCAACATTAGGGCAGTATTGGCACCCTTGCTTCATGCTGGTATGTGCACTGACAGCTAGCATGTCCTTCAGAAAAACTCTGCCCTCACTTTCCCAGTGAAAGTCCTTAGGAGAAAAGAATGGCTCTTTGTAATGGTTCTTCATAATGCTCCTCCCCTCTTACAAGGCTGACTCCCTTAGAAAGTGCTTTGTGTATGAGTTAGCTCCTCACCCCTCAACCCTTACATGGACAAGAAAGTACTCTGAGCTGCCTCCCCAATGCCAATGCTCACAGTTTGTATTCAGAAGGGCGTCTGCTGCCAGGGTTATCAGGGCTCCCCAAAGAATCCAAGCAAGAGCCATTGCAGTCACCACCTAAAGGACAGAGACAGATATAGATATGTACATCACTTTTGGAGTCAAAGCACTACCCAGCTCTACGGGAAGGGGTCAGCCTCTTTGATGGGTGATCTGTGAGCAGCTAGGATGGGCATGTTCTCACCACTCTCCAGAGTCAGAATGTGAGGGGAAGAATGACAAGGGCAAAGCCTTCAAAAGCCAGTGCCACCTACAGCCCAGGGACACACAGGAGACCAGGCTCACATGTGGACATTGGTCATCAGCCTTTGCCATTTTTGCTGTCATGTCCTTAAATCATTATATAGTTGCCTTCATTTTTCTGTTGTTGTTTGTCTTTTTGTTTTGGGGCCACACCCAGTGATGCTCAGGGGTTTCTCCTGGTTATGTGCTCAGAAATTGCTCCTGGCTCAGGGGACCATATGGAACATGATATGGACCAAAGTCTGTCCTGGTTCAGCCGTATGCAAGGCAAATGCCCTATGGCCCCGAGTTGCCTGCATTTTTTAATGGAATTGAGAAACATTCTAGTCGGCCTGGGATGATGGGAGTTCTGGGTTTGAGAGGCAGAGGAGAGAACAGCCACAGAGGTACTGAGAACAATTCAGGCTGTGTTCTCTGGGATGAGCAGGGAGTAAGTACTCAAAGCAGCCATGCCAGAGAAGCTCTGGGGCTCATTGCAGCCTGATTCTCCATTTCCCAAGAGGGATTCTTATTGAGGTGAACCCCTGGCACCCACCTGCTTCCCCCAACACTTTGAAATGCATTTTTTCACGAAGTTATTGCAAAGGAATCAAAGTCCCAGCACTCCCCCATGTGTGCTGTTCTCAATGAGTTCAACTAAGAGTGTAGTTAATATCCCAGTTACAGTGAAGCAAAATGCAGTCAATGGAGGGCCTAGACTTCCACCATCTTCCAGCAGAAGTCCCACTTCTGTGCCCTAAAATGATTAGCCATGGTTTGGCACCAACTATGGCCTCCTGAGCCCTGCCAGGAGTGATCCTCAAGCATCTCTGGATACCTCCCCCAATAAAAACCATAAGGAACCTTGAAGTGAAAATCAGTTGGTCAAAGCACCTATTTCTAAAATTAGAGTTAAAACATTACCAAGGATGAGATTTTATGCACAATGCTGATTTTCTGCAGGTGAGTTCTGCACAATACTGATACTAGGTTGGTTCAGTCTGGGCTGAACTCACTGCAGTTCTCAGTGCTTTCAGCCTGTACTTAGTATTTCAGGTGCCAGGCATAGCAGTTGTGTCTGCTGGAAAACCATATCTTTGGACCATTTCTTTAATCCAAAATTTCTCTATGTTGTAGGGTTCAAGAGGCAATATTTCATAGCACAAAAGTCAGCCACTTAAAAATATTAAAATGGCAATACCAGGGGCTGTAGAGATAGTACAATGGATTGTGCACTTTCCTTGCACGCAGCTGACCCTGGTTTGATCCTTGGCATTCCATATGATCCTCTGAGCACTAACAACATTCCTGAAGGAAGAGCCAGAAGTAAAGCCTGAGAATCACCAGGGCCTAAAACCAAAAGTAGATAAATAAAATGGCAATATCACTGAGTCTGTGACTCCATGCTAGAACATATGCTTTGCAGTGAGAATGATACTTCACTTCCAAGCCCCATCCACATGCCCAGTGCTAGCTATCCCTGGCACACCAGTGTAAGATCTGCCACCAATTATATGAGAAGGACAATAACACAATAGCAAAAGGAGTGGAAGGAAAACAATAAAAATTCTAAATAAATCAAAGCAGGTTCGGCTGAGAAGCGTGAAGGCCTGCCTGCATGTCACATACCTGCTGTGCCAGCAGCATGGCCTGGAGTTAGTCAGATGTTTCCATTCTTTGAGTGTCTGCTACACATCAGGCTTCTGGGCACTGATCTTGCCTTTGAGGTTGCAGGAAAAAATAAAGCCTCAATCTCTTAAGCAGCTGATATTTCTAGAAAGGGTTAAAGTTTCTTTCCCCAGTACCTCAAAATGCTCAAATTCTGCTCAAATTCAGACTTGAACTTTTCCTTTCAACTTTTCCTGGGGCATCTGCTTACTAGCCCAAATCATCATAGACTGGCTTATTTTTAGTCTTTTTTGAGTCAGCTGTGAAGACACCTAATTCCAGATGCAAAACCTTATGCACAGATATTGCAAAGCAAGGAAGGACTAAAGATCTATCAGGCCGTTCAGTGGAAAGACCAAACTGTGACTTCCCCTTTTGTTGTGGCACACTGCCATCAGTAATAACATAAAATCTTGAGGAATGAAGGCTAAATCATTAGGGCAAGGCATGAAGTGCAAATGGCTTCTTTACTAGAGGGATAGCATTGGCCCCCCAAAGGAAACAGGTGTGAGCCCTTAAAATAGAAATAGGCAACAGACTAGAAATAGAGCCAGGCATTGTGTCTGCACCATCCTCCCCCCCTTTGGGTTTTTGCTAAGATGATATTTGTGATTCAATTTCTGAAGTATTCCAAAGTAACTTTCTGCAATCTGGGTCTCCAGAAGTGCTGCACTGAGTTGGGGGAAGTCTGTTGTTCCATACCCATGCCCCCTCCCTGGGCATTCTCATTTCAGTGATCTTGCATCTCTATCTCAGTGGAGGGTGGGCATCATGGCTTCAACCCCAGGCCCGAGGAATTTTGGAGTCCTGTAGCTAGTGGTGATGGTTCAGGCACCAGCCTCATTTCACAGCATTTCAAGTGATGAAAACAAATAAGGTGATTTGCGTAAAAAATTAATATGGGGCTGGAGAAATAATACAGGGTAAGAGTCTTGGCTTGCACATGGCTGATCAGGGTTTGGTCCTCCAGAACCAGAAGTGATCTCTGAGCAGACATGGCCCCAAAATGACCCTATACATTTTTATTATATTTTGAAATGCAAACTTCTCAGCAATAACTACCTCAGTGCTAGCAGTGATAACTTTTTCATTCTCTAACTATGCAGGAGGATATAACCTTTCAGGTGGAATAGAAATTGCCCCAGTCCTTGACATTGGGGTAGGGGGAAATAGGTGTATCATTTCATAAAGGCAGCCCTCGGCACCACTGGTGCTGAATTTCAGGCTCAGAGAATATTCACAGATTAATTTGACTTTTCTCTCTCCTCTCCTTTTTATCAAAGTTTTATTTTATTTTTTTTCTAGGTGCTTTCTGAAAATATATCTTAGTTCTTGATCAATAAATTATACATGCAAATGAGATGTTTCAATTAGAAAAGATAACCCCACACCTCCCCCAGGAACAGTGGTGCCAATGTTTCCGTTAGAGGCATCACATTATCTCCTTTTAGCTGTTGTTTCCTAATCTTGAGTTTTCTAAAATTGCTCAAAACTTCCTCACCAAGGTTCAACTCTGCATAGTGCTTTCTAGAAAAGTGCAGAATGTATATTCTTGTGCTCATGGTCATTGTTCCTTATTCAACTTCGCATCAGGAACCATGGAGGTTCAAACCGGCCTGGTGGGCCTGAATGGGATTCACCGACCCCATCCATCCTTCAAGTCCTTCCTCCTCCCTTTCTCCCTCCCTCTACCACAGGCTCAGCAGCACCCCAGCCCTGTCCCTGCTCTTCTGTCACCTGCCCCATGATCCCTGGGATGCAGCAGATATCACTCAGACCCCTGACTTAGCCCCTGCCCTGCTCCCTACCCCTGAGAGAGCCTCACTGAGTAGGTGGTGCTTGGACCACTTTCCCAGGGAAAGGCCTGAGCTCCTTTTGAGCTGAGTGCAGGGGCTAGGGTTAGGGGTCCCTACTTACTGAGACTCTTGGTGGCCAGGCCCTCACAGCAGCTGCGAGCAAACAAGTCTGGAGATGAGCCTTATCTCTGTTCTCATCTCCAGGCCCTCCTCCTGGTTTCACCATCAGGGCTGTGCGGGGAGGGGAGCGCCTGGCCCGTGTCAGAGTGGAGGGCCAGGTGGGCTGAATGATGCTAGAACCCCAGGGCTGCAAGATGGAAGGAGCTCCCTAGTACCCAACGAAGACAGATGGAGGAGGCTCCCCAAGGCTTAATGCCTGAGATAAGGGATCTCCTTAGGGCCTAAAGCAGATGGAGGGGGCTCAACAGGACCCCTGGAAGTCTATTGAATGGGCCTCCTAGATAAATACATAAAAATAGTAACTAGGAGCTATGAGAAATGACACTGTCCTTGTGCACTGAACCAGCCCGGGCTGGTCTCTGCTGGTCCCACTCTGGCTATAGTGTGCCAGGCCCCCTTTGAGGATGGACTCACATCAGTGACCCTCTCTGGGGGATAGATGTCTCTGTGAGGAAGTCAGGAGGATGCTGGTCAGTTGGGGACTGGCCTAACAGGCGGTGCTTTGCTTTCTATGTTCATCCTTTTGGGGCGTGGGTCTGAGACTGCCCGACCTGTAGGACACTTGGGTACATGTGCTGTGATGGAGGTGTGGCGCTACATTATAAATGGCCAGGTGCTACAGCGACTAGACACAACCTTGTGCCACCCACTGTGACTGTTTAGTTCAACTCCCTCCCCAACCCCAACATCACCTCCCACCATCAAGCCTAATTTCCCACTAGCCTCATTTCCCCTGAAGTCTCTGTCAGCGCAGTGAGATTCTCGCCCTTCCTTTCATGTTGAACTGGGAAGTTTTGGGGTACACCCAGCTCTGATCTCAGGGGTCACTCCAGGCAGTTATGGGGAATGGACTGAGGAGTTTTAGCTTTACCTATGAATACCCCCATAGGAAGGGTGAGGTTTCTGCAGGGCTGAGTCATCACCTCTGAGGACCTTGGGGCTCAGGCTGAGTGACGCCTCAGAATCTATGCAGTGTGGAGGCAGCTTCAGTGAAAATTCACTCCCTGTAGGAGACAATGTGAGGCATCATAGTGCAGGAAGCTTAGGGATGGGTCAGCAGCCGAGCTGTGCAGGACAGCAGGTTGGGCCAGGGTGTCTTAGTGCCTTGATAGAGCAAATAGATGCCCAACCATGCCACATTGATAAGCTACAAGTATGTTGTTGCTGAGAACAGGGAAGTAGGAGGAGGAAGGGGAAGAGCCTTGGTCTCAAGCAGCAGACCCAGTGAAGTAGCCACCTGTGCAAAAGGCCACACCTGCAAGATCTACGTCACCTCCTGGGACTGGAGCTTAGAACAGTGCCAGGGCCTACACAGAGAAAGAATTCTGATTCCATCTTGGACACCGATGTGGTCCCTGTGTTCCTCCAAGAGTGACCCCTGACCATTGCTAAAAAGCAAAACCAAACCAACAGTAGGTACTGGTCACTGTGAGAGTGGTCTCTGGCTTGGAGTCCTCTCAGGAATCTCCACCATAAATATGTTCACTCACTAAACTAAGACTGTTGAGGGCAGCTCTTAATGCTGTGGGGTAAAGGTGTGTGAGGAAGAGAACAGCTCAGGTATGGGTGAGGGGTGAGTCCAGTATAGGTATGTGAGAGGCAGATGTCACACAGTCCATTATGAATGTCCAGAACAGTTGACTTGGTACTGCCATCTCACCGCTTACTTTTACCAGTTCAGTCAAACTGAGTCCTGATTCCCACCATGTGCCAAGGCTAATGGGAGGCAGAAGTCTTTGTCAAATTTATTTTTGGGAAAACAACTTTCCTTTTTTGAATTTTTTTATTTTTTTATTTTTTTGCTTTTTGGGCCACACCCAGTAACACTCAGAGTTTACTCCTGGCTATGTGATCAGATATCGCTCCTGGCTTGGGGGACCATATAAGACACCAGGGGATTGAACCATGGTTCGTCCTAGGTTAGCACATGTAAGCCCTACTGCTTGCACCACCACTCCAGCACCATATTTGTAAAGTCTAGAGACACCCTGATGGAATTCTTGAAGAATAAACAAAAAGATATTCTTGCAGAAAGTGAAATCAATGTTTCCTGTCCTATAAGGGAGCAGAACAAGTGGTATCAACTGACCACATTTCAGATGAAAGCAGAAACCATGGCTGAAGATGTGGGTCAGTGGTATAATGCCTGCTCTGCATTGAGGTTCAATCACTAGCCCAAGATAAGAAAGGGAGAAAGGAAGGAAAGGAAAATAGGAAGGTAGTAAAAGAGAAATGAATATTCATAACAAACAAGTAAGTTGTCTCTCCGTGATATCATTTTGATGCAAACATATGGTGCTATGATCAAACCAGGTTGGCAACATGCAAGGTAAGTGCCTTAACCTTGTCCCTGTGACTAAAGACTAGGGGAGCTACTGATAGGTTTCTCCTGACAAAGCAATGTGACCTGGAGATTAAGATTTGTATGATACAGAGATAGTAAAAGTTATTGTACCTGCAATACATTTCACTCATAAGCAAGTGGCAATATAGGAATAATTAATAGATTTCAGACTTTCAAAGGTTGGAATGTATGGGTTGGCTAAGGAATTCTTATCAAGAATCTTCCATAACATTGGTATAATAGAAAATGTTAAGAACCTAACATCACAAATATACATACACAAATATACACATATGTGTACATATGTGTGTATGTGGCATATGCATTGCATAATTCCTTTTGATCAGAGGCCCCCAGAATAAAATGATAATCTTTAAGTGGTAGGTATATTAGTCATCTCTTACCACAGAAAAGCAACCACGTCTGCCACAGTGATAAGCACTATTTTGTGACTCAAATATCTAAGTTTTAGTTAGAGTCTATCTGGGGATTCACATTTGTTCTAAGCATTTGTCATTTGTCATTACTTGGAACTCTGGTGACTGTCTTCTCATGGGAAAAACAAAGTGCGAGAGAGGCAGCATCACTGCAGACTAGCTGGAGGATTTGGCCTCTTTAGTGCCAAGTGCACTCAGTGCATAGCTGAGGCCAAAACCCAAAGGCCCAGATCCCAGGATAGACATCCCCCATGACAGGGCCTCTGGATGTGGACAACAGAAATGAGTGAATAATGGACTGGTGGTTTGTAAAATAAATCTACTCATTGTGAGATCACTCCATGCAACATATTTATACCCCAAGCGGACAGGTCTGAAGAAGCAGGGTAGTGGTGAAGGTTTAATAAACCAAGCCAATCAGGAAAGAATCATGAAGTCAGTTTGCTTCTTTCATTGCGGTCTCTCTGAGCATGCCAAGCCAAAAACTGATCTTCCTTTATTTATTAAGCCAAAACGAATTCACCAGGAGGAGGAAGGGGGAGAGAGAGAGTGGGAGAGAGAGAGAGAGAAAGAGAGAGAGAGAGAGAGGAGAGGAGAGAAAGGAGAGAGGAGAGGAGAGAAAGGAGAGAGGAGGAGAGAGGAGAGAGAGGAGAGGAGAGAGAGAGGAGAAGAGAGGAGAGGAGAGGAAGGAGAGAGAGAGAGAGAGAGAGAGAGAGAGAGAGAGAGAGAGAGAGAGAGAGAGAGAGAAACCTATCCAATTGAAAACAGGCTCATGCACCTGCCAGGACCCCCAGCCCCAGCACTGCTGGAGCCCTTATCACCTCTCCCCCACCCAAGCCCAGCCAGGGCCAGCTCCTGCCCAGATGCGGGGCTTAACAAGCTGAGGGTCCTTTTTAAGGCAATTGAATTTCACAGCCTCACTGGAGGACTGGCCTCTGGGCAGTAGGGGCCCTTTCTGGCCATGTGGTACCAATCCACATCTGTTCCTGAAGCTGAAGGCCATCCCTGAGGCTAGACAAAGTGCAAACATATGATTTCTCTTATGTTTGATTAAAAGAAAAAGGTAAAATCAGGCTGGAGTTGCGGTACACACCTGCTAGTCCTTGGAGTCTGGCCCCAGCTCAGGCCTTATTGCTGTGGGGGGCCTGAGGCCCTGAGGCCCACCCGGGCAGGCAGGAGCAGGAGATGCAAACTGGATTGTCCAACTGGCAGCTTTACCAATGCAGAATTTATTTTTAAATTAAATTAAGTTAAATTAAAATAGAAAAAAGTACCTATCCAGATGGGCTCTTACATATCAAAGGTAGAGGTTTAAGGAAAGAGGAAGTTGGGGGAATGCTTTTGTTTTGGTTTAATAGCTGAGTGTCATCTTACAATGGTTCACTCTATCACAGCAGGATTGTATCTACAAAATGCTTTATTCTACACAAATGCTGGGATGAAGAATTACAAAGAGGGGACCACCTACTCTAGCAGCCTAGGGGGTGATGGTGGGGGATATGGGTTGCAGAAAAAGAACAGGGATGGGGGAGGACAAATTTGGTGATGGGCATTTCCCTGATTCAATGTTAATATGTACCTGAAATACTACTGTGAAAGATATGTAAGCCAATATGATTAAAATAAAAGTTAAAAAAAAGGTATTTAGAGAAAATGGGAAGGCATGGCCTGAGGCCATGATTAGCCCAGTCCACAGAGCTCAAGTCGACCTGTGGGCTGCCTGACCTCTGTCGGGTGGCCTTCGATGCTTGGTTCCTTCCTTTCTGGTAGTTCTGGTGGATTCTGCACCATGGGCAACTGGGAAAGGCCAGAGGTGACCAGACCCAAGCTGGATCAGAATCTACTATAATATCTCCCTAATCCTACTATTTCTCTTAATAAGCTGCATATTGCCAGAATGGAACAGGCAAAAGGCTCTCTCCAGATACCAATCAAAATGAAGCCAAGGCAAATGAAGAGCCACTCCTAAAAAAGGGTTCTTGGAGTTTCGTCAGATTTCCCATTTAGTATCCCACTATTTGAAAAATATATAAACCAGCCCAGGCCTCCTTCAGGACTGCAGAAGAGGTTGACTTATCAAAGGATCTTCCTCACTGGAACAGGTCAAATAAGCTTAAAGCAGAGAAAGAGTATTTAATTTCTTACATCTTGATCTTTTTTGCAGCCAGTGATGAAATTGTGAATGAAAACTCAGTGGAGCACTTTAGCCTGCAGGTTCCAGAATCTCACTGTTTCTTTGACTTTCAGAATGTTCACTCAAAGATGTAGTTTGCTAATAGAAAAGGGAATTTTTAGTTAATGCAATTGAAACAATACCTTGTGTTAAGAAAAAAGAAAGATTGGGCTTTGCGGTGGATAGCAGATAGGCAATCTACTTTTGAGGAAAGGGAGGTTGCCTTTGCCACTATTGAAGGGATTTTCTTCTAGGGATCCTTTGTTTCTATATTTTGGTTAAAAAAAGACATTTAATGCTTGGAGTTACTTTTTTCAATGTACTCAGCAGAGATGAAGAGCTTCACTATGATTTCACTTGCCTGATATTTCAATACTTAGTAAACAAATCTTTAGAAGAAACCATGAGAGAGATAATTGTTAGTGCTTTTAGAATTGAACAGGACTTTTTTTTTAACAGAACCTTTGTTGACCTCATTGGAATGAACTGTTTTTTTTAATGAAACAGCATATTGAATTTGTAGCAGACAGGTTACTTGTGAAACTTGGATTCTCAAAGGTCTTTGAGACCAACAACCCCTTTAACTTTATGGAAAACATTTCATTGGAATGAAAAAAATTATTTGAGAAGCGAGTTTAAGAAAATCAGTGTCTCACTGTTATGACAGAAACCATTGATAATGTCTTTATCTTAGATGCAAATTTTGTTTTTGTTTGTTTGTTTGTTTTTTGGTTTTTGGGCCACACCTGGTGGCGCTCAAGGGTTACTCCTGGCTCTCTGTTCAGAAATCTCTCCTGGCTGGCACAGGGGATGCCAAAATTAGAACAACTGTTCTTTTGCATACAAGACAAATGCCCTACCGCCACGCTATCTTTCCAGCCCCTGGATGCAGATTTTTAAAACCCTCTCTGAATCTAAAGTTTCTTGAGAGAGAATAGCACTCTTTATTTTCTGAGTTTTTGAAAAAACAAACCAACCACTCAAAGCCACCACTCATCTGGTAAGAAGTTAATATCAGAGATATATAAGGCACTGATAGAATTTTACAAGAAAATAAGTTTCCATCAAAAAATGGGAAGAAGATAGTTCCACAAAGAAGAGATACAAGTGACCAAAAAATGCTCAATATCACTAATTATTAGGGAAATGCAAATAAATACAACCTCACACCACAGAGACTGACACACTTCAAAAGTGCCATGGATGCAAAGAGAAAGGAATCCTCATTCACTGCTGGTAGGAATCAGGCTGGTCCAGCCCTTCTGAAATATGGTATGAACATTTCTTAAAAATCTAGGAATTCCAAGTCACTGTTTCTAGTAACTTCAATGCACTTCCTCTCTAAGACTTTTGGATCAAGATCAATCAAAATTTTATGTGGAAAGTTAACAGTGTTGAGTTTAGTACTAACTGTAATCACATTGTACCATGAATAGAACACTTTCAGTACATTCTTATAAGAGTGTTTTATTCACCACTTTAATGATGCAGCAGAATTAAACATGCTATAATTATTCTTCTTCTTTCCTGTTACACTCCTGTTCCTTAATAAAGAATAGTTGCTGAGAAAAAAAAAACCTAGGAATTGAGCTTCCATTTGACCCAATAAGATACCCCAAGGACCCAAAATCAAAATGGAGAAAAGGTATTTCCAAAACTATCCACAATAGCCAAAATCTGGAAACAATCCAACTATCCAATAATAGATGACTGGATAAAGAAACTATAATATATAATAGATTATTACTACACCTTAAGAAAAGATAAAAATCAAGCAATTTTCTGCTACATGGATGGATCTTGAGAATATCATTCTGAGTGAAATTAGTCAGAGAAAGTGAGATCAACACAGAACAATTTCTCATATATTGGATATAAAGAAACATCATAATAGTGGAATAACAAATGCCCAAAGAAAAGGAAACAAAAACATGAGAACTGACTTTCAGTAGAAAACATGCCACTTACGGAGTATGGTAAAGGGAAGAGTTTTAACCAGGAGAAGCTGGTTCTTAAAGGTGGTAAAGTGTTATGCATGAAACCCTATTAGCAACAATACTAGTTCTGTAAATCATAACACAGAATATTATTTTAAAAAAGAAAAAGCACCACTTATTGAAGCAGACTGGTGGGTGGGAGACAAATGGGTGGTGGGGAGGGAGGTATTGATGAAGGGAAATGGACACTGGTGAAGAGGTTGGTGTTGAAACACTATATGCTGAAAACCCAGAATATCGTAATTTCTTGTGACTAAATTGAAAAACAAAAATATAGCTTAAAGTTTTTAAAAACTACCACTTAAAGTTTAGGGAATATAATTTATCAAGAAGAAAACCCAAGTCAAATATCAGTCAGGTTGTATGTCTATAAACACACTGACATGTTTAGCAAAAACAAACAAACAAACAAACCAACAAAAAAAACCTGAATGCTTTGTTTTTTCTGGGGAAGAGGCAACACCTGGCTGTGTTCAGGGGTTATTCTAGGTTTTTTGTTCAGGAATTACTCCTGCTGTGCTTGGGGGATCACATGGGATATTGGGGAATAAAGTCAGGTTGGCCATGTTCAAGGCTAATGTCTTACCTACTGTACTATAATATATAGTTCTGGCCTTGAATCCTTTGGGTTTGGACATAAAGTAAAAGGTAGCATTGCCTACTGTTCAAAAGCTTGAGGGTAAAGAGTAAAAAAATGGAGATTCTGTCCTTGAGACTTTGACAAACTGGATCTAAACCCTTAGTTTACTTTGCTCTAAAATAAGTGTAATAATGAAGTGCAGAGCAAGAGTATAGCAAGTAGGGCAATTGCTTTGCATGCAGATGACCTGAACCTACTAGGAGTGATCCCTGAGTGCAGAGTCAGAAGTAACCCTTGAGAACGTCCAGGTGTGGCCCAAAATCAAAAAGTAAAAATGTGTAATAATGATAGATTCAGAGTATGGATGAGGATGAAGGTCAAAGAGTTCGGCTAGTACTCTACCTGTCACTGTGGCAATGATTACTGCCTATTAATATTACTGGTTATTCTAATCACAGTAATGGGATGATAAAATACTCCCTTCTCTTCCAAAGAAATGATGATGCTGGTAGATGGTTCAAAGGGTGTGTTTTGTGTGAGATACTTTATTGTACTTTTGGGAGTGACCCCGGGGGAAGGAAAAATAATTTTGAGTCTAGGTACCCAGATCTAGAATGGGTCCTTGTACTTGTAGGAGATAAAATAGTTTTCTAAAAAAATCATAGGAGAATAGACACAGTACTATAGCAGGTAGGGCACTTGACCTGGATTTGATTCTCAGCATCCTATTTGGTCCCCTAAGCCAGTGCTTCTCAATTATTTTCTGTCATGCCTCCCTAGGAAGAAGAAAACACCCTCCGCACCCTCCGCACGACTGTAAATAGTATCTTTTTTTCTAATTCTTTAGTTTATTTCAAAATAAATTTTTAAAACAAAACACATGCACATTTACTTTGTCTCTCAAGTTCCCAGATTGTAGTACATTATAACATTTCTTAGCAGTACACAAAGCAATCTAAAGCCATAAAATTTATGTAACTCCTTTAACATTAAAGGCTATAGTGTTGATCATAGGCTACAGTTGATCGTAATATATTATTTCATTAAGGATGAGTCAAAGCAAAAACGGTGTTAGTGTGACAATTGTTTGCATAGGCCCAGCAAAATATAGGGGACATGGAAAGAAAAGGCCTTGGCCTAATAAGGAGACCTTACCCCTGAAGTTTTCTGGCATAAGACCAACTCTAGGCTCCAGGCATACTAGGTTGTCCAACCCAAGTCATTGCTGTAGTGCCAATATAATTTTATTTTTCACACAGTCACTGTTGTTGGTGTCAGGTTTCTGTATCTAAGGATGCTGGAATATGCCCGCCCATATCCTACATCAAAATCAGGATGATGTGGAGCATCTTTTAGTTTCACTCATAATTAGAGGATGATGCAGAGAGCTCAGTTCTAAAAGCAGGTTGTTGTTGTTAAGTCCTCTGGATGTTAAAAGGAAGTCTCTGTTGAATAGGTCTATGCCAGAGCAGTGGTAGGGTCTTCCCTGATAGAAGATTGCTTTCAGGTGATGTAGTACACAACCGTGGTTGTTTTGTAGATGGCATCCCTGGTTCAGGGGTAAATGGACAATGCCCATTCTTCTGAGGCCTGAGCCAGGGCTTTATGACAATGTTCAGGGTATAAGGATTTGTGAGTTCCCATCTCTATTAAATAAGAACGTGTTTGTATATAATTTCCCATTTTAATGTGCCTATGCAAAGGAAGAACAATGCCACATGGCCTGGTTGGTGCCTATGGGGACGCTATAACAAGTCCAACAATCCCCTTGACTTGGTTCTAACATAAACTTTAAATGGGACACTTCTACAGACTTCCTTATTTAACAAACAACAAAGATAAGGACAGGGAAGACAAATATATAGAGGGAAAATTTTGAAATAGTTGGGTGGGGTGTTAAATTCAGTGAAAGATTTTGGTCTGTGATTGACCTGTACAGTATTGAAGGCAAAATAGATAAATGGGGAAAATAATGGTTGGGACTGAGGCAGTAAAAGTCTAGAAATGAGCTTTGTAGGTCATAATACAAAATGGAGATCAATGAGAAAAAAATGAAGTGACTGTCCCAACATATGGCCCCATGCCATAGGCCTTCTCCCTAGCCTGGGGGTGCTAGGAGGCTTGGCAGGCCCCTAGTTGTCCCCCTCTTTCTCCTCTGGACTCCAGGCCTTCCCTGAGTGCCAGCCCAGGTGGCCAGAAGAGGGTGCCAGGTGGACTCTATTGGGGTCCTCAGGCTTCCCCCCTCTCCCTACACTAGGAGGAGGGGTTTGGCGAGGAAGGTGAGCAGATATCTGGCTTCTGGTTCCCACTTTGATTCTGGAGGCCACTCTTGCCAGGTATGGGGTTTGGGGAGACCCCACGCTGTAGGCCTTCTCCCTAGCCTGGTGGGTACTGGGAGGCTTGTCAGGCCCCAGCCGTCTGCCTCTTTCTTCCCTAGACTCCAGGCCTTCCCTGGGTGCTGGCCCATGTGGACTCTATAGGGGTCCTTAGGCTTTCCCCCTCCCTCTCCCTACACTAGGGCGGAGGCACATGGGGAGGAGGGCAGACCTATGCAGCACTGGTTTATGTTGGGACAGTAAATAGTATCTTTATTAAAAAAAACTTTAACCTGCAAAACAAAAATATATAAAATAATTTGAGCTGATTTTTAATCACAGGTGATGTCTAGATAAATGACTATAATGAGCACATTTTTGCAATGCATAACTTTTCGAAGCGAGGTTTGAAGCAGGACACAGCAACTCTCAGCTACAGAGACATACAGAGACATAAACACGGGGCTTAGCTTGTTATGACAGTGTTTGCCAAGGTCAAACGCGCCCCCCTTAATGGAGCCTTGCAACCCCCTGGGGAGCGCGTCCCACTCTTTGAAAACCACTGCCCTAAGCACAGCAAGGAGTCATCCTTCAGTATAGATCCAATAGTAACCACTGAACACCCCCAAACAAACAAATACACATTCCAAGAGGGCCTAGAGAGAGGCCCAGAAATAAACTCTTGCACTTAAGGTCAACTGAACTTTGACACGGATGGCATGAAAATTCAATACAGAAAAGATGAGTCTGAAAGGAAAAGTGAGAGAGGTAGAGAGAGAGAGTAAAGAGGGAAAAAGAAAAAGAGAAAGACCCCTAAGCTGTCACCCTCTGCTTGTTCATTGTCCAGGAGGGTGGTAAATGCCCGACATTCTATCCCTGTGGCTGCCTAACTGAGCATTTTAAAACAATCAGCACAAGAGTGGAACCAGGTAGAAACATGTTATTGAGGGCAGCCGGGGACAAGTGCTTAGAAAATCAGCAGTAATTTCTGACCCTCTTTCATCTGCTGTGGATAGGCCACCCCAACCCATCTTCTGTTTTACCATTTGTCACAACAATCATGCATCTGTTCTTGGAAATTTGGATTATTTCCAGATCTTGGCTATTGTGAATAGTGTTGCAATGAACATGGGAGCACAATTGTCTTTTCTAAATAGTGTTTTGGGGCCCTTGAGGTAGACACCAAGGAGTGGAATTGCTGGAAACCCCGTCTTTTGAGGCAAATGCCCCAGCAAAACAATTCCCACACTTGCTCAGACCTTGGCCCAGCAACAGAAACGTATACCTATTCTTTTCTTGGGCACTGCCCACGTTGGGCACCCCATGTTTCTCATAATTTGCTTCACCCTCATAAGAACAACCAAGAAAACAATTTTTTCCTCCAACAGGTACTTTTCATTGTTTCAAAGAAAGCACATCCTTTGAACAACTCATTCTTTTGAAGAAATTACTGTGTGGTTTACAAAGATCAAAAGGAGGTGGGAGGCATTTTAGGACAATGCCCATGGCCCAAAAAAGACAATATTCAAATAGGGTTGAAATATGCCTCCCTGACTCTCTAAATATCATCTCAGATTCTACCTAGGATGGAAATGCTCTACCACGATTTTAACTCACGGGCATTAAAACCGTAACATTATAGCTGAAGAAAACTCTGATTTAATGCCAGTGCAGGAAGAGAGGTAGTAATGAAGAAAGGACTTGGGGGGTGGGGTGGGGGATCTGTGCTGGGGATTCACCCCAGTTCATGCTGGGAAGTCCCTAGTTTTTACATGAATCTAACCACCTGCCTCTCTTTTCCTGTCCTGGGCCTGAGGTTCAGCATGGAGGGTGTTTTCCCCGGCAGACCTGCAGACCTCACTGCTCCAACCTTACCGGCTATATCAATCTGCACCCAGCACAAGGGAGGATTTTTCCATGGGAGGATTATCAAACTGGGTTTAGGGGTGCCATGCCATCACAAAGGATCCAGAGGGAAGGAGATGTGAATTTGTTTTGCCAGCTTGAAATATGGAGGAAAGAAGCGAAGGGCAGGGACACAGCAGATCCCCTTGAACTCCAGCAGAGTCTGGGCCCCTTCTGCGACTTTAATGTGGGCTGTAGGTAGGTGCATGTGCTTCCAGGCTGCTCTCCCAGCCCAGCCCATATGAGCCTTGGAACCACAAGGAAGGCCGAGCCCATATGTGATTGTGTGTGTGTGTGTTTTCCCTTTACCATGTCAGGACCTGTGGAACCTTTGCATTTGGAGAATTCTGAGCCTGTGTCTGGATTTGATTTCAGCCCAAGTCATGTCCTAGATGCAGTGCGGAAGGGGCAATGCCTGGCTCTCTTATTTGCTGCCTGCTCCTGAGTGTACCAGCTCCCTCTGTACTACTCAGAAGTGGGCAGTGGCTGGGCAGGTGGGAGGCAGATGCGGTGGCTGCCAGCCTGGAGGAGGAGAGAGAGTGGCAAGGCATATGGAGATGTATGAGGTCAGGCAAACAATTCGCTTTAGAGGAGCACGACTGAAAGCCGGGATAGGGAGGGAAGCCCAGCATGGAAAGTCAGAGAGTGACTACAGGGATCAAAGGCCTGCATTTAAAGAGGACAGTGGCAGCCCGCCACTGTAGGAATTTGTCACCTGGACCCTGACAGCCCAGCTGCAACCATCCTGTGGCACTATTATTGTTGAGGATTGCTAGACCTTCTGTGTCATCCCCTTATTTCATGTCTCTGTGTGTGGGCATGTGCAGATGTGGATATGTATATATGTTCTTGTGGATGAAGGTGTGAGTAAATATGGATGAGTGTAACTATGAGTGTGCATAAAATGGGTGGGACACGGGAAGTTTGCCACCTCTGGTCACTTGCACAGTCCCCTCTGGGTATATCAGTGTGTGTGTGTGTGTGTGTGTGTGTGTGTGTGCGCGCGCGCGCGCGCATGCATCAGACAGAACTCAAGAAGTTCTCCATCTTTGGTTACTTGCAAAGTCCCCTCTAGGTACCTGCCCTGGTTTTCACTCTGTGAGGACAGTCCTTAGGCCTTTCTGGGGGCGATGCCAGAATCTTTGCCTGTAAAGTCCCAGTGCCCTCAGCATGGGATATTGCAGTTCTCCGAGATAAGAGGAATTTGGAAACACTCCTGGATCTGTGCAAACCCCCTGAAGGAGTTTCTCTACTCCAGAAGGAGTATCTACTTCCCTTCTGTTTAATGACCTCAGTGACCTTAATCCTGTTTTCATCTGGAAACAAACATTTAAAAATGATTTCACTCAAACATATAGTCCTCTGAGGCTTCAAGGAGTGTGCGCTTTAGGATGGGACAAAGCTCAAGTAATGGAGAAGATAGTTATTGTGAGTCTGACCCTGGACTGAATCTCAGCACTGCACAGAACCCAAAGTATCGCTCAGTACTCCTGAGCACCCCGAGGTGTGGCCATGAAAAAGACCTCCTATTTACAATTTTCATGTCCTAGTTGAGAGTCTTTTGTTCCAATATTCTGAAGCCAGAATTTCTCATAGGGAGTTTAACTCTCTGAGTCTTTTCTTTGATGTATTTTAATAAACACACAGTCAAGTAATCAACCTAAATCAAGCTCCACAGCCATTCCATTGGCCACTCCATTCCCAAGTCCTTGGCACTGCTTTGTGGATCCTACTTGCCTCTTCCACCTACCAATAGGGATGGAATGTCTGTGAGTTTTTGCCTTTACTACAAGACCACAGAAATCAGATGATTTTGTGTGCAGTTTGCAGATCCCAACTTATATCCTTCTTTACTCGACTTGGGCTTCGGATACTGGTCATTCATCCTTTGATGTTGACGAGCTGTGTTGTGTGGGATCAACCCAGTGCTCACCATTTACTTATTCCCATTCACTTTCTGAAAGACATGCATCTTGTGCTCTTTGAGTTTGGCAGGCTCATCTATCAGCTTCCTGTAGTTCTTCACTTTCAGCTCTGGACATGTATGTTTTCCTGTTTCTCTCAAGTGTAGATATGGGAATGGGCTTGCTAGGTTATAGGTCAGCACACACATAATCAATCAGAAACTGCCGACTGAGCTTCCAAAGGGGCTGCAGAGCTTGGTATTTTCACACAAATAATGGATAAAATTTCTAGTTGTTTCACCTTGTTACCAGCACTGGATATGGTTGGGTACTGGATTAAAAATGTTTTAATATTTTACAATGGTTTGTCACTGGGGTTATAAGACAACAACAAATGATGTTGAATATTGCATATGAGATATTGCATATGCTAGGTTGCCAGGCATTTAGCCTTGTTTTATTTATTTAAAATCTCATACAATTATAATAAATATATAGTGATATATTTTATACTACTATATATACTAGTAGCTATAACTACAATATGTAATTGCCTTTTTATGTTTGTTTTTTTGGCCACACCCAGTGACACTGTGAGACTACTCCTGGCTATGTGCTCAGAAATTGCTCCTGGCTTGGGGACCATATGGAATGCCAGGTGATCGAACCGTGGTTTGTCCTAGGATAGCCACATGCAAGGCAAATGCTCTACCACTGTGCCACCACTCCAACCCCATGTAGTTGCTTTTTAAAGGAAAATAATACACTATTTTATCATTAAATATGCTGATAGTTGTACATTTTTCATACAATCTTCTAATCTTAATTTTCTGAGTTTTAACAACATTTTGAACAGAAATTGAATACCTTCTATGCATCTTTGAATATCTTCTTTTAATATCTTCTGCATCTTTTGGGGTGATCACACAACAAGTTCTCTTAGTCTGATTAGATGGTGATGATTTGGTTTTCCAGTGTTAAATCCACCATAGATCCTGGGATAAATCCTACTGATCAACCAAATTTTTAAAATACAAATATCTAATATTTTATTAAAGATATTCCTTTATTTGCTCTTGTGACTCTTGATGTGCAAATTGCCTTTTTTTTTTAAGACCACACCTGGCATGCTCAAGGGTCACTCCTTGCTCAAATCTCAGGAATGACTGCTAGCCATTAAGGGGACCATATGGGGTGCCAGGGATGGAACCGTGGTCGACCTCATACAAGACAAAGCACCCTATCTGCTGTGCTATTACTTGGCCCCTACAAATTGCTTTCTTAATTTTATTTTTGATAACATCTATTTCAAGCTTGTTATAGGATTAGGCTGACCTGGAATGATCACCTCTTCTAGTTGCTAGAAAACAAAAAATTCAGATGGTAAGTTTTATTTGTTCCTTAAGATGCTGAACATTTTGACCACTCAAACAATCTTGGACTGGAAATATCTTAGTTTAAGTTTGTTGAACAAAATTTAGTATCATGAAAGTGATATCATAAAATGATTCAGATTTAGTTTCATCCCAGTTCAGTTATGCTATTTATTATTTTGTCCATTGCATCCACTGGTTGGCATAAACTTGTCCAATAATGTTTCCTGTTACTATTAGTGTCTAGATGCCTGCCCTAATATGCTTATTTAGATCGAGTTCTCTCTGATTTCCCTTTGCCCTACACAACACAATTGTGCTGGGCAGTTGGCCCGAGTCTGTTATAACTTAGAAAGCTTCTAAGTGCTTATCAAAACGAGTGTTTAAAATTTTGAAAATGGGAAGTCTGCGCAGTGGAGACCACAGGAATACATCGCACATTAAAATTTTAAAAGAATTAAGTCACATTTAAAGACTACACAACATAAAGGTATTATGTGATGCAAATGTTCATTTATTTGTAAGATAACTGAACATTTATGGACACTTTTCAATCCCTCTTCTGAGAGAGAGAGAGAGAGAGAGAGAGAGAGAGAGAGAGAGAGAGAGAGAGAGAGAGAGAGAGAGAGAGAGAGAGAGAGAGAGAGAGAGAGAAAGCTCTTGGTGCACATGAGAAAGATCAAGTCCTACTGCTTCTACTGCCTGCTTTTACAGCTGCCTAAGGTGGACGGGGAAGGGCTGTGTGTGTGTCCATCCCTCTTCTCGACCCTTGGGAAAGATGAAGTCCTACTGCTCCTACTGCTTGCTTTTACAGCTGCCTAAGGTGGAGGCGGGGCGGGGGGGGGGGAGATCAGGGCGGCGTGTGTGTGTGTGTGTGTGTGTGTGTGTGTGTGTGTGTGTGTGTGTGTGTGTGTGTGTGAGCTCTGGGTGCACATGAGAAGGCAGGAGGCGGGAGTGGGGAGGGTCAGGGCGGCGTGTGTGTGTGTGTGTGTGTGTGTGTGTGTGTGTGTGTGTGTGTGTGTGTGTGTGTGTGTGTGTGTGTGTGTGTGAGCGAGCGAGCTCTGGGTGCACATGAGAAGGCAGGACTGTTGGGTGCAGGAGGGACTAATGCAGAGCTCCCCCAGCCACCAGCCAGGCTGTGCGCCAGTCCGAGCCCTCCGTTGGCTGGCGTCTTGCTCCGCGCAGGCGTGCAGGAGGCCGCCGGACTCCAGTGCGAGCTGGAGAGGCGAGGGCAACCGTGGGCCGGGAGCACTGTTTCCTGAGCCCTGGACTCCCAGAGGTTCTCCTGGGGCAAAGTAAGCGGGTCTCCGCGCCAGGCCTGACCCGAGTGCGTTACGTGGCAGAGGGCGGTGGGCTTCAGACCGAGCCCGCGCCTTCACAACCCGCAAACCCCATTCTAGGAGGTTGAGGAGCCGAGACCTCCCACAGACCACGCCCATCGAACGCCAATCTAGACCCGCCACGCCCATTAGCCACGCCCACCCATCCGGGTGCCTGGGAAGCGCTCACCCCACGGCAACCCAGCCTCACGCACACCTCGGAGGCTGGGCCACGCCCACTCCCAGACGCGGTTTCCTATTGGTCGCCCGCAGGCGCGCCTTTTTGGCGTTTCGGCGCTGCGCCGGAAGTGCGCGGCAGCGGCGGCTGGTGCTGAGCGGTTCCGGGTCTCCGACTGGTGGGTGCCCGGTGCTCGGCGCTGGGTGGCGGGAGGCGCGGGCCGGGGGGCGCTCTGTGCTTCCCCTACGTCCTGCTGCCTTTCCGAGGCCCCTTCGTCTCGGGGGTCGGCTGACTCTTCCTTTGAGGCCCAAATTCCGGAGCTCTTAAACCCGGAACGCCCGCTGGTGGGTTTACAGGGGTCCGCTGGAGACCCAGGGGCGGTCAGTTCTGCGGGGAGGGCCCTGCTGGGCGCCAAGACCGAGGCCTGGGCCAGCCCCGGGTCAGGCGTGGCCTGCGGGGCCCCTTGGTGGCGCCAGTTGCGTCTCGGTGCCCCTGCGAGTGCGGCCGCCTGTCTCTTGGCGCGCGTCTCCCCCCAGCCCCGCCGTGCCCGTTTCAAGTTTGTCGTGACTGTCCCGTAGGTCCCGCCGCCTACGCCCCCAGATGCTGAGGGGCCTTCAAGCCTTCCGCAGGCTGTTTCTGAGCGGTCCTCGCTGCGTGCTCTGCCCTCGGAAGCGGCTCCTGTTCACCATGAAATTGCAGTCTCCGGAGTTCCAGTCTCTTTTCACAGAAGGACTGAAGAGCCTGATAGGTGATCAGTGTAGGGACTGGGGATTGGGGACACCCCAGATGGATTTGACTGTGGGTGCTGGCCAGCAGCCTGTAAGAAACCGGCCCTGGGTAAACCCTGGCAATGCTGTGTGGGTGACGCGGTGTATACCCAGCTGCCGTCCTTGAGCGAGTGTCTGTGATGCTGGCTTCGAAAGCTCAGTCAGTCACTGGGGATGATGATACTGGAAGCAGAGCGAGAGACCACGAGTCTAGTAGGTCACTTCTTCCTTTCTTGTCTTTAGATCTGTTCTCCCGCGAGCAGCATGAGCTGCGCATTGCCGGAGGAGCTGTGCGGGACCTGCTGAGTGGCTGCACTCCTCAGGATGTGGACTTCGCCACCACGGCCACCCCTGAGCAGATGAAGACGCTCTTCCAGGCCGCTGGTGTGCGCCTCATCAACAACAAGGGAGAGAAGCATGGGACCATCACGGCCAGGGTGAGTTCCCCCGTCCCTGGCTGGCCCCTCCTCCACCTTTGCAGGCAGCCAGTGCTGCTTTACTGTCTTCATATCCTTCCCCCCTCCTGGAGCTCGGAATCCTGCCACTTTGTTGATCTGTGTGGAGGTAGAGCTGGGGCCACAGTGCTGACTGGATGACCTTGATGCCTATTTCTCTTGCTTATGTCTGGGCTGGGACCTAGGGACCTCACATTTGTCCTTACCACTCTGGGCTTTATCCTCTCCACTCTCTGTCCCCTTAGTTTTAGGGCTGGGCCCTGATTTATAGCTGGCTATGCACAGCTCTGTTGTGCTCCTCTCTCATCCCTTCCTACACTGGGACTGACCCTCGGTCCTTCTTCACCCTTCCCTTTGCTGTGCTTGAGAGGCCCTGGTCCATTTGCCTCATTCAGGGTGACCTGCCCCATGCTGGGACTCCTGACTTACTGTTTCCTTGGCCCCATGAGCCACCCCTTAGCCACAACATTTCTCAGACCCTGTTCTCCTTTCTGACACAGCAGCTGACACAGCAGTCTGGCAGTGGAACCCGCTAGCCATAGGGCTCTCTCAAAATGAGATCTTAAGATGCATCATGATTAGGAGCTGCTATAGTTGATGGAGATGGGTTCCCAGTGGTTACAGGACCACTCAGGTCAGTGTTCATTTTCTGAAGAACTCTGCCAGGTCAGAGCAAAGTGCTGGAGGTAGAGTTTCTCACTACTGCTTCCAGCTGGACTTGGCCTCATCTGTTCTATCCCTTGAATTTGTGATCCTCCAATGCTATAGTGAAAGCTTGTTTCCAGGGGGCAGGAGCGGTGGCGCAGAGCGATAAGGTGTTGGCCTTGCTGGTGCTAGCCAAGGATGGACCGCAGTTCGATCCCCAGCATCCCATATGGTCCCCCAAGCCAGGAGCGATTTCTGAGTGCATAGACAGGAGTAACCCCTGAGCGTCACTGGGTGTGACCTCAAAAACCAAAAGAAAAAAAAGCTTGTTTCCAGGTGAGGAGGGCAGTCATGGTGACTGGAGAAGGATTCTGGGTACTTCTAGTAGGCACCAGTTTTTGGTGGCTCCTGTCCCAAGAGTAGAGACACCCTTCTCCACAGCCCCAGTGCCATCAGCAGGCAGGACTGTTGATGGGTCCAGCTGTGATCTGCCTTGTGCACTGAGACATTGTCCTGCCCTCGCTCCACTCTCTTTGCTCCTCCCTACTGGAGGAAGGTCCTCCTACTGTGGGTCCAGAAGCCCTTCAGACTTCTAGAAGCCTCCCTACTCTGGGGAAGTCACACTGATTTGACTCCACTTCCTGGAGAGGTCAGCATGTGCTGTGCAAAGCTGAACTACATCCCAGGTACCATGTAGTCCCTGTGCTCCATGGGTTTGCTCCTATGAGAACAGAATGCTTTGCACAAAAGGAGGCAGCAAAAGATTCTGTGTGAAGGTTCAGAGCTGCCTTTCTTGTGCATTGAGCCAGGCTGGGCCTCTCAGGCAGCATCTTCCCTCTATCCAGCCCTCCTGCCAGTGTCAGTGCCTGCATTTGTGGTGATACTGACAGCTGGTTCTGATGTTTCTTTCTGGCTGCAGCTGCATGAGGAGAACTTCGAGATTACTACTCTCCGGATTGATGTAGTCACGGATGGCAGACATGCCGAGGTGGAGTTCACCACTGACTGGCAGAAGGACGCAGAGCGTAGGGACCTCACCATCAACTCCATGTTTCTAGGTTAGTTCCCGGGGTCAGGCGTGCTGGTGTGCTCAGAGATGGTTTGGCAGCTGATTCTAGGTTTAAATCCATGTCTCTTTTGCTGGTGTAGGGCCATTGGGGGTGCTTACTTTTTCTATGGGGCAGTGCCCAGTGCCCCCTAGAGCTGTTGGAGAGGTGCTGGCAGTTGTTCTGACTTTAGCTGTCTCTTACCCCATAGGGGTTCTGGTCTCTTGATGTTTGGGCCCTGCACCCCTTAGGATGGCCTAGCTCTGTGCTACTAGCTGGAGTTTCACTGGAGTTCTTTGACTTGTATTTCACACAAGTTCATGATGCCTCTGAATAGTACCATTGACAGGATTAGCAATGGGTTTGCTGTAGGGTAGAGGCAGCACAGGTGGCTGAACTGAGCGTGACTGTTGTGGGTCTTGGATCTACTGGACAGATGAGATGAACTAGGAGCCACTCCCCTTAGCCCCGAGTCCCATTAGCTCTAGGATGGGGCCTCTGCTCCCTGCAACCATGGAACTTAACTTTTTGTCTCAGAACTAAGAAGGTTGTGAGTGGTCCACTTCTGCTGCAGTCAATCACTCATTTGCTCTATTAGCATTTTTTTCATACTTTGTGTGGAATTTTGATAAGAAATTTCCTCTGGGTGCATCTTTGCAATCTTTGGATTGGAGGGAAAGCGAAGACTCTCTCCATGTTTTCAAACCCTCCAGCACTGCCTGGAGAAGTGACTGACCAGGCCAATAACCTTCAGGTCTTCCCTGTATGTATGTGGATGATGCTGTTTCGGTGGCCTTCACTTACTTGGAGGTACTTTGATTTTTTTTTTCTTTTTTTGGGTCACACCCGGTGATGCTCAGGGGTTACTCCTGGCTATGTGCTCAGATATTGCTCTTGGCTTGGGGGACCATGTGGGATGCTGTGGGATAAAACCTAGGTCCGTCCTAGGCTAGCATGGGCAAGGCAGATGCCTTATCACTTGTACCACCGCTCTGGCCCTACTTGGAGGTACTTTGGGCCTCTTAGTGGGCCCTACCCTTCCCAGCTGCAGTGATTCCTGAGTGGGGACTTTGCAGTGATTCCTGAGTACCTCACTAACCATGTCTGCTTCTCAAGACATGTATTTCATGTGTGTATTTCCCTGCTCTTTATCACTTCAAAGGGCCCTTTGTCTTAGTATCATGCCTTTTTTCCAGTGCTTACAATGGAATATATCCACATTTGGGGTGCTTTGGTACATTCCCTTGAACTTGAGGGCCTCCCTATCCTACATCTGCTCCTGCTATAGCCTCATGAAGTATTCCTCGCACTTTCCTGATGACTCGCCACACTCTCAGCTCTGATCTCGTATCGTCTGATGGAGGACTCAGCTGAACAGTTGCATTTAGAAGTTTAACATTACTTGGCTTGGCTTTCAGGTTTTCCAGTTCATCCTCCCTCCCTTCCCATGGTTACAAGGTTGTTAATAATACAGTTGGTTTTTTTCACAGATACAAAGCTGTTCACAACTGAATTTCAGTCATATAATGTAAAACCCTTCACCAGTACACAATTTCTCCACCAATGGCTCTAGTTTCTCCCATGTCCCCCCCATCTGCCTCTAGGGCAGACCTTCTTCTCCTCCTTCATTTTCTCCCTCTTTCTTCTCTCTGTGTGTTCCTCCCTTCCTTCTTCCCTTCTTCCCTCTCTTGCTGTCTCTGTCTCTCTCTGTTTCTCTCCCATTCTTTATTTACCCCTTTCAGACAGTGTGGTGTACAGTATTTTTACTGAGGGATATCATACCGATCACTTTATATCCATTCAGCACCCAATTCTTGTCCAGAGCGATCATTTCCAAGCATTGTTTTAGTGGTCCCTTCTCTGTCCTAACTGTACTCCAGTTCTTATTTCTAACATGATTTCTCTCCTGTTTTTTTCTACTGTGAATAGGTGTTGATGGTACTTTATTTGACTACTTTAATGGATATGAAGATTTGAAAAATAAAAAAGTCAGATTTGTTGGACATGCCAAACAGAGAATAGAAGAGGATTATCTTAGAATTTTAAGGTATTTCAGGTAAGAATTTTTGTGTATCTGATGGTTTCTGATATTCTAATCATATATTGTGCAGTGATCTGGAGCACTTCTTGTGACTGAAGGGGAGAGTGTCTCTGGATCCTGGATGGTCTCATTCCCTCCTGTTTTGACCTCTTGTGTCTTCCACTCTGCATTTTTTTCTGGCCCATTTTTTTGGGACTGTTGAACTGTTGTCTTGAGTGTTGACAAGCAGGCAAAGGTGGGTGGCTGCTTGGCTGTGTGACTCCTAATCTCATGGAGATCAGAATCTTATTATTATTTAATCTTATTAAAGAGTAGCAGCATTACAATGGCTATAGGAGTTATAAACTCAAAGTTTTCAGACAGTTACAATCATCTAGTTTCACTGCTGGGATAACTGAATATTATGTAACAGATGTCTTAGGTCTGTCTGATAAATGCTAGTCATCAAACTTCATAGGTCTTCAGGAGGCCATATAATCCCTGGTACAGCTCTCAAAGTTCTGCAGGTGTGGTCACCAGGGTCCCATTTAGACTGACCTGAATGCTATTCTGAACTTCTGAGTACCAGGCCCTGAGATTGGGGGGAGTGGAGGTTGTGGCTTTATAATTTTAGGAAGGTTTCTTATACTTTATTGGATCTTATGTACTCTAATCTGGAAAGCCGAGAATCAGATATTTTCTAAGGCCTCTCTTAGACCTAGTTTTTTTTTCTGGTCTACACCCAGAAACACAGAGAGAGGTGGTGCTTACTCCTGTACACAGGGATCATTTCTGACAGGCTTGGGTGACCATATAAGGTGCCAGGGATTGAATTCTGGTTGGCAGTGTGCGAGGCAAACATCTGCCCTGCTGTAGTGTCGCTCTGATCTGGTTTTGAGTAAGCAGATGTGTGGGGTAGTAGAATGAAATGAAAATGATCCTTTTCCCAGTGACCAGTGATATAAGGGTTAATGCATTAAATCATCATCCCGTGCAGGTTTTATGGGAGGATCGTAGACAAACCTGGAGACCATGATCCTGAGACTTTGGCAGCAATTGCAGAAAATGCGAAGGGCTTGGCTGGAATATCAGGAGAAAGGATTTGGGTGGAACTCAAAAAAATTCTTCTTGGCAACCATGTCAATCATCTGATGCACCTCATCTATGATCTCAATGTGGCTCCTTACATAGGTGAGAGTGAGCTGGAAACAGACCCACCATGTATTGGTAGAAGGCAGGATGTTGGAGGTCTGTAGAAGTGGGGCTGTTTTAGGGTGAGCAGCACCTGCACCCCTTGGAGAGGGATATTTGTATGGGCATGGCTAGGAGTCAGAAGATTAGTGAGGACTAGGAACTGGATCTTAACAGTGGGACTATGCACTGGGTCAGACAAGATCAATGAATAGGATTTAGGCTTAAATCTTCTTCAGGTGGTCTGGGCCCCCAGTGGAGCAGCAACGCATGGTTGGTTGCTGAGGTAACAAGAGCTCCTTCCTGTCCATTGGGCTGGATCAGTAACAGCAGCCCAACAGGTCAGGATGAGTGTTTATGGCATTGTAGCAACTATAAAAGGGTGGCAAATGCTCTTGTTCCTTCAGGCCTGCCTGTTGATGCAAGTTTGGAAGAATTTAACAGAGTCAGTAAAAATGTTGAAGGCTTTTCAGCAAAACCAATGACTATCTTGGCTTCATTATTCAAAGTACAAGATGAGGTCACAAAATTGGATTTGAGGCTGAAGATTTCAAAAGAAGAGAAAAACCTTGGATTGTTTATAATTAAAAATAGGAAAGAGTTAGTTAAAGCAACAGAAAACTCAGACCCACTGAAACCCTATCAAGACTATGTCATAGATGTAAGTACCTAGTTGGGCTGGCTCGATTATTCTATCTTTACTACTCAACCCCACGCTGCAGTGTGTGGGTTTCACATTCCAAGCACTGGGTGTATTGAACATTCAGTGATGGTAGCAGCGAGCTAGTGAGCAAGCTAACGTGTGCTGTGATGCCCAGTGCAGGGAACCGGATGTGACTACCCGCGTGTGTGAGCTGCTCAAGTACCAGGGTGAGCATGACCTGCTGCAGCAGATGGAGCACTGGACTGTGCCTCCCTTTCCCGTCAGTGGCCATGACATCAGGCGAGTGGGCATTTCCTCTGGCAAAGAGATTGGGGTGCTGCTGCAGCAGTTGCGAGATCAATGGAAGAAAAGTGGCTACCGGCTGGACAAGGAGGAGCTGCTGAGCCATGTGAAGAAGACGGAGCACTGAGAGCTGAGTGCTCCGGGTAAGCCTGGCTGGCTGCTGCTTCAGAGACATAGTGCCATGTGGAGGGCTTTTTTTAGAATAAAGTTTTATTTTTAGAACTACCCCTAAACCTGCCTCTTACACAGTTAGTGATTTTTTTTTTTTTTAATAATACCTTTTGTTGGCTTCTGGCACAGAATAGCACCTGTCTGGAAGAACAAGGCCATATCACAGCTGGTGCTGATGGGATAGATATAGAGACTTTCTCCCCTAGGAAGTTGCTAGCACTCCTGTCTCAGACTGTCTGAGCTCTATTACCTTTCTTCTTTCAGTCCCAAACACTTTAGTAAATGGGTGAATTGCACCAAGTATTACATTTCCTTCAGCTGTTACAGTCTCACGTTTTCTAAGTATTTTTTCTTGTTATATACACACAATTTGGATGTTGATAAAAATGTTTTTGAAAAGTATATACAAAAACCTAGCTTAGACGTGAGGCACCAGCATAGTGAATGGGCAGTGTTGTAGGAAAGGGAACATTAGGAAAATAGAGAGGTTGGGGCTGGAGCAATAGCACAGTGGTAGGGTATTTACCTTGCACACAGCTGACCCAGACAGACCTTGGTTCAATCCCCAGCATCTCATATGGTTCCCCCGAGCCAGGAATGATTTCTGAGTGCACGTCACCTGGTATGGCCCAAAAAAGAAAAATACCGGGGGCAGCAAAGGAGTTCTACGGAATACATTTCTTGGTGCCAATATAATTTCTATGAAGGGTGTACATTAGTTATTCAGATGGTAGCGTTTAGTCATGTATAAAACACTGTATTTGTACACAGCAGAACATTTTCAAGTGTTGGTAAACAATATAGAACATTCTGTGGTTACACCTTTGGGGAGGGACCAAATATAAAAGGGGTGTGTACTCACAACTACTGGGTTAACAGCATATGAAGGTAGGCCATGTGTTACTAAAAGGGAATCCAATTGTCTGAATGGGATGACCCTCTTAGGTTTTTTGGGGGCTGGGACTACCTCTGCTGAACGTTCTAGTGGACACCCACACAAAATCTCTTAGTCTTCCCAAAGAACAGTGTTGGTCTTCCAGAGGGGGACATGACTTGCAAAGGCATTATAAATCAGTACTAAGAATAGATAACGTCTGTAGTTACTTTCATTTACTCTTTATTATAAATAAGCAACATAACAGTCACCTGCTATTTTAGTATAAGAATATCAAACTATTTCTAGTTAGTATGAGGCAAAATCTTGATAAATTTAACCGTCTATTTTGGCTTCGTGTGTTTTATCTGGTTAGTCCTAATGAATGGTGAATTATGTAAATCAGTGAAGGAATACCAAAACCAAAATGGTCACATGAATGTGAAAGGTTCCAGTCATTTAAGTGTAAGCAAAGAGGTATATGGTAAATCAGTCTCTTAAAAATGAGTTCTATGTATATTACCTGCTATTAGTAGTTTATATAATTTAAACAAGGAATATTCTTTAAGTTTACTTACAGATTTTCTTCACTACAGAAGGAATGAATAACGGAGTCTAGAAAATACAGGATCATCGCTAGCCTGTGAGAACATGATCTAGCATCTGCATCTAGTTATTAAACTGCAGCAGTTAGTTTCAACACACAAATAGTTCACGTTCAGGAATGTATTTCATTAAGGAAATGAAAACTATACATGGAGTTCAAGTTGCATATTTTAATTCTAATATTTAAATAATTCACAAAATTAGTAGTTTAGAGAAACTAAAGATCACAGCCCCTTTACAAGACATAGACTTGCACCTGTGTCCTTAGCTTTTGAAGCACTGATTCAGACATGTCCTTAATATTTCAGATGATTAACCTCATGTTACAGGAACTTCAAATGTGTAAGAAATAATCTCCATATGACTTGTGCACTTCCACAGGACAAGAGGACCAGGAAGGTGCTAGACTCTTCAGCCAAGGAGACCAGATTTCAGAGTACCAACTTCTAAGCACTTCATTCTACTTTCTTTATTTATAAACACAATGGGACTTTGTCAGATTTAATGTTCTCTTTGGTATCTGTGTCTGGAATCACAATCAACAATCAAGCCCCAAAACTGTTGAGACAATATGTTTCTTGGTGACTGTGACTTTCCATCCCATGTGGCTTGCACAGTACAGGGGGCAGTGGTCTAGGCATACTTGCTCGAGTGAAAAAGATATCAGCACAGAGGCGGTGCTTGTGCTCATGAGCCCAGCTGTGAAGACTGTTCAATCCTAGCATGGAAGGCTAGGATACTCCAATATGCCTTTTACAACTGTTCTAACTTGTACAATTTATTAGACTGGTGTGTTCTTTATATGTAGGCATATAAAGAGTAGAATGGGGGCTGGATAGAGTGTAAAGGGTTAAGGAACTTGACTTGGATGCAGCCAACCCAGTTTGATCCCTGAGAATCACCACGCAAAAACCAAACAAACTGTTTAGTTGTATTGAAATTCTCCTATGCTAGTAAGGATTTGTTTATACAAACTATGAATTGCTGAGAACACCTTCGGACTCACTGCTTTCTCTAGACAACTTAGCATCAATTGCCTATAGAGGTATGCAGTTACCACATTACTAATAATTTGGGGTACTCCTAGCTCTGCTTAGGAGAAAGTCTTGGTGGTGTACAGGTGCTGGAACTTGGAAAGGAGCTGAGCATGTGCAAGGCAAATGACTTAACCTCTGTACTAGTTCTCTGGCCTTTTGTCAGATCCTTTGGTGAGCAATCTAAGCCATAGAATTGTGTCCTTAAATTGTACAGTTGCAACTCCTGGCTTCCTTTACCACAACTTAATTGTTTTAAGGCTGACCAAGTGACACAATTGGTACTCCCAGAGATAAAGTGTTAGTTACCCTTAATCTCAATCATAAGTTAATAGGTGCTTCCAGGCAGGGATCCAACATGCTCCCAGTGTCCTATTTGGGCTGTGCCCTGAATTTGAGTGTTCGGCAGCTCACGGGAATCTGAGGCCTATTACTGTCCCCCAATTATATCCTTAGCCAGCTGGTTTTCAGAAAATGTTCATACAGGAATAAATGCATTAACTACTTTAAAGACTTGTACAGCTACCAACTGTCTTCACTGATCCATCATAGTGACACCAGGCTAAAGAGCAGTTTTTCCACATGCTTAGTTGTGACTGGAATCTTAACAATTCTGTTGCTGGTGAGAGCTGCTGCGCACCTTACCCCGGGAACCAGCTGTGCTCTCAGTGGCCAACCAGGTTCAGGTTACAGGCCTTATTCGTGTTCATATTGCCATAAGGAGGCACATAGCCTGCCATCAACCCACATAAGGACCGAGTGGGCAGAAAAGTAACCAAGGATGAGGCATTTGGGGAAAATAAAGCTTACAACAAGTCTTTTTTATAAAGTTAATATCTTTATTTAAACACCTGGATTACAAACATGATTGTGGTTGGGTTTGGGTTTCAGTCATGTAAAGACTTCATCAGTGCAACATTCCCATCACCATTGTCCCAAATCTCCCTTCTCCCAACACCACTACCACTGTACTACAGACAGACTTTCTACTTCCCTCATTCATTTACATTGTTATGATAGATCTCAGTGTAGTCATTTCTCTAACTGCACTCATCACTTGGTGAGCTTCATGTAGTGAGCTGGACCTTCCAGTCCTCTCTTGTCTCTGAAAATTATTGCAAGAATGTCTTTTATTTTTCTTAAAACCCATAGATGTGTGGCACTTCTGCTTCTATCTCCCTCTGACTTATTTCTCAGCATAATGGATTCCATGTACATCTATGTATAGGAAATTTTTCATGACTTTATCTCTCCTGATGACTGCATAATATTCCATTGTGTATATGTACCACAATTTCTTTAGCCATTCATCTGTTGAAAGGCATCTTGGTTGTTTCCAGAGTCTGGCTATTGTAAATAGCATGGCAATGAATATAGGTGTGAGGAAGGGGTTTTTGTATTATATTTTTGTGTTCCTAGGGTATATCCCTAGGAGTGGTATCACTGGATCATATGGGAGCTCAATTTCCAGGTTTTGGAAGATTCTCCATATCACTTTTCATAAAGGTTGGACTAGACGGCATTCCCTCCAGCAGTGGATAAGTTCCTTTTTCTCCACATCCCTGCCAGCACAGTCTGTTCTCATTCTTTCTGATGTGTGCCAATCTCTGCGATGTGAGATGGTACCTCATCGTTGTTTTGATTTGCATTTCTCTGATGATTAGTGATGTGGAGTATTTTTTCATGTGCCTTTTGGCCATTTGTATTTCTTTTGGGTCAAATTGTCCATTTCTCCCCATTTTTGGATGGGATTAGATGTTTTTTTCTTGTAAAGTTCTGTCAGTGCCTTGTATATTTTGGATATTAGCCCCTTATCTGATGGGTTTTGAGTGAATAGGTTCTCTCACTCAGTGGATAGCTTTTGTATCCTGGGCACTGTTTCCTTTGAGGTGCAGAAGCTTCTCAGCTTAATCCCATCTGTTTATGTCTGCTTCCACTTGTATGGAGAGTGCTGATTCTGCCTTAAAGATGCCTTTAGTCTCAATGTCATGGAGTGTTTTACCGACGTGTTGTTCTATATACCTTATGGTATCAGATCTAATTTTTACCTTTGTACTTGACTCTACCAAAAAGCTTCTAGAAACAATAGATTCATATAGCAATGTGGCAGGCTACAAATTTAACACACACAAATTAATGGCCTTTTTATACACCAATAATGATAGGGAAGAAATGGACATTAAGAAAACAATCCCATTCACATTAGTGCTGCACAAACTCATATGTCTTTGAGTCAACTTGACCAAAGACGTGAAGGACCTATCTATACGAAGAAAATTATAAAACTCTGCTCCAAGGAATAAGAGAGGACACACGGAAATAGAAACACATACCCTGCTCATGGATTGGCAGGATTAACATCATTAAAATGGCAATACTCCCCAAAGCATTGTACAGATTTAATGTGATCCCTCTAAGGATACCCATGAGATTCTTCAAAGAAGTGGATCAAACACTTTAGAAATTCATTTGGAACAATAAACACCTTCGAATAGCTACAGCAATCCTTGGGAAAAGGAATATGTGAGGCATTACTTTCCCCAAATTTAAATTGTATTACCAAGCAATAATTATCAAAACAGCATGGTATTAGAATAAAGGCAGACCCTCAGATCAGTGGAATAGGTTTGAGTACTCAGAGAATGTTCCCCAGACATACAATCACCTAATAGTTGATAAAGGAGCAAGAAATCCTAAATGGAGCAGGGAAAACCTCAACAAGTTGTGGCATAATTGGTTAGCCACTTGCAAGAAAATGACTTAAGTCTTTAACAACAAGAAATGGGTCTACTGAGTACAGAGCCAGGAGTAAGCCCCAAGCACCATTGAGTGTGACCCCAAAACAAAAATAATAAAAAACTGACTTTTTTTTGGGGGGGGGTCACACCCGGCAGTGCTCAGGGATTACTCCTGGCTCTATGCTCAGAAATCGCCCCTGGCAGGCACGGGGGGGGCCATATGGGATGCCGGGATTAAAACCACCGTCCTGCATGAAAGGCAAACACCTTACCTCCATGCTATCTCGCCGGCCCCTAGAACTGACATTTTCATTTGAAAAAATGACAGGGAAAGCTGGTGGTCAGCCCCTCATCCAATGTCTAGGGTTTCGTGCTAACTGGCACTAATGTCACACAGGATGGGCTTCGTGGTGGGCAACAATGCCTTCAATGCAGCCTATTCTGGCTCTGCAGAGCTGGTGTTCCAGGTGTTTAGTCTTAACACCTGCGGGTCATGTACCCTGTGTAACCCAGTCAGGCACAGGACCAGATTCTGTTTATATGAATGCTCCCTTCGTGTGCCTGTGGCTCAGAGAACCCAAACTGGGAGACTCTCTTGTTAGCTGAGCCCATTCTCAAGACCTACAGGGTTAAATCTTGTCCATCAGTTGGGAACATGTATCCAGCAGTACACTAAATATATAATAAAAGATCTTGCTTGAATATTTTATTTTGGTGGTTATGTTTCTTGACATTGTTCACAGATTGTCCTTCTGACTCCCTTCACTTAACCTGATTCCAAAAAAGTTAAAATTAGAAAACACTTGTTTATTTAATACCTACTGAGAAATTTCTCTCAAGATGTTGTTTTCCTTCCACCATTTCAAATATTGAAATGCAAAGCACTAAATCTGACTTGTATTCACTTCTCAAAGAAATGACTTTATAGTCACACAGCTTGTACATAACTGCAGCTGGTTTACATAGAATAGGTATTTACCAAATACAAAGTGAAGCTGGTCCTGCTTAAGAATGTACATTTTTACTTGTATGATCTCAAATGAAACACCCTTTATATTATTTTTGTTTGTTTGAGGGCACACTTTGCAGTGCTCGGGCATTACTTCTAACTCTGCCATCAGGAGTCATTACTGACGGTGCTCGGGACCATATGGAATGCCAGGGATTGAACCTGGTTGGCCGCAGGCAAGGCAAATGCTCTACACGCTGTGCTCTGCCTCCCTTGATATTTTAACTGTGACCTTGAGGTCACAACTTACCAGAAGCTCCCCACCCCCACCTCCACTGTCCACAGTGGTAACTGAATAGACGTGTGTGCTGTCCTCACCTTGTTCATATTGTCCAGCTTGCAATGGAACTGCTGGAGAGCAATGACAATTTTAAGAAGCTGGATTCTCAGCATATCAATAGGAAGACAAGGATTCACTCTGTAAGCAGAGTCTTAGACATGACAGGTTTCTCAGATGTTGGACCATTTGTATCTTTGTGGGGAAAAAAAGCCTCCCCATCATCACCACAGTGCCAATACATTCCTGCTATCCAGCAGACCTACAGTGGTGCTAAAATGGAATTTTGTTTTTTTTACACTGGCCTTGTTTTGGTCATTGTCTTGATAAATGCCTCAAACAGCTCAGGGTAGTGCTTGGCCTACCTGGCTAGTGTTTCAAAGGCTCAGGCCCACGGTTATAGGGGCTGGTGTTGAAACTTAGGGTCTTGAGTGTGCATTCCAGTACCCTAAGTTTCTTTTTCTTTTTCTTTTTCTTTTTTTTTTTTTTTTTTTGGTTTTTGGGCCACACCCGGCAGTGCTCAGGGGTTACTCCTGGCTGTCTGCTCAGAAATAGCTCCTGGCAGGCATGGGGGACCATATGGGACACCGGGATTCGAACCAACCACCTTTGGTCCTGGATCGGCTGCTTGCAAGGCAAACACCGCTGTGCTATCTCTCCGGGCCCCTTTTTCTTTTTTTAAAATATAATTATTATTTTAATTATAGTGGCTTACATATTGTTCACAGTAATATTCCAGGTACATATTTACATTGAATCCGGGGAATTCCCACCACCGAATTGTCCTCCCACATCTGCTCCCATCCTGCTTCCCATATCCTCCACTCTTCCCCCAGGGTCTGCTAGAATGTGTGGTCCCTTCTGTGTCTACTTTATTACTTAGTGGTCTTATAACTGTTTGGTCTTGGTGCCTCCATTACTGCCCCCTCTCATTGGGAGGCGGGACTAGAAAGTTCAAGTTATGTGGTTTTGTTTGAGGAAGAGAAAAGTAATATAATGGGGTAAAAATCGACTATGCCGACTATGAGCAGAGTCATTCTAGAGGCTCTCATCCTTGGTTTGAGGGACGAAGGGGAAAAAAAAGGTGAAGCACCACAACAGTTCAAAAAGAGGAATCAAATAAGATATCCAGTGAGCACTGCAGCAATAAAAATATGCACCACATAGTTGCCATGGTCATGAGATAGGAAATATGACAAGGCGCAAAAAGAAAGAAGAGAAAAGAAGAAAGAAAAGGTGAATATATAAATAAAAAAATGGACAACTTCAATATCTACCCCAAAACAAAGAAATTGACAAAAACTAGATAATAAATAAATAAATAAAAATAAATAAAAGAAGGATTATTTAGTGTTTTTTGCCCTCCCCCCCCCCCGCATAGGCACAGTAAATATTGGGGTCATTCAAAATGGGAATCCCCTCAGCCTAAGAGATACAGGGTTTCTGTACCCTTGGAATATATTGTCATGGGATTATCTATAGACTTCTTTCACGTTCATTTACTCTCCCCTTGGTATTTTTGTGCCGTATGGAAGACTTCTGCTCCAATCTGGATGATAAAAAACAGACCTCTAAATCTAGAGGTCTCAGTCTGTGCACAGGTCGAGGAGTGGAATTTATGATGAAGATGTATATATACAGTCTTGTCAAGTTGCAAGGCAAATTTCTCACTGATATGGATCTTTTCCAAAACCACACTTTTGATGTCTGCAGACATGTCATTAATACGTTTGGAAATTGTGTTGTCTGAGAGAGGGACTTTGGCTATTTCCTTAGCTGCTTCAGGTCCAAACATCTCCTCTACAATAGCTTTGCAGGTGGTAAGAATGTCTCTGCCACAATGTCCGACTTTCTTGACTTGGCTATGAGTTCAGCAACTTGATAGCTAGATTTAAGAGCTCTTTCATTTACCTTTGTGGTTTTTCTTATGAAAGTTGCCTGCTTCTCTGTGTTTTTCACACAGGCAAACAAAAAAGTCCGCATTCTTGTTTTGAAGCAAGGGGTGTTTTGTTTGGAGATGGTGTTTAAGTTTACTTGGGACCATAGCACTGTTAGATAGCTTTTCACCACACACCACACATAGTTGGTTTCTTTGCGTCTCTGGTGAAAGTAAGTTCAAATGAAATATAGCTTTTACTATATTGTCTTGTGCCAGAGAATTTTCTTGAGCTAACCATCTTTGCTTTCTTTTGTTCCCCACTCATACTTGGGCTCATCTAGCTGCCTTCAAAAACTTGTTCATCACTGCAGTATCTGCTCCTGTCTCACTGTCTCTCAGTACTTACTGCACTTGCCTCTTCCAGATAGCTGCTGTCCATCACACTCAGTATTCTTCTGCGCATGTCTCCATCCAGATCTATCATTCAGTGCTCTTCTGCTCACGTCTCCTCCATATCCATCACTCAGTGCTCTTCTGTGCTGTGTCTGCGATAATCCTCCAGAGTCCAGATCCATCAGCACTTTTCAGCGCATTGGCGATTTACTGCATTGTCTCTTCTTGTCAGTGTAACAGTGTCACCAGAGCCATTTATAGTCCCTAACATGTGGCTTTGTCTCACAAATAGACCAATCATTAGAATCTAATGTTATGCCACATGTTACTGACAAAATTGGAATTTTTTTCCACAGCACACCAGACAGTATCTCACAGCACACTATTGTGCTGTGGCACAGTGGTTGAAAACGCTGGCTTAGATGATCTTGAGTTTGAACCTGGTCTCCTATATGCATATCATTCATAGTAACCCTTTGAACTCTCATTCCCTGAATTCATTTTATGTATTTTCTGATAATATGTAGCCAAGTTAAAAAAAATAGTGTTGAAAAGTATTCAGAATCTATTTTGATCAACAATGTTCTTGGTGTCTGTTTTAGGAGGATTGGACTCCAGACCTGCCACGGCATGCATAAACTTTTAGGGGAGCTCAACCCACTAGATGTAGCCCCAGATTTTCCTGGTGGGGAGAACTGAAATAACCCCCTTGGGGTTCCTCAAAAGGCCCGCTGTGGACAGCTTTTTCCCCTGTGTGGATAGTTGAGGAATTTCCGAAAAGAAAAATTAATGCTTGGTATTACATTTTCTTTCATTACTTGGCTATTTATCCTTTGTAAAATCTCAAGCAAAATTATGAACTATCAAATAATTTGGCTCAGAAATTCCAGCACCAAAGATTACTAAGAGAACCCCTTTTCTGGATAATATTTAGCACCTAAAAGCTAAGACTATTTTTTCTCTTTTTCAAATATGTCCTTGCAGCTGCAGTTTCTGGTATGCAAGGGCGTAGCCAGAATGCAGATCCTGGGCTATTGACTCTCCTTAGAAAAAGGGAACCACAATTTAGATTTGGCTCCTTCCTTTACTCGACCTCTAAAGCAATAAAGCCTGGCTCAGTGAAGACCAAGTTCCTAGATATTTTCTACTTCCTAATAATCCCTGATTTTGCATTTGAAGTAAGCTTGCAAAGAGCTGCCTTGAGTTGTAGCCTTCTCCTTTGTAATTTAGAATTCTTACAGCCACTCCCATAGCTTAAGCATTGTCACTGTTAAACTTTGCTTTGTGATTGTAATTATTCTTCTCTATACCTATGGCTGGCTATTTACCCCTCTATATCCCCCTGCTTAAAAAAATTAAACTTGTCGCACTCCTGCCAGAAGATGGTTGACCCCACATACTCTGTGTGTGGTTTCATTATTTTATATTTCATATTTTGCCTCCCGTGCAATCCACTCTTCCCTAAAGTGGATTAATTAAAATCCCACTGATGGCTGTAGGACAGAAGTCACCTACAGCACAGATCTCTGTACATGAAATAGGAGGCAGAAGTGTGAGCATGAAGGCACCCACCTGATCCTGAGAGAAGCAGTGGACCTTTAAGGCCTTGCCCCTCCAGTGGTCTTTTGACCCAGAAAGAAGCCAATCGACACATCTGTTGAGTTTGTGGAATATTTGGAACCCAGAGGGAGACCATAATCCATGAGTCAGTCCATTTTCTCATTGTTAGCTAGCACTGCTGCTGAGGATGAAAAATCTGCATTGCCTAGATCAAACACCACTGTCGTTGTCAAAGATAAAGAAGGTGGACTAAATAACCAGAGTTTACTAGCCAGTTTCACACCTGTTGGGTCACCCCAGCCATTGTGCTAGAAACTCATGCAGTTTAAACACAGCAAGGAAATACAAGAAAAACTCTTTAGGATATCAGCCTTCCACAACTGTTTGACCAACCCCTTATAATACATCCTCTGCAGAGAATGAGAACTATTCCCAAATAGAGGGCCAGAAAACAATAAGCTCTCAGGGAAGCAACAGCAGAGCATACTGACTCAAGGAAAATCTGAGCTCTAAAAAAAAAACTTAGTTATATAGAAATGCTGCATACAATTACCAAAACTTTTAGCCAAGAAGGGCTAAAGCAGAGGGAAAGGACTAGGAAGCAGATTTCCACAGGGAACACTCACCTTTTTAAGGTCTATTTTTGGAAGGATAACAAGAACGATCTTATAGAGTCATCTCCCCAAATGCCACCAATCTCACTTATAAGTGGTAGATTGAATCTGGCTGTGGTTGAGGGAGGTCATCTTCTTCACTCAGTACAGCTAGGGATTATGCCAAATAGATACCCTATCAGATACTAGCTCTTTATGCCTTTAACACACAGTTAGCAGACCTAAAGGGGAAAATGCCCATAGTACGTCACAAAGTGGTGTTTCAGGGGAACAGACCTCTTTCAGCATCATGCAACAGGTGAAAAATATAGCACTATTTCTTTGAAAATTTTACCAGATTTCAGATTTTGATGATTTCTTGTCTGTGTGTAGCTGCAAACCTTAAGACTTTGTACTGATCATTTCTAAGAAGCTGTGTTTAGAGTGGGTTTTGGGAAAGCTTATTGTCATTTAAAATATGAAAATAAATTAGTCCTTAAGTTTCATATCTTGACTTCCTTCATGTCCTTTATTGGTGGTTGCGCTTGATTCTTGACCACAAGAGGGTGCCATTGGATCAGTGTTACCATTTCCATAGCAAATATTCTTATTGGCCTTCCTTGAAAAACAATGTTTAATCGTATTTAACAAAAATAATATCTGCTTTTAGTTTTTTTCTTTTTTCTTCTTCTAGTTTTAATATTTATCTATGATAAAGCATTTTGTGATGCCCAAAAAGTGGTGATGATGAAATAGCAATCAAGTGAGATTATTAATCTCTATAAATTGTGGTGAAAAGCAACTCTCATACACTGATGATGAAATGACAGCTAGGAAAGGAAGAAGTCAGGCTCTCACTGTTTGCAGATGACATGATACTCTACTTAGAAAACCCTAAAGATTCTACCAAAAAGCTTCTAGAAACAATAGAATCATATAGCAAGGTGGCAGGCTAAAAAATTAACACACAAAAATCGATGGTCCTTTTATACACCAATAATGATAGGGAAGAAATAGACATTAAGAAAACAAACCCGGAGGGGCTGAGGGAATTTCTGTCCCTTTGCACGTGGCGTGTGGGTCGGACCCTCCGGCGCGCCGGCTGGAGGAGTGAGTGAGGAGGGGCTGAGAGAATTTCTGTCTCTTTGCGCGCGGTGTTTGGATCGGACCCTCCGGCGTGCCGACTGGAGGAGGGAGTGAGGAGGGGCTGAGGGAATTTCTGTCCCTTTGCACGTGGCGTGTGGGTCGGACCCTCCAGCGTGCCGCCTGGAGGAGTGAGTGAGGAGGGGCTGAGGGAATTTCTGTCTCTTTGCGCCTGGTGTTTGGGTCGGACCCTCCAGCGTGCCCGCTGGAGGAGTGAGAGAGGAGGGGCTGAGGGAATTTCTGTCGCCGCTTGGGTCTGCACCTCCCCCCAGGGACCCCTGCGTGCCAGCCGGAGAGGGTTGAGTGACTCCCTTCCTCCAGGTGGGTGCCTAGAAAGGCAAGTTGAACGACCCGAATAGACGGGAGAGATAGGGCCAGCCATCTGGACTCGCAGGTGATCTAGAGCAGTCCACCCCCCTGGACCCTGGAGTGGACCAGGGACTCCCCAAGGGTGAGGACAGAGCCTGAAGGGTTGGACTGAGGGAACCCTTCAAGGGAGGCGTGGAGGGGGCGGAGCTCCATTGACTCCAAGAGAAAGGAGGGGGGATTGAGTGCTAGGCTCAGCAGCGCCAGTAACCATTGTGGCCAGGAGTGGAACTGCACCGCTGACAGAAATAAGGAGCAGAAAAGGGAAAAGACCCACAGCAGGAAGGCTGAACTCTAGGTAGCAAAGGGGAGGAGAAAGGGCTAGGCTCAAAAACCCACCCAACAGGCTCCTCTAGAAACACCGTCAAGAAGGGGACCAAAGAAGGCCAAAATTAGAAGCCACAGCACTCCAAAATACACCATTAAATACAAAGAACAATGCGTAAATCAAGGAGATCTCTAATAACTGGAGACACCATGACAAACCCTATCAAATTTCCAAGTCCACCAAAACGCACAGATCCACGGGAAGAAGACCCAAAAGCTGTCATGAGGAAGGAAATGCAAGAATTAATAAAAGAATTGAAAGAAACCCTAGCAACCGAGTATAAGAAATCCATGGACGAATGAATCAGCCAAATTAAAGAAGAAATGTCAAACAACATGAGAGATTCCATACAAAAAGAAGTGAAGGAATTAAAAGACAAGGTAACAAGCCTTACGAGCAGAAACACAGAGTTGGAGAAGCACATCGAAGAACTCGAAGGAAAACTGCAATCAAAAAATGATAAAGAAACCAACAAAGAAATAAAAGGCAAAGCACTGGAAGGAAAAATCCAATATCTAATGAACAAGGACAAAAGAAACAATCTAAGGATTGTGGGTATACCAGAAGGGGAGGAAATAGGGAAGGTGGAAGAACAGGTAGTCAGGGAGATAATAACAGAGAACTTTCCCACCCTCTGGAAAGACAATTCAGGACAAATCCAAGAAGTCAAGAGAGTCCCTAATAAAATAGACCCTAATAAACCCACACCAAGACACATAATAATCCAAATGGCAAAAAACAAAGAGAAAGAGGAACTCCTGAAAGCAATAAGGGAGAAAAAAACCTCAAGTACAAAGGAAAGGACATAAGAATCAAACCAGATCTCCCATTTGAAATAATTCAAGCAAGAAGACAGTGGAATGACATATTTAAACGACTGAATGAGAGAAATTTCCAACCCAGGGTCCAATACCCAGCAAAACTATTATTCATATGGGAGGGCAGACTAAAAACATTCTCAAACATGAATGAACTTGAACTATTTGTGCAAACTAAACCGACCCTAAGCGACTTACTCAGAGACGAATTACACAATCCAAACCCCCAATTGTAACAACAACCACTCCACACAATACAACTGCACAACAGTCCTCTCTATCAATAATTTCCCTAAATGTTAACGGACTAAACTCTCCAATTAAAAGACGAATAGTAGAGAACTGGGTTAGGAAAAATAAACCGGACTTCTGCTGTTTGCAAGAAACACACCTACAGTTACAGGATAAGCACAGGCTTAGAATAAAAGGATGGAAAGTAATTATTCAGGCCAATGGAAAACAAAAAAGAGCAGGGACAGCCATTCTTATATCAGACCAAATTGTATTCAACCTCAAGAAAGTGATCAGAGACAAAGAGGGTCACTACTTACTGATCAGGGGAACATTAGATCAAGAAACACTAACCCTGGTCAATATCTATGCACCTAATGTAGAGTCACCAAAATATGTGAGGCAACTACTGGCAAACCTGGAGAAACACATGAAGGGAATTTTGATAATAGTAGGGGACCTCAATACTCCACTATCACCACTGGACAGATCCTCCAAACAGAAAAATAGCAAAGAAATAAGAGCTCTAAATGAAAAATTAGAAGATTTAGGGCTAATAGACTTATATAGAGCCCTCCATCCCCAGAAAGCAGAATACACATTCTTCTCAAACCCACATGGAACCTTCTCCAGAATAGACCATGTCTTAGGATACAAAGCCAACCTATGTAAGACCACAAAGGTAAGGATCATTAGAAGTATCCTTTCAGATCACTATGCAACAGAGCTTAAAATTGATGTCAAGAAGAAGCAATGGAGGAAAACTAATACCTGGAGATTAAACAACATGCTGCTCAACAACAGCTGGATCAAAGAACAACTCAAGGAAGAAATAAAAAGATTCCTTGAGACAAACGACAATGAAGAGACAACATGTCAAAATTTATGGGACACAGCAAAAGCAGTAATTAGGGGGAAACTCATAGCAATACAGGCCTATGTCAAGAAACAGGAAAACAACAAAACCAACAGTTTAAAAGATCACCTCAAAGAATTGGAACAACAGCAACAGAGAAATCCAACCACAACCAGAAGGCAAGAAATAATAAAAACCAGAGCAGAAATAAACAACATCGAAACTAAGAAAACAATACAAAAAATCAATAAGACCAGGAGTTGGTTTTTCGAAAAAATAAACAAGATAGACAAACGATTGGCAAGACTCACCAAAAAAAAGAGGGAAAACACCCAAATCACTAGGATCACAAATGAAAGAGGAGAGATTACAAGAGAACCCCAAGAAATACAACATATCATGAGATCATATTATGAACAACTATACTCAACTAGGCTAGAGAACCCAGTAGAAATCGACAGATTCTTGGACAAACACCCTCTTCCAAGACTGGAAAAGGAAGATCTAGAAAGTCTAAACAGACCAATCACTTCAGAGGAAATTGAAGGTGTAATTAAAAAACTCCCTAAGAACAAATGCCCAGGCCCAGATGGATTTACAGGTGAATTCTATCAAACATTTCAAGAAGACCTATTACCACTGTTCCATAGGCTTTTCCAAACCATAGAAAAAACAGGAATCCTCCCCAACTCCTTTTATGAGGCTAATATCACACTCATTCCCAAAGAAGGCAAAGACACCACCAAAAAAGAAAACTACAGACCAATCTCACTAATGAACATAGATGCAAAGATACTCAACAAAATCTTAGCAAACCGAATCCAACACTTCATCAAAAAGATCATACATCACGACCAAGTGGGATTCATACCGGGAATGCAAGGTTGGTTCAACATACGCAAATCAATAAACATGATACATCACATCAACAACATGAAAGACAAAAAACACATGATCATATCAATCGATGCCGAGAAGGCGTTTGACAAAATCCAACATCCTTTCATGTTAAAGACACTCAGCAAAATAGGGTTAGAAGGAACCTTCCTCAAGATAGTTACGGCTATTTATGAAAAGCCTACAGCCAACATTATACTTAATGGTGAGAAACTAGAAGCATTCCCACTAAGGTCAGGAACTAGGCAAGGCTGTCCACTCTCTCCACTCTTATTCAATATAACCTTAGAAGTCCTAGCAATAGCAATCCGACAAGAGAAGGGAATCAAAGGAATTCAAGTAGGGAAAGATGAACACAAGCTAGCTCTATTTGCCGATGATATGATGATATACATCAAAAACCCTAAAGAGTCCACAGTAAAACTCCTAGAAACAATCAACCAATACAGCAAAGTGGCTGGATACAAAGTCAATACACAAAAGACAGTAGCGTTTCTATATACAAACAATGAAGTTGAGGAGAGAGAGATTAAAAATACAATCCCTTTTAAGATAGTATCAAAAAATATCAAGTATCTAGGAATCAACCTTACAAGAGAAGTGAAAGACCTATACCAGGGAAACTTCAAAACACTTCAGAAAGAAATTGATGACGATCTAAAGAAATGGAAGAACATCCCATCCTCATGGATAGGTAGAATTAACATAGTCAAAATGACTATCTTACCCAAACTTCTATATAGATTTAATGCAATCCCTATCCAAATCCAGACACAATTCTTTAAAGAAATAGAACAATCAATCACAAAATTCATCTGGAACCACAAAAGACCCAGGATAGCCAAACACATACTGAAAAACAAGAAGCTGGGAGGCATCTCCTTACCTAACTTGAAACTATACTATAAAGCCATAGTAATTAAAACAGCATGGTACTGGAACAGAGACAGGACCTCAGACCAGTGGATCAGAACAGAATTCCCAGACATAAACCCCCAGATATACAGCCAACTAATATTTGATAAAAGAGGCAAGAATCTGAAATGGAACAAAGAAAGCCTATTCAACAAATGGTGCTGGGACAACTGGAAAACCACATGTACGAAAGTGAAAATCGACCCATATTTCACTCCTTATACAAAAGTCAACTCAAAATGGATCAAAGACCTTGAAATCAGACTGAATCTATAAAGTTTATCGAGAATAAAATAGGCAGAACACTCGAAGACCTATATATCAAAAAGGTCTTTGAGAACAGAGCACCAAGGGCAAGAATGTTAGCATCAAATATAAACAACTGGGACTACATCAAACTAAAAAGCTTCTGCATGGCAAAAGAAACTCTACTTAATGCAAGAAGACAGCTAACAGAATGGGAAAAAATCTTTTCACTTGACATATCAGATAAAGACTGATATCTAGAACATACAAAGCACTCAGAAAGCTGAGCCCCTCAAAACCAAATAAAGCCATAAAAAATGGGGAGATGAAATGAATAGACACTTCTCTGAGGAAGACAGAAGGATGGCCAACAAACACATGAAAACATGCTCACCTTCACTCATCATCAGGGAGCTCCAAATCAAGACAACAATGAGATACCACCTTACACCAGTGAGGTTGGCTCACATCAAAAATAATGTAAACAACCTTTGTTGGCGAGGATGCGGTATGAAAGGAACTCTCATCCACTGCTGGTGGGAATGCCCCCTAGTCCAACATCTATGGAGAAAAGTCTGGAGAGTGCTCAAAGAACTCAGAATTGAGCTGCCATTTCACCCAGCAATTGCTCTTCTAGGCATATACCCCCAAGATGGAAGGACATTCATTCCAAAATACGTATGCACCCCACTATTTATTGCAGCACTCAGTATAATAGCCAAATCTTGGAACCAACCTCGATGTCCAACAACAGATGAATGGATCATTAAGATGTGGTACATATACACAATGGAATATTACATGGCAGTCAGAAATGATACAATCAAAGACTTTGCAGCAACGTGGATGGACCTAGATCATGTTATGTTAAACGAAGTAAGTCAGAAGACAAAAGATAAACACAGAATGGTAGCACTATTCTGAAACACCTAGAACACATATTTTATACACAACTAATACCTAACAATCAAATAACAGGGTTCAACAGGGTAGAAACTCCGAACACTGTAATAGTCCACATAGACGTGGGAGCAGTGTCCAAAATACATGAAAAAGGAACAACGCAAACTCTTGACTACACATTATACCACAAAGAAAACAGCAACAACAGAAACGGCAGCATAGAGAGAACAGGTAAGTAATCAGACTTCTACAACAAAGGTCCACAATAACCCCTTAGAGTTTGTATACAGGAACACAAGTATAGAACACCAAGGGAAATCATGGACTGCAATGGCAACATACCATAACACTACCTTTTAATGCCTTTATCTTACTATACTTTAAATAACCTCTCAGCTTTTCTGTCCACAGGTGCCCTTGGATACAAAGGGCGAACAAACTAGGTGGCAACTCGGGATACCACACGGGATACCATACCTTGCTTGCACTACGAGATGGCCACAAGAAAACTCTTTAACATACACTTTATCTCTAGGTAATACCTACATTTAGGAATTGAAGCACGAGACCAGTCAGACCACTGAAGCAGTACCTGAGACGTACAGACTTAAACTACAGGCTCTATTCTTCGAACACATTCAATCAAACCAGCATTCCCTTGCTATTCTCTCCTCTCTTTTCACTACTTTTTTTTTCTCTATTCTGCACATTACTTTTTTCCCTCTCTCTCCCCCTTTTCTCTCTAAGGTATTTTCTCTTTTCTCTCCCTTCAAACCCTTCCCATATACCTTCCCCTTTCCCCCCTCCGGAAATCCAACTATCCCTTCACCCCTCAATCCCATCCAGATCTCCCACCATATTAAAACTCTTCACCCCCAGTCCTTATTCTATTAGGCATCAAGATCGACCCCCTACCCAACGAACCAGTACCCAGCACCCAGGCGAGAGGACACCCAGATAAACCCACACCTCGTCTCCTGAAAGAAAAGACAGCCATCTCCCCTGTGGACTCACGCTGCGAGGCCCTCCCTACCAACTCCCCCTAATGCGGACTACTCCTTGAAACCGGGCCTAGATCCAAAAGTATCCCCAATGCAAGAACTCTTCCAAGACCTCCCTACTGCAAATTTTTACCAATCTGAAGAAGGTCAGGGGGTGGGTTAGGAAGATGCCTGGGAACCCACACACCACAAGAAAAACCCAAAAGACAATGGGAAAAACTGTACTTCCAACATAGGCATAAGACCTGTAATACACCACCTCTTATGTAAGGTAATCTTTTGCACCACTTTGGTCCCTTAATATTTTCGCTAACTCATTTTATTTCTTTTTTTTTTAAATTTTTAAATTTATTTATCTTTTTTTAAATGTTCGTCCTACATATATATCTGTGAGCACATACATTTTTAATTCCCCCCTTTTTTTTCCTTTTTTTTCTCTCTTCGTTTTTGCTATGTGACCTGTGTCTGTTATCCCATCAGTCCTACCACGAATACACAGACATTATAATGTAGCACCACTTCCCTCTGCAAAGGCACACTAAGTAAAGGGGAAATATTACATATAAAAAAAAAGAGCTCTTATCTACTAGAGATAGGAACTCAGTTGTTTAAAATATAGGGATATCTCCTGCCTTGAAAATATGTCATGTGGAATCAAATTAGACCTCAGGTGATTAGATATCATTCATCCAGCCTTGAACCCTTGATCCCCAACATAGAAACGGCACAGCTCTTCACAACAGCTGCAGGAAATAAACTCCATCCGGGACGGCCTTAATACGACGAGACCAACAACAAGGCCCAGCTCTAACATGATATCCTGACAACGAGGAAAATGCGAACATCTTGACCTTAGAGCAGATTAGCCTACCTTACCAACTAACGACAAGACAAAAACAGAAGTTGTGGCACCCTTTGGTAGGTCCAAAGCCAAGATCAGGATTTACAGATGACTGGCTGCTAGATCCACGACCAGACTGTATACATCTTGGGTCCAATAAAGAAGCCCTAGTTTAGGGTTTGAACTATGACCTGCACAATAATCATGATCCCCAGACCCAAAGGTCCGGCAGAGGCAATAATAACGGAATGGGGCTTTTGGAAGCACAAAGAAAGACGCTATCCTAGGTGCCACCCTAGGTTCAGTGTAAAGACCAAGATCACCAACCACAGAAGATGGACTAAAATGACACTGAGGTAACAGAACCGCTAGAACCACAAAGACTGACTTCATCAAAAGTCCCACCTCAGGATCTGTGCAGATACTGAGACATCTAAACACAGAGCAGAAGTCTTCCACACACACACACACACACACACACACACACACACACACACACACACACAAACAAAAAAAAAACACCAACGGGAAAGTAAAGGATCCTGAGCAAAGTCTAGAGTTGATCCCATGACGGTATGCTCCAAGGACGGAGACACCCCATATCTCTTAGGCCAAGTGAATTCTTTTTCGAATGACCCCAATATTTACTGTGCCAGGGCAGGAGAGAAAAAACAAAAATACGAAAAGCACAAAACCTTGGTTATTTTTTATATAAATATATATATTACCTTCATTTATTATTGTTATTATTATTTTTGATTTACCAATTTATTTTGGTCGATTTCTCTGTTTGGGTGTGATTATTGAAAGTGTAGTCCCCAATTATACTTTTTATTTTCTTCTCTTCCTTTCTTCTCTTTCGTTATGTGCTATGCCATGTTTCTCAATTCAAGACCATGGCGTGATTTTTGGTTGTCTGTTTTTGTTTTTTTTTTTTCTATTTGTTTGTTTGTTTTGTCTGCTCTTTGTGGTGCTTATCGATATAGCTGGAGCCCTCACTGGATATTTGACACTTCTTTTGGTACTAGTGGAGTGTTTCACCTTCTTTTTCTCCATCTCCCAAATTGATGATGAGAGCCTTTAGAAGGACTCCGCCCAATTTCGGGGTATTAGACTCTTATCCTAGTTTATTACATTTCTCTCCTTCAAACAAAACCACGCAACTTGAACTAGCTAGTCCTGACTCCAGTTAGAGGGGGAAATAAGGGAGGCATCAAGACCAAAAAGGTGCAAGACTACTAAGTAGTGGGTTAGATACAGAGGGGACCACATATTCTAGCGCCCTGGGGTGAGGGAAAAGGAAAAGGGAGGTAGGACAGAAACGGAGGGGTAGGGAGGACAATTTGGTGATGGGAATCCCCCCTGATTTTATGTAAATATGTACCTAAAATATTATTGTCAACAATATGTAAGCCACTATGATCAAAATAAAAATTTATATTAAAAAAAAGAAAACAAACCCATTCACACACAGAAACTCAAATATCTTGGAGTTAAGACGTGAAGGACCTATACAAAGAAAACTATAAAACACTGCTTGGTGTAGATTGGCTCTCTTGATTCTATGCTGAGAACTATCATAACAATGTCAGTGAGTGAGGGATGTAGAAAGCCTGTCTTGAATACAAGTGGGAGTTGGAGAAGGAAGATATGGGAGCATTGGTGATGGGAAGGTTGTATGGGTGTAGGGGGTGTTCTTGTTAAGACTGAAACCTAACTACAATTATGTTTACAATCATGGTGTTTAAATAAATAAATTATTTAATAAAAAACGGGGTGGCTGATGTGGCAAGTTTTTTTTGTGTAGATGCAGTAAAAATTGGGAAAATTAGAAAGGAAATTCTCTTGTTTTTTAATGTATATTTTATTTAAACAACTTGATTACATACATGATTGTGTTTAGGTTTCAGCAATGTAAAGAACACCACCCATCACCAGTGCAACATTCCCATCTCCAATGTCCCAAATCTCCCTTCTATTCCCACCTGTACTCTAGACAGGCTTTCTATTTCCCTCATACATTCTCATTGTTAGGATAGTTCACAATGTAGTTATTTTTCTAACTAAACTCATCCCTGTTTGTGGTGAGCTTCAGGAGGTGGGCTGTAACTTCCAGCTCTTTTATCTTTTGTGTCTCAAAATTATTATTGCAAGAATGTGTTACACCCCACTCAGGAAGGGCACACATCAGAACTGTTGCACTCCTGAAAAAAAATTATTTGCCAAAAAGGCCCGCTTAGAGCAGTCAAAATCAGTTGACCCTTTGCGTGGATTGTTTGACTATAATTCTAAAAGGTGGCTGTAACTATCTCTCTCTTTATTTTTGACCATTATTAGAAATCAGGCCTCTATAATTCTTTCTAACAAAGAAGCACAGTACAAATCCCGCCAAAAGTCTCCCACTGACCAGCTCTCTGTGATCTCTGCTACCTTGGCGCCAAGATCATGTTTTTCCCAAAACTTAGCTCATAGTAAAGCAATTTTCAGTTTTCCTCAAAACTCTAAAACATTTATCTCTCTTCCCACTTCCCTGAAAATTACTTGTTTTCTCCTGCTTACCCAAAACAAAGCTAACCCACAACAGAAACTGTCCTTTCAACTTCAGTATCGGTTCTTTAATATGCAGATTTTTGCCATGGTCTTTCAGTCTGTTTCCCTGACCATCTCCCACCTTCTTTAATCTCCAAAATTACACACAACATTCCAAAGCTCAACCCTTAAAAGTTACCCAGCTCAAAAAATAAATTTGTCTTTGTCTTTGTCTTTCTAGACGCAAGTCCCCATGCATTCTGTGTGGTCTCATTTATTGCATATTTCATAATTCATTATTCCATATTCACCTCTTCGTGCTCCCGCTTGACTCTCAGTGGAAAAATGAACTCACTAAGGTTATGCCTAGGAACTTTTTATCTCATCAGGATAAAACAGTCTGCAGCAAGAATGTCTTTCATTTTTCTTAAAACCCATAAATGAGTGAGACAATTCTACATCTTTTTATCTCTCTTTGATTTATTTCACTCAGCATAATAGATTCCATGTACATCCATGTATAGGAAAATTTCATGACTTCATCTCTCCTGACAGCTGCATAATATTCCATTGTGTATATGTACCACAGTTTCTTTCGCAATTCGTCTGTTGAAGGGTATCTTGGCTGTTTCCAGAGTCTTGTTATGATAAATAGTGCTGCAATGAATATAGGTGTAAGGAAGGGATTTTTGTATTGTATTTTTGTGTTCCTAGGGTATATTCCTAGGAGTGTTATAGGTGGGGTGTATGGGAGCTCGATTTCCAGTTTTTGGAGGAATCTCCATATTGCTTTCCATAAAGGTTGAACTAGACGGCATTCCCACCAGCAGTGGATAAGAGTTCCTTTCTCTCCATATCCCAGCCAACACTGCTTGTTCTCATTCTTTGTGATGTGTGCCAATCTCTGTGGTGTGAGGTGCTACCTCATAGTTGTTTTGATTTGCATCTCCCTGATGATTAGTGATGTGGAGCATTTTTTCATGTGTCTTTCGGCCATTTGTATTTCTTCTTTGTCAAAGTGTTTGTCCATTTCTTCTCCCCATTTTTTGATGGGATTAGATATTTTTTTCTGGTAAAGTTCTGTCAGTGCCTTGTATATTTTGGAGATTAGCCCCTTATTTGATGGGTATTGGGTGAATAGTTTCTTCCACTCAGTGGGGTGCTCTTGTATTCTGGGCACTATTTTCTTTGAGGTGCAGAAGCTACTCAGCTTAATATATTTCTATCTGTTAATCTCTGCTTTCATTTGCTTGGAGAATGCAGTTTCCTCCTTGAAGATGCCTGTAGTCTCAATGTCCTGGAGTGTTTTGCCTAAGTGTTGTTCTATATATCTTATGGTTTCGGGTCTGATATCGAGGTCTTTCATCCTTTTGGATTTTACCTTCATACATGATGTTAGCTGGGGGTCTAAGTTCAATTTTTTGCAAGTGGCTATCCAGTTGTGCCAAAACCACTTGTTGAAGAGGCTTTCTTTGCTCCATTTAGGATTTCTTGCTCCTTTATCAAAAATTAGGTGATTGTATATCTGGGGAACATTCTCTGAGTATTTAAGCCTTTTCCACTGATTGGAGGGCCTGTCTTTATTTCAATACCATGCTGTTTTGATAACTATTGCTTTGTAGTAAAGTTTAAAATTGGGGAAAGTAATTCCTCCCATATTCCTTTTCCCAATGATTGCTTTAGCTATTCTAGGGTGTTTATTATTCCAAATGAATTTCAAAAGTGCCTGATCCACTTCTTTGAAGAATGTCATGGGTATCTTTAGAGGGATCGCATTAAATCTGTACAATGCTTTGGGGAGTATTGCCATTTCGATGATGTTAATCCTGCCAATCCATGAGCAGGGTATGTGCTTCCATTTCCGCATGTCCTCTTTTATTTCTTGGAGCATAGTTTTATAGTTTTCTTTGTATAGGTAGGTCCTTCACATTTTTAGTCAAGTTGATTCCAAGATATTTGACTTTGTGTGGCACTAATGTGAATGGGGTTGTTTTCTTAATGTCCATTTCTTCCCTATTATTATTGGTGTATAGAAAGGTCATTGATTTTTGTGTGTCAATTTTGTAACCTGCCACCTTGCTATATGAGTTTATTATTTCTAGAAGCTTTTTGGTTGAGTCTTTAAGGTTTTCTAAGTAGAGTATCATGTCATCTGCAAACAGCAAGAGCTTGATTTCTTCCTTTCCTATCTGGATTCACTTGATATCTTTTTCTTGCCTAATCGCTATAGCAAGGACTTCCATTGCTATGTTGAATAGGAGTGGTGAGAGAGGACAGCCTTGTCTTGTGCCAGAATTTAGAGGGAAGGCTTTTAGTTTTTCTCCATTGAGGATAAGATTTGCCATTGGCTTGTGGTAGATGGCCTTAACTATATTGAAAAAGGTTCCTTCCATTCCCATCTTGCTGAGAGTTTTGATCAAGAATGGGTGTTGGACATTATCAAATGCTTCTCTGAGTCTATTGATATGATCATGTGATTTTTATTTTTCTTGTTGTTGATGTTGTGTATTATGTTGATAGATTTACGGATGTTAAACCAGCCTTGCATTCCTGGGATGAAACCTACTTGATCGTAGTGGATGATTTTCTTAATGAGGCATTGAATCCTATTTGCCAGGATTTTGTTGAGGATCTTTGCATCTTTGTTCATCTGCTATATTGGTCTGTAATTTTCTTTTTTTGTAGCATCTCTGTCTGGTTTAGGTATCAAGGTGATGTTGGCTTCATAAAAGCTCTTTGGAAGTGTTCCTGTTTTTTTGATTTTATAAAAGAGTCTTGCCAGGATTGATAGTAGTTCCTCTTGAAAGCTTTGAAAGAATTCCTTAGTGAATCCATCTGGGTCTGCGCTTTTGTTTTTGGGCAGACATTTTATTACTGTCTTATTTTTCTCAATAGTGATGGGGGTGTTTAGATATGCTAAATCCTCTTCGTTCAACCATGGAAGATTATAAGAGTCCAAGAATTTATCCATTTCTTCCACGTTCTCATATTTAGTGGCATAAAGTTTCTCAAAGTAGTTTCTGATTACCCTTTGAATCTCTGCCATATCAGTAGTGATCTCTCCTTTTTCATTCCTAATACGAGTTATCAAGTTTCTCTCTCTCTTTCTTTGTTAGTTTTGCCAGTGGTCCATCAATCTTACTTATTTTTTCTAAGATCCAACTTCTGTCATTGATTTTTCGTATTGTTTTTCGGGTTTCCACTTCATTGATTTCTGCTCTCAGCTTTGTTATTTCCTTCTGTCTCCCTATTTTTGGTTCCTTTTGTTGAGCACTTTATAATTCTATGAGCTGTGTCATTAAGCTGTTCAGGTATGCCCCTTCTTCTTTCCTGATGTGTGCTTGCAAAGCTATAAATTTTCCTCTCAGTACCGCTTTTGCTGTGTCCCACAGGTTCTGATAGTTTGTGTCTCCATTGTCATTTGTTTTTAGGAAGGTTTTGATTTCTTCTTTGATTTCATCTCGGACCCACTGGTTATTCAGTACTAGGCTGTTTAACTTCCAAGTATTAAAATTTTTCTTCTGTGTCCCTTTGTAGTTTACATATAATTGTAGGGCCTTGTGGTCAGCGAAGGTAGCCTGTAAAATTTCTATCCTCTTGATATTATAGAGGTATATTTTATGTGCCAGCATGTAGTCTACCCTGGAGAATGTCCCATGTACATTAGAGAAGAATGTGTATCCAGGTTTCTGGGGGTGGAGTGTCCTGTATATATCTACTAGGCCTCTTTCTTCCATTTCTCTTTTCAGGTCTATTATATTCTTGTTGGGTTTCAGTCTGGTTGACCTATCAAGTGTTGACAATGCCGTGTTGAGGTCTCCCACAATTACTGTGTTGTTATTGATATTATTTTTCAGATTTGTCAACAATTGTATTAAATATTTTGCTGGCCCCTCATTCGGTGCATGTATGTTTAGGAGAGTGATTTCTTCCTGCTGTACATATCCCTTTTTAATACAAAATGTCCATCTTTGTCCCTTATAACTTTTTTGAGTATAAAGTTCGAATCATCTGATATTAGTATGGCCATTCCAGCTTTTTTATGGGTGTTGTTTGCTTGGATGATTTTCCTCCAGCCTTTTATTTTGAGTTGATGTTTGTTCTGACTATTCAGGTGCGTTTCTTGTAGGCAGCAGAAGGTTGGATTGAGTTTTTTGATCCATTTAGCCACTCTGTGTCTCTTAACTGGTGCATTTAGTCCATTGACATTGAGAGAAAGAATTGTCCTGGATTTTAGTGCCATCTTTATATCAAAGTTTGGTGTGTCTGTTGGTCAGTCTTGTCTTAAAGTAGGTCTTTCAGTTTTTCTCTTAAGACTGGTTTTGAGTCTGTGAAGTTTCTGAGCTTTTGTTTGTCTGTGAAACGATGTATTTTACCTTCAAACCTGAAAGTGAGTTTTGCTGGGTGCAGTGTTCTAGGCGAAGCATTTATTTCATTGAGTTTTGTCACTATGTCCCACCACTGCTTTCTGGCCTTGAGTGTTTCCGGTGACCGGTCTGCAGTAAATCTTAAGGATGTTCCCTTGAATGTAATTTCTCTTTTCGTTTGTTTGTTTGTGTGTTTGGTTGGTTGGTTTTTGGGCCACACCCGGTGGTGCTCGGGGTTACTACTGGCTTTCTGCTCAGAAATAGCTCCTGGAAGGCATGGGGGACTATATGGAACACCGGGATTCGAACCAACCACCTTTGATCCTGGATCAGCTGCATGCAAGGCAAACACCGCTGTGCTATCTCTGTGGGCCCTAATTCATCTTTTCAATCTTGCTGTTTTCAGAATTCTGTCTCTATCTGTGGGATTCATCATTGTGAGTCAGATGTGTCTTGGGGTGTTTTTTCTGGGGTCTCTTTTAATTAGTACTCTTCGGGCATGCAGGATTTGATTGCACGTATTCTTTAGCTCTGGTAGTTTCTCTTTAATGATGCTCTTGACCATTGATTCTTCCTGGAGATTTTTTCCCTGGGTCTCTGGGACTCCATTGATTCTTAAGTTGTTTCTGTTGAGCTTATCATAGACTTCTATTTTCATCTATTCTCATTCTTTGAGTAATTTTTCCATTGTTTGATCATTTGCTTTAAGGCTTTTTTTTCCCATCTCTTCTGCTGTATGGAGTTGTTATTCATCTCATCTTCCAGTGTACTAATTCTATCCTCAGCTGCTGTTAACCCATGGGAAAGCTCATCCATGTTTTTCTTCAGTTCATCTACTGAGTTTTTCAGACCTGTTATTTGACCTGAAATTTCAGTTTGGAGTTTTCTGATTTCTATCTTCATATTCTCTTGATTCTTATTAGTGTTCTCTTCTATACTTTCTTTGAGTTCTTTGAACATCTTCCATATTTTGACTATAAAATCTTTATCTGAGACACTGACTAGATGGTTGGCCATGTTCTGGTCATCTGAGTTGCCGTCTTCATTCTCTATGTCTGGTGCTGGCCTGCATTGTTTCCCTATTGTCACACTTGTATTGTGGGTTTTTCTATGTGTTGTGGTTGTATTCAATGGCGAAGCTACGCCGCTGCGCTCCTCCGGCTCCTCCCTTCTGGGCGTATCAACTCACCTCCAGGGAAGGCTCCAGGGAAGGCTAGCCATGTGCAGATGAAGCCACACACTGGATGAAATCAGGCTCTAGGGAAGGCTAGCCATGTGCAGATGAAGCCACACACAGGATGAAATCAGGCCAAGAATGCAGCACAGCACAGGAGACAGTCAGAGATAGGTGCTGTTGTCTGAGTTCCAGCAGAGTTCAGCGGTTTCCCCCTTTCCTGGTGTATCAACTCTCTCTTGGTTTTTAAGAGATGCAGGGTATTTCTATAAATGCATTATATTTTATTTATACCAAGTTGCATGATTTCACATTTTACTTTGTATCTACCATTTATAAGAGCTGGAGTAAATTCATCTCTATCTATTCCAATATTTTATCTGTAAATTTGGAAAGAATAGTATCTGCCTTATTATAAAAAGCCCATTCGTATTGGTGAAAAACTGAAAAGATTCCCACTGAGGTCTGTCACAAGGCAGGGGTGTTCATTATCTCCACTGTTATTCAATATAGTAATAGAATTCCTACCAAGAGAAAGAAATCAAAGGGATCCAAGTTGAAAAATAGAAAGTCAAACTATGGCAGATGAAACAATGATACACAATAAGGTCCCTAAAGGGTCTACCCCAAAGCTGCTAAAAACAATAAACAAAAACAATAAACAAAAAAAAGGAAAATGGTCAACTCTAAGTCAATAAAGAAAACTCAATGCCATTCATTTTTACACATAATGTCTCAAAGGAGAAAGAGATCAAATAATCTATCCCCCTCTTAAAATAGTGTCAAAAACCATTTACTACCAAGGAATTAACAAAAGAGCTGAGAAATGTATGTCATAAAAAATTAAAATACTTGGTCGAGCTTCATGTTGCACAGTTCCAGGCCACAGCACTAGAGCAGGATGAGCGGAGTGCTGGCAAAGGTGCTGTATCTGAGAAATGAAACAATTTGTAAGCAAGCCTTTTCCATCTTAAGGAACAGAACTGCTAGAGAAAATCTCATCTGTTCTGCAGGTGGCATTCTACTGAATACCAGTCAGCAGCACTGGTCAAAACCCACCCATGGCATTGGAAGATACAAGCACCTAATTCAACCATAAGAGCCTAAGAAGAAAAGAGTAAAAGTTGAAGTGAGACCCATTAATATGGGAACAGATTATGAATATGGTATGTTAAACATTCACCTGATTGCCTATGACGTGGCCTTGGCAGAGAGTTATGCCCAGTATATCCACAAACTCTGCAATCAACTCTCCATTGAAGTCGAGGAAAGCTATGTGATGCCCACTAAGACCATGGAGGTGCTGCATCTACAAGACCAAGGCAGCAAAATGTTCTTGGACTCAGTTCTTACCACCCATGAGCGAGTGGTTCAGATCAGTGGTCTGAGTGCTACATTTGCAGAGATTTTTTTTGGAAATAATTCAGAGCAATCTTCCAGAAGGAGTCAGATTGTCAGTGAAGGAGCACACTGAAGAAGACTTCAAGGGAAGGTTCAAATCTTGGCCAGAACTGGGGGAGCTCTTGGCTAAGTTCAACTAACTTGGTGCATATTCTTTCATGCCAGCACCACAGGTGATATCAAATGCCAACGAGTGTCCTGGATTGTCAGAGTTAAGCAGGAGACCCTGACCATCAATCAGATGGAGTGCTTGTCCATGTCACTATTATCCTTTGAACTAACCCCAAGAATCCTCTATTAATAAAAATTGGCTGATGATAAAAAAATTAAAACACTTAAGGAAGAGAATAAAGAAAATCTAAGCAAATGGAAAAACATTCCATGCTTGGGGATGGGAAAAATCAATGCTATCAAAATGACCATCTTACCTGAACTACTACATAGATTCAATGGAATCCCTATCCACATTCAGAGAGCATTCTTCAGGGACTTACAAGAGTCGGTAATAATGTTTGTGTGGAACCATAAAAGACCCCAGACAGCCAAAACTAAAGTGAAAAACAAAAAACTGGTAGCCATCTTACTTGAAGCTGAGAAACCCACTTGATCAAGCGGAGATCACAAAGCCATAGTTATCAAAACATTTGGTATTGGAGCAAAGACAGATGTTCGGAACAATGGGTCAGATTAGAATATTTAATGAAAAACCCTCAAGTATATGGTAAATTAGTCTTTGACAGTGTACCCAAAAACATGAAATTGAGTAAAGATAGACCCTTCAACAAATGGCATAGGGAAAACTGGATAACCACATTGCAAGTAATTAAAGCTGGATCCATACCTTACATATTATACAAAAGTCAATTAAATGTGGATCAATTACCTTGATATTAGACACTAATCTATAAAGTACACTGAATAAGACATAGGCAGAAAACTCTAAGATCTACACTGCAAAGAAGTGTTCGATGATAGGATGCCAATTCAAGGGCGATAGGATAAAATCTGAATAATTGGGACTACATCAAACTAAAAAGTTTCTGTATGGCAAAAAGAACCATGGACAAAAAATAAAAGACAGCTAACTGTGTGGGAGAAAATAATTTCATTCAACACATCAAAATAAATGATTGATATCTAGGACAAATTACATATGTTAAACCTGCAAAATCTAAAAATCCCATAATATAAATGGGGAGAAGAAATGAATTAACACCTCTCTGAGAAAGACCACCAAATGGCCAACAGACACAAGAGAAAGTGTTCATGATCAATTATCATTCAGGAAATCCAAATCAAGATGACAATGAGATATTTACTTTATACCAGTGAGGATGGGACATATAAAAATATTGGGGACATTCTGAGTTGGCAGGAATGTGGTCAAAAAGGAACTCCCTTCCACTGTTAGTCAGAATGCTGCCTGGTCCAAACCCTATGAAACAGTATGGAAGGTCATAGGTAAACTCAGAATCGAACTGTCATATGACCCAGCAATCTTTCTTGAGGTATCTTTCCCCAGAACAAAAATACTCAACCAAAAGAATGTATGCAGACTGTTTCATGTCAGAACTCAGTACAATAGCTAAGAGTTGGAATAAAATTAGATGTCCAACAACAGGAGAATGGATCATGAAAATATGGTACATATGTACAATGGAATACTACATAGCTATAAATAATGATGCAATCATGCAGTTCACTGCAACATGGATGGAACTGGAAGATAAATGTTAAATGATGTAAGGCAGAAGAAGGAGGATAAATACAAAATGATATCACATATGTGCTATTTTGAATAACTGCATAAATTAATGTAATGACTTAAATGAGAGAATACCTATGCCTCAGAATATAGTGAGAAGGAAAGAAATTGAATTGGGGAGGAGAAAGACATATGAAATGACAGGAGTTATGGGGTCTCATGTGCATTGTTGGTGTTAAGAAAAGACAGAACTGGAGCCAGAACTATAGCACATTAGTAGGGTATTTGCCTTGCACACGGCAACCCAAGGACGGACCCGTGTTCAACCCCCAGCATTCTATATAATCCCCTGAGCCTGCCAGGAGTGATTTCTGAGTGTAGAGTCAGGAGTAACCCCCGAGTGCCACTGGGTGTGACCCAAAAACAACAAAAAAAGAAAAGACAGAACTAAATAACCAAGCTGGAGTCAACAACAGTGAAATAATGAGACCCATTTTATTTATTTATTTATTTATTTATTTATTTATTTATTTATTTATTTATTTATTTATTTATTTATTTATTTTGGTTTGGGTTACACCCGGCAGTGCTCAGGGGTTATTCCTGGCTCTATGCTCAGAAATTGCCCCTGGCAGGCACAGGGGACCATATGGGATGCTGGGATTCGAACCACTGTCCTTTTGCATGAAAGACAAACAAACGCCTTACCTCCATGCTATCTCTCCGACCCCAATGAGACCCATTTTTTAACAACCAAACTTTAGGAGGTGCTTTTTATGATGGCAGAATGGGGAATGTGGTGATGGCATGGGAAGGACTCTAGGAATATTGGTTGAGGGAGGTTGACACTGGTGGTGGGACTATTCATGAAACTTCTTTTTTTGGTTTTGGGTCACACCAGGCAGCACTCAGGGGTTACTCCTGGCTCTTTACTCAAAAATATCTACTGGCAGGCATGGGGGACCATATGGGATGCCAGGATTTGAATCACCTTTGATCCTGGATTGTCTGCTTTGGTCCTGGGTTGGCTGCTTGCAAGGCAAATGCCTTACCACTCTGCTATCTCTCTGACCTCCTACTTAAAACATTTTATGTCTAAAATACAAGTAGAATAATTTGTAAATAACAATGATTTAAATTATAATTTTTATAAAAAGCTATTATGAAATGGGAACATATTATTTGAGGATCTTCTGACTGATTTTAAATGTTAGAAGATACTTGACCCATAAGGAAAGTCTTAAAATAGATCTGACAAAGGCGTGCTGGCCTTACTCTGTCTTTTGATCTCAGTGCTGGCTTCAGGGATGTATGTCTTTAAAGATTCAGGAAGTATAACACTTGTGATATGTGTGCATTTCTGTATACTAGAAATGCAGAAATCTCAGGTACTTCTGAGTGCTATATGCCTACCACACACACCAGTGCAAGGCACAGGACTGTGCACCAAAGGCCTTGGAATAAGAATGGGAAGCTCCACACTACTGCATAAGGGGAGGAAGATGGGGGGGGTGCACCTAGGACAGAGTGTTGGAAACCACAGGACAACGATGTTAAAAATCTGAATTTGAGATAGGAATATGACTTAGCTATAAAGCACTTACCTTTCAAGTATAAGGCCCTGGGTTCAATTTTTGGCACTGCCAAAAACCAAACCAAACAAAAAATAATTCTAGGTTATTCTTAATTTCTAAGGAATATATACAAATTTTCTCCATCTACACATCTATATATTCTTATTTATCCCACTAAAATGTACCATACATATTAGAATATCATTGCAGTTAATTTTCAGTTTTTGATGATTTTAATTATTGAACTGATTTTAGCTTTTATATGTCTCCACTTTAATCCCACACAGTTTTTTTTTTTTAATGGAATTGAAGTCTTTAACTTTTGGCAAAAATTTAGTTTAACTAAATCATTAAAGTAGCACAATATGCATCTTCATCTGACCCAGGGTCTCTGCAATTTTATACGAAGCATTTTATCTTGTCCTCCAGCAAGTCCCATAAGTAGGACTTAATGCACATTTTATTCACAAGGAAGCTAAGGCTCAAAGAGATAGAATAAACTGACTTATGAGAAACACTCCACCAAAATCTTTATTTCCAATAGTTGCAGCCATACTTCCAAATGACTTATTAAGTAATAAACCCCATTCTGTTGAACTTTTTCTATTCCTTTTATTGTCAAAATGAAAGACAATACCAGACAGCTCTCTCTCACTTGTCTGACCTACAAGAATACTACCTGATAAAAAAAATAGTATAGAAAATGAGAATGTTTGTTCTGAAATCTCAGGTACTAATTTCTAATGCCCAACCCCAGTGGCAGAGTAACTCTAATAATCAGGCAAGCCAAGTAAACTTTAAAAGTTCTGGCAAGAACTCTGAAATTAGACCCAGCTAGCATGTGTTCCTAAATATCAGACTAGATGCTATATTTAACCTGAAAAGCTCTTTACTGCACTGACAACTATAAATAGCCATTAGGGTCCAAGCAAGTGGCCTGACACATGGATTGCTTTCTAAAAACACAGATTAATTTTATTAGTTTTTATTATATTAAATTAAAATTTTAATTTAATTGAGAGCAATCACCCTGGATTCTGTTTGCATTCAGGAAGACTGTTGTGAGTAATTTTCAATTTTATGAATATTTGGGATTATCACATTCGTTGGGAGTTTTTGTTCAGAAACAACATCCTGGGAGTCTGAACACAACTCAGAATTTTGGAGAGAATGCTCCAGAGTTGGTGCTCAAGTAAATACACGCTGAAACCTTGGACCTTCTGCCCAGGTAGATGTTGTTATCAGGATTACTAATTTGCCAATAAAGCTCATCTTTTTTATTTTCTGCAGAACAAGATGGGAGTCACTGCCATGCTTATGCTGCCTTTGCTGCTCTTGGGAATTAGTGGCCTTCTCTTTATCTACCAAGAGGTGTCCAGGTTGTGGTCAAAGTCAGCTGTGCACAACAAAATTGTGGTGATCACTGATGCCATTTCTGGTCTGGGAAAGGGTAAGCTGATTTTACCCTAATTTGTGCCTACTTCTGCCTCATGGGTTGAATGGCAGCACAGGGTAGTGGTAGCGTAGAGGCTGAATTATTTACTAGCATCTATCATTATCAAAAATCTTAACTCTTGGGGAAAGCAGATTCTTCACTGAGAAAAAGGGAGCTAGACTACCTAAATTTAGAAGCTCACAACTAGGGGCTAAATTTGTTTTGCATATATGATATGCAAATATGATCCATGAGTTTCTAAAAATTTTGAAATGCAAAACCTTTAGCTGAGACAGATTTGAGTGCTGGGTTGATTTGAGAGCTGGTTACTAGCCTGTGGCTTTATTTCTCTTTCTCAGATTTGTCAACTGAAAGCAAAATAAGAATTTATAAGGCAGAGCTTCTTTTTTACCACATTCCTGTCAACACAAATTGTTTGCAATATTTTGATAGGGGCCATGTGTAAGATGATATCTTTTTTTTTTTTTTTTGGTTTTTGGGCCACACCCGTTTGACGCTCAGGGGTTACTCCTGGCTATGTGCTCAGAAATCGCCCCTGGCTTGGGGGGACCATATGGGACGCCAGGGGATCGAACCGCGGTCCTTCCTTGGCTAGCACTTCCTTACCTCCAGCGCCACCTACCCGGCCCGTAAGATGATATCTTATTGTTATTATTTTTTAATTTATCAAAAGAAAATGTATTATGTAGTTGACATAACTGATCATTGCATTTGTTTCAGGATGAATGAAAGTGAAGTTATTAAAAAACAAAAAGAAAATAGAGAATTTAAAAAAAGGATGAAAAAAGGGGAGAGAGGTCATTAGCAGTTATATTTGTGAAAATTATTGTATCACCAAAAAAGTCCTTACTATAATAGCCGAAGGTTTAGTATGCTCCTTTTTTTTTCTTTAGAGATGGAGATACACTAAAATATGTGTGTGTGGCAGTTGTTGTTTTTTTATAGGCACAGCAAAATATGAAAGGAATTGGAAAGAAAGACCTTTGGCCTAAGAAACAGGGAGATATTACCCCCAAAGTATTTTGGCATAAGACCTACTTAAAACTCCAGGCATACTAGGTTGTCCAACCAAACCCCATAGTCATTCTCAGTGGTCAGCTCTTAACCACTTGTTGCTGTCAGGCAACTGTAGTTATATACCCTGGTTTCTGTATAGGTCCTATGTCCAAGTCCAGATGGTGTGTAGTGTCTTCTGGTTCCATCTCACTATCAGTTAGCATTGCAGAAAATCCTGCCTTAAAAGCAAACTGTTGCTGTTGCCAGTTGTCAGGGTAATAAAAGAACAGTCATTGGAGTAAGTCAGTGCCATGGTGGTAATGGGCCTTCCTTGATAAAATTTATGTTCCTGGGCCTGAGAGATAGCATGGAAGTAGGATCTTTGCCTTGCATGCAGAAGGATGCTCGAATCCTGGCATCCCATATGGTCCCCTGAGCTTGCCAGGAGCGATTTCTGAGCTTAGAGCCAGGAGTAACCCCTGAGTGCTACTAGGTGTGACCCAAAAACCAAAAAAAAAATGTATGTTTCTGGTGCTGATGTAGAAAACCATGTTTGTTTCCATAGGTGGTATTCATGGTTCAGATGTGAATGATCAATGTCCAATCAATTGGAGTCTAAGCCAAGTCACTCTGTGAAGTGTTTAGGATATAAGGTCCCACTGCAGAATAAAAAATTTGTGTTCATAACTCTATTAGATAAAAACTTGTTTTCATCTGTTAACCTTTCCCAATTTAATGTGCCTATACAAAAAGGGACAATGCCACAAGGTGTTACTAATACATGTGGGAGGCCAAGGTGTCAAGACCAACAGTCCCCAGAACATTTTGCTTGCATGAACTCTAAAGATTTCATAAGTAGAGACTTACCTACTAGAATTCCATAGTTAATGGATCCCGAGGATAGGGGAAGTTGCCCCTACATAAGATGTTTGATGATGGTTATGCCTGTTAAAGGAGCATATCTAAAATATATTCAAAGGAAATTTATATGTCCTCTTTAAATCTTTGAAATAAGAAGGGGTAAGATCTAGGGTGCAGCTTCAACCTGTGATTTGGCTTTGTGGATTATAGGGAAAATGGCTCTTAACAGTTCCATATCAAGAAGTGTCCTCAAGCGAGGGATTTCTTAGGAGCCAAATCTGGTAGCAAGCAAAAGTTCACAGTGAAGGGAGGTGAAGGAAGAGGGGCCACCAAGAGCAAATCAATAGCAGCAGACTGTCGGTTTCTTCTCATGCTGAAAATCTATTTTGGAGCTGGTTGGCATTTGGCTGGCTGGGGAGGATGTTCTGCTTCGTGAGGAGTTATGGACGGAGAGTAAAAAAAGGTTAAATGTGGAGAAATAACATGAAGGGATCAAAAAGGGTTTGCAAGGTGGTAAGCAACAAAACAAAAAAAAGAAGGGTGGAGGAAAGGTTATCTATAATAGAGGGGAGAACACTATACTATGTAAACATTGTATCTATTGCAGATTGATATAAGACTGGCATTGGTATGGCATAAACATACACTTATGCGCCTACATAGGCAGCCAGAAGATAGATTCATGGGTTACATTAGAAAAGCTTTCCCAGGTCACATTAAAGAGAAGAAGGGAAGAAGTAAAAAAAAAAAAAAAGGAAAGTAAAGCTGGCAAGTCTAAAGTAAAAGGTTTTCCTACCTCTCACCCCAGTTTTTTCCTTTTAGGCTGATCAAGTTTTGTAAGGGTGAACTAGTTGAAGTTGTGTGTGGAGCATTCTTAAGAACAATCATAGTTTTCAAGTCTAAATAACCATGTGACAATTTATGGGGAGACTATACCATGAAGTTGATATTATATCTATTACAGATGAACATTAGACAGCCATTGGTAATGTGAACATTACTCATATAATCAATCCATGGGTTACAGTTAAAAAGCCGACCCAGGTGAAATGGGACATTAAAAAAAATAAATTAAAAAAAAAAAACAAGGGAGAGAGAGAAAGAAGAAATAGTTAAAAAGCCAGCAAAGGTTTTCTATTTTCTGTCCAATCCTGTTTGGTGTGAGTAATATTTACTTTATTGGGGAAAGACTACCTGTAATAGATTGTGTATAGAGCATTCTAGGAAATATGTGGTTTAAAAATTAATAAAGTACTGATGAGAAGGAAGGAAAAACTCTTTGGTAAGGCTGCTTGGGTGGGGTCACTGATTAGTGTTTTCTCCCCCACTCCGGGACCTACCTGTGTGAGCACAGGCTGGAGTGAAAATGGTTGACAGGCCCTGTCACCCGGCTCCCTGCTTTGGCGGAGGCCACGCTGTCCCCAGATGAAAATGGATTCTGGTTGAAACACTGGGAACTGCAGCCCACCTGGGAAGGTCATCTGGGCCGCCTACAGTCCCACCTGGTGGACGGGGTCACTAACTAGTGTTCCCTCCTCATACTCCCTCGGACCCACCTGTGTGAGCACGGGCTGGGGTGAAATGGTTGGCCTGCTGAAGGCCACGGGCCTGGGGTCCTGTCGCCCAACTCCCCTGCTCCTCAGAGGCCACACCGTTCCCAGATGAAAATGCATTCCAGTAGCAACACACTGATATCTTATTATTGTGTTGAGTTGGGTTTCAGCAATGATAAGTGATGATGTGCATTTTTCGTGTGCCTGTTGGTCATTTGTTGATCTTCCACAGAGATTCATTCTTTTCCCTGTTAAAAATTACTTTATTTTAAAAACATACATCACGGGCCTGGAGAGATAGCACAGTGGTGCTTGCCTTTGCAAGCAGCCGATCCAGGACCTAAGGTGGTTGGTTCGAATCCCGGTGTCCCATATGGTCCCCCGTGACTGCCAGGAGCTATTTCTGAGCAGACAGCCAGGAGTAACCCCTGAGCAACGCCGGGTATGGCCCAAAAACCAACCAACCAACCAAACAAACAAACAAACAAAAATACATCACATAGTTAATTTTTTTCTAGATAAGTGAGAGAAAATTATTAAATAAAATAGAAAAAGTAAAGAAGAAAAAGGAAGATAATAAAGAATATTTATAAAAACAGTGACTCACAAATTCGTGAAAATTATTGTATTTTCAGTGAGGTCATTAAGATATTTGCAGAGTATAAAAACCGGCTAAGCTTTGCAAGAGCTGGCTCCCTGTGTATGACACCAGGTGGGGAAAATCCGCGAAAGTACACTGGCCCAGTGGGGCTCAACTGTGAAAGACTGTGAGTGTGACCTGTCTATGTCTGTCTACTGTCCTCTTGCGTGAAACTCTTGCGAGTGGGGCAAAAAGAGGCTCAGAGGAGCACGGCCACTCCGCTTCGCTACGCGGCCGTGCACTCTTTCTAAGGAAAGAACTCCATTGCAACAAGAAGGAAAAATCACACTAAGAACGGTGCTATATCACAGAAGCAAACATTTCTCTCTGGACTGTCTTCTCTGTTGCATGCTCGGGCCTAAGATTTGACCCAGTGTGAGGCTTCATCCACGGAGGACTCCCCTCCCTTAGAGGCAAGTCAGCCCATCCAGAAAGGGAGGAGCCAGAGGAGTGTGCTGCCTACATCATATAGACAATGAATACCACCACAACACGTAGAAAAACCCACAATACAAGTGTGACAATGGGGAAACAACGCAGGCCAGCATCAGACATAGAGAATGAAGATGACAATTCTGAGGAACAGATAATGACTGAACAACTAATCAACCTCTCAGATAAGGACTTTAGACTAGCAATATGGAAGGTGCTCAACAGACTCCAAGAAACCATGGATCGAGTTGAACAGAACACTAATAAGAACCAAGAAAATATGAAGGCAGAAATGACAAAACTCCAAACTGAAATAACATGCCAACTAACAGGACTGAAAAAGTCAGTAAACGAAGTGAATGACAAAATGGATAAGCTCTGGGACAGGGTATCAGAAGCTGAGAATAGACTTGGTGCTGTGGAAGATGAGATACATAACAATTCCATACAGCAGGAGAGATTAGACAAAAAACTTAAAGCAAATGAGCAGACAATGGAAAAATTAGTCAAAGAATGGGAACAGACGAAAATAGAAGTCTATGATAAGATCAACAGAAACAACTTAAGAATCATTGGAGTCCCAGAGACCCAGGAAGAAAATTTCCAGGAAGAATCAATGGTCAAGAACATCATTAAAGAGAAACTTCCAGAGCTAAAGAATATATGTGATCAAATCCTGCATGCCCGAAGAGTACCAACCAAAAGAGACCCCAGAAAAACCACCCCGAGACACATCCTAGTCACAATGACAAATCCCACAGATAGAGACAGAATTCTGAAAACAGCAAGATCAAAAGGGGAAATCATGTTCAAGCAAGCTTCCCTGAGATTTACAGCAGACCTGTCACCAGAAACACTCAATGCCAGAAAGCAGTGGTGGGATATTGTGACAAGACTGAATGAAATGAATGCTTCACCCAGAATACTATACCCAGCAAAACTCACTTTCCGGTTTGATGGAAGAATACATGGTTTCACAGACAAAAAACAGCTCAGAAACTTCACAGACACAAAACCAGTCTTAAGAGAAAAACTGAAAGACCTAATCTAAGACAAGACTACCCAAAAGACACACCAAATTTTGAAATAAAGATGGCGTTAAATCCCAGGACAATTCTTTCTCTCAACGTCAATGGACTAAATGCACCAGTTAAGAGACACAGAGTGGCTAAATGGATCAAAAAACTCAATCCAACCTTCTGCTGCCTACAAGAAACGCACCTGAATAGTCAGAACAAACATAGACTCAAAATAAAAGGCTGGAGAAAAGTTATCCAAGCAAACAACACCCATAAAAAAGCTGGAGTGGCCATACTAATATCAGATAATGCAAACTTTATACTCAGGAAGGTTGTAAGGGACAAAGACGGACATTTTATATTAATCAAGGGGTACGTAGAGCAGGAAGAATTCACTCTCCTAAACATATATGCACCGAATGAGGGGCCAGCAAAATATTTAATACAACTGTTGACAAATCTGAAAAATAATATCAACAACAACACAATAATTGTGGGGGACCTTAACACGGCTTTGTCAACACTGGACAGGTCAACCAGACTGAAACCCAACAAGAATATACTAGACCTGAGGAGAGAAATGGAAGAAAGAGGCCTAGTGGATATATATAGGACACTCCATCCCCAGAAACCTGGATACACATTCTTCTCCAATGTACTTGGGACATTCTCCAGGATAGACTACATGCTGGCACATAAAACATACCTCCATAAGATCAAGAGGATAGAAATTTTGCAGACTACCTTCGCTGACCACAAGGCTCTGAAATTATTTGTGAACTCCAAAGGGACTCAGAAGAAACACTTTAACACCTGGAAGTTAAACAGCCTCATGCTCAATAACCAGTGGGTCCGAGATGAAATCAAGGAGGAAATAAAAAGGTTCCTGGAAACAAATGACAATAAAGACACAAACTCTCAGAACTTATGGGACACAGCAAAAGCAGTACTGAGAGGAAAATTTATAGCTTTGCAAGCACACATCAGGAAGGAAGAAGGAGCTTACCTGAGTAGCTTAATGACACAGCTAATAGAACTAGAAAATGCTCAACAAAAGGACCCAAGAATAGGAAGACAGAAGGAAATAACAAAGCTGAGAGCAGAAATCAACGAAGTGGAAACTCAAAAAACAATCCGAAAGATCAACGAAAGCAGAAGTTGGTTCTTTGAAAAAATAAACAAGATTGATAGACCACTGGCAAACCTAACAAAGAAAGAGAGAGAGAGAAACTTGATAACTCGTATCAGGAATAAAAAAGGAGAGATCACTACTGATATGACAGAGATTCAAAGGGTAATCAGAAACTACTTTGAAAAACTCTACGCCACTAAAAATGAGAACCTGGAAGAAATGGATAAATTTTTGGACTCTTATAATCTTCCACGGTTGAAGGAAGAGGATGTAGCATATGTAAACACCCCCATCACCATTGATGAAATTAAAACAGTAATCAAATGTCTCCCGAAAAACAAAAGCCCAGGTCCAGATGGATTCACTAATGAATTCTATCAAACTTTCCAAGAGGAACTACTGCCAATCTTGGCAAGACTCTTTCATGAAATTGAACAAACAGAAACACTTCCAAATAGCTTTTATGAAGCCAACATCACCTTGATACCTAAACCAGACAGAGACGCTACCAAAAAAGAAAATTACAGACCAATATCACTGATGAATGCAGATGCAAAGATCCTCAACAAAATCCTGGCAAATAGGATTCAGTGCCTCGTTAAGAAGATCATCCACTACGATCAAGTAGGTTTCATCCCAGGAATGCAAGGATGGTTTAATATCCGTAAATCTATCAACATAATACACAACATCAATAATAAGAAAAATAAAAACCACATGATCATATCAATAGATGCAGAGAAAGCATTTGATAATGTCCAACACCCATTCTTGATCAAAACTCTCAGCAAGATGGGAATGGAGGGAACCTTTCTCAATATAGTGAAGGCCATCTACCACAAGCCAGTGGCAAATATTATCCTCAATGGAGAAAAACTGAAAGCCTTCCCTCTAAATTCTGGCACAAGACAAGGCTGTCCTCTCTCACCACTCCTATTCAACATAGCACTGGAAGTACTTGCTATAGCGATTAGGCAAGAAAAGGATATCAAGGGAATCCAGATAGGAAAGGAAGAAGTCAAGCTCTCACTGTTTGCAGATGACACGATACTCTATTTAGAAAACCCTAAAGACTCTATCAAAAAGCTTCTAGAAACAATAGACTCATATAGCAAGGTGGCAGGCTACAAAATTAACACACAAAAATCAATGGCCTGTCTATATACCAATAGTAATAAGGATGAAATGGACATTAAGAAAACAACCCCATTCACTATAGTGCCACACAAACTCAAATATCTTGGAATCAACTTGACTAAATATGTGAAGGACCTATACAAAGAAAACTATAAAACTCTGCTCCAAGAAATAAGAGAGGACACACGGAAATGGAAACGCATACCCTGCTCATGGATTGGCAGGATTAACATCATCAAAATGTCAATACTCCCCAAGGCATTATACAGATTTAATGCCATCCCTCTAAAGATACCCATGACATTCTTCAAAGAAGTGGATCAGACACTTTTGAAATTCATTTGGAACAATAAACACCCTCGAATAGCTAAAGCAATCATTGGGAAAAAGAATATGGGAGGAATTACTTTTCCCAACTTTAAACTGTACTACAAAGCAACAGTTATCAAAACAGCATGGTATTGGAATAAGGATAGGTCCTCAGATCAGTGGAATAGGCTTGAATACTCAGAAAATGTTCCCCAGAGATACAACCATCTAATTTTTGATAAAGGAGCAGGAAATCCTAAATGGAGCAGGGAAAGCCTCTTCAACAAGTGGTGTTGGCACAATTGGATAGCCACTTGCAAAAAATTAAACTTAGACCCCCCCAGCTAACATCATGTACAAAGGTAAAATCCAAATGGATTAAAGACCTCGATATCAGCCCCAAAACCATAAGATATATAGAACAGCACATAGGCAAAACACTCCAGGACATTACAGGCATCTTCAAGGAGGAAACTGCACTCTCCAAGCAAGTGAAAGCAGAGATTAACAGATGGGAATATATTAAGCTGAAAAGCTTCTGCACCTCAAAGGAAATAGTGCCCAGGATACAAGAGCCACCCACTGAGTGGGAGAAACTATTCACCCAATACCCATCAGATAAAGGGCTAATCTCCAAAATATACAAGGCACTGACAGAACTTTACAAGAAAAAAACATCTAACCCCATCAAAAAATGGGGAGAAGAAATGAACAGACACTTTGACAAAGAAGAAATACACATGGCCAAAAGACACATGAAAAAATGTTCCACATCACTAATCATCAGGGAGATGCAAATCAAAACAACGATGAGATACCACCTCACACCACAGAGAATGGCACACATCACAAAGAATGAGAATAAACAGTGTTGGCGGGGATGTGGAGAGAAAGGAACTCTTATCCACTGCTGGTGGGAATGCTGTCTAGTTCAACCTTTATGGAAAGCGATATGGAGATTCCTCCAAAAACTGGAAATCGAGCTCCCATACGATCCAGCTATACCACTCCTAGGAATATACCCTAGGAACACAAAAATACAATACAAAAACCCCTTCCTTACACCTATATTCATTGCAGCTCTATTTACCATAGCAAGACTCTGGAAACAACCAAGATGCCCTTCAACAGACGAATGGCTAAAGAAACTGTGGTACATATACACAATGGAATATTATGCAGCTGTCAGGAGAGATGAAGTCATGAAATTTTCCTATACATGGATGTACATGGAATCTATTATGCTGAGTGAAATAAGTCAGAGAGAGAGAGAGAAAAACGCAGAATGGTCTCACTCATCTATGGGTTTTAAGAAAAATGAAAGACACCCTGGTAATTATAATTTTCAGACACAAAAGAGAAAAGAGCTGGAAGTTCCAGCTCACCTCAGGAAGCTCACCACAAAGAGTGATGAGTTTAGTTAGAGAAATAACTACATTTTGAACTGTCCTAATATTGAGAATGTATGAGGGAAATGTAGAGCCTGTTTAGGGTACAGGCGGGGGTTGGGTGGGGAGGAGGGAGATTTGGGACTTGGGTGATGGGAATGTTGCACTGGTGATGGGTGGTGTTCCTTTTATGACTGAAACCCAAACACAATCATGTATGTAATCAAGGTGTTTAAATAAAAAAATTATAAAAAAAAAGTTATTTGCAGGAGGTTTATTAAGGTCTTACTTGGCATTTTGATTATTTTGTTATTTCATTTGTTTCCAAACATTAAATGACCTCAGCTACACATTGGCATCTAAATTTGTTTTTCTGATAGGGATGGCAGTACCAAACAAATGGAGTTGTCCAGGAATTCAAAGCACACACTATTATTATTGATACTGTGGCATTTGAGGGGCATGATCTCACTTGCCATGCCTTCTGGAAGTAGGAGAATGGAGGAGGAGGGTGCTTGCATTCACTCCAAAATAGCCCTTGTGATATCAGCCAAAATACCAGCCTACCAGGAGTTTAGTTAGATTGGTATCTCTGCAAAGAATAGTAGAGGAGTGGTGAAGCAAAGCAACGATTAGATTATGGGTGATAGAAGCAGCAGGAGTTGCTTTTGAAGGGCAAGAGATTGGCCATCCCTCTCATCCTGAGATTTCCTGATTTCATCTCTATGGCCAGTGTACCTATGATTTTTTTATGGCTTTGTTTACATCTCTTTAGAGAAAAGAGTAAGTTTAGGGAGCTGTTCCATCCCCATTTTTAATAGGGTTTTTTTATTTTGCAGAATTAACCATTATGAGTAACTTATATCCTATATATTAACCCCTTAGTTGTTATAGTGAGTGAAAATATTTTCTCCCACATAGTAAACTGTCTTTTGGTTTTTGCTCCTGGTTCTTTTTCTTACAGTAACTTTTTAGTTTTATGTAGTCCCATTTATTCATATTTGATTCAACAGTCCTTGTCATCATTAAAGATTCCTTTGAGGTCTAGGTCTTGGAGTGTTTTGCCTATAGTTCCCTCAATGTACTCTATTGATTGAGGTATGATCCAAAGTCTTTGATCCACTTTGAATTGACTTTGGTGTAAGATATGAGATATGGATCCAGCTTTAATTTTTACAATTGGTGGTTATCCAAATTAAAGCTGGTCCATATCTCCTACTTGTTCAAAGTCCTTAAAGAATGCTTCTGAATTTGGATATCTATATAGTAGTTTAGGTAAGATGGTCATTTGTTAACATTGATTCTTTCCATATACAAGCATGGAATGTTTTTCCATTTGCTTAAGTCTTCTTAATTCTCTTTCTAAAGTGTTTTTGACATTTTCATGGCATATGCCTCTCAGTTCTTCTATAGATTCCTCAATATTTGATGATATTTTTACTATTTTAAATAGGATAGACTCTTTGATCTCTTTATTCTCTCAGTTATTATTTGTATAAAAAATTCCACTGATTTTTTGTGTATTGACTTTGTTGTTGGCTACTTTGCTGTATTAATTTATTGTTTCTAGGAGCTTTTTGGTAGACTCTTTAGCAGTGATGGCTAACCTTTTTGAGCCCAAGTGTCCAAACTGCTGCACAAAACCAAAGAATGCCTGGTCCTCCCAATGGCCTGTTCGGTCCTGTTGCCAGGTGAGCTGCAAAGCAGACACTGGCACACTTGCCTCCTGCATATCTTAATTGTAGACCTTTCCACGTGCCAGCTGCAAGGCCTTCGCATGTCACAACTGTCACATGTGCCATAGGTTTGCCATCGAGGCTTTAGGGCCTTTAATGTATGTCATCATGTCATCTGCCAGTAGAGAAAGGTTGACTTCCTTTTTTTTTTCAACTTGAATCTTATTTATTTCCTTATCATGCCCGATTTCTGTTGCTAGGACTTCTAATACTATTTTAAATAAGAGTGGAGATGGACATCCTTGTCTTGTGCCTGAACTCTGTGGGAATGCTTTCCGTTTCTCACCATTAAGAATACAATTGGCTTGTATATCTTAGATATTAATCCCTTATCTGATACGTATTGGGTGAGTAGTCTCTCAAGGCACTGATAGAACTTGGAAAGAAAAAAACAGTTAAACCTATCAAAAATGGGTGAGAGATATTTCCTCAAAGAAAAAAATAGAGATTTGAGTGGGGAAAATATTAGTGATTGACTGATGATGTAATCTGTTGGTGAAGAGCAGTCAGGATGATTATGATCTCCTGCAGAAAACTGAATGTAATCATTGGTCAAAGATCTACTTGAAGAAGCTGCTTCATGTGTTCAGCTTGGTTGCAAGCAGTGACTCTCTCTCTCTCTCTCTCTCTCTCTCTCTCTCTCTCTCTCTCTCTCTCCTCTCTCTATTATGGCACAAATCTGAAGATACAGAAGGGGAATGCTCCAAGGCCAAAAAGAAAAGTGTTAGAGGGACAGAGCAAAAACTTACAACATGGACAGACATCCACACATACACAGTTGATCGGTACCCATGACATACCACAGCTGGTTGAGGTGTCCTGAGCCTTTCATAAAATGCCTTTTGCAGAAGGCTGGGGGCACTAGAGGTCTGGGACACTGCTTTGAGTCTTCAGCTCACTCCCCTTCACTGCTTGGCTCTGTTTCACTTGAGGGAGCCTCAGATGGGCAAGGTCAAAGGTTGAATCAGTGGAACCTACACCAATAGAAGTAAAGCGGCTGCTTGCACTGGTATTACCCCTGGCCCTATTACTTAGAAATTTTTGGACATTTATGTACTTTCACAGTATCAAAGTCAACAATCTACCTATCTCCAACAGTGCACAAAGACTTTCTGGGATTGTTCCTTTTAATAAGTTTTTGGTGAACAAAAATATCCTGCTCAGTGTCATTTCTGTTAATGAATCCATAGCCACTCCAAACATTGAATAATTTAAAAATACCTAAGACATGGATTGCCAGCACTGGCTTAATCTTTTCCACAATGCTCATTCCACTGGGTCTTGTACCAATTCTAGGAGAGTCTTGAGTGAGAACATTTTACTCTTGTATCCTGCACACATTTGTCAGACATCTTTAATGCAATTTTGCTTATCCCATCAGTCCAGTACTGAACTTATGAAAGTCTTTTGGGTAAGGACTCTTCGCTACTGTATCTTGCACACACTTGTCAGACATCATTAATGCAATTTACTTATCCAATTGGGTTCAGTACCAGCCTTAGAAAAACCTTTTGAATAAAGACCCTTCACTACTGTAAAAGCACTCTTCCCTTCTTGGGGAATGTGCATGGGAAAATTTTTAAAAGATATGCTATGTTCAGCTCATCCAGAAAAATGTTGGTAAATAACCCAGAGTAGCATGAAGCAACTCAGAAAGGGGAGGAGCAGAGGGTATAGCATATTCAGTGCAGCAAGAGGAGACTGATATGATCATACCAGTTTTGTTTTTCAGTACCCGGAGAAAATTGTTACACCACTCACTGTTTTGAAGTTTTCAAGTCCCTATTTAGGCATCGATATGTGGGGGTCTCAGCCTGTCGTTTTGCACAAAAAATCAGACAGTCATGGAAAAAAGTCATTTTGGCCAGAGGGTGTTGAACAGCTTCTTAAGAGCTTTTTGAGCCAGCCAAGCTTCTCTCTTTTTTGCTGCTTTCGCTGCTACTGTAATTAGCTAGATTTTAACATAAATCACCTGAAGTTCAGAGTTGACATAATTAAGGGTACTTGTGCTAATTAACTCAGAAAAGGTGAAAAAAAGAGTAAAGTAATTTTACATGTGTATGCCAACAATTATTATTTCTTGTAATTGTTCCCATGATCAAAACATAGTGTCCATCCTTGTCTCTAATTACTTTATTGGGGTTGAATGCAATTTGGTTTGATATAAGTATGTCTGTCCCAGCTTTATTTCCTCAATGGTTAGTATATTTGTGTTCCATTCTTTACTCTGAGCATGTGTCTAGCATGAGATTTTAGATTTTCTTTCTGTAAGCAGAATTGGATGGGTTTTGTGCCTTGATTCAACTCTCTACTCTGTGACTTTGCATGGGAATGTTTAGCTCACTTGCATTCAAGGATACTATTGACAGAAGGGCTGTTGTGATTATATTGTGTAGGATTGTTGCTATTACAACTGGTTATTTAGTTTGTATAAATGTCCTTTAGAGTTAGCTTGGTTATCACAAATGTTGGAAATTCTTTTTTCTGTCTGAGAATTGTCTTGTTTAATTTGGGGACCACACCTGGCAGTGCTCAGGGGTTGCTCCTGGCTTTGCACTCTGAAATCACTCCTGGCAGGCTCAGGGGATCATATAGGATGCCAGGGATCAGAACTGGGTCCATCCCAGATTGTCTTTATGAAGACAAGTGCCCTACCGCTGTGCTATCTCTCTGACCCCTGTCTGAGAATTTTTTAAAATCTCTCCTTCCTAGATAAATGAGAGTTTTGCTGGTTAGGTTGAAAATTTCTTTTATTTGGTAATTGGAATATGTCATTCCACTCTTTCCTTGCCAGGACCATTTCATATAGGAGATCTGGTGTGAATCTTACAGTTTTTTTGCTTTATACTTACCTTTTTTATTTTCCCTTACTGAGTAAAGGAAAAGTGTTTTTATCCAATTTACTTTTTTTATCCAATAAGTGTTTTATCCAATTTACTTTTAACTCCTCAGGAGAAGGCTCAGTGTAATCAATAATGGACTAGCAGAAATCAATGAGTATCATGAGACTGTTCACCCAAGTCACTCAAATTTTTGGAGAGAAGAAAATATTTCTCTGCTCCTCAATTTAAAATTGAAATTAACACTCAAGTTTTTAAATTCACATTAAGCTATATTAAGCTCTTTGTCATATTTGGCAGCTTCTTTGTCCCAAAACACAGCATAGATACAGAAATTGGGATATCCAGTCAAAGGCATTAATAATTATAGCATTTTTGTGGTGTGGCCATATTAATATCAGACAACACAAACTTTAGACTCAGAAAAGTTATAAGGGAAAAAGATGGACACTTCGTGCTAATCAAAGGATATGTGCAACAGGAAGAAATCACACTACTAAATGTATATGCACACAATAAGAGACCAGAAAAATATCTAATACAATTATTGACAAATTTGAAAGAGGACATCAATAATAACACAATAATTGTGGGAGACCTCAACACAGCCCTGTCAACACTTGATAGGTCAACCAGACTGAAACCCAACAAAAATATACGAGACCTAAAAACAAAAATGGAAGAAAGCAGCCTAGTAGATATATGTAGGGCACTTCATCCAGAGAAACCTGGATACACATTCTTCTCTAATGTACATGGGTCACTCTCCAGGATAGACCATATGCTGGCACACAAAATATACGTCCATAAAATCAAGAGGATAGACATTTCCCAGACTACCTTCACTGACCACAAGGCCCTGAAATTAGATGTGAACTACAAAGAGACACACAAGAAAAACTTTAACAGCTGGAAATTAAACAGCCTGCTACTGAACAACCAGTGGATCTGAGATAAAATCAAAGAGGAAATCAAAACTTTCCTGGAAACAAATGACAATGAAGACACAAACTATCAGAATCTATGGAACACAACAAAAGTGACTCTGAGAAAAATTTATAGCTTTTTAAGCATACATCAGGAAGGAAGAAGGGGCATACCTCAATAGTCTCATGATGCAACTCATAAAACTAGAAAATTATTAACAAAAGGAACCAAAAATAGGGGCAGAAGGAAATAACAAAGCTTAGAGCAGAAATCAATGAAATAGAAACCCAAAAAACAATCTGAAAGATGAACAAAAGCAGAAGTTGGTTCTTTGAAAAAATAAACAAGATTGATAGACCACTGGCAAAACTCACAAAGAGAGAGAGAGAAACTTGATAACTCACATTAGAAATAGAAAGGGGGGGGGATCACTACAGATATTGCAGAGATTCAAAGGGTAATCAGACACTACTTTGAGAAACTCTATGCCACTAAACATGAGAACCTAGAAGAAATGGATAAATTCTTGAACTCCTGCAACCTTCCACGGTTGAGTAAGGAAGATGTAGCATAACTAAATACCCCCATAACCATTGAGAAAATTAAAACGGTAACCAAAAGTCTGGCATCCCCAAAAAGCCCAGGCTCAGATGAATTCAATAATGAATTCTTTCAAACCTTTCAAGAGGAATTACTACCAAGCTCTTTCATGAAATTTAAAAAACGGGTACACTTTCAAACAGCTTTTATGAAGCCAACATCACCTTGATACCAGAAAAGATATAGATGCTGCCAAAAAAAGAAAAATACAGACCAATATCCCTGATGAACACAGATGCAATGATACTCAACAAAATAATGGCAAATAGGATCCAATGCCTCTACAAGAAGATCATTCACTATGATCAAGTAACTTTCATCCCAGGAATGCAAGGATGGTTTAACAACCATAAATCTATCAACATATACACAACATCAACAACAAGAAAAATAAAAATCACATGATCATATCAAAAGATGCAGAGAAAGCATTTGATAAGGTCCAACACCCATTCTTGATCAAAACTCTCAGCAAGATGGGACTAGAAGGAACCTTTCTCAATATAGTTAAGGCCATCTACCGCAAGCCAATGGCAAATATCATCCTCAATGGAGAAAAACTAAAAGCCTTTCCTCTAAATTCTGGTACAATACAGGACTGTCCGCTCTCACCACTGCTATTCAACACAGTACTGGAAGTAAGAGCTAAAGCAATTAGGCAAGAAAAAGATATCAAGGGAATCCAGATAAGAAAGGAAGCAAACTCTCACTGTTTGCAGATGACATGATATTCCACTTTGAAAACCCTAAAAACTCTACCGAAAACGTTCAGAAACCATAGATTCATATAGCAAGGTGGCAGGCTACAAAATTAACACTCAAAAATTAATGGTCTTTTATACACCAATAATGATAGGGAATAAATGGACATTAAGAAAACAAACTCCATTCACATTAGTGCCACACAAACTCAAATATTTTGGAGTCAACTTGACTAAAGACGTGAAAGATCTATACAAAGAACACTATAAAACACTGCTTCAGGAAATAAGAGAGGACACATGGAAATGGAAACACATACCCTGTTCATGGATTGGCAGGATGAACATCTTTAAAATGGCAATACTCCCCAAAGCATTGTACAGATTTAATGTGATTCCTCTAAAGATATCCATGACATTCTTCAAAGAAGTGGATCAAACACTCCTGAAATTCATTTGGAACAATAAATACCCTCGAATAGCTAAAGTACTCCTTGGGAAAAGAATTATGGGAGGCATCACTTTCCCCAACTTTAAAGCGTATTACCAAGCAATAGTTATCAAAACAGCATGGTATTAGAATAAAGGCACACCCTCAGATCAGTGGAATAGGTTTGAGTACTCAGAGAATGTTCCCCAGACATACAATCACCTAATTTTTGATAAAGGAGCAAGAAATCCTAAATGAAGCAGGGAAAGCCTCTTAAACAAATGGTGTTGGCACAACTGGTTAGCCAATCGCAAAAAGGTGAACTTAGTCCCCCAGCTAACATCATGTACGAAGTTAAAATCCAAATGGATTACTTAATATTAGGCTTGAAACCATAGGTATATAGAACAACATGTAGGTAAAACACTCCATGACATTGAGACTAAAGGCATTTTCAAGGAGGAAACTGCACTCTCCAAACAAGTGGAATCAGAGATAAACAGATGGGAATATATTAAGCTGAGAAGCTCTGCACCTCAAAGAAAACAGTGCCCAGGATACAAGAGCCACCCACTGAGTGGGAGAAACTATTCACCCATCAGATAAGGGGCTAATATCCAAAATATATAAGGCACTGACAGAACTTTACAACAAAAAACATCTAATCTTATCAAAAAATGGGGAGAAGAAATGAACAGACAATTTGATAAAGAAGAAATACAAATGGCCAAAAGGCACATGAAAAAATGCTTTACATCACTAATCATCAGGGAGATGCAAATAAAAACAACTATGAAGTACCATCTCATGCTGCAGAGATTGGCGCACATCACAAAGAATGAAAACAAGCAGTTTTGGCGGGGTTGTGGAGATAAAGGAACTCTTATTCACTGCTGGTGGGAATGCCATCTAGTCCAACCTTTATGGAAAGCAATATGGAGATTCCTCCAAAACCTGGAAATTACGCTCCCATACGATCCATCTATACCACTCCTAGGGATATACCCTAGGAACACAAAAATACAATACAAAACCCCTTCCTCACACCTATATTCCTTGCCATGCTATTTACAATAGCCAGACTCTGGAAACAACCAAGATGCCCTTCAACAGAGGAATGGCTAAAGAAACTGTGGTACATGTACACAATGGAATATTATGCAGCTGTCAGGAGAGATGAAGTCATGAAATTTTCCTATACATGGATGTACATGGAATCTATTATGCAAGTGAAATAAGTCAGAGAGAGACACACACAGAATGGTCTCAGTCATCTATGGGTTTTAAGAAAAATGAAAGACATTCTTGCAATAATTTTCAGAGACAAAAGAGAGGAGAGCTGGAAGTTCTAGCTCACCTCATGAAGTTCACTACAAAGAGTGATGAGTTTAGTTAGAGAAATAACTACATTGAGAACTATCCTAACAATGAGAATGTATGAGGGAAATAGAAAGCCTGTCTAAAGTACAGGTGGGGATGGGGTGGGGAGGAGGGAGATTTGGACATTGGTGGTGGGAATGTTGCACTGGTGATGGGGGGTGTTCTTTACATGACTAAAACCCAACCACAATCATGTTTGTAATCAAAGTGTTTAAATAAAAATATATAAAATAATAACGAAAGAGTTTAATAAGAAATATTGGAAAGAATGGGTGCTATTTCAGTTGGATGATCTGAATATGCTGAAATTAAAAAATTCAACTCTTAAAAAAGATATATTAATCAAAAATGATTATAGCGTTTTCCATTGAAATTCATGTTTATTTTCTTCCTCTTCTTCCCTGAGATAGGGAAAAACACTCAATTTCCTGCATTTTGTAACATTTCTAGATATGGAGGAACTGGAAATAGGATAGAAAAAGATTAAGAAAATACCTTTCTTGACTAATCCTATTATAAGAGGATTCCAAGATCCATAGTCTGGACACATTTAAAATTCATTCTGATTTTATCTCTTGTGAATATTTCTGTGTAATGCAGAGACATTCCTTGGAACATTTATCTACTCTCTGGGAAGTGGGTGCATTCTACATGTTCAACTACACTTCATTCCTTAATTTATACCTAGGCTCCTTCTTTTGAGTTACATTTCCTTTTTAGTACATATTAAACTCCCAAATCAACTATGTCCTACCTCTGAGACACTGTTATTGTACAGTATATTCTTTGACAAGATAAACCTATACCATGGACATATTAGCCCTATTTGCTTCTTTATAAAAATCATTTCTTCACAAATATAGCCAGAGTACAGTGACCTCTCAAGTGCATTTTGAGTGAATTGAAGGTTTACATCTTAAGTAAAGAATATACTACCATCAGTGACTCCATCTACATATCAACACAACTGTCTTCTTTTCCACAGAATGTGCTCGGATATTCCATGTGGGTGGAGCAAGGCTTGTGCTATGTGGAAAGAACTGGGAGAAATTAGAGATTCTATATGATTCCTTGATTAATGTAGCTGACCCAAGCAAGGTAAGGTCTTCTAGCAATTGACTTGAGTACGGCTGAACCTTACAGGCATCCAACTCCTGTTTGCCCCCTAGCACTTCATGTAGTCCCCTACACTTGCTATGAGTGGTTCCTAAGGGCAGAGCTTGGACTGAGTTCTGAGCACAACTGTGTATACCCCCAAACAATGCCCCACCCTTTAAAAATGAAAATTTGTTATTACTTTTGGAGAATGTGATATGTGTCTGTCAGTTACTCATTATAATTATGCATAAGGGAAAATATATACTCTAGGTATTACTATCCTCCAAATTTGAATCTCTGTCATACTCAAAGAAGTTGCAGGAGATACTATTTTTAACAAATATGGTCATTTACAAAGCTCTAGTTTAATCTATATGTATATATACTTTATCATTTCCAAGTCTATTTTTATATTATAATTAAAGCAAAGTGATTTATTTACCATGTTATTCATAGTTGAGTTTTAGACATACATTATTCCAGCACCAATTCTACCACCAGTGTCCACTTCCCTCTACCAGTATTCCCAGATTCTTTTCCATGCTTCCCAGTCCCAGCTTGCCATTTTAATAGGCACCATTTTAGTTTGGCTGTGAAACTTTTGTTTTCATTATTTTTAGTGTTGCTACTTCTATGGTTCGAATATTTAGTTCACTGCTTCCTGAATAACACTACCAATCCCTTTGACCCTTGCCTCCCATTATTTCACTGTCTCTCTCTTTCTCCCACCACTTTATTTTTTTCCTTTCATTATATTGTGGGGTCAAGAGTGAGCTAGATAATTCTGCTTTCAACCTATTTTTGTTTTTTGTTTTTTTGGTTTTTGGGCCACACCCGGCGGTGCTCAGGGGTTACTCCTGGCTGTCTGCTCAGAAATAGCTCCTGGCAGGCACGGGGGACCATATGGGACACCGGGATTCAAACCAACCACCTTTGGTCCTGGATCGACTGCTTGCAAGGCATACACCGCTGTGCTATCTCTCTGGGCCCCAACCTATATTTTTAAAAGAAATCAAGGAAAATAAATTTCTTTTTACTTTCTCAATTAGTACATAAACACATTTCAATGAAACTTCTTTATTTTTTAAATAAAACTTCTATTCTAAAAGTATTTCTAAAGACTTTTTAGCATTTTCCAATTTTTTTTTTAAATCTTAGACATTAATGTTGAATTTAATCTAAGAAACAGCACAAAGTAATTTAGGGTTAAGTCTGGTATTTAAAATTATAAATTTAACAGGTTAACATAGTGAGTTTCTTGTGATATTGGTAGGCGTTGAATAAAAATGAGGCTATGCCTGTAGGATCTCTAACTAGGTCCTATGTGCTCTCACTGTAAGCAACCTCCAGCACTGAGTCAGGAGTAGCCCCTGAACACTGCTTAATGCAGAGCTTCCTATAATATAGAAAAATAAGGTTCAGAGATTAATTGTATTGGAAAGTCTAAGTCAAGCTTCTCCAATTTTAATTATTATAGAAATGTTTATCTCCAAGAAGAACCTAAAATAATCTGTTTCCTAAATAACCCTAAGGAGGTTTATTTCTCACTTACCAATATTACTTATCAGGATTAGTGTTTCTCCAACACTAGAATTGCATTTTGATAGTTATCCCTATTGTCTCATGTGTGTCTTCTCTGGAGTATGAAATTCTTTTTTTTTTTTTTGAGTATGAAATTCTTAATGGCAGTGAATATCTAGGGTGAAACACAATGCCTGATATATAGAATGGTGATCCAAAAATATTATGCTGACTTTTATTGTGAACAAAATAAAACATGACTATAAAGTAATATGATTTATTTTGTGGTTTGTAGTCCAGTTTGGAAGAAATTTTCAAAAAGAACATTAAAGACATTATAAGTGAAGGCATATTTGGAGCTGTCAAAAGTTCCAACTTATTACTTTAATTTTATTTGTTTGTGTTAGGGCTAAACCTGATGATGCTCACTGATTAATCTTGGCTCTGCACTCAGGGATTATTCCTGGCAGTGCTTAGGGTGCCATTTGGTGCTGGGAATCAAACTGAGGATGGCTACATGCAAGGATAGCTACCCTGCCCATTGTATTGTCTCTGTGACCCAAAAGTTTTAATTTATTTCTGCCCAGGTTTAAGTCTGGATTATTATTGTTAATTATTTGATTCCAATAAGAAATTCTTCGTGAATTTCCTTTATTTCCAGAGTCATTTCTGCCTTGTCCAGTCTTTTTAGGAGCTCTAAATTTCAAAAAGGGTGACTGATATCAAAGGACTACAGGGTATGCAAGAAGAAGATGTTCTTACACATATTTAGGTTATTGCATTTGTTCAACAGACGTTCACTCCAAAGTTGATCCTCTTGGATCTCTCAGACATCAGCTGCATCCAGGATGTGGCAAAAGAGATCCTGGATTGTTATGGTTGTGTGGATATTCTCATCAATAATGCCAGTATAAAGGTGAAGGGACCTGCCCACAAGATTTCATTGGATCTTGACAAAAAGATCATGGATGCCAATTACTTTGGACCCATCACCTTGACCAAAGGTAATATGACTTTTACCTTCCTACGGACTTCTGACCTCCTGCTGCTAAATAGTGAAGTTTAATGTAATAAGATTGTTATTCTTTTCTGGATAGAATCTTCAGTATCCCTAGGAAGAACCCTTATTTATCTGGTGAAAACTTTTGCATACCTTATACTTTGCATATATAAAGCAATCCTGCAGTTTATTTACTTCTAAACTTGACATTTGATGAAAGATAGGGATCCAGAACTCATAATTGAACAAAAAATGTTTATTTATAAACTTAAGACACCAGTATATTGTCAACCCCTCAATAGCAATGAGAAAAATGGAAGGATGTTACCCTTTAAAGACTAGAACGGCAGTCCCAGAATTGATCAACTCAGATTAGATCCCTGGCATTCTAATAATTCCTGAGTACATGGCAAGGATTTATCCCCTACCATCACTGGATGTGGCCCAAAATTTGTTTTAAGGGAGACAATATAATATGACAATTCATTTACAAATATTTTGAATAAAGTTTTAAACTCTAGAAAGTGGGGGCTAGATATACACATAACACAATCAAGAATTTAAAATAAAAATTTATCAAAGCAGAACTCTAAATGAAGATGAAAATCTGAGAATTTCTACACACTGGAATGTGATATCTGTCAGAAGCTGAGAAAGTATGATCTTAGACATAATTTCCATAGACATAAATCTCCAAAATACTACAGCAATGAAAAATATCATGTATTTGAGGATAGAAAAACTACTTCTCAAAGCTTCTTCAATGAAGCCCCAGGGGTAACAAACAGTTCCTTCCAAGCAGGTCCTCCTTATGGACACCAGTCTAGGTGTTTACATTGAAACAATCCCCAAGGCTCATTGACATCAATGTGAGTTTCTCCATAGAATGGAAAAGGCCAGGACTAGTTTCTAGTCCTGGCTAGAATTTAGCTCTTGGCCTCTTTAGCATGCCTTGACTAGATATAATTTATCATTTAGAAAGTTACTTATTTGACTTTTGGATCATTCTACCTTCTTACAATCAGACCATTATTTATTTCATATTACCTCAATTTCTAAATTTTAATTTTAAGAGATCCTTAATATCACTCTAAATTTAAAAATGTTTTTGATGAAAAAAATAGAAAAGATAAAAACAAAACAAAGTATGAGTTCCCAAAAGCAGTTAAAAATGCTCAGAGTTGAGCATTTCAAAATATTTCCATATACTATAGAATAGTTGCACTGTTGAAATCAATGTAACTTTATGCACTTTGTTGGGTTATTAAAAGCACCAAGTAATTCATCTATTGAACACAATACACTAGATAAATGATTGCTGAGGTTCATTCTAACTTCATCTTTCCCAATTAGATAAAAGAACTATCTCTGATGAAGGAAATAAATAGAAGGAATTTGCCCGATATTATATGGCTTTTTTTTTATTTAAACACCTTGATTACATACATGATTGTGTTTGGGTTTCAGTCATGTAAAGAACACCACCCATCACCAGTGCAACATTCCCATCACCAATGTCCCAAGTCTCCCTCCTCCCCGCCCGACCCCCGCCTGTACTCTAAACAGGCTCTCCATTTCCCTCATACATTCTCATTATATGGCTTTTTTAAGTTTCTAACTATTGAACATCTTTTTATGCCTTTCAGCTCTGCTTCCTAACATGCTCTCTCGGAGAGCAGGTCAAATCATATTAGTGAATAACATCCAAGGGAAGTTTGGAATTCCATTTCGTACAGCCTGTAAGTTTCTACAATAAAAATGTCTCATCTTATCTTGTATCTTTTTAGTTTATTTTTGACCAATATTAACCATGCTGGGAGTCACTCCCAAGTTATGTTTTGTAGTCATTTGGTCTCTAGAAAATGAACCTGAGTTCCCACATGCTAGCATGTGTTTCAGCTTTGGTCCTATTTTGTGTTTTGTAAAAAATGTCATGTCCAGGATCAATTGTTTATGTGGAGTAAATTACAGAGATAAGAAATTTATTCATTCTTCCTTTTATATGTTCAATTTCTATTTTGATCACCTACTACATGGCATGCTCATAAAAAAGAGGCTCATATGGAAGAGGCTGAGATGTAAAAAATGAGGTCTTAATTTCCCCAAACTCACATCTCACAAATAATCAGGACAGATCTGATAGAACAAGCTTAATGCCAAATAAAGTCTCAAACATCCTGCCACTTCTGGGAGTGGAGATACTGAATTCAATGACTAATGTCCAATATTTAATCAATTGTTAAAAAAATTAAAGTGTTTTCAGGTTAATAAATTTGGGGATGTTTGAGTAGGAATACCTGAAGAAGACATAGATACTTCTTTTTCACATACATTATATTACTCATATTTTCTTCCTGGGCTGTTTATAAAACTGTCTTATATAAAGCTGGTAATCTAATAAGTCATTTTTTTCTAAATCTTTTGAGATTCTCTAGAAAAATAGTCAACTTTAAGGAGTGAGTTGCTGGAAATTTACTTTATATTTTGTAGGTAGGATTTGTGAAGGTATCTGAAGCATGTCCTATTTTTTATGTGCTTGTGGGACTGAGCCTACAACCTATTATAGTAGGTAAGAAAATTTCAGGTAGATGGTCAACATTGAGTCAGTTTGTAATAACAAATTGGTGGTGTGAAGAAAAAAATTTATGCAATCAAATGGAACACAAGGTTAAGGTTTTAATATTTAACTATTTAAACATTACAAAAAAATTCTGTATCTAATAGAACAGATGATCTGATAGAACAGAGGTCACCTTCTCAAGGCAGGAAGAGAACAGAGTCAAGGAGTGATGTTGTCTATAAACAGATTACATGATTTTTCCATTTACCAGGAACCTTTAAGCTGTTTTTCTCTACTTCTCTTATTGTAGGTATTTTTCTTTGAGATTCAAAAACTAGTGTGACCAATAAAGTTGTCCACTTATCAAGGGGGGTTCTCTGAGCCTAGCATATGTTCAGTACTCAAATTGACTCCAAGAAATTGACTACTAGACATCTTCGTTTTAGATGATGCACCTGATTCTACAGTACCTATTCATTCTAAATCCTGAAGTGGATACGTTTTTTAAGGGCATCTAGAAGGAAGGTATGCTACTCACAAGGACTATTTGAGACATAATTGGGTCAAATGACAGAGTTCTGGGCCATAGTTGGAGTTCTTATTCCCCTTGCCTCATTTAACCCCCAGTAGACACACTGTTTTATCCTTTTCAAAAATAACTTCAAATTCCTAAAATTTCAAGTAATGTCAACTTCATCATTTCTGGAATTCCCAAAATGATCCTTGTTTATACAACTAATAGACTCCTTCGTTTGATGTATATTTTGTGAGTAAATTTCTTGAACTATACATTCAAATAAAATGGAACCAAGAAGTCAAAGTTCAGTGTTGTAGGCTCACAGTGACTACTTGCTATTTTAGGGATCCTGAAGAAATCATGAGAACAAATGTTTAAACTGGTCATTTTATAAACTTTTAATCTTCATGGCAAGTTGTTTATTGTGATTTTATTGTCTGTTTAAATATAAGAGAATATCCTTAGAGTGGTAACATTATTTTTCTAGAATCACTAGGATTAAGCAGACTCAATTTCTTTCTACTACTCAAAGTAAGGGGCAGAGTTAGCCATTTGAGACCACATTCAGGTGAGCTTATAGTACTGTGCTTGCTATCATCTTATCCCTGAAGTTCTCTGGAAGCAACCCAAAATCTAATAGAAAATTTCAGCCTGGTGGTTATTTTATCCTCTAGATGCAGCCTCCAAACATGCTGTGCTAGGTTTCTTTGACTGCCTTCGAGCTGAAGTGGAGGAATATGATGTTGTGGTCAGCACAGTAAGCCCAACATTCATCCAGTCATACCACACTCCTACTGGCCAAGGAAACTGGGAAACTTCTATTCGGAGAGGTGAGTTTTCAGAGGGAAGCCCATAGGGAGGGGAAAGAGGGAGACCCAGGAGCCTCTGAGACATCCTGGTTTTATTGGAGACATGAGGGTGCTACTATGTGTGAAAATAGGGGAAGCCCATTGCACTATTTAATGTCAGGAAGAAGGTGCCTATCTTCTACCAGAGACCTCATATAGAGACTTCTAAACTGCAATAGCAGACCAAGGAAGGCTTAATTGGATGCAGTCACCAATTTCCATTAAAATTTTTGTTTGTTTGTTTTTTTGGCCACATCAGGTGATGCTCATGGGTTACTCCTAGTTATGTACTCAAAAATTGCTCCTGGCTTGTGGGACCATATGGGATGCTAGGGATTGAACCCAGGTCCATCCTGGGCAGCTGAATGCAAGGCAAATACCCTACAGCTGTGCTATCGCTCCAGCCCCGATTTTCATAAATATTTTTTCCTTTTACTTCTTTTTTCTTCGTTTTTATAAATTTACCCAGGTGACTGCCTATCTTGGGACTCAATTTCTATATGGAATAGTCAATGTTGTTGTCAGATTCTTGATATTTTATCCATAGGAAGTTCTGACTTTAGAGATTATAGTCAAATTGCTTGCACTAGAAGCATGCTTTTGTCACATATTAAATATTTTAACATTATTATTTACCTTAATCTAATTTTTCCATTTACAAAAGAGATATACTGTACTATATAGAATCCCTGGAGTTAAAAAATTTTGGAATAGCAATCAACACGTAGTGAGTGCTATATTAATGCATTAGTTGTTATTAATATATAATATCGTTCTTGAACAAAGTGTCATCTGTATTAAATAAAAATGAACCAAGATGTGAGAAAATGAAAAGTGAACTAAGATGTGAGAAAATGATCCCAGGAGGCCCTTGTAAACACAGCTTCTAAATAGTGATAACATCAACCCCTAATGCATTTAGAAACTTCACTTTTTAAAACAATGAGATTTACAGAGTTGAGTTTATGGCATATAATATGATAGTTGAGTCTTAGGTGTATAATATTAAAACACCAATCCAATCATCATCAACTCCCATCACCAGTGCTTCCATGCTCCATCAATTCCCAAACCCACTCCCAACCCCTGTCTGCCATTTTTGACAGCATTATTACAAATTTCACTGTTTACAACTTAAACCTTATGTTTTCAGTGTTGAGCCTGTGCTTTGGATTTATAGCTGTACCGCATTTGCACATCACCAGTATAACCAAAACCCCGACCTCTGTTCCTGCATTTCTTCTCTTTCTCGTATTCCTCCTTTCCATCTTGATTCTTCTCTTCTCTGTACTCCTCCCTAGGATTAATACATTCTCCTTTTCCTATATTAGACTTCCTCATCCAGATTTCAATATACCACAGATAAGTGAAAACATCTTGTGCCTATCCTTCTTCTGGCTTACTTTATTCAACATTATATATCTCAATTTCAACTAGGCTGCAGCAAATCGCATGATTTAATTATTCTGTGCTGCTGTATAGTATTTAATTGTGTATATACAACAACTTTTTGTAACTCATTCATCTGTGGTTGGACACCTAGGTTTATTCCATCTTACCTATTGTACTAAATGCAGTTATGAATAATAGTGTGCATATGTCCTTTTGAATGAATAGTACCTTCTCCTTTTTAAGCCCTTATTCATTCTCCCACTTTTCATAATTTTCACAAAGCAGAGACTCCTTTGCATCTCATGGTCAGCAGATGGCAGAGCAAACCTGAAAGTCATGATTTGCTGCTTCTCTATCATTGGGTAGGTAGGGGGAGGGTCCTTTTCCTACTGAGGCCATGACACTGAGCTACTCTGGGGCATTTTTAGTCTTTTTCAGGAAGCTGACCTATGGGACGAATGCTGTGGATGTGGCTGAAGAGGTGATGCGCATAGTGAGGCGAAGAAAGCAAGAGGTTCTCATGGTCAATCCCATCCCCAAGGCTGCTGTGTACATCCGTACCTTCTTCCCAGAGTTATTTTTTGCTGTGGTGGCCTGTGGGGTGAAGGAGAAGCTCAATGTTCCAGAAGAGGGTTCATAGCAGACCAAATCGGAATGGAATAAAGCTCTATCTTAAGGGAACAATGATTTTCTGGGCATATACTGTTTTCACTATTTGATAAGCACTGGAGGCCCCCGCATATATCAACATTTCCCACTCCTCCATCCCAGGACACACTTCCAGAAACAGAAAACATAATACCCCCGCAAGAAAAAACACACTCACACATGACTAGATTAACTGAACTTGTAATCATGAAAGTATATAATCTCCTGTGTCCACAATGGCAGCTAGCTACTCCTTACATGTTTTTATTAATACTTTTAATGTGCCCTCTGAAAAATCTGAGAGCCTGAGTTTATTTATTTATTTCCAATATTTTGTTAAGGACTTTATTTTTTTAAATAATATCTTAATTAAGTACTATGGTTACAAGGATATTTTGTTTTAGTAATTTGAATTTAAGTAGCAACATGCAGCTAGTGGCTCCCAGGTTGGTATGCAAAAATCACCCCTTTTCCCAGACTTAATTGGTTCTGGAAGGATGCAGGAACAAAAATCTTTAAAAAAAAATAGTTTCCCACTTTATTCTAAGATGCAACAGATTTGAGAACATCTGTCATGGGATCTCTTCCTCATTGCAACCTTTGCTTGTCTTTTCAAAGCATAACATTTTCATTTATAGTGTCATCTTAGTTATTAGTGTACTGGTTTCTTATATCAAATCAGTGATTCTTCAAAAATATGGTATGCCATGGCTTTTTTTGTCTGGACACTTCATGGAGTTCTCTGGGTTCCTATGAAAGTGAGTGCAGGGTTTGGTGAATGATAGAGACACATTCAGTTGTTGGGTTGAATCATAAATGTGTGTGTGTTTATTGAATACTACAGAGATGCGCTTGAACATGAGTTTTACGTGTGAGAAACCACCCACTTCTGCTTTCCTGAAAGGTTAACACAATTGTACTTTCTTGTTAGCAACAAGCTTATCAGTACATACTGTTGTCTTCACAACAGAAAATTCATAGTCCTATAGTGTGGGTTTCAAATATTCTGAATCATAGTTCCAATTAAAATACAGGGGGGAGTTGAGCCAGAGGCTTCTCTGAGATCTAAGGGCAAATTTTAACATCTCAAAGTTTTTTTCTCTAAGGCTGGACTGTGGGTGTCAATTCTGATATATATTAAAAGATTAGTAAGTTTGCCAGGTGTTCCTACGAAGGACTCCTTTCATCTGATTGAGCAGACTGTTTAAAAATACAGAGCATCTTTTAAAAGACTAACTTTACTTTGAGAATTACAAAGTTATTTTTATGTTTCTCTTGATGCTGATTTTTCCAGGTAAAGTGATATTTAATCAAGGCCATATTTGTATGTACTAATTTTGTCATCTAGAGGAAATGCTCAGCTATATACATACTTAGCACAGCAGCAGGGAGATTCTTTTTTTTTTTTTTTTTTTTTTGGTTTTTGGGCCACACCCATTTGACACTCAGGGGTTACTCCTGGCTGTGCGCTCAGAAATCGTCCCTGGCTTGGGGGGACCATATGGGACGCCGGGGGATCGAACCTATGCTAGCGTTTGCAAGGCAGACACCTTACCTCTAGCGCCACCTTCCCGGCCCCTAGCAGGGAGATTCTTTTTAGGTTAAATAAATGTTTGCAACCATTGTTTTATTATTATTTTATCTCTTACTAAGATTGAAAAATACTACCCTCACTTTTTAAGGAAGTGGGCCTCTCTTTGAGGTCTTTTCTCAGCCAGCTGCACTGAGGAAGTTCAGTGGGCCTTCTGATTTTAACTTTCCTTAAATTATGGTGGCAGTAATAGTATACATATTTTGTATTAATTTTCACATTTTATCTTTGAAAGTATAATAATCATATGTTACACTAATATGTATCTGCTGCTACAAACTTTTCTTGGAATTATAGATGAAAGAATACTCAAATTTTTCCTTAACTCAAGTCAAGTAACAAAGATACAATAAAAGTCATAAAGATACTTACCTAGATAAACCTTAAAAAGTTAAAGTTCCACTTAAGCAATTCCTTTGACAGTTATATACCTTTGATAAAAGTACTGTTGTTTATACTTCAAGGGTGGAGAAACCCTGTATCTCTTAGGCAAAGGAAATTCCTTTTCGAATGACCCCAATGACCCTGTGCATCTGCAGGAGGGAAAAAAAAGTACAAAATAATTTTTATTATTATTTACTTATTTATTTTTTTGTTGATTTTATTGTTGTGGTTTGGCATTTGAAGTGGATATCTCCATTTATATTTATTTATTTATTTATTTTCTTCTTTTCTTTTCTTTTCTTTCTTTCTTTCTTTCTTTCTTTTTTTTTTTTTTTTTTTGGTCTTTTGGGCCACACCCAGCGGTGCTCAGGGGTTACTCTGGCTGTCTGCTCAGAAATAGCTTCTGGCAGTCACGGGGACCATATGGGACACCAGGATTCGAACCAACCACCTTTGGTCCTGGACCAGCTGCTTGCAAGGCAAAAGCCGCTGTGCTATCTCTCTGGGCCCTTCTTTTCTTAAGTGCTCTGTCACATTTTTTAATCTCAATACCATGGCTGTTATATGGTGCTTACCATTTTTTTTTTGTTTTGTTCTGTTTTGTTTTGTGTTTTGTTTGCTTGTTTGTTTGTTTTGGAATGCTTACTGAATATTTTATTTGACAGTTCTTTATGTACTGTTGTGGTGTTTCACCTTCTTTTTCCCCTTCGTCTCTCAAACCAAGGATGAAAGCCTCTAGAAGGACTATGCCCATTTCTGGAGTATCTAATTCTTTTTTTATTTTTTTTCTCCAGGTTATTACTTTTCTCTTCTTCAAACAAAACCGCATAACTTGAACTATCTAGTCCCGCCTCCCAATTGGGGGGGGGAATAAGGGAGGTACCAAGACCTAATAGGTGTAAGACCACTAAGTTGTAAGCTAGGCACAGAGGGGACCACTTATTCTAGCAGCCCCGGGGGTAAGGAAAGAGGATATGGGAAAAAGGATGGGAGGACAATCAGTGATGGGAATTCCCCTGAGTTTATGATAATATGTACCTAAAATATTATTGTCAATGATATGTAAGCCACTATGATTAAAATAAAAATTATATTTAATAAAAAAAAGTACTATTGTGACACCAGAATTTAGTGAAATTAGTAAAGCAGTAAGCAGGGCTCTACAAAGTCAGTAAGATTATTTATCTTTTAAGAGATATTTTTAATTACTTGTAAGAGGACAAGGAGTTCTAAAAGTGCTCAGATTAGAACTAGTGGAGGAATGGTAGAGGCTATATGGGGACAAAAGAAGCAAAAAGAAATGGCTGGTTCTAAATGAGTGTCCTGAGAACACAGAATCTTTGGGACTGAAAGGGGTTCAAGTAGGGTCCTTAATCCTGGGACAGTCAAGAGTTGATGCCAGGAAAACCTTGATATCCTGATTTATTTTCTTTACTGGTACTCTTCTCAGAGAATTAATAAATTAAAGTGGGGGTGTGTGAGGAGATAACTTTTATTGTGGGGAGAAGGAAAGACTGTATCATGAAAGTGTTGTAGGTGACTTATGTGAAGTAGGGAGTTAATCTTTTCCTGCCTTAGTAAACTGGGTAGTGAAGGGGTGATTTAGAATTGATGAAAGCTTGAACATCTGCATGGTACAGACCTTATATCTCATTAGACCTTGATCTCTACAGTTCTCATACATCTAGGAATTGAGCTTCCATTTGACCTAGCCACTCCACTTGAAATATAAACCACATGCCCAGAAACAAAAGGGGTAAAAGATATTCATACCCTATGTTCCTAGAAGCACTATGAACTAAAGTCAAAATCTGATAACAGGTCAGGCCGGAGGAATCTGCCCCTGCTGTGTGATTAACAGTTGGGAGAGACTGAGAGTATCACCGGTGCATGTTTTTCTACTGTTCTGTCTCCTGAACCTCTCCTGAGTGGACCGATAAGGGTCCAACAAAGTAGCATCTAACTTAAAGAAAGTGTTAGAGACAAACATGACTTATCAGTCAAGGGAAAAATGACCAAAAGGTGCTAACTTTTATTAACATCTATGCACCAGATGAAAGGCCAGAAGACTTCACAAAGCTCCTGCTCAAGAATCTAAAGAAACACATTTATGGAAACATAATATTAGTGGTATACTCAGCACTCTTGTCACTAGATAGATCAAGGCATGACTTATTGAAGACAGGTGACTGATTAGAATAAATTAGATTACATGTGCATTTACTGAGTAAATCAATACGTAAAATATCTCAAGTAAAGAAGGCTAAAATAATTTAAAATTAATAGCTGGAGCTGGACTAGATGAGGAGCCCATTTACATAGTTTGGGACCACATCTCATGATTCTTCTGAGGCAGAGAAGCTGGTTGGAGCAGAAGAGAGGGTCTTCAGTGCTAACTCAAAGAAGTAGACCACCCTGAAGACTCAGGCCAAACCACTTGATATGTGGCCCACAAACAAATCAGTTTTGCCCCCTATTAAGCCCTATAGAAAACACAAAGGCACTGAAGGGCCACAAGAGAGTTTGTGCTTGGGCCTTCTAAGGCCTCTCATCCAAATCCCCACCTGAGAGGTAGAAGAGAAGATATGAAAATTGCCTCCAAACCAAATTTTGGTCTTCAGTAAACAGGGAGAAATACAGAAAACTTTCCCCAAATCAGCTTGGAAAAAAGAGTGAAATGGATATTGAATAGGCCAAGATTTGAAATAGTGAAGTGCAGTTAGGACAGATAAGAAGTCACTATGACATAACAATTGGAAATGATCACTCTGCTGAGGTAAAGTTATATGCACAATACCCCTTCAGTAACAATATTGTAAACCACAGTGGCTAAAAGAAAAAAAGTAGAGAGAAAGAGAAAGAGAGAGACTGCAGGAGCGGGAAGGAGGCCAACTAGGGACATTTGTGAGAAATGTGTACTGGTAAAGGGATGGGTGTTGGACATTGTATGACTGAAACTCAATCATGAATAACTTTGTAACTGTGTATCTCAGTAATTTAATTAAACAATTTATTTATTTAAAAACCTTGTAAATTCTTAGTGATGCCTTCACAAAAGTTAAAGACCTTTATATCAGATCTGAATCCCAAAGGTTCATAGAGGAAAACTTAGGCAGAACACTCTATGACATTGAAGCTAAAGGCATCTTGAAAGATTAAACATCACTGGATAAGAGAGTGGAAACAAAGATAAACAAATGGGACTATATTAAATTAAGCAGCTTCTGTACATCAAAAAAAATGACCAAGGTACAAAGACAGCCCTGGGAATGGGAAAACATTTTTACCCAACATCTGTCTTAGAAGGGCTTAGTATCAAAGATGTATCCAATTCATCCAAAAAATGGAGAGAAGAGGTGAACATAAACTTCCTCAGAAAACAAATAAAAGTTTTCAAAAAGCACATGAAAAAATTCTTTAGATCACTAAGCATCATGGAGATGCAAGTCAAAACAATAATGAAATATATTACACCATAGTTATTGGCACACATCAAAAATAACTAGAACAACCAGTACTCTTGTGGATGTGGAGAGAAAGACCTCTTATTCACAGTATTTCTGGAAAACAATATGAAAATTCCTAAAAAATAATCACCTTAGAAATTGAGGAACTGGAGTACAGCAGGCACTATGCTTGTTTCACATATAGCTAATCCCAGTTCGATTCCCAACAATTCATATTATGGTCCCCCAAGCACCTCCAGGAGTAATTCCTGAATGCTGAGCCAGGAGTAAACCCTGAACATTGTCAGGTGTGATCCCACACAACCAAAATCTGAAAACAGGTCAGGCTGGAGGAATCTGCACCTGCTGTGTGATTACCAATTCGGAGAGACTGTGCATGTTGCCTGTGTGTGTTTCTCTACTGTTCTGACCCTGAACCTCTCCTGAGTGGGCCGAGAAGGGTACAGCAAAATCGATCTCCTAGAGGCTCCAGAAGAGCATGGCCACTTCACTTTGCTTTGTGGCCACACACTCTTTCTAATTTATGAACCCCACCACAACACACAGAAAAAAAAATCACACTATAAGCGTGACAATGGGGAAACCTCACAGGAAAACACCATGCACAGAGAATGAAGATAGCTCCAGGACCCAAAAAATACCAACCATCTGATTAACCTCTCAGATAAGGAGTTTAGAATAGAAATATGAAGGATCCTTATGAAAATCAAAGAAAACATAGCTCTAGCTGAACAGAACACAAAGATAGAAATCATAAAACTCCAAACTGAAATAACATCTGAAAAAACATGGTAGCTCAACTGAAAAACTCAATGGACAGCTGCTCCAATAGAGTAACAGCAGCTGAGGACAGAATCAGTGAACTGGAAGCTCAAATGCAGAACAACTCCATACAGCAGAAGAGATTGGAAAAAAAACCTGAAGGCAAACGATCAGACAATGGAAAAAGTACTCAAGGAATGTGAACAGATGAAAGTAGAAGTCTTTGATAAACTCAACAGAAACAACATAAGAATCATTGGAGACCCAGAGGCCCAGGAAGATCCCTAGGAAGCATCAACAATCAGACACATCATCATAGAGAAATTCCCAAAGCTAAAGACCGCATGCAATCAAATTCTGCATGCCTGAAGAATACCAGCTAGAAGAGATCTGAAGAAAAACACCTCAAGACACATCCTAGTTACAATGACGAATCCCACAGATAGAGATATGGAAAGCAGCAAGATCAAAAAGGAAAATACATTCAAAGGAGTATCCTTAAGACTTACAGCAGACATGTCACAAAAACTCTCAAGGTTAGAAAACAGTGGTGGGATATTGTGACAAGACTGAATGAAATGGAGGCTTCACCTAGAATACTGCATCCAGCCCAACTCATGTTCAGGTTTGAAGGAAGATCCATAGCTTCGTGGATAAGCAACAGCTCAGAAACTTCACAGATGCAAAACCAGCCTTAAAGAAAAAGCTGAAAGGTCTACTTTAAGACAAGACAGACCAACAGACACACCAAAATTATACACAAAGATGACATTAAATTTTATGACAATCATCTCCTGCAATGTCAATGGACTAAATGCACCAGTTAAGAGACACAGAGTGGTGAAATGGATCAAAAAGATGAACCCAACCTTCTGCAGAATACAAGAAACACAACTGAATAGTCAGAATAAATATAGACTCAAAATCAAAGGCTGGAGGAAAATCATCCAAGACAACAACACCATTAAAATAGCTGGGGTGTCATCTTCCCATGTAGGTGCAGCTCATGACTTGAAGCTCACCACATAGAGTGATGACTGCAGTTAGAGAAATAACTACACTAAAAACTATCATAACAATGTGAATGAATGAGGGAAATAGAAAGCCTGTCTTTTCTTTGAGTACAGGTGTGGGTGGGGTGGGGAGGAGGGAGATCTTGGAAATTGGTGGTGGGAATCTCGCACTGGTGAAGGGGGCTGTTCTTTACATGACTGTTATCATACAACTACAATCATATTTGTAATCACGGTATTTAAATAAAAATAATTAAAAAATAGCTGGGGTGGCCATATTAATATCAGATGACACAAAATTTATACTCAGAAAAGTTGGAAGGGACAAAGATGGACATTTTGTACTAATCAAGGGATATGTACAGCAGGAAGAAATCACTCTCCTAAACATATATGCACCCACCCAATGAGGGACCAGCAAATGTCACCCCACCAGGAAAATCTGAAATATCCCCCATGGGATTCCTCAAAAGGCCCACTGTGGACGCCTTTTCCCCCTGCGTAGATAGTTGAGGAATTTCATTAGAGATGCTTGACATTGCATTTTTAGTTAATTGACTATCTCTCCTTTATAAATTTTTATGGAAAAATGTGATCTCTATTAAATAATTGGCTAAAGAAAATTCCAGCACTAAAAGATTACAATAAAACTCCTTTTAGGATCTTTTTTTTTTTTTTTTTGGATTTTGGGCCACACCCAGCGGTGCTCAGGGGTTACTCCTGGCTGTCTGCTCAGAAATAGCTCCTGGCAGGCACGGGGGACCATATGGGACACCAGGATTCGAACCAACCACCTTTGGTTCTGGATCGGCTGCTTGCAAGGCAAACACCACTGTGCTATCTCTCCGGGCCCTCCTTTTAGAATCTTATAAGTTTTTTCTTTCTTGCAGCTGAAGTTCTGGGGCAAATTGAAGTTAAATTGATAAAAACTGTTTGCTTCATTACGATAATTAATATCTTTAACACCTGTGACTGGCTTACCCTTATAAGAACCTCTGTCTCGAGAATAAAGTCGTCACACTCCTGCCGAAAGATGTGTTGACCCCACATACTCTGTGGGGTCAATATTATCTCATTTGTCCGTCCATGCTCCTACTTTCTTCTCGTGAGAACTTCACCCCCACTAGAGCTGCTGAGACGCAGGATGCCTGCAGCAAGCAAAGTATTTAATATAATTGTTGACAAATCTGAAAGATGACATCAATAATAACACAATAATTGTGGGAGACCTCAACACGGCCCTGTCAACACTTGATAGATCAACCAGACTGAAACCCAACATAAATATACTAGCCCTGAAAAGAAATAAAAGAAAGCGGCCTAGTAGATATATATAGGACACTCCACCCCCAGAAACCTGGATACACATTCTTCTCCAGTGTACATGGGTCATTCTCCAGGATAAACCACATGCTGACACATAAAACATACCTCCATAAAATCAAGAGGATAGAAATTTTGCAGGCGACCTTTGCTAACCACAAGTCCCTGAAATTAGATGTGAACTACAAAGGGACACAGAAGAAGAATGTTAACAACTGGAAATTAAACAGCCTGCTACAGTGGGTCCGAGATGAAATCAAAGAGGAAATCAAAACTTTTCTGGAAGAAAATGACAATGAAGACACAAACTATCAGAATCTATGGGACACAGCTAAAGCAGTATTGAGATGAAAATTTATAGCATTGCAAGTACACATCAGGAAGGAAGAAGGGGGCATACCTGAATAGCCTAATGACGCAGCTCATAAAAGTAGAAAATAATAAACCAAAGGAACCAAAAATAGGGAGACAGAAGAAAATAACAAAGCTTAGAGCAGAAATAAATGAAGTGGAAACTCCCCCCAAAACTTGAAAGATCAATAAAAGCAGAAGTTGGTTCTTTGAAAAAATAAACAAGATTGATAGACCATTGGCAGAACTCACAAAGAAAGAGATAGAAACTTGATAACCTGTATTGGAAATGAAAAGGGGGCGATCGTACAGATATTGCAGAGATTCAAGGTTAATCAGAGACTACTTTGAGAAAATCTATGCCACGAAATATGAGAATCTGGAAGAAATGGATAAATTCTTGGACTCCTACAACCTTCCATGGTTGAATAAGGAAGATATAAACACACCCCTCACGATTGAAAATATTAAAACATAACCAAAAGTCTGCCCAAAAACAAAAGCCAAGACCCAGATGGATTCACTAATGAATTCTTTCAAACCTTTCAAGAGGAACTACTACCAATCCTGACCTGGCTCTTTCATGAAGTTGAAAAAATGGGTACACTTCCAAACAGCTTTTATGAAGCCAATATCACCTTGATACCAAAACAGATAGAGATGCTGCCAAAAAAAATTACAGACCAATATTCCTGATGAACACAGATGCAAAGATCCTCAACAAAATCCTGGCAAATAGGATCCAATGCCTCATCAATAAGATCATTCACTATGATCAAGTATGTTTCTTCCCAAAAATTCAAGGATGGTTTAACATCCGTAAATCTATCAACATAATACACAGCATCAACAACAAGAAAAATAAAAACACATGGTCATATAAATAGACACAGAAAAACATTTAATAAGGTCCAACACCCATTCTTGATCAAAACTCTCAGCAAGATGGGAATGAAAGGAACCTTTCTCAATATAGTAAAGGCCATATACCACAAGCCAGTGGCAAATATCATCCTCAATGGAGAAAAACCAAAAGCTTTTCCTCTAAATTCTGGTACAAGACAGGGCTGTCCTCTCTCACTAGTGCTATTCAACATAGTACTGGAAATATTTGCTATAGCAATTAGGCAAGAAAAAGATATCAAGGGAATTAAGATAGGAAAGGAAAAAATCAAGCTCTCACTGTTTGCAGATGACATGATACTCTACTTAGAAAACCCTAAAGACTACCAAAAAGCTTCTAGAAACAATAGATTCATATAGCAAGGTTGCAGGCTACAATATTAACACGCAAAAATCAATGGACTTTTATACACCAATAATGATAGGGAAGAAATGAACATTAAGAAAATAACTCCAAAAAAAAAAAAAAAAAAGAAAATAACTCCATTCACATTAGTGCCACACAAATTCAAATATCTTAGAGTCAACTTGACTAAAGACGTGAAGGACCTTTACAAAGAAAACTATAAAACACTACTTCAAGAAACGAGAGGACACTAGAAAATGGAAACATATACCCTGCTCATGGATAGGCAGGATGAACAACATTGAAATGGCAATAATCCCCAAAGCATTGTACAGATTTAATGCGATTAATATATGATCCCTATCATAAATTCAAAGAAGTGAATCAAACAGTTCTGAAATAAACACCCTCAAATAGCTAAAGCACTCCTTGGGAAAAGAATTATGGGTGGTATCACTTTCCCCCACTTTAAATTGTATTACAAAGCAATAGTTATCAAATAAGCTTGGTATTGGAATAAAGGCAAGCCCTCAGATCAGTGGAATAGGCGTTAGTACTCAGAGAATGTTCCCCAGACATACAATCACCTAATTTTTGATAAAGGAGTAAGAAATCCTAAATGGAGCAGGGAAAGCCTCTTTAACAAATGGTATTGGCACTACTGGTTAGCCACGTGCAAAAAATCAAACTTAGACCCCCAGCTAACATCATGTATGAAGGTAAAATCCAAATGGATTAAAGACCTTCATAACAGACCTGAAACCATAAGGTATATAGAACAACATGTAGGTAAAACACTTCATGACATTGAAACTAAAGGCATTTTCAAGGAGGAAACTGAACTCTCCAAACTAGTGGAAGCAGGGATAAACAGATGGGAATATATTAAGCTGAGAAGCTTCTGCACTTCAAAGAAAACAGTGCCCAGGACACAAGAGCCACCCACTGAATGGGAGAAACTATTCACCGAATACCCATCAAATAAGGGACTGATATGCAAAATATAAAAGGCACTGACAGAACTTTACAAGAAAAAACTTCTATCTCCATCACAAAATGGGAAGAAGATATGAACAGACATGCTGATAAAGAAATACAAATGGCCAAAAGGCACATGAAAAAATGCTCCACATCACTAATTATCAGGGAGATGCAAATCAAAACAACTATGAGGTACCATCTCATGCCGCAGAGATTGGCACACAAGAATGAGACAAGCAGTGCTGGTGGGGTTGTGGAGAGAAAGGAACTCTTATTCACTGCTGGAATGGGAATGCTGTCTAACCTTTATGAAAAGTGATATGGAGATTCCTCCAAAATCTGGAAATTGAGCTCCCATACATTCCATCTATACCACTCCTAGGGATATACCCTAGGGACACAAAAATACAATACAAAACTCCCTTTCTCACACCTATATTCTTTGCCATGCTATTTACAATAGCTAGACTCTGAAAACAACCAAGATGCCCTTCAACAGACGAATGGCTAAAGAAACTGTGGTACATAAACACAATGGAATATTATGCAGCTGTCAAGAGAGATGAAGTCATGAAATTTTCCTATACACGGATGTACATGCAATCTACTATGCTCAGTGATAGATCAGAGGGAGAGAGATAGATGCAAAATAATTTCACTCATCTATAGGCTTTAAGAAAAACAAAAGACATATTTGCAATAATCCTCATAGACAAAGAGAGGAGGGCTGGAAGATCCAGTTCACCACATGAAGCTCACCACAGAGTGGTGAGTGCAGTTAGAGAAATAACTACACTGAGGACTATCATAACAATGTGAATGAATGAGGAATGTGGAAAGCCTGTCTAGAGTACAGGAGGGGCTGGTGTGGGGAGGAGGGAGATTTGGGACATTGGTGGTCGGAATGTGTCACCGGAGAAGGGGTGTTCTTTACATGATTGAAACCCAACTACAACCATATTTGTAATCAAGGTTTTTAAATAAAGATATTAATAAAAAAGAGGGGAAAAATCTGAAAACAATGTAGGTGTCCAAGAATCAATGACTGAATAAAGAAACTATGATTTTTTACAAAGTAACATTGTATTTTTTGTCCCCCAATTCACAATACAGACCAGGCAAAAGGCCTGGGTTGAGGTGTATATGGGGTGCATTTACTGTACCTCCTCTTTCTATACAGTCAGTGTAAAGAACACAGCCTGTGGTAAGAATTGGAAGGCCTTATCTTTTCTTTTCTTTTTTTTTTTTTGCTTCACCAGTGAAACATTCTCATGACCAATATCCCAAGTGTCCTTCCTCCCACCCCCACACTGACCTGCACTCTAGACCCTCATTCATTTACATTTTATTATGATAATTCAGTCACATTTTATTATGATAGTTCTCAGTGTAATTATTTTTGTGACTGCACTAAACAATCCCTGGCAATGTAACATTGTTTGACTTAAGATAAATTCATGAAATTTTTGCTACAGGAGTGGCCTGGAGACCATAATGCTGAGTTAAATTAATCAGAGGGAGAGAAGCAGATACAAAATGATCCATCATATATAGTATATAAAGAAACATAATGGTGGAATTAAAATAAAAACCAGAGACAATGGAAACAAAGAACATGAAAACTGGTATTCTGTAGGGAACATACCATCTGAGGTGGCTAAGGAGGATATATCTATGATGGGATGACATGTTCAACTGGTAGATGGAAGGCAAATGAGGGTGGAGGGGACACTGGTGGAGAGGAGTGAATATTTGGTGAAGGATCCTTGTTGATACATTGGATGCCTGAAACAAAAAACTTTGTAATTTCACAGCGATTAATAAAAGCTATTCATATGGTATTTGTATTTAGTATTTTGTATTTGTTTGTGAACAATTACTCAACACACTTCAAATTTACAAAGTCATTATCTAATAAACTTGTAGAGTGAGAAAAAAATTAAATAGGATTCTGTTTATGGTAGGCAGGTGCTCCTGTTTGAGCTAGATACTAGTGCTTTCTTGTCTCATTTTCATATCAATTCTCATTTTCAGATGTCCATCAATTACCTAAGCCTGTATCTGTCACAGAGACGACTATTAACAAATTATTTTTACATTTCTCTAGGGCCCCCTTTCCAGAGGACTTTGCTGTACACTGGAGTATACTGCTATGATTTTAGTATATGTATTTACTCACCAGAAACACTCACTCACTAGAAATAAGGCTGAAACTGGTGGAAAAGAGAAAAAGAGACCAAAATCTAATTTGATGATGATGACAAAAGAAACGCTAGAGAAAGCAAAAAGCAGCATAAGTTATTGTATGTAATGATGTCACCTTTCTTGGTTTTAAAATAAAAAAATATAGTCCAAATATATAATATAAATAAAGCAACAATATAGCAATATTAAGAGAAGAGGGTAGAGGAAAAGTGGGATATGTGGGGAGCTATTTATCCTTATATTTTAGGACATAATAATTACATAATATTTAATATGGAGACAAAGCAATGTCTACATTTTTTTAAATATGGGGTTCAGTAACAGAAAACTATATTAAAATTCTTTTTGTTCTAGTATTAGAACTTGATTACTGGAGCAGAAAAGTGCAAATAATTAATCATAGTATTATTTATTCATAAATATTACATTTTCTTAATAGTTTAATTTTTATTATTAGTTTAAAGATCTTGTAAATTAATGTATAATTCTAGCTTCTCCTCTTCAGATCCACTAAATCAATCTTCAGAAATGTACCCCTAATTTTTTGTTTTTAAGAGTTTAAGCACTGTTCACCATAGAATGTTTTATGTCTTACTTTTAATATGTCTATAATAACTCTTTAATCTTTTTGTTCATAGTGGTTCTTGGAGATATAGGCTGCTTGACCTAGTTTCACATTTTAGTGCTATATTATATTAGACTCAAAATACAGTACTCATTATGATAATGCCTGAAAAATATTCTAATATATTTATTTTACATTTGATTATGCCTGTAATATGATCTAATGTTTAGTCCATAGATAATACTGGAATAGGCAACAGCATGCCATAGACTTGCTACAGTGCTATTCATTGAGGATGTTTTTGTAATTTATTTTTAATTCAAGCTAGTTTACTATTATATCATAATGCCCATGTTTTCAGTTTGCTTTCAGGAAAGGAAAATGTGCTAAAGACACATTGAATAATACTTTGTGGTTAGACTCCTTTTTACAGTGCTCATTAGCATATTGCTTAGTATATTGGACTTGAAAATTATGATTGTTTTTAAGAATGCTCTATGCACAGTCTAACCCAGGAAGCCTTTCTTCAGCAAAGTTTACCTTCACCAATGATGATTTGCCTAGAAATTGTAAACCTATCTTTTTTTTAAGTGCTCTAACCTATTCTACCTCTTCAGTTTTTCAACTACAACCTATGGGTCAATCTTCATTGTATGTCTACGTGAGTGTGTGAGTATATGTGTTGGCCACTTATATGTCTAAAGTCTTTCTGTAATGTACATAATGTCTGTGTATTGTTGCATATAGTCTTTTCCTCTGTTATATATAATCCTTCCTTCTCCCCACTTCCCCACATACCACTTTACAAATCTTTTCTTATCCTTTCACTCTCTCACCCCTGATCTGTTATTTCTACCTATTTAATCTTTTTACCCTCAGTTCTTAACTCCTCAGGAACTGGAGCATTCCCCCTTACCCTACCAGCTGCCAGCAGGCTCCCAGCCTCCCAGCTCACCTTGCCTGGGCTTGGGAAGGAGCTACTGCTCCTTATAAGCTCCTTAAATAAGCTACTGCTTATTTACTTTCAGCAGCCCCTTCTGTCCCACCTCCCCCTTGCTGTGGACTACTGCTCTCTACCGGATTTGTCTTTGGAGAGACCCTGAGCTCAAGGACGTTTTCTGATCTGTTTCTGAGACTCCACAAGACCGTGTTGCAGGCTGAAACTGTGCTCCAGATTTTATTCCCTGCCCCAGACTATTTTAAAAGACTTAGAGGGGATATGAATATTTTCTTTATATATTTCTTTAGATGTATCTAATCAATAGGCATAATTTTTATTGTGTATTTTCTTATGTAGAAGTAGTTTTCCCCGTCTTTATTTTTGGTATGAAATTCTAGTACATTTCTCTTGGGTTCTGAATTCATGTTAGAACTAAGTTATATGGATTGTTTAGCTTATTATTTTTACTCCCACATGTATCAGTAGTGTCATGTAGCATTGTTCCTTTTTGCATAGGCACATTAAAATGATGAAATCTTACCTATAGAAAGAAGCTTATAGACTTTATATTGCAGGGGGACTTTCACCCTGAACATTTGTCATAGTGGTTTGACTTACATTTCAGTTGATCAGACATTGGCCATTAACCCCAACCCTTAGATCTCATCTTTGCAACTTTGCACAGTTTCCTGCACCAGCACCAGAATTCAAGCCCCCCCACTCAGGGGGGGAGGTCCTAATACCACCCTGGCACCAATTTGCTCCAGGGTAGGTTCATATGAAACAGTAACAACTTGTTTTCAGGGAATATTTCTCTGCCTTGTTATCCTATGGTCAGATGAAACAAGAAGACATTCCATAACTCCCTGACTTCAACATAGGATCCGGCAAAATCTAAGATTTATAACCATAGAAACCTAACTGTGACAACCATTATTGAGGAGAACTTTTCTTGGGACTATGAATAATGACTTTGGGGTTAGACAACTTAGTATCTTTTAGCTTCTAGTTGGTCTTATAGCAGACTTATACTTTATGGATAGGGTCTCCCTGTTTTTAGGCTAAAAGGTTGTTCCTATTTTTCCCAACTTTTGCTTCACCTTGCATAAAACTGCTACCTTTTTATCTTTAAAATAGGATCCCCAACTTCTATTGGTAGAAACTTAGGACTTTGCTTTTACCTCATATTTCTCATTTTTCTATAAAATTAAGAAGAAAAAAATAAAGAAAAGATGGGACCAGGGATCAAGTGATCTCACATGCATTGGTGGAGAAAGAAAAGGCAAGAACTAAATATACAAGCCAAATCAATAACAATAGAACCAAGAGACCCAAACTATTACAATCTAAATTTAGAGATGAGGGTAGATGAGGCTAGTAGTCTTAGCTCTGAACTACTACAGTACATGAAACACACAAAGCAAAGTCACTAACTGTGACTAAAGGGCACTAACCTGTGTGAATAAGGTTTGGCACTGTCTTTTGTTGTGCTTACCTATGACACAGGTTGGAGAGTAGACACACTTTTCAGAGTTTCTTCTTAGAACTCAGATTTTATAATGCTGAGTGCAGGAAAAGAAATGATATTTAGAAACTCTGTGGGGGAAAGGGTATGCAAGAAATCTATCAAAATATGTTAGGTTGTGTCCATTGTGGTTCTTGGGGACTGCGGCTTGGAGGGCAACCCTGCACATTCTCGCAGGTATAGGGAACAGATTTGAGGGCAGGCTACCAGTGCTCACCGCCAGTGCTGGTGCCTGAGGACTGAGGGCTGAGGGCGACCCTGCTCCTTCTAGCAGATATCCGGAGGGAGAAGACCCGAGGGCAGGGCCAAATCTCGGAGATAGCTGTCATCATCCCTTGTAGGGCGGCACTCCAGAGAAAGAACCCAGCCCCACACCACAGGTGACAAAGGTAGGGCTGAGACCCGAAGGCAGAACACTCTAAGCCACCAAATGCAAAGAAATATTGCTAAACTAAGGAAGACACTAATAGCTAGGTATATGAGAAAAATCCTACCAAATTTCCAAGTCCATCAAAAAATACGAGCTAATAGATGAGGACCTAAAAATGGCAATTCCATGGCAATAGAAAATATGTTAGGTTGTGAGAGTATGGGAATGAGTATAGGAGCCTATTGTCACCACAAACTTGTGCTTCCTCATCAAGAGTGAATAATATTCTGGTATAAGCATGCAGGATGCCTAATGCTAAATGCTAAATGCCTAATGCTATAGAAATAACTACACTGAGAACTACCATAATGAGGTGAATGAATGAGGGAACTGGAAAGCCTGTCTGGAGTACAGATGGGGGTGGGGTGGGATGGAGGGAGATTTGGGACATTGGTGGTGGGAATGTTGCACTGGTGAAGGGGGGTGTTCTTTACATGACTGAAACCTAATCACAATCATATTTGTAATCAAGATGTTTAAATAAATAAAAAAACTTGGATAATGTAAAAAATTTCAAAATAAAAATAATCACTCTTAAAAATTTAAATTTCCTTCTTCATCCCTATGAGGTGTTTTAAAAAATTTAAATTTCCTTCTTCATCTCTATGAGGTGTTTTAATTTCATGATGAAGTTATTTCTTATGGAATAATTTCCTATGAAATAGTGTGCTCCAAATTGCATTTATTTTTTCTTCTCTACCTTTCTTCTTTATCTTTTATCTCAATAACTCTGTCAAATGCACAAAGTTCAAAAGATGTTTGTTAAATTAATGAGTAATATGGTAGAAAGTGCATGGGTTTACTTCAAACGCTGAGTCTGTTTTCTTATTTTTAAATCGAGGTAATTAAAGATGCTTTACAGGATTATTTCAAAGATTGGGTTGAAGTTAAGGCAAGGTGCTTGACTTGTATGGAACCATCCAATTTAATCCCCAGCAACACATATGGTCCCTTAGTTCTGAGAACAGAGCCAAGAGTAAGCCTGGGCATGTAGCAAAATACACACACACAAATTAGTGCAGAAAATATATTTAGAATTGAGTGAGGACACTTTTGGTTTTCCAGAGATAGAGTGACAATGCAAATAATAAAATATGTATATTAAATACCCTCTATTAGACCATCTTGCAAGTACTGTATCTGAGCCAAGACATTTAACCTTTAATATAGCTCTGGGAGATGAGTATTATAGTAATTACTACTTTGCATATGAGAAAAAGACTAGGAGGGGTGGAGAAACTTGCCTAAAGATTTCTAGGTTGTATCGACCTAACCCTATAAAGAGAGGACTTCTGGGACTTCTGTTCTAGGAACTCTGAATGACTTGAGAAACTGTCATGATGCTTTGGGGATGACTGTCTCTGGATTAAAGAAATAGAGAACAAAGAAGGCACAACTGTAGGAGCAATGACTAAAAAGGAGATTTAAGGTGCATTTTAGGTAGATGACAGTGAGGGTAGAAAGTGACAGAGAATTCATGTAATATGTGAAAGTTTCTTGATTAAGATACTCTCTTCATCTACCTCCTCATCACCTATAATAGAGTTCTACTGGTCTGTAATAGTAGGAATAAAAACAGTAGAATTTGGGTTAATCACTTCATCTGTGCTTTCCTATAGGTCAAGTCTGAGGTGCTATACTAGATAATCTCTATATCCATAATATATGTCTTGATATGTCCCATCTGGGAGGGAAGAAAAGCCACCAGCATGCTTTACCTCTATAGATGGAATCCATCTGATATGTGGGAGAAGTAAAGTAAAGTAATCCCTATCCTATAAAAGAAAAGATGCCATTAGTCAGTTCAAAGCTAATGATGGGAACCAGTCACTGCATTATTCTCTCTCTATGCCCCTTCACTTTGTTTTCTTCTCTGCTATCTCTGCAAAAAAAAAAAAAACAAAACAAAAAACAAACAAAAAAAAAAAAAAAACGATTGATTCCATTGATTCCAGAGTTAATGTAAGAGTCTGTTTTGGAGGGTTTAATTTATTATTAGCATTTGACCAGTAAAATTTAAAAAAGTTGCCATATAGAAATTATTTGACCACACCTGGCAGTACTCAGGAGTTATTCCTGGTTCTGCACTTAGCAATTACTCCTGGCAGGCTTGGATAATCTTATAGGATACCAGAAATCAAATCAGGATTGGCCACATACAAGCATCCTACTCATGTGCCTCACTACATAGAGTTTTTAGCATTTCCATGTTTTTCATTAAGTCATGCTAACTTATTCTGCCCCAATTTTTCAGAATCACTGTAGGTAAGTTAGTCAAAAGAAATTCATATGGATTGACTAGAGTAAAGAAAAAGAAATTAAAACATATTTATCTTATCTCTTTACTAACCTGTGTTTCATCCAGAAGGGACCTTTTTGATTAAAGAAGTAGTTTGGGAAGCTAAGAAGAGTTGAAATTGGATGCTGTCCCCAGAGAGGAGAGCAGGGGACTGAAAGGCCAAGTGCAGACTGAAAAGCACAGTAATTTCTTAAATAAATCAATTTACCCAGACCTATGGTACGGTTTGACACTTTACCAATGAGCTGTAATCAGAACACCTGAGTTTTCGAGGCTGGAGAGATAGCATGGAGGTAAGGCATTTGCCTTGCATGCAGAAGGACGGTGGTTTGAATCCCGGCATCCCATATAGAACTCCGTGCCTGCCAGGAGTGATTTCTGAGCGTAGAGACTGGAATAATGTCTGAGCTCTGCTGAGTGTGACCCCAAAACAAAAACAAAAACAAAACAAAACAAAAAAGAACACCTGAATTTTCAGACCTTGTCATTTAATTGCATGAGGTCTTTTATCTCCAAACTTTGAAGTTTCTCAGTGATCAGGTGGAGAAACAAACATACAGCCAAGAACCTTCCTATGAAGGTGAAGACAATAGGAAATGGAGTTTTGGAGGTTTTGAACTGCGGTAAGAAAATACTATTAGTGAGTGGTGGCCATTAATTCCATAAAAGGATCTTCCAGATTAACAGAGCACAAGCACTGAGAATAAATGGGCTATTGACTTACTTTTCAGCATGTTGTTTTGCTATGTTAAGGACAGAAGCTCAAGTGCAGACTGAGGTTTTGCTTTGGCTCCTGATTCAGAAGTTGTTCTCTCTAGGACTGAGCAATTGTTGAAGTCTTTGCTCAGAGGAGATTTTGTGTCTCATCTCAGTCCAACAAGCTCAAAACCTAAGTAAGAATTTTCACTCTCCTGAGATGCCCAACTCAGAACAAGTTCTGAGATAATTTTTCTTTCAAACTGAACCTCTGAAAATAGAACCCTACCAATGGTATCCTTGCCTTATCATTGAGCAGAGCCATGGGATAAGAATCTAGTAACTCTTTTTTCTCCTTGTCAGCCTCCACCGAGGAAGTCTTAAAAAGCAAAGCTGACTTAAAGAAAGGGTGGGAAATACTTCCCCGCCTTATTTTGGATGTGTGTGTTGCGGGGGAGGGGTGGGGAGAAGGGGGCAGGTTAGAGCAGGGTATGAACTACAGCTGGTGAGAGATTTTGGATAGTCAGAGCAAAGTAGACTGGCTCTTAGCGCAGTATGGAGAAGATTTGTACAAACATTTCCTGGCTGTATAAAGAGGAATGCAGAGGGAGCCTGCCTGTGGTACATCTTGAACTGTGAGAGAAATGTGTCCACATTTATGAAAGTTCAGCAAGGAAGATGAGACTAGTTCTGAGCAGAAGAGGACCTGTGGGAAGAAAAGTGGGACCTCTGTTTGGAAAACATGTGCTGCTCATGGACAGCAGGGATTCCTGGAGGGTTAGACCCGTCTCCTTTCACTGGAAGCATACTGTCTGCAGCCATGTAAGGTCCTTCTTTTTCACACTGCTGCTTCTGGTTTCCATCATGCATGTAAGAATAGTTTTATTATTGTTTATATTATTGCCATTATGTTAGCTATTTTTTACTTTTATTATTGCTGTTAAGTTGCACATATTTTAAATTATAATTTCTACTAATATTTATAAACATTTATAAACTGATTTCCTTTGCATATTATTATGATTTGTTTCACTTCTCAGTTTGAACTTTGTAAGGAATATTTTTAATTATGTGTCTACCTTCTTATATGCTCATATTATATTTTAGGTTTGTGTATTTTGTGGTTTTTCTTTTTCCCCACACCCATTGTTTTTCTTTTTCTCTTACTATAAAATTTAAAATACTAATAGTTTAAAAAATACACACAAAATTCAAAGAGGGTTAACTGCAAGCAGCAAAACAATGTAATTCCACCCAGAGATCATCCTTCTTACATTTGCAGACATTGACATTTAAGTATAAGAAATTTTAAAATCAACACACTGTCATACTGTCTGTCTTGTGAAAGGTGAGAGATGTATGCATTCTGAAAAGAGTATTATAAATGTTGCCTATCAACTGTCTTTCATTAGAAAAATACACTTAACATTATATTACTTTTTAATCCAACACTGAGCTCTAGATCTATTTTCAGGAGCCAAGTTAATGTAAGTCATTCCTTACTAACTCTGCAAGGTCTTTCTTCTGTTAATCTGATGCTAGAGATTAGAAAATTGAGGAAGAGAGAGTGGTATAATATTTTGCCTACATAAATATATAGGTCCTTTCATAATGTTTATACTTCAGGAATATATTGTAATGTGTAACTATCATTTTTAGTTGGATATTTTGTGATTGTATTCCTATTATCCAAGAAGACCAGACCTTTGCCTTTATTTTTTAAAGTTTCATTTTTATACTGGGGGGCATGGATGTGAAAGAAGACTAGATTGTTATTTTTTTTTAAATAAATGTGCCTTGGGTTCTTAGAATTATTTCTGTTTGAAACCTTCAAATTCCAAATACCCTTTACTCCCATATAGAGAGAATTAGGAAACCATCCCTCTTTACTGTTCATTTATCCAAAATTTTGTTGTCAATCTAGAATTTAACTGGTGTTAATCTAGGATTTATCACCTACCAAATTCTTAGTACCCACTGTCTCCCAGAGGCCATCTTCAAGACCAATTATTAGTTTGATGGGATTATCTTCGTGACAAACTCTTGGTAAGTTATCACAGTATTTCAGAAGGTCAGTAGTTCTAATCTGTCTCCTACATCAGGACTTAATTGGTTATTTATAATTTGGAGATCATAGTTTGGTGAGTAGATACAAAATGCTTGTCTTTTCTATAATTCTCTGAATATCTTATATTAAAATATAATATAGTCGGGCCAGAGATAGATCACAGAGGTAGGGCATTTACCTTGCATGCATAAGGATGGTGGCTCGAATTCCAGCATCCCATATGGTCCCCTGAGCCTTCCAGGAGTGATTTCTGAGTGTAGAGCCAGGAGTAACCCCTGAGTGCTGCCGGGTGTGACCCAAAAACCAATATATATATATATAGTCAGCTAATTTTTCTATCTTTTCTGTTCTATCCATTGCCACGTTGGTGCTAAACACTACTGAATCACTTTTTATCATAAGTTTTATTATAAGGTCATCATATTGTTTGAACAAAAAATAAGAAAGTTAATGAAAGTATTATTACTGAACCCACTTTACAGAAAAGTGTACAGAACTTTACAGAACAAGTTCTGTAGTTCTGTAGGAGAAAGAAAATAAAAGGAAAGGTTGTGGGGGGAGTCTGTCTAGAAGCTATAAATATCAATTTAAAAGAAGAAAGGGAAAAAGAAGGAAAATAAAGCAAAAACCGTAAAGAAAGACTCTATCCTATACTCCATCCTATGATCTCTGGAAATACCAAAAATACCAAGATCTCTAGCTACAGAGGTCTGATTTTGTCATCTACACCTGAGCAAGTTATTAAACCTTAAGGTTTAATGGAGCCTGCAGATGTTCCCATGACAATATGCTTCAAGGGTGGAAAAATCCTGTATCTCTTAGGCCAAGGGAGTTCCCTTTCTAATTTCTCCAATATTTACTGTGCCTATGCAAAAACAAACAAGCAAACAAACCACAAAAACCTTTTCATCCTCCTTCCTTTTTTTCCCTCTTTCTTGTGGTTGTTGTTTTGTTGTTGCTTTTTGTTGCTGTTTTGTTTTTTTGTTGTTGTTTGTCTTGGGTTTTCTTTTTGCTTTATTTTTCTTTTTCCCTTATTTTAAATAGGTATTTATAACCTCTAGTCCTCTTTCTTTTTATCTAGCATTCCTTGGAGACACTGACATATAAATATTTATATATTACAATAGCAGAATCTGTAATCTCAGTCTCAGTCAGCTGACAAATGTATAACATATAACTTTATTCTGTTATTTTGGCAATCAATAATTAGCCTGTTTGTAGTGGATCTTTCCTCTGTCACACAAACCTGTTTTTCAAAACCTCTTGGTTATGTCTCTTCAAAAGTGTGTCTATGATCCTATTGATGGACATCTTGTTTTATATCCTAAGCCTCTCATTCTTTATTCAGATATTTCTATTATAAAACAGTATAGACTTTAATGATACATTTTCTTCACAGTTTCTTGCCCTAAATATACTATAAAGGTATATGTGTTCTCTAACATAAAATCTTCATAAGATCAACTATATAGAACTAAATATAATTTGCTTTCTAAATAAAGCAGAGACATGGTGCTGTTTCCTCTCTTCTACTCTACCCATGCTCATTTAAGTTAATTATCTGTTGATTTTGGTATAAGAAAAATAATTTTAAATCTCTTTGAGAGATGATTTTGTAGTTTTTTTCATAATTTGATTATGAGAGTGTAAAATAGTATATTGCTTTTTAACACCACAAAAGCACCAACGGGAGAGTTAATAAACTAGAAAGGAGTCTATAGTTAATCCCATGACAATATACTCCAAGGGTCGAGAAACCCTGTATCTCTTAGGCCAAGGGAATTCCCTTTTGAATGACCCCAATGTTTACTGTGTCTGTGCAGGAGGGAAGAAAAAAAAAGACAAAAAGCACAAAATAATCATTTTTTATTTATCTATCTAGTTTTTGTTGATTTCTTTGATTTGGTATGGATATTGAACTTGCCTCCATTTTTATTTATTTTTCTTTCTTCTTTTCTCTTCTTCCGTATTGTGCTCTGTCATGTTTTTTATTTCAAGACCATGGCTATTATGTGGTGCCTATCTTAATTGCTGTAGTGCTCACTGGATATTTTATTTGATACTTCTTTTTATACTGTTGCGGTGTTTTACCTTCTTTTTTCCCTTCGTCTCTCAAACCGAGGATGAGAGCCTCTAGAAGGACTCTGCCCATTTTCAGCATATTTGATTTTTACCCCATTTTATTACTTTTCTCTTCTTCAAACAAAACCACATAACTTGAACTATCTAGTCCCGCCTCCCAATTAGAGGAGGATATAATGGAAGTACCATGACCAAACAGCTGTAAGATCACTAAGTAGTAAGCTAGGTACAGAGGGGACCACTCATCCAAGCAGCCCCGGGGGTGAGGGTGGAGGATATGGAGGCAGCATGGGAATGGAGGTGGAGGGAGGAAAATTTGGTGACGGGAATTCCCCTTATCAATGTTAATATGTACCTAAAGTATTAAAAAAAAAGTTTAGGGACCATAGCAATAGCAACACTGGTAGGGCTTTAACCTTGCATTCTGCTGACCCAGGTTCAGTCCCAGACATCCTGAGCCAGCCAGGAGTAATTTATAAGCAAAAAGCCAGGAGTAACTCCTGAGCACCACAAGGTATAGCTCCAAAACCAAAAAAATAAATATGCTTAAAGAGCTGGGTATTTAGGGTTGAAGGATGACTCAAAGTTTGGAGAATATGATTTACTGCAGGAGACACTGGTTCAGTCCCCAGCATTGCATGGCTTCCTTTGCATAGCTGGATATTTTGTGACTCAAAAATGTTGGGTTTTTTTTGGTTTGTTTGTTTGTTTGTTTTTGTGGGTTTTATTTTTTAGAAACAGAACAGAATCCTTGAAATAATGAGACACAAACAGTATTGTAAACTTTAAAAAAGATGTGAATTCCCAACCAGCCAGAAGCTAGGTAATGTTTCTTTGTATGTTTGATTTATATTTCTATAGTGATTAATGATGTTGCAAATCTACTCATTTGCCTATTGTCTATAGGTCTATTTTGAATAAATACTTATTCATATGCTTGTGCCATCTTAAAAATCAAATATTAGGATTTTGATTTATTTTGTTTCTAAATTTGAACAGTTAGAGATGTCTTGCATATTTTGGAGATTAACCATTTTGACATAGCTTGCAAGTATATCCCAATATTTCATATGTTGCCTTTTCATTTTGTTGATTTTTTGCTATAAATAAACTGTACAATTTATATAAAAATTAGTAAGGTGGGCCGGAGAGATAGTACAGTGGTAGGGTGTTAGCCTTGCACGCAACAGACCCAGGACCAATGGTGATTTGATTCCTGGCATCCCATATGGTCCCCAGAGCCTATCAGGGGCGATTTCTGAGTGCAGAGTCAGTAATAACCCCTGAACATAGCTGGGTTGAGCCAAAAACAAACACAAAATTAGTAAGGAGAGTTGTTTTGGTAATATGTTTTTAAAATATGTAACTGGGGGGACTGGAGTGATAGCACAGCTGACCTGTGTTCCATCCCCAGCATCCCACATGATCCCACGAGCCTGGCAAGAGTAATTTCTGAACTTAGCGCCAGGAACACTGCCAGGTGTGGCCCAAACCAAAGAGTAAAATTGGTATTTGCTTTGATTCATAAATACCAATTTAAAGAAATTCTCCAAATAAAGATATGCTATAATGTTTAACTATGAATATTTTTCTTGCAGTATTATTTATACTGGCAAAATTCAAAGAGAATAATACTACTTATGCTTAACACTAAAAGAATGAACAATAATAGTACATATGTTCAATACTGAGAAATTTAAAAAAATTTACATCACAATAATCTGCCAAATGTTATGTAATATCATGGAATTTAGAAACTTTTCACTTAGGGGCTGGAGTGGTAGTGCAAGCGGTAGAGTGTTTGTCTTGCATGTGCTGACTTAGAATAAACTGTGTTCGGACTGCGGTTCCATCTCCTGGCGTCCCATATGGTCCCCCAAACCAGGAGCGATTTCTAAGCATATAGCCAGGAGTATCCCCTGAGCATCACTGTGTGTGGCCCAAACCCCCCCCCCAAAAAAAAACCCCAAAAAAACCAAAAAAACAAAAACAAAAAATTTTTTACTTATCTCTTTTTCTTGTTATTTTATTTTTATTTTATTTCAATTTTTTTTTTTTTTTTGGTTTTTGGGCCACACTCTGGTCCTTAGATATTTTATTTTATTTTGATCTGTTTTACACTCAGCTTAAATTTTTGTTCTGTACTTTTGGCCCCATTGTTTTTACTGATAAGGATATCCTGCATTTTACCTTCTTTCAGCATCCAGTCCTCATTAAGAGTTACTACTACCCTTTATCATTATGGTAGTGGCCCCTTCCCTGACAATCTTGCAATTTAGCAAGATTCCTATTAATTGCCAGTTCTCTTTGTTTCTATTTTTCTTGGACATTAATTATTCCCCTGTTATGTAATTTTATATTTTACATGAGTGATATAATTCTGTCTTTCCCTCTCTGATTTATTTCACTAGGCATTATAATATTCCAGATATATTCATTAACAGCAAATTACATGACTTCATCTATCCTTGCAGTCAATAATATTATACTGTGTATATGTACACATAGCTTCTTTGTCCAGTTATCTGTTCTTGAGCATTTGAGTTGTATCTAGATATTGACTATTGTGAATAGAAGTACAAAGAATGTAAAAGTGCAGATATCTTTTCTGCATTGTGTTTTTGGGGTTCTTGGGTTATAATCCCAGGAGCAGAATTTCTGGGTCATATGGAAACTTAATTTCTAGTTTTTTGAGGAATGTCCATACTGTCACCAACAGTAAGGGTCCCTTTTAGTCCTCACAATGGTTGTAGTTCTTTTTGGTAAGTACTGGTCTCTCTGGTGTTGTTTTAGTTACATTTCCCTGATGATTAGTTACATAGAGCATTTTGGATTTGCTTTTGGCTATTTGTATGTCTTCTTTGAGGAAGTGTATGTCCATATCTTCACCCAGTTATGACAAAGTTGGGTGCTTTTTTCTACTAAATTCTATCAGGTTTTTTTTTTAATATATCTTGAATTAACCCTTTTAGGATGGGTGACTAGAAAATAATTTCTCCCAGTCTAAGTGTTTTGTATACTGGTCATCATATCCTTTGAAGGTTCTTAATTTAATGTAACTTCATTTGTTTAGCTTCACTTCTACTTGCACGGTCAGTAGTTTTATCTTTAAAAGGCTGCTCTAACATCAATGTCATGGAGAGTTCTGCCTACATTTCCTTTTGTATACCTTATGGATTCAGGTTTGATATAAAAGTCTTTAACCAATTTATTTGGCTTTCATACAAGAATGAGCTTTGCTTGAAAAATTCTTTGATTTATGTAATGTATGAATGAGCCTGGTTTTATGGTGGGAAACTTGGGGCTTTATAACATAAAACGATGTGGTCTTTTCAGGTGTCATCCTGAGATACTCTCATAATGTTGAACAAGTGTACTTTGTGATGGGCAAGTTCAAAAAATCCTTAAGTCTAAAGGATGTGTTCCTGATCCTTCCAAGGATCTCTACAATTTGTTTCGATTTGAGAGGAACAGAAAGGATAAGAATACTAGATTCCATCTGATTCTAATTGAGAGCCTTATTCACTAGTCTTTTATTATAAGAACAAATGAGTCTTCCCCCTTCCAGTTGGAAATATAAATCATCAATCTCTTCTGCCATTATTGCATAAATCTGTGTATTCAAGCAATATATTTGTTGTTTAAGAAAAAAACAAAAGAGGTCTGAATCCAATTTTTGGGGGGATGTGGACAACTAGTTTTTCCAACACCACTTGTTGAAGAGGCATTCCTCATTCTATTCTATATTTTTGTATTGTTGTTGAAAACTAATTTTCTATATACCTCAGGGTCTTCTCTGGATTTCTATTCTATTCATTTCCTTTGATCTAAGGCTCTCTATTCCAGTATCATGCTCTTTTAATTACTACCACTTTGTAATACAGTTTGAAGATTTTTTTATTTTGGTTTTGGGTCACACCCTGTGGTGCTCAGGGGTTATTCCTGGCTCTTTGCCAGGGACCATATGGGATGCCGGGATTCGAACCAGGGTCATTCCTGTGTTAGACACGTGCAAGGCAAACGCCTTACCGTTGTGCTATCGCTCCAGCCCCCAGTTTGAAGATTTTTTCCAAAAGATTGCTTTAGCATTTTGTGGGGAGGGAGGTTATTGTTCTATATGAATTTTAGGAGTGCTTAATCTATTTATTTGAAAAGTGTCATGGATATCTTTATTGGGACTACAATAAAACCAGACAATCTTTGAAGACTATTTTTATGATGATAAACCTTCCAATTTATGAACAAATAACTGTTTTTTTTGGGGGGGTAGTCACACTCAGCAGCGCTCAGGGGTTACTCCTGGATCTATGCTCAGAAATTGCTCCTGGCAGGCTCAGGGGACTATATGGGATGCCGGGATTCGAACCACTGTCCTTCTGCATGCAAGGCAAACGCCCTACCTCCATGCTATCTCTCCGGCCCCTAGATAACTTTTTCTCTGCTCTTTGTGTCCTTTTATTTCTTGATGCAGTTGTCCTTGTTGTAACTAACCTCCTTTGCTATACTGATTCCTGGGTACCTGATTTTTATGAGGCACAATTGTGAATAGGGCTTTTCTTTTTAATATCTCTTACTTTTATTTTATTGTTTGCCTAAAGTAAAGTCAAATAGGAAAGGATTTCAAATGCTGATTTTGTAGCTTGCCACTGTACTATATACATCCACTATTTCTAGAATCTTTGTTTTTCTAAATAACATGTCATCTGTAAATAGTGAGAGTTTGACTTCTTCCTTTCATATATGTATAAATTTAATATCATTTTACTTGTTTCATTGCTATGGCACTTGCTTCAGCATTATATTGATTTCTTATATTGGATAGAAGTGATAATAGAGAGCAACCTTGTTTGTCCCCATTAAATATAATGTTTGCTGTCAGCTTGGGGTAAATAGCTGTGACTGTGTTGAGGAAAGTGCTTTTCAATTCACAGTTTCTTGAAATTATTTTACCATAAATGGCTGCCAGATCTTGTTACATGCATTTTGCATATACTGATATGATAATTTTATTTTTATTTTTCTTGCACTGATAAGGTGTATTATGTTGATTGACTTCTTCATGTTAAATTTCTTTCACATTTACAGAATAAATCCCACTTGGATATGCTGTACAATTTTTTGAGAAGTTTGTTTTGATTTGCTAATCTTATTTTAGGTCTATAATTTTATTTTTGTGTTATCTTTGTCTGTGTTTAGTATCCCCATAATAGAAAACCAATAGAAAAATGTTTAGAAGGATTGATGTTTTTTGAGATTTCTGGAAGAACTTGAAAGTATTGCAAGTATATTATCTTTAAAGTTGTGGAAGAACTCCCCAATAAGCCCATTTGTGTTTAGGACCTTGTTTTTTTTTTCCTAAAATATGAAATACTTCATGAATGTGCATGTTATCCTTGTGAAGGGGCCATTCTAGTTGTCTTTGCATAGTTTCCATGTGAGTATATGTGCTGTCAAAGTGAGTGGTAACTTTCTATTTTAAAGGAGACTTTATTGTATTTTATTTTTAATATAGTAACCATCAACACCAATCCCTTCACCAGTACCCACTTCCCTTCACCAATGCCCCCACCTGCCTGCAATTTGCCTCCAATGTACTAGTCTGTTTCTATGAGAAATAAATTATATGTATTTGTGTATTTATATTTCTAGAAATTTATGTATATTTGTATGAATATATATAAATTTTACTTTATGCTTCATTATACTAATATTGAAGAGAGAAAGGTTTTCTTTTGTTTTGGGGCCACACTCTGATGCTCAGGGGTCACTTCTGGCTCTGCACTCAAAAATTACTTTTGGCAGTTTTGGGGACCATATGGTATGCCAAGTATTGAACCCAGGTCAGCTGTGTGCAAAGCAAATGCTCTACCTGCTGTGCTGTCTTCTCTAGGAAATACAAGTTTTTAATTACAGCACTGTGATTTACAAATTTATTCAGAGTTTAGTTTTAGACATAAAATGTTTTAGCACAACCAGTGCGAATCTTCCTCCATTAATATTGCAAGGGTCCATCTCATACATGTCCACCCCAGCATGTCATATTAACAGGCACTGTTTTAAGTTTGGTTGTGAAAATTTGGGTTTCATGATTTTACTGTTATTGAGTTAGTGATTTGGATATTTAACTCTGTCCTTACTTAACACCAACAATATATCTGAATTCCCTTGACCCTTGTCAGCTGTTAATTCATATGTCTTTATCCCCTTTAATTCTATTTCCTTCTACTCACTCTACTCTGGGGCCAACAGTGTTCTAGGTTACCCACATATAAGCCATTACATTCCTTCATGCAGTTACTCTAAATACCACATGTACTGGCAAGAGCAAGATACAGTTGTTAGGGTATTTGTTTTGCAAACCGCCATCAGGGTTTGATACCCAGCATTCAATGTGGTCCCTGGAGCAACTTCAGGAGTAATTCCTGAGTGCAGATCCTATAATAATCCCTAAGTGCCTCAGATGTGGCCCAAAAAAGCAAAACAAACAAACAAACAAAAAACAAAAACAAACAAAACAAAACAAAACAAAAAACATGTAAGTGATATCATCTTGTATTTCCTCTTGCTTACTTTATTTAACATTCATTCCAGTTAGCAATGAATTACATGGTTACATCATTCCTTAGAGTTATAGAGTATCCCATAGTAGTAGATATATATAGAACACTCTTTCATATTTTGTAAGAATTTAAAGATAAGTGGCATAAAATCTCTGACTGTTGAAGAGAACTCATCTAGGAGTAAACCCATCTAGGCCTGAAATTTTATTCTTTTGTAGATTCTTAAATATTATTTCAATTTTTCTTGCTTGTGATTGACCTCTACAGGTTATTAACTTCCTCCTCATTCAGTTTTTGGAAGCTACATGTTTTTAGAAATCTGTCATTTTTTACCCCTATTTCTTCTAATTTCTGTAGCTTAACAGAGTTTGTTTATAGTAAGCTTTCATAGAGCCTTAGATTTATTGAAGTTCTTTATAACTTCTCCCCTTTAATTTCTGATCCAAATTAATTGAACTTTTTTTGTTTATTCCCTCATGAGTCTTGTCAATAATTTGTCTATCTTGTTTATTTTTTTTTTGAATAACCAGCTCCAGGTTTCATTGATTCATTGTATTTCTTTCTTAGTTTCTAGATCATTGATTTCTGCTCTGGTTTTTATGATTTCTTTTCTTCTACTAGTGTTTCATTTGTTTTTGGTTCTCCAAGAAATTATGGTGTGCTTTTAGGTTGCTGATTTTATCTTTTTTTCTTATATATGTCTGTATCACTATACATTTCCTCCTAATCACTATTTTGGTTTTGTCCCAAAGATTTTCATTACTTTTTTCTTTATTATTATTAGTCTCAAGGAAGTTTTTTTTTTATTTATTTCTTGATATTCTTTTTGATCTAGCTATTATTAAGCATCATGCTGTTTAGTAGCCAGGTAGTAGAATTTCTCCACATCTTTTTTTTGTCAGTTTTTATCTCTGCAGTAATGTGATCTCATAGGATGCTTGTTATTATTCTTATGTTTGTGAATTTATTTAAGTGAATTATTTTATTTAGTAATGTGACCTACCCTAGAGAATGTTCCATTTGCACTAGAAAAGACTAACAGATTTATACAAGGTCTTCTCTCTTCTAGTTCTTCATTTATGGTTCTTGTCTTTATTGATATTCTGCCTACTCGATCTATTCAGTGGTGAGAGTGGTGTTTTGAAACCTCCCACTACTATCACATTTCCATCCAAGTGTTTTCTAGATTCATGAGCAAATGCCTTAAAAACTTTACTGGTCCAAAAATTTTAGTGTATATGTTGAATATACTTCTTGGTTTACTGTTCTCTTTATCAAAAACAGTGCCCATCCTTGTCTCCAATTACTTTCTTCAGGTTGAAGGCAGTTTGGTGTAATATACGTATGGCTGTTCTATCTTTATTTTGTTTTCCAGTGACTTGAATAATTGTTTTCTAATGACTTGCATAATTGAGCCCATGTCTATCCTGAGATTTTTATGTGTTTCCTGTAAGCATCAAATGAATGAGTTTTATTTTCTGATCCATCCCAGCATTCTGTGCCCTTTGGTGGATGAGTTTAGTCTATAAGCATTCAAATGACATAAATAGTTGTTGTGCCATTTTACTCTGCAGGATTGTTATTTCTCCAATTGTTTATTTGATTTATATAAGTAGCCTTTCAATATTTTATCCAATGCCACGTTTGTTATAAATACTGCAAGCTCTTTTTTGACAGAATACATTTATCTCTCTCTTCCAAATGAGATGTTTTCTGGTTTAAAGCTTAGGTTGAAAAGTAGGTTGAAAGCTTTTTTCATTCGATAATTTGAATATGTCATTCCACTCTTTTCTTGCATGAATCATTTCATATGGGAGATTTATTGTGATTTTTACATTCCTTTCTTTGTATTTAAGTTTTTCCTTCTCCCTCATTCTTTTAAGCAGTTTATTTCTCTCTCTTTTTTGTTGCCATTTTGATTACTATACATCTTGGTGTTGTTCTGTTTGGTCTATTTTGTTTGATATTCTTTTGGCCTCCGAACTTCTCCAAGCTGCCTCATTCCAGGGAGTGGGAGAAGTTCTCTGCTATTATCTTTCCCACTGCTTGTTTGCTCTCTCCTCTTTTTCCTTTACCATCTGGTATGTCTATAACATAGAAATGATATCTCTTGACTTTGTCCATTATGTATCCTACGTTTCATTCTCTCCTTTTGTTTCACTTTCCCTGGTTGGTTCTTATTAATGCTGACTTGTAGTTTGTATTTAAGTTTGTCTATACAGTTCTCCCCCTTTGAGATTTAGCTATTATGGTTTGTTATATATTTTACTTAGTCCCTTCAATTCCACTTATACTCTGAAAAGTTTCTTTTTTGAGTTGGTTGAATTACTCTTCTATTGGTTGCTTGATTTCACTTTCTAGTGTTTCCTTAATTTCTGCTGTTCATGCCCTGAGTATTGATTTTAGGTCTTCATTAACCTGGCTCAAGCATTTTGATGGGTTTGTAGATTTGTTTAGGTTTTTCTCTCTATGAGCAGCAGTTGCTGAGCTCCTCAGTTGTTCCTTAGCTTTGGGATTGCTCCATAGGTCCAATTAACCCCCTGAGTTTTGTGGATGTTAATAATAGAGTTTTAGATTACTTTAGTTACTTGAGTTAACTAAGTTTTGAGGCTGTCAGACAAATAGGAGAGCACATTTCATCGCACAATAATAGCAGATGTATTTAGCAATGTATTCCCAAAGATGTGCTATTATCTGCACAGGTTTGAGTTTAGAGGGTAGAAGGAGACTTGAGGTTTCCAGTTTTCTACCTGTACCAGAGGTGTGAAATTTCAGCTCTAGGTTGAGAGGTCCTATCCACAATTCAAAGCCAGTTTTGTTATTGTGACTACTAAGAGAATGATTTGTTTTTGTTTGTTTGTTTGTTTTTGGGCCACACCTGGTGACACTCAGGGGTTACTCTTGGCTATCTGCTCAGAAATCGCTCCTGACTTGGGGGACCATATGGGACCCTGGGGGGATCAAACCGAGGTCCGTCCTAGGATAGTGCAAGCAAGGCAGATGCCTTACCGCTTGTACCACCGCTCAGGTCCCTGACAGAATGTTTTTTTATCCCTCTCTCTCTTCTAAATGAGAAAGCCTGGTTTTAGAATCTGCAGGCTGATAATTAGATAACAATGTATCTATTGAATATGTAAAAGGATTTTTTTTTAAAGTAGATACCACACACACAAAAAATCTTCATGAAACAAGAGTGAACATGGAGGCATTCAATCTGTTTCCTAGGTTTAGGAAGTTTTTAATTCTCAACAGACTATGTTGTTTGGATATAAATAGTATCCACTTACATAGGAATAGGATTTTACGTACTTATTTTGGTATATTTTAATGAAAATCTCTTTTAAGCAGAATATTTTGTATCAGAAAGATGCTAAAGGTACAATTAATTGAGAAAGTTTGGTAACTTCTGATTTTTCAAAGTCCATACTAACTCTGCAGTTACATACTAACATGAGAGGCAGATGGAACAACTTCTATTTTTGTTTTATGATTGAGAAGACAGTAAAAGAAAGTCCTGTTTTGAAGAAGAAGTTAAATAGGTAAAAGTGAAAATTAAATAATCATCTTATCTTTAATATATTAAAGTTCTCTAGGACAAAGAATGAATCTTATTTGTTTTTATAATCTGTCACTTTCTTAATGATAGGTACTCAATAAATATTGAGGAGAAAATAAAAGAGAGAAAATCACTTTTTAAGTTCCTAAAAGTTTATTAAGATACATAATTGGAATTTCTTAGATATCCAATTATCATAAAATTCAGAGCTCTGTTATATATTTAGGATCTGTAGAATAAGATAGAAGGGCTTTCCTAGTCCTCAGCAATATAGCAAAACATCTATATTCAACTCGTATTCAATTATGGAGCCACAGGGAAGTAGACAGGGCAATGCCCCTTTCAATTCCGCTGACATTGTTCTGACACATCTTGGTGGAATTTTTCTCTTTCTAAGGTCTTCTCAGTCTTAGTATAATGCAATCATTTTGTAAAATATGAATCATAAACCTGAGCATATTACTTGTTTTTGTTTTTGTTTTTTTGGGCCACACCTGGGGAGGCTCAGGTGTTACTCCTGGCTATGTGCTCAGAAATTGCTCCTGGCTTGGGGGACCATATGGGACACCAGGGGATTGAAACGCAGCTCATCGGAGGCTAGCTCCAGCAAGTGAAGCCTTACTGCTTTGTGCCATCGCTCTAGCCCCTGAGCATATTATTTTTATTAAAATATTAAATATTTGGAAAAATCTTTCAGTTTAATTTAAAAACAGTATTTTTATATTACAATATAAATAAATATATTATTTATATGCATACTATTTTATATTTATATATTTATTAAATATCTATAAATATTATATAAATATATAATATAATATATTAATATAATATATACATAATATATCATGTTATATAATATATAATAAAATTATATAAAATATAAAGTTAAATATTAAATGTATATAATTATATACAATTATATTACACTATATTATATTTATATTTATAAATAAATATAATATATAACTATAAATAATATAAAAACTTTTTTTAATGATTTTTATTGTGACCAATGTGAATTACAAGTCTTTCAGAGTTATATTTAAGGTACATATGACAGTGAATTAGGGCTATTCCCACTACCAGTGTTGTCCTCCCTCCACCCCTGTTCCCAGCATGCATCACATACCACCCTCCTTGCCCCTGGACTGCTAGTGTAACAGGTCCTCTTTATGTATAGCTTGTTGTAGATTGGGTTATCTTCATTCTGTTGTCGTTGAATTTGAGCTTGGTGTTTAGGTCTGATAATTTTTATTTCCATTCAATGCTCATGTCACTGTTTGCTCTTGATATCATCCACTTTCCCCCTCAATTTATGAAGCAGAATAAGATAATTCAAGTTCTGTGGTTCTGTTTAAAAAAAAAAAAGAAGAAGAAAGACCGAGAGGAGCCCATATAGAAGCTATAAATATAAATTAAAAAAAAAAAAAGAAAAAAAGACAAACCAGAACAAGCAATGAAAAATAACACAATAACTAAATAACAACAAAACAACACCACCAAGAAAGGGAAAATAAAAAAAAAAAAAAGGGGGCTGGTGTGTGTGTGTGTGTGTGTGTGTGTGTGTGTGTGTGTGTGTGTGTGTGTGTGTGTGTGTGTTTATATATCGGCACACTAAGTATTGGGCAAATTAGAAAGGAAATTCCCTTGGCCTAAGCGATACAGGGTTTTTCCACACTTAAAGCAAACTGACATGGGAGCAACTACAAGCTCCGGACATGCTCATTGTAAAACCCCTAGGTCTTTTTATGGTCCCAAGAGTTGTTCTAGCTATTTGAGGGTGCTTATTGTTTCAAATGAATTTCAGGAGTGTTTGATTCTCTAAAGAATGTCATGGGTATCTTTAGAGACACTGCATTATATTTTTACAATGCTTTGCCATTTTAATGATGTTGATCTCACAAAACCATGAGCAGGGTATGTGTCTATGACACTAATGTGAATGGGGTTGTTTTTTAGTGTCCATTTCTTTTCTATCATTATTGGTATATAAGAAGGCCATTGATTTTTGCATGTTAATTTTGTAGCCTGCCATTTTGTTATATGAATATTTGTTTCTAGAAGATTTTTGGTAGAGTCTTTAGGGGTTTCTAAATATAATACCATGTCATCTGCAACCAGTGAGAGCTTGACTTCTTCCTTTCCTATCTGGATGCCCTTGATATATTTTTCTTGCCTAATTACTATGGCAAGAACTTCCAGCACTATGTTGACTAGTAGTGGTAAAAGAGGGCAGCTTTGTCTTGTACCAGATTTTAGAGGAAATGCTTTTAGTTTATCTCCATTGAAAAAATATTTGCCATTGGCTGATGTTATATGATCTTGACTATATTGAGAAAAGTTCTTTACAATCCCATCTTGATAAGAGTTTTTATCAAGAATGGGTGTTGGATCTTATCAAATACTTTCTCTGCATCTATTGATATGATCATATGGTTTTTCTTTGTCTTTTTGTTGATATGGTGTATTATGTTGATTGATTTACTTAAGTTAACCCATCCTTGTATTTCTGGAATAAATCCTACTTGGTCATGGTGTATGACCTTCTTGATGAGGCATTGGATCCTATTTGCTAGAATTTTGTTGAGGATCTTTGCATCTGTATTCATTAGGGATATTGGTCTGTATTTTTTTTTGTCTTGCAACATCTCTGTTTTTGGTATCAGGGTGATGATACCTTCATAGAAACTATTTGAGAGTGTTCCTGATTTTTCAATTTTATTAAAGAGCTTGAAAAGGATTGTGAGTAATTCCTTTAGACAGGTTGAAAGAATTCATTAGTAAATCCATTTGGGCCTGGGCTTTTGTTTGTATTAAGATTTTTGATTACTCTTTTAATTTCCTCAGTAGTGATAGGTCTATTTAGATATGCTAAATCGATCTGGTTTAATCATGGAGATTATAGGAATCCAAGAATTTATCTATTTCTTCCAGGTTCTCATGTTTGTGGCATAGAGTTTCTCAAAGTAGTCTTTGATTACCTTTTCAATCTCTGCAGTATCTGTAGTAATCTCCCACTTTTCATTTCTAATCTGGTTTATTAATTTTCTCTCTTTCTCTCTCTCTCTCTCTGTTTCATTGTGAGTTTTGCTAGTGGTTTATCAATCTTGTTTATTTTTTTCAAAGAACCAACTTTTGCTTTTGTTGATCTTTTGAATTGTTTTCTTGATTTCCATTTCATTGATTTCTTCTCTAAACTTTATTTTCTCCTTCTGCCTACCTATTTTTGGCTCCTTTTGTTGATCATTTTTTATTTTTTATGCTGTGTTATTAAACTTTTTATGTAGGTCCCTTCTTCCTTTCTGATGTTTTCTTGCAAAGCTATAAATTTTTCACTTAGTACTGCTTTTGCTGTGTCCCATAAAGAGATCTATTCTTAATTTGTCATTGGAGGCCTGACCCGCATAAGACAGGTCTGAGTTCTTAAGAAAAACATAAAAGGGTCACGTGTATCTTTTGTATATCTCAGATGTATTCCCTTAACATCTACAACTCTTTTCAAATATCCTCATATAGTGACCATTTTGCCTACTGGATTTGTTATTTGATTGTTTGATTTTCCCCCTTTGAGATCTGTTTTATAAGCAAGACTGGTAGAAGAGTATCTCTGCATAAATGTCATGTATGTACCAAGTTATGGGGAATGTTGGACTTTCTTCTTCAGCCCCCAGATGCACCAACAATATCTTGTGGCATTGCTTCTCTTTTGCATAGGCACATTAAAATGGGAAATTAATACATGTGCAAACAAATTCTTATCTAATAGAGATGGAAACATAAATTTGGTAATGTAATTAGGCTTTTTACCCTGAACATTGGCATAATGATGTGGCTCAGGCCTCAGAAGAATGGGCATCACCCACACACACCTGAACAATGGATACCATCTATGGAAACAACCATAATTGTCTATAACATTACCAGGATCCAAGTCTCTACCAGGGAAGACCTACCACTGCTTTGGCATTGACTTACTCCAAAGAGTGCTCATAACACTCAGACGACTCAGCAACAGTCTGCATGTAGGGCAGATCGCTCCGCATTGAATGGTATGCTGAAACTAGAGGATGCTCCACATCAGCCTGACATCGATGATAGAAACGCACAGAATCCAGAGTCTTTAAATATAAGAATCTGATACCAACAATAGCTAACGTGTGAAAAAGTTTCACCGGGACCACGGAGAATGACTCGAGTTGGACGGACTGGTATGCCTGGAACCCAGAGTCGGTCTTATGCCAATAAACTTCTGTGGTGAGGCCTTTTTGTAATCAGGTCAAGGATTTTTCCCCATTTTTCCCATTTTTCTGGACCTATGCAAACAACGGCGATTGCCACTATCACACCTTTATTATTATATTTTTTTACTCTTATCCTTTAAGGAAAAAAATACAACTTACTGAACTTAAAAACAAATAACTGTAGTAGAATGCCTGTCTGAATACAGGCAGGCGATGGGAAGGGGTGAGGGGGTAATGTTACACTGGTGATGGGGGGGGTGTTTTGGTTATGACTGTAACCCAACTATGATCATGTTACTTAAATAAAAATATATTTAAAAAAAGAAATAGAATTAAGAAAATATAAATGATTAGTTAAGATATATATTAGGAGAGAAAAAGGGGAAAACAGAAGATAAGAGAGAAGAGAAAAGAAAGATAAGCATATACAGTAAAATAATTAAAAAATAATAAATTAGGCTAGTGCGTTGGAGTTGAAAGGTTTTCTAATTTCTAGGCACTGCATCAATGATGAAGGTAGGCTTTGCTAAATCTTACAGATTCTTTTCTAACCCTTATCTCTCTACTCCCCATTTAACCCTTTATTCCCCCCTCCCCATTTAACCCTTTTTACCCTCAGTTCTTAACTCTTCAGGAAGCGGAACATTTTCTCCACCAGAGTCAGCTGCCAACCAGCTCTCAAGATAAAAAGAGATTTTCAGCCCAAGAAGAAGCTGCTACTGCCTCTGCTGTTGATTAGCTATAGGTGGCCCTTTCCCTCTACCTTCCTTCTCTGTGGACTGTTGCTCACTACCAGATTTGGTTATTGAGAAGCCCCCAGCATGAGGACATTTCCTGATACATGACTGCTGGGAGCCATTTTTCAGAATTCACAAGACCAAATCACAGGCTGCAAGTTGTGCTCCAGATTTTATCCCTACTATTTCAAAAGATTTAAAAGAGAAATGTATATTTACTTTGAATATTTCTTTAGATGTGTTTCTTTAATAGGTATAACCCTTATTGAACATCTTATGTAGTTGCAATTTCCCCATTTTTTGTGAACTGTTTAATAGGAAATTCTAGTAGATAAGTTTCTCTAGTGTTCTGAGTTCATTTTAGAATCAGGTTATAAAGCCTGTGTAGAGTACAGGTAGGGGTGGGGTGGGGAGGAGGGAGAATTGGGACATTGGTGATGGGAATGCTGCACTGGTGGTGGGGGGTGTTCTTTACATGACAGTTCTCATTTTCTCGTTAATCTCTTATCTTTTTTTAAGAAAAGAGAGAGCTTAGTAAACTTTATGCTACTGTACTAATAATTTTATTGGAGATACAATAATTTTCACAAATATACTTGCTACTGAATTTTCTTTTCTTTTTCCTCTCTTCCATTTTATTTTTTAGTTGTTTTTTTTTTTTTTTTTTTTTTTTTTTTTTGGTTTTTGGGTCACACCCGGCGGTGCTCAGGGGCCACTCCTGGCCGTCTGCTTAGAAATAGCTCCTGGCAGGCACGGGGGACCACATGGGACACCGGGATTCGAACCAACCACCCTATTTTAGTTGTTTTTAATTTTTTATCTTTCTCGATAATTTGCTTCCCTGAAACAAATGTATTATGATCAGTTATGTCAACTATGTAATGCATTTTCTTTAATAATTAAAAAAAATAAAATAGTATCCAAAAACATCAATTACCTAATGATCAACTTTACAAAAGACAAAGTTTATACTATGATAACTATAAATTAAGTAAGAGATAGAAGAAAAGCTTAGAAAATGTGATTCCATGCTCATGGAATGGAAAAAATAGTAAAATGACTATCCTACTTATGCTATTATATTTAAACATTCAAATTTAATAATTTTTAAGGACCTAGAAAATTCATTTTATTTGGAATAAAATTTCATTTCAATGTGGATTTTGAGATTTGACTCAAATTATAAAGTGCATTTAGGAAAATAAAGGCAGAATATTCCAAGATTTGGCCCTCAAATTTGGGCCACTGGCAAAGGAAACATTAAAAAATAAACAAATTGGACTATGCCAAGCTAAAGAATTTCTGCATGGACAAAGAAACATCGGCTAAAACTAAGACAGCTAACTTCATGAGAAAAGTTTTTCATTCAATAGTCAGATAAAGGCTTGATATCCAGGAAAAAGTATTCACAACAATCAACAAATCTATTAAAACCCCTTCCCAAAAATGAGGAGAGGAAATGAATAGACACTTCTAAAAAAAAGTTGAGCAGATCACCAATAGTCACATGAAAATATCTCATGGGAATGTCAACCTCTGCAGAATATGGTATGAAGAGTTCTCAATAAACTTAAAATTGAGCTGCCATATGACTCAGCTATTCCACTTTTGGGTATCTACTCCCAAAATTTAAAAGTTTCTTTCAAAGGATATATGCACATCATTATTCACTGACATACTTAGTAAAATAGCTAAGATATGGAATCATTCTAGGTTTCCAACCATAGATAAATGTATTTTGAAGATGTGGTATATATAGACAATGAAATACCATGCAGTTATATGTAAGAATGAAATAATGCAATTTGCTGAACCTGATTTTAACTGTAAGATATTATGTTGGGTGAAATAAGTGAAATGTCTTACTTATCTGTGGTATATAGATTTTGAACTAGAATGTAGCCAAGGGAGAATTATTACATCACCCTTGATTAAAGAGCTTAAGGAGGAGAGGAACAGTGAAGGAAATAAATCAATGTAGTAAGGAAGATGATGAAAATAGGAAGTAATTTGGGAGCAGGGAGCAGGTTTTGCATTATATTGATGATATGAGAGAATGATATAGCACAGACTAAGCAACACTGAAAACGGGAGATCTAAGCTGCAACCATCAAATTTTTAAGTGACTTTCAAAATGGAAGGTTGGGCTTGGGGGTTAGGGATTGGGTCAGGCGGTGGAATGATGGAGTATAGGAGCACTGGTGATGGGAGTTAATACTGTTAGTGGGGTTGATGTTGAAATATTATATTTCTAAAATACAACTCTCAATTACTTTGTACTGGTTATTGAACTAAATAAAAATGTTAAAAAGAAAAAGAAAGAACCAATGATATGATGACTAAAATGTTTCTTGGTGCAGATTATAATGTATACTTCAGTGTGAAGGCTTGAGTATATTTTTTAATATAAACAATCATCTCTATGGATGCAGTGGTCCTCAAATTATGGCCTGCGGGCCACATATTGTATTTGTATCTGTTTTGTTTCTTCATTGCAAAATAAAATATATGCAGTGTGCATAAGAATTCATTCATAAGTTTTGTTTTTACTATAGTCAGACCCTCCAATGGTCTGAGGGACAGTGAACTGGCCCCCTGTTTAAAAAGTTTGAGGACCCCTGATAGAGTAATAGTATAGTATGTAAGCCTCTTGCCTTTCACACAACTGATCCTGGTTATATTCCTGGCAGACGTACAGTTCCTTTAGCCCCACTAGTAGTGATCCCTGAGTGCAGAGTCAGGAGTAATTCCTGACCACAGCCAGCTATCACAAAAACAAAACATAAACTAAGCTAAACATACAGACCTTCATCTCTGTATTCAGCCAATTAGGGTACCAAACAACATGTCAACATGTTGTTTCTGTTTAGGTTACAGGATCTCTTCTTGAGAAGACAACCCAGAGGTGGGCTCAGTATAAAGAAAAGTGCCTAAGAGATTTGCATAAGGAGCTTTCTGGTAAGTATTACACATGAATTCTGTTAAAAACTTTGGAAGTCTTATACCCAAGAGCCAACTCTTTGGGTTCATACAAATTTACTGTGCTCAACTTAAATAGAAAATTAGGACTTTGTTTTATTCTTTTAAATGATAGATTCAAGAAGACTATAAAAATTTCATTTTTCTATCTCCAAAAACAGCACATTCTTTAAGGCCCTCTCTTTATTCTTTCATACCAAGAAGGTATAACCAATGTTTGATATTTATAAAACCAATGTTTGATATTTATAAAAACCATTTCATACTCGTGAACATTTATGTCTGAGATCAGATTAGGACAGGTTGTTTTTATCTAGAGATATATTTTGAAAAGCTTTGCATACATTTCACACATATCAGGAAGATGATGGTATCTGGTCAAATATGTCCACAAGATATTTTTAAACAGCTCAAAACCCAACAGTTATATTTGTAGGTTCCTAGTATCAGTAATTGTTTGCAATGGATGGAATGATCCAAATAGATGATGTGAAATTATATTTTATTTCCAAGAGAAAGAAATTTCAGAACTTGGGCCTGGAACCCTTCCTTTTACATGAATTATTTTATTGAAGGACTATATATTACATAGTTGCTCATAATACATTTGTTTCAAGACCAATCCCAACACCAATGTAAAATTTTCTCCACTATTGTTCCTAAATTTACACCCATTCCCAAGTCAACCCCCCTGGCAGGAACAAAATAATATATTTCATATTGCTTGTTTATAGGTAAGAGAAAAATGAAATTATTTTAAGTACAATAATAAGAAAATTTGTGAAAATTAATGTATCTTTGGGGGGTCCCTAATACCACTCTGGCACCAACTTGGGACAGGTTGATACAACAACCTGACAATGAGGAAATGGCAAAAACTTGATCCAAAAGCAGATTGCCCTATCTCATCACCTAATGGTAAGATGAAATCAGAAGACACGCCATCCTGTGACCTACGCACAAACCAAAATCATTAATTACAGAAGAAGTACTTTGACAACCGTGACTGGGCAGAACTTTTTCTGGAATCAATAAGAAAGATCCTAGCCTAGGCTTCAGTCTAGGGTTTGTACAAAATCCAAGACCTCTAATCCCAGAGTTTTGACTTTGACAACTGTGATTGAGCAGAACTTTTGGAGCCATAAGGAAAGACTCTATCCTAGGCTTCAACCTAGGATCTATGCAGAAAAAAAGATCACTAATTACAGAAGAATGATCACAACAAATGTGATGGAACAGTTCTTCTAGAACCATAATTAAAGATTCAGTCCTAGACTTTGTCCTATGACCCATTGAAATACCAAGATATCTAGCTACAGAGGATTGATTTTGTCATCCACAACCTAGCAGAAAGTTTAATGGCACCATAAAAAGACCTTGGGGTTCAATAATGAGAATGTATTGAGCCTATAGTTGCTCCCATGACAGTATGCTTCAAGGGTGGAGAAACTCTGCATCTCCTAGGCCAAGGGAATTCCCTTTCTAACTATCCCAATACTTATTGTGCCTATGCAGAAAATAAAAACAAAAAAAAATGGGGGGGGATAAAAAAGGAAATAAAAACAAACAAAACAAAACCCCACAAAGCCTTGCCACAGAGCCCTTCATTTTTCTTTTTTCTTTTCTTTCTTGTGTTGTTATTTTGGTGATGATTTTTTGTTGCTGCTGTTGTGTTTATTTTGTCATTGCTTGGTTTTCTTTTTTATTTCTTTATTACCTTTCTTGTTTTGTTTTGTTTTTGTTTTGGGGCCACATCTGGTTACACTCAGGGGTTACTCCTAGCTATCAGCTCAGAAATTGCTCCTGGCTTGGGGGACCGTATGGGACGCAGCGGGTCAAACAGAAGTCCATCCTGAATCAGCTGCGTGAAAGGCAAACACCCTATCACTGTGCTATTGCTCAGGACACCTCCTTCCTTCTTTTAAATTGATATTTATAGCCTCTAGACAATTCCTCTGAGCCTTTTCTTCTTCTTTTCTTTTTCCAACAGAACCACAGAACTTGAATCATCTTGCCCTCCCCCATAAATTGAGGGGGGAGAAATGTATGGTACCAGGACCAAACAGTAGTATGAACATTGAGTGGAAATTTATTTATTTATTTGTTTGTTTTTGGGTCACACCCTGCCATGCTCAGGGGTTACTCCTGGCTTTATGCTCAGAAATCGCTCCTGGCAGGTTCAGGGGACTATATGGGATACCAGGATTCGAACCATCAACCTTCTGCTTGAAAGGCAAACGCCTTACATCCATGGTATATCTCCGGCCACTTGAGTGGAAATGTAAGATGATCAAACTTAAGCACCAAACTCAAAGTAAATGGCACCAAACTTGATACCAAATCTACAACAAGCTATACCTAAAGGAGACCTGTTACATTAGCTGTCCATGGGGCAAAGAGAGGAAGTAGGGGATGAATTCTGGGAATAGGGATGGAGGGAGGACAAAACTGGTGGTGAGCATGGCCCTAATTCATTGTCACTATGTACCTTAAATATTACTGTAAAAGACTTGTAATTCACTTTGATCACAATAAAATTATTTTAAAAAATTAATATACCTTGTTATTAGTCATTTAGATAATTTAGTCTGTCAGAAGTTTGTTAAACAATTTGTTTCTCATTGATTTTCTGTTTTTTTTTTATTGTTTCTGAATGTTAGATGACTTTGAGCCCACATTAATGTTTAAATTGGTGTGTTCTTACTGGGATGATGGTATTGAAAAAAATTGGAGTTGTTGCATGATCAGAAATTCTAAATTCTGTAGCTAATATTGCGGCTTTTGTGGGCCATTATTTTAGCTGCCATGGCTTCTGGAAGACTGGGGAAATGGTGCCTGCCCTTACTACAAAAAAGTTCTGGAGATGTCTTCCAAATATCTGCATAACTGGAATTTTGGTCCACTGACATCCTTATAGAACTCAGTGGTTGAGTGATAGAACTGGGCCATTGACAAAGTGGCAGTTGTGGGTGGTGGGTGCAGCTGATAGAGCTTTAGCAGGCTGGGTATTTGGTTTTCCCTCTCCCCAGAGATTGCTGTGAAATTCTTCTTTTTGATTCCAGGAGGTTTGCAGGCTTGGCTTACATTTGTAGCTTCTCACTTCCAGACTTCTGGTCATGTACCATCCCAAGCTTGAGATTATCCAGATATTTTAGATCATTGGACTAGTCTTCAATCAGAGACACATTATTATGTAGTTTTTGTGTCAGACATATGTGACCAAGAACCTGAGTTCTTCAGAAATATTGTATTGACTGATTTAGTTTGTACACATCACAGCAACTGTGTTCAAGGATAGAATTGGTGAAGATTTGACAAATTAAGTATAGAACACAAGGAATAAGCTGAACCTCCAGGTGAGTTTCTGATGCTGATATTTCATGTAAAATTAACCAAAATGAACATAACATGCATAGTAACATAATTAACTTGATGACCCACTGACAGAGGGCAAGTTTGGTAGATAAAGCCACAGTATTTGGGGCTGTCTTATGCATTTATGTTTTTTTAATTTTCCTCATCCTTAAACCATTTAGATATAGGAATATCTATGCACTTCCCTGCACAGGAACCAGTTTCATTTCTCTTCTTGGCTCTACACTTAGAAATTACTCCTAGATTTGCTCAGGGGACACATGGGATGGCATGGGCCAACCCAGGTCTGCTGCATGCAAACCAAGTGTACTTGATGTACCTTAACAACACTAATTTTTTTAAATTACTTTAAACAGCATGGCTACAAAGTTGTTCATGACTGAGTTTCAGTCTTACAACCTATGCCACCATTTACCCATGAATATTGTACTCCACCAGTGTGCCCAGTTCCCCCTGATTGCCTTTAACCAGACATTTACTTTTCTCTCCCTTTTTTTCTTTCAGACATGTGGTTTGTATTAGTGTTACTAAAGAAGCACCATTCACATCACTTTATCTCTATTTGACACCCAGTTATTGTCCAGAGTGATAAGTTCCAACTATCATTGTCATGGTGGTTCTTTCTCTACCCTAAATGCACTGCTCCACTATTTGTGGCAAACTTCTACATGGAAGGTCATTCTGTACCTCATCTCTAATGTCTCTGGAAATTATTATCGTGTTTTATTTTTTTTCTTATATCCCACAAATGAGTTAAATTATCTCATGTCTATTATCCTTCTTGCTCTCACTCATTTCAGCATCATACTTTCTATATCCATTCACGTATAAATAAATTTTATGACATCATTTTTTTCTAAAAGCTGCATAATATTCCATTGTGTATATGTACCAGTTTCTTTAGCCACTTATCTGTTCTTGGACACTTGGGCTGTTCCCAGATTCTAGCTATTGTAAATAGTGCTGCACGAACATAGGAAAGGCACCAGTTTCTGATTTTATAAAATCGTACCACTTATTATCTCTATGTATGTTAGTGAACCTTAGGCTCCAACATTTATTTATTAACCCATATTCTCTTTACAGGTATATTTTGCAATGGTACTTTTGATCAGTACGTGTGCTGGCCTCATTCCTTCCCTGGAAATGTCTCTGTTCCCTGCCCTTCTTACTTACCTTGGTGGAATGCAGGTAATAAAATGTATTTTACAAATTTTAAATTACTTCTTTATAGAATAGGTCTTCCCAGGTAGACCAACTTGTAATCACAGTTGAAAAAGTTGAAAAGCACATGCTTTTCTCAAATTCTTTACTTCCACAGAAGTTCTCTATATAAATGATCAGTAAGATATCTCTCAGTATCTCTACTTTTCCTCTTGTTTTTCTGAGGTATTGCTATGATTTGATGCTACATTAACACAATAGTCCCACTATATGTTCAAAAACTGCTATCACAGAATTTGCTGTAGTAAACACTGTTATAAAGAATGAAAATAGGAGGGTAAAATACTGGAATACATACACGACTCCCACAAACCTCTTGTTTTTCAGATAGATATGACATAGATGATACTATAGGACTGATGTTTTAAGGCCCATGTGATTTATATGGAGAATTTAACCACTGAGCTTACCCAGTTGCTACTTGAAAAATATGGCTGCCTCTATGGAACCAGACTATGTCTTATCTACAACTTTCCCAGAAATTTTCTTTCTTGATTATTTTAATTATTCTAGAAGGAGAGAAACAGTCTTTTACCTTTGACCAAAGATTATCTAGGAACCAGTATAACTACTCTGAATATACATAAGTAGTCACAAAGTTTCAAACAACACAAAGTGAGAATGAGTTTCTGTGATTATATGCCAATATTCTGAATTTCATTTAATAACAGCTACATTTGGTTTTACTTTTTTTGAAGATTTTAATGGAGATGAGTTTTTAAGAGGTACTATATTTTTGCATGAGGGAGGTAATGGTGTATATATATATATATAGGGAAAAAGGAATACGTAGTTTTTGTGAAATAATATTAGAAGACAAAACAACATAATATGAGAAAGAAATGAGTTTATTAGAGAAACCAGGCTGTATTGAAATTGGAGCAGTGAAGTGACAATAGTAAATTCAGTGGTCAGGGTTGGCTTTGAGAAGGTCTCTTTGATAGATGCCTTGGAAAAAATTTAAAGAAAATAGAGAATTTATATCCATTAGAAGAGTTTTTTTTAGAAGAAAATGAGAATGAGTGTAAGCCCACTTGTTAAGTTCCACAAGTAACAAAGAGGCCAATGTGGCTGGCAGCAATGGAAAAAAAATGAGTCAAAGATCAAGAGATTGGGGACCGGAGAGATAGCATGGAGGTAGGGCATTTGCCTGGCATGCAGAAAGACGGTAATTTTAATCCTGGCATCCCATATGGTCCCCCGAGCCTTCCAAGAGCGATTTCTGAGCATAGAGCCAGGAGTAACCCCTGAGCACTGCCAGGTGTGGTGTGACCTCCCCGCAAATCAAGAGATTGGAGGGAAAACTTTGTAAGTATTTCTGAAGGTCACTAAAGGATTATAGCTTTTTTTCCCCAAAGTACAGAGCCTTAGAAAATTTTTAGTACTTAGTGGCATGATGTAGCTGATTAATTAATTGATTAATTTGTTAAGACTATTGGTCTCAGACTAACAGTCTTCAGACCACAAAAGGTAAGAGTTGGGAAGTGTTTTTATTAATCTAATTGGAAGATATTTGTGAATCTAGTGATAAGGGGCTATCAAAAGATGAAAATGTAAATTCAGAAAATACTTGAAGGCAAATAAGACAGAATTAGCTGATAAGACAAATTAGGAATATGCATGGCATAAAGAATAAAAGGAATATGCCAAGGCCAGAGGACTGGCATTTGGGAAGTACATGAAGCAGTAAATGAAGAGTTTGATTTGATATGTTTCTTAGAAAACACCCCAAGAAAGCTGTCATGTAGACATGTTATTTAATAATTGTCTATTCACCCTAACGGTACTAAGAGATTCTAAACACTCTCAGTTTTTAACTTGCAAGTTTGCTCTCTGATTAGATAGTATTTGAGCAAAGACTCATGGAATAGATGTAATGGAGTTACAAGGATCATAATCACAAGCATGTCATTTTATCCATAACTTATACACGTTCATTTTTATTTAATACACAATCAAATTTCAGCTTTCCATGAAGAAACAACTAGGCCATTAAGTAGATGGGCCTAATCATCTGTAGCAGGCAGAGCAGGCTTATTCTTCTTCATGGAACCCTCTCATACATAAGTAAAAGAAATGCCCTGGGAGCCTCCAGGATCCCCAAGCTGAAATGTACTTTGGAAAACTTTCATATCTCAGAGTCACCAGGGACTAGCTCTAGAGACTTTGGGTAAACACAGCAGACATTAGCAGATCAGGATTTGTTAGGAAATGTAGAGATATCTGTGTTTTGCTTTCCATCCCAAATAAACAGTAGGGAAGCTAATGATCCCCTAAAAGGAAGTTAAAAATCCCCTTTCCTTGGAATTTTCCAGTTTTGCTACAATGGTGAGGCCCTAACCACATGCTTGGGGGATGGGTTGTATATTCTAACCTTTCCCCTAGAGCTGTGTTTACTTTCAGAGAGATCAGGAAGGGCCCACAGACATTGTTTGGCGCAAGGGACTTGGCAGATGCGGGAGAACTCCACAGATATTTGGCAGGATGACTCCGAATGCTATGAAGATCACAGCTTCAAAAAAAACGTGAGTCTTTTGGGCTCAGTGACAACATGCCTTTGGATCCAAACCACCCTTTGTGTGAACTCAGTAGCTGGTCAGCATTAGGGCATATAAAAGTTTTCCCCAACCTCTGGCCCAGACTTACCTGGGAGTGTCAACTATCAAACAAAATAGGACTCACTATATTTCGTAAGCTATGACAAAAAATATGAACTCAAAGGTAAGTTAGCTTCTTAATATTGGTCTTAGTCTTTGCATTTGCTGTTCCCATTCACCTTCCTCCAGATTTGGGAACTTCTCTATATCATTATTAATATTTAAATTTTTCTTGAAAGAAAAGTCTTCCATGACCACCCTATCAACAGTAACCTCAGTAGTTACCATCTATTATTCCCCCCAGCACCAGGATTTAATATCTATGACACTTGTCATTTGCCCATATTCACATGTATTTTCTTATTTGTTATACAGTCTCACTAGAATGACATAGTAGTGACAGTAGAAGATTTATGTGTCTATAAACCATAGAGATTACAAATTCAGGTTAAATGCTAAACTCTCAACTTCATGTTCAAACCATCCATTCCATATCTCTGTGCATATAGACTCTCTTGGTGCCCTTCTTGTACCACTCATTCCATAGGACTCATTTATTTCATTTAATCACTGTATGAATCTAAAAAAGATATGTGGGGGGGGCGGAGAGATAGCATGATGGTAAGGTGTTTGCATGCAGAAGGTGGTGGTTCGAATCCCGGCATCCCATATGGTCCCCCGAGCCTGCCAGGAGCGATTTCTGAATGTAAAGCCAGGAGTAACCCCTGAATGCTGCCAGGTGTGACCCAAAAACCAAAAATAAAAATAAAATAAATAAAATAAAGAGATACATAATTATTTTTTTTGTTTGTTTGGTTCTTTGTTTTTGGACCATACCCGGTGATGCTCAGGGTTTACTCCTGGCTCTGTGCTCAGAAATTCTGGTTCAGGGAACCATATGGGACGCCAGGGAGCAAAACCCAGGTCTTTCCTGGGTCAGCCTGGTGCAAGGCAAATACCCTACCATGTGATACAACTCTGGCTACAAAGATACATAATTCTTCAGAGGGAACCTGAACCTCTAGTTAGAATATCTTAAATAGACGTGATAACTGTCACCAGTATCATCAAAGTAATTACAAATTAATTACAAATTACAAATAATTTGTAATTACAAAGTAATTACAAAGTAGGCAATAAGTTGTAAAAGAGAGAAATAACAGCAAGGAGTTGATTGTTAAAATAATAAAACCACTAGAGTTTTGTTTTTTGAAATTTAGTTGTAATATCATGTCACTACAGAAAAGACACCTATTTTCTTATCCTCACTCTAGATTCTTCTCTTTTTTGCTTTATTTCCAGGATCCTTTTATGTATTCATTAAGGCTGGTTTTTCTTTATTTTTGTGTCAGTCATTTTCCTTCAAAGTAAACATCAAGGGGTATAAAACAAAGAATATGATTTTTGAGGAATTGATAAATATGAAAATATTTCTGTTTATATTATTCAAATAGTTAAACCATGAAGCATCTACAATATGCTTGATTTTGTACTAAACAGTGAATAAGACACAGGCATTATCTTCAGTGAACTTTAGTTCTCAGAAATCACAAAGACAAGTGTAGTAATTGATATGACAGGAAGATACCTGAGGTCATAGAACAAAAGAAATTCACCCAAGGGTGGAATGGAGCAGGTTTCTGTGAAGATAAAGAGGCTGAAAACAATGCAGACACTGTCACATTACTTTAGCCATGATACAAAAAGAATACCAGTGAGATATAAGAAGAATGTAAGTATATAAAGAACTCATTAGTCTGGTGGAAAATGGTAGGGTCAGATGCTGAGAAGAGGTTTTGTCAAGGACAATAAAGACTCAGGAGCCTGATGCAGTTTAGCAAGGAGCTATGAAATACCCTAAATTGGGCTAATTGAGAACAATAAGCAAGTCATTTGTATAGCTAACCCCTGAGTAGCATGTGGATATATCAGTATTTCAGTATATCAGTGTATAACATTTGAACTATAACATTGAACTCCCCAAATTGAACTACTAATTGGCCTATTGGTTTAATGTATAAAATAAATACTATATTAAGATATAGTTTGTGATATATTTATTTTATTATTATAACACAGTCATATATAACAAGAAATGTTAAGAAAGTTCATAAATTTAAGTAATGATGATTTAATTGAAAATTAAGGGCAGGACAATTTAAAAGAACAAAATCCACATCACAATGTGGATTTATAGAAATTATAAGTTTAATAATTAAAGGGAAGCATTTCCAAGGTTGTGGAAAGGAGAGATAAAAGAGAGAGCTCCCTGAGTCCACAAACATAAACAGAATTATAGGCAGATGTTTGGATATGGTCTTACCGAGAAGTAAATCAGAGACCATCTTTGGTAGTCTCTTCACTGGGGAACATGGTGAAAAACATTTAGAGGAATATAGTTAAGGAGTTATAGCTAAGTCTCTATCCAGGGAGACACTGGGAGCTCAGAGAAAACAATGAAGCCACAACAGTCACAGCACTGAGTCTTAAGCCTGCGTTTGGGTGTAAGTGGCTCTTGAAGAGACATTGGTGAGCTTTGATCATGTACTTGAGTCACTTGCATTAATGTTTGCAATAAATGTTTGAGGAGCAAGGATTTATTGTTTTTCAGTGTTTCATTTTAAATAATTTTGGCTTAGGAGACTTGAAATCAAAAAGATACTGACTTAAGCCTGATATACAACTTAGTTAGGCAGTGGCTTGAACCAACTTAAATTTTTAGAACCAAAAAGGTTTTATAGTGGGGATAATGTTTATTTAATAGGGTTGATGTGATTCTTATAATAAAATAGCTTATGCTTACTGAATAAAGGAAGGTTGTTTTATTCTCATAAAAAAAGAAAACACCCTCTCATTGGCAAGCACCTTCTTGACATCCTGAACATGAAAAGGTGCAGTGAAATGACACCTACAATCCTTCCAATCTGTTTCCGCAAAATAAACAATGCTAAAATACTAACTAAGATTTATGTCACCTAAAATTATAAAGTTAATACTACTACTTTATATGGAAACACAAAATATTTATCTACTTTCAAAATATTTACAGATGTACTGTTTATATTTATCTAGAATATAAATTTTAATTTATAAATATAAATAGGCAAATTAAAATCATGTATTCAATGAATAATATAATAAATAATGTAATCAATGACTCAGTTTGTAAAACAGACTATGTTATTTTAAAATACAGATCAACAAAATTAAGAGAGACAATTAGGAGGTCTTCTTAGAAGAGGTTGTTTGTGTTGGTATTAATAATACATAATTAATTTCAAAAAAAGAAAGACCAATATTAGAGTTAGAGATCATGAATGGATCTATAGAAAATAGTCCTATTAAGAAATTCATTTGAGGTTAATTAAGAAGGCTTAAAACTACACAAATCTTTTTAAGTCCAGATCATTGGATAATAAGAAAATATGCTGATATAATAAAATTATGAAATTTATTTAGGAATATAATCTTGATATTACTATGAATTATGAATTTATTAAGAAGGTGGAATCCATTGAACTATCACCTTTAATGCAGAATTGCCAGTGAATTCACTGTTAGATTATTCTGGGTGTCAGAAACAACATTTCAGTTTTACCAACTCTTTTGCTTCAGAAGTCATCTCTACAATAGAGGTAAGGGCTGGGAGGGCGGAAGGACCAGATCACCATTTGAAGCTCACCACAAAGATTGGTGAACACTGTTAGGAAAATAACTACACTAATAATTAGCATGACAATGTTAAAAAAATGAGAGAGGTAGAATGCCTGTCACGATATAGGCAGGGCGGGGAAGAAGAAGGGGCATTGGTAGTGGGAATGTTGCACTGGTGAAGGGAGTATTCTGTTTATGACTAAAACCCAACTATGAACATGCTTGTAATCATGGTGCTTAAATATTTATATTAAAAAGAAGTCATATCTAAAAAGATTTTAGACACCTGTATGATTTTAGGCCAAAATTTTATTCTTTTTATTTTTTACAACTTTTGCTGTGCCTATACAAAAATCTGCCACTTTTTTTTATCTTTTAAATATAGAAAAAAATTAAGAAGGTTAAGGTTCAGAAAAAATGGAGGACAGGAGTCAAGTGGTCTCAGGTGCATTGGTGGAGATAAAAAAGAACAGAACTAAATAGCCAAGCCAAACTCAACAACAAAAAACCAAGAGACCTAAACGAGAACAATTTAAACTTAAAATGGGTCTGTTAAACTGGCAGGTCAGGGGGCAACGGGTGGTGGTATAGGATGTCTTCTGGGAACATTGGTAGAGTGAAGTCAACACTGGTGATGGGATCTGCCCTGATTCATTGTATGTCTGAAATTCAACTATGAAGGACTTTGTAAATCACAATGGTTTCAATGAAAAGCAAAAGGAAAGAGAGATTAAGTGAAAATCTGGTCAGTCTTTTCAGACATAAATCTATATATTCCAAGAACAGTCTTCCAGAGGCAAAGAATTTATCCTAATTTTTAAGACATTCTTTTGTCCTAGGTACAATTCTTTGATGGTTCTTAGCTGGGTGGTTATGTCTGTTTTTTTCTTTGCATCTAGGACATGCACCATGACTTGCTGTCAAAATTGCAATTGTTGTATACCGTGGGTTACTCTGTCTCCATTGTTTTCCTCTGCCTGGCCCTCATTCTTCTCTTATTTCTTCGGTGAGTAAAATATCTCAATATATGTCCAGGCACACAATTGAAATTTGCTCATTGACTACATGTAGAAGGCAATAGAAGATCTGAATGGATGATCAGATCTGAAGCCAATCTAGTTATCTCATTGTGTAAGTAAATAAGAAAAGTACATCTGTACTTTGGAATACTATCTAGTTGTTAGGAAAAATGAAGTCATGAAATTTGCTTATACTTGATGGATATGAAGAGTATTATGTTGAGTGAAATGAGAGAGAAAGAGGGATAGACATATAATTCACACACTTGTTTGTAGACTATAAAAATAAAGAATATGGTAATTATATACAAAGACAATAGAGACAAGGACAGGAGAACCAGTTCATGGTAGGAAGCTGCTTGCTGCAAATTGGTGGGGAGGGCAAATGCAGAGAAAGTGACAATGATAGTTGGGAATGATCACTCTGGAAAAGAATTGGGTGCTGTAAGGAGGCAGAGTGATATGTATGATATCACAATATTTAGAAATTCATGTTTAGGCATTAAGCCACAATATCTAAAAGGAAAAGAGAGAGGCACAGAGAGAGGAAAAATGTAGATTGAGGGAGGAGGAGCATGAGGGAAACTGGGATATTGGGAAACTTTCACTGGTAAAGAAATGGGTGTTTACATTGTATAGCTGAAACTCAATAATGGAAAACTTTTTAATTGTGTATCTCAGTGATTATAATTAAATATTCATTAAGAAAAATAGTATATCAGGGTACCAGTAAGAGTTTGTCACTCGAAGTCATTAACACACCTAAAACTTAAACTGGAATACCTAATTTACTTTGCCTATTAGATAACCTCCTCTCTAGTTCCTAATCTCTCTCTCTCTCTCTCTCTCTCTCTCTCTCTCTCTCTCTCTCTCTCTCTCTCTCTCCCTCTCTCTCTCTCTCTCTCTCTCTCTCACACACACACACACCACAACTTTCTGTTCTCTTTACAATATTATAAGAAAGTTTTTTTTTTAAGTTGTATTTTGGGGACACACCCAGCATTACTTTGAAGTTATCCTGATCTGTACTCAGAAAAAGGCACATTGTATTTACAGAAGATAAAAAAAAAACCTTCCCAACGAAAGTTAATGAGCTAGGTTTTTATTCTAGGGTCCTTCACTTCCCATTAGTAAATGAAATAATTTTAGAGCTTTCTAGTGTCAATTGTTTAAAATACAATGATTTAAAGTAAAAAAATATTTAACAAAATTGAAAAAACCCACATTAAACACTTAAGCTTAAATACATGCATTCACTTATATTAATCCAACCTTGGAGACGAGTAATATTATAGCAGGTATGGCTTTTGCCTTGCACATGACAGACACAAATTCCAAGCCCCATCAATAATGAACACTGAACTCAAAGCCTGATGTCAAGTGTGACTCCCCCACTAAAAAGAAAAATGAATGATTTCATCCTAATAAAATAAATATTGGTTCCAATTCTAGAAGATTATTATTATTACACCAATTTTATAAGTGAATTAACTGAAATATAGAGATAAAGTAACTTACCAAAATTTTATCCCAAGTGAGTGTTGAAATCCAAATTACAACTCAGTTGTTTATAACCTGGGCATTTTTCACTCCCTTATACTGTGTTTCAAAATCAAAAACCTGAATGCATTTTACTGAAGTATGCTTTTAGAAACCACCCAGTTGAGATACTTAAGGGTGGCTGGAGTGATAGCACAGTGGTAGGGCGTTTGCCTTTCACATTGCTGATCCAGGACAGACCTTGGTTCGATTCCCGGTGTCCCAGATGGTCCCCCAAGCCAAGAGCAATTTCTGAGCACATGACCAGGAGTAACCTCTGAGAGTCAGCAGGTGTGGCCTAAGAACAAAAAACAACAACAACAACAACAAAAGAATTACTAGGAGATGTTCAAGGTTATTTGACTAAGCTTTGAGCACAATAAAAATTCAACATGAGGAGACTCCTGGATATACATATAGGGTTAATGAAGACCTGGCTGTTAGTTTCAGATAAACTAGTCATAAAACCTATTTCTACACTTCCAAATCCTCAGTGATAGAATGTTCTATGCCACCTAGACCATGATCATATGTCTATGACATTAGAAGGGTGATTCTTCTTCTGTTTGGTTCTGGTTTGGGGGCTATATTTGACAGAGTTCAGGTGTTACTTCTAGCTCTCTGCTCAGAGATCATTCCTGGCAGTGCTCATGGGATCATATGTGATGCCAGCACATGCAAAGGAAGCACCTTGCCTTCTGTAACATCTTTCTGACTTTAGTATGGTGATTCTCAAACAATAGTTATCATTTTATTGCCTCTACTCATTACTATCTATGACCACCTCCATTCAGTTTCCCAATGTCCCCAAACCAAACCTGCAGTAAATAACTGGCTGGTCCTTCAGAAAATAACTTAAATCGATCCTAAGCTGATCAATTATAATATCTTATTTTTCCATATATGGCAAGAAAAGGAATACCCAGTCTGTATTCTTTGAATAGATCTCAGTGTAATTCAGGATGACAAATAATTTCTATAATAGCAGGACCTGCCTTGAATTGGTTTTGAAAATTAAGACTTTCAAATAGTTTTAAGGTCAGTGAGGACTTGGTATGTATCTCAGCACAGACATGAAAAAAGGAACAGAAATGAAAAAGGATTCCTTTTTCTATAAAGAGATAAAGCCTTTGGGGGCCAGGAAGATAACACAGCGGTGGGGAGTTTGCCTTGCCCGCAGCCAATCCATAACAAATGGTGGTTCAAATCCTGGCATTTCATATGGTCCCCCTTACCTGCCAGGAGCGATTTCCGAGAGAAGAGCCAGGAGTAGCCCCTCAGCGCCACGGGTGTGACTAAAAACAAAGAGAGAGAGAGACAGAGAGAAAGAGACAGAGAGAGAGAGAGACAGAGAGAGAGAGGCACAGAGAGAGAGAGGCACAGAGAGAGAGAGGCACAGAGAGAGAGAGAGAGAGAGAGAGAGAGAGAGAGAGAGAGAGAGAGAGAGAGAGAGAGAGAGAGAGAGAGAGAAGAGGAGATCAGGCATTCGCACACAACTGATCCAGGTTCAATCATTGGCATTCCATGTAGTTCCACAAGCTCACCAGGAGTGATTTCTGAGCCAGAAATAACCTGTAAGCATCGCCAGTTCACTCAAAATTTAAGAGATCAAAGATAAACCACATTATTTTGTTGGTTAAAATAAATAAAAAGAGGGGACGGAGCAGTGGCACAAGCAGTAGGCATTTGCCTTGCACATGCTAACCTAGGACCAACTGCGGTTTGATCCCCTGGTGTCCCATATGGTCCCCCAAGCCAGGAGCAATTTCTGAGCTCATAGCCAGGAGTAATCCCTGAGCATCATGGGTGTGGCCCCAAAACAAAATAATAATAATAATTAATAATAATAATAATAAAAGAGAGCCTGTAGAAGTCTCCAGGTAAGAGAGAGTGATTATGAGACTAACATTTTCTAAATACTCATGTTCTAAGCATTTTTTACCCTGAGTTATTTTTTTTTTATAACCCTTAAAAGTAGCTCTCTTGTTCTTACAAGAAACAATATCCTCAAGAGTTATACTTTAGCTGGCTCTCAGAGTTTCCAGAATTGGACCTCAAGATTACATTTTATTATGCTGTATTAAACTTTGTGCCTCAATTCGCTCTTTATTGAATCAAGAAATATATAGTACCTCTTCCCAGAGCAGTAGAAATTGAATAGCAGGTAGGGCAATTGCCTTGCACACAGCCAATCAAGGCTTGATCCCTGGCATCCTATATGGGCCCCTTATCTTGCCAGGAATGTCAGTAATGATTTCTGAGTGCAGAGTAAAGAATATCTCCTGAGCACCAAGTATGCTCACACCCAAACTGTACTTCTTTTTGCAGTGTTTGTAAGAAATAAAAATACTCATAAATATATGCATGTGTAAATGGCTTGGTTCTGGTTTGGGGCATCAACTAGCATATTGAACGTATATACAGATGTTAGTTAATATTCTCACTCCACAGATTATGAAATTGAGACATAGAAGTAAGATATCTTTTTTTCTTTATTTAAACATCTTGATTACAAATATGATTGTGATTAGGTTTCAGTCATGTAAAGAACACCCCCCTTCACCGGTGCAACATTCCCACCACCAATGTCCCAAATCTCCCTCCATCCCATCCCACCCCCACCTGTACTCCAGACAGGCTTTCCAGTTCCCTCATTCATTCACATGATTATGGTAGTTCTCTGTGTAGTTCTTTCTATAACTGCACTCACCACTCTTTGTGTTGAGCTTCATGAAGTGAGCTGGAAGTTCCAGCCCTCCTCTCATTGTCTCTGAGGATTGTTGCAAAAATGACTTATTTTTCTTAAAACCCATAGATGAGTGAGACTATTCTGCGTGTCTCTCTCTCCCTCTGACTTATTTCACTCAGCATGATAGATTCCATGTACATCCATGTATAGGAAAATTTTATGATTTCATCTCTCCTGATGGCTGCACAATATTTCGCTGTGTATATGTACCACAGTTTCTTTAGCCATTCGTCTGTTGAAGGGCATCTTGGTTGTTTCCAGAGCCTGGCTATTGTGAATAGTGCTGCAATAAATATAGGTTTGAGGAAGGGGTTTTTGTGTTGTATTCTTGTGTTCTTAGGGTATATCCCTAGGAGTGGAATAGCTGGGTCAAATGGGAGCTCAAATTCTAGTTTTTGGAGGAATCTCCATATCGCTTTCCATAGAGGTTGGACTAGATGGCATTCCCACCAGCAGTGGATAAGAGTTCCTTTCTCTCCACATCCCACCAGCACTGATTGTTCTCATTCTTTGTGATGTATGCCAATCTCTGTGGTGTGAGATGGGATGAGAAGTAAGACATCTTAAGCAGTTATCCACCTGAAATACATTGGGAATCTCTGTTACTTAGTGATACACACATTCTTGTTGGTATAATTCTTTTAAAGGAGGCACTTGCTTGTCTCCTTGTACAGAAAACTACACTGCACACGCAATTATATCCACATGAATTTGTTTGCATCTTTTATCCTGAGAGCTCTGGCAGTGCTGGTGAAGGATGTTGTCACCCATAACTCTTACTCCAAGAGACCAAATAGCGAGGAAGAGTGGATGTCTTACATGTCAGAGGTATGTCTTTACTACCATTGATCTTCTCTAGTTGGTCAATGAAGCCAATTAGACCCAGAGTTATCTTTGTAGTAGGGGTTTTTACTTATAAAAAGCAATTGTTTAGTTATTTATTTAATATTAATGATGATAATTGGGCTTTATATTTCTTCCAATGATAGATGCAGTAACTGCATTTTTAGTAATTTGTCCACCCTCATTTTATTGCATAAGATTGTTTAAAGCATTGTATAGATTTAATGTGATCCCTCTAAAGATATCCATGACATTCTTCAAAGAAGTGGATCAAACACTTATAGTTTCTTTTTTAAGATTATTACATTTCTAGAGGCATTCCTTTTTGTTTCTGATATTACTAGTATATTCACTCTCATGTTCTCTTGCCAGTATTTTCTGTTTTATTTCGTTTAAAAATATATTCATACTTTGGGGGCTAGAGAAGGATTAGGGCATTTGATATTTAATTTGCAGTTATTTTCTAATATTTTTGAATAATATACAGAATAATTATTTTAACCTAATTTTCTCATAGTAAATAGTAAATGCATAGTAGAGCTTTAAATTTCACTATAGACATCGTATAGCTTTATACCAAAGTATAACTCAGTAGTTTGCCTATATTTAGTTTGTAAATCAATTTTAATGAAATATTTTATTTAAAGCATTGTGATTTACAAAGTTATTCACAGTTAAATTTTAGACACATATATAAAATATTTGTGGATCATAAAGTTTTCATATATACACTGGAATACAGCCTAGCTGTAAGAAATGATGCAATCATACAATTTCCTGCAACATGGATGGAACTGGAAATCAACCTTAATTTACCAATCTTTTTTGATATATGGAATATTTTAAATTTTTTGTTTTAATTTTCTGGCATATCAAGATTTGTTTTAGTTATTTCTATATTAATTGAACTAAGATCAGTGTTTCTTAGATGATGATGAAGCCTCTTTCTGTCTAAAAATGTCAATGTCAAAAAAGTAAGTTGGGCTTTAATACCTATATGAAAACTTCCCTTGTTGTTACTATTGCTGACCTCTCTGAAATAAAAAAAAGGAGAGGAGAGAGAGAAGGAAGTCTCTTGTCCCCATTTTGGGCTCAAGTGTTGTGAAAGCTTAATTTTACCCATAAATTCTCTGCCTTCTGTAGGTATCACTGTCCTGCCGCACAGTCCAGATTCTCCTGCACTACTTTGTGGGCACCAATTACTCATGGCTGCTTGTTGAAGGCCTCTATCTCCACTGGCTGCTAGAGCCCACAGTGCTTTTTGAGAGATGGCTTTGGCCCAGATACCTGCTGGTGGGTTGGGGTGAGTTATTTTGAATCCTCAGATATACTTGAATTCTGAAGATATACCAGAATAAGGAAGTCTGATGGAGTCTTTGGTTGAAGTTAAGAGTCTATACCAAACACACACACACACAAACACAAATACACATGACTTTATCCATATATCAAATATATAAAAACATTGATAAAGTTTTTTATTAGATTAATGACCTCTACTATGGTCAATATTGAAAAATACCCAAATATCTTAGGCTGTGGAGCTTAAGTAATAGATCTTTATTTCTCACAGTCGTTGAGGCTGGGATTTTCAGGATTAGGGTATCAGCGTAGTTGAATTCTAGTAAAGGTCCTCTTTTAGCTTGCAGACAATTATTTTATTGCTGTAGCCCACTTAAGGACATTAAATCCATCAAAATTACTCCTTCATAAATATACACTATTTTCCATGTTTCGCTACCTCCAAACGTACTAGGTATAAATATTATCTATATTTTTGGATGCCCCAATTTTATTTGACATTTAGGGCATCAGCCTTCAAGATGAAGTTTGGAACACTTGTAATAAACTCATGTTATAATTTGAAGCTACAGGTTTCACAGGGAAATAACCCCTTTATTTTCATTTTGGAGCCATTATAAACTTTGTTTTAATGTATGGCATAACAATTTTTTTGGTTCTGGTTTCTCTTAAATTAAAAATAAGTCATCTTTTGCTTTAACTACAATCTATAATTTATTTCTTTACTAAGTTCTAAATAAATGTTTTTGGCCCATTAGGCAGGACTTAAGGAAGTTGACATGTTTGACCAATAAGCTTCTAACTAATTTTCCCTGTATTTTCTCCTAGCTTTCCCAGTGTTTTTCATTGTTCCATGGAGTATTGTCCGTTCAAAGTTGGAAAACACAGGGTAAGTATTTCACCTATTTCTCATAGTTCCATGAGTCTGGGATTTCTATTTCAAAATATAAGGTAATACTTTTTCCTACTCATCCCATTTACATTAGAGTAAAGGAGCCATCAGAGGCTCCCAGTGCCAAATGGCACATGTAACACTCCACAGCAAGACCTAGTTCTACCAGTGGCTCATAGAGCCAGGCTGAGTATAACTAGGAGTGACCCCAGATTCTTAATCAGTGCTTGAAAGATTAGTACTATCCTCACTGGTAAGTAGTCAAAAAGTTTTAAATAATAATTGGTTTGTTAATTAAATCGCATATATGTATGTGCATATTAGCAGAAAATTACCACAAAATTAGTAAACTGGACTCAAGAAACCTGAATATTATATGTGTGTATATATTTTGTATATAATAAATTATATATATATGAATTTTATTGTTGGGCCAGAGAACTAGTACAGCAGACAAAGCATTTGCCTTGCACTCAACTGACCTGGGTTTGATCTCTGTCACTGGGTTTGATCTTTGTCCCCTAGCAGATATAATCCTTTAATACTAAGCCAGGAAAAGGCCTTGAGCACTTCTGGGTGTGACTCATCCAAATCAAAAAGAATGTTTATTGTACTGACATTTAGATGAGTGGGGGGGGGACAGAATAAAATGACAAAAGTTCAAAGAATGAAAGTATAGAAACTTCCAATTATCAGATAATACATGGCAGTAAATTTATGGTTTATATAGCAATACTGTTCCATATATTCTAGAGTTTCTAAGAAAGTAAATCTTAAAATTTCTCATTATGAGAAAAAATATGAATATGGATGGTGAATGATGTGAATCAGACTTATTATTGTTATTATTTCATAAGATAAAATTCAATTTTGATATTGAACTCAAAATTTAATATTGCATACTGGTAATCCTAGAAATCAATATGACTTAAAATTACATTACAATCAAATTTTTTTTGAATTAGAGCACTGTGATTTATAAAGTTATTCATAGTTGAGTTTGAGACATACAATGTTCCAGCAGCAGTTCCATAACCAGTGTTAACCACTCTCCATCAATATTCCCAGAGTTCTTCCAATATCTCTGCCTCTCCTGCAACCTGCCATCTTAAAAGACACATTTTATTTTATTTTATTATTTTATTTTATTTTATTTTATTATTGTTTTAGAGCCACATCTGGCTGCACTCAGGGTTTACTCCTGGTTCTACTCTTTGAAATTGCACCTGGCAGGCTTGGGGAACCATATGGGATGCCAGGGATCAAACACGGGTTTGTACTGGGCAGGCCGCATGCAAGGCAAATGTTCTAACACTATGCTATCACTCTGGCCCCAACAGACACATTTTAAAGTTTGGTTGTTGAAGTTTGGTTCTCATGATTTCAGTGCTGTTGACTTCATGTTGGGTATTTAGTTCTGTCCTTCCTTAACACCAACAAAGTACCTGAATCCCCTTGATCCATGTCCCCCATTATTTCCAGATCTGTTTTTCTCCCTCTCTACTCTCTTTTCTTCTTCTCACTATGTAGGGGAGTGTTATAGGCAACCTCACTTCAAACTGTTTCATTTCCTCATGCATTTATTCTAAAGACTACATCTGAGCAATATCACCATGTATTTATCTTTTTTTTTTGACTTATTTCATTTAACATGATATCTTTCAGTTCCATCAATGTTGCAGCGAATATATTATAGTAATATTCTTTGGATCTATGTAGTATTCAAATGTAAATATATACATAAATATATACTTACATACATATGCACTACATACTCATGAGACACTGGAAATCTAGGCTGACTTTAAATCTTAGCTATTGTACTGGGTGCTGCAATGAATATTGATGTTCATATATCTTTTAAAAAACATGAGCCAACAATTAACATTTATATTCCTACAGTTTAGCCCCAGCCAGCCATAAAAGGGATCTACCCTGTAAGAAAGACCTTACATAATTATGATTAGCTGGCTGATTCTATAATTCCCCCCCACCCCAGGTGGAAAGACTGTGTGTAGAGAGCTGTTGGCAATAAGAAGAGACAGTTGAAGGACAAGTGGATTGAACTGTTTTCACCCTGGCTAATGCTTTTCTCCCTGATTTGGACAGATCTTTTGCTATCTTCAGATGTATTCTTTTGTCTTACATCCTATACCTATTCCTTTTATCTGGCCCTCAATATGACATTACCCTGGTCCCAAGCCCATCTTTCTCTCTCTCTCTCTCTCTCTCTCTCTCTCTCTCTCTCTCTCTCTCTCTCTCTCTCTCTCTCTCTCCCTCATTTTTTTCTCTCCTGGCCTAGGAGTTTGTCATAGGCCTCTGGGTTTCTCTAATAAAAAAGACTGAAATATTTGTCAGAGTCTTGCCTGCAAGGCCCTGTGGACAACAGCAACATATATAAATAAAGAATACTTTAATGTTAAGAAAGTGAATAGCCCATTTGAAAACAAGGTATTTAGTCCACCTCCCTTTTCCCATTCTTCAGGATTATGACAGGTAGAAGTAAATCTTAAATGTGAACGCCATGACCTCACTAAATCTTGTCTCAATCTAAAGTCTTCTACTGTTTGTTCTTTGCCATAGGTGCTGGGGAAACAACAAAAATATGCAAATATGGTGGATCATTCGAGGACCTATAATGTTTTGTGTAGCGGTAAGGACCTCCAACATGCTCTTTTTTTCCCTGAACTTGGCAGTTATCATAAAGATTGACTCAGTATTCTCATACCCAAATTATTGAGTGCAAGTGAGCCTAGGTGAGATTTCTCAAGAGGAATACACAAAAGTCTAAATCTGTTAAAGCTAAAATAAAAAGTTAGAAACATCTCTTTTATTCTAGTTGAACCAAAAGTCACTGTTATTACAAACTATCTTCTCTCTGAGTCTTCAAATTCTATGAAAATTCTGTAATCCACTGAAATTCCACAATGAAAAGAGCTGATTGGGGCTGGAGTTAAAGTACAGAAGGTAAGTTGTTTTTCATGCATGAGGCTGACCCAAATTCTATACATAGCATCCTGTAAGGTCCCCAGAGCAATGCTAAGAATGATTCTTGGAGGGTAGACCCAGGAGTAATAGTTAAGAATTTTCCAAATGTGGCCCCAAAACAAACAAACAAAAAGCAGGAAGAGTCCAAGACCTTATGGCCATAGGATCATGGAATTATGAGCTTATATTTTAGCACCATTAACTATAAATAAACACTAAGGAATCTGCTTATAAATAAAACACACAATCACTATGAATACAAATTTCTGATGGGACATAGAGTTAGTGGATTGTATTATGAGTCTAAAGGAGATACTGATTAAGGAGAAGATAGGAGTGGTATTTAGAGAAAAATGATAAGGCTTGGCATCGAAGTATTATGTTCGAGAAAAGAAGAGAATAGAGCTTACATGGTATTTTGGCAAAGAAGGTACAATATTTGAATGACTGGTAGATAAAAGATGTATAAGCAGAAAAAAGAACAAAAAATTAAAAATATGTAAATGGGACAATGATAAACCTTTATGAACTAAGTTGACTATTGACTTTTCCATTAAACTGATTATGACTAGAGTTGTATAAGAAATGTCATGAATAAGCCATTTTATTTCAAATGAGACAATGAAACCTGTATTCTTGCCCAAATCAATGAGATTACACACAAAATGAGAATGCACTAGGAAAAACTAGTATAGTTTATTAGAGAAGTCCAGAGCATTTGAACTTATTAGAATCACTAATATAAAATGCAGATTGCAAGGCTTACCTCTAGAACTTATTTGTGAGCCCCAAAGATATGAACCTCCATCATATTAATACAAAAACAACCAGATTAAAGTACTATTGATAAATGGGGAAAGAGCATCATAAACTTTATAGAGCACTTTAAATTGGGAGTCTTGTAACAATGCATATTCTAATTTTTAAATTTTGTGGGGTCAATCTCAGTAATTCTCAATTAACTTAACCTAATGGTTCAATGTTAGGATTTGGATATGGTACTATTCAGGTTTAGATATGCTACTGTTCAGGTTCTGTAAAGCCAGGGGTTGCCAAACCACACTGCTTATGTCCCGAGGCTTCTAAGGTAATCAGGAGTAGGAGATGTGATAAAGTGCCAAGGGAACAAAATAAGATTGTGCTTAAAGTGTGCATGCCTTGTGTTATTTCTTTAGCCCTATATATTATAATTTTGTAGACTTGAGGCAAAGACAGAGAATATAAACTCATAGTAAATTCTCAGGCGGTCTTACTCTGATCAGTATAGAAGTAGTGAAATGCTCTTCAACCCTGACTGCATGTTAGAGTCCTTCAGATCACCTGTGTCAAATACAAGACTTCAAGAATGAGACCCATGTAAAATAAGAGTTATTTTTTCAAGAACACTCAAAATTGAGTATTATTGATGTCACTTTTGGAAGAAACCGAGTAAACTAAAAATAGAGACTGGCTGAGATTAAACTCCATCCTAGGGAGGACCTGATGGTTGTCATTTTGATTTATTCCATTACTCAGAACTTTCCAGAACTTTCTAGTTCTGGAAGCATATATCACTGGTGATCACCAGTGTTCACCAAAAAGATTCATGAAACCATATATTTGGACTGGCTGCTAGTATAAAAAGCACACAAAAAATTGACAAGCTTTATATAAATATGTAAAATACTTGCATTACTGATGCTATAGGAGTTTATATAGGATTTTGAAGAATACCATGAATAGGGTGAAATTTCTATTATGCGAGGTGGGTTTTCAGGTACATCTGGAGAATGGAAAAAGATCAAAACCAAGAAGAATTTGAGTTAAATTAGTAGTGCCCGAGAATACTGCACCAGTAGAAATTTATGGAATGCTTGTACAGTACACCTGATTTTCTATATATGTCTGGTAAGGTCTCCTCTTACTAGGATATTTATCCTTCATTAACTTCTCTCTGTAATATTAAACAGGCAAGTCCAGATTAAAGGATAATCTTATGATTATCCACAGGACTCTGATAGTTGTATAGAGAAAATTACTATTGTTTGTGTTTACAAATATATGTTTATGCAAATGTATGGATATACCTGAGAAACACTGAAAAATTTGATTATAAATTGTTAGCTTATTGGCATGGACCATAGAGGAAGGTGTTGGCTCATCCACATGTATTAATAGTCAAAGAAATAATTTATCTCAAAGATTAGGAACTTGAACCTAATTCCTACTCAAATGCTAAATTTGTATTAAAATGCCAGTTATTCCCAAAGCATTGTACAGATTTAATGCAATCCCTATGAGAATACCCATTATATTTTTCAAAGAAGTGGATTAGATGATACTAAAATTCATATGGAGCAATATTCTTTGCAATATTCTTTGCAAAAAGAAGATGGGAAGCAATACTTTCCCGAACTTTAAAATGTACAATAAAGCAGTAGTCAGTAAAACAGCATGGTATTGGAATAAAGGCAGACCCTCACCCAGATCAATGGAATAGACTTGAATAGTCAGAGATGGACCCAGTTTTACTATCAATTAACCTTTGATAAAAGGAGCAAGAAATACAATGTGGAGCAAGGAAAACCTCTTCAACAAGTGATGTTAGGAAAACTGGTCAACGGCATGCCAAAAAAAAAAAAAAAAAAAAGAGAGAGAAAAAGGAAAAGAACTCAGACCTTTCTTAGTGCCATGTACAAGGTCAAATCAAAATGCATTAAAGGTCTTGATATTGCTAAAAGCATAAGGTTCAGAGAGAAAAATGTAAGCAGAATGCTCCATGACATTAAGCTAAAGGGATCTTCAAGGATGATACATTACTGGCCAAGCAAGTGAAAGCAAAGTTAAACAACCAAAAAAAGGGTTGGGGGATGGAGCCACGGCGCAAGGGGTAAGGCATCTTCTGCCTCATTCATGCTAGCCTAGGACTGACCGCAATTCAATCCCCCCGGCTTCCCATATGGTCCCCAAGCCAGGAGCGATTTCTGAGCAGATAGCCAGGAGTAATTCCTGAGCTTCATCGGGTGTGGCCTCAAAACCAAACAAAACAAAGCAGAAAAAGAAAGCAAAGAGAAACAAATGGGACTAAATTTAACTGAGAAGCTTCTGTACATCCATGGAAACAGTAACAAGGATACAAAGACTGCCCATGGAAGGGGAGAAACTATTCACTCAGTAATTATAAATAAGAGGTTAATATCTTAGATACACAAGGCATTGATTGAACTTTAAAAAAAATCTAACCCCATCAAAAATTGGAGAGAACTGAACAGATATTTCCTCAAAAAAGAAATATAGATGGCCAAAAAGCACATGAAAAATTACTCTAAATCACTAATCTACATTGAGATGCAAATCGAAACAATGAAGAGATTCTGGTACACACCACAAAGAACAAGAAAAACCAGTGCTGGCATGGATGTGGAATCAAGAGGGCTCTCATTTACTGTTGGTGGGAATTCAGATTGGTTGAGACTTTGGAAAACAATATGGATATTGAGATTCCATACAATTAAAAACTAGAAATCGAGATTCCATAAAATCCAGCAATATCTGTTGTAAGGATATATCTTAGGAACACAAAAACACAATACAAAAATGCCTTCTGCACTCCTATCTCCATTGCAACACTATTTATAATAGCCAGAATAGCCAATTATCTGAGAATAGATGAGTTGATAAGAACACTGGTAAATCTACACAATGAAATACTATGCAGTCATTAGAAAAATGAAGTCATGTAATTTGCTTATACATGGATGGATATTTGAGGATTATGCTCAGTGAAATGAGTCAGAGGGAGAGGGATATACATAGAATAATATCATTCTTTTGTGATATATGAGAAAACTAAAAGATAGTAATTATATCCATAAGCACTAGAGATGAGGATCAAGAGAACTGTCCATGATAGGAAGCTTGCCACAAAATGTGAATGCTGTTAAGGTAGTGAACAGTTGGTCCACTTTGACAATTATAGTTAGAACTGATCACTCTGGACAAGAACTGGGTGCTGATAGGGGATAAAGTGATATGTATGATACCCCTTTTAGGAGTAGTGCAAGCCACAGTGTCAAAAAAAGAAGAGAGAAAGAGAGAAAGAGAGAGAAATAAAATGTGTGCCCCAGAGGCAGTTGGGGGAAGGGTGGGATAGGATGGGATGGAAACTGGGAATATTGCTGATGGGAAATGTGAACTGGTAAAGGGTGGTGTACATTCTATAATAGAAACTCAGTACTGAACAATTTTGTAACCATGGTCTTTAAATAATGTAATTATATAAAATGTTAAATTTATGCCGCTAAGTGCAGTTAGAGAATAACTACACTGAGAACTATCATAACTAGGTGAATGAATGAGGGAACTGGAAAGCCTATCTAGAGTACAGATGGGGGTGGGGGGGGAGGAGGGAGATGTGGGACATTGATGGTGGGAATGTTGCACCTATGTAGGCGGGTGTCCTTTACATGACTGAAACCCAACTACAATCATATTTGTAATCAAGGTGTTTAAATAAAGATATTAATACAAAAATTTATGTTGCTAAAATAAATATATATGTATTTATGATCTATAGTTATAAAATATCTATATGGATGCCATTGCTCTTAGTATAGTATGATTTATGTTTTATAGTTGTCAGGAAAGAAAAAGAAAATGTGAAGTAGTAGCAATTCATCAATAAATCAGGAACCTGTTTTTAGAATGTTGCACAGGTGAAAGGGGTGTTCTTTACATGACTGAAATCCAACTAAAATCATATTTGTAATCCTGGTGTTTAAATAAAGTTACTAAAAATAATTTAAACCAACAACAACAACAACAACAACAAAAAATGAGACTTAGGCTTCTATTCAAATGAGAATTGAACTAACCAACAGTTCTCAATCAAGGGTAATTCTGCCATCTAGAGGCATTTGTCCATGTCTTTAGCAAATTGCAACTGTCATAAATTGAATTTGTTCCTAATGGCTTTTTCCCCCCAATATCCTATATTACAAATAATAACTACTAAAACAAAAGTTTATTGTGCTCCATACTTTAAGAAAATGGAAGTTCCAGAATGTTGGCTTCTCATTAAAATGTGCTTTCTTGAAAGTACCATGTGTGTTCCAACACAAACTGATTGAGTCAGAACTTTGGTCATGATGGGCTTTCTCAGCACTGGAATCATGTTTTCACTTTCATGTACTTGTTTAAACTTTAATGAGTACCTCCATTGTACTTGATTGTGCCAAGTTCTTTCAGGCTGGTGTATTTCTCTAACTGCACTCACCACTCTTTGTGGTACGCTTTATGTCATGGGCTGGTCCTTCCACCCTCATCTCTATTGTCTCTGGGTATTATTATCTTACTGTCTTTTATTTTTCTAAAATCTCACAGATGACTGAGACTATTCTGTGTATATATCTCTCTCTCTTTCTCTCTCTGACTCATTTCACTGAGAATAATAGTTTTCATGTCCATTTATATATTGTATAGGAAAATTTTCCTGACAGATTTTTGTATTCCTAGGGTATATCCCGAGGTATAGTTAAATCATATGGGAGCTCAATTTCCAGTTTCTTGAGGAATATTCATATTGTTTTCAGAAAGATTGAACTAGTCGGTATCCCCATGAGCAGGGAATAAAAATTCCTTTCTTCATGCATCCATGCCAGCACTGCTTGTTCTTTTCTTTGTGATGCGTGTGAGGATCTGTGGCATGAGATGACATATCATTGTTTTTTTGATTTGCATATCCCTGATGATTAGTGGTGTGGGGCATTTTTTTGTGTGCCTTTTGGCCATTTGTATTTTTTTCTTTGAGGAAATGTCTGTTTATTTCTTCTCCCCAATTTTTGATGGGGTTAAATGTTTCTCCTTTTTCCTTTTTTCTTTTAATTTTATTGAAACCATTATGATTTATAAAGTTCTTCATAGTTAGGGTTCAAACATATAATGAATCAGGTCCAATCCTACCACCAGTATCTACCTCCCTCCACCTTGTTCCCCAAGTGCATCTCTTACCACCCCCTGCCTACAAGCCTGTCAGTATAACAAGGCTTATTTTAAGTTTATATTGTTAAAGATTGGGGCCCTTGTTTTCATTGTTATTGCCTTTGGCTTATATATTTAGTTTTCTCTCTCTCTTAACACTAATAATGCCCTGGGACTGCTTGACTCCTGGCCCACATTCTTTCAGATTTGTATCTTCCATTCAATTTCTTTCCTTCTCTCTATACTCTCGTGTCAGGGTATTTGAGACAAGTCCCTTTTAAACCATTAAATTTCTTCACACAGTTATTCAAAATACTACATATAAGTGTTATAATTTTGTATTTATCTTTATTTTTCTGGATGACTTTATTTAACATAATATCTTCCAGTTACATCCATGTAGCTGCAAATTGCATAGTTGCTTTATTCTTACAGTTATGTAGTATTTTTTATTTTTAGAACAAAAACATTTTTTTATTTATTTTTGATAGAATGGACTTTTATTTTTTATAGATCTTTATTTAAGCACCATGATTGCAAGCATATTCATAGTTGGGTTTCAGTCATAAACAGAATACCCCCCTTCACCAATGCAACATTCCTACAACTAATGCCCCCTCCTCCACTCGCCCTACCTCTATCACTACAGGAATTTTACTTCTCTCATTTTTAACATTGTCACGCTAGTTGTTAGTGTAGTTATTTCCCTAACAGCGTTCACCACTCTTTGTGGTGAGCTTCAAATTGTGAGCCAATCCTTCTGGCTCTCCCTTAACTCTATAGTCCCTGGGCCTCATTACAGTAATGGCTTTAAATTTTTTTTAAACCCATAGATGAGTGATACTATTCTGTTTCTATCTCTCTTCCTCTGACTTATCTCTATTGTATATAATATGTACAACATCTTCAGAGTCCACTCAACTGTTGGACCTCTAGGTTGATTCCAAGTCTTGACTGTTGAGTGCTGCAATGAATAGTGGTGTGCTTAAGTCCTTTTGGAAGAATATTCTTCTGTCCTGGGGGATAAATACCCAAAAGAAGGATCGCTGGTCGTATGGCAGTTTAATTTTGAGTTGACTGAGAACACTCCATACTGCTTTCCATAGGGCTTGGACCAGGCAACGTTCCCACCAACAGTGGATGAGAGTTCCTTTATCACTACATCCCTGCTTGCTGCAAGCTACCTGAGTCAGGCAGCACTGACAGGGGCTTCAGGGTTACTCAGTAGGAAAATAGGAACGAGGAGTTGATGAAGAGCGGGTACTCAGAGACCAGTCACACTAAAGAGCTGTTGTAACTGAGTCCACTTTATTTGAAGTTTTGTCTCATATTTAAGCAGAAATTATCAATGGTAGGAACTTGGTATGGTCAAACATAATATGCTTTTTAGCCATAGAGTTAAACATTATGCATCAGCACAATCATTAGATAGCCCTCTATACATTATATATATTTTATAAATTCTTTGTCATCAGTTTCATTTACCTTAAACAGGAATCAGAAAAATACCTCTAGGATATCATTTTTACTAATCAACTATTAGTGAACAAAATACAAACCCATTGTCTGTTAATGTTAAACCAAGGAACTGTTGTAAAAAGGGTGCAGATAAAATTAAAAGACCAAATTTACTCGTAACCTTCACATTGCGAAGTAACCAGTCAAAAATTATTATTTTGATTCTACTAGCTGGGAAAAAATTATTGTGGATTCTATCAGATTGAAAAAAATACTGTAGAATCTTCCAGCAGCTTAGGTAAGCAGGGTGTGTTCAGCAATTCTTGTTTTAATGTAAGGGGCAAAGGCATACAGATTTTTTTTTTTAGCTATTTGGCATTGATTGTTCTCATTATGTCACAATGGTTAATAAGCTCATTGTTGCTATCCTGCCAAGCACTAACATAAGGCACAGCTGACCTTTTTCTCTGTGGTATCTATCAGGACTGAATCCCTCTTTTCAGGGTATGTCCTAATCACTGTTTCTTTTGAAGTGCAAATGTTTCTCAGTTTAATGTAGGTCCATTTGTTTATCTCTGCTTCCACTTGTTTGGAAAGTGGTGTTTCCTCCTTATATTCTCAGTATCACTGAGTGTTTTGCCCATGTTTCTTCTATATCTCTTTTTGTTTCAGGTCTGATATCAAAGTCTTTAACCCAAATCTTTTGATTTGATCTTTGTGCATGGTGTTAGATGGATATCTGAGTTCAGTATTTTGCATGTGGCTGTCCAGTTGTTGCAACACCACTTGCTGAAGAGTCTTTTCTTGCCTAATTTTTCTTTTCTTTTTTTTGGGAGGGGGGGCAGGGCACACCTGGTGATGCTCAGAGGTTACTCCTGGCTATGGGCTCAGAAATCTCTCCTGGCTTGGGGGACTACATGGGACTCCAAGGATTGAATCACGGTCCATCTTAGGCCAGTATGGGCATGGCAGATGCCTTACAGCTTGCACAACTGCCCCAGCCCCTAATTTTTCTTTTCTTGTCCCTTTATTAGAGATTAATTTATTGTATGTCTGGGGGCTATTCTCTAAATATGAAAGTATATTCCATTGATCTGAGAGTCTTTATTTTTTTATTCCAATGCAAATCTCCAATATTCTTTTTCCTAAAGGTTGTTTTTAGCTATTTGTGGGTGTTTATTGTTCCAAATGAATTTCAGGAGTGTTTGATATACTTCTTTGAATAATGTTATGGGTATCCTTAGAGGGACTGTATTAAATCTGTGCAATGTGTTGGATAGTATTGCCATTATTATTATGTGAATCCCCCCAACAACAGGGTATATGTCTTCATGTCCTTATGTTCTTTTTAATTCTTACAGCAGTGATTTCTAATTTTCTTTGTATAGGTTCTTCACCTCTTTAGATAAGTTGATTATAAGGTATTTGAGTTTTAGTGGTGCTATTTTGAATGGGTTTATTTTTTTTGTATATGTCTTCTCTAGAGTTTTCTAAATGTAGTATCATGTCATCTACAAACAGTGAGAGCTTGACTTCTTTATTTCCTATCTAAAGGAAATGATATCTTTTTCTCGTCAACTTGCTATGGAATGTACTTTCATTACTGTTATGAATAAGAGTGGAGAGAGGGGATGACAGTGTTGTCCTATCAGATCTTAGAGGAAAGACTTTCACTTTATCTCTATTTAATATCTGATATAGACTTGTGATAAATGGCTTTGACTATATTGAGAAAAGTTGCTTCCACTCCCATTTTGACAGTTTTTTAACATGATGGGTGTTGGACTTTTCAAATGCTTTCTCTGCACACTACTAAGATCATATCATTTTAATTTTTCCTTTTGTTTATATGATGTATTACATTGATTGACTTTTATATGTTAAACCATTCTTGCATCTGGAATAAATTCGACTTGATCATGCTGTAAGACTGTCTTGATAAGGCGTTGAATCCTATTTGCTAGCATTTTATTGAGGATCTTCGCATTTGTGTTCATCAGAAATATTGGTCTGTAGTTCTCAGATGCAAAACCAGCCTTAAAGGAAAAATAGAAAGGTCTACTTTAAGACAAAACAGACCAACAGACACACCAAACTTATACAAAAAGATGACAATAAATCCTATGACAATCATCTCCCTCAATGTCAATGGACTAAGTGCACCAATTAAGAGACACAGAGTGGCAAAATGGATCAAAAAGATGAATCCAACCTTCTGCTGACTACAAGAAACAAACCTGAATACTCAGAACAAACATAGACTCAAAATTAAAGGCTGGATAAAAATCATCCAAGCAAACAACGCCCTTAAAAAAGCTGGAGTGTTGGGGGCAGGAGGCATGGAGGTAAGGCGTTTGCCTTTTATGCAGAAGGACGGTGGTTCGAATCCCAGCATCCCATATGGTCCCCCGTGCCTGCCAGGGGCTATTTTCTAATTTTTTGAGTGTGGAGCCAGGAGTAACCCCTGAGTGCTGCCGGATGTGACCCAAAAACCAAAACAAACAAACAAAAAAACCCAAAAGCTTGGGTGGCCATATGAATATCATATGACACAAACTTTAGACTCAGTAAAGTTGTAAGGGACAAAGATGGACACTTCGTACTAATCAAGGGATATGTACAGCAGGAAGAAATCGCACTACTAAACATATATGCACCCAATGAGAGACCAGCAAAATATCTAATACAATTATTGACAAATTTGAAAGAAGATATCAATAATAACACAATAATTATGGGAGACCTCAACACGGCCCTGTCAACACTTGATAGGTCAACCAGAAAAAAAAACCAACAAAAATATACTAGCCCTAAAAATATAAATAGAAGAAAGTGGCCTATATAGGACACTCCATCCCCAAAAATCTGGATACAATTCTTCTCCAATGTACGTGGGTCATTCACCAGGATAGAACACATGCTGGCACAGAAAATATACATCCATAAAATCAAATGGATAGAAAATTTGCAGGCTACCTTCACTGATCACAAGGCTTAGAAATTAGATGTGAACTACAAAGAGACACAGAAGAAGAACTTTAACAACTTGAAATTAAACAACCTGCTACTGAACAACCATTGGGTTCGAGATGAAATCAATGGAAAAAAAAAAACTTTCCTGGAAACAAATGACAATGAAGACACAACTATCAGAATCTATGAGACATAGCTAAAGCAATACTGAGAGGAAAATTTGTAGATTTGCAAGCACACATCAGGAAGGAAGAAGGGGCATACCTCAATAGCCTATTGACTCAGCATATAAAATTAGAAAATGATCAACAAAAGGAACCAAAAATAAGGAGAAAGAAGGAAATAAAGCTTAGAGCAGAAATCAATGAAGTGAAAACCAAAAACAATCCAAAATATCAACGAAAGTAGAAGTTGGTTTTTTGAAAAAAATAAACAAAATTGATAGACCATTGGCAAAACTTACAAAGCAAGAGAGAGAACCTGATAACTCATATTAGAAATGAAAAGGGGGAGATCACTACAGATATTACAGAGATTCAAAGGGTAATATGAGACTACTTTGAGAAACTCTATGCCACCAACCATGAGAACCTGGAAGAAATGGATAAATTCTTGGACTCTTATAACCTTCCATGTTTGAATAAGGAGGATGTAGCATATCTAAACACCCCCAGCACTATGAGGAAATTAAAACGGTAATCGAAAGTTTGCCCAAAAACAAAAGCCAAGGCCCAGATGGATTCACTAATAAATTCTTTCAAACCTTTCAAGAGGAATTACTACCATCCTGCCAGGTTCTTTCATGAAATTGATAAAATTCGAACACTTCCAAACAGCTTTTATGAATCTTTTGAGATATTCTTGTGGGGGTGGATTCCAGGATGCATTTTCATCACACACACTGCCTGGTCTTGTTGAGTTTGAGAAATGTTTTGCAGCAGAAAGGGCTCTGGTAAAGTTCTTGCACTGGGAATCCTTCTGGAGCTGCGTCTGGTTTGAAGCAACAGTCCAGATTGGGGCGGGGGTGAGAAGGAGGGCCACAGAGCATGAGTCAGCAGGGGTGTTGGTTGTATTTCTTGCTGGGGGATAAGATGTTGGGCTGAGTGGGTGTCTCTTTGCTTGGGAGCTGGGAGCTAATTGGAGCAGGAAGTCGGTCTTGATAACTAATGGGTTAAGAACTGAGGGTAAAGAGAGTTAATAAGGTGGGATATCAACTAGGAAATGAGAGGTGAAGGGATAGTAGAATTTCTGAAGTTGGGGAGGAGGGATAGTATATAGGAGGAGCTATATACACTATAGGCATGGGTTTGGCTCTCATAGAGGAGTCCTCTATGTACTCATGCCCACATGAGTCCTCTCTCTATGTACAAATGCCCACATAAAGACATATATTAGTGATCAATTCTTAAGATGTTGTTAGGGGTCTGACCCTAATAGGATGGGTCTGAGCTCTTAAGGACTAGTTGAATTAAGATAAATAATTAGCTTAGGTATAAAAGCTTAAGAAAAAAGAGGAAGGAGGAGCAAACTATAAGAGAGAGGAGAACAGAAAATAGGTAAATGTAGTAAAAAATAAAGTAAAAATTAATCAATCAAAGAGATTGGGGTCAGTGCATTGGAGTTGGAAGGTTTTTCCAGTTTCTGGGCATTTCGGCAGTGATGGGGTTGGGCCTTGCTAAATGAAGGTTTCAGGGTTAGATAATGGCTGGAGCAGTTTAGGACAAACATAGGTTTCAAATCTTGAGTACTAAACAATGTGTTAATGAGGCCTACCTTTGTAGGTGGCTACCCTATATAGTATGTGTCCACTACATCTTAGGTATGGAAGTTCCTTTCCTAAAGAGAACCTAATAGTGTGGGTTTTATTTGACATTGGTTGAGTTGGTGATGATGACGAATAAGAGGAAGAAGAAGAAAGGCGAGAAGAAAAGAAGTAGGGAGAAGCGAGAAGAAAAGAGAGAGAAAGGAAGTGATAATTTGTTCAAATGTGTTTGATGGGTAGGTCCTGTAATTTAAGTCTGTGGCTTGCAGTTGACGTTTTGGTGGTCTGAATGATCATATGCTTCAGGTCCTAATAGAGGACATAAACTAGAGAAAAAGTGTATATTGGAGAGTTTTATCAAAATATTTTCATAGTGAAAACTGAGTATGGTATCTAGTATGACTGAGCACCGAGGTGTCTTTGTATCCAAGAATCCCTGGGGACAGAGAAGCTGAGAGGTTATTTTATACCTAGGAAGATTAAGGAAGTCTCTGGCTTCCAATTATATTCTTCACCTGTTTCTGTGTATAAGCTCCCTAAGACATTATTATAGACCTTTGTAGTAAAAGGCTGATTACCTGTTCACTCTAAACTGTTGGAAACATTGTTGTTGTTTTCTTTATGGTATAATGAATTGTCAAGTCTTTGTGATGTTCCTTTTCCACTTGTTTTTGAACACTACTCCCCATGTTAACAACTACAGTGCTTGGAGTTTCTGCCCTATTAGACCATTGTATTTGTTCTTGAAATATTACATGTATATATGGTGTATATTCTAAGTCCCTCAGAAAAGTGCTATCATTCTGTGTTTATCCTTCATTCTCTGGCTTACTTCATTTAACATAGTATTTTGTAGATCCATCCATATTGCTGAAAAGTCCATGATTGTATCACTTCTAACTGCTATGTAGTATTCCATTGTGTATAAGTACCACATCTTCATGATCCACTCATCTGTTGTTGGACAGCAAAGTTGGTTCCAAATCTTGGCTATTATACTGAGTGCTGTGATAAATAGTGAAGTGCACACATACTTCAGGATGAATGTCCTTCCAACTTGGGGACAGATACCCAGGAGAGCAATTGCTGGGTCATATGGGAGCTCAATTCTGAGTTTACTGAGCACTCTCCACACTGTTTTCCATAGGGGTTAGACCAGGCAGCATTCTCACGAGCAGTGGATGAGAGTTCCTTTCTTACCACATCTCCCCAACAGAGATTGTTCCTGTTATTTTTGATGCGAGTCATCCTCACTGGTGTAAGATGGTACCTCATTGTTGTCTTGATTTGAATTTCCCTAATGATGAGTGATGGTGAGTATATTTTTATGTGTCTGTTGGCCATCTTTCAGTCCTCCTTGGAGAAATGTCTATTGATTTCTTCCCCCCATTTTTTGACGACTTTATTAGGTTTTTTTGAGCTAACCTTTCTGAGTGCTTTTTATATCCTAGGTAGCAGCCTTTTATCTGAGGTGTTGAGTGCAAAAATATTTCCCATTCCATTAATTGTCTTCTAGTATTAAGTAGGGTTTCTTTCACCATGAAGAAAGTTTTAGTTTGATGTAGTTCCATTTATTTAGGTCTAATGCTAAAGTTCTTGCCATTGCCATTCTATTCTCAAAGACTTTTTTGATATATAGGTCAGGGAGTGTTCTGCCTATTTTTCTTCAATAAACTTTATAGATTTGGATTTTATTTCAAGGTCTTTAATTCTTTTGAGTTGACTTTTGTGTAAGGTGTGAAGTATGAATCAGTTTTTAATTTCTTACAGGTGGTTATCCAGTTGTTGCAACACCATTTGTTGAAGAGACTAGACTGTCTTGGTTCCATTTAAAGTTCTTGGCTCTTTTGTCAAATATTAGTTGACTATATATTAGGGGGTTTATCTCTGGATATATTATGTTCTAAACCACTGGTCTGAGACTTTGTCTTTGTTCCAGTACCGTGCTGTTTTGATTACTATGGCTTTATAGTAAAGCTTCAGTTTAGGTAAAGAGAAGCCAACAAGGATTCTTGTTTTTCAGTATGAATTTGGCTAAGCAGTGTTTTTTTGTGGTTCCAGATGAATTTTATAAATGATTGTTCTAAGTCCTTAAAAATGATTTCTGAATTTGGATAGGGATTGCATTAATCTATATAGAAGTTTATGTAAGATAGTCATTTTAACTATGTTGATTCTACCTACTCATGAGCATGGATGTTCTTCCATTTCCTTAGGTCCTCTTCCATTTCTTTCTGAATTGTTTTGAAGTTTCCATGGTATAATAGATCTTTCACTTCTCTTGTAAGGTTGATTCCTAGGTACTTTATATTTTTTGATATTTTTTTAAATGGGATTGTCTCCTTAATCTCTTTCTCCTCTACTTTGTTATTTGTACAGAGGAACTCTACTGTCTTCTGTGTATTGATTTTGTAGCTGGCCACTTTGCTGTATTGGTTAATTGTTTCCAGGAGTTTTACTGTGGACTCTTTAGGGTTTTCGATGTATATCATCATATCATCTGAAAAAAGAGATAGTTTGAGTTCCTCCTTCTGTGGGAGGTAATCTTTGTGAGTATTTTATGTTAAATATCAACTCTTTTTCTGGTGTATTGAGTTTTTATTTTCTCCCATTCAGTTTGTTGTCTTTTAATTTTAGTCAATGTTTCTTTTCCCATACAAAACCTTTTTAGTTCAATGAAATTTCATTGGTTCAATTTTGATTCTGAAGCCTTTGTCATAGGCATAGCATATATATAGACTTCTTTGAGTCTAGGTCTTGGAGCATTTGCCTATGATTTCCTCAATGTACTTTACAGATCAAAGTTTGATCTTAAAGCCTTTAATTCTCTTTGAAATGACATTTTTGTATGGTGTGAGATAGAGATTTATTTTTAATTTCTTACACGTGGTTACCCATATTTTGTTCTCAGTTCCTTTCTTATAAAAATTAGTTGAACATATACTTGGGGTTCTGAACCATTTCTTAAAGTCTGTTTTTCTTCCAATACCATGCTGTTTTGATCATTATGGATTTGTAGCACAGCTTCAAGATGTCTCTCAGTTTTTTTTAATGACTTTGGCTCTCCAGTCTTTTTGAATTTATATCATTCAAGGAAATTTGTCTGAAATGTTCTTTTATGGAAATATCTCTTAAGCTTTGGGCAATAGTGTAATGTTAACTTCATAGAGGGTGTTAGGAAAGAATCCTGTGTTTAAATATTTTAGAAGAGCTTAAGGAGTAAAAGCAGTAAATCTTCCCTAAAGGGTTAGTAAAACTTATCAATGAACCTATCAGGATCAGGATTTTGTTCTTGGACACATTCTTAAGTATTGTTTCAATTTCCTTACTTGTGATTTGTCCTGCGTTAGGCTTTATATTTTCTCCTTATTCATCTTTGGGAGAATACATGACTAAAAATATACCATTAAAAAAGTAGTTTTTAGGGTGTTTGCCTTGCATGTGGCTGATCCAGGACAGACTGTGGTTTGATCCCCTGGTCTCATATGGTCTCTCACACCACAAGTGATTTCTGAGAGCCTAACCCGGAGTAACCCTGCGTGTCACCAGGTGTGGCCCAAAAACTAAAAAAAAAAAAAGTTTATACTAACCTCTCATTATATGTCAAGGTTATGAAGGATCCACAGTATATCCACTTGTACCATTGGTCTGGCTATTTAAACATTTTCTCTTATTTTCTTTATGAGCCTAGCTAAAAATTTTCTCTTTTGTTTAATTTTTTCAAAGAACCAAATCCTGATTTCATTGTTATAGATTAGCTCTCCATATAGCTGTGTATTTATTTGATCCATTGACCTATCAGCCTAAACTTTTTGCAGTCCCATGCTATTTTTTAAATAATTTTTATTGTGATCAAAGTGAATTACAAATTTTTCACAGTAATATTTTAGGTACATAGTGTCTTTGAATCAGGGGCATTCCCACCACCAGTGTTGTCCTCCCTCCACCCCTATTCCCAGCATGCATCCCATATCTCTCTCTTTTGCCCACTGGGCTGCTAGTATAAGTGGTCCCCTCTGTGTCTAGCTTGTTTTAGATTGGGTATCGATTCTGTTGTCGTTGGCTTTGGATTTGTTGTTTAAGTCTGATCATTTTTTTTTATTTCTACTCAATGTTCATACTGTTCAAGACTGTTTGATCTTGGTACCATCCATTTCCCCCTCTCAATTTATGAGGCAGAACAAGATGATTCAAGTTATTGTTTTTTTAAAGAAAAAAGAAAACAACAACAAACAAACAAAAAACCATGAGCAGAACATTTCCTGGCACCATAAAAAACCTCGGGATTTAACAATGATCATGTCTGGAGCCTATCATTGTTCCCATAACAGTACACTTCAAGGGCAGAGAAACCCTGTATTTCTAAGGCCAAGAAAATTCCTTTCTAATTTCCCCAATACTTACTGTGCTGGTAAGGTGCTTACCTTACCACACCAGCTCCACTTCCATTTTTTTTCTTTCTTCTTGTTGTTTTGTTGTTTTTCTCTTGTTGTAATTTTGTCATTGCTTGTTCTGGTTTGGTTTTTTTCTTTTTATTTCTTCTTTTAAATTTATATTTATAGCTTCTAGCGAGCTCTTCTCAGCTTTCTTTCTTTCTTTCTTTCTTTTTTTCTTCCTTCCTTCCTTCCTTCCTTCCTTCCTTCCTTCCTTCCTTCCTTCCTTCCTTTCTTTCTTTCTTTCTTTCTTTCTTTCTCTTTCTCTTTCTTTCTTTCTTCTTTCTTTCTTTCTTTCTTTCTTTCTTTCTTTCTTTCTTTCTTTCTTTCTCTCTTTCTCTCTTTCTTTTGTCTTCTTTTCTTTTTTTTTTTCTCCAAAGAACCATAAAACTTGAATCATCTTGTTCTGCCTCACAAATTGAGGGGAAAAAGTGATGGTACCAGGAAGCAAACAGTCACATGAATATTGAGTGGAAATAAAAAATGATCAGACCTAAATACCAAACCCAAAGTCAATGACAACAGAATCAAGATACCCAATCTACAACAAGCTAAATCAAAGGGGACCTGTCACACTAGCAGTCCAGGGGATAAAAGGGGGAGGTATGGGATGTATGCTGGGCACATGGGTGGAGGGAGGACAACACTGGTGTTGAGAATGGCCCTAATTCACTGTCACTATGTACCTTAAATATATCTGTGAAAGACTTTTAATTCATATTGGTCACAATAAAATTATTTGAAATAAAAAGTAAACAAATAAAATAAAATAAAATAAAAATACTGGCAACAATCTGTGTGACAGGGATATGGTGAGAAAAAAACAATCTGTGTGGCAGGAATATTCATTGCTTGTGGGAATGGTGTCTGGTCTAACCCCAAAAGAAAATAGTATTGAGGGTTTTCAGTGAACTCAAAATTTAGCAGCTATATGACCCAACAACCCCACCTTTGGGCATTTATACCCAGGAGAAAAACATTAATCCCAAAGGACATAAGCACACTTCTATTCATGCCAGCACTTCATACAAAAGCTAAAAGTTGGAACTAATCTAGATGTTCAAATCAGACAGTGGATCATAAAAATGTGACACATATATACAATGGAATACTATATAGCTATAAATAATGATGCAATCATTCAATTTGCTGCAACATCAATGGGACTGGAAGATAATGCAATGGTCAAAATAGAGTTGTCTTGAACACCTTTGATGGAGCTAAGGGCCAAGTGGTCTCAGGTGTATTGGTAGAGTTCAAAAAGAACAGAATTAGGGGCTGGAGAGATAGCATGGAGGTAGGGCATTTGCCTTGCATGCAGAAGGACAGTGGTTTGAATCCAAGTATCCCATATGGTCCTCTGAGCCTGCCAGGAGTGATTTCTGAGTGTAGAGCCAGGATTAACCCCTGAGTGCTGGCCCAAAAACCAAAACCCAAAAAAAGACAGAACTAAATATCCTAGCCAACTTAAAATGGGTCTTTTATATTGGCATCCGGGAGTAGGGTGTGGTGGTATGAGATATATTCTGGGAACATTGGTGGAGGGAGGTCAACACTGGTGGTCAATTTGACAATGAAATATTTGGTTTCTCAATAATTCATCTCACAGAACTTTTCTCAGTTCTCTAGACACTATTTGGTCCACATTTCCTGGATGCTCACTCAGGTTCTATGAAGATGCTAGTCTTCTTTTGAAATTCATGACTGCCATAGTGTTGGAGGCTGCCTTCCCCCTGAAGCCAAACAGGAATGAATCTAGCTACATGGGTTTAATCAAGATGGTTTTAATAGGTAACTGGCAGGATAGAGAAGCTAGGGGCCTTACAGCAGAAATCACTAGTCCAGTCAACAATCCTTCCAATGAAGTCCTTTCAGAAATCCAGGCAGACTCTGAGAAAAACAGACAGGAGAAAATGCCAAGAGTAAAAATAGCACCACTGAAAAATAAAAAAACATTCCAGCAGCACTCCACCCCCACAATTGCCTCTCAAAGAGTTACCTGTGCTTTTTATTTTAACAGATGTCTCCAAATTTTACTCCAAAAATTTCAGAAATATTTCTAGATCAGAGCCAATAGTAACCGTGCGCACCACTGTATGCGTCCCAGAATCAAAAATAAAAATACCATCTTAGTAAAAAATCAATTGCACTCATTGTGTAACCATAGGAATAGTACTTTTCTGCCTTTATTATGCCTTTTTTTTATCATTTATGACATAAAAGTAGCATAATTAGTTTAGAGAGTTGTTGTAGGAATTAAATAAGGTCATATATTGAACTTAGCTAAATCTAGCATGGTGATAGATGCTAATTAAAATTCTATTAATAATAATTATAATATAACTTTATATTGTCTTCCTCAGATGACTGAGGCAGGAAAATAGACTAACTTACTTTTCATGGTCACTTTCATAATTTAACTGATATAATTTTAGGGAGGTGAAAGATTGTTGCAAGCATTAACTTGACTGCTGAGCCTTTTTAGTTTTAATAGACAGTGATATGATGGTCAGACCTAGAATCACCTTTAATATCCACAGCAATATTGAGCCCATTACTTACTAATATCTGCTTTTTCAAAGGTCAATTTCTTCATCTTCATGAAAATTCTCAAGCTTCTAATTTCTAAGTTGAAAGCCAATCAAATGTGTTTCAGAGATTATAAATACAGGTGAGTATCTTTCGGTCAGTATCAAATACTACAAGATTATTTTTGAATTTCTGCTGTTGTGGCATGTTGCAGAGAAGGAAACAAGTTGCTTTACTATCTTTATTTAATATAAAAGATGGAAATCAGAGATAGATACTCCAAAAAAGTTAGCATAGATCATATAGGCCTTTAGAAAATGATAAGCATACTCTGACCCCTTGGAAATTAAGTGGAAAATAGTCAAGAATATACACTAGTAGACAACTAGAAGACAATTGCTAAAATACTTGTAAGAACATTTATGGAAACAAAAGAGTGATTTGACAAGAATTTGGCCTCTCTTTGAGAAGTATTTGATTTGGGCAGTATTAAAGACACAGTTAAAAACACATGAAAGCTCTCTCCTTTCTGCTAGAAAAAAAAAACAAAAAAAAGAAAAACCTTCAGAAAAATATTGACTAATTTTAAGATCTTTTTTTTTTTTTTTTTTTTTTTTTGGTTTTTGGGTCACACCAGGCAGTGCTCAGGGGGTTATTCCTGGCTCCAGGCTCAGAAATTGCTCCTGGCAGGCACGGGGGACCAATATGGGACGCCGGGATTCGAACCGATGACCTCCTGCATGAAAGGCAAACGCTTTACCTCCATGCTATCTCTCCGGACCCTAATTTTAAGATCTTAAGAAACACCACCACACATTTTTTAAGTGCAAGAAAATAAATTTTTCACACAGTCTTTCTTTCTTTGTGGCATGACTTAGTTGCATCCAACCATTTTACTACAGTAACAATATGTCAGATTGTAATTATTTATTGAGATAATGCTTTGTTATAAATGCAAATAAATAAATTATAAAGTGCTCCCTTCCCATTTTACTTGTTATTCTTATCTTTTTATAGGTTATATACTCTTAATCAGTTTTTCTAAGGTAAAGAGTGTTTTAACCCAAAGGAGTAGTTTGAAAAGGGATTTTAGTCTATTTGTCCAGTTAGTAATATTTTATTTTGATTGTTCTCAGAGAAAATAAGAGTCATAGTATGCTTTTTCATTTTTTTTCAAAGACTGTGATTACAAAGTTGTTCAGAATGAAGTCTTACATTGTCAGCCTCCCTTCGCCCAGAAGCATTCTCACCACCAAATTCCCTGTTTCCCCTTTGTACAAGAAGTTTCCTACCCCTTAATTAGCTTCTGAGCCAAGCATTTTGCTTTTCTCTCTCTGTTTTTTTTTTCTTTTAGACATTGTTTTTCACTGTTGTTAATGAAGGAATACCCTGCATATTACTTTATCTCCATCCAGCACCCAGATAGTGTCCTGAGTGATCAGTTTCAGTTATCAGTGTCATAGTGGTCCCTTCTTTGCTCTAACTGCCTTGCTCCACACTGTGGCCAGCTTCCTATCATTGACTGGTTCTCCTAGCCCTCCTCTCTATTGTCTCTGAGTATTATCTTTTATTTTTATTAAATCCAATAAATGAGTGAGATTATTCATGTCTATTCCTCTCTCTGACCCATTTCACTGAGCATAATACTCTCCATTTATATCCATGCATAAGCAAATTGTATTACTTCACCTTTCCCAACAGTTGCAGAAAATTCACTATGTAGATGCACCATAATTTCTTTCTTTAGTCACTCATCTATTCTTGGGGCATTGGATTGTTTCCAAAATTGTGGGCTATAGTAAATAGTGTTGTGACAAAACATGATTGCAAAGGGCATTTTTGTATTGTTTTTGTGTTCCTAGTGGTATATCCCTAGGAGTGGTATTGCTGAATCATATGGGAACTCAATTTCCAGTTTTTTGAAGGATAGACATAGTGTTTCCCAAAAATGTCTGGACAAAAAGAGGCATGGAGTGGTGGCGCAGCAGTGAGGCATTTACCTTATATACATCTAACCTAGGATGGACTGCGGTTCAATTCCCCAGCATCCCATATGGTCCCCAAGTTAGGAGCCATCCCCCCAGTTCTTAAATTTAAATCTAGAAGCAGCTCAGAGTAAAGAAAAGTCATTCTCTAAAGTATTGATTTATAATCCTATAGGTATTTCTCAAAAATTTATGTTCTATAGACCCCACTGACAGAAGTTTTATTCTGGGGACAGAATTGTATATCCAGTTACCCAGAAAGCTAAAAGCTAATTTTAAATATTTATGTATCACATATATAGTTACATATGAGTTTATGTAAACATACGTGTTTATGAAGTTCTGTCAGGAAATATTAATAATTACCATATTTGGGAACCACAGGTATGTAGAATGGGATGTTTGGGCCTCAGCTGTGCATTTTCCACATGGATGGTAGAAAGAAATGTTTAGCTTTTTTGTAAGAATGCATACATTACTTTTTGTTTGTTTGTTTTTTGGGTCACACCCAGCAGCACTCAGGGGTTACTCCTGGCTCTATGCTTAGAAATCACTCCTGGTAGGGTCGGGGGAACCAGTATGGGATGTCGGAACTCAAACCACCATCCTTCTGCATGCAAGGCAAACGCCCTACCTCCATGCTATCTCTCCAGCCCCACAACATCACTTTTATAAGGATAATAAAATCCTCATTTCTTGAAGTTCCCACTGTCTTGTCTTGGGCATTGAAGAGAAGCATGGAGGTTTCTGCTGAAGGCCTGCATGGATATGCAAGGCATAAATGTGACATCAGAAGCCTGGTTTCTAGACTGGGACCCACCACAAAGACTCCATGTGACAAAGTCTTTCTTCTCAAGATAAGCAAAACACTAGCATTCAAAGAATGTGATAATAAAGAGATAGGAAACTTGGTAGACACTCTAAGAATTATGATGCATACCTTAGATTCATCCAACACTCATTTGATCCTAGCATCACATAGCATCTAAGTTTTTCTGGATGTGATCCTCAAGGTCCCAAACATCTTTGAGGTGTTCCTGGTGGTTCATGGCATTGCAGGGCTTGAACTTCATTCTATTGTTGGTTCTATCACTAAACTGCTTGCCTGTTTGGTCAAGTAGCATCAAGAATGCATACAGGGACTGTTGGAAAGTCCTCAATGCTTGGAAAGTTCCCAAACAAAAAATAACTGAAAAAATTATGTAGCTGCTATCTAACTAATAAGAAAATGATCAAATATAGTAGGAGGGGGCCAAATTCTAAAATTGATAGTCACATATTATGTAAGTACAATGAGGTAAATATGCTGATATGGTGTAGATATACATAAATAGTCTGTAGAGGTAAAAATCATTAATTCATTTGTTTTCTAATAATCTACCCAGACTCAGGTGTATAGATGAATGAAAAATACTACACTGGTTCTTAAGGCATTCAATGTTTAGTCAAGAACAAAAATGAAATGTAGAAAATCAGCTACAATAAAGTCTATGAACAAAAGAACAGGAAATGCTGCCTATTCCCAATGTGTCACTCATGGCAATTCTGATTTTTGCTTACAGTATTAGCAAAATCAACTCTAGTCCTGATTCCTTTATTGGGGTGTTCATGAAATGATCTTCTCTTTCATCACTGATGATCATGTTTATTGGATTTCCAAGACATCTCCGACTCGTCTTTCAGTTGACTCTGAGCTCCTTCCATGTAAGTAGTGCATAAAGAAACAAGTCAAAATTAAAAGGGACCAAAAGTAAAATAAAAAAAAAGTACTTTAAAAACCAGAAGACTTTATCAGCTTAAACAATGAAGGTTTTAAACTTTTTTTTTAATTAATTTTTATTTGGGCCTATGTGAATTACAAATATTTCACGAGTAATATTAAAGGTTCATAGTGACAATAAAGCAAGGGGTATTCCCACCACCATTGATGTCCTCCCTCCACCCCTGCTTCCAGTATGCATCCCATATCTCCCTCCTTTACCCCCCAGAATACTAGTATAATTGGTCCCCACTTGGAGAGCTTTCTGTGGGATTAGGTGTAGATTCTGTTGCCATTGACTTTGGGTTTGATTGTTCAGAGTCTGATAATTTTTTATTTCCACTAAATATTCATGCAGTGTGTGGACCTGTTGGTCCAAGTCATTCCCCCCCTCAGTTTATGAGGCTGAACAATATGATTCAATCAATGTGGTTTCTGTTGGAGATATAGAAAATGGAAATGGAAAAGAAAAAGAAAAAGCAAAAACAAAAAAAGCTAGGAGTGGGTACTTCTAGGTGTTGTAGAATATTAATTTAGAAGCGGGAAGGAAAAAAAAGGAAAGAGGTGACAAGACAAAAAATAACCAACAAAACAATAAAGTCAATAACAAAAATATAAAAAACAAACAAACAAAAAAAAACGATCAGGTAACTCCAAACATTGATAGATATATGAAAACCCAAACTAGGAACAAGAATTAAAATGATTATTTTGGTTTCCCATGGGTTAAATTGTTAACCATAACTGAAGCAGATTAAAATGACCAATAAATATTCATTATTTCTCATGATTCCTGGGAGTCATAAATGACTATATTAGAAATGGATAAGTTTTTGTTCCATGTGATGACTACTAGGCTGACACATTATAACTTTCACATCTGATACCCAAATAAGTGGGTCTTGCTAGAGTTGGTTTATTATTTTTATTCTATCTATCTATCTATCTATCTATCTATCTATCTATCTATCTCTACATCTTTCTATCTATCTATCAATCAATCATCTATCTATCTATCTATCTTTTTTCTATCTATCTATCTATCTATCTATCATCATCTATCATCTATCTATCTTGCTTTTGGGGTCAAACCAGTGGTGCTCAGGGCTTAATCCTCACTCTATGCTCAGGTATTACTCCTGGCAGACTCAGGAGACCATATAGGGGGATTGAATCTCAGATTTATGCAAGGCAAGCACTCTAGAGACAGGTATGTGTGAGCTAGATAGTTATAGATATGCCAGCACTAAAGCCAGGAATGTGTGCTCAATCTCCAATGAACACTCACAACCAAATGTATATGACTAGTCATTGCAATTAATAGCAAAGGCAAGAGGAGTGTAAAGGAAAGGAGAGGAGGGGAGGCTGGGAAGAGGAGGGTAGGAGAGTGGAACATTTCTTAGATTTATTCTTAGTTAAAAAAAAAACTGCACAAATACACAAAATATGGTGAGGATGGCTCATTATTTAAGGCTAATGATGCTAAAGTTGACTGTAAACAACATGAACACATCATCAATCTTTTAGAGTAGTATCTTAGAATAACCATATTAAAGCATTATCAGAGGATAGTATTAATAGAATGGAGAAACTAAAAAGCATGGTAAATTTTAACTCCCAAAAGCAACAGTAAAATTGGACAAAATTGGGCTTAAGTGACAGTAGCAGTGGGTTAGGGTGGTTTGCCTTGCATTCAACCAACCTAGGTTTGATTCTGAGTAACACATATAATTTCTCAAGCATGCAAGGAGTGATCCCTGAGGGACAGAGACAAGGATAAGCCCTGAGCACTGCCAGATTTGGTTCAAAAGTAAACAGACATATGAATAAAATTGGACAAAATTGTCTAAACAACCTGTGAACATCTTAGAAATCAATCAAACACTGAGAATAATTTATTTAATAGAATTATTGAACCTGAATAGGAATGGTAGTTTTCTTTGTTGTTTGAGTATATGACAATTTTCTCCCATTTCCATCTCCACCTGTGAGGAAATGCTACGGAAACCATGAACTTCACACAGCTGACTTGACATAAAGGAGAGAACAAAAAAGAGTCCTCAACCTACGTTTATGCCATTATAAAGATGAAGAACATGAGGCTTTTGGATTAAATAAAAAAATATGCTGATAAATATAAAGATAAGATTGCTTGCTGAGGTATAGCCATTGTATGTGATCTCTGTGAGGATAAGAACCAGAAGACTCCAGGTTATATAGGCCAGAGTAGAAAGTCATCTGACAGAGTCATCTGAGAGTTAGGGCCTGTAATTCTATGGGAAGAACATAGAAAATAGCAATCATCCGCTATCCACTCACCAGAAACCCTGGATGTCAAGTCTGTGGTCTGGGCAATAGGAGAGTAGATTTTTCTCCTCTATAGGTGTGTTGCTGTATTCTTCCAATTAATATAAAATTGTCTTCATTTTGAAACCATGATTAATTTATTTAATTTTTTTGAAGATTTTAAAACTAAAGTTTAATCATCAGTAGTTCCTTTGATAATTTAATCTTATTTTTAAAAACTATATAAACAAACTTAGAAAAACAAAACAGAAAGACACAGCTCTCATGTCAGTAGTGTTTGCTGATGTCTCCCTATGGAGCTTGATTGGTCCAGTGAACATTTGACCAGTTGATGTCAGACACTCAAGTTCAGTAGTGGAACAGAAACTCATGTGACACTATGTGGGACAAACTTTTGAGAAAGAAACTTAGGCCTACTAGACTTCTTCTGTATGGGAACATGCTTATTCAATAGCCCAATGTAGTAAACATCAAAATATAACTTAGACTAATAACCAGCTTATCATCCCTGAAAATTTTGTGAGTGTGAAAACTTATAGCAAAATAAGCACTTAATAAAAAGCTTCATGTTAACACTCTACAGAGAGTGGTGGTCCTTTGGATACATACATATTTTGGGAAAAAATTTTTTTTATGTAAACACCTTGATTACATACATGATTTGTGTTTGGGTTTCAGTCATGTAAAGAACATGACCATCACCAGTGCAAACATTTCCATCAACCAATGTCCCAAGTCTCCCTCCTCCCCACCCGACCCCCACCTGTACTCTAAACAGGCTCTCCATTTCCTCATACATTCTCATTATTAGGACAGTTCTAAAATGTAGTTATTTCTCTAACTCAAACTGCATCACTCTTTGGTGATCTTCCTGATGTGAGGCTGGAGGACTTTCAGCTCTTTTTCTTTTTTGTGTCTGAAAAGTATTATTGCAAAGAATGTCTTTCATCTCATTTTCTTAAAACCCATAGATGAGTGAGACCATTCTGCGTTTTCTCTCTCTCCTCTCTGACTTATTTTCACTCAGAAATATAGATCTGTGGTACATCCATGTATAGGAAAATTTCATGAGCTTCATTTCTTCCTGACAGCTGCATAATATTCCATTGTGGTATATGTACCAACAGTTTCTTTAGCCATTCGTCTGTTGAAGGCATCTTGGTTGTTTCCAGTGTCTTGCTATGGTAAATAGTGCTGCAATGTATATAGGTGTAAGGAAGGGGTTTTTGTATTGTATTTTTTGTGTTCCTAGGGTATATTCCTAGAGTGGTATAGCTGAGTCGTATGGGAGCTCGATTTCCAGTTTTTGGAGGAATCTCCATATCACTTTCCATAAAGGTTGAACTAGACAGCATTCCCACCAGCAGTGGATAAGAGTTCCTTTCTCTCCACATCCCCGCCAACACTGTTTATTCTCATTCTTTGTGATGTGTGCCATTCTCTGTGGTGTGAGGTGGTATCTTATCATTGTTTTGATTTGCATCTCCCTGATGATTAGTGATGTGGAGCATTTTTTCATGTGTCTTTTGGCCATTTGTATTTCTTCTTTGTCAAAGTGTCTGTTCATATTCTTCTCCCCATTTTTTTATGGATTAGATGTTTTTTTCCTTGTAAAGTTCTGTCAGTGCCTTGTATATTTTGGAGATTAGCCCCTTATCTGATGGGGTATTGGGTGAATAGTTTCTCCCACTCAGTGGGTGGCTCTTGAATCCTGGGCACTATTCCTTTGAGGTGCAGAAGCTTCTCAGCTTAATATATTCCCATCTGTTAATCTCTGTTTTCACTTACTTGGAGAGTGCAGTTTCCTCCTTGAATATGCCTGTACTCTGAATGTCCTGGAGTGTTTTGCCTATGTGTTTTTCTATAAATCTTATGATTTTGGGTCTGATATCGAGGTCTTTAATCCATTTGGATTTTATCTTCGTACATGATGTTAGCTGGGGGGGGTCTAAGTTCAATTTTTTGCAAGTGGCTATCCAGTTGTGCCAACACCACTTGTTGAAGAGGCTTTCCCTGCTCCATTTAGGATTTCCTGCTCCTTTATCAAATATTAGGTGATTGTAAGTCTGGGGAACATTTTCTGAGTACTCAAGCCTATTCCACTGATCTGAGGGCCTATCCTTATTCCAATACCATGCTGTTTTGATAACTATTGCTTTGTAGTAAAGTTTAAGTTGGGAAAGTAATTCCTCCCATATTCCTTTTCCCAATGATTGCTTTAGCTATTCTAGGGTGTTTATTGTTCCAAACGAATTTCAAAAGTGCCTGATCCACTTCTTTGAAGAATGTCATGGGTATCTTTAGAGGGATAGCATTAAATCTGTATAATGCCTTGGGGAGTATTGCCATTTTGATGATGTTAATCCTGCCAATCCATGAGCAGGGTATGCGTTTCCATTTCTGTGTGTCCTCTCTTATTTCTTGGAGCAGAGTTTTACAGTTTTTTTTTGTATAGGTCCTTCATATTTTTAGTTAAGTTGATTCCAAGATATTTGAGTTTGTGTGGCACTAATGTGAATGGGATTGTTTTCTTAATGTCCATTTCTTCCCTATTATTATTGGTGTATAGAAAAGCCATTGATTTTTTGTGTTAATTTTGTAGCCTGCCACCTTGCTATATGAGTCTATTGTTTCTAGAAGCTTTTTGATAGAGTCTTTAGGGTTTTCTAAGTAGAGTATCATGTCATCTGCAAACAGTGAGAGCTTGACTTCTTCCTTTCCTATCTGGATTTCCTTGATATCTTTTTCTTGCCTAATCTCTAGAACAAGTACTTCCAGTACTATGTTGAATAGGAGTGGTGAGAGAGGACAGCCTTGTCTTGTGCCAGAATTTAGAGGGAAGGCTTTTAGTTTTTCTCCATTGAGGATAATATTTGCCACGGACTTGTGGTAGATGGCCTTAACTATATTGAGAAAGGTTTCTTCCATTCCCATCTTGTTGAGAGTTTTGATCAACAATGGATGTTGGACCTTATCAAATGCTTTCTTTGCATCTATTGATATGATCATGTGGTTTTTATTTTTCTTGTTGTTGATGTTGAGTATTATGTTGATAGATTTACGGATGTTAAACCATCCTTGCATTCCTGGGATGAAACCTACTTGATCATAGTGGATAATCTTCTTAATGAGGCATTGAATCCTATTTGCCAGGATTTTGTTGAGGATCTTTCCATCTGCATTTATCAGCGATATTGGTCTGTAATTTTCTTTTTTGGTAGCATCTCTGTCTGGTTTAGGTATCAAGGTGATGTTGTCTTCATAAAAGCTATTTTGAAGTGTTTTCGTTTGTTCAACTTCATGAAAGAGTCTTGCCAGGATTGGTAGTAGTTCCTCTTGGAAAGTATGAAAGAATTCATTAGTGAATCCATCTGGACCTTGGCTTTTGTTTTGGGCAGACAATTGATTACCGTTTTAATTTCATCAATGGTGATGGGGGTGTTTAGAAATGCTACATCCTCTTCCTTCAACCGTGGAAGATTATAAGAGTCCAAGAATTTATCCATTTCTTCCAGGTTCTCATTTTTATTGGCGTAGAGTTTCTCAAAGTAGTTACTGATTACCCTTTGAATCTCTGTCATATCATTAGTGATCTCTCCTTTTTCATTCCTAATACGATTTATCAATTTTCTCTCTCTCTCTTTCTTTGTTAGGTTTGCCAGTGGTCTATCAATCTTGTTTATTTTTTCAAAGAACCACTTCTGCTTTTGTTGATCTTTCAGATTGTTTTTTGGGTTTCCACTTCGTTGATTTCTACTCTCAGCTTTGTTATTTCCTTCTGTCTCCCTATTTTTGGGTCCTTTTGTTGAGCACTTTCTAGTCCTATTAGCTGTGTCATTAAGCTACTCAGGTAAGCTCCTTCTTCCTTCCTGATGTGTGCTTGCAAAGCTATAAAATTTCCTCTCAGTACTGCTTTTGCTGTGTCCCATAAGTTCTGATAGTTTGTGTCTTTATTGTCATTTGTTTCCAGGAACCTTTTGATTTCCTCCTTGATTTCATCTCAGACCCACTGGTTTTTCAGTATGAGGTTGTTTAATTTCCAGATGTTTATGTTTTTTTTCTGAGTCCCTTCGGAATTCACAAATAATTTCAGAGCCTTGTGGTCAGTGAAGGTAGTCTGCAAAATTTCTATCCTATTGATATTATGGAGATATGTTTTATGTGCCAGCAAGTAGTCTATCCTGGAGAATGTCCCATGTACATTGGAGAAGAATGTGTATCCAGGTTTCTGGGGATGGAGTGTCCTATATATATCCACTAGGCCTCTTTTTTCCATTTCTCTCCTCAGGTCTAGTATATTCTCTTTGGGTTTCAGTCTAGGATAGGTTGACCTATCCAGTGTTGACAAAGCCATGTTGAGGTCCCCCACAATTATTCTGTTGTTGTTGATATTATTTTTCAGATTTGTCAACAGTTGTATTAAATATTTTGCTGGCCCCTCATTCGGTGCATATATGTTTAGGAGAGTTTTTCTTCCTTCTCTACATACCCCTTGATTAATATAAAATGTCCATCTTTGTCCCTTACAACCTTCCTGAGTATAAAGTTTGCATTATCTGATATTAGTATGGCCACTCCAGCTTATTTATGGGTGCTGTTTGCTTGGATAATTTTTCTCCATTTATTTTGAGTCTATGTTTGTTCTGACTATTCAGGTGCGTTTCTTGTAGGCAGCAGAAGGTTGGATTGAGTTTTTTGATCCATTTAGCCACTCTGTGTCTCTTAACTGGTGCATTTAGTCCATTGACATTGAGAGAAAGAATTGTCCTGGAATTTAATGCCATCTTTATATCGAAATTTGGTGTGTCTTTTGGTTAGTCTTGTTTTCCATTAGGTCTTTCAGTTTTTCTCTTAAGACTGGTTTTGAGTCTGTAATGTTTCTGAGCTGTTTTTTATCTGTGAAACCATGTATTCTTCTGTAAAACTGGAAAGTGAGTTTTGCTGGGTACAGTATTCTAGGTGAAGCATTCATTTCATTCAGTCTTGTATATCCCACCACTGCTTTCTGGCTTTGAGTGTTTCTGGTGACAGGTCTGCTGTAAATCTCAAGGATGCTTGCTTGAACGTAATTTCCCCTTTTGATCTTGCTGTTTTCAGAATTCTGTCTCTATCTGTGGGATTTGTCATTGTGACTAGGATGTGTCTTGGGGTGGTTTTTCTGGGGTCTCTTTTGGTTGGTACTCTTCGAGCATGCAGGATTTGATCACATATATTCTTTAGCTCTGGAAGTTTCTCTTTAATGATGTTCTTGACCGTTGATTCATCCCGGAAATTTTCTTCCTGAGTCTCTGGGACTCCAATGATTCTTAAGTTGTTTCTGTTGATCTTATCATAGACTCTATTTTCATCTGTTCCCATTCTTTGACTAATTTTTCCATTGTCTGTTCATTTGCTTTAAGTTTTTTTTCCAATCTCTCCTGCTGTATGGAATTGTTATGTACCCCATCTTCCACAGCACCAAGTCTATTCTCAGCTTCTGATACCCTGTCCCAGAGCTTATCCATTTTGTCATTCATTTCGTTTACTGACTTTTTCAGGCCTGTTAGTTGACATGTTATTTCAGTTTGGAGTTTTGTGATTTCTGTCTTCATATTTTCTTGGTTCTTATTAGTATTCTGTTCAACTCGATCCATGGTTTCTTTGAGTTCATTGAGGATCTTCCATATTGCTAGTCTAAAGTCCTTATCTGAGAGGTTGATTAGTTGGTTGGTCATTATCTGGTCATCAGAATTGTCATCTTCATTCTCTATGTCTGATTCTGGCCTGCATTGTTTCCCATTGTCACACTTGTATTCTGGGTTTTTCTACATGTTGTGGTGGTATTCATTGGCTATATGATGCAGGCAGCACACTCCTCTGGCTCCGCCCTTTCTGGATGGGCCGACTTGCCTCTAAGGGAGGGGAGTCCTCCGTGGATGAAGCCTCACACAGGATCAAATCTTAGGCTTGAGCACGCAGCAGAGAAGACAGTCCGGAGAGAAATGCTTGCTTCTGTGATCCAGCACAGTTCTTGGTGTAATTTTTTCTTCTTGTTGAGATGGTGTTCTTTTCTTAGAAAGAGCGCATGACCGCGTAGCGAAGCGGAGCCAAAGTGCTCTGCTGGAGCCTCTTTTCGGCCCACTCCCAAGAGGTTCACGCAACAGGATAGCAGACAGACACACACGGGCAGCACTCACAGTTTTTCACAGTCGGGCCCCACAGGGCAGGCGTAGTTTCGTGGATTTTCCCAGCCTGACGTCGCAAACAGGGGACCCGGCTTCTGCAAAGCCTAGCTGGTTTTCATGTTATGGAGTCCTGCCCTGGAATTGGCCTCTGGGAGAGCGAGTTTTCTGGAGCCTCTTTTCGGCCCACTCCCAAGAGGTTCACGCAAGAGGACAGTAGACAGACACACACAGGCAGCACTCACAGTTTTTCACAGTCGGACCCCACTGGGCAGGCTGGGAAAATATCTTAAGGCTAGTTTGGACTGAAACATCCAAGATAATGCATTCATGTGATGGATGTCCAGAAAATTGGGTGAATATATCAATTAGAAATCTTCAGGGCAGGAGAGATAGAACAGTGGGTAAGGCATTTGCTTTGCAAGTGGTCAACTCAGGTTGAATCCTTATCATCCCACATGGTTCTCTCGAGCCTACCAGGAGTGATTTCTGAGCACAGAACCAAGAGAAGCTCTGAACAGGGTCCCAAAAAACACAAAAGAAAAGAAAACAAAAAATTTCAGTTCTCCTGTCTGTATCTTGTATCAGCCACAGCATGGTAGCTGGCATCTCAAAGCACTCTAAGTACAAATGTCCTAAGAAAGAAAATAGAAACTTCCCTTTTTTGCATTGTTTGTAAAGACTTTCTCAGTAAATCATGGTGGGTGCAATTACATAAGGGGTAGGGCATTTACCGTGCACACTGCTGCCCCAGGCTCTATCTCCAGCATCCCACATGGATCTCTGAACTTGCCAGTAGAAATTTTTGAACACAAAGTAAGGAATGACCCCTGAACACTACCAGGTGTGCCCCCCAAACAAAAACAACAACAAACCTAGAAAGTCACTTAAATTGCATTGCATTGGTGGAAGGAGTTGTAAATTCACCCTAGATTTAAAGAAGGAAACATAAGGTAAGTTTAATTATTTAAGTGTAATTATTGCCTTTAGGAAGGGGTGGCATATATAGGACCATATTTTTTGACAATGTGGATCATTCGGCTTTATAGTCTGCTAGAGCTTACATGCAACTTAGAATATGAAAAACCAGATGTTTTGAACAAGAGAACATATTTGGGGATGGGCATCTTCTGAATATACACACACTATTCCCACACATACCAAAAGACAGAGATGGGTATACATTTAGTGAGATAGATTATTCTAATCCAATCAAGAGAATCATCTTGGAACCTCTGCTTAAATTTTTTTCTTAAAAGGTGGTTTATTCTTTTTTTAAATTATACTTATTTAAACACTTTGATTACAAATATGATTGTAATTGGGCTTCCATCAAGTAAAGAACACCCCCCCTTCACAAGTGCAACAATCCCATTACCAATGTCCCAAATCTCCTTCCTCCCCACCCCACCACCACCTGTACTCTAGACAGGCTTTCTACTTCCTTTCTTCATACACATTGATATGATAGTTCTCAATGTAGTTATTTCTCTAACTGCACTCATTACTCTGTGGGGAGCTTCATGTTGTGAGCTGGCCTTCAGCCCTTCTCTCTTTTGTCTCTGAGAATCATTGCAAAAATTTATTTTATATTTCTTAAAACGCATAGATGAGGGAGATTATTCTGCATCTATATTTCTCCCTCTGACTTATTTCACTCAGCATAATAGATTCCATGTACATCCATGTATAGGACAATTTCATGACTTCATCTCTCCTGACAGCTGCATAATATTCCATTGTGTATATGTATCACAGTTTCTTTAGCCCTTCATCTGTTGAAGGTCATCTTGGCTGTTTCCAGAGTCTGGCTATTATAAATAGCATGGCAAGGAATATAGGTGTGAGGAAGGAATTTTTGTATTGTATTTTTGTGTTCCTTGGGTATATCCCTAGAAGTGGTATAGCTGGATTGTATGGGAGCTCAATTTCCAGGATTTGGAGGAATCTTTATATCGCTTTCCATAAAGGTTGGACTAGACGGCATTCCCATCAGCAGTGAATAAGAGTTTCTTTCCACGGTCCCACCAGCACTGCTTGTTCTCATTGATTGTAATGTGTGTCAATCTGTGTGGAGTGAGATGGTACCTCATAGTTGATTTGAATTACATCTCCCTGATGGTTAGTGATGTGGAGCATTTTTTTCATATGCCTTTTGGTCATTTGTATTTCTTCTTTGACAAAGTGTCTGTTCATTTCTTCTCCCCATTTTTTGATGGGATTAGATGTTTTTTTCCCTTGTAAAGTTCTGTCAGTGCCTTGTATACTTTGGAGATTAGCCCCTCAGGGGTATTGGGTGAATAGTTTCTCCCACTCAATGAGTGGCTTCTGTATCCTGGGCATTATTTCCTTTGAGGTGCAGAAGCTTCTCAGCTTAATATATTCCCATCTGTTAATCTCTGTTTCCACTTATTTGGAGAGTGCTGTTTCCTCCTTAAAGATGCCTTCAGTCTCAATGTCATGGAGTGTTTTACCTACGTGTTGTTTTATATACCATATGGTTTCAAGTCTAATATAAAGGTCTTTAATCCATTTTGGATTTTGCCTTTGTATTTGGTGTTAGCTGAGGTCTAAGTTCGCTTTTTTTGCAAGTGGCCAACAAGTTGTGCCATCACCACTTGTTGAAAAGGCTTTCCTTGCTCCATTTAGGATTTTTTGCCCCTTTATAAAAAATTAGGTGATTTTAAGTCTGGGGGACATTCTCAGAGTACTCAGGCTTATTCCATTGATCTGAGGGTCTGCCTTTATTCCAATACCATGCTGTTTTGATAACTATTGCTTTGTAATACAGTTTAAAATTGGGGAAAGTAATGTCTCTCATATTCCTTTTCCAAGTCAAGAATTGATTTAGCTGTTTGTGTTTATTGTTCCAAATGAAATTTAGAAGTGTTTGATCCACTTCTTTGAAGAACGTCACGGGTATCTTTAGAGGGATCTCATTAAATCTGTACAATGCTTTCAGGAGTATTGGATTTTAATGGTGATAATCTTGCCAATCCATGAGTAGGGTATATGTTACCATTTCCACATGTCCTCTATTATTTCTTGGAGCAGGGTTTTATAGTTTTCTTTGTATAGTTCCTTGATGTCTTTAGTCAAGTTAACTCCAAGATATTTGAGTTTGTGTGACAGTAATGGGAATGAGATTGTTTTCTTAATGTCCATTTCTTCTCTAGCATTATTGGTGTATAAAAAGGCTATTGATTTGTGTGTTAATTTTGTAGCCTGCCACATTGCTATATGAATCTATTTTTCCAGAAGCTTTTTGCTAGAGTCTTTATGGTTTTCTGCAAACAGTGAGAGCTTAACTTCTGTTCCTATCTGGATGACCTTGATATCTTTTACTTATCTAATCGTTACAGCAGGTACTGTAGTACTACGTTGAATAGGAGTGGTGAGAGGATAGTCTTGTCTTGTACCAGAATTTAGAGGAAAGGCTTTCAGTTTTTCCTACATAGAGGATAATATTTGTCATTGGCTTGAGGTAGATGGCCTTGACTATATTGAGAAAGGTTTCTTTCATTCCCATCTTGGTGATAGTTTTTTTTTTATCAAGAATAGGTGTAGGACCTTATCAAATGCTTTCTCTGCATCTATTGATATGATCATGTGATTTTTGTTTTTCTTGTTGTTGATGTGTATTATGTTGATAGTTTTACGGATGTTAAACCATCCTTTCATTTCTGGGATGAAACCTATTTGATCATAGTGAATGATCTTCTTGATGAGGCATTGAATCCTATCAAATTGGTGTTCTAAGGGGCCAGAGCAGTAATGTAAGCAGTATGGCATTTGCCCTATACACACTAACCTAGGACGGACCACAGTTCAATCCCCAGAGTCCCATATGGTCCCCAGCCAGGAGCGATTTCTGAGTGCATAGCCAGTAGTAATCCCTGAGTGTCACCGGGTATGGCCCAAAAACCAAAATAAAATTGTTCTAAAAAACAAAACACTATAACAGGATAAGAAAGTGTGCTGTCATATTTTAGAAGAAGTCTAGCACTGCATATGTAGATTTTTAATTACAAGTGATAGAAACCCAACTTATTTACTCACTTAATTATTTAATAAATATTATTTTGTTCCTATGCCAATTATTGTTTTCATATGTAGTAGTAGGGGCCGGAGTGAAATCACAGTGGGTAGGGAGTATGCCTAAGTCAAGTACTTTCAGAAGTAATCCTGATCACTGAGCCAGGAATAACCCATGAACATCACCGGGAATGACCCAAAAACAAACAAAATCAAAACAAAACGGATGTATTAATAGAAGGGCATATAATAATAAAGTTGAAAATTAGCCCAAGAAAGTCTTTCATATGATGCATCTTTACTGTTTTGCTTCACTAAGTTACAGAGATACATAATGAATAAGCTAGACATTCTAAAGGAAGACAGATAACCATTGTGGCTCTAAATTTGACCCATAGTGAAGTAGAAAACATAATCCAGGGGATGGAGTGATAGTACAGTGGGTAGGGCTTTTTCCTTGCATGCAGCTGACTCAGGTTCAATCCTTGGGGTCCCAAATGATCCCCTGAGCCTATCAGTAGTGATTTCTGAGCACAAAGCCAGTAGACCCTGATGACTTCTGCATCAAACAAACAAACAAACATGCAACCAAAGCTCATTGCCCTCTAATCTAGGAAATTATATTTTACCTTATATATTGGCATGCTATATTTTCAAAAGAACAAAATGACCAATGTCACCATAGTCATTGAAAATGATCATTCTGGACAAGAACTGGGTAATAAAGGAGCTAAAGTAAAATGCATGATACCTTTTTGTAATAGTTTTGCAACCACAGTACTTAAAAGGAAAAAAGGAAGATATCTATCTATCTATCTATCTATCTATCTATCTATCTATCTATCATCTATCTGTCTATCAGAAAAGTGTCTGCTATAGTGGCAGCTGGTGGAAGGAGGGAACACTGGTGGTAGCAAGTGTACATCAGTGATGCATATTCGAAAGACTGCAAGTAGGACTGATACTCAATACAAATTTTTTTTAAAAAATGAAAATTTGAGGCTGGTGTGGTAGCACAGTGGTAGAATGTTTGCCTTACAAATAGCTGACCAGGATGGACCTTGTTTTGATCCCCTGGCATCCCATATGGTCCTCCAAGCCAGGAGTGATTTCTGAGCACATAGCCAAGAGTAACCCACCCCTGAGCGTCACCAGATGAAGCCCAAAAACCAAAAAAAAAGAAAGAAAGAAAGAAAGAAAATATTAGCATTAGTATTAACTAAATTGTATGTTTATTTCCTCATTAAATGGACTTTATTACTAGGAAAATAACAGACTATGTCAACCATGTGACCAACAGTGAAAGAATGCAATCCTGCTCTTCTCCTGTTAAAACAACTTTTGTTGACCATTTGACCACATTATCAACAACCCTAACAAGAGCCTAGGGAATGGTGAGCATGTATATTTCCAAAAGGAGAGTGGAAGTCAGATGATAAAAGGTGTTAATGCTCACTACAGGTGACTAGAAATGGAATAGTCACATTTGTTTGGTTGAATAAATGATACAACATCTATGGCATTTTATCATTACCACTTAGGAAACACTCGGTAGTGGATAGCAAATGAAAATTCAAGTTAAACTAACCATAAAAATTAAAGTTAAAGCAACCAAGCCTGCAGGATTTTGTACTTCATAATTCTCAGGAAATCAGTATTTATGTCATCTCTTTCTTCTGTTTCAGGGATTTCTTGTGGCTTTGCTGTATTGTTTTGCCAATGGTGAGGTATGTTTTCCATGCTACCGTATTAGTTTTATGTGAGGCTGGGATGGTATTCTATTGTCTCTAGAGGTTTCTGTTAGATGATGGTAAGTGGGAGGATATGCAGAAATAAGCATATACTTGAATAAAGTCATACTGGAAACTTTCACTGGAGAGAAGAGGAGGAAGCTTGGACAAATGGTAAAGAACACTGCAATAAGTATAAAGAAACTCTACACCCACTTCTGACCTTATGGACATCCTAGGAGTATTAAAGTGAGAGTGTAGAGACAAATTTAAACTTTCGACTCCCAAAATATAATTCTAGCTGGGTTCATCAAGTAAGGAATTTGTAAGTAGGTTAATGTGCCTCTTTAAGCCTTGATTTATAGTCTTGGGTGGAGCATACTGAGTTTAAGAGAAGGTAAAAAGTTTACTAACGATAATTAGTTTCATCATGATTATTATTGTGTTGACCCAACCAGTCATTCCTCTGTAAGAAAACATTGACAAAAACCAGAGCAATCTAGAAGACCTATTGTCTTCTGGAGGGCATTATAGATGTTTATTCTCCTTTCATCCTCTGCACACCTATAAGTATTTCTGTATCTTTCTGCTGGAGTGTAAGCTTCATAACAGCAAAACCATCTTCCAAATTTTACACTGTTGCTTTTCTCTATCTTCTACAGATGCCTTAACCACTAGGCAGTTCTCAAATGTCACTCTGGCATAGCTTTCTCGAAATATGATATAAAGTCTTTCCCCTTTTATTCCATTGTTCAGTTAAATGACCTCTCTGTGTCTTTACTACCTATTATGTTGCACATACCCAGTTGTTTTATTCCTAACTCATGACCGGAAATGATTGATAGATTTTCTAAGGGTGGCACGAAGTAGTCATTTAATAAATACTTGCTGAGTGGACATAATACGACTCAGTGAATTCAAGATAGTGACTTTCCTTTCCTCTCACTTGGCAGGTGAAAGCTGAGGTGAAGAAGAGCTGGGTTCGCTTTTTGCTAGCCCGTGAGTCTGGCTGTAGAATATGGATCCTAAAGAACTTCCGATTCCTGTGCAAATGCCCCGAGAAATTCTCAGAGGGAGAGTGTGACAGTTCACTGCGGACCCTATCTGGCAGGAGTCAGATAGGGCATGTAACCTTTCAGGGTCCTGGGGTTTTAGGAGCCCGAATGCCCAGGGGCAACAGCCTATCAGAGTGCAGTGAGGGGGATATCACCATCTCCCACACCATGGAGGAGATTCTTGAGGAGAGTGAGATATAGGAAGGAGACATGTGCCCTAGGTTTGTTTCTTGAAGACTCCTGGGAAGGGTAGGTGGAGGAAAGAGAGAGAAAAGTGTGGCAGTTTTATGGTGTATAGATCTAGTCTTCTAGTGTGTGTACCACATTCACTTCAGCTTTGTCTATGTCAGTTTCTAATGTTTTACATAAGACTGTGTAAACACACTCCTTATGCTGGTCATCTGCACAAACAATATTTTTTTCCAGAATAAAGTCTCTAAAGCCCACCCTAATTCAAGTGAATGAAACCTGAGATACAGAGAAATGTCTTCTGTGAAACAGAGGCCAGGCAGTATCTCTTACTTTCTTCCCTCCTGCTTTAAAGGTTTTCATATTGAATCAGTTTAGGGTGTTTAAAGACCACTGGGAAGTGTTTAACATTCAGAGTCGAACTCAAAGTAGAGATACTAAGAGAGGTTATAAGATAATCATAAGCAATGTGAAATTATCAACAAGCATGTGAGGTAATTCTCAAGTAAACCTACACAGAAAACATTGTGTGGAGTGTACAGGAAGCAGACCTGAGCTGGCTGGTAGGAGGATAGATGAACCCACTTACTTTGAACTGCTTTGTCTCTAGCAGTTAATCTATGAAATTATTTCCCTCCTTAAATAATAGAAAACTTCACATCACCCAGCACTCCACTCCCTTTTTTCTTTTTGGAGGATTGTAGACTCCCAAGTAATGTTGAGGGGGACTCCAGACTACACACAGAAAAGCTTTGGGGCCCCATGGTGCTGGGGATTGAACTCGGGTTTTTGCCACATATAAGACATATGTACTTAATCTTGCAACTACCTTCCTGGTTTCCTTCTTCCTTTTTTCCTTTCTGTCTCAACTGTGAGTAGAAGTTCTATTGGTAATAACCCCAGCCTCCCTATGAGAGTTGGTCCAGCTTCAAAGTACTTCATATATATTCCATTAGATCTGTTGTCTCTTTTGGCCCCACCTGCCTTTTTGGGTTTGGCTGCTACAAGTCTTATGGGCAAATTTCCCTAATTATTAAAAATTGTACTCATATAAAAATAAACTTTAAAAGATGGGGAAGGTCTGCATAATGTGTACTACCACACTGCTCTTCTGATTGGGAGCCTGACTGGTTCTCAAGACTCTGAGTGCTGATTGGAGCCTAAATGGTAATCCAAGTTCTCAGTGAAGGTTGAGGAGCATGCAAACTACGATTGTCAGTTTCAGGTAAGAGACTGGAGGGAGATCAGGAAAGGACTTCTTGTGATACCAGGATGTTGAGGCTCAGAAGTATTACTTTTATAGAGCATAAAATTGTATTCAATGTGGTTAGATATATTGTACTACTTACCTTATATGAGGGAACATTTTGATACTTCTCAAGTAAGGTTGCAGATTCAGCAAGTAAAAACAATTGACATTTTATTAAACTGAACCTTTAGAAACAGAAACAACATTTTTCAAAAACATATCTTATGGTTGTCTTAGGATAGACTATATCTGATTGAACATATTATGTTTTACTCTTATCATGTTTTGCAAGAGGGCCTGGCTATTTTTTTTTATAGCAAGTCAACTTGATAGGGCAAGTCAAAGAGAAACTCATTTTAGGTGTAAATCTAAGACAGTGCTAGAAATCCTCAACTGTCAATAAAATTCATATTTAATGCAATATTTTACAAATAAAATCTATTCACTTGTGGATCATTTGTGAAAAAATTTGTTTACTGAATCCTAATCTTGGGTGAAGGTGAGATAAATAATATTTACTGATACAAGAGCAAGTTTTGATTTTTATTTTCCTTAAAATGTTGATATTCTGTTCATCATGCTTTTTGCAGAATTAAACTATTTAATTAACACTAAGTTTTATTTTAAACTGTACATTAGAATATTATTTATTAATTGCTGTTTATTTTTGTGGTCCCTTAAGTTTTGCATGTCTTTCCCTTTTTCTAGTCTCTGCTTTATCAAAGGGGAAACTGAAGCAAGGGTATTAATGAAGCAAAAGTTATTTTTTGATGTATCATTTATTCACACTTCAGTAATTTAAAATTATATCCCAAATTTTATTTTTTCAAACATCTCCAACCTTTATTATGAAATTAAAATCTGGAACACAACATATTCTCAGCCTAAAACCAGCACAGCTTTTTCAGAGTGGTATCTGGGACATATTTGTTGAATGACAGGATATAACTATCTTTTGGTGATACCAGATGCTATCTAGCACACTTATCTAGGATCTTGCCACTACCAGAATGGTACCTCACTATACAAATTGGGTGGTAGTATTCACATACCACTTGGTTTTTACCCTTTCTTGATTAAAATCACCAGTTGATTTCATTGATCTGTTTTTTTGTTTGTTTGTTTGTTTGTTTTTTGTTGTTCATTCTTTAACCTTTGTTTTTCATTGGAGATAAATTTCCCTCACTTTTCCGGACAGAAACAGCAAAAATGACTGACATTTAGCCTTAGAGACCTAGGTGGTCAATTTTCTCAGGGACCAAGAAGAATACAGAAGGGTAGAAGCAGAAGCAAATGTCAGCAGAAGATCATTAGGCAAATATTTTCCTTCTCATAGGCTGGCCTTAGATCTTTCATCATGACTATTTCCTTGAAGCACCAGTTCAGTGAACTTCAGTTCTGGCACTACAGCCATCTGGGAAACTTTCCAGAAGTATGAACCTGATCAAGAGATTCTGACTGAATAGATCTCAATAGGCCTGGCATTGGAACTTTAAAAATGTGATGTATAGTGGTAAAAAGTTCCATTTTAACTATGTTCAGTGACAATAATTGAATTCACCTGTTTTTGGAGAAACTATTAGCACCATCTGTTTTCAGAATTTTTCCTCATCTAAAATTGAAATTACAATTTTAGTGAACATGTAACTTACTATTTCCTCTTCTTTTGCCCCCCGCCCCAACCTACACTGGAGAAGTCAGTTCAAGATGATACAACACTGAGTTCAGTTTCTCTTGCATTTATTGGAAACTGCTTACCTATAAGTCCACAAAGAAGCTTACAGAAGGTGACATTTAGGCCCTCTGACTAATCCTGGGATTATCACCAAGACAGTGGAAAGGAGGGTAGTGAGAAAATCAGAAAGGTCTTAAAGACAGAAGAAAAAAAATGGAACTGTGGTTTCCTAAACACACTTTTATTTGTCAGGAAAGTGGGATATGTGTTTGATGTGCTGTGGCTGTGGAGGCACAGTTATCAGCCCCTAAACTGTGCACAAGTGTGTGTGTGTGTGAGTATCTGTGTGTGAGAGAGGAAAAGAGAGATAAATTGTTGATTTGAGGGTGTTTTTGTGGGGGGTATGAGGAGAAAAGCAGAATAGATGACATCAGGGTTTCTTTTCCTTTATTTTTTCCTTTACTTTTTGAGGCTCAAATTGAATCAATCGCAGAATTTCCTTATTGGCCATGATTCCCTTGATGAATTCTTCCTCTGTAAGTTTATCTGCATATAATGGAAACATATGGTAATGGGGAACAGTCAGAAATAATACTGGCATCTGGCTAGTGTACCTGAAGGGGTATAACTAGTATGAAAATATGGAAAGTCAGTACCCTCAGGATGCTGCAACCTCTGCCCAAATAATCAACTCTGGGACATTCTCCTTAAAAACCAAAAGGGTTAATGACAAGTATCATTCAGGGCTTCAAAGATGAGCTTGTCTCTTCTGAGAGTTTAATACCTCTGGCTATTAAGTATTTTAACTATTAATCATTGATCAAGCCTCAAGTTTTAGGAAAATTTCCAAAGGGGCTGAGGCAAAGCAGCATTTCAGTTGAAAAAAAGGAGAGAGTAGACAGATACTCACACAGAGCAGAAAGATAGAGATCTGGGGTATACTGTGGAGCCAGGAGAGATAAAAAGATTATTTTAGGAAACTCTTGGTATTTGGCAAACAGAGTTCATGTAGAAATCACAAACTTGACCTACATGCTTTATTCATGGTCCTATTATCATGCCTACAAGAAGTAGGTACACAGCAAAGCCTAGCTAGATTGATGCATTCCCAATGACTTCTATTTCAGACCTTTGCAAAATTTTAAATTCCTATAGGCTAGTTACCTTAGAAAATCTCTGTAGTGAAGTTTGGGCTTAAAATTTCCAGTTGTCCTGTTTTCTGCAGAACATGAATTGCCCACTGCAAGAGCCTGACGCTATAGAGAGAAATTGTCTCCAGCTAGGTTATGTTATAACACATATATGTCACTTGGTAGGAGTGATATATCTGTCTACCTACTCATAATTCTTATCTAGATTAGTTTTCAGATCATCAACTAGTCAAAACAGGGAACTCAGCCTATGGACAGACTGAAGGAGGTTAAAGAATCAGTGGAGTGAAGGGCAACAGGGTCTTCAGTCAGTGTTTATGAAAATGACAGATAAATGAGCTCATATGGGGAGATGGCACTAACACAAGGCCAGTAATATCCCTATCTTGCAAAACTAAATGAAATACTTGCATGGCTGGGAGAATAGAGAATAAGAACCCAAGAGCAAGTATTTTCTTAAATTTTGTTCCTGACATCCCTACTCAGTACTTCACCTTACACTAGTATCAGTCTAGTGACAATTGATTTTTCTCCCATCTACGATTTATTCCTCTATTATATATTAGGATTACTTATAATCCTTACTTAATTCCCTGCTCTCTGGCAAGAAACTACCCTTGACATCACAAAAGGCAGGATAACACTGTTTCTTCAGATGTATCTGGCCTCTTTTTACCACTCACAAAAGCACAGATTTAAAAACTGTCAATTCGGAGTTCTGTTAAAAATATGACATAATAATGGTTCCTTATTGTCATATGACAAAAATCAACTAGAAGAGACTTCCTCTCCCTAATATATGCCAGTTCCTAATATTTAATAGGGGTATAGTCCTCTTCTTTAAATTTCATCAACCTGGTATTTATGACCAATTTACAGTCTTTGACTTCAACATATTCTTCTAGCTTTGACATTACATACCATCAGCCCCAACTTTGCTGTTCTAGAATCCACCATCAATTTCAATGCAAGAGTGTACTTGCTGTAGATTGTTCATAAGGAATGAACAAGACTGACTATAGCCACTGGAATTATGGGGTTCAAAACTGATCCTGTAGTCTAAGAATTTTCTTCTTTGCAGTTGGAAGATTCCATCTGCTTTGCACTGTGATGGCTTTCCCATCCACTGTGTGTTTCTCTCCTTTTTCATCTTAGTACTTTCCCCAGTGAAACTCTTCCAATCTCCCAATTAAAAAAAGTTTTAATCTAATTCTATCTGATGTTTCTAGGAAGAGCTAACCTATTTTCCCAAAGTCAATCTATGTAAATTAAGAAATGATTCAATCCTAAGTGGAAATGAAATTTTCCCTAAGTGTGTATAAATTATTTTTAAAAAAGGAAAAATAGAGATTAGCATATGTTTTTCATGCAATACCCAGCTCCAGTATTGTCAAGAGCATTTCCCAAAAGCAACACCAAATCACAATCAAACAAAAATAGGTAAAATGTCCCCGTGTGTAGTCTATTTTAAAAATTCTTCTAAATTTGCATTGGCAAAGAAGCCACAAATGAGCTGTTGCCTTCACTTCATAATATTCTTTCATTGTGAGCTAACTCTAATATTAAATGTTGGTTTTCTTCAAAAGGACCTATAATTTATATTTTCCTCTCTCACCCAGATAATCTTAGGCTGCATCTGGTTGCGGGGTCACTTTACTCTAGTAGAGTCAGTCCACTTCAGAGAGGCAGAACTGACCAGGCAGAGAACCGTGTGGCATATGTATTCTGTCCTGTCTTGATGTTACAACAGAAGATACATTTTGAGGCCTCTAGGAAGCAGCCTATAGCTGTTCAAATACAATGAATAAAAAGGAATTCACCATTGTCTCCCTTTCCAAAGAATGTCCAGATCTTCTCAGCTCGCTTTTCTGGGGTGTTTTCATCATCAGGAAGGTTCGTCACATCTTCAGGATTGATCATTTTGAAAATAGCCTGCACCAAATAAATAGGAAGAGCTTTTCAGATGCAGCCATAGAGGCTTACTATGCACTAATCTAGCAAAGCTTTATCATGGTTTCAATCTCCCAAAGCCTCAAGCACTTAAGGAATCAGGTACCCTTCATGGTAAAAATTAATATGCAGATACCCAAGCCAAAACCTCCTTTCCTGAATTTCAGTTGTTGGGGGGGTATAGCATGGAATTAAAATTAAAGCATCACGATTTACAAAATTATCCATAGTTTTTCTGACATGAAATATTCCAGCACCAATCAGTGTCAACCATAGGAATGTGTTTTTGATCTATGTTATAATTTGGTCACTCAGCTGGGATATCCAATGATAAAAGCCAACATAAGCTGTGGACATAACATGGGGAAGTTTTCTAAGCATTTTTACACCTATTGCCCAAGTTATGAGGTAGAGATTCACTGGTCCCATTTTTAAAGATGAAGAAAAAGACAACTAACTTGATAAGAGACTTCCAGTTATGGGTAGGAGAACAAAGATTCTGACACAGGCAGTTTTATCTAAGTTATGTTCTTACATTATGTCACTCAATATCTCCTTATTTGTAACATGCCTTGAAGAGTATTTCAGGTCTGGTAGAGGGAGAGAGGTTGCATCATAAATTTCCCTTTTAGTATTCCATACTCTATAATAAAAAATGCAAGTAATAAAACCCAGTTGATTAGGGCAGCAGTCCGAGGTGACATCTCTCAGAAGGCCCAGAATACGCAGCAATACGGTACAAATGGCTTCTTTTTGTTTTGAACTCTGAGGTTCATAAATGCCTGTCCCTTAACTGCCTCCCTCTCACTAGAGGGTAGTCTGTCAGTTTGAGACAACCCAAGAAAGATCCATTAGAAGAGCCTCGGTTAGCTTATATGGCTTTTGCAAAGACATGCAGCTAGTTGATAATATAGTTAAGATTAGAACACACTATTTCTGACTTTGTGATCTTGCAAATAGCAGAGACTTGACACTTAATTGTAAAACTCCCTCTACTGCCCAGCTCACCATCCTTCCTGCCTCCTTTCTTTTCTCCCTGTCCCGCCTTTCCTCTCTTTTTCTCAAAGAAAATCAAATTGTGGCTTCTGTTAGGCCCAGATATAGCCTAGATGCAGTCCCTGTTATAGACCACCTGCATTTTACCTACAGTTTGCCCCCCAAAAGTTCACAAATTACATTCATGGCTACTTTTTGGTTTTCCTAATATGATTAGAAGAATTGTGTAAATTGTGCATGATTACAAATAAAATGAAATATTAAAAGACTGAAAAGTCTTTTTTTTTTTCAACATAACCATAAAAAGTGTTTTTTTCTGGAGAATGAATTAAAAGACAATTTTAATTTTCTTTTGCATGATACAAAGATTACATAAGGTTAAAAGAAATTATTTTTAAGACACCTAATATCTTTACAACCAGTTATCTGACACAGTACTAGTATATATGAAGAAGATAATACGCTCTAGAAGAACCTCAGCGTAGTCCATGTGACAGGTGAGAAAGCCAAGGAATCTGCCCTAGACTTATTGAATCTACCATTGTTTAAGAATCAGTCTAGATTAAGAATCTACCCTAGAATCATAACTGATATTATGAATCTTCCCTAGATAAAGAACTCAGATTTCATATACCCTTTTATTGTCCTTTTTCTGTTGCTTATTAGAAACACTGTGTCTAACACTGTGATTAGACTGTGAATGCAAACTATTTAAAAGGATGAAGGGAAGGAGGGAGAATAAAAGGGAAGGAGAAAATGGGGAGAATGGGAAGAAGAGGAAAGAAGCAAAGTTCTCAAGGGAAATACCCAGACTATCATCTATTTAATGCTAAAATATTCCTATTTGTTGATTAAGGGGTTACTCTTGAGACAAGAAACAATGATACCATTAATTTACATACAATAACTTTTAAACTTTTCCAGACCCCTCCCCAAACTCACTACCAAATCATATCATATAAAATTCTTTGGGCAGGGAGGATGTGATTGCCTCAGGTGAAAATGCATTGGTATATTCTCAGAGCACTGGCACTCAAAGTCTAGATCCAGGCTTCTCAAGGGATCTTAAGATCTTACTACCCTTAAGGGTTTAGCCTGGTCCCAGACCAACAGCCAGAGATTCCCAATCCTGAGTGATCCATTCACACAAAGTCTGAAGGGGGCATGAGAAAACTGACCATGACAATCTCCAGCACCTCTCCTTTGCTGATGGCTCCATTACCATCCACATCGTAGAGTGAGAAGGCCCACTCGAGCTTCTGGCTGGTCTTGCCTATAGTGGTCATATGCAGGGCCACCACATACTCCTTGAAGTCCAAGGTGCCATCACTGTTGGCATCAAAGCTACGGAACACATGCTGGGCATAGGCTTTTGGGTCAGCATCAGGGAAGAACTTGGCATAGATGCTGGCAAACTCCTGCTGAGTGATGTGACCGGTGGGACACTCCTTCAAGAAGGACTGATACCAGGCACAGAGCTCCTCCTGTGTAAACTTGGTGTTCAGCTGAAGTTCCTCTAGGATCTCCTTGGAGAGGGCTCCACTTTTGCTGTTTCCCATGAGTGAAGGAATATGGGCCTAGCCAGGCAGTTGTGGCTGGGAATGTAGTAGAGCCCACACTCCGTGCTTCTAGGAGGAATGCTGAAATGCTAGTGGATTAGAAGGATTTGTGGCTGATGCACTACAGTACTCCAAGGGAGGGCTGGATTGGAAGTAGGTAGGTGATGGGGGAGAGGGTGGGGTGTGTAGACAGGGGAGAAATCCTGCTGCGATTAAAGAGTTGAAACAACTTGGGCTTCAGAAAGGACAAAATGAGGTCAGAGACTTCTGAGCCAAAGCCTTGCTCTAGAGTCTCTTCTACTGCTCTCGTCCTTTTAAGTCTTCAAAGTCTAGCCTTCTCAAGAGTGTAATGATTTTGTACCGATATTGGAGTTTTTAGTTAGGAATGGCATCTCTAAAGAGCCTTATAATACAGTCTTTAGGCTTCCAGTTTTCAGTTCAAATCCCCGATTCACAAATTATTATCTATGTGATGTGAGCCTGGAGACATTAACATTTCATACTTTTTATGCGGTGAAAACTTTTATTTTAATTATTCACTTCCTTAATGTTTTTTTAATGTATTTTATTAACTGTCAACTTCTCAGCAAGGCCTGTTCAGACCATGAGATTGATAATAGCAATTTAATCCTTCCCAGCATTCCCCAAACTGTTCACACTAAAACTTTTTCCTACCTAAGATAATATCAAGGCCTAGTGTTGCCCTACTGTTAGGGTGAGGCTGGAATTACATAGTGTATAACATACTTAGAATAGATCTCAGAACATAATAAGTAATATAGTATTTTAATTATTTACTTGAAACAGGGTTTATAAAATAAACTATCCATAGGAACCAACAAGCAGAATATGTAAGTGAAACAGATGATCAGGCTGGGCTTCACATAGAAGGGGACTCTCAACTCCATTTCAATATGGTCAAATATTATTATAACCCAGAGTTCCTAGAACCTTAATTTATTAAGGAAGCCTCTAAAACTTTAGTTTTAGATTTTCATATGTCTGAAAATAGTTCCAAGTTCTTAAATTGCTGGAAGTTAGTTAAATATTTTCACACTTATGGGGAGGGTCAAGTACAACTTAACTCTGAATCAGTTTCATCCTATAGTCAGTTCTTTTTAAAGCTTGATTTTTGGAATTTATAAGAATAAACTCACTGGCACACATGTTTCCTGGGCCTATGTACATGGTGCCAATTTGTCACCCATACATCCCGCTTGAGTTGTGTATTTTTCCACTTTCATGTTGGAGCTTTCACCATCTTTGGATAAGCCTATAATTTTTCTTGAGTGTGTTACTTGCTCCTTTTCTTAAAAAGAATAAATAAATTGAATAAAACCTGTTTTATTAAAAAAAAAATCAACTTCACTATCTCTAATAGGTGAGTTGGGATTTCCCCCTATTTTATAACCGAAAAATGGCAGGGTCCCCATTGCTGATAAAAAGCTTCCTGCCAGCCCTGATCTGAAATATCACCCAGAAAAGAGCAGGAGCTGAAACCCATTTCTCCTACCTGGCCATATCTCCTATGAGTATGAAGTAGTTATCAAAAGCTATTATATGTAGACATGTGTATGTCCACTTACTGTTTTTCCCAACAGTTTGTGGAAACAAATTCTTTTATTCTAGGAGCCCTTTCTCATTTTTTAGACTTTAAATATCCTTTAGCAAGGAAACTTTCACAAGAGATGTTAGAAACAGACTAAACTAGAATACACACAAATCTTAGATCATCTAAATGAGACCAGAGACCTCTGTTCCTTGCCTTTATTAGGAATAAATAATAATTATTATTATTATCTATATCTATATGGTATATCTATACCATGCCTGTAGATGGAAATGAAGCCAATGCTACTCTGAAAGGCATGTTTCCAACCTTAATCACATTGCTATAAATAGTAAAGCCAAAAGGAAAATTCAGGTGTGTTAGGCTCTAGTTCCAAGCTCTCTCACACTAGAGCAACCACCTCTATCCAGACCTGAATCCGGAGGGGAAGAAACTTACAGTCTAAAAAATAACGTACTTGGGGTGCCATATGAATGGGAGAGTCTATTAACAGGAGGCAGGGCACTGTAAAGACATAGAAGTCAACTAGGATACCCCGTGCCCGCCCCCCTCACACACACTCACACTCACACTCCATCCACATCCATTTACCAACTTTCCCCAATCTCTTTGGTCCTAGCTAAAGGCAAAGAGTAAGGAGTTAGAACCACAATGTCTACTATGGTCCACATTCTTTTTTTTATTAATAATTTATTTATTTAAGCATCATGGTTATAGACATATTCAAAGTTGGGTTTAAGTCAGAGAATGTACACCTCCCTTCACCAGTGCAATTTTCCCACCACCAATGTCCACATTCTTTGGGTTACTGTGTCAAAGGGAGGCCAGCGTGGGAGAGGAACACAGGCGGTTGTGTTGATGCTGCTGAGAGAGGGGTTGTGACCTGAAGTTTTGTTTGAAAACCTGCATAAACATCTTCTATCAAAAGGAGAGTTTATGTTCCTAAGCCAAACAACTTGTTGGAGATGATATATGGGAAAGGATTTGTTAGGTCTAAACTGGGGCCATAAACTCTCCTCAAGCCCCAATGACTGCTGAGTGCAGTGTTTGAGAAGACCTCAACTCTGGAGAATCTGTTCTGTGTCCTGTCCCACCCTGCCAAACCGCCCCACCCCCAATCCCTCATTCTTGCCCTGGCTGAAAGCAGGAACTTCTCAGAAGTTGGCCATTTTGCACCCCAAGCTAAGAACTTGGCTTCTTGTCTAAGGCTCAAGCCTCTCCTCTTCAACTACCTTCTCCTGCTCTAAGGTAAGGACAAGATGACCTTTTGGAGAAAGGGTCTACAGTGTGAAAATAGGTCTACACAGTTGGAAAAAGAATACCTGAACAGGGAGAATGGGAGACAGAGAATAGGTAGGACACTTCACACAGAATCCCCCTGGTAGTAAATGGCCAGCAACCCTTTGTTTCCTTGGATCTAAGTCCCCAGGTCAATACTCTTCTCTGTCATTCTCCATTCCAGTCTATCAAGAAATTATTTAAAAAATTTGGTTCAAGAGTTAAAATCACCCCAAACTGACCACTTTCTTCATGCCACATTAATTTTTTTCTACGTTATTATTTTCATGTCATCCTGCCTGACTCTCCAAGTCACCAGATACCTATATCAACAAAGGTAGGGAATATACCCCTCATTCTGGAACCCTACAAATTTTGCCCACTTCCTCAGAGTAAAAGTCAAAGACCATTGGTAGCTAATTGGTCCTACAGAATCTGACTGTCCCTACTATTCCTGTTTTCCAGCCACATTGACTCCAAACAAGTAAGTCTTTTACTTTGATTGCCTCCACTAACTACAATATTTTTCCTTCAGTGATATACAGGATTGCTTCAATATCTTTGTACTTGTTTTTGTGAGGTCACATTCAGTGACTTCCTTACTTACTAATAAAATATATTATACTCACTGCTAGTATGATCAGTTCCCTTTATCTCACTGTGTTTCTTCTTGATCTTTTTGTTCCAGATTTATCTTTCTTATTCTTGTCTGTCCTTCTTGAACAGAAAGTAGGCAATGTGGGGCTTGACTTTGCTTTGCATGCGGCTGACCCAGGACAGACCTGGGTTTGATCCCTTGAGTCCTGACCAGGGGCTATTTCTGGGTGCCTAGCCAGGAGTGATCCCTGAGCATTACAGGGTGTGGTCCAAAATAAAAATAAAAACAAAAACAAAGAAAAGAAAATAGGCAATGTGAAGCAGCAAAACTGTTTCATACTGTGAGTATTCCCACTACTGAGAACAGTGTCTGGCATACAGTTGGTGCTCAGTAACTATTATATCAATGACTATAGTAAATTAGAAAAGATACAATAGCCAGGTTATCCAAAGTAGAAAAAAGACAGAAATCTGGTATCTTAAGGAGACTCTGGTTAGGGTTAGGGATAAGGGGGTTCTGACAACATGGTATCCACTACTGTCAACACCCAGATGCCCTGTGTCTCTTAGTTAAGTCATCAGGAATAAAAAAAACCATTACTATAAGCCTGGGCAGAACATTGAAACTTTTTTACAAATAAGTATGACAGCTCTGCAGGAAGGAGGGTCACCCAGTGGGATCCAGTGTCTCTGAAGAGTTTATTTTAAGTGGGATAAATCTAAGCATCTCAAGTGTACACACAGAGTCAAAGAATAAAAGAGAAAGCATTTCACTTCCTGAAAATGTTTTATAATACAGGATAATTATGTATAGCAAATATCTTCAAAAGTTAAACTCTTTAAACATTTAATTATTCATATTAATATGCACAAATTGTATTACAGAGGGTGGAGAAGGGTGGATAACATCTTCCACAAGGATAGAGTTTCAAAAGTGTTAGCTATAAATTATGGTACACAGATTTTATTTACTGACCTAGGCTGCCAGAGGATGAAAGGATATACAGTGTGGAGTAAACACATTCTTACCAGGATGAGAAATACTGGCAGGATACATTGCTTTTTAACATTAAAAATATATAAATAATTTAGCAAAAGTTACAGAAAACAGACCAAGCATTTTATTTGTTAGAAAATTCCACTTTTGTAAGGTCCTGTTTGTAAATCACACCCTACCGAAGGAAATGGAAACTTGGAAGGAATGAAAGAGAATGCAATTTGGGCTGTATGTCATCCAGAGTACTGCCAAAATATCTGTTCCTGGTCCCATAAGTACTGAGAATTGGTCTGCTCATGAGGTGCTGGGTTGTGTCTTCACTGGACAATTGGTAGAGAGGTGCGAGGAGAGGCTATAATTTAACTTCCGGTCACAGTACAAATGAAACAATGGGATAAAGTAAGCCCAGTGTTCTAGCCCTGATATCATTTATTTTTTCTCTCTATCACCATGTCGTAGCATCCTTACAAGAGTACCAATGCATCCTGAGCATTTGTAGTCCGCTTTTGCGATCCCTCTGGGGATTTTTTAAAAAAATATATATTGTTAATCTACCCTGAATAATTTACAAAAATTCAAGGACTCCTCTTTGGAGGTTACCATCAAAGGTCCTTCACTTTCAGGAAAGTACCAAAAAAAAAAAAAAAAGGAAGGAATTTTTGACAAAAGTCTCCAGCAAAAATCAACCCAAAAATATCCTAGCAACTGGATCTTCACAGATCCTAGCAACTGGATCTTCACATCACTGGATCCTGTACACTTAGACTCCATGGCCTAATTTTTATCCATCTGATCTGGATTCAGGAATACCTTGATTTCTAGGAGAGCTACCTGTCGCCTTCAAGGCTTAACTTTCACTGAGAGGATAAATTTGACACATGGCATACAGCAGTAGTTACCCATGGGGGTCACAACCCTAGTCTGCTAGGTATTTTCTGGGTTTGATATTGTCTCTGCCACCACCTATGTGGTATAGCATAGTCCCAGCTATGCTATCCAGAATTATATATATGATTATATATTTATTTATATAATTTATATAGATAATTATACACATATATGAAAAGGAGGCTAGATTCATGCCTTCGGAAGTCTTCCTGGAAATTGACTTCAAATCCTTGCAAATTTTGAGTTTCCTAAGGAGATATATCTTTCTCAGTACATCAGAAAATCAATATTTGGTTAATACCCCAAAACTGTTCTGATAGGATCAAAAATGAGGAGATAATATATTAGATTAGTTGGAGGAGTGCCTGTAAGGCTTAGAACAAATACCTTTACTCTGTAGATGAAACATATATATATATACATATATATATATATATACATACATACATACATAAAAGGATAGTGATGAATCCAATGTCAGTCCCTCCCTCATTCATAATAAATCTATGTATTTTCCATACTTCCTAAATGCTAACAACTGAGAGGGTGGAAATAAAAGTCCTCCAGAAGTGAAGGGCACCTGAAACCCAGCCAGCCCTTCCCTCAATTCCTGGCAGATTTCTGCATCGTAAAAACAAAAAATCAATCCCAAAGGCAAATTTGATGCCCAAGACCTACGTGTAAGCACAACTGGTATTTGAAGACAGAGCCTTGGAAACGACATGAAACAGTGAACTGGGAATATCATACAAACAAGTGCATCAAAGGTTAAGAACCTGCAGAAGAAACCACGCGTTTAAAAGCAAGGAAGCATGGTGCTGTATATGTATAATGGAATAGAATGTGGTAACCCAAGGATTAAGCTAATTCTCCAGTGGTATACAAATCCCAGATGATTCAAACACATTATACATAGTGAAAGAAACCAGGTCCAGCGCTACCTCAGAGTGACTCCATTTATAGGCATTATAGAAAAGGTCTAAGTATAGGATAGAAAGGTGATTATTGGTTGCCATGTGTAGGGATGAGAGGAGAAGATAGACTAAAAAGGGAACTCCATGACAGTTAAGGGATGTTTTGCAGTAGTAGAAATGGGATGCTATTTGATGGTATTACAAAACTAGAAACTTGTCAAAACTCACTAAACCTTATTGGCTTCATTTTACTGTATGTTAATAAATCCCAATATTAAATACCAAATACCTCAATAATCCTAGAAAAAGGTGAGGCTGGAGCTGAAAAGATATCTTAGTGTGCAGGACCACATGTCTTCCAAGTCTGATCCATGTTTGATTCTAACCCCACATAGTTTCCTGAGCAATACCAGTTGACCCTTGCAGTCCCCATAACTTTCAGGAAGACACATGGTTTAGTATTGAATTATATCACTGGCTGGGTTCCTGGAAGCACTGTATACTGTAGACTGCCTGCATCCCTCTACCTCTGCATAAAATAAAACAAATAAAATAAAATAAAATAAAGGCAATGGATGTTGTAGAGGTGAGACTAAAATAGTATCCTGGTTAAGTAAGCATACACTCCACTTAATATTTGTAAAGTGCTTTACTCACCTATATAATAATAAGTTGGCTCTTGTTTAAATAATTTTTGTCAAGGTCACTTACATCTGGAAGTAAAATCACTTAAAAACAAAGCAAAATCTTTGACATCTTTTGAATTTTATGGCTTAAATTTCCAAGGGGCTTTGGCAAACAAAAATTTTATATACTCTTTACGAATCTAGTAAATGATTTGTCTCCCGAAGAAAGGCTTATTAAGTTCTTGTTAATAAACTTGAATGTTGTTTCTGTTGTTCTACTCATTAATCAGCTAAGATAAGTAGAGAAGTGAGAGACATATCTCCCACTGAAGAACTCTTTCCTGACCAACAGGTACTGGTTGAAGGTAGAAAGGAGGTCCAGACAGAAAGGTAGAAAGGAGACCCAGAACAGTCAATCTCATAGTTCAGTTAGTTGCACTTGCAAGTAGTATAGAAAATGAGAGAAGGGGCTGGAGCGATGACACAGTGGTAGGGCATTTTACTTGCATGATGACCAGGACAGACTGAGATTCAATCCCCCATATCCCATACGGTCACCCAAGCCAGGAGCAATTTCTGAGTGTATAGCCAGGAGTAACCACTGAATGTCACCGGTTGTGGAGAGAAAATAGAGAGGGGGTTGTTCTGGTAATCAACTCATTTTGAGTGTTATTTGCCTAGAGATTTATTTTTAAATCAATTTTTCATATAAAACTAAATGCTGCAGTGTCTCAGTATAAGGTGCTCAGTTTTTCTCAGAAATGGAGCAATGAATTTTCTCAAGAAATCCCAGGCTTATCTATTTTGAATCAACCTATACAAATCCACTTAGAACTTAAACATAAATGAAATAGCATCTGATAAAGTATATTTGCTACTCCAAAGTGCTCTTTCAGATAACACTCACACTGTGGGCAATAATTCCACATGGGGTCACTGAAAATTTAAAAATAAACTTTTAAATTATTATAGTAACTTTTTTTGGATAAAATTTTCAGTTCTGTTCCAGTCTTCAATGTAATTAATTGGCCATACCCAAAGGGGGAACCCTACTACTAAAAAAAATAAATGGGCTGGACTCTCAACTCGATCCCTGCCTTTGAGTAACTGTCAATAAAGCAGGGAGACTCATTCTCATTTTTTTCTTTATTGAGCCACACCTGGTGATGCTCCGGAGTTACTCCTGGCTCTGCACTCAGAAATCACTCCTGGCTTGGGGGACCATATAGGACGCTGGGGGATTGAATTGCGGTTCATCCTAGGTTAGCACGTGTAAGGCAAAATGCCTTACCACTTGCACCACCACTCAGGACCCACTCATTCTCATTTTATAAAAACAAAAGGCCAGAGAAAAAATAGTTTAGTGGGTTAGAGCACATACTTTGCAAGCAGGAGTCCCAAGTTCAATGCTTGCCACCGCAAGGTTCCCAGATCACTGGCAACTAGCCATAAACAGCCTAGGCCCATTGTTTGGCATAGACCAACAAAAAAGCAAAACAAAACAGTTCTAAAATACATGTTTGAGCTTGAGGGTCTAGCAATCAGGTAATTTAATATTGTTGCTGTCTACCTTTTATTGTATGGTGTCTTATTAGTGTATATTATAATTCTAGGCTCCTCATGGGTTAAATAGGGAAGATGTGCAATGTTCTGACCCTCCAGAAATGTTTGGCTATCCTCTTATATACATGAATAGGGTGGGAGTAGAGAAACTGCCTTACGTAAACTCTGTCTCTAGTACTCCACACATTGGTTAGTACGTTCCAAGCATTTTCTTAATAAATGAATGAATTAAGTAAATGACTTTAGGCCAATCACCATAACATATTGTGCTTCTAATTTTTTAAACTATAAATAGAATCTGTGTTAATGCTAAGGAAATTTTTTTCCCATTGAAAAGATAATTCTACAAAATTCAAAGCTGGTGAGCTATCCTTATAGCTTTTAATCTTGTCCCCAAATCCTACCATAATGCTCCCCCGAGGGAAGAAAAAAGGTTACATGAAGAGACTAATGAAGGAAATGAGAGAAAACAATGACTTTAGCAATAGACTGGACTATTCTGAGTTAACTTGAACATCTGGAAGAAACAAGACAGTACCATTTGTTATGAGGAATGAATAACTGAAATTCTTAGGTGAGAATGAAAAAGACAAAATCAATGTGATCTGTCATATTCAAAATATTAGGGTAAGTAAGATGGCTCAAAGGCACATGCTTTGCATGTGAGAACCCCACATTCAATCCTAGCACCACATGATCGCCCAAGCACTGCTAAGGAGAGACTCAAAAGCACTGAGCCATGAGTATTCCCTGAGCACTGCCACATATGGCTCAAAATAAGTTACATAAACAAAAATAAATTAAAAACTATGCTAATGACAAGACAACTGGCTTTAAATTTTGATTATCATCTATAAATCAAGTTGCTGATCAGGCTACTATGTTATCTATTTTAAAGAAAGAAACCAAGAAATAACATCCTAAAATTGGTAGTTGGAGTCATGGCCCAGGAACATATTTATTCTAATGGGTTTCATGATAGTGAGGACTCTATATGATTATAGTTTTGGTTGATATATTTTAGTAAGAATTTTGGGTTGCTCTAGGATATTTGTCATCTTTCTACTATAAATTATGGGTACTTTGGAGTCAATGAAAAAGTGATGAAAGTACAAGCTCAATATTAATAGTCATCAGCATGTGTGTTTTAGAGCAAGGCCAATGAGTAGTGCTCTTAGAATACTGCCCTCATGGGAGACCTCAGAGTTTCATGGAGTCAGTGAAAAAATTGAAGAAAAATGCATTTTGAATTGAAAAGATGGCTCAGAGGACTAAGTACATGTTTGCATGCATGCAGGAGACCAGGGTATTATTGTTTTGCATGTTCTCTGAGCACTTCTTGGATAATCCCAAAGTACAAAACTGGTAATAACTATCCAACCTTGTCAAGTATAATGCAAAATGCCCTTTACCACAAAGAAAAACAAACTAGCAACAGGGAAGATGGATTCTCAGGCTGTTATGAAATGAGTTGTTGGGACTCATTTCTCACGTCAAACTGATTCTCAAGAACAATTTAGTAGAGAACATACTTACTGTGATACAGAAAGGAGTGATGAGTTAGGACCTAGTTGCAGTGCTGAAAGCATCCCAAGTCATACTCAGACCAGGCTCTTCCAGTAATTAATTGGAAGGCAGAGAAAGAGAAAGACACCAACACAAAGAGAACTTTGATTCAGGGTTCTGAAACACAGAGATGTAGCTGAAAGACCAGGCTGGAAGGTGTTGCCTGACAATATCTACCAGTGAGAGAAAACCCTACTACTCCATGTCTGATGAGGGAGAGCCATCTGAAAGTTGACAAAGAATTGCTTTAACACAACCTTGGCAGGAGAATAACGAAGTCTTCTGGAAATTCTGGGAGTGGGAGGAAGAAATTTACCTGAAAAAAACAATCAAGGACTGAAATATCCGAATATCAGATATTAAAGAAAATACGTGATCTAATTAAAAAATTTATTCAATGCTTTGACTTGGAGTAAATTTGCTGAATGAGGTAGTTCTATCCTGACCTCTCTAGGCAGGGTCACTCTAGGAAGATAGGAAACAAGACTATTTCCCAGGACCCCAGATGATGAAAAATGGTAGAGAAGAGACAAAATGTGGGCTCCAAGAAAACAATGGGGAAAAATCAAAAAGAAAAAAGAAAAAGCATTGCAAAGAATTTTGGGTGTAAGCTGAATGGCACCTCCTATTCATTATTTTGATACTGAAACTTGACTTGGAGACAGAGACCTCCCTTCAATAGCCCTCCAAGGCAATGGGGAATAGGGAACCAGATGGAGGCAGGACCTTGGGACTTCCAAGGGCTCAAGTCTATGACACAATTGATTCTGGCCTGGGAGACCTTCTCTTAGCAAGGACCATAAAGTTCCATCTTCATTCTGTTGTCAGAGTGGCAAGAACAGCACAGGGGACTTTCATTTCAGAAATAAGGGCAAAGTTTTTGTAGATCCATCTTCTTGGTCTGGGAACACTGGGAAACTTTCAGGTGGCTCTTCTAAAATCACCAGTTGGAGCCTATGCTTTCCTCTTTTCAGTAGGAGACAGGATAAGAGGACAGCTTCACTCAGCTGCAGGTCCCAAGTAGAAAGCATTGCCTCTTTAGAAAACTTCCCATATTATCTTCTTAGCAGGATCCTTGGGAACACAATTGCCATCTAGATCTCCATGTCCATGGGACGGATGTAGCCTGTCTTGTGCTCTTTGACCCACAGCTCCCTGTCTTTGGCAGGATCCACTTTTCGAAGCAGTTGATCAACAGGCTCAACTGTCTACAAGAGATGTAAAAGAGAGGACACTGTCAAAGGTGTTAGTCAAGCCAATGGCGCTTCCTTCTGATCCATGCTGTTGCACCTGTTAGAGCATTCTCTATAGTGGGTTGTGAGGAACCCAGAGGAGGCCCATTTGAGGTCTATGATACTATGAGATCCAGAACACTCATCATTACCCTGCTTCTTGTTTGATGCACCTTACTTCACAGAACTCAGTGCTGAGATAAAGGTCAGGTTGACTCAAAAATCTATGCATCTTTCCTTCATTTATCCCTACATTTACCATCTGTAACTATAAATTTAGATATTTGAGAATTTATAGAATTATTTTGTGGAGGAGTAGAAAAAATTCCCCTGGGGACTCAATTATGTCTTCAGTTGTTTTAACTACAAAATGATTATTTTTCCTTACTCCAAAAGGAACTCCAACTCTTTCATGTGCTCAGGATAGATTCATGTGTTTGACAATGACACTATTCATTAAGAACAATTGAATCCCAAGGTTTCCTAGTGGGCTCAAACTTATGTCCACTGCCCACCTCCAGGACAGTGCCACTTGAAATAACTACTTTTCTTCCATGGTACAATTCAGGTGGCTTTCCTCTGGTCTTATTTCCTAGATGTCTTGCTGACCTTAGTCCAGGGAGCATGGAGAAACTTACACTTTGGTTGAACATGTCTGTCTCATGCCGCAGTTGTGTGTACTGGCAGAGATGCTGTCGAATCATCTCCACCCTCTCAACTTCTAGTCTCTCCAGTTCCTGCCAAGGAAAAAAGACTAGAGGTCCACAACATTCCTAAAGCCCAGATAATTCTATATACAAAATAATTCATCCCTGTTTGTAACCCATCCAATCTGATTCTTTGGCTTATAATAAAAACCTTGCCTGTATGGGGTTAAGGCAAAGATAGTTACAAAACACCTATTTCTTGACCTGCTCTGCCATGTTTTCTGGGTGCTAACAGCTTCATCAATAAGTTGTCTTCATAAGAATTTTAAAATAGAGGTTATATTCATAATCCAAAGCTAAGCAATTAACACCTACAATAATATATGGTTTACTTAACATGAGAAGAAATTGAGCCAGAATCTATTATGCCCTTACTCATGGCTCTGCACCAGTGAAGCCCATCCCAAGTTCCCTGACAACATGAAGAAACTACCCATTTGAGAATTTTTGTGACTTGTTTCTGAGCAGTTTCATGTCTTCTCTCTACTCTAGTGCAGTGGGAAGAACCAGAGATTAGTAGAGGGAAGCTAAGTGAAGCTAAAGGAGGGTGGCCACTACCAGTGCAAGGAGTGGAGAGTTTGTCCTTTGACTTACAGATTGTGCTGCATCTTTGTAATTTAGGGGATCGACTGTTACTTTGTATATAACTAGGTCACTGTCCAAGTGATTAACAGGGAGGGTGATTATGTAGAGGGGCTTAATTAGGAGATTAACCAGAAGGAAAATCAGGTCATCAAAGCTAGGAGAAGACTTTAATCTGCTCTGGTGCACTGTCATCTGGAGAGGCAGAGGATGGGTTTTGCCTGGAATCGACAGCGTGTATTGGGTTCGGGGCATTTGGCATACTATCTTGTTTCTTATCTGCCCCAATAACCCAAGTACTAGCCACACTTCACTGGCCCACAAATAAATTGCTTAAGTGATGAGAAATACTCAGAAGAGCAAAAGAGGGGTTTGAAATCTATTCTCTATGTATCCTGGTCAGAAGCCTCACCCACATTCCTGCTATATAGGCATCCTAACAAGAACCAATTGTATACCTTAAAACAATGTCTTATCTAAAACCTGTGATGCTTCTTTTTTCAGTAAAACAGTTGACTTTAAAACTATTATATGTTAAGAATTATCAGGGAAGAGAGAATACAAACTTCTCTAGAGGGGAGATAGCTTTAAGTATACATATCAAGTTGAAATGGAAGTGACCTTCAAAACAGATTGCACCATAAAACAGAGGAATAAAACAACTTAAGTTGTGATGTGGGCAATGCCCAAGATAGATAATGTGCCAAGACATGTAGATTTTTTGCAAGTGGAGAGGTTCACTATTCATACATGTGACTATCTAAAGGGGCCACTGTCTACTTGGTTGGGAGTGTTTTCAGTTGACAGAACCCTCAGCCCAAGAGAATTTATCTTATCCTGACCATTGCTAATATTCATAGAACTAGGATATATCAGAGCAAGGATTTGATCTACAATGAGGGACTCAGTGTTGAGATCTTGAGCCCAACAAGATTTAATGTTCTGCCACAATCAACTTTCCTCTTTTACTGACAAGTCTTCCAGTTTCTCTCTAAACATTAGGCTCTGCTAGAGAATCAGACTGCATTGATATTCTTACCATATCTGATCACTCACCAAGGTAGTGGTTACCATCTCCTCAAACCACTTTGACTGGGCCTGATTGTAGAGGTCCACACAGCGCATAAGGTCATCTCCTGGAAAAGGCCAATACCACCATTATGCTCCATTTTGCCCTCACTATGATTGCCCTTTTCACCCCAAGCTAAACCTCTCCTCTCTTTGGAGCTATGGAGAGAATATTGGTGGTAGAATAAAGGAACAGGATATATAAACAGAGTCATAAAAGGAAAAACCCAGCACCATGAGACCAACTTCAGGGAATATATCTAAATTTATCTAAATCTGAACCAGACACTAAACACTCTGATGGGGTTTCTCAGGAAGAGTAGATGTGTAGATATACATATACCACATATATAAGCATATAGATGTGTATGTAATATATATATGTATTTATTATATTAGGAGAGGTCCCCTAATCCTATCACAAACCCAATAGGTACTTTCCTCCTAAAAATGGTAGTATTCTTTCAGATTTGTAACTTCTCATCATGTGTTCAGAATATGTATTACATAGTGATAGTTGGAACTGATCACAGTGGACAAGAACTGGGTGATGAAAGGGGATAAAGTGATATGCATACTACTCCTTTATTAGCAATAGTTCAAACCACAGTGTCAAAAAAAGTAAAAAAGAGAGTGAAAGAGAGAAGAGAGAGAAAAATAAAATGCCTTCTCAGAGGTAGGCAAGGCAGGGTTGGTGGGAGGGAAACTGGGGATGTTGGTGGTGAAACATGTGCACTTAGTGAAGGGTGGTGTACATTTTATAACTGAAACTCAACCATGAACACTTTTGTAATCACAGTGCTTAAATAAAGTAATTAAATAAAAATATGTGTCACAAGTCAACTTGTACTGATTAGACTTAAGAGAAATTTGCAAATCATGCTTGTGTGTGTTTATCACAGACATCATAGATATCTTTCTGAAATCATTATAGACATCATTCTGAAATATAAATTAACGAAAATAGTGGTTTTTGAGTCATTTATGAGCAATAACTATATAAAAAATACTCTGGAGTACTACATACTAATTCCAGGCTAGCGATTACACTGAAGAAAAAAGAACACAGAGGTAGGAAGGAATAAGTCTATAGAGAGTTATCTAAATAAACTGGTATCTCTACATCTACTGTTCTATTGTATGTATATAAGTTTGAAAAATCTTGCAATTAGAAACAAACTCTAAAGTAACTACTAAACCATCAGCACCCAGAACTTTGCTACACAAATATTAATATGCCCTGAGATTTTGACAGAAACTCAGATCTCAGGATATATCAATCTGAAGTGAGCCTGAAACTCATCTTTATGGGATCATTAGGTAACCCAGATAGATGTCAAAGCTGAAGAACAATGGTTGAGAAAACAGCTTTGTTTAAATGTAGTTCCCTGACCATTACAGAGTTCCACAAAAAATCAAGAGTCAATTCAAAGCTAACTGACTTAGTCTTTAAATCGAGGAGATTCAAAGTTATAACAACAGCATTCTTGCTCATGTATATTCTAAAATAAAAGTGGATAAAGACAAAGAATTGTATGTTCAAACAATCAAAGGCTGGGCCTGATAATCCCAACTCTATGTACTGCAGACATAAAAAATGAGACTTGAGTAACACAACCCAAAGCAAAATCTGGGAAAAATCTCTAGTATCCTATGTGGTCCCCCAAGCACTGCCTGGAATGATTCCTGAAGAACTAGGAACACTAACAAGTATGGCTCCAATACTAAACCATAACCCCCCTCTCCCAACTCAAAGGTTTTCTTTTCTGACCCTTTTTCAAGGCAAATGACCATTCCTTTAATAAGAACTAGAGGGCATAAAATGAACTAGAGTGCAAAAAGTAGACACTTGGATGTAATATACTAAGAAGCCTATCTCTAATAAAACTAGAGGGGTCAGTATGTTATTCTGTAAAGCACAATATAAAAACTAACTAAGCTCTCAAAAATACATGACAAAATGCTCTAATCATTAATCATCAGGTAGATGCAAATAAAACATAGTAAGATATCATATTACACTACAGAGACTGGCACACATCGCAAAGAATAAGAATAACCAATGCTGGTGTGGATATGGGGAGAAGGGGACTCTCATTACCATTCTGCTGGTGGGAATGCAGACTGGTTCAGATTTTTTGTAAAATCATATGAATATTCCTCAAAATAATAGAAATTTAGCTTTCATATGACCCAGCAAAACCACTCCTAGAGTATGGAGTATATATCCTAGGAATCTAAAAACACCATGCAGAAAAGCCTTCTGCATTCCTATGTTCATAGTAGCTCTGTTAACAATAGTCAGAATCTGGAAATAACCCAAGTGCCCAAGAATAGATGGGTAGCCAAGAAACTGATACATCTACACAATGGCTTACTATGCAGCCATTAGGAAAGATGAAGTCTGTACCACTTCTAGGGATATACCCAGTTAACACAAAAATACAATTCAGAAATCTCTTCCTCACACCAATATTCATTGCAGCACTATGTACATTAGTCAGACTCTGGAAACAACCAAGATGCCCTTCAACAGATGAATGGCTAAAGAAACTGTGGTACATATACACAATAGAATATTATGCAGCTGTCAGGAGAGATGAAGTCATGAAATTTTCCTTTACATGGATGTATATGGAATCTATTATGCTCAGTGAGATAAGTCAGAGGGATAGAGACAGACACAGAATAGTATCCTCATCTATGGGTTTTAAGAAAAATAAAAGATATTTTTGCAATAATGCTGAGACAAAAGAGAGGAGGGCTAGAAGGTCCAGCTCATGATATGAAGCTCACCACAAAAAGTGGTGAGTGCAATTAGAGAAATAACTACACTGAGAACTATCATAACAATGTGAATGAATGAGGGAAGTAGAAAGCCTGCCTCAAATACAGGTGGGGATGGGAAGGAGGGAGATTTGGGACATTGGTGATGGAATTCTGTATTGATGAAGCTGGGTGTTCTTTATATAGTTCTTAACACAACTACAATCATATTTGTAATCAAGGTGTTTAAATAAAAATATTAAAAAATAAAATAAGAATAGGAAAGATGAAATCCTAAAATTTTCTTATACATTAATGTTTATGGAGTGTATTATGCTGAGTGAAGTGAGTCAGAAGGATGGACATAAAATAGTCTCATTAAGAAATATAAGAAAAATAAAAGATAGTAAGATAATAATATTCAGAGATAATATATATGAGGGTGAGGAGCATAAATCCATGGTAGGAAACTTGGTAAGTGCAGTTACTGCAGAGAAGCGTCCACTATGACAATGATAGTTGGAACTGATCACTCTGGACAAGAACTGGTTGCTGAAAGGGAATAAAGTGATCCGCACGTGCCACCTTCATTAACAGTAGTGCAACCCATCATGTCGAAAGGGTAAAAAAGTAAAATGCCTACCCCAGAAGCACAGGGGGTGCTGCTGGTGGTGGTAGTGGAAAGGAAACTCGTGACCTTAGTGGTGGGATATCATTCTATGACTGAAACTCAATTACTATTTTGTTACCACGGTGCTTATATAAAGTAAATCTAATTAAAAAAAAAAACTAACAACTCTCAAGTTCTTGTTGCCAATTTTGTTTCTGAGAACATGCTTAGAGGACAATTAAGAATATGGATTCAGAAAGCACGATTTCTTGCTGTCAGGGTAGCTTAAGGTCTAGTAGCCACACAATACTCAATGAATCAATTAACCTGCCTGTGTACCATTTTCTTCTTTTGTCAAATAAGGGCCATATGATATCTTAGAATCATTGAAGGTAATTAGGGCAGTATATTTAAATAAGCAAGAATGAACAGAGATTCAAGAGGAAGCACAATATTAATATGAATAATGATGACAATGACAGTGACATCACGAAATGAAGCATGAGATTCAAGATACTCTCCATCTCTGGACAAGGTACTAACATGGTGTTGGATCAGACCCTCAATCCCCCCAGGAGCCTGAACACAGAGACAGGTGTAAGCTCTGAGTACCCCTAGGAATGGCTCCTTGAAAACATGATGCCCTCTCTCTCTTCTAATAGTATTAGAAAAGATAAGGGAGGGGATGGAGCGGTGGTGCAGAGCAGTTAGGCGTCTGCCTTGCCAGCACCAGCCTAGGACAGACCGCGATTCGATCCCCCAGTGCCCAATATAGTCCTCCATTCCAGGAGTAATTTCTGAGCAAAAAGCCAGGAGTAACCCCTGAGTGTCACCAGGTGTGGCCCCTTAAAAATAAAAATGTAGAAAAGATAAGGGAGAGGAAGAAAAGGGGGCAGGAGGAAAAGAAAAGCAGTAACATACAGTTATAAATATCTAAGTATATTATAATATAATAATATAATATAAACTGTAATTTATATATAAATTGATTATGTTTTATAAATATAAACTGTAATATGCAGTTTCACATAATTGTAAGCAAAAACAAAGTTTCAGAATAACAAAATGGAATTATAGCCACATACACCTGAACTGCAAGCTGTAGGATAGTTTCTCATCCAGTCTGTCATCATTTTCCTCACATGTAAAGAACATAAAAATATCTCTTTATGCTAGGCTTCATTCTATGATCTGTGCAAAAACCAAAATCACTAATTACAGAAGTCTGACTACAACAACCATAATGAAGCAGAACTTCTGGAACCATAAAGAAAGACTCTATTCAATACAATACAAAAATCCCTTCCTCACACCTATATTCATTTCAGCACTATTTACAATAGCCAGACTCTGGAAACAACCAAGATGCCCTTCAACAGATGAATTACTAAAGAAACTGTGGTACATATACACAATAGAATATTATGCAGCCATCAGGAGAGATGAAGTCATGAAATTTTCCTATACATGGATGTACATGTCTATTATGCTGAGTGAAATAAGTCAGAGGGACAGAGAGAGAGAAGCAGAATAGTATTACTCATCTATGGGTTTTAAGAAAAAAAAAAGACATTCTTGCAATAATTTTCAGAGAAAAAAAAAGGAGGGCTGAAAGTTCCAGCTCACTATATGAGGATTTAAAAGAGAATACTCTAAAACATGTTATTTGATGCCAGGCACACTAAAAGGACTAAAAAAAAAAAAAAAGTACTTTTTAAGTTGACAATTCAAAACTACAGAAAAAAGAGATATATTATTTGATGAAAGTTATTTGAAGACTGGAATAAATATAGGAGACTATTATATCAAGACTTAAAGAATAACAAAGTAAAATAAAATTGTGAAAATTTAAAGATATATTTTTAAACTTGACTCAAAGATGGAATTAAAATATAAATACAAAATATTGAGAATATCAGAGAAATAAAACCACTAAATATTTGTAGGGATGTGATGGGTGATATCCAGCTATATTCAAAGCTCAATCCTGACTCTGGGCTCAGGAGTAATGCCTGGTGGTACTCAGGAAGCCATGCACAGAAATGGTGATCAAACCTGGGATAGATGTATACAAGGCAAGCACTTTAACTCTTGTACTATCTCTCTGGCCCTAGATGCAACCCTTTGACTCATATTTTTCTTTTTCTTTTCTTTTCTTTTTTTTTTTTTTTGGTTTTTGGGCCACACCCAGCAGTGCTCAAGGGGTTACTCCTGGCTGTCTGCTCAGAAAAAGCTCCTGGCAGGCACAGGGACCATATGGGACACCAGGATTCGAACCAACCACCTTTAGTCTTGGATCGGCTGCTTGCAAGGCAAACGCCGCTGTGCTATCTATCCGGGCCCATATTTTTCATGTCATCTATCCCCTTGAAGATTTAGTTAATATAATCAATACCGTATACATGGCTATACATCAATATACAACAACCCCAGTATTGTTTCTACTGAAAAATATTCTGATAGAACATAAAAAGGCCCGCAAAAATTAATTAGGGAATGGCAACATTAACTTAAATAGCCATATACTTGAACATATGTATTCATTAAAATTTTTGATACATATGAATAAAGGTCAAATAAATCAATAAATGATGAAATAGAACTATTTCTATAATTTATCTAAATTTAAATTAAGTTCAGAATATTAAGCATATTATCTCATGTAAAAAAATTAAAAATTTTTAAGTTAAATTCTTCCCTTTCTCTTGGCTTTCCATTCTCAATTTCAAGAAGCATATTATGCCATCTATTTTTAGGCCTAATTAGTTATTACTCATTTTTATCTCAAATGCAATACTTTTAACACATTATTTTGTTAATGACTTATTTTATAGCAAATATTCATATGATAGATACTTTACTCTATAGTGAATTTACTGCATCAGGCTTGCCAGAAGCTGAGGTGAAAGAACATAGAGACCAGATTATCTGATGAAAACCTAAACCAATAACACAAACTGTATCTTGGAAAGCAATATATATTCTTGCATATAGTGAAAACTTGGTTTTTAAACTAATTTTTACTAGTAGGTGGAACCAAAAAGCAACTGCTAGACGAAATTTTCATTAAGCAAAATGATGGGGAGAAGTCCATCACCACAGAGCCTTAGAGCATCAGTCCCTGAGTAGATGGCACGTAAGGGGTGAAGCTTTTTGTGCTTTTAGGTTTCACTTGAAACTTAATCACCCCAGTATTAAGGTTTAGGTCCTTGGCAGGAATGAGGTCTTGGCCTTCATTACAGTGGGTGTGAGGAGCCCAGTGTCCATCATGGACTACCACAATCCAGTCTACTACTCACTGCACTGCCCACATCCAGTCTCATTCTGGGTCCCCTGCCTCCTTGCCTTTTCTGTGTTTTTCTGATTCGTGAGGTCAGCATGCAGCAAATAAGCAATGTCCTTGTGCTCACCAGCCTGTGTGGACTTTCTCCGTGCCTTTTTAATGTCCTCTTCTGTCTTGTTACTCAGCTTGATCTCCAATTGCTGGGTCTTCACCTCCAGGTCTTTCTGGCGCTCTGTGAGGGCTTTCCGAGCCTGAAGTTCAACAATAAAGAAAAGTTGTTCAAAGACATAGAGGCAAGAAGGTCAACAGGTCATAGGACTGCCTCTCTCTCTCTTTCTCTCTCTCTCTTTGGTTTTTGGGTCACACAGGTGACACTCAGGGGTTACTCCTGGCTATGTGCTCAGAAATTGCTCCTGGTTTGGGGGACCGTATAGGATGCCAGGGGATTGAACCGTGGGTCTGTCCTATGCTAGCACCAGCAAGGCAGACACCTAACCCCTTGCGCCACTGCTCCAACCAGCAATTCTTAATTTTAATTTAATTTAATATTTACTACCGTTCTCTTATTAGGTCAGAATTTTTCTGTTCTTGCAGATAATACTACAAGAAGCTTTAAGGATGAGCTTCTAGAGTAGGACCACCTGGCAAATTAGTAGCCACGTGGGGTGGGGCATAAAATACCTTTTTAAACCCATGTCTCTCTACAATTCCCTAACTTTCACTTCAGGCCATATTTTCAATGAAAATAAGACCTAAAAAAACCTCACCACTGGGGCAGAAGAAGCCACAAAGAACATGCATATCACCTCCCAGCAGTGCTTGACAGATGCAATATTTTCTGGGGCAGGCTAAGCTTGCTTTCTGTACTATAGTTCCAACATCAGCAGCTTCACAACCCTCTTGTGACAACAGCTTAAAGGGCTTCAAGTGGCAGTGCTCTTCTTCCCCTTAGACATCTCCCAAAGGTACTGGAGTCTGCTTCAGTAAGAGCTCCCCTCCAGGATGAACTATTTTAAGCTCTCACCATATTTAATTTTAAGCAGAGTATGAAGGGGTTAGGGGGGCACAAAACATATGAGTCCCAGTTATGATAAGCCACTTGAGACCCAGCAACAGACTAGAAGAGGCATCATTCAAAGGATAAGTTTACCCTACTTCACATGCCCCAGCCAATGCGAGCATTGCTAGCTCACTGATGAACCTGTCATCTGGCCAGGGTCAGGAAGTTCTAGAGCATTCTCTCGAGGCTCATATACCTCTATTATTTCCCAATTCCACTTTATGGACAACAAAAGTCTCTTCTTTATCCTTGGAGCTCTTGCTGGTTCCTATTCCTTCTAGTGGGTCTCCATCCCTGAACAATCCCAGTGTTCTGGTTCCTCACCTTCTCCACTGAGGCATAACGGCTGGCCAGCTGCTTCCGAAGGTCAGCAATGTGGTGGTCACACTTTTTCAGGTCTTTCTTGAAGTTCTCACGGAAGTTCATTAGGGGTTTTTCTACCTCACTGTGAAGCTGTTAGGGAGAGAAGATGTACTAGTGTGAGGGGCCACTCATAATGTGATGGTGGGGACATCAACCACAGTCAAGTGAAGAAGGAAGCAGTGCTCTTTCTTACTACTGTAAGGTAGGGATAGGCTCTGAGACAGAGGTCTAATGAAGGATACCTAACATAATTCAGTCTAGGTGAATGCTGGCTGGTCCTTAGTTGGTTTGCCCCCAGTGCTCATGTGGATGAATTCGAATTAATTTATTTATGGATGGAAAGATGGTCATGCCAGCCTTCAAAGTCCACTGTCAGCTACCCCATTCCTTCTCTAAACTCAGACCATTTCTTGAATGGCTCTTTTAGTGAGTCTATCACCAAAGATCCCAACTTGGGTCTTTGTGAAACAGAAACCAAACCACCATCTTTATTTCCTCCAGCGTGCAGCTCAGTGACTTGTTAGTTGTGTGCATTTAATTTGAAAAGCTCACATAATTCTATTTATTTAACAGTTCCTATCTTCTAGGCTTTGAGAGTAGAAAGGTGATCTGGATGGTCCCAAACTTGGGAGACAGTTGGTGGGAGCATTCAGAGTGAGCTGTGCCTGGAATGGTCTTCTCACCTGCTGCTCAGCATGGAGATAAGCCATTTCCCACCTCCAGCAAGAATCAACTTAATGTTCTGAATGAGGTGATTGTTCAAGGAGGAGCTCAGTTTATCTTCCCCTCTTTACCTTTGAAGAATAACATTTACATAAAACTATGTGAACATTAGATATAGCTGATAAGAAATTGATCAATGTAAACCTGATGTGGTCTAAGTCTGGTCAGTTGTCTAAGCCTCATAAATACAGATTCTCAGCTACTTGGCTATTAAACCAGCTCCTAAGAACCCCCTTAGTTTGATTCCAAAGTACCCCCTTCATCTGACCCCTATGAATCAGCTTTTAAGATCTTAGTCACCTAATAATCTCTCCAATTCATTCTACAACTTCCTGAGTTGGCTTCTGACAATCTGGTGATGTATTGTTTCAGAGTTCTTTAGACACCAACTATCCAGAAATCTTTGGGAAGCACAGGTGTCCTTGGTTAGGTGTACTCTCAACTCTGAAATTCAGTAATTTCTCCCTAAAGTTCCTCACTAGGTTCTTGAAATATAACCTTTTATTCTGAATATTTAGGTCTTTCCAATTCTAAATAACCAATCATACATGATTTAAAATTAGAAAGGGCAGGAATCATGATGGTTTGGCCACTGCTGTGCAATGCTGATATAGAATGTCACTACTTTGGAAAGAGACTAACTTCAGTGCTCAGTGCCCTGGTGGTAAGGTCACAAAGACTTCAAAGACTAACAGAGAACAGGCTATTTAAATGTCTCTCCCCTCCTTATCTTGGGAAATGTCTGCCCTTTTATGTGAGGTCCAGGAAATTGGCTTACATAAGTAAATACTTCCATCTGCTGTTAGTTTGTAAAATCATACAAATTTGACAGCTTATAAGAAAAGTCAAAACCACCTTTCCCCATTAATATTAGATGTTTAGTAAAGGTAAGAAGCTGCTTAAGTTAGCTGCAGTATGAATCTATTCTTAATGGGGGTGTGGGGTAACTTAGCCTCAAAACTTAATAACCCTGAGGTTTCTTTCTGAGAGCCTGGATATCCAGTTGATTTATAAACTGTAAATGTGTCTCCGAATGTCCAGTAATGTTTTACAGCATTTAGGATTCGTGGGTCCCAACACTAGACTATGATAGAGAGTTCACAAACCTGCCAACATTTCAAAATGCCTATAGTTTAAAATAATTCTGGAAACATAATGCTACCAGTTGTCAGAGGTGATTCAATCCCACAGAAGAATAAACATTTTCAATACTTTTTTTGTGAAGATTTTTTATTCAAACTCCTTTAGAAAGATGTGACAGAAGAGAAAGCAAAAATTTCTATGTTCAAGAGGAAACATGGGCTTCTCCAGAGAAAAGATACATAAAGACAAGCAAGAGAGGTCTGTGTTCAAAGGAGAACATGAGCTTTAAGAGCAGAAAGCAACAATTAAAAAATTATGTTGCTTGTATTTTTTTTTTAATCCTAATGTTTAACTTTTAAGTTTAGTCCTTTAACCAGACATAGTTTTCTGGAAGCTAGACCTCTTACTTGCCTTGCAGTTCTGCCTGGGAACATTCTGCTTTTTTAGAACTCCTTTTGTTCTTAGTCTCTTTCTTTGAACTCACCAGGAGAGAAAAGATATATTTGAGGCTGGAAGGAATCTAGACTATCAGGTCTAATGTTTTACAATTGGTGGCCTGCTGAGAGTTGTAAAATTTATTTAGTGGGCCTGGTCAGCTTATCTATCTATCTATCTATCTATCTATCTATCTATCTATCTATCTATCTATCTATCTATCATCTATCTATCTATCTATCTTCATCAACATCATCATCTTTTATCTATCATCTCTTCATCGTCCATCCACTTGTCTGTCTATCATCTAGCATTTCTTTTTTTTTTTGGGGGGGAGGGGAAACACCTGGCAGTACTCAGAGTTACTTTTGGCTCTGTGTTCAGAAACCACTCCTGGCAGGCTTGGGGGACCATATGGGAGGCTGGGGATTGAACCTGGGTTCATCCTGGGTCAGCAGCATACAATACAAATGCCGTATTGCACTGCTATTGCTCCAGCCCTTCTATCATTTCTTTTGTCATAGCCTGCTGTACTTAGAAGCTACTTCCAGCTCACTGCTCAGGAATTTCTTTCTATAGTGCATGGGGGAGCATGTGGCACAGGAGCTGGGACATAAACTTCACACATTTAAGGCAAATTCTCAACTGAATTAAATCCCTGGATCTGGTAAGAACTTTTAATGAAAATAGGCCCAAATTGAACGGTATTATAATGTATTTTAGGTAGGATGATAATATCGCTGTGGATAATATGTTCTAGCTGTTATGTGAATTCTGTTACTCTGGACCAAATATGTTTCAAGTCACAGCTTGAGCTCATATTCATAATTTTCCATATGAAAAATATGAACTCCCAGGAAGTCCAAGTTACTTACACAATGTCACAAACCTTGCCAAAAATTATGTCTCTTGATTCCCATTGCCTCCTTCTCTGACTTGAATGCATGCGTAGTCTATACTCAAGATTCATTTTCCTCCCATTAGGAGGAATGTTTCTATTCTCCCTTCTTAGCTACAGCCAGTATAACTTCCTATGTATATAGCAATTTTATTTAACAGCTGTTGCTATTAATATTGTGTTGCCTACTAGACTAGAGAAGCCTGAAAGATTGCCAGAGCAAAGCTGCATTTCTTAAACTGCTCTTGCTCTCACAAAGAACATCAAGAATAGATTATCAAAAGCTTTTGTAGAAGACATCAAAATGGGCTTTATAATAGGAAGCCATATTATCCATGGCAGACAAATACTGGTGCGCCCACGTCCCACATTAAGGAGCTAACTTGAGCTGCCAAAATGACTGCCTGTGTTGACCAGCACCTACTGACAGAGATTAGATAGCAGAGATTCTCAGGGGGAAAAAATCATTTTTTGTAATATCCTTCATATACAGCCTTTCATCTGTGTGTTGAAATTAGTAGGACATTATGAACATCCTGAGGTCAACTTGCACTATACTGTGCCAGACCATCTAAGAGAAGGGGAAATACTTTCCAGAATGACTCTGCGACTTTGAATGCTCCTAGTCTGTGAGAGAATATGTTTGGGGTAAGGTTTTCAAGAACTTAGTCCTCTTCTTTGCTTCCTCTAAGTTAAGACTATTTGGCTGTTTGACCATTCATTTCAATAGAATCTTTATGTCCTATTTAATTTGTGAAAAAGAAATGCTGTCTTGCATCTGAGGGACAGCTGGGATTCTAGACAATTATAAGCACAGAACACATATAATTATGATACAGTGATATAATCACAAACATGTCATTTTATCCTCATTCATAGTTCCTGGACAAACTCCTAAAACTTCTTAAATGTCCTAAGTGATATCATGGTGCCAGATGATCTTTACTCATAAAGATCAGTTCTACTATGCGGTCTTTGGTGCTGGTTCTTGACACTAAACTACTAAATCTCTTGAAATTTCCAGAGGGACTCATAATCTTTTATTCGAATGAGGTACTAAATAGCACCAGGAGAGGGCGCTGGTTACCAGAAGACCAAGTCATGATTAGAAGCTTGGAACTTCATTCCCACCCTCATCCTTTGGGAAGGGGGAGAGGGCTTAGAGATTAAGTTAATAACAGAACATGAATACATGATGGTGCCTCTTTTTTTTTTTTTAAAGCATAAGCTAAAGTGATTTTGGAAAGCTCATTAGTTGGTAAGATAAAAGGTTGGTGAATTCCAACTCAGGAACACAGAAAATATATTAGATATATTTAGATCCTTCTAAAACTTTATGTATCTCTTAATCTAGCTAGTCACCTATATATACCTATATATACTTTATTATATAATAAACTGGTAAACTTAGTGCTTTCCTTGGCTATCTTTGCATTCTGGCAAAATATGTAACCTGAAAACAGACTGAAAGCCTCCCAAGGGGATAATATGAGGACACATTATTTAGAGTTGATATTTGAAGTTACTTCCTTACCTTTCATTTTTGTCAGAATTGAATTGACTTGGACACCCTTGTTGTTAAGGAATTAGTCAATGTGTGAGAAACTCACGTAGTTGGTAGGAATATGTGTTATTGCCAGAAGTAGTAGTAGTAAAAGGAAATGGTAATGGAAAAAAATTTCAATGGGTCTTTTTTCATAAGTATTCACAAATCAAGAAGCCACAGGCCCTGCTGATAAGAGAGTAAATGCCACCTGGGTTCCTAGAAATATAACAAGACACCTTTAAAAAGATCACAAACTTGGCTCCCCACTCTACTTTATTTCCATTGATCCTATCAGTCAGTGATAGGTTCTGTTTGCACAGATGAGTGGTTGGAGGGTGACAATACAGAGAGATTTAGAAAGCAACAATTTGTGTTAATAAAAAGTGTATTGCATTTTACACATGGCAGATAAGGATTCCTCTTTGCTCCCAGGTCTTGAATGACAAGTTTCTTGTTGCTTGATTGATGTATAAAGTCAGCATGTGACTTTTAGCCCAGGAAGTCTCACTGTTATCGGCTATCAATTTACTTTTGGAACACTAACATCCATTAGAAAAAGAGAGCTGATAATATTTGATAATATTTGCTGCTTCTTTGTCTTATACCAACTCATTATAAAGTGCCTTCCCAGGTCTTAGTCATTTGGAGAATTCCCTGATTGGTGTTCTGCCCTAAAATGCAAAGAATTATTAAGAAATGAAGTAAGAAGAGCTGGGTACAAAGCCAGATTCCTGTCTTCCAACAGTGTACATCACAGGGTAATCCTAAAGTCCAGAATTGCTATGGGAAAAGTGACCAGAGCAAGAAATCCCTAGGAAAGATTAGCCATCATTGAGAGATGCTACTTTTAAGTAGGAGAGGCAGTATACCTTCGACAGTTTAAAAATGGAAGCTCAAAGACATTAAACAATTTGTCTAAATGCTCTTTTGGGCTGCTAGGTCATGCTGTTGACAGTGGGAAGACGGAAAAAAGTATGGGCCCCCAAAGACAAAGATCACTAGGAATAATGCCTCTATAAAGGACACTGTTCAATGGCCAGTAGGGATAACCAGCCACATTGATCATGCCACTTTACTATGAATTATTGCACTTAGGCACCTGACTTCTTGTTCCTTGAAATGAGACTTTGAAAGAGACTTTAGAGTTATTAGCCAGGAATGAAGAAAGGGTCAAGTAGACGCCTGGAGAAATCTTGAAAGAAAGCACACTTCATGAGACTGGGAGTTTGGAATGTATCTATCATTGAGAAAGTCTCACTTATTCTTCAAAAAATACTTCACATATATTTTGTTCAGGTTCTAGTTTAAACAGAGGCAGAATGAACAAGACTATTCTCAAGAAGTAAGGTGCTAGAGTCCTTAGACCAAATAAAATAAAAATTATTCAGATTTTCTGCATTTTTAAATAACACATAACAAAATGAAAGAGTGCTATACCTTCTTCACAGCTGCATCTCCATCATCAAGAAGACACAGAAAGTACCAATAGTTAATTTATAGTAGACTTGGGGATGACCTAAGGAACTAATAGAAGCTCACTCAACCTCAAATGGGTACATTTGGAAGTTAACATGGCTCATCAAAAGTAAATGCTATATTTGAAATTTTTGAGATCATAGTTTAAGATTGCCAATATTAAAAATTTAATTATAAAAAGTTTATTAAATTTATTTCAATTAAAATTGAATTTAGTTAAAACAAAGGTAATATGGATTTGTTATATATAATATATATTATATTATATATATTATATATTATATTATATATAATTATATATATATATAATAACTATATATATTGTTCTTTGGGTTTGGGGCTACACCAGGCTGTGCTCAGAGGTTACCCCTGGCTCTGTGCTCAGGGATCACTTCTGGCAAGCTGCAGGTGCCATATGAGTACAGGGGATAGAATTCAAGTTGGTAACATACAAGGCAAATTCCCTACCTGCAAAACAATGGCTCTGGTTCTCCTAAACATATTGTATCCTGCTCTTGATGGGTAGGTATGGTATTGATGCAATTGTTTGTTATTGCTGTTATTGTTTCAGTATGGTGGAAACATTAAAAATATGATTTATTTTTCCTTTTCAAATCTTTTTTATTTTTTATGGATTTTAAGACACACTTTACTGTACTCAGTGCTAACTTAACTCTTCTCAGGATTCCCTATACTATACAAGAGACCTAACGTGGGTCCTTCACATGCAAGGCAAGTGCCTTAACCCCTATAGTATTTCCCTGGTCTCTCTCTTTCCAGCTCTCTAACTAGAGAGATAGTACATTGGGTAGAGTGCTTATCTTGGTGGGCAACCCACTGGTTACCCAGTCCCAACAGCAGTGATCCCTGGCATATACAGAGGAGTAAAGGGATGATTGCTAAATTTTAGCACCACAAGATTATGTAAAACTCATAAAACAGAGATCACCTTGGCAGAAAATTTGAGGTGAACGTCAGCCTCATCTGCAAGACTCTTCTTCACCTGTGCCCATGCTTCTCCCAATGATCTGAAAATGAAGAATATATTTTTACTTGAAGAGAGTACTTGGACCTCAGGTTAGAGACCATAATATTTCCCATGGAGAAACAGTGGGTTATGACCCAGAATATTGGAGTAATACAGAACACCTAAGATTTGGGTCTGCATGAGACAGAGAACAAGTACAAACTTGAGTACAAACATTTCAACACACACAAGCACAGAGCTGCCCAAATTCACAGGAGTTTTCTGTATTCAGACTGCTGTAGACAGAGAATATAGGGAAACCCAGAAGATGGGAGAAGATGATAAAAATGCAGTTTTGGTGAGGGTTTCAAAGCCTGGCCCTGTACTATCTCCTAGCCTTTAATCACCCTGGATGAAAGATACAAATGCTTGCTGGTAAATCAAGAAAGGTGAATTGGAATCTTCTTACAAATAGAAGGAGCACACAGAATGCCTTAGTAAAACTTCAGTAATCTGAGTTTTCTGGAGGATCTTTTCTTTTAAATTTTTATACAAGGTAGAGCAACTCTGGGCATGGGAAATCCTCTTGACTTGTAGGGTTGGACTGCTGCTCAGAGCTTACTAAGCTTCAAGCATATTCTAATTCAAAGAGAAGTGATTACCTGAAGTCCCCAAGACATTTTTTTTATCGTATATCACAATATTTTATTTAATTTTTATAATTTTTAAACTGAATCACCATGAGATATAGTTTCAAGATTGTTCATAACTGAGTTTCAGGCATACAATGTTTATGCAAATTTTCTATTACCAGTGTCCTCAGTTTCCTTACTGATTTTCCCCTTGCCCTATCCACAATCTATCTCTCTTTCTCTTCTTGTTTTTTTTAGACATTGTGGTTGGTAATACTGTTAGTGATGGGGTATCATGCACATTACTTTATATCCTTTCAGCACCAAGTTCTTGTACATAGTGATCATTTCCATTTATTACCAAAGTGGTCCTTTCTATGTCCTCACTGCATTCCCCTACTATTTTTAGAAGCTTCCTTCCATCCTTTCTGGGTCACCTACATCTAGTGTGCTTGAGTGTGTGAGTTCAATTAGTAAAATATAGAGTATTCACCCCCAGCTTGTAGGTGAGCAAATGCTGGTTTGTACCATGTTTGTAAGGCATGTGTGAATACAGATCTCACAGTGAATTTTGGAGCATCTGATGTTTGTGTTGACAGCATTGTCAATGGTGGTAGCTCAGGCAAAGAAAATAGATGCCAGAAGACTACAGAACAAGTGGTAACAGGGCACAGGGATTACTTAGGAAAACCTCCTTTTTAGCAAAGGACAATTCTCCCACATGCCTCCTCCTGTCCCTGTCTCAGGTCCACTGCATAATGCAGAGGCCTGGAACCAAACTCATCTATGAATGTGGAAAACACGGGTCCTGCTTGCTGGTTCAGTGAAAATCTTTGGGACAGCTGTTTGGCTGCATAGCTAGTCCATGTAAAGCCTTACTCAAAGCCACATTCACTTGGCAAAGATCTGTCCCCTGAAGGATTTCAAGCTGTAAAGATAGATTTGTTTTTGTTAAAACTTTATTCTTCTGACAACCACAACCAGCCACAAAAGAATATTTTCCTTCCTTAGAAGACTCATGTCCCGGGCCCGGAGAGATAGCACAGCGGCGTTTGCCTAGCAAGCAGCCGATCCAGGACCAAAGGTGGTTGGTTCGAATCCCGGTGTCCCATATGGTCACCCGTGCCTGCCAGGAGCTATTTCTGAGCAGACAGCCAGGAGTAACCCCTGAGCACTGCCGGGTGTGACCCAAAAACCAAAAAAAAAAAAAAAAAAAAAAAAAGAAGACTCATGTCCCTACATAGGAGGGATCTGGAGACTGCACTGGAGGGAACCAGAGTAAAAGGAGAAACTCAGTGGATCTTTAGACTCTAATATTTGAATTTTTTTATTAGTTTTTAATCATTGAGGTAAAAGTCATGTAACATAAACAGACTCTAATATCTGAAGATTCTTTTTTGTTTTGTTTTATTTTTGGGTCACACCCGGCAGCACTCAGGGGTTACTCCTGACTTTATGCTCAGAAATCGCTCCTGACAGGCTTGGGGGACCATATGGGATGCCAGGATCCGAACCACTGTACTTCTGCACGCAAGGCAAACACCCTACCTCCATTCTATCTCTCCGGCCCCATCTGAAGTTTTTTTTTAATTAGTTTTTATCATTGAGGTAAAAGTCATGTAACATAAACATCCACTTGTCAGGTAGGTTTGGGGAGTTAGGCCACAGCTGGCTGTGTTCAGGAGCTCTGCCTGGTTATGTATTATGTTAGTTAGATTTTATGTTAGCTTTATGTTTAGGCTTTTAAGGAACTGTCATTTCTTTTTTGACCACAGCAGCATAATTTTGTAATCCCATCAACAAGCCAATACTTTTTGTTAATAGAACTAAAAAAAAGCTGAAGTCTTCCCATCACAAGTGCTCCTTTCTTCTACTAGTGTTGAGAAGGCAGAGTGTAGCCTCTTTCCATCTAGTTCCCTATGACGGTTTGACTGTGAAAGTTGGCAGAGGAGTCTCCTTCTTAAGTCTATAAGAAAGAATTCTAAACAAGTTTCTCTATTGAATATCTTTTTTTTTGGGGGGGGGGCACCCAGTGATACAAGGGGTTACTCCTGGCTATGCACTCAGAAATCGCTCCTGGCTTGGGGGAACATATAGGATGCTGGGGGATCGAACTGTCTGTCCTAGGCTAGCGCCAGTGAGGCCTTACTGATCTGTGCCAGCGCTCCAGAATTTCTTAATACTCAGAGTGCTATTGGTCTAATCTCAGTGAATAAAACCCTAGCTAAGCATCTGAGGAATAGAGCCTAATTACCTAGTACTTAGAGAAAAGAGAGTTTTAAGACATCACAGCATATGGCTGAAGGCCTTGAGTCACTAGTGGGAAAAAAATTAAGAAAGCATTGAGTGTGGATGCCCACCTTGAGCCAAAGCTATGGAGACTTTCTCTTTCAATGGACCCATAATAATCATCAATGGCAGATCAAAATGGCTCCCCTTCCTGAGTGTCCCCTCTCTTTCCTTACTCCCAACACTGCCCACCTCACTCACCCTTCCTCCTGTGCAGCCAAGGAATTTTGAGAGAGTTTAGCTAAGTTCTTCGCATATTCTTCTTCAATCTTTATCCTGGAAAGGGAGAAAAATCAACATCTCAGTTTTCTGGTGCTAGATTATGGGCTTAAACTGAAACTCTGCTTCAACAGCTCAGCTTTATGGTGTGAGACTATGGACTTCAACTGAAGCTCTGCCACTAATGAACCACATAAAGGAACTCACTAAACCATAAGATCTAATATTTGTTGAGTAAATTAAAGAATAAGTGAAAGCAATTGTCTAAGCTTCCATATCTCCATCTCTCTCCAAAATGAGATGTTACTATTTGTAAAATTGAGAATATAGAGTTGTCAATTATAGTTCCTGGCACACAAGAGCAGAGACAGCCCTTAAAATTATTGAATATAAATCACTGAATAAACTCCAGAAATGCAGTCTTTGCTTCCTATCTCTGCTGTCCTCTTGCATCAGAACTCTGCATTTAAGTTCTAGTATGAGATAGAAAACAATAAAGACTCCCTACTATCTCCTAGCCCCAAATGCTTCTTACTGTTAAGCCAGCTTGCAGGGTATATGCATTTCCATGGAAACCAGTTTGTGTCCAGAGCTCACTGACTCCTTTCCTTTGGAGAGGGAAGGTTCCTTGGATTTCAATTTTAGCAAGCAGTCACTTAACATACTTTCAAAGCAACTCTCTGGGGACTGTTTTGGAAACCTGACACAACCACATGCTAAATGTGTTTTTAAAGGTAATGATAACTGCTTAGAGCTCTTTCAGGCTATAAGAGTGATAGAAGAGATGAATTGGATAATCTAAGCCACTGGAGGGTATTTTGTATTTTATACTGAAAGTGTGCAAGAACATAGCAAAGAGCAACCAATGAAGTCAAATGGCAGCATTTTGAGTTACTTCACCATACAGTATGGAGAAATCATTATGATTCCATTGATTCCTTTCACACTTCTTTGTTAGCACCCTTACCACCATCTGGAATTTAGATCCATTAATGATTAACTACCATTAATCTCCTGTCTCCAGAGTTTCCTTTACATTCATTCTGCCTTTACACCAGACTCTCCCAGGATGCCAGCCTGCACCCTCCTTTACATGAGTTAAAATCTTGCTCCTATACCAGCCATATAGAGTCCTAACTCAAACCTCCAAAGGTACCTCGATGCCAACCACTTACACAGGCCAAAGGCACATCTGCTTTCCAGTCAAGCCTCTCAAGCCTCAAGCTCATTCAGCTTGCTTATGCCACAGCCATTGTGCCAACCTAACGTCTAAATCTTGGTCCATTGGCTTACAGTTATCCCTCAATATTAGCCTCTCAAAACTCTGAAAGTCATGAGAACTACCATCTGTTTACAACAGCTAAATTCTGGACATGACTCAAGTGCTAAGAACAGATGGATGGATGAAGAAACTGGTATATCTATCTACATAATGGAATACTAGGAAAAAATGAAGTCATGTGATTTGCTTATATTATACATGGCTCGATATGGATCAAAATGAGTCACAGGGAATGGATAGACATAGAATGATTGCACTCATTTATAGTATATTAAAAAAACAGTATGGTATTAATATCCATAAAAACAGAGATAAAGGCCAGGAGGATTAGGCTATGGCAAGAAGCTTTCCACAAATGGCAGGGGAGTGGAGCAGAGAAGGGAGCACCCTGACAATGATAATTAGAAATGATCAACTCTGGACAAAAACTGGGTGCCGAAAGAGATAGTGATATGCATGATACTCCTTCAGCAACAATATTGCAAACCACAGAGTCTAAAGGAAAAAAGGTAGGAAGAGAAAAATAATGTCACAGAGCCAGGCAGGAGAGAGGGCATGGGGGAGGGGGGAAGAAGGCTCAAAACATTGGTGGCAGGAAATGTGCACTGGTGAAGCATATTGTATGTTGTATGACTGCAACTCAATCACGAACAATTTTGCAACTACGAAAAAAACTATATTATCAACAACCTTGTAAACCACAGTTTAAATAAAGTAATTTTTAAAAATCTAAAAAAAAGAGTGTTGTACATTGTATGACTGAAATTCAATCATGAATTAACTTTGTAATTGTGTATCTCATGGTCAATCAATTAAATAATTTATTTATAAAATAAAATACTAATGCTCTCCAGTGAGGGTATACTCACTGGAGTATACAAAGCAATAGCGCAGTGGTAGGGCATTTGCCTTACACACAGCTGACTCAGGACAGACCTGGGTTCAATCCCGGCATGCCATATGGTCCCAAGCCAGGAGAGATTTCTGAGTGCATAGCCAGGAATAACCCCTGAGCATCGCCGGGTGTGGCCCAAAAATAGAAAAACAAACAAACAAAAAAAACAATGAAACTTAAAAGAAAAAAAAAAACTCTTAAGTTCCTTCTCTACCAGATCACAAGAGAACTGAGAAAATTTTAAGAGTCTGCATTACACAATGCTCTCAAATAGTTGATTCTACAGTAGGCACTTTTATATGTGTCTGAACCTTTAAATATTTTTGTTTAGTTAAAGTGGGATAGTGCAGTTAGGTCAGAGAAGAGGCCACTATGACAATGATAGTTGAAAATGATCATTTGGACAAAACTGGGTGCTGAAAGGAGGTAAAATGATATCCCTTCAGAAGCAAAATGCAGGGGCTGGAGAGATAACATGGAGGTAGGGCGTTTGCTTTTCATGCAGAAAGATGGTGGTTCGAATCCCGGCATCCCATATGGTCCCCTGAGCCTGCCAGGAGTGATTTCTGCACATAGAGCCAGGAGTAACCCCTGAGCGCTGCCAGGTGTAACCCAAAAACAAAAAACCAAAAAAAAAAAAAAAAAAGAAACAAAAAGAAACAAAATGCAAATCAGTGTCTAAAAAGAAGAAAAAAAAAAAAAGAAAGACTGAGTCTTTAAGCAATATGGAGACACCATTGCAAGATTTGATATTTTCTCAAGATTTATAGATATATAGGCATATAGGTATAAATATATAAATCTATATGTAAAACCTATGAATTAAAAAAAGTTGGTTCAAATCTTTAAAATAATGCACAAAAAGCATGTATGCTGGTAATGAGTTTGTGCTGCAGTTCCTCTTATGCTAAATCAATCTATTACATTTCGTCCCTTAAACTAAGTGGTCAGTGTGGGTGCTGCCACCAGTCCCAAAGTTAAGAAGATTCCAAGTGTTACCTTTCTCTGATGAATTCTGACATTTCCTTCTGCATCTGTTTGCCTTTTAGTTGCTTCTGAAGCAGTAGTTCAAACCCAGCAACAGTGCCATTACCTTGGGGGTCCTTCTTATCAGCCTAGAAAAGAAACAAGCAAAACAATTTAGGTTGCATTTTAAGTGGATTGATATCTGGAGACAGTTGAAATGGGGACTGGGACAGCCTCCCCTCTCCCCAAAGGGACTCAGATGCCATTTCCTGCACTCTAATGCAGACACTATATACTCTAATGCAGAAGACCTCTAATGCAGACATCATGGTTAATTCTCCCAAGAACCCTGTCCCAGTTCACATCTCCTGGATCCCATTGCAGGTGTATGTTGGCTCATCAGTTGGCCCTCTCCCTTCATCACTAGGTCTTAGAACAACAGTACTCACCACCAATGCACCCCCTCATCACTTCTAAGCAAATAGTATAACAGCTTCACATAACAATATACCACATTTGTGCTGTAGCCATTTGCTCAATTCTTCCTGAAGTTCTGTTTCACACTTCCTGTGGAAATCCACAGAGCCTTGTAGAGTCTCAACTTACCATCATATATCCCTACTATTAATATGTGACTTAGTATTATCAAGTCTGTCTTGATAAAACATTCTCACAAGACAGTGGAGATGGCCAAAAAGCAACAGAAGAATAAACAGCAATTTGCTATGTTGAACAGCATTTCTGATTTCCACTGATTTACATCTAAAGTTCCACTGTTATGCTGACAAAAACACTACAAATAATTTTAAAAATCAAAGAAATTAGTTTCACTGGAGACAGCTCATCAAAATCTCATCAAGCTCATTAAAAACTTTTGATGTCCTCTGAGGACTTCAAAGCAGTCTTGACTAAGTTAGAGAAAAGAAGAAATGTATGAAAGAAAAATTCAATTCGTTCAAAGAAAAACCAATGCAAAATATAGAATTAATTGAAATGAATTGAAAGAGGTAAAAACACAATGGTAAGCCAAAGTAACAAATCTCCATAACATGACGAACCCGTAATGTTAATTATTTATCAAATTTTAATAAACTAAACCATCCCATCAAGAGGCACGAAGTAGCTGAATGAGACAAAAAACACAATCCACCTATTTGCTATACACAAGAAACATAGTACCTGATTTCATAGAAAATACATATTAGGAATGGATAACAATCATATAAACCAATGGCAAAAATAAATAAAACAGTTAAATAGAAGAAGCTAGATAGTGGCTCAGAAGAGCAAAATTTATAAGAACACTTTTATAAGTAAAAGCATGAGATATTTTGGGCAAATCCAATGGCCCTTATCCAGGCTTTGTGTGCTGCCCAGTGTTTTAGTCACCCATTAAATAACAGTTCATCCTCGTTACATACTCAAATTGCTATAGATAATATTCAGAACTCGATCTAGCAACACACACACACTCACATACACAAACCACCATTAGCATATTGTTTCAAGTAAGGGAGGCAGACAGACCAGTAGTAGGGTCCTTTTTGTGACTCAAAAGAATCATTTCACATCCATTCATTTTCACACTCAGGCCAGTGAGCCCTGAGAAGCATCCACAAAGCATAGAGGAGGAACTGCACATTTCTTCACATCAATTAGTCACAAGGCAATATATAAAATAACACCCCCAGACTGTGATGGTCTTAAGGGGAAGCAACTCAGAACCCCATCACACTGAATGAATGAGATAGTAATTCTGAATACACAACTAGTATTAAACATCTCTTTAAGGTCTCTGATAAGGATTTTAGAGAAATTGTTAAGGATGTTCAAGGAACTCAAAGAAAGCAGAGATGTAAAGCCAGAAAGACTTAGAAGATATAGTGTAGAATATAGTGTGCAATTCCTCTAAGGATACCCATGACATTATTCAAAGAAGTATATCAAATACTCCTAAAATTCATTTGGAACAATAAACATCACAAATGGCCAAAACAACCCTCAGGAAAAATAAGACTGAAGACATCACTTTCACCAACTTTAAATTGTATTATAATGCAGTGGTTATTAAGTCAGCATGGTATTGGAATAAAGCAAACCCTCAGATCAATACAATAGACTTGCAGATTCAGAGAATGACTATCAGATATACAATCACTAATCTCTGATAAAGGTGCAAGAAAAGCAAAATGAAGCAAGGAAAGCCTCTTCAACAAGTGGTGTTGGGATAACTGGTTAGTCACATGCAAAAAAAACAAACTCAGACCTCCACCTACAATCATGCATAAAGGTCAAATCAAAATAGATTAAAGACTTTGAAATCAGACAACGAACTATAAAGTGTTGAAAAAAATGTAGACAAAACACTCCATAAAACTGAGACTAAAGGCATCTTCAAGGAGAACACTCCACTGTCCAAACAAGTGGAGGCAGAGATAAACAAATGGGACTCCATTAAACTCAGAAGCTTCTGCACCTCAAAGGAAACAGAAGGATACAAAGGCTATTCTCTGAATGGGAGAAACTACCCAATACCTATCAGATAAGTGGCTAATATTTAAGATATACAAGGTACTGACGGAATTTAACAAGAAAAAAATCTAACTCTATCAGAAAATGTAAAGAAGACATAAATAGACATTTCCTCAAAAAACACACACACACAAACAGCCAAAAGGCATATGAAAAAATGCTCCACATCACTAATCATCGGGAAGATGCAAATCAAAAGAACAATGATATATAATCTCATGCCACAGGGAATGGCAGGAATCTCTCTCTCTCTCTCTCTCTCTCTCTCTCTCTCTCTCTCTCTCTCTCTCTCTCACACACACACACACACACACACACACACACACACACACACACAACAAGAAACAAGAACAAACAGTGCTGGTGTGGATGTGGGGAGAAAGGTACTCTCAATCACTGCTGTGGAGTTCAATCTAGTCTAGGCTTCTGGAAAACAATATGGATATTCCTCAAAAACCTGGAAATTGAGTTCCCCTATCATCCACCCCTAGCAATATCACTTCTAGGAATATACCCTAGGAAAACAAAAATACAATACAAAAATGTCTTCTGCACTGCTAGGTTCTTTGCAGCTCTTTTTTACAATAGCCATAATCTGGTAACAATGTAGAGGACCAACAACAGATGAGTGGCTAAAGAAACAGTACATCTACACAATGGAATACTACATAGATGTTAGAAAAAATAAAGTTATGAAATATGGATGGACATAAAGACTATTATGCTGAGTGAAATACGTCAGAGGGAGAGAGACAGACACAAAATAGCTCACTTATCTGTCAGATTTAAGTAAAATATAAGACAGTGTGGTAATAATACCCCGAGACAATAGAGATGAGGGCCAGAAAGACCAGCCCATGATATGATACTTACCACATAGGGTAGTGGTGAGTGCAGTTAGAGAAGTAACTACACTAACAACTACCATGGCAATGATAGTGAGAGAGAAAAATAGAATGTCTGGCTAGAAGACAGGCAGATGTTAGGGGAAATAGGGAAGCAGGGGGCATTGGTGGCAGGAAAGTTGCACTGGTGAAGGGGTATACTTTTTATGACTAAACCCAACTACAAATATGTTTATAACCATGGTGCTTAAATAAATATGTTTCATATTTTAAAAAAGCAATAAATAAGCATAACATTTCAGACAAATAATAACAGAAAGAAACAACTATGAACATGATTGTAACCATAATACTTAAATAAATTATAAAAACAACAGATGAGTGAACCACGAAGATGTGGTATATATAAACAATGGAATACTACACGCTGTATGAAATAATGCAATCATTTAGTTTGCTGCAACATGGTTGGAACTGTAAGATATATGTTAAATGAAGTAAGTCAGAAGAAGAATAAATACAAGATGATATCATGTATATGTAGTATTATAATAACTGCATGAAGAAATGCAATGGTTTAAATGGACTTTGTCCAAACATACTAGGCCCCATAGAAGGAAATAGAAGGAAAGAAATTGAGTGGAGGAGCAGAAAGACAAATATGAAAGGACAGAGGACAGAGACCAAAGAAGTCTCAGGTGCATTGTTGGTGTAAAAAGGACAAAACTAAATATCCAAGACAGAATCAACAACAAAGAAATCATGAGACCCAAACTTTAACAGCCAAAATTAAAAATGGGCAAGTTATGCTGTCAGGCTGGGGCAAGAGTGGTGGTATGGGATGTACTCTGGGAACTATGGTAGAGGGGGTTGACAGTGGTGGTGTGATTGGTCCTGAAACACTGTATGTCTAAGGTACAATTATAAATAAATTTTAAAATCACAATGGTTTATATAAAATTATTAAAGAAAAGGCTGAGGAGGCCATACTAGGATCAAATGACATAGACTTCAGGCCTAAAAAGGATATGAGACAGAGTGGGTCATTTTAATTAAGGGATAAATCATGGCCAGGAAGCAATCACTCTTCTAAGCTTATATGCACCCAATGAGTGTCCAGAAAAATACTTAAAGCAACTGCTAATAAATATGAAGAAAACAATAATGCAACAAGTAGTTGTTGGAAACTTCAACACTGCTCCACTGCTCCAACCTTTGATAGATTTACCAGTCTTCAATGCAATAAAGATATACTGGCTTTAAAGGAAAAAAATAAATGAGAGGGGGTTATTAGATACAGATAAGCCTTTTTATCTCCCAACAACTGAATACACATTCTTCTTCAGAGCAATGAGAAATTCTTCAAGATAGACCACATGCTGAGCCATAAAACCAAAATTCATAAAACAAGACAATAAAAATTATATCAACTAACTTCTTGGACCATTATGCACTAAAAATAAAAGTGAATTACAAACAAAAACAGAGAAGTGTTTTTGATGATTGGAAATTAAAACAGCTCACTACCTAACTGCCAGTGGGTCAGAGAGGAAATCAAAAGATTCCTGGAAACAAATGAGAATTATGAGTACGTGAATTATCAGAATTTATGGAACACAGAAAAAGTAGTATTATGAGACAAATTTATAGTGTGCAAGCATTCAACAGGAGGGAAGAAAGGGCCTGACACAGTTTAAGAATTTGGAAAATGACCAAAATAAAATTGAGCTGAAGCTGGCAGGAAAACAAAAATAATAAAACTTAAAACAGAGAGTAATGGACTGGAAACCCAAAATACAAGCTAAGAGAATGAAACTAATGAAACTAAGAGTTGTTACTTTGAAATAATAAACAAGATTGATAAACCATTAGCAAGACTCACAAAGAGAGAAAGCGAGCAAATGAGAGAGAGAGAGAGAACCTTAATAAAACAAATCAGAAGTGAAAAAGGGTATGTCACTAGATAACTACAGAAATTCAGGGGTAATCAGAGATTTCTTTGAGAATCTTTGTCTACCAAAAGAGAGAACCTAGAAGAGATGGATGCATTTTTGGACTCCTATAATCTCTCAAGTTTGAACCATGATGATGTGGAATACCTAAAGAGATGTATCACTCTCAAGGAAATTGAAATGGAAATCAAAAGGCTTCCCCAAAACAAAAGACCACGCCAGATGGATTCACTATCCAGGGGTCCTCAAACTTTTTAAACAGGGGGCCAGTTCACTGACTATAGTAAAAACAAAACTTATGAACGAATTCTTATGCACACTGCATATATCTTATTTTGCAATGAAGAAACAAAACAGATACAAATACAATATGTGGCCTGCGGGCCATAGTTTGAGGACCACTGCTTCAATTCCTTCAAGCCTTAAAGGAAACCTACTTACTGCTAATACTTTTCAATTTCTTCCATGATTTGAAGAAACGGTTTCTATAAAGCTAATAGCACTCTGCTATCACAAGCAGATAGAGACACCAGAAAAAAGAAAATTATAGGTCAATATACTTGATGAACACGAATGCAAAATATCCTCAAAAAATACTATCAAACAGAATACAAAAATTCATCAAAATGGTCATACACCATGATCAAGTATGATCATCTCAGGGAAACAAGGATGGTTTAATATATGCAAGTTAATCAACATAATACACCATATCAATAAAAGAAAAATAAAAACCCTATTCAAAGAGTCAGAGTATTTGACAAAATCCAGACCCATTGATGATAAAAAGAAAATCTCAACAAGATGGAACTTGAAGGATCACTGCTAGTTTGTAGCAAACTATGGGGAAAAAATAAGTCTTTTCTTTAAGGTCTGAGAAGGCAAGTTTGCTTACTCTTACTACTTCAATATAGTACTTGAAGTACTCACAATAGCAATTGGATAAGAAACTTTGGATGAGCTGAGACCAGTTCTTCACTCATTTTGACTTGCTTTAACAGTAAAATGAAAAAAAAAATGCTACCGACCTCATATGGTCATTTCTAAAACCAACCTATTGCAGTGTTCAGCATTCAGTAGGAGGTACTCATTAGATGATCTCTATTAAGTTACTTTTAAATAAAAGTTAAAATTTATGAAACCATGGTAAGTCAATGAAACAAGAATTTGCTATGCCATCAATTTTGCAAGCAAAAACTTTTCAATACATTTCAGAAATAAGTGTTTTGTTTTTCATTGTCTTTATCTGTTTTTTCATAAGGATGTCTCCATAGTTCTTTTTTGGCCTCTTCTTGCCTGGTATCAACTAGCTGGATGCTTCTTATTGTGACAGCTGAATACTTAACTATAGCTACTGAAGAACACTGCTGAGAGCCTTGCAGAGCCAGAAAGGCTCTATATTGAAATCTGGAATCTTCTCTGTTACAGTTTCCCCTGAGGAATTCAAAGACAATAAAGACTAGGTCCTCTGGAATCACAGAAAACCTTGGTCAAGAGTCCAGAGAGACCTAGTTTCATCTCGGCCACTTCTGTGGTGGTCAAATCAATCATATGACCTGGTCAATTATATGGCCTTTTCATTCAGATTGATGCACTTCACACCCCCCCAATAGGAATGGGTTGCAGCATTAACATATATTTCAGAGCAGATGTTTTAGAAGGAAAAAGGAAAGAATATTAGAGGAAAAGAAAGGAACTAGATACAGTAGCAATTATCAAGGAGAAAAAATTCCATGGACATTGCCCCAGTCCAATCAATAAGGGATTTTTCTTCTTCAACTGAGTCACATCATTAATACCCCTTGTGACAGAAAAATTACTAGTCCAAGTGGTAAACTTGACCACCAAGTTTTTCCCAGTATGCTGTTCAGATGTGAGTATTAACATATGAATACTGCATACCTTGATTAAAAAGCAAAGACAAAATCATCCAAAATACTGAACCCAAATCTGCCTCCGTTTAAGCTGGACATTCTAAACAATGTACCCATATCAGGGAAATAAGTCTAAAGAAATACACTTTAACTGAGTTTACAAAGAAGAAAAATCCTACAAAGATGACTTGATAGTCAACAAAGCTTCAGAGACACAGGAGAACTTTCTACAGCTCTCACACTGCCTTATTTCTGTGTTTAAATTTAGTCTTCCTGAAGTATTCCATTTCCTGTGCCCTTTTCCAATTCCAATTTTCTTTATCTCCTATATGGCTAGTATTTCCTGTTCTCCTACATCCACCTTCTAACTACCATTCCTGGCTGTCGAACATCCACCAAATCCTCACTAGCATGATGAATATATATCAAATCACATTATATTTCTGCTTAAAATCCAACATCTTCCTACTGCACAAAGAACAAAACATCCAGCAGACTGATGGTACCTATAAAGTACTCCACATATTGATTTACACTGATCAATGTGTTTGATCATTGATTTAGGTTTGGCTAACACCAAAGCCATAACCTTTTATATAATATTTATTGCCTCTGCACAGATATCAATCCTAAAAGAACAGCAAGAGAAATATGGATTGTCGTCCATAGGCAGGGTTATGGAGGCAAGGAATCATTGACTATCCTCCAAAGTGCAAATAAGTTGGTAGAAAGAAGAGTACTTTTGTCTAATACCATTAGCAAATATATGCAAATAAACACCTTGTACAGAAATGAAATCAAGTTTCACTTTGAATATTTGTTCCTGAGTTATTAGAAACTTTTAAAAGCATATAGTCCAGTGGATTTTAATATATTCATATATTGATCTCAGATTCCTGGATCTTAATTAAAAAGTAATTTACTGACTATAAGTCCAGGATTATTTCCAGAAATTATTAGAATACTACATTTATTAAGTAGTGGGAAATGTGCAATCATGAAGGTATAGATGTTGGATACTATATGACTGAAACTCAATCATGACCAGCTTTCTAACTATCTCATAGTGATTCAATTAAAGTTTTATTATAAATTGCTAAAATTAATTATGAATCATTATACAAAATTTCTCAACTTAGTGTTGTCAAATTACATTTTAGCAGCATTAAGTATATTCATATTACTGTGAAACCATAGCCATCACCCATTACCACCATCCACCTAAAGGCTGAAACTTGACAACCAGAAAACAATGCAGAATAGTACTATAATGACAGAATTATTAGTGCTGGAGCTTGCTGCAGATTCTTGCACCCAACCACCTGATTTTAATGAGAACTCCGTGTATGTGTGTGTGTGTGTGTGTGTGTGTGTGTGTGTGTGTGTGGTGTGGTTCCAAGGTCCAACAATAGTGACTACACATCTGCAGCTGAGCTTCAATAATGAAACTGATCATTGTCTCCTTCCTTTACTGAGCAGAAAAAGAAAGTGATTTTCCAGTTTACTGGCAACCCAAGTGGGATTTCAATATTTTTGTGAATATAAATCCTATTGAATTATGGAATTATCTGGGTTCCAATAGCGTACAGTTCCTACCTCAAATATTAAACCAACACCTCTTTAGGATTCAAGAGGAAAGGCCTATCTGATTTGAAATCAAGGGCCTTTCATATCCATCTTAAGTGTCAACCCCTGATCCTTAGCAATAGTGTGGGGGAAACTGAAGTACCACTTACCCAAAAATAATCACAGTAGCTCCACTCTGTGGGTTTCAGTAGCTGCTGTTCTGGCATTGTGTCTGGGTGAGGGAATGTCACACAGTTTATCTGCAGAGCATATGACAACAAAGAAGAAAATGACTTTTCTTGAAAGTAGGGAGAAGCTAGCAAGTCTTAGCTACAAGGATGTAAAGATAATCCCTTCTGTTGGATGGCCTTTGTTACTCTGCTCCCAAACTATCTGGTAGACTGGCAGACAGAACCCCTGTAGAGCTATTTGTTCCAGCTATCTGTTCCCCATAGGTTGCTTTGGGGATTCTCCTTAAGGTTGATGGCTTTTTGAAGACACCACAGCATCAGAGATGGGGAAGAGCAGCACAAAGACAGGAGGTATTCTCCCCTTCACCCCATTAGTGAGTCTTAATCCAGAGCTAGACTCCAGGCCTTTCCTCCTCCTTCACAGAGCGCTCAGGTTAATGGAGATAATACCTATCAATACTGGGTTGCTCCAAGGCACTCCTAAATCCAAATGTTCATGCTTTTCTTCTTCCTAATGCTTCATCTACCACCATCCCTCAAACCCCCCCCCCCCTCAATATCTTCTAACACTTCAGATAGCCCAGTTCCATTTCTAGTACTACATAAACTTTGTAGGAAGGGAATGAACTGTCTCTAATCATCAGCCTGGGACCTGTTCTTTCCCAGTCATGAGCTGGGGAGAATTTTTGCTGTCCTTGAATACACCAGAGTGCATCCTAGCCAACAGTACCATCAGGAGGAGGAAGGAGATAATTGACTCTTGCCTACCAATAGGGTCAACAAACCGTTCAGGGATGGCTTGATATTCTATGGAGTGATGGAATGTTCTAAAGGCCTGTATTTCAAATTAGAGGCAACTGGAAATCACACTCACCCCAGAGGGACTTAGAATCAGAATGATCTCTGGAAGCAGCCTAATAATCTATCTAATTTACTATTATTTAGAATCTTATATTCAGATACCTACTTGTACAAATCAAGCTTCTACACACAATGTTTGGTACATAAATGCCCAATTCTCATCACAATTTTTTTTAAATCTTTAAGTATGATGATTATAAGCATGATTGTAATTGGGTTTCAGTCAAAAATAGAACACCCCCTTCACCAGTGCTACATTCCCACCACCAATGCCCCCCTCGCTCCTTCCCTAAATCCTGTCTGTGTTCTAGACAGGCATTCTACTTCTCTCATTCATTAAGACTGTCATGATAGTTCTTAGAGTAGTTATTTCCCTAAGTGCACTCACCACTCTTTATGGTGAGCCTCATATTGTGAACTGGTTCTTCTGGCCCTCATCTCTATTTATTCTGGGCATTATTACAATAATGTCCTTAATTTTTATTAAAATCCACAGATGAGTGAGACTGTTCTGTGTCTATTTCTCTCCCTCTGACTTATTTCACTGAGCATAATAGATTCCATGTACATCCATGTATAGGAAAATTTCATGACTTCATCTCTCCTGACAGCTGCATAATATTCCATTGTGTATATGTACCATAGTTTCTTTAGCCACTCATCTGCTGAAGAGCATCTTGGTTGTTTCCAGAGTCTGGCTATTGTAAATAGCACTGCAATGAGTATAGGTGTGAGGAAGGAATTTTTGTATTGTATTTTTGTGTTCCTAGGAGTGGTATAGCTGTATCATATGGGAGCTCAATTTTCAATTTTTTGAGGAATTTCCATATTGTTTTCCATAAAGCCTGGAGTAGACGGCTTTCCCACCAGCAGTGAATAAGAGTTCCTTTCTCTCCACATCCCAGCCAGCACTGATTGTTGTTCTTTGTGATGTGTGCCAGTCTCTGTGGTGTGAGATGGTACCTCATCGTTGTTTTGAATTGCATCTCCCTGATGATTAGTAATGTGAGCATTTTTTCATGTGTCTTTTGGCCTTTTGTATTTCTTCTTCGAGGAAGTGTCTGTTCATTTCTTCTCCCCATTTTTTGATGGGATTAGATATTTTTTTCTTGTTAAGTTCTATCAGTACCTTGTATACTTTCAATATTAGCCCCTTATCTGATGGGTATTGGGTGAATAGTTTCTCTCATTCTGTGGGTGGCTTTTGTATCCTAGGCACTATTTCCTTTGAGGTGCAGAAGCTTCTCAGTTTAATATAGTCCCATATGTTTATCTCTGCTTCTCCTTGTTTGGAGAGAGATGATTCCTCCTTGAAGATGCCTTTAGTCTCAATGTTGTGTGTTTCTATATATCTTATGGTTTCAGGCCTGATATCAAAGCAGTGGGCTTTCATGGACCCTTAACAGTGGGGGCTCGTCTGTGATGACTAGAAGCCCCTCATGAGAGACCCCGAAAGCCCAAAGATACAGGTTTATTCAGAAAGGAATGTAAACAAGGCCTAGGTCAAGGGGAGAGTCTTTGAAAGATTAAGACTGTCAGGGGAGAACTAGAGTTCTCCCGTGGGTACCCACGAGGTCTTTGAAAGATAAGACCCTGGGAGTCTTTGAAAGATAAGAACCTGGAGAGGTCTAGAGAGCAGGCGGCACCCTGAAAGGATCAGACTCCCAGGAGCAGGGGGGTGACTCCCCTGAGAGGCTCTTTAGGAGAACTTGAGTCCCTCTATTTGGCAGTGTTGACTGGGGGTTCGAGTCCCTCCGACCTGCAAGAGTTTGGAAGGCATAAGGTGAGTGCCTTGATAAATCCCAAATGGGCTTTCAGTGATTTCATTTTTTTTTTTCTTTTTGTCACCCTGGAACATCTACAGGTCAAGGGAGATATCCCTCCGAACCCCAAGGGGACGTGGACCCCTTTGGGTAGATTATCTACCAAGCCTGATTGTGGAGTGTGTGAGTGGACACTTGAGTTTGTGTGGATTTGTAAGAGTGTATGTGGAGAAGTGAGAAAGGAATATGTGTTGTGGCATTTCTTTCCCTGTCATTCTGTGGTTTCTCTGTCTTGTCTGGTCAGAACATGGAGAAAAAATTTTGAGAGAATGCTACCCTCTTAGTATTGGTGGAATTTGGCTTGAGTTCAGCAGAAATTGTGTTTTGTGTTAGTCTGTGTATGTCTCTGTATTTGCAAGTCGAGCTCTGCTAGAGGCAACAGGGAAGGTGGAGGTCATAAACTCCAACTTCTCTAAAAGGCCTTCAGGACCTAAATTTGTCCTGGAGAAAGTCTGGACTTTGTGACCAACCACTTCAGCCGAAGGGCAGAATCAAAGAGATCTTGGAAGTTATTGTTTTGCCACTTTTGATTGAGAAGTGGCTGGAAAGAAAAGAAAAAAAATTGGGCCTTTAAATTTCCTATGGGAGAAATTTCTCTAACTTTAGGGTTTTCTAAGAATAAATAATTTGGTGGGAAATGTTGCAAATTATTGTAATTAATCTTTCTTTTGATGAAAAACTGCCCTTAGAACCGTAAGATCAAATAAGGATAGTAAGGACCAGAGCTCACAGGACATTTCAAATGGGTTAATTCAAATGAAGATTCTGGTCTTATTAAGCCTCTAGTAGCCAAAGGTTTAAGAAATAACTTGTTAGAACTAGATATACTGAGGCAGGCAAGAGCATATGCTTCTAAACAAAAAAAGGATGTGCCGCTTCCCACCCCCAGGCTCTGCTCCATGGGTCCCCAGTCTGGGTGGAATCATTCTGAGTAACTTGTATTTGGTAATTATTAACATCAAGGATTGGTTTTTTTCCTATACCCCTAAGAGATGAGGATTGTGAAAAATTTGCTTTTATTCATTTTGCCAGTTGTGTTCTGTATTTTTTGTTTAAATTGTGTGTTCAGGGGCCAGAGAGATAGCATGGAAGCACGGCCTTGCATGCAGAAGGACGGTGGTTCGAATCCCGGCATCCCATATAGTCCCCCGAGCCTGCCAGGAGTGATTTCTGAGTGTAGAGCCAGGAGAAACCCCTGAGTGCTGCCGGGTGTGACCCCAAAAAAACCAAAACAAAATAAACAAACAAAAAATGTGTGTTCAAATTGTGTTGTGCTTTTTGCCATGTTTATAATTGAGTACTGCCGCATTTTGGCTGAAAAGAGGAAAACAACGTGTACTTTTTAAAATCAAGTGGCCTTAGAACTTGTTTGTCATCTAACAAAAAAATTGCTCTAGGCAAATCCTTGTTTTTAGGTTAATAGGTAACCTGATTAGCTAGGGAAATAATATTTTTAATCTTTTAAAATTTCTTTTTTTATCAATATCTTTATTTAAACACCTTGATTACAAATATGATTGTACTTGGGTTTCAGTCATGTAAAGAACACCCCCCTTCACCAGTGAAACATTCCCATCACCAATGTCCCATATCTCCTCCTCCCCACCCCACCCCTGCCTGTACTGTAAACAGGCTTTCTACTTCCCTCATTCATTCACTTTGCTATGATAGTTCTCAATGTAGTTATTTCTTTAACTGCACTCATCACTGTGGTGAACTTCATGTCATGAGCTGGACCTTCCAGCCCTCCTCTCTTTTGTCTCTGAGAATTATTGCAAAAATGTCTTTCATTTTTTATAAAATCCATAGATGAGTGAGACTACTCTGCATCTATCTCTCCCCCTCTGACTTATTTCACTCAGTATAATAGATTCCATGTACATCCATGTATAGGGAAATTTTATGACTTCATCTCTCCTGATGGCTGCATAATATTCCATTGTGTATATGGACCACAGTTTCTTTAGCCATTCATCTGTTGAAGGGAATCTTGGTTGTTTCCAGAGTTTTGCTGTTGTAAAAAGTGCTGCAATAAATATAGGTGTGAGGAAGGTATTTTTTGTATTGGATTTTTGTGTTCCTAGGATATATCCCTAGGAGAGGTATAGCTGGGTCAAGTGGGAGCTCAATTTCCTGTTTGTTTGAGGAATCTCCATATTGTTTTTCATAAAGGTTGGACTAGATAGCATTCCTACCAGTAGTGAATGAGAGTTCCTTTCTCCTCACATCCCCGCCAACATTGCTTGTTCTTGTTCTTTGTGATGTGTGCCAGTCTCTGTGGTGTGAGATGGTACCTCATTTTTTTGGGGGGTCACACCCACCAGCGCTCAGTGGCTTCTCCTGGCTCTATGCTCAGAAATTGTTCCTGACAGGCTCGGGGGACCATATGGGATGCTGGGATTCGAACTACCATACTTCTGCATGCAAGGCAAATGCACTACCTCCATGCTATATCTTTGGCCCCGGTACCTCATTCTTGATCCTCTTAATCTGAAATTTCACCTGAAACATCAATGACATGCTGCCATGATAACCATTAGCCAATGCCCCACCTAAAAGGAACTTGGCATATTTGGGCAAAAGAATGGATTCACCTTGAGATGACAATGGCCTGCTGCTCTGATAAACATTAGCCAATACCCCTCCTAGGAGGAACTTGACATATTTGGGCAAACAAATGGACTTCTGTTCGCTCCTCCTAAGGTTCTTGCCTTATTTGAAAAAGGACAAACTCACCATCTGATTGGACATTGTGTTTGAACCTGGACTAGGGATTGGTGCATTCTACAAGCCCTACTTTCCATATTGCCCCTCCTAAGGTTCCTTAAACGTATAAAAGACACTTCCATAAATTTCCCAGGGCTTCCGTTTTTCAGTCTGCATGGCTGCTTCCCAGCACCCCAGATAGCTGGAATCAATAAACCTGATTTTGCTGATTGTATTCTCTGAAGATTCGTGGTCTTTATTTGAGGTAGTGCGCTTAACATTATTTCTTCATACTTCGCCGTGCATGTATCCACTCTCATCAAGAGGCCTCAAAAGAAGCCCTCTAATTCAAATAGAACCCCAAGAGTCAGTCCTTGAGATCCCAAAGTTAGCTTGCAGCACTTCACTATTCATTTATTTGTCCCATTATTATCCTATAAGCCTAATATTCCCCACCCCATTTTTCCACCCCATTTTTCCCACATCAGGGAACTTTAGTAAATGTGACATTTTCTGGAAATTTGAAGTTAAGAACTATGTCTCAGAAGTCTTCCCAGCTCCATCAGTTCCATAAGGAGAATGCTATCATTGCCCCAGGCTACCTAGGCAGGGCTGACCCTTCTGGCATTCTTCAACCTCCATAAGGAGGGATAGCAGAATTAGCTCCAAATACCCAAGCTTTCTCTGAGGGAAACTGGCTAACCTTAAATGATGTATCATTCTTTGCTCAGTTTTCTTTTTTTATCTGCAAAGAGGATGACACAAAAACCAGTATTTATTAAGCACTTACTATATGACAGGTTCTGTTCTTTTTTAAAAAAACATTTTATTTAACTAAAGTACTGTGATTTATTTATAGTTTAATTTTAGACATATAATTCAATACCAACCCTACCACCAGTTTCAATTTTCCTCCACTAGTACTCGCAAACTCTATCATTCCACAACTACCCCCAGACCCACCTGCCATCTTGATAGGCACATTACAAAGTTCAGTGGTTGTAGTTTAGATCTTGTGTTTTCAGTGTTGATTCTGTGCTATATGGGGTTATACTACTCTCCCACATTACTAGTAAAATCTAAGTCACAACTATTGTTCTTCCAGAACAAGTTATTTTAAATTTCTTATTTTATTTAAAAATGTTATTATTTTATTTTTTATTTTTTATTTCTCTTTCTCATCTTCTACATTCTTGCCTTGATTTTTTTTGTTCTCTGTACTTCTCCTTCCTAAACTCTGGTGTCAAAGGTACTCTAGGCCTACACCATTTACTACATTACTTTTCCTCATCCAATTTTTGTTTTTTTGGTTTTTGGGTCACAGCCAGTGATGGTCAGGGGTTACTCCTGGCTATGCACTCAGAAATCGCTCCTGGCTTGGGGGGGGCTAGATAGAATGTTGGGGATTGAACCGCAGTCTGTCCTGGGTCAGCTGCATGCAAGGCAAATGCCCTACCACTGCACTATGACTCCAGCCCCCTTGTCCAATTATTCTATATACTACATATAATTGTATACTTTTATTCTTTGGCTGATTTCACTCAACATGATATCTTCATGTTCCAACCAGGTTGCAGAAAATAGCATAATTTATTTGTTATCTGCATAGTACTCCATTGTGTAAACATACCACATCTTTATAATACATACATTTATAGCCTGCTGTTTTAAGTATTCTTATGTACAGACTCATTTATTTATTATACCTAAAGTGACATATTTTTACAAACATGTACATGCACAAGGAGTACTTGAAATTTGTCCCACGTTGTTGTCCAGCTAAAAAGTGCTGTAACAGACACTTCAGCTACGGAATCCAAGTTCATCATTACTATGATACATTGTCCTATTTCCTACTCAGTAAGTGGAAAGATAAAGGAGTTAGAAATTATTTATGTATAATAAATGATCATAAAAAGTGACAGGAATTATTGTTGCTATTTATGATCTGCCTCACTTATTTTGTCTTACAAAACTGGATTTTCAGCCTGGATGACCCAGGATGTTCTGCTACTCTTGGTCAAAATGTCTCATAATTGTATAGAGAGCAGGCTCCTAAGTCTGTTCTACAGCATCAAAATATCATACTTAGGGCCACAATTCTCTAGATTCTTGATTGTTTCACCCAAGTACAATTTTGTTACAGATTGCCCCTCCCCAATCTCCATTTGTGTGTATAGCAGGCTTTTTGAAAGAACTGGAATTGGCCACTCTAGGCAGAAGCTGTCTGCCTCCCATCAGGAACACCCAAGTAGCTCTATTCTTAGTGTGCTTTTCTTGCTTTTAACTTTGACATCCTCTAGAAGTTACCCTGTGAAAAAGCAACCCTGCTATGGCTATAATTTACACATCACATCACTTGCACAGAACACAGTCCACCCCCTTCAACCCACTCCTGTACAAGTACCTTCCTGATAACCCTGAAAAAAAAAATGGCTTCTGCATTAGTCCAACCACTATCCTTCCATTTGTTCACTAGGAGAGAAAAAGTAAAATGCATAATTGAGAACATAAGGGGAGAGACACTGAGGGAAACTTAGGGAATTCAAGCTGGAAACTTCCCAGATTGCAGGCTAGGCATGGCATTACATCAGTCTCCGCATTGCCAGGGCAAAAGCTGTTTGCCAGACAGTAAGAGCTTTGTGGGAGCCACTTACCGTGATGGTACTTTCCTTGCTCTGCCTTTTGCCTGGTGATGAGAGTCCCAGGTTCTGGGAAGAGAAGCAAGAAACATCATCAGAGCTGTTCTCCATATTGGACATATTTTCATTCAGATTCTCTGAAATAAACTGAGTAGTTAGAACCCTGAAGCTGGGGAAGTTCAGATATGCTGACGCTGCCTTTAACTCTTAAGTCTAGGAGAGGGTAGGCAGAAATAGCCCTGATTTCAGGCTACTCTAAGGACTAACACCTGGACAAAAGTCTGGTTTGAAAAGAACTGCTCCAAGCCAGGTCTAATTCCTCTTCTTCCCACTTGGGATTTTCTAAACCCCGAGCTCCCCTATGCTGATAAAGGGCTCTGAAAACTGCTGCCCAAACTTGCACTATCTACCCAGGAACAGAGTTCAGTTTGATTACATGCCAATTCTTGATACTGACGATTCAGAATATGACATTCTATTCTGAATTCTCAAGTCTAAAATATCAAACCCTAAATATGTGCATTTTTCACTGGGGCACCTGATCACCTCACTGCTTTGCTGAACCACAAAAACTGGGAGGGATTCTCAGACAACTTTCAAGCAGTTTTGGGAATGCCCTTTTAATATCTTCATGTTTCTGGCAAGAACAGCAAATTAAATGTTGTCACTAAAAATGTAATATTTGTTACTAAGAGCCTATGACCTGACAGAGTTCTCTTCTAGGTCTTTGTGGTCTCTTCCTAGAACTTACATGAGGATTCAATACCAGTCATGTAGGATGTGTCATATCCACTTCTGTCCTGAGTCACACATGAGCTGGGATGCAGACTTATCCTAGGGCACTGTGGTGGCAATCTGTAAATGTCCTGTATTTCTCTAAAGAATTGTAGATAGTCATTTTAAGGACCTTACAGCTACAGATCCAATGAAAGCACTGAGAGGTATATCCAACAAAAATCAAGCAACACAGAGCCCTTTTCTAGTTCTTGAGCCAGCACGGCCCTAGACCACTTGGTAGGATGAACCTCTGGAGTATAGCAGCTTCTGTTTCAGAATCCATCTGATCATCAAGCAAAACAGAGAGAATGAGTAAGTCCCTACTCATGATCTCTTCCTTTTCTACTTCATACGAGAGTGACTAGTTCATATCCTTAGACTATATAGCTAAAAGGGGCATTATGGACCATAAAGTTAATAGGCAAGAAAGTTCACTTACATCCAGAATATAGCCCAATGTGCTGGAGCATGTTTTGCATGCAGGAGGCCAGGCTTTAATATCTGGCACCACATGGTCCCAAGCCTTGCTAGAAGTGACCCTTTATCTTATAAGAATACAAGAATAATATTACTAGATAGAGGAAGCACTACTGGTATAAAAGTTTCTACCTCTGAATGTTTCAAGGTAGGCACCAAACTAGGTGTGTAACATCCTTAAACCAACTTTATTATCACAATTGCAGTAAGTTAGGTTTATTTTTTACATGATTTAATATCACTTTTACATCACTTTATAAGTGATAAAACTAAGGCTTACAGCTTCACAATGTGCCCAGAACCACAAGGCAGGTAAACTGAAGGAATTGGAATCCAAACCTGAATAGCACTTATTTATCTTTTGCCATCTTTTCACTTATACACCTGGGATAATCTTGTTTTCCTTGTCACTGTGTGGTCCAAAGAGCTGCATAAATATTGATTTAGTTACCAATGTATCTACGGCATTATATCTTATGGAATATGTTGAATACAGAGGCTACCCTCCTCCTTATAACTTAGACTAGGATACGAGTGTAAGAAATGGGCTTGAAAATTCTGAGGGTGTTGTTGGCACCTTTCCTATCCCTGCCCAACTATGTGCAATTTCAATAGTGCTGACCTCTATGGGTAACAGGCTCTTCCAGAAAGTGTCCATCATTTTAGTGGTAGTAATATATATGAACTATTCTGTCATACATAAAAATGTACACATATAAACACATAAAATGAGAGAATGCAGAAAACGATTTAATTCACAATGAGAACACTTACTAGATAGAAGTACATTTTTAAATGCTGTTTTGTTCTATTCTAAAACACAGGGTGAACCTGGAGTAGCTTATTATTCTAGGGAATAAAGTAGACAAAGAAGGATGTGGTATCACAAAAAAACTGTTCTAGGAACTGTTCAACTTAAAATGGCTTTGAAATAAAATACATTTGGAATAATTTCAGAATGTATACATATAGTGACTACAAATGATGAACTCCAGAAATTAGAGGGGGGAGTATGATTTTATGATAGAATGTCAATAAGATATATAAAAATTAAAAAATTATTATTTGAAAACCCCCAAATCAGAAGAGATTGAAGCCTTGATCAAGGATGCTCAAAAAGGTGACAAGATTTTTAGGAAACAAGATATCCGCATAGTTCACTTGCCAGTCCACAGACTGCTAACAAGTTTAAAACAAAAGCTTCTTCCTTACAGAGAATTTTAGGAATAACTACAATAACCAAGTGGTAATAAATATAAATATTTAGATTTAGATAAATATAGAAATAATAAAATAATAAAATCTTTAGACCAAGAATGTAGGTCATTATACAAAACAACTGATTCAGTATAGTCCCAAGAAAGTCAATGCAAGAAAAAAATATGTGAGGGAAAGAGTCTAGATTAAAAGAAATCAAGTGATCAAAGCAATAACTTAGATGCATGGAAAACTCAAGCAAAGGAATATTATTTGCCTAAAAATGAAATGACATGTTCATACAGGCTAAAACATGCATGACCTTAAAACTTAACTCAGTGAAAGAAGTGAAAAGTTATACACCAAAGAAAGACCATACATGTCATGATTCCATCCATATGTCAGAACTACATGACTTTGAAAGTTACTGGTTACATCAATGGTGAAATGCTCTAAAATTAATACTGATGATGACTGTGACTCTATGACTATAGTAAGCAACATTACATTCTACATTTCACTTAGCATAATATTCTCCATGTCCATTTATGCATAAGTAAATTTTATACCTCCATTTTTTTCTAACAGTTTAAAAAATTTCCATTTTGTAGATTCAGCAAAGATTATTTATCTACTCTTCTGTTCTGGGATATTTAAATTGTTTCCTGATTCTGGCTATTATGAATAGTGCTGCAACGAATATAGGAGTGGAGTGCAGAGGATTTTTCTATATTTTATTTTTGGACTCCTAGGTTGTATTTCAACGAGTGGGTCAGATGGAAGCTCAAGTTCTAGTTTTTTGAAGAATATCTATATTGTTTTCAAAAAAAGGCTGGACCAATCAATGTTGCCACCAGCAGTGAATGAGAGTCCCTGTCTCCCCACATTCATGCCAGCAGTGACTGTTCTACTTTTTTATATATGCCAGTCTCTGTGGTGTGAGATATCTCATTGTTGTTTTGATTAGCAACTTCCTAATGATTAATGAATTAGTCTTTTTTTAGTGTGCCTTTTGGTCATCTGTATTTCTTCTTTGAATATGTTTCTGTTCATCTCTTCTTCCCATTTTTGGATGGAGTTAGATTTATTTTTTTTTTTTGTTAAGTTCTACCAGTGCCTTATGTGTCTTAGATTTTCACTCTTTATCAGAATGTATTGGGTAAATAGTTTCTGCCTATCTGTTGGCACTCTGTATCCTAGTCACCATTAATTTAATTTCTAAACATCAAAGTTATTTCTCTGTTTTTGTTTGTTTTTATTTTCAGTGCATAATGGTTTTAGAAGATAGTTGATTTTATGGAGATATATTTTGTGACCTATGTTGGAGAATTTTCAATGTGCATTGGAGAAGAGTATGAATTCAATATTTGGGGAATGAAAAAGCCTATATATATTTTGTGATATTTATAGGAATATATATGTGGATATACTAAATGGCCTCATATATATCTTAAAACCTTTTTAAGCCTTAAATCTATGATCCTAGAGTGGCCACTCTATCCTTTTAAAGGCAGTTGTTTGCTTGAAGGATTGACTTTCGACTTTGCTTTATGTTTTCTCTGACTATTCAAATGTGTTTTTTGCAGGCAATAGAATGTTAAATTTAATTTTCTGCCTTTCTTTGTCTCTTAATTGGTGCATTTAATCTACTTACATTGAGAGAGATTATTCCTTGTGATAAATATGTAAATCTTAAGGATGCTCCTTTTTATGTAATTTCCTTTTTCAATCTTGCTGCTTTCAATATCTATGTTTTTCCTAATTATAATTAGAGTGTGCCTTGGTTTGTTAGTATTTGGGTTCTCTTTTAGCTGGTACTTTTTAGTTGTTCAGGATATGGGTACCTGCACTCTTCAGTTCTGGGAATTTCTCAGCAGTGATGGCTTAGAGCAGGGGTCTCAAACTCAATTTACCTGGGGGCCGCAGGAGGCAATGTCGGGGTGAGGCAGGGGCGCATAAGGGATTTCGCTTACCGAATATTCGCAATAAAAAATCGCATTAGTGAGAAAAAAATCGCAAAAAAAATCGCATTAAACATTTGCATACCCCAAATGAAACTGCTCGGGGTATGCGAATGTTTAATGCGATTTTTTTTCTTACTAATATGATTTTTATTGTGATTATTCGGTAAGCGAATAATCTCGAATACTGCGATATTTGAAGGCCGGCTGCGGGCCACAAAATGTTGTACAGAGGGCCGCAAATGGCTCGCGGGGCGCGAGTTTGAGACCCCTGCACTAAAATTACCTGTTCCCCAAATCAAAATGGACTAGAACAACACAGATATACTAGTGACTTTTAACTTGAATCTATAGGTATCTGAACCCCGATGGTGTATCTATATTTCTTAATGACTCCTTCCTATATAAGACACATGTCATGATTCCCCATTAGGGCACCCCTTACCTGGGAATCAATGGCGGATTTTCGAACACTCATGTGGGCAGTCTCTGGAGGGTACGCTGGAGTCCCTGTTGTGTGGTATCCATTCACTGCAAGGACAGAAACACTGCTCAGACGCTGTGTTGTGTTGCAACCTGCAAACTCTTGCAATTGTAGTTCTGTCTTCCAACTCATGGCCTAGTTTAGAGTCCTGTCCATCAAGGGCCAACTCAGGATATTTCTAGTATTTTGCAAAAATTGAAATGTGCTCAGAGCATTTATTTAATTCTAAGTACCCAATTACTGAATTCTTGGGAAGTCTGAGGTATTTTGAGCTAGAGATGAAAGAGATTGTACTTAACAGAGGGTGAGGTCATGATGTCTCCCTGCTGTTGCCCCCAAACAGGAGGACATATTTTGCTGGTATTGACTAAGGGTCTAAGCCACATAACTTCTCTGAAAATCCACTAAATTCTCTGAGAAACTTCTCCACCCTCACCTAGTTGGAATGTGTATTGTGGAATAAGGATTAAGGTTATTAGTTTCCATGAAATTTGGTTTTGCCTACAAATGGCTAGATAATCATATCTCAAATCATTTTTAAGATAAAAATTAAAGACTATAAAACATTTACAGAGTTAATTGCCCAAGATGTACTGATAAATCGGCTCTCCATGTATTTTATATTATTTTCCAATAATTTTAAACCCTATTTCTACCCCATTGCTGCATTGTTCCTGGTATCATAGATGGAACTCATGCAACTTTACTCCCTGGAACTGATGCTATTCTCACATGAGCTTAAGAGCAAGCCTCAGTTTTAGGTATCAGAATAATTCTGATCCAGCCTCAAAGCCTGCTTTCTAGTTTCTTTGTTTTGTTTTGTTGTTTTTTAGTTTTATAAGCCACATATGTCTGTGCTCAGGGCTTACTTCTGGCTCTGCGCTTAGGGATCACTCCTGGTGATGTTCAGTGACCTTTGTAGAGTACTAGGCTCAGCTATGTACAAGATAAGCACCAGCCTCCAAACATTTTTTCTTAATATGAAATTCACATATCAATATTTATAACAAGAAAATTCCACTTATAAAGTGCATCATGAAAATAGAGGGAAGGTATGAGAAAAAGTGGGAAAGCTTTTGTTCCTAAAATAGTCTCCTTGAACCCCAAAATCTCATAATTTCTGAATACCAGAAAACCATGCTTTATGTTTCAGGCCTAGAGAAATTTCCACAACATACATATTGGTACAGATTTGACTGGAAAACTATATTACAAACATCCAAGTTCTTGGTAAGGGAGCTTTGCAGCGTAGTGAAAAGCCAAGGAAAACACGTTGGAAAGAACTACAACTTACTCTTTGGAGTGGCAATGGCTTGAAGGCAGGTAATAAACATGTGGAATGATAAAGGCCACCCATGTGGAATGTTCTTTCTTATTTATTCTTTTTTTTTTTTTTTTTTGTGGTTTTTGGGTCACACCCGGCAGTGCTCAGGGGTTTTTCCTGGCTCCGTGCTCAGAAATTGCTCCAGGCAGGCACGGGGGACCATATGGGACACTGGGATTCGAACTGATGACCTTTTGCATGAAAGGCAAACGCCTTACCTCCATGCTATCTCTCCGGCCCCCTTTTTTATTTATTCTATAGGATGCCTCCAATTCTCCACCAACAGGGAGCTCAGTTCTCCCATTCCTGTCTGTTTGTTTGGGGCCCACACCAGGCAATGCTCAGGGGTTAGGCCTGACTTTGTACTCAGAAATTACTCCTGTTGTTGCTAGTGGTCCATATGGTATGCTGGGGTTCACACCCAACTCTGCTGCATATAAAGTAAGTGCCTTACCCATTGTACTATCTCTCTGACCCTTGGTTTCCATTATTAGCTGAAAATTCAGGGCCAACTTTAAGCCAAGCCATATCAGTATATCTTTGGTAGAAAGTAGGTTTTTTTCCCCCCTTTCTAGGGAAACCCAATACTTTGGGAAAAGGTGAGCAGAAAATCATCAACATGACAGTAACCTGAACTAAGAGTTCATTGCCAGTACAGTAGATTGAAGAACCATCAAGAAGCAGAAATATAACCCCAAATCCAACCTCCTGTGACCAACACAGTTCTAATCTATAGCCTAACACTATACTGGTAATACTCATTAAAATTTAAAAAGAATATTCCAGAATTACAAGGACATCAGAGACTGACTCTACTCAGATTAGTAGACTCAGAGACTGATTCTACTCCCTGGAGTAGGATCTATTTATATCAATATAAACTATGCCAGGAAATACTTACAAGAAACGTATTTATTACATAGCACAGAACTAAAATAGATAAAAAAAAAATACCCAAAGACAATAATAATATGCTTGAAGAGTGGACAAAAATGAGGTGAAATTATCTCAATAGTCTAAATTCAACTAGTTGAACTATTTTATATATCATACCCTATTAATGCTATCATGAAACACTATAAATATTTGTGTCCATATTTAACCACAAATAAAATTACCAATAAATAACAAAGACTATATTCCTTCATTAGAAAGCAAATCTGTAGCTATTATTAAAGAATAAGTATTCAAGATATCTATTATTCAATTCCACAAACTTATACATTTAGGAAATTATCCTCATAAGTTATCTCAGGTCAAATAAAAATTTAATCTTTAATTATACAATAAATATAAAACCATGAGGAATAATATCATAATATAAATGGGATAAGGCAAGAATTATATTTAGAAAAATATTCAAAGCTTTCTATATTTCATTACTAAAGTAAAGAGAATTTTTGGTAACTGTGCTAAACATATAAATCATAAAATGTGAAACCAATAAAACAAACCAACAGGAACAATAGAAAGAGATGCAGATATTGCAATGAAAATGAATGAACTAGGGGACAGGAATATATTAGCAACTCAGGTTGGTTCTGTTTTGTATAGTGCAGAGGGGGAGAAGGCACATTAATTTTTAAAAAATTGTCTTAATCTGAGAAAGAACAGAAAGAAAGCAAGCTCAGAATTGGGAATTAGGGTAAAGCACAGACAAAGGAAACATACTAAAGGTAAAAAATATTTTAATGTGTTTTTTGGGAGCATATGCAGTGGTGTTCAAGGCCTGGCTCTGTGCTCAACAATGCCATCTGGTGGTGTTTGGGGGAGCATGTAGTGTAGGTGATAGAACTAGGTAGGGTCAAGCAAGGCCAGTGTCTTAACTACTATATTTTTCTTCATCCTTTAAATATTTTAATGAAATATAATTTGATTATAATTATGTGCCACAATTACAAAGCCTCCCATAATATCTAAATTATTAAAATAGTTTTAAAGGAAATAAAAATGTCAAAATAAATACAAATTTAAATATTATCTCCCTCCAAACGCATAGGACCCAAATGGTTAGGTTATGGATAATTTGTCTAGATACTCAGAAAATAAAAATCTAGGCACAAACTGTATAGAAATATAGAAATATAACTAAGTTTTCCCATTTAGAAAATGGCACCCCAATCCTAATGTCTACAAAAGATATTAAAACAAATAACAAACAAACAAACCCTGAAATACATATGTCCTCACATGAGCAGGACCTAATTTGGAAATAGTAACTATCTTAGATTATACCAAGTCCCCTATAAAACAAGATTATTCCCCAGCTTAAGAGTAGTAGTTGCCCTACTAATTCCCCCCACAGCACCTGAAAATCACACAGCAAAACACTACTTTTTATCATCATCCAAGCTTATACTCTTGGCAGTCAGGGTATGTCTGATGCAGAAGTATCTTACCACTAGATCCATTCTCTTGTTCTTACTTCTAGTAATGTCAAAACAATAGATGGAAACATAAAATCATTTTCCTCTCAACCATTTCCCCAATTCAAAAGGATCCCTTTGATGCTTTGTCATGATGAATTTTACTCTCACAGTCCTGGGCACATTAGTGGAGATATGAATGAATAGCTATGTGGACTGATGAAGAGATAAGCAGACAGTCACTCTAACTTTAGAAAGTAATAAAATCAAGATATGATATGAAAAAAAAACTTTTGTCACCAGGCTTTTTGCTGGTCATAATAAAGGCATGGAGCGGGTAGAAGTTTCACTTGTACATGGCTAATCTGGGTTGGCCTGGCATCCTAAATATCTCTTCAGCACCACCAGGAATAATTCCTGAATAAAATTAACCTGAACATCATCACTAGGTGTGATCATAAACAAAAACAAAAAAGGATGAAGGATGAACCCTCTTTCTTGAGATGCAGTACTGAAATTTATAAGACTGAAGACCAAAGAAGTCTATATCCCCTTAGAGGAGAAGACCTAGAAGGAACAAAAAAAACTATAGAAAGAATATGAAAGAAGGCCACTACTAGTTCAGACTTCTCTTTAGTCAACAACCTGGAAATAACTTTTATCTGTTCAGAGAACATCAAGCTAAGACAATTTAGAAAACAAATATATGTAGCCTCTTTCCAAAAAGTGATCAAGCTCTCTCCTTTCTGAAGAAGCTGAATTTCCCTTTGAACGTGTCTATTTTATTTCCAATCCTTTTATGTTCATTTTATTTTTCATTTTAGGCACCTTGATGTACAGTAATGTTAATGGTAGGGTTTCATGAATAAAATTTCCTGTCCTATGCATTCCACCACTCTTCCCTTCTCTCCATCATTGTCCCAGTGTCCATTCCCTATCCCCAAGCTTCCCAGTATATACCAGTTTAAATCTCAGTTTCTGTTGACTTTAGAGATTTGTCATTTCCTTAACATGCTTCTTTATCTATTCTTATTCTTCCTCTTCTAATAACACTCAGCATGATACTCTCAAGATTCATCCACATAGCAGCAAATTACATGCTTTCATATTTTCTTATAATTGTGTAGTATTCCAGTCCATCATGTAAATATGATATAACACTCAGCATGATACTCTCAAGATTCATCCACATAGCAGCAAATTACATGCTTTCATATTTTCTTATAATTGTGTAGTATTCCAGTCCATCATGTAAATATGATATACTGATACATGTATATGTATTTTTATTACATTTTATATTGTATTAAAGATAGTTTCTTTATGTGTATGTTATACTTAACAAGCATAATTTCTTTAGCAAGCCATTTCTGCTTGAGTACTTTGGCTGTTTCCATATTTTGAATACTGTGAATAGTACTACAATAAACAGAGGAACACAGATGCCTTTTGTGAATAAAGTTTTTTGACCCCTAGTAAATAGCAATTAAAACACTACTTATGCACACAATTCCAATACTATCCCTATAAATAGTTTGATCACCTCCCTTTCCAAAGGACCCCATGTCCTCCCTTTCTCTTTCAAGAATCCTCCCCACCAACTATATGTGTGATTCTTCTGCTGAAGTTTTTATTTGCTTGTTTTTTGGGGGGCATATCTGGCAGTGCTCAGGGCTTATTCCTGTATCTGTGCTTAGGGATCACCCATATTGGGCTTAGAGGACAAGATGGAGTGCTGAGGATCAAAATTAGGTCAGCTGCAGTCAAGGCAAGCACCCTATCACTCAAATTTCTTTGTTGTGCCTAACCATTGCATCATCAGGACCTTTGATGCTCTATGTAAACTACTAATTTTCACAGAGTTTATGAAGGCTCTCACCCTCCCCACTTCATCAGCAAAAGAAATCTCTAGTACTTCTGCCTTATCCTTCCATCCACTCACATCATCTGCCATATTTGGAGTTTAAAAAACAAGGGCCAGGTAGGGTGTGCTTGACTTGCACAGCCAGCCCAGCTTCAATCCATGGCACCACACATGGTCCCCCTGCTCTGAAGGAAGTGATACTTGAGTGTTGATCCAGGAGTAGGCCTCGAAAATCACTGGGTGTGGTTTCGAAACAAACCAACAAACAATCATAGCATTGTCTATGTATGTATAATTCACTCACAGTTGAAACCAGGTTGACTGGGGCTTGGGGAGTTAAATAAATGGAATAGAAAGATCAAGTTCCCTCATTCCTCAAAAGTATAATGTGAAGTTCCAAAACCAAAGCAGGAAGTATGCTAAGGGCAATGGATTAGGACTGGGCTTGGATTCAGAAAGGGCTGGCTCTAAAATGAGTGGTCTAAGATGGCTTCTTGAAGGTGACATTTAAAATAGGGTCTAAAATAGTGTAAACTATAAAATGCCCAAAGCTATGCTAGTATGTCCTATAGTTTGCTTCCTGGGTTCTCAAAAGAAGCTGTCTTATAAAAGGAAAAAGTTTCCTACCTATTGAACAAATGTCTATATTTTTTGGTTTTGCTTTTGTTTTGGGACCACATCCAGCAGGGCTCAAAGATTACTCCTGGCTCTGTGCTCAGAATTACTCCTGGCAAAGAACCTGGGTCAGCTGTATGCAACAGTACCCTACCCACTGTGCTATTACTCTGGCCCCAAAATATGTCTTAAATACCTACATTTTATTACCTTTGTAGACAGAACTCACACCTTCAGAATAAATCACATTTCCCTTCCAGAGCATTCTGTCAACCTATACATTTTTTTTATATCTCTCAAATGTTGGAGAAACATAGTAGGGTATATGAATACCCAAAGGCAAGAGAAACTGAGAACTAGTCTACATTAGGAAGCTACCACATGGGAAGGAAATGGGGTGAATTAAGATGAGGGGGAGACATTAATATAATGTTGGAGGAAAGTAATTTCTGGAAGAAGGTATGGTGAGGCATAAAATAAAAATCCATGAGTTACGAGATCACTCCGGGCACCATAATTATAAACCCCATGCAGCTGGAACTGAAGAAGCAGGGTAGCTGCAAAGAAATAATAAGCCAAGCCAGTCAGGAAAGTCAAAGAGTCAGTGGCTTCTTGTGGCTTCTTCCTCATGGTGTCTCCAAGCGCCCAGCCAAAAGTGACTTTTCTTTATTATATCAATACCCATCCACCAGGAGGGGGAAGGTAGAGAATGAGACAAAAGTACCTACCCAGTGGGCTTTTACATATCAAAGGAAGAGGTTTAAGAAAGGAGAAAGTTGGGGGAACACCTTTGTTTGGGGTTGATAGTTGGGTGTCATCTTACAGTGAGGGATAGAAGGTTGAGTTATGCAAGAAAACCGTACATTAACAGTATTACAAACCATGGCATATAACATTAAAACAAAACAAAATAACAAAACCCCCAAACTTTCACCTAGACTATAAAGCCATTGGAGAACAATTTATGTTTCTGCTTCAAAACACCAGCACCTTTCTGTCCCCTAAGAACATGATGTTACTTAAGAGTACAGGAGAGGGGACCGGAGAGATAGCACAGTGGTGTTTGCCTTGCAAGCAGCTGATCCAGGACCAAAGGTGGTTGGTTCGAATCCCAGTGTCCCATATGGTCCCCCGTGCCTGCGAGGAGCTATTTCTGAGCAGACAGCCAGGAGTAACCCCTGAGCACCGCCGGGTGTGACCCCCCCCAAAAAAAAGAGTACAGGAGAGCGGCAGGTGAGGTGGTGCTAGAGGTAAGGTGTCTGCCTTGCAAGCGCTAGCCAAGGAAGGAACGCAGTTCGATCCCCCGATGTCCCATGTGGTCCCCCCAAGCCAGGGGCAATTTCTGAGCGCTTAGGCAGGAGTAACCCCTGAGCATCAAACAGGTGCAGCCAAAAAAAAAAAGAAAAACAAAACAAAACAAAACAAAACAAAAAAGAGTACAGGACAGTGTGAGAATCTACCAGAGACTGCTATTAACAACCAAGGAAACTGCATTCTTTAGGCAAAAAAACCCTGAAAATGTTCTTGCTCCCTAGACCTTATCTTGGGATTGGCCTGTGTGAATTCTGAATAGGGTTTGGGTTCATAGCTTTTCTACATGAATGAATAAAGGTGAGCATGTCATCTCCAACTCCCAACCCCTATTGTCTCAAAGGAAAGAGCATAACAGTACCTGTTGGAAGTAAAGAGCTTCTGTGAGGGCCAGGGCTGGCTGGAATTCCAGAAGTGCTGGGATGTTCCCAGGTGGTCTCTGTTCAGGAAAAAACAAATAAAACACATCAATTTGAGAATTTCTCCAAGAGAACGCTCCAATATCACAGGGCTGGAAAAGTAGACACTGGATGTTTAATGACATGCATTTTTCACGAACTTCTGAAAGATGAAAACTTTGAAAATTATCTGACTATAACATTTTAATAGGCAAAATTATTTTCCTAATTTAATTAAACAGATGTAAAAATGGTACATTCATTTGTTTACATACATGAGAGAAATTAATGTAAATTGACTTTACATTATAAAGTATTATATACTGTATGTTAAATGATGGAATTTCATATGCTTTATTATTTGTTATAGAACAGGTATTTATAAGTTTAAATAAGAGAAAGACAAACAAATTGATAGGTCATTATTCTCACTATTCCCAGAAGAAGTACCTCCTTTATTTCTTTTTATATTCAATCTTTCTGTTCATATCTATTTCCCATCCTACCTCCTGTAACAACAACGATTCTCTTTGCTGGGGATTCTTCTGCATGTAGCTGTTTCCATAGAAGTGACCTGGGTGGGGTCCACCAAAACATTCCTTAGATCTCCTCTTTTCTTTAAAGGTCAAAATTCATATTATTACCTATCTCTAGTCCTGGAACCACAGTTTCAAAATGAGTAGTTATCCCCAAAGAGTTCATCTTACCTAAAATTCTGAAGCACAAAGGATTTGCTTAAAAATTTGGCCATTCCTAAGAACTTCCTGATTCTACCATTCTAAATCTTTTATTATTATTATTATTATTATTATTATTACTATTATTATTATTTTTGTTTTTTGGGCCACACCTGGTGACACTCAGGGATTACTCCTGGCTATGCGCTCAGAAATCACTCTTGGTGTGGGGGACCATATCGCCATCTGTCCTAGGTCAACCATGTGCAAGGCTCTACCACTCGTGCCAACACTTGGGCCCCATTTTTCTGGAGTTTTATCAAAGTTCATGTTCTGGAACTTTCTGTATTTTGAGAACCTGTTTATGTAAAAGAGAGACACAAAACCTCAGGCTTCATAGCCCTATATTTTTTAAAAATTCAAAAATTTTGCATGGGGCTGACCAGTTCTCCCAACACCACTTGTTGAAGAGGCATTCCTTGTTCCTTTTTGTGTTTTTTGTCCTTTTATCAAAGATTAATTAGTTGTATGCCTGGGGAACTTTCTCTGAATACTCAAGTCTACTGCATTGACTTCAGGGTCAGTCTTTATTCCATGATCAAGCTGTTTTAATGACTATTGCTATGTAATATCATATACAGTTGGGAACATTTGAGTTTGTGTGGCACTAATGTGAATGGGGTTGTTTTTTTTTCTTTCTTTTTTTTTTCTGGTAACACCTGGCAGCACTCGGGGGACCATATGGGATGCAGGGATTCGAACCACAGACCTTCTGCATGAAAGGCCTTACCTCCAGGCTATCTCTCTGGCCCTGGGGTTGTTTTCTTAATGACCATTCCTTCCTATTATTATTGGTGTATAAGGCCATTGATTTTTGTATGTTAATTTTGTAGCCTTCCACATTGCTATATAAATCTATTGTTTCTAGGAGCTTTTTGATAGAGTCTTTAGGGTTTTCTAAGTAGAGTATCATGTCATCTGCAAACAGTGAGAGCTTGATTTCTTCCTTTCCTATCTGGATGCCCTTGAACTTTTTCTTGCCTAATCGCTATAGCAAGTATTTCCAGTACTATGTTGAATAGGAGTGGTGAGAGAGGACAGCCTTATTTGTACTAGAATTTAGAGGGAAGGCTTTTAGTTTTTCTCTATTGAGGATAATATTTGCCATTGGCTTATTGTAGATGGCTTTTACTATATTGAGAAAGGTTCCTTTCATTCCCATCTTCCTGAGAGTTTTTGTTTAAATCAAGAATGGGTGTTGGACCTTATCAAATGCTTTCTCTGTGTCTATTGATAAGGATCATGTGATTTTTGTTTTTCTTGTTGTTGATGTTGTGTATTATGATGATAATTTTATGGATGTTAAGCCATCCTTGCATTCCTGGGATGAAACCTACTTGATCATAGTGAATGATTTTGATGAGTCATTGGATCCTATTTGCCAGGATTTTGTTGAGGCTATTTGCATCTGTGGTCATCAGGGATATTGGTCTGTAATTTTCTTTTTTGGCAGCATGTCAGTCTGATTTAGGTATCAAGGTGATGTTGGCTTCATAAAAGCTACTTGGAAGTGTTCCAGTTTTTTCAATTTCATGAAAGAGTCTGGCCAGGATTGGTAGTAGTTCCTATTGAAAGGTTTGAAAGAATTAATTAGTGAATCCATCTGGGCCTGGGCTTTTAATTTTGGGCAGACATTTGATTATGATTTTAATTTCCTCAATAGTGATGTGGGTGTTTAGATATGCTACATCCTCCTTGTTCAACTGTGGAAGGTTATAAGAATCCAAGAATTTATCCATTTCTCCCAGGTTCTCATGTTTATTGACAGAGTTTCTGAAAGTAGTCTCTGATTACCCTTTGAATTTCTGCAATATCTGCAGTGATCTCCCCCCTTTCATTTCTAATATGGGTTATCAACTTTCAATATCTATCTTTCTTTGTGAGTTTTGCCAATTGTTTATCAATTTTGTTTATTTTTTTCCAAAGAAACAACTTCTGCTTTTGTTGATCTTTCGGATTGTTTTTTGGATTTCCACTTCATTGATTTCTGCTCTAAGCTTGTTATTTCCTCTGTCTCCTTATTTTTGTTTCCTTTTGTTGATCATTTTCTAGTTTTATGAGCTGCACCGTTAGGATATTGAGGTATGCCCCTTCTTCCTTCCTGATGTGTGCTTGCAAAACTATAAATTTTTTTCCTCTTTGTACCGCTTATACTGTGTTCCATAGGTTCTGAGAGTTTGTGTCTTCATTGTCATTTGTTTTCAGGAAAGTTTTAATTTCCTCTTTGATTTCATCTCAGACCCACTGGTTGTTCAGTAGTAGGATTTAATTTCCAGACGTTAAAGTTTTTTTCTGTGTCCCTTTGTATTTCACATCTAATTTCAGAGCCTTGTGGTCAGTGAAGGTAGCCTGCAAAATTTCTATCCTCTTGATTTTATAGAGGTCTGTTTCTGTGCCAGTAAGTGGTCTATCCTGAAGAAGGACCCAAGTACATTGTAATAGAATGTGTATCCAGGTTTCTGGGGGTGGCATGTCCTATATACATCAACTAGGCTTCTATTTTCCATTTATCTTTTTAGGTCTTGTATATTTTTGTTGGGTTTCACTCGGGTTGACCTATCAAGTGTTGATAGGGCTGTGTAGAGGTCTCCAGTAATTATTGTGTTGTTGTTTTTTTTCTTTTCCCCTGGGGACTCTTTTAGCTGGGACTCTTCTGGAATGCAGAATTTGGTCACATGTATTCTTTAGCTCTGGTAGTTTCTCTGTAATGATGCTCTTGACTATTGATTATTCCTGGAAATTTTCGTCTTTGGTCTCTGGGACTCCAATGATTCTTAAGATATTTCTGTTGTTGTTGAGCTTATCAAAGACTGCTATTTTCATCTGCTCACATTCTTTGAGTAATTTTTCCATTGTCTACTCATTTGCTTTAAATCTCTTCTGCTGTATGGAGTTGTTATTCATCTCATCTTTCAGCTCACTAATTCTATCCTAAGCTGCTGTTATCCTGTTGAAGAGGGTCTGTAATTTTCTTTTTTGACAGCATCCCTATCCGGTTTTGATATCAAGTTGATGTTGGCTTCATAAAAGCTATTTGGAAGTGTAACCCTTTTTTTTTTTTTTTTTTTTCAATTTCATGAAAGAGCCTGGCCAGGATTGCTAGTAGTTCCTCTTGAAAGGTTTGAAATAATTAATTAGTGAATCCATCTGGGCCTAGGCTTTTGTTTTTGGGAAGACATTTTATTACCATTTTAATTTCCTCAAATAGACTACATGCTGGCACATAAAACATACCTCCATAAAATCAAGATAGAAATTTTACAGGCTACCTTCGCTGACACAAAGCCCTGAAATTAGATGTGAACTACAAAGGGACACAGAAGAAGAAAGTTAACAACTGAAAATTGAACAGCATACTACTAAACAACCAGTGGGTCTGAGATGAAATCAAAGAGAAAATCAAAATTTCCTGGAAACAAATGACAATGAAGACACAAACTCTCAGAATCTATGAGACACAGCAAAATCAGTACTGAGAGGAAAATTTATAGTTTTGTAAGTACAGATCAGGAAGGAAGAGGGGCATACCTCAATAGTCTAATGACACAGCTTATAAAATTAGTAAATGATCAACGAAAGTAACCAAACATAGGGAGACAGAAGGAATAACAAAGCTTAGAGCTGAAATCAATGAAGTAAAAACCCAAAAAACAATCTGAAAGATCAACAAAAGCAGAAGTTGGTTCTTTGAAAAAATAAACAAGACCATTGTCAAAACTCACAAAGGTAGATGCCCATTCTTCTGAGACCTGAGCCAAATCATTATGCCAATGTTCAGGGTAAAAGGCCTAATTACATTACCAAATTTATGTTCCCATCTCTATTAGATAAAAACTTGTTTGCATATGTATTATTTTCCCATTTTAATGTGTCTATGCAAAAGAGAAGCAATGCCACAAGATATTGTTGGTGCATCTGGGGGACAACGAATAAAGTCCAACATTTCCCGTAACTTGGTATAAACGTGAAATCTATACAGAGTTACTCTTCTACCAGTATTGCTTATAAAACAGATCTCACAGGGGGAAAATCAAACAATCAAATAACTAATCTAGTGGGTAAAATTGTCACTATATGAGGATATTTGAAAAGAGTTATAGATGTAAGGGCATACATTTGAGATATACAAAAGAGATGCATGTGACCCTTTTAAGTTTTAAAAAGAAAAAAACGAAAGAAAACAAGGGTATTTGAGGACAACAGGTGGTAGTTGAGTTTGAGTCATGTTTTGCGGCATTACAGAACCCTATATTGTCCTAGTATCATGCAACAGTCCATAGTTTGATGGGGGCATAAGGGGCCACCAAGCATGGGTCAAGAGGCATGTTGGTTGTAGTTGTTTGTCTAAGCATGAGCTGAGGACCAAGAGGGTGTCATTCAATGAGGAGCTGGATGGTGGTGTTGGAGCAGAAGGTCAGTCTTGGTGTCTACCCAATCAGGAACTGAGGATAAGGAGGGTTGAATAAGGGGAAGATAATGGTTCAGGGTTTGGGTATGAGGAGGTAGGAGAGACAAAGGGGTGAGGGGAGAGGCAATACATAAAAGACTAGACAATAAAGGTCAATTTGAGTGTTTTATCAGAATCTTGGGCATCCTGATTCTATTCCTAGGAACAGTCTAGTATCAGGAACGTTTTTGGATAATGCTTAAAAAGTACATTTGGTTTTGAGAAATAGTATTACTAGCAAACAAAACAGGGGGTCAAATATACATAGGGGAGGGGTTTCCCTCCTCTGCCCACCCCTCAGGACCCGAGTTGCCAGGGCCAGCCATGAAGACCCGCCTTGTGTGGGGGGTCCCAGTCTCCTGGACCAAGTGTTCAGCCTCAGAGATCTGTGGCCCGCTGTCTGACCAGCAACCCTAACATACCCGAAAAACAGAGGGACGGCTTTCCTGGCATGTGCTCTCTGCTGGGTCCAACTGCGAGCTCCCTCTCCAGTTTGAAAATTGAAAGAGAGGGGTTTCCCTCCTCCGACCGGCCCCCAGGGCCCGAGTTGCCAGGGCCGGCCATGAAGACCCGCCTGGCATGGGGGGTCCCAGTGTCCTGGACAAAAGTGTTCAGCCCAGGAGATCTGTGGCCCACTGTTCGACCAGCGACCCTAACATACCCGAAAAACAGAGGGACGGCTTTCCTGGCATGTGTGCTCTGCTGGGTCCAAATACAAGCTCCCTCTCCAGTTTGAAAATTGAAAGGGAGGGGTTTCCCTCTTCCACCTGCCCCCCAGGGCCCGAGTTGCCAGGGCCGGCCATGAAGACCCACCTGGCATGGGGGGTCCCAGTGTCCTGGACAAAAGTGTTCAGCCCAGGAGATCTGTGGCCCACTGTTCGACCAGCGACCCTAACATACCCGAAAAAACAGAGGGACGGCTTTCCTGGCATGTGTGCTCTGCTGGGTCCAAATACAAGCTCCCTCTCCAGTTTGAAAATTGAAAGGGAGGGGTTTCCCTCCTCCACCTGCCCCCCAGGGCCCGAGTTGCCAGGGCCGGCCATGAAGACCCGCCTGGTGTGGGGGTACGTCTGTTGGTCAGTCTTGTCTTAAAGTAGGCCATTCAGTTTTTCTTTTAAGAATGGTTTTGAGTCTGTAAAGTTTCTGAGCTTTTGTTTGTCTGTGAAACCATGTATTGTTTCTTCACTTTCACCTGAAAGTGTGTTTTGCTGGGTGCAGTATTCTAGGCGAAGCATTTATTTCATTGAGTTTTGTCACTATGTCTCACCACTGCCTTCTGGCCTTGAGTGTTTCTGGTGACAGGTCTGCAGTAAAACTCAAGGATGTTCCCTTGAATGTAATTTCTCTTTTCGATCTTGCTGCTTTCAGAATTCTGTCTCTATCTGTGAGATTCGTCGTTGTGACTAGGATGTGTCTTAGGGTGTTTTTTCTAGGGTCTCTTTTAGTTGGTACTCTTAGAGCATGCAGGATTTGATCGCATGTATTCATTAGCTCTGGTGGTTTCTCTTTAATGATGTTCTTGACAGTTGATTCTTCCTGGATATTTTCTTCCTGGGTCTCTGGGACTCCAATGATTCTTAAGTTGTTTCTGTTTTTTTTTATCTTTATTTAAACACCGTGATTACAAACATAATTATAGTTGTATGATTACAGTCATGTAAAGAGCACCCCCCTTCACCGGTGCAACATTCCCACCACCAATTTCCCTCCTCCCCACCCCCCTACACCTGTACTCGAGACAGGCTTTCCACTTCCCTCATTCATTCACATTGTTATGATAGTTTTCAGTGTAGTCATCTCTGCAACTGCACTCATCACTCTATGTGATGAGCTGCATGTCCTGAGCTGCACCTACCAGCCCTCATCTCTCTTGTCTCTGAGATACTGTTAAAAATGTCCTTCATTTTTCTTAAAGCCCATAGATTAGTGAAACCATTCTGTGTCTTTCTCTCTTCCTCTGACTTACTTCACTCAGCATAATAGATTCCATGTACATCCATGTATAGGAAAATTTCATGACTTCATCTCTCCTGATGGCTGCATAGTATTCCATTGTGTATATGTACCACAGTTTCTTCAGCCACTCATCTGTTGAAGGGCATCTTGGTTGTTTCCAGAGTCTGGCTACTGTAAATAGCGCTGCAATGAATATAGGAGTAAGGAATGGATTTTTGTATTGTATTTTTGTGTTTCTTGGGTATATTCCTAGGAGTGGTATAGCTGGATCGTATGGAAGCTCAATTTCCAGTTTGTGAAGGAATCTCCATATCGCTTTCCATAAAGGTTGTACTAGATGGCATTCCCACCAGCAGTGAAAAAGAGTTCCTTTCTCTCCACATTCCTGCCAGCACTGCTTGTTTTCCTTTTTTGTGATGTGTGCCAATCTCAGTGGCGTGAGGTGGTACCTCAAAGTAGTTTTGATTTGCATCTCCCTGACGATTAGTGATGTTGAACATCTTTTCATGTGCCTTTTGGCCATTTGCCTTTCTTCTTTTTCAAAGTGTCTGTTCGTTTCTTCTCCCCATTTTTTGATGGGGTTAGTTGTTTTTTTTTCTTGTATAGTTCTGTCAGTACCTTGTAAATTTTGGATATTAGCCCTTTATCTGATGAGTATTGGGTGAATAATTTCTCCCACTCAGTGGGTGGCCTTTGTATTCTGGGCACTATTTCCTTTGAGATGCAGAAGCTTCTCAGCTTAATATAGTCCCATCTGTTTCTCTCTGCTTCCACTTGCTTGGAAAGGGCTGTCTCCTCCTTAAAGATGCCTTTAGTCTCAATGTCCTGGAGTGTTTCACCTACATGTTGTTCTATATACCTTATAGTTTCAGTTCTGATATCAAGGTCTTTAATCCATTTGGATTTTACCTTTGTACATGGTATTAGCTGTGGGTCTGAGTTCGCTTTTTTGCAAGTGGCTAACCAGTTGTGCCAACACCACTTGTTGAATAGGCTTTCCCTGCTCCATTTAGGATTTCTTGCTCCTTTATCAAAAACAAGGTGGTTATATGTCTGAGGAACCTTCTCTGAGTACTTAAGCCTATTCCACTGATCTGAGGGTCTGTCTTTATTCCAATACCATGCTGTTTTTATAACTGTTGCTTTGTAATACAACTTAAAATTGGGGAAAGTAATGCCTCCCATATTCCTTTTCCCAAGGAGTGCTTTAGCTATTCGAGGTTGTTTGTTGTTCCAGATGAATTTCAGAAGTATTTGATCCACTTCTTTGAAGAATGTCATGGGTATCTTCAGAGGAATCGCGTTAAATCTGTACAATGCTTTTGGAAGTATTGCCATTTTAATGATGTTGATCCTGCCAATCCATGAGCATGGTATGTGTTTCCATTTCCGCGTGTCCTCTCTTATTTCTTGGAGCAGTGTTTTGTAGTTTTCTTTGTATATATCCTTCACATCTTTAGTCAGGTTGACTCCAAGATATTTGAGTTTGTGTGGAACTAATGTGAATGGGATTGTTCTCTTAATGTCCATTTCTTCCCTATCATTATTAGTGTATAAAAAGTCCATTGATTTTTGTGTGTTAATTTTGTAGCCTGCCACTTTGCTATATGAATCTATTATTTCTAGAAGCTCTTTGGTAGAGTCTTTAGGGTTTTCTAAGTAGAGTATCATGTCATCTGCAAACAGTGAGAACTTGACTTCTTCCTTTCCTATCTGGATTCCCTTGATATCTTTTTCTTGCCTAATCGCTATAGCAAGTACTTCCAGTGCTATGTTGAATAGGAGTGGTGAGAGAGGACAGCCTTGTCTTGTACCAGAATTTAGAGGAAAGGATTTTAGTTTTTCTCCATTGAGGATAATATTTGCCACTGGCTTCTGGTAGATGGTTTTGACTATATTGAGAAAGGTTCCTTTTATTCCTATCTTGCTGAGAGTTTTCATCAAGAATGGGTGTTGAACCTTATCAAATGCTTTTTCTGCATCTATTGATATGACCATGTGATTTTTATTTTTTTTTTGTTGTTTATGTTGTGTATTATATTGATAGATTTACGGATGTTAAACCAGCCTTGCATTCCTGGGATGAAACCTACTTGATCAAAGTGAATGATCTTCTTGATGAGGCACTGGATCCTGTTCGCCAGGATTTTGTTGAGGATCTTTGCATCTGTGTTCATCAGGGATATTGGTCTGTAATTTTCTTTTTTGGCAGCATCTCTATCAGGTTTTGGTATTAAGGTGATGTTGGCTTCATAAAAGCTATTTGGAAGTATTCCTGTTTTTTCGATTTCATAAAAGAGCCTGGCCAGAATTGGTAGTAGTTCCTCTTGAAAGGTTTGAAAGAATTCATTCGTGAATCCATCAGGGCCTGGGCTTTTGTTTTTGGGTAAATTTTTGATTACAGTTTTAATTTCCTCAATAGTGATGGGGGTGTTTAGATATGCTACCTCTTCTTTATTCAACCGTGGAAGGTTATATGAGTTCAGAAATTTATCCATTTCTTCCAGGTTCTCATATTTAGTGGCATAGAGATTTTCAAAGTATTCTCTGAATACCCTTTGAATCTCTGCAGTATCTGTAGTGATCTCCCCCTTTTCATTTCTAATACGCGTTATCAAGTTTCTCTCTTTCTTTTGCTTTGTGAGTTTTGCCAATGGTCTATCAATCTTGTTTATTTTTTCAAAGAACCAACTTATGCTTTCGTTGATCTTTCGGATTGTTTTTTGGGTTTCCACTTCGTTGATTTCTGCTCTCAGCTTTGTTATTTCCTTCTGTCTCCCTATTTTTGGGTCCTTTTGTTGAGCACTTTCTAGTTCTATTAGCTGTGTCATTTAGCTACTCAGGTAAGCTCCTTCTTCCTTCCTGATGTGTGCTTGCAAAGCTATAAATTTTCCTCTCAGTACTGCTTTTGCTGTGTCCCATAAGTTCTGATAGTTTGTGTCTTTATTGTCATTTGTTTCCAGGAACCTTTTGATTTCCTCCTTGATTTCATCTCGGACCCACTGGTTATTGAGTATGAGGCTGTTTAACTTCCAGGTGTTAAATTTTTTCTTCTGTGTCCCTTTGCAATTCACATCTAACTTCAGAGCCTTGTGGTCAGCAAAGGCAGCCTGCAAAATGTCTATCTTTTTTATTTTATGGAGGTATGTTTTATGTGCCAGCACGTGATCTATCCTGGAGAATGATCCATGTACATTGGAAAAGAATGTGTATCCAGGTTTCTGAGGATAGAGTGTCCTATATATATCTACTAGGCCTCTTTCATCCATTTCTCTTTTCAGGTCTAGTATATTTTTTTTGGGTTTCCATTTGGTTGACCTATCAAGTGTTGAGAAGCCTGTGTTGAGGTCTCCCACAATTATTGTGTTATGATTGATATCCTTCTTCAGATTTGTCAACAATTGTATTAAATACTTTGCTGGACCCTCATTCGGTGCATATATGTTTAGGAGAGTGATTTCTTCTTGCTGTACAAATCCCTTGATTAGTACATAATATCCATCTTTGTCCCTTACAGCTTTTCTGAGTATAAAGTTTGTGTCATCTGATATTAGTATGGCCACCCCAGCTTTTTTAAGGGTGTTGTTTGCTTGAATGATTTTCCTCCAGCCTTTGATTTTGAGTCTATGTTTATTCTGACTATTCAGGTGTGTTTCTTGTAGACAGCAGAAGGTTGGCTTCAGTTTTTTGATCCATTTCGCCACTCTGTGCCTCTTAACTGGCGCATTTAGTACATTGCCATTGAGAGAAATAATTGTCATGGGATTTATTGCCATCTTTGTGTAGAAGTTTGGTGTGTTTTTTGTTCTGTCTTGTTTTTAAAGTAGATCTTTCACTTTTTCTTTTAAGGCTGGTTTTGAGTCTGCAAAGTTTTTGAGCTGTTGTTTATCTGTGAAGCCGTGTATACATCCTTCAATCCTGAAACTGAGTTTTCCTGGGTGCAGTATTCTTGGCGAAGCATTTATTTCATTGAGTTTTGCCACTATGTCCCACCACTGCCTTTTGGCCTTGAGTGTTTCTGGTGACAGGTCTGCTGTAAATTTCAAGGATGCTCCCTGGAATGTAATTTCCCTTTTCGATCTTGGTGCTTGCAGTATTCTATCTCTATCGGTGGGTTTCATCATGGTGACTAGGATGTGTCTTGGGGTGTTTCTACTGGGGTCTTTTTTAGCTGGTACTCTTCGGGCATGCAGGATTTGGTCACATGTTTTCTTTAGCTCTGGTAGTTTCTCTGTGATGATGTTCTTTTTTTTTTTTTTTTTTTTTGGTTTTTGGGCCACACCCGGTGACGCTCAGGGGTTACTCCTGGCTATGCGCTCAGAAGTCGCTCCTGGCTTGGGGGACCATATGGGACGCCGGGGGATCGAACCGCGGTCCGTCTCCTAGGCTAGCGCAGGTAAGGCAGGCACCTTACCTCGAGCACCACCGCCCGGCCCCTGTGATGATGTTCTTAACCATTGATTCTTCCTGAAGATTTTCTTCTTGGGTCTCTGGGACTCCAATGATTCTAAAGTTGTTTCTGTTGAGCTTATCAAAGACTTCTATTTTCATCTGCTCATATTCTTTGAGTAAATTTTCCATTGTCTGATCATTTGATTTAAGGCTTTTTTCCAATCTCTTCTGCTGTGTAAAGTTGTTATGCATCTCATCTTCTAAAGCACTAATTCTATCCTCAGCTGCTTTTAACCTGTTGGAAAGCTCATCCATTATGTTCTTCAATTCATCTACTGAGTTTTTCAGACCTGTTATCTGATCTGATATTTCAGTTTGGAGTTTTCTGATTTCTATCTTCATATTCTCTTGATTTTTATTAGTGTTCTGATTTATACTTTCTTTGATTTCTGTTAGCAACCTCCATATTTCTTCTCTAAACTCCATTTCTGAAAGACTGCTTAGGGAGTTGGCCATTGTTGAGTCATCAGAGTTTCCATCTTCATTCTCTATGGTTGAAGTTGGTCTGCGTAGTCTCCCCATTGTCACGCTTACGCTGTGGGTTTTTCTACGTGTTGTGGTGGTACTCATTGGCTAGGTGAGCCGTCAGGGAATGCCTGGGGAAGCCCCCAAATGTCTGCCAAGCTAAGGAAACCAGCACAAGTCCACAACTCCAACAGAAAACACACGCCTCAGCCGAGACACGCCTTGAAGGGACTAATGCTGGAGGAGATCAAAGTTCCCAGGTTGATGCAGGCTGGGGGAGGTCCCAAAATGTCTGCCGGGCCTAGGGGTCCAGCAGTCAGCCTGATCCGCAACTCCAGCCCCCAAACACTCACCTCAGCCGAGGCAAGCCATCAGGGGATGCCTGGGGAAGCCCCCAAATGTCTGCCAAGCTAAGGAAACCAGCACAAGTCCACAACTCCAACAGAAAACACACGCCTCAGCCGAGACACGCCTTGAAGGGATTAATGCTGGAGGAGATCAAAGTTCCCAGGTTGATGCAGGCTGGGGGAGGTCCCAAAATGTCTGCCGGGCCTAGGGGTCCAGCAGTCAGCCTGATCCGCAACTCCGGCCCCCAAACACTCACCTCAGCCAAGGCAAGCCGTCAGGGGATGCCCGGGGAAGCCCCCAAATGTCTGCCCCTTAAGTTGTTTATGTTGAGCTTATGATAGACTTCTGTTTTCATCTGTTCCCATTCTTTGAGTAATTTTTCCATTGTTTGATCATTTGCTTTAAGGCTTTTTTTCCAATTTCTTCTGCTGTATGGAGTTGTTATTCATTCATCTAATCTTCCAGTGTACTAAATCTATCCTCAGCTGCTCTTAACCCGGGAGAAAGCTCAACCATGTTTTTCTTCAATTCATCTACTGAGTTTTTCAGACCTGTTATTTGACCTGAAATTTCAGTTTGGAGTTTTCTGATTTCTATCTTCATATTCCCTTGATTCTTATTAGTGTTCTCTTCTATAGTTTCTTTGAGTTCTTTGAACATCCTCCATATTTCGACTCTAAACTCCTTATCTGAAAGACTGACTAGTTGGTTCGTCATGTTCAAGTCATCAGAGTTGCCATCATCATTCTCTATTTCTGGAGCTGGCTTGCATTGTTTCCCCATTGTCACACTTGTATTGTGGGTTTTTCTATGTGTTGTGGTTATATTCATTGGCTCAGTGATGTGCATGGCCAGGAAGCGAAGCAGAGCAGCCGTGCTCCTCTGGCTCCATCCTTTCTGGGCTTGTAAACTCACCTCCAGGGAAGGGTCCAGGGAAGGCTAGCCATCTGCAGATGAGCCATACACAGGATAAAATCAGGCCGAAAATGTAGTACAGCGCAGAAGACAGGCAGATAGGCATGCTGGCATCTGAGTTCCAGCAGAGTTCAGCAGCTTCCCCTTTCTGGGCGTGTAAGCTAACCTCCAGGGATGGCTACAGGGAAGGCGAGCCGTCCGCAGATGAGCCACACACAGAATGAAGTCAGGCCGAAAATGGAGTACAGCACAGAATACAGGCAGATTGGGGTGCTGGCATCTGCGTTCCAGCAGAGTTCCTCTATTCTGTCTGTCACTCTGAAGCAGGCAGGATCACCAGCAGGAATGCTGATGAAATCCAGTCTCAGGCAGCTGGAAACCACATGGCCCAAGATGGCTTCTGCGCCCTTCTGACTCCCTGCAGAAACCAGCAGGAATCAGTGTGTGTACATCCCGACCCACCTCTGAAGCAGGGAGGATCACCAGCAGGAACGCTGATGAAATCCAGTCTCTGGCATCTGGAAACCGCATGGCCCAAGATGGCTTCTGTGCCCTTCTGACTCCCAGTAGAAATCAGCATGAATCAGTGTGTGTACTTCCCAACCCACCTCTGAAGCAGGCAGGATCACCAGAAGGAACGATGATGTATAGGAAAATTTCATCACTTCATCTCTTCTGACGGCTACATAATATTCCATTGTATATATGTACCATAGTTTCTTTAGCCATTCATATACTGAGGGACATCTAGGCTGTTTCCAGAGTCTGGCTATTGTAAACAATGTTGCAATGAATATAGGTGTGAGGAAGGGATTTTTGTATTGAATTTTTGTGTTCCTAGGATATATACCTAGGAGTGGTATAGCTAGATTGTATAGGAGCTCAACTTCCAGCTTTTGGAGAAATCTCCATATCACTTTCCACAAAGGTTGGACTAGACAGCATTCCCACCAGCAGTGAATAAGAGTTCCTTTCTCTCCACACCCCCGCCAGCACTGCTTGTTCTCATTTTTTGTGATGTGTGCCAATCTCTGTGGCATGAGATGGTACCTCATAGTTGTTATGATTTGCATCTCCTTGATGATTATCGTTAAAATGACAATACTCCCCAAAGCTTTGTAGAGATTTAATGTGATCCCTCTAAAGATACCCATGACATTTTTCAAAGAAGTGGATCAAACACTTCTGAAATTCATTTAGAACAATAAACACCCACAAATTGCTAAAGCAATACTTGGGAAAAAGAATATGAGAGGTATTACTTTCCCCAACTTTAAACTGTATTACAAAGCAATAGTTATCAAAACAGCATTGTATTGGAATAAAAACATACCCTCAGATCAGTGGAATAGGCTCGAGTACTCGGAGAATGTTCCCCAGACATACCATCACCTAATTTTTTTTATAAAGGAGCAAGAAATCCTAAATGGAACAGGGAGGACATATTCAATAAGTGGTGTGGCACAACTGGCTAGCCACTTGTAAAAAAGCAAACTTAGACCTCCAGTTAACATCATGTACAAAGGTAAAATCCAAATAGATTAAAGACCTAGATATCAGATCTGAAACCATAAAGTATATAGAACAACATGTAGGTGAAACGCTCTATAGAGACTAAAGGCATCTTCAGGAGGAAACAGTACTCTGTTTCATCTAAACCCATCTAAAAATGGGGAGAAGAAATGAACAGACACTTTGACAAAAAAAATACAAATGGCTAAAAGGCACATGAAAAAATGCTCCTTCATTATATTTTAGCAAACCAAATCCAACACTACATCAAAAAATACTTCATAACCAAGAGGGTTTCATCCCAGGGATACAAAGATGGTTCAATATACACAAATCAATCAAGATCATATACCATATAAAAAAAAGGATGTATAAGAACTACATGATCATATCAATCAGTACGGATAAAGCATTTGACAAAATCCAAAACCCATTCATGATGAAAACCCAGAAAAATAGGTTTGGAAGAAATCTTCCTCAAGATAGTAACAGCTATCTATAAAGATCCCACAGCCAACATTATTTTTAATGGCAAAAAACTGAAAGTATATCCAATAAGGTCAGGCACTAGGCAAGGCTTTCCACTGTCTGAAAAGTATAAAACTTAAATATATGGGAGTACATCAAACTAAAATGTTTCTGTATGGCAAAAGAAACATGGACCAAAATTAGAATAGTGAGATAATTTTTGCAGTTAAAACATCAGACAGAAGTTTGATATCTAAGATATACAAAGTACTCACAAAGTTTAATCCCACAAAATTAAAAAAGAACCCATTAAAATGGGGAGAATAAAAAGACATTTCTCTGAGGAAGACCAACAGATGGATAACAAATTAAAAAATAGTCACCATCACTTATCATTAGGGAAACCAAATAAAGAAACATCTTACACCAGTGAGGATGGCACATATAAAAACAATGGGAACGATCTCTGTTGGCAGGCATGTAGTGAAAAAAGAACTCTCATCTACTGCTGGTTGGAATATATGAAGGGTTCTCAGTAAGCTCATAATTGAGTTGCCATATGACCCAGCAATCCCTCTTTTGGGTATCTAACCCCAGGAGAGAAAAATATTCATCCATAAGGATGTATGCACACTGCTATTCATAGTAGCACTCAGTATAATAATAGCTAAGACTTGGAATCAACCTAGATGTCCAACAACAGATGATTGGATCATGAAGATGGTTACATATATACAATGGAATACTACATAGCTGTAAGGAATGTTGCAATCATGCAATCTGCAGCAACATGAATGAACTAGAATATATTATGTTAAATTAAGTAAACCAAAAGAAAAAGGATAGAGTGCCATCACTTATATGTGATGTCATAAAATAACTGCATGAAGAGAATTAACTCAGAACTCTGGTGGAGGGAGGTTGACACTGGTAGAGGGAGGATTGGCCCTGATTCATTGTTTACCTGAAATCCAACTATAAAGGACATTGTAAATACAATGGTTTCAAGAAAATAAAATTAAATTATAAAGGAACAATATATATATGGTCAGGCATGCTTGGATATTTCTGATACTAAATTAAAAAAATAGGACACTTTCATTTTCTGGGCTGTGCAACTCAGCTTTGAGACAAACTGCTGAAATAGAACACTTCTTAAGACTTAGAATAACAAGAGACATTTCATGCAAAGAAGAATGAGGTTAAGTATTCAACAGAAATATGACAACACAGGAAATGAACAGAAGAGGATAGTATAAATTAATCTGGGAAATGGAAAGCAAAGAAGGGATCTTAGCTGAGATTCAATCTTCATTTCCTCTTTCTATTTATCCTACTTACTAAAGTAACAATGGTCTAGGGAGAAAACAGTGGAAGTTAAAGGCGCATACCCAGAGAATAGGAATGAGAAACTGGCACTGGAAGTTTGACCCTATTCGTAATGGTCACTAAGATCTGTCCCTTGGAAGAAATACAGAGCTTGACAGGGTTTTCAAAATCAGTCCAATCTTACCTTTTAGAGATAAGACAATTAAAACTTCCACAAATAAAAGCAACTCATAAAAGAACTAAATTGGAGTTGGGAACTAGAGTGAAGTTCTCTCTGTAACAAACAGCAATCAGAGAGCCTCTAATATGTCTGGGATTCAACTGCTTATAAATGTCCTTTCTGAAGAGTTGGTCTTGTGCCAGGAAACTTCAGGGGTCGGGTCTTTTTGTATTTAGGCCAAGGTTATTTCTTTCCATGTCCCTCATATTTTGGTGGGCCTATGCAAAGAACAATTGCCACTCTAACACCATTTTTACTGTGCTCCTTTGACTCTAATCCTTAAAAAGAACCCAGTTAAGATTTGAGGATAACTTAAGCTAATATGCATGAATATGGAAATGTAAAAAAAATGCTATGCCTGTAATGTTTAAGGAGTTATTTAAGTTTTATGGCTTTAGATTGCCTTGTGTGCTGTTAAGAAATATTATAGTGTGTTACAATCTTAATGTTCTTTGGATGAAATTTCAAAGTTGGGATATCAGCAAGGGGACTTCTGAGAATTATGTTATGTATTGTCCTTCCACTGTAACTTTACCTTGTCCTCCTTCTTTGCATCCTTGTTCTCATAATTAAAAAAAAAAAAAAAAAAGACTTCCCTCACTTCTCTTGTTACTTCTGGGACCTTAGTACTCTGATATCATTTTAAAATTATTTTCTTAATTAATAATTTTTTCACGAAGTCACTGTGAGATACAGTTATCAAGGTGTTCATCAGACAGCTATTTTTCTTTTTCAGGAGTGATTTCTGAGTGCAGAAAACCGTGAAGTAAGCCCTGAAAGCTGCCAGGTGTGGCCCAGAAACCCAAAATCAAAATCTGACAATAGAATTCTAAGAGAGTTTAACTATGACCAGGAATGGGATCTCATTTTTTTTCCTATTTCTAAGACACTTTTTAAGAGAAAAATAAAGGTGTTTTTATTTGTTCTTGTTCTGTTTCGTTTTTGTTTGTGGCCACATGCAGTGGTGCTCAGAGGTTACTCCTGGCTCTGTGCTTAGGGGTCATTCCTGGTGATGCTCAGGTGAGATTCTAGGGATTAAACCAGGTTGGCCACATGTGAGGTATATGCCCTCCCCGTGGTGTTGGCTCTGAACACTACAAGACTTTTTTCATTTTTTTATAATTTAAAATATATTTAAGCCCCATGATTACAAACATGTTTGTGGTCAGGTTTTAGTTACCAAAAAAAAAACACACCCTTTCACCAGTGCAAATATTCCAACCACCAATGCCTCCCCACTCCAATTCTCTCCTCAGCCAACCCTTATCTGTACTTGAGACAGGTATTCTATTTCTCACACTCACTATCATTGTCATGATAGTTGTAAGTGTAGTTATTTCTCTAACTGGACTCACCACTCTTTGTGATAAGCTACATATTGTGGGCTGTTCAGTCAGCTCTCATCTTTATTGTCTCTGTGTATTATTACAATAATATCTCTTATTTTCTGAAAACCCATAGATGAGTGAGCCTATTCTGTGTCTATTTTTCTCCTTCTAATTATTTCACTCAGCACAATAGTCTCTATGTATTGGAAAATTAAACAACTTGATTTTTTTTCTGATGGCTGCAGAGTATTCCACTGTATAATGTACTACAGTTTCTTTAGCCATTCATCTGTAGGGCATCTGGGTTGTTTCCAGGTTATGGCAAATATAAATAGCGCTGCAATGAATATAGGCATGCAGAAGGCATTTTTGTATTGTATTTTTGTGTTCCTAGGATATATCCTAAGGAATGGTACAGCTGGATCATATGGGAGCTCAATTTCCAGTTTTTTGAGGAATTGCCACATTGTTTTCTATAAAGGCTGGACTGAACAGCATTCCAGCAGCAGTGAATATGAGAGCCTTTCTCCCCACATCCCACCAGCATGTGATCTGTGACATGAGATAGTACCTCATTGATGTCTTGATTAGCATATCTCTGATAATTAGTGATGTGGAGCATTTATTCATGTGCCTTTTGGTCATTTGTTTTTCTACTTGAAGAATTGTCTGTTTATTTCTTCTCATTTTTTTTTTGACAGGGTTAGACTTTTTTCTTGTTAAGTTCTGTCGGTACCTTGTATAGTTTAGATATTTGCTCCTTTTCTGATGGGTATTGGGTGAATAGGTTTCCCATTCTGTGGTTAGCCTTTGTAACCCAGTCATTGTTTACTTTGAGGTAAAGAAGCTTCTCAGATGAAATGGTCCCATCTGTTTATCTCTGTTTCCATTTGTTTGGAGAGTCAAGTTTCCACCTTGAAGATACCTTTAGTCTCAATGTCATGGAGTATTTTACCTATGTTTTCTTCTATATACCTATGGTTCTGAATCTAATATCAAGGTCTTTACTCCATTTGGATTTAACCTTTGTGCATGGTGTTAGATGCAGGTCTGAGTTTGCTTTTTTGCAAGCAACTGACCAGTTGCTCCAACACCACTTGTTAAAGAGGCTTTCCTTGCTCCATTTTGCTTTTCTTGCCCCTTTAACGAAGATTAATTGATTGTATATCTGGACACATTCTCTGAATACTCAAGTCTATTCCACTGATCTGAGGGTCAGTCTTTATTCCAGTACCAAGCTGCTTTAATGACTATAGCTTTGTGATACAATTTAAAGTTTGGGAAAGTGAGGCATCCCATACTCCTTTTTCAAAGTGTTGCTCTAGCTATTCTTGGGTGTTTATCGTTCCAAATGAATTTCAGGAGAGTTTGATCCACTTCTGTAAAGAATGTCATGGGTATCCTTAGAGGATTGCATTCAATCTGTACAATGCTTTGGGGAGTATTGACATTTTAATGATGCTAATCCTGCCAATCCATGAGCATGGTATGTGTCTCCATTTCCTTGTATCCTCTTTTGTTTCTTGAACCAGGGTTTTGTAGTTTTATTTGTATAGGTCCTTCAACTCTTCAGTTAAGTTGACTCCAAGATATCTGAGCTTGCGTGACACTAATGTCAATGGGGTTGTTTTCTTAATGTCCTTTTCTTCTCTATCATTATTCGTGTATAAGACGACTTTTGATTAGCATTTTAATTTCCTCAGTAGTGATGGGTTGGTTTAGATAGACTAGATCATCATGCTTTAATCATGAAAGATAGTAAGAGTTCAAGAATTTATCCATTTCTTCCATTTTCTTCTGGTTCTCTTGTTTTGTGGCATAGAATTTCTCAAAGTAGTCTCTGATTAATCTTTGAATTTATGTAGTATCTGTAGTGATCTCCCCTGTTCATTTTTAATCTTGCTTATTAAGTTTCTTTATCTTTCATTCTTTGTGAGCTTTGCTAGTGGTTAATCAATCTTGTTTATTTTTTCAAAGAACCAACTTTTGCTTTCGTTGATCTTTTGGATTTTTTTCAGATGTCCACTTCATAAAGCTATGTATACTTCCTTCAAACCTGAACTTGAGTCTGGTTACATGCAGTATTCTAGGCAAAGCATTCATTTCATCAAGATTTGTCACTATGTCCCACCACTCCCTTCTGACCTTGAGGTTTTCTTGTAACAGATATACTGTAAATACTAAGGATGCTCCTTTGTATATAATTACTCTTTTTGACCATGCTGGTTTCAGTATTCTATTCCTATATGTGGCATTCGTCATTGTGACTAGGATTTGTCATGATGTGTTTTTCTTTGGGACTCTTTTAGCTGGTTCTGTTAGAACATGCGGGATTGATTGCATTCACTCGTTAGCTCTGGGAGTTTCTCTGCAATGATGTTCTTGACAATTGATTCTTCCTGGGGGTTTTCTTCTTGAGCTTCTGGGACTCCAATGATTCATATGTTATTTCTTTTGAGTTTATCAAAGACTTCTATTTTCATCTGTTCACATTGAGAATTTTTTTCATTGTCTGATCAGTTTGCATTTAGGCTCTTTTTCAATCTTTTCTGTTGTATGAAGTTGTTATGCATCTCATCTTCCATCTCACTAATCCAGTTCCTTAGCTGCTATAACTCTATTAGAGAGGCTTTCCAGTGAGATTTTCATTTTGCCAACCAAGTTTTTCAGACCTGTTATTTCATTTTTGAATTTTCTGATTTCTATTTTCTTTTTTTTTTTTTTTTTTTTTTAATTTTTTTTTTATTTAAATACCTTGATTACATACATGATTGTGTTTGGGTTTCAGTCATAAAAGGAACACCACCCATCACCAGTGCAACATTCCCATCACCCAAGTCCCAAATCACCCTCCTCCCCACCCAACCCCCGCCTGTACCCTAAACAGGCTCTACATTTCCCTCATACATTCTCAATATTAGGACAGTTCAAAATGTAGTTATTTCTCTAACTAAACTCATCACTCTTTGTGGTGAGCTTCCTGAGGTGAGCTGGAACTTCCAGCTCTTTTCTCTTTTGTGTCTGAAAATTATTATTACAAGGGTGTCTTTCATTTTTCTTAAAACCCATAGATGAGTGAGACCATTCTGCGTTTTTCTCTCTCTCTCTGACTTATTTCACTCAGCATAATAGATTCCATGTACATCCATGTATAGGAAAATTTCATGACTTCATCTCTCCTGACAGCTGCATAATATTCCATTGTGTATATGTACCACAGTTTCTTTAGCCATTCATCTGTTGAAGGGCATCTTGGTTGTTTCCAGAGTCTTGCTATGGTAAATAGAGCTGCAATGAATATAGGTGTAAGGAAGGGGTTTTTGTATTGTATTTTTGTGTTCCTAGGGTATATTCCTAGGAGTGGTATAGCTGGATCGTATGGGAGCTCGATTTCCAGTTTTTGGAGGAATCTCCATATCGCTTTCCATAAAGGTTGAACTAGACAGCATTCCCACCAGCAGTGGATAAGAGTTCCTTTCTCTCCACATCCCCGCCAACACTGTTTATTCTCATTCTTTGTGATGTGTGCCATTCTCTGGGGTGTGAGGTGGTATCTCATCGTTGTTTTGATTTGCATCTCCCTGATGATTAGTGATGTGGAACATTTTTTCATGTGTCTTTTGGCCATGCGTATTTCTTCTTTGTCAAAGTGTCTGTTCATTTCTTCTCCCCATTTTTTGATGGGGTTAGATGTTTTTTTCTTGTAAAGTTCTGTCAGTGCCTTGTATATTTTGGAGATTAGCCCCTTATCTGATGGGTATTGGGTGAATAGTTTCTCCCACTCAGTGGGTGGCTCTTGTATCCTGGGCACTATTTCCTTTGAGGTGCAGAAGCTTCTCAGCTTAATATATTCCCATCTGTTAATCTCTGCTTTCACTTGCTTGGAGAGTGCAGTTTCCTCCTTGAAGATGCCTGTAATGTCCTGGAGTGTTTTGCCTATGTGCTGTTCTATATATCTTATGGTTTTGGGGCTGATATCGAGGTCTTTAATCCATTTGGATTTTACCTTTGTACATGATGTTAGCTGGGGGTCTAAGTTTAATTTTTTGCAAGTGGCTATCCAATTGTGCCAACACCACTTGTTGAAGAGGCTTTCCCTGCTCCATTTAGGATTTCCTGCTCCTTTATCAAAAATTAGATGGTTGTATCTCTGGGGAACATTTTCTGAGTATTCAAGCCTATTCCACTGATCTGAGGACCTATCCTTATTCCAATACCATGCTGTTTTGATAACTGTTGCTTTGTAGTACAGTTTAAAGTTGGGAAAAGTAATTCCTCCCATATTCTTTTTCCCAATGATTGCTTTAGCTATTCGAGGGTGTTTATTGTTCCAAATGAATTTCAAAAGTGTCTGATCCACTTCTTTGAAGAATGTCATGGGTATCTTTAGAGGGATGGCATTAAATCTGTATAATGCCTTGGGGAGTATTGACATTTTGATGATGTTAATCCTGCCAATCCATGAGCAGGGTATGTGTTTCCATTTCCGTGTGTCCTCTCTTATTTCTTGGAGCAGAGTTTTATAGTTTTCTTTGTATAGGTCCTTCACATATTTAGTCAAGTTGATTCCAAGATATTTGAGTTTGTGTGGTACTATTGTGAATGGGGTTGTTTTCTTAATGTCCATTTCTTCTTTATTACTGTTGGTGTATAGAAAGGCCATTGATTTTTGTGTGTTAATTTTGTAGCCTGCCACCTTGCTATATGAGTCTATTGTTTCTAGAAGCTTTTTGATAGAGTCTTTAGGGTTTTCTAAGTAGAGTATCATGTCATCTGCAAACAGTGAGAGCTTGACTTCTTCCTTTCCTATCTGGATTCCCTTGATATCCTTTTCTTGCCTAATCGCTATAGCAAGTACTTCCAGTGCTATGTTGAATAGGAGTGGTGAGAGAGGACAGCCTTGTCTTGTGCCAGAATTTAGAGGGAAGGCTTTCAGTTTTTCTCCATTGAGGATAATATTTGCCACTGGCTTGTGGTAGATGGCCTTCACTATATTGAGAAAGGTTCCCTCCATTCCCATCTTGCTGAGAGTTTTGATCAAGAATGGGTGTTGGACCTTATCAAATGCTTTCTCTGCATCTATTGATATGATCATGTGGTTTTTATTTTTCTTGTTATTGATGTTGTGTATTATGTTGATAGATTTACGGATGTTAAACCAGCCTTGCATTCCTGGGATGAAACCTACTTGATCGTAGTGGATGATCTTCTTAATGAGGCATTGAATCCTATTTGCCAGGATTTTGTTGAGGATCTTTGCATCTGCATTCATCAGTGATATTGGTCTGTAATTTTCTTTTTTGGTAGCGTCTCTGTCTGGTTTAGGTATCAAGGTGATGTTGGCTTCATAAAAGCTATTTGGAAGTGTTTCTGTTTGTTCAATTTCATGAAAGAGTCTTGCCAAGATTGGCAGTAGTTCCTCTTGGAAAGTTTGATAGAATTCATTAGTGAATCCATCTGGACCTGGGCTTTTGTTTTTCGGCAGACATTTGATTACTGTTTTAATTTCATCAATGGTGATGGGGGTGTTTAGATATGCTACATCCTCTTCCTTCAACCGTGGAAGATTATAAGAGTCCAAGAATTTATCCATTTCTTCCAGGTTCTCATTTTTAGTGGCGTAGAGTTTTTCAAAGTAGTTTCTGATTACCCTTTGAATCTCTGTCATATCAGTAGTGATCTCTCCTTTTTCATTCCTGATACGAGTTATCAAGTTTCTCTCTCTCTCTTTCTTTGTTAGGTTTGCCAGTGGTCTATCAATCTTGTTTATTTTTTCAAAGAACCAACTTCTGCTTTCGTTGATCTTTCGGATTGTTTTTTGAGTTTCCACTTCGTTGATTTCTGCTCTCAGCTTTGTTATTTCCTTCTGTCTTCCTGTTCTTGGGTCCTTTTGTTGAGCATTTTCTAGTTCTATTAGCTGTGTCATTAAGCTACTCAGGTAAGCTCCTTCTTCCTTCCTGATGTGTGCTTGCAAAGCTATAAATTTTCCTCTCAGTACAGCTTTTGCTGTGTCCCATAAGTTCTGAGAGTTTGTGTCTTTATTGTCATTTGTTTCCAGGAACCTTTTTATTTCCTCCTTGATTTCATCTCGGACCCACTGGTTATTGAGCATGAGGCTGTTTAACTTCCAGGTGTTAAAGTGTTTCTTCTGAGTCCCTTTGGAGTTCACAAATAATTTCAGAGCCTTGTGGTCAGCGAAGGTAGTCTGCAAAATTTCTATCCTCTTGATCTTATGGAGGTATGTTTTATGTGCCAGCATGTAGTCTATCCTGGAGAATGTCCCATGTACATTGGAGAAGAATGTGTATCCAGGTTTCTGGGGATGGAGTGTCCTATATATATCCACTAGGCCTCTTTCTTCCATTTCTCTCCTCAGGTCTAGTATATTCTTGTTGGGTTTCAGTCTGGTTGACCTGTCCAGTGTTGACAAAGCCGTGTTTAGGTCCCCCACAATTATTGTGTTGTTGTTGATATTATTTTTCAGATTTGTCAGCAGTTGTATTAAATATTTTGCTGGCCCCTCATTCGGTGCATATATGTTTAGGAGAGTGAATTCTTCCTGCTCTACGTACCCCTTGATTAATATAAAATGTCCGTCTTTGTCCCTTACAACCTTCCTGAGTATAAAGTTTGCATTATCTGATATTAGTATGGCCACTCCAGCTTTTTTATGGGTGTTGTTTGCTTGGATAACTTTTCTCCAGCCTTTTATTTTGAGTCTATGTTTGTTCTGACTATTCAGGTGCGTTTCTTGTAGGCAGCAGAAGGTTGGATTGAGTTTTTTGATCCATTTAGCCACTCTGTGTCTCTTAACTGGTGCATTTAGTCCATTGACGTTGAGAGAAAGAATTGTCCTGGGATTTAACGCCATCTTTATTTCAAAATTTGGTGTGTCTTTTGGGTAGTCTTGTCTTAGATTAGGTCTTTCAGTTTTTCTCTTAAGACTGGTTTTGTGTCTGTGAAGTTTCTGAGCTGTTTTTTGTCTGTGAAACTATGTATTCTTCCATCAAACCGGAAAGTGAGTTTTGCTGGGTATAGTATTCTGGGTGAAGCATTCATTTCATTCAGTCTTGTCACAATATCCCACCACTGCTTTCTGGCATTGAGCGTTTCTGGTGACAGGTCTGCTGTAAATCTCAGGGAAGCTTGCTTGAACATGATTTCCCCTTTTGATCTTGCTGTTTTCAGAATTCTGTCTCTATCTGTGGGATTTGTCATTGTGACTAGGATGTGTCTTGGGGTGGTTTTTCTGGGGTCTCTTTTGGTTGGTACTCTTCGGGCATGCAGGATTTGATCACATATATTCTTTAGCTCTGGAAGTTTCTCTTTAATGATGTTCTTGACCATTGATTCTTCCTGGAAATTTTCTTCCTGGGTCTCTGGGACTCCAATGATTCTTAAGTTGTTTCTGTTGATCTTATCATAGACTTCTATTTTCGTCTGTTCCCATTCTTTGACTAATTTTTCCATTGTCTGCTCATTTGCTTTAAGTTTTTTGTCCAATCTCTCCTGCTGTATGGAATTGTTATGTATCTCATCTTCCACAGCACCAAGTCTATTCTCAGCTTCTGATACCCTGTCCCAGAGCTTATCCATTTTGTCATTCACTTCGTTTACTGAGTTTTTCAGGCCTGTTAGTTGACATGTTATTTCAGTTTGGAGTTTTGTCATTTCTGCCTTCATATTTTCTTGGTTCTTATTAGTGTTCTGTTCAACTCGATCCATGGTTTCTTGGAGTCTGTTGAGCACCTTCCATATTGCTAGTCTAAAGTCCTTATCTGAGAGGTTGATTAGTTGTTCAGTCATTATCTGGTCCTCAGAATTGTCATCTTCATTCTCTATGTCTGATGCTGGCCTGCGCTGTTTCCCCATTGTCACATTTGTATTGTGGGTTTTTCTACGTGTTGTAGTGGTATTCATTGTCTATATGATGTAGGTAGCACACTCCTCTGGCTCCTCCCTTTCTGGATGGGCTGACTTGCCTCTAAGGGAGGGGAGTCCTCCGTGGATGAAGCCTCACACTGGGTCAAATCTTAGGCCCGAGCATGTAACAGAGAAGACAGTCCAGAGAGAAATGTTTGCTTCTGTGATATAGCGCCGTTCTTAGTGTGATTTTTCCTTCTTGTTGCAATGGAGTTCTTTCCTTAGAAAGAGTGCACGGCCGCGTAGCGAAGCGGAGCGGCCGTGCTCCTCTGAGCCTCTTTTTGCCCCACTCGCAAGAGTTTCACGCAAGAGGACAGTAGACAGACATAGACAGGTCACACTCACAGTCTTTCACAGCTGAGCCCCACTGGGCCGGTGTACTTTCGCGGATTTTCCCCGCCTGGTGTCACACACAGGGAACCAGCTTTTGCAAAGGATAGCCGGTTTTTATGCTCTGAAGTCCCTCCCTGAAAATGGCGTCTGGGCGAGCGAGGTTTCTGGAGGCTCTTTTTGCCCCACTCGCAAGAGTTTCACGCAAGAGGACAGTAGACAGACATAGACAGGTCACACTCACAGTCTTTCACAGCTGAGCCCCACTGGGCCGGTGTACTTTCGCGGATTTTCCCCGCCTGGTGTCACACACAGGGAGCCAGCTTTTGCAAAGGATAGCCGGTTTTTATGCTCTGAAGTCCCTCCCTGAAAATGGCGTCTGGGCGAGCGAGGTTTCTGGAGGCTCTTTTTGCCCCACTCGCAAGAGTTTCACGCAAGAGGACAGTAGACAGACATAGACAGGTCACACTCACAGTCTTTCACAGCTGAGCCCCACTGGGCCGGTGTACTTTCGCGGATTTTCCCCGCCTGGTGTCACACACAGGGAGCCAGCTTTTGCAAAGGATAGCCGGTTTTTATGCTCTGAAGTCCCTCCCTGAAAATGGCGTCTGGGCGAGCGAGGTTTCTGGAGGCTCTTTTTGCCCCACTCGCAAGAGTTTCACGCAAGAGGACAGTAGACAGACATAGACAGGTCACACTCACAGTCTTTCACAGCTGAGCCCCACTGGGCCGGTGTACTTTCGCCTGATTTCTATTTTCATATTCTCTTGACTCTTATTAGTGGTTCTTTCAGCTTGATCCATGCTTTCTTTGAATTCTATGTACATCCTCCATATTTTTCTCTGCACTCCTTATCTGAAAGGCTAAATGAATGGCTGGGACTTTTGGGTCATCATAATTTCCTGCTGCACATGTCTTGCATCTCAGCATCTCTAGTGGGGACAAAATCCTTCACTAGAGGGAAGCGGGTACATGAACAGCCGAATATGAAAAATGAAATAACAAAATCACACAAAATAAATTGTATGGGGACCCTCATTTCAATAGACACGAGACAACTTTAACCTCCAACTGGAAGTATATAAAGAGTAAAAGGGACAGTCATATCATGAAAAAAATGCCCACATTTCTTTCTTCTCTAAGTTTATAAACTATCAATGTATATTGTTTGATTTTAAAACAGAAACACATGGCTTTAGGTGGTTTGCAATCTCCGAATAAAATAGAGTTCAGTTAGAAGCCAGAGGATAAAAGGAAGGCTAATTTTTTACATATCAAAGTAGTTCCTATCCTAGGTGTCATTACTGATGTAAATTAAGGGATAGAAAGAATCCTGATTTCCTTCCTAATAACACATATTCTTAACCTAAGGGAATAGTATTCTAGCGAGGGGCTAAGACAAACTTCCTATGATATGGTTATAGAAAGAGATAAAACTTATATTAAAAAGCTACAGAATTATACCTTGTAAGTTCAATAGCCTAATTCTATACTGGCCAAACCTGTTTGTTAGCAGGTATTCAAAGTGACAGGGAAAGTCCATGAGGCAAAGTCATTCTGTTGTGGTGTTCAAAGACAAGGAGAGAGGACATTGTCTTGAGGATGCTATGTTTTGACTTGGCCTTTAGAATAAATAGGCTAACAGAAAGAGACCAAGCCTATCTTATTTGGTGTGGAAATTCCTCTGGGAAAAGGCATTTGATAGAAGCCCTATTTCGGCTTATAATATTTACAAGGAAGAGAATGTGCAAAATAACAAGAAATTGTAATGTCACTATCATGTCATAAATTTCAAAAATATTGCCAGTAATCCACATAGAGGGTATAATTAATGTCCACCAATGGATCTGCTGGCTAAAATATTTCTTGGGGAAATATCAGCTCACTGCTCCAGGATAATTATATTAGATACATCTAACAATTCCCTAAAACGAAGGTGTCAATGTCAGTTGCCATCTTCATTCTTAATGCATGGTGTTGGCCTAAGTTGTTTCCCTGTTGTCACAATTGCAGTATGCTGTTTTCTTTGTGTTGTGCTAGGTTTCACTGGCTATAACATGCACACAGCACAATGGCCAAGTTCCTTTGACTCCACCCTTTGTGGATGGGGACAGCTCATCTCTGAAGAAGTGCCCTCAGGGAACTTCTTGGAGGGATGGTTCAAGGTCCAACCAAACAGAGCAAGTAAAGTCACAATGGCTGCTGACTGCCTGTTCTAACACACACAGCAGGATTCACGTTCTACCTTTTGTGGGCAGGGACAGTTTACTGTTGAAGAAGTGCCCTCTTGGAACTTCTGGGTGGGATGATTCAAGCTGAGCAGATCAGGGAAAGTCAGAATCAGACAGCTATTTTTATCTAGGGTCCAAAGCCCACATTTTCTGACAGGTTGGCATTGAAACAGAAAAATGGGCCACATTTTCTTCTGCTCATGTTACTTTCCTGATACTATATCTAAGATAATATCCTGATAGAAGCAGGTGACATATCGTAATCTCCATACCACAGAAGGTATCACATCATTTCCTTGGTTCAGTATTAGTACCCCAAGAAACTACTAGTGGCATTTTTCACAATGAGAAGTGTTTCGTTTTTTTTTTTTAAAAACCAAGTGGCTTAAAAATCAGAAATGGCACTGCCACTGAGTTTGGAAATCTCAAACATAAATGCTGAAATATAAACTCCTTTTGAGGGCTGTGCAAGAAAATCTGTTCTAGGACTCTCTCTTGTCATTATTGAACCAAAGATGGCCTTCTCCTTCTGTGAGTTGTCTGTTTCTATGTACAACAATCCATTAGAAAAGATCTCATAACCAATTTAATATGATTAATAGATATTAGGACTTCAACATCTTTTGTTGGAGACACAGTTCAACCCATATCATGAAGTAGAATGTAGGAGTAGTAAGGAACAGTGAAAAACTAAGAGAAGGATGCATCTTTGTTGTGTTAATTAATTAACGATGGGGCTGGATGGCGGTGGATGGAGGCCTTTGTGCTTAGGCCCCAGCCACGTGGCTTCATCCCCCATCCAGCTGGCAAGTTCCAGGCCCAGGTGAAATCACTCACACGCAGGCTTCAGGAAGAATCATCTTTATTTATGCCCTAGCCACCACAGGTGTGTGGCCTATGTCAACCTTTTAAGCATTTAGCTATATTTTGCTAGCCCTGCATCTTATCTCCTGTTAGCCATCTTCCCTTTGGGCTCCATGCGGCCCAAAGATCCAAAAGCCAGGAAGCCAAGCCGGGCCAAAAGAGAAACGGCCAAAGGCCCGAATCCCCTGGCTCAGAGGTTTATCTATCCCTTTCCAGACCCCTCCCAGAAATGGGAGGTCTTGCAGGTAGTTACAGCTATTATCCGGTTCCCAAAACTCCTCCCAGATATGGGTGGGTCTTGGGGTACACCACATTTCCCCCTTTTTTAAATATTTTCATGCGCCAACGTAATAAAGTGAAAATTAATATACCAGCCCTTTTTAAAAACATATTATTTGCAAAATATACTTTACACCTGTAACCTAAAATTCTATTAATGCTTTTTTACCAAGCACTATTTCGGAACTTTCATGTTCCTATATTTTTAAACTATATTGGGGGAACTTCACTGTTCCTATATTTTTCCTATACACAAGTACTTCAGCATACATGCATAACATACATTTTAAAAACAGGCTAAGTACATTAAAATACACAGTAAAACATTTTGCAATTGAAAATATTAACTCTGAAAGACAACAAAACACATTTAAATTATAAAGAAAATGACTTAAGACAAAGATGCAGGTGGTTAGAAATTAGATGTTTAAATGAGCTAAACTGAATTACTTCCCTTTTATTTTTATTTTTTAACTATTAACTAAGTAAAACTTATCCCATTACCAACTATGAGTAAAATATAACGACCCACTAATTTTTTACACCTAAAACCATAGTTCAGATGATTAATTTGTTCCACGTTGATCTCACCACGTGGCTTCTTTAAACTTTTAAAGTTCAGATGTTGTTTTGTCCCACGCTGATTTCACCACGTGGCTTCCTTTCAGTTTCAGTCCCCGCAGACGGTTTTGTAGACCATGAGGTTGCCGGTTCCGCCGCCCGCTGCCGGTTCGTGATTTGGAGCGTGGATTTCAAGCTTGCCGCGGAGCAAAAGCTGAGCTGAGCCGAGCCGAGCCGAGCCGAGCCGAGCCGAGCCGCTTGGACCTTTTCTCCGCTTTTTTCCTTTGGGCAGCACTTAGCAAGCCAGTTTTTGGCCACACCTTTACAGGGCGCTTTTGATTGTGCAGAGTTTCAAGTGATTAAAACTAAAAGTTCAGTCTGAAATTTCCAAAGTCGAAATCCAAATTCAAGCCAAAGATAATTTTCAGAAAATCAGTCCACTTTAAATACTGTCTTTTTTCTCCTCCGTTTCCAATTTAGACTTTTAATAAGTTTTTGAAGAGGCCGAGGTTTTTGGTTTTTGTAACAAAGTTTTAGTTCTGGGCCTTGGCCAGAGGTGGTGCAAGCTTTCACCTCTCTTGTTTTAATGGCCTTTGAACCCCCAGATGGGGTGTCGGCCATTTTTAAAAATGGTTGCACGTGGCCCAGGGTTTTGGGCTCAGTGCACCCGACAAGAGCCAAAATTAAACTGAAAAGCAGAAATTTTACCATGATCACTGTTTTCTTGGGTCCATGATTCAGGTCAAAGTTCGGAGCGCCATTTGTTGCATAAAATAATTAACGATGGGGCTGGATGGCGGTGGATGGAGGCCTTTGTGCTTAGGCCCCAGCCACGTGGCTTCATCCCCCATCCAGCTGGCAAGTTCCAGGCCCAGGTGAAATCACTCACACACAGGCTTCAGGAAGAATCATCTTTATTTATGCCCTAGCCACCACAGGTGTGTGGCCTATGTCAACCTTTTAAGCATTTAGCTATATTTTGCTAGCCCTGCATCTTATCTCCTGTTAGCCATCTTCCCTTTGGGCTCCATGCGGCCCAAAGATCCAAAAGCCAGGAAGCCAAGCCGGGCGAAAAGAGAAACGGCCAAAGCCCGAATCCCCTGGCTCAGAGGTTTATCTATCCTTTTCCAGACCCCTCCCAGAAATGGGAGGTCTTGCAGGTAGTTACACCTATTATCCGGTTCCCAAAACTCCTCCCAGATATGGGTGGGTCTTGGGGTATACCACACATCTTAATGAGTGAGAGAAGTAGAGTGCTTGTCTCAAAAACAAGCAAGGGTTCAGAAGGAGAGAGTAGGGGCATTGGTGTTGGGAATGTTGCATTGGTGAAGGGTGGTGTTCTGTTTATGACTGAAACCCAACTATAATCATGCTTGTAATCATGGTGCTTAAAAAAGATTATATATAATAGATATGTGTGTATATATAATATATATATATATATATATATATATATAAAACTTGGGGTATCAATCTAGATACATCTAAAATAATAAAAGAAGGATGCAAGGGGAATTAACACAGAGGCTCAATTTTGTGGCAACAATGTCTGAACATATAAAGGGCAGAGAACTGGAAGCTTCAGCCAACAGAGGGTCTAGATCTAAGGCAGGAAAACAGCAAGGGACCTAAAATACATGGTTCAGGGGATAACTAAGATTCACTTCCATTGTGCTATCAGTTGGAACCTTGGCAGAGCACATACAGTCAGATAGCTCAAGATGGAAAGTTTCTTTTTCAGTTAGAAATTTGCATATGTTCCAAATTCCTCAGTCATAGAGTTCTAAGTTCTCACGTCCCCACAATTGTTACTAAAGAGCCAGTGCCTTGAATTAGAGTAGAATACTCTACCAGAATACAATACCAGACTTCAACAGTACCCTGTATAGGAAAACAAGATATTTTTCTACATATAATCCCTCATTTCCCCTGAATTTAAGGGCATTTTTGGGCACAGAGAGACATTTGCCATGGTTATCACAGAATAGGAGCCATAGTCAGGAGACTTATAATCAAGGCCCAGCTTATGGTCTAAGGATGGCACATCCTTAGGGTCTTGGTGTCATTGTATACAGTCTAGCACACACTTCCTAGGAGTAACATGCAGTAAAGTATCTTGCACAACTAACTTCTCACCATGATCTCCTTTTCCCATGCTCCTTGGATGAGCATTGCCTCCTATGGAATTCAACTCAAGTAAAGTAAGAAAAAAGCTCCAAGAGTCTTCTCTAATTATAAAAATCTATGTATGGGAAATCATGCCAGCTCTACACAGAGGTGGTTCCCAAAACATTGTGGGTGATGACTATGTTGTTATAATTCTTAGTTTTATATAAATTTCAAACTGGAAAACACCTCCAGAGGTCCATTCAAGCAAGAAAAAAATTGACTCCAACCCACAGGAAAAGTCTCACTTAATAGGCTCCTTTCCATTTCAGCAATCTTTAGATCTTTGCAAACCTACAACCATTTTAACTGTGCTTTCCCACTCTGCCCCTGCAGGAAACCATCCAAGTTAATAATTAGAGCGGAGCACAGAGAAGGCACTTAGCAAACACTTGTTGCTTGATAATCAATTCACATGATTTGAACCTACTCAGAAGAACATAGCTTACAGATAATTTGTATTTATGCTAGGAGTTTCTCTGAGTAATATATCTACCCATGCTGCACTTCTCCATAGACCCATTTCTCTCTGCAGCCTCATGATTCCACTATAACCCATCAATAATACATACTAAGGTTTTTCTCAATACTTCCTAAGGCACTGGTATACCAGATGCACATAGACACTATAAGAAAAGGGCAGAGTGGGAGGTGTTTGCAGTTACTGTTGAAGGTGATGTCTCATAATTATTGATTATTTCTTTGTCCTATATTCTCTTCCCTCACCTGGAACTTTTTTTGTAATTCTGGTTTTCAAGTATATTTATAGAATGTCTTTCTACTTCTATCTATCGTCATCATTTTCCCCTTTAATGCCAAGGAAAAAACCAAAAAGCTCATTTAAACATAGGCAAAAAATAAAACACATATGAGAACTGGATACCTCAAATCCATGTGAGATGACAGAATGTTAGAAAAATGGGGATTAAGTAACTCCTTAGCTCCATACAGTTGTTTTCAGGCAGTAAAGTGAGTCTATCTGATATAGCACAAATTCATGATTTTTAGGAGAGGAAAAATATTCTGATGTTTATGAAAAACATCCCAATTTTACAACTGATAACTAACTGGACAATTTAGATCATTGTGGACACAGAATAAAATGTTTCTTTGTGGGGCCGAGCGGTGGCGCTGGAGGTAAGGTGCCTGCCTTACCTGCGCTAGCCTAGGAGACGGACCGCGGTTCGATCCCCCGGCGTCCCATATGGTCCCCCAAGCCAGGAGCGACTTCTGAGCACATAGCCAGGAGTAACCCCTGAGCATCACCGGGTGTGGCCCAAAAACCAAAAAAAAAAAAAATGTTTCTTTGTATAGAAACTGGACTCAAGGCAATCCAGCATGATACATCTACTATACCAGCATGTTTGTGACATAGTTCACTAGGATATAGAGATCTTGCAATCATGCCTCCCACATAAAAGTCACTTCCTAGAAAAAAATACTATCATCACAGACCAATTTTTTTTCCTGATTTGTGTTACACCATGATTTACCAAGTTGTCCATATACAGTCATTTCAGATAGTAAATGTTCAAACACTAATCCCAACAGTAATTTGACCTTTCCTTCAACAGTGTTTTCAAGTTCTCACCCACCACCATAGCCAGCAGCATGCAGGCACAAACTTTCTCATATTGTTTGTTACAACACAAAAGCAAATGGAATTATTAAATCTTAAATGAACAAGGGTCAATTTGAAATGGTTGTTATGACTATTCATAGTGTTACTAATAACAATGTCTAAGGATTTCTGGACTATGTTTGGTACTAGTTTGAGTCCTCTTTGTTACTGTTTAGGCTCACTGAGTTTGGCAAATTTCTATATAACTTCCTAATCAGAATTGTGATATTACTAAAAAAAATACCGAAGTGCAGCTGCACAGTCCAGGATTTAAAGCTACGAAAGAAATTTGGTGGCTTGGTAGTTTTATAAGGTTGAGTCCTAGAGTTGAATCATTTCTGTGTAGGTTATAGGATATAGATTGGGCTGATGTAGTTCTGCAGAAAGGAAATCTGAGAATGCACACAATATTCCTTCTGAGAGTGCCACATATGTATCAGCCTATACCAGGCATCCTGGGAAATATAGCCAGCCATTACTTTCTTTTGAAGATTGGTCCAGGAATGGAGTCATTTTTCTTTTACAGGAAGTCATTTTCTAGGAAGAAAGATAGCTGTGAGAATAACTGCTGGGTTTTCCTCTGATGGGGTGGATACATCAGATATCATTTCTTTTGTTTAAACCAAATCAAATGCATTCCTTTATTTGTGGGGGGGGTTGGTTCACACCTGGCAGCGCTCAGGGGTTACTCCTGGCTCTGTGCTCAGAAATTGCTCCTGGCAGGCACATGGGACATATGGTATATGTGATGCTGAAGCTAGCACAGGCAGGTGGGACCATATGGGATGCTGGAATTAGAACCACCATCCATCCTGAATCCGCTGTGTGCAAGGCAAACACCCTATCGCTGTGCTATCTTTCCAGCCCCTTTAAATGCCATTTCTTATGAAGATACAACTCTCAGTATTCTGTTTTTTGACAGAAGAATGTTTTGGAACATCTAATAACTATAGAGATTCTGCCATTTGATATAATCAACTTCCAGTGGACTCCAGAATAAAGTGAGAGGAAAATGAGTATATAATAGTACACATTTCCTAACTAAAGTAGGAAAGATGTAAGAAGTAATTATCTAAAAAAGATTCAGAGTTTGTTAGGTAGATATTATAGGAGATATGTTATTTGCCTTGCAGAAGTAAAGTATGTTTCAATTCCCAGAATCACATATGATCATCTAAGCTCCAACCAGGAGTGACTCAGTAGAACAAAGTGAGAAGCTGACTTGTAAATCAAAAGATATATCTGAACGCAACCTCAAATATTGTCCAGGAGAGAGATATATGAAAGAAAGAACAACTCTACTTTTTTCAGGCCTGGACAGTTTCATTAAACTAAGTTTAAACTAAGTTTAAATAAGTTTAAGAGAATCTCTACTTTAATAGAAAAATGCTTTAATTAAAAATGTGTATTATGAACTTTGACCTAGGGTTTCTGAAATGGAAAGGTCCACCTTTATATTCTTCTATATAAATAAATATTATAAATATAACTAAATCAGCTATCTTACTGACCTTTCAAATATTAATACTTGTCAGGTGAAGGCTTTGATTAACAGTTTTATTGTTTTTTATTTGGGGGGTCACACCTGTAGCACTTAGGGGTTACTCCTGGCTCTGCTCAACAGTTGCTCCTGGCAGGCTTGAGGAACCATATGGGATGCTGGGAATCAAACCGGGGTCTGTCCTGTGTTGGCCGTGTGAAGACAAACATCCTACCACTGTGCTATCTCTCCGGCTCCCACTTCACAGCTTTAAACTTTTTCTATCTATATGCTGTCATCATCAAATTGTGTTAGTTATTTGTCTCCAAGTTCCATTACAGTACACTTTTATCTCAAGGGTTTATGGTTACATGACCATATACAAAAGTATATGTATATATGTGTATATATATGTATATGTAGGTATACCTCTCTATATTGCATTTTATCACATTTATCATATTTCTATTTTAAAAATCAATTATGGGGCCAGAGCAATGGGTAAGGTGCTTGTCTTGCAAATAGCCTACCTGGGTTCAATCCTCAGGATCCTATATGGTCCCCTGAGTCTGCTAGGAGTGATTCCTAAGTGCTGTGCCAGAAGTGAACCTTGATTTCCACCAGATATGGTACTAAATTAAAAATAATATTTAAAATCATGCTCATATTTATTGTTAAGTTTCCTAATTCCTGATCTTTGATTCATTTTGTTGTTACAAAAACTACTTAAATCAGAAATATGTTGGTGCCAGAGTGATACTCCAGTGTTAGGGCATTTGCTTTACAAATAGCAGACAATCCCTGGCATCCCATATAGTCTTGTAAAATTACCCCATGTACCGTATTTCCAACCCCAGATGGATGGGTTTGAGGAAGAGTAGCGGCAGAAAATTAATAAACCAAGCAAATCAGGAGAGAATCATGGAATCAGTGACTCCTCGTCTTGTGGTCTCTCCCTTGGTGGTGCCAAATCAAAACTGAAACCTCTTTATTTCACCAGTACAAATTCAACTGACAGGGGTAGGGTCAAGTAATATCCAGGTGTAATTTTACAATTCAAAAGGATAGGTAAAAAGGAAAAAGAAAATTGGGGGAATGCCTTTGTTTTGAGTAAAAATAGGATGTCATCTAGCATAGTTCCCTGTATAGAGTCTACCAGGAATGGTTTCTAAGTGCAAATTTGAAATAAACCCAAAGTGCTTGTTGTGGACTCTCCACCCCCAATCTGTTAATACTTTTAGGAAACACTTTTAAAATAGATTGTATATACTATCTCAGTATATTGTTTCTGAAAATTGCCTTGCAAACAGATTCAAACCTCAGCATCACATATGGTTCTCAAAGCCTCATTAGGAATTCAGATGAGGTCCTCAATCTTCCTCATCAGGAAGCAGAATATGCAGGATGTGTGTAATATGACTTAGGGATTCCCTTTCTAGATACATAGCCAAGAAAAGTGAAATCATGTGTACAAAAATACCAAAGTTTGATAGCTGCATGATTCATACTGGTCACAATCAATCAAAATATCCATCAATGATAAAAGATGTACAAAATCTGGTGCCTCACAAATTGAATAGGGATTGTTCATCCATAAAATACATAAATACCACAGCATGGATGAATTTTAAAAGCATCATGCTAAGAGATAGAATCAGACACAGAAAAGCTATATAGTTTATAATTCCACTTAAATGGACTATATAGAATAGAAAAATCATAGACAAAGGCCCTAACCACTCTTTTTCAAAGTATCTTCCTAGAAGTCAGTAAACAAAAAAAAATCCTTTGTTTCATTTGCCTTTTGAATTTTAATGTCTTCAATGTATTGGAAGTGTAAATGACTCTCAAACCTATTTGGCATATGTCAGAATTCCAAGTGATATTATAGACTAACGAGAATTAAAAATGTGTCTGTTATAAAAAAAAGTTCACACAGAAGCCTTCAGCTAAAAATCCTTTAAAAATACTAAAGAGAAAAGAAGATGATGGTCTTCCTTTTCTACCAAGTGACACCCATTCTCAAACACATCACGAATATGTACACACAAACACATTATTATTCAATCAATGTAATTAAAATATTTCTGGGATAGAGTGATAGTACAGCTTGTAGGGCATTTGCCTTGCACACAACTAAACTGGGTTCAATCCTTGATACCCCATATGGTTCCCTGAGCACAGCCAGAAATAATTCCTGAATGCTGAGCCAGGAGTTACCCTGAGCATTGCTAAGACTGGTTCAAGGAAAAAAAAAACATAAATCTTTTTTTAGTCTTATATTTGTTCAAAATATATGGACATAAGAAAATAGTTGTTCTTGGGAATAGAAGTTTCAGCTACAGAGAAACAAATATTAACATGTAATTAACAGGACTGTTGTAGCTGGGAATTTAGAAAAGTAACCAATTCTCAGACATGAAGAAAGCTCAAATAATGCTTTTTGAAGTGTTCCATAAAACTCACCCAGAAACTTCCATGAGCTTGTAGTCACAAACACAAATGGAAATCTATTCATTTGGCCTGTCCAGTAGGGCTCGACTGTGAAAAACTGGGAGTGCTGCGTGTGTGTGTTTATCTCCTATCCTGTCTCCTGAACCTCTTGGGAGTGAGCCGAAAAGGGCCCAGAATATTTGCTCTCCCAGAGGCTCATTCAAGGGCCAGAACACCAAGGAACTGCTTCTAAATGTGAAAACGGGCTATAAGCAGTACTTTGCAGAAGGCAGGTCCCCTGGTTGTGACATCAGGCTGGAAAAATCTACGAATCTATGCCTGCCCAGTGGGGCCTGACTGTGAGAAACTGTGAGTGCTGCCTCTGTGTGTTTATCTCCTGTCCTGTCTCCTGAACTTCTTGGGAGTGGGCTGAAAAGGGCCCAGAAAATTCTCTCTCTCAGAGGCTCCAGAAGAGCATGGCAGCTCCGCTTCATTAAGCGGCCATGCACTCTTTCTAAGGAAAGAACACCACTGCAACAAGAAAAAAAAATCAAACTAAGAACTGTGCTGGATAACTGAAGCCCAGCATTTCTCCCTGGACTGTCTTCTCTGCTGCGTACTCGGGCCTAAGATTTAATCCTGTGTGAGGTTTCATCCATGAAGGGTGTCCCTTCCTTGGAGGCAAGTCAACCCACCCAGAAAGGGCTGAGCCAGAGGAGCGTGGCCATGCACATCATTTAGCCAATGAATACCACCACAACACGTAGAAAAACACACAATACAAGTGTGACAATGGGGAAACAATGCAGGCCAGCATCAGATATAGAGAATCAAGACAATTCTGATGACCAGAAAATGGCCAACCAACTAATCAATCTCTCAGATAAGGAGTTTAGAGAAGAAATATGGAAGATGCTTAAAGAACTCAAAGAAACCATGGATCGAGTTGAACAGAACACTAATAATAACCAAGATAATATGAAGACAGAAATCAAAAAACTCCAAACAGATATAACAGGTCAAATAACAGGCCTGAAAAACTCGTAATTGAATTGAATGACAAAATGGATAAGCTCTCAAACAGGGTAACAGAAGCTGAGAATAGAATGGGTGCTGTGGAAGATGAGATGAATAACAATTCCATACAGTGGGAGAGATTGGGGAAAAAAAAAACTAAAGCAAATGAACAGACAATGGAAAAATTAGTCAAAAAATGTGAACAGATGAAAATAGAGGTCTATGATAAGCTCAAGAGAAACAACTTAAGAATAAATGGAGTCCTAGAGACCCAAGAAGAAAATTTCCAGGAAGAATCAATGGTCAACAACATCATTGAAGAGAAACTTCCAGAGCTAATGAATACATGCAATCAAATCCTGCATGCCCGAAGAGTACCAACCAAAGGAGACACCAGAAAAAATATTCTAAGACACATCCTAGTCACAATGACAAATCCCACAGATAAAGACAGAATTCTGAAAGCAGGAAGATCAAAAAGTGAAATTACATTCAAGGAAACATCCTTGATATTTATAGCAGGTCTGTCACCAAAAACACTCAAGCCCAGAAATCAGTGGTGGGACATAGTGCAAAACTCAATGAAATAAATGCTTCGCCTAGATTACTGTACCCAGCAAAACTCACTTTTCAGGTTTGAAGGAAGAATACATGGTTTCAGAGAAACAACAGCTCAGAAACTTTACAGACTCAAAACCAGTCTTAAGAGAAAAACTTGAAAGACCTAATTTAAAACAAAACTGACTAAAAGACACACCAAATTTCGATATAAAGATGGCACTAAATCCCAGGACAATTCTTTCTCTCAATGTCAATGGACTAAATGCACCAGTTAAGAGACATAGAGTGGCTAAATGGATCAAAAGACTCAATCCAACCTTCTGCTGCCTACAAGAAATGCACCTGAATAGTCAGAACAAACAGACTCACAATAAAAGGCTGGAGGAAAATTATCCAAGAAAACAACACCCATAAAAGAGCTGGAGTGGCCATAATAATATCAGATGATGCAAACTTTATACTCAGGAAAGTTGTAAGGGACAAATATGGATATTTTATATTAATCAAGGGAAACATACAGCAGGAAGAAATCACTCTTCTTAAACATATATGCACCAAATGAGGCGCCAGCAAATTATTTAATACATTGTTGACAAATCTGAAAAATAATATCAATAACAACACAATAATTGTGGGGGGCCTCAATACGGCTTTGTCCACACTGGATTGGTCAATCAGATTGAAACCCAACAAGAATATACTAGACCTAAGAAGAGAAATGGAAGAAAGAGGCCTACTAGACATATATAGAACACTCCATCCCCAGAAACCTATATATACATTTTTCTCCAATGTACATGGGACTTTCTCCAGGATTGACTACATGCTGGCACATAAAACATACCTCCATAAGGTCTGGCAGGCCCCCGCCATGCTGGAGGCCTGCTTGACCAGGTCTAGTGGGGGTGTGGGACTTGGGTAACCCCAGCACCCCTCTACCGCCTTGCTCCAGATCTCCAGGGCTTTCCCGGGCCACATGCCTGGGCAAGCCGTTGAGTTGGGTCCCTTGGTGGAGCTTGAAAGGTACCCTAGGCCTTCCCCCATTATCCATTCAGCTCCTTAGGGAGGGTCTGGGTGGGGCTCTGAACCCTGGCCTCCCAGCTTCTTGAAGGATCTCTCCTTTCTTGGAGCCGGGAGTCTAGCAGGAGGAGGTTTGGCAGGCCCCTGCCATGCCGGAGGCCTGCTTGACCAGGTCTAGTGGGGGTGCGAGAATTGGGTAACCCCAGCACCCCTCTACCGCCTTGCTCCAGATCTCCAGGGCTTTCCCGGGCCGCATGCCTGGGCAAGCCGGTGAGTTGGGTCTCTTGGTGGGGCTCTGAACTTCTGGCCTCCCAGCTACTTGAAGGATCTCTCCTTTCTTGGAGCCGGGAGTCTAGCAGGAGGAGGTCTGGCAGGCCCCCGCCATGCCGGAGGTCTGCTTGACCAGGCCTAGTGGGGGTGCGGGACTTGGGTAACCCCAGCACCCCTCTACTGCCTTGCTCCAGATCTCCAGGGCTTTCCCGGGCCACATGCCTGGGCAAGCCGGTGAGTTGGGTCCCTTGGTGGAGCTTGAAGGTACCCTAGGCCTTCCCCCATTATCCATTCAGCTCCTTAGGGAGGGTCTGGGTGGGGCTCTGAACTTCTGGCCTCCCAGCTTCTTGAAGTCACTGGTAATCTCTGTCCAGTCTATATTTTCAGTCTATATTTTCAGTACATTAATAGTACTCACACAAGAAACATTAATAGTACTCACTATCATTGAGTTATGTTTTTATATATGCAGAATGTCCATTTTGTACTCTGCCCTTTTGCATACCCCTTCATAAGTTCATATTTCTCTTTAACTTCTTTAATTCCTATCATCATTACTCCTCATTTACCCTTTCTAACTTAAGTACTGTAGAGTCCTAAGTCACAGACCAAAGTGGTGCCCCGGAGTTAACACCCACCCAACTATTTTAAAAGGCATAAAAAAGACACTTATATGTTTTCAATATTTTATGGGTGTTTTCTTTGACGTCTATAAACTTTTGCTGAATACTTTCTTATACATTGACGATCCCCCCCCCCCATGTTTTTTATCTTCTCTTTGTGAACTGCTCAATATGGAATTTGGTGTGAAAGAATCCCTCAGTTTAATACTTATGTTTGAACCAAGTCATGGGTCTTGTTGGAAATATTCTTATGCCCCCATATATCTGATAGCACAACGTGGTTTTATTTCTTGTTTGCTTAGGCACACTAAAATGGGAAAATACTATACATACCAATAGGTTCTTATCTAATAGAGATGGGAACACACAAATCTTGTAGTGCAATGAGACCTTACACCCTGAACATTGACAAAATGACCAGGCACAGGCCTCAGAAGAATGGGCATTCTCCATTCACCCCTTGATCTACAGAAGACATTTACAAAACATCCAAGGTTGTATATAACAGCACCTGGTGGCATTCCTGTACCAGGGAAGACCCTACAGCTGCTCTGACATCTATCTACTCAAAAGAAACACCCCTTAACACTGAGAAGACAACAAGAACAATGACCTGCTTACTGGACAGTGCTTGCTGTATTGCCCCTTAATTGTGAGGTTTGTCTATAACATTACCTGGAAGCAATCCTCTACCACGGAAGACCCTACCACTGTTCAGACATCGTCCTGCTCAAAAGAGACTTCCCTTAACACTGAGAAGACTTAACAACAACAACCTGCTTACAGGAAAGGGCTTCCTGCATTGCCCTTTCATGGTGAGGTGAAACTAGAAGACACTCCACATCATGACTTCAATGTAGGACATGCAGATTTCAGAATCTTTAATACAGAAACATGATACCAACAACAGAGACTGTGTGAAAAGTGTGTTGGCACTACGGACAATGTCTTGAATCGGACGATAACTTGCCTGAAGCCTAGAGCTGGTCTTGTGCCAGGAAACTTCGGGGGTAGGATCTCTTTGTATTTAGGCGAAGGTTATTCCTTTCCATGCCTCTCATGTTTTGGTGGGCCTATGCAAACAACAATTGCCACTCTAACAACGTTTTTACTGTGCTCCTTTGACTCTAATCCTTAAAACGCACCCACTTAAAATTTGAGGTTAACTTAAGCTAATATTCATGTACATGGAAATGTAAAAAATACTATGCCTCTAATGTTAAAGGAGTTACATAAGTTTGATGGATTTAGTTTGCCTTGTGTGCTGTTAAGAAATATTATAATGTGCTACAATCTGGGGACTCGAGGGACAAAATAATCGCACATGGATTCTGTTTTATTTTATCTTAACGTTCTTTGGCTGAAAGTTCAAAGTTAAGATATCAGCAAGGGGACTTCTTCTGAGAATTATGTTATGGGTGATTGTCCTTCCACTGTAACTTTACATTGTCCTCTTTCTTTGCATCTTTTGTTCTCATAATTCAAAATAAAAAAATTAAAAAATTAAAAAAATACCTCCATAGTATCAAGGGGATGGAAATTTTTCAGGCTACCTTCACTGACCACAAGGCTCTGAAATTATATGTGAATTCCAAAGGGACACAGAAGAAAAACTTTAACACCTGGAATTTAAACAGCCTCATACTGAATAACCAGTGGGTCCGAGATGAAATAAAAGATAAAATCAAAACTTAACTGGAAACAAATGATCATAAAGACAAACTATCAGAACTTATGGGACACAGCAAAAGCAGTACTGAGAGGAAAATTTATAGATTTACAAGCATTCATCAGGAAGGAAGAAGGTGCCTACCTCAACAGCTTAATGACGCAGCTCATAGAATTAGAAAGTGCTCAACAAAAACCCAAAAATAAGGAGACAGAAGGAAATAACAAAGCTGAGAGCAGAAATTAACAAGTGGAAAACCAAACAACAATCTGAAAGATCAACGAAAGCAGAAGTTGGTTCTTCAAAATAATAAACAAGATTGATAGACCACTGGCAAAACTAGCAAAGAAAGAGAGAGGGAGACAGAGAGAAAGAGAGAGAGAGAAAGAGAGACAGAGAGAGAGACAGAGAGAGAGAGAAAGAGATACTTGATAACTCGTATTAGGAATGAAAAAGGAAAGATCACTAATGATGTGGCAGAGTTTCAAAGGGTAATCAGACACTACTTTGAGAAACTCTATGCCACTAAAAATGAGAAGCTGGAAGAAATGGATAAATTCTTGGACTCATAATCTTCCATGGTTGAATGAAGAGGATTTAGCATATCTAAATACCCCCATAACTATTGATGAAATTAATACAGTAATCAGGCCCAGATGGATTCACTAATGAATTCTTTCAAACTTTCCAAGAGGAACTACTACCAATCTTGGCAAGATTCTTTCATGAAATAAAAAAAAAAAAAAAACGGGAACACTTCCAAATAGCTTTTATGAAGCCAACATCACCTTGATACCTAAACCAGACAGAGATGCTACCAAAAAAGAAAATTACAGACCAATATCACTGATAAATGCAGATTCAAAAATCCTCAACAAAATCTTGGCAAATAGGATCCAATGCCTCGTCAAGAATATCATTCACTATGATCAAAAAAGTTTCATCCCAGGAATGCAAGGATGGTTTAACATCCGTAAATCTATCAACATAATACACAACATCAACAACAAGAAAAATAAAAATCACATGATCATATCAATAGATGCAGAGAAAGCATTTGATAAGGTCCAATACCCATTCTTGATCAAAACTCTCAGCAAGATGAGAATGAAAGGAACCTTTCTCAATCTAGTTAAGGCCATCTACCACAAGCCAGTGGCAAATATTATTCTCAATGGAGAAAAACTAAAAGCCTTCCCTCTAAATTCTGGCACAAAACAAGGCTGTCCTCTCTCACCACTCCTATTCAATATAGCACTGGAAGTACTCGCTATAGCGATTAGGCAAGAAAAATATATCAAGGAATTCAGATAGGAAAGGAGGAAGTCAAGATCTTGCTGTTTGCAGATGACATGACACTCTACTTAGAAAACCCTAAAGACTCTACGAAAAAGCTTCTAGAAACAATAGACTCATATAGCAAGGTGGCAGGCTACAAAATTAACACACAAAAGTCAATAGCCTTTCTATACACCAATAGTAATAAGGAAGAAATGGACATTAAAGAAAACAACTCCATTCACAATAGTGCCACACAAATTCAAATATCTTGGAATCAACTTGAATAAAAATGTGAAGGACCTATACAAAGAAAACTATAAAACTCTGCTCCAAGAAATAAGAGAGGACATGCGGAAATGGAAACACATACCCTGCTCAGGATTAACATCATCAAAATGGCAATACTCCCCAAGGCATTGTACAGATTTAGTGCAATCCCTCTAAAGATACCCGTGACATTTTTCAAAGAAGTGGATCAGGCACATTTGGAACAATAAACACCCGAGAATAGCTAAAGCAATCATTGGGAAAAAGAATATGGGAGAGAATCTATTCATTAAAAAAAAGAAAGCTATAGACTATGTAGAAAATAAATTCAAAAGTTATATTCTGGCTTAATCCTCATATTTTACTCATAAACAGTATACAATTTATACATATACAATACACTATTTATGTATTTGCACCTGTCAGGAAAAGCTTAAAAACAATTTTCAGCTCTTCTAGATTTCAACTGACATGCTAACAAGATAGTTATTTTTTTCTTAATATAATACTAAGATTATTTTTTCTACTAATTAGTGAACTCAGTTATCCTATTGAAAATCAAGTTAACACAAATCAAGTTAACACAACATCTGATCATCTTTCTGGATGCCTAGGAAAAAAGCAGACCAAAAGATTCTAGTATAGTCTGGAACATTGATGTAAATGTAATTTTGAGCAACTCTCCATGCCAGTTGTGGGATTCAATTACCTGAAGTTTTCTGAAGAATTATTATATTCTCTTTCAAAATCCAGATAGTAAAAAATTTTGGTGTTGAGTTCAAATGGCCTCTATTTAATTTTATCACTATTACACAAAAGTAGCATAAGATAATATGCAAACAAAATAGTACAATTATATTCGTATGAAATTTCACTAAAATATAAACTGAATTAGGCCCACATACTGATTTGACAACCCATTATTTGGAAGGTCCTCCCCCAATAAACTATAAAAATTATTCACCAATTAAATCCTAAATCTCAATCAGGTTATCAAGGGCTTAGAAAGGTTTTCAAAGATTATCAAGAAAAAAGTATGCCATAATAATACAGGACTTTTTCTACATTTGAGTATAACGATTGCACTATTCTATACTTTTTCATAAAGTGTTTCCTCTGATTTGGGCTGATACATCACTTATGTTAGAAAGATCATTAACCTTGAGTTTCAGGATTTCTAAGAAGTCACTAGAACATCAGATGACACAATCCTTGAACTGCCAGATCGCAATGCCAATATAATCAAGCACTTTATGTGATGTTTCTCTAAATCAATAAAAACTGCAGCATTCACAACGGGGGTGTGTGTCAAATCCAGTAATGCTTAGGGAATCATGCTTGTGTCAATGATCAAATAGGGAGTTCCTGAATGAAAAAACACATGTTACAATCCTTTGAGCTATCTCCCAGTCTCTAGAACTTCAGATTTTGAAGAGGTGACTTCTTTAAACTGCAGATCCCTAAAACCCAGTTTAGCCCAGCACAGTAGTTAATACTATGGTAATTGCTTACCACTATAAAATCCTAAATGAGTTTGAAAATAAGATTAGCCACAGCAAGGTAACATTCGTGTAAATAAGACTTTAAACTAATTATAATTGTAAGTGATATAAAAATGTGTATACACTTTAGTGTATAAGATCCTTTTTGTGAAAGAAGAAATTATGAATAAGTGTTTGGTAACCCTATAGATGAAGATTTTATAAAGTCATTTTTACTGCCATGCCATGCTCCTTTGCAAGAGAGTTAACTCAGGGCAAGATGCAGATCCTAATATTGATAAGCTCAGAATCGAATGGTTCAATTTCTGCATTTTACAGATGGTAGTAGCTGTACAGAAACATGCTTTACTCTTAAACTTCAAAGTCTGGTAAGTTAAAAGATGTTTATAACTTTGTTTTGAGGAACCTTATGACTAAAATAATCAGATATAATACTACTTCCCTTTTCCTAAGAAAAGTCACATCTTCAACTAGAAAATCCTTAGGGAGATAACAGTAAACCACAGGGGATAAGAACAAACAACAGCTGACAGCTGATTTCTCTGTTGTTCTCTCTAAAAGCATCTGTTTCTTCTGTATCAAGAAACTTGGGGCCATACCCAGTGATACTCCAGTGTTACTCCTAGCTCTGTACTCAAGAATTACTCCTGACAGTATTCAGGAGACCTTTCAGGAGACCTTATGGGATATTGGGGGGCAAATATTGATTGGCCACATGTATGGCAAACATACTACCTACTGTACTATTGCTCAGGATTCACATTGAAGAAACTTCTTAATAGGAAATCATAATAACAATTCTATTGGTAGAGAAAGAATCATATATCAGGTAAGCACAGATCAGATAAGAAGTCAAGTTTACTAAGAAGTGGATCTGGGGAAGACTATATTATATTATTCTACTCTACACATTTTACTGTTATCTTCATGAAGGCATATAGGTAACTATGATTCTTACAAAATCTGACTTCCTATATATTTATCCTTTCTGCTTTCTTAAGCAATTTTTGGAGAGTAGTTCCTAGAGTCAGAACAAAGTTTGCAAGACTGCTATGCTCACTTTCATAGCCATAGCCCCTTCCTCAGAATTCCTGCTCATTGGATTCCAGAGTTGTTATGAAGAGCAAGGAACTTTGGAACAATTGGAACATGAACATTAGTTCCTACATAAATCTAAAATGCACATGGAGCCTATGTTATCTCTTATAAAAATAATCTCTAAGAGACTTGACATCAACAACGACCTGCTTACATGACAGGGCTCTCTGAATTGCCCTTTAATTGTGAGGTGAAACTAGAGGATGCCCCACACCATCCTGACTTGAATGTAGGATATGCAGATTCCAGGATCTTTAATACAGAAACGATACCAACAACAGAGACTGTGGGAAAAATAAAAGTGTATTGGAACTACAGACAATGACTTGGATTGGACAAACTAGTTTGCCTGGAGCTTAGAGTTGATTTTATGCCAGGAAACTTCAGGGGTAGGGTCTCCTTGTATTTAGGCCAAGGTTTTTCCTTTCCATGTCAGTCATATTTTGGTGGGCCTATGCAAACAATATTGCCACTCTAACACCATTTTTACTGTGCTCCTTTGACTCTAATCCTTAAGAAAAAAACCACTTAAACTTTTGACGTTAATTTAAACTAATATGCATGTGCATGGAAATGTAAAAAAATACTATGCCTTCAATGTTTAAGGGGTTACATAAGTTTTGTGGCTTTAGATTGCTTTGTGTACTGCTAAGAAATATTATAATGTACTACTATATGGGAACCTGAGGGACAAAGTAATTGTACATGGGTTCTGTTTTATTTTTCCTAATGTTCTTTGGCTGAAAATTCAAAATTAAGGTATCAGCAAGGGGACTTCTGAGAATTCTGTTCATGGGTAATTGTCCTTCCACTGTAACCTTATCTTGTACCCTTTCTTTTCATCTTTGTTATCATAATTAAAAATAAAAATTAAAAATAACTCTTAGTAGTTCCAAAATTTATCAAAGAATATTCTAAGAAATGCTAGTATAAGGGAAGTGGGGTATGGTGGTGAAATTAGGGAAACCCCAAACTTGCACCATGCTGTAAATCTAAGAAATAATGCATATTTAAACAAGTTTCTGGTGATAATCCCCAGACCTTTTAGTTAGTTTGAGCAAAGAAGACTGATTGTCCATGGGATATCCAACTTTAAGAACAACTTCACACCCTACTCCAGAACTTGGAGAAGCCAAGATTTCACTGCAACCCTGGAATAGATAAAGGAAAAGTCTACAAAATGAGATATCCAAGAATCTTTTTAGAGAGGTAGAACCTAAGGACCTAAAGAATCTAACCGAAAGAATCTTTTTAGAGAGATAGAACCTAAGGATGCTCCCAAGAGTGGGACTTACCATTGGTGGTTGTGTTGACATAATAGCGTCGACCCTGAGGAGACAAGTAGCTTTGCCAGCCAGGTGGAAGAATGGCAGCCTGACTTTCCTCTCCTGGTGGAGGGGGAACCATTCCTGGATTCTGTAAAGAAGAACAGAAAAGGTTATACACATTTAGAGTTGATGTATTTGTTTTCCAACCAGAAGGTTTGAGGCAGGCAAATTTGCTCACTTTGGGGGAGTACAAGGCTCACAAACTTCAGAGAATTTCCAGGGCATACATATGAAGTTTCAGGGTTTGCTTGAGTATGACCTGTGAAGAGTGATTGCTTTTCCTAAGGTGACACAGACAGAGCATTTCACTCAGAAGACAGAGAGAAAAACTACAGTCACATAACAGGAGCTGAGCTTTCTTCTTAACAGCCTAAAAAGGCAAACTGCTCACACTACAGTAAACCCTTTGCATGATGGATTAGGGAACAAAGGAGAAGAACCATTCTATTTACTAAGTGTAATATAGTCCAGTGATAAACACACCTGAAATAACCAATTAATTTTCAACATTCATACTTTCAATAAAATGTCTCTGGAGAAAAGTAAAAGCAAAACACCTGGCAGACTAGTACTGTGAAATCCAAAGCCTAAAATCTCTGGAACACCAAATACAGTAGATGATGAGGTCGAGGGCCTACTATGCAAATCTTTAAAAGTAGTTAATACATCTAGGGTCATACCACCCTGAATGTGCCCAATTGAATCAGAAATAGTTAATACAAGTCTTTGAAAAGTGAGATAAAAATATCAACTATTATAAGATTGAAAATTGATAAAGGGCTATCTAGGCCTTTACTCAAGTTTTCCAACGCAAAGAGCCTTGGGATCTGAACAGCAATGGAGACTTTACATATTCATGTGCTATTAATTCTTTTAACTATGCACATTAGTATTCTTATAGAAAGTTTAAATCAACTAAGTCACAAAGAGGACACCAGTCATGGCTAGTCTATCTATCTACCTCAATTTCTTGGCACTGGCAGAGCCCAGTTTAGGTTGCTCAAAGACCCCCTCCACTTGTCATGGCGTTTCACTTTCCCTACAGGTGCACTGATCTGGAGTAAAAATGGGCATTACTTTCTCCAACTTCAAACTCTATTACAAAACAATAATCATGAAAACAGTCTGGATATAGAAAAAAGACAGAGTCTCAGATCAGACTTAAATGTCCTGAAACTGACCCTCAGTTGTATGATCAAATGATATTTGATAAAGGGACAAAAAATATGAAGTAGAGCAAGGAAAGCCTCTTCAACAAGAGGTGCTGAAAAACTGGCCAACCACATGCAAAAACGTGAAAGTGAACTTAGATCTTTAATGTCATGCCCAAGAGTTAAATCAAAATAGAATAAAGACCTTCAAAGCAGACCTAAAAGCATAAGGTACAAAGAGGAAAATATGGATTAACTCTCCATGAAATTAAAGCTAAAAGAATTTTTAAGGATGAAACACAACTGACCAAGCAAGTGGAAGCAAAGATAAACAAATGGAACTAGATTAAACTAAAACCTTCTGTACCTCAAAGGAAATGGTGACCAGGATAAAAAGACTACTCACAGAATGTGAGAAACAACTCAACCAACACCTATCTGATATGGGGTTATTAGAAACAAAAAAAAATCTAACCCCATCCAATGATGGGAAGAAGTAATTAACTGAAAATTCCTTAAAGGCACATGAAAAAATGCTCCACATGATTAATTATCAGGGAGAAGAAAATGAAAGCAACAAGATACCATCTCACAGCATAAAGTCTGGCACACATCACAAAGAACAAGAACAACCAGTGCATGTATGGATGCAAGGAGAAAGGGACTCCTGTAGGAATGTTGACTGGTCCAGCATTTTGGGAAAACAATATGGATATTCCTCAAAAAACTACAAATTGAGCTTCCAATGGCCCAACAATACCATTCCTGAGAATATACCATTGGGACCGAAAGAGGGAAAAAAAAAGCAGAAAGACCCTCTGCATTTCTATATTCGTTGCAGCATTATTCACATTAGCCAGAATATAGAAATAGCCCAAGTGCCTAAGAACAGATGAGAGTACAAAGAAACTATGGTACATTGTTAGGATACATTAGATACATTGCATACATTAAATGCATTAAATATAGGTATTCAATCTACACAGTTCTTAGGAAAAATGAAATTTTTATTATACGTGGATGGATATGGAGTATTATGCTGAATGAAATGAGGCAGAGGGACAGAAATAGAATGATCACACTCATTTTGGGGACATAAAAATGAGAAAGTATAGTATTAATATTCAATAACAACAGAGATGAGGGCCAGAATGACCAGTCCCTGATAAGAAGCTTGGTACATCAGCAGGGGAATACAGTTAGGGCAGAGAAGGTATCAATATAGCAATGATAGTGAGAAATGATCAGTAAGGACAAGAACTGGATGCAGAAAGGAAAAAAAAGTGATCTAAATGATACGCCTTCAATAGAAATATTGCAAACTAGTGCGTAGAAGGGAACAAAAGGAAGAAAGATAGGGAGGAAAACTGTCTTCCTTGGAAGCAGGCAGGCTAGTGAAAGAGGGTAGGTGGGAGAGAAATTTAGGACATTGGTGGTGGGAAATATATACCGGGAAAGGGTGTTTTACATTGTATGATTGAAACTCAACCATGAACAACGTTGTAACTCTATATGTTATTGTGATTCAGTTAAAGAATTTATTTATTAAAAATAGAAAAATAAATCAGATAAAATATATCTAATATACAGCTGATTATTGCTGGTTGTGAAAAGATGAGCAATTTTTATATTCCTTTGATTTAACTATATACCTCTATAAATCTACATTATTTAAAAGACAATCAGAAAAGCCCCCCCCCCCATCCCATTGTACCCAAAGTCACTAATGTTTCTCTGAATCATCCCAGTGCTTCCAGGGGACATTATGACCCACTTTATGATACAATGCATCTTCTTGAAAAAAAAAAAACACTAAAAGTTGTTATCTAAATAACATTCACAATATAGGAATAGGATCCAAATTAGGTTACACAACTTCTATGCTTTATGAAAAAAACAAACTTACTAAAATAAAACTTCTAAATATACAATGAACAGGGTCGTAACTTTTCTAAATAAACTGAACTCAGCTCAAACATTAAAACTAGCCAGAATGGGGTCGGAAAGAGAGCATGGAGGTAGGGCATTTGTCCTGCATGCAGAATGATCGTGGTTTGAATCCAGGCATCCCATATGGTCCCCAGAGCCTGTCAGGAGCGATTTGTGAGCCTAGATCCAGGAGTAACCCCCGAGCACTGCTGGGTGTGACCCAAAAACAAACAAAAATATCTAGCCAGAAGCTAAGGATGTCAGTCAAGTGGCAATACCCATACCTTGCATGTAGATGGCATGGGATTAATCACTTGTATTATATAAATTTCTGAATACTCTCAGGTGAAGGCACTGATCCCCTAGACACTGCAGGGCAAAGACTTTGAACATCCAGCACAGCAATTACCATCACTATACCCACTACAACAATCACCATCACTATACCCACTACCTCCAGCCCAGCCTATTAATGTCAATGCCTTCTATGTCCATCTTTCCTTTTTAGTTCTTTTTGAGAGGGCTGTGATGGTTTGAGTCACATGTAGCAGTGCTCAGAGACTATTCCTAACTCAGTGTTATGAAATGACCCTTGTTCTCCAGGGACCATATGTGATGCTGGGGATTGAACTGGAAGCAGTTCAGTGAGGTCCTTGAAAATCATGTCCAGTGAAGATATCTTCAGGCCACAGGGGCTCACTGCTTAGGAAAAAAGAGTAAATGCACAAAAGAAAACAGTAGGGACAAACAGTAAGAATATACAACTTTAAAATGACTTTAGCTCTTTCCAGAGACTACATAACCATAGGCTCCTGCTTCCTGAAATGCCCAGCATGCCCTCAGCAATAATCAGATCAATCAAAGTTGCTTCTGGGACTTCAAATAAATATGGCCCTTGATCCTCTGTGTATCTGCCCTGCATGTATTATTATAAATTTTCACAATTTAATTCAAAGCCTCCACCAATGACTAAATGATTGCTTCCAAGCATGTATCTCCCATTCAGAAAGTCCATCTCAGGGCTGCCAAGTACTGGTAAGAGGAAGAGAAGATAGACAGTTTTATTATCACCTAAATGCACCCACTAAATTCTAGGACACTTTTAAGATTGTCTACCTAGCCTCCAGACACTGCTTTGGCCTCTGTAATAAAGTTGGTCAAAATATGTTCAGAAAGGGGCTGGAGCGGTGGCGCAAGCAGTAAGGCATTTAATGCCTTAAAATGGCCCAAAAATCAAAAAAGAAAAAATGTTTAATGAAAACAATATTATAAAACCAGAAATATACAACATCAAGTTGCTTCTACTTGAAATAGGTATCTTAGTGCTTCTAAGAGAGAAGTCCATACAGGTGTTAGTCCAATGAACCTGGCTAGAAATAGAAAATTGTTAAAGAGCATTCAGCCAGAATAAGAGGCAGGCATGGTTAGAAATGCATTGCAGGACCAAGATGCCAAAACACAGTGAAAATATTCTTCTTGCTTTAGGCTTAAAGTGTTTCCATTTCCAGTTCTGACAAAAATACTTTAGGAGCCACTTGGCTAAGGGAAATAAGACTATCAGCTCTATCTATTTTCTTCTCTATAATATAACGGCATATGGCAATAGCCAGCTGAAAGAGCTGTGGACACAAATTAAACAAACTCAACACATATGGGAGTGCTACTTACCCAATAAATAGGGGTTCCTGGCAACACCAAACAAGACTGGGTCTTCACACAACTGTTATTTAGAGTGATATCCCAGCTTCCACCACAACCTCACTGTGACCCCATTTGAAATGTCAGAGTAACAGTTACTTCTTCAAGTAACTATGACTTCAAGACTATATGACTTCAAGCACAAATCTGCCTAGGAGGTCTACACATTAAAAAATTGATGCATATAATATATGACTAATATTCTCTGTAGAGAAGGTTGTAGAAGGGGAAACTGAAAAGAGAGCTTCTCACCTTAGCTGAATAAAGTGGGGGCCAGAACCTTCTAACCCTCAGTGTCCCCCACCATAGCAACAGTGACAACCAACTTGTCTAGCTCATTTATCTTTGTGATGTCATATTTGATATCCATTTATGGATTCTAAAGATAAAGGAGATACAGTGACTGCTTGATTTCCATGAAAGAAGCCTGAGGAAGGCACTCTCATACCAAGTAGAGATGAAAGAGAGGAGCAATGGGCACCACGGTCAGTCTGGCCTATTTCTTAATTTGGCCAATGTGACAAAGGAGGTCTTCATATCTCTCTCCTGTAGGGGTAGAAGACTGCCTGCTCTACTCTGCATCTAGTCAACCAGTATCCCTGCCTTTCCTCTCTTGCAAAGACAGGTATCCAATAGGTTGGACTGAAATAACTCAAGAATCAAATGCCATGGAGATAACTGAGCACATAACTAAGAGATCTGAAACACTGTACATACTGGGTCTGGAGAGATAGTTGATAGGATGCTTGCCTTATACATACATAGTCCACATGGTTTGATGCCTGTATTATTCCTTGAGCCCACCAAGAATCATACCTGTGTGCAGTATCTGGCATAAGCCCTGAGTACTACCATTAATGGCTCCCAAACCAATAAATAAATAGGGGCAAAAGTGATAGGGTGTTTGCCTTGTACGTAGTCAACCCAGTCAACCCAGATTCAATCCCTGGCATCCCATATGGTCTCCTGTGCATTGCAAGGAGTAATTCCTGAGCACAGAGACAGGAATAATCCCTGAACCCAAAAACTAAAAAAGAAGAAAAGTAAATAAAACATCATCTTACACAATATTAACAATAGTATAATCCACAATAGTCAGAAGGTGTAAACAACCAAGTCCATCAACTGATGAAAAGATAATATACCTTCATATAGAAAAATATACCCCCAAAAAGAAATATTTAATCATCACAAAGAATAAAGTACTGATTATTGCTATAACATGAATGAAACTTGACATAATAACAAGTAGACTATCTGGGCATAAAAAGCCACATTCCATTCATATGAAATGTCCCAAATAAGAATAACTACAGATTCAGAAAGTACATTGTCTGAGAGTAGGAGTGAGGTAGAGAAAATGACTGCAGTATTTCATTTTTGGTGTAATAAATAATGCTTTAGAGTGCTGATGGTTGCACAAAATTGTGAATGTATAAATGTTACTGATAATTTTATAGGTGTATTTTATTACCTAAAATCACATTTAAAATGTGAAGAAGGGGACCAGAGTAAAACCACAGCAGTAGGGTGTTTACCTTGCATGTGGCTAATCCAATATGGACCTACGTTTGGTCCCCTGAGCCAGCCAGGAGCAATTTCTGAGTGCAGAGCCAGGAATAACTCCTGAGCACTGCTGGGTGTGACCCAAACACCAAAAAAAAAAAAAAAAAAAGTTGGAGAAGGCAAAACATTAAAACCACATTATCTGGGGCCAGAGTAGTAACACAGCAACTACGGCATTTGCCTGCACACAGCCAACTTGCTTTGATCCCCGGCATCCCATATGATCTTATGAGCTTGCTAGGAGTGATTTCTGAGTGTAGAGCCAGAAGTAACCCAGCGCACTGGGTGTGGCCCAAAAACCAATAAAATAAAATAAAACCACTATCTGCTAGTCCTCATATAAAAAAAAGAAGTCTACACCATCAACTTAAAAAAGATAAGACTCCTGGAAGAGATGTCCCAGAGTCATAAGAAGAATATGGTAAATTCTGATAATTAAGTTTTGTCATAGAGTTATTCTTCTAAATAGTACCCTTCGAGTTAATACCCTCCAAGTTCCCTAGTCGTGTGGCTTTGCATCATTCTTTCATTTATTTCCTATGCAAGTAGAACTAGGAAAGTGACACAGACCCATAGAGTGGAGATCTACATATAAGTTATAAGGATTAGGTATGGGGACTTAGAGAATATAAAATTTTCTTCCCTTTAGAAATGTCTAACTTGGTGCAAAGATGAAATTTATGAAAATTATGAAACACTATTTCTTCCCCCAGATGACTCACATACCAGAGTATGAAAGACAGTATTTTAGCCTTTCATTGCCCCTTCATGCAAGTTCCTTTTTTCAGTACATAAAAACAAACAAACCAACCTGTAAACCATATATAAAAGGTTACTTCTCTGAGAATCAGAGGAAAACTATAGATATTCTATCCCTTAAGTGAGAACATATTTGGCCCACTGTTACTCCAAACTTTAAGATACTAGCTTTGCTCTAGAGATATCTATTTACTCACTTAAAGCCATACACTTTTACTCCTTCTCCCCCAAGCTATCTATAATCAGCTCTGTTTCTTCACCTGGACCTTCTGACATTCTAACTCTTGGGACAGACAACTCAGGATAATTTTCTCTGTCTCACTGTCTCTACAGAGCATATGACATCTCAGGAGATATGCAGAAATATCACCACCCACATCCAAGCAGTCACGTTTCCTGCCTGTTGGATGATTTTCTCTTCTTAATCTTTAAACAACACATTCAAAGAAAATTTCCTCTTAACAATCACTACTGAATCTTCCCTACAGTACCCCCCGCCCCCTGCATGATTGTGAAGAGGGTGACTGAGATCAGGCAGTCAAAGAGAAGTCACCCAGAGAATGAAAAAGAAATCTCACTACCAACAGTGTTTTTCGAAGTGTGGTCCCTAGGATACCACCCTCCCCCAGCCCCACTACTGCAATGAGTCAACTAATGTATACTTTAAAAGGCAGGTTTAGTCCACGTACCAAATCAAGTCACAATTTAGCATAGTCTAAACGCATTTTTGCTTGTACACAGAAGAGATAGGTTTGCAATTTTAGAGAGAATTGAGAGAACATATCATTTTTGAAATTCAAAATGAGAATGTAGACTTTTAAGCAGCACAGATGAGAAAAGAGTGTTGAGCATCATGGCTACTTACAACAGAAAAGGCCATTTTCCCTAGTCCAAACCTCTTCAATGACACTGTAAGAGATTTCGTCTTGTCTCTGCAGTCTGCAGGCATTTCAACCCCACTCTTAGCTGCCCAAAGCCTCTATTCTCTGTTCATTTTCAACCAGGGACTCCACTTTTCCCCACTCAGAAGCTTAGGTTCCCCTTAAAAGGCACCTGACTCTTACCTTCTGTGGATGTAAGCAAATGTTACTTGCTGAGGTTACCAGGTGGTCGACAGAAGCTTGATTTAGCAGCCAGATCTGAAAGTTTTAGGATTCCCCATTCCCATCTCTTCACAATTCCAATCTAGAAGCAATAGGAGCTCTAAAGAAAGACAGATCCGCAGGGCCTCACACCCCCACTTCCCCCACACCCAGATCTATATATAACATCTCTGAAGTTGTCAGCCTAACTAGCTACTTTCTGGCAGCCTGTTTCCATGGCAATGCCTGCTAATGAGCCCACTGCAGTGATTGGCAGTAGTGAAGGCTCCTCCACAAAAATACTCTCCAGCAAGTTGTCTGTTCCTCAACCTCAAGAGCCAGTCAGGAGTCCAAGAGACCCTACTGAGTCTGTCTGGAAAATCCAAATCCCTGGAAACTGGTTGATTACTAGCAATGGCAGATTCAGTAAACAAATGCCCACTGTCAGTTCTGCACTCATGATGGGAAAACCAATTAGTGACAGGGGCTGCAAGAAAGCCACCAAGACCAACCCCAAGCTATGTTGAAGATAGGAGAAAAACTTCTGCACTGCACCTTTCTTCTGGAGTCCTGTTTAGAATAGAGAAACTCTTACCTAAAACTTGGGGAGGGGGGCGAGCTACCCAATAGCAATTTATCTACCTTGACCACATATCAAAACCAAAGTGATGAAGTAGAGTTGACACATCCACCTCCACCCACTTCCAAGAGTATATATATCAATCTCAGAATCTGTTTCTATAAGAATAATAAGTATCTTTCTTTTGTTCTTCTATTACACCAATGCAAGCACTATTATTTTCAACAGTTCTGGCTATCCTTTTATCTATCCAGATAACTGCTCAGAAAATAGCCTTGGAGAAAGCAAGGAACCTTTGTGCATTCTGGAAAATGTAGTCTTTGCATGTCCTTGTATAGACTGACAAGAAGATGAGGGACTCTGCTAATGTCTTGGTATTCTTAGAGTCAGAGATGTTGAGATGTACCCAAAAGGGGAAAATGGAAGAGAATTACACAACAGAATATAGACTAAAATTCAAGAAAGAAGAACCAAGTTCAACCTGATCTTTTAGACTCAGCAACAGTATAAGATATTAGTTGAATAAACAAAAAACTTGAGAATTGTGGTAGAAGCCAGACCACACAGATTAGAGAAGGTTATTTCACTAAAAAAAAAAAAATAGAGGCCAGAATGATAGCACAGCAAATAGGGAATTTGCTTTGCATGTACTGACCAGGGTGCAATCCCTAGCAAAACCTTAGATTTTCCCCTAGCTCAAGACAAAACTGACTTTAAAAATTGACCCACCAAATTTATCATAGAATTTAGGGTGGAAATCACCAAGAAGCAAGTATAATAAAGGCAGAAATGTGTTTTGCTCCATTTGCTATAGAAGCAACAGGCTGCATAAAGTCAATGAGATGGAGAGGGGCAGACACAATAATCTCTTGCATCTGAAGGATAAGAAGGCACAAAATTGGGGAATAACAAATGCCCCAAAACAACAGATACTGAGAAATTGTATTCAGTAGGAAGCTCTCTCCTGGGGTGGAGAGAATGGGTGAGAGTCCCTAGGACAATGATGGAGGGAAGCTTATGTGTGGGGTGAAAGTATGATGCTAAAATATTTAAGTATAAGACACCATGAACAACAATGTGTAAACCATAGTGTCCCTCCAAATCTGTTTTAAAAGATAACCCAACATTAAAAGTTATAGTCTGTTAACTCAGTTTTTATGTTTTGTTTTGTTTTACCACAACCTGTGATGCTCAGGTCTTGCTCTTGTCTCTGTTTTGGGACCAAGCCAAAAGTTAAGGGACTAAATGTGGTGCTGGAGGGGATTAAACTGATTGCATGCTAAGCAAGTGCCCTACCTACTGATTATTTATTGCTCCAGACCAATGTCAGCTAATTTTGAACATTTTCTTTTTTACAGGTGGCCAATTATAGCAGAAACTAATTACTTCTTTTACAGCAGACTTTTATCAGCATGTAAAAGAAATAAATAAAAACTTATGCTATTGAAGCAGGCAAATAGATAGGGAAGGATCCTCTATGGCAAAGAGTTCTTGAGATGTAGTAAAAGTTCTTAGGGCATAATATAATCGTAACATTGAATTTGAAGAAGTTAATTTTGTAATTAACCTTAAGTTACCAGGACACACCTTGTGAATATTGGACTTAAGGTCTTAAGTTCAAGCAGGAAAAAAACAAGGAAAGAAAGGTCAAAGATCCAAACCCTTTCCCCTGCCAAACACAAGACTTTTACCCAGTAGACCCATGTGGGGCAGAGTGGGAAAAAAAAAAAAAAAACACCTATATAAAAGTTAACTTGGAGCAAAGGAGGTGCGTACATGTGCTCCATTGTCCCACACACACATATTGCCCGCATCTCCATTCTTCAGAAATATACTTTCCTACTTTTTGTGTACTGGGGCTCTCACCACATATGGAAAAACTCTTGTTCTCTTCTGACCACATTTCTCTCTTTCTTTTCCTCTCCTTCACCTTCCGCAGAATGAAAACCTATTTTTTTATATCAGTGCTTATTGCTCAACTCTTCCGAAAACCATTTTCTGGACCTGAAAAACCTGCATATCATCTAGTACTGACTCTTTTTTCCTGCAAAGAGTAATTCCTTGCTCCAGGCTGCGTCCATAGCTCCTTGAGATATCAGGTGACAGGAATCAACTCCAATACTGACCGGGCTGGCCAAGTGACATCAGTCAGGTGCAGCTTGATGGTTGCCTAGTGGGCTTGTGAGAGTTTAGGTCTATGCAGTGCAGAGGCTCATTGCTGACTTTATCAGATTAACTTAGATCTCCCAGCAAGTCCTAGGTGGCAGAGGTGGAGAGAAAGAGAGCAGATTCCCTTCTCCTTGGGTTGCTACAGGCATCACAAATGCTAGTTATCTTGTTTTTAAATACTCTGCCCTCACTGGGTCAAAAAAAAATTTCTCTCTTCTAAGGTCTAATATTTTCTAAGGAAAAAAAACACAACCAACCCGGAGCCGGAGCAATAGTGCAGTGGTAGGGCATTTGCCTAGCACACAGCTGACCCAGGGCAAATCTAGGTTTGATACCAGGCATCCCATATGGTCTCCCAAAGCCAGGAGCACTTTCTGAGCAAATAACCCCTGAGTATCACCAGGTGTGACCCAAAACAAAAACAAAAACAGAAACAAAACCATTGTTACTCTATATGGTATATATTTCAAACTAACAACTCTAAAGCTCAATATTCTATTTGTGGACCCCATTAATATTAAGTTTCCATGAGATTTTACTTCCCATAGGTAGGGTCTGTGCCCAAGTTACAGAAGTTATAGATCACTCCTCCTCCTGAAAATATTGCAGACAGACAGAAGGACCCTGGAAATAAATTTTTGGAAAAAAATAAAAATGCCCAGTCACAGGACCAGAGCAACAGCACAGTGGTAGGGCCTTATGCCCTGGAGGACCCAGATTCTATACCCAACCTGCCAGAAGTGATTTCTGAATGAAGAGCCAGGAATAACCCCTGAGTGCCACTATATGTGGCCCAACCCCTCCCCCCAAAAAAGCCAACCCTGAAGCTATGAAGAATACATTACTTTGAAATGCAAATCTTAAGCTCTTTGGAAATGGATAACGGGATGCAACACCCAGATGCAGAAACACAGGTCCCATCCAGGAGAGCAGAACCCCTTAGAAAAGAAGTGATAGAATAATCTACAGGTCATGATAATAATATAAAAAAAAACTACTTAGTGTCCAAGGCTTTCCTGTGTCAACATCCAGAATAATTTTTATGTGTGCAGAGGACACCAGGACAAGATAATACGGAAATTGTATAAAACCATTTTCTGGAAATCAGAAGACACATCATCCTTTGATCTGTGCAAAACTAAGATCACCAACTACAGAAGACTGACTTTGACCAAGACCACCACTTATAAAAAAGACTGATTACAGCAACAGTGATGGAACAGAATTTCTAGAACCGTAAAGAAAGACTCTATCCTAGGCTTCGTCCTATGACCTGTGTAAATACCAATATTTATACTTCTCTAGTTATAGAAACCTGATCTTATCATCCACAACTAAAAGGAAAGTTTCCTGGCTTCATAAAGAGAATTTGGGGTATGAAAATGAGTATGTACAGGACCTACAGTTGTTCCCATGACAGTATGCTTCAAGGGCAAAAAAATATGGTATCTCTTAGGTCAAGGAAATTCCCCTTCCAATTTCCTCAATACTTACTGTGCCTTTACAAAAAAAAAAAAGAAGAAGAAGAAGAAGAAGAAGAAGAAGAAGAAGAAGAAGAAGAAGAAGAAGAAGAAGAAGAAGAAGAAGAAGAAGAAGAAGAAGAAGAAGAAGAAGAAGAAAAGAAACACAAATTGGGTTTTTTTTTTTGGTAGTTGCTGGTTTGGTTTTTTGTTTGTTTTTTGTTTGATTTTTATAGATGCTGGTTTTGGTTTTTGTTGTTGTTGTTGCTTTGTTGGGTCTTTTTTGTTAACTCTTTTCTTTTTTCCCTTCTTTTAAATTGATATTTATAACATCTAGACAAACTCCTACCAGTTTTTTTTCCTTTTTCTTTTCTTTTCTTTCCAACTAACCACATAACTTGAATCATCTTGTTCTGCCTCATAAATTGAGGGGAAAAATTAATGGTACCAGGACCAAAAAGTAGTATGAATATTAAGTGAAAATAAAAAGTGATCAGACTTAAACACCAAACTAAAAGTCAATGACAACAGAATTGATACCCAAACTACAACAAACTGTACTAGAGGGGACCAGTTACACTAGCATTCTGGGGTGGAGGGAGATATGGGATACATGCTGGGAAGAGGGGTGGAGAAAGGACAATATTCATGGTGGGAATGCACCTTATTCAATGTGACTATGTAGCTTAAATAATACTGTAAAAAATTTATAATTCATTTTGGTCACAATAAAAATTATTTAAAAAAACTTTTTCTGGAGGATACCACAGTGGATAAGGCCTTTGCCTTGGAGGCAGCTGCCTAGGGTTCGATCTCCAGCATCCCATATGGACCTCCAAGTTAATTTCTGAGCACAGATGCAGGAATAACCCCTGAATACCCTAAGGTGTGGCCAAAAAACAAACATATACAAATACAGAATAAAACAAAGACATTTTTCTGCTTTTACCACTCTGGAATAGGCATTCTCATTTGAACATCTCTGTCTCTCTCGCCTCCCTCTCATCCTCTTTTCATATTTCTCTTGATAAAAACTATTTTGCTTCATTAAAACAAAAACATCAATAAAGTAAATGATATAAAAAAGATAGATACAGCTTGATTGAGGAAAATACTAAAACCTTCCTATACCCACAGGCTATCTTCATAAGTAAAGGGACAGAAAAGTATTCCTCTACAAAAGAGTCCAAAGGCATGGATGGGAGTGTCCTCCTTAGTTAATTACATCAGCTTAAAAGATGTGCATTAACTGCTTAAGAGAGAACATAAAATAATGGTAAGGAAAGATTTAATGGATTTAAATGGACTCAGAGTATAGGATATTAAAAAAATGTGGACTTTTGATTACCTTTTCATGCAGTACAAGGAAATAGCTGTGTGTCTGATATGCCAGAAAAAAAAGTGTCTCTGTTCAACGAATACAATTTGCATCAATCTTTGCATATGAATCTTTACCTAAAAATATAATTGTTTTGTTGGAGCAGTGAGAAAAGATAAAATATTAAAACTCAAAACTACTTTGAGAACTCAGCAAAATACTTTTGTGAAGCAGTATTTCATTACTGCGAGCAAGTTTTCAAGTAGCCAAGCTAATAGCACTCACTGGCAGACCATTCGTGAAGGGAGAATTTGTTAAAAACAACAACAACAACAACAACAAAAAAACGCCTTTTTCTGTTGCCAGAGAGATGTGTCCAGAGAAGGCCGAGTTATTTAATACAGTGAATCTTTCAGGACCTACAATTACATGGAGGATTAAAGAAATGAAGACAATTTGCCTCAGCATTTGCAAAACTCCACCAAAAATCTTTCATATTTTACCTTGGCACTCAAAAAAAGCAATGATATTTGTGATTCTATACAACTTCTAGTTTTTATTTGTTGAACAAATGGTTACTTTGAAGTAAAAGTAGATCCTGCTGCACTGCAAAGCATAAAAAAAAACAAAACAACTACAGGTGAGGATATCTATTAAAAGGTTTGCCAAACTGTGAATTGTTTGGAGCTGGATTGGGCTAAACTAGCCAGAGTGACAACTGATGGTGCTCCTAGCATGGTGAGGTCTAAGAAAGGAGTAATTGCTCGCATTAACCAGAGATGGACAAAAATAACACTGCCCCACTCACCAACAAGTGCTGTGTTGTAAACCACTGAAGTGGGACTCTGGTTTTTGGGCCACACCCAGCGGTGCTCAGGGGTTACTCCTGGCTGTCTGCTCAGAAATAGCTCCTGGCAGGCATGGGAGACCATATGGGATACCAGGATTCAAACCAACCACCTTTGGTCCTGGATCGGCTGCTTGCAAGGCAAACGCCACTGTGCTATCTCTCTGGGCCCTGAAGTGGGACTCTGTTATAAAAATTGTGGTATCTTGTGTTGACTTCATTAGAGATCATGTACTAAACCACAGACAATTTCAGGAATTTTTGTCTGAGCTAAATGTTGACTATGAAGATGTTCTGTATCACACAGAACTTCATTGGCAGAGTTGAGGGAAAGTTTTGAAATGTTTCTATGATTTACTTCCACAGATTACAACTTTTCTGCTTTCAAAAAACACAGAAGTACCCGAACTCAATGCAGAATGAAAATGAGACCTTGCCTTTCTGACAGATGTAACAGAGCTACTCAACAATTCATTGTGCAACTTCAAGGAAAGGATAAGCTCATCTGTAAAATGCAATCACATTTCTAAGCATTTGAAGTAAAATCAGGCCTCCTTATCAAGCAAGTGAAGGAGGAAAACTGCCATATTCCCACAAAACTGTTAACAGAAAAATCATTGGTTGCATTCCCAAATAAAATATGTGTGGATTCACTGAAAATATTGCAAAAGGAGTTCCAAATTAGATTTAAAGAGCATTATCTCCATGAACAGGACATACAGCTTTTCTGTAAGCCATTTTCTATTGACATTGAAAATGTGGATACAATTTACCAAATGGAACTGGCTGAACTGCTGAATTGTGGCTTTCTGAAAGATGCATTCAAGTCAAGCAGCCTTCTTAATTTTTATGCAGCTCTCTCCTTTCAGACATATCCTCATCTCAGAAACAATGCACTCAAAATGGCAACTATCTTTGGCAGACTTTTTCTAGAATAAAATATTTAAATCTCCCACCAGATCAAGACTAATGAATGCACACTTGCATCATTTGTTATGACTAGCAGTGACAAATATGGAATTGGAAATTGACCATCTCATTAGCCAAAAGCAGGCCCATAATTCCCATTGAAATACTGGTAAGTTTGCTGATTTAATTTTACTTCATTTTAAATATTGTATTTGTTCCCATTTTGTTCCTTCACTTCAAAATTACATCTATGCAGGGCCAGGGAGATAGCATAGAGTAAGGCATTTGTCTTGCATGCAGAGGGACTGTGGTTCAAATCCTAGCATACCATATGGTCCCCCGAGCCTGCCAGGAGTGATTTCTGAGTGTAGAGACAGGAGTAACGCCTGTTTGCTGCCAGATGTGACCCAAAAAAACATAGGCAAACAAAAAAATTACATCTATACAGTCTGCATATGAATTTGTTCATAATATTTTGGTTTTACTATAGTTCGGTCCTCCAATAGTCTAAGCGACAGTGAACTGGCCCCCCTTTTTCAAACTTTGGAGAACCCTTGATATACACAATACCTTCTTCCTATAAAATACTTGGCTAGTAGGATTGCATCTTTATTTATTTATTAATTTTTGGTTTTTGGGCCACACCCAGTGATACTCAGGGGTTACTCTGGGCTATGCACTCAAAAATCACTCCTGACTTAGGGGACCATATAGGACGCTTGGGGAATCAAACTGTAGTCTGTCCTAGGTCAGCCACGTGCAAAGCAAGTGCCCTACCACTGCTCCACCACTCTGGCCCAGGATTGCATCTTTAAATCTATGAAATGAACTTTTCAAACTAGGCTTTAACCACTTAACTGTAACTATCCCCAGGAATAAACCAAACATAGTATAAGCAGCTAGCCTCAGGTTTTTCTTGAGAGGGTAACATTCAAAATAAGAATCTATTATTATTATTATTATTATTATTATTATTATTATTATTATTAAAGTATTATTAAAAATTTAAAAACCCACAAAATAATAATCTAGATGTTGATATCATCAATCACTTACCAAGGCCACAGTTTAACTGACGCTGAAAATCAGTAGGCCTGCTGTGGAATGTCCCCAGCATGGCTAACAGAGACCATATCTCAAAAAGGGATTTCAAAGAGAAATCGCTTCCAACGTTGATTCCCTCTTCTCTCTTCCCCTCCTCTCCTATTCTTCTTTCTCTCTTTCCCCTCACTCTCCAGTTGTAAGTCACCCTAGTCTCCCTGCTTTGCTTTTCCCTTAGTTAAACCCTATTTCTCACCCTCTCTTGTTGACTGGTGCTGACAGTTGGCAACCCTGTTGAATGCTGAAAGCCACAGCAAATTAACGTAGCCAAATTTTCTTGTACTGAGGAGAAAATCAGGGATCAAGATTTTTGCAGGTAAACTGGAGGAAAAATGAGAGAGAGAGAGAGAGAGAGAGAGAGAGAGAGAGAGAGATGAGTTGGGGTGGAGAAGTTGGGTAGGATGGAAACTGAACATTGGTGGTGGGAAAGGTGCACAGGTGAGGATGGTGTATATTATTGTATGACTGAAATTTAATCATGAACAATTTTGTAACCATACTGCTTTCAAAAGTAATTATATAAAAATATGTATTGTTTTTCATTAAAAACATGGATTTTAATTGTATATTTCACTTATATGTCAATATCTTCTATCTGTGCATACTATATTAGTTATTACTGAAGCTGTGAGACTATGACCTATATATGAGAAAAGACTATAAGTTACATGCTTATTTATTATTTATTTATTAACTGCTTATTATTAATTATATTAATATGTGTTTATTATTACTTATTTATCATACTGCATAGAGTGGTACAACATCCCTTGACCCCTAGGTTGTGCAAAGAGGTACAGTTGTACTAGACTAGACTTCTCTAGTTTTCCTTTAGTATGCAAAGCTTTGTATGATTTATGCCACTGCTAATAGCATTTTACAGAGTATTACAGCTCTAGAAAAAAAATAGTTAAATTTACAAAGCATTATATTTCATATAAGTAGATTTAAAAAGTTCAGAAGTGATCCAGAGAGATGGGTCAAAGGATTAAAATACAAATGACTTCAAAGACTCTGACTCAGAGATGCACTGGCTACCTGTGAACCATAAGGACTGGAGAGGAGATCAAGACTATAGTCCTAGACCAGCATAAGATTATAAAGGGTACAATGACATCCTATACAATTCACCGACATTTTTTGAGTCTCTGCTACCGGCACATATAAAGTTAGACAAAGGATTATAGCTGAGGTCATTTTTGAGGTCTGAGAGCTACTCATATTCTATGGCGAAAGAGCATAGCCATAGAATATATGAATACCAGGCCATAGCTGCAGCTGTCTTGTTGTGAGATCTTGAGCAACCCATTTCTTTACTGTTGGTCAGCCTCAATTTCCTCAATATCAAAAACACGGAAGTTGGACCAGATGGTCTTCAAGGGTAGCTTTTGTTTCTGTTCGCAGTTAGAGCTGCTGTCTACTTTTCACATCTCATCCTCAATCTACGAACCACATCCACTTCAGTTATGTACACACTATAAACTGCCTCATGCCACATTTCAGTCTCTGCCTAACTATTTTGACAATTTTCAGGACACTCTCCTACTCTATAGATACCTTTAGTGTTCATGTCCCTACAGAAATCTCCTCATCTCAACTTGTGTTCTCTGAAGTTGGGTCCTTGAGTAACTGAACTTCTTTCAGAACTGATAGATCAAGTGACAGATAAAGGTTCCCTGAACGCAGGCTCTGTATTTTAAAGGACCCTTAAGTAATTTAGACATAGCTTCTAAATTGGAGATTATAAATTTCCCAAGTAGTCAACTGGCTTATTATAGGGTATTTCTAGATAATAAGTACTATCTCTCCTATTTAAGTTTTTAAATCATCCAGGGCAAGGTGCATTCAGGGATTATTCCTGGCAGTGCTCAGAGGACCATATAGGCTGCCAAAATACTACCAGCTGAGCTATCTCTCCAGCCCCATCTCTTTTCTCACTTCACAGCCTCAGTCCTCACTTGAAACCACACCAAAACCTGAGATGCTGACTGACACAGTTATATGTCAGCAAGGAATGTTATATGCAAGGACAGTCAACACCATAGAAACTAAACTTTATTCTGCTATGCAGAGCCTCAAGTCACCAACATCTGCCGTATTGAGTTGTGGTGTTTTCCTCATATCAAAAACAAAGTTATTTTATACCAAGAGAAATAATGCATTTGGCCTTTCCAAAAAATTAGGGATCTAATTTCCAGAGGTAGAAAGATAGGTGATATAGAAGTGTTCTTCCCTTAAAACTAAGGAGAATATTGACATTGCTGACATCACCAAAGTAGACAGAAACATCCTTTCCATTCTAATAGAACCACTGTATAGAAACCGGTTTCCCTCTACTCTCAAACTTTTCTGGGGAGCTGTGTCCCTAAAGAGTTTTCTCTTTATGGTACTCTGCTAGAACTGAACCATAAGGCAAAACAAAGTAGATGGAAGAACTCTCAGTGACTCAAATGAAATCCATGCCTACTATTCTACTTCTCAGCCAAATGCCTCAATTCAATCAGGTAACTAGGTTAACAAAGACACCATTTCCTTCCATAACCTTCTTAACTTTCCAACCTTCCCAAACATTCCTTCTCTCTCTCTCTCTCTCTCTCTCTCTCTCTCTCTCTCTCTCTCTCTCCTCTCTCTCTCTCTCTCTCTCTCTCTCTCTCTCTCTCTCTCCTCCTCCTCCTCCTCTTCTGATTTCTTGCATAATGGTCCAAATATTTTCTTTTTCTTTTTTTCTTTCTTTTAGGGTTTGGTTAAGCTTAGGCCTTGGGACATGAAGGTATCCTGAAGATACTCCACATACACAAGATATTCAGATCTTCTAAGCCAGCTTTTTGAACCTACATTACAGAGGGTTCTAAGAAATACTGCTTTAAATTAACTAAACCATTTTAGAAGTATGCAGAAAACATAAAATTGACTACCCATCTGCAAGTTAGTGGAATTGATTCTTACCATCAGTGATGATCTTTGTGATCTTTGTGTAGCAAATACTCACAGGAGAGTCTTGTGTTCTCACTGAAGTCCCCAGACTCAGGACGGCCCTTGCCTACTTCCTCTCAATGGCAAGTTCTGTGGAAAATGAGGCTGAGGCAAGCAGCTCTTCTTGGGTAGGGCCTCAGGCACCAGAGAGAATGTCACCCTCAGAGGATGTTCCTTTACTCATTGCCATTCTTTCACAAAGAAGCCACTACATTGCACAGTTCCTTCTAAATCTGCTCCAGTCCTTTTGGGGAAATCATCAATGCATTCTGGACTTTCCAGATGCAAAGTTTCTTAAATCTTTCATTATTCCCCACTTTCTTTTTATTACTCTTTCTCTGCTAAGAAATGTTGGCTGGGTCATGACATACAATAGCCAAACCTGTGTCACTGACCAGATGTGCCCAACCCCCACGCCTATGGACAAGAGTTCCTTTGTCTGCATTTTAGGCGGGGCTCCTTGGGTTTGCTGAAGGCCTGCTTCAGAATGTTCTGCCAACTACTTCCCAACCCTAAGTCACAGTTCTGGCCTCTCTCTCCCCAGACCCAGCTGTGTGAACCCAAGGCCAGAGAAAAAATCAACATAAAAAGAATGAAGAATACACCCCAAAGAATCATTGTGCTTAGGCTGATGATTCCTGTAGAAATGATAAGAGCCATCTGCCTTCACCTTCCCCAGACCCTAACTAACAGTAGGTGAAAGAGATGTTGGCATCTCAGCAGACAAATGTCCCCAGATCTTATCATAAAGCTATTAGTTATACAGGAAGAAAGTTCCTGAGAACAATGCTGCTTCTACAAACAACAAGAATGTATGTAGAGAATTGGTTCTGTGAATAAATTAAGTCTTTTTAAGAAACTCTGTAGAATAGCTACTTTGACACATAATACCACACATTTCTGTGTTTGATTTTAAATGTAGACTTAAAATTTAGGAACTAACACTTTATATAGAAGTCAATATGGCTTTTCTGAGGGATTTTGGTAGCTTCAATCAAGGTCTCCTATAAAATATCACATTTCTCTCAACTATAAGGATGAATTATTTACTTAGGGGTTTCAATGCCAGTTCCTTAGAAGGAGACTAGAGAATCAATATTATCATTGGGACAGAGTCCAACCAGCCTAGAGACTTAATTCAGCAATTCTACTTCTAGATGAAATAAAAAATATCCAAGAGAGATTTAAAAAAAATCTGAACATTTCACTAACAGCACTGACATTTATAATATAACATATTATAAATATATATTTATATATAAATTATAAATAATATAATTATATTTACAATAGTCAACGTTTAAATGATATAATTATTGACAGGTATGCATTTAATGAGAAAAATAAGGGTAACTTTATGTGAGTAATTTTATTTAGCAGAGTTTATTTATTTACCACCTATGTGTGTAATTAATTGGAAGAGTTTATTTATATACTTTGTAATACATAATTTAGGGGGTATGCTTATCATGACCAGCTTCAAAAGTGTCAATTATCTTCTACCAGTTAATAAGAATGTTCCCTTCTACTTCCTTGATTTGACCTCAGAGTGTAAGACTTTATTTTCGCTGGGCAATATAGATCCTCTTGCCTTTAAAAAAAAAAAAAAATATATATATATATATATATATATATATATATATATATATAATTGAAATGTCTTTTTCTTTCTGACTTTATTTTTCTTAGTAAGATGTACACTATTTTCATTCAAATTATATTAAAGAGCAAGATTTCTTCTATATTTTTAATATAATATTTATTTTAATCATAGTGGCTGGCTGACATATCATTGACGATAATATTTTAGGTACATATTAACATAAAAACAGGGAATTCCCATCACTGAACTGTCCTTCCTCCACCTCCGCTCTAGTCCTACCTCCCATATTCTCCTCCCTCACCCCCGGGGCTGCTAGAATAAGTGCTCCCCTTTGTGCCTAGCTTACTACTTAGAGGTCCTACACCTGTTTGGTCTTGTTACCTCCCTTATTTCCTGCTCTAATTGGGAGGCGGGACTAGGTAGTTCAAGTTATGTGGTTTTGTTTGAAGAAGAGAAAGGTACTAAACTGGGGGGAAAAAATCAAATACATCGAAAATGGGCGGAGTCCTTCTGGAGGCTCTCATCCTAGGTTTGAGAGATAAAGGGGAAAAGGAGGGAGAAACACCACAACAGTACAAAAAGAAGTGTCAAGTAAAATATCCAGTGAGCAGTCCAACAATAAAGATAAGCACCACATAAAGGCCATGGTCTTGAGATAAAAAACATGGCAGAGTACATAAAGGAAGAAAAGTAAAGAAGAAAAAAAAACTAATATAAATGGAGACAACAACTTCAATAACCACACCAAAACAAAGAAATCAACAAAAACTAGATAAATAACTTTGTTTTGTGCTTCTTTGCCTTTTTCTTTTTTCTTCCTTCCTGCACAGGCACAATAAATAATGGGGTCATTCGGAAAGAATTCCTTCAGCCTCAGAGATACAGGGTTTCTCTGCCCTTGAAGTATATTGTCATGGGATTAACTATAGACTCCTGCCAGGTTCATTTACTCTCCTCTTGGTGCTTTTGTGGTGTATGGAAGACTTCTGCTCCATCCTAGATGATAAAATCAGACCACTGTATCTAGAGATCTTGGTGTCTGCACAGATCAGGGATTGGAACTTATGAAGTCTTCCTTTGTGGTTCTAGAAGTTCTGTTCCCTCAGTGTCATTTTAATCCTTCTTCTGTGGTTGGTGGTCTTAGTCTGTGCGCTGATCCTAGGGTGGGGCCTGGGATAGTATCTTTTGTTATGTTTCCAGAAGACCCTTTCCATTGCAAATTGTCTCAGACAGACCTCTGGAACTAGAGGTCATGGTTGTTGTGCAGGTCATAGCTCAATCCCTAGACTAGGCCTTTTTTATTGGTCCCAGGATACATACAATCAGGTCATGGTTCTATCAGCCAGTCATCTGTAAATCACGATCTTGGCATTTGGACAGACCAAAGGGTGACAAGTCTTCTGATTTTGTCTTATCATTAGCTGGTGAGGTAGGATAACTTGCTCTTAGGTCAAGGTGTTTCAGTTTCCTTGTTGTCAGGATGTCATATTAGAGCTGGCACTTGCTGGTGTCCGAACAGTATTAAGGATGTCCTGAATGGGATTTGTTTCTTGTGGATATTGTGAAGAACTGTGTCATTTCTATGTCTGTGATCCAGAGTTCAAGTCTGGACGGTTGGTGTCTAATCACCTGGGGTCTAAGTTGGGTCCACGTGACATATTTTCAAGGTGGGAGATGCCCCTGTATTGTAAACAAGTATGAGTTTTTACCCCTAGTAGATAAGAGCTCGTTTTTATACTTAAGATTTCCCCTTTTCTTAGTGTGCCTTTGCAGGGAGAAATGGTGCTACATTATATTGCCAGTGCATTTGAGGGTGGGAAGAGAAGAAAACAAAAATAGGTCACACACCCAAAAAGATAAAAATAGAAATAAAAATATATGTGCTCACGTATACATATAAAAAGAAAAAAATTTTAAATGAGGTAAAAAAGTAATTGAAGGAGCAAAGTGATGCAAGAGACTACTTTACATTAGGGAAAAGCAGGTAAAGAGGTAGTGTAATACAGGTCTTATACTTATGATGGAGGTATAGGTTTCCCCATTGTTTTTTGAGGTTTTCTTGTGGTGTGTGGGTTCCCGGGCACCTTTTCATCACACAACCTGACCCTCTTGAGAATGGCAAAAGCTTTGCGGAAGGGAGGTCTTGGGAGGAGTTCTTGCATTCTATATTTTTAAGGCTTTTGAGCCATTCCTGGACATGCTCAGGTGTTACACCTGGCTCTATGGTCAGGAAATACTCTTGGCAAGGTGGGGGTAGTATATGGGATATTTGGGATATATAGGAGTACTATATGGAATATGTGGTCAGGGTGGGCCACAGCAAGGCAAATGTCTTGTCCACTATATCGTTGTTCAATCTCACATTTTTCCTCTTTTCTTATACCTGAGTATTATTCCATTATGTATGTATGATGCAATTTCTTTATCAAAGATTTTCAGCATTTGAATTGTTCCAGAATTTAATACTAAAAAACATAAATACATATATCTTTTTAAATTAGTATTCTTGGGATACACACCTAGGAACAGAATGATTAGTTCTCTCTCTTTCTCTCTCTCTCTCTCTCTCTCTCTCTCTCTCTCTCTCTCTCTCTCTCTCTACATATATATATTTTTTTTTGGGGGGGGAGGTTTGGGTTTTGGGTTTTGGGTCACATCCAGCAGTGCTCAGGGGTTACTCCTGGTTCTACGTTCAGAAATTGCCCCTGGCAGGCTCGGAGGACCATATGGGATGCCAGGATTTGAACCACGGACCTTTTGCATGCAAGGCAAATGTCTTACCTCCATGCTATATCTCCAGGCTCAAATAGTTCTATTTTTAATTGTTTTAAAAATCTCTATACTGAGGCCTGATAGATAGCACAGTGGCGTTTCCCTTGTAAGCAGCCAATGCAGGACCTAAGGTGGTTGGTTCAAATCCCGGAGTCCCACATGGTCCCCCGTACCTGCCAGGAGCTACTTCTGAGCAGATAGCCAGGAGTAACCCCTGAGCACACCGGGTGTGGCCAAAAAAATTATCTATACTGAGATGATCTAGCAAAAGTGAATGATTCCCTTTTTCTCCACATTCCCAGTAGGACTTGTTACTAAACTTTGGGATATATATGCATATATGTGTGTGTGTGCGTGTGTGTGTGTGTGTGTGTGTGTGTGTGTGTATATTTTTTTTGTTATTATAAGGTGATACTCGATGATGGTTTAATTTGCATTTCAGTAATAATGTGTTTTAGGGGCCAGGAAGGTGGTGCTAGAGGTAAGGTGTCTGCCTTGCAAGCGCTAGCTAGCGTAGGACGGACCGCGGTTCGATCCCTCGGCATCCCATATGGTCCCCCCAAGCCAGGGGCGATTTCTGAATGCATAGCCAGGAGTAAACCCTGAGCGTCAAACGGGTGTGGCCAAAAACCAAAATAATAATAATAATAATAATAATGTGTTTTAGTTTTGGGAAAACTAGTTATAACTAGCTAGTATACTATAAATCACTAATTTCCTTATGAATATGGATGCCAATATGCCACTCTTAAAACATATTATTAGCTCTCTGTTTTATCCATCTACATTCTACCTTTCTGATCTTTTCCCTTACACTTCACAATAACAGAAATCATCTCTTCTTCCAAAGAGAATGGTCTGTCGGACTTTACTACCCTCCTTTAGGCTCCAGCTTTATGAACAATCACATTCCCTTACTGAGTTCTAACTCTGAGTTAGAGCTGGCTTTGTGATCACAATGTACAAAGGCCTAGAGAGATGGCAGTGTAGGAGAGTGTGAAGAAAGATGAATTAACATTAGCAGGTGTAGGGTTATCCAGTAAATCGGCTACTTAAGACATGTGAAAAAATAAATTCTGACCCTGGTACATGACATATGCTTCTTGCTGACTGCCAGCAGTCTATTTGCCTACAGTATGTGAACTTCAAATGATTTGATTAAGTATACAAAAGGTCCTTGACATACATAGATACCATCTTGACATAACATAGATCCTCACTTAGAAACTAAAGCCATAGAGTGTAGAAGTAATTGCTAGAATCAGATGGCAAGGGGCATGAGAATATCAAGAAAAGAAATCTGGATTTCATGTTATAAGAAACCATTGACAGTATTAATCAGGAGAAAATATAACTAGTATTGTATTTTGAAGAAATTTTTTAATAGAAAGGGGTAAAATGGAACAAAAAGATAGAACAGGAGATATGTCACATACTTTGCATATAGCTTACCCTGATTTGATTACATTCTTTGATCAGTTTCCCAAGCAACACTGGGTATGACCCTGGAGGTTCTGCATACCACACCTTTAGATCCTTACATTGCATCACAGTCCTGGTTGAGGACTGCATGGAGGACCTCCTGGCCTCCTAAGCATGGCTCGGGAGCCCCTCCCTCAAAAGATCAAAGGAAAGAAGGACTGGGTCAATAGGATACACTTATTTACCATTTTAGGATACACCTTTTACCATTTTATAAACAAGAAAAAACACAATATTTACATATACATCATTAAACGATCCCAACCCAACCATTCTTTTTATTATTATTATTATTATTGCTTTGTTCTGTTTTGGAGTCACACCTGTCAATGCTTAGGGTTCTTGACTCTGAGCTAGGGAATCACTTCTGGCAAGCTTGTGGTGCTGGGCATTGAATCTGGTTGGCAATGTGTAAGTAAGTGCCCTGCAACTATTGCTCCAGCCTCATAACCATTCTTTTAAAATAAAAAAAAAGTGAGTCTCCTTTGCTGATCTGAGTCATCCTTCCAAGCTGCTCATTTCTCTAGTATTTATATCTCTTTAATTTGAGAAATTAAGTTGTGTGGCACTTAATCTATACCCTGACCTTTGAAATCAGCTGGGTCACCGTCAATCTCAATAAAAATATTTCTTGGAATTTCTCTACTCCTGTAAGTGAAATCCCATTCATAAATAGATAAAGTCAAATTTCCTTTGATTATCCAAGACCTACAGCTTTTGTGGAACTAAGATGGCCATGAAAGCTTTTGTAATTTATAACTTTTTAGGTTTACAACATCAAAGAGGAACTATCATCAAGTTATTTAGCCTTAACACCAACATTTCATTAAACAAATCAGCAAATACAATCACAGCCAACAATGCTCAGCTATATGAAATGCTGAGAAATCAACATCTCAGTTGTGAGCATTACTTCCTGCCAATGTCAAGGGACCTGTCTGAGCAATTGCAAATCCTCCTGCTCATCTGCTCTAACCTGAGCTAATTAGAATAAACCAGTCCTGAAGATACTGTATGCTTTAGTACTCTCTCAACAAAATTAATATCTCAGTGTATAAGTCTTGGGAATTAAAAGACAAATATTTGGTTGGGGTTGTTCTATGCTCAAGATCCAGAAGTCATTTTAGGTTTGCTTGATTGGTAAAGCAATATAATTAGAACTGTCTGCAAAAGCACAAATTAGTTTCCCTATTTTGGTCTCTGCAAATAGGTAGATTTTACACAGGGGCAAAGAGAAAGTAGAAAAGTTCATAATGAAAAAAAACCAAACAAACAAAAACTAACAATCATTTCCAGGAAGATCCATTTTATAGTCAGAGGCAGTCAGCCCTTTTATTAATACTTTATTTTCATTTGAGTCTTAAACTGTAAACCAAGTAGGTCACATTCACTGTAGACCCTTATCCTATAAAGGAAAATTTATAATTATAATTTATAAAGGAGAATGACTGGTACAGAGATGACTCAATTTTTCTAAATACTTCACAGTCATGAAGGAAAAAAATCATTAGCAGCCCATGAACTCTCCAGGATAAAGGGCCTCCAAGGCACTCCTACCCATAAAATATGTAGCCAGTGGCTATAAATTCAATTCATCAATTAATAGTTACTGTTCAAATAATTATAATGATTTACCTTAAAATTTGGAAGATAAGTTACACATGCTATAAAAATTAAAATCACCAAAGAAAAATCAGCAAATAGAACTTTCAGAATCCAGAAGGCCAGACTTTTTCTGACAAAAATAAAAAGCTTGAGCAAAGAAGAAAAGCATTATATAAAAAGTAAACTAAAGTGGACTAACTGGTAAGATCTGAGGACAGGTGGAGAAAAGTAAAAGCTAACTCTAAACTGAGAATTCAGAGTCAGACATAAGACAGTCAATATTAAATGATAAGAATTTACAATTATGGGACTGGTGAGGTGGTGCTAGTGGTAAGGTGTCTGCCTTGCAAGCGCTAGCCAAGGAAGGACCAAGGTTCGATCTCCCGTCGTCCCATATGGTCCCCCCAAGCCAGGGGCTATTTCTGAGTGCTTAGCCAGGAGTAACCCCTGAGCATCAAATGGGTGTCGCTCAAAAAAACTAACAAAAAAAAAAAGAATTTACAATTAAATTTTCAAGTTTAAAGTGATATATGAGCAAATGGAAGATACCTGATCTTTGGTACCTGGAACTGAAGTATCTGTTCAGAAATGACAATGAAATCTGACAGACAAATTTAAGAGTTCATATGAACGTGAGATACATTTCCACTTACAAGGTGGGAGAATGAACCCAATCCCTGACTTTCTGAGAGCACATTAACACCCACAAGTCTACCCTCCAGAAGCTCTTGACCTTTTTTCCCTTCTAATCTAGTCAAGCTAGATACTAATGAGCTAGGACTAATGAGCGAAAAAGTCCAGAATGATTCCAGAATAAAGGAGAAAATATGTTGAATAAGGGCAAGGAAACATCATCCTGATTCAAAGGAATCAGAAAGCAATTTAGAAGAAAAATGTCAGAAAACTGCTAAAATGTAAATAGTTGAGACCTTTTGAAAAGAGGAACAGAAAATCACAATAGAGGAAAAACAATCTAAATAGAATGATGACACCAAGAAAAAAGATGAGGTATGGATAATATTAAAATTTTCCCATTTAAATCACATTAGTAGTTGTGAGAAAATATTAAAAAGTTACATCAGTAATGTGCAGGGCAAACCTTAAATGGCTGTTTTTAAAAGGCAAAGTAAGAAAGAAGACGGCAACAACAAAAATCAATATATAAAATTTCCATTAAAATCCAACAAAACAGATTAATATTAATCTATTGCTAAAATAAAGAAATGGTAATTTTAAGAATCACACATACAGGCATGAGAGGTAAAGAGAGAAATTACAAAAGAAATCTATTTTTTCTCGTACTTTTCTTCTATAAGGACTAAGGCTATAAATACAAACTCATGAGGCAGGGGCTTGTTTTGCTCAAGCTATTGCATTATAACAGTGGTCTTTGTTTTGCTTGAACTGTGATGGAGTTAACTGAGCTGTAAATCTGAGCTTTTGTTTTATCATTATAATTTTTTTTCCCAATTGTGGTCACAATGATCAGAGCTTCTTCTCAACTCTGTACTCAGAAATCATCCAGGGGAACATATTGGTTGCCCAGGATTGAACCTGTGTCATCTCTATGCAACGTAAGCTCCCTGCCTCTGTACTGTCACTCCAGCCCCTGTGCAGATGGAAGGAAGAAGGAAAAATGGGAAGAAAAGAAGAGAGAAAAGGAGGGAGGAAAAAGATAAGAAAGAAGGGAGGGGAGGGGAGGAAGGAAGAAAGGGAGGGAGGGAGGGAGGGAGGGAGGGAGGAAAGGAGGGAAGGAAGGAGGAAAGGAGGGAAGGAAGGAGGAAAGGAAGAAGGGAGGGAGGAAGGGAGGAAGGAGGGAGGGAGAAAGGAAGAAGGGAGGGAGGGGAGGGAGGGAGGAAAGGAAGAAGGAAGGGAGGAAGGGACGGAGGGAGGGAAGGAGGAAAGGAAGAAGGAAGGAAGGGAGGGAGGGAAGGAGAAAGGAAGGACAAACAGAAGGAAAGGAAGGAAGGAAGGAAGGAAGGAAGGAAGGAAGGAAGGAAGGAGGGAGGAGGAGGGAGGGAAGGTGGGAAGGGAGGGAGGGAAGGAAGGGAGGGAGGGAGGGAAGGAGGAAGGAAGGACGAACAGAAGGAAGGAAGGAAGGAAGGAAGGAAGGAAGGAAGGAAGGAAGGAAGGAAGGAGAGAGGGAGGGAGGGAGGGAGGGAAGGTGGGAAGGGAGGGAGGGAAGGAAGGGAGGGAGGGAAGGAAGGGAGGAAGGAAGGAAGGAAGGAAGGAAGGAAGGAAGGAAGGAAGGGAGGGAGGGAAGGTGGGAAGGGAGGGAGGGAAGGAAGGGAGGGAGGGAAGGAAGGGAGGGGGAAGGAAGGAAGGAAGGAAGGAAGGAAGGAAGGGGGAAGGAAGGAAGAAGCAAGGAAGGAAGGAAGGAAGCAAGGAAGGAAGGAAGGAAGGAAGGAAGGAAGGAAGGAAGGAAGGAAGGAAGGAAGGAAGGGGAAGGAAGGAAATATTTTTAGGCAAACTAGTCAAGATCCCACTATTATTCCAAATAAAAGACATAGCAAAATTAAGAAATTAAGCAATTTTTAGTGGAAGGTTAAAGTAACCATATAAAGGGAATCTGAGAGACATTATTTGTTATTCTGTGCAAACCATCCCCTCCCCCAATGAATTCAGTTAGCTGTACTACGTGATGACTAGTGGGCTTAGGTTTTCCTCAGTGCTTCTTTCTGCTCCCTTTTCTTTCCAGAACCAGGTCACATCATTTGTTCTGTAATATGGTTACAGGCTAGTACAGGCACATGAAGCTTCTGGTCTGTGTTAGGGAGCACTCTTAATAGATGCAGCCTTTTACAAGTACAAGCTGACAATAAAAAACTATTCAAAACTTATGGAACACTCTGCTGGGATTACTATCAAACAAGAAGTCTTTGTTCCCCTCCCTCCATACAAGAAATTCTGTATTGTATACAACACAATGTCTACTTTCTTTGTCAAGGGGTTTGGTAATGAATTTTTACATATTTAATACCCATATTGAATGAACAAAGTCTTACTCTGCCCCTTTAAACCAAGGACAAATTAAGCACCCAGTCGATGATGTATCCTTTCATCAAAATTTCCTTCATGTCATTTTTTAAAAAGCTATTTCTGTTTTAGAAATCAAAGAGTTAGGCAGTATCTCACTGGAAAATAATGCCCTCTACACTCAAATTAAGCACCAAAGAAAAGCACAAAAATTGCCAACAATGGTAATTTCGTATTTGAGTCTCCTCTGGCATTCTTAATGGTATTTGCCGTATTTCTCTTTTTAAATATAAAAATTAAAAAATGTTAATTTACCTTTATCTTTAAATGTGCTTATAAAATTAATTTTGTAGGGGTCTAGGGAGATAGTTTCTTCCTCCAACCTGAGTTGGTGTCCAGGACAGGGCTGGTGGAGGCCTGGAGTAGGGCAAGGAGATGGGGAGAGGTGGCCCTGGATAGATTAGACCCTCATCTCTCATTCTAGTGGCTTCAGTGGTGGCTCTCTCCAGGGGGCCTTTTGCATTGGAGTTTTATTTGACTCTTAAAAGAACTATAGAGCTGCTTGTTTGGGGGGCCACAATCACTGTGCTAGGGTTTATTCCTGGTTCGGTGCTCAGGGCTTACTCCTGGTGGGCCTGAGGGCACTGAAAAGGGTGTCAAAGACTGAACCTGAGTAGGTCAGATGCAAGCCAAGTTTCCTACCCCATTGTGCTATCTCTCTAACAACTGCATAAAGAGTATTCTCATTTTCATTTGATAAACCAAAATCTTATAATTAACAAGATGTACTATTTTCAAGAACAGCAATGTTCTTCCTTAACCCACATCTATTTGCCTATTGTACTCAAGGATTCTCTGCAGTACTTATGAACCCTCTATCCAAAGGCAAATACATCAGGAGGAGGTTATAGTTGAAGCCATAACCAGACAAGCCCTTTTGCACATGGTAGACTATCAGGAAGGAAATATAACAAGGGAGAGAAAAAGGTGTTAGGAGAGAAGACAAGAGTGGCTAAGAGGGTACATTAATTAAGAAAGAGCCAAAATATACATATCTACAGCACAAATACCTGACAAGAACCCATGGGTGAAATGACATCCATAAAGGATGCCTATTGAGCAAGCACAAGCACAAACAGCTGTTAACAATATTGTTTTAGGCTGGAAGAACAGGAATCTTGGTTTGGAATGCCAAGAAACCCCTGCTAATCTAAGTGAAGAGCAAGAAGAGGTGACAGTATTTGAAGGTCAAGGTTCTATACTTCTTACTGTCTGGTTGGAAGATATAGCTATTTTCTCCTACACCAGCTCCACTTTCCTTCTATTGGTCTACTCCAACTCTCCATAGCTGTACTTGCTGGAAGGTGAATGGCTAATGATCAGTGGTCCTCTATCTCTGCTTGCTAGTTCCCTAGGAATTTCTTTTCTCAAACCCTGAGATATATCAAATATATCAAGTGATCCTTCACAAATTGGACCAGTGGAGGTCTTCCAGATTTGAGTAAAATTTGTCAGCCCTCTTAGAGAGTGTTATTTTTTTTTAATTTTCCTAGAGCCACCTGGACACTATGTAAGGATAGAAAATGGGAAACAGAATATTTATCTGTTTCTTTTTTTTTTTTTTTTTTTTTGGTTTTTGGGCCACACCCAGCGGTGCTCAGGGGTTACTCCTGGCTATCTGCTCAGAAATAGCTCCTGGCAGGCACGGTGGGACCATATGGGACACCGGGATTCGAACCAACCACCTTAGGTCCTGGATCGGCTGCTTGCAAGGCAAACACCGCTGTGCTATCTCTCCGAGCCCATATTTATCTGTTTCTACTAGAAAGAGATCTAATACTAATATGCTATCAAGGACTCAAAACCAAAAACGAACAAAAATAAGGTAAGGGGTGGTTACAGATTGCTGAGTTGAGGTCTCTGAAGCAAGTCTCTCAAAGAGTCCAAAAGTAAAAAACATTTTAAAAAATTCATTTTCTTTTGTTCAACTTTGACTGTCTCCTTAAATAATTTTAAAGGCTTTTCTTTACCCAGTGAAAAAGCAAGAAACCAAGTGACCATCAAAGACACAATTGGCTAAACACCTGTTTCTAGAGCTAGACATCTAATTGGCTGTTATCTAAGTATTATTTAAATATACTTCTGTAAGAACTTTCATTCAGAAATTATGTTTTAGGGACCGGAGCAGTGGGAGCAAGCATTAAGGCATCATATCTTGCCTGTGCTAGCCTAGGACAGACTGTGGCTGGATTTCCTGGCGTCCCATATGGTCCCCCCAAGCCAGGAGCGATTTCTGAGCATATAACCAGAAGTAACCCCTGAGTGTCACCAGGTGTTGCCAAAAAACAAAAACAAAAATTATGTTTTAGGTATATAGATTTAAAATACAACATAGGATGATCACAACCTAATTGCCTTTCAAGAATTGTTATGTGAATTTCACCTAGTATCCCAACCCCATGAGTGCCTTAGAAAGCTTGAGTGGTAAATCTGAACCTTTTCAACATAATCAACTTCCCTTTTCTTGTTTCCTAAGATTATACAGCACAGTTATCATGGAAAGTCAACCGAGTGATTATCTCTTTAGGACAGTTGAAGCAGTAAGACTTTCACACCTGTGGAACTCCGAGAAGGAATTACTGTAATATTCTAGGAACCAGAAGGAATGGGATCTGCTGAGATCTCACACAGTGAAAATCCCTCTAGCTTGGAACAACATTTTGGAGTGAGAGGCAGAGAGAAAGCAGTCCAGTTATGATAGAAAGTCAGGATTCTTGGATTGGAGCCTATAGTAGGATATCTGCCTTGCACTTGATCAAACTCAGGTTCGATTCCCAGCGTATATAGTCCCTTGAGCCCCCACCACGAGTAATGCTTGAGCTAAGAACTAGGAGTAACCATTGAGCATCGTTAGGTGTGGTTTCAAAACAAAACAAACAAAAAAGGGCAGGATTCAGAATTGAGGAAAAGGCACAGCAGCCTCACATAGGGTAGGTAAACATCTACAGAGTCCCAAGGTGTCAAAACACAATTGCCACAGAGCTGAAACTCCCACACAGGATAAGATCTTGAAGCAAAGGGGTTAAAATCCTCTTCCCTTATGAACTGTCCCCTTTTTTCCTGAAACTATACATGTGACAATAACAGATGTGGCATTTTCTCCAAGTTTTGAGCCTCATAGTGGTTCTTAGTGTTTACCAATCATGTTTACATCAGAATAGCCTTCTAAAGTCAAAGTATGAGGGTTCCCCCTTCTAGTTTCTGAATCATTGAGTCTACTTGATGTTCAACTACTTACTTTTCTAACCAGCTCCTATGTCCTGCTGCTAGTTTAGGCACTACTTTTAGAATCCACTGGTTTTGAGGGACGATGCAAAAGAATCCATTTTAAAACTGTCATGTAGCTAAAAATTAATATTTAAGCAAATTATTTTGAGAAATAAACTCTTTTACATCTTTTAAAACATAGCCTTTTTATTTTCTCCCTTTTTCTACTAGGCACAGAATCTATTCACTTTGTCCCCAAACATAATAAAAACAACACAAATTACACAATTATTTACAATATTTCCTTGGTAGTATGGTGCTAATAAGCAGCAGAAAGGAAAAGGGAATGTAGCAAAGTGGAAGACCTCCATTTCACATCTGTGTTGTTGCTACCATGCAGGGCAGCTGGCTTTTGTTGTTAACACTGTTTTACTTTTGCAAAAGAGGAGAGATATCTAAGTTTTTAAGGCTGAGAACTGCCTGGGAGTTAGGTATTGGTCCCCAACCTCAAAAATGTTTAAAACAAAGCTATGACAAAATAAAACCCACACCACAAAGAATGGTGAATGCTGTTAGGGAAATAACTACAACTAACAACTAGCATGACAATGTTAAAGAATGAGAGAGGTAGAATGCCTATCTAAAACACAGGCAGGGGTATGGGAGGAGGGGGGCACATAGGTGGTGGGAATGTTGCACTGGTGAAAGGGGTTATTCTGTTTATGACTGAAACCAACACAAACATGCTTGTAATCATGGTGCTTCAAGATGATAGATAGATAGATATATAGATAGATAGATAGATAGATAGATAGATAGATAGATAGATAGATAGATAGATAGATAGATAGATAGATAGATAGATAGATAGATAGATAGATAGATAGATAGATAGATGAACAAAGAGTGGCCTGGGGGGAGGGGACAGGCAGACTGCAACAAGTAAGATCAGAGATTCAGGTCAGATCGCAGAGAGGCTTCTTAGCTTAGAGGCCCATTGTGAAAAAATATATGCATGATGGTTAGGGACCTTGTAATAAAACTGAATATCTCCTGAAACTTAAATATAAACAACAAACAAACAAACAAATAAATCCAAACAACAGCCCCCAACCAAATTCTCATCTCTGCATTTGATTTATTTCATTGGTTACCAGTACTGCTCCAGGATGTGATGTGCATTTAAGCCCAATCTATGCTGATGGGGATTACCTGGGCCATCTCTGCAGTTTGCCAGGGGACACTAGGGCCATGCCAAGGAGGCATCCAGGAGTCATCAAGTGCCTGATCTAGTGATTCTTGAGATGAAAACAGGAATTGGTTTAAAGGTAACGTAACTCCATTCTCATCTCTCTGGTCATAGTTTATTATGCTTCAACATTTCTGAGTTACAATATTACACATTTCACCTCAAACCACATGCTAATGTAAAAGTCTCTTAGGAATTCTTGTTTACCATTAAAATATATTCTGATTTTTCTCATCTATTTTTTATGCTAACACAGATTAATATACATATACTTCTGTGTATGTGATCTCACAGATCACAGAAAAAACTACTTTACTTAGTCGTGACCTTTCTTTGTTAGTCCTCTTCCTTTTCACTTTTTTTTTGCTTGTAAATATTCCTAGCAAAGATCCCTTTACTCTTTTCAGACCTGTTCCCAAGTCTAATCTCTCTCAGTACTCAAGGATTGTTTTCCACTTAAAGCAGGGGTCTCAAAACTCGCAGCACCGAGGGCCTTTTGAGGCCCTCCGTTAAAACATTTTGTGGCCCGCGGCCGGCCCTTTCAAATATCACAGTATTCTCGGATTATCACTACCGAATATCGCAATAAAAATTGCATTAGTAAGAAAAATTAGTAAGCAGTTTGGGGTATGCAAATGTTTAATGTGATTTTTTTGCGATTTTTTTCTTACTAATGAGACTTTTTATTGCGAATATTCAGTAAGCGAAATCCCTTATGCGGCCCCTGCCTCACCCCGACTTTGCCTCTGGCGGCCCCCAGGTAAAATTGAGTTTGAGACCCCTGACTTAAAGTGATTTAGATCACAATTGTACAGACTGTCTCCATTCACAAGATATAGGAGTAAGTGCATTTAAAATATTTGTCAAATTTTCTGCAGTAGAAATTTTCTAATGAATACAACTATACTGCATTTCAGAGTATACCAAGAAACCATTCTTCAGAGAACTTTGTTGCTGGTGACACGCTTTCCCTACAGCAGGGGTGGTAACTGTAGTTTGAGATGGAATGGCTTTTGATTTCCAAGCCACTCTAACCTAAGCCCATTATGCTCCCACTGGGGACAGAATGTGTCCTAAACATATTCACACTGACTCACCACAGTGTTGGGGAAGAAGTTCACTCCCACCCACTGTTGGAAGGGAGGAGAGGAATCAAGTCTATAAAAATGCAAGCACACCGAAAGTAGCTAACATTACACAACTCCAAGTTTTCTTAACTCTAATTTCTGTGCTCTTTCCAGAAATTTAACTGACTTTCAATCTCATTACATAATGCAGTATTCCTTATTATGCCCTCCAACCCTTGGAATTGAAAAAAGAATAATACTGAGGTTTGCCACCCTATCTCCACTTGCTATAACTCCCAGTATATAAGCACCCTGACTGCATGACAACATGTAAACAAGTATTCAGCACACATGGCAGAGTCAAGCTAGTGTACTTTTTTTTTTTTTTTGGGGGGGGGGGTTCTGAACAGCTTGTGACCTCAGGCAGAGTTGTCACTGCCCTGGGCTTCTCCCCTCAACTAAGGCTGGAGTGAATGTTAATTCCAAATAGCTTCTACTGAAAACTTTAATTCTATTTGAAACCTTTTAACTCAGATAGGTGCCACATAGAAAACAATAAAAATAACAATAGGGCAGTAGAGGTAAAGATCCAGAATCAGGGAATCAGAATAAAGGGAACTAAGAAAATATCTTTTCCCACAAAGCTCACTTCAGAGACAACTTCTTTAGTGGCTTGCTCTTCTTCTGGGAGTCTTGGATCCTTTATAGCCCAGACTTAAGAGGTATAGTATGAAAAAAATATATATGTTGGAGGGAAAAATCAGACCAATTTTCTTCAAAGCAAAATCAAATCCCATGCAACCAGTCTATCCAAGAAGCCTCTTCCTCCCCTGGCAGAGAATCTAGCACCTTCTCTGAAGAACAGTGACCCTGGATAAGAACTCACCTCAGCCCTGTAAATCCTCCTCTTGGAAATCTGGCATACTGATCATTTTCTGCCACTGATTCCAAATCCAGTGCCTCTCTGCTGCTTCTACCAATTCACCGTGTAAAGCAGCTTTTATATATATAGAAAGTAGCAGCCACGCAGGTTAGCATTAAAATAGACTTGACTGGTGTTGCTGTAGCAACCAAACAAATGATATTCAAAATGATAGGGAAGTACTTTGCAATGGGGAAAGCATGTCAATAGCCTTCCAGGGCAGCTGCACTCTTCCCCAGGGAGTGGGCTGGACAGCTTCAAGCAAAGGGCTTGGTTATCCATGAACCTCCTCCTCCCAATTAAGTCACCCTCTTTATTTTCAACTGGGGCCATGACCTCCTGCACAAGAGCCTTCTCAATCCTGCTGAAGGAGACCCGAAGCCAAGATTCTGAGTGCATATGAAGTGCTTGTCCAGTCAGTCAATTTACAAAATGCTCTAAGCCTAAGAAGCAACAATCTATAGCCCACATGCTAAAGACATAACTGGATGTAAAGTGATTTGTCACTATTTACTACAGTCAAAGCATCTAAGGAACTGGTGTGTCCTCTCTCTGAACTTCTACCTAGAAATACAAAGGGGAATTAAGGGTGATGGAAAAGTAGCTTGGTGCACCTACCTCTATGACTCAAAATAGATATCTTATCCACTTTGTTACCTTCTTTTTTTTTTTTTCTTTTTTTTTTTTTTTGGTTTTTGGTTTTTGAGTCACACCTGGCGGCGCTCAGGTGTTACTCCTGGCTCTGTGCTCAGAAATCACTCCTGGCAGGCATGAGGAACCATATGGAATGCCAGGGTTTGAACCATTGTCAGTCCTGTGACTGCGTGCAAGGCAAATGCCTACCACTGTGCTCTCTGGCCCCATGTTCCCTTCTTTTTTAACTTTCTTCATTTCCCTAATCTTTTGGCATATTCCTTGGTCCTTCCAAACTGGATGCCCTGGTGTTGCTGCATATTTGAGCAAAGAGGCTCCTGGTTCCTAAAAGACCCTTAGCATAAAAGGAAGAACCCTTTGTTACTTTTATTTTATTATTCATGCTCAGAACCAGATGTTTACAGACTTCAAGCCAAAAGGTGAAGATTTTCATATCCAAGAAGCTCCTAAAGACTGGTAATCTGGAACCACTCTCTAAGCTTTTCTCATCTATCTCTGTGGTGATGCCAAATAGCTTATGTGTCACTTAACCAACAAAATAGCCACATTATGAATTCAAACTGAATGATTTATGGTGCTATACAAAAGACTATTAGACTTCCATCACACAGTTCAGGTGTGTACTACTTAGATTTAAGTAATTATAAACTATAATGTTTTCACATAAAATTACTCAGTGGTGCATTTTTCCCAGGACACATTCCTGTTGTTAAAAGACATGTGACTGATGAGACACCATACTCAGCGTTACATCATGAAAAATGTCTTGATAAAACTCTTTAACAATATCCTTCTTATCTCTAGGTAGATGCCCTCTTTTAGGACCCTGAAGCACGTGATCAGCCAGACCACCAAAGCAGCAACTGTGACCTTATAGATTTATACTACAAGGGCCTATGCATTGAACACGTTCAAGCAAACTAACATTCTCTTGCTCTTTTATACTCCTCTTCTACACTACTTTTTTGTTGTTGTTGTTCTTGTTGTTTGTTTGTTTGTATTGTTTTGTTTTCTCTCATCTTGTCTCCCTCTTCTTCACTTTTTTCTCATTATCATCAATTCAATCCATGTCAAATAAAAACCACACGGTTATCTCATTTATAGGAAAGGAAAGCTGATACATAGGGTGCTTCGGACAATACTACAAAGGGTAAACACCTATATAGATAGACCTCACTAACATAATGGTAATTCGAGACGTGAAACCAATACATTTCAAAAGTTGACTAATTAGTTTCTTTACCTTACATGTACGTACTTACCTATCTTTCTGTACTCAGCTTATCTCTTATTCTCCCCATCTCTTTTCATTAATATATATCTAAGCTAACTTCTATATGTTTATATGTGGGCAGGAGCACACAATGATAGGAATCCTCCTTGAGTGCCAAATGTACATTATAAACAACTCATTCCTATAGCCTATATAGTCCCTCCCATGTTCTATTCCCTCTCCCCCCCTTTAGAAATCCGACTATCCCTTCACCCCTCAATCCCATCCCCGATATCCCACCATATTAAAACTCTTCACCCTCAGTTCTTAATCCATAGGCATCAAGACCTACCGACCTACAAAAACGAACCAGTACCCAGCACCCAAGTGAAGAGATGCCCACTCAAACCCACACCTCGTTCCTGGCAAAACAATACAACCAATACCCCAACTGACTCATACAGAGTGGCCCTTCTAATCACTTCTCCCTAACGTGGACTGTGGCTTGATACCGGACCTAGTTCCAAAAAGATCCCCTCTGCAAGAACTCTACCCAAGACCTCCCTGACGCAAATCTTTTGTCAATCTCAAGAAGGCCAGGGTGTGGGATGAAAAGGCGCCCTGGAGCCCACACCTCACAAGTAAAACTCAAAAGACAATGGGGAAGCCTTTACTTTCATCATAAGTATAAGACCCATATAATACTACCTCTTAACCTGTTCTTCTGCAAATGTAATCTCTAGTGTCAGTTTGTTCACTTTTTGTTTCTTTTGATTTGTTTTGTTGTGGTTTTTTTTTTTGTCGTTGCTTTGTTATGCTCATTTTGGGTCACACTAGGCGGGTGCTAAGGGGTTGCTCCTGGCTCATATGCTCGGAGGTCACCTCAGGGGGGTCACGGGGGACTATGTGGAATACCGGATTCAAACCACCTCCTTCTGCATGAAAGGCAAATGCCTTGCCTCCTCCATGCTATCTCTCTGGGCCCCACTTTGATCCTTTAATTACTTATTTTATTTAATTTTAAAAAAAATATTTTTCTTTATATATATGTGTGTAGTTTTGTGTGTGTGTGTGTGTGTGTGAGAGATGAGACGAGAGATGAGAGAGATGAGAGAGAGCATTTATATTCTGATTTTTTGGTCGTGTTTCTGTTTTCTTCTCTCTCCACACCCCAAATCCACCAGCAATATAATGTAGCACCACTTCTTCCTACAAAGGCATATTAAAAAAGAGGAAATCTTACGTATAAAAACAAGCTCTTATCCAATAGGGATAAGAACTCATACCATTTTACAACACAGGGGCATCTTCCACCTTGAACATATGTCATGTGGAACCAACTTAGACCCCAGGGAGTTAGGCATCCGACCTAATTCTTGTTCTATATAGCCTAATTCTATAGGGCTGGATCTCTAATCCAGCCTAGATCCCCAGACATAGAAACGACACAGTTCTTCCTCAACAGCTTCAGGAACCCAAATCCCCCTCCAGGACATCCATTAATGCTGCTCTCTGACACCAACACGTGCCTGTTCTAAAATGATATTCTGACAACGAGGAAATGGGAACAACTTGATCTAAGAGCAAGTTGTCCTTCCCCTCACCAGTAATCCATGAGACAAAATCAGAAGAATTGTCACCCTTTGATCTGTGCAAAAGCCCAAGATCGCTATCTGAGATGAACTGGCTGTTACAACCAAGGGAATGGACAGGACGCATCCCAGGACCAACAACAATAAAAAAAAAAAAAAAGAAAGAAAAGAAAAAGAAAAAAAGAAGCTCTAGCCTAGGTTTTGGTCTGCGATCTGTACAACAAACAAGATCTCCAATTCCAGAGGTCTGACTGAGACTATCGCAACTGAACAGGTCTTCTGGAAACATAACGAAAGACTCTATCCCAGGCTCCATCCTAGGAGCAACATAATGATCAAGACCAACTACAGAAGATAGTTTAAAATGACACTGGAGTAATGGAACTGCTAGAACCATAAAGAAAGACTTCATCGTAAGTTCCATTCCTTGACCTGTATAGACCACCAAGATCTCTAGATACAGAGGTCTGATTTTACATCCATAACGAAACAGAAGTCTTCTATAACCACAAAAGCACAGAGGGGAGGAGTAAATGAACATGCAAGAAGTCTATAGTTAATCCCATGACAATCTACTTCAAAGGTGGAGAAACCCTGTATCTCCTAGGCCAAGGGAATTTCCCTTCTATAATGCCCCTATAGTTACTGTGCCTATGCAGGGGAGAAAAAAAAAGGTACAAAATAATCCTTTTATCTACTTATATATATATATTTATTTATTTTGACTTTTTTTTTTGATGTAGATATTTGAAGTTGATGTCTCCAATTTTATTTTATTTTATTTTATCTTTATATATATATTTGGTTTTTGGACCACACCCGGCGTTGCTCAGGGGTTACTCCTGGCTGTCTGCTCAGAATAGCTCCTGGCAGTCACGGGGGGAACCATATGGGACACCAGGATTTCGAACCAACCACCTTTGGTCCTGGATCGGCTGCTTGCAAGGCAAACGCCACGTGCTATCTCTCCGGGCCCCTTTATCTTTATGCACCTCCGGCATGGTTTTATTCTCAGGAATGAGACTATTGGTGTGTTGATTGTCTTTATTGCTGTTGTGATCATGTGGACATTTTATATGATATTTCTTTCTGTATTGTTGCAGTGTTTCAATTACCTTTTTCCTGTCCTCTCTCAAACTGAGGTTGAAAGCCACTAGAAGGACTCTGCCCATTTTCAGCTTATTTGATTATTTACCCCATTTTATTGCTTTTCTTTTCTTCAAACATAACATGAACTATCTAGCTCCACCTCTCACATAGAGGGGGAAACAAGGGAGGGTAACAGGACCAAACAGATATATGATCACTAAGTAGTAAGCTAGACACAGAGGGGACCACTTATTCTAGCAGCCCGTGGGGTGAGGTTGGGGATATAGGTTGCAGGAAGGGAATGGGGGTGGAGGGAGGACAAATTTGATGATGGGAATTCCCCTTATTCAATGTTAATATGTACCTAAAATACTACTGTGAAAGATATGTAAGCCAATATGGTCAAAATAAAAACTTGAAAAAAATAAAAAAAATGATGTGATTGTACTTTGTCTAGATATCCCAGAAATCCCACTCCTGAGTATTAAATAATAAAAATAAATCTATATTGACATAGAAACTTTATTCATATATATATCTTGAGCATTTTATGAATAAAATATAAAATATATATACATATATACGTATATCTTTATACATACAGTGCCAAAATGCTTCATAAGATTTATCATGAATCAACAACATTGAAATACCATAAAAACACATTGATATGTGTAATAACCTGGGTCCATATCACAGGTAATAGTTGAGAGGCCAATCACAAAATATTGTATGTCAGATGATTCATTTTTGTAAACTATTGGGTAGATGACAGTATGAAGCATTGAATTTGGGAGGGGAGAAGGCAGAGGGATAACTTGAGGAATGTTGTTGGGGGCAATAGAATTATCATATATCCAAGTTAGGTTGTTATTATACAAATCTATTCACTTGTTAAAATTTACAGAGCATAAAAAATACCACAAATGATAAGACTGTTTCAACATGATAAAGCAGATAAAAATTGAATTCCTCATGTGTAAAATGTGAGAACCTGAGAACTATTAACTTATTTTGTCATCTTTAATTATAAATATCCCATTCTTGATCTAAACCAATAGATAAAGCCTTAAACCAGTCTCACTCTCACTCATTAATTTGTTACAGATGGCATGTTCTTGTGGGGTCTGTGGTGCAGGAATGTTCTGTGTACGAAATTCAATCAATAACAATTTTTTAAAACACAGTGACTAAAATTATATATGATTATATATATATATGTTTATATGTAAATATATAATATAAAATAATATATGTTGCTATTATATTTATAATATACTTCCAATTATATATATAAGTACATGGCTTGGGTCTGACAAATTATATATTAATATATAAGTATATATATATATATATGTACATGGCTTGGGTCCTGATAACTATTTCAGTAGGCCCTCTGATTGAGATTCTGATGCATGCTTACATTTGAAAACTAATGCCCCCCATATGCCAGTGGGGATCTTAGTAAAGCATGTTTATTTACCATAAAAGGGTCTCACCCTTTATTTCTTAAATAAAGAATTCATGGATACAGACACTATTTTTGTGCATATACCACATGTTCACTTTCCTTCTTCTCTTTCTATATCTGCTTTTAGTCTGACCCCTAGAATGGCCAGTTGTTGCTTTACAGAGAGAAGCACCAAGTTCAATATGACCATATTAAAGCAACAGTTAACATGGAACTAAAAACTCATTCATAAAAATTTAAAAAACTTTCAGTTGGGATGTCTAAAAGAAAGAGTCACTTTCAACTAAGCTAAGAACTACAGAGGAGTCCTTAGTTGGTTCTATTTAACACCAAGTATGCTAGGCAATCCTCCCTTCTGCCCTAGACAGGCTCCAAGGCTAGGATGAGAACTCTTAATTCACAGAGTATTTCTCAATTCAAAAAGGAACCATATGGTTATCCCAATGAAAAAAACACAACTTCCTACTTACCCCAGAATAACAACTTCAAAGATATATTTCATGCTTCCTGGTTCCACAGTCATGCAGTGATGATAGATCATAAAGAAGAAATCAGAACCACATGATATTCACATTCAGCAAAATAAATAATATTACTCCATTAATGTTGGGTCCAGGAAATCAGGGAGCTGTTTTTTTTTTTTTTTTTTGGTTCAGACCCCCAGCTTGTTGGCCCCCAATAAAGGCTAGGCTTTCTAGCTTCTCCTTATCACCTATAATACTTAAAAAGACAGTGTAGGGTTATTTAGCATGTTTCTTACCAGGATCTCTGCTAGGATGCAATGCTACTTCTGCCCATATTGAACCATTTTACTGATTTTTGAAAATATTTTTATGGTGAAGTTTAGAATACGTTTTTGTCTGTTTGTGTTTTGTTTTGCCTTGGTTTTTGAGCCACACACAGCAGTGCTCATTGGTTACTCCTAGTTCTTCGCCCAGAAATTATTCCTGCCAGAACTATATGAGATGCCAGGGATTACCAATTAACCTGTTTTGGCTATGTGCAAGGCAAATACCTTACCTGCTGTGCCACAATAGATCATTTCTTTTGTAGTTTCACCCAAATAATCCAAAAATTAAGCACAGAAAGGATTATTGTCCTGAGAGCCAGGCCACTCTACCTATTAAAACTATAATCAACTATAACAAATTAATTACTTAATACAACACAACCTTATTACCTTAGAAGTTTAAGATTCACTGGGGTGAAATCAAGGTGCTGGGGTTTTCCTATGCTCAAGATCTAGAAGTCATTTTAGATTTGCTTGATTGGTGAAATCAAGGTGTTGGTAAGCCTATCTTTCTTCTGAAGGGCCTACAAAAGTATCTAGTTCCTTGTTTTTATCAATTTCTACAACTTGTTTGCATTCATTTCTTGGTTCCTAGCCCTTTTTCTCTCTCTTCATAACGAGTAATGGTGTTTGGATCTTTGACACAGCTATCTTCCCTAATCTCTCTTATATGTTCCCTTGTTCCACTCATTAGTTTCCCTCATGATTATATTAAATAATCTTCAGATTCTATAATTTAATGAACTGCAAGCTGAAACTATACTGCAAATTTAATCCTCCTTTAGCCCTTTAACCTTAAATAATCATAAGCTCGTTGATAAGAACATGGGACATGTTTAGGGAAAATACTATTATTATGTGCTTTAGGACTACTGATATCTAATCAGTAGAGGATAAGGATGCTGATTAATATCTCCAGCTGCACAGGATTGCCCATTCACAAGAAATTATATGACCCAAAATATCAGTAGTCCCTAGCCAATAAACTCTGTTATAACCAAATACTTAACTAGAATTTAGTTGGTTCTCATGTGTCTCTAGGCCATTTCCTCAGAGGCTGACTGCAGAACTTTTAGAGATCACAAAGAAACTTTGACCTACAATTAAGGTGGAATGTCACAGCATCCTTTTAAATATTTGAAATCATCCTCTTTGATTCTCAGTTAATTTGCAGAAAATATACACAAATTTAGAAGCCCTAGCAGCAGAAACCACACCCCACAAAAGCTACAATATGAGTCACAGAACTTGGAATTTCTGAACAGTGTGGCTATGACAAAACTAAAATTTTTTCAGTACTGTCATCTCAGTGGAAAACACCAAATTATACATTAATATGAGTTTAAAGTAATCTAATGTTCGGTAACAAAACAAATAACAAAATCAACTAGCAACAAATCACTTAGCAAATGTTCTGACAATGATTTAATGGCCTAACTGCATGATCATTAATTTTCACAAATTTTCTTATTAAAAAATAAGAAAATGTTATATAAAAAATTAATTCGATATTAGCACTTACTTATAAACAAGCAATATAAAATATAATTAGTTTGTGCCTGCCACAGGGGAGGCTTGGGAATATGGTTGGAATCTAAGGACATGGTCCTGGGAATTTTACATTGATGGTGGGACTGGTCTTGGAACAAATGTATTATGACCAACTATGTAATATATGCTCATTAAATAAAGTAATTAAAAATGAATATAAATAAAATATAAAAATCTCTTCTCATTCTAAAAATTTATGTACACAAACTTAAAAAATACCATAAAGGTATCTTGTCTATTGAAGGCACAAAAAAAGTAAAATACAAACCATTTTTCACTTTATAGATGACTTCAAATAGCAGATTCTGATTCCCTACATCATTGGGTTTTTTTTTGTCCCCGAAATCCCTGAATTAGCATACCTAAAGTGGCTCATTTCCTCATATCATTTTCATCTCTCCCTCAAAAAAAGTAGATCTATTATTAATTGCTAAAAATTACCAGTAGATCTCAGCTCCCAAACAAAATGCCCTCTTCATCCCCCCTGGGTTCCTTTGTGTATTTAAAGGGGTCATGCACTCTGTTGATAAGACTTGCACTGTCTGAAGCTGCTAAGAAAGAAAATACTCTGCCTCAATCTAAGTCCTGTAAAAGATGATCCCCACTAAAAACAGTTTCCTCCTTGTCCTGTAGTCCTATCTTGCTCAATTTTTTTTCACATCATGGGCATCCTAATGATTTTGCTCATTTTGTGGGGATTTTCTGCAAAGATTAACAGGCAGGGTCAGTTGATATCAATTTTGTTTCAAGCTGACAAAGGAATCCCTTTTTCTCTCCTCCTCAACCCGAAATGATGAACAGAGAAAATGGTGATATCTGGACCATATAAACATGCACATATAAACCATGTAAACTGGGAAAATTCTTGTTACTTTCTTCACACAATGCTTAAGTAATATCTCTGATCAATTATACAGCATATTTAGTTAAATCTGCCCATCTCTGCCTCAAAGTACTGAAAGAATGTCTCCAGTCAAACCCTGATACCAACTGCCAGGATTTCACCATTCCCTCTTACAACTGGTTATGTGGGGGTCACTGAGCAGGGAAGCTAGCCGACAAACCCCCCTGTACAGAACACTAGTGCAGGTGGATGGGACTCCCCCCAAGCCAGACAAGGCCTTCAGGGCAAGGCCGGGCAACTAGTCTTCTGGGGGGTGAGGGAAAGGGAAACCAGACCCTTCCATCACCATAAATGGGGCTGTGTGGTGGACCCCCTTGTAGGAGGAGTCCTTTACCACTAGTCCTCATTTTCAAAAGCATGCAGGCACAAAAGACAACTATACTTTTAACCATCATTCCACAATGCTCACAATTTTAGACTGTTCCTAGGAAAGGAAATGGAATGCCCAAGACCAGGAGGATAATACTCGATTAGATCTCTAAAGTCTGTCTATATGGTGTGTGTGTGAGTTTTCTATATAGTGGTCTTCTCTCTGACTGCCAAACTAAACTGTAAACAATCCATCTCTATTGTGTATATAGCCCCTCTTTATTACCCCTCCCCCACCTCAGAATACCTTCTACCCCCTCATTCCCTCAATCCCAATCCATTATCCCTCTTTATTTAACCCTCTTTACCCCTCAGTTCTTAACTTCTTAGGCACCAGAGACTGACCTCCTGCCCAACAAACCACCACTCAGCTCCTAAACTAAAAGACACCCTCTCAGTCCCACATCTCGTGCCCTGGAAAGAAACTACAACCAACACGCCTGCTGACTCATGCTATGTGGCCCTCCTCAAAATGTGGACTGTTGCATGGTACCGGATTCAGCTGCAGAAAAACCCCAGCTCAGAGACACTACCTGATCCCATAATGCTGCAAATCATGACTCAAACTCAACACTAAGGTGTGTGATAAAAAAGTGCCTTAAGGGGCCGGGCGGTAGGCGCTGGAGGTAAGGTGGCCTGCCTTACCTGCGCTAGCCTAGGAGACGGACCGCGGTTCGATCCCCCGGCGTCCCAGTATGGTCCCCCAAGCCAGGAGCGACTTCTGAGCGCATAGCCAGGAGTAACCCCCTGAGCGTTTACCGGGTGTGGCCCAAAAACCAAAAAAAAAAAAAAAAAAAAAAAAAAAGTGCCTTAAATTTCATCCCCCACAAGAATGTCTCAAAAGACCCAACTAGGAGGCCTATGTTGCTTTTTGTATGTTTAAATATCTTTATAATAATGAATCTTAGGATGTTTATTCCCAAATATAAAGATAACCCCCTCTATCACTTGTTTTTCTTCAACTACTCTTTTAATTCAGTTTTATTTATTTGTTTCTATTATACATACATACATACATACATAATACATACATACATACATACATACATATATTTTCTTTATCCTCACCAGTATGTTTCTGCTTTAGGATAAAAACCGAGAAGAAAAAGTCTTGCCTGGATAAAAGCTCAGGTCAAAACCAGAGCACAGAGCCTGTCATTTTTACCCACAATAGCACCAGCAATACAATATGACACCATATGCATTGGTATAGGCAAAGTAAAAATGAGAAACCATATACACGAAAAACAACATCTTATTTTCTAAGGATAAAAACTCATACTTTTTATAAAACAGGGGTGCCTCCCATCCTGAACATGTGTCATGTGGATACAACTCAGTCCCCATGAGATTGGACAGTGTTAGTCCAACTCCGAACCCCAGATCCAAGACATAGAAAAGATACAGCTCCCTGCAACAACACTAGAAACCAAACTCCACTGGGAAATTTCTAACATCACTCTGGCACCAACTTGCGTCAGTTCTGATATGACATCCTGACAAAGAGGAAACGACAACTTGATCTAAGAGCAGGTTGTTCTATCACATCACCTAACGGTAAGAGGAAATCAGAAGACATGGTGTCCTTTGATCTATGCAAGAACCAAGAGCACTAACTACAGAAGACTGACTGTGACAACCATGACTGGTCTGAAATTATCCTGGGTTCAATAAGAAAAACCTTACCCGAGGCTGTCGCCTAGGACTTGTACAAAATTCAAGATCTCTAAATACACAAGCTTGACTTAGACAACAGAGACTGAGCAGAACTTTTGGAACCATAAGGAAGACTCTATCTTAGGCCGAAGCCTAGGACCACTCATTACAGAAGACTGATTACAACAACAATGATGGAATATAAATTCTAGAACTGTAAAAACTCTATCCTAAATCTTGTCCTATGACCAGTGAAAATACCAAGATCTCTAGCTATAGAGGACTGATTTTATCATCCATAACTGAGCAGAAAGTTTCCTGGCACCACAAAAAGATCTAGGGGTATGGGAATGAGCATATACGGAGCCAGTAGTTGTTCCCATGACACTATGCTTCAAGGGTGGAGAAACCCTGAATCTCTTAGACCAAGGGAATTCTAATTCTTACTTCCCCAATACTTACTGTGCCTATGCAAAAAAAAAGGGGGAGGAGCACAAAACCTTGCCACACCAGCACTCCTTTTTTCCCTCTCCTTTTTTCTTTTTTACGTCTCCTCTTTTCATTGTTTTCTTTCTTTTCCTTCCTTTTTCACTGTAGTTATTATTTGATGATTCTTTTGCTGCTGGGTGCTTTTTATTTTTTTGGTAGCTGCTATCTTATTTTTTTTTCTTTGTCCTCTCCCAGGAGAATCACATAACATGAATAATCTTGTTCTTATATATTGCAGGGGAAAATAAAAAATGAACAGTATCAGAACCAAACAGCCATATGAACATTGAGTGGAATTAAAAAACGATCTGACTTAAACATCAAACCTAAAGTCAACAACAGAATTTATACCCTATCTACAACATGCTATACAGAAGGAAGTGTCACTAGCACTCCAGGGGACAAAGGGGGAGACATGGGACACATTCTGGGAAAAGTGGTGGAGGGAGGAGGACAACTCTGGTGGTGGGAATGGCCCTGATTCATTGTCACCATGTACCTTAAATACTACTATGAAAGATTTTTTTATTCACTCTTTGGTCACAATAAAAATTATTATAATAAAAAAGTGAAAAAAATGCTCACAGGAGATTCATTTGTGAATATGAACTTGAATTAAATGAAAGTATTTACTAGATTAGTATTTACTATGTAAACTGCTTGAAGAGTTAAAAAAAAAAACCGATACAATGCTTGAGATATTTTGTCCAGATACAAGACGACTTGGGTCAATAGAAGCCACAAGTCATACTATAGTCTTTTTTTACTCTGTTTCTAAAATAAATTTGTCACACTCCCATATATCCTAAAATCATAATACCAAGCAAGACAAAAAGCTTGTCCACAGAGACCTCAAATCCAAATAGTATCTCACTTTCATATTATCTCATCTAATAATCACACCAACCAATAGTGTTCATTTTCATATAATAACCACCTCAGCAATAAATACATGATATTTAGAATGTGCCTGACTATTAACCTCAATTTAGCTAAGCTTCTCATTATCATTTTAGCACATCCCTACAAATAGGTTCTGTAATATTCTCAGTCCACAAGGTGGAAACAATGGGAGTTGGTCCCAACTGTGTGCTTACATTTAACTGTTAGTAGCGGTACTGGGACTGACATCAAGGAGTGCCCAGGCTGTGTCAGGAAGGCATATCTAAGGTCATGCCATTAACAGAAGGAAAGCTGAACTTTCACATCTTGATTCGAGATGTGGGTACCTTTCACATCATTGTTCAATGTGAAGCTTCCTATCCACCATGTAGAACTACTCAATCACTGGTCACTGGTATCCATGGGCATATGCGTCTTGCAGAAAAGTGGGTCTATGGCTCTCATTTCAGGCAGTAAAAAGGGAGCAGAGAAAGCCGTTTCCACCCAGTCACAAGAGATCTTTAGTTGCTTAGCTACCTAGTGAGTCATCTCCCTCCACAGATCACTGATACTACTTATAGTAGGAGTAGTTAGCCCCACTTCCATTTTCATTTCCCAAATTCACTATAACATTAGTCATTATAACTTCAAAGATGCTATGCTGGAAAGATTTTCAAATGAAGATGACCCATGTTCAAAATAAATTTGAGGCCTGTAGTGATAGCACAGTGGGTAGGGTGTTTGCTTACACAAGATGGACCTAAATTCAATCCCTTGCTTGCTATGTGCATATCTCCACAGCCTGCCTAAAGTAATTTTTGAGCACAAAGCCAAAAGTATCCCCTAGCTCTGCTGGATGTTACAAAAAAAAAAAATGAGTTTGAACTGCTGAGTATAGTACACTTACAAGTGATTTTTTTCCTACCATTGAGCTCCACAACTAACTGAAGATGTTTATTAATTGAATCTCCAGATACAAAAAGACCAGTTATAACATATTTAATCATCTGTATATTTTTATATTTTTTAGTGTTCCTAACTGGTTCTCTTTGTAGGTGTGAAGAAACAATTATACTCAGTTTTTTCAAATATAGGGCATTTTTCCTAGGGAGACTGTGTTCTAAACTTCACCCTTTGCATTTTTCAAGGTTGACTCTATAATGGTTCACTAGTAGGAGCTACTACTATCACAAGAGCTTTGAAATTCTCTTAATTCATTCCTCTTCTTTTCAACCACTTTGACAAGTATGGCAGGTGAGTCTCATTTTCATACTTGGGATTTTTAAGGCAGAGGAAAAGCCTCAATGATTCTTGGCATTTCTAAACATACTATGGGTAAGATGCTGCCCCGAAAGTCATTATAGGCTCTAAAGGCATCTTAACAGTCTAAGGTAAGAGTCACTTATGGCCAATTTCTACTATATGTATACTTCAGAACCTTACACAGCCAAATTCATGTTCTGGTGATAGATAGCACCTGATTTTCTTCTGAGGAAGTACATTCTCTTCCACACTCAATCATCATGGGTTATAGAGGTAAGTGACCTTATCTTCCCAATGAATATATTCTAGCCCTCAACCCCTCCCCAAGAGTAACAGTTCAAATAATCAGGAAGATGTAAATCGGGGCCGGGCGGTGGCGCTAAAGGTAAGGTGCCTGCCTTGCCTGCGCTAACCTTGGATGGACCACGGTTCGATCCCCCGGTGTCCCATATGGTCCCCCAAGCCAGGAGCAACTTCTGAGCACATAGCCAGGAGTAACCCCTGAGCGTTACTGGGTGTGGCCCAAAAACCAAAAAAAGAAAAAAAGAAAAAAAAAAAGGAAGATGTAAATCAAAACAACAATAAGGTAGCATCTTATACCGGAGACTGGCACACATCACAAAAAACAAACAAACAAACAAACAAAAAAAAAACAAGAACAAATAGTGCTGGCATTGATGCAGAGAGAAAGGAACTCTTGTTTACTGCTAGTGGGAATCATGTCTAGTCTATCCTTCCTAGAAAACAATATGGATATTCCTCAAAATAATTTTTGAGCTCCCCTATGATGCATCAGTATCACTCCTAGGGATATACCCTAAAAACACAAAAACACAATACAAAACACCCTCACTATTTCCAATACCAGAATCTGCAAACAACCCAGGAGCCTGAAAACGGATATGTGGCTAAAAAAAATCTGGTACATATAAACAATAGAATACATATGCAGCCATTACAAAAAATGAAGTCATGAAATTTTCCTATATATGGATGGATATGTAGACTCATATGCTGAGTAAAATGAGTCAGAAGAACTGACAGAGAATAGTCTCATTCATCAGTGGGATATAAGAGAAATAGAAGACAGTATGCCAATAATATCAGATGAGGGTAGAAAGAAACAGATCATGATATGAAGTTTACCACAAAGAGCTGTTAGTGCCGTTGTAGTACTAACTACACTGATAACTACCATGACGATGACAGTGAGAGAGAACAGTAGAATGCCTGTGGTGAAGACAGGTGGGGATGGAGGGAGGAAGGAAATAGGGGACATTGGTGGTGGGAAAGTTACACTGGTATAGGGTGATGTACAATCTATGACTGAAATCTAATTATGAACATTTCTGTATCTATGGTGCATAAAAATATTAAAGATAAAAAGTACAGACTCTGCACATGGTCGCTCTGAGTCTCCCTGACCCCCGGGACCTGCGGACGGGCATTAGTGCTAAGCGAGGGACTGCTCCCCTCCCAGGACCACACAAGTGCTCACCTCTCTGCCTGGAGACTTTGAGCATGTTAAAGACACCCTGCCCCCCTGAGCCCTGAAGTGGAAGTAGAACCCCAAGGGGCTAAGGGAAGAAGCCGGGCTTAGGGAAAGTGTCCGGCCTTATGGAATGGGCAGAGCTCCATTGACTCGCAGGTAGGGTATGGGTGAGAAAGCTAGGCTCAAAAGCGCCCTCACCCACTGTGGCCAGGATAGGAACTGCATTAGCTGGCAGGAAGAGGGAGAGGGTAATTGACAAGGTTCCATTGGAGGACGTGAGTGGGGCAGAACCTCAGTGACCTCACCCAACACAAAATCAGGCTGAAATTTGAAGACACTGCACTCCAAGCCAAACCAATAAATGAAAAGAAATATGGGTAAATTAAGGAAGACTCCAAGATCAGGGGATTTGGAGAGAAATCCTAACAAATTTCCAAGTCCACCAAAACGAACAGACCCAAAAGATGAAGACTTAAAAGCAGCCATGAGAAAAGAATGGTAAAGGAAATGAGAGAATCAGTAGCCATTGAGTATAAAAATCCATGGATGAAAACAATCAACCAACTTAAAGACTTGTTGCAGAACATGAGAGATTCCATACAAATTTAATTAAAGGAAACAAAAATCACTGTAAACAGCCATAGGAGCAGAATTACACAGCTGGAGAAGTGAATAGAAGAACTCGTAGAAAAACTGCAAACAAAAAACGACCAAGAAACCAACAAGGAAATAAAAGGTAAAGCACTGGAAGAAAAAGTCCAGTATTTAATAAACAAAGACAAAAGAAATCATCTAAAAATTGTAGGTATCCAGAAGGGGAGAAAATAGGGAAAGGAGAAGAACAAGTAGTCAGGGAAAGAAAATTTCCCTACCCTTTGGAAAGAGACTTGGGTATAAATCCAAGTGAAGTGAAGTGAAAAGGAAGTGAAAAGAGTCCCTAATAAAATAGACCCTAATAAACCAACACCAAGACATATAGTAATCCAAATGGCGAAATAAATAAATAAATAAATAAATAAATAAATAAAAGAGAGAAAGATGAGCTCCTGAAAGGAATAAGGGAGAAAAAACCCTCAAGTACTAAGGAAGGGACATAAGATTCAAACCAGATCTACCATTTGAAACAATTCAAGCAAAAATGCAATGGAATGACATATTTAAACAAATGAATGAAAGAAATTTCCAACCTAGGGTACAATACCCAGCAAAACTCAAATTCATATGGGACGGTAGGCTAAAAACATTCTCAAACAAAAACGAACTTGCAGTATTTGTGCAAACAAAACCGAATCTAAATGACTGAGTCAGAGACAAATTACACAATACAAAACCCCGATTGTAACAACAACCACCCTACACAACACAACTGCACAACAGCTCTCTCTCAAGAATCTCCCTAAATGTTAATGGACTATACTCTCCCATAAAAGACACAGTACTAGAGTACTGGATTAGAGTAGAGTACTGGATTAGAAAACAAAAACCAAACTTCTGCTGCCTGCAAGAAACACACAAGTACAGGACAGGCACATGCTTAGAATGAAAGGATGGAAATCAATTTTTCAGGCCAATGGAAAACCAAAAAGAGCAGGGGTGGCCATTCTTATATCAGACCAAATTGCATTCAACCTTAAGAAAGTGATCAGAGATAAAGAGGGTCACTACCTACTCATCAGGGGAACACTAGATCAAGAAACACTAACCCTGGTCTATATTTATGCACCTAATGTAGAGTCAGCAAAATATGTGAGGCAATTGCTTGCAAATCTGGAGAAACACGTGAAGGGGAATGTGATAGTATGAGATCTCAATACTCCACTTTCACCACTGGACAGACCCAGCAGATGGAAAAATAGCAAAGAAATAAGAGCCCTAAAAGAAAAAATAGAAGATCTAGGGTTTATAGACTTATATAGGACCCTCCATCTCCAGAAGACAGAATACATATTCTTCTCAAGCCCTCATGGAACCTTCTCCAGAATAGATCATGACTTGGAATATAAATCTAACTTGCATAAAACCACAAATGTAAGGATCATTAGAAGTTACCTATCAGATCACTACGCAACAGAGGTAAAAATTGACTATAAGAAGAAACAATGGGGAAAATCCAACACATGGAGATTAAACAACATGATGCTCAAAAATAGCTGGATCAAAGAGCAACTCAAGGAAGAAATAAAAAGATTCCTTGAGACAAACGATAATGAAGAGACAACTTTTCAAAATTTGTGGGACACAGCAAAAGCAGTAATTAGGGGGAAACTCATTGCAATACAGGCCTATGTCATGAAAGAGGAAAATGACAAAATCAATAGTCTAAAGAATCACCTTAAGGAACTGGAAAAACAGCAGCAAAGAAATCCAACCACAACCAAAAGACAAAAAATAATAAAAACCGGAACAGAAATAAACAGCATAGAAATTAAGAAAACAATACAAAAAATCAATAAAAGTAGGAGTTGATTTTTTGAAAAAATAAACAAGATAGACATACCAGTGGCAAGACTCACCTAAAAAAGAAAAAACGGGAAAACATCCAAAAGAGTAGGATCACAAATTAAAGGGGAGATATTATAACATAACCCTGAGAGATACAGCATATCATGAGGTCATATAATGAACAACTATACTCAGTTAGGCTAGAGAACCCAGTAGAAATCGACAGATTCCTGGAAAAATACCCACCTTCCAACACTGGAAAAGGAAAATCTAGAAACCCTTAACAAGCCAATTACCTCAGAGGAAATTGAAGCTGTAAGCAAAATACTCCCTAAGAACAAAAGTCCAGGTCTAGATGGCTTTACAGGTGAATTCTATCAAACATTCTGAGAAGACATACTACCATTGTTCCACAGACTCTTCAAAACTATTAAAAAGACAGGAATCCTCCCCAACTCCTTTTATGAGGCTAATATCACACTCATTCCCAAAGATGGCAAAGACATCACCAAGAAAGAAAACTATAGACCAATCTCAATAATGAACATAGATGCAAAAATACTCAACAAAATTTTAGCAAACCGAATCCAGCACTACATCAAAAAGATTATACATCACGACCAAGTGGGTTTCATCCCAGGGATGCAAGGTTGGTTCAACATACACAAATCAATCAACATCATACACCGCATCAACAACAAAAAAAGGACAAAAACCACATGGTCATATCAATCGATGCAGAGAAGGCGTTTGACAAAACCCAACTCCCATTCATGTTGAAAACACTCAGCAAAATAGCAAGATAGTTACTGCTATCTATGAAAAGCCCACAGCCAACATTATTCTTAATGGCAAAAAAACTGAAAGCATTTCCACTAAGGTCAGGAACTAGGCAAAGCTGTCCACTCTCTCCACTCTTATTCAATATAATCTTAGAAGTCCTAGCAAAAGCAATCCGTCAAGAGAAGAGAATCAAAGGAATCCAAATTAGGAAAGAACTCAAACTATCTCTTTTTGCAGATGATATGATAATATACATCGAAAACCCTAAAGAGTCTACAGTAAAACTCCTAGAAACAATTAACCAATACAGCAAAGTGGCTGGCTACAAAGTCAATACACAAAAGACAGTAGCGTTTCTCTACACAAATAACGAAGTAGAGGAGAGGGAGATTAAGAATACAATTCTATTTAAAATAGTATAAAAATATTAAGTACCTAGGAATCAACCTTACAAGGGAAGTGAAGGACCTATACCAGGGTAACTTCAAAACAGAACTTCAAAAAGAAATTGAAGAGGATCTAAGGTAATGGAAGAACATCCCATGCTCATGGGTAGGTAGAATCAACATAGTCAAAATGACTATCCTACCCAAACCCATATATAGATTTTATGCAATCCTTATCCAAATTCAGACATCATTCTTTAAAGAATTAGAACAATAAATCATAAAATTCATCTGGAACCACAAAAGACCCAGGATAGCCAAACACATACTGAAAAACAAGATGATGGGTGGCATCTCCTTACCTAATCTGAGGCTATACTATAAAGCCATAGTGATCAAAACAGCATGGTAGTGGAACAAAGACAGAGCCTCAGACCAATGGGTTAGAACAGAATTTCCAGAAATAAATACCTAGATATACAGTCAACTAATATTTGACAATAGAACCAAGAATTCAAAATGTAACAAAGAAAGTGTCAACAAAGGGTATTGGTACAATTGGAAAACCACCGGTAAGAAATTAAAAATTGACCCATACCTCACTCCTTACACAAAAGACAACTCAAAATGGATTAAAGGCCTTAGAATCAGACCTGAATCTATAAAGTTTATTGAAAAAAATAGGCAGAACACTCAAATACCTATATATCAAAAAAGTCTTCGAGGACGGAGCACCAATGGCAAGATCTTTAGCATCAAACATAAACAAGTAGGACTACATCAAATTAAAAAGCTTCTGCATGGCAAAAGATACCCAACTTAAAAGAAGACAGTTAACTGAATGGGAAAAAATCTTTGCACTCAATACGTCAGATAAAGGGCTGATATCAGAATATACAAAGCACTCAGAAAGCTGATCCCCCCAAAACCAAATAAAGCCATAAAAATAGGGAGACAAAATAAATAAACATTTCTCCGAGGAAGACCGAAAGATGGCCAACAAACACATGAAAACATGCTCATCTTCACACATTATTAGGGAAATCCAAATCAAGACGAGGTATCACCTTACACCAGTGAGGATGGTTCACATCAAAAATGACGGGAACTATCTATGTTGACGGGATGTGGTATGAAAGGAACTCTCATTCACTGCTGGTGGAAATGCCCCCTAGTCCAATCCCTATGGAAAACAATTTGAAGAGTGCTCAAGGAACTCAGAATTGAGCTGCCATTTGACCCAGCAATTGCTCTCCTAGGTATCTACCCCCAATTCGGAAGGATATTCTTCCCAAAGTATGTATGCACCCCATTATTTATCGAAGCACTCAGTATTATAGCCAAGTCTTGGAACCAGCCTCGATGTCCAACAACAGACAAGTGGATCATTAAGATGTGTTATCTCTATACACAATGGAATACAACATGGCAGTTAGAAATGATACAATCATGGACTTTGCAGCAATGTGGATAGACCTAGAAAACATTATGTTAAATGATGTAAGCCAGAAGATGAAAGATAAACACAGAATGATAGCACTATTCTAAAGTACCTAGAATATATACCATATATACAACCAACACTCCATGATCAAATAACAGGGTTTAACAGGGTAGAAATCACAACACTATAATAATCAACATATACTGGGGAGTAGTGCCCAAAACAAAGGGAGGAGAAACAACACAAAGCCTGACTACACATTATACCATAAAGAAACCAGTAACAACAGAATCAGCAGCATAGAGAACAGATTATGTAATCAGCCTTTTACTACAAAGGCCCATAATAACTTCTTAGGGATCTTATACAGGATCATAGGCAAAGATTACGATGGGAAATTACTGAATCCAATGGAAATATTTCAAAACAATGTTTTAATGCCTTAACCTTACTATATTTAAAATAACCTCTCAGTTTTTCTGTCCATAGGGGTTCTTGGATAGAAAGGGTGGACAACCCAGTGTGGCACCTCGGTGCTCAGTCACAAGAGATACCACATCCAGCTTGCACTATGAAAATGTCTTGATAAAACTCTTTAACATACCCTTTATCTCTAGATTATGCCCTCTTTTAGGACCTGAAGCACATGACCAGCAGACCAAAGCAGCAACTATGACATACAGACTTATACTACAGGGCCTACTCATTGAACACATTCAAGCTAACTTGCTCTTTCCTCCTCTCTTCTCACGACACTTTTTTTTCCTTTTCTCTCCTCTTTCCTCCTTCTCCTTCTACCTTTAACTCCTCATTATCATCAATTTAATCCATGTCAAATAAAAACCACAAGGTTGCTTCCTTTATACGAAAGGAAAGCTGATATATGAGGTGCTGCGGACAATACTGCAAAGGGTAAACACCTATATAGACTAACACAATGTTTAATACTTGAGATGCGAAACCTACATGTATCCAAATCTTGATCTATAACTTTCTTTTCCATACACGTACTATATTTACCTATCTTTCTGTACTCAGCTTATCTCTTACCCACCCCATCTCTTTTCATTATACCTTAGCTAATGTCTATATGTGTATATGTGGGCAAGGGCACAAAGAGATAAGAACCCACCTTGAGAGCCAAACCTAAAATATAAGCAACCCATACCTATATCCTATATAGCCCCTCCCATATATATATCCTATATACCCCTCCCCCTTCAAAGATTCAACTATTCCCTCACCTCAATCCCACCTCTCGATTTCCCACCTTATTTAAACCTTCACTCTCAGTTCTTAATCCATTAGGCATCAAGTCCGACCTCCTACCCCAACGAACCAGTACCCAGCACCCAAATGAAGAGACACCAACCCAACCCACACCTCGTTTCCAGCAAGAAAATACAACCAACACCCCTACTGACTCATGCTATGTGGTCCTCCTTATCACCTCTCCCTAACTTGGACTGTGGCTTGATACCAGACTTAGGTCCAAAAGGATTCCCACTGCAAGAACTCTACTCAAGCCCTCCCTGCAGCAAATCTTTGCTAAATCTCAAGAAGCTCAGGGTATGTGACGAAAAGACACCCGGAAGGCCACACCCCACAAGAAAATCTCAAAAGACAATGGGAAAGCCTATACTTTCATCATAAGTCTAAGACCTATATAACACTGCCTCTTAACCTGTTTTTCCGCAAATATAAGATAATCTCCTGCATCACTTTGCTTCTTTAATGACTTTTTTTACTTAATTTAAAAAAAATCTTTTTTCTTTATGTATATGTGAGCATATAGTATATGCCAGAGGTTTGGAAAGAAGGAAGCAAAGAGTCACAAGCTAGACATTTAGAACCTGAGCATACACATGTTTATACGCATGTTTATGAGAAAGTTGTAAGTAGGGTGTTGTGCCTCTTAGCATCCCCTAAAAGAGAATAGACTAGTAACTCCTACCTACCAATATATAAGAATAACATGAAGATAAGCCAGCATCTTTGTAACACCTATGGCTTACCTTCACAAAGAAGAATGAGAAAGCTGAAATTTCTCCAAACCAAGAGGTCCCTATAGTTATTGAAGACCCCCCAATATGATGACTTACATGGTATAGAGTGTGACAATTGTGGTAGGTCATTTTTTAATGACAATTCATTTTCAAGTCTACTATGTAAAATCATATAACCAATACATATAGCCTGCAAAGTCAGTCTTTCTAAAAACTGGCTTTGATCTGCTATACTGAATCTTCAAATGCCATTGAATATTGGGATAAGAAGAGATCTTTTTTAGGTTAAATCTCATAATGTAATGTTGAAGAACACAGATGGGATCAGATTGTCTTGGTTCAAATATAAACTTACGTTATTTGATCTTTCTGGAAATGATTAATTTCTGATTAATTAATTAATGATTAATGATTAATAATGAGAAAGATGAGACCACCTCTCACAATGAACAATGAGTAAATATATTAAAACATTTTAAATTGGCCTGCCACTGTTTACAATGCTTGCAAGTAGCAAGTAGCAGTTACTCCATAACTTACTGTCATTTATATAATGTTTTGATAAAAACTTAGAAGACTCTAAGTCTCCCATTCATATGGCCATGTCTCCCTTCACTCACCCATACAAAAAAAAAGCACTCTCTCTTTTAGCTTACCTGGGTTTTAACCCTCCTCATCTCCATAAGTAAGAGAAGTCAGAAAGAAGAGTCAGTGGGATCATTGAAAAATTACACATTAGCAATCTACACATATCAAGTCACAGCTATGGTTTCAAGCTGATTACTTTCTAGGGAATCATAAATGTTAAATTTTGTCAGACAACCAGGTATTATCTGAAAACATACCCTGGAAACTCAGAAGGTCCTTCCCTATGATGGAAATAATCCATAGAAGAATGAATTTAAACAGACTCTGCACTAAAATCAAATTTCCAGGCGTGAACAGAAGTGAACACATACCCACACTACTTCATCTGAAAATGGAGCCCCCTAAGAAGTGACCCCACTACATTGCAGACAATGTGGTACCAAACAATAACTAGAGCAAAACCTGTGCCTGAATCATTTCCAGAATTATTTTGCAGCTGTTTGATCAGTCTTTCATTGATGTAACATGAGTCACAACTAAGAATGAAGTCAGACACAAAATGATCTACCATTTATCCCAAAGTGGTGGTTTATCCAATGTTCTGATAGCTACATATATATCTTTCCACAAGCAGCAAATATTACAGAATCTTTCCTTTTGATTTTCCCTTTGTCATTTGCCCATGAATCCCAAGAAGCGCTTGGTCTCCCTTTCCTGACCTTAAGGTTGTGTGTGTGTGTGTGTGTGTGTGTGTGTGTGTGTGTGTGTGTGTGTGTGTGTGTGTGTGTTACAATGACTTTATTGAGTTCTCCAGAATCTTCCCAAGGTTGATGAGCCACAAGAACTCTTCTTAAAGCCACACATTATTGGAGCAAAAAGAAATAATAATGGCCAGGAATGGTAATAATATCCAGAGACAATAGAGATGAAAGCCAGATGAACCAGTCCGTGGTAGGAAGCTTGGCACAAAGAGTGGTGAATACAAAGTAGTAAGTTTCTACTATGACCATGATAGTTGGAACTGATCACTCTGAACAAAAACTAGGTGCTGAAAGGGGATAAAATGATATGCATGGAACCCCTTCATTAGATAGTGTAAAGCACAGTGTAACAAAGGAGATGGGGGGAGAGGTAAAATATCTTAAAGTTCATAAGGAAAACAGGCAAAACTCTACAGGACTTAAACCTCAAAGTAGTCTTTGATGAGAGGATGTCAATGGCACAAGCTATAGCATCAAACCTGAATTAATGGGACTACATTAAACTAAAAAAGTTTCTTTATCACAAAAAATATAAACATGGGCTAAAATTAGAAGACAACTAACTAAATGGGGGGAAATATTTGTATTCAGCACATCAAATAGAGGTTTAGTATTTAGGATATACAAAGGTTGACTCCACAAAACCTAAAAACCCTATTAAATATCAGGAAAAAATATAAAAAGACACTTCTCTGAGGACGTGCAACATATGGACAATAAAAACAGAAAAAAAATTAAGCATCACCACTTATATCTAGGGAAATCCAAATAAAGACAACATTGAGACACCATATTACACCAGTGAGAATGGCACATATCAAAAATACTGGGAACAATCTCTGTTGGCTGAGATGTTATGAGAAAGGAGCTCTCATCCACTGTTGGTGGGAATACTGCTTGGTCCAACCCCTATGCAAAACAATTTGGAGGGTTCTCAGTAAGCTGAAAATTAAGCTGTCATATGAACCAGCAACCCACATTTGGGTATTTATTCCCAGGACAGAAAATCCATCTATTGTATGAATTGCTGTTCATTGTAGCAGTCAGTACAAAAGCTAAGACCTGGAATCAACCTAGATTCCAATCAACATAAGAGTGGACCATGAAGATGTGATACATATATAAAATGCGATACTACATAGTTGTAAGGAATGATATGATCATGCAATTTGCAACAACATGAATGAAAATAAAGGAAGTATTTTAAATAAAGTAATCAAGAAGAAGAAGGATAAATACAGAATATCACTTATCTGGTATTTAGAGTAAGTGCATGAAGAAACACAAAGGGTTAAATGGTAAATGTTTTGAACACCATTGGCTCCAGAGTATTCTGAGGAGAAGGAAAGAAATTGAGCAGAAGAGGAGAAACACAAAGTTTATATTCTCTTATATACTCTAAAGAGACCTGCAGCAATGGATACGACTTTTTATATTGAGCATGTGTCCATAAACTACTCCTTATAGATGCCTATAAATGTTCTAATGCTTTTATCCGCAGAAACAAGGTAAGAGTGACTTTGGAAGCCATGGTCTCCAACTACACTGCTCCCTATAACAATCTTTTAGCATATTAATTTTAATGTCTATTAATGACTTTTTAAATTTTTATTCACAATCATTTATAGGTGGAGATGAAGGTGGGTAGCCCTACTTTTGCATTACAGTGCTATATTATATTAAACTCCAAATATAGTACTCATTCTGAGGTATTGACAAATGTTCTTTTGAGTGGGTTGGGTCACACCCGGCAAAGCTCAAGGGTTATGCCTGCTCTGCACTCAGAAATAGCTCTTGGTTGGAGGGACCATATGGGATGCCGGGGGTTGAACCCGCATCCATCCCGGGTTAGCCACATGCAAAGCAAATGCCCTACCACTGTGCTACAACTCCTTGACATTTTTCATATAATTATGCCTGCTGATATGATCTAATATTTATGTCACAGATAACAATGGAATAGGCAACTACATGCCATAGATTCTAGCTACAGTGCTCATTCATTGAGTATATTTTTGCAATTAATTTTCGATTCAAGATAATTTACTATTATTTCATATGTTCATGTTGTCAGTTTGTTTTTAGGAATGAATGAGGATGCTCATGATCCACCAGATCAGGGTCTCAAACTCGCGGCCCGCAGGCCATGTGCAGCCCTCCGTACAACATTTTGTGGCCCACGGTCGGCCTTCAAATATCGCAGTATTCACAATTATTCTCTTACCGAATGATCACAATAAAAATGGCATTAGTAAGAAAAATATTGCATTAAACATTTGCATACCCCGAGCAGTTCTGTTCGGGGTATGCAAATGTTTAATGTGATTTTTGAGATTTTTTTTTCTTACTAATGCGATTTTTTATTGTTAATATTTGGTAAGTGAAATCCCTTAGGTGACCCTGCCTCATCCCAACTTTGCCTCCTGTGGCCTCCAGGTAAATTGAGTTTGAGACCCCTGCACTAGATGATAATTTATGGTGTAGACTCCTTTTAAAGTAGTCTCTACCATTATTACTTAGTATTCTAGACTTGAAAAGTATGATTGTTTTAAAAAATGTACTATGAACAATCTAACCCAGCAAACTTTTTTTTTCCAGTAAAGTTCACTCTCACCAGTGATCATTTGCTTAGAATTGAAAAACCTTTCCATCTAATCTGCCACCTTTTTATTTTTGAAGCACTCTGACTCATGCCATCTGGGTCAATTTTTCAACTGCAAGCTACCAATCAATCTTGATTGTCTGTATATGTGTGTGAATGAGTGTGTTTGTGGTGACTGCCTTTATGTCTGCCTAATGTTCGTCTATTTGTACATAATGCATCTGTGTTGTATATAGTCCTTCCCCGTTATATATAACTCTTCCTTTTCTCCCTCCCTGCTAACCACTTTACAAATCCTTTTCTAATATTTTTGATCTCTCACCCTGATTTGTTATTTTGTCCTACTTAACCCTTTTCACTTCAGTTCTTAATTCTACTGGAATGAAATATTCCCCCACCCCAACTCACTCCCAGCCAGTTCTCTAAGTGAAAGTACAGTTTCCCAGCCCGCCACCTTACCTTGACCAAGAAGAATCTGCCACCATCATTCCTGCTGACTTTCTCTCTGTGGCCCACTTTCTCCCATGTCCCTTTGCTGTGGACTGTTCCAAACTGCCAGATTTGGCTTTTGAGAAACCCTCAGATTGAGGACATTGTGACTGCTGCGAGATATTTTTTTTTCTTCTGACACCACAAGACCATGTGGCAGGCTGAAGATGTACTCCATAGTTTATTCCCCTACCCTATACTATTTCAAAAAGACTTAAAAGAGGATATATATATATCCTTGGGTTTATTTTCTTAACAGATATAATTCTTATTTTGTATTTATATATGTAGATGTAGTTTTCCCCCACCACAGCTCCTTTTTTGGCTTTCTTTAGTAGGAAATTTAGTAGATAAGTTTTTCTTGGGTTCTGAGTTCATGTTAGAACCAGGTTATAGGTATTTTTAGCTTGTTATTTTTACCCTCAAATGCACAAGTATTATTCTGTGGCATTGTTCCTTTTTTGCATAGGCACGTTCAAATGAGGAAATCTTATGTGAAGAAAAGTTCTTATATAACAGGATTAGGAAATCCTAAAATTGTTATTGCAGGGGTGCGGGGGCTTTCACCCTGACCATGTGTCATAGTAACTTGACCTAGGCTTATGTCAATTGTATGTTGGCCATTCAAGCCAATCTTAGATCCCATCTTTTGAATCAGCATAGTTTTCTGCATCAGCACCAGGATCAAACTTCTAGTGCTGCTTCCAATTGCTGCTCTGGTACCAATTTGCTCCAGGGTGGGTTCATATGACATCCTGATGACTTAGAAACAGCAACATCTTGCTTTCATGTTGGGTTTCCCTGCCTTGCCACCTAATAGTAAGATGAAATCAAAAGGTGCTTCATTTCACCCTTACTTAAGATCAATACAAAAACCAAGAACTCTTCAAGAACTAAAGCCTGACTTCAACAACCATGATAGAGAACTTTTTCTAGGGTCAAGAAGAAAGACTTTGGGGTTTAACTAATTAATATGCTCAGAGCCTGTAGTTGTTGGTTTTTTTTTTTGGGGGGGGTCCACACCCAGAAGCGCTACACTCAGAAATCACTCCTGGCAGGCATGAGATTTGAACCGCCATCCATACTGAATTGGCAGTGTGCAAGAAAAACGTCCTATGCTGTGCTATCTCTCCAGCCCCTGTAATTGGTCTTATGGCAGGATACTTTATGGGTAGGGACACCTTTTTTATTTTAAGGCCAGAGGTGGCTTCTTTATATTTTCCTCAACTTTTGCTATGCCTATGCAAAAAACTGCTACTTTTTTTTATCTTTTAGATAGGGCTCCCACCTTTCTCATAAAATGTTGGGACACTTATTACTCTGTTCTACCTCATATTTATGCATTTTTCTATAAAATTAAGGAGGAAAAAAATAAAAGATGAGAACCAAGGGCCAAGTGGTAGAGAGAAAAAAAAGAGGTAAATATCTAAGCCCAAGTCAACAGCAATAGAATCAAGAGACCCAAACTCTAACAATCTAAACTTAAAATGGGGCAGCTGTACTGGCAGTTCAGGTAGCAAAGGGTGCTGGTATAAGATACACTCAGGGAATATTGGTGACAGGAGGTTGACACTGGTGATGGGACTGTATGTCTGAAATCCAACTATAAAAGACTTTGTAAATCACAATGATTTCAATAGCTCCAACTCCTTCATTTTTGTTTTTGTTCTTTTTTTTTGTTGTTGATAAAATAAAATAAAACACATGTAAACCATCCTTTACCATTGAAGCCTTCCAGCATCAATTCTCTCCCATTTCCCACCTAAGGCATGCAATTTGCTTCTCTCTCTCTCTCTCTCTCTCTCTCTCTCTCTCTCTCTCTCTCTCTCTCTCTCTCTCTCTCTCTCTTTTCCCCCTTTCTCTCTCCCCCCCTCTCTCTCATTTTTGATATAATTATTGGCTTGCATTATTAGTGACTTGCACCACACAAATAGTGGTTTGTACTATTGTTAATGGAAGGATACTTTCCCTGTTAATTTCTACTTTTTCAACACTGAGCCCTTGCCCAGAGCTGTCATTTCTAACTATCATTGTCCTAGAAGACCCTTTTGTACTGTAGGTATATTCATAATTCTTTGTAGCAAGTTTTCTAATCAGGGCTGGACCTCTTGACCTTTCTCTCTATTGTCTCTGGTATTATTACATATTGTCTCTTGTTTTTTCTTATATCCCACAAATGAATAAGAATGTTCTATGTCTATCCATTAACTTCTGGCTCATTTCACTCCATTTTCATCTATGTATAATCAAATTTTATGAATTCATTTTTCCTAATGGCTACATAGTAGCCCATTGTGTTGATGTACCAGTTCTCTTAGCCACTTATCTGTTGTCAGGCACCTCAGTTGCTTCCAAAATCTGGCTATTGTAAATAGTGCTGCAACGAACACAGAAGTACATTTTTGTATTGTGTTTTTGTGTTCGTGGAGTATATCCTTATGCGTGGGATGGCTAGATCATATGGAGGCTTAATTTTTAGCTTTTTGAGAAATGTACATATTGTTTTGCACAAAGGCTGAACTAGTCTGTATTCTCACCAGAAATGAATAAAAGTCCCTTTCTCCCTGCATTCACTCCAGAACTAGTTCATGTTATTTCTGATGTGTACTAGTCTCTGTAGTGTGAGATATCTCATTGTTATCTTGATTTGCATCTCCCTGATGATTAGTGATGTGGGGCATTTTTTCATGTGCTCCACATCTGTATTTCACCTTTTATGTAATGTCTATTCACTTCTTCTTCCCATTTTTTGATGAGTTTAGATTTTTTTCTTTTAAAGTGCAATCAATGCCTGGTATTCAAGCTGTCTTTTAGGATTGCTCAGTGCTTCCACTGTACATCCAGTGAAGCAGTTTTTTTCTATGGCAATGAAGAAAGCACCTAAACCTATCACTTATCTGAAAACCAGCATGATATAGTTGTATCAGTTCACTGAAGACATCTTTAAGGTCCAAATGGTGGAGTTTCTGCCTATAATTTTGTCAATGTAATTTATAATTTCTGCTCAGATCATATTGTCTTGATCTACCTTAAAATGACTTTAAATTTACCTTTATTCCACTTTAAATTCACCTAGCACTAATGACTGTGTAGCTATTTCTGTATTCATAAATACAGAAATCTTAAGGCCTACAGCCCAAAGGTCACAAGCTAAATATGGTTTTAATCACAGTCCGTTCCACCATAGATGAAGAGCTGACATAATGTCCCCAGGCTTTTTTTAAGGTTGTACTGCATCTGAAAAACTTAAGTCTAGGAGTGCACTAGAGACAGCTTTTGCTATCCAAGGTTTAGGGTAAGCCGAAACATCATTCTATTTAAATATTTTCTTGTTAAGTACAGGTTCCTTCCAAATCAAAAATACAATCTATAAAATAGAAAACATAGTCATAGAAACCATACAGGATGGTACGTCTGACAGAAGACCTTAGGAAATTTTAAAATGTTCCATACTCATGATTAAGAACAAAAATATTTTTAAAATGACTAGTCTACTGAGCTATGATATAGGTCCAGTGCAATCTGCATCTGAATTCATTTTTTCAAGGACCTAGAAAAGTTAATATTAAAGTCTGTATGGAATCATAAGTGACCATGAATGGCCAAAGCAATATTGAAAAATGACAAATACAATAAATCTCAACTAATTTGGAACTGCATTATAAACTATAGTGATCAGAACTGCTTATTACTGAAATAAAGATAGAATCTCTGATTAATGAATCAATATCAATTACCCAACTAGAAAACCCCATATCCATGGACAGTTAAATTTTGATAAAGGAGCTGAGAACATAAAATGGGAGTAAAGATAGACCCTACAACAAAAGTTACAGAGAATACTATGTGTAAAAATTTAAATCTTCACTAGAACATATACCATATATACAACTAATAGTCAATGATCAAATAACAGGGTTTAACAGGGTAGAAACTCCAAACACTGTAACAGTTAACATATACTGGGGAGTAGTGCCAAAAACACATGAAAGAGGAACAACACAAACACTCAACTACACATTATACCATAAAGAAACCAGCAACAGCAAAAACAGCAGTGTAGAGTGAAAAGGTATGTAATCAACCTTTTACTACAAAGAATCACAATAATCTCTTAGGGATCTTATTCAGGATTACAGGTAAAGAATACCATAGGAAATCACTGACTCCAACAGAAGCATTTCAAAATATTATGTTTTAATGTCTTAATCTTACTATATTTAAAATAACCTCTCAGCGTTTCTGTCCACAGGCGTTCTTGTGTTCCTAGGGTATATTCCTAGAAGTGGTATAGCTGGGTCGTATGAGAGCTCGATTTCCAGTTTTTGGAGGAATCTCCATATTGCTTTCCATAAAGGTTGAACTAGATGGCATTCCCACCAGTAGTGGATAAGAGTTCCTTTCTCTCCACATCCCCGCCAACACTGCTTGTTCTCATTCTTTGTGATGTGTGCCAATCTCTGGGGTGTGAGATGGTTCCTCATAGTTGTATTGATTTGTATCTCCCTGATGATTAGTGATGTGGAGCATTTTTTCATGTGTCTTTTGGCCATTGTATTTCTTCTTTGTCAAAGTGTCTGTCCATTTCTTCTCCCCATTTTTTTGATGGGATTAGATGTTTTGTTCTTGTAAATTTCTGTCAGTGACATATATTTTGGAGATTAGCCCCTTGTCTGATGGGTATTGGGTAAATAGTTTCTCCCACTCAGTGGGGGCCTCTTGTATCCTGGGCGCTATTTATTTTGAGGTGCAGAAACTTCTCACTTCAATATATTCCCATCTGTTAATCTCTGCTTTCACTTGCTTGGAGAGTGCAGTTTCCTCTTTGAAGATGACTTTAGTCTCAATGTCGTGGAGTGTTTTACCTACGTGTTCTATGTATCTTATGATTTCGGGTCTGATATTGAGGACTTTCATCCATTTGGATTTAAGCTCTGTACATGATGTTAACTGGGGATCTAAGTTCAATTTTTTGCAAGTGGCTAGCCAGTTGTGACAACACCACTTGTTGAAGAGGCTTTCTTTGCTCCATTTAGGATTTCTTGCTCCTTTATCAAAAATTAGGTGATTGTATGTCTGGGGAACATTCTCTGAGAATTCAAGCTTATTCCACTGATCTAAGGGCCTGTCAGTATTCCAATACCATGCTGTTTTGATAACTATTTCTTTGTAGTACAGTTTAAATTTTAATGTACTAGCCTGTTTTCAAAATGTATGTTCTGTATAAATTTTTGTGCACTTTGTGTGTAGGGATAGGAGCATAAATTCCTCCCATATTCTTTTTCCCAAAGATTGCTTTAGCTATTCTAGGGTGTTTATTGTTCCAAATGAATTTTTAAAGTGCCTGATCCACTTCTTTGAAAAATAGGTATCTATAGAGGGATCACATTAAATCTGTACAATGCTTTGGGGAATATTGCCATTTTGAAGAAGTTAATCCTGCGAATCCATGAGCAGGATATTGCTTCCATTTCCGCATGTCCTCTCTTATTTCTTGGAGCAGAGTTGTATAGGTCCTTCACATTTTTAGTCAAGTTGATTCCAAGATATTTGAGTTTGCGTGGCACTACTGTGGATGGTGTTGTTTTCTTAATGTCCATTTCTTCCTTATTGGTGTATGGAAAGGCCATTGATTTTTGTCTGTTAATTTTGAAGCCTTCCACCTTGCTATATAAGTCTATTGTTTATAGAAGCTTTTTCATAGAGACTTTAGGGTTTTCTAGGTAGAGTTATCATGTCATCTGCAAACAGCGAGAGCTTGACTTCTTCCTTTCCTATCTGGATTCCCTTAATATCTTTCTCTTGCCTAATCGCTATAGCAAGTACTTCCAGTGCTATGTTGAATAGGAGTGGTGAGAGAGGACAGCCTTTTCTTGTGCCAGAATTTAGAGGAAAGGCTTTCAGTTTTTCTCCACTGAGGATAATATTTGCCTCTGGCTTGTGGTAGATGGCCTCAACTATATTGAAAAAGGTTCCTTCCATTCACATCTCGCTGATAGTTTTGATCAAGAATGGGTGTTGGACCTTATCAAATGCTTTCTCTGCGTCTATTGATATGATCATGTGGTTTTTATTTTTCTTGTTGTTGATGTTGATGTTGTGTATTATGTTGATAGGTTTACAGATGTTAAACCATCCTTGCATTTGGGAGGATGAAACCTACTTGATTGTAGTGGATAATCTTAATGAGGCACTGAATCCTATTTGCCAGGATTTTGTTGAGGATCTTTGCATCTGCATTCTTCAGTGATATTGGTCTGTAATTTTCTTTTTTCGTAGCATCTCTCTCTGGTTTAGGTATCAATGTGATGTTGGTTTCAAAAAAGCTATTTTGAAGTGTTTCCATTTGTTCAATATCATGAATGAGTCTTTTCAGGATTGGTAGTAGTTCCTCTTGGAAAGTTTGAAAGAATTCATTAGTGAATCCATCTGGGCCTGGGCTTTTGTTTTTGGGCAGATGTTTGATTACCGTTTTAATTTTATCAATAGTGATAGGGGTGTTTAGATATGCTACATCCTCTTCCTTCAACCATGGAAGATTACAAGAGTCCAAGAATTTATCCATTTCTTCCAGGTTCTCATTTTTAGTGGCGTAGAGTTTCTCAAAGTAGTTTCTGATTACCCTTTGAATCTCTGCCATATCAGTAGTGATCTCTCCTTTTTCATTCCTAATATGGGTTATCAAGTTTCTCTTTTTCTCTTTCTTTGTTAGTTTTGCCAGAGGTCTATCAATCTTGTTTATTTTTTCAAAGAACCAACTTCTGCTTTCGTTGATCTTTAGGATTGTTTTTTGGGTTTCCACTTCGTTGATTTCTGCTCTCAGCTTTGTTATTTCCTTCTCTCTCCCTATTTTTGGGTCCTTTTGTTGAGCACTTTGTAGTTCTATGAGCTGCCTCATTAAGCTACTCAGGTAAGCCCCTTCTTCCTTTCTGAGATGTGCTTGCAAAGCTATAAATTTTCCTCTCAGTACTGCTCTTGCTGTGTCCCATAAGTTCTGATAGTTTGTGTCTTTATTATCATTTGTTTCCAGGAGACTTTTCATTTCCTCCTTGATTTCATGTAGGACCCACTGGTTATTCAGTATGAGGTTGTTTAACTTCCAGGTGTTAAAGTTTTTCTTCTGTGTCCCTTTGGAATTCACAAATAATTGCAGAGCCTTGTGGTCAGTGAAGGTAGTCTGAAAAATTTCTATCCTGTTGATATTATGGTGGTATGTTTTATGTGACAGCATGTCTATCCTGGAGAATATCCCATGTACATTGGAGAAGAATGTGTATCCAGGTTTCTGGGGATGGAGTGTCCTATATATATCCACTAGGCCTCTTTCTTCCATTTCTCTTTTCAGGTCTAGTATATTCATGTTGGGTTTCAGTCTGGTTGACCTATCCAGTGTTGACAAAGCCGTGTTGAGGTCCCCCACAATTCTTGTGTTGTTATTGATATTATTTTTCAGATTTGTCAACAGTTGTATTAAATATTTTGCTGGACCCTCATTCGGTACATATATGTTTAGCAGAGTGATTTCTCCCTGCTCTACATACCCCTTGATTAATATAAAATGTCCATCTTTGTCCCTTACAACCTTCCTGAGTATAAAGTTTGCATTATCTGATATTAGTATGGTCACTCCAGCTTTTTTTATGGGTGTTGTTTGCTTGGAGAATTTTTCTCCAGCCTTTTATTTTGAGTCTATATTTGTTCTGACTATTCAGGTGCATTTCTTGTAGGCAGCAGAAGGTTGGATTGAGTTTTTTGATCCATTTAGCCACTCTGTGTCTCTTAACTGGTGCATTTAGTCCATTGACGTTGAGAGAAAGAATTGTCCTGGGATTTAATGCCATCTTTACATCGAAATTTGGTGTGTCTTTTGGTCAGTCTTGTCTTAAATTAGGTCTTTCAGTTTTTCTCTTAAGGCTGGTTTTGAGTCTGTAAAGTTTCTGAGCTGTTTTTTGTCTGTGAAAACATGTATTCTTCTGTCAAACTGGAAAGTAAGTTTTGCTGGGTACAGTGTTCTAGGTGAAGCATTCATTTCATTCAGTCTTATCACAATATCCCACCACTGCTTTCTGGCCTTGAGTGTTTCTGGTGACAGGTCTGCTGTAAATCTCAAGGATGCTCGCTTGAATGTAATTTCCCTTTTTGATCTTGCTGTTTTCAGAATTCTATCTCTATCTGTAGGATTTGTTATTGTGACTAGGATGTGTCTTCGGGTAGTTTTTCTGGGGTCTCTTTTGTTTGGTACTCTTCGAACATGCAGGATTTGATCACATATATTCTTTAGCTCTGGAAGTTTCTCTTTAATGATGTTCTTGACCGTTGATTCTTCCTGGAAATTTTCTTCCTGGGTCTCTGGGACTCCAATGATTCTTAGGTTGTTTCTGTTGAGCTTATCATAGACTTCTATTTTCATCTGTTCCCATTTTTGACTAATTTTTCCATTGTCTGTTCATTTGCTTTAAGTTTTTTTTTCCAATCTCTCCCGCTGAATGGAATTGTTATTTATCTCATCTTCCACAGCACCAAGTCTATTCTCAGCTTCTGATACCCTGTCCCAGAGCTTATCTATTTTGTCATTCACTTTGTGTACTGAGTTTGTCCGGCCTGTTAGTTGACATGTTCTTTCAGTTTGGAGTTTTGTGATTTCTGTCTTCATATTTTCTTGGTTCTTGTTAGTGTTCTGTTCAACTCGATCCATGGTTTCTTTGAGTTCTTTGAGCATCTTCCATATTGCTTGTCTAAAGTCCTTATCTGAGAGGTTGATTAGCTGGTTGGTCTTTATCTGGTCATCAGACTTTCTGGGTGGGTCGACTTGCCTGCATGGGAGGGGAGTCCTCCATGGATGAAGCCTCTCACAGGATCAAATCTTAGGCCTGAGCACGCAGCAGAGAAGACAGTCCGGAGAGAAATGCTGGGCTTCAGTGATGCAGCACAGTTCTTAGTGTGATTTTTTTCTTCTTTTTGCGATAGTGTTCTTTTCTTAGAAAGAGCGCACGGCCACGTAGCAAAATGGAGCTAAGTGCTCTTCTGGAGCCTCTTTTCAGCCCACTCCCAAGAGTTTCATGCGACAGGACAGGAGACAGACACACACAGGCAGCACTCACAATTTTTCACACTCTGGCCCCACTGAGGAGGCATAGTTTCATAGATTTTCCTAGCCTGACGTCACAAACAGGGGACCTGTCTTCTGCAAAGTACTGCTTATACCCGGTTTTCACATTATGAAGCAGTTCCTTGGCGTTCCTGCACTAGAATAAGCTTATGGGAAAGCACGTTTTCTGGAGCCTCTTTTCGGCCCACTCCCAAGAGTTTCACGCAACAGGCCAGGAGACAGACACACACAGGCAGCACTCACAATTTTTCACAGTCCAACAAAGTAGATTTTTAAAAAAGAAATGAGAGGAGAGCTTTTAATTCCTCCTTACTCTTAGTGGACCTATGATACCCCTACTAGCAGTAAATATTGAATCAACACATATGTCCAGAGCTCCTGAACAGAAAGACAATTCCTATGGAATATAGGACAATTAGGCAAATGTTTCCAATCTAGTGTTAAGTTTCAGATCATACCAATTTCTTGTCCAGAAAACTACTAAAGGATTTGCTCTAAAAACAATAAAAAATAGGTAAGTGGAAATCATAAGAAGAAAATTGGATATCCAAGAAATGGCCAAAAGTAGAAGAAAAGCAAAGAAAAGTGACAGGAATTTGGTGAAGTAAAATCCCAAGATTACCAAACCAGAGCAAGGATATTTTTCTAGTAATAGTAAAAATACATATCTGACAAATCATTACTAATTAATTATTATTATTTTTACCCACAGCTTGGTAGATTTTTAGTATTTTAATAATTTATTTATTTATTTATTTAAGGACCATGGTTACAAAAATGTTCATAGTTTGGTCTTAAACATAGAATGTATGCCACCCTTCACCAGTGTAACTTTCCCACCACCAACAATGTTCCCTATTTTTCTCTTCCCTTACCCCCTTTACTGTCTTTAGGACAGGCTTTCTATTTCTCTCTCTCACTATTCTTGACATGGTAATTGTCAGTACACTTATTTCTCTAATTGTGCTTACCATCTTTGTGGTAAACTTCATTTATGGGCTGGTCCTTCTGACCCTTATTCTTTATTATCTCTGTGTATTATTGACATACTATCTTTTATTTTTCTTATACCCCAAAGATGAGTGAGACTATTCTTTGCTTATCTCGCTACTCTGACTCATTTCACTCAGCATAATAATCTATCTGTTCACCCATGTACAAGCAAATTTCATGACTTCATTTTTCCTAATAGTTGCATACCACTGTTTCTTTAATCACTCATCTGTTGTCAGAATCTGGGCTGTTTCCAGATTCTGGTTTTTGTGAATAGTGCTGTAATGAACATAGGAGTACAGAGGGCATTTCTAAATTGTGTTTTTGTGTTCCTAGGATACAGAGGGCATTTCTGTATTTTTTTGTGTTCCTAGGATATATCCCTGGAAGTGGTGTTGCTGGATCATATGGGATCTCAATTTCCAGTGTTTTTGAGAAATATCCATGTTATTTTCCACAAAAGCTCGACTAGATTGCATTCATACTAGCAGTGATTGAGAATTTCTCTCGCATCCATAGCAGCACTGGTTGTTCTTGTATTCTGTGATGTGTGCCAATCTCTGTGGTATGAGATGATACCTTATTGTTGTTTTGATTTGCATTTCATTGATAATTAGTGATGTGAATAATTTTTCATGTGTTTTTTGGCCATCTGTATTTTTTCTTTAAGAAAATGTCTGTTCATTTCTTCTCTCCATTATTAATGGGATTAGTTATTTTTTCTAGTTGAGTTCTGTCAGTACATTGTATATCTTAGATATTAGTCCCTTATCTGATGGATACTGAGTGAATAGTTTCTCCCATTCCATGTATCCTAGTCACTCTTTTCTTTGCAGTGCAGAAGATTCTCAGTTTAATGTAGTCCCATTTGTTTATTCTGTTTCCACTTGTTTGGAGAGTGGTGTTTCCTCCTTGAAGATGCCTTTAGTCTCAATGTCCTGGAATGTGTTGCCTACACTTTTCTCTATATACCTTACAGTTTCAGGTCTGATCAAGATCTTTAATCTATTTTGATTTTACCTTTGTGCATGGTGTTAGCTAGAGATCTGAATTCACTTTCTTGCATGTGGCTGACCAGTTGTCCCAGTACCACTTGTTGAAGAGGCTTTACTTACTCTGACAAATTATTTTTAAGGGAACTTTACAATTTACAAGTCTTGTGAAGAGTCTGAGAATGGAGAAATAGTGCAACGAACAAAGAACATCAAGTAAGTAATATGATTTTTGTTTTAATCGATATTTTTAGGGTTTTTTTGTTTGTTTTTAGGCCACACCTGGTATCGCTCAAGGGTTACTCCTGGCTATGCACTCTGAAATTGTTCCTCGTTTTGGAGGACCATATGGGATTCTGGGAATCAAACCCAGGTCCATCCTGGGTCAGCCACATGCAAGGCAAACGCCCTACCTCTGAGATAATGCTCCCGCCCCTTTTACTGATTTTTAATAAACAAGAAAAATTATAAATGTATTATTACATAAGTCAAAACCTACAAGCATCACATGTTTTTTTCTTCTTTCCCTTCCTGTTGCCCTGCCACCATCAATTCTCCACACAATCTATCAAACTTTTTATAAAAATTATATTTCACTAGATAATTTGTTACTGTACATTCCTTATCTGTATTTTCCAGTAATACCAGCAGTTTTTAAAAGATTCACATAATGGTCACATTCCACTTTTGGGGGGTAAAATATCAGAAACAATTATATTGGAGAGTAAGGTAGTCCTAACTTTCTTGCCATTACTCTACTTCTCATTCCCACATGCAGCATTGATCCTACAGCAAACATAAACTAAAAACACAATGAGAGGTCAGAGAGATAGCCAAAGGGCTGGTGAGGACAGTTCATGTTTAGTATACCCAAATGTGATCACAGCACCAGAGACCCCTATGTAATTTGGGAGTAAATTCAAAGCATCAGAACTAGCCTTTAAGTATTGTGAATGTGGCCCATACCCTCACCCCCAAATTAAAGCACTATGAAAAACTACTTCATATTTACAAGCCTGACTACAACTAAAACAAAACAAGTTGTTGTCAAAAAACAAGTTGAAGCTCTTTTACTATTATGAGTGATGAGTAAAGTTGAATAACCAGTTCAGGATTGTTTAAACATTTCTTATAAACTTAAACACTAATCATATGAACAACTAAGAATTTAGGCAAGATGGGGCCAAAGAGATAGCACAACGGTAGGGCATTTGTCTCAAGCAACTGACCTAGGACCAACAGTGTCTCAAATCCCAGAATCCCATATGGTCCGTTCCTGCCAGGAGCAAAGAGCCAGGAGTAGCCCCTGAGTGCCTCCGGGTGTGGCCCAAAAAACAAAAAAATAGAAGTTAGGCAAGAGAAATGAAAAGATCCTAAAGATGTGCATATAAGAACTGAAAATGGCCCAGGGACTCCGGCGTGCCAGCTGGAGGAGTGAGTGAGGAGAGGCTGAGGGAATTTCTGTCCCTTTGTGCGCGGTGTTTGGGTCGGACCCCCCACCCCCAGGGACTCCTGCGTGCCGGCTGGAGGAGTGAGGAGAGGCTGAGTGAATTTCTGTCCCTTTGCTCGTGGCGTTTGGGTCGGACCCTCCCCCCAGGGACCCCGGCGTGCTGGCTGGAGGAGTGAGTGAGGAGAGGCTGAGGAAATTTCTGTCCCTTTGCGCATGGCGTTTGGGTCGGACCCTCCCCCCAGGGACTCCTGCGTGCCGGCTGGAGGAGTGAGTGAGGAGAGGCTGAGGGAATTTCTGTCCCTTTGCGCGCGGCGTTTGGGTCGGACCCTCCCCCCAGGGACCCCGGCGTGCCGGCTGGAGGAGTGAGTGAGGAGAGGCTGAGGGAATTTCTGTCCCTTTGCGCGGCTTGGGTCGGCACATCCCCCCAGGGACACCTGCGTGCCAGCCGGAGAAGGTTGAGTGACTCCCTTCCCCCAGGTGGGTGCCTAGAAAGGCAAGTTGAGCTACCCGAATAGACGGGAGAGATAGGGCCAGCCATCTGGACTCACAGGTGATCTAGAGCAGTCCACCCCCCTGGACCCTGGAGTGGACCAGGGACTCCCCAAGGGTGAGGACAGAGCCTGAAGGGTTGGACTGAGGGAACCCTTCAAGGGAGGCGTGGAGGGGGCGGAGCTCCATTGACTCCAGAGAAAGGAGGGGGGATTGAGAGCTAAGCTCAACAGCGCCAGTAACCATTGTGGCCAGGAGTGGAACTGCACCGCTGACAGAAACAAGTAGCAGAAAAGGGAAAAGACCCACAGCAGGAAGGCTGAACTCTAGGTAGCAAAGGGGAGGAGAAAGGGCTAGGCTCAACAAACTCACCCAACAGGCCCCTCTAGAAACACCGTCAGGAAGGGGACCAAAGCAGGCCAAAATTAGAAGCCACAGCACTCCAAAATACACCATTAAATACAAAGAACAATGCGTAAATCAAGGAGATCTCTAACACTGGAGACACCATGACAAACCCTATCAAATTTCCAAGTCCACCAAAACGCACAGATCCATGGGAAGAAGACCTAAAAGCTGTCATGAGAAAGGAAATGCAAGAATTAATAAAAGAATTGAAAGAAACCCTAGCAACCGAGTATAAGAAATCCATGGACGAACGAATAAGCCAAATTAAAGAAGAAATGTCAAAGAACATGAGAGATTCCGTACAAAAAGAAGTGAAGGAATTAAAAGACAAGGTAACAAGCCTTACGAGCAGAAACACAGAGTTGGAGAAGCACATCGAAGAACTTGAAGGAAAACTGCAATCAAAAAATGATAAAGAAACCAACAAAGAAATAAAAGGCAAAGCACTGGAAGGAAAAATCCAATATCTAATGAACAAGGACAAAAGAAACAATCTAAGGATTGTGGGTATACCAGAAGGGGAGGAAATAGGGAAGGGGGAAGAACAGGTAGTCAGGGAGATAATAACAGAGAACTTTCCTACCCTCTGGAAAGACAATTCAGGACAAATCCAAGAAGTCAAGAGAGTCCCTAATAAAATAGACCCTAATAAACCCACACCAAGACAAATAATAATCCAAATGGCAAAAAACAAAGAGAAAGAGGAACTCCTGAAAGCAATAAGGGAGAAAAAAAACCTCAAGTACAAAGGAAAGGACATAAGAATCAAACCAGATCTCCCATTTGAAATAATTCAAGCAAGAAGACAGTGGAATGACATATTTAAACGACTGAATGAAAGAAATTTCCAACCCAGGGTCCAATACCCAGCAAAACTATCATTCATATGGGAGGGCAGACTAAAAACATTCTCAAACATGAACGAACTTGAACTATTTGTGCAAACTAAACCGACCCTAAGAGACTTACTCAGAGACGAATTACACAATCCAAACCCCCGATTGTAACAACAACCACTCCACACAATACAACTGCACAACAGTCCTCTCTATCAATAATTTCCCTAAATGTTAACGGACTAAACTCTCCAATTAAAAGACACATAGTAGAGAACTGGGTTAGGAAAAATAAACCAGACTTCTGCTGTCTGCAAGAAACACACCTACAGTTACAGGATAAGCACAGGCTTAGAATAAAAGGATGGAAAGTAATTATTCAGGCCAATGGAAAACAAAAAAGATCAGGGACAGCCATTCTTATATCAGACCAAATTGTATTCAACCTCAAGAAAGTGATCAGAGACAAAGAGGGTCACTACTTACTGATCAGGGGAACATTAGATCAAGATACACTAACCCTGGTCAATATCTATGCACCTAATGTAGAGTCACCAAAATATGTGAGGCAACTACTGGCAAACCTGGAGAAACACATGAAGGGAATTGTGATAATAGTAGGGGACCTCAATACTCCACTATCACCACTGGACAGATCCTCCAAGCAGAAAAATAGCAAAGAAATAAGAGCTCTAAATGAAAAATTAGAAGATTTAGGGCTAATAGACTTATATAGAGCCCTCCATCCCCAGAAAGCAGAATACACATTCTTCTCAAACCCACATGGAACCTTCTCCAGAATAGACCATGTCTTAGGATACAAAGCCAACCTATGTAAGACCACAAAGGTAAGGATCATTAGAAGTACCATTTCAGATCACTATGCAACAGAGCTTAAAATTCATGTCAAGAAGAAGCAATGGAGGAAAACTAATACCTGGAGACTAAACAACATGCTGCTTAACAACAGCTGGATCAAAGAACAACTCAGAGAAGAAATAAAAAGATTCCTTGAGACAAATGACAATGAAGAGACAACATGTCAAAATTTATGGGACACAGCAAAAGCAGTAATTAGGGGGAAACTCATAGCAATACAGGCCTATGTCAAGAAACAGGAAAACAACAAAACCAACAGTTTAAAAGATCACCTCAAAGAATTGGAACAACAGCAACAGAGAAATCCAACCACAAACAGAAGGCAAGAAATAATAAAAACCAGAGCAGAAATAAACAACATCGAAACTAAGAAAACAATACAAAAAATCAATGAGACCAGGAGTTGGTTTTTCGAAAAAATAAACAAGATAGACAAACCATTGGCAAGACTCACCAAAAAAAAGAGGGAAAACACCCAAATCACTAGGATCACGAATGAAAGAGGAGAGATTGTTGTAGAACCCCAAGAAATACAACATATCATGAGATCATATTATGAACAACTATACTCAACTAGGCTAGAGAACCCAGTAGAAATCGACAGATTCTTGGACAAACACCCTCTTCCAAGACTGGAAAAGGAAGATCTAGAAAGTCTAAACAGACCAATCACTTCAGAGGAAATTGAAGATGTAATTAAAAAACTCCCTAAGAACAAATGCCCAGGCCCAGATGGATTTACAGGTGAATTCTATCAAACATTTCAAGAAGACCTATTACCACTGTTCCATAGGCTTTTCCAAACCATAGAAAAAACAGGAATCCTCCCCAACTCCTTTTATGAGGCTAATATCACACTCATTCCCAAAGAAGGCAAAGACACCACCAAAAAAGAAAACTACAGACCAATCTCACTAATGAACATAGATGCAAAGATACTCAACAAAATCCTAGCAAACCGAATCCAACACTTCATCAAAAAGATCATACATCACGACCAAGTGGGATTCATACCAGGAATGCAAGGTTGGTTCAACATACGCAAATCAATAAACATGATACATCACATCAACAACATGAAAGACAAAAACCACATGATCATATCAATCGATGCCGAGAAGGCGTTTGACAAAATCCAACATCCTTTCATGTTAAAGACACTCAGCAAAATAGGGTTAGAAGGAACCTTCCTCAAGATAGTTATGGCTATTTATGAAAAGCCTACAGCCAACATTATACTTAATGGTGAGAAACTAGAAGCATTCCCACTAAGGTCAGGAACTAGGCAAGGCTGTCCACTCTCTCCACTCTTATTCAATATAACCTTAGAAGTCCTAACAATAGCAATCCGACAAGAGAAGGGAATCAAAGGAATTCAAGTAGAGAAAGAGGAGCACAAGCTAGCTCTATTTGCCGACGATATGATGATATACATCAAAAACCCTAAAGAGTCCACAGTAAAACTCCTAGAAACAATCAACCAATACAGCAAAGTGGCTGGATACAAAGTCAATACACAAAAGACAATAGCGTTTCTATATACAATCAATGAAGTTGAGGAGAGAGATTAAAAATACAATCCCATTTAAGATAGTATCAAAAAATATCAAGTATCTAGGAATCAACCTTACAAGAGAAGTGAAAGACCTATACCAGGGAAACTTCAAAACACTTCAGAAAGAAATTGACGACGATCTAAAGAAATGGAAGAACATCCCATCCTCATGGATAGGTAGAATTAACATAGTCAAAATGACTATCTTACCCAAACTGCTATATAGATTTAATGCAATCCCTATCCAAATCCAGACACAATTCTTTAAAGAAATAGAACAATCAATCACAAAATTCATCTGGAACCACAAAAGACCCAGGATAGCCAAACACATACTGAAAAACAAGAAGCTGGGAGGCATCTCCTTACCTAACTTGAAACTATACTATAAAGCCATAGTAATTAAAACAGCATGGTACTGGAACAGAGACAGGACCTCAGACCAGTGGATCAGAACAGAATTCCCAGACATAAACCCCCAGATATACAGCCAACTAATATTTGATAAAAGAGGCAAGAATCTGAAATGGAACAAAGAAAGCCTATTCAACAAATGGTGTTGGTACAACTGGAAAACCAAATGTACGAAAGTGAAAATCGACCCATATCTCACTCCTTATACAAAAGTCAACTCAAAATGTATCAAAGACCTTGAAATCAGACCTGAATCTATAAAGTTTATCGAGAATAAAATAGGCAGAACACTCGAAGACCTATATATCAAAAAGGTCTTTGAGAACGGAGCACCAATGGCAAGAACATTAGCATCAAATATAAACAACTGGGACTACATCAAACTAAAAAGCTTCTGCATGGCAAAAGAAACCCTACTTAACGCAAGAAGACAGCTAACAGAATGGGAAAAAATCTTTTCACTTGACAAATCAGATAAAGGGCTGATATCTAGAACATACAAAGCACTCAGAAAGCTGAGCCCCTCAAAACCAAATAAAGCCATAAAAAATGGGGAGATGAAATGAATAGACACTTCTCTGAGGAAGACAGAAGGATGGCCAACAAACACATGAAAACATGCTCACCTTCACTCATCATCAGGGAGATCCAAATCAAGACAACAATGAGATACCACCTCACACCAGTGAGGTTGGCTCACATCAAAAATAATGGAAACAACCTTTGTTGGCGAGGATGCGGTATGAAAGGAACTCTCATCCACTGCTGGTGGGAATGCCCCCTAGTCCAACATCTATGGAGAAAAGTCTAGAGAGTGCTCAAAGAACTCAGAATTGAGCTGCCATTTCACCCAGTAATTGCTCTTCCAGGCATATACCCCCAAGATGGAAGGACATTTATTCCAAAATATGTATGCACCCCACTATTTATTGCAGCACTCAGTATAATAGCCAAATCTTGGAACCAACCTCGATGTCCAACAACAGATGAATGGATCATTAAGATGTGGTACATATACACAATGGAATATTACATGGCAGCCAGAAATGATACAATCACAGACTTTGCAGCAACGTGGATGGACCTAGATCATGTTATGTTAAACGAAGTAAGTCAGAAGACAAAAGATAAACACAGAATGGTAGCACTATTCTGAAACACCTAGAACACATATTTTATACACAACTAATACCTAACAATCAAATAACAGGGTTCAACAGGGTAGAAACTCCGAACACTGTAATAGTCAACATAGACGTGGGAGCAGTGTCCAAAATACATGAAAAAGGAACAACGCAAACTCTTGACTACACATTATACCACAAAGAAAACAGCAACAACAGAAACGGCAGCATAGAGAGAACAGGTATGTAAACAGACTTCTACAACAAAGGTCCACAATAACCCCTTAGAGTCGTATACAGGAACACAAGTATAGAACACCAAGGGAAATCACGGACTGCAATGGCAACATACCATAACACTACCTTTTAATGCCTTTATCTTACTATACTTTAAATAACCTCTCAGCTTTTCTGTCCACAGGTGCCCTTGGATACAAAGGGCAAACAAACTAAGGTGGCAACTCGGGATACCACACGGGATACCATACCTTGCTTGCACTACGAGATGGCCACAAGAAAACTCTTTAACATACACTTTATCTCTAGGTAATACCTTCATTTAGGAATTGAAGCACGAGACCAGTCAGACCACTGAAGCAGTGCCTGAGACGTACAGACTTAAACTACAGGCTCTATTCTTCGAACACATTCAATCAAACCAGCATTCCCTTGCTATTCTCTCCTCTCTTCTCACTATTTTTTTTTCTATTCTGCGCATTACTTTTTTCCCTTTCTCTCCCCCTTTTCTCTCTAAGGTATTTTCTCTTTTCTCTCCCTTCAAACCCTTCCCATATACCTTCCCCTTTCCCCCCTCCGGAAATCCAACTATCCCTTCACCCCTCAATCCCATCCAGATCTCCCACCATATTAAAACTCTTCACCCCCAGTCCTTATTCTATTAGGCATCAAGATCGACCCCCTACCCAACGAACCAGTACCCAGCACCCAGACGAGAGGACACCCAGATAAACCTACACCTCGTCTCCTGAAAGAAAAGACAGCCAACTCCCCTGTGGACTCACGCTGTGAGGCCCTCCCTACCAACTCCCCCTAACGCGGACTACTCCTTGAAACCGGGCCTAGATCCAAAAGTATCCCCAATGCAAGAACTCTTCCAAGACCTCCCTGCCGCAAATTTTTACCAATCTGAAGAAGGTCAGGGGGTGGGTTAGGAAGATGCCTGGGAACCCACACACCACAAGAAAAACCCAAAAGACAATGGGAAAAACTGTACTTCCAACATAGGCATAAGACCTGTAATACACCACCTCTTTACCTGCCCTCCCCCAAATGTAAGGTAATCTTTTGCACCACTTTGGTCCCTTAAAAATTTCGCTAACTCATTTTATTTCTTTTCTTTTTTTTTTTTAAATTTATTTATTTATCTTTTTTTAAATGTTCGTCCTACATATATATTTGTGAGCACATACATTTTTAATTCCCCTTTTTTTTCTCTCTTCGTTTTTTGGTATGTGTCCTGTGTCTGTTATCCCATCAGTCCACCCACAAATACACAGACATTATAATGTAGCACCACTTCCCTCTGCAAAGGCACACTAAGTAAAGGGGAAATATTACATATAAAAAAAAAGAGCTCTTATCTACTAGAGATAGGAACTCATAGTTGTTTAAAATATGGGGATATCTCCTGCCTTGAAAATATGTCATGTGGAATCAAATTAGACCTCAGTGGATTAGATACCATTCATCCAGCCTTGAACCCTTGATCCCCGACATAGAAATGGCACACCTCTTCACAACAGCTGCAGGAAACAAACTCCATCCGGGACGGCCTTAATACGACGAGACCAACAACAAGGCCCAGCTCTAACATGATATCCTGACAACAAGGAAAATGCGAACATCTTGACCTTAGAGCAGATTAGCCTACCTTACCAACTAACGACAAGACAAAAACAGAAGTCGTGGCACCCTTTGGTAGGTCCAAAATCCAAGATCGGGATTTACAGATGACTGGCTGCTAGATCCACGACCAGACTGTATACATCTTGGGTCCAATAAAAAAGCCCTAGTTTAGGGTTTGAACTATGACCTGCACAATAATCATGATCCCCAGTCCCAAAGGTCCGGCAGAGACAATAGTAACGGAATGGGGCTTTTGGAAGCACAAAGAAAGACGCTATCCTAGGTGCCACCCTAGGTTCAGTGCAAAGACCAAGATCACCAACCACAGAAGATGGACTAAAATGACACTGAGGTAACAGAACCGCTAGAACCACAAAGACTGACTTCATCATAAGTCCCACCTCAGGATCTGTGCAGATACTGAGACATCTAAACACAGAGCAGAAGTCTTCCACACACCAAAAAAAGGAAAAAAAAAACACCAACGGGAAAGTAAAGGATCCTGAGCAAAGTCTAGAGTTGATCCCATGACAGTATGCTCCAAGGACGGAGAAACCCCATATCTCTTAGGCCAAGTGAATTCTTTTTCGAATGACCCCAATATTTACTGTGCCAGGGCAGGAGGGAAAAAACAAAAATACAAAAAGCACAAAACCTTGGTTATTTTTTATATAAATATATATATTACCTTCATTTATTATTGTTATTATTATTTTTGATTTACCAATCTATTTTGGTCGATTTGTCTATTTGGGTGTGATTATTGAAAGTGTAGTCCCCAATTATACTTTTTTTTTTCTCTTTCTTTCTTCTCTTTCGTTATGTGCTATGCCATGTTTCTCAATTCAAGACCATGGCGTGTTTTTTGTTTGTCTGTTTTTGTTTTTGTTTTTTTCTATTTGTTTGTTTGTTTGTTTTGTCTGCTCTGTGTGGTGCTTATCGATATAGCTGGAGCCCTCACTGGATATTTGACACTTCTTTCGGTACTAGTGGAGTGTTTCACCTTCTTTTTCTCCATCTCCCAAATTGATGATGAGAGCCTTTAGAAGGACTCCGCCCAATTTCGGGGTATTAGACTCTTATCCCAGTTTATTACTTTTCTCTTCTTCAAACAAAACCACGCAACTTGAACTAGCTAGTCCTGACTCCAGTTAGAGGGGGAAATAAGGGAGGCAACAAGACCAAACAGGTGCAAGACTGTGGGTTAGATACAGAGGGGACCACATATTCTAGCCGCTCTGGGGTGAGGGAAAAGGAAAAGGGAGATAGAACAGAAACGGAGGTGTAGGGAGGACAATTTGGCAATGGGAATCCCCCCTGATTTTATGTAAATATGTACCTAAAATATTATTGTCAACAATATGTAAGCCACTATGATCAAAATAAAAATTTATATTAAAAAAAAAGAACTGAAAATGATCAAAATGTTCATCAGTTGACATATATACAAATGTATCCAACTTATGGTATCATATTTATCTATAAGAATAATTAGCATACCAAATATACATGCTATTCTGTGTAAAAGAAGTCACACTAAAGAAAATATCCTGCAGAAAATATTTGTATGAAATTATCAGAGAGATTATTCTGGTTGGCTGCATGCAAGGAAAAAATAATCAACAGGGATATAAATGAGGTGAATGTAAAGACAAATGGAAGTAGAGGAAACAAACTGAATTTAAACAAAGAAGAGGGAACTGGAAAGATATTTTTGATTGGAAGTGGTGTTTACACAGGTATAAACATCACTCAAGTCAGTGATCTTGATACTTAAAATTGGTGAATGTTACTAAAGAGTAAATTAACAGACAAATAAAGTTATTTTAAAATATAGAAGGGAGATACACAAACATTATATTAAAAAGTGACCTGGGGAGCAGGAACGAAAGCACAGTAGGTAGGCCACTTACCTTTCATGCAGCTAACCCAGATCCAAACCCCAGTATCCTCATATGCTCTTCCAAAAACTATCTAGAATGATCTTGAGCACTGCCAAGTCTGATGCAAAGGCAAAATAAACCAAAAAAGACCTGGGCCAGAGAGGTAGTATAGGGGTTAAGTTGCTTGATAGTCAGCATCACATATGGTGTCCAGTACTGCCAGAATAGAGATGAGAATAAGTTCTGAGCACTGCTGGGTGTGACCCAAACCACCAGCCCTCAAAATACTAGTCACATTGAAATAAATGTCTAGGCACATTCCTTGAAGTATTGAAAACATGAAGCTCTGAGTTCAATTCTCAGCACCATCAAATTAAATAATATAAAATTACATTTAGAAACATTGATTATTAATTATATCAATTGGGAAACAGACTTTAGGAGAATACAAAAATAAAGTAATTAATAAAGCTCATGTGTGTCCTTTCTAGTGTAAGCAACATCTAATAAAGTACATTTATTTATTTATTAGTTTGGAGGCCACAACCTGCACCCACACCGAGAACTTACTCATGATTCTGCACTCACCGATGTGGGCCAGAAGGACCATATAAGGTTCTAGAGATTTATTAAGTTTGGCTGCATGCAGAGTAAATGCACAATCTGCTGTATATTGCCCCATCCATAATTGTTCAATTGTAACCAGAGTAGCTTCAAAGATCATCTTTGAAATGATCATGAAAACTTCAAGATCATCTAGCTCAAGTATCTCATTTTCAGAAACAGACCCCTAAGGGAGATAAATCCAAAATCATTGCAGTCAATAGTCTGCTACCTTGTATATTTGTATACTATACTAGTTTCATAGCACCCCTCTCTTTAGGCAATTTCTTTTTTATCTTCCAGGCAATTAATCAAGATATCAGCTATCCCACAACAAGCAAAAGAGGAACACTTTTCCTTTATAGCAGGGTAAAGATATGATTACTTTTTGCTTTCATTTGCTCTGATGACAATGAATATAATATGTAAGAAAAGAAAGAGAATGGGAGTAGATATTCACAAAGAAGCAAATATGTATACACCATTTTTACTCTAAGATAGTCATTCATTGAGTAAAATGCGAAAACAGGCCATTTAGGCCAAAAGTCACTCGTATTTAATTGCCTCAAACAGGTAAACAACTTGATTATAATTCTTGGTTGTCAGTTTATTTCCCTAGACTCTTGCATATTCTGTGAACTCCCAGCATCACTGAAATAAATTCCACATTTCTTACATAAGGTAGAAACAATTTCTGGTGTTTGCAACTAAGAAATTTGAGACAGACACATCACCACTCTGGACTCACAACCCTGTGTTCTAACTGTAAACAACTACCCCTGTCTGACTTCTCAGAAAGGTCAATTTCCCTTCCTCAAAACTAACACCTGGCGTGGAGGTGGAAGGATGCTCCTAGGAAAATGTGACAAAAGGATCACTTATTCAGTAGTATGCCAGTTATTTTGACATGCTCAAATTTAATAATCAAACAACCCATATCCTGGTAAAGTAGGAATTAACAATTTACCTAGAGGAAACCAAAAGAGAAGAGATATATTTCCTAAAGGTTTTCGAGCTCATAAATATCAGAGCCATTCATCAAAGCAACCACCCCAAATTCCCTTACAGCAACAGCCCCTTAGCAACAACATGTGAAAACAGAAAAGGGAGGAAGGAAGGGAGAAAGGGAGGATGGAAGGAAAGAAGGATGAAAGGAAGGAAGGGAGGAAGAGAGGGGGGAGGGAGGAAGGAAGGAAGGAAGAAAAGGAAAGAAAGAAAGAAAGGAAGGAAGGAAGGAAGGAAGGAAGGAAGGAAGGAAGGAAGGAAGGAAGGAAGGAAGGAAGGAAGGAAGGAAGGAAGGAAGGAAGGAATACAGACAGACAGACTTTGGCATAGTTTGGATATTAACAGCATCTATAAAAGAGATATAAAAAAACAGTGGTTCTATCAGGTAAAGACTCTTAGCCAAGAGACAGAAGCAATGGAGGCGTAGCAGAGCATGGGGGTGAGCAGCACCATCCCTGAATCCTTAGGGAGAAGAATGTGGAAAATCCTTTTCCCAGAGAAATAGAAATGATTTTGTTCTGCTTTGAGATGAATAAAGCAGTTCACGTTCCTGGGACTCTGAGAATGCTCATAATTGTTCATACCTGTAGCTAACTATGTGACTCACAATTTTGGCATTGCACTAGTCCAGTCCAAAGTCATTAGGTAATCTGCTTAGAATGTGTGCTCACTCACACTGATTGTATCTTGGGTGATAAACTGGTTTGTGTGCATCTCTGACATTCTGGAAGCGGAGATTACAATTGCTTTGTTTTCACACGTTATTCTCAATACTTTGTTTATTCCTTGTTACCAAACAACTGCAAAGAACCTGAGTTCATGTGCGCTTTCCAAACAGATTGTGAACTGGTAGCAGGTTGAGTTAATGCTAACAACAGGAAACTAAGTAACACAAATAGAATAAACTCGGGTTTTCAAGCTGTTGTATCTACTACTGGAAGGTTAGAATTCTGATTTCAAAACAAAGCTTGTTAATAAATCCTGATGGGTGGCATGTGGAGTAGTAATCCTAAAATATGCTGCTGTGGCCACAGCATCTCAAGTATGATAGGAGTTCAGCTGTAAACTTTTCTAGAGAGAAAGAAAAGTAGAAAAAGATATAGTCACTAGTCAAAGGAACATACCATACCTGTTTAAAAAACAAATAGAAAGCTATAGGGAAGGGTGACTATGTAGAATGCTGTAGTACAGAAGGCAAAAAAGTTCTCAGCACCAGTTCCCTTTGCAAAAAAATTGCCGATAGGTAGTTAGAAGGATCTAATCAGACCACCTATTCAGACCACCTTGGAAAACTTCTGGCTGACACGTTAATAAAATAAATGACAACTCTAGAGCTCTAAGCTCTAGGTAGCTAGGTCTATAAAATCCAGTGGTTACAAGAAAGATTTTCCCTCTGAACAAAAAGAAAATCTATGGCTCCAAAACAATTTTTTAAAAAATTAGTTAAGAGGCTGGTGTCTGCAGGGGAAATTCATCAGAAAATAAGAAGTTACTACCACCACCTTCCACACAAGGAAGGCTCAACAGTACCATACGGTTTTGGCTACCCCATTTTCTAGATGAGGGATGGGGAAATAGACTGAGATGTTTTCTGTACGTCACTCACAAACAAAATCATCTCAGCAGCACTATTCACTAAAAATAATTTTCAGCTGGATCATGGTTTGTGCTTCAACATGTAACTCTAGGGCCATGCTATATATGTGTGTGTGTGTGTGTGTGTGTGTGTGTGTATGTGTGTGTGTGTATATACTATGTTTTCTACATTTCCACAGACATACTTCTCATACTATGGAAATTCAAAAAAGGATCACTACCTTGAACCAATGAATAAACAAGCCAATGAAACAGGACTTTTGAAACAGTTTCATTAGTCCTTTCTAAGTTTTGTTATTTTAATTTTTATTATCAATAATTCTTTTAGTCAATTAAAATTTTATGATTGAACCAATTATGAGTAATAATTATTTAATACATTATGTAAAAGTACATTTTCTGTGGTGGGCTTAATAAAATACAAAGAACATATATAACATAAATGGCATGATTATATAAGTGTGCAAAAATAACAAGGATGAGGTAGCAGGTATTTCTGATTTACCACTTTCATTTTCATATTCAGAAAAAATTATATGAGTTAGCAAACCCTTTTTGCTTTAGATAGGCAACCTGATACATCTTCATGTTTTGTTGTTTTTTAAAGAACCATGGTTTGCAAAGTTATTGATATTTGTCTTTCAGTCATCTATGTTCCAGCATCACTCCCATCTCTAGTATCTTCTTCCTTCCATCAGGGTTCCCAGGTTCCCTTCAACTCAGCCACCAGATCCCCAACCTGCCACCTGACACATTTTGGTCAAATCTCTTGTTCTTATGCAGACTCTGTGGTTGGGATATTTAGCTATGTCACTCCTTTATATCACCAATGTACTTGGCGAGGTAAATAAGTAAATTTAAAAATAAATTTATTGACCTCTTACTCCCCAATTGTTGTCTCACCACAATTTCTTTTCATTTTAAAGACTGGCTTAACAAGTTTTATAGTCCCAAAACACAGCAAGTCATTTCATGACATGGGAAAAACTGATATTTTGACCTTTTTATTACAGATACATGGAGGTAGTGCTGAATTTCAGGGCCACAAGTATTTGAATAGCTAGAGTTAAAGTGAGTATATTAATTTGTAAGCAGAATATTTTTAAATTCCTGACTCTTTAATGCCTGACTCTTTCAGGCAACCACACAGATTGCTTGGAGGGTTGATCATAAATAATAGAATAATCTTTAACTGAGATCAGTGGCCTAATCTTCTATTGTCCTAAAGTCATATATAGTTCAAGTAAGGAAATGTAATGATCTAAAAAGATGCATTCAGCAGAGATGAAAGAAATAAAATCTCCACAGGACAGCTACAGAAGTATCCATACAAAACTGCTGCAGGGATAGTTGCCTGAAGTATTAACTTCAGTAATAAGCAAGAGTGAGGAAAACGATGCTGTATAATATGATGTTATTGCTGTTTGTAATGAGTACACTACTGATCAGAGAGATGGGTGTGGGTTGGTCTGCAAGCACCCGATTACCAAAATACCCTTCTAGGCTCTTACATTAAAATACACTAACCTCCTAAACTGAGACCATAAGAGGCTCTGGAAAAGAGACGCAACTATCCACCTATAAAGATATTTGGCCATCAGCTGACTTTAGTTAAATCTGTGCAGACAAGGCTGGGCAGTTACATGTACATTGACTGCAGAGCCTCATTGAGGCTTACAACCTCTTATAAGGCTCAGCCCAATACTCTGAATAGACTCAAGATAGACTCACACATTCTTGTGTCTTTACAAAAATAAATCATTTTTTGATTATACAGGGCATGTTGCATATCATCCTACTTTAAAAATGGTTGTTTCTCTAGTGTTAGACAAGAGACAATGCAACATGAAAATAAAACCCAGTTCAATATTCAGAACAAAGAATGAGAGGATAAAGAAAACAGATAGTCTGTAATTATTAGAAATGGAGGGACTGGAGCATAGAACAGCAAGTAGGACATTTGCCTTGCACATTACCAACACATGTTTGATCGACACCCCCTGTGTCCCTCCAAGCTTTACCAAAGATATAGCACAAAAGCAAACAAAATATGTGAAAAGGAGAACCAGTGACCAAACCCCAGGATATGATTTCTCTGGTTCCAGACACCTCAACTTCAAAATTGAATAAAGAAACAAGAAAAAAAAAGAATAAATTCTAATGAGACTTCATTCAAATATTTAAGCACAAGAGATAGGCTCCAGACATAATAATGAGGTTTATAATTGGTGTAGAAAAAAAACATTCAGCTAAATGCTCCACAGTTTGTTTGTTTGTTTGTTTGTTTTCTGAAACATAACTGGTTGTGTTAGGGGACCACGTGATGCCAGGAATCAAATATAGAAAGCAAGTTCCTATATTCAAAGCATATGTTCCAGCTTTTTGAGCCATCTCACCAGAATCTAGTTCTTGGTTCTCCTTTTCTTTTCTTTTCCTTTACTTAGACACTATGATTCAGAGTGCTTTTATATACTAGGGCCTCAGGAATTCCATGCTCCATCATCAATAACCTAAGATTCCTCATTCCATCTCCTTACCAAATTAATTTTTTAAATTTACTTATTATAGGCTGGATTGCAATGTTAACAATAGTGTTGATTTTTATGGTTTTGATATAGTTACCCACCTCAAAATTACCAAGATCCTTAACAAGTGAGTGCACTTACGTTTTCACCAGTCTGTCTGACTATTCCCCCATTTCCTTTATTGGCATTAATTTGATCATCAAGAGCCAATGGCTGGATATCATTCCACAGCTTCCACTGCCTTCTCTTGCCACTATATATACTACAGGTAAGAACACCAGTATTGGCACAGTTGAGGGGAAAGAGACTCATTCAATGCTGATTGGAATGTCAAGAATCCAGCATTTTTGAAAAAAAATATGAATATTCCTCAAAACATAAAGGTTGAGTTCCCATCTGACCCAGCAATACTGCTCCTGGGGATTGGTGAAGAGAAGGGGACAATGGTGGTATGGTTTTAATGTTGGAATATTGTATGCCTGAAACAACTCCATTAAGACTAATTTTGTAAATCATAGTGTCATAATAAACATCCCTGTAAAAATAGAACATCTGGTATTTGTTCTCTTCCTTCTCAGCAGGATAATCAACAGTTTCACCAAATTGCATCAAACTGCATAATTTCTTTTTTTCTTATTCTTCCAGTGTGTATATATACCACAAATTCTTTGTGTTTGTGAGTATGTGTGTGTGTGAAGTAAAAAAAAAAAAGAAGAATTGATTTGAAAGTACCAAGGACAAAGAAAGAGAGGATAAAAAAGAGAGATAACATGTCTACATTGAGAAATATCCTAACAATGAGAATGTATGAGGGAAACAGAAAGCCTGTCTAGAGTACAGGTGGGGGTGGGGTGGGGAGGAGGAATATTTGGGACATTGGTAGTGGGAATGTTGCACTGGTGATAGGGGGTGTCCTCTTATATGACTGAAACCCAACCACAATCATGTTTGTAACCAAGGTTTTTAAATAAAATATTATTAAAAGAAAAAAAGACTTAGAAGAAACATATAAATATATATAATATGGGACCGGAGAGATAGCATGGAGGTAAGGCATTTGTCTTTCATGCAGAAGGACGGTGGTTCGAATCCTGGCATTCCATATGGTCCCCCGTGCCTGCCAGGGGCGATTTCTGAGCATAGAGCCAGGAGTAACCACTGAGCACTGCCAGGTGTGACCCAAAATCCAAAATAATAATAATAATAATAATAATAATAATAATAATAATAATAATAATATATTATATATCATGTAAATAAAATTTTATCTTAAGAAAGTTATATTTTTTTCTTCCTATCAAGACTTTCCAGTGGACCCTCCCCTTCTTCAATTTGTAATGACACAGAATAAAGGCTCACATCCACAGTAGATTGAAGAGAATCTCTTTGTTTTCTATATTCCAGAGAGGACTTCCCACAGTCTTCAAAGGCCAAAAGCCAACCTACCTCTCAGTCTTTCTGCATTTACTCTTCACCCTTCCTAGAACACTATCCTAAGAAGTTGACAGGCTTTTGTTTCGTTTTGTTTTGGGGGCCACACCCAGTAGTGACTCCTGGCTCTATACTTAGGAATTACAACTGGCTATGCTAGGTGTGTGTGTGTGTGTGTGTGTGTGTGTGTGTGTGTGTGTGTGTGTGTGTGTGTTAGGAATTACAACTGGCTATGCTAGGGGTGTGTGTGTGTGTGTGTGTGTGTGTGTGTGTGTGTGTGTGTGTGTGTGTGTGCTGGGACTGAACCCAAGTTAGATACCTACAAGGCCAATTCCTAGCCATGGTACTATTGCTCTGGTCCTGACTTTTTTGTTACTGTTGTTTTTATTAATTTAGCCCCCTCACTTTATGTTTCTTTTGGCGCTGTTCAAATGTTAGTGAGCTTCCTGCTTATTAACACTTCCTGCTAACCTCATTAAAAACCACTTGCAGTAATATTCTGCTCTGAGAGGAAAAGAAAGTAACACTGGGACATCAGCATATTAATTATTTGTTTTCAGTATCTTATTTCCCTGTACAATCTAAGTAGCAAGGGCTTCACTATAAATGCCAGAAACAAAGCATACCGGTGCTCCATAAAATTTGATTGAATAAATTTACATATGAAAATTCATTCATTCGGGGCCGGGCGGTGGCGCTGGAGGTAAGGTGCCTGCGCTAGCCTAGGACGGATCACGGTTCGATCCCCCGGCGTCCCATATGGTCCCCCAAGAAGCCAGGAGCAACTTCTGAGCGCATAGCCAGGAGTAACCCCTGAGCATCACAGGGTGTGGCCCAAAAACCAAAAAAAAAAAAAAAAAAAAAAGAAAATTCATTCATTCAAAATTCAGAGTTATTTGACTGGGGATCTCTACCACCACACCACCACCTCAGCCACCACCATCTCAGCCTTGCCACACCAAAATGTCTAACAATATGACACTGACAAATGCTCAATATAGTCGTCTCCTGTAGCAATTTTAAACAATCAAAGATTATGTGGCTTAAATCAATACTGGTTTATTTCTCTTACAATCCTAAAAACCCAGAAGTCTGAAATCAATTTCACTGAGTGCAAATCAAGGTGTCAAAATGGGCTGTATTCAATTTTTGCACAAAGTGAAAATTTTATCCTGACTCTTTTGAGGTCTCCTGGTAGCTGGAGGAATTCCTTAGCTTGTAGTTCCAACATTCTCCTCTGTCTGCTGAGAAGTGGGAACACACCCTTCACCCATAAGCTGAGTATGAAGCTCATCCAACAAATTTACAAATATGGAATAACTCTGCTTGTTATCTCTTCTCAAATGTTATCACAGCAGTAGACATAAATCAGCTGAAAATGACCTGTGTACTACTTAAAACTAACTAAAGAGAATGACTCTAATATTAACCAGAAATTCCTCAGCTTTTTTCTCTGGAGATAATTGAAATTCCCACTTTAACCCCAGCTCATGTGATAAATACATTTATTGAGGCCACTATAACTTTAAATTCTACGTATCCAAAACCAAAATCAATTCCCTGACAACTTTCTTCATAATATCTATCTCTATCTATATTCTATCAAATCTATCTATAAAGATATAAATCACACATTATACGATTTAGATTTAAATTCCTACTCACTACAAGTTGAAATATTAAGTCAATTTTTTTCTTTTCTCAAATTAAGCACTTTTATATTATTACATTTATCTAATCACCCACTTCAAAAGTAGTTACTAAAGACTTTTTTTTTGGTTTGGGGATCACATCAGATGGTATTCAGGGATCACCTCTGGCAGTGCTCAGGCAACCACATGGGGTGCCAGGGATTGAATACAGGTCATCCATGTGCAAAGCAAGCCTCATGGAAGCCCTGCACTGTACCATCTCTCATCTCCAAATTGTATATATCACAGGGCTGTTTACTTAAACCCTGAGTTTCAACCAACTCAAGAAGCAACTTCCGGATATGGGTTCTGACCACACAACTGTATAACAGGAATAGAAGAAGTACTAAAAGAAAGAGAGACATATCGTTCTTACATGTGGGTAATATAATATAATGTAATGTAATGTAATATTAATAATATAATGTAATATAATGTAATTTAATATAATATGGGTAATGCTATTCATACCCAGACTCAGATTAAGATCAATCACCTGTTCAGTTAACATTTGGTGTGCATGAAAGAGAGGTATTCTTATATGGCAAATATAGCACAAACCCTATATTTTGTTTTGTTTTGTGTGTGGTTTTTTTTTTTTTTGGTCACACCCAGCAGCACTCAGGGGCTACTCCTGGCTCTATGCTCAGAAATTGCCCCCGACAGACTCAGGGAACCTTATGGGACACCAGGATTCAAAACACTGTCCTTTTTCATGCAAGATAAATGCTTTACCGTTGTGCTAACGCTCTGTGCTAACTTATTAGCCTTTTCCAAAAACATAACTTTTCTGCAAAATACAACATACACCTGTAACTTTAAAATTTCTTAATGCTTTCTACCTACTATCTACCTACTATCCTGAAACTTCCTAGTTCCTATACCTTTTAATGCTACTTAAAATCAAGCATTTTATCCTGGAACTTTCATGTTCCTATAAAGTCATTTAACCATTTTCCTGGAACTTTTATACTCCTATTCAACACACTATCCTATGCTCCTATCCCTACACACAAAGTGCACAAAAATTTATACAGAACATACATTTTGAAAACAGGCTAGTACATTAAAATATACAGTAAAGCATTATTCAATTGAGAACATTAACTATGGAAAACAATAAAGCACATTTAAATTGGCAAGAAAACGACTTAAATCAAGAGATATACCTGAAACAAAGTTAGATACAGGCGGTTTTTAAATCAAGTTTTTAGTTGGGCTATGCTTTTTTTCTCCCCTTTTAAAAAATTTTTATACCACCACCTAATTGTCCAAAAGTGAATACACTGTGGACTTTTATTTCATTACCAACACCAATTGTCTAGATGCGACTGTTACCACACCCTCCATTCTTCTTGTTAACTTACCTACAAGAAAGACCCTCCCAATTCTGGGAGGTTTGGCCTCAGGGGCAAAAGGGGGATTTGCATGGATGGAGAAGGATCAGGAGGAGAGATGGATGAAAGACAAGTTAGAATGCAGGGCTGAATAAGAATTCAGCATAAATGGTTATGATAGGCTACACATATTGGTCAGGGCAAATAAATAAGTTATTTCCTGAAGAAGCCTGCCTGTGATTTTTCTACCCATTGCTCTCCTGAACTTGCGGACCCACCGGCTGGAGGAGATTGGAGCCACGTGGTCCTGGGCTGGAGGAGAAAGGCCTCCATTCACCATCCACCATCATCCAAGCCCATCGAAGGCCTCCTTTTTATTATTTAATTCTACAAGCAGAACTTTTGAAACCACAAAGAAAGGCTATATCCTAGGCTTTGACCTAAAATCTGTGCAAAAACCAAGATCACTAATTACAGAAAAACGACTAAAACAACTGTGACAGAACAGAACATCTAGAACTCAAAGAAAGACTCTATCCTAGACTTTGTCCTATGACCTGTGCAAATACCAAGATCTCTAAATACAGAGGACTGATTTTGTCAGCCACAACTGAGCAGAACATTTGCTGGCACCATAAAATAATTGGGGGTTCGATAACGAGCATATCTGGAACTTGTAGTTGTTCCCATGACAGTATGCATCAAGGGTGGAGAAACCCTGTATCTCTTAGGCCAAGGTAATTCCCTTTCAAATTTCCCCAAAATGTACTGTGCCTATGCAAAAAAAAAAAAAGGAAAAAAAAAGCACAAAACCTTGCCACACCAGCCCTCCTTTTCTTTTTCTTTCTTTTCTCGTTTTTGAGTTGTTGTTTAGTAGTTTATTGTGGCTGTTGGGTATTTAGCCATTGCTTCTTTTTTCTCTTTTTCCCCTTTTGCTTCTTTTAAAATGCTATTGATAGCTAGATGAATTCCTCCTAGCTTTTTATTCTTTTTCTTTTTTTCCCCAACAGAACTATAGAACTTGAATCATTTTGTTTTGCCTCATAAATTAAGGGGGGTGGTGCAAGGGGTAAGGCGTCTGCCTTGTCTACGCTAGCCTAGGATAGGCCATGATTCATTCTCCCGGTGTCCCCAAGTCAGGAGCAATTTCATAGCAAGGAGTAACCCCTGAGTGACACTGGTGTAGCCCCCCAAATTAAAATAAATAAATAAATAAATTAGGGGGGAAGAAAGTAGATAGTAGTAGGAGCAAACAGTCACATGAACATTGAGTGGAAATAAATAATGATCAGGCCTAAATACCAAACTTAAAGTTAACGACAACAGAATCAAGATCTACAACAAGTTATATACAAAGGTAACTGGTTACTCTAGTAATCTAGGGGGCAAAGAAGGGAAGTATGGGATGCATGCTTGGAACAGAGGCAAAGAAAGATCAACACTGGTGGTGGGAAATTGTCCTAACTGACTGTCACTATGTACTTTAACTATAACTGTGAAAGACTTATAATTTATATGGGTCTCAATAAAAATTATTTAAAAAAAGAATTCATAGAGCTCTAAACAACTGCCAGAGAATAGGCACAGCCAAGTTTGTAAGGAAGCCTTCCAGAAATATTCATATGAAACTCCAAACTATTTACTAGCAACAACACTTGGGATAGATCCATCTGTGAAGAAAGTAGCACTTATCTGAATCCTTGATCTCTCTTGCATGGTGATTTAGGTGGTAAAAAGATTCATGCCCAGACTACAACAGACACAATGGGAAAGTAGTGTAGAAGTCCACAACGGACATCTCATACTTCCAGAAGATCTGTCAACTATAACCATGCTGACAAATGCAATTGCCAGGTTTGTACCAGGCCAGATACACAGACTCTCTCTGTTCTCCAAAGAGATATAAAATAAGTCATGAAAAAACTATGGATATACCAGTCATGCACCAGGAGGAGAGGGTGGGCAACACTCTGCTCTCCTGAAGCCAGGTCTGCTGCATCCATCACCCATAATCCTTTGTCTGTGGTACTGCTTCACCATTCTCTACTACTCTCTGTAGAGATACCAATCTGACCAAACTCCAGGTGTACCCGTATTGGAGCTGATTTTACAGGACTTTTTTGGAGTGAGTGCAGACAACCTTCCCCTGCCTTCTCCTACAATCAGACCTGGTAGATATAACTACAAGCATAAAAGCTACAGTATCTGCAATAATGGTTTGAATTACTGGACTATGTGGCTACATTTGCAGCTGTTTGACAATTTCCTTTGTTAAATACTGTAATTCGCATAGGATACTAATTCACATTAGGATACAGTTTAGATACTAATGTGTAGCTGAAGTCCCTTAATGTTCAGAAACAAAAGAACAGAATGAACAGCTAGCAATAAGCCTATACTATACTTTTTGATAATGACTTAATAACCACATTGTAGATACAGTAATTTTCATAAATTTGTTTGTGGTGCTTCTTTTCCTCGTTCTTTCTTTTTTACCCTCTTTCTATTTTTTTTTTACAATTCTGCTCTCACTTATCTAGAACCAAATGTATTATGATCAACAATATCCACTATGTGATACATGCTATTGATTAATAAAGTAAAATAAATAAGAAATGGTCTAAAAATAAAAGGGGGAAGATGACAAGCTACCACAGAAATTCAAAGGATGGCCAGGGATACTTAGAAAATCATATGCCAAAAAACTGGATAGAGAAGAAATGGATAAATGTTTGGATGCCTATAAACTCCAAATGTATAACCAAGAGAAAACAGAAAATCTTTTTTCTAACATGTTGTTTTAATGACTATTGCTTTGTAGTACAATTTAAAATTGGGGAAAGTGATGCCTTCGATCTTCTTTTTCCTAAGGGTTGCTTTAGCTATTTGTGGGCGATTATTGTTTCAAATAAATTTCAGGATGTTCGATCCACTTCTTTGAAGAATATCATGAGTATCTTTAGAAGAATTCTATTAAATGTGTACAATAATTTGGAGATTATTGCCATTTTAATGTTGTTAAACCTCCCAATCCATGAACAGATTAGGTGTCTCCATTTACTTGTGTCCTCTTTAATTTCTTGAAGCAATATTTTGTAGTTTTCTTTATATAGGTCCTTGACCTTTTTAGTTAAGTTGATTCCAAGGTATTTGAGTTTATGAGGCACTATTGTAAATGGAATTGGTTTTTAAGGTCCATTTCTTCTTTTTCATTATTTATGTCGAAGAAGGCCATTAGGTTTTCTGCATTAAATTCATAGCCTACCACTTTGCTATACAAACATGTTGTTTCTAGAAGCTATTAGATATAGTCTTTACGATTTTCTAAATGTAGTAGCATGTCATCTGCAAACGGTGAGAGCTTGACTTCTTCCTTTCCTATCTGGATGCCCTTGATATATTTTTCTTGCTTAACTGCTGTGGCAAGTACTTCCAGTACTATATTGAATGGGAGTGGTGAGACTCCTCTCACCTCTCTGCCTTGTTTTGTATCAGATTTTAGAGGAAAGGCTTTTAGTTTATCCCCATTGAGAATAATATTTGCCATGGGACTGTGGTAAATGGTCTTTGACTAATCCATCTCATCTTGTAGGGAGTTTTTTTTTTTATCATGAATTGGTGTTGGACCTATCAAATAATTTCTCTGCATCTATAAATATGATCATATGGTTTTTATTTTTTGTTGATATGGTTTATTATGTTGATTGATTATATATGTTAAACCATTCTTATATCTCTGAAATAAAATCTACTTGGTCACGATGTATCGCCTTTTTTATATAATAATATATTTATTTAAACACCTTGATTACAAATATGATTGTAGTTGGGTTTCAGTCATGTAAAGAACACCTCCCTTCACCGGTGCAACATTCCCATCACTGATATCCCAAATCTCCCTCCTCCCCACCACACCCCCACCTGTACTCTAGACAGGCTTTCCACTTCCCTCATTCATTCACATGGTTATGATTGTTTTCAGTGTACTTATTTCTATAACTACACTCATCTCTTTGTGGTGAGCTTCATTTCATGTCATGAGCTGAACATCCCAGCTCTCCTCTCTTTGTCTCTAAGGATTGCAAAAATGTCTTTTATTTTTCTTAAAACCCAGAGATGAGGGAGACTATTCTCCCTCTGACTTATATCACTCAGCATAATAGATTCCAGGTATATCCATGTATAGGAGAATTTCATGACTTCATCTCTCTTGACAGCTGCATAATATTCCATTGTGTATATGTACCACAGTTTCTTTAGCCATTCATCTGATGAAGGGCATCTTGGTTGTTTCCAGTGTATGTCTATTATAAATAGTGCAGCAATGAATAAAGGTGTGAGGAAGGAATTTTTGTAATGTATTTTTGGTTTCCTAGGGTATATCCCTAGGAGTGGTATAGCTGGATCGTATGGGAGCTCAATTTCCAGGGAAAGCAGAAAATATTAAGAATTCAATAATAATCAAAGAAATTAAAATGGTAATCAAAAGCCTTTCCCAAAACAAAATCCAAGTTCAGATGAGTTTAGAAGTTTATATATGTACCACGTCTCCATAGTCTATTCATCTGTTATTGAGAAGCTAGGTTGATTGTACTGAGTAATGCAATAAATAGTGGTGTGCATAAATCCTTTTGGATAAATGTTTTTTGATCTAGCAATAAATACCCAAAAGGGGAATCACTGCATCTCAATTTTGCACTCAACCCTTTATCTAATATGTTGAGTGCAAAAATTTTCTCTCAATTAGTTAGTTGCCTTCGGATTTTTAGCCCGTGTTTCTTTTGCCATACAGAAACTTTTTAGTCTGACATAGTCCCATTTATTTAGGTTTAATGCTATAGCTCTTGCCAATGGCATCCTATTATCAAACTATTCTTTGAGGTCTAAGGTTCGGAGTGTTCTGCCTATGTTTTCCTCAATGAACTTTATGAATTTGGGTCTAATCTCAAGATCTATATTACAATCTGAATTGACTTTTGTGTAAGGTGTAAGATAGGCATCAATCTTTAATTTCTTACACATATTTACCCAATTGTTCCAACACCATTTGTCTGCTCCGTTTCATGTTCTTGGCTCCTTTATCAAAGATTAGTTGACCATATGCTTAGGGGTTTGCCACAGGATATTCTATTCTGGCCCATTGATCTCCAACTATTCCTTTGTTCCGATAATATGCTGTTTTGACCACAATGGCTTTATATTAAAGCTTCAAATTAGGTAATGAGATACCACCCATTTTCTTGTTTATCAGTATTGATTGGCTATCCTACATATTTTATGGTACCACACAAACTTTATAATTGACTGTTCTAAGTCCTTAATGAATGTTGTCTGACTTTCACTAGGGAATATAGAACTTTAGGTAAAATGACCATTTTGATGGTATTTATTCTACCAATCTATGATAATGGGATGTTCTTCCATTTTCTTCAATCTTATTCAATTTCTTTCTGAAGTATTTTGAAGTTTTCTTGCTATAGCTCTCTCCTCTTGATAGGTTGATTCCTAGATACTTGATCATTTTGGACACTATTTTAAATGAGATAGACTCTTTGATCTACTTCTCCTTCAAGTAGTTATTTGTACAAATGAATGCAATTGTCCTTTGTGTATTGACTTTGTAACTGGCCACTTTACTGTATTGCTTTGTTTTTTTCTAGTCCCTTTTCTGTGGACTCCTTAGGATATTCAATGTACATCATCATATCATCTGCAAGTAGAGGTAGTTAGACTTCTGATTTGGATTCCTTTGATTTCCTTCTCTTGATTGATTGCTATGGCTAGAACTTCTAATACTATGTTGAATAAGAGTGGAGATAGTGAGCATCCTTGCCTAGTGCCAAACCTTTGTGGAAATGCTTTCCGTTTTTCTCCATTAAGAATAATCATAAAATTTTCCTATATGTGGATGTACATTGGAATCTATTACATTGAGTTAAATAAGTTAGAGGGAGAGAGATAGACACAGAATAGTATGGGTTTTGAGAAAAATTAAAGACATTACTGTAATAAGGCCTAGAGAAAATAGAGTTAAGGGCTAGAAGGGCTGCAAGGACCAACTCACAATTTGAAGCTCACCACAAAGAGTGGTGAACTCTGTTAGGGAAATAACTACACTAACAACTAGATGACAATGATAAAAAATGAGAGAAGTAGAATGCCTGTTGTGAATACACGTGGGGGAGGTTTAGCAGGGGGGGCTTTAGTTGTGGGAATGTTTCACTGGTGAAGGGGGTATTTTTTTAATAACTGAAATACAACTACAAACATGCTTGTAATCCTGGTGCTTAAATAAATATTTATATTTTAAAAAGTTATACAGATGGTCAAAAGTTACATAAAAATGTTCATCAGTTATATCTTTTGCAATTTAAAACAACAATGTGTTATCACCTCACATTGAAAAGATATATATATACACACACACACACACACATATATATATATATATATATATATATATATATATATATATATATATATATATATATATACATAAACAACCAGTACTGGCTTGATCTGTGGGAAAGGAATCCTCATTCACTGCTGGTGAAACAGTGATTGGTTCAGTCTTTTTGGAAAACAATTTATATGAATAGCTTTATAATAAAAACAATCTAGAAATTGAGCTTCCACAGAACCCAGCAAGGGCCCAAAAAGTCTGGTCAGAAAAGACATTTGCACTACTCTGTTCATTGCAGTGCTATTCATAATAGCTAAAACCTGGAAACAATCCAAATAACCATTGACAGATAAGTGTATAAAGCATTTTTGGTACATATACACAATGGACTACATATCAACTTTACAGAAAGATGAAATTCGGCAACTTGCTGTTACATGGATGGGTTTGTAGAGGATGAATACATTTAATCAGAAGGAGAACAGACATAGAATGATTTCTCAGATGTGAAACAAAAAGAAACATAGTAGGTGAATATACAGATGCCCAAAGGCAACAAAACCTAAGAACTTTCTCTGAAAGGTTACAACAGTTGAGGTGTATGGTAAGGGGTAAACTGAGACAATGGTTGAGGGAAAGTACTGATGGAGAGCATGTTGTAGAATGTTTTAAGTATAAAACCATACCATAAACATTTCTGCAAACCAGAGAGAAAGAAGTAAAATTTAAAAAATTAAAATTAGAATAGAAAGGATATAGGTTACATTAGAGACTGTGGAGGCAAAAGGTCTGAATAAATTGAGTCTGAACTTTATTCTGAGAGTAGTAGAAAGAATGAGGTCCCTGTTGTTCAGGGTGTGGAGCTAGCTAGAGCTGCCTATCCCAGATTAATTGTGTAAGTAGTGCAGTAGTTCCAAAACAAGGCAGTAGAAACTGAGTAAACAGGGATTTTTGCCATAGCTCTCAATTGCTCAACCTTGCATTACTCCACATATACAGCCCAGGGTTGGAACTGAGTGTGGGGAAGGGAGGAGAACAGGGCAGATTCAGGAATGCAGTCCTACCAAAGCTCCAAAAATTTCAGTTACTATCCAGGTAGAAAATAGAGCTGTAATCCCCATTGTTCTTGGAGCCCTCCTAGTCCTGAAAATGATATCTGAAAATACCTTTATTTCTTTGAGCTGCGCTATAGTATCAACTGTGGTCCTACTTCAAACTTGCAGTTAAACATGAGAAGAGAGGAGCCAAGGGCAAGTGACAATACTGTATGGGCATCTTCAAAAGAATGCTTGTCTTTCCCTCCACTGGACAAAAGGTATCACAAGGTACCACATGTGTAAACAGTGCTGACTCCTACAAGGGCTTTAACAGAAACCGACAGCACAAAGATCCACTGGGGACAAAACGTCGAGAAAAATCCATCTGTCCTCACAGATTATTTGTTTCATTAAAAGTTTGGGAAAGAAGGCAATACATATAAAACAATAACAATGACAAAAAGTTAAAATATAGACAGTTATGGATAAAAAAATAAAAAGGTAAAGGAACCCTACCTTGGGGTGGGTGGAAATTTTAAAGAGTTCACTATGTTTCAAGTTCTTTAGAGGTGTCAATTCCAATACTGAGGGACTCTTCAAGCTACCATCGCCTATAAAATCCCAAGGCTCTTCAGGAGGCAAAACCTGTTTAACAGCTCCACTGTCTAACCACATTATGAAACTCTTAGTAATAACCACCAGGACTCCAAGTTCAACTAAGCATGACTGCTTTTCTTGTTTGCAAGAAACTTGGGGCTGACTTTTGGTGCACATCCCCGACCATTTCTTGGCCTCTGGATCCTCTCATTTCTCCATTCTATAGGTAGTTGTAGCAGTTGTAGCAGAGGTAGTCTGAGACTCCAGTGGAAGGCATAATCACCAATGAAAAAGAATAGCCACTGGGATCTTGTCCAGCAACCAACCATCTCTCACTTCCCAGACAGAGAAGTACACTTTCAACCTTCTCTTCTCCCCCCCACCCATCCTAAAGTTACTAAAAGTTGAGAAGATCAGGACTCCTTGCTCTCATCCCTCTACTGTCATCAAAATACCTTAAGCAGATCAGAAGTAAACCAAGGATACAAATAGAAGAACTATTTCTAAATGGAAGATGACAATTCCCAACTAAGCTGACTGCTCCTGGATCTTCCAAAGCAAACCAGCATCAGAGATCAGCAGTTGAGGAAGGAGGAAAGCAGAGAAAGAAGATTATGTAAATGAACATGTATGGAGTCTGTAGTTATTCCCATGACCATATACTTCAAGAGCGGAGAAACCCTGTATCTCTTAAGCCAAGGGAATCCCTTTCTAATTTCCCCAATATTTACTGTGCCTATGCAAAAAAAAAAAAAAAAAGGAGAAGCAGCAGCAGCACAAAATATTTTTTTTTGGTTTTGTTACTCTTGTTGCTATTGTTGTTTTCATTTCTTGTGCTTTGTTTTTGTTTTTATTTCAGGATCATGGTTATTGTGTGTGGTTGTCTTTATTGCTGTGGTGCTTTTTGGATTTTTTGTTTGATTTTTCTTTTTGTATTGTTGTGTTTCTCTTCCTTTTTACCTTTTTTCTCCCAAATTAATATTTATAGCCTTCAAAAGGAGTCTGCCCAATTTTTGCTTATTTGATTTTTACCCCATTTTATTTTTTTCTTTTATTCAAACAGAACCACGTAACTTGAACCATCTTATTCCGCCTCTCAAATCGAGGGGGAAATAATGAAGGGTACCAAGACCAAACAGTTGTATGATCACTAAGTAGTAATAAAATGACCAGACTTAAACACCAAACCCAAAGCCAATGACAACAGAATTGATACTCATTCTACAACAAGCTAGACACAGAGGGGACCACTTATAGTAGCAGCCTGGGGGGAAAGGGAGGGGGATATGGGATGCATATTGGGAACAGGGATGGTGGGAGGACAACTTTGGTGTTGGGAATTCTTCTGATTCAATGTCAATATGTACCTAAAATTGCTGTGAAAGATATGTAATCCACTTTGGTCAAAATAAAAATTATTATTATAAAAACAAATAAATTTAAAAAAATAAAAATAATGATTTGTTCACACTCTAAGGATGAACTAATGGGAAAAAAAAAAGAAAGAAGACTATGGTCTCTCTTTATTCCCAATCTGTCTTCCATTCTCATCCTTTCTCACCACTCCTCTCTTTGCCATTACCATTTGTTGGAGTACCAAACTGAATGTGCACATATGTTTAGAATGGAGCACGGAAAGGTATCATTGATTGTCTGCTACCCTCCCAATATTGGAAGTACTTAAAAGAGGCGTATCCAGTGATTTATACCATAGATTCAGGAGAAGGATAACACAGGATAAAGCCTGTCATTGGTTAGGTGAAGAATTATTTAACTTGCTCTGTGATTAATGTATCCTATATATAATATAGATTGGGCAATATTCCTAGATTTGTTATGAGAAATAAATGAGCTAATAAAGATGTCTATCTGCTGTTATATTAAGGTATAGTATTCTTATGAAATCTTTCATAAACCTAATTAGCATAAAGCAAAGAAATTATTAACTTACATGGAAAAGTTGAGTACCACTAAACTCCAAAATCAACTATCAAATCAAAACAAGTAACATTTAAATATCAAAATAACAAACAAAAATATCAAAATAACATTCAAACCTGGTAAAAGCAGGAAACATAAATATACAGCCCACACATATTTCCAGAGAAGCAACTTGAGGGTACCACCCTCACTGTGTGGGGTGAACTTTGCCTTTTAATAAACCAGTGCACATACACTATCCTTGTATACAAGACTTGAGACCTTTTGATGTAAAATAAAATGTCTCTTTGGACCTTTCTTCCACTTAGTATAAATTAGCACTAATGCCATTGTTTCATAAAAGTGGAGTACCGTAATGCAATTTTTAAAGTGAGAGCAGGGATGCCTTTGGTTTGATTGCCAGTACCACAGAACCAAATACTACAGATAGAAAAAGAGGATCAGAAAATAGCCCAGAGAGTTGAAGTATATGCAAGTTTTACTCCCTACACCATATGATTCCACCACCACCACTAGGAATGATCCCTGGGCATAGAGTCAAGAGTAGTCCCGGAATAGAAGAAATATAGGAAGGAAAGGTTACTTGTACTCAAAAATCACACTCATTTTCTCAGAGGGAGGAGAGACACAGAATAATCTCATTCATTTATGGAATATAAGAAAAAGAAAAGATAGTATAGTACTAATACCCCGAAACAAAAGATGAAGGCCAGGAGAACGAGTCTATGGTAGGAAGATTGCTAAGAGCCAGGAGGGCAGATAGAGTAAGAAGGGTCCTTTGTGACAAAGATCACTGAAACTGATCACTCTGGAAAAGAACTAGGTGCTGAGAGAGAATTAAATGACATGTATAGCATCCCTCCATTTACAATAGGGCAAACCATAGTGTCAAAAAGGAGATATAAGAAAGACAGAGAATGTAAGAGAGATAGAGTAATTACAGTGCTTAGTAAAGTTTGGGGGGGGGGCACACCTGGTGACGCTCAGGGGTTACTCCTGGCTATGTGCTCAGAAATTGCCCCCTGTCTTGGGGGACCAACCTGCAGTCTGTCCTAAGCTAGCGTGAGCAAGGTAGACACCTTACGGCTTGTGCCACTGCTCTGGCCCCCACTTTGTAAAATTTTAAAAATCACACTCATTTTCTTAGATAAGGCATCCCTTGACTTCTGGCTTACCAAGAGTAACTACCAAAAGGAGTAGTTTTACCATACTGAAATTAGGGATAAGTTTCAGCTTAGTGAAAAGATACCATCTCATACAGAAAATTTTGGCTCCAAATTCAAATTTCCATTGTGCAAGATCTAACTGTTTCCAACCTAAGCTTCTGTTTTCACCTAGCGACCTAAAACATGACCTTTTAGAGTTAACCAAAATACTTGAAAATATGCATTTTGGGGTTGGGTAGGGGAAAAAAAGAAGATAATAATATTTTTATCACTTTTAGGGCAAATGGGAGACTCCCTGCTCAAACTAATTTTCTTCTATCTCTCCAGTTGATTATTATTGAATCAGTATTTCCAAATTGGGGAATATTACCACTCCACCATGGAAGGATTAAGTTGAACTAAATACTTTCTTAAGTACTAAGGACAAATTCCTGTTTGCTTAAAAGAGGCGGACATCCATGGGGCACCAAATAATTTTTTTTCTTAAAAGGAAACAGGACCCAAATAAGTTTGAGCACCTCTGCTTTAGATGGAAATGTGCCCTCCAGGACATGATGATCTTGGCATTCATTTAAGTTTCCTATAAGCCTGGGAAAATACTGAGAACTGATTAGAGCATTGTCCTAGAACTTCTTCATGCATCAAAATTCTTTGATCACAGATTAGTTTCTTATTGAGCTGGGGTGCATGTGGGGGCTGATAGTGTGCTTCTTCTTCTTCTTCTTCTTCTTTTTTTTTTTTTTTTGGTTTTTGGGTCACACCTGGCAGCACTCAGGGCTTACTCCTGGTTCCACGCTCAGAAATTGCCCCAGGCAGGCTCAGGGGACCAAACAGGATGCCGGGATTTGAACCACCATCCTTCTCCATGTAAGGCAAATACCTTACCGCTGTGCTATCTCTCCGCCCTGATAGTGTGCTTCTACATTAAATTCCTCAGCTTATGATTGACTACAGTTTTAGTAGTTTTCTTAGAATCTGAAGACTAGAAAAAAAATTTTTTTTTGGTTTTTGGGCCACACCCGGTGACACTCAGGGGTTACTCCTGGCTATACACTTAGAAAATAATTTATAAATCACCATTATCATTCCAATAATTCTTCACCCCGAGTTGAACTAAAGCTCATTTGTTTCATTTGCCACCTCAGAAATAGAAGCCCTGCACACTGCTCTTCACTCATATATTGGTGGCCTTTGATGGGCCCATGGAAAGTAATGGCCATACAGAGCTCTAGAGCAGCTGATGCAAAACCAAGACCCTCCATCCAAAGCAGAACCTGGAGACACTGGTCTCGGCAGGACCCAGGGCAGGCACCCATATACACTGCACTCAGTGTCCCAGTCAAACAATGCACAAGAGGCCAGTGGGGCAGGCAGCCAGGGCCCACTCAGGCCAGTACCATCTGGGGGCATTTGCCAGACCTTGGAGGTCTGGATGAAGAAGCTGGACTCTGTCCTGGGGCACAATTGGGCTCTATTCTTATCTCAAGGGGGAAAATGTAATTCCCTTTGCAATGAATAGAGGACCTAGTAAGGTGGAGGAGGAAACAGAGGCTTCACTGTGCCCCTTCACTCCCGAAGAGGTCCCAACTTCAACCAGTCCCCTATGATGGGTCATTGTACAGGCCTTATACATAGGAAAGATAGACAAGAGAGTGAACAGTCTGCAGAAAATTGTTCTAACACTCACCGGTTCTAAATGTTATCGCTAGAACTGGTCATAAAAACACAATTCCATGACAATATCATTTGCAGGTGGTAACAAATCTCATTGAAATATCCCATTAAACAGAAAAAAATATTAGGGAAACCAAGATACTCTGACATTGTGTCCACTCATTCAATATGTTTAGATGTCTGAAGATCAAGCCTGGTTTTTGCAGTTACACACATACTCAAAGATTTAACTCAGTAATTTCTTAGGTTTGTAAGTAGCCTATGGTAATTAGGTAACAGAGTAATTGGGAGTAGTCATTAAAATAAATATTTACTCGTTATATACTATGAACCAAGTATATATTTATTAGGCAAGTATTGATAGTTTCATGTTAGATCTTTGAAAACAGTATCACTGATTTTTCAGTGTGCACTTAAGGGACAGAGCTGCAAATTAGATCTGAACTTTCAAGTACAACACTCTTTCCTTATAATAGTACTCTGTCCTACTCCTCCAACTCTACCTCTCCCCACTTTGCCATAAGAGAACTGGGAGAATATGGTGTGTCAAGTTTTCCTTTGATATATTTTTTTCTATTAAAAATACCTTTCTGGGGCCAGAGAGATAGCACAGTGGTGTTTGCCTTGCAAGCAGCTGACCCAGGACCTAAGGTGGTTGGTTTGAATCCCGGCATCCCATATGGTCCCTGTGCCTGCCAGGAGCTATTTCTGAGCAGATAGCCAGGAGTAACCCCTGACCACTGTTGGGTGTGGCCCAAAAACCAAAAAAAAATACCTTTCTGTATACTTGAAAATTCTAGTCTTCGTTGCCTAGTAAATGATCTTTAAACATTCTAAGGCCAATAATTGAAGAATTCTGAAGAACCGTATGACAGTTTGGATCAGAATATTTATTCTGACAGAATATGGTAAGTACAACAGCCCTTTTTTTCTAAAAATAAATAATTTCAGTGCAATACAAGGCTATCCCAGGGAATGTCAGTTTCAGAAATTTTAATAAAAAAAACAAAACAAAACAAAAAAAAAACGAAGTGTCCATCACTAGAGCATTATACATATATAGTAGCTCCCCTTTTTTCATTGGGATACATTTGAAGATCTTCGTCTGCCTAAAACCTCAAATAGTACCAAACACTAATACATTAATTTTTCCTATTCATACTAATGATAAAGTTTAATTTATAAGGACCGGAGAAATAATGCAAGAACTTCATATATGTATCAGATCTGGGTTTACTCTCTGAAATCATAATGGTTTTCAAGTATTAACAGGTATAGCTTCTGAGAATCAACTGGGATGCCCTGGTGCTCTTTGACAACAGGAGTTCAAACAGCACTGCATTCTTAGGCTTCTTATTGAACTGCCAGCCTCGATGACCAAGCATCACCATGAGAGGCCCAGAGATTCCTTGAGTACTACCTGAGAAGCCCCCAAAATAAATTTCAAGAAATTAACAATAATAACTAATAATAAAACAAAACAATGATAACAGCATCTTATTGAACAAAGTATTTTGAACCATGACTGTGGATAACTGAAACCTCACAGAGAGAATCCAAGACTAAGGGAAAGAAGTAATTCAAGTTCATCCAAATAATGAATAAACATAAAAAATTCCTTATATGGTCTACCTCAGGCCAGCAGCGATTACCATACCAGTGTCCACCCAGATCCCTGAGGATCCGGCCCCATGTGGAAGCTCATTCCCAGCACAGGCTTGGCCCGAGGAAAGAAACTTCAATCCTAGACCTTACCCAGGCTTGTCAAATTCATAAAGACTTTTGACAGGTATTGAGTACTGTACATAGCTGGAAGGAAAAACCGTAGCATCTTAATTGACGATGATAAGTCCATCAGTCAAGATCATGCAATGTTAGCTGCTAATTTTTCTGTAAACAATCTGAGTCAAATTGTAGAAATCCCTGAATTGACAATAAAAGATAATTCTAAATATGGTACCTTTGTTAATGACAAAAGAAATGCAGAATAGCCTTTCGGTAGCTTTGAATTCAGGAGATAAGAGTTACTTTTGAGGTGTTTGAAAGTAAAGTCAGATATCTCTGGAAAAAAGTGTATTGCAACTGGAGGACTTACTATAAATAATTGGACAAAAGAATTTACTCACCTTGTCATGGCTGCAATTAAAGTGACCATAAAACCATCTGTGCACTCACTTGTGGACGTCCCATCGTGAAACCAGAGTATTTCACTGAGTTTGTGAAAGCTGTTCAGTCTGGAAAACAGCTTTCACATATCAAAAGTTTTTATCCACCTATTGATGAACCAACTATTGGAAGTAAAATATTTGATTTCTCAGGATGACAGGAAAGAAAATACCTCTTCAGAGGAAAAACATTTGTATTTCTAAATGCCAAATAGCATAAAAAGTTAAGTTCAGCAGTTGTTTTTGGAGGAGGGAAAGTTAGGTTGCTGACAGAAGAAAGTGAAGAAGTTGATGGTTTTTTTTTTTTTTTTTCTGTTCTTGGAACTTGTTTTGTTGATGTCAGAATAACAAACTCACAGACATTAATTCTTGACTCACAGAAAGAATGGATTCTTTCCACTACGGATATGTTCCAAAGGCAAGGTTTTAGATCATTCCTGAAGCAGAAATCGGATTGGCAGTTATTTTTATGACAACAGAGAATTACTGTAATCCTAAGAGCCCAGTTCAGGACTGAAGACAAATTCAGAACCAAGCCTTTCACAAAGCTTCTCAGCCAATGAAACTTTAATGCCAAGAATCTCGGTGAGCACGACAGGCCTAGCTGACTCAGAATCAGAGCAAATATGTAAGGATTTGAGTGGAAAGCCAAACAATGTCAAAATCTCAAGAATGGAACAAAATTTTAAAAATTCTTCACAATAAGCCTCTGTTTTAAAGGAGTCCTCTCAAATAAGCCCCAATAATAATATTATATCAAAAATTCAAAATAAAACGAAAATTCCAGGTTATCAGCTTTCACCGACTAAACTTTGGGGTGTAAATAAAAGAAGAGACCAGTCTTCACAGCAGCAAACTAATACCATCAAAAACTACTTTCAGGGGCCGGAAAGATAACATGGAGGTAAGCATTTGCCTTGCATGCAGAAGGATGGTGGTTCGAATCCCAGCATTCCATATGGTCCCTCAAGCCTGCCACTAGAGATTTCTGAGCGTAGAACCAGGAGTAACCCCTGAGCGCTGCTGAGTGTGACCCAAAAACCAAATAAATAAATAAATAAATAAATAAATAAAAATATAAAAACTACTTTCAGGGGACGAAGATATAGCATGGAAGTAGGGCATTTGCCTTGCATGCAGAAGGACAGTGGTTTAAATCCCGGCATCCCATATGGCCCCCCAAGCCTGCCTGGAGTGATTTCTGAGCATAGAGCCAGGAGTAACCCCTGAGCGCTGCTGGGTGTGATCCAAAACTAAACTAAACAAACAAACAAACAAACAAAAAAAACCTACTTTCAGTCTTCTACCAAAAAAAGAGAAAGGGATGAAGAAAATAATGAAATATCTTCACCTAAATCTGCAAGAATCAAAATGTCTTGTTCTCTTTCAGAACAAACAGAATCCATTTCACCCTTACTCTGGAAAAATAAGGAGCAAAATCTAACTCCAAATGACCTTGGAGATAAAAAAAAAAAATCAGATAATCTAGTCACAGATTTAAGACCTGTAAAAAATTCTGCTAGTCCATCTCATTCTATAGGAAAGCTACACCAATTAGGAAAAAGAAAAAAATGGATGATATTGTCATGGAAGAACAGATACTGTTCTTCCAACAGATACTCGAGGACGGAAATCACAACTAGAAGTTAAAGTGGCTGTTCAAAAACAAGAAGACGAATTAAAATAATAGGAAAAGGTCAAAATTGGATATAGAAACATGAAATTTCTAAGAAGTGAAACTAGAAGGCAACAAAATGTCTAATGATGACAGCCTTCAAGAGGCTGGTGAGACGCTGCCAACGAAGGTGTTACTGACTGAATTCAAATGTCTGGTAGTTAATTCTAACTCCAAGAAGGTAACCATTGAAACTAAGGATTATGGTCAAGCCTAGAATTTTGAGAAATTCAAAAAGGTAACTTTTCTTGGAGCAGGAAAACTTCCCATATCATCGGAGAATCAGACCTGATAGCTCATCATGCTCAGAAGAATGCAGAATTAAGAGTGACTCTAGCAGGAAATGAGGTACAGAATCCGCAAGAAAAAATAGAGTCTTTTGCTGATGATCTCTTTAGATACAATCCTAATACAAAATAAAGAAGATAACTGAAGATATTACAAGTAGCCACAAAATTTTTCCTATCATGCATTTTACTTCAGGTTTCTTCTGAGATACAACATAGTATATGTAGAGAAGAATTTGTGAAGATTGTATGGTATAAGTTTGTTAATTAAAATGCAGTAAAGTTGCATTTTGCATGATTAAAAAAATTCCTTATATATATTTTTGACATTGAAATATAAGCAATAAATATTAAGTTTAAAGAAAATAATAGGTTACACAATTGCATTGTAATATGATCAAGTGAGGACGCGGAGGAGAAGTGGAATTTTTCTTTCTCTCCCAACAGGCTATAAGGCCAGTAAATAGGGACACAACCAGATGAGAGCAAAAAGCTGGGGCTGAAAATAGATCCAGGGATAGGGAACTGTCTGAGGGTAAAAGCCACTGCTTCAATTAGGCTAAGTCCTGGTTAGCTTTTCTCTGGCTCAGTTTTGGCTAAGAAAACATCCAGAACAGATGTAATATATATATTTTGAAGCTCCTCCTCCTTCCTTTATTCATCAATATATCCTTCCCACCCACTCCTAACCTGATGACTTCACAGAGAGAGGGGGAGTGAACAAGGGAACTTCCCGGATATATGTCACCAACTCATAATGGCCCCATGTGAAGCAGGCACTATGAGGCACTGAATCTGACAATTCTGTTCTGGGTCTCTAAGCAACCAACTCACTGGCAGTTACTGAACCAGACTCTAGCCTGAATTCTACCCAGAGAGAGAGAGAGAGAGAGAGAGAACACGAGTAAAATGGGCTTCGTATTTTTCTTGTTATTGCTAACGTATGTGTTTTCAAAGAAGGGGCTATGTTATAAATAAGGAAAAATATTTATGCCAACTCACTTCTATGTAATGAACTTCTGGAAATGTCCATGGAGGAAACAAGGCAAATGTTTATAATAACTAGTTTAAGGTAACAGATAAAGAGAGAATGCAGAGATGTACGCCTGCACATACAAATACACATTTCTTGAAATCTCTTGTTCCTGTAAAGCCCAAAATCTGGAAAGCTGCTCATTGGTCAAGTAGGTTAGAAATCCATCCTATGGTAGAAAATATAGACTCCAATTCTTTATAGCATTTTTGCATTTTATTTTTGTATTAAACACCATGGTTTACATAGTTGATTATATTTATGATATTCCATGTTCCAATACCAATCCCACCACCAGCGTAACATTCATTCCACCACTGTCCCCTGATTCTTACCTACCCCCAAACCTGTCCCCTTGGCAAATACAAAATAATTTAGTTCATATAAGTTATTTATTAACTTGCTTGTTTATAACTAACTGGAGATGGAGTTATCAAAAAAAAAAACTTCAGCAAGTTGATATCTCCCATTTTATTTTATTATTTTATTTTATTTTATTTTACTTTATTTTATTTTATTTTTTATTTTATTTTATTATCTTTCTCTTTCTTTTTACACTCCAGTATGGTTTGATTTCAGAACCGAGACTATTGTTTGATGCTTGTCTTTATTGCTTTAGTGCTGACAGGATATTTAATTTTATATTTCTTCTGTATTGTTGTGGTCTTTCAATTACCTTTTTCACGTCCTCTCTCAAACTGAGGTTGAAAGCCTCTAGAAGGACTCCGCCCATTTTCAGCTTATTTGATTTATTTTTATTTTTTTATTTTTTTTGTTTTTTCTTATTTTTTACCCCATTCTATTGCTTTTCTTTCCTTCAAACAAAACCACATAACTCGAATTATCTAGCTCCGCCTCTCAAATAGAGGGAGAAACAAGGGAGCGTACCAGGACCAAACAGATATATGATCACCAATAGTAAGCTAGCAGCCCGGGGGGTGATGGTGGGGGATATGGGTTACAGGAAGGGAATGGGGATGTGGGGAGGACAAATTTGGTGATGAGTATTCCCCTGATTCAATGTTAATATGTACCTAAAATACTACTGTGAATGATATGTAAGCCAATATGACCAAAATAAAAAAATTTAAAATAAACTTCAGCAAAAGATAATTTGTGAAGATTACTGTATCTCACAATAGATTAATAAGTCATTAATTGAAAGTTTACTAAGCTGTTATTAGTTGATATTTATGTATTCTTAGTTTTATTTGTTAACCTCAGGTGAGGTTATATGTAGCATATATACTTATATGCTACTTTGCCATACAATTCAGTGTGCTCTTAGTGGGTATCAGTATTGAAAAACTTTGAAGATGCTGCACAGCTGTATATGCAACTACACGCACACCAGTAAATCCAGATTCTCTGACTCACATGACAGAGGTTATTCGACATGTCTGTGATGCCAGGGCTTACAGAAGTAAGAGGGTATATCATGCCCACATTCACCACCAAAAGACCCTAGATTTCTTAGCCAAATACCAGCATACCTAGAATTTTTGAACAGTTAAGATTCTCTGCAGAGATAAGTGGTAATATTGTGAAGTTGGGCATGGCAGTGATTGGGTTGTGAGTACAGCTACTGAATTTTCAGCAGGGCTGGGACTTAGTTAGTCCCTCCTCCTGCAAATGCCATAGTTTTCAGTTCTGAGACTTATGTACCCATGATTTTTCATGGCTTGATTTACATCTTTTTCAAGATTAAAATGAGTCTACGGAGGTAGCAAAAGAGCCAAAATGGCAGCAATATGGGGAGTGTTTTCCCGTTATATCTCAGGAATAGTAAAACAGTGCCAGAAGCTCTGAATTTAAATCCTAGTAATGTCCCTTATCAAAGGTGGAATCAAAGCTCTTCATTTTCTTTGTATTACTTTTCAGGTCTAGCATTCTTGTCCTGGTAAGACTAATCAGATACAGAGTGGGTAAAGTTCTGGAGCAGAACAGGCTGCTTATTGAGCTAGCAACTGCAAGCAAAGTGTCACTTTCCAAACAGAAAGAGTTGCGAGTTGAAGATTATGTAAGCCACTAGTAGGTTTTGGCCAGCACAGTACATTGTTTCTTATTATTTCTAAGTTAAATAAGCATCCAACATTATAAGATGGGCATATATCTAGTTCCCAGTGGTGCAAAATAAACCGAAGGATTCACTAGACTGCTAGTTTCCAATGACACACAATTCTTCAGATACTAGTAATTTTCTAAAACAATAAAAAAAAATGGTAACTACCAATTGGAGCTGACACCACATTTCATGGTAGAGTACCCAATGAATGTTGGGATTAATTAATAAGCCATGACTCAAGGAGTCCTGGAAGCAACACCATGTTTCTTCTAGGACATACCTCTGGATAGGATCAGAATTACCAGGAAACAAATACCTTATGATTTCGGGCCTAATATCAAGGTCATTAATCCATTTGCATTTGACCTTTGTGAAGGATATTAGATGGAGATCTGAGTTTGCTATTTTGCAAGTGGCTCACTGGTTGTGCCAATACCACTTGCTGAAGAGGCTTTCCTTGCTCCATTTTGCATTTGTTGCCCCTTTATGAAAGATTAATTGATTGTATTTTTGGCCAACATTCTCTGAACACTCAAGTCTATTCCACTGATCTAAGGGTCTGCCTTTATGCCATTACCATGCTGTTTTAATAACTATAGCTTTGTAATACGATTTAAAGTTGGGGAAAGTGATACATCCCATATTCCTTTTCCCAAGGGTTGCTCTAGCTATTCATGGGTGTTTACTGTTCCAAATGAATTTCAGGAGTGTTTGATCCACTTCTTTGAAAAATGTCATGGATATCTTTACAGAGATTGCATTAAATCTGTACAATGCTTTGGGGAGTATTGCCATTTTAATTATGTTAATCCTCCCAATCTATGAGCAAGAGATATGTCTCCATTTTTGTGTGTCTTCTTTTATTTCTTGAAGCGAGGTTTTTTTGTTTTCTTTCTATAGATCCTTCACCTATTTAGTTAAGTTGACTCCAAGATATTTGAGTTTATGTGAAACTAATGTGAAAGATACTGTTTTAGAATTTTAGAATGGGATTGTTCTAGAAGGTATATAGAACAACCCATAGGTAAAATGCTCCATGACTTTGAGTTTAAAGGTGTATTCAAAGAGGAAAAAGCACTCTACAAATAAGTAGAAGCAGAGATAAACAGATGGGAATATATTAAGCTGAGAAGCTTCTGCACCTCAAAGAAAATAGTGCCTAGGATTCAAAAGCCACCCACAGAATGGAAGAAACTATTCACTCAATAATTCACCCAATACCCATCAGATAAGGGGCTAATATCAAAGATATACAAGGTACTGACAGAACTTAAAAAGAACAACTAATCCCATCAAAAAAATGGGGAGAAGAAATGAATAGACACTTCCTCAAAGAATAAATACAAATGGCCAAAAGGCACATGAAAAAAATTCTCCACATCACTAATCAGGGAGATGCAAATCAAAAAAAATATGAGGTGCCATCTCACGCCACAGAGAATGGAACACATCACAAAGAATAAGATCAATCAGTGCTGGCAAGGATGTGGAGAGAAAGAAACTCTCATTCACTCCTGGTGGGAATGCCATCTGGTCCAGTTTTCCTCCAAAAACTGGAAATTGAGCTGCCATCTGATACAGTTATATCACTCCTAGGAATATACCTAGGAACACAAAAATACAATTAAAACTTTTCTTCCTCATACCTATATTCATTGCAGCACTATTTACAATAGCCAGACTCTGGAAACAACCAATATTCTCGTCAACAGATAAATGGCTAAATAAACTGTGGTACATATATACACAATGAAATATTATGCAGCTGTCAGGAGAGATGAAGTCATGAAATTTTCCTATACATGGATGTACATGGAAATTATTATGATGAGTGAAATAAGTCAGAGGGAGAGACATAGACACAGAATAGTTTCAAATCATCTATGGGTTTTAAGAAAAATAAAAGACATTATTGTAATAATGCCCAGAGACCATAGAGGTGAGAGCTAAAAGGACTGGCTCATGATATGAAGCTTACCAAAAAAGAGTGGTGAGTGCAGTTAAAGAAATAACTACACTGACAACTATGGTGAAAAAGTCAAGTCCATGAGTGAGAGAAGTAGAATGCCTGTCTCAAATATAGGTGGTGGTGGAGGGGAAAGGGAGATTGGGGACATTAGTGTTGGGAATGTTGCACTGGTGAAGAGGGGTGTTCTTTTTATAACTGAAACACAACAACAATCATGTTCATAATTAAGATGCTCAAATAAATATTTTAAAAAAATAACAGGATTAACAGAATAAAACCCTTTTCCTTATATGCAGTCTGCAGTATAAAGCTGGTTAGTGAGAGGGGATTAGCAGGACAGGGTCTGGGCTTCTGCCAACTGGCTCATTAGAATGTAGGAGACTTGAGCTTGAGGAACTGTACAAACTATTCATTTTTTTTAATCCAGGATGTTCTTCAAGAAGAGCATTGCCCAGTTGTCCTAAAAGGTTTTCAGATATTCCATCCATAGAGAAACAGTGCTAAAGAACATAGTTCTTACTTGAGATATTTTAAAGACAATAATAAAAGAAATCATTGGCATTGTCAAAAAAAAAAAAAAAAACTCTGCAAAAAAAGTCACTGGCAGGTTTCTCCTTCCAATACTAACCCTCCTAAGCCTCTGAAATTGGTTAAGGTTCCACCCAGTCTAAATGGACCTGGGAGGAAAGCCCTGAGTAAATCTGTACTTCTGCCTGGAAGTACTGAGCTAATCAACACACACACACACACACACACACACACACACACACACACTCACTCACTCACTCACTCACTCACTCACTCCACCTCTACTACTACCCCAATGGGGCCATTCTCAAGAGAGAAAAGCAAACACATAATCAGGATTCAAATGACTTGGGGATTTAGAAAATCCTCTACTTTGAAGCATTCTATCTGGATAGAATCAGAGGGCAGGAATCAGGGCAGGATCTGGGTCTAGTTTCCTGGGTGGGCCTGGAAACTACTATGTACTCCTGGAACTCTCTCTTAGTTCAGTGTGCTTTTATCACCCAACCCACATGTAGGAGGCAGGAACTCCAGGATTCCATTCTGTGGTGGAGGCTGCAAAGAAACAATTCCATAATCCTCTTCCTAATCAAGGTCAAGAAACAACTTGTGGAGAGCCCTACATACAATGCTTCCAATACCCAGCTGTCTCTGTTCTTATTTCCTGCTGTAAAGGAGTTGTGAGAACCATTAGAGGAAGTACAAAGTGAGAAGGGTGTGGAGGAAGAAGTAGAAAAAGGGAGTCAGAGTGAGAAATGAAAATTCTCCTGCTCACAGATCCAAGCTCCCACAATTGATAAAATCAACTCTGATTTTTTTTCTTAGATTTTTGTAGAGATGAGATGAGTGAGGTCTCTAAAGCAGAGATTTAACAAAAACATTTTCTTATGATTCTCAGTCAACTGGACTCCTTGCAAGGGCCCAATGCTGTTTAGATTCTATAATTTCAGGCCACCTTGAAGTCAGAGGCTTCTGACTTCACAAATGGTAGAACTCAAGGGTCATCTGAGAAGCTCAGGAAACAATGCAATAGATGGGATTGAACCAGGAATGGTGACAGAAAGCATGCATTTTAACATCTAGATTTTCCCTCAAGCAACCTCAGCTGACTTTTAATTCATAGAACAAAGAGCAGACTAAAGCCAAGTAGTCATTTTCCCACTCAGCCTAAACTCAGAAAAAATATAAAATTCATTGTTTCATAACTTACACATATTAAACAACATTATTCACTACCTATTTTTGTTTTCAGTAACATTTTTAGTAAATTTGTTTAAAAATTTCAAATAGGGCTGGGGAACAGTAGCAGTTAGGGTGATACAGGTTTGATTCCCACCATCACAAAGTAGCCAGAGAAGGTGCCCCAAGAACCCCGGAGATAGCCTTGGTATTATGAGTAATAAGGGGCCCAAACAACATTAAACTACTGTTTCCCCAAAAATAAAACATCCTATGAAAATAAAACCTACGTACAGGTTTCCTTCTGGGTGAAATATAAGGCATCCCACCAAAAAAGCCCCCCTAGGTCTGTCTCGAATGAAAATTAATTACTGTAAACTGGTTAGTAGGGCAGTCCCAACTGGTATCTACCAATCAGTGACATTACATGGAGTCCTGACATCACTGTTGTACGGAGTTGGAATAGAGGTCAAAGTGAGCAGTAAGTTCAGGATAGGAGAGAGAAGACTTTTGCAGATGCTTATGAACAGGAGGATCAGAGCGGATGGGACATGGCGAAGGTGGTGAGTAAATACTTGATACTGTAGGATTCAGTTTGTGTTGACAACTACCATACTACCATACTGTATAGGGTAATAAATTTCCTTTATTTTCATTTAACAATAAATGTGTGCTGCATTCTTCTTCATGGAAAAATAAAACATCCCTTGAAAATAAGACCTAGTGTGTCTTTGGGAGCAAAAATTAATATAGGACACTGTCTTATTTTCAAGAAAACAGGGTATCCCCAGAGTTCTTAACATTAAAATGCCAAGCTGGCTCACTGAAAATGTAAAAAATATGTAAAAATGTGTAAAGAATATTTACAGCTCACTAATCAAAACATATTTGTTATCTAATACAAGTTTTTCTAAAATTATTTTTTCTAAAGCTATACAAACAGCTCAATAATTACATTAAAGAGTTTTTTTTTTAGGTAGATACTTATTTTTCAAATAAGATACCATGAGCCCTAAAACAAAACAAAAAGCATGTGCTTCAATGCCGTCAATGTCATCAGGGAAATGCAAATCAAAATCACAATGAGATATGGTTTCACACTCACTACAATAGCTAAAATCCAAAATACATAGGCCATGAAAATAGTTTGAGTAATAAAAGCACTTCCCTTGCATGCCCAAGAACCCAACTTCCCCTGAAAACACTACATGCCCTTCCTCTACCCTGACACACATTGTTGGGGGTGGTGACCATGGTGGACCCCAGTATACTTGGCTCTCAGAACTATCACACTGAACCTTTCACATAGCTGGCTAAGTATCAAAATGAGTAGTATATGGGCCCTGGGCCCCGATCATTACTTGGGAACATTGGCCACCAAAATGATAGATAATAATTAGCATTATGGAGAAATTAGATCCTTGTACAAATAAAACTGAGTACAATCATAATTGTACAAGTTTGTGGCAATTATGAAGTCAAATATAATATATAACCTTGTATCTATACACACATATTTATAAAACCTTGTAATTTTGAATAACTGATCTGCAACTCCATTCTTCCTTATATAACTAAAGTGATATGAACAACTCGTTACTACTCATCTTTCAAATCTTTGTCTATATAGCCTTGGTGATGTTTCTATATGAAAAAGCAGTTAATGAAAATCTCACTCAAGGAACCAAAAAAAGAGTATTTTCAAAGTAATTTGGCAACCAGGGCTAGAAGAATAACACAGCGGGTAATTCAGTTGCCTTGCACAAAGCTAACCCAGGTTTGATCCCTGGCATCTCCTGAGCCCAACAGTAGCAATCATTGAGTGCAGAGTGAGGAATAATCCCTGAGTACTTCCAGATGTGGCCCAAAAGCAAAAGAAAAGTAACTTAGCCACTGCCAATTTCCTCCCCAAGCTCTAAACTCAGACCACTGTCCTAACATCCAGTCTGTCTGCCTTCTCAACTGAGGTGTATCATCCAGGAAAAGGACATGTGGTCCCTGATTTGAACTGGGACTCTCAAAAGTCTCAGGGCAACTGCCAAGCTTGAGTCCACTGCCCATCTCGACATACATTTCATCTGTCCTCCTTTCCCCAAACCAAAATAAGGTCATTCCAAATGGAAGACATTCCAATTTATTTCTAATAATTTCAGGATGAGAGGCCGTAGCACTTCTTTGTCTTAAACAATATACAGTCTCAAAACTCTGTTGAACAAACCAGGTCATAAGTTGGCAATTTTTTTTATACTCAGATAATTTCACATATTTAGGAAAATAACCTGTAAGGAAGATGTTTTGTAGAGCCCTTTTGTATTATCAATTCAATAGATCACTTTCATAAGTAACGGAGAACCTGAAACTTCAACATTACAATCCATAAAAGGCAATAAATAATGGGGAAACTATGGAGGACAACAGCAATTGTGGATATGGAGAAAATCCTAGGCAAATCTCCAAGCTCATCAAAACTCCTAAATCTCATAATGATCTAAAATCAACACAATATGCTTCATCAAAAGAAATAAAGGAGGAGCCACCTAGCAAAATTAAGCAATCAATAGATAAACAATTCAAACATTTTGAAGAAGAACTCTTTCAGAAGATGAGAGAATCCATATCAATGGAATTGAAGGAACTAAAAAACACTTTAGCAAGCCATAGTAGCAGAATTATTCTGGCTAAAATTAAAATACAGAAAACTGAATGGGAAAAAATATTTTCAGTCAACGCATCAGATAAAGAGTTGATTTCTACAATATACAAAGCACTTACAACATACCCCACAAAACCTAATGCCCCATCAAAGCATGAGAAGAAAAAATGAACAGACACTGCTGAGGAAGACCAACATATGGCCAACAGGCACAAAAAATGCTTCATCATCACTTATCATAAGGAAAATCCAAATCAAGACAACATTGAGATAACATCTTACACCAGAGAGGATGTGGCATATCAAAAATATTTGGAACAATTTGTGTTACTGAGAATGTGGTGAGAAAGGAACTCTCATCCACCTGCTGGTACTTCCAGCTCCAACCCCTAAATATAAAGGATAAAGTATAAAGGTATGAGGAATACACCAGAGAGGATGCAGCATATCAAAAATATTTGGAACAATTTGTGTTACTGAGAATATGATGAGAAAGGAACTCTCATCCACCTGCTAGTACTTCCAGCTCCAACCCCTAAATATAAAGGTATGAGGAATATACAGGTCTTTATAATATTTATAATATTTCTCTTTTGTATCTGTTCTCTCTGATGCTTTTTCTCCTTCCCCATTTTAGAGGTAGGGGCACTGTTTGGAACTGAAGGCAGGGCTGAGAGGCCTTTTGCTAGGTTTGCTAGCTCCAGTATTGGAGCAACTGGCTTCCCAGTAAACTGCTTGTGTTCGAATTTCTTGTCTCGTTTTACCCTCATACCTGTGTGCATTATTTACTGTGGACTGATATACCTAGAACAGTTTCTTCTATCCTTCCTGGGTAGGGGATATGGGGATTCCCATTCCCTTTTTGGGAACTGTGGAATAACCAAACCTTAATCCTACATCCAGCAAATGCATTGCTTCATGAAGTATTCTCAGTAAATTCAGAATTGATCAGCCATATAACCCATAAATCCCATTTTTGGGGATCTAACACCAGGACATAAAAACACTGATCAAAAAGATATATGCACACCGCTATTCATTGCAGTACTCAGTTAAATAGATAAGAGTTAAATTCATTCTAGATGTCCAACAACAGATGAATGGATCATGAAGAAATGGTACATATACAATGAAATACTATATAGTTGTAGGAATTAATTATGCAGTCATGCAATTTGCTGCAATATGGATGGGACTGTAAGACATTATGTTAAATGAAGTAACCCAGAAGAAGGATCCATACAGAATGATATTACTTATATGTGGTATTTAGAATAACTGCTGAAGAAATGAAATGGTTTAACCAGGAGTTGTCTCAAATAGCCTTGACCCATAGTATAGACAGAAGAAAAGAAATTGAATAAAGGAGAAACACAAATGTGAAAGGAGCCAAGAGGCCTCTGGTGCACTGGTGTTTTAAAAAGCACAGAACTAAATATCCAAGCCAAAGTAAACAACAATGGAATTATGAGACCCAAACTTTAACAATCATAACTTAAAATGGGCCTGTTATGTTGTCAGGCTGCAGCAGAGGTGGTGGCATGGAATGCACTCTGGGAACATTGGTGAGAATAGGTCGACACTGGTGTTAGAATTAGCCCTGAAACATTGTAGGAAGATCACAACTATGTAATCCAACTATGTAAAATCACAATGATTTCAATTTTAAAAAATTTTTATTGGTTTTTGGGCCACACCCAGTGACGCTCAGGGGCTCAGAAATCACCCCTGGCTTGGGGAACCATGTGGCTGGGTGCAGTATTCTAGGCAAAGCATCCATTTTATTCAGTCTTGTCACAATATCCCACCACTGTCTTCTGGTCTTGAGAGTTTCTTGTCTGCTATAAATCTTAAGGATGCTCCTTTGGATTAATTTCCCTTTTTGATCTTGCTGCTTTCAGTATTATATCTCTATCTGTAGGATTCATCATTGTAACTAGGATGTGTCTAGGATAGGATGTTTTTCTTCTGGTCTCTTTTATCTGGTACTCTTTGGGCATGCAGGATTTGATTACATGCAGTCCTTAGCTCTGGGAGTTTCTCTGTGATGATGTCTTTGACTGTTGATTCTGCCTGAGGATCTCCTTCCTGGGCCCCCGGGACTCCAATGATTCTTATGTTGTTTCTGTTAAGTTTATCAAAGACTCTTATTTTCATCTGTTCACATTCCTTGAGAATTTTTTCCATTGTCTGATCATTTGCCTTAAGGTTCTTTTCCAATCTCTTTTTCTGTATGAAGTTGTTCTGCATTTCATATTCCAGTTCACTGATTCTGTCCTTGGCTGCTGTTACCCTGTTGAAGAGGCTTTCCATGGAGGTTTTCAGTTCAGCTCCTATGTTTTTCAGATCTGTTATTTCAGTTTGGAGTTTTCTAATTTCTGTCTTTGTGTTCTTTTCAGCTAGAACTATATTTTCTTTGATTTCCAAGATTTCTATTCTATTCTATTCTATTCTCCATATTTCTATTCTAAACTCCTTATCTGAGAGATTAATCAGATGGTTGGTATTTTTTTTTTAGTCATTAGAGCTATCATCTTCATTCTTTGTGCATGGTGTTTGCCCGCGAAGTTTCCCCATTGTCACACTTGTAGTGTGATTTTTTTTTCTGCATGTTATAGTGGGGTTCATTAGTTAGAGAGAGCCTGCCGCCCTGAAGCAAGCAGAGCTCTTCCGGAGCCTCTAGGAGACATTTTTTGCTGGACTCTTCCTGGCCCTTTTAGGAGAGCTTCAGGAGAGAGAAGAGAAGAAAAACACGCAAAGCTGACAGGTCCCCTATTTCTCTACCAGTCACCAATCTCCTTCAGGAATTCTGTGCTGGATTTGGGCTCAACCCCATGGGGCCCTCAGTCCACGACCCAGACTCATCCTGATCAGGTGTTTCCAGGGCACCTCATCTCTGCTTCCTTCAGTAATTCTGTGCTGGATTTGCTCAAACCTGAGGCACCCTAAGTAATCGGACAGCCATTCTTAGATCAAATTGCATTCAACCTCAAGAAAGTGCTCAGAGACCAAGAGGGTCACTACTTACTGATCAGGGGACATTAGAGCAAGAAGTACTAACTTTGATCAATACTTATGCACTAACTGTAGAGCCAGCAAAATATGTAAGGCATTTGCTCCAAATCTAGAGAAACATATGGAAGGAAATGTGATAGTAGTAGGAGATTTCAATACTCCACTATCACCACTAGATAGATCCACCAGGCAGAAAACTAACAAAGACATAAGAGCCCTAAATGAGGAATTAGAGGAAATAGGACTGACGGACTTGTACAGGGCTTTCCACACCCAAGAAAGAAAAATATACATTCTTCTCAAGTGCACATGGAACCTTCTCTAGAATAGACCATGCCTTAGGTTATAAATCTAACTTGCACAAAGTCACAAACATAATGATTATTAGAAGCACACTATCAGATCATTATGCAACAGAGATCAAGATTGATTGTAAAAAGAAACTGTGGAGAAAATCCAACACCTTAATATTAAACAACATGCTAGTCAAAAACAGCTGGATCAAAGAGGAAATCAAAGAAGAAATAAAAATATTCCTTAGATGAATGATAATGAAGAGACAAATTGCCAAAATCTGTGGGACACAGCAAAAGCAATAATTAGGGGAAACTCATAGCAAGACAGGCCTATGTCAGAAGAGAGGAAAATGATGAAAGCAACATTTTACAAGAACACCTTAAGAAACTAGAAAAAGAACAACAAAAAAACACAAACACAGCCAGAAAAAAAATAATAAAATCCAGGGCAGAAATAAACAACATAGAAACAAACAAACAAACAAAACAAAACAAAAAAATCGATGAGACCAAGAGTTGTTTTTTCGAAAGAATAAACAAGATAGATGAACTGCCAGGAGCAATTTCTGAGCTCAGAACCAGGAATAACCACCTGAGTGCCAATGGGTGCGCCTTCCCCAAAAAGAATCTAAATTTTAAATTTCAAAAATAATTTTAATTTTATACCTTTATTGTGTCAAAAATATTTTCCCTATTTGAAATTTTATTTATACACTATGGTTTACAAATTTTCTTATAATATAGTCATTTCAGGTATTTAATATTCCATTACCAATCCCAGCATCAAATGTCACCTCCCTTCACCAATGTCACAAGTTACTTACCCCCTTAGTAGACACAATTTAATTTACATTATATTCTTGTTAAACATATATCTTATAATGGTATTACTAAAATTAATGTCAAAGAATATGCTGGGCTGTTAAGTTTTGGTTCAGCCTTCTGTGCTTTTGTTTTCACTAATTAAACTTAGTAGACTTCTACATAACTTTTTCATACAATTTTCTTTGCTTCTATGGGACTGTCAATACTGTGATTTGTGGAGATGCTGCATGGCCATAGATGAGGCAATGCACTCCCACAGCTTTATTACTAGGATGATTAAGCACTATGGCATCTAATGCCTACAAGGTGGTATGGCAGCAACTTCTCCAAAATCTGTTATAAGACTGGGCCATTTAAATGAAAGTTTCAGCCTGTGTGGGCAGGTGGGAGACTATATCCTCCAACCAGAAAGAGACTGGGCCTGCCCCATCCTAAAAAGGCTCAAGTAATTTGAACCTGGAGACTGGGTATACCAGGTTTGATGCAGCAGTGACTTCTCTCTCAAATTAAAAAAAAAATTTAAGTAAAGATATATGCAATAGATAACTTATAAATCAGCACTATAGAGATACTTCTAATTTTAAATATTTTCAGTAATATACAATAAAATTATATTTTGTTAAGATGATTATTCTTCAAAATGTTGGGGCCACAGCTTATAGCAGTGAACCCATTGTCTAAATAAAAGGAGGAATTCTGTCTCACCTCAATAGCGCTGGTGTATGCTTTGCATGTAAGAAATTTATGTTTGATATGTGGCATTGCATAACTGGAAATGACCTCCAAATACAGCCCATAAGTACCACCTGGTCATAGGCCCAAAACAAACTAAAGGAAACAAAAGTATAGACATACAGATTTATAGTAATGACTAATATAACTAGAACTAAAAGCAGATTTCAAGATTTTTGAAAAAATATGCACAATAAGTTAATAATACAGACTAGAGCTTCCACCTCAAACCTCCACCATATCAGTAACTCCAGTGCCTATTGACAGCTTATACATATTTTACACTATTCATATCACAGTAGGAGAAAATCAAATACAATGGAATATGCATAGAAGCTCACCAAGTCATATTAATGAAAAGAAGAATATAGAGGACTTAAAACAACACCCAACATTGATCCGCTCAGTAAATCCTCAGACAATGACTGTAATGACACCATTTGAAGATGCTTAATGATATCAAAGAAACAATAGCACAGTAAGTTTTCAGCAAAGCAAGCAATGCAGAAAAATGAGTGCTAAAATAAGAAAACTACAAGCAAAAATGAAGAGCATGGTAGGTGATATTTTTTTCTAAAACTGTCAATAGAAACTCTGAAAAGCAAAATTAACAGCTCAAAAATGAGATAAAGAAGAAATCTAGGAGCCGGGGAGATAGCACAGCAGCATTTGCCTTGCAAGCAACTGACTCAGAACCTAAGGTGGTTAGTTCGAATCCCGGTGTCCCATATGGTCCCCTGTGCCTGCCAGGAGTGATTTCTGAGCAGATAGCCATGAGTAACCCCTGAGCATCGCTGGATGTGACCAAAACAACAACAACAACAACCAAAAATAAGAAGAATTCTAAAAACAAGTGAAGGTTGGGAAACAGGGTACAGAGCAACACAATGCATAGATCACTTGCTTTACAGGTGGCCAATCCAAATTTGATCCCTAGTACCTATATGGACCACCAGCCCACCAGCAGTGATTCCTGAGTGCAGAGTCAAGAATAAGCCGAGAGCATAACTGAATGTGCCCCCAAAAAAACAAAAAAATAACAACAACAAAAAAAAGAAATGAACAGCATACCATAGAACTTTGAAATTAGTCTTCTGTGGAACAATATAAGAATCATCAGAGTTCCTGAAGAATAAGAAAGCAAATTTGATAAAGAAACATAGTTAAGGAAATCACTGACAGGAACTCCAGAGTTGAGGAATGCAGGCACCAAGATCAAGGGGTCCAGTGAAAATAGATTCAAATAGAAATACTCCAAATCATACTGTACTCAAACTTGCAAATTCCAAAGACAGAGTCAGAATATTCTAGCAGCAAAAATCAAAAGAGTAACTTATTTATAAAGAAAAGCCTATAAGTTTCACAGCAGATCTCTCAGTTAATCTCTATAAGCTAGAAGTGAATGGAGGGTTATAATATAAAATCTCAATGAAATGAATAAGTTACCAAGAATATTCTATACAGCTAGATTATTAAGCAGATTTGAAGGGAAGATTCAGAGCGTCAGGGACAGGCAACAGTTTAGAAAATGCATAGCTCTTAAATAAAGATACTTTATAAAAAAAAAAGTAATGATTTCACAGAAAAAGAAACACTTGAGAAAGTGTTGACTGGAGACCCTCAGCTCAGTTTCCTTCTAGGCCTTTCTTTAAAAATTTCAAAGACATTTCTTTGAGGGTGAGCACTGGCTGGAGTCTTGAAAAATTTGAAGGTGGAGCTCTTTTTTTCCAGAGTTGAGAGGATGTGTTTTCTCTCTTCCAGGAGGAAAAAAAAACAAACAAAACAATAGGATATTTATTTTTTTTAAATGCATAGCCTTGAAACTAGTTTTCAAGAAGCAATAAAAGAGCTTCTTTAAAAAACAGGACAAATTTTCTTACATGTGACATTGAGTATGGCACTTTCTAATGGTGCATAGGGTTGTCTGCTACTAGGTTAAGAAAAGTATATTTACTCCTAAATTGTTAAGGGATCTATATATTTTCAATAATGAAGGGATATCTCATTTACACTAACTGTTCTATGCCTTACATCTAGAGTTAAATTTCTTTATATACATAGGTTAAGATCATATGGCAATCAAGCACCACATGTTGACTTTTATTGATTTATTTTCTTATAATTCCATTCGTTAGTCTTTAAGTTTTGTTGAAGCAAGTAATTTGAAATAAAATTGGTATATACTTGCCAAGGAAGCTGACTTTTACCCAAAGTGGGAGTATAAGAAACCTGAAGACATTAGAAGAGGCAGGGGGACATTTGTGGTGGGATTGGTGTTGAAACATTCATTGGAACAATTCTATTAGAACAACTTTTAAATTATGGTATCTTAATAAAAATAAAAAATTTAAAAAGAAGAAATGCAAAAGGGAGAAGGAGAGAGAGAAAAAAAAAGAAATGCAACTAAATGACCATAAGGCACATGAAAAAATGTTATATATCACTAATCAGCAGTGAAATAACATCAGAACATAATGATGTACCATCTCACACAAGGAAGACTGGCACTCATCAAAAAGAACAATAATCAGTGTTGGTTTTAGAATGTGGAGGTGGTGGCAAGAAACCTTCATTCACTGTTGGTAGGTATGTTAATTCAACTAACCTTTCTGGAAGACAAACAATATTGTCCTTCCTCCAAAAACTAGGAATTTAGTTCAAAATAACCATGAATCCTACTCCTGGGAATATATCATAAGGGTCCAATACAATGCAGAAAAGACCTTTGCATTTCTAATAATTTGTTCAGAATAGACAAAATCTGGAAACAATACAAGTGCCCAAGAACAGCTAACCAGATAAACTATGGTACATAATATCAAGGGTATACTACTTGGCCGTAAAAAAGGATGAAGTTGGTGGCTGCAGCACCACCAGGAGTGATTTCTGAGTGTAATCAGAAGTAACCACTGAGTATCAATGGGTATGGGAAAAGAAAGGGAAAGGAAAGGGAAAGGGAAAGGGGAGGGGAGGGGAAGGGGATGGGAGGGGAGGCGGAGGGGGAAGGGAGGGGAGGGGGAGGGGGAAGGGAAGGGAGCGGAGGGGGAGGGAAGGAAAACGGAAAGGGAAGGAAAGGTAAAAGGAAAAGGAAAAGGAAAGGAAAAGAAAGGGCCACATCTGGTGACACTCAGGGGATACTCCTGGCTATGAGCTCAGAAATCGCTCCTGGTTTGGAGGACCATATGTGATGCCAGGGGATCGAACCGAAGTCTGTCCTTGGTCAGGCACATGCAAGGCAAATGTCCTACTACTGTGCCATCACTCCAGCCTCTCAAAAATCTACTCAGTGATCACTATGGTGGAAACTGAAAACTATGCTGAGTATCAAACCTGGATCACCATATGCAAGGCAAGTGCCTTACCCACTGTGGTCTCTCTGGTCCCAAAATCACTCTTATGGCAGTTTTATATTTCCCTTTCCTTTCTCTCCCCCACTCCATCTTTCCTAGTTCCTTTGTCCATTTTTCTTCTCTTTATTTCTCTTAGTTTTTTGTGTTTTTAAGTGAAAAAAAAAAACAAACAAATTTCCCTACACTACCCAAAAGTAGAAAAATATACCTCCTAATCTAAAATGGAATAAAGCAGAGGGTAATTACCATGCATCTAACATGAAATTTTTAGAATTACTAGACCCACAAAACAACCTACCAGATCATAGAAAACACACAATAAATCATGGAATACCATTTATATCTAGAAGAGCAAAATGTATTTAGTATAAACAGCCTAGAAATAGTAATTCCCTGTGAATGAACTTGGTTGGTAGGGCCATTCTCATGTCTCTGTGTGCTCATGTTGCTATACTGGCTGATGCAAAAGACATTCTAATGCTGTTTCTACATTTTGCCTTTTATTTATTTATTTTGGGTTTGGGGACCAAACTTCGGTGCTCAGGGACTCCTTTTGGCTACTCAGGTTTCTACTAGATCAGTGATCAGCAAGCCGCGGCTTTTTACACTTTTTTCTTTTTTTTTTTGGTTTTCTGGGCCACACCCGTTTGATGCTCAGGCGTTACTCCTGGCTAAGGGCTCAGAAATTGCCCCTGGCTTGGGGGGACCATATGGGACGCCAGGGGATGGAACCGCAGTCCTTCCTTGGCTAGCGCTTGAGAGGCAGACACCTTACCTCTAGCGCCACCTCGCCAGCCACCTCTTTACACTTTTTAATGTGGCTATTCTGTGTGCCTGCAGCCGCTCCAGGAGTCAGGACTCTGCTCCTAGCTTCTGTCAGTGCGCGGCTTGTGTGCAGCCCCAGTGGCTGGCTCCACAAAGCTCCAGTTGGGTCATGTGGCATGGGTGTGTGTGTGTGTGTGTGTGTGTGTGTGTGTGTGTGTGTGTGTGTGTGTGTGTGTGTGTGTGTGTGTGTGATTTTCTGTGTGACTTTCCTCCCGACAGTGTACCATCCTATGTATATTCAGTTTTAAAAATGTGGCTCCCAAAACAGATTTCAAGCATGGTTTTGGCGACATTTGGCTCAGTTAAAAAAAAAAGTTTGCCCACCACTGTACTAGATGGTAAAAAAAACACGTAGTTCTGTGAAGAAAAACACAAGCCTTGTAAACGCAAAGCAGGTACTAATTCTATTGTACTATCCATCTGGCCCCTCTTTGGCCTTCTGGCTTTCATTAAAATAAAAAGTATTCTTCATATTTATTTTGATTAGTGCAAATATATGCTCATGTAAACCTTTCATAAAATAGTAACTTTCAGAAGTAACTTAGCAGTAACTTTTAATAGTAACTTTTAAAAGTGGGAAATAACAACACTTAAATGCTATTTATATAGTTGATCTATTAAAAATAAATATTTTAGGGCCCGAAGAGATAGCACAGTGGCGTTTGCCTTGCAAGCAGCCTATCTAGGACCAAAGGTGGTTGGTTCCGAATCCCGGGGTCCCATATGGTCCCCCGTGCCTGCCAGGAGCTATTTCTGAGCAGACAGCCAGGAGTAACCCCTGAGCACCGCCGGGTGTGACCCCCCAAAAAAAAATTTTAATCCAGAGAGAGTACAAAGGTTAAGGAACTTACCTTGTACATGGCTGACCCTACTTTGATCCCTGGCACCACATATGGTCACCAAGCACATCCAGAGTCCAGAACCAGCAGTAAGCCCTCAATACAGCCAAGTCTGACTCCAAAACCAAAAACAAATAAATAAATTAATTAACCTTTGAGATAATGGATACTTAATAAAGGGCTAGGAAGAAAATGTACTTGAGGATAATTTAGAAGTGTGGAGGGGTGACTAAAGTTCACTGCCACACCATACAGCCTCCAAAGGAAATGGCTGCGCTCTGTGTCTGAACTCATATAATAATGTGAGCAGTTAACCCTTTTCAGGTGGAACTAGACTATGTATTAAATAAAATAGAAAGAAATTGTTGGTGTCAAGGCCTGAGAATAGTGCAAGGTTTAGAGTACTGCATTACAAATGCAGAATCACAAGTTTACATCATCAATGATCCATATAAACCAAATGCCTGTAAGTTATGTTGTCCCTGATCCTGGAGTGATTTCTGGCCACACTCAGCTAGGTGTGTTCAAAACAACAACAATAATAACAAAACATAAAAACTGGTGTGAACCTCCATGATTACAATAACTCAAATATAATAATGTATAATATATAATAAATATAATGACTCAAATAACCGAACCAGGAAATGCAATTCCTAGAAATTTGAAAGTGTATGAGTTTGCAGTGGTAACTGGCAAGTTCCACAACCTTTAATTTGTGTCTCAACGTAAAATGTGGCCTCTGGTAAATAATTATGTAAAACCAAGCTAAAGGAGTGAAAATCTTATACTCTTACAATTCTCAGTATCATAAGACAAAAAATAGGTTCCGCCTAGAACAAGTGACACATTCAATGTCATGCAACCATGTAGTGCTCACTGGAACTTACATTCCTGTACTGAGGTGATTAAAAACATGTTTGCCAGGGTATGGGGGTATGCAATGATTTGGCTGTGATACTCCCACATACTATATTTGTGGTGATTATTATGGTTTGCTGCTACATTTGTGCAAGTGCATTCTAGGATCAGACCCTTTAGTTTGGGATTCTGGATGGGGTGTGGCCAGAAAGAACTTGCAGTGCAGAAAATAAGATAGTAGAGGTGCTAGGCACAAAGAACAAAGCTCTTAGGATCATACTCTGGCTCATGTAAGGAGACACCGGGAATGGAATTCAATGTCTCGAGCTTGCTTGCAAGGTAGGCATCATAGCCACTGAGTCATCTTCTAGTCACCCCTCCATACCTACCCTACCCATTTTCATACTAATTCAAACTAATTTCTTTAGTCTATTTCTTAGTATCTTAATGACTGTGGTTTCAATCAACTCTTCACTTCCCAGATTTGTTACCACTCATCTCTCCTTCCCAGACCTACCTCAAAACTGCTCATATAGTCCTTTTCAGTTTAGAGGCAGTCTTTGGTACAGCATGAGAACTTAAAAGATTAAGCCATGGTGCCGGAGCAGTGGCACAAGTGGTAGGGCATTTGCCTTGCATGTGGCTAACCTAGCACGAACCATGGTTCTATCCCCCAGCATCCCATATGGTCCCCCAAGCCAGGATCAATTTCTGAGCACATAGCCAGGGAGTAACCCCCCGAGCATCACCAGCTATGGCCCAAAGAGAAAAAAAAAAAAAAGATTAAGCCATAAAGAATAGACTTTTATTCCAGCTATACATTAGAAATACCCCAGGTACTTAAAAAATATGCTAATATAAAGACTTCAAGACAGTATTTTATAAGTAACTGCAATTGATTTATTTTCCTTCATTTTAATAATGGAATATATAATATTTTATTAATAAAGTATATCATAAAAGTTACAACATGCTTTTTAGTATATTATCTAATTAAGCTATATTATTCTGAATTTAAAATGTCTACAATTTCATATCTACAACAATCTCCTGGTATATTTAACCAAGATTAAACAAAAAATATTTCAAATGATCTCAAATATCAAAATAAAAACAAAGAAAGACTTAGTCTAATACAGTTACCAAACAGGCTTAATAGTATCTGTTCCGGGACCAGAGAGATAGCATAGTGGTAGGGTGTTTGCCTTGCAAGCGGCTGTCCCAGGACCAATGGTGGTTCGATTTCCAGCATCCAATATGGTCTCTCGAGCCTGCCAGGAGCGATTTCTGAGAACAGGGTTAGGTGTGACCCAAAAACAAACAAACAAAAAAGTTCCTTATAGGATAGATTGGTAACTTTTTGAAATCTTACAAGTTAATCATATAAAAACACGTTCAATTACGCTGTACCACCCCTATAATAATAAGTAATAGCATTTTGAAAGTAACTTTAAAGTGTAATTTTTAAACTTTTAAAATGTAATTAAGACATTACATGGTGTCTTAATATAAATTAAATAGTCCTATTGTTGGACTCCTTCTTATCCCCTCTCTCTACCCCCTGCAGATTCCTCTACCCACCCATTCCAGGTGTGGGCAGTTCTAAATTCAGGTGGGATAGATGAGTTGAGGGAGGGGATACACACATATGATTGCCTAGTTACCCTATATTAGGCATTATGTTAAGTCCTCTTTCTACTTATTCATTTTAATCTTAATCCAGCCCTGTGAGATCCTACAAAGATCCCATTTCATAAGAGAAATATAAGACAGGAAAGATAATTAATTTTCCCATAGTATCAGAGATATTATGGGACAGAGGAACCCAACACTTTGGTTCCAAAATCTGCATTCTGAACCATGCCCTACACAGTGATGATGAATAAGTCAAGTCTCAAGGATCATGCATCAGCAACTGATGCATTCTCAGTGAATTCCATACTCTTTAGCTCTTTTAGTTTTACTGGCCAACCTAGAAACATAACTTCTCCAACTATGAACTGACTCTTACTTGGCATATACCTGGTTCTGTCACCATCTCCATTTCCGTTTCTTTGTTATAATTATTTAACCACCATGGTTACAGAAATGTTCATAATTGAGTTTCAGTCATAAAATGTACACCACCTTTCACCAGTGCAACTTTGCCACCACCAATGTCTTCCATTTCCTTCCAACACCCAACACCTTGCCTTTCTCTGTGACAGGTATTCTGCTTCTCTCTCTCTCTGTCTCTCTCTGTCTCTCTGTCTCTGTCTCTCTCTGTCTCTCTGTCTCTGTCTGTCTGTCCTTGTCTGTCTGTCTGTCTGTCGGTCTGTCTCTCTCTCTCTCTCTCTCCTGTCTGACAAATGGTTTGCAATATTGCCAATGAGGGGGTGCCATGCATGTCACTTTATCCCTTTTCAGCACTCAGTTCTTGTCCAGAGTGATCAGTTTCAACAATCATTATCATGGTAATTGTCAGTGCAGTTACTTCTCTTTGTGGCAAGCTCCATATTATAGGCTGGTCTTCCTGGACCTCATTTCTATTCTCTTTGCATATTATTACCATACTGTCTTTTATTTTTCTTATATCCCACAGATGAGTGAGACTATTCTATGCATATCCGTCTCCCTTTGAATCATTTCACTCAACATAATACTCTCCATGTCCATCCATGTATAGGCAAATTTTATGATGTAGGGGAAAGAAACTCTCATTCACTGCTAGTGAGAATGCCATCTAGCCCAGCCTTTCTGAAAAAAAAAAAAAAAAGTGAGCTCCCATATGATCCACCAATACCACTCCAAAGGGATATGCCCTAGGAACACAAAAATAAAATACAAAAATGCCCTCTTCACTCCTGTGTTCAGCACAGCACTATTTACATTAGTCAGTATCTGGAAGCAACCCAGATGCCCTACAACAAATGAGTGGCTAAATTGTGGTACATCTACACAATGAAATTCTTTGTAGCTGTTAGGAAAAATTAAGTATGAAATTTATCATCTCCATTTTATTTTTATCCCTAGTGATACTTCCCAGAGAACTGTGATGTCTCAGAACTGTGATGTTCTATGGGAAGCTCATTCTGGCTTCTTCCTTTCAAAAACCCAGAGTTCCTCCATGGTAATTCTCTAAAGAACCCCTCATCAACATCTCCTGACTCAAGCCAAGGGGAAGAATATCTATGTTCAAGACCTACTACCACACATGTCTATATTTGATTTCAAAGAGCCTTCCAAAGTCATGAAAATATTTGTCAATTATCTTTCTCTGACTTAACATGGAATTAAGATACACCTCAGTACTGGTTACTCTCCACTCACCATTTGGCTCTTGGGTGACTGTTCTGTGCTTGATGACAGCTCTTTTCACAAGAAGCTGGCCTAAGTACACTGAACCTAAGGACTCCCTTGCCTACTAATTTCCAGGCAGGTTCAGTCAATGGGAAACACAGACAATAGAAAAGAGTTTAGGAGGAAGTGGGGCATTTCCTCTAGCTTTCTCTCTTGCAGTTTGGGAGTTGGCCATGATTTTTTTTTTCATCATCAATTTGTCCAGTTACAGGAATTTCCCAAATTCCTATCACTATTCTCTCCTTCTCCCACTGGGTCTGGAAATGTGTGGTAGTGATGGTAGTACCACAGCTTGAATATACTTAATGCTATGGAACAATACATTTTAAGAGGCAAAAATGAAATTTTGTGTTGCATGTATTTTATCATAATTTTAAAAGTTTTTTGAAAAATGGATAAGGAAAAAATTTTAGATAGGAAAAATATGAGAACAAGGGTTAAAGAAATAAAAACATCTATACTTATTCTAGAAAATAAAACTGATATTAGAAGAAATTTGAAAGAAATAAAATGTATCAACTGGGCTTGAAGAATACAGGGTTAAGGAAGTAGGACTGGCTCTTATTCAATCCCTGACAACTATTGTGTCCCAGAGCACAGTAAGCACTGACTACAAGTGGGTGTGGCTACAAAACAAAGACATTTTACTTAGCAACTGATAACAGCCTATTGTTCTTTAGAACTACAGTACTTCTCTCACTCCTGCTGGCCCAGTTTAGCCACTCAGTTGTGCACTGAATTCTGACAAGCCTTTGTATCTGTGTCATCCTTGGCACTCCCATTCCCTCAGCAAAATCCTTCAACTTTCCCCATATGTTTTTCCAGGTCACAGCTTCACAATCACATTCAGTCTCATGGATGTGGGATCCCACATTCTAGCTGGGGTCCTAAAGCAAATGACTCCAATCATGAGCAAATTAAAAGCACTTGTATTGGCACCCACACCTAAAATCCAGCCGAGCAAAGGACCCACCTCCACAAGCTCCTGAACTCTGCATGCAGCCAAACCACTCCAGATAGATGAATTGGTCTTTTTGGAACAGGAGAAGGCAGATTTCCCTCTGTTCGACTAGGACCAGCAGCCTCTACACCTGTACTTTACCATAGAAAGAGGCCTAGTTCACAAGCTCCTGAAGTATGTGGCCATGTGACAGCTTCTTCAAATTTTACAGTAGTCACAGAACTCTAAGTGCACAGAAAACTCAGGGAAGACAAGTAGAAGTTCACCAAACTCAATATGCAAAAACAATGACTGTTTAGAAACTGAAAATTTCAAACAGCACCAATCAACGTAGTAAATTCTCTGGCTTTAGTGACCATCCTTTGTGAGGATGGTCAATAATACTAAAAAAATAACAGTAGTAGTAAGCAAACCCAGCAGTGCAGCAGAGTGAGTGCTGAAGTGAGAAAATACAAGCAGAAATAAACAGTATGATACATGCTATTTAAAAATTCAATAGTCTTAGGGGCCAGAAAGATAGTGTAGCATAGCAGTAGGGCAATTGCCTTGCATGCAACTGATTCAGGACAGGCAGTGGTTCGAATCCGGCATTCTGGTCCCCCGTGACTCCCAGGAGTGATTTCTGGGCAGAGAACCAGGAGAAACCCCTGAGTGCCACTGGATATGAACCAGAAAACCAAAAAAAAAAATTTTTTTTTCAATTGACTCAGTCATAGAGTGACATTGAGACTAAAGGCATCTACATGGGGGAGGGGGGCGCTTGGGCCATACCCAGTGACTCTCAGGGGTTACTTCTGGCTAAGCACTCAGAAATCACTCCTGGCTTGGAAGACCATATGGGAATCCGGGAATCAAACATGGTCTGTCCTGAGTCAGCCACGTAAAAGCAAACACTCTACCACTGTGCTATTGCTCTGATCCCATCTTCTTTTCTTTTTATTTAATAATATTTTTATTTAAGGACTATGATTACAAACATGTTTGTAGTTGGGTTTCAGTCATAATCTTCCCCCTTTCACCAGTGCAACATTCCCATCACCAATGCCCACTACCTCCCTCCTCCCCCACCCCCTGCCTGTATTCCAGACAGGCATTCTACTTTTCTCACTCATTAATATTGTCATGATAGTTGTTAGTGTAGTTTTTTCTCTAACTGCATTCACCACTTTGTGGTGAGCTTCATAACATACGTGGTTTTTCTAGCCCTCATCTCTATTGTCTCTGGGTATTATTAAAATAATGTGTTTTATTTTTCTTAAAAGCCATAGATGAGTGAAATTATTCTGTCTATCTCTCACCCTCTGACTTATTTCACTTAGCATAATAGTTTCCTGTCCATCCATGTATAGAAAAATTTCACCACTTCATCTCTCCTGATGGCTACATAATATCCATTGTGTTTATGTACCACAATTTCTTTTCTTTTCTTCTTAACTTTTTCTTCTTTTTAATTTAGTTAAAGAAAATGCATTACATAGTTGACATAACTAATAATAATACATTTTTAGGAAGACCAAAAGCAACATTTTTTTTAAAAGAATAGAAAGTTGAAAGAAAAACTAAAGAGATGGAAGAGAAAGGAAAGAATATTTTTGAAAACTATTGGCTCACAATGAATTCATTGAAGCACCAGCAGAAACTTTAGTAAGCTCTTCTTTTTTTTTTTTTTTTTTTTTTTTTTTGGTTTTTGGTCACACCCACACCCGGCAGTGCACTCAGGGGTTACTCCTGGCTCTAGGCTCAGGGGACTATATGGGATGCCAGAATTCGAACCACCGTCCTTCTGCATGTAAGCCAAATGCTCTACCTCCATGCTATCTCTCCGGCCCCTCTTCTTTTTTTTAAGAGTTAAAAAAAAAATACAGCACTAAAGGTGTGAGAGTGGCAAGTGTTGTTGTTTGCATAGGCCCAGCAAAATATGGGTAAAATGGGGGGGAAAAGCCTTGTCCTAAATACAAAGAGACCTTATCCCTGAACTTCTCTGGCATAAGACCGACTCTGGGCTCCAGGCAACCTAGGTTGTCCAACCCCTGATTCTCTGTGGTCACGGCAAAATTTTTTTCACACATTAGCTGCTGTTGTTGTCCTGTTTATGTAAAGATTCTGGTTTCTGTTCGAGAAGGATTCTGGTTTCTGTGTTTCCTCGAAGTCAGGATGTGGAGCATCCTCCAGTTTCACTTCACCATCAGATGCAAAGCATCCTGACCTGCAAGAAAGTTGCTGCTGTCACTGAGTTATCTGGGTGTCAAGGGAACACTCCTTGGAGTAAAGTCAATGTCAGGATAGCAGCAGGGTGTACCACAGTTTCTTTCCTTATTCTTTACCCATGGCATCTTGGTTGTTTCCAGATTCTGGCTATTTTAAATAGCAGTGCAATGAATATAGGTGTGCAGAAGGCATTTTTGTATTGTTTTTGTGTTCCTAGGGTATATCCCTAGGAGTCTTCAAGGAGAAAACACCACTGTCAAACCAAGTGGAAACAGATAAACAAATGGGACTACATTATACTAAGAAGCTTCTGAACTTCAAAGGAAACAGTGATTAGGACACAAAGGCCACTCACACAATGGGAGAAACTATTCACACAATACCCATCAGATAAGTAAGTAATTTCAAAGATAAACAAGGAACTGACAGAACTTAACAAACAAACAAAAAACATCTAACCCCATAAAAAAATAAATGAGAATTTATGAGCAGTCACTTCCTCAAAGAATAAATACAAATGGCCAAGACACATGAAAAAATGTTCCACATTCATCAGGGACATGCAAATCAAAATAACAAAGAGATAACATCTCATGTCATAGACAGGCACTCATCACAAAGAACAGGAGCAATCAGCACTAGCAGAGATATGGGGAGAAAGGAACTCTCATTCACTACTGGTAGGAATGCCATCTACTGCAGCCTTTATAGAAAACAATATGGAGATTCCTCAAAAAACTGGAAATTGAGCTCCCATATGATCCAGCTATACCACTCCTAAGGATATATACCCTGGGAACACAAAAACACAATATAAAAATGCCCTGTGCATGCCTATGTTCATTGTTGCTCTATTTACAATAGCCAGAATCTGGAAACAAACCAGATGCCTGACAATAAATGAGTGGCTAAAGAAAATATGGTAAATATACATAATGGAATACTATGCAGCTGTCAGGAAAAACTTTACCATGAAATTTTCCTATACATAGATGGACATAGAAACTATTATGCTAAGTAAAATGAGTCAGAGTGAGGGAGATACAGAATAGCCTTACTCATCTGCAGTATTTAAGAAAAATAAAAAATAATATGGTAATAATAGCCAGAGACAATAGAGATGAGGTTTGAAAGGATCAGTCCATGATATAAAGCTTATCACAAAGATCAGTATTGTAGTTAGATAAATAACCACTGATAACTATCATGACAATGGTAGTGAGTGAAAGAAATAGTATTGAAGACAGGCAGAGGGTGAGGGAGGAAATGAAGGACTTTGGTGGTGGGAATGTTGCACTGGTGAAGAGAAATATTCTTTCTATGACTGAAACCCAACTACAAACATGTTTGTAATCACAGTTTTTAAATAAAGATAGTAATAAACAAAAATTAAATTTAATGTAATTTAAGTTAATTTTAAAAAAATGTTAAAAAAGAAAAAGAATATAGTTTGCCTTTAGAGATGATAATGCCTTGGCTTCTGTATTCTTCTTGCTTAAGAAAGTTAACTGCTATAAATTGGGCTGTTCTGTGAGCATAAGTATCATCATGACAGATTCTAGTTTAAAAAAAATAAAATTTGGAGGCCATAGCAGTGGCACAAGCGGTAGGGCATTTGCTTTGCATGCGGCTGACCTAGGAAGGACCACAGTTTGTTCCCCAGAGTCCCATATGGTTCTCCAAGCCAGGAGCGATATCTGAGCTCATAGACAGGAGTAACCCTGAGCATCACCAAGTGTTGCCCAAAAACCAAAATAAATAAATAATCAATTAAATTAAACTTCAGTAGAGGGCTATAGTAATCTACCAGACAGTAGGGCACTTACCCTGCTCACAGCTGACCTGGGTTAAATCCCTAACATCCCATATGGTCCCTTAAACACCACCAGGACTGATTCCTGAGTACAGTACCAGAAAAAAAAACAAACAAACCAACCCTGAGCATCATCAGGTATGGTCTCAAAACAAAACAAACAATTTAACAGAAACACTAAATAGCAAACTAATAGTAGCTGAGCAAAAGCTCAAGGAACTACAAAATGAGATGGTGTAAATAAGAGAAGGTAGGAAAAAAAACTAAAAAGAAATTAACAGATTGCCTGACAACTTTACAATAAACTCAAAGGGAATGCTCTAAGAACAGGATGGCAAACTTGATGAAGAAACAATATTAAAAAAATAAACATAAACAGGGACTTGAAAGACAGATTACAGGCATTGATTGAGATTCAACAGACATAAAAAAAAATCCCAGTGAAAATAGAGCCAGCCAACTAGAGAAACTCAAAGACACATAATACTCAAAATGACGAATTCCAAAGATAAAGACAGGATATCGAAATCAGAAGATCAATAAAGCAAGTTACAATGAGTAAAGCCCCGGGGAGTGAAAGCAGATCTATCAAATGATAAAGACAAGTCCTAAGGAAATGAAAGGATATAACACAAAAACTCAATGAAACAAATACCTCACCAAGAATATTCCATCTGGTTAGACTATATTCAGGTTTGTAAAAACAATACAAAGCTTCAGACACAGGCAACAGTTTAGGGACTTCTAAGTCAAGTCTTGAAACTAGTTTTACAAGAATCATTGAAAGAACTTCTTTAAAAGATAAACTTCTGGGACAGGAGAGATAGCACAGGTAGGGCCTTGCATGCAGCTGACCAAGACTGATGTTGGTTTGATTCCCAGCATCCAATATAGTCTTCTGGGCATGCCAGGGGCAATTTCTGAGCGCAGAGCTAGGCTTGACCCCTGAGTGTCTCCAGATGTGACAAACACCTCAGCTTGTGACACTGAGTATAGCACTCACTCCTGATGTCTATTTTGCCAGCTACTAGATAAGGAAGGTGTATTCACTCACAGCTTGCTAAGGGATTGTATAAATTTTCAATAATTAATGTCTCATTTATACTGAATGTTCTGTGCTTTATCCATCATTTTTATAGCCATAGAGATTTTATGGCAATCTGTTGTCTGAATTAGAAGACAGGTAAGCAGTGTCTATAATATTTTCTAATAGAAAACCAATATTCCCTTTCTTATGGTAAAACACTATACTTTGTAGGACATTAGATTTTCCCCTTTAAATTTTCTTAATTCTCCTCACTTGTTATATATTTTACAGTTGTAGGCTTTTTTTCATTTGAGTTCTAAAATATATCCGTGAGAAATTTTAAAAATAGTTTTATTAATGCAGGGAACAAAACGTTATTACCATAATGAGATCCAAGTTCAAAATAAATGTTAATGTAATATATTTTAATACTATAGTTGAAAACTTCCCTAGGTAAATGGCAGCAGGAACTATATCATACTTTATTAAATGATTTCGTTTTGTTTTTGTTTTTGGGCCACACCTATTGACACTCAGGGGTTACTCCTGGCTATACACTCAGAAATCTCTCCTGGCTTGTGGGGACCATATGGGACATCAAGGGATCGAACCGTGGTCAGTCCTAGGCTAGCGCTTGCAAGGCAGATGTCTTACCTCTAGCACCACCACTCCAGCCACTTATTAAATGATTTTAATGTCTTTACATAGACTTTACATAAGCTAAAATCATAAAACAACCTATCATCATAATAGATTTATTGACTTATTTTATGTTCACTATATTTGCCATTTCTTTAAATTTTCTTGAAACAAGCAATTTGAAACAAATCTGTTATGTGCATACTAAAATGGTAAAGTGGGAGCAGAAGGGAAACTGAGGACACTGGACAGAAAGTCGCACTGGTTATAAAATTAGTATTAGAATATTGTATGCTTGAAACAAGTGTATTAAGAATAGCTCTGTAGAGGGCCAGAGAGATAGCATGGAGGTAAGGCATTGCCTTGCATGAAGAAGGTCAGTGGTTCGAATCCTGGCATCCAATATGGTCCTTGAGCCTGCCAGCAGCGATTTCTGAGCATAGAGCCAGGAGTAACCCCTAAGCGCTGCCATGTGTGACCCCCCAAAAAAGAATAGCTCTGTAAATCACAACATTTTAATAAACAACAATTTTAGATTATAGGAATAAAATATGCACAGTTTATGCACACCTGTCTTATAGCATTCCGATTTAATTTTAAAACATGAAGATAATATGCATCAAGTAGCCTACTATCTGTTACAAAACCAGTAACTGAAATATGATGAATGTCATTATAATTATTTCTGCCCCCTCTCTTCCCTTATCTCATTTACTCATTGAAATGGCTTGCTTCTGATGTCATTGGCCTGGTTAGGATTAAACACAGGCCTTGGGAGAAAATCTTGTTCAGAAAGGTTTAGCCAGGTTGAGGGTTGGGGTGGAGGATGGATGGGAAACTGGGAAAATTGAGAAAATAAAAACTTATGAAAGGATGGGTATTGAAACAATGTACTACTGAAAATAAATTATTGACAACTTTTTTACTCTACATCTCATGGTAATTTAATAAAAATAGAAAGAAAAGTAGAGGAAGGAAGGAAGGAAGGGAGGGAGGGAGGGAGGGAGGGAGGGAGGAAGGAAGGAAGGAAGGAAGGAAGGAAGGAAGGAAGGAAGGAAGGAAGGAAGGAAGGAAGGAAGGAAGGAAGGAAGGAAGGAAGGAAGGAAAAGTTTAGTTCCTTTTTGTAGAAGAACATTGCTTTTACAACAGAAATAGAAGATAGATTAGATGCAGTGGTAGTCCTTGACTGAGAATCTCTGAGTACCTTTATTCTTACCCAAGAATGGCACCAATCTGTAGGGAGAGGAAGAGACATAAAATAATCTCACTCTTTCGTGGGATATATGGAAAATAAAGATAATATGACAATAAATTCCAGAAACAATAGAGCTGTGGGCCAAAAGGGCCAGATCATGGCAAGAACCTTGCAAAAAAGAGCCATAATTGCAGTTAGGGTGATGTACAATTGAAATTCAAACATGAGCAATTTTGTAACCACAGTGCTTAAAATAAAAAAGAATGGGGCCGGAGAGATAGCATGGAGGTAAGGCGTTTGCCTTTCATGCAGGAGGTCATCAGTTCGAATCCCGGCGTCCCATATGGTCGTTCCCCCCCCCCCCCCCCCCCCCGTGCCTGCCAGGAGCAATTTCTGAGCGTGAAGCCAGGAATAACCCTGAGCACTGCCGGGTGTGACCCAAAAACCATAAAAAAAAAAGAAAAGAAAAGAAAAAAGTAACACTAAGAAAACTATTTTTTTAAATGTGCTTGTTAAAAAGAATGAGCTTAACTAGTTTCAAAAAGGAAGAGAGAGAGAGAGGAATAAAATGCCTGCCCCCAAAGAGGGAGGTGGGAGTAGGAAAGGAAACTGCGACATTGGTGGAGGAAAATGTGTACTGTTAAAGGTTGGTGTACATTCTATAACTGCAACTCAACCATCAATAATTTTGTATACATAGTGTTTAAATAAAATAATAAAAATTAAAAAAATTACACTCATTTGGCTTGCTGAAATCACAAGATAATAACACTTCAAGCACTCTAATATTTGTATTCTGGGCACTTCCCAATCAGTGTTCAGTGGGTCCAAGAACCACCCCAGTAATATTTGTCTTACCTGATCAGATGATTCGGTGCCAGGGCTCAGTTATACAACACTGCTCAGTTCCAGTGTAGATGAAGACAACCAAGGCACACCTGCTGTGCCTGTGGAGCCATGCAAAGCCAAGGATTAAATGCTAGTCCTTGCACAAGCATGGTATTCATCTCTTGGCCCCTAACTTTATCTCTGTCCCTAAATACTATAAATTCTAAAACAAAGGAGAAGAAACACTTCTTCAAAATTCTGGAGTGCATATTTTGAATATTCAAGGCCAGTTCAATGTCTGGTATTTCATGTCCCAAAGTAGCCCCTAAGCATTGAGCCAGGAATATAGTCCCAGAAAAACTCCAGGTATGGTACAAAAACCAAGCAATAATTATTATAGAAGATAGCAAAATATAAGGCAGTATCACCTGAATAATAAGATTAGCATTTTGATGAAGCCAGGCATAGTGAGTCAAAGTCCCAAAGGGCCTCAAAAACTTGGTGTTCCAAGCATTAACCTCAAGTACTAGGCCTTAATACTCATTGCCCATCACTTGTGTGTGACTTAAATTATGTTCATTCACTTCTTCTGAACATTAGTTTTCTCATAGAATGTCTTTCCTGGCTGAGAAAAAAATTAAGAAGCTGTTCCCCAAAGCATGATTATGGAGCCTGCAGTGAGTTTGTGATTTGTTCAGCAAATATGAGTTACTATCTTCTCCATTTCCCACTACTGATTCACTGATTTGGGGAGTGAATGGTCCTCTTACTTAAGAAATATTACTTAAGAAATATTCCTTTCTTTATTAATAGCAAAAAGAGAGAAGAAAGAAAGAAAGAAAGAAAGAAAGAAAGAAAGAAAAGAAAGAAAGAAGAAAGAAAGAAAGAAGAAAGAAAAGAAAGAAAAAGAAAGAAAGAAAGAAAGAAAGAAAGAAAGAGAAGAAAGAAAAGAAAAAGAAAGAAGAAAGAAAGAAAGAAAAGAAAGAAAGAAGAAAGAAAGAAGAATGAAAGAAAGAAAGAAAGAAAGAAAGAAAGAACATTAAGTGCTGATATTGTTTAATGGCAGTCCTACAACAGTGAGCCCTACCACACAATGAGTAGACCTTGAGCAAACCCAGAGTAGACCTTGAGAGAACCCATTTAAACATTAAATGAATAAAGTAAATCTTAAAACACTTGAAATATCAATTAACACAAAATAGAGATTCAATTATGCTCTATCCTCACTATATTATACCAGTTTTATAAATAACAACTGCTTAAAAGATTAAACTGAAAAGAGATAAAAGGAAAGAAGAGAAATTTAAGAACTAAAACATCAGGGGCCAGAGAAAATGTACTGTTAGTAAGGCACTTGTCTTACATGCAGTTGTCCAGGTTTCAATCCCTGGCATCCTCTATGGTCCCCCAAATAACTCCAGTAGTGATTCCAGAATGCAGAGATAAGTGTAACCCTCAAGCAATGCTGGGTGTGATCCCAAAACAAAACAAAATGATACATTATTGTTATTTACTTAAAAATAAAAGTCATAAATCATTGAGATGTGGCTCCAGAGAAATCTAGAAGTATTTCAAGAGGGATTAGCTCTACAGAAAACATCAAATGAAATAAAGACTGCCTCTTCAACAAATGTTGTTGGGAAAACTGGATAATCACGTATAGAAAATTAAAACTGGATCCATATCTCATGCCTCATACAAAAGCTAACATAAAGTTGTTCTAAGATCTTGAGATCATTCTGAATATATAAATACATTGAGGAAAGCAAAAGCAGAATGCTCTAAGATCTAAAAGTCAAAGAAGTCTGCAATAATATGATTCCAATGACAAAAGGGTATAAAATCAAAACTAAATAAATGGGACTGCAGGGAAAGTAAAACATGGGTTAAATTAAAACATAGGCTGAATGTGAGGAAACACATCAGAAAATGGATTGATGTTCAGTATATGCAAAGTACACACAATAATTAACCCCCAGAACCTAAAACCCTCATTTTAAAAAATGAGGAAATGAACAACACATGCTCATCATAACATATCATTAGGGAAGTACAAATCAAAACAACAAACGAGATATCATTTTTCACCAGTGAGGGTGACACATATAAAAAATTCTGGGAACAACTGGCACAAAAGTGCCCAGAGATGTGGTTGAAAAAAGGAACTGTCTGATCCTATTCCTATGGAAAAGCAGTATGGACAGTGTTAGATTACATTTGCTTCTACAACCAAAACAAAAATGTTCCCAGGCTTCCTCTTTCCTTTTCACTCACCTCTCTGACATATAAAAGTCCACCTAAACTAGATTAATGCTCTCTAGATTAACTCTCACTGGACCACCCCAACCCAGTTGGGATTTGAACAAGTCAATAGAGGTTTTGTTTGGTGGTCCTAGAGACCATGAGGCAAGAAGCCAGCCAACTCATGATCTTTCCATCATGATTGTCTTGGTTTATTTAATTCGACACAGTGACCCTATTTCAGACCCCACTCTGCCAGGGTTGGAAATACAGTGTGTGGGACGATTTTATAGAAGGGTTCTCATTAAGTTCAGAATCAAGCTGCCATATGACCCAACAATTCCATTTATGGGCATATATCCCAGGGAGGGAAAAACATTCATCCTACAATCTGTACAACAACTAAGATCTCTAATTCCAGGGGTCTGACTGAAACAACTGCAACTGAGCAGAACTTCTGGAAACATAATGAAACACTCTATCCTAGGCTTCATCCTAGGATCAATGCATAAACCAAGTCCACCAACTACAGAAGACTGACTAAAACAACAGTGATGGAACAGAACTTCTGGAACTGTAAAGAAAGACTCCATCCTAGGCTCCATCCTATGACATGTGCAAAATACTAAGATCACTAGCTACAGAGGCCTGATCTTATCATCCACAATGGAGCGGAAAATTTCCAGACATCACAAAAGGTCCTAGGGGAGAGTAAAAGAGCATGTACAGAGTCTGTAGTTATACCCATGACAGTATACTTCAATGGCATAGAAACCCTGTATTTTGTAGGCCAGGGGAATTCCCTTTCTAATCTCCCCAATTTTTACTGTGCCTATGCAAAAAAAATAGTACAAATTAAATTATTTTTAAATTTATTATTTTTTTTGTAATTGTTGTTGCTTGCTTTTTTCTTTTCTTTGCCTTTTTTTTTTCCATGCTTTGGTTTATCTTTATTTCAAGACCATGGTTAGTGTTTTGTTATTGTCTTTATTGCTGTGGTGCTTTTCAGGTTATTTGTTTGCTTTGGTTTTTGTATTTTTGGGGGTTAATTTTTTTATTATTTTTATGTTTTTCTTCCTTTTTCCCTTTTTTTTTTTTTTTGGTTTTTGGCCACACCCGTTTGATGCTCAGGGGTTACTCCTGGCTATGCGCTCAGAAATCGCCCCTGGCTTGGGGGGACCATATGGGACGCCAGGGGATCGAACTGCGGTCCATCCTATGCTAGCACTTGCAAGGCAGACACCTTACCTCTAGCGCTACCTTCCCGGCCCCCCCCCCTTTTTTTTTTCTTAAACTGATTTTTATAGTCTCTAGAAGGACTACTCCCATTTTTTGCTTGTTTGAATTTTTGCCCCTGTCCTTTTTATTTATCTATTTTTCTTACCTTCAAACAGAACCATATAGCTTGAACCATCTTGTTCTGCCTCACAAATTGAAGGGGAAATAATGGAAGGCACCAAGACCAAACAGTTGTATGAACATTGAGCAGAAATAAAAAATGATCAGACTTAAACACCAAATCCAAAGCCAACTACAATGGAATAGATACCCAATCTACAACAAGCTAGACACAGAAGGGACCACTTATACAAGCAGCCCAGGGGGCAAAAGAGGGGCGATATGGAATGCATGCTGGGAACAGGGGTAGAGGGAGGACAACATTGGTGGTGGGAATACCCCTGATTTAATGTCACTATGTACCTGAAATACTACTGTGAATGATTTGTAATCCACTTTGGTCAAAATAAAAATTATTACTTAAAAAAGTATATATGCATACCAATATTCACTGCTCCATTCAGTACAATAGCTAAGAGTTGGATCAAATTAGATGTCTGACAATAGACTAGTGGAACATGAAGATGTGGTACATATATACAATACTACATGGCCATATATGTATGGAATGATGCAATCATAAAATTTGCAGCAACATGGAAATAACTGGAAGATATAAGGTTAAATGAAGTAAGCCAGAAAAAGAATAAATACAGAATTATATATATGTATGTACATATATATATATCATTTATATATGTTATTTAAAATAACTGAATCAAAGAGTGCAATGGTTTAAATGCCAGGTCCCTAGAACACCACTGGCTCAAGAGTATAGTGAGTAGCAAGAAAGAAATGGAGTGGAGAGAAAGAAAGACAGATAAGAAATAAAGAGGGATGGAGGTCAAGAAGATTCAGGTACATTAGTAGTGTTAAGAAAGAATAGAACTGGGGCTGAAGGGGTAGCACAAGCAGTATGGTTATCTTGTGTACTAACCTAGGACATACCATGTTTCAATCCCTCCAGCCTCCCATATGGTCCCCCAGTCAGGAGCGATTTGAGTGCATAGCCAGGGGTAACCCCTGAGTGTCACTGGATGTGGTCCAAAAAACAAACAAACAAAACAACAACAACAAAAAAAGGATAAAACTAAATATCCAAAATGGATTAAAGAACAATGAAATCATGAGACTTGAAATTCAACCACCAGACTTATAAAGATGCCTCTCAAGATGGCAGTCTGGGAGAAAGAAGTATGTGACAGACTCTGGAAATGTCACTGGGAGAAGTTTGACACTATGGTGAATTTGTTGCTGTAACACTATATATGTCTCAAACTCAACTATGAATAACTTTGTAAGTCATGGTGCTTTAAATTAAAAAGAAAAATTTTTTTAAACAGTTTAGTCCCTGGCTCCTTTTCTCCCATTCTAAACTTAAAATGTGTTTCCTGAATTGCAAGTATTTGATCCTCAAAAAGCTTTTGTTTGAGGAAAAAAAAAAACAAGAAGGTTTTTCCCTAATTCCAGTTTCTCAACCAGAAGTGCTTATTCAGTGCTCCTGCTGTGAATAAGGGGCAATGCAGTGCTGGGAACTGACACCAGGTCATCCCCATGCAAAACATGTACTCAGCCCATTAGCTATTTCTAAATCTCTAAATCTCTTCTCATGATCAACATTTCTAAAGAGCCTTTGAAGTCATCTATTTTCTAATCAGTGATAATACTGCAATAAAATTTCTATACAGACACATACTGATAGTATGTGTGCTGTGACCCTTTGAAGAGTCCTAAAGTACTAAGAGATCTAGACTATTTTTGCAGTCTGTGAACTACTTCTTCCCTACTGTCTATATATCACTCAACCCATATATTGTGTGTTTAAACTAATCATAAAAATATTGTTAAATCAGAACCACATGAAACAGTGTTACAGTATCTCCTTCAAAATTTCAGTATATGAAACTGTCAGGTTAGGGTTACTGGCTAGGGTTACTGTAAATTCAAACATAGACTTCAGCCATTCTAACATGTGTACCTGAAAAGACGCTGGCAGCATGAGAAAACGCATAGCAAAACTGGTAACTCACTATCAAATACATTATTTGGAGATATGCCTCGTGTCCATTAGTGCTTTCTCTTCCTCTTCCTTCTCATTCAGTTATTTTAAATAACATATATAAGTGATATATATGTGTACATACATATATATAATTCTGTATTTATCTTCTTTCTGGCTTACTTTATTTAACCTCATATCTTCCGGCTATTTCCATGTTGCTGCAAATTTTATGATTGCATCATTCCATACATATAGGGCCATGTAGTATTGTATATATGTACCACATCTTCATGTTCTACTAGTCTACTGTCAGACATCTAGTTTGATCCAACTCTTAGCTATTGTACTGAATGGAGCAGTGAATACTGGTATGCATATACACTTTTTTTAGATTGCTTTTCAGAGCTAGTGGAGACTGTTTTGATCTCTTTTTAAACCTTCTCCTTCTGCAATTCAAGTCCACCTGACAACCCTTGAGGTGGCTAAAGGCCACCATCCTATTTAAGATGGTCAGCATCACATTGATTTCAAAGTTATACAGGCAGCCCAAGCTTCTCTTCTAACCTCCTGTATCCTTTCCTCCAGTTACCTATTTTAATAGAATTACTTGAACACATATAGAAATCTCAGGCTTGATGTGTTGAAAACCAACTCTTTATCTTCTCCCCATATCTACTTCTTTCATTTATTTCCTCCTTTCCCTTCTCTCTGCTAATGTTTTTGTGGTTCATACATGTTAGGCTTTGGTTCTGCATTTTCGTTGTGAGTTTCCTGGGAGTTCCACATCAGACTGTGATGTTCACACATTCAGTAAAAACACTCATCAAATGGTCCTACTTTAAGTCATGGTGCTCAAGAACATACAGGTTGTAGTCTTCACTAGAGATCACCACATTGCTTACACACATGCTCACTCAGTATTAGTCACATGCCTGACCAAAGTCTTTGCATGTTATTTTAGCTGTGGTGCTTACTGAGAGATAAACTTTTAGCTTGAGAAGTTGAACCCTTTTACGTTTTGATTCTTTTAGACACCTTTTATGTTTTATTTTATTTACATTTATTTATTTTATTTAAATTTTATTATTCTTTTATGCAGTATTGTCAGAAATACTCTGTGGCACTGGGGATAACAGACATCACAGCAGTCAGTCACGAGCAGCAATGCTGCCAGTGGAGTGCTCAGTGTTGGCAGCAGCACAGGGAATCAAATTCAGTGTCCCACCTGCAGGGCAGGAGTTTCAACCACTGAGTCTCATTTCATCCTCCTAACCTGTTATTTAATGATGCTCAAGGGTTACTCCCGCACAAATCGCTCCTGGCTGGGGGGGGTGGGCGGGGGTGAGGACCATGCCAGGGATCGAAACCATGTCAGTTCTGACCCTACCACTGTGCTATCGCTCCGGCCCCATCACATCCTTTTAAAAAATACTTTACACCATGGTGACTTACAATGTAATTTATAGTTGAGTTTCAGACATACAATGTTCCAGTACCAAACCCACCACTAGACAAACTTCCCTCCACCAATGTTCCCCAATCCTAGCCCAAACCTCGGCCTGATATTTTGACAGGCACCTTTTAAACTTTTGTTGTTACAGGTTTGGGTCTCATGATTTCAGTGTTGCTGATTCTATAATTTGAATATTTATATCTATCATTCCTTAACACTATAGATGTATCTGAATTTCCTTGATGTCTTCCTCCCACTAGGAGAAATCACTCCTAGCAGGCTCAGGGACCATATAGGAATGCCAGGATCAGCCACATGCAAGGCAAATGCCCTACCCACTGTGCTTTGGCTCCAGCTCTATATCCTATTTCTTTCTTTCCTTTTCTTCCTTGTACTCTGGAGCCAAGAATAATCTTGGTTTCCCCTTTAAGCCACTGCAATTTCTCTCATCAAGTTATCCTAATTACTACATCTAAGTGATATCATCCTCATATGTAGTTTATACTTTTTCTGGCTTACTTTATCATATCTTTCAGTTCCATCCATATTGCAGTGAATTGCATGATTTTTATCATTCCTTACAGTCGTGTAGTATTCCACTGCGTATTCCACTGTGTATTCCATTCCACATCCTCATGATTAATTCATTGTTGTTGAACATCTAGATTGATTCCAAATCATAACTATGGTACTCGGTGCTGTATGAATAATGTTGTGCATTTTCCCAAATCTTACACATCTTATATATTTAGTTTATCATCAAATTCTATTGTTTTACCTTCAAATACATCTAAAACACTTTAATCCATGTCAACATATACAACCTGCTCAAGGTCATAAATCATTTAGTAGTGCAATAATATATTTTTAATTAATTTTATTATTGTTTGAGGTTTTATATATTGATACTCAAAGATTACTCCAGACTCTGCATTCATTCTGGTAATTTTTAGGAGACACTATACGATGTTAGGGATTTAATCCAAGTCAGCCATGTGCAAGGTAAGTGCTCTACTCTATCCCTCCGCATTCCTCAAAATTCATTTTATTTCTTCTTCCCTTCTCTATATTGTAATGATCAGAAGTTACATGCACAGTGCCCATGCCTACTTTAGTTGCTGTGGTCACACACCCTAGTCCATGCTTGTACACACTGAGTTTTGGTATGCCAGTTTTAATGCCAAGGTTCCCATGAGCATGAGATTATTTGTAGCACAAGTGGTGTGTGTTAACGTTAAAATGTGTGACCCTATGCTTACAAAACAGCTGTTCTACTTAAGTTATCTTTATACCATTAAAATAAATAACCTCTTAATTCCTTCATTCCATCCTTAGACCCACTCCAAGTTCAGCCACATACCATTTCTTCGGATAAGGTACTACCTGGTGGTATATAGGAATCATCCTTATAGAGCTCAGGAGATCTTATAGTACCAGGCATAGACCCAAAAATTCTACATGCATGTCTCTAGTCCTTTGAGTGAACTCCCTGGCCTAACACATCTATTAGCAAAGAAATTGAGTATTCTTACAAATACTAAGTCAACAGGTAAGAGAAATCAGACAAGGGTTAAGATACTTACTTCCCGCCTTTTCTAAACATGGCAGAGGCCCCTGCTGGAGGCAGAGTGGGCAGTTTCAAAAAGGAAATTGCTGAAAACTTGGGGCAGCTCCCCCAAAGGCCCAAGCACCTGACTTTTCTTCTATGAAAAATGCTTTTTCCAAGGACCATGGTCATCTAATTTGCAGAGAAGCCATTAATTGGGAAAAGACGAGAAAAAATACTTTTTGATAGCGACTGACATCTGGATGATGACCCTGATGACCCGACATAGATTTTGGTTTTGAAAATTTTGCACTTTCAGGTTAAGACGACCTTAAGTGCTAAACTCCCAGAAGCATGGCCACAGTGACAGAGAGCTGCCTTCCTGCAAACAGGCACCGCGCTCCAATATGAGCTGACCTGAGGTGCAGAGAAGCGGTGGCAATAGCTCCTGAGCAGGCAAGAGGTGAGGAGTTCATGTGGCTCTAGCCTGGGACCACCTGCAGGACCTGGGGTTCTGTGGTCAGGGGTTCCATGGAGCCGAAGCCACATGCCGAGCTCGCTCACCCTAGTCGCCCACAGCTTATCCGCATCTGGACATTTTGGTGATGAGAAAAAAGGGAAGAAAACAGCAGAGCCCAAGAAAAAGGCTACTTTTTAAAACCTCCTGCATTTGACTGTTTCAGGTTCTCTCTTAATTCGTTGTGTCATTGTCTTGCTGACATAAATGTGTTTCATAGTTTTCCTTAATTAATATTTTCCCTAATTGCATAATGGTTCATGGTGTGTCTTAATGTAGTACCCTGTATTCAAACTGTATTTTCTGTATAAATGTTCTTGTAATTTTGTTTAGGGAAGTTTAATGAAAGGAACTAGCATGTTCCAGGATAAAAGTGCTTGGTTAAATAGCTTTAAGAATTTTAAACTACAGGTGTATTTCGCAGAAATGTTCTGTTTCTGAAAAAGTCTGATTTTTTAATTATACACTTTAAACTTTGTTGCTGTGGGAATATTAGGGTTCCCTCCTTTGGCTAAAGGCAGAAGTCAGGAAAACAAAGGATAACCTTTGCTCTTTCGTTTTCTAATCAAGGAAGGGAGAGATGTTACTCTCCCAACTTCCTGGCTATTTCACCTGGAGAGGGAAACCCTCCCATAGATAGGAGGGGTCTGATTGGTAGTTTAAGGGTTGCCTGGGGGAAGGTTAAGAGAAAGATTCAGCAACAGAGCCTCGGCAGGAAGATGCACCATGAAGAGATGCAGGAGCAGGAAAGAGGCTGCTTAGCTTAGAAGCCACACATGGTGGATAGGGCCTTAAAATAAAGCTTCATGTTTCCAGAATTCAAAAAAAAAAAAAATTGACTGTTCTAAGTCCTTGAAGAATGCTGTCTGAATTTGCACAGGGATTGCACTGAATATATATAGTAATTTCTGAATTTGCACAGGGATTGCACTGAATATATATAGTAATTTAGGTGAAGTGGTCATTCTGATAACATTGATTCTTCCAACCCATGAACATGAAATGTTTTTCCATTTCCTTAGATCTTCTTCAATTTCTTAAGTACTTTGAAGTTTTCAAGGTATAGGTCTGTAGTCTGTTTTATTAAGTTTATTTCTATTTTTATTAAGTTTATTTGATGATTTTTGACACTATTTTATGTGGAATGACTCTTTGATATCTTTCTCTGCTGACCCATTACTTATATATAGGAATGCAATCAATTTTTGTGTAGTGACTTTGTAGCTGGCCACTTTGCTGTATTGGTTTATTCTTTTTCAGAGTTTTTTGGTGACTCTTTTGGATCTCATATCATCATGTTTTTTATCATGTCATCTGTAAATAGAGATAGTTTGACTTTCTCTTTTCCAGTTTGGATCCCTTTGATTTCGTTCTTATGCCTGGTTGCTGTTGTTAGGACTTCTAACATTATGCTGAATGAGAGTGGAGATAACAAACACTCTTCACTGGCAATGTTTTCAGTTTTTCACCATTACGAGTAATATTGGCCTGGGCTTTTTATAGATATCTGTTGAGTAAGGTTCCTCCCACCCTTCTTTTGTTGAGTGTTTTAATCATGAATGGGTGCTGAATCTTGTCAAATGCTTTCTCTGCATTGATTAATGTAATCATTTTATTTATTCTTTTACTGATGTGGTGTATGATTTTAATTGATTTACATATATTGAGCCATCCTTGCAATCCCAGGATAAAGCCCACTTAATTGTGACATAAAATATTTGATGTGTTGTTGAATTTTATTTGCTAAGATTTTATTAAAGATTTTTGCATCAAAAAAAAAAAAAGATACTTCCCTTGCATGTAGCTGACCCTGGTTAGATTCCTAGTACTGCATATGATCCTCCAAATAGCTCTAAGAATGATTCTGAGCAATAGTACATATTACCCAAATGCCACTCCCACTACCACCAAAAAGAAAATTAAGCTCCTCTGGAGAAAATAAAGTTTTTCTGGGAAAAAAAAATCCTCTGTTCAATGGGTCCTCCAGTGGCTTCCCCTAATATGAAAAGTATAGTTTTCAACCAATACTCCATGGTCTTCAAGCCCTGAGTCCCATCCAGTCTTCATTCAGTCACCTCTGTGTTCCCTGTCTAATTATCACCATGTCATACACATTCACTTAACCCTTGATGAACTAATTTAAGCTGATCCTAGACACTCCAGGCATGCTCAAGCCATAAGCCCTTTGCCCTTGCTCCTTCCCTCTGCAATCTGGTTAGTATTTTGGTTTGCATTCCTTTTTCCCAGAAACCTACACATTTATTCCCTCAGGTCTTCCAAGATTTTCTTATATTTCTTTTTCTATTCTTATTTGTTTTTAAAATTCTGACTTTTCTAAATTACTACACATTTAATTTAGTTTTACCTACTATATGTCACCCTCAACTAGAATATAAATTCTATAAGAGCAGAGTTGAATGTTTTTGCTTACTATTATATCTCTAGTTTTCCCAGTAAAGGGTCTCATAAAATAAGTGTCAAGAAATAGTCCTTTAAATCATTTTTTATACCCAGCAGTGCTATCCTCTTGGAAAAGGCTTCTAAGGTTTTAATATATCACCTCATCACATATATACATAATCCCATCATGGGTCTCTGAACAACTCTAAGACTAGTCGGTATTTTCTATGGCTAAATAAGCAAGCATCACCAATGTCAATTACTTCCTAATATCAGATTCTGTATAGGATTCAGTGAAAAGCAAAAGTCCTTCCTAAATGCCTGGAACAAATTTTTTTCTATCTATATATGAGATATAGAAACTAGGCTCTAATAAACCATTAGCACCACTCAGAAAAACCTTAAAAATTTCTTCATTCCTTAAGTTAAGAATCTTTCCCTATTCTAATTTGGAAGAAAACCAGAGATAATAAAACTGAACATCTTGATTGAATTTCCTCCAGGCAACTTTCCCTGGGATCACTTAATCCAGCAGTACTGCCCCTCCCTCCAGCCCAGTTAAAGACTGTTTTTTATTATTATTATTTGTTTTTTTGTTTTTCATTGAATCACCATGAGATAGAGTTTAAAACCTGTTGATAAGAGATGGGGCATTTGTTTTGCATGCAGTCAGCTCAGCTTCCATCTTATGTATATTATCTCCCTCTCCCCCAATATGCCAGGAGTAATTCCTGATTTCAGTCCCTGAACAATGCTGGGTGTGGTCCCAAAACAAAATAAAACAAAAGTTGTTGACAGTTGAGTTTCAGTTAAATAATGTTCCAACACCCATCACTTCTCCAGTGTTCATTTCCTGCCACCAATTTCCTTTAGTTACCCTTCAATTTCTATTTGTCCCTTCTCTGTACTAATTGCACTTTCCCCACCCCACCCCCATCATTTCTGGAGCCTGTTTTTTTTTTTTCTTTTTTTCAGCGATTTTGTCCAACACAGAGCTCTGCCAGTAAAGCCAAAAAAAAGAAAAAGAATTTTAAGCTACAGCATCATTTTGAGCTGGCTCTGTGTCTGTTACCAAGAATAACAACAATTTTCTAAACCTAACACTCTGGTAGCAAATGAAGACCAAAATTTAGTAGGAAATATACTTTCTTTAAAATTTAACTAAGTTTAACAAAAGAGAAATCAATACAGAGTGGATCAAAGCAAAAGTCACCAACAAATTCTACAGAATCACTTCTGGAAATAAAAATTCTAAGATGTTAAAAAAAGAAAAGTTCCAAAAAGAATGAGATCCAACAGCACGAGGATTCATTTCTCATCTTCTTAAATCTGTACCACCATATGGTTCTTATTTGGTGTAAAATCCAGGCCAGGAAGAGGGAAGCAGAGAATAGCAGGTTTTCAAGAAAACCCAGCTGCTATACCTGGCTTGCTGAGTGTCCCTAGGCAAGTTTGTTAAGGTCTCTGAGTCTGAGGATAAAGTCTAGTGATAGAATACGTACCTAATATTTGATACATATAACACTGAGTTTGATTCCCATAACACAATAGCCCCTAAATAGTGCCCAGGTGGCCCTGGAGGTTTACCTACCACAGCAGAACAGAGCAATACCTGCATTTGCCAGGCCCAACCCACAAAACTGCCTGACACAAACTTACAAGCTGAGGATAACTATACAAATGGCTTCACCCCCACACATACTCTTTGGGGTTTGGGGACCATCCGTATAACATTAAAAAAAAAAGTCTCCAGGACCAGGATACAGCTCAATAGTAGAGCGACCTGAAAATGCCCATGTAAGAAGCCCTCAATTTAACCCCGAGAATTACACACAAAAACTTCTCAAGACTTAATTTTTCTTTCCCTGAAAAATTTTTTGTCAGGTTATTGAGAGAATTAAATTAAAAAGCCTGTGTTAAAGTGAGGCTGTTACAATTATAAGGACTAAATAGAGTTATCACATTCATTAATAACTTAATGTTCACATTAAAATTTTATGGAAAAACCTGAGCAAGTGCCGTAGGGAGAAATAAAAGGACAGCCACTGCCTCTTGTCTTCAAGAATCTTCAACTTTAGCTAGGAAAACAATAGGTGCAAATACTATAGAAAACAGGGCAATTTGTAAGCAACATCCCCCAGAAAAGCACACACCTCCATCAGCTGCTTTCATTCAAGTGTCTTTGGATTCTGCTTGTTGGATTCTAAGGACTGGCCTATAACAGCTTCCACTAAAAGGGTTACTTCTTAGACTGTAAAAGGCCAATCCATACAGATAGGGATGACAAGAGACAACATAGATGACATTCGTTTATACAAAAACCTGATACCTAAACCAGCCCACCCCAAACCTTCCACCACAACTATTTCCCACTTTACCCAAATATACGGTATTTGACATACCATCCTTGTTCACCCCAGTTTGGCACCTTCCAAATTAATACACAGCATAGCTGAAGAAAGAGAAAAGAAAAAATAAGGTTCTTCAAGTGCAGAACCAAAGGAAAAAAGAGGAAGCCGAGAAAATTTAAAAATAAAGCTAAAAATTTAAAGAAAAATAAACTCTCATAACAATCACTTAAAACATGACTTCTAAAGAGGCTTACATATCTATGATTTATGCTGTACAATACCCAAACAAGGGTAAAGAAGTCAAAGAATCTTAAGGCCATTTAAGATCTGAGAAAGCTCGTGTTAGACTTTTACTGTTTTTCCCTCATTTTACATCAAAAAATGTTTGCCCCACCACCAATAGCCCAGATGTTTTAACATAAAACTAGAGCCAGCATTTGTAGGCTTAAGAGAAAAATAGGTGGAACAATAATAATCAGCAACAGTCAGGATATGAAAGATAAAGCAACTGTCAATGACTGATAATGAAATAAGCCATTGTAGAATCCATTACAATAAAATCTTTAGTCTTCTACAAAAAAGGAATGAAACGCTGATTTATTATTCTAGGGAGGGGAGAAAGGGGTTGGGAGAGGGGGAAAGGGAGATGAGAGGAAAAGAATGGAGACGAGAGGTGGAGAGTGGGAAGGAGAGGGGAGGGCTGTAAAGGGTGAAGAGGGGGAGGGAAGAGGAGGGAAGGGGGAAGGGAGTGGAGTGCAGAATGTGTGTGTGAAGGGGTTATTTATAAAGATTAAAAACACTGTCTCCAGGCTGAAGTGATAGCACAAATGGAAGGGTGGACTGACTAAGTTTGATCCCCTGCATCCCATAAAGGTCTCCTGAGTCTGCCAGAGCAACTTCTGTAAGACCCAGGAGCACCCCTGAGCTCCTCTGGGTGTGGCCCAATTACCAAACAAAGTAAATAAAACCAAATCACTATCTTCTTTGGTCCAATGCAAGCAGTAAACAATTCGGGTCTCTCTGACCACTTTGTAAGTGAGACTGAAGGGTAGATATTTCCTTTACTTTCTAATGTACTGGAGTAAAAGAAAAGTTAAAAGCAACTGCAAATGATCCTCTTGAAGGAACAAAATAGTGGACCTGAGAATGTGGTTCTCTCCTCCTCCTTAAGGAATGAATCCCAATAGTGCCCAAAAACTGCAGCTGGATGGCTAAATTTTGGAGTCAGCAACCTCTTGGCCAAATTACAAAATATACTGACAAACTATCTATTGGAGAGCTGGGAGATAGGGCACAGTAGCCTAGCACACATAAGACCAAACCCAGGTTTAATTCTTGAATCATGTGGTCCCCTAAGCATCACCAGATATAGTTCCACTTACAACACTGGTATGGATCTGGAGGTTCCCAGCATCACAGAGGGTCTTAACAATAATATTACATCCTTAGGCTCTTGCATTGCACCACCAGCCTAGTTGGTCAAGAATCACCCGTAGGGTCCAACCCTTTAAATAATACCTGGGAGTCATCCTCTGAGCCCCGTGCTAAAAAAAAAAAAAAAAAAAAAAAAACATGGATCTGTAACTTAAAAAAGGAGGAGGGCATGTATCCTTACACTGACCAGATAGTGACACAGAGACTGCTTAATAAAATTTTGTAGAAATATTTTTACTGGCTATTTATTTGCTCTAGGTTCTAAGGTTCTCCTTAGTGACCACAGTGAAGATTCTAAGCTTGTTCATAATCAGGAAGGTTTGCAACCACACAGGAGAGTCTGATGGAAAATTCCAACCATTGTAGCATTACCAAGTGAGTTTCTAAAGTGAGTTTGTAAGCTGCCTTGCAAGCTTACAATCATGAATTCTAATTCCTCATGACCCACATGTGCTCAGCTCTTCTGTTCAAGTCTGACAGCTCTGCTGCCTGCAACCCCTGTCACCATGTGTGATTTCTAGCTGTAGCACAGTATACAGGTATGTATGGAAGTACCACAAAAGAGGTGTTATAGCCCAGAGAATAATGCAACTGAAAAAGAGAAGGCCAGTACCAAATGTTATCTTGGGGCTGGAGACATAGCATGGAGGTTAGGCGTTTGCCTCACATGCAGAAGGACGGTGGTTCAAATCCCGGCATCCCATATGGTCCCCTGAGTCTTCCAGGGGCAATTTCTGAGTGTAGAGCCAGGAGTAACCCCTGAGCGTTGCCAGATGTGATCCAAAAACAAACAAACAGACAAAAATAAAAATAAAAAAGGAAGTGTTATCTCTGTTAAGCACATGTGTAAATAAAACCATGATGCACTGCGAGCACCAACCATAAATTGTATATGTCGACTAATAGTCCTTGTCCCAGTGAGCACATAGGCAATAACCACATAGAAATGAGTGAGAACTCGGTAATCACCATGGCTAAGTGTGAGCAACACAGCCTAATGTGCAAAATTCCTGTGAGTGTCACAGTTATCAGTATGTAAGAATCACCACCACAGCTAATACTGGGTGAGCATTGCAGTGAGAAATGTGTGTGACTTCTGATTAGCAACAACAATAAAGGGAGAGGGGAAAGAAATTAAATTAAAAAAATTAATATTTTACTTAAAAATAATTTCTAGTGTGTACTGTGCACTAAGACAAAGATGCAATACGATAAAGCCCAATCCATGGAGATGACCTCCTTGCACAAACAAGTCTTCAATAGCATAAAGCTGGAAAAGGGGACATGGAAGAACTAAGAATAGAAGGTAACAGTGGCCAAAAGCCAAAAAGGTGAAGTTCCATTCTTACTTCCTTTAGCAACCACTTGAATTTTTTTGCTTCTTGGTTAAGCAGCTTTTTCTTCATTACCAAAATACCCTCTTTCAAGAACATCTGAATAGCCAGAGGTGGATAAAAGTCAAGTAAAAAGCAATAAAATCAATTAATTAATCAATTAATTACAAATTAATCCTGAGCAACAGAAAGGAGAGGTTTCAAATAAACTAAGTGTCCACCATTTTCATTTTCATTTTCATGGTAAAACCTGTGTCCTGAAAATCGCCTTCAGTATTCTATTACTAGGAGTTGCATCTTACAAAAAGCGTGTTTTATGGTTTACCAAAAACCAGCAGTAGTAGCGTCTCTGGGAGCTTATGAAAATGCAGATTCTAGTTCCTACCCCAGACCTTCTAAATCCAAATCTGCATTTAATAAAAAGTCCAAGTTTTTTGTGTCTAAAAAGGCCTCATCTGCAATCAGAGTCTCAGAGGGGCTCAAGGAAAAAAGTTCCAGTTAACTGGCAACTATTAACATTCAACTTTGTATGATAACAATATGAAAATGCCTTGAGAAAGTATACAATGTACCAGCTCTCCCCAAGGTTATTACCCCCACAGAGCCTGATAAAAGCTATAAAGATTATACAGCTGGCTTAGAGACTCAAAGGCAGGAGGGGATAAACCAAGATTTACACCCAGAGCTGTCACACTTTTCCCCTGTTTTCTGCTGCACACATTGGGGGGAAGTTTCTCTGTGAACTTGAATATGGTATGAGAAGCTCACACTTCGGTAGCAGCACAGCTTATGTTCCAATCAGTAAAGCAGAGCAGAAAGTAAACTAATGCATGCAGCTTTTCCTTAGTACTGATAAAATGTCTTCAAGATGTGAATGCCACATCATCACCACATATTTCCTGACACTATTAGCATCTAACATAACCATCATAGCCCTCTCTCCCATCAGGGTCCATAGTGTGTCACTTAGTACTCTACCCACCCTTCCTTTTTTTTTTTTTTTTTTTTTACTTCCATATCTACCTCCTAATCCTGGCTCCCAATTCTACCACAGGCACTCTTCATCCTATCTTGTGTACTAAATCCATATCCTCAAATTAATTAGATAGAAAGAGGGGCTAGAAAGTGGGGTGGAAGCTTGCTTTGAAAGTAATGTACAGGGCCGGTGAGGTGGCGCTAGAGGTAAGATGTCTGCCTTGCAAGCGCTAGCCAAGGAAGGACCACGGTTCGATCCCCCGGCGTCCCATATGGTCCCCCCAAGCCAGGGGCAATTTCTGAGCGCTTAGCCAGGAGTAACCCCTGAGCATCAAACGGGTGTGGCCCGGAAAACCAAAGAAAGTAATGTACACAGTTTGATCTGGAGGTCAAGTAGGATATGAAGGCTACATAACCAATCTATGGTTTTCTAAGACAGCTGGAATCTAGAAAGGTATCTGAGCGCTGTCTATCATCAGTATCCATATTATCACTCTGTCCAACACCCCACCACCACCACCCCCATTAGACAGGGATTACCCTACATGGTCCTTTGAGTCCTGCTAGAAGTAATCCCTGAGCTCAAAGTCAGAAGTAAACTCTAAGCACTGCCGGATGTGGCTCAAAAACAAACAAACAAAAAAAATTGCATGCAAAGAGAGTCCTAATTTCAAAACTTGTTCATTCTGTGAGCTTGTAGAAATCTCCTATATATTTACAAAAGTAAACTAAATCCAATCAATTTCAAGATTTAATCATAGCTCATAAACTGATTTCTTTGTGATCAACAGACTATTAGCAGCTGAAGCTCTTAGGAACTATTCAAAAATGCATGGTCTTGTGTTTCAACCTAGACCTACTGAATCAGAATCTCCATTTTAACCAGACAAATGATTTGTTAATACTTTGTTTATACAGGAAGATTCTGTTGGAACTGTACACAGTACAGAATTCAGATATTTGGCAACATCTTAATTATCTGAAAATTATAGATTGAGTATTAAATTAGTAGATTTAGTTGTAAACATATACTTGATTATGAAAAAATCATTTTTAACTTCAAAGACAAGGACTTATAGTTATCTATCAATAAAAAATTTGTAGATAAAACAGTAGATTCAAACATCTTATTTCTAAGTCTAGATTACATGAGTAATCAAAAACAATGGCCTCAGTTACATTCTTCTATGAGCCACTGCTAAAATCAAAATCCTATGCTATGATTATATTAGTATTCATTTCTATTTCATGATATTTTAAAATACCATGCCTAAGGAATTTTTATAACTTAATTAATTTTTGTTGATGAATCTTGGAGTTCTCTGTGCATCTGACAGCAAATGAGAATGAGGGAGGTAGGAAAGTATCAGATAATGAATAATGGATGCTTTGTATCTAGAAATGCCTCTACAGCAACATAAACATGTAATACAGGCATGTCTTAGAGATTACCTGCCAGTTAACTTAGCAGAACAAAATTATCCCTCAGAGCTACCAGAGAATTTATTGTTAACCTCAGTTTCATGTCTTGTCTATATCCACTGAACCTTTCTTTGCCTAGTGCCTGGCACCTAGAATTGTACAAACAAAAATATTTTTATTGCATCAAAAGTTGTGACAGATATATTTACCACAAATCAAATACCATAGGAAGTCTGAGACAGAGAAATGTTCACGTCTGTACAAAATAAAAGGCAAAATAAACTAGTGTGTCCAGCATTTCCTAATTACTATTAGCAAGAAGAAAGCAAATTTGAAAAAACAAGATGAATTTAGCCTGAGGTTAAGGAGCTATACACCTGCTGAGGTCAACAGTTTGGCTAAAATCCTTAAGGTAATGGAGTTGTCATATATGTAAAATCTCAGACCTCATCCCAGACCTACTGACTCATAATTTTTAGTCAAAATGCTTTAAAAATTCATTTCATGAATTCTTGCAATAGTCATTTTGTGAAACATTATGCTAAAGCTAAGCATATTTTATGGGAACAGAAAACTGGGTTTGAAGGGCCTGAGAGCATGCTTAGGAAGTGGATGCCCCCAGATTCAATTCCAGTACTATCGAAGAAATATCTAAGCATCCTGCCATAAGTACCCCTGAGTATTACTGGGCTTGGCTCAAAAAACAAAATGTGGGACCTGAAAGATAGCATGGAGGCAGGGTGTTTGCAGAAGAACGGTGATTTGAATCCCGGCATCCCATATGGTCCCCCGAGCCTGCCAGGAGCGATTTCTGAGCATAGAGCCAGGAGTAACCCCAGAGTGCTGCTGGGTGTGACCCAAAAAACAAAAAAAAAAATGTAAAAAAGAAATGGAGACTGAAAAATAAGACATACCCAGGCACATGCAATGGTCAACAAAGCCAATACAATATATGCAGTTCCCACCTCTTCCTTGCATGTGATAGAATTTTCACTTTCCCACTCAATAATGGTAGTTGTGGCTATGCCTTCATCATTGAAATATAAGTTTAGGTACCACAAGCCACTTCTAAAAAGAAGCTTTAAGAACCACATGCTATTTGACATGGCCACCAGCAAGATTCCAGGTAAGTGGCTGCTCTATTTTTCTTACATCAAGGAGAGTCTTGAAGCTCCAATCCAATTTGCAACAGAATTACAGCTAAAGAAGTAAACTGATTTTGTCTTAGCTACTAAAATTTGGAGATCATCTATGATGGGAGTATTAACCCATCCTTCCTAAATTAGTCCATATACTCAAAATGCCAATACTTATCTTTTTTTTTTAAATTTATTTAAACACAATGTTTTACAAGGTTGCTCATAAGACAGCTGCTCCTAGCGTTCCAGGGTCTAGCACCCTTTATAATGTTCCCATACAACATGAGCCTGCCCATTTGGCATAAATGAAATGACTGACTTTATATTGCTTGTTACAACTAAATAGTACTGAAATTACTGAAAAAGCCTTCAGTAAAAGAAAATTTATGAAAATTGTTATGTCTCACTATAGGTCATCAAGACATTGTCTGAAGGTTTATAAGTGGTTGGTTGCTAGTTGAACTTCGTTGACTTTAGGTGGCTTCTATATTACTTTGACATCTAATTTGAGGCATTCATACTGGGATATCAGCAATGAAAACTTCAGAGATATCACGCAGCCATACACTCCAGGAGTGTAATAATAATTACACGGAAATTACACGGGGGAAAAAAAAAAAACATGGTGGTGGCTGTGGGACTTGTCTGTGTCTCTTTGCTTCTGGAAGTACGGAGGAGTAACAGGAGGCTTGCCTGTTCAGATCTCACTATGAAAAGACCTATAGTTCTCAACCCCAAAACAGGCATATCAGGAATTTTCGTTGGTTAAGTGTCTTTACAAAGATCAGTGAAAAAGTTCTTAAGTTGGCATGACAGTAATCATGGGGTATGGACATAGATGTCTTGGCTTCGGCTAAGTGGGGACTTGACTCCACCCCGAAACACCCGGGAGTTTTCAGCTGTAAAACCTGTGAATTTTTGCAGTTTGGTTTGCATCTTTTTTGCTAATAAAATGAGTTTATGGAGCTTGATCTAATGAGCTGACATGGCGAAGAGAATGTGACAAATAAAGTGATGCCAGGACTGAAAGTGGAGCTGAAGGAGGCTGCCTGCCTTTGAGAGATTCAGAGTGTTGATCAGGTATTTCTGCAGAGAAGAATACAACTACTTTTCTAACATTTCTGTTATTCTGCATTCAGAATATTTAAATGCATTATTATCAATGGATAAAAATCTTTTTTATGGAGAAAATTGTTGGGTCACACATGACTGCACTCAAGGCCTACTTTTGGATATACTCAGAGGTCACTCCTACTGTTGCCAAAGATAGAACATGAGTTATCTACATACAAGGCAAAATTAAGTATCATCAATCCTGTACTAGCTTTTAGTATTAAAACCATAAACAACATACTTAATAAAAGTCATCTTATCATCTTCCTACCACAGATTTCATAAATACAGATAGAATAACATAAAAGTATTTTATCTTATTAATTCTATAAAGTTCTTTTTGGTAAACTGTTCTAAATTCTTTTCTCAACAAGGTGACAGACAGAGAGTCACATGTACAGACACACAAGACTTGGCTCCACATGAATTCTGACTGTTTCCAAATCTAATCCTTGAAAGAAAGATATGTACTTACGGAAGATACTTTTTAAAATATGGCTCCAAGCCAGTAAGTATTTGCTCAACCAGCTCTTCCCATAAATACTTGCAGAATGCACTGTACATTCAGTCCCTACTTTTAAAAATGGAAAATGCATTCCTGAAAACAATATCTCTTTTTGCCTCATATGGAGAAAATCCAACTTATGTAAAGTCCATGAAAACATTTAGCAGTATGGAAAAGAGAGGTAATAAGGTGTTACAAAAGATTTTGAATTTTTGATATGAATTTTGGTACCTGAATCAAAGTGAAATCTTAGCACTGCATATATTCCCCCAAGTATCATCAAGACAGAGTAATCCCTAAGCATAGAGTCAGAAGTAACCTCTGAGCACCACTAGTTATGGACCCCAGAAAACAAAACAATAACAAAAAAATTTTTTGTTGTTTTTTCGGCCGCAACCAGTGATGCTCAGAGGTTACTCCTGGATATGCAATCAGAAATCGCTCCTGGTTTGGGGGACTATATGGGACACCAGGGATCAAACCACAGTCCGTCCTAGGCTAGCACACACAAGGCAGACGCCTTACCACTTGCACCACTGCTCCTGTCCCAAAACAATAACAAAATGTAACATCACCGGCCAAATATTTTGTTTGCTATAAGGACTCTAGGGACAAATTCAGTAGGGCTTAAGCTTATGGGTTGGTAACAGAGATTGATTTGGGGCCTCAAAAGTCTCACAAGTGTAAGACTTACTGCTGAGTCTGGTTTCAGAGGACTGGCATTTCTGGGCTAAGACTACAACTCAAAGGCTAGTAGTACATGAATACATGTTTCACATGAGGGAGGTCCAAGATTCATACCTAGCATCTCATCATTTCCTAAGCCTCTTGGGAAATAGCCCCAAATCAATGTATACCCAGAATATTCTGTGACCACAAGTGGTCTTTATCCGTTTTTATAAAAATGTGATCCTTTAAAAATGTACATAAGCACTTTCTATGGGCCAGAGAGATTGTATGACAGTAAGGTGCTCGCTTTGATTGTTAACCTGGGTTCAGCAAGCCTTGGCACTGTATTGTCCACTGAGTACATAACAGGAGTAAACCTTAACAATGTGTGCTCTAGCTAAAAAAAAAAAATAACTTAAAAATTAAAAATATTCAAAAAATGTAAAAACACTTATGTATGAAGAACATTACCTTTTTTCTCAATCTAAGAATTTTTAAGGAGCTCTGGTTGCAGAATGAAGAATTAACAGACGGGGGAAAACAAATACTAAAAGTGGACGCTGACTTCTCTAAAAAAAAAAAAAAGAAGAAGAAGGTGCATCCTTTTCTCCCATGTCAATCATCCAGAAATTCAAACTGAAAACTACATTCCAAATCCATCCATTTTTACCATGTCTGCTTTACCTTCCTGCTCTTACTTTTCTAACTGGTCTGCTTCAGACTCTTTAAATCTATTTTCTAAAACCCAGTCTTTAAACCCGTCTTAAGTTAATCAACGCATCATGATCTTCAATTAAACTAAAAACGTCCCACTATATTCATAAATCAACAGCCTCCTGTATCTGCTCACTACTCTCTATCTAAAATATTCTGATTCTCCCCACTTGAAATACTGCACTTGGAAATACCCTCTAACTCAAATTTTATTTTCTGATTTTCACATCACTGATGGCAGATCTTTTCTCAAATATCACCGTTCAAGAGTTTTTCTGAACATCTTATTAAAAACTCACGTCTCTACTTGAACACCCCATTCTATCATAGTAACTTATTTTATTGGCCATATCACACTTGAAATTATTCTCTCTAATGTAAGTTTACCCCATCAGCAACTAACTGTTTCTTTTTTCCTGTCCAACATGTCATGACTCCTGCACCTACAAGAGCACAAAAGTACAAACTAAACTCATAACTGTTAAGTGAATGAATAATCAAGAAAATAGGAATTGGCAAACTTCATACTAAGAATATTTACATTTTTTTATTTTGTTTTTTTTTTGGGGGGGGGGGTGGGGGGTCACACCCGGCAGCGCTCAGGGATTTACTCCTGGCTCTATGCTCAGAAATCTCTCCTGGCAGGCTCGGAGGGGTGGGGGTGGGGGATTCGAACCGTGGTTCTTCTGCGTCTAAGGCAAACACCTAAGGCCCTGAATATTTACATTTCTTTTTTTTTTTTTTTTTTGGTTTTGGGGCCACACCTGGCGGTGCTCAGAGGTTACTCCTGGCTGTCTGCTCAGAAATAGCTCCTGGCAGGCACGGGGGAACATATGGGACACCGGGATTCGAACCAACCACCTTAGGTCCTGGATCGGCTGCTTGCAAGGCAAATGCCGCTGTGCTATCTCTCCCGGCCCAAATATTTACATTTCTAATAGTTAATACATTCTAAAACAAATGAACGTTTAATGACAAATTTAGATTTCACCATCCAAAAAATAAAAGTTTTAATTGAATATAAATCCATCTATAAGTCAGAACAATCTATAGCTGTTTTAGCTAGCTGTGACAACTCATGTGAGGTATGCTTTTAGTTTCTTGTTGCATGTTACAAACTTTCATGTTACAGATAACATGAAATATAACTCAAATTCTTCTTTTGGCTCTCAAAGTCTTAAGTGCTTTCTTGTTCTTTACAGAGAAAGTTTGCAAATGTTATTTAAGAAATAAGTGCTTTAAGAAAAGATTCTATGGAAGAACAGACAATTTGCTATGAACAAAAGAAGACACATTAGAGGCAAATAGTGTTAGGCAATAGGTGGATTACATATATGATGGTAATATTACCTGTGGAGTGCTGGGTAGGGATAGAAGGTAGATGTGAGAAGAGAGGGATCATTATGAAGATAGCTTGGTCACAGAGCAACTAGTAACTGCATCTAGATACCAACTCCAGAATAAATTTGAAAAAGATTTAAAAAAAAGGGGGAAGGAATTTTATTTTATTTTATTTTATTTTATTTTATTTTATTTTAAGGAAATTATGCCTCATTTGGGTGGGGGGTATTCATCACACTCAGCTGTGCACAGAATTTCTCCTGGCTCTGCACCTAGGGATCACTCATGATGATACTCTGGGAACCATATGAGGTGATAGGGATTGAACCTGGGTCAACCACATGCAAAATAAAGGCCTTACCCATTATACTGTGTCTCCAGTCCCCTAGCTCACTTGTTTTGTTTTGGTTTGTTTTGATTTGGTTTGTTTTGAGGCACAGCTGGCATTTTTCAGGGATTACTCCTGGCTCTGTGCTCATCACTGCTGTTGGAACTCGAGGAGGGTAACCAAACTGGACGGGGGAACCAATCAGGATGCCATGGGTCAAATCCACGTTGACCACAAGCAAGGCAAGTGCCCTATAGTGTGTGTTATCTCTGGTTCCCTCCCATCTCATTTTGTTTAAAAAGCCAAGTTATGCCACTTTGCTTTTTAATAAAGACCTACATTTGTATCTATTTTTGGTAATCAGAAAAAAATCTCATAGATTTCATTTTTTCATGACAAAAGACATAAACAAAATAATGCCAAGCTTGTATTTTGCAACTGCCATTTTGGAGGAAGTAGTATCAAGAATAGCAAGATTAGCCTATTAAGTCTCTTCCAGTGAATTGCTTTCCTCAGGTTGTGTTTTTTTTAATCAAATCATTTCTTCTTCTATAATATGAGTATTATTATTTATTTCATGTGTTGTTTTGTATAATTTGGTGGATATTTTAAGGTCCAAGAAATGTTCAAAAAAATCTAATAAATGAGAATTGTTTCTTTACCTGACAACATTTCACGTATGCAAGGTTTTACAGGAATGTTCTATTTTTAGATAGCATGGGATACTATACAGTGAGTGAGGAAGTTGAACTAATAAAAAATTTTCAGACACTAGACAGGAAAGATACTAAATGTGAAGGAAGAAATGGTGATTTCTCTTATGATTTCTTATAAAATTCACATTTCATACAACTATTGCAACCACACCTACAGAATGTTTCCCATAATCTGCTTTGAAAAGAATAAAGTGACCAGCCTTTCTACTTCTCTCCATAGATATAAATACTATCCCAGAAGCTTTACTGTTGCAAAAAGAAGAGAATGTGTTATTTTTGCAATTAAATTCAGGGGGTTTATTAAAATACAAACATCATTTGTAGTCACGCTGCGGTGATTAATAAGAGAGCAAGCTGTGAGAACAATGACCCTAGTGAGGCTTAATAAAATTCTTAATACCTAGCATGTGTGTATGGCTTACATACATGTGCATATACACAACACACAAGATCAAACTAAACAATAATAACAAAAACTAACAAAGCATTGACCGTGCTAACAGATGTGGTGGACCAGGCTATCAGGTAAAAACTGTGCCCTTTTAAGCTGAGTACAAGCAAGTTATGTATCACATTCATGCTTCTCAGTAAATAGTAGACAGCAAGGATTCATGCAGTGGTTAACAGATCTTGGGAATTTCTGCCAACAGTTTGATAAGGTACATTTGTGAAGATGCCTTGGACTTAATGAATCTGTTAAACTTTCCCACTACTTTGAAGTCATGGGACCACTTGACCAGACCAGCATACCACTTTAGTAAAAAGGAGAGAGGCAGTCTAGATGATGGATGTTAGGTTTGCAAACAGCAGGAGGTACAAATGCAGCCCCTACACTGAAGGGAAAGATGACTTAGTGAAGATAGCAGAAAGCAAGTTGGTCTTTTTTGGTCACAATACTACCATTAATGAGACCTAACTAGCTCTCTAGTGAACAGATTAAGATTATCTTTAAAAAAAAAATGCAAGACGGATGAGGTCACACCACTTGCGGTCATTTTCACATTGCAGAGAAGAGGCTATTAAAAGCAATATATGTACCATATCAAGCATTTAGTAGCTCAGATGAGGTGTGTCTATTAATGCCACAGTCTAAAATGGCTATGCTGGTATGTCATTGGCCCATAGGACAAATTCAGGCTTCAGGGACAGGAAAATCTGGTTTTAAACCCAGCTGCAGTATATCATTTATCATGTAGCCTTTATAAAGAAATTACTGGCACCTTACTAAAAGATGGAGAAGTGCCAAGTTCCCTGCACTTTCACTTCCTCTGGGGCTCCCATCAGTTATTCAGGCATAGTTTCCCTCATGGGTTATACAAGCCCACTTCTTTCCTGCACATCTTTCCCTACTCATCTGAGGTACTAATTTTCAAAATAAGACTTGCCTTCCTGAATCAAACCTTTATACACCTCCATCCCTCATGAATTTAAAATAGTCCTACACCTCACTCTACCAATAAAATATAATAGAAATTAAGTGATATTCTGAACCTTAATATGGCCTTGAAATTTGTATTTGGTAATCTTGGAATTCTGCCAACATGTAAAAACTCTAACTACCAGAAGAGAAAGAACATGAATAAATGTCCTGGAGGACAAGCTATCAGGAACAAAGCAACCCAGAAGAGGAGCAGTGCAACAGACATGTGAATAAATATGCCATGTTGGGAATTAAAGCCCACTTGAGCCACTAGGACTCCAACTCCAGATCATTGCATTGCAACTGTATGAGAAACACCAAGGCAGGCAGGTAGGCATAAAAACCACCCAGACAGCCCAATCAGCATACAGAAATGTGTAAGATAATAATAAACAGGTTGGAGGATAGACTGCAAAAACTCTTTCTCTAACATATCATACTTGAAAATTCCATTAGCATAAGCATGATCACAAGTACCCCAACAAAACACTTTCAGTCTCTTAGTACTTCTCACCTCTTAATTCTCTGACTTCTTAGAACTTTTTTATTTTATTTTTATTTTTGGTTTTTGGGCCACACCTGGCAGCAGTGCTCAGGGGTTACTCCTGGTTATCTGCTCAGAAATAGCTCCTGGCAGGCACAGGGGACCATATGGTACACCGGGATTCGAACCAACCACCTTAGGTCCTGGATTGGCTGCTTGCAAGGCAAACACTGCTGTGCTATCTCTCTGGCCCCTCTTAGTACTTTTCTTTTAGTACTTCTTACCTCTTAGTATTTGTCTTTTAGTTCTTTTACCTCTGGATCATCCAGTCAGGGTTTGGATTCTAAGAACAGCAACTGAGGTCAAACAAAGTTCTGTTGTATTTACATTCCAACCCACCCATCCCACCCCATATTTCCCAAAAGCTATATAATTTATTTTCCAATGAACAATCTCTCAGTTCACTAATTTCTTCTCATAGCTCAAAGAAAGAGTAGGTAATAAGAAATATTTGGAGTGAAACCGGAGTGATAGCACAACTAGTAGGATGCTTACTTGCATGTGGCCTACCAGATTTGATACCTGACATCCTATATGGTCCCCTGAGCCAGCCAGGAATAATTCCTGAGTGTAGAGCCAGGAGTAATCCCTGAGAAATGCCCAGGTGTGGCCCAGAAACAAAAAAACCAAGTAAATAAAAAGTAAAAACGAAATATCTGGGGCAGGGTCAGCCCTTCAGTCACTGGGCCTTTCCAGGCAGTGAGCACCATGTCTGGCTCTCCAATTTTTCCCTGGAAATGAAGATCTGGACTTTTTCTTCCAGCTATCCTAGTTTCTCTAGTAGATGTTTCTCAGTCTTCATACATCCCTAAATCCTAGTGGAAACTCCCCTACAAAGCTTCCGTGTCTATGAGCTAAACTCAAGCCTAACTTGAAGATGGCAAAATAAGCATCTGCAAGTCTCTAGTCCTTGCCAATTTCAGGTCTTCATCACTTCTGGTTTTCTGCCACATTTCCTTACATATTAGAAGTGTTCTCAGCTTCTCTCCATGATCATTGCTGAAAGGATACTCAAGAAAGATTATCTTTTATAAATATTTTAATTAAATCACTGTGAGATATACAGCTATAAAGTTATTCATGATTGAATTTCAGTCACATACAATATACAACATCCTACATCTCTCATGCCAGAGACTGACACACATCACAGATAGTATGGCAATAATACCTAAAAGCAATAAAACTGAGAGCCAGGAGCACTTGCAATAGAAAGGGGCCGGAGAGATAGCATGGAGGTAAGGCGTTTGCCTTTCATGCAGGAGGTCATCGGTTCGAATCCCGGCGCCCCATATGGTCCCCTGTGCCTGCCAGGAGCAATTTCTGAGCCTGGAGCCAGAAATAACCCCTGAGCACTGCCGGGTGTGACCCAAAAATCACAAAAAAAAAAAAAAAAAAAAGAAAGCTTGCCACAAAGAGAAGTTAGTGTAGTTAGAGAAAAGACCACTATAACAGTGATAGTTGGAAATAACCACTCTGGACAAGCTGAAAAGAGATAAATGAATATACAAGAACAATTTTTGACTGTTTTTATTTAAGAATTCATCTCACAGGCAGCTATGGTTCTTACTTCTCAAGTCTCTACCCTTTTGAGAAGGAATTGGCTGCCAATTCTTGATGGCTAGAATCTTTAACAAGGCTTCCACATGCCTCTCCTTGGGCTTTCCTAAAGAACACCACATTTCCTTAGTCTTTTTTTTTTTTTTGACGTGAAATATATTTTATTTGGAAGTACTGAGGAAAGGGAAGGAAAAGATTAAAAGAACGAGAGTTACAAATAGCGTGCTCAAGAGTAACTGTGGACTTCTCCAAAGGTGGAGAGCCCTTATACACAACCCAACATGAAAATAGAAAAGTTACATCTCAAGAGGGAGATACAGGTGACATGTAGTCAGGCACCATGTACCCAGGCAACACATGTGTGCCTCCCTGGAATCCTAATCAAAGAAATTTCCCCAGTAGGGGCTGATGGTGCAGCGGTAGGGTGTGTGCCTTGCACGTGGCTGACCTAGGACAGACCACGATTCCATCCCCCCGGCATCCTATATGGTCCCCCAAGCCAGGAGCCATTTCTGAGCACATAGCCAGGAGTAACCCCTGAGCATCGTCAGGTATGGCCCCACCCCACCCCCCAAAAAAAAGAAAAAAAGGAAAGAAATTTCCCTAGTAACAGGGACCAGAATCTCCCAGTTCTATTTGGCTGGCCACTAGAGAAGATCTTTTGGCCTCTCAGAATTAATTCATAACTCCCGTCATGTCATATATTTCCTAACAGCCCAAATCTATTCGTTCCCACTTATTTTCATGTAAAATAAAGAGGAATCCTAGAGGAGGAATCCATTTTGGCCAGAATCCTAAAGGAGTGTCCATTTGCCACATTTTTCATATACAATGGGGCTTCCTGGTATCACTCTTTTCCCAAAGAACAAAAGGTACATTTGTATAAGGGGAATCCATTAAGGATATAATCTTCAATTGTGCATCTTCTTTCAACCCTTCCCCAGAAAATCAGCAGAGTCTAATTTCTCTGTACTTGTCACCCCAATTATTCCTGTGACCTTTTGAATTCTACGTCCCAAGCTAGACAAGTGCCAGGCACCCCAGGTAGACTGTAAAACTTACCACCGTAAGTATCTCTGGACCCCTTCCCTGTACTTCTGGCTTCTACCTTTTTAGACTTGATCAATCCTTATATGATTTCATCAGTAGCCACCATGAGAACTCTGCAAACCAGTCTTTGACACAAAGTCTGCTTAAATACAAAGTTCCAAAATGCAAAAGGCCTGATCTACCAACCTCGCCCTAGTACCAGGCCCATAAAGGTCCCCTGTGGAAAAATTGGCAGCCACCAAGTACAGTCAAATTGCAGTAGCAGTTTGACATCTTCAAATCTAGCAGTACACATGTTCCAAGTAAGAGCAAGTACCAGCAATTTAGTCTCCAGTTAAGGGGTATCATCACCAGTTGACCTCAGGAGCTATACTGGCCTGTTTCCAAAATAATCTAGCATTCCCCTCAGAGCTTTTTAGCATAGAAATTTAGACTATCCTATATTAGTCAGCTGGCCTGCTAAGGAAATATACAAGCATTAAAGCAACTTCCTTTACCTTTCTCATATAGTTTGTGTGTCTGTAAAATAGATTGTTTCTCTCTCTTGACAGTTATTAAAAGAACTGGTGGCAGTGCACATATAAATCATAGCTCATATTAGATGTTGAGCTAAAGAGATCCCCTCTCATGGATACTGTTCACTGATAGATGCTTCTATCCCATCTCACCAGAAGGAGTTATCTGAAAGATAGGACCAGAGATTTCCTGAATATGTTTATGCCAAGAGATACAGCTGGCCCACTCAAAACTGTCCGAGTTCATCTTTCAGCTTGTCTCCTGGATCAGATCCACCATCCTCCCCCCCGCCCCCCCAAAAAAAAGTAGTGCCATTATAGTCCTGCTAACACAGCCAAATCAAGGAAAGTCACCAGTCTTACCACCACCCAGAACATAGCTGGCTGAGTCTATCTAGGACACTCCCTAAAGGTCAGTCATTCAACAGCCAAATTTCCACATAAATATTTCCTGGAAATAGATAGCCACCAAAAAAAAAAATCCCTATATTGCAGTGTATTTCCCTATAGGGCTTGACTTAGCAGAGACTCAGACAGACTTACGTTCTCTCAAATCTTAATTAATAAAAAAAAAAAAAAAGAAAACCTTGGGGCCATGAATACTGAGAAACATACGTGTGTCTCTTCTTTACATAAACCGTTTCTCAAAATAGATAACTAAGAAGGTTCCAGAACATGGACTTTTATAAAATCCAGAAAAATGGGGCTGGAGCAGTGACACAAGCAGTAGGACGCTTGCCTTGCACATGTCTGACATAGGATAGACCATGGTTTGATCTCCCGGCATCCATTGCAGTCCCCCAAGCCAGGAGAGATTTCTGAGCGCATAGCCAGGAGTAATCCCTGAGCATCATACGGTGTGGCCCCAAAACAAAACAAAAAAAGTCTAACCATAAAACCTAACCATAAAACTCCAGAAAAGGTCTTCTCAGCATAAGCTTGCTAAAATGCTACTACTTTTAAGAATGAATTTTGTTGTTCTGGACCTGAAAAAAACATGATGTCAAGCTCGATTTTTTTTGGGGGGGGCCACTCTCGGTGACACTCAGGGGTTACTCCTGGCTATGCGCTCTGAAATCGCTCCTGGCTTGGGAGACCATATGGGACACCAGGGGATAAAACCACAGTCCATCCTAGGTCAGCGCGCGAAAGCAAATGCCCTACCGCTTGCGCACCGTTCCGGCCCCACAGACTCAATTTTTAAGAATAGAATCTATTGTCACTGCATAATTCCCCAACAAACTCACCTGCAAATCCTTTAATCTATTTTTCCTGCACTGCACAGGACCATTTTCAAATAAATTTGCTACGTTGTGTTTTGCAAAATAGGGCCAGTGTTAAATTATAAATTAATTCCAAATACACACTGGTGGTAACCACTAATTAGTGGTTTTGTCTCTACAACAAACCCAAGTCATGTGGCTTTTAATAAAAGTGATGTCCTAAAGGGCATGCCTCGTCCCCTTACCCCACCCAAAGGACTTTAGTAACTTCTATTCCACTTATGATATGAGTATGAGCTCGGCGATTAGAACAGGCCTCCCAACTGTCACCCAGACAAAAGTCAGCCAGCAGACTTGGCTCAGCAGGTATTGCAGCCCTGGGACCAGGCCAGAAGCCCAGAACAAGTCACTCTCAAGTTTTGAATTGAGAGCTGGGTCTGTGGAGATGGCGCTAACCGGGGGCTTCAGCACACTTGAGTTAAATCCACTGACAGGGCTCTGACAGCCAGCCAGCCAGCCAGCCAGGCTCAGCTGACCAGAAAGTGGGCGGTCCGCCGAGTTGCAAGACAGACTGACCCAGGGCAACACCGTTTTCCAGGGGTAGGCAGGCTGCAAGCTCTAGACTCAGGGGTCAGCATGCCGAGGTGTGAGAAGGGGATCTAAGCCACTTTCTGGCCCCGGATCCCTGGTGCATCTTCTCTAAAAACATCCAATTGTAGCAAACCTTCTCTGGCCCCAGCCAGTACCCAGAACATGCCTGTCTGCTGCAGAACTCACACATGCAACAAGTCCACACTTCCCTGGGCCGTCAAGATCTGCTCAGAAAGCCCGAAACGGCGAGGGTCCTGGGGGGAGAGGGAGAGGAGGAAGAGGAGGAGAGGGGCGCAGGGCGCTGGCCATGCCTTGAGGGGAGTGGTCTGTCTCGGCAGTTTTCAGGAGTTGGAGCTGAGGGCCGAGCAGCCAGAGGCGGGTCCCGGGTCCCCAGAGGTCCTGCCTCCAGGAGCACCCGCGGCGGCGCTGAGGGCAACAGGTACGAAGGCGCGCGGAGGACCGAGCCACGAGTGCAGCCGCCCCGCCACCGGCCCTTCCCGCACTCACCTCGAGCAACTGCACGTAGCTCGCCGGAAACCAGCCGCGGCTCCCGTCTTCCTTCTCGCCCTCCCACCAGCCGCCGTCCGGGACTTGCAGCAGCGCGATCACTTCGCCCGCCGCGAAGCGCAGCCCCTGGCCGTGCCGCTCCCCGGAGAAGGGGTACAGGGTCCGGCAGCGGGCGCCGGACATGGCCCTAGCGCCGCCGCTCACAGAGCAGCCCGCATCCCCGCCGAGCTCCGCGGGGTCCCGGGCAAGGCTCGCGCGGCTGCCGCGCTCCGGGCGCGAGGGGCCCCCGGGTCAGCGAGGGACTCGGGTCGAGGAGGAGAAGCCGCGACGCCCCCGGGCCCGGCCGCGCTCGAATCCAGGCTCCGGCCCGAGGGGCGGGGCGCAGGGGCGGAGAAGGAGGCGCCGCAGGCTCGGACACAACTTCTCCGGAACGCGGAAAGCGAGCCGAGCGCCCGGCCGCGCGGACACGAACTGCTCCCCAGCAAGAGGAGGCTGCGAGCATCGCCCTCGGCCCCCGGACGGACGGCTGGGAAGCGGCGGCGATCCGGAGGCCGAGCTCGGGCGCCCAGTGGGTGGGGCGGCCCCGAACCCAGTGGCTCCGCCCGCTGCTGGCTGGGCGCGGCGCTCGGGCGGGGGAGGCAGGTAACCACGCGGGGAGGGAGTCCCCACTCGCCTTCCCGCCGCCGCAGATGGTCCCTGGCAGGGAAACACGTCTCCGTGCCTGTTTGGCAGGTCTGCTTGCTGGTGGCAGGCCTGCTCCTTCTCTGACACGTCTGTGACAGACTATGTTGATGGCCCTCACCATCGATGTGGAAATAACGTGGGTGAAAGACAGGTCGGAGGTGCATAGTAAGTTAGAGGAACCGAGCGAGCAAACATTGGAGTAAGAGTTGAGAAAATTCGAAGCTGGCCCGTGTGGACAAATGGAAGGAAGTTGAAAGGTGCTGGTATGGCAGGTAGGGCTCTTGCCTTGCACCTGGGTTCCAGCATGACAGCTGGAGTAGTCCCTTGAGCCCTGCCAGATGTGATCCCCAAGCTCAGAGCCGCCACAGCCTATGGTAGCCCCCAAACCAATAAAAAAAAAAATTAAAGGGAACTAGAAAGGGAAGGAAAGGATAGAGGGAAAGCTGGAAAGGAGAAAGGGAGAAGGGCATCCCTTGTCTCTTTGCAAAAGATAGGCTTACCCAGGGTACTCACTTACCTGAAATAGAGGTAGAGCAAACTGGCTTATTTTTGCTCTGAACATACTGGGAAGATCCCATTTTCCATGCTAAATGGCAGGCACCTACAAAGATTATTTGGATAAATTCCTATTCTACAGGGGTTCCATACACAGAAGGAACTTTGATAAACAGAGGGGTTAGAAAACTGAAGTTGTATATATATCTAAACCCTTTAATCATTTTTGTTGTTTTTTTAATATATTTTATTTTATTTAAACACCTTGATTACATATATGATTGTGTATGGGTTTCAGTCATGTAAAGAACACAACCCATCGCCAGTGCAACATTCCCATCACCAATGTCCCAAATCTCCCTCCTCCCCATCCAACCCCCGCCTGTACTCTAGACAGACATTCAATTTCCCTCATACATTCTCATTAAGACAGTTCAGAATGTAGTTGTTTCTCTAACTAAACTCATCACTCTGCGGTGAGCTTCATAGGTGAGCTGGAACTTCCAGCTCTTTTCTCTTTTGTGTCTGAAAATTATTATTGCAAGAATGTCTTTCATTTTTGTTAAAACCCATAGATGAATGAGACCATTCTGCATCTTTCTCTCTCTCTCTGACATATTTCACTCAGCATAATAGATTCCATGTACATCCATGTATAGGAATTTCATGACTTCATCTCTCTTGACAGCTGCATAATATTCCATTCTGTATATGTACCACAGTTTCTTTAGCCATTCATCTGTTGAAGGGCATCTTGGTTGTTTCCAGAGTCTTGCTATGGTAAATAGTGCTGCAATGAATATAGGTGTAAGGAATGGATTTTTGTATTGTATTTTTTGTGTTCCTAGGGTATATTCCTATCAGTGGTATAGCTGGGTTGTATGGGAGCTCGATTTCCAATTTTTGGAGAAATCTTCATATTGCTTTCCATAAAGGTTGAACTAGGCGGCATTCCCACCAACAGTGGATAAGAGTTCCTTTCTCTCCACATTCCCACCAACACTGCTTGTTCTCATTCTTTGTGATGTGTGCCATTCTCTGTGGAGTGAGGTGGTATCTCATCTTGTTTTGATTTGCATCTCCCTGATGATTAGTGATGTGGAGCACTTTTTCATGTGTCTTTTGGTCATTGTATTTCTTCTTCGTCAAAGTGTCTGTCTATTTTTTCTCCCCATTTTTTGATGGGATTAGATGTTTTTTTCTTGTAAAGTTCTGTCAGTGCCTTGTATATTTTGGAGATTAGCCCCTTATCTGATGAGTATTGGGTGAATAGTTTCTGCCACTCAGTGGGTGGCTCTTGTATCCTGGGCGCTATTTCCTTTGAGGTACAGTAGCTTCTCAGCTTAATATATTCCCATCTGCTAATCTCTGCTTTCACTTGCTTGGAGAGTGCAGTTTCCTCCTTGAATATGCCTGTAGTCTCAATGTCCTGGAGTGTTTTGCCTACGTTTTGTTCTATATATCTTATGGTTTTGGGTCTGATATCGAGGTCTTTAATCCATTTGAATTTTACCTTCGTACATGATGTTAACTGGTGGTCTAAGTTCAATTTTTTGCAAGTGGCTATCCAGTTGTGCCAACACCACTTGTTGAAGAGGCTTTCTTTGCTTCATTTAGGATTTCCTGCTCCTTTATCAAATATTAGGTGATTGTATGTCTGGGGAACATTCTCTGAGTATTCAAGCCTATTCCACTGATCTGAGGGCCTATCTTTATTCCAATACCATGCTGTTTTGATAACTATTGCTTTGTAGTACAGTTTAAAGTTGGGGAAAGTAATTCCTCCCATATTCTTTTTCCCAATGATTGCTTTAGCTATTCTAGGGTGTTTATTGTTCCAAATGAATTTCAACAGTGCCTGATCCACTTCTTTGAAGAATGTCATGGGTATCTTTAGAGGGATCGCATTAAATCTGTATAATGCTTTGGGGAGTATTGCCATTTTGATGATGTTAATCCTGCCAATCCATGAGCAGGGTATATGTTTCCATTTCTGCGTGTCCTCTCTTATTTCTTGAGGCAAAGTTTTATAGTTTTCTTTGTATATGTCCTTCACATTTTTAGTCAAGTTGATTCCAAGATATTTGACTTTCTGTGGACTATTGTGAATGGGGTTATTTTTTTAATGTCCATTTCTTCCTTATTACTATTGCTGTATAGAAAGGCCATTGATTTTTTTGTGTTAATTTTGTAGCTTGCTACCTTGCTATATGAGTCTATTGTTTCTAGAAGCTTTTTGGTAGAGTCTTTAGGGTTTTCTAAGTACTGTATCATGCCATCTGCAAACAGTGAGAGCTTGACTTCTTCCTTTTCTTTTTTTTTTTCTTTTTTTTTTTGGTTTTTGGGCCACACCCGGCGGTGCTCAGGGGTTACTCCTGGCTGTCTGCTCAGAAATAGCTCCTGGCAGGCACGGGGGACCATATGGGACACCGGGATTCGAACCAACCACCTTAGGTCCTGGATCGACTGCTTGCAAGGCTAGCACCGCTGTGCTATCTCTCTGGGCCCGACTTCTTCCTTTTCATCTGGATTCGCTTGATATCTTTTTCTTGCCTAACCGCTATAGTGAGTACTTCTAGTGCTATGTTGAATAGGAGTAGTGAGAGAGGACAGCCTTGTCTTGTGCCAGAATTTAGAGGGAAGGCTTTTAGTTTTACTCCATTGAGGATAATATTTGCCACTGGCTTGTGGTAGATGGCCTTAACTAGATTGAAAAAGGTTCCTTTCATTCCCATCTTGCTGAGAGTTTTGATCAAGAATGGGTGTTGGACCTTATCAAATGCTTTCTCTGCGTCTATTGATATGATCACGTGATTTTTATTTTTCTTGTTTGATATTGTGTATTATGTTGATAGACTTAGGGATGTTAAACGGTCCTTGCATTCCTGGGATGAAACCTACTTGATCGTAGTGGATGATCTTCTTAATGAGGCATTGAATCCTATTTGCCAGGATTTTGTTGAGGATCTGTGCATCTGCATTCATCAGCGATATTGGTCTGTAATTTTCTTTTTTTCTTAGCATCTCTGTCTGGTTTAGGTATCAAGGTGATGCTGGCTTCATAAAAGCTATTCGGAAGTGTTTCTGTTTTTTCAATTTCATGAAAGAGTCTTGCCAGGATTGGTAGTAGTTCCTCTTGGAAAGTTTGAAAGAATTCATTAGTGAATCCATCTGGGCCTGGGCTTTTGTTTTTGGCAGACATTTGATTACCGTTTTAATTTCATCAATAGTGATGGGGGTGTTTAGATATGCTACATCCTCTTCCTTCAACCATGGAAGATTATAAGAGTCCAAGAATTTATCCATTTCTTCTCATTTTTAGTGGCATAGAGTTTCTCAAAGTAGTATCTTTTTACCCTTTGAATCTCTGCCATATCAGTAGTGATCTCTCCTTTTTCATTCCTAATATGATTTATCAAGTTTCTCTCTCTCTCTTTTTCTTTGCCAGTGGTCTATCAATCTTGTTGTTGTTTTGTTGTTTTTTTATAATACAAATATTTTTATTGTGACTGAATTTCATTACACAGAATTATTTACAGTACATAGTGACAATGAATGAAGGGCTTTCCCACCACCAATGTTTTCCTTCCTCCACTCCTGTTCTCAGCTTGTCTCCCACATATCCCTCCTTTACCCCCACCAGAATCCTAGTGTAATTGGTCTCCACCATACAGCATGTTATAGGTTGGGTATCTATTCTGTTTGTTGTTCCAGTCTGGTCATTTTTTATTTACACTACATGTTCATATGACTGGTCCTGGTATCATTCTTTTCCCCCCTCAATTTATGAGGCTGAGTGATTCAAGTTATGCTATTCTGTTGGAGATAAAAAGGTTAAGGAAAAGAAAAGAAAAAACTTGGTATCAACTACTAAAATAGAAAGAAAAAAAATCACTGAATAATATCCACAAAAGTGGAAAAGAAAGAAAAAAGTGGAAGAAAAAAGAGAAGTGAAATAATATCAAGTAAACAAACAAAAAAAAAATAAAGCCAAACAAAACCAAAAAAAGTGGTACAGTGGCAGGGCTTGGTGTTACCCCACCATTTTGTGTGTGTGTGTGTGTGTGTGTGTGTGTGTGTGTGTGTGTGTGTGTGTGTATAGGCACAGTAAGTATTGGGGAAGGAAGGAAATTCCCGTGGCCTAAGAGATTCAGGGTTTCTCCACTCTTGAAGCATATTGTCATGGAAACAACCACTGGCTCCATACCTTCTCATTGCCATATCCCAGGGTTTTTTTGTTTGTTTGTTTGTTTTGTTTGTTTTTTCATGATGTCAGGAGCCTTTCCTCTCGGTTGTGGATGAGAAAATAAGACCACTGTAGCCAGCAATCTTGGTGTTTGTGCAGGTCCTAGGACAAAGCCTAGGATAGAGTCTTTAAGATTCTAGAGGTACTTTTCCAACATTGTTGGTGTGTTCAGTTTTTTGTATTATGTGCTCCATGTTTTTGCTCGTTCCCTAAGCCGAAGTCTAGGAAATTATGGTTCCAAAGGTTCTGCTCAGTCTCTGTTGTCAGAATTGGGCCTCTGCACTAAGAAATCTTGATTTTTGTAGGAGACCTGGGCTATAGCCTAGGGTAGGATTTTCCTTAATGGTCTCAAGGTACGTTCTGCCCAGTCACAGTTGTCAAAGTCAGTTTTCTGTAGTTAGCGCTCTTAGTTTTCATAGTTTAAAGGACGATAAATCTTCTGACTTCCTCTTAGTGTTAGGTGATGTGATAGGACCTCCTGGTCTTAGGTCAAGTTGTCATTTCCTCGCTGTCCTCGTTGTCATATTAACACTGGCACAAGTATATCTCCCAATGGAGATTAGTTGCTGGTGTTGTTGCGGGGGGGTTGTTTCAGTTCTACATCTGGGATCTGGGGTTTGAGAATGAACTAACATTGTCCAATCTTGTGGAGACTGAGTTGTATCCACATGACATATGTCCAGGATGGGAGGCACCCTTGTATAAAAAGTGTGAGTTCTTATCCTTAGAAGATAAGATCTTGTGTCTGAGTCCATGATTTCCCCTTATTTACTGTGCCTATACAAAAACATATGGTGTCCTTTTGTATTGCTGGTGCTATTCTGGATAAGGATGACAGGCCACACGTACAGTATCTGTGGTGTGGTCTGAGCTTTTGTCCCAGGCAAGACATTTTCTTAGATTTTGTAATAAACAGCACCAAAACTGGTGAGGGGAGAGAAAATATATATATAAAAATAGAATATATAGATGAAAAAAATAGAATATATAGATGAAATTGAGATATAAAAAAAGAAAGGAAATTGAGAAAATAAAAAGGAAAATAAAGGTATTTGAAGAAAGAAAGTAATGGGGGAGGCTATATGTATGTTTAGGAATACATATCTTAAGATACATTATTTTAAAGGTATTAAGCTTATGTAAGCAATATAGGCCTCCCAATTAGGTCTTCTGAGATATTCTTGTGGGGAGTGAAAGCCAAGGTACTTTTTTGTATCACAGACTTTGGTCTAGAGTTTAAGATGTGATTTGCAGCATTTCAGAGTCCTGTAGTGTCCTTGAATTGGGGGTTTTGCTGCAACTGAATCCAGTATCATGCAACCATCCACAATTTGATGGGGTTGATAGGGGTCACAAGCTTGAGTCAGGAGGCTTATTGGTTGTGATTTCTTGCTGAGACACAAGATGAGGGATCCAGAGGGTGTCTTTCATTGAGGAGCTGGATGGTGGTCTGTTGGGAAGGAGGTTGGTTTTGGTGCCTAACAGGTTAAGAACTGAGGGTAGGGGTCGGCGCAGTGGCACTAGAGGTAAGGTGCCTGCCTTGCCTGCTCTAGCCTAGGACGGACCGCGGTTCGATCCCCTGGAGTCCCATATGGTCCCCCAAGTCAGGAGCGACTTCTGAGCACATAGCCAGGAGTAACTCCTGAGCGTTACCGGGTGTGGCCCAAAAACCAAAAAAAAAAAAAAAAAAGAAAAAAAAAAAAGAACCGAGGGGGTCTCTTTTGGTTGGTACTCTTCGGGCATGCAGGATTTGATTGCATATATTCTTTAGCTCTGGAAGTTTCTCTTTAATGATGTTCTTGACCGTTAATTCTTCCTGGAAATTTTCTTCCTGGGTTTCTGGGACTCCAATGATTCTTAAGTTGTTTCTGTTGAGCTTATCATAAACTTCTATTTTCATCTGTCCCCATTCTTTGACTAATTTTTCCATTGTCTGTTCATTTGCTTTAAGTTTTTTTTCCAATTTCTTCTGCTGTATAGAGTTGTTATTTATTTCATATTCCACAGCACCAATTCTATTCTCAGCTTCTGTTACCCTGGTGTAGAGCTTATCCATTTTGTCATTCAATTCGTTTACTGATTTTTTCAGGACTGTTTTTTCAGTTTGGAATTTTATGATTTCTGTCTTCATATGTTCTTGGTTCTTATTAGTGTTCTGTTCAACTCGATCCATGGTTTCTTTGAGTTCTTTGAGCATTTTCCATATTGCTTGTCTAAACTCCTTATCTGAGAGATTGATTAGTTGGTTGGTTGTTTTCTAGTCATCAGAACTGTCATCTTCGTTCTCTATGTCTGATGCTGGCCTGAGTTGTTTCCCCATTGTCACACTTGTATTGTGGATTTTTCTACATGTTGTGGTGGTATTCATTAGCTAAATGATATATGCAGACACGCTATTCTGGCTCCGCCCTTTATGGGTGGGTTGACTTGCCTCCAAGGAAGGGGTGTCCTCCATGGATGAAGCCTCACACGGGATCAAATCTTAGGCCCGAGCATACAGCAGAGAAGACAGTCTGGGGAGATATGCTGGGCTTCAGTAATCCAGCACAGTTCTTAGTGTGATTTTTTTCTTCTTGGTTCCTTAGAAAGAGCGCACAGCCTTGTAGCGAAGCGGAGCGGCCATGCTCTGCTGGAGCCTCTTTTTGGCCCACTCCCAAGAGGTTCAGGCGGCAGGACAGGAGACAGACACACACAGACAGCACTCACAATTTCTCATGGTCGGGCCCCACTGGGCGGCGTAGTTTCATAGGTTTTCCCAGCCTGATGTCACAAACAGGGGACCTGACTTCTGCAAAGTACTGCATATAGCCGGTTTTCACGTTATGAATCAGTTCCTTGGTATTCCCGCCCTTGAATGAGCCTCTGGAAGAGCGAGTTTTCTGGAGCCTCTTTTCTGTCCGCTCCCAAGAGGTTCAGGCGACAGGACAGGAGACAGACACACACAGGCAGCACTTACTTACAGTCAGGCCCCACCTTTAATCTTTCTCCTCTCTCTCTCTCTCTCTCTCTCTCTCTCTCTCTCTCTCTCTCTCTCTCTCTCTCTCTCTCTCTCTCTCTCTCTCTCTCTCTCTCTCTCTCTCTCTCTCTCTTTTAGTTTTTGGGTCACACCCGGCAGTGCTCAGGGATTGCTCCTAGCTCTACACTCAGAAATCGCCCCTGGCAGGCACGGGGGACCATATGAGATGCTGGGATTCCAATCACTGTCTTTCTGCATGGAAGGCAAATGCCTTACCTCCATGCTGTCTCACCGGCCCCATAATCTTTCTTATACTTCTAATAGCCTACTCCACTTCCTGCTTATTAAGCTTTCACAACTGCTTGTCTATTAAATACAAACTTTTCAGGCTGTTCATTTTCCACAGAGCCCAATAAGTTTTTTTTTTTAAAAAAAAAATCTAGCTGGGCTGGAAAGAATACCTTGGGAGGGCACTGGCCTTGCTGGAAACATCCCATACGGTTCTCTCAAGCCCTGCCAGAAGTGATCCGTGAGCACAGCTGAATGTGCCCTTGCTCCTGCCAAAAAATTAAGCCACCCAGTTCCTGCAACACCAGGTTAATAATGTATATCAATTTATTTCATTACATTTCTCTAATCCTACAATTATAATTATTTCCCCCAAGTTATAGACAGAGAAACTAGACTGAAAGAGTCTAACTTGTCCACTGTTAGACAGCTAGATAACTGCATAACTACACTCTGCTCTTGGGCCTGACTTATTCTCTACCTATTGCTGCTTCCTCTAGTCCACCCTTTCAGAGTCAGGAAATATATGTTGCTTTGTGGTTCATTCTCAAATACTAGTTAAAAATCTTCTGGTTTCTAATAGCCACTGATACCTATTAACAATAGCAATAAAAATAAGACCTAACTAGCAATGCTGTCCTTGGTCTTAAGTAGCCTCAAAAAAAAAACCTCTAACAACTTTTGGTTGTTAGAGGGTGGTCCCCACCTGTGATTGGATTTTGAATCCTATAACTGGAACTTAGGATTCGAGATAGTTAAATTGAATTACTGTTTAAATATGTAGATAGTCTCTGGATTCTCTATGTTTGTTCCCCAGATCTATCTCTAACAGTGTCATTTATTTTTTTTCTTCTTTTTTCTTGTTTGTTTGATTTTGGGCCACACCCAGCAACAGTTAGGAGCTACTCCTGGCTCTACACTAATAAATCATTCCTGGCAGGCTTGGAGGACCATATGGGATGTCTGGAATCAAACCCAGGTTGTCAGACACATGCAAAGCAAATGCCCTACCACTATGTTATCATTATGGCCCCCTAACAGTGTCATTTCTCTTGGGCAGTTATTTGTGACCTTTCTGTGCTCTTTTCTTCATTAGAAAATGGCATTAATATTTTAATCATAGTTTTAAGACAAGTAAATAATAATGAAAACTATTTAAAGTAGTGATAGATACCATAGATACCATCAATTGTTTTTAACTCTATAGCAGGTTCCTGAATTTTTATTACCTGACACTTTATTACTGTTATTGTTATTACTATTATTATTACTATTTTTCCCTTTTCTTCATACTTGTTATTTTTATGTGATTGCTTTATTTAAGCACCGTGGTTACAAATTTGTTCATTTTTAAGATTAAGTCATACAATCATTCATCAGTGCACTCTTCCAATCACAATCACTGAGGTCTCCCATTATACTCCCATCCCTTACCCCTCATCCTGTCTTGCTCTATGGCAGGAAAATATCTTTTCTCTCTCTCACTTTCTCACTCTTTCTCTCGCTCTCCTCCCTTTTCCTTTTTGCTTTTTAGTTTGCACTATTGTTAAAAGAGGGGTGCCTTGCATGTTAGTTCCTCCCCTTTGAGTGCTGAGTTCTTGTCCAGATAATCAGTTCCATCTATCTCTCTTAGTATAACCTTCTCTACTCTAGCTATACAGCACTGCTCTTTATGGCCCGTTTTCTAACCTGGGCTGGATCTTCTGAGCTTTGTCTCTATTGTCTCTGGATATTATTACCATACTATCTTTTGTTTTTCTTATATCCCACAAATTACTGAGATTATTCTGTGTCTATCCTTTTCCTCTGGCTAATTTCACTCAGCATAATAGTCTCCATGTTCATCCATGTATAGGCAAATTTCATGACTTTATTTTTCCTAACAGCTGCATAGTATTCAACTGTGTAGATGTACCTAAGTTTCTTTAGCCAGTCATCTGTTGTCGAGTACCTGGGTTGTTTCCAGACCCTGGCTATTGTAAATAGTGCTGCCCTGAACAAAGGAGTGCAGAGGGCATTTTTGTATTATGTTTTTGTGTTCCTCTGATATATCCTTAGGAGTGGTACTACTGGGTCATATGGAACCTCAATTTCTAGCTTTCTGAGGAATGTCCAAATTGTTTTTCAAAAAAACTGACTCATTCTGCATTCCTACCAGCAATGAATGAGAGTCCCTTTCGCTCTGCATCCATGCCAGCATTGGTTATTCTTGTTCTTTTGTGATGTATACTAGTCTCTGTCATATGAGATATCTGTGATATATCATTATTGTTTTGTATCTCTTTGATGATTAGTGATGAGGAGTATTTTCTTATGTGCCTTTTAGCCATCTGTATTTCTTCTTTGAGGAAATATCTGTTCATTTATTCTCCCCATTTTTTAATGTATTTAGATTTTTTTCCTTATAAAGTTCAATAAAAGCCTTGTATATCTTAGATATTAATCCCTTATCAGAAGTTGCCCATAATTGGGTGCATATATGTCTAGAAGTGTGATTTCTTCTTTGTGTATACATCCTATGATTAATAAGAAATGTCCATCTCTGCCTCTTATAACCTTAAGTCTAAATTCTGAGTTGTCTGATATTAATATGGCAACCACATTGCTTTTCAGCCTTTTGGCTAAAATCAAGTGTAATATGGCAACCACAGTCTTTTTAAGGGTCTTGTTTCCTTGAATGATTGTCCTCCAGCCTTTGATTTTTAGTCTATGTTTACTCTGACTATTCATGTGTGTTTATTGTAATATTTCAAAATATTAGATTCAATCTTTTATCCATTTATCTACTCTGCATCTCCTAATTGGTACATTTAGTCCATTGACATTGAGAATTAATTGTCGTGGGATTAGGTGTCATCTTTTTATAGAAGTTTGATGTGTTTGTTGGGTCTGCCTTATCTTACAGTAGACCCTTCTGTTCTTCTTTAAGGTTGGTTTTGTGTCTGTAAAGTTTAACTTTTGTTCATCCATAAAGCTATGTATCTTTTCTTCAAGTGTGAATGAATGTAAGGCTGGTTGGTTGAAGTATCCTTGGCAAAGCATTCATTTCATTGAGTTTTGTCTCTGTATCCTTCCACTGTCTTCAGGTCTTGAGGTTTTTGGGTTTTGATATTTTATTTTTAATGAAAAATCTGCTGTAACTCTTAAGGATTCTCCTTTGTATGTAATATCTCTTTTTGATCTTGCTGCCTTCAGTATTCTATCCCTATCTGGAGTGTTCATCATTGTGACTATGATGAGCCTTGGGGCGCTTTTATTTGGCTCTCTCTTAACTGGTACTCTTCTGGCATCCAGAATTTGTTTGCATGCACTATTTAGCTCTTGGAACTTCTCTGCAACATCTTTGACTGTTGATTTTTCATGAAGGCTTTCTTCCTGGGTCTCTGGACTCCAATGATTCTTATGTTGTTTCTGCTTAATTTATCCCAGACTCCTATTCTCATCTGTTCATATTCTTTGAGGACTTTTTCCATCATCTGATCAGTTATTTGAAGGCTTTTTTCCAATCTCTTCTAGTGTATAGAGTTGTTATGTAGCTTACCTTCCAGCTCACTGGTCCTCAGCCGCTATTACTCTGCCAGAGGCCTTACAGTGAGTTTTTATTTTGCCTACCAAGCTTTTTAACACTGTTATTTCATGTTAAAGTTTTCTCATTTTTGCTTTCATTTCTTCTTGAGTCTTGTTTGTAGTTTCTCCAGTTTGTTCCATGCTTTCTTTCAGTTCTTTGAGCATCCTCCATGTTTCTTCTCTATAAAGTCCTTATTATGTGAGAGGATAACTAGGTGGTTGATACTTTTCAGGTTATCAAAGCTACCATCTTTATTCTCTAAGCATGGTAGAGGTCTGTGTTGTCTCTCCAATGTCACACTTGCAGAATGGTGTTTTCTATGTGCTGTGTTGGGTTCATTGACTTATTAGGGATCTGCAAACTTAAGACATAAAGAGCCACTTGTACTCCTTTCAAAAGGGGAAAAAAAAAACCTGAGAGCTGCAAAATCATTGCAACATTTAAAACAAATAGAGCACTGTATACATTGCTTCTTATCTTTTATTTTTGGGGGGGCCACACCCATTGCTCAAGGGTTATTCCTGGCTATGCTCTCAGAAATTGCTCCTGGCTTGGGAAAGCATATGGGATGTAGGAATCTAACCACGGTCTGTCCTAGGTTAGTGTGTGCAAGGCACATGCCCTACCACTTGCACCACCACTCCAGCCCCCATTGTTTTTCTTTTCTTTTTCTTTCTTTCTTTCTTTCTTTCTTTCTTTCTTTCTTTCTTTCTTTCTTTCTTTCTTTCTTTCTTTCTTTCTTTCTTTCTTTCTTTCTTTCTTTCTTTTTCTTTCTTTCTTTCTTCTTTCTTTCTCTCACTCTCGTCTTTCTTTCTCTTTCTTTCTTTCTTTCTTTCTTTCTTTTTCTTTCTTTCTTTCTTTCTTCTTTCTTTCTTTCTTTCTCTCTCTTTCTCTCTTTCTTTCTTTCTTTCTTTTTCTTTCTTTCTTTCTTTCTTTCTTTTTTCTTTCTTTCTTTCTTTCTTTCTTTCTTTCTTTCTTTCTTTCTTTCTTTCTTTCTTTCTTTCTTTCTTTCTTTCTTTCTTTCTTTCTTTCTTTCTTTCTTTCTTTCTTTCTTTCTTTTGTGGGGAGGCCACATTCGGTGACACTCAAGGGTTACTCCTGGCAGTGCACTCAGAAATCGCTCCTGGCTTGGGGGACCATATGGGACTCCGGGGAATCGAACCTAGGTTGGTCCTAGACTAGTGTGAGCAAGGCAGATGCCTTATGGCTAGTGCTACCACTCTGGCTACCACTCTGGCTCCGCATTTAAAAAATAAAAACAAACATTTTATTGTGACTAAAGTGAATTACATTGTTTCTTATCTTAATGCTATATACAGGATCTTGCAGTTAGCTGTTGATCTGAAGGGGAAAAAAAGAACTTTTTCACTTAACAATGTAAAATATATTTGTGCAAATTAATAACTAATTAAAATATTTAATTTACCTGTCTAATGAGATTTTTGCTCCTGAACCTCAGTGCACAGTGTCTGTACATCAGGGCTGTAAGACATTACCTTCATTTTCACACAGGCTTGTAAGCTATCATCTGTGAGGTGTGATCAATATTTATTTTTATTATAGTTAATGTTGGAGAAGACCTGCTCACATACATATTGGTGAGCCAAAGATTGATAAGATTCCAAATGCATACTTTTTCATGTTTATATAAGTATTGGGGATGGCATTCCATTTTTCGAATATAAGTTTGTCCTGTTTGGGAAGGTATCCAATATCACTCCATTTATGATTTTGAGCCAGAATGGCCAGCCTTCTGACAGGCAACATTCTTAAGAGTAGCAGTCAAGCATTTGAACTTGGACACCCATATATCTTTGTGGCTATATCGGCCAGTTTCATCTCAAGTTCAGGTTGATTTACACCTGCAAATGCAGTCATATTCAATAAAAATGGATCAATCGCCAGGAGAGTAACAGGGAAGGATAATGTGGTTTTTTCCTCTCTGATGTCACAGAATCATTTCGCAAACACATTTTGCATTGTGGTGATTGCAGACATCAAATAATCCAAATTTACCATATTATGACTGATTGAACTCTTTCAAAGAGCAAAAGTGAGGCATGGTACCTTTCTGTAAATCTTTGACAAACACTGTCAACTTGCACTCAAATGCCAAAACTTCCTCCAGCATATGCAGGGCTGTGCTTCCTTTTTACCTGAAGGATTGTATTTAGTGTGTTTAGATGTGCTGTCATGTCTACCACAAAATGTATTTTTTCCAGCCACTCTGGTTGTTCCAGCTCAGCCAGGGAGAGCTCTTTGCTGGCCAGGAAAGTTTTTTACTTCTTTTAAACATATGACAAAGCATTTTAGCATATCGCCTCTGGACAGTCACCGAGCCTTGTTGTGAAGCAGGAGGTCAGAATATGTGCTGTCCATCTCAACAATAGCAAACAAAACTGGCGGTGATTTAAATTCTTTACCATTATCTTATTAACAGTCTGAATAATTACATTCATCATTCATACATTCTGGGGGAAATGTTTGAGCACACAATGCCTCTTGGTGCAGGATACAATGAAATGACAGCAGCGTTCTACCCAGAGCCTTCTGCAGGAGAGCAACAAAGCTTGTCTGTGCTGCTCTCATGCTCGGTGCCCCACCAGTAGCTACTGAGACCAGGTATTTGGTGTTTATGTTTTTTTTAGCACTTGGTAGTTCAGACAGCCTTACAGATATCTTCTCCCCTTGTTTGGTCTTTTAGTGGTATCAGCTCAATCAGTTCTTCTTGTGGCCCAAAAGAGTTCACTTATCAGCAGAACAGCGCTGTTTATTCAATATCACCTTTATCTTTGGACTCATCACAGGCAATGGAATATGCCATAGTATGCCATAGTCTTGAATTAGCTGTTTGTTAATGTTTTCTCCACCTGTGAATGGCTTCCCGTGCTTGACTATTTCCTGAGCGACCACAAAAACTAGCATATGTTGTGGAATTTGCAGACTTTATCCACTTCTTGAAATTATTTTTGCTCCTATCAACCTTCCTCATAAGTTCTGCAATGGCCTTTCATCTCTTATCTTCATATGGATAGTTTTCAGCAAAGGTTGTGTGTTTATTCTGGAAAAGTCTTGCAACATTCAACTTTTTGTTGTTTGCAAATTTCTCACCACACATTAAGCTTACTGCTAAACCAATGTCATAGAGAATGCAAATGATTCAGTCCATATCATTAAACACTCTGATTTCTTCAAAAATTTTTCCTTTCTTGACTTTATCCATGGCTGGCATACTGGGAGGAAAGGGGGTGTCAAAAGCAAGGATGTAATAAGAAATCATAAAATTAATCAGGACCCCAGTGTACCATAAATCATAATCAGTGCTTGATGTAAATAATAATTAATAATGAAGGCCCAATATCATCCTTGTAATTATAAAAATAATTTTTGCCACTTTTTTTTATTTCTTTGTTTGACCCCTTCAGAATTACTCCTCCTCATAAAAATAAATGTTAAATTAACAAGTTACCTTTTTTAAAGAAAATAATTCATCAGGCCCAAATATTTTGTAAATTAATTAGTGAGCCAGGCATGCCATAAAATAATTCATCAGGTTCCCCAATATTCCATAAATTAAATTAAATTAATTGAATATAAATTGTAAATAATAATTATTTATTTTAAAATATTTTATATAATAGTCACAACTTTCCTACAGTATCACCTTACAAAGCTTAACCAAAAACAAAAATTAGCATCTGTTAATTTTTTTTACCTGGCTGTTTTTTCTTTTAGACTCTTATTCTCTACTCATTGTACTGGTCCAAATCCCAGTAACACAAGCCCTCTCTTTCCTCTTATTCCAAGCCTCTCTGTCCTCTCTGTCTTCTTTTTCCCTCTCCCTTTTTCTCTTTATTGCTTTTTTTAAAATTATTTTTCAGTGTCCTTTCTGTCAGTACTTCTCTTTTCCCTCACAGCAGTCTCCTCCCCCAAACACTGAGGTGCACGCTTAGTCTGCCCTCTATGACATCACACACTGTGATGTTGGGGAGGAGGCTGGACTAGGACAGGGATGCTGTGGTTGCCTAGCAACGCCAAGTCGACAGCAACCTGCCACATAGAGCAATGGGAGGCTGCAGAGGTAACTGCTACCACTCACTCTGCTATTGGCCCTGCTATTAGCCCCCCTGCTATTGGCTCTGCTGTCAGCTAAGCTTCAAAAGAGCTGCAGGTTGCTGACACTCTGACTAGGAGAAGTGCATGGTTGCAGAGTGGGATTGCCTAGCTCTTCTGTTCTTCAGGATGGGGTCCACTAGTTGCGACATTTCCTGCATGTAGGACTGGAAGCAAAATCTGCTAGTTATTTTTGTTGTTCAATGGCTGCAGAGTTCTCACATTTAGTTGTGTGGCTTGCCAATGGTCACACATCTAGTTTCAATACTCATAAATTTGTTATCAGTGCTCATTGAGGTTTTATTTTTTTAGTTTAGTTATGGGTGCTTTAACATATTTTCCTGGGCCACACCTGTATTAGTTTTTTGTTTGTTTGTTTGTTTGTTTGTTTTTTTCTATTTGGGGGCTACACCTGCAGTTTTCAGGGCTTGCCCCTGTCTCTGCACAGAGGAATCACTCCTGACAGGGCTTGGAGGGCTATATGGGGGGCTGAGCATTGAATTGGGACCTGATGCTTGCAAAGCAAGTGCCTTCCATGTATATCACAATGTCTTTGTATATCACAATATCCTTGATATTTTGTGTGCTTAGGTACTCTTCAGGAGTTGCATTTCTTAGATGTAGTACTGTATAACTTATTTTAAATGTCACCAGGGATTGAAATTCTTTAGTTCTGTTCTCTCTTAACATGCCACTAGTCCATGAGGCAACCAGAAATCATTTGTGGCACCAGAGATCCCAGGTAGCAGAATTGCCGTGCTCAAACAGAAGAGTACCAGGTTCACACTGAGGCAAGTAGAATGCATACCTTACCATACTTTACCTCTCTAAGCTCCTTAACTATCTCCTGAGGACTCCTAAAACTTTCTTTAGAGCTAAATTGTTCAGGGAAGCTTTAGAAGTTAAGTCTTACATCTTTGTGTTGACAAAATGATTAATCTAGATTTCTGTTTTCTTCCAAGAATTTGACAGAAAAATTAGTTTCTCCCCTTGGACCTCTAGCACTATCTTAATTTTTTATTTTAAACTTTAAATATATAACTTCATTGATAACTAGGTTTTTTTGTTTTTTTTGGTTTTTTTTTTTTTTTTTTTTTTTTGGTTTTTGGGCCACACCCGGTGACGCTCAGGGGTTACTCCTGGCTATGCGCTCAGAAGTCGCTCCTGGCTTGGGGGACCATATGGGACGCCGGGTGATCGAACCGCGGTCCGTCTCCTAGGCTAGCGCAGGTAAGGCAGGCACCTTACCTCCAGCGCCACCGCCCGGCCCCGATAACTAGGTTTTATTGTACTGACTAGACTATTACTAACTCAGAACAGAGAAAGCATATTTGTTTTAATTTGCATCCATTTTAAAAATCTGAGGAGCATTCAGGAGAATTGAATCCTCAGACTTTTTGGTCTCTCAGACACCACTGACAGCAATTTATCCGCTGGTCACAAAAGAAAAAGAAAGTAAATAATAGATTTCTTTCTGCTTTCTGTTAGACTGGAAAATTGTGGAGGATTTTGCTATGGTTATGGTTTGGGTTTCGGCTCTTAAACCACACCTGCTGGTACTCGGGCTAGTTTCTGCTCTGTGTTCAGGTTTTACTATCAGCAGATCAAACCAGGGTTTCTTGCATGTAAAGCATGTACTCTAAATCTTTGGACTCTTTCTCCAAATTTAAAATTAGGGGTTTGTGAAACTGTAAGGTATATGGAACAGCACGTTGGTAAAACAGTCCACAACATTGAGACTAAAGGCATCTTAAAGGAGGAAACAGCACTCTCCAAACAAGTGAAAGCAGAGATAAACAGATGGGACTATATTGATCTGAGAAGCTTCTGTATATCAAAAGAAAAAAGTCCCTAAGATACAAAACCCACCTACAGTACAGGAGAAACTATTCACCCAATAACCATCAGACAAGGGGTTAATATTGAAAATATACAAGGTACTGACAAAACTTAACAAGAAAAAAATCTAATCCCATCAAAAAAAGGGGAGAAGATATGAATAGACACTTTGTCAAAGAAGAAATATAAATGGCCAATAGATACATGAAAAAATGCTACACATCATTAATCATCATGGAGATGCAAATCAAAACAACAAATGAGATACCATCTCACGCCACAGTAACTGGCACACATACAAAGAACAAGAACAATCAGTGCTGGCAGGAATGTGGGGAGAAAGGAACTCTCATTATTGGTGGGAATGCCATCTAGTTCAGCCTTTATGGAAAACAATATGGAGATTCCTCAAAAAAATGGAAATTGTGCTCCCATATGACCCAACTATAGCACTCCTAGGGATATACCCTAGGAACACAAAAATGCAATACAAAACTCCCTTCCTCACACCTATATTCATTGCAGTGCTATTTACAATAGCCAGACTTTGGAAACAACCGAGAAGCCCTTCAACAGATGAATGGCTAAAGAAACTGGTGCATAAACACAATGGAATATTATGCAGCTGTCAGGAGAGATGAAATCATGAAATTTTCCTATACATGGATGTACATAAAAACTGTTATGCTGAGTGAAATAAGCCAGAGGGAAAGAGGGAGACACAGAATAATCTCACTGTTCTATAGGTTTTAAGAAAAATAAAAGACATTATTGTTATAACCCCCAAAGATGAGGACTAGAAGGGCCAGCTCACGATATGAAGCTTACCACAAAGAGTGGTGAGTGCAATTAGAAAAATAACTACACTAGGGCTGCAGAGATAGCACAGTGGTAGGGCATTTGCCTTGCAAGTGGCCGACCCAGGACCGATGGTGGTTCAAATCTCAGCATCCCATATGGTCTCTGTGCCTGCCAAGAGCAATTTCTGAGCCCAGAGCCAGGGAGTAACCCCTGAGCGCTTCCGGGTGAGACCTAAAAACAAACAGAAAATAACTACACTAAAAACTACCATGACAATGTTAATGAGTAGGAGAAGAAGAATGCCTGCCTTGAATACAGGCAGGGGGTGGGGGAGGAGGGAGATAGTGGGCACTGGTGGTGCGAATGTTGCACTGGTGAAGGGGGTGTTCTTGTATGACTGAAACCAAACTACAATCATGTTTGCGTAAAAAAAAAGGCACAAAAGAAAAAAATTAAAGAAGAAGAAAATTAGGAGTTTGTTTTTAGTACTTTTGTCCATCCTCTTAATTTCTCCAAGCACAGAAAGGAAAAAAATCTTACATTTCTTCGTTGTGGAGAAATCCAAGCAGTTTAAAATGTCTGAATTAAAATCTTGTAATACAGAAAGGGGTTACATGTAACAGAATGCCAGAATAGTGGTGACAACATACTCTCTGGGGGCTGTACTCCCAGATGGAAGAGAATTCCAAGGGGATTTCCCTCCCTGTGTTGACATCAGAAGGAAAGACTGCTCTGAAAACTAAAAGAACTGAGGCTGAAGGATGTACTAGCTTATTGTATAAATAATCTCTAGTAGTTCATACCTGATTGAGCAAAGCCAGCCAGTCTAGCAGGAGAAGAGGAGCATTTTAACCCAGAGCCTGATCAGAGCCCTCTACATGGACTCTATATTGTTCTCCCTGTATTAACTGGGTAATATTAGGCCACAGCCAGCAGTGATCTGGACTTTTTCTTAGCTCTGAATCTGAATTAGTCCTGAATTAGTAGGGTTCCAGAACCATATGTGGTGCTGAGGATTGAACCTGGATCAGCCATGTAAAGGCACACTCCTTAAATGCTGCTCTTTTCCCTCCCTGAAGATAGTGTCAATTTTGAGTTACAGGTAACTTCTGTCTGTAAACATGAACTAAATCAATCTCCATCATTCACAACAGTAGCAGTTTACAAATTTGCCTATATAATGACATCACCTGAAAAAAATTTCAAAATACTGTTGCCTGGCACTACCCTCAGATATTCTTATTTATTATGTATGGAGTAAAGCTTCCCTATCAGAAAATATTTAGTCATCAGTGATTAAGCTTTTATAGTAAAGGGTGAGATGTACAAAGATATAAGCCAGGTACATACCTGAGAATCAAGAATCTTTTTATACATATCCCAGGCTTTCTTAAACAAAAATTCTATGTAATTGGGCTCAGGTATCTAAATTTGTCATGGGCCCAGAGATACTAGTGAACAATCAATTGCAATTTTAAATTAATATTCACTATAAGGTGCAAGGCCATAGTCAGCTTAAGGTTTTACTTTAGTAAAGGGTGGATTGGCTCTTTTCATAGTTTATTCTTTCTCTTTTGGGGAAATTTTATATAGGATATATTGTAGTGAAACTATGAAGTTAAAAAAATTTATGTCAGGGCTGGAGAGATAGCATGGAGGTAAGGTGTTTGCTTTGCAGCAGAACAACGGTGGTTCGAATCCTGGCACCCCATATGGTCCCCTGAGCCTGCCAGGAGCGATTTCTGAGAGTAAAGCCAGGAGTAAGCCCTAAGTGCTGCCAAGTGTGACCCCCCCAAAAAAAAACCCCAAAAAATTTATGTTTATTACTTCTTTTTTTTATTATAAGTAATTAACATTCTTTATGAATATTTTTGGATAAGAGAAGCTATATGAGCTCACTGTAATAAGTGAAATGAGATTTGTAAAGAAAGCTTCATCTGAGGCATACCATATAGTGGTACAGAGTACTTGATGCATAGAACAAAAAAGATGAAACAAACTATCAATTGATGGTCAATAGCAATTTTATTAGAGGACTAGGCCTGTTTCTATAGGCAGTTAATTCAGGCATACAGCCTTTTCAGGACATCTTAATGGAGGAAGAGAATTATAACAAAAAAAGAAGAAAGCTAAAAGAATGGGAACAAAACTAGGGATGTTTGCCTGTTGCAAAAAGAGGGATGCCAGATATTAGTATAAGAAAAACAGATTTTAACTAAGATTGCCCTAATTGCAAACATTATCTTGCAAAAGTTGGTCATTATAGGGCTTATGTGCTGGGCTCAAAATCAACCCTAGCAAATTGTTTCCCAGTCTGTTGCCTTCCATTTCCAGAGCTTTCTCACAAATGACCATACCAGAATTCTGGGCTTCTAACACTGGGGCTGGAGTGAATTTTATACAGTGGGCTTAATATAGTGGGTTACATGCAGCCAACTTGAGTTTGATCTTCAGCATCCCTTTTGGTTCTCTGTTGTATTCATTAGTAATTAATTAATAGAGTCCTAGTAGTGTCGATGGATGGTGGTGAGGCCTTGCTTGGCTCGACCCAGCATCTGCAGCCCCTTCAGCCATCAAGTCTGTAGGTGCAGGGTGATGGCAAAGAAATGATCCACAAGTATTTCAGGAGACATCCAGCTTTATGCAAGTCCCTAATCACTATGTGCTTTTTTACATGACCTCTAAACCAGGGGTCTCAAACTCGCAGCCCGCGGGCCGTTTGCGGCCCTCCGAACAACATTTTATGGCCCGCAGCCAGCCTTAAAATATCACAGTATTTGCAATTATTCGCTTACCGAATAATTGCAATAAAAATCGCATTAGTAAGAAAAAAAATCACATTAAATATTTGCATACCCCGAGCAGTTCCATTCAAGGTATGCAAATGTTTAATGAAATTTTTTGCCATTTTTTTCTTACTAATGCGATTTTTTTATTGTGAATATTCGGTAAGCAAATAATCGTGAAAACTTTGCGCCTAGCGCAGACGTCATTTCCGCAGCTCCTGCCAGCTGTCCCTTGCATTATCGGAGGCCTAAGGGAGAGAAGTTTATTACAGAATTAGATTTTGTCATACCTTCATCATGACTTCATCAAAGCCTGCAGTGAAGAGAAAGATTGATGACAAGCACAGACAATTTCAGGAAAAATGGGAGACGCAGTATTTCTTTGTTGAGCACATGGCATCCCCACATGTCTTATTTGCTCAGAGAAAGTTGCATTGCACAAGGAATACAACTTGAAACATCATTATTCAACTAAACATGCTGAGGAATGTGCAAAATATCAAGGAAATGAGAGAGCCAACTGGGTTGCCAGTCCTAAAGCATGTCTAATGAGACAACAAGATTTCTTCAAGAAAGCAACCAAAAAGAACGTTGCATCAGTTGAAGCTAGTTACATGATTAGTGAGATGATTGCTAAGGCAGGGAAACCATTCACAGAAGGAGAGTTTGTTAAAAAATGCATGTTACAGGCTGCAAGTATTATCTGTCTGGAAAAGAAAGGTCAGTTTAGCAAAATCAGCCTTTCTGCCAACACTGTGGCAGAGCGCATTTCTGATATGTCAAGTGACATTTATAATCAACTGTGTGAGAAAGCCAAATATTTTGATGCATACTCAGTTGCTCTTGACGAGGGCACAGTTATAACAGACACTGCGCAGCTCACAATTTATGTCCGTGGTGTGGATTACAATTTTGAATTGACAGAGGAGCTGCTCACAATAATTCCAATGCATGGCCAGACCACCGCTAATGAGATATTTTCTCATCTGTGTGATGTCATTGAGAATGCAGGTTTGCCATGGAAGAGGTTTTTTGGAATAATAACCGATGGAGCACCATCGATGACAGGGAGGAAAAATGGAATGGTGGCACTTGTTCCAAAAAAACTTGAAGAGGAGGGTGTCGAGAAGGCCATTGCTCTTCACTGCATTATCCATCAGCAGGCCCTTTGCAGTAAATGCCTGCAGTGTGACAATGTGATGTCTATTGTGAAATGCATTAACCAAATCAGACCCAGGGGCTTAAAGCACAGGAGGTTCCGTGCCTATTTAGAGGAAATGGAGTCAGAATATGGAGATGTGCTCTATTTCACTGAGGTACATTGGCTCAGCAGGGGAAATGTCCTGAAAAGATATTTTGAGTTGAGAGAAGTGGTGAAAGCCTTCATTCATGGAGAAGGATGGGAATGCTGTTTCTGAGTTGAGTGATCACAAATGACTCATGGACTTAGCTTTTTTTGTTGACATCACACATAAGCTGAATGTACTACACAAGATGTTACAAGGCCTGGGGAAGCTTATCAGTGTTACCTATGACAACGTGAGAGCATTCTCACAAAACCTGTGTTATGGAAATCCCAGCTCTCTCAGACAAACCTTTTCCATTTCCCAGCATGCAAGGAACTTGTGGGTGCATTCATACCATTCAGTGGTGAGGAATATCTTGATGCTAGTTTTTTTTTTTTTTTTTTTTGGTTTTTGGGCCACACCCTGTGACGCTCAGGGGTTACTCCTGGCTATGCGCTCAGAAGTTGCTCCTGGCTTCTTGGGGGACCATATGGGACGCCGGGGGATCGAACCACGGTCCGTCCTAGGCTAGCGCAGGCAAGGCAGGCACCTTACCTTCAGCGCCACCGCCCGGCCCCTTGATGCTATTTTTAAGCTAGAGAAGGAATTTGATCACAGATTTGCAGACTTCAAAAAGCACAGAGCCACTTTCCAAATTTTTGTGGACCCCTTTTCCTTTGATGTGCAAGATGTCCCTCCTGTGCTTCAAATGGAGCTCATTGACCTGCAATGCAACTCTGATCTCAAAGCCAAGTTCAGGGAGATTAGTGGAAAAGCAGACATGCATGGGCAATTTTTGAGAGAATTGCCTCCCAGCTTTCCTGAACTTTCCCGAATGTTCAAGTGCACCATGTGCCTTTTTGGGAGAACATATCTGTGTGAAAAGTTATTCTCCACATTAAACTTCAATAAGTCGAAGTCCAGGTCTAGACTAAATGATGATCATCTTCAAGCCATACTGAGGGTCTCAACTGCTTCCTCTCTAAAGCCAAATGTGGTTCAGATTTGTGAGAAGAAGCGCTGTCAAGTCTCTGGCAGCAGGGGATAGGCAAAAGATGCCATGCTCAGAAGAACTGTTCATGATCTTTACTCAATGTTCTATTCATGTTCAGAAGAAATAATTAAAACTGTTAATAATGACGTTTGAGGACTTTTTTTTGTGAAATCCCTATGTGGCCCTGCCTAACCCCAACTTTGCCTCCTGCGGCCCCCCCCCCCCTGGTAAATTGAGTTTGAGACCCCTGCTCTAAACTAAGCAGCCTCTGTATCCCTCTGGGTCTGCTCTCTCTCCTTGCCTCCTCTGCCTCTCTCCTCCCCCGAAGGCAACTTTTAATTACCAACCACAGACCCCTCCCAGCTGTGGGAGGGTTTCACCATCCAGGTGAGGTTAGGATTTGGCTTTTGGGGAAGGTAACAGTTCTCAATTCTCCCAGGAGGACCTCTGATAGCAGAGTAAGGAATATGACTGCTGAATGTGATCCCGAAACAAAAGGAAAAAATTAATCTCCCTATACTATCTCTTCTGGTCCTAGATATATCCCTAAATAACCACTGTTAGTAACTATATTTTTTGTACCATAAGAAACACCCTTTCCCCTCAAAATATGGGGAGAAATGTCTATGCCCCTTATGGAGCAAAAGCCGCCTGGAGCTGAAGCCTAAATACAGAGGACTATTTTTCTTATGTTAACAAAAACGTATTAAAGAAACTTTTTTTTATTTTTTGATATAAAAAAGTTAGGTAAATGTGTTTAACCAGCTGTGGACTGGTGTATTGTAAATATACTTTGGCCTCACAGACTAGTCGTTCCAGCCACCTTCTCATGATGTCTCTTGTTTTTCTTGTCTAAAAACTGTGCATCTTATGGTCAGGTGCATCTTATAAAGCGAAAAATATGGTGTGTCCTTTACAATTTTTAGATGTAAATTGCTCCGAAGCTGTATCTTTATTTATGATTTTTAACACATGATATATGTGTATATGTCATATATGTATCATATACACTTTGTTTTTGGACTATATCCAACTGTGCTAAGTGCTTCTGGAGTTTGGGGGACAAACTCAGTTCAGCATCATGAAAAAGCAAGTACCCTACCCCTACCTGCTGTACTATTTCTCTAGCAATAACATATGAATATTTTTTATTGTTTTTAAGTCACAACCAGCAGTGCTTAGTGATTACTCCTGGTTTTTCACTCAGGATCATTCCTGTCAGAACTCTGAATACCATATGGGAGCCAGGGATTGAATCTGGGTTGGCCACTTGGAAGGCAAATTCCCATGCTGTTGTATATTGCTCTGGCACCCAACATATAATTTTTAAAAAATTTTTACTAATATAATTTCACCAACAGAGAATGAGTGTTCCATTCTCCACACATACATGCCAGGAATGTTTATTCTTGTTCTTTATGATGTGTGCCATTCTCTGTGGCATGAGATAATATCTCATTGTTGCTTTGATTTGCATCTCCCTGATTATTAGTAATGTGGAACACTCTTTTTGGCTTTTTGGCAATCTGTATTTTATCTTTTAGGAAATGTCTATTCATTTCTTCTTCCTATATTTTATGGGGTTAGATGTTTTGTTTCTTCTTGTAAAGTTCTGTCAATATCTTGTATGCATTAGATAATATCCTCTTGAGGCTGGAGAGATAGATAGCACAGCGGTAGGGCATTTTTCTTGTAAGCGGTGGACCCAGGACCAATGCCGGTTCAAATCCCGGCATTCCATATGGTCCCCTATGCTTGCCAGGAGTGATTTCTGAGCAGAGAGATAGGAGTAACTTCTGAACACCACCGGGTGTGGCCCCCAAAAATATAATATCCTTTTATCAGATGGGTATCAGATAGTTTTTTTATTTGAGAATAATCTTTGTACACTAGTTTCTATTTCCTTTGGATTGCAGAAGCGTCTTAATTTAATGTAGTCCCATGAGGGGTCCTCAAACTTTTTAAACGGGGCCAGTTCACTGTCCCTCAGACCATTGGAGGGTCTGACTATAGTAAAAACAAAACTTATGAACGAATTCTTATGCACACTGCATATATCTTATTTTGCAATGAAGAAACAAAACAGATACAAATACAATATGTGGCCCGCGGGCCATAGTTTGAGGACCACTTCTACTTGTTTGGAGACAATAGTGTTTCCTCCTTGAAGATGACTTTAGTTTCAATGTCATGGAGTGTTTTACTTACATTTTTTATATATACCTTATGGTTTTTTTTTATCTAATATCAAGGCCTTTAATTCATTTTGATTTGACCTTTGTGCATGGTGTTAGATGGAGGTTCAAGTTTGCTTTTCTGCATGTGGCTGACTAGTTGTCCCTACAGCATTTTTGAAGAGGCTCTCCTGGCTCCATTTTGCATGTATTGCCCCTTTGTCAAAGATTAACTGATTGTATGAATACTCTGAATACTTAAATCTATTCTATTTTTATCAGAGTCTGTCTTTATTCCAGTATCATGCTGTTTTAATGTTTGCCTTGTAGTACAATTTAAAGTTGGAAAAATGATGCCACTCATCTTTTTTTCTTAAGAGTATCTTTAGCTATTTGTGGCATTTATTTTTACAAATGAATTTGGGAGTGTTTGATCCACTTCTTTGAAGATTGTTATGGGTATCCTTAGTGGTATTTGATTGAATCTATACAATGCTTCTGAGAGTATTGCCATTTTAATTATGTTAATTCTCCCAATCCATGAACAGGTTATGTGTCTCCATTTCCTTGTGTCCTCTTTATTTTACGTTATTTATTTTTGGTTTTGGGGTCACACCTGGCAGTGCTCAGGGGTTACTCCTGGCTCTACACTCAGATATCACTCCTGGCAGGCTCAGAGGACCATATGGGATGCTGGGATTTGAATCACCATCTTTTTGCATGCAAGGCAAACTCCCTACCTCCATGCTATCTCTCCAGCCCTCGTCTTTTATTTCTTAAAGCAGTATTTTGTAATTTTGTTTTGTTTTGTATAAATCCTAATATCTTTAGTTGACTGCAACGTATTTGAATTTCTGTGACTTTATTGTTAATGAGATTTATTTTTGAGGTTCATTTCTTCTCTATCATTATATGTGTATAAGAACACCATTGATATTTGCATTTGATATTTGTTAATTTTGTAGGCTGCCACTTTGTTATATGAATCAATTGTTTTTAGAATCTTCTTTTGTAAAGTCTTTAGGGTTTTTCTAAATATAGTATTATGTCATCTGAAAACAGCTTGACCTCTTCCTTTCCTATCTGGGTGCCCTTGATATCTTTTTATTGCCTAATTGCTATGGCAAGTACTTCCAGTACTATGTTAAATAGAAGCAGTGCTAGGAAGCAGTCTTATCTTGTATGAGATTTTAGAGGAAAGACTTTCAGTTTATGTCCAATGAGTATAATATTCACCATGCGCTTGTTGTAAATGTCCTTGATTATATTGAGAAAAATTCTTTCCATTCCCATGTTGTTGAGAGTTGTTTTGTTGTTTTTTTAATCATGAATGAGTGTTGGACCTTATTAAATACTTTCTCTGCATCTATTGATATAATAGTATGATTTTAGTTATTTCTTTTTGTTTGTTTGTTTTTGTTTCTGGGTCACACCTGGCAGCGCTCAGGGCTTACTCCTGGCTCTATGCTCAGAAATCGCCTCTGGCAGGCTTGGGGAACCATATGGGATGCCGGGATTCGAAACATTGTCCTTCTGCATGAAAGGCAAATGCTTTACCTCCATGCTATCTCTCCCCCCATTATTTCTTTTCTTGATGTGGTGTAGTTCCTCAAAAGTGATGGGTCTGTTTAGATATGATAGATCATCCTGGTTCAACCATGGAAGATTAGAAGAGTCCAAGAATTTATCCATTTCTTTCAGGTTCTATTGTTTTGTGACATAGAGTTTCTCAAAGTTGCTGCTGGCTAGCTTCTGTCTGACAGCACCAGACGATTTCAAAGTATCTTGCTACAGGAAAGTGGGAAGCATGGACTGGCATATGATGAAATATGAAGAAAAAAAGACCACACAATGAATGAATGGGAAAACATGTTCTGACAAGCATGTTCCAAATTTAATCTCCAAGCTAAGAGGTTTTTAGGGGTAAAATGCTAGTCAGAGGTATGAAAGGAATGCTCACATTTTGTTTCTTTGCAAAGTACAGAAACTTATCAGTTTACATTATTTGATCTTTAAAACAATACACATGGTTCTATGTGGTTTGTGATCTTAGAATAGAATATAGTTCAGTTAGGAGCCCAGAAGATAAAAGGAAGGCAAATTTTTACATTTCAAAGTAATTCCTCTCTGGCCTGGCCCTAGGCATAAATTAAGATGTTAATTAAAATGGCCCTAGGCATAAGTTACTGATGTAAATTAAGAGATCAGCAATTTTTCTTTACCTAAGGGAACAGGTTTCTACATGTAGGGGCAAGACTAACTTCCTAAAGTCTGGATTTAAAAGACATAAACTTACGAAAGGGGAACAGAAGTTATACCTACTAAAATTCAATATCTCAATGCTATTCTGGCCAAACATTTTTGGGGTGTAGATTACTTAGCAGGTATTCAAAGTGTCTAGGGGAAATCCCTGAAGCAAAACATTTTTTCAGACAATCTTTTCTGTTACAAACTGCTATGGCTTTCAAAGACAAGGAGAAAATTTGTTTTGTTTTATGCTGAATATTCCAGGTAAAGAAAAATTTAATCGAGACTATATTTCTGCCTGTAAATATGTACAGCAGAAGGAAAAATAACCAAATAATATAAAGGAAATATAATGTCAGTACCATAACATGAATCTCAAAAGTATCTACAGAATTTTCTCAACTCTCCTCTTGGTTCTTCACCATGAGCCTTTTGATGAAATTCCTTGGGGATAAATAGACAGCCATCCCCACTGGGAAATATAACTTCTAGTAGGCCTACTCTAATATCTAATATCTAATAGAGATATTATGGAAATTACTGTCAATGGCACAGCACAAAGTAGTCTTTGATTACCCTTTGAATCTTAGTAGTATCTCTTACTATCTCCCCATTTTCATTCAGTTTATTAAGTTTCTCTCTCTTGTTTGTGAGATTTGCTAGTGGTTTACTGATCTTGTTTATATTTTTAAAGAACTAACTTTTGCTTTTATTAATCCCTTGGATAGTTTCTTAGACTTTCAATTCATTAATTTCTGCTCTCAACTTTGTTATTTCTTTCCGCCTACATTTTATTTTTATTTTTGGGTTACACCCGATGGTGGTCAGGGATTACTCCTGGCTTTGTGCTCAGAAATAGCTACTGGCAGGCACAGGGACCATATGGGATACTGGGATTTGAACCACTATCCATCCTGGGTTGGCTGTGTGAAAGGCAAACACCCTACCATTGTGCTATCTTTCCAGTTCCCTGTCTACTTTTTGGTTCATTTTGTTGATTACTTTCTTTCTTTTTTTTTTTTTTTTTGGTTTTTGGGCCACACCCGGTAACGCTCAGGGGTTACTCCTGGCTATGCGCTCAGAAGTCGCTCCTGGCTTGGGGGACCATATGGGATGCCGGGGGATCGAACCACGGTCCGTCTCCTAGGCTAGCGCAGGTAAGGCAGGCACCTTACCTCCAGCGCCACCGCCCGGCCCCTTGTTGATTACTTTCTAATAAGCTGCGTCATTGTTATTAATATGGACTCCTTCCATCCTGTAGGATGCTTGCAAAGCTATAAATTTTCCTCTTATTACCACTTTAGCTGTGTCCCACAAAGTCTGATAATTTGTGTCTTTATTCGCACTTGTTTTCAGGAGTATTTTGATTTTCTCTTTAATTTTATCTCTGACTCACTGGTCTTTCAGTAGTGAACTGTTTAATTTTCATGTGTTAAATCTTTTCCTCTGTGTCTTCTTGTAGTTCACTTCTAATTTCAGTGCATAATCTTAGAAAGTAGCTTGTACAATATCCATTCTCCTCATTTTATGTAGTTGTTTTATGGGACAGCATGTGTCTATCCTGGAGAATGACTACATGCATTGGAGAAAATATGTAGTAAGCTTTCTGGGGATGGAGAAGTACACTAGGCCTTCTTTCTTCCATTTCTTCTTTAAGAGCTAGTACATTCTTGTTAGGTTTCAGCCTGGTTGACCTGTCAAGAGTAGCATGATAGTGTTGAGGTCTCCCACTATTGTTGTATTGCTAATGATATTTTTTTTCAGATTTGTCAACAATTATATTAAATATTTTGCTGGTCCCTCATTGGGGGCATATATGTTTAAGAGTGTGATTTCGTCCTGTTGTAAATATCCCCTGACATAATATGAAATGTCTATCTTTGTAACTTATCTCTGCTTTAAGTCTAAAGTTTGTGTCATCTGTTATTAATATGGTCACTCCAGCTTTTTTGGGGGGTGGGGAGTAACAATTTTAATAACTATGAGGTAAAGTGAATTTTAAGGACAATGAGGTAATGTGGCTGTTATTGTTTTAATAATTTTTATTGTGACCAAAGTGAATTACAAATCTTTCACAGTAATATTTTAGGTACATAGTGACATTGATTCCAGGGCATTCCCACCATCACTGTTGTCCTCCCTCCACCCCTATTCCCAGCATGTATCCCATATCCCACTCCTTTGCACCCAGGGCTGATATTATAAGTGGTCCCCTCTGTATCTAGTTTGTTGATATTGGGAATCGATTCTGTTGTCATTGGATTTGGATTTGCTGTTTAAGTCTGATCATTTTTTTATTTCGACTCAATGTATGTATGACTGTTTGGTCTTGGTACCATAATCCCCCCTCAACTTATAAGGCAAAACAAGATGATTAAAGTTATGTGGTTCTGTTTGAAGGGGAAAAATGCACATAAACAAACAAAAATGGGAGGAGTCAATCTAGAGGTTATAAATATCAATTTAAGAGAAGAATGTGGAAAAGGAAGAAAAACATAAAAGGACAAAAATACAAAAATAAAAACAAAAACAAAACACAAACAAAAACCCCAAAAAGCACCACAGCAATACAGCCCTATATAAGTCCATTAGTCCTAGTTCTTCAAATTTCTCATTTAGGGCTCTTATTTCTTTGCTAGTTTTTTGTCTGGTGGATCTGTCCAATGGTGATAGTGGAGTATCAAAATCTCCAATTACTATCACAGTTCCTTTTATATATTTTTCCAGCTTTGTGAGCAAATGCCTTCCATATTTTGCTGTCACTACATTTGTCTCTGCATAAATGTTGACCAAATTAGTACTTCTTGGTTTAGTGTTTCCCTGATCATTAAGTAGTGACCCTCTTTGTCTCTGATCACTTTCTTGAGTTTGAATGCAATTTGGTCTGATATGAGAATGGCTGACCGCTTTTTGTTTTCCATTGGCTTGAATAATTGATTCCCATCCTTTTATTCTAATCTTGGGTCTATCCTGTGCTTTTAGGTGTGTTTCTTGCAGGCAGCAGAAATCCTGTTTTGGTTTTCTAATCCAACTCTCTACTATGTGTCTTTTAATGGGAGAGTTTAGTCCATAGACATTTAAGGTGATTATTGACAGAGAGGGCTGTTGTGCAGCTGTATTGTGAAGGGTGGTTGTTGTTGCAATTAGGGGTTTGGACTGTGTAATTCATCTCTGAGTAAAACATTTAGAATTGGTTTTGCTTGCGCAAATAATGTGAGTTCTTTTTTGTCTGAGAATGTTTTTAGTCCTCCCTCTCATATAAATGAGAGTTTTGCTGGGTAGTGAACTCTAGGTTGGATGTTTTTCTCATTCAGTCATTTAAATATGTCATTCTACTATCTTCTTGCTTGAGATCACCAAATGGGTGATCTGGTTTGATTCTTATGTTCCTTTCTTTGTACTTGAGGTTTTGTCTCCCATATTGCTTTAAGGAGTTCATTTCTCTCTCTTTCTCTCTCTCTCTTGCAATTTAGATTACTACATGTCTTGGTGTTAGTTTATTAGTGTTTGTATTAGCGACTCTTTTCATCTCTTGAATTTGCACCAGATCCTCTTTCCGGAGGGTGGAAAAGTTTTCTGCTATTATTTACCTCACAACTCGTTCTTCCTCTTTCCCTATTTCCTATCCTTCTGGTATTCTTACAATAGTAGATTATTTTTTCTTTGTTCATTAAATACCGAACATTTCTTCCAATGCTTTACCTCTTATTTCCTTATTAGCTTCTTTGTCTTTTTTTGTTTGTAATTTTTCTTCAAGTTCTTCTATGCGATTCTCCAACTGTGTGATTCTGCTATTATGGCTTGCTAAGACTTGTTTTATTTCCTTTAATTCCATTTGTATGGATTCTCTCATCTTCTGTAAAAGTTCTTTGAGTTGGTTGATTTTTTATCTATGGATTTTTTGAATTTGCTGGCTAGTGATTCCTTGATTTCTATTGCTATGGCTTTCATTGCCACTTTTTGGTCCTCATCTATTGGGCCCATGTGTTTTAGTGGAGTTGGAAACTTGCTAGTATTACTCTCTATATCCCCACTTGCTAGTGTCTTCCTTAGTTTAGCCATATTACTTTATTTGGTGGTTTGGCTTGGAGTGTTCTGCCTTCAGATCTCAGCCCTCCTTTGTCACTGTGTTGTCGGCTGGGTCCCTTTTCTGGAGTGTGGCCCTAGGTGGGTATGATTGCTGCAGTCCCTGAGATTTGGCCCCGCCCTCAAGTCTCCTCCCTCACTTTACCTGCCAGAAGGCATAGGTCCCCTCTGCCTTGCCCAACCATGGTAAGATTTCCCCTCTCCCTTTACCTGTCAGAAGGTGTAGTTCATCTCTGCATGCTGCCTTCCCTGGCCCGGTAATGGCAGAGAGCCGGTCTGGCCCGAGCCAGGTTTCCCCTCTCCCTTTACCTGTCAGAAGATGTAGCTTACCTCTGCGCACCACCTTCCTTGGCTGCGGTAATGGCGGAGAGCTGGTCCCTACTCCAACTTTTTTGAGGAAGTTATTTTCTTGGATGATTGTCCTCCAACATTTGATTATGAGTCTATGTTTGTTCTGACTAGTCAGATGTGTTTCTTGTAGGAATCAGGATGTTAGATTAAGCTTTTTGATCCATTTTGCCACTCTGTGTCTCTTACTTGAGGTATTTAGTCCATTAATGTTGAGAAAGATATTTGTCATTGATTTTACTGTAATCTTTCTATAGGAAATTGTTATATTTGTTGTTCTGTCCTGTCTTAAAGTAGACCTTTCATTTTGTTTTTAAGGCTGTTTTGAGATTGTAAAATTACTGTTTACCAATGAAATTATGTATGCTTCTTAAAATATGAATGTGAGTCTGGCTGGGTGAAGTATTCTAGGCAAAGCATTCATTTCATTGAGTTTTGTCACTATATCCCACCACTGTCTTTGGACCTTGAGGTTTTCTTGTAATAGTCTGCTATAAATCTTAAGGCTGCTTCTTTGGATGTAATTTTCATTCTTGATCTTGCTTCTTTCAGTATTCTATTTCTATCAGTGGAATTTGTCATTATAACTAAGATTGTGTCTTGAGGTGCTTTACTTCAAATCTCCTTTAGCTGGTACTCTTTGGGCATACAGGATTTGGTTGCATACACACTATAGCTCTGGGAATTTTTCTGCAATGATGTCCTTGACTATGGATATTTCATGAGCATTTTCTTCCTAGGTCTCTGGGACTCTGATGTTGTTATGTTGTTTCTGTTAATTTTATCACAGACATGTATTTTCATCTATTTGCATACTTTGTAGATTTTTCCATTGTCTAATTATTTGTTTTAAGGGGCTTTTCAATCTTTTCTGTTGTATGGAATTGTTATGCATCTCATCTTCCAGCTCACTGATTCCGTCCTCAGCTGCTGTTACTCTTTTGGAGAGGCTTTCTAGTGAGGTTTTTATTTTTTCAACCAAGTTTTACAGTTTTGTTATTTTAGTTTGGAGCTATCTCATTTCTATTTTTATAACATCTTGATTTTTATTTGTGATTTGTTCAGTTTGTTTCATGCTTTCTTTGAGTTCTATGAGGATCCTCCATATTTCTTCTCTAAAGTCCTTGTCTGAGAGTCTAAATAGGTGGTTGGCATTTTCAGGTCATCAGAACTGCCAACTTTATTCTCAATGCATAGTGGAGACCTGCATTATTTTCCATTGCCACTCTTGGATGTTTTCTATGTATTGTGATAGGGTTCATTGACTAGGAGATATGCACGACCACAGAATGGAGTGGAGCAGCCAGGCTCCTCTGGCTCCACCCTTTGAGGGAGGGACCAGTCCATCTCCATTGTTGTGCTTTCCATGGGCTCTTGTGGGCAGGGTGGGTCCCATTGCTGGAAGTGGCCAAAGCTGCTCCTTTTATTTACCAATACTAAGAGTAAATTTAAATAATTTTATAGTGGGCCCGGAGAGATAGCACAGCAGTGTTTGCCTTGCAAGCAGCTGATCCAGGACCAAAGGTGGTTGGTTCGAATCCCAGTGTCCCATATGGTCCCCTGTGCCTGCCAGGAGCTATTTTTGAGCACACAGCCAAGAGTAACCCCTGAGCACCACCGGGTGTGACCCAAAAACAAAAAAATAATAATTTTATAGTGATGGGTAAATACTGCCATTGACTGTGTTTTTGCAAATTTCCTAAAAAACGTAATTCCCAGGTGCTGAAGAGAGAGCACAGCAGCAAAGCATTTGCCTTGCATGCAGCCAATCCAGGACGGATTGTAGTTCATGTCTTGGCATTCCATATGTTCCTCTGTGCATGCCAGTAGCGATTTCTGAGTACAGATCTAGGAGTAATCTCTGAACACCACTGGATGTGATCCCAAAATCAAAAACCAAAGAAGAAAAACCCAAAAAACCTTAATTCCCAGTTAGGATTCTAAGAGGTAAAGTGTTTAAGAGGTAATTAGATCATGAGAGACTTCAGGAACTTCTCCTCTCCCTTTGTCGCATAAGAACATAGAAAAAGGGGTAGGGAGATGATTTAAGGAATAATATACTTGCTTTTCAATGTAGGAGGCCTGGTTCTAAACCCAAAATATTAAAGGAATACCTAAGTACTATTGTATATGCCCTCACTGCCACCAAAATATAGGAGACTGAGAAGACAGCCTGCATGCAAACCATAGAATGCCTCCCTGACATGGGATATTGTAACACCTTGGTCTTAGAACAGAACTTGGTCTGTAGAACAAGTAGAACTATGAAATTAAATTGCTGTTTATAAACTACTTTGTCTATGATATTCTATTTAAAAAAGAGAAAATGGTCATTCAAAAATAGGACAAATACTTTAAATAGAAGACTCGGGGGATTTGTCAATATTATACTTTATCTTTGAAAGATTTTATAGTTCCTAGACATATTTTACTTCATTGCCTGTTGTGTATGTAAATATTTTGGGGGATTACTATGTTGCTCACCCTAAACTGATTAGGTGATTGTGCCCTACCCTAGGGTGTGACCTGGCATTCTGCCCCCACCCTAGGGTAGGACCTGATTCTGCTTCCACCATTGGTTGGTATCTGATCCCACCATTGGGTGGTACCTGACCATGGAGTATAAAAACAAGGGTCTGTGGAAGTCCGGGGCTTTTGGCTGGCTGGAACTGAATCTGAGTCTTTGGACTTCAGTTTTGTCCATCCGAATAAAGCAAATATCTCCACGAGCCTGACTGTCTGCGAGCTGTTTACCCGCCGTTTCACCTCAGAACCGTGGGCTAGACAGGGTGGCAGACGCGTGCTCCGAGCTGGAAGAAAAGGGCCTCATTCTCCATCCCACCATCAGTCAACCTCTTCAGGGGCTGACTTGCTACAATTGCCTACTTTGTCTTTTTGGTGAACCTATAAGAGAACTGTGACAGAAACAGATATTCTGTTGCACTGATGAGAAAACTGATTAGTAAGAGTACCCACACTGTCTTCTGTACCAATGTAGTTCTCTACTCCCTATATTTTTTGCCTCTATTGCCAGTGTCACTGTCAATTGATGAGCACCTCCTCACAGAATTCTAGGAGATCTTGGAGTATCTCTGGGATAAGATATGTTTTATACGTTTGAGTTTTTTTTTAATTTTGGGTCATACTTAATGCTCAGGGGTTACCCCTGGTTTTGCATTCAGGAATTACTCCAAGCAGTGTTTAAGGATCCAGATGGGCTGCAGAAGGTCAATCCAGGTTGGCTCACACACAGAAAATTACTACTTTACTGTCACTCTGACCTCAAAGCCTTTTTTAAAATGGATTCTACCTGATTCTTTCTATCCCTAATGTTAAATCCACCTCAGTGTCAAACTGAGAACCATAGGTTCATCCTACTTTCAAGAAGTCTTATTCTATATATTATAGATAGAGAAATTAGATAAAAATAGTTTGTATGAGTTATTTCAAAATGAGTTAAGCTCAGAGATTCTGAAGGACTTTTTGTAATAGTTTTATGTAGTAGGTGTAGTCAGTTAATATTCTTCTTTATAAACTATTCACTTGCACATATTTTTATCAGACAGTAAAATGATGTAAGATTTGTATAAAATATGAAAAAAAATACCAAAATATTTTCCATCTATTCTTTGCAATTTTTTAAATTTATAAAGCAATCTTATTACCTTTGTTCCCTGGTCAACTTTTCTTATTATGAAAAATTTCAAACTAATATTAACAGAGTAATGGGCCCCTATTATTAGTGTATCCCAATTAACAGTAACAATATTGCACATATTACTTGCCTGCTTATTTTAAGTTCTTGTTGAATTCTGGATTTCTTAAGTATCTGATATTTCTAGAGTTTGGTTTATTATTGGTATTAATACTAAACTGTGCTGAAGGGACCATAAGGTGACAGATATGGAAACCAGGACCTCAGCTTGCAAGGCTGAACTACCACTGAGCTATATCAGTCCACTTACTGGATATTTTTGTATTATTATCAATTTTGAATATCTTGTCATATGCTCTTTAATTTCTAAATGTTTGATGAGATAGATGGCTAAAAGGGAAGTTTGTTAGAAAGTTCACATGAAGCATGTTCTGCCAAATTTCCGGTTGCCATACAATTTGCTTCTCAAGCTCTGATCTTCTGTGACCATTTCAGAATTTTAACTGCCTGGCTTGGTGATCCTGCTGGACATGAGGAATCTTAACATATATTCTCTATATTCTCTTTACCTTACAAAATGTTTCTTTACCAAAAGGCTTCCTGAATTCAGGAACTAAGCTTCTTCTCTGAACCCAGTATTCAGTAGGACTAGACTCAAGTTCTAGAGTCCTGCAATTCCTTTCACAGTCTCATGAAATAGGCATCATCACCCTTAGTCTACAAATGAGGAAATGGGGAATTTTAAAAGGGAGTCTACTTGTCTCTGGCATGTAATTAATAAGCAAAAAAGTTGAAATTCAGATGAGCCTAATAATTTGCGTCTTCACTAATAAAATAGAGAGCAAATTATAGTCATTTGAACAGACTGTTCATTTTCTATTGTGATTAATTCTAAAATTATTTTTAGTCTCTAGAAGAATGGGTTGCCATGATGGGCTTTTATTCTGAGCAAGAAACACACTATTCTTTATAGACTTCTCTCCCACAAGAAAAACAGCTTCTAGCAATCAGATTATTTGAATGCATTTTTATAAAGTTTAAGAGTCCAGAAGATTGGTCCCAATCTAAGTTCTTGGTAACACTTGAAGACTGTTTTTACTATTTTTACTACATGTAATTTTAAACCTCATTTTCAGCCATACAGTTAAGACATGTTTATAGTGCAAGAGGAGCAAGTTGTGGGGTGGGGCAATTTAGTACAGTGGGTTGAGCATTTGCCTTGCTCAGGATAAGCAAGGTTTAATCCCTAGCACCATATATGATTCCTGAGCATGGCAGGAATGATCACTGAGCACTTCCTGTTGTGGCCCCAAAATAAACAAATAAACTAATCAAGACAAATAAAATGAGTATATTATATACACAGACAATCATCTCCTGTTTTTGACAGTAAATGCTATACCACTGTTTTCTTTTAATATATTTATTTTTTAGTAACTGTGATTTAGCTATACTGTATTCATTCCCAACATCCCTCTATGCTTTGCTTTGTTGTAAATTTAGTTCTGTACTCTAGTTCTCATGTTTTGTTGCCTTTGGCCATTTTTTATTCTGACCATTTTTCTTTTGTTTTGGGGCCACATCTGACATGTGTCAGGAGTTACTCCTGGCTCTGCACTCAAATCATTCCTGGCAGGTTTGGAGGACCATATAGGACGCTAGAAATCAAACTTGGTCATTCCCTGGTCAATCATGTCCAAGGCAAACACCCTACTGCTTTGCTCTGGCCCTCTTGTTTTTCTTTATATTCAAACTATAAAATATATCATTATTTATCTGTCTCTATTCTTTTTGTTTTCTTGTTTTTATTTTTATTTTTTGGGTCATACCCGTTGATGCTCAGGGGTTACTCTTGGCTATGTACTCAGAAATCACTCCTGGCTTGGGGGACCATATGGCATGCCAGGGGGATCAAACAGAGGTACGTCCTAGGTCAGCTGCATGCAATAAACATCTTACCACTGCACCACCACTCTGGCCCCTGTCCCTGATATTTTGGGGGGAGGTGCACACCCAGTAGCACTCAAGGGTTACTCCTCCCTCTGCACTCAGAAATTACCCCTGATAGTCTCAGGGGACCATATAGAATGTTGGAAATCGAACCTGGTCAGTCACGTGCAAGGCTAATGCCCTACCTGCTGTGCTATCACTCTGGCCCTATGTCCCTATTTTTATAACTTCACTTAGTATAATACTGTATAGATTATCTATGTAGAGTCAAATTGCAAGATAACATCTTTTCCTATAGCAAATTATTCAATTATATATGTATAATACATATATGTGAGTATATATTGTATATACACATATTTTACATATTATATATACACTAAATTGGAGGGCTGGAGCTATAGCACAGCACTAAGGCATTTGCCTTGCATGTGGCTGTCCCGTGACTGACCTGGGTTCGATCCTTGGCATCCCACATGGTCCCCTGAGACTGCCAGGAGTGATTTCTGATGTCAGAGCCATGTATAACCCCCTAAGTGCTGCCAGGTTTGGCCCCAAAAATGCACTCCCCCAAATCTAAATACAAACTCTTTTTGCAACTTTTCCAGTGAATATGCACATGTTTTGTTTGGGAATGCAATCAATGGTTTTTCCACTAACAGATTTTGAATTGTGGGGAGATAGCAGAAGTTTTCCTCATTCATTTGTATGATGAGGAGGTCTGTTTTACTTCACATATTTTCACATATGATAACATATCACAGATGAGCTTTCTCTTTCCTTGAAGTTGCACATTCAAACTGCTGAGTAGCTTTGTTACATCTGTCAGAAAGTCGAGGTGCTATTTCCATCTCACATCATTGAGCTGTGGTGCTTCTTTGTCTTTAGAAAGCAGAAAAGATGTAATCTGTGAAAGTCAGTCATAGAAATATTTCAAAACTTCCTTAACTCAGCCAATGGACTTCTGTATGGAACAGAATATTTTCATAGACAACATTTAGCTCAGATAGAAATTCCTGAAATTGCCTGTGGATTGAAGTTAACTAACTTGTGTTAACTAATGAAGTTAACACAAGACACCATACTTTTCCTAACACAGTCCTACTTCAGTGACTTACTATACACAATGGTTGTTGATGGATAAGGCAGTGTATGGCTATTGGATATTTGTCCAGCTCTTGGTTAATGCAAGCAATTACTTCTTTCTTAAACCTCACCATTAGGAGCACCATTAGTTGTCACACTAGCTAGTTAGCCCAGTTCAGCTCCATCCCAGTTTGGCAAACCTTTAAGTGAATATCCTCTCCTTTAGTTGTTCCTTTGATGCTTTGCAGTGCAGCAAGAGCTTCTGTGACTTCAAAATAGTCAATTATCCCACGAATAAAAATTAGAAGTTGTTCAGAATCACAAACATCATTGCTTTCATTGAATGCCAAGGAGAAAATAGGAAAGATATTTGGGGAGTTTTGCAAATGCTGATGAAAATTGTTTCCTGTTTCTTCAATCCTTTGTGTAATTGTAGGCCCTGAAAGATTCACTATATTAAATAAATCAGCCTTCTCTGGACACATCTCTTTGGTAACAGAAAGAAGGTATTCTGTAACAAATTCTCCCTCCACGAATGGTCTGCCACACATGTACACTCTTGGCCTGGTATGAGTTGGCTGTTAAAGCAGGACAGGCATTGGTGAAAAAACACTGGGCGGCTTGGATAAATGTCCTCTGCAGGTCACATGTGGCTGGTGGACCATAGTTTGAGTACTCCTGGTATGGAGAGTTCTCAGTAAACTCAGAAATTGAACTGCAGTATGATCCAGCAATTCCATTTTGGTTGTCTAGTCCCATTATTTAAAAACATTCTTTCAAAAAAACATGCACACATTATTTACTATTGCAATGAGTACAATATTTAAGATATGGAATGAACATATATGTCCATTGTCAGATGATTGGCTTAAAATATGTATGTCCTGTTCTTGAAGATAAAGCTCTAAATGTGGTTTTTATACACAATGTAATACTATGTAGTTACAAAAAATGATGAAATTATGCAATTTTCTGCAACCTGTTGCAACTAGAAGATATGTTGAGTAAAGTGCACCAGTAAAATAAAGACAAACACAGGGTTATCTCACTTATCTGTGGCATATAAAATAATTGTATTAAGAAATATAATGTAGTAAAGTATAACACCTAGATCACCCTTGACCCCTAGAACATAAGGATGGAAAAGACAAAAAAAGAAGAAAAAGCAAGGAAGAAAATGAGAAAAGTAGTAATTGGAGAGACTGAACCTGTGGACGAGGGAGCATGTTATAGCTGTTATATCCAAAGCACAAATTCAGCAACACTGAACACATGAGATCTAAGCTAAAACCACTAAGCTTTGTTATTCCTGCCAAGGGGTCAGGCAGGGGTTTGGGGACTATGAAGTATGGGAGAACTGTTTGTAGGAATTAGCAGCAATGGTGGGATAGTTTCAAAATATATGCCTAAAACTCAAGCATCAAAGCTTTTTATTTATTCTTTGAATAAATAAAAAAATAATCAGAAGCATACAGCAAAGTCAGTATTTTTTCCTTGTAACAAACGGACTAAAGGAAGTACAATTAAATGTCAGGTAGAACAGAAAATCTGTAGATAGTATTATGAGGAGGGAGCTTGCCTAAATGCAAAAGACCAAGTTTTTATTGCTGTCACTATATTCTGTTGCTGTTACTTCTGACCAGGAGTGACTGAGAATAGTTCCAAGTGTCAGTCCTGAGTAATTCTGGGTGTGGCTCAAATAATTAAAAAAAAAAAAAAGAACAATTAGTGTCAGTTGTCAAAATCTTTTTCCAAGCACAAGTAGAGCCAATCTTACTTTCTTTAGCTAGGTGAATGACTGGCATTTCTTTCTTTTTTTTATTATTTTAAATATAAATTTTTAAATCATAGTGGCTTACATATTGTTCACAGTAATATTTTAAGTACATATTAACATTGAATAAGGGGAATTCCCTTCACTGAGTTGTCCTTCCTCCACCTCTGTTTCCATCCTGCCTCCCATATCCCCAACCCTCACCCGCCGGGCTGCTAGAATGAGTGGTCCCCTAGTGATCATACAACTGTTTGGTCTTGGTGCCTCCATTATATATGTCTCTAATTGGGAGGTGGGACTAGATAGTTCAAGTTATGTGGTTTTGTTTGAAGAAGAGAAAAGCAATAAAATGGGGTAAAAATCACATATGCCGAAAATGGGTGGAGTCCTTCTATAGAGGCTCTCATCCTCGGTTTGAGAAAGGAAAGGGAAAAAGAAAGTGGAGGAACACCACAACAATACAAAAAGAAGTATCAAATAAAATATCCAGTGAGCACTACAGCAATAAAGATAAGCACCACATAATAGCCATGGTCTTTAAATAAAAAACATGACAGAGGGGCCGGAAAGGTGGCGCTAGAGGTAAGGTGTCTGCCTTACAAGCGCTAGCCAAGGAACGGACCGCGGTTCGATTCCCCGGCGTCCCATATGGTCCCCCCAAGCCAGGGGCGATTTCTGAGCACATAGCCAGGAGTAACCCCTGAGCGTCAAACGGGTGTGGCCCAAAAACCAAAAAAAAAAAAAAAACATGACAGAGCGCAAAAAGGAAGAAGAAAAGTGAATAAAAAAATGGAGACAACAATTTCAATATCCACACCAAAACAAAGAATTCAACAAAAAATAGATAAATAAATAAATAAAATTATTTTGTGCTTTTTGTCTTTTTTTTTTCCCTCCTGCATAGGCATAGTAAATATTGGGGTCATTATAAAAGGAATTCCCTTGGCCTAAGAGATACAGAATTTCTCCACCCTTGAAGTATACTGTCATGAGATTAACTAGTCTCCTTTCATGTTCATTTACTCTCCCCTTGGTGCATTTCAGTGACTGGCATTTCTAACTGCGGTCTCTTCTGCTTGATCCATTGGCAACTTTTAATAATTGACATATGTTTTACTTTGGGACCTTATCATTTCTATCATTTTACTTTCCCCATTACCAAAACTGTTTGTAATTTTCCTTGCATAGCAATTCCCACTTTACCTTTATTTTCCTCACATCTAATGCTCAGAAAAGAAAAACCATGAAGACCTACAGATCTGTTCAGTTAGGGAAACAACTAGGTTCTACAACCACATCCAGCTTCCTGCTAGGGCACTCTCAGATCTCTACTTTCTTTTGATGGATGCTTACCAAGTACTCAGTAACTTTGCCAAGAATAAATTAGTTTGCTAAATTCTGCATATAAAAATCTGACTTTCCAAAAATTTTGAAAGAGAAATGACTTGTTTTTAAAGGTGCTGATTCTATTATTTTTCCTAATAATTACCAGTAAAATTTGAACTTAACAAAACAGCTTTAAAAACCAAGCTTTGCTAGAGTTCTCAGCTTTGTAAAACTAGGCCATTGTATTCCATTATGCAGGTATTTCCTTCCCAGAGTGTTTTGATAGATCATGATATAATTGTCAGAAATGAATATTTAAAATGGCCTTAATTTTAATATTTATTTTTGGATATCAAATGTGATTTTAGACTATTATTAGCATGAAGTTAAATATAGTTATGTTAGCTCAGAAAATTAAGGTTAAAATTTAATTTCTTTTACTTTTGGTTTTGGAGCCACATCCAGTGGTACTCAGGGTTACTTCTGGTTCTGTAATTGGGATTTTGTACTCCCTTTTGGCAGGGCTGTAGGGACCATTCAGGGTACTAGGGATATTCAATTAAGGTTGGTCTATTGCAAGATAATAATTTTGCGCACTGTCCTATATTTCTTTAGTACTAAAGAAAAATATCAATGAAAAAATAATGCTATTGGTATGCAGATAAGGAAAAACTAATAAAAGTGAATCTATAGTTGCTGTAACAAATTACTTCGAATTCAGTGTTTAAGAACAACACACATTTATTCCCATATAGATCTAAGAGATTGTACAGGGGTTAAGGTGCATGCCTGATATAAGTCTAAACCTGGTTTGATCTCCAGCATTATTATTGATCCCCCAAGTACTGCCCTGAATGATCCCTGAGCCCAGAGCTGGGTAGTAAACCCTGAACATTGTTAGGCATGCTTCCCAAACCAATCCAAATGCAAAACATGTTTGTGGGGGTAATACCCAGTGACACTCGGGAGTTACTCCTGGCTATGCACTCAGAAATCACTCCTGGCTTGGTGAACCATATGGGAAGCCGGGGATTGAACCGAGGTCCATCCTGGGTCAGCTGCATGCAAGGTAAATGCCCATCTTTTGTGGTGTCACTCTGGCCCCCAAACACAAGACATTTGGACAGTTGTTGAGACTACAGTGTTTGCTGGGCAAAATAAAATGCACTACTGACTGTAGAAGGTTCTGTTTCTTCAGTGGCTATAGGAAAAAAAATCTATTCATAGTTTCTTCCAGTTTGTCCAGTGGAATCTTGATTTTTGGACATGTTTCTCTAATATTTTTTTCTCTTAGCACAATATGTATACATACATACACACATATATATGTATATATAATGTTGAACCTATTTGTAAAATCCATAATAATATTTGATTTTCTCAAGTCCTTAACAAAATCAGAACTGCAGTCTTTTCTGCTCTCAGCAAAGTAACATTTAGGAATACTAGGTATTATTAGGATGTTGATATCTTTTGGAAAGACACTTAGTTTACTGCAAGTGAAGAAACAAATTTTGTGCATCTGAGATTATATACTGTACCCCTAGAGCCTTTATGAAGTGAATTTTTATCTCTTCTCCTCACTGCCCTGCACTGAAGTCACTGTGTGACTAGAATGTACAGAGAAGGTCAACTGACTTCCAGGTTTCCTATTATTTTTGAAGAAGGACACACTCTGTGCCATCTCTACCACACAGCTTAATGTTAACATGGTTTAATATATAAAGCATTAAGCATAATGTGTTTTAATATGCTGGATATGGTTTAATTTCACTGGTGCATAGTTTAATGATTAGAATGTTACCTAAAAAAGGACAACATTTAAATTCCCCAGGTTTCAAGTTGAACATTAGTTAACACATTGGGGACCTATCTCGATGTGCAGTATATTTATTTAATTGATTTTTGAAATATTAATTACTGAATATTAATAATAAGGTAATTAGATTTATTTTATTTATGAGTTTTATTTGTTAAAGGAATTTGAATAGTATTCAGGATTCTAGGAGAAAGCAAGAATCTGTAAGAAGCTAATTTCCTTTTCTTGTGAAATTAAGAAAAACATTTTCTCTTTGCAAAACCAGTAAATTAGAAACAGGATCATCAAATTTCAGAGAATAATTCTGTATTTAACTCACATGATCTGAGTTAATGTGTTCATAGTGAGTTGATTCATTTGGGAACCTTTCTGGAAGAAGTATTTTTTTTCAATTGAACTTATATAATTTAGTAGAGTTGCATCAAATATGCAGAGGATGAAAGAGAAGTAGTATATCTCAATGATAAAAGTATAGGCAAAAGTCCCTCTCTGCACTATCTGAACTGGCCTATACTTGCTCTGATTCCAGTGGCACCCAGAAAGTGACATCTTTGATCAAGCAGAACAAGAGCCAATGAAGCCAGATAGCTCTGGAGGATAGGCATGACTCTCTGCAGTTGATAAGTAGAATTATTGAAAAAATCAGTTAGCTTTTTCTCTAACTTTGTTAATTTTGTTAACTCTGATCTGTTAACTTTGACAGAAAATCTTGTTAAAAGTGTGTCCTAAATATTCTTAGACACGTCTCTTTTGGGAATTCGTTTGGGTGAGTGAATGATATGAGTTCAAATCCGCAACAAAGAACCATCATGATTTTCAAGTTAGTTTCTGCTTCTTGTTGATTTTGATCTACATCCCCGTATAGGGATTTTTATCCTTCCTTCCTTTAAATATAAGATAAATTGTTGTGGGACTGGAGAGATAGCATGGAGGTAAAGCGTTTGCCTTTTATGCAGAAGGTCATTGGTTCGAATCCCGGCATCGCATATGGTCCCCTGAACCTGCCAGGAGCGATTTCTGAGCGTAGAGCCAGAAGTAACCCCTGAGGAAAAAAAAAGATACATTGTTGGAAGATAGGAGGATTTTTTTTTTTTTGCTGTGATAATTCAAACATAGAGAAGACTTTCTCAAAGAAAAAGTATCCAGTTGTTCAGAGATTGAATCCATAAGATATGGAAAAACAAAATTCTTTTCAAAGCCACTCAGGGACACAAGAGGAAGAATACTTTGCCTTTTTCCCCCCACAGAATACTTTATCTGTCACCATCAAACATTTAAAAGGTTTTAAAATACATTTCTGGCTCTGTGCAAAGATATAATTCTATATACTCTGAGAGTGTATCACCCTCTGCAATTATGCATGGAAGACGCTGGACATAATCTCAGCTTTGATTTCCTCTTTCTCTTTCTTTCTTTCTTTCTTTCTTTCTTTCTTTCTTTCTTTTCTTTCTTCTTTCTTTCTTTTTTTTCTTTTTTCTTTCTTTCTTTTCTTTCTTTCCTTTCTTTCTTTTCTTTCTTCTTTCTTTTCTTTCTCTTTCTTTCTTTCTTTTCTTTCTTTCTTTCTTTCTTTCTTTCTTTCTCTTTCTTTCTCTTTCTTTCTTTCTTTCTTTTTTCTTTCTTCTTTCTTTCTTTTTCTTTCTTTCTTTCTTCTTTCTTTCCTCTTCTCTTCTTTCTTTCTTTCTTCTTTCTTTCTTTCTTTCTTTCTTTCTTTCTTTCTTTCTTTCTTTCTTTCTTTTTCTTTCTTTCTTTCTTCTTTCTTTTTTCTTTCTTTCTTTCTTTCTTTCTTTCTTCTTTCTCTAACTCTCGTCTTTCTTTCTTTCTTTCTTTCTCTCACTCTTGTCTTTCTTTCTTTCTTTCTTTCTTTCTTTCTTTCTTTCTTTCTTTCTTTCTTTCTTTCTTTCTTTCTTTCTTTCTTTCTTTCTTTCTGTCTTTCTTTCTTTCTTTCTTTCTTTCTCTCACTCTTGTCTTTCTTTCTTTCTTTCTTTCTTTCTTTCTTTCTTTCTTTCTTTCTTTCTTTTTTCTTTCTTTCTTTCTTTCTTTCTTCTTTCTTTCTTCTTTCTTTTCTTCTTTCTTTCTTTCTTTCTTTCTTTCTTTCTCTTTCTTTCTTTCTTCTTTCTTTCTTTCTTTCTCTGTACACCTTACCTCATTTTACTCCTACTTTATGCTTGACACCACCTAGATGCACCTAGATTTGAAGAGACAGAAATCCAAATGAGGAGCAAGAAAAATTTCCAATATAAGCTCAAAAAGGCTTGGAGAGATCTAGTCACAGATTCTAGAGCTTCAGGCCACTTTGCTTGTAATACAAAAATACAGAAGTGTTTTTTTTTTTTGGGGGGGCACACCCGTTTGATGCTCAGGGGTTACTCCTGGCTAAGCGCTCAGAAATTGCCCCTGGCTTGGGGGCACCATATGGGACACCAGGGGTTTCGAACTGCGGTCCTTCCTTGGCTAGTGCAGACACTTGCAAGGCAGACACCTTACCTCTAGCGCCACCTTGCCGGCCCCAATACAGAAGTGTTTTTCATCTCTTCAATGACTTTCCTATTTAGGGTGTCAACTGTTGTGACCCCTATTGTCATGCATGTTATCAGGGTCTCATACTAACTGACCTTGCTTTTCCTGAGTATGCTTTGCAAACTTGACCACTGCTTTTTTTTTAACATAAAATAAGAGACCACAATTAAGAAATCTGCAACCTCTAATTTATTCATCCAATTCAGGCTAAAGAAAATATTTATTGTGTTCCTACACAATATGCTATTCAGCATAAAAATCGGATATTGGATGGAGAGATATTATAGTGGAGTGGCTTTTGCCTTGCACAATACACACCCAGTCTGGTCTATGGCACCATATATGGTCTCTTGAGCTCCAGTGATATTTTTAGCTAGAAACAAGCCTTGATTGAGCACCATTAGATATGGCTCCTAAAAAGCCAAAAAAAAAAAAAAATCTCCCCCTCTGGAAAGTTCTAAAATGGATACCCAAACGTTCCCATCTCAGCAGGTCTGCCCTCACATCTCAGATCCTCTGTTTCCCCATCTATCCTTCTAGGTGGGTTAAACTTATAATTTACATCTCTGTAGCCTTTGGGGGTTGAGAAGCAGGTTCCTCTCCCTGATCAAAGAGGTATTGCTTCTTTGAATCAGGAATTACATTTGGAGTTCCACTATATTCAGAAATGTAACTCGGGTCCAAAGTGAGTGACCTAAACCCAACAAGTGCCAACAGTCTTTGGGTGACAAATAGCCAATCTGTAATGTTCTATCTATGTAGATAGTTTGCATATGCACCCATCTTTCCACTCTCATTTTTTCCATCAGTGTCCCCTTCCTGAGCCTATAATTTTAATTGGCTCTTCATATCTTTGATTCCCATCATATATATTTGAAAATCACCCTTGGGCTGACTTTCTCAAATACTAAATATCTAAATCTCTAAATTGACAATTTTACTACTCTCTCCAACTTCACATTGGTCATTGTAAAGAGTGTGGATTCAAGAAAGTTTAGTCTACAAACTCTTGGTCTGGCTACTAGTTCTGGCAATTATCTTCACATACATATTCAAATAAATTTATCCTCTTAAGTTAACCAAATATATAAAAGAGTCAGACATATGCAAATAGAAAAAAATACAAATTCAAGTTAAGACTGAAAAAAAAAAAAGACATGGATATCTCCCAAACTCAGCAGCTGGATCTCTCACTAAAACCCTAAAATTATTATTTCTCAATTCAACATCTGGAAGGAAATGAAAACTATAAAGGTTTTTAAAATAACAGATGCTGGGCAATTACCAATTGAAATGTAAATTGGGATTATAAATTCTTTGTGAAGATCTACATGGTCACATAATTTTAGGACTGTGCATTTCATCCAGCTGTATTCAACATTATTTCTATTTTTAATCTTGAAAATATATATTTTTTATGAATTGAGCAAAATTCTTTTCAGGTGGATGTGATATTAGGATTGCTGAATTCTTATAAAACCCCTCCTTTTATTTTGGTGCCCAGAATGAAATGCAGGGCATCACATATGCAAATATTATGTTGAAGTCAACATCAGTGGTGAAATAAAATATTTGTAAGGAGTATAGTACATACACACATACTTTTGATATTTTTAGTTGAGACATGTGAATGTTAGTTGTGATGATTGCTGGGAACTGTTCTGATGGGGATTGCATTTCTGAGTGGTGGTTCACATAGGGATTTTCACATGGGGATTGCATTCCTATGTGGTGTTTATACACCTGATTGTAATAACACTGGATACTGCTAGTGACTGAGGAAATCACTGAGAGCAAAAATTTTAGGCTTAAATATTAGAGCTGCCAGGGTTGACTGAACTTTTTGTATGTAGGATCATCAAGAATTTAACCATTGTGTAGATGTATCACATTTTTTGTAACCACTCATCTGTTTTTAGGCACTTGGGTTGTTTCCAGAATTCTGACTATTATGAGTAGTGTTGCAATGAACATAGGAGTAGAGAGCTTTATTGCATGATGTTTTGGGGCCCCTATGTTATATTTCTAGGAGTGGTATTTCCAGGTAATATAGAAGCTTGATTTCCATTTTTTGAGGAATGTTCATATTGTTATCAAAAAAGGCTGAACTAATCAACGTTTTCACCAACAGTAAATGAGAGTCTCCTTACTCCCTACATCCACACCAGAACTAGTTGTTCTTGTTCATTTTGATATGTGCCAGTCTCTGCAGTATGAGATCAGATCTCATTTGATCATCATACTTCTCCATGATGATGAATGACACAGAACAATTTTTAATGTTCCCTTTGACCATCTGTATTTCTTTATTGAGATAGCTTTTGTTCATCTCTTCTTCCCATTTTTGTATGGGAGTAGATATTCCATATTAAGTTCTAATATTTTATTGTTAATCTCTAATAGTGCCTTATATATCTAAAGTACTACCTCTATCAGTTGGATATTGGGTAAATAATTTCTCCCATTCTGTGGGCAGAGTTTGTATCCTGATCACAATTTCCTTTGAGGTGCAAAAGCTGCCTCTCCTCCTCCACTTTCTCCTCCTTCTTACTTCTTTTTCTTCTTTATCTTTTTTAAAAAAAAACATAAATTATCTTAAGGCCATTAATTACATAGTTGATCATAATACATTTACTTCCATTTAAGTGGGAGCAAAAATATTTTTAAAAGGAAAGCAAAGAAGAAAGAAAGGGGGGCGGTGAGGTAAGGTGTTTGCCTTCAAGAGCTAGCCAAGGAAGGACCACGGTTCGATCCCCTGGCATCCCATATGGTCCCCCCCAAGTCAATGGCAATTTCTGAGTGCTTAGCCAGGAGTAACCCCTGAGCATCAAATGGGCGTGGCCCGAAAAACCAAAAAAAGAAAAAAAAGATTAGAGCAACAAGAAAATTTGTTAAAAGTATTGCTTTTTATTGTGAGGTTGATAGTTGATCTTTCAGTTCATTCTTTTCTTTCAGAACATTAAGTGTCTTCAAACACAGGTTAGCATCTAAATTGTTGTGTTTCTATCGGGAAGACAGTATTAAAAGATTTGGAATAGTCTCTCAGCAGCCTATGTGGCTGCATGGTCCAAAAATTCCAGTACTATGGCTGATACTGTGGCTTTTGTGGGGTGTGTTTTAGCTATCAGACATTCTGGAAGTAAGAGTGCCTGCACTCACTTTAAGAAAACATCCTGGTAAACTGCACTCTCCAAGCAAGTGAAAGCAGAGAGTAACAGATGGGAATATATTAAACTGAGAAGCTTCTGCACTTCAAAAGAAATAGTGCCCAGGATACAAGAGCCCCCCACTGAGTGGGAGAAACTATTCACCCAATACCCATCAGACAAGGGGTTAATCTCCAAAATATACAAGGCACTGATAGAAATTTACAAGAAAAAAAAACATCTAATCTCATCAAAAAATGGGGAGAAAAAATGGACAGACATTTTGACAAAGAAGAAATACAAATGGCCAAAAGACACATGAAAAAATGCTCCACATCACTAATCATCAGGGAGATGCAAATCAAAACAACTATGAGGTACCACTTCACACCCCAGAGATTGGCACACATCACAAAGAATGAGAACAAGCAGTGTTGGCAGGGATGTGGAGAGAAAGGAACTCTTATCCACTACTGGTGGGAATGCCATCTAGTTCAACCTTTATGGAAAGCAATATGGAGATTCCTCCAAAAACTGGAAATCGAGCTCCCATACGACCCAGCTATACCACTCCTAGAAATATACCCTAGGAACACAAAAATACAGTACAAAAATTTCTTCCTTACACCTATATTCATTGCAGCACTATTTACCATAGCAAGACTCTGGAAACAGCCAAGATACCCTTCAACAGATGAATGGCTAAAGAAACTGTGGTACATATACACAATGGAATATTATGCAGTTGTCAGGAGAGATGAAGTCATGAAATTTTCGTATACATGGATGTACATGGAATCTATTATGCTGAGTGAAATAAGTCAAAGAGAGAGAAAGACGCAGAATGGTCTCACTCATCTATGGGTTTTAAGAAAAATGAAAGACATTCTTGCAATAATAATTTTTAGACACAAAAGAGAAAAGAGCTGGAAGTTCCAGCTCACCTCATGAAGCACACCGCAAAGAGTGATGAGTTTAGTTAGAGAAACAACTACATTCTGAACTGTCTTAATGAGAATGTATGAGGGAAATTGAATGTCTGTCTAGAGTACAGGTGGGGGTTGGGTGGGGAGGAGGAAGATTTGGGACATTGGTGATGGGAATGTTGCACTGGTGATGGGTTGTGTTCTTTACTTGACTGAAACCCAAAAACAATCATGTATGTAATAATTTTTTTTAAATAAAAAAATAAACGCCCTGGTTCGGGCCAGAAAACAGCATGAAGGAAGGGTGTTTGCCTTGCATGCAGAAGGATTGTGGTTTGAATATTGGCATCCCATATGGTTGAGACCTTACCAGGAGTGATTTCTGAGCATAGAACCAAGAATAAATCCTGGGCGCTAATGGTTGTGACTCCCCCAAAGTCCTGGTGGCTTTCGCCTATACCTCTTTTTTTCTGTACCCTGAAATTACCCTAAGAAGGCCAAAAAAGACCCAGAGAATACTGTCTCCCAGAAGCGCCCCAGAAGAAATGTACATTTTTTTGTCTGTGAAGGCAGGGGAGGTTTCTGGCACCTGCTGTGTACATAGCAAAAGGGAGAGAGACTGAAATGATCTGTCACCTTCACTGTTTCTTTTCTATTCTGTCTCCTGAAACTCTCCTAAGAAGGCCAGAAAGACCCATCAAAAACTGTCTCCTAGAGGCTCTAGAAGAGTGTGGCCACTTCGCTTCACTTTGCGACTGCACACTCTTTCTAACTAGTGAATCCCACCATAACAAGTAAGAAAAATCACACAAGAGTAACAACAGGGAAACCTCGTAGATAAACACCATGCACAAAGAATGAAGATGATAGCTCTCATGACCTAAAAAATACCAACCATCTGATTAATCTCTCAGATAAGGAGTTTAGAATAAAAATATGGAGGATCTTTATAGAAATTAAAGAAAGTATAGCTCCAGCTGAAGAAAACACAAAGATAGAAATCATAAAACTCCAAACTGAAATAACAGATCTGAAAAACACAGTAGATAAACTAAAAACATCAATGGAAAGCCTCTTGAACAGGGTAACAGCAGCAAAGGGCAGAAACAGTGAAATGGAAGATGAAATGCAGAATAACTCCATACAGCAGAAGAGTTGGAAAAGAACCTTAAGGCAAATGATCAGACAATGGAAAAGTACTTAAAGAATGTGAACAGATGAAAATAGAAGTCTTTGATAAACTCAACAGAAACAACATAAAAATCATTGGCGTCCCAGAGGCCCAGGAAGAAGATCCCCAGGAAGAATCAACAGTCAAAGATATCATTACAGAGAAACTGTCAGAGCTAAAGATTGCATTTAACCAAATCCTGCATGCCTGGGAGTACTAGCTAAAAGAGGCTTGAAGAAAAGAACCCCAAGACACATCATACTCACAATGACAAATCCTACAGATAGAGATAGAATACTGAAAGCAGCAAGATCAAAAAGGAAAATTACATTTAAAGGGCATCTTTAAGATTTACAGCAGACATTTCATAAAACCCTCAAGGTCAGAAGACAGTGGTGGGATATTATGACAAGACTGAATGAAACAGAGGCTTCACCTAGAATACTGCACCCAACCCAACTCACGTTCAGGTTTGAAGAAAAGATACATAACTTCATGGAAAAGCAACAGTTCAGACACTTTAAAATTTAAAACCAACCTTAAAAGAAAAGTTGATAGGTGTACTTTAAGACAAGACATACAAACAGGCACACCAAACTTATACACAAAGATGACATTAAATCTCATGACAATCATCTCCCTCAATGTCAATGAACATAATACACCAGTTAAGAGACACAGAGTGGTGAAATGGATCAAAAAGATGAATTCAGCCTTCTGCTGCCTACAACAAACACACCTGAATAGCCAGAACAAACGTAGACTCAAAATCAAAGGCTGGAAGAAAATCATTCAAGAAAACAAACACCCTTAAAAAATCTGTGGTGGCCATATTAATATCTGATGACACAAACTTTAGACTCAGAAAAGTTATAATGGACAAAGATGGACACTTCATACTAATCAAGGGATGTGCAACAGGAAGAAATAACACTACTAAACATATATGTCCCCAAATGAGAGACCAGCAAAATATCTAATACAATTATTGACAAATTTGAAAGAAGATATCAATAATAACACAATAACTGTGGGAGACTTCAACATGGCCCTGTCACAATTTAATAGGTCAATCAGAATGAAACCCAGCAAAAATATACTAATCCTGAAAAGAAAAATGGAATAGGCCTGTTAGATATATGTAGGACATTCCACCCCCAAAAAACCTGGATACACATTATTCTTCAATGTACATGGATCATTCTCCAGGATAGACAATATGCTGGCACATAAAACAGACCTCCATAAAATCAAGAGGATAAAAATTTTGCAGGCTATTTTCACTGAACACAAGGCTCTGAAATTAGAATGGAACTACAAAGGGAACAGTAGAAAAACTTTAACACCTGGAAATTAAACAGCCTATTACTGAACACCCAGTGGGTCTGAGATGAAATCAAAGAAGAAATCAAAACTTTTTGGGAACAAATGACAATGAAGACACAAACTATCAGAATCTATGGGACATAGCAAAAGTAGTACTGAGAGGAAAATTTATAACTTTGCAAGCACACATCAGAAAGGATACCTGAACAGCTTAATGAAACAGCTTATAAAATTAGAAATGGTCAACAAAAGAAACCAAAAATAGGGAGAGAGAAAGAAATTACAAAGCTTAGAGCAGAAATCAATGAAGTGAAACCAAAAAAAAAAAATCCAAAAGATCAATGAAAGTAGAAGTTGGTTTTTTGGAAAAACAACAACAACAACAACAAAAACATGATAGATAGACCATTGAAAAAACTCACAAAGAAAGAGAAAGAGGGGGACTGGAGAGACAGCATGGAGGTAAAGCATTTGCTTTGCATGTAGAAGGATGGTGGTTTGAATCCTGACATCCCATATGCTCCTCTGAGCCTTGCAGGATCAATTTCTGAGTGTAGAGCCAAAAGTAGCCTCTGAACACCGACCGGGTGTGACCCAAAAACCAAAAACCACAAAGAGAGAGAAACATGATAACCTATATTAGAAATGAAAAGGGGGAGATCACTACAGATATTGCAGAGATTCAAAGGGTAATTGGAGACTACTTTGAGAAACTCTGTCACTAAACATGAGAACCTGGAAGAAATGGATAAATGCTTAAACTCTGAGAATCTTTCACAGTTGAATAAGGAGGATGTAGTATATCTAACCAACCCCATCTCTATTGAGGAAATTAAAAAGAGTAATCAAATGTCTGCCCAAAACCAAAAGTTTAGACCCAGATGGATTCACAAATGAATTCATTCAAACCTTTCAAGACAAACTACTACTGATCCTTGCCAGGTTATTTCAAGAAATTGAAAAAACGGGAACACTTTCAAATAGCTTTTATGAAGCCAACATCACCTTGATACCAAATCGAGAGAGAGAGAGAGAGAGAGAGAGAGAGAGAGAGAGAGAGAGAGAGAGAGAGAGAGATGCTGCCAAAAAGAAAATTAAAGACCAATATCCCTGATGAACACAGATGCAAAGATCCTCAACAAAATCCTTGGAAATAGGATCCAATGCCTCATCGAGAAAATCATTCACTACAATCAAGTAGGTTTCATTCCAGGAATGCAAGGATGGTTTAACATCCATAAATCTATCAACATAATTCACAATAACAACAAAAATATAAATCACATGATCATATCAATAGATACAGAGAAAGCATTTGATAAGGTCCAACACCCATTCTTGATAAAAACTCTCAGCAAGATGGGAACCTTTTTCTATATAGTTAAGGCCATCTACCACAAGCCAATGGCAAATATTATCCTCAATGAAGGAAAACTAAAAGCCTTTTCCCTAAATTCTGGTACAATACAAGACTGTCCTCTCTCATCACTCCTCTTCAACATAGTACTGGAAGTACTTGCTATAGTGATTAGGCAAGAAAAAGGTATCAAGGGCATCCAGATAGAAAAGGAAGAAATCAAGCTCTCACTATTTGCAGATGACCCTAAAGACTACCACAAAGCTTCTAGAAACAAATTCATATAGAGTCACATATGAGTGGTGAAGTGGTCCATTAGTAAAATAGTGATTTTGGCCCGTGGGTGCAGCTGATATGACATCAGTAGGGCAGAATCTTGGGCCACTTTTCCTCCCGAAATTTCCAGCTTTCAGCTCTTGGCTGGTGTATCAATAATTTTTCATGGTTTGGTTTACACCTTTTTTGTTTGTTTGTTTTTTTGGGCCATACCCTGTGACACTCAGTAGTTACTTCTGGCTATGTGCTCAGAAATTGCTCCTGCTTGGGGGACCAGATGGGATGCTGGGACACCAAACTGCATCCATCCTTGGTGAGCTGCATGTAAGGCAAATGCCCTACCCCTGCACTAATGCTCTGGCCCATGGTTTACAACTTTTTTGAGAAAAGATTGAGTCTATGATGCTGGTCAGATATGTACATGGTGACTGAATTTGAGGATTTGTAGTTTGCCGAAGCTTCTTAGTTAATATGTCCATTTGCTTATCTTTGCAACACAGTGGAAAACTATGCAACTGTTAAGAAATTAAATAATAAAATTTGCTTATACGTGATGGATATGGAGAATATTATTCTGAACAAAAGAGTCACAGGGAAATAAATATATGTAGAATGATTACACTTATTTGTGTGATATACAAAATAAAGATGGTATGGTAATAATACTCAAAGACAAAACAGCTGTGTTCTGGAAGGACCACTTCATGTTAGGAAGCTTTCCACAAATAGTGGGGTAATGCATTAGAGCAGTGATTAGAACCACTATGTCAACAATAGTTGGAAATGATCACTCTGGACAAGAAATAGGTTTTGAAATAAGATAAATGGTATGCATGATACCTACTCCTCAGTAACAATATTGCAAATCAGTGTCTAAAAAAAAATAAAAGGAAGGATAGAGAGAGTGAGAGAGAGAAGAAAATGTCTGCCCTAAAGGCAGGCCAGAGGGAAGGTGGGGTAAGGGCAGGAGAGAAATTAAGGACATTCGTGGCAGGAAATATACAATGGTGAAAGTTTGTTGATGTAATGGCAGTTGGACTTGGACACACACCTTGGACACCCCTACTTGGCAGATAGAATGACATGCCCCCTGGACACACAGCCTTGTTATGTTGGGTATTAAAAAAACTTGAATAACCAGAAGGGGGATCCAGGATAGTAAACAGATCAGCTCCTGCCAGCTCGCGGGGGGTGGGGGTGGGTGGGGGAGAGGGCAGCGAGATGCTGCCTGCTTTCTTTCTTTCTTTCTTTCTTTCTTTCTTTCTTTCTTTCTTTCTTTCTTTCTTTCTTTTCTTTCTTCTTTCTTTCTTTCTTTCTTTCTTTCTTCTTTCTCTTTCTTTTTCTTTCTTCTTTCTTTCTTTCTTTCTTTCTTTCTTTCTTCTTTCTTTCCTTTCTTTCACCTGCTGCCCTCGGCTACCTCTCACTAATATATTTCCCACTATCTCCCTCTCCAGTCTATGGAAACAATATGGAGATTCCTCAGAAAACTGGAAATTGAGGAGTAGTAATACATATACTAGGCAGTTTGATGTTACTCTTTGTAGGCTTTATGCTACTCTAGTCCAATTTTATGTATTGTGTATTACAGAATGTGTTGTATTATGGGATGTATAGGCCAAACTTTAAAACTTTTTTCACATTGAAAAGTAAAAGTGCCTTCTCAATGATAACATATGTTCAAATTAAAAGCCACCCCAAGGTCAATAATCCCCACCACCACTGGCATTAAACCAGAGAAATCCATTTGCTGAACAAAATATCAGATGAAAGAAATGCCGAAGATGAGCTGGTCCCCTTGCCAGGAGCGATTTCTGAGCACATAGCCAGGAGTAATGCCTGAGCACCATTTCGTGTGCTCCCCCCAATAAAAGCTTGTTCACAATATAGGAAAATATCAGTGTTTTTTTTTTTTGAATTTCTTACAAAATATCTTATAAAAATGGAGCTTTGGAACCTTCAGTATTGTCATACAATTTCTAAGACATGCCTGAACTCTTCACAATACATACAGTGGAGGATGTAGCTCAGTGATGAAACTAAAACCAAGATTCATACTCTAGGTTGTCTGGAAGGATGATATAAGGATTTCAGTTGAGTTACCAACTTCCTTTGGGTGAGAGACCTTATACCAATCTCCAAAGACAGGCTACTCTAGCTCATGCTGTTTTAGAGCCAGTCTGTGTGGTGGTGCTGTGTACTTGAGAAAATATTGATGGAGATAATGAATTTAAAGGTAGATATACATTTTCTTTTAAGGTCAGAGCCATATTGAGAATTCCTGGGTAAACTAATGACATTATCCAGAGACGTAAGGAAGCACAGAAGCACCTAAAACATTAGCTTTGTAGAATGCCTGTGAAGACTGCCAGGTGATCTTTTGCCCTATTAGAGGAAAAGAAGCATATAATGGGTTTTCTACAGGTTTGTCAAAATGTTGGATCCATTTAGTATACAGCTTGTGTCAACACTCTGGTGGCCTATTTTGTATGGAAGTAGGTTTGGGAGAATCGGGATTGACTAGGCTATCCTTCTAGAGAATACAGAACCGTCCACACTACCCAGCATGAAGAGGGTCACCTGGACCTTGCCCAAGATGTGGTAATGGAAACCATTGGGGAAGAGACTTCCGTTCATTTAATTACCATGTCTAGGGAAACTGGAGAAGAGGCCAACCCCAGGCATCAGTTAAAGCATCAGGGCAGATGCTTAACTGTGGTAAACTAAAGCATTTTTTCAGCAACTGCAGATTTTCTTCTGGACCTCCCTCCATGAGACCAAGACCTAATTATTCAATCTCTGGAAACCACCCAAGGGGAAAGTTCCTGGAACCACAGAATCAGGAGACATTCTCATCTGTGATCCCACCCCCACCCCAGGCCAACAGAGCAGTGATCAATGATTCACTGCAACCTGCTATTGTAGGAAGTTGTGCCTTGGATTTCCCCTGCCCTGAGATAGTGACCATAACACTGGCTCAGTGCCCCTATACATTAAAACTTGGCATATAGGGATAAAGAGATGAAGCATAAAGGGGTTGATCCCACCAGGTACTGTAGGCATGCTCATGGTGAGAAGCAGTCTAACCACTATGGGAATTACCACTCATAATGAGATAAAAAAGACTCTGAATTTGTGAGAAATAATAACTGCCATTTCCATGCCATTCTTTCTTTGGGGGCGGTTTTTTTTTTTGTTTTTGGGCCACACCTGGTGGTGCCCAGGGGTTACTCCTGGCTATCTGCTCAGAAATAGCTCCTGGCAGGCATGGGGGACCATATGGGACGCTGGGTTTCGAACCAACCACCTTAGGTCATGGATCGGCTGCTTGCAAGGCAAACATCACTGTGCTATCCCTCTGGCCCCAAGGGGGGTCCTGGCTCCCCCCCTCAGAAATTGATCCTGGCAGGCTTGGGGAACCATATGGGGTGCTGGGAATCAAATCCACGTCTATCCTGGGTTGGCCACATGCAAGGCAAATGCCCTACTGCTGTGTTATCTCTCTTGCTCCATCAACTTTTTTTTTTTAATTCTTTATTTAAGTACCAGAGTTATAAACATATTTGTAATTGGGTTTTGGCTATAAAAATGCACACTCCTGTTCACCAGTGCATCTTTTTTTATACCATTTTCCTCCCTCTCCTGCTTGCCACTGTGCAAAACCTTTTATATTGTTTCTCTATATTTACTTAATCCAGAATTGTTGCCATCTCTATTAAACCCTTTACCCTGACAACTCTACATCCATTATGACCTAGAGCACTGCCTTCCCTACCCCTTTCACCTCTTATTGCTATGGATTATTGCGCATGCCCAGATTTGGAGTTTTGAGTGGGCCTTGGCTCAAGGACATATCTTAGCCTGTTACTCCAGCCAGCTGCCCTCCTGTCTATTATCTACCGGCAGATCTCTGCTGAAGCAGTAATTCATATTCTACCTCCCTTAGACTTATTCAAAAGACTTAAGGGGTAAATTTATATTTATTTAGGTGTATTTCTTTACTAAGCATATTTCATTATCAGTATGTATTTATTAGGATGCAGTGTTTCCCCCTTTGGACTTGTTAAGTAGAAAATATTAGAGGATATGTATATTTCTTTATCTGTATTTCCAGAGGAACACTGTTACTAGACCTATATATCAGGGATTATTGAACATAATATCAACATCAACTGAGGAATAGATACTACTACTTATCAATAGCTTCCTGATGTGCCAATAGTATCTTGTTGCATTATCTTTTTCCTTTTTTTTATACATTCAATACAATGGGCAAATCTTAGGTAAGAGAGAAATTCCTATCTATTAGTGATAGATCTATTAGGAATTCCAAAATGTATATATTGCAGGTAGGCTTTTTACTCTGAAAATTTATGTTGACTTGACATAGGCTTCAGTTGCTCTAGATTGGTCATAAACCCCCAAACTTTGGGTCCCACCATTGAAACAGCATAGACTTCCACACCACACTAGACAATGACTTGTACCAGGCAGACTTCTGTGCCACTCTGGCACCAGCTTGTACCAGGGCAGAATGTTGTGCCTCCTGATGATGACATAGAATGAACCACAGCTACTTGCAACTGGGGATGGTTTTCATGCCATGCTACCCTGGTGCTAAATGGAATGCGGAAGTTTTTCTGATGCCCTGACAATGACAAAGGACCCGTGAAAAAGAAGACTCTCTGAGGTTAGACAAACTTGGTCTGTCTGAAGTCTGTAGTTGCTAGTGTGATCAGATGCTTCCTGGGGAAGGACATCCTGTTCTTAGGCTAAAATATTTTTCTTTTTTATTTACCCAGCTTTTATTCTACCTATGCAAATTGCAGCTTTTTTTAGCTTCTAGATAGGGTTCCTGCCTAATGCAGAAAACATTAGTACATGGTTTATCTGATTTACCTCATATTTCTGCATGTTAGTGAACACAAAAGGGAGAGTTGTTGAATTAACTTGTCTTCACCCTAATTAAAGATGGCTTTTTTACATATGTTTATCCCACCCGGGCAGGAAGAACCTCTGATTAGGCTCTCTATCCTAATCTTCTCCACCTTTGGGGATGGTTCTATTCTTCTCAATAAAGACTGCAGCTGTGGTGGATCTTGCTATCTCCATTTGGTGGAAAGATCCTCAGAACCATTTCATCTTTTCAGCTTGTTTTGGATTATTTCCTGCAGTGGCCCTGTTTCTAGACCCATGTTTTCAATACCTTCAGACTTGGGGTGTGAAGAATTATCTACACTTTATAGTTAATATAACTATAACTTATAATATTAAAATTTTCTCAATAATAAAGTACACTCCTGGGGTTTGAGAAATAGCTGCTTCCCTAATTGCTCAGCAAAAATCACCAGTTATTTTTTAGGAGAAATTGCCATGTTGGGCTTGTTTGTTTGCTGAAAGTTATTAACACATTGGGGAGTTTTAATTACTGATTTAGTCATAGACAAACAGGCAACTAATAGGTCTAGAATTTAAACTTAAAGATTGTGCTCAGTGACTGGAAAGATAGCTCCGTGAGCTAGAATACATGCTTTGCATGCAAGAGTTCAGGTTCTATCCCTAGTTTCACATAGTTCCCTAAGAACCAATGAGAACAGTCTCTAGTCACCACAGGTGTGACCCTAAAACAAACAACAAAAATATTTGTGCTCATAGTTTATCCTGTTCTTAAAACTTTGTTTCCCTTGAAAATAAAGATCAAGGGCAATCTATTCTCAAAAGTTTTCAGCAGCCCAAGAGTAATAACAATAAAAATTGTTATTAATATTTATTGAGTACTTATTATGTTCTGCTTACCTCATAAACTGTTGCCTCTCCTAGAATTTGACGTGAGATACCATTTATACATTCATTTTACATTTCTACATAAATGTAAACCAGATTAAAATTTCTCAAAGCCACCCTTTGGAAAAAAGATAAAGACACCTATTAGAAATCACATGTCATTCAAGAGATCTATCTGGCAGACCCCAACAATCACTGCAATTCACAGGTATGCTTTTGGAATCTGGAATCCATACCCTGCTCTAACGAGACTAGAGGTCCTACTTTTCTGCCTCCACAAATAATACCAATTGGGTTGCTGGAAATTGTTAATTTTATACTCTCTAATACTGGAGTCCATGAGATTTTACTTTAGTGCTGGAATGTGTCCATAAAGTTCCTGCTGTTACAAGTTACACTAGAGGCCTCACTTCCCCCTTGCATAAGGATAAAATACCTTTATATGGCAGGTGAGATACTCAGATAAAATAGAGGCATAAAAAATAGACTGTGACTTCTGCTTGCTGCTCCTCCATTCCAGATGAGTCTCTACTCTGCAGTTATTATGGGGCCTATTTCAGATAGGGATCCAGAGCCCTCTGGATGGGTCTTAGCAGCCTCCATATCTGACCTACAACCATATTAAGAGCCCATACCACAGCTACTGAAGTGTGCAGCTGCTTGTGTAGCTCAACAATTTACATAATGCTCATAATTATTCTTCCTGTCATGTGAAAATGGGTAGAAAATAAATTAACCTTAGACTAATCTCTCAGCATTTTTTAGAAGGAATAACTACAAAGACAACACAGCAAGAGCACTAAAAAACAATAGGGAACACGTATAGAAGACCTCAAGTTCAATGGGTAAAAATAATATCATGAGAACATATACAACAATCAGCTCTGTAAATCCTTAGACTACATCTTTAGTGATACATGGTGAGCTAAAAGAAAGAATGGAAGAGATAGTCAACAATTGACAAGAAAATATCAACCAAAAATCAAAGAAAAACATGCTACAGTAAAAATGACAAAAATTAAGAGAATGGTAGGTGATATCACAAAAACTATATAGAAGCTCTGAATAGCAGAATAATGGCAGCTGAGCAAAAGATCAAGAATCTACTAGTTGAGGGGGAAATTGATAGAAAATAGCAAAAGGTTGTCTGAAAAATAAATTAATAGCAATCCAGAAAACTATGGGATGATTTTAAAAGGGACAAAATGAGAAGTACAGGAATTCCTGAAGAACAGGAAGGCAAATTGTATGGAAAAACAATAGTTAAATAAATCATTAATAAGAATATCCCAGATTGACATTTACTGGAACTGAAATCCAAGAGACTTGAAGGATCCCAGTGAAAATAGACAAATTAGAAAAACTTTAAGATGGATGGGGCCGGAGAGATAGCATTGAGGTGTTTTCCTTGCAAGCAGCCGACCCAGGACATAAGGTGGTTGGTTCAAATCCCCGTGTCCCATATGGTCCCCCGTGCCTGCCAGGATCTATTTCTGAGCAGATAGCCAGGAATAACCCCTGAGCACTGCTGGGTGTGGCCCAAAAATCAAAACAAACAAACAAACAAAAAACCTTTAAGATGGAACTGGAGTGGTAGCACAGTGGTAGGGATTTTGCCTTGCACACTGCTGACCCAGGATGGACATGGGGATTCAATCCCCCTAGCCAGGAGCAATTTCTGAGCACAGAGCCAGGCAGTGTTTAGGGGGAGTGACCCCTAAACACCGCTGGATGTGGCAAAAAAAAAAAAGAGAGAGAAAGAAAGAAAGAAAGAAAGAAAGAAAGAAGAAAGAAAGAAAGAAAGAAAGAGAGAAAGAAAGAAAGAAAGAAAGAAAGAAAGAAAGAAAGAAAGAAAGAAAGAGAAGAAAGAAAAAAAGAAAAACTCAGATGTAACATATTCAGAGTGACACAATTCAAAGATAGAGACAGAATATTGAAAGCAGCAAAATGAAAAAGAAAAGGAACTTACATCCAAAGGAAAGCTCATTAATGTACAGTAGATCTATCAAATAAAACTCTAGAAACCAGAGGATATTATATAAAGCTCAAGAAAATTAAGACCTTACCAAGAATACTCTACCCAGCTAGATCCAGCCAGATAATTCAGACCTGAAGGTACTATGAAGTCTAAATACATTACATTTCTTGAACTATTTGGCTGTTATTAGGCAGTGAAGTTTACACTCCTTACTCTCTCTCACTCACTCACATACACACATGCACATTCATGGAATTACACTCTTTGCCCTGCTCAGTTTTCTCATTCCCTTCCTATGGTATTACAGTCTAGTTCTGTAATATTCTCTAGGCTGATCCACCTCTTGGTGGATTTCCAGATCACTCATATTTCTTCGATCTTAAGCAATAAAAACACAAAAAATGAACAGTAATGTACTCCAACCTGTACATGAGCTTTGGTAGCATGTTCTCAGCTTCCACTAAGCACTGAGACAGCAGGAAGGAGAGAAGAAGAAAATTACAAGTCCCGGGGCCAGAGAGATGGCATGGAGGTAAGGCATTTGCCTTGTGTGCAGGTCAGTTGTTCGAATCCTGGCATTCCATATGGTCCCCCGAGCTTGCCAGTAGTGATTTCTGAGCATAGAGCCAGGAGTAACCCCTAAGTGCTGCCGGGTGTGGCCCAAAAACAAAAACAAACAAACAAAAAAGAAGTGTACACAGAGGTTATACATATCCCCTAAGTCTTTTGAGATAGTCTGAGGAGAGTAGATAAATTCCATATCCCAATTGCAGTCTACAATGCAGTCTGTGGGGTCTGGAAAAATGGTTCACAGCATTCACAAATCAGGAAATGTTCTAGATATTTATGTTCCAATGGTTTGACCTGTTAATGTCCTTCTTATAATGGTTCTGGTAAAAGTAATCAGTCAAACTAGGAATATTTTACAAGCATTGTAGCACTTCATTCATGTAATAATTGTTTCCTAAGTTATGAAATCCAGTTAGAGCAGGGCCAGTTCCCTTATTTATAGCATCAAGATTCTGGAACTGTTCATTTCCACAACAGTCTGTATCATAGTGTGATGTCTGCTTATTATTTTGGTTACTTGTTGAGGTCACAGTTTGTCTTTTACCCACAATTATTTTGAACAATCTGTGTTCTTTCTTTTTTTTGGGGGGGGGCGGGCACCCGTTTGGTGCTCAGGGGTTACTCCTGGCTAAGCGCTCAGAAATTGCCCCTGGCTTGCGGGGACCATATGGAATGCTGGGGGATCAAACCGCGGTTGCAAGGCAGACACCTTACCTCTAGTGCCACCTCACTGGCCCCAATCTGTGTTATTTCTGAGGGTAGATTTACATTCTTATTATGCCTTTGTGTTTGAGGTTTTTCATTTGTGAGAATCGTTCTGACAAGGTATCGTGGGACCCAAAGTTTGTTGGCAGGGCTGCCATTTGTAGAAACACAAGCATAACCTTTTCTCAAATTAGATTACCAGCAATTCATTCATTATCTATTTTTACCCTAAATTATTTATTTTGCACCTAAACATCTTCTTCAAAGTGTTTTTTTTTTTTTTGTACCTGTATAAGGTTCTCCATGGGGGTAAATTTAAGAAGTTTAGTGAAAATAACGTTAAGGACAAAAACTTTAATAATTGAGTTTTTAGAGTTCTGTGCACTTTTCAACCATGGCTTGTCTTTGCAGATTTTATGGGGTGCCACTGATATGTTTGATTTGCCATTCCTTACTAAATGATTGAAAGTTTTACTGGTGTAGGCTGGACCATTGTCTGTCTTTATGGTTTGGGGAACACCCATAACAGAAAAGCACTGAAGCATGAAAGTGCAAACTTCTTTAGCTCATTCTGAAGTCATTGTAACTCCCCATATGAAATTAGAATATGTACCTACCACCACATAAAGACAGAGTTTTTTGGTAAAAAAAAAAAAAAGTCAATATCTGTACTATCTATTTACCACAATTTATTAGTAATCCCCGGGGGTTGGCCCCAGCTACATGTGTTCTTTAATTCAAAGGTGCACAAATGATACATGTGTCAACTATTTGTCTGGCTTGCTTCCATGGAATATGATGGTTGGCATGCCAACGATGGTCATTTGTATGAAATGCTTCATGTTCTCCTGCAGGTGACTTAATATTGACATGGCCAAATGGTCAGCAGTTTTATTCTCTAAAGCCATCAGCTCAGGGAAGCCAAAGTGGGCTCTTATGAGAGTAAGAATATTGGCTCAGAATGTTTTTGCAGAAGGGTTTGTAATTTTGCAGCAATTATTGAACAACTTGGTATGAGGATTTAAAGAGGCATTTGTTATGCCTGGGAACAATCTTACTATGTAAGCTGAATCATTTACTACATTGCACGACTCTGAAACATGTGATAATAAATAATTTAAAGTAGCAAGTTCTACTTGTTGAGCAGACTTGTAATTAGTTTGCATTATTGAGGTCAGAGAAGGACCAGTAATATTGCCTTTTCCTGATCATGACCTATTAATGTAAAATACCAGAGCATCAGGTATAGGGAACGAATGGATAATAGATGAGGTGACAAAATGTGTCCTCTTCAATAAGTCCCAGGCCTTTCCAGCAGGATAATGGAAGGAAAGTTCTCCTGAAAAATCACATAGTGCTCATTGAAGGGGCTCACTGAGAGGTAACATACATTCTATTTCCTTTTTTTGGAATTGTCAGGACTATTATTTCAGGATCAAAACTAACAAGTAAATGGTTCTGAGACTTGCCTTGATAAGTGCAGAGATCAATTCCAAATAAGGCACAAATGTGTGAGGTTGCTTGTTGGGTAAGTACACCCATTCTAGAGGCCCCGAGAACTGAGCTATAGCACCCATAGGGGAATGAGGTTTGCAAAAATTAAAAGCCACACCTTCTCTCCAGGTCTGAACCTGAAGAGAGAGGACTTTTGGAGCCAGTTCATGAAAAAATTGAATTCATGTTGGGTCTTTTGTGTTAAACACCCAGGGCTATTTAAATCCAAATTTACTTCTAAAGTACTAAATAAGTTAGTTCTGAGTTTGAAATCCCAAGGGAGAGACAGATCAAATTTATATCATCTAAGAGTTTTTGAAAATTATTGAGTCCTTATATTTTTCTAATAAATAGAAATCTTTCAGGGACACAGTGAAGTACGCTCCAATACAAAGCCCAAGTATTGAAATGGAGGTAAAGTCTGGATTTTTTCCTGTGTCTATTGTTAAACCAGCACCCTGCAAGTAGCTAATGACAAATTCATAAACACACTGAAATTCCTTGTGAGTCAGAGCCAAAATTAAGGTGTCATCCATATAATATATCAAACATATTTGGGGAAACGTTTTACGAATCGGACGTAAAACTGCATCACCAAAATATTGACACATGGTGGGTGAATTTGCCATGCTTTGAGGCAAAACCATCCATTGGAAGGAATTGCTGCACATGGGCTTTGTTGTTAAGAGAAGAAACTGAAAAAGGAAATATTATAAAAACGATCCTTTAAGTCAATTACTATCAAAGGCCAGTCTCTCGGGATGGCTATAGGTGAAGGTAATCCATTCTGCATCTTGCCCATTGAAACCATCTGAGAATTTACAGATTTCAAAGCAATTAAAAGTCTCCAGATACCTGATTGTTTCTTAATAATAAATCGGAGAATTCCAATGAGAAAAAGAGGCTTCAATGTGTCCCAGCCTCAACTGTTCATCGACTACATTTCTAAAGGCCTCTAATTTTGTGCTGTGGATGAGCCACTAGGGAATCCATATTGAAAAAACGGATTTCCATTCAATAGGTATGGGTTCTGGTCGCTTTAACCCAGTGACCCTAATCAAAAAGGTGAAACCTCTGAATTAACATGTTGTGAGGTGTTTTTGTGCAGGATGTGATATTCTGCTTCCTATTGCTCATGCAAATCACTTCTCCATAAGTTCAAAAAAATTGGAACTACATAAGGCATGAATATCGCTTGTTGATATTCCAGTCTTATGCACTTCAAATACCTAGCACTCTGGTGAACAGATTTATGAGGCATGATCCCTCCAATACATTCCAAACTGTATTGAATATCTTGTAGAGCCCAATTTTGGGGCCAATCTCTTAAAGAAATCACAGACACTTTTGCCTCTGAATCAAACATACCTTCAGATTTCTTCAAAATGTTAATAGTTAACATTGGATTTTTACTTTAAGCTTAGCAGTGAACGCTATAAATGCAGAAGCCTGATGGTTAGTATTCCTGAAGCTTCCTTCCCTGATGTGTTTTGATTTTCCAGGCATAACTTAAGGAAATAATAAAAGTTGAGCTATATTTTTACTTTCTTTTTTTTTTTTTAGTTTTTATTTTGACCAAAGTGGATTACAAATCTTTCACAGTAATATTTTAGGTAATAGTGACATTGAATCAGGGGCATTCCCACCACCAATGTTGTCCTCCCTCCATCCCTGTTCCCAGCATGCATCCTATATCCCCCTCTGTTGCCCCCCGCCCCGAGCTGCTAGTATAGGTGGTCCCCTCTGTGTCTAGCTTGTTGTAGATTGGGTATTGATTCTGTTGTCGTTGGCTTTGGATTTGGTGTTTAATTCTGATTATTTTTTATTTTTACTCAATATTCATACGAGTGTTTGGTCTTGGTACTATCCATTACTTCCCCCTCAGTTATTCAAGTTATGTGGTTCTGTTTGAAGGAAAAAATAGGGGCAAAAATTCAAACAAAAAAACCTGGAAGGAGTCCTTCTAGAGGTTATAAATTCAATTTAAAGAAGAAAGGGAAAAAAGGAAGAAAAACATAACAACAGTACAAAAAACTCAAGCAAAAAAAAAAAAACAACCCAAAAGCACCACAGCAACAACCAACCAATAACCATTATCCTGAAATAAAAACAGAAAAAAAGAACAAAAAACAAACAAAAGATTTGTGCTTTTTTTTTTTTTGCATAGGCACAGTAAATATAGGGAAGATTAGAAAGGAGATTCCCTTGGCCTAAGAGATACAGGATTTCTCTGCCCTTGAATTATACTGTCATGGGAATAACTACAGACTCTGTAATGCTCTTTTACTCTCCCCTAGGTCTTTTTGTGGTGTCTGGAAACTTTCTGCTACATCGTGGATGATAAAATCATGCCTCTGTAGCTTGGTATTTATACAGGTCAAAGGATAGGGCCTAGGATGGAATCTTTCTTTACAGTTCTATGAGTTCTGATCCATCACTGTTGTTTTAATTAATTTTCTGTAGTTGGTGGTCTTGGTTTTTGCCTTGATTCTAGGCTGAAGCATAGGATAGAGTCTTCCATTATGTTTTCAGAAGATCTGCTCTGTTGCAGTTGTCTCAATCAGACCTCTGGAATCATAGATCTTGGTTGTTGTACAGATCATAGGCCAAAGCCTAGGCTAAGGTCTTTCTTATTGATCCCAGAATAAGTTCTGCCCTGTCAAGGTTGTCACAGTCAGTCTTCTGAAGTTAGAAATCTTGGCTTTTGCACAGATCAAAGGATTATGTGTCTTCTGATTTCATCTCATCTTTAGTTCTTAGATCAAGTTATTGTCATTTCCTCGTTGTCAGGATGTCATATCATGCTGGGGCATGTTGGTGTCAGAGCAGTATTAAGAATGTCCTAGAGGGAGTTTGGTTCCTGGAGCTGTTGCAGAGAACTGTGTTGGTTCTATGTCTGAGATACAGAGTTTTTTTTCACCTTTCTTAAAGGTCCAGACTGTGGGTATTGAAACAATAGCTATTATTTCCCCTACATGGTCAGTATCTATAATCCCCAGGCGAATTACTATTCCTTTGACTTATAAACTACTTCTTCCTACAGTCATCCTCATAGTCCCATTGTGGGATTAATCCTGTTATGCCAGATTTAATCTTATAAAGGCATTGAGCTGGAATGAGGGTCAAGTCCTCCAGGCAAGGAATATCTAAACCACAGCTTCCTGAAGTTGCAGGCTTTAATGAGCTTAAACCGTGGCATTCTCTTGATTTGGGCTGGGAAGCTGAATTATTTATAAGGTTCCATTATTTTGAGGGTCCAGGGACTGACCCCCGACCCAGTTTTCTGAGATAGGTTGACTAAGTCTTGGTCCTGAGTGGGTGGGTCCTTGAGCAAGTATAAAAAGAGGTTGTGATCTGCATTGTTTTCATATATATTCTGTTTCCCACACTTAAAGGTCATAACCTGACCTCGTGAGATTGGCTTTGGATCCCTCCCTTGTTTCTGGGGAGAAAGTTAGGTACTGAATGATAGTCACTTGCCCAATGAAGTTTCTTGTCATACCTCAGGAAAGAACTAAGTGGTTTTTTTGGGGGGATGGGTGAAAGCCATTGTTCTGATTTCTTGGAGTGTGCCTCTGAATAGCTTATGTTGGTAGAAGTGCAGCAGGAGGGTAATTGTAAGCCCCAACATTTCTACAAGCAAGTAGAAATCCCAAGACATCTTCTTTCTCTCCAGTTGGTGATAAGATAGCCTGACTATATTCATTGGCATTGTCAAAGGCTAAGGTTTTTTTAAAACATTTTGAATTTCCATATTTTCAACCTGCCTTTTAATTGCCTCTGTCAATTTTCCCACAAATTATAGTTATATAGCATATATTATATAGCATATGGTTCATAGCTCCCTGACTAATCTTTGTAAAGCTACCCTTGAACTCAGTATCTGAGTCAACCTTTTCCCAAGCCATCAATGCAAGTTCCCTGACTAGCTTTAAAACAATACAGGTTAGTCTCACCTGCCTATTTACATCTGTGTACTGTCCTTCCCTGTTGCAGGCTAGCTTTGGTCTGCCAGATCTCGTGGACTGGCTCTTGGGGTTGGATGCATTAGAGGGATTCTTTTGAGTCACTTTGAGGAGAGTGGATACACAGACAGTGGAATATAAAGAAATGATGACCACATACTGTTGCATTAAATAATTAACGATGGGGCTGGATGGCGGTGGATTTCTCTCCGTGTCATCCCAGTTCACGTGGCTCTGCAACCTCCATGCAGTCGGCAAGTCCCAGGCCCAGGTGAAATCACTCACTCACAGTCAGGCGTCAGGAAGCAACAACTTTATTCAAGCCCTAGCCACCACGTGTGTGTGGCCTATTCATAACCTTTCAAGCACAGCAATATTTTGCTAGCCCTGCATCTTATTTCCTGTTAGCCATCTTCCCTTTGGGCTCCATGCTGGTCAAAGACCAGAACACAGAAACCCAGAAGCCAGAGCGCACAGCAGCGCAAAAAGGGCAAGGAGCCAAAAAAGGGCGAATTCCCTTGGTCCAAGCCTTATCTAACATTTCCAAGACCCCTCCCAGGAATGGGAGGGTCTCACAGGGTAAGGTTACACCTACTATCCGGTTCCCAAGACCTCTCCCAGAAATGGGTGGGTCTCAGGGACTCAAATAGGTACACCCACATTTCCTCCTTTTCTTAATATTTTTATGCACCAACGTAATTGAGTGAAAATTAATATACCAGCCCTTTTCAAAAACATATTTTTTCAAAATATACTTTACACCTGTAACCTAAAATTCTATTAATGCTTTTTTACCAAGCACTATTTCGGAACTTTCATGTTCCTATACTTTTAAACTATATTGGGGGAACTTCATTGTTCCTATACCTTTTTTATACACAAGTACTGCAGCATACATGCATAACATACATTTTAAAAACAGGCTAAGTACATTAAAATACACAGTAAAACATTTTGCAATTGAAAATATTAACTTTGAAAGACAACAAAACACATTTAAATTATAAAGAAAATGACTAAGACAAAGATGCAGGTGGTTAGAAATTAGATGTTAAACTGTATTACCTCCCTTTTTTATTTTTTAACCACTAACTAAAACTTATCCCATCACCAACTATGAGTGAAATATATGACTATCCGCTTAGTCCCTACACCTAAAATCACAGTTTAGATGATTAATTTGTTTTACGCTGATTTCACCACGTGGCTTTTGTAAACTTTTAAAGTTCAGATGTTGATTTGTTCCACGCTGATCTTACCACGTGGCTTCCTTTTATAGTTTCAGGCCCCGTAGACGGTTCTGTTGACCATGAGGTTGCAGGTTTTGCTGCCCGCTGCCGGTTCACTGGAGGGTGGATTCCAGGTTTTTTGCTTTTCCGGCCCAAGCTGAGCCCAGCCCAGCCCAGCCCAGTCGAGCCGAGCCGCTTGGAGCTTTTCGCAGCTTCTTTCCTCCTGGCGCACTTTGGAAGCAGTTTATGGCCCACCTCTTTACAGAGCACTTTTGGATGTTTAGAGTTTCAAGTGATTTAAACTAAAAGTTCAGTTCGAAATTTCCAAAGTTGAAATCCAAATTCAAGCCGCAGGTTATTTTCAGAAAATCAGTCCACTTTAAATACAGTCTTTTTTCTCCTCCGTTTCCAATTTAAGCTTTTAATTAGTTTTTGTACAGGCCGAGGTTTTTGTTTCTTGTAACAAAGTTTTAGTATGAGGTCCCATGTATGAGGTCCCATGTAATGGCAAGTGTGTGATCACTTTAATCTCCAAGCTAGGAGTATTTAAAGGGGTAAAGGGACAGTCATATATATATATATATGAGAAGAATGCTCACATTTTGTTTTTTTGCAAAGTAAAGAAACTTATCAGTGTACATTGTTTGATCTTTAAAACAATACACTTGGCTCTAGGTGGTCTGTAATTTTAGAATGGAATATAGTTCATTTAGGAGCCAAGAGGATAAAAGGAAGGTAAACTTTTACATTTCAAAGTAGTTCCTCTCTGGCTTGGCCCTAGGTGTCATACTGTTGTAAATTAAGAGATTAGCAAAAAGTAGGTTTCCTATAACAAATTTTATTTACCTAAGGGAACAGGTTTCTAGTTTAGGGGCTAAGACTAACTTCCTAAGTTCTGGTTTTGAAAGAGATAATACTTATATGAAAGAGGTACAGAATTATACCTAGTAAATTCAATAGCCCAGAGCTATCCTGGCCAAACCTTTTTGGAGTGTGGATTAGTTAGCAGGTATTAAAAGTGACTAGGGGAAGTCCCTGTCGCAAAGCAATCCTGCTATGGTGTTCAAAGATGCTTATTATTTTAGGTAAAAATAAATTTAATCAAGTGGTAAGGCATCTGCCTTGCATGTGCTATTCTAGGATGGATGGTGGTTCAATCCCCCAGCATTCCGTATGGTCCCCAAGCCAGGAGCAATTTCTGAGTGCATAGCCAGGAGTAACACTTGAGCGTCACTGGGTGACAACAACAACAATTTAATCAAGGGTATATTGCCTGTAAAAATTCTTATGTTAGGTTAAGAAGTTTTTACTATACACAGCAGAAGAGAGCTTATATATCAAATATATATCTACATATATATAAAACAAATGCTTGTAGTAAAAGAAGAAAAATGTCAGTTTCATTAACAGAACATCTCATTCAATTATCCACACTGAGAGTGAAGATTCAGTGGGTCTATTGGTGAGAGATCTCTCAGAAATCTTCCATCCATTCACACTTGAGGGAAAAGACTTCTCCATGGGCCTGTTCATAATATTTCCTCAGGAATTTTTGATCAGCTACCCACGCTAAGGGTATGAATATCTTAGCGGGTCTTCTGACTGACTTCCTCTAGAAATATTAAGATTCCTATTATATTAATGCTGTGACACCTCCCCTACCAGCATTCGTAAGATAATGTATAACTCCTGCAACCCTCCTTCCAGAATAATTTTGCCAATGAATTTTACTCTTAGAATTATCATTCAACCATATCTTCCATTGTGAATATTGAGAAGCACTCAAAGAGTTCTTTGCTACCATTTTAAAGTCCTGTTGGGTCCAACACCCAACAGGTATTCAATACAAAACATAGAAAGAGGACCGGGGCCGGGAAGGTGGCGCTAGAGGTAAGGTGTCTGCCTTACAAGCGCTAGCCAAGGAACGACAGACCGCGGTTCGATCCCCCGGCGTCCCATATGGTCCCCCCAGCCAGGGGCGATTTCTGAGCACATAGCCAGGAGTAACCCCTGAGCGTCAAACGGGTGTGGCCCAAAAACCAAAAAAAAAAAAAAAAAAAAAAAAAAAAAAAAAAAAAAAGAAAGAGGACCATAATCTGAGCATGCTTTTTTTTTTTTAATGTTGTTTTTGGGCCACATCTAGTGACATTCCAGTGTAACTCCTGACTATATGCTGAGAAATCACTCCTGGCTTGGGGAACCATATGGGATGCCGGGGATCGAACTGAGTTCTGCCCTGGGTCAGCTGGATGCAAGGCAAACCACTGCACTATCACTCCAGCCCCAGGAGCATGCTTTCTTAAAATTACTAAGGTAAGTCATAGTCAAATCTTCATATACTATAATCTGATAATTTTCCTGATGGGGAGAATTCATTTCTGACACTGAGTTATATTACTAATTTTCCTAAGAACTATCCCTTGTGAAGGAGATGAGTTCATTCTACACTCTCTAAAAGGTTGAGGTGGTGGATGGTGATAATTCTACAGATTTGCCTTTTGATGGGGCCATTTCAACATCATTAGATTTACTTTGTAAGTCATTAACCCCAAGAGAAACCTTTAGAGGCTCTACTGGCCTATCGTCAGTAGGGGGAGGCAGAACAAGAACCTCAGGATTTCTTGATTGTATATGTATCACCATAGGGAATACCTTCTTACTATTTGGGTTCACTGGCTGTTCAGAATTATTAGAAATTGCTTCAGGAATTTTCAAAGCAATGCTATCAGCCTGGCTTCAGAAAATTTTAAAGCAAGGCTAGAGAATTCAGTCTGAATTTTTTGATTCTCACTAGAAAATTTAGTCTAAATACTTTGATTCTCAATCCAAATGCTTTGATTCTCATGATACATATAAAATGAAAGAATAAGAAAGCCAACACTAATGCAGTTAGCATGAACAGAAGCCAGGATCCTTCAACCAAAACCCAAGCAAACAATATCACATTGAACCAAAGAGTCCTAAGCTTAAAAAGCCAAAAAGGCGAAATCCACCTGAGAAAAAAACCAAACAATCATCTCACCACTTCTCAGCAGAGTCCAATCCTGTTTTGATACTTCGTTAAAGTTTCAGGTACTAGTCCAGTGCCACCTGTTAGTGATGCAACTGTTAGTGGAGCCTATAGCTCAAAATGAGGGTCTGGTGAGATGCTGGTCTGGAAGCAAACTTTGATGCCGGAAATAATCCACATAGTGAAGAGGTATAAGAATAGGTTCAGGAAATCCAGTGTTCAACCAAGGAATTCAACCACCCAAGTTTTCTGCTCCTATGATGGAACACAGCTCTGTGAAGAAGACCAAAGAATGAGCCTCTGCCTTCCTCAGACCCCTGCTTTTATTGACAAGAATCAGGTTTCACCCTAGGGTGGGAGAAGAATACCAAGTAGGGATTAATCCAATATACCATCACCAGATCACACCCTAGGATGGAGTACAAATATTGTTTAGGGCAGGATCAGTAACCCAACCATAGGGATGCAGAAAGCTTTTTTGTAATGTGTGTTGCTACATCCTCCGTGTTAATAAATTCTGAGATGGAGGAAGGCACCAAGTTTATAAAGGCCTAATTGCCAAAGGGAGGGTTTTTTAAAAGTTGTCTTTCAGGATGTTTCATGTGGTCCCAACTTAGACTCCATCTGATTGGAAAGCGACCATTAAACCAAGAACCCCAGACCCCTGTCGCAGAACCAACACAGGTCCCAGAAGCAACATTAGGAACCAATCTCTTTCCTGGAAAACACCAAATACTGCTCTGGCATCAACCTTCACCAGTTATGATATGACATCCTGACATGAGAAAATAGCAACAACTTGATCTAAGAGAGGGTTGCCATTTATCATCACCTAATGTTGAGGGTCCGATGAAACCAGAAGACATATCAACCTTTGCTTCATGCAAAAACCAAAATCGTCAACAGAAGGCTGACTTAGACAAACAAGGTCTGGGCAGAACCATATATATAGTGGAACCAATGAAAAAGGTCCTAGTTTAGGCCTTGATCTAGGATTCGTACAAAAACCAAGATCTCTAATTCCAGAGGTCTAATTTTGACAACTGAGACTGAACAGAACTTCTGGAACTTCACTGAAAGATTCTATCAGAGGCATTGTCCAAGGATCTGAGCAAAAACCAAGACCACTAATTTCAGAAGACTGGTTACAACAACAATGATAGAACAGAACTTCTAGAACCATAAAGAAAATCTGTCTCCTAGCCTTTGTCCTATGACCTACGCAAGTACAAAGATCTCTAGCTACAGAGGCTTGCTGTTATTATTATCCACAACTAAGCAGAAAGTTTCCTGGCACCATAAAAAGACTTTGAGATGTGAAAATGAGCGTGTAAGGAGTCTGTAGTAGTTCCCATGGGAGTAAGCCTCAAGGGCTGATAAACCCTGTATCTCTTAGGCCAAGGGAATTTCTTTATTTCCTTTTCAATTTCCCTAATATTAATGTACCTATGCAAAAGAAGAAGAAGAAGAAGAAGAAGAAGAAGAAGAAGAAGAAGAAGAAGAAGAAGAAGAAGAAGAAGAAGGAAGAAAGAAGAAGACGACCACGAAGAAGAAGAAGAAGAAGAAGAAGAAGAAGAAGAAGAAGAAGAAGAAGAAGAAGAAGAAGAAGAAGAAGAAGAAGAAGAAGACGACGACGAAGAAGAAGAAGAAGAAGAAGAAGAAGAAGAAGAAGAAGAAGAAGAAGAAGAAGAAGAAGAAGAAGAAGAAGAAGAAGAAGAAGAAGAAGAAGAAGAAGAAGAAGAAGAAGAAGAAACACAAAGCTTTTTAAGTAGTTGCTGGGTCTTTTTTGACTTTTTGGTTTTGTTTTTATATTTATCACACCTAGACATTTCCTTCTAGGTTTTTTTTCCCCTTTCCATTTCTTATACTTCCAATGGAACCACATTACTGAAATCATCTTGCTCAGCCTCATAATTTGAGGGGGGAAAATGGTTGGAACCAGGACTGGACAGTCATATGAACATTTAGTGGAAATAAAAAATGATCAGACTTGAACACCAAACTCAAAGTCAATGACAACAAAATTGATACTCAATCTACAACAAGCTGTACAAGTGGGGACCAGTTAAGCTAGCATCCTGGGGGGTAAAGGAGGGAGAAGTGGGATGCATGCTGGGTAAAGGGGTGAAGGGAGGACAACACTGGTGGTGGAAATTCCCCTTATTCATTATCACTATGTACCTTAAATATTACTGGGAAAGATTTGTAGCTCACTTTGACCACAGTAAAAATTAAAAACAAAAAAGATTTACTCAATTGGTTGGTACTAATTGTTTTATATTGTTCTTATGTTATATATTGGTCTTCTGTTTTCACTAATTGAACTTAGTGGGCTTCTATGAACCTTTCCAATCAAATTTTTTGTGCTAATTCTAGTCTATCAGTACCATTATATTTGGAGGTGTTGTGCACCTGAATACATTGCACCTGAATACATTGCACTTGAATACACAGCTCCAGGAGCTGTGAAGCTGGCACATTTCAACATCTTGCCATCTCTTCAGATTAATTTTGTAGGCAGGAACTTTGGGGCCTTTTGGCAGGGCAGGAAATCATCCTGTCCCATTCTGAGAAGGCCCCAGATTTTGCAGTCCAGAGACAGGTCTACCTAAGACAAGATATATATATATATATATATATATATATATATATATATATATATATATATATATATATATATATAAAGCAGCTTACTTGTATACATGTAATCTATTACATGTAATTGTAATACATGTATTAATTGTCACTTAATACATATGTACATCTGCTTGATATATATCACACATATATGCTTGATTTATATGTTTTTGGGCTATTCGTAGCAGTGTCAGGGGTCCTCAAACTTTTTAAACAGGGGGCCATTTCACTGTCTTCAGACTGTTGGAGGGCCAGATTATAGTAAAACAAAAATTATGAACAAATTTCTATGCACACTGCATATATCTTATTTAGAAGTGAAGAAACAAAATGGGAATAAATACAATATGTGGCCCACAGGCCGTAGTTTGAGGACCATTGGTTTAGGGGTTTCTCCTTAGTCTGCACTCAGGAATTACTCTTGTTGGTGCTCAGGGGATCATAAGGGGTGCTGGATGAACTGAGTAAAACAAACTCTTTACCTGCTGTACTATTGCTCTTGCCTCACTGCTTGATATTTTAAAAAATGTTCCATTGCCTAACAGTTAATGTTAGGACCATTGGATCAGAAACTCCTCTTACTTACTCTGATCGTGGATTTATCCAGCATATCCGTAAAGTTTCACAGCAATATTAGCTTAGTTTATTAAATTATTATTTATCTTTTATTTACATTAACAATATACATCCTGATATTGCCATTTTTGGTGCTTTGCCTTTTTCTTGTGTCTTTTAAATTCTTCAATTAATCCTAGATTAGCAAGGTGGTTGTAAGCTCTTAACCTCACTTGCAAGTCATGTAATTGGATGAATTATTAACCTTTCTGAACCACTGCTGTGAAAGGAGAATAAAATATGACCTTATAGCATAAGAACTTTGTGATAGTATGAGCAATAGTGCACATAAAGTTCTTTTTTATTTCTTGGTGATGAGACTTTAGACATATGGAATGCTTAGAGACTATTTATGGCTCTGTGATCAGTGTATCATTTATAGTGCTGGTGATCAAACCACATGCCTACATGCAGTACACATGTACATTGGCTGCATACAAGGCAAAAGCCTTACCCCTATAAAGTTTTCTATAGCATGTAGCACATAAAAATGCTTGATTAATGTTAGTTACTATTATTATAACACATAAATTATTTAGAAAATTTCAAGTAATTTTATTAGTAAGAAAAACATTTAATATTTTTTACTAGTTATATTTATTTTATTATCAAAAATGCTATTATACATGCTTATTCTTTCCAGCAATTCCTTAAGACTACTTTGTCTAAGCTAAATATTCTACAGTGCGTGCTGTATATTTGTAGAGTTGATAGTTTAATGATGGTTCATAAAATTAATGCTTATAATGAAGAAAATACTTGTCGAGGTGTTTGCTGTATTTGCTGAGGACTAGGATAATCAGGATCTAATTAGACTTAGGATCTAAGTCCTAAGATCAGGATCTAATTAGATATAGGATGGACTGACTTGAAATGAATTTGTGTTTATTTAATATGAAGCCATTTTTTTCCATTCATTCTGTGTTCCCAGTTCTCAGAACGGATCAGTTCCCGACTTGTCATAGACATCAAGTACTTCACTGCTAAATGAAATTCTTTAGAAAGACAATACTTCATGTGCTGTGCTATGAACCTCTTGTTAGATGCCACAGCTGTGTTGGTTCAGACATGTCAGAGAATTCTTTGAATCCTCTCAGAAAGTGGATTATGGATTTGGCAAATAATGAATAACAGAGGCCACAGTCAATAGTGTGAGATAATCAGCGTTCTGACTATTAAAAATACAAGGGCTATATAAGTAGGACTTTTTTTTTTTTGTCCAGTCCTAGTTTTATTTTGGTAAATAAAGAAACAAAAGCACACATTTGTTTCTTTGCAAAGTCAAACATATCTTGTTAACAGAAATTTTATCATTACACAGTTTGATTTTCAAAACGATACACATGGTGTATTTGGTGGTATGTAGACCTTATGAACAGTCACACTTAGATTAAGAGCCCAGAGGCTTTCCTGGGACCAAAAGAGGGCGGATTTTAACATTTCATAGTGTTTCCTCTCTGGCCAGGCCTTAGGTGTCAATTCTGATGTAGATCAAAGAATTAGCAAGATGCCAGGTTTTCCTATCAAGGTTCCTTTTCATTCGAGGCAGTGGTCGGCAACATTTTTTTTTTTCAACTGAGCCAAATCTCTCCAAAACCACGATTGAAATTTATTTTGAGAGCCACACAGGGCACGCATGACAGAGGCTAGGAGCAGAGTCCTGACTCCTGGAGCGGCCTCCAGGCACACAGAAGAGCCAAATTAAGTGTAAAGAGCCACATGTGGCTCGCGAGCCCTGGGTTGCCTAGCACTGACCTGAGGGAACAGTTTTTTTGCTAAAAGAAAAAAAAGGGGGGGGCGCTTTCGCAGATAACTAACAGATAACTAGCTTCCAAAATCTGACTAGCAAACAGTTTTTAGTAAATAAAGGCAAAGACAGAGACAAGCTTATATGAAAGAGATGTATTTAAATCTTTACCTGGTAAAAGCTTTCATAACAACTGCTAGACCAAACCTTGGCTATTATACCAAGGTAAAAAATTAGCAAGTTACTTGGAGTCCCTTAGATATATCCCAAAACAAACATTCCTTTCATCTGAGAGAGAAATCTGCTTAAAATTATAGGGCTTTTAAAAAGACTTTGAGGATTATAAAGTTGTTTTTTATGTGCTGAGTTTTCCAGGTAAAGAGAAACTTAATCAAGACTATATTTGTACTAATTCTTTCATCTGGAGGTAAATGCTGAAATATATACATACTTAATAGCAGAAGGGTGATTTGTATTAGACAAAATAAATATTTACAACTAAGCTTGAGAAATACCATCCTCATTATCAGGAAAATGACCACTCTTTGAGATTTGATCTCAGCTATTTGCTCTGGGGAGTGGAGGGCTCATTGGGCCTTTTGATATTATGCTTCTCTTAAACCATGGGGGCAACAGTTAGAGGTTCTGAATTTAGACATCAGGCATGTCCTGATTTGGGTCCAGACTGTAATAATCAGACTCTACTTCCTGTCTCATGGGACAGGAATCTCCAGGCTTCATGGAAGTGTCTCTCATAAATGTGTCTTCTTCTTGCCCTGTATGGAATTTTGGTCATTGTAGAAGAGGGATAAATGATATAGAGTTTTGAGACACTAGAATCTTAATAGGAACATTGAAGCATAAGGTGAGGGGTTTCTGCTGGCTAAGTGCGAGTTGCTTCAACAATAACAAAAATTGGGACAGAGCCTATATCTTAGAATCTTATATTAGTATCAGTGTTTAGAAAGTAAGATAAAGAAGAAAGAAAAACACTGGCTGATATTCTTAGATAGCTAACTTCTGCTAGGGCTTTTATAGTTATTATCTAGTTTTGTTCATACAATGAGTTTGTGGGATAATTAATCATCTCAATTTCAGAAGAGGAACACTCATTATGCTAGTGAACCCTCATAATGAACAATTGGTGCTTTCCCCCCACATTCTTCTGGGACAGAAACCTGACCTTGTGGAAAAATAAAAAATATCTTTCCTCAATTTGGTTCAAGAGCCTTGTGCAGTCTGGGCCCATTCATAGAGCAAGTGAATAGAGACATTGTTATCCATTGCATTTAAAGGCACTGAGAACCAGACAAAGATTTTGCTAAAACTACTGTGAAAACTCTTTCTTTGGGGACTGCTAGACTACTAACTTAAAGATATAAGCGTATCTATTCTTTAATCACAAGGGTCAGGTTTCATTGGAATAATGCTAATTTAAAGAAGAACTGGAGAGAAAATGAGGGAAATAGGAAATGCTTGGATAGTATAGGAGTTAAGGTTCATACCTGGTATATAGCTGATTCCAGTTTGATACCTGGAACTACATGGTCCCCTGAACATCACCAGCTGCAGTCCTGGAGGCCTTTAACCATCACCAGTATGGCATGGGTAATCCCTGGTACTACAGTGCCTGAGTAGTATCACATTTTTAGACTTTCACAGGTTGGCCAAGCATTTCTGTGAGTGTTGGGCCTTTTAAGCACTTCTTGGAGGCCTTTCCTTGAAAAAACAAACAAATAAAAAAAAAACCAAGGGGCCCGCGAGGTGGCATTAGAGGTAAGTTGTCTGCCTTGCAAGCGCTAGCCAAGGATCAGGACCGCGATTCGATCCCCCAGCGTCCCATATGGTCCCCCCACGCCAGGGGCAATTTCTGAGCGCATAGCCAGGAGTAACCCCTGAGCATCAAACGAGTGTGGCCTGAAAAAAAAAAAAAAGAAAAAAAAAAGAAAAAAAGAAAACCTAAAGATACAGAGCTATCTATATATCCATGAGTTCAATAAACTTGATGACTTAGAAATTTCAGCTAGTGGAACCACTAAATCTTTTTTGTTTAGACACATAAAGTTGACATCCTTCAGAGTTGAATGAGTTATGACCAAAGACTGGCAGGGAAATTGGGACTTGGACAACATAGTTCTTCCTGTTCTCTTTTTTGCATATACATTGCTGTAGGATAGTAGTGGGTGTTTCTACTCCCGAGAATTCCTCTTTATTTGCTACCTTGAATAAACTGATAGTTAAGAAGATGATTGAGAGGTGGATTTGGACCTGCCTTTCCAATATCTGTGTACAGAAATATTGCTTTGTTTTCACTAAGATTTCATTGGTTCCACTTAGTGACATGCCATTACATGTTTCAACAAGTAAGCATATTTAAAATGCTATTTTTAGTGTTTGACAATTTCTCAAGTGCAAATATTTTCACTTTTGTCCATCAATTTGAAGTTACTAACATAAAATAACTAAACTAAGAAATGGGAAAAGATGCTAGTGGCACACCATTAAATGTGTCTATTATTTCAATTTTAATAGTTCTTGTACACCTCTAAAATGTAGATACTAATATACTATAGTAAATATAAAGTTATACAGTTTTGTTTTAATTATTATTTACAATATGTATTTAAACAAGTTGTTTTAAAATGTATATCTAGGTAGGGAGAAGAGACAGGTGAGAAGCAACAGTGGGGGCAGGAGACAAGATGATTTAGGATCATTGGTGGTGTTGAGGAATAAGAGAGCTAAATATTTAAACCATAGAGTCATCAACAGTGAAATTATAGAACCCAAACTTTAACCAAACTTATAAAAGTGTCTGTCAAGAGGTCAGGCAGGGGGCTGGGTAGTTGGTATGGGAACCTGGTGGCATTGTTGGAGGGAAGTTGACACTGGTAGTGGGATTAGTGCTGGAACATTGTCTAAAATCCATATAATGAATAACATAAATTATGGTGCTTTAAAAAATAAAAATTTAAAAAATAAAAAATAAAATATATATGTATAAATTGGTTAATGAAATTTCTGAAAATTCTAAAACTGACTCCCTTTGTGAGCTGATTCTAATATGTTGCTGATACTGTTCAGATTCCAGAAAAAAGTTTTGCTTCTTCATAAGTCTAAGATCTATGAGTATGAGTACTGGTTAAATTTTTCAAGAGACCTGGAAACAATGCTAAAAGCTTTACAAGGTAAAAACAAAAGTGAACTAGAAGAAAAAACAAAAGAAAACATTGGCATGTTGAAGTGTGCAGTGAAGATGAATGTGTAATTAGCTATCTGAGTTTACTTGTCATGATCAACAGATCATGCTCCATCTGGAGTCAAGAAAGAACTGACATAATATGCAAGGAAGAAGTACTTATTAGTCAGAAACTAGATGACATACACAAGTTAGCATAATGTTAGGAGTATTTAAAGAAGACATGTTTTATAAATATGTTGGTAGGTATTGGGAAAATATAACAGTAGAGTAAAACTCTTTGTCCAATAACTTCAAGATTCTACTGTCTAAAAGTGAAAGCAAGGGCTAAGGCTATGAGATACTGAAGATATAGATAGGGAGGGTAAAGAGAGTGGAACTTTAATGGAAATGTTGGAAAATAGATGCCCAGGGAATAAACACCCTGGTCCTCACTGTTATTTTTCTCTGATCCTCTTTCCCAGCTTCTCATTAGCTATATATTATAGCCAACAGCAAGTTGAAAGTAATTTTATTCTATTTACATGTTTGTGGTTCTAGAGAAGCGTAAGGGATTTGATAAATTTAACCTTAGGCTTTTCACCAAGGTGTGGATACACTGATTATTGGTCTGGGGCCTACAAAAGAGCCAATGGGCCTTAATTTTGGAAATAGCATGGCTCATATTTACTCAGAGATATGAGACTAAAGAACATTTCTGTAGAGTCACTGCCTTCTACGTTAGGATCAGACTTTTTTTTAAGTCTGTCAGAAATTCTCGGAATAAGGAGAAATTATGTGGGCAACAGACCTTTGATCTCACTCACTATTGCCAGAGTTATCAACAGAGTTTATTTCTTATGCCTGTTTTCTCTTAGTCCTCTATCACAAGATGGCAGAGTTGGGTGGAACCTTGGTTTGGGATTCTGGAGACTAAGGGGAATGTCCCTGGCACTCTATCTTTACTGGTGAATAGAACCTTTGATTGATTTAGTGAACCTTCCCATCTGCAAAACCAAATCATGTACTATATCATGATTCTCAAGGGCACCTCTGACTCCAAATCATTAGATTATCGTGATGAAAATATAACTCTTTACAGCCAGGAGGTGGCAGCAAAGTTTTGCTTAGAAGGGATCTATCATTGGACCAGTGTGCTCTCTAAGGCCTCAGAGTTTAAGTTCAAGTCTGTTCGCTAGGTGTCACTGTAGAATCCTACCTTGGTTGTTTACTGCTGCTGCTGCTGCTATTATGTGTTTTACTTTTAGTAAAGCAACAGAAATACTACCTTAAATTTGGGTAGTTGAGTAAATCTTTTACACAGTTTTATACAGGCATTACTAAAATATCTTAGCATATTAGTCCATGGTGTCAGGACTTTCAATGCTATATTGAGGTTCAGAAATATTCTCTGATTTTCCTAAGATGTATAGATGCTGTTTCAAAGAATAAAACTTTGTTTATATGCATTCTATATCTGTGAGGAAGACTAAGAGCAAGGTTGTCTCTGCCTCACTCTTCATTTTTGCAAAAAAGTTAGAAGCATCTAACAAAAGTGTTGACAGCTCAATTTGCATATCAGAGATAATAACTTACTGAGCAAATCCTGTCTTTAGTTAGAATATAGGATGCTTTCATAGAAAAAGGTCAAAGTGTACTAATAAAAGCAGCAGAGGCAACAATCTTAGTAATTAGGAGAATTTATTTCTTATAGCATCTTTTCTTCAGTCTCTCAGTAAAAATTGGCATCAAGAGGAGACCCTTAATTTTCCATCTTCTGTGAGAGAAAAATTGCATATGGGAAATGAGTTAAGCTGGGAGAGTAGAGTATTAAGTATAAGCAGAGCAGATAAATTTCAGAAACTAGTAAAGTGTTAGTTGACACCCTGCTATTGCCCAAAACAAAGGCATTCCCCAATTTCCTCTTTCATTTTCACCTATCCCTTTGATAGGTAAAAGCCCACATGGATCTCACTGAACCCCTCCTTAAGGAAAGGTCAGAATATCTTGGCCACAGAGAGATCACAAGGTGAGAAGCCAACAGGACTCCATGATTCTTTCCTGACTGTCTTGTTTTATTAATTCTTTATGGCTACCCTTCTTCAGACCTTTTCACCTGGGGTTGGAAATATGGCTCATTGGGGATGATTTTACTGGCACCTAAAAAGAAAGCCAGAGACCTGAGAAGACCCCCAATGATGGTGAGTTATTTACCTTCTGGTAGATAATTACCAAGATGACCTCCTTCAGCTGTGCCCATCACCAGAACATCAGTTCACATGGCACCCATTCTGAATGACCTCATGTTGCTCTAGTCTGGTTGTTCAACTGCCCCACCACCCATGGTAGCAGAGCTCCTGTCAGGAGGGACAAAAGCAGGCAGTAAATAGGAGAGAGATGAAGACTCTGAGCAGTATTCCAGAGGTCAATGACCACCACTTGTCTTCTACCAAAGGTGCTTTGTGTGAGAACCTTGGCCCTCGAACCTGCAACATCTTATAGGTCACTGATAGAGTAGAAGCCAAAAAGAAAGTTCCATTGGAGGGGTTTCAACAGGAGTGATATGAGTGGGTCCCCCACCCAGATTCTGGCCCAGGTACTAAAGGCCTTTCATCCTAGGAGACCTCAGCAACCTACCACAGAAGAGTGAATATGAAGAAAAAAAGCCCAGCCAAAGCTCAGTTGAGGAGAATCTGCTTTCAGAATCTTCTGCAACTTTCTACTAGGTTAATCTCTTGACCCTCTATGCATTGGTCATTATATTGCTGATTAAACTGTGTGTTCTACCTGTATAGGGTATTAATAGCTATTCTTCTGTTCTATGCCCCACTGCAAACAGATTATTATGTACCTAACTTTAGTGGTTAATATTAGTTTGCACAATTCCAGGGAAATGCATAATGTTAGGTTTTTAATGGTTCTTAGCTATCCTAGTGCATGCTTTCCAGTTGCTGTGATGGTTGATTGTGCATACTAATTAGCAACTTACTCTCAAATTTTGTCTGTAAAAATGTTCTAATGTCTTTTTCCACAGAAATCTATAGAAAAGAAACTTAGATACTATATACTTTTATTACAGTGATCATTATAAAAATTTTTATTTTTATTTTGGGCCACACCAGGTGACTCTCAGGGGTTACTCCTGGCTATGTGCTCAGAAATCGCTCCTGGCTCAAGGGATCATATGGGACACTGGGGGATTGAACTACGGTCTGTCTTAGGCTAGTGTGGGCAAGGCAGACACCTTACTGCTTGTGCCACCACTATGGCCCTATCATTATAAGAATGTTTTAATTAACTAATTTTCAAACTGTATATACTTCTGCAGAAATGTTCTTATGTTTTTTGGATAAGTTTAAAGAAAATAAATTTAAATGCTATAGACTCATATTACAGTGCTCAGTGTAAGAACGTGTACGAATTTTAGGGCCGGCGAGATAGCATGAAGACAAGGCATTTGCCTTGCATGAAGAAGGACAGTGGTTCAAATCCTGGCATCCCATATTGTCCCGGAGCCTGCCAGGAGTGATTTCTGAGTGTAGAGCCAGGAGTAACCCCTGAGCAGTTCTGGGTGTGACCCAACAACCAAAAAAAAAAAAAAAGAATTTTAAGTATATCTGCAGAAAGGTTCAAATGTTTATCTTCAGAGAAGTCTATGAGAAAATTGTGATAAGCAAAAGACAAGGATATAGAAAAAGCTGATTGTTTTGAGAATGATGTATATTATATTATATTATATAACCTATGATGCTTTTTATAGCCAAGTCTACCATCAAAACCAGTGAATCCTAGAAATCAGAAATTTCCTTACCACCTTACTGCTAAACTATATTTTTCATTTTATTTCAAAACTTTTACTGTACCTTGCAAATTAACATCCACTCTGGGGATGTATTTTACTTATGATGGCAACATAACAAAACTTATATAAGCCCTTCTCAAAACTTCTTTGTTTAAACAGAAAAAAGTGAGATTGTTAGATCACACCGTGCCTTTACTCAAAACAAAGGCATTCCCATAACAACTTCCTCTTTCCTTTTCACCTATCCATTTGATATGTAAAAGTCCACCTGAATATCATTCAACCATCCTTCTCCTGGTGAAATTTTACCGGTTTAACAAAGAGAGGTCAAACTGGCTTGGTTCACAGACAGACCATGAGGCAAGAAGCGAACTAATGCCATTATTCTCTCCTGACTGGCTTGGTTTATTCATTTTTCATGGTTACCTGCTTAAAACCTGTTCACATGGGATTGGAAATATGGTTCATGGGATAATTTCTCAACGTGAGTGATTTTTACAGTCAGTCATTGCATTGCTTTCCTTTACCTTTTTCCTTTGGGAATGTGAGACTTTGGGGGTAAAGCTAAACTAATGGCATTGGTAACAGTGGCAACAATATGTACCTTTTCCCATTACTTCCTGGGTGCTCTCTTTTTACAGATCTGGAACCATGCCTGACTCTCCTTACATTCGCCCCAACATCTGTGCAGAAGCTCACTTGGCTACCCACATCTTGGTTTTTAATTCTCAGTTTGTTGACCTCAGACTCAGAGATATCTGCTCTCTCCTCAGCATTCTCCAGTTTATGCTGGACCTGCCAGCACCTAGACAGCTATTTGTTGACTTGACTTGTTCTTCCTGAATAGAAGGAAATGACAAACGGAGGATGACCCTTGCTTTGATTCTGAGACTAAAAGTCCCTGAAAACCTGTGGGAATTTGGAGAATTTGACTTGTTTTCTGGCAGCAGAGAAGAGAAAGAAGAGAGAGCTTTCCAGTTTTCTTGGACTTCTTTAAATTCCTCCTTATTCTACATGATTCTCCCAGGAAAGTTCATTTTTTGTTGTTTTCTGGGTACATTTGGCAATGTTGTGGAGTTCTGGGAATTGAACCAACTTCTTGTGTATGCAATGTATGTTCTCAGCCATTTAAGCTATCTTTCTGGCTCTGTTCAGTGGAGTTATCTAGAGAAAATTTAAGTACCTAATACTCCTAGTCACCTGAATGTGAAAGAGTCCAATAATACAGGCTCAGGCCTTACATTAGACTGTTGTATCAACCCGAATCATACCTGAGAGTGATGCAACATTCCTAACAAAGGTGGGTTCTGCGACTGTATAAATGCCATGGCCATGAATACCTATCTTCTGTCCTACATGTGACTACTTCAGGTCTACTTTGATGATATCAACATGAAGGCAGTGGTCCCCTGGACAGGAAGCAAAAAGAACAAGTTATAACCATATACTCAGGCATTCATCAAGGACAGAGCTTCAAATTATATTCCTCAGAACATGAATCCTATGGGATGCTTTGCAAAAATAAAATGATTTCAAGGTTCATTAAGAAAAGAAAATTTTACTTTCTATATTTCCCTTTTACTTTATTTTTTCTTTTTTTATATTTTTTTATTGAGTCCAATGCAAATTACAGGTCTTTCACAGTTATAGTTAAAGTACATAGTGGCAGTAAATTAGGGTAATTTGCACCACCATTGCACACCCTCTGCACTGTTCCCAGCATGCATCCCATACCCCCATACATAGCCCCCTGGACTGCTAGTGTAACAGGTTCCTTTTGTGTATGGCTTGTTGTAGTTTGGGTCTCTTGATTCTATTGTTGACTTTGGGTTGGATATTTAGGTCTGATCATTTTGTATTTTCATGCAATGTTCATGAGACCGCTATGCCCCTGGTACCACCCCCTCCTTTTTCTCAATTTGTAGGAAGACATAGAAATATGAGGCAGAACAAGATGATTCATGTTCTATGGTTCTGTTTAAAAAAAAAAAAAGCAGGCGGGAGCCCCTGTTTAGAAGCTATAAATATAAATTGAAAAGAAGAATAAAATGGGGGGCTTGTCCTGCAAGGTTTGTTTGTTTGTTTGTTTGTTTCTCTCCCATTTTCTTGTTCTTTTTTCTTTCTTTCTCTTATTTTCTTGTTCTTTTTTCTCTTTCTTTCTTTCTCTCTCTTTCTCTTTCTTTCTCTCTATTTCTCTTCTTTCTCTCTCTCTTTCTCTTCTTTCTATCTTTCTTTCTTTCTTTCTTTCTTTCTGTCTCTCTCTTTCTTCTTTCTTTCTCTCTCTTTCTTCTTTCTTTCTCTCTTTCTTTCTTCTTTCTTTCTTTCTTTCTTTCTTTCTTTCTTTCTTTCTTTCTTTCTTTCTTTCTTTCTTTCTTTCTTTCTTTCTTTCTTTCTTTCTTTCTTTCTTTGTTTTTTTCTTTCTTTGTTTCTTTGTTTCTTTCTTTGTTTCTTTGTTTCTTTGTTTCTTTCTTTCTTTCTTTCTTTCTCTTTCTTTTATTTCTTCTTTCTTCTCTTTCTATTTTCTCTCTTCTTTTTTTCCTTTCATCTTTCTTTCTTCTTCCTTTCTCTCTTTCTTTTTCTATCTTTCTTTCTTTCTTTCTTTCTTTCTTTCTTTCTTTCTTTCTTTCTTTCTTTCTTTCTTTCTTTTTTCTTTCATTCATTCTTTCTTTCTTTCTTCTTTCTTTCTTTCTTTTTCCTTCTTTCTTTCTTTGTTTTTTCTTTCTTTCTTTTTCCTTATTTCTTTCTTTATTTCTTTCTTTCTTTCTTTCTTTCTTTCTTTCTTTCTTTCTTTGTTTCTTTCTTTGTTTCTTTGTTTCTTTGTTTCTTTGTTTCTTTGTTTCTTTGTTTCTTTCTTTCTTTCTTTCTTTCTTTCTTTCTTTCTTTCTTTCTTTCTTTCTTTCTTTCTTTCTTTCTTTCTTTCTTTCTTTCTTTCTTTCTTTCTTTCTTTCTTTCTTTCTTTCTTTCTTTATTTATTTATTCTCTCTCTCTCTTTTTCATAGGCACATTAAGTATTGGGGAAATTAGAAAAGACATTCCCTTGGCCTAAAAGATGCAGGGTATCTCCACCCTTGAAGCATACTGTCATGGGATCAACAACAGCCTCCAGACATGTTCATTGTTGAGTCCCATGTCTTTTTACTATGCCAAGAAACATTTTGTTCAGTTGTGATTGTCAAAGTCAATCCTCTGTAATTAGAAATCTTGTTTTTTTTTTCATAGCTCTGGGACAAAGTCTAGGATAGTCTTTCTTTATGGTTCCAGAAGTTCTGCTCAATCCCTGTTGTTATATTCAGTTTTCTGTAATTAGTGATCTTGGTTTTTGCACAGATCAAAGGATGGAATGTTTTCTGATTTCATCTCATCATAAGGTGATGAGGTAGGGCAACCTGCTGTTAAATCAAGTTATTGTCATTTCCTCATTGTCAGGATGTTGTATGAACCTAGCTTGGATCACGTTGGTGTCAGAGCAGTATTAGGGACTATTCTGGGGGAAGTTTGGTTCCTAGTGCTGTTGTAGGGAACTGTGCCAGTTCTAAGGTTGAGATCTGGGGTTTGGGGTTGGACAGTTGATGTTCAATCACATGACGTCTTAGTCAAGTTCCCATGACAAATGTTCAAGGTGGAAGGTGACTCTATTAGAAAATTTATGGATTCTTATCTCTAGTAGATAAGAACTTGATTCTATACATAAGACTTTCCCATTTTAGTGTTTTATGCAAAAGGGAATGGTGCCATATTATATTGTTGGTGCAGTTAGGGGTAAAAATGACAGGCTGTACAATCTCCATGCCCTGGTTTTGACCTGAGAGTTTTTCCCAAGCAAGACTTTTATACTAGAATTTCATATTAAGCAGAACCAAAACAAGCTAAAAAAAATAAGGGGAGGATGGAGAGGCTACTTTTACATTTGGAAATCAACACACTAAGATGTATAACTATTAAGGAATTAAACATACAAAGAAAATATAGATATCTCCATTAAGTCTCTTGTGATAGTCTTGAGTGGAATGAGATCCAGAGCACATTTTTGTCCCACACATGCTGCTAACTCAGGATAGACGATGGTTTGAAAATGGGCAGCTCATATGATACCCCGAGCCTGCCAGGAGTGATTTCTGAGTGCAGAGCCAGGAGTGAGCACCGCTGAGTGTGATTCAACACTCCCACCCCAAAAATGAGAGTAACCTATAGGAAAGTTAATTTTTTGGAGGTGACTAAGGTTATGAAAGCAACTTTTCAGTAGGGCTTTTGCTGGTCTTGGATTTTCCATCTTCATCTTCTGTGGTAGACTGCTGAGGTCGCCTGGGATAAAAGGCCTTCCATACCTGGGCTAGATCTGGGTGGGGGGACTGATCAACACCCTGTTGTTGGTCCCTCTTCAATGGGCCTGTTTCTTTGACTTCTTTTTTTTAATTAGGGGAGAGTGCTAACACAGTCCCCCACTACTACAAATTATACAGTCAAGTTTCTCACATTTGGGGAAATTGCAGGAGTCAGCATATCCGTAGTGCAATGGGTGAGCCTCTCCCTGGGGAAACTATCTTTGTGATCATGATATCTCCCCTGCCGGGTAAGTATTTCTTTGGCTGCCAACCCATCAATGACCTAAAAAAAGCTGTTGTAGTTGGGAGGGGGGCAGCAAGGTCCTTGCACAAAGTGCTTTGGTAGAAGAAAGGCAGTGAACATCGGCATCTTGGACACCACCCAGATTCTTCAGCTCTCCCCTTCACTGCCTCTTTCTGTTCTTCCTGATTGGGATTCTGCCACCATGGATTCTGGGGCAGCTGAACGAGGTTGGTGGAATGAAAAGGCAGAACTTATGTTGATGGAGACTTTAGCAGCTACCTTTCACCAGATCAGGGTATATTGGCAGCTTTTGTACCACTCTCTTTTTTCACAACATCAACCCCACAATCTCCCTATCTCAAAAAATACACAGAGACTTCCTGGGATTTTCTTTTCTTTTAATAGCTGTCCAGTGAACAGAGACATCTTTGGTGTCATTTCTATTGATAAGCCTGTAATCATTACTGATGTTGAACCATTTGACAGTGTCCAGGACTTAGATTGTAGCACTGACTTGTCCACCTGACTCTGGGCTGGAAGCAGGTAAGTATCTGTAGTTGTAGCATTTTCAGACTCAATCTGCAGAGGCAGTAGCCAGATCACCATCTTTGGGAGATGGGGTTCTCAATGGTTTAGTGCCAGTAGTGAATGATAAATTACCAGCCCTGGGTAAGGCTTTATATTGAGAACTCATTACTCTGAAGCACCCTCCCCTCTTGTGACTTGTGAATGGGAGAATCTCTAGGAATCCTGGCATATACAATCCAGGAAGAAAAATGCAGGTTGATGGTCTGGAGCAACATGAAGCCATTCAGAAGGGAGGCCATGTACACCGGTTTCCATGAAAGGGCACAGCATATTTAATACAACTCAGGGGGAGTTTTGGTGATTATTCACCAGAGGATCATGTCACTCATGATCATTGGGGTCTTCTTGGGTCCCTGTTTCCTGTTCGGATGTCCAGATCTAAAATAAAACTACTTGCCATATTTTCAACCCCTAATGAATGGGTCCAATGTAGGGCCACCATGCAAATTAATAAACCAAGCAAGGCATAAGGGCGAAAATAATAAAGTTATTATAACCTGCCTTCCTCATTCCAATCTGCTCATCCTTTTACAGAACCCATGGCTTACTTCCTGTCCCTCCTATACACTAATTTCCCACAGTTCAGAACTTTCATTTTTTCTGTTGCTCTTCTAGTTTAAAAAGGCTCTGGAATTTAGTACTCTTATTATTTTGTTTCTTCAAGTCTTTGCCCAATTATTTTCTTAGAAGAAAGGTCTCTGTTGACAACTCCACAAAGTACTGCTCCCTCCTTACTTTTAATTGATCTTTTCTGTTGTTCGGTTTTTGTTTTAAGACCACACCCATTTTTTGACTGATTTTCTGACTGTACTCAGAAATCACTCCTGGAAGGCTTGGGAGACAATATGAGATGTCGGGTCCACCATCATCCATGCTCCACTTTTAAATTTGTCATTACAATTTATTACCAGAAGCATTTTATATCTGATTTGTTGATATCCTTCATCTACTTATAGAAAGCAAATTCTCAGAGGACAGAAAATCTAGTTCACTATTCTAGCCATAACACAGATAGAAAAATAGAATTTTATAGTTATTTATAAAATAAATGGTGTTGTGGAGGGCAACCTTTAAATTGTTTTGCTCATTAATTTAGAATAGCATAATAATTTAGAGTGGGACAAAATTAGAGTTTAGAATGGAATGAAATTTAGAAATTAGAGTGAAAAAAAATAGAATTTAGAACAATTTAGAATGGAATAAAAAAATAAGATTGTGGACCAAAGACAGTACAATATTAAAGGTATTTGCTTGTGCACAGACAACCCCAGTTTGATCACTGGCTCCACATATGATTTTCCATTCATCTCTAGGCATCCCTGAGTAATAAATAGAGCTGAGGTTAAGACATAGAAAAAAGTAAAATGTAGGCCAAATATCCTCCTCTCTACCCAAATAAATGAGATAAAACTCAGCAAGATGTGTGTATGTGTGTAGATGTGTATTTATGTTTAATGAACGGTTGAAAAGGTGATACTAAGAAATGACCAAAGTACAAAATTCTCTGTACATCCATATGCAATCTAGGTGACAACCCTAGTTTAGAGTAATTTTTGCAGATAAAAATGACAGTCTAATTTTTTATTTTAAAGTAGATTTTATTTATCCATCATTAAGCAACGACCAAGGAAGTGACCCCAAATACCACATTTTGTGGATATCCTAGGTCACTTCAGCACCTGGGAGAATCACTCTTCACTAATCATTTTTGTGTGAACCTCCCGGCTCTTCATCCTTAGCTTGTTGACCTGAGATTCAGCAATGTCAGCCCGTTCCTCAGCCTCCTCCAGTTCATGTTGTAGCTTTCGGAATTTGGCAAGATTAGCATTAGATTGTTCCTCCTGAGTAAACAGAAAATGCTCCTAATTAAACTTTGTATTCTTCATAGCACTTGTCAGCAAACAGGGTAATTTTCTCAACTTAATGCTTCTTATGTTTCTATAGTATATATGACTTCCAATGTAGACAAAATATTTTAAGAATTTAAAACTTAAATCACAATATTTTAATCAGAAGCACTTTTTCCTCAAGTGGAAGGAAGCCCAGAGAATACTGGGGGTGGTAATATCCTCTGGTGTAATTAAGGGGTATTTTTTGGTTTATTCCTTTAAAGATTGTGCTGAGTATTATTTTTGAAAATAGTACAGTAAGGAAACTCTGTTTTAAATAGTGAAAGAAAATAGTATTAACATAGGAAGCAAAACTTATTATATCAAAACTTCACATGTAAAATTTATGACAAGTTGGTAAAAAGGAGGTACACATATAAATTTAGTGAGTTTTATAAGTAAATGTAAAATCAAGTGATAACTTATAATTGGGAAGTTGTGCATAACAGAAATATAGCTGTGGGAGGTAGTAGATAGTAGGTAGATTCTAGATCTATTCTATAAGTATTGAAAAGACAAATAAGAGGATTTTCTAAATGATTGGATAAATTTTGAATGATTGGATAAATATCACAGAGAGACTATTTTGCACCAGATTAAAATCAGGTTTATTAATAAAAGGGCTATGGGTGGATAAAAGAAGAATGCTGTCCTCTATATATGTTTTTTATTATTTTCTTTTTTTATTATGCACTTTTATTATTTTTCTTTTCCCTTTATTTTATCCTTTTTTATGGAAGAACATAGAATAAACAAGAAAGGTAAAGAGGAAAACTTCCACATGACCTTACTTGCCTAAGTAAATGCAGAGGAAAGAGCCTCTCTGATTCTGCTACTGCCAGTGAGTAAATTAGTCAGAGTGGTATAGATTGCTTGACATTTGAGAAAATTTGATTTTGTGCTTTCCTAGAGGGAGAGGAGTGTTTATAATGTTTCTAAGGTATCTTCTTTGCAATAAGGTGAATCATCTGATGTTTCCTTTTTCTCTAAGCATTGCACATTACATACTAAAATATTTTCTTGAAGTTTCAATCTATAATTAGGATTGCGGGTCAATTTATAAAATCATCTCTGTTAAAATATTATTGGCATAGTTTACTTTGTCTCCTGTCCCATTAACATATATTAGCATACTTCTTCCCCTTAAGGAAGATTTAAAGCTTAAGATACTTACAGCCTCCTCAGCTTGCCTCTTGTATGATTTCACCTTTGCCTGTAATTTATCCACCAAGTCCTGTAGCCTGAGAACATTCTTACGGTCTTCTTCACCCTAAAAGTTTAAAAAGCAATCTGTTTTCAACCTAGGTAAATATGCCAAATATTTCACTTTGTACAGTTAGGCCTGAGGCAAATTTAGTCACTCTGAGTCCTTCTTCATACTGTTACATTAGCAACTCTAATTAAATGCTCATTGCATGTAGGCACTATATTGGGGCATCTCACTTCTCTTATCTTTACTTCTTCCCTAGAAAGTAGATGTTATTTTATCAGGTAATTAATAAAATTTTTGAATATTAGGTAATCGTGACACTGTCTAGGCCTACTTCTATGACAACCAGTATGGAGATTTTTTAAAAAGAAGACTAGAGCTTCCACAAAACCCAGATCTCTTATTCACATTAAGCCCCCAAACATAAAAACATTCGAAAAAAACGTATGTACATTTCTGATCATTACAGCCCTTTGTAAAAACAATCAAGGTGTGGAAGCAAACAACCTAAGTGTCCAACAACAGATGATTGGATATAAAAGTCTATATACATATACATAAATACACAACATTTACAAGAATAAAAGCATGAAGATTATGGAGACTAGGATGTAGCCAAAGTGTGTTTTATGAGTCAAATAAGCCAAAGACAGAAGCAAAATGTCAATATCTCCTCATCTGTGGTATATAGATGAACAAATCAAATGTATGGACAATGAAAATAGATACTGAATTATGGGACTAAGAATACCAGTTTGGGGATAGAAGAAACTGGCGTGGTGTGTGTGTGTGTGTGTGTGTGTGTGTGTGTGTGTGTGTGTGTGAGATGAAGTAGGCTAGAAGTAACACAAGGTAGAAAATCTAAGGTATATTGGTGATGATAAAGTGAGATAAGAGTATATACAAAAACTATGATTATCAGTCAGCAATCAAGCTGTGAGATTGGGTGGGGATAAAGAATATCAGACTAGAGGTGACATATGGACAAGGGCCATCTCAGTGGTTTTGGTATGAAATAATTGCACTCATCAATACAATAAACTTAACCACTTATAATCATATTATCTAAAGTATAATTAAAAGAAACACTTGAGAGCCCAGCAAAAGACTTTTTATTTGAGTTTATATAACTTTGAAACCTGTATTATTTGCTCTCATTTTCTAAAGTCTCCCTAATTCTCCAAGCTTAAAATAAGGTCCAAAATTAGAAAGTGTGTCATTAGCATACATGATGTACCAGATTGATGTGTATCTATTTGTGAGGGCTAAATCAGCATCAGTTTTACAATTTTCTATTGAGCAAAAAATTCAAATATTCTCTAGAAAGCAATAATTTTTACCTGATAAGTGAGTTCCTTTACTTTTCTTTCATGCTTTCGTAAACCTTTAACAGCTTCAGCATTGCGTTTCTGTTCATTTTCAACCTCTCCTTCCAGCTCACGTACCTGTAACCAGAAAAGAGTCAGTCTCGGGGGATATTAGTAGCTTAAGGTCTTTGAAGATGAAAGGGAATGGAAATAAGAGTTAATGTACAGTGCTTAGTGAGACTGAGCTACTCACTCTGGTCTCCAGTTTCTGGATCTGCTTCTTCCCACCCTTCAGGGCCAGTTGCTCAGCCTCATCCAGACGGTGCTGCAGGTCCTTTACTGTCTGCTCCAGATTTTTCTTCATTCGTTCCAGGTGGGCACTGGTGTCTTGCTCCTTCTTTAGCTCCTCAGCCATCATGGCTGCCTAAGTAGCAAATAAAATTTAAAAAATAAGTAATGGGAGACAATGTATGTATGCCAGTAAGACTAATTCTTATCTTACATCAGTGATAGCCTTTTTGGCCTTCTCTTCTGCGTTGCGTGATTCTTGAATTACTTCTTCCACTTCACTCTGAAGTTGTGAAACATCATTTTCTAATTTCTTCTTAGTATTTATCAGGCTTGTATTCTGTATAATAAAAGTGGAAATGACAAGACTTATAAATTTCCCTTTTCCAATTTTATGTATTTTACTTCTGGATATAGAACTGATGAAAACATTTTATTAAAGTTTTTCATATACATTCAGTACAAAATAGTAATCATTTGTGAATTTAGAATACCTATACTCTAGGGCCTCTGTGAACATAATGTCCATCTGATTTATGCATAAGAAATCCTGAAGCTTAAGAATACTGATATTAATTGCTTTCAGTCACATTTAAATCATTAGTATTCTATCCTTAAAGTTTTGAAAATGTTAGAAAAAATATTTTTTTATGATTTCCCAATTCTTATTTCTCAAAAAAATCTATTCTGTTGCATTTCTAACATCCTTAGAAAATACTAAAGTAGTTTCATGAAAGTTTCTTCAAGTTTTCATCAACTTTTAATAGAAGATCAGGTTAGATTCATCAATATTTTATTGAGGATATTTGACTCTATGTTTATTGCTAAGATTGGTCTGTAATTTTTTTTTTTATAGCAAAGTCTCTGTCTGCTTTGGTATTTAAATATCTGTCTCCTAGAAGCTTTTCATGAGAACTCTTGTTTATTGACTTTTTGGAAGATTCTAAAGTATTAAAAGTGGATCTTTAATGAAGTTCTGGAAGCTTCTAAAAATAAACCCATATTTATCTGGAATTTTCCTTGGGACAATATTTCTGATTGCTATTTTAATTTTCCCTGCTGGTAGTAGATTTATTTATGTGGTTTATTATTTCAATAATTATTACACTTAAGCATGTGGTTACAAAATTATTTAAGATTGAGTTTTCATGCATTTTATTTTTCTTCACTCAATCTTGGAAGGTTATAAGAGTCAATGAATTGACCTATTCCCAGTTCCTCAATTCTGAGGTAGGATGGTTTCATAGCGATATTTGATAATCCTTTAAGTTTCTGAAATGTCTGCTATAATGTCTCTTTATTCATTTCTTATTCAGCTTATTAAATTTTTTATTTTATTTTCTCTTTCTTCATTTGTGAGTCTAGTCATTGGTATGTAAATCTCGTTTATTTCTAATCAGATTTTGATTTCATTAACACTTCCGTTTATTAGGTCTTCATTTTATTTATTGTCACTCTAAGGTCTAAGCATTCTGACCCATTCCACCTGAATCATCTGTTTAACTATAACTCATGGATTGATCCTCCATGTGTCTATGTGTGTGTGTACTTGAGTGTATGTGTTTGGCCACCTCAATATCTGTCTAGTGTTCATCTGTAATATACATAAAGTCTATTTATGTTGTATATTGTCCTCCCCCCACTGTTAGATAAGACCCCTCTCTCCTCTCATGCTTACCACTTTACAAATCCTTTTCTAGACCTTCACTCTCTCAGTCCCATTCTATTCTTTTCCCCCATTTAACCCTTTTTACCCTCAGGAACCAGAATGTTCCCCCTACCCCAACCAGCTGCTAAACAACTCCCAAAGCTAAAAGACAGATTCCCAGCCCACCACCCCTCAGACTGAGAAGAAGTTGTTACTTTCACTGCTGCTGATTTGCTTTCAGCAGCACCTTTTCTCCACCTCCTTTCATTGTGAATTCTCACTTTTTACCATATTTAGTTTTTGAGATACCCCAGCTTGAGGACATTTCCTGATGTGTGACTTCTTGGAGCCATTTTTCAGACTCCACAAGACTATGTTGCATTGCTGAAGCTGTGCTCCCAGACTATTTTAAATACTTAAAGGGGGTATGTATATCTCCTTCATATATATCTTTAGATGTATTTCCTTAATAGGTATAATTCGTATTACCTATTTCCTTATATAAAGGCAGTTTTCCCCATTACTTTTATGGGTCTGTTTAGTAGAAAATTCTAGAAGTTAAGTTTCTCTTGGGTTTACCCCCATATGGGCTAGTAAGTATCTCTTTTTTCACAGGCACATTAAAATGGAATAAACTTACACGTGGAAATAAGTTCTCATCTAATAGAGACAGGAATACATAAATATTTTTTTTGGTTTTTGGGCCACACCCGGTCTGAGCTGTCTGCTAAGAAATAGCTCCTGGCAGGCACAGGGGACCATATGGGACACTGGGATTCGAACCAACCACCTTTGGTCCTGGATCGGCTGCTTGCAAGGCAAACGCCGCTGTGCTATCTCTCCGTGCCCGGAATACATAAATTTTATAATGCATTGGGGCTTTACACCCTGACCATTTGTCATAATGACTTGCTTAGACTTCAGAAGATAGGACATTGGTCATTCACCCTTGAACCTTGGATCCCATTTGTTGATGCATATCTGGGATTTTGTTTGTTTGTTTGTTTTGGGGCCACACCCAGTGGCGCTCAAAAGTTGCTCCTAATTCTGCACTCAGAAATGGCTCCTGGCAGACTCGGGGGACAATATGGGATGGTGGGTATCAAACCTGGGTCCATTTGGGTCTGCCACGTGCAAGGCAAATGCCCTACCACTGAACTATTGCTCCAGCCCCTATTGATGCATATCTTTAAGTCCTACATGAGAGAGGTCATTCTATACTGGTTCTTTTTTTCCCCTGAAAGACTAAAAGTAGCATTATATCTGTTAGTTTTATTCATGTTGATGAAATGGCATGATTTTTCTTAGATCTACATACTATTTCATTGTTTATAGATATACGATAACTGTAGTTAGGAGTTTGGATTGTTTCATTATATTGGCTATTATTTTAAGTGCATCAAAGATCATAAGTGTGCATATATCCTTTTGTAATAACGCATTTCTGTGTTATGGGGATAGATATCAAGAAGTGGTATAGCTTGCTCATATGTGGTTCTATTTACATTTTTAAAAGACCTCCACAGTTTTGTTCGTAAAAACTTACATAGAACATATTTCCAGAACAGAGAATGATGGTTCCTTTCTCACCAAACTTCACCAATATTGGTTGTTTTCATATTTTTTGATAAGTGCCATTCTTAATGACATGAGAAATTTTCTCATTGTTGTTTACATTTGCATTTGTCTAAACATAATTAATGATTAGCATTTATATGTGCCTGTTTATTCAAATGTTTTTTTGGGGAAGCATATGAACTTCCTTCTTAATAGTTCTTTTTCTATATGAAATGTATTATGATAACACATGTTTATTCTGATTTACTTACATGAATATTTGTGAATAAAAATATTTGCTGTATTACAAATAAAACACAGCAATGCATTAGAAGGGTCATACATCATAATCAAGTAAAATTTACAACAAAGTTGCAAAGATGAAATAATATATATCAATGTCTTATAAATATTAGGAAAATAAAAATCATTTCCATAAAAAATTATGACTTGGGTAAAAAGATATTCAACAGTGAGTGGAAATATTTTCTGATGAGTAATCAAAGGATTAAAATTTATTAACAAAAAGTTATAATATTTACCAAGAAAATAAAATTAGAAGAGATGAATTGGCACTTTCTCACAGAAGACTTACAGATGAGTAATATGTATGTAAAATCTGCTCTTTACACTTAACATCAGGGAAATTGCAAATCAAAACCAAAATGAGATATCACCTCACACCAATGAAACTGGAGCTCATAAAGCAGGACTAAACATTCAGTGCAGGTGTGGATATGCGGAATAAAAAACTCGCACAGCTGGTGGCTATGGTAATTAGTTCAAACTTTAAAAAAAACTATATGGAGATGTCTCAAAATTAAGAATTGAGCTTTCAGATGCCTCAGAAATTTTGCTTCTTGGTTTCTAATCCAAGGGTCAAAAACTTTATCTGAAAAGACATTGATATTCCAATGTTCATTGCAACACTATTCATGTTAATCAAAATCTAGAAACAACATGAGTATCCAAGAAAATATTACTAAATATTACTGAATACAAAAATTATACACAAACAAAACACACTTCTGCTTTGTTAAGACAAGACCATACATTTTGCTTATACTTGGATGGATCTATACCATGATGAGGAAAGTCAATCAAAGAGGGACATATGGAATGATCTCTCTGTTATTATCTACAATAAAACTTAGGAAGAGAACAATCAATGTACAAAAATATTATAACTAAAGAGTTGTTCTACAGAACTGAGTTTTCTTGTGAGTGAGTGTTGAAGGGAACATTGATGAATTTGGTGTTGAAACAATGTGTATATAAAACTATTAAGATTATTTATTAAAACACTATATTTATAAAGTTATTCATGATACTTATTTCAAGAATACATAGTTCCACCACCAATCATACCACCACCTTCTCTCTACCAATGTCCTCTGTTTCCCTTCTACTCTCTAGGTTTTGCTTAGTAGGGACATAAAAATTATTGTTATTTTGTTTGCTCCAAAAAATGCAAAGAAGTAATAAATAAAATTATAAAAACATATCAGTAAAAGTCAACTTGTGGGTCTAAAAAGATAATATTGTGTTTAGAATATTTGCCATACATGTGACTGATAGGGTTTGATCCCTGGCATCCCACATATGCCTCTGACTACCACTAGGAGTAATTCTTGAGTGCAGAGCTAGAAATAACCCCTGAAAATTGCTAGGTATGACTCCCCTTGCAAAAATTTAAATTTATTTTACCTTTTAAATTTAAACAAAGGGATTGGAAAGTTGTTCAAATTGAATTTCTGTCTTAAAATATATGCTTTCCTTCATCTATGAACATTTCCCATCACCCTTGTCCCCTGTTCTTCGCCCCTCCCCCTATAGCTTTGGGCAGACACTCTGCTCTCCATCTCTACTCTTTTTTCCTTTTATGACATTATGGTTTGAACTATTGTTAATGAAGGAATCATGCATATCACTTTGTGTCCATCCAGTATTCAGTTATTGTCCCGAGTGATCAGTTCCAATTATCATTGTCATAGTGGTTCATTATTTGCCCTAACTTCATTGCTTCACTATTTGTGGCAACCGTCCTACTATGTACTCATCCTCCTGGTCCTCCTCTCTAGTGTTTCTAGATATTATTACCACATTATCTATTACTTTTCTTATATCCTATAAATGAGTGATATTACTCTATATCTATCCCAGTCCCTCTGTCTCATTTCACTCAGCATAATTCTTGCCATATTCATCATGAATAAACAAATTTCATGTTTATCTAATGATTTCATTTTTTTTTTAGATTTTTCCCTACTTCTGGTTGTTTTCTAGAAGTTTCCCCCTTCCTATTGGAACACCTTGATCTTTTGTTTAGCTGCTGTTAATTTGCTCAGTTTCTATTGATTATTTTTATTGTCTACCATTCTCTCTTCATTTCTGCTTATAGTTTTCTCATTTCAGTAGTCATTCTTTCTGTAGCACTGCTTATTTGCCGACTACCCATGTTCCTGTTTCTTTGATCTCATTAAATATTCTCACAATGATGTAACTAAACTCTTTGAGGAATTACTAAACTGATGCTAATTAAGTCCTTTGTACTCTTGTCTTCACTTGAAATTTGTGGGCTTCAACATGTCTTTATCATTAAGTTTGCTGTGCTTTTACTGTGCTCTAGTAGTGTAAAAATTGTAGGACCTCTCCCACAGCTGCTTAAAAGAGGCACTTCAAGACCTGTGGAATTGGTCTTGATGATATGACACTTCAAGAGCTGTGGAATTGGTCTTGATGATATGGCATTTGTTGGGGCTACTGAGCCTAACAAGAAGGGAGATGAATCCACTTGACCTCTCTAAAATGGCCTCAAAGCTATTAACCTGGTGATCAATTTACTAGGAATGGTGTGGTGTTCAGCAAGTCAGCTATGAAACTGGGCCAATTAAAATGTTGGAGTTTAGGTATGGAGTTTAGGCTATCTTTAATGATATTAAAATATTAATGATATTAAAGTTACGATATCTCAATTAAAATGTAAAAATTATATCCCTATATTATCTTTAGGGTCTCCCAACCAGTGCTCAAGTGGCCCTGGGATCCCTTCCAGAAACTTGTTCAACTAGACCTAGATTTAACTAGATTCTAGTTCAACTAGATTATAATTCAACTAGATTTAAGGTGAGAGTCCAAATTTTTGAAACTTGGGCTACCGAAGTAGTGCTGAAGGCACCTGATAATATTAAGGGGAACTTGGAGTGCCAGGGATTTAACCATGGATGGGCACATGAACTGATCTTTAACCCCTACTTCTCTTCATTCTTAAGGGAAAGAAATATTGACTTCATATATTAGAAAATATTTAAGGTTAGATATTTTGGGTAGTCAATAGAATTAGAGAGTGCTATTATATTTAATACTTGGGATATCAGTGATTCTAACTGACCTACAAAGAACTAGTAAATAAATTAAATAGTACTAAGTCTGAAATACTTGTAATAATCACACTGATCTGGACCATTTTGGGATTTTTAGTTCATTATGTATTTAGTTTTTCAAGTTTACTTATTAAGATTTTCAAAATTAAGATTTAAGACTTATGTTTTAATAATATGTAAAAATAAAACATATACCCCTTTTAATATAGAATATCTAAAAACACACCTAAAGGTGTGTTTATATACATTATAAACATATATATTATATACATTATAAACATAATGTATATCATATAAGTAATATGTATAGTAACATATGTAATATAAATTAGAAGACTGCTATGAATATCTAAGAATTCCTTTATATATACATAGTTATAAAAATGAATACTTACGTTTTAGTTTTATTTTCTGCTTATTGTAAGTCTTTGATAAATGTGAAACTAACCTGGGTATGCAGGAGTTGGACACGTTCAGAGGCATCCAGAAGCTCCTGTTCTGCAATTTTACGGCTCCTCTCTGTTTGCTCCAAAAAGGTGCGCAGCTCCTCCACCTCAGCCTGCAAAAGACTTGCTCTGCGCTCCACAATTGCCAGTTGCTCTTTCAGATCTTCCTGGCCTCTGAGAGCATCATCCAGGTGAAGTTGAGTGTCCTATTAAGTAAAACAAAACAAATAAAATATTCCCAAAGCAAGATATTAACTGGAAAAAATTATTGGTAACAACAGGAAGTTTAGTGAAAAAGATTTATCAGACCATTTTCTGTACTATGTCATAAACTAGTTTTACTAATCATGCGGAAAGTCACTAAAGTAACATTATATATAATTGTTTTCCCAGTACTTCATATATTATTGTTATTTGATTTCACAATAAGCCTAAGTGATAATATTATTTCTAATATGTAAATAAAACAGCTACAGAGTTTCTGAGTTCCAAGAATTCAAGTCAGAGTTTTGAGTTCAGTTTCCTAAAGTTAGCAAACTAGTAAGGGAAAAAAAATCAAGTCTGGCACCTTTTTCATAAATCTGGGTTTATTTGTTATCTTACATACATTTTTATTTAACATATTGTACTCTACATTATTTAATTTAGGTACATAATACTATGAACTTTCATAGATAGTTTAAAAATAAAATTGGATGGTTTAACTGTAAGGTTTGAGTAGTGGTACACTACTAGCTTGAACAATACCTAAGTGATAATTTGAACAGATTTACCTTGAGGATGCCTTGGGTGTTTCTGTAGTTTCTCAAGCTCTCTGCAGCTAAACGATTGGCATGGTTCAACTGTATTTCCATTTCATTCAGATCTCCTTCCATTTTTTTCTTAACTCTTAGAGCATCATTCCTGCTCCTGATTTCAGCATCAAGGGTGCTCTGCATTGTCTCAACAACTCTAGTGTGATTTCTCTTCAGCTGATCAATTTCTTCATCTTTTTCAGCAATTTTCCTGTCTATTTCAGATTTGACTTGGTTTAATTCCAGCTGAATACGGAGTATTTTTCCTTCTTCATGTTCAAGAGATGCCTTTATAAAGCAGGGTTCAATTGCAAATGAAATATTCAGAATATATGTCCTTGTGAGTTAAATGCTTTAATTTAATCAGTTTGTTTAATTTTATAGAGTATAATAAAATAATTCATAGAGCATGCTGGGCATGTAATCATTCTTATATTTAATCAACTATGGATTACATAACTAGAACTATAATAAATACCTTTGAAAAGTATAAATTGACACAAAATAGAAGTTTTAACATAGGAGTACTAACAAAAATTATGACTAATCTCATGTGTTGTAAACATGAGCTTGCGAGATATTTTATAATTTAAAATATGTATTTAACAAAGAAAAAACTCCCAGTCTTTTAGATATAACCATTTAAATTTTTTCTAATCTGTAATACAGAAATATCATCATCTCAAAAGCCATGCCAACCTGTTAGATGAAAAGAAAATTAGCAAAAATATTTTCTGTTCTCTCTTTTCCTGTTCTTTTATACTATTGCTCAATCAGCATGACACTAAAACTAACTGTGCTCCCAATTATTTCTAAAATATTTAAACCATGAGCCTTAAGAGAACAAAATACATAAAAATTCCACTCAAGAATATCTGTGGATCCCAAGGGCTAGTGGTGAATATAATTTACATTCATATTCAGAAAGGAACATGCATTTATAAATGCCTCACATTAGATCAGTTTTAACATAGTCAGAACTCAATAAAATTTTGCCTTAAGAATGCCTTAAGAATGGTGGAAATGTTGCACTGGTGAAATGGGGTGTTCTTTTTATGACTGAAACCCAGCTACAAACACGTTTGTAATTATGTTGCTTAAATAAGGACATTATTTTTTTGGTTTGGTTTGCTTTTTGAGTCACACCCAGCAATGCTCAAGGGTTACTTTTGGCTCTGTGCTCAGAAATCGCTCCTGACAGGCTCAGGGGACCATATGGGATCCTGGGATTCGAACCACCGTCCTTCTGCATGCAAGGCAAACATCCTACCTCCATTCTATCTGACTCCAAGATATTATTTTTAAAAAATAAAGTTTAAAAGACTGAAAAAGACATAACCATTTTAAAACCTATTAGATTATTTTAATATTTCTTCTTATGTATATGTATCCTATGTAATAAAATTACACTGCATATAGATTATGTCTTGCCTTGTCAGCAAAAAGAAAAGGGATAGATATAGTATGATATGTCTAATGTGTGAAACTTATGAGAAGGATATACAGCAAGGGAGCAGCTCAGGTCCAAAGGCAACATATTGGGATAATTGAGCTACAAAATTGAGTTTGGGGGGTGGTGAGAGTGATGGATGGGGGTGATTTTGGGAGAGAAAGAGGGGATTCTGCTGATGAGTGTAATGTTGAAATTATGTGCCTGAGATATTATTATTGATAACATTGTAGATTATAGAATCTCAATATTATTTTTTAAAAAAATTTCCTTTTAGAAACTGTGGCTTACAATATTAAAAAGGCTTTCACACTTACACATTGTTTCCATTTAACATCCATTTTCAATGGGTGTTGGATATACTGAAACTCAATCGTGAACTATGTAACTGCATCTCACAGAGATTCAGTAAAATATTTTATTTATTTAAAAAAATAAAAATTTAATTAAAAATAATACACAAAAAAACCTAAAAATGTTTCTCACTTTGAAAAATTAATTTGATGAATCTTTCCTACATCAATATTTAAAGTCTATAAAACTTTATAATATTCATATTTAATAATGTTATTAATATTATTCTTGCATTAGACAGAATTTATTTAAATGCCATGATTTTAAAAAACGTTGTTAAAAATAGAGTTCCAGGCACATAATGTCCAACTTCATTTTCATCTCCAGTGTCTGCATCCATTCACCAATAACCCCAAGTTTAGTTTTTCTCCTTGGATTGGAGATTTTTAATGCACCACTGTACAACATTTAAGATTATTTGTGTTATGTATTATTAAAACTGATAATCATAGTATTTATATACTGACTTCTTTGTAAAATATCAAAAAGAATTTAATAACTGATTTGTTAAGTTGGGTAGAGAAGGAGACATATTCAGGATGATACCCATAGTTTTTGTTAATTTCACTCAAAGCATTAATTTACAAAACTATTCATAGTTGAATTTTAGACATTTGATTTTTAAGCACCAATTTCATCACCAGTGCCAACCTACTTCCACCAATGTTTCCAAAGTTCATCTCATACCTTCCTCACTCCAGCTTGCCATCTTAACTGTGACCTTATTTTTAAATTTAATTGTTAAAGTCCAACTCCCATAGTCTCAGTGGTTGTTATTGACTCTGTGGTTTGAATATTTTGTTTTGTTCTTTTTTTTTTTTTTTTTTTTTTTGGTTTTTGGGTCACACCCGGTGACGCTCAGGGCTTACTCCTGGCTATGTGCTCAGAAGTCGCTCCTGGCTTGGGGGACCATGTGGGACGCCGGGGGATCGAACCGCAGTCCGTCCTAGGCTAGAGCAGGCAAGGCAGGGACCTTACCTCTAGCGCCACCACGCCGGCCCCTGTTTTGTCCTTTCTTAACACCATCAATATACTTGCATCCTCTTGACCATATCACCTGTTATTTTACATCTGTCTTTATCCCCCCCCCCACTATATTTTTTTCCTTCTGACTATACTCTGGTCAGAGAGTTCTAGGAGTCCCCCCCCATTTAAACCATTACATTCATTTAAATCAGGGGTCTCAAACTCGTGGCCCACGGGCCGTTTGCGGCCCTCCGTGCAATATTTTGTGGCCCTGCCCTAGAGGAATCTTTTTTTGTTTTGTTTTGTTTTAGTTGTTTGGGTCACACACCCCCAATGTTCAAGGCTTACTACTGGCTTTGCACTCAAGGATCACCCCGACTTTGCCTCCTGCGGCCCCTAGGTAAATTGAGTTTGAGACCACTGAAAATGAATATATGCACAGCACTACATTGCAGCACTCAGTACAAATACCAAGTTAAAATCAACCTAGATGTCCAAAAGCCAGTAAGAGGTTCATGAATTTCTAGTACTGTATACAGTAAAATACTACTTAATGTAAGGAATGATGTAATCATAAAATTTGCTGCAACGTGGATAGAATTGTAAGATATGCTGAATGAGGTAAAGCAGTAAAAGAATTAATATCAGGTGATATCCCTTATATGTTTTATACTGACATCATTTTACAATTTTAAGCTATTGTTTTACAACCAATTGGCCTTTGATGAGTTTAATTTTAATAAGTTTATGAATTCAAATTACAAACAACTCCATAGTCATGTATCCATTATGTATACTAAATATTTAGCTTTGATTTATTTTTTTCCTTGCCTTTCCCCCTTACAATATTCTAATATGTACCTCTGCTTCCTCTAAGGCAGCCTGAATGTCACATTTTTCTTGTTCTACTTGCTTCTTTATCTTTTCCAATTCATGAATTTGCTTTCCTCCTTCTGCAATCTGCTCAGTGAGATCAGAAATCTCCTCTGTGGAGAACAGAAAAGAAAGTTGGTTCAGAACTTTCCAACATGGAAATGAAAAGTCCTATCATGGATATAGAATCTCAAGAGTACTCACGCTGCAAGTTCTTATTCTCTCTCTTTAGTGTTTCAAGTTGATCTAGGGATTCTTCATAGGCATTTTTCACCTTGAATAGTTCAGTACTTAGAGATCGAGACTCCTTTTGAGAGGACTCAAGGTCAGCTTGAGTTTCCTCATACTTCTGTTTCCATTCAGATAGGATCTGAAAATGAGTAAAGTAGAAAGTTGCCAATTAAGGCAAGCAAGAGAGATCAATAGAAAACCATTGATAAAGATTAATCAGGAGTCACTACCTTGTCAAAGTTCCTTTGCTTTTTATCAAGAGCTGCACAGGCAGCATTAGATCTTTCTACATCCAGCATAAGATCTTCCACTTCATTCTGGAGTCGCTGCTTGGTCTTTTCAAGAGAAGCACATTTGGCATTCACTGCTTCTACATGTTCTTCAGCATCTTGCAGACGTTGAGCTAATTTTTTCCTACAAGATTAGCCAGGCAATTAAGGAGGAAGTAATAGGGACAATGCTAACCTTTCCCTCCCTTTGTATAATCAGAGAAAATACCATAGTTTTTAAGAAAAATCATGGCCAAGTAATATGAATGCCATATCTGATCCCTTATTTGGTCAATTGTATATAATATATAAAGTAGTTTGAAGATCTTGTTAAGTTATTGAATTTTTATTAATTTAATACTCCAATGAATATGTCTTTCTACTTACATTATTCAGGGTTTTCAGGATCTCTAAATAAGTATGATCATGGTTTAGACTGACAACGGGAGACCAGAATTATTTTATTTATTTGTTCAATATTTTATTCTAAATGAATTATTTATTGTTTAAGTATTTTATTCCAAAATGATTTGATAAATGTATATATTTTATTGTGAAAGAATATAGTGAACATACTTATTTGCTTTTTTGAACTATTTCGCTTTTAATATTTTTCTTAGGAATATTATTTTTTAATCATGGATATTTGTACAAAATAACCCAGTAAGGAAATTGATAGGTAAATCAGAATAATGTGTGGAAGTTAAGCAAAGTAGACTTTCTCTTCCCTTCTGCATTGCCTACATTCTTGTATTTATTCCCTAGTAAATAACAACTCTATGTTATATCATTGTATCTTAAAGTACATAAAAGCCCTTGGTCTTAGTGACCAAGAATATCTAATCAAAGATCCTTTGATACAGAATAAGGAATTACAATGTTTAGATAAAAATTGGACATGATATGCAATTTGATGATTTCCAACACATTTTGAAGATATGAGTTTCTATTGTATTGTTTTAAAAAAGTGTGACTCTAATTAAACTGGTTCATATTCCAGTTGTATCACCTATTACTCTGTGCTCCTAAATTAGTCAATGAATCATACACAACTCCAATTTCCCCATCTGTATGATATGAATAGGAATATTAATTCTAATATAATGTTACTGTGAAAACTAAATGAACTACGGCATATCTATTACTCTACATGTAGTAGAAACACTGCAATGCCTATTACTATTATATTGTCATTAGCACAATCACGAAGATACATTGGGATTTGCTGAATTGGGCAGCTGACTACCAAACCATGTTATTTACTCCCCAAACCCAGTACGTACTTAGCTTCCTCCAACTCTTCTGTGCGCTGGATGGCATCTGTCTCATACTTAGTCCTCCACTGAGCAACTTCACTGTTGGCCTTAGACAGTGCCCTCTGCAGCTCAGCTTTACCTTCCTGTTCCTCTTCATACTGTTCCCGCAGCAGGTCACAATCATGGCGGGAGGACTGCAGGGCATGGGCCAGGGAATTCTTGGCCTATGAAAATACCAGTTCAGTGACATAAATTTACTCCTTCACCGAAGTGGTATTTAATAAACCACTTGAGGTAGAACCTAATATTTTAGGCTCTATTTTTTTTAATTAAAAATTTTTTTATGAGCCTGAATATTTGGTAAAACTCACTTTAGTTTCTTCCTCTAGCTGACGTTTCAATTCCTCAATCTGCTGAGTAGATGCCTGTTTGCTCCTTGAAAGCTGGGAAACTAAAGCATCTTTCTCATCTAATTGTCGGGAATATTCAGCTAAGAAGAATATAAGTAAAAGTCTTTGTTAAAAATAAATACAAACTATGTGATAAGTATATATAAAACATATGCTTACACTATGTATATATTTTTACTAATTATTGCTAAAGAGCTAATAAGAACTGGAAGTTCAAAAGAATAGTCATGAATATACAAAGTAAACTAGTCTTATGATTCTTGTTATTTTTCCCCTTTTAAAATAGGGGTATCTCTCTTTACTTAGCTCCACTTTTATCTAGTATAATAGTAGAGAAGAGTCTTTTACATGATTCTGTCTGTAGACGTGCTCTCTGGGCTGTCAGATCATTGATTAGTCTCTGTTGTTCTTCTTCCTTGGTCTTAAGTTCACTCACTTGATCTTCTAGGGTGCGACATGTCTTTTCAAGGTTTCCCTATGGGATGCATGACATTGAAAAATAAGACATTTAATATAGTAAAGAAAAAAGTTAAACCTTGACTATGTTTAGAGTGAATAAATATATACAATCTTAATGAATCATAAAATCAGTATTTAAAAGGAAATAAAATATATTGAAATAAAAAGTACCGGGTTAGTGCTACACAAAAATGTTTCATGACAAATAATGTCATGTCATTATTCATGGTGTTGATATTATATACAGAAAATTCTAAAGACTATCAAGAAGGTTTTGAAACAATAAATTTTTATAGTGAAGTGGCAAGTTGCATAATTAATACATAAAAATCCATGACTTCCATAAAAAATAACCAGAGAAGAAATAGATATTAAAATTAAAATCCATACACAATTGTGTTTCCAAAAATCCTTGGAGTCAACTTAACTAAAGAGTGAAAAATCTATAGAAAGAAAACTACAAAACTTTGTTTCAAGAAATTAAAGAAGACACAAGAAATGAAAACATATACCTTGCTCATGGATTGGGAGGATTCATATAATTAAAATGGCAATAGTTCCCCTAAGCATTGTACAGATTTTATGAAATCCCTATAAAAATACTCATAACATTTTTCAAAACCAAACAAAAACCCAAAATCCTCCTGAAATTCATATGAAAAAATTAAATGTTCATAAACAGCTAAAGCTAAAGAGAAAAAAATGATAAGAATCACTTTCCCTAACTTTAAACTATATTATAAAGCTACATGTTATATATAATATTACTATACATATATATTATAAACTATACTATAAAGTAGTCATTCAATCAACTTGGTACTATAATAAAGACAGATCCTTAGATCAATAGAATAGTCTTGAATATTCTGAGACTGACCTTCAGGCATGCGATCAATTAATTTTGATAAAGGGGCAATAAATACAAAGTGGAGCAAGGAACACCTCTTCAAAAAGTTGTGCTGGGAAAACTGGTCAGCTCCATGCAAAAAGTAAACTCAGACCTCTTTTTAACACCATGAAAAAAGATCAAATCAAAATGGATTAGAAACCTTGATATCAGATTTAAAACCATAAAATACATAGAGAAAAATTTAGGCAAAACACTCTATGCTGAAGCAAATGCAGGCAAAAATAAACAATTGGGACTACATTAAACTAAAAAGCTTCTGTACATCAAATGAAATGGTAACTAGGATACAAAGACTACACACAGATTTGGAGAAACCATTTGTCCAATATTCATCTGAAAATGGATTAATATCTAATACAATAATATCTAAGATATACAAGGCACTGGTAAAGCATAGAAGAAAATAATATAACTTCAACCAAAAATTGGGAGAAGAAATAAACAGACATTTCCTCAATGAAGAAATACAGATGGCCAATTGGCACATGAAAGAAATGCTCCACATCATTAATCAGTAGGGAGATGCCAATCAATACAATGAGGTATCATCTCACACCACTGAGACTGTCACAGATCAAAAAGAACAAGAACAACAGTGATATCATAGATGTGGGGAGAAAAAGAACTCTCATTGATTGCTGGTAGGAATATCGATTCATCTAGCTTCTTTGAAAAAAATGAAACTAGAACTTGAAGCTGAAGCGGTGGCACTAGAGGTAAGGCATTTGCCTTGCAAGCGCTAACCTAGGACGGACTGTGGTTCAATCCTCTGGCATCCCATATGGTCCCCTAAGCCAGGAGTGATTTCTGAATGCAAAGCCAGGAGATATCCCTGAGTGTCAAATGGGTGTGGTCCAAAAACAAAACAAAACAAAACAAAACGTAGAACTTAAGGTCCCATATGATCCAACAATACCACTCCTAGAGATATACCAGAGGAACACAAAGTCACCATGCAGAAAAGCCCTCTGAACTCCTATGTTCATTGCAACAATATTTACAATAGCCAAAATCTGGAAACAACCCAAGTGCCTGAAAACAAATGAGTTACTAAATAAATGAGTGGTACTCCTACCTACACAATGGATTCCTATGCAGCTGTTAGAAGAAATGAAGTAATGAAATTTGCTTTTACCTGGATTAATATGGAAAGTATTATGCTGAGCAAAATGAATCAAAGGGAAAGATATACAGAATAATTTCCCTCATATGTGGATATAAAAAAAGGTAGCATGTAAACAATATCTTGAAACAATGGAGAGGAAGGTCAGGAGTACTAATTCATGGTAGGAATTATAGAGGAGTACAATTAGGGCAGAGACGTGACCACTATGATGATGATAGTTGGAAATGATTGCTTTGGACAAGATCTGGGTGCTGAAAGGAGATATGTGATATGCATGATACCCCTTTAGTAACAATTTTTCAAACCATAGTTTGAAAAAAGACTAAAAAAAGGACTAAAAAGGAAGAGTGAGAGATTGAGAAAGAGAAGTAAAATGTCTGTCCTCAGACACAGACAGAAGGAAAAGTGGAAGGGGTAGTGAAGAGATTGGAAGGTGGGAAATGTGTGCTGGTGAAGGGTGTTGTGCATTGTATGTCAGAAACTCAGCCACAAAACACTTTGTAACCATAGTTTTGTTGTTGTTGTTGTTGTTGTTGTTTGTTTGTTTTGGGCCACACCCAGCAACCCTCAGGGGTTGAACTCTGAAATCACTCCTGGCAGGCTCGGAGGACCATATGGGATGCTGGGAATCGAACTCGGGTCCATCTTGGGTGGTCAGCTGGCACAGCTATCACTGTGCTATTGTTCCGGCCCCCCATATAGCCATAGTTTATAAATTAAATAAGGTAATTAAATTTTTTTTTAAAGAAGACAGTGTTGGGTACCTTGGCTTTAGAAAGGGCCTCAGAGTTACTGCTAAAGTCATCAATCTCCATCTTCAGCTCACTCTTCTCCTTCTCCAGTTTCTGCTTGACCCTCTGCAGGTTGTCTATCTGTTCCCCAAGTTCAGCCACACTGTCTGCATGCTTCTTGCGAAGAGCTGCAGCCGTGGCCTCGTGCTGTAGGGTGGCCTCCTCCAGGTCCCTCCGTAGTTTTTGGAATTCAGTCTCCCTCTTTTTGTTCATCTCAACCTGGGCCGAAGTTGCCCCTCCAGCCTCTTCCAGTCGCTCACTGATCTCCTCCAGTTCCCGTGAGAGATCCGAGCGCTGCTTCTCTGCTTTTGCCCTGGAAGCTCGTTCTGCCTCAATTTCTTCCTCCAGCTCCTCCGTGCGTGCCTGAGTAACAAACAGTGCATGCATCTCAATTTAAAAATTTTTTCCCGATGGGAGAAGTGTAGAAAAATTAAAGCAAAATGACTCACTTGTAATTCTTTGATCTTCTTCTGCAGTTGAATTTCTACTGCCTGCTCATCTTCAATTTTGCTTAATAGATGGCTGATTTCAAATTCTTTCCTTTTGGATAGAAGAAATGATATTTATTAGTACCTATAGGAGCTGAAATATACTACTATATATCTTTTATGAAATCCCTACTTTTTAAGTTTCTCATCCAGTTGTTGCTTGTCATTTTCTATATCCATTGTGGACTCTTGGGCTAATTTTAGGTCGCCTTCCAGTTTCCTCTTGGCTCTTTCTAAGTCCATTCGAAGTTTCTTTTCTTGCTCCAGAGACCCCTCAAGCTAATCAGAAATTAAATCATGTTAAACACTGAAAATAAATCTTTTAAACAAATGAAACAAAACAAACAAAAACCATTGAAAACACACATCATCCACTTGCTGCTCCAGCTTGGTTTTAGCTTTGGTCAGGCTGTTGACTTTGTCCTCTTCTGCCTGCAGGTCATCCAGGGTCTGCTGGTGTGCCTCTTGGAGAGCCTTCTTCTCCTTGGTTAGTTTTGCAATAGTTTCATCCAGACCTGCCATCTCTTCTGTGAGGTTTTTCACCTAAATTTTTAAAAACGATACTTAATATCCAAGATTTTATTAGATGGTTAGAATCTCTATGCTAGTTATCAGAATAATTTTTTTTACCTTATTTTCTGTAGCATGCTTTTCCTTTTCCACCTTGGCCAGCGTTAGCTCAAGGTCATCGATGTCTTTTTTCAGTTCTGAACATTCATCTTCCAGTTTCCTCTTCTTGGCTGTCAGTTCAGCATTGATCTCTTCCTCATCTTCAGCTCTCTCTGTCACCTCTTTGATTTTGGCCTCTAGCTGAATTTTGTTTTTAATCAGTTGTTCACACCTTTCCTCTGCATCAGACAAGGCATCAGCTTCCTGTGGAGAGATTTTTTGAAAGATATATAAAGAGGTTTTTTTTTAAATTTTTTTAAATTAAATCATCATGAGACACATTTACAAAGTTGTTCATTATTATGTTTCAGTCACACCTCCCATCTCTTCACCAGTGCACTTTTCTGGATACCAATGTCCCCAGTTTGCTTCCCACCCTTTCCACTCCCTCCTCCCAGACTCTGTGGCAGACATTCTTCTATCTCCCTCTCTCTCTCTTTTTCTTTTTTTCTCTCTCTCACTCTTCTGTTTTTACATTCTGAATACTGTTTTATTTAAAATATGATTTCCAAAGGGTTATTATACATATAATTTCACCTTCTTTCAGCACCCAGTTTTTATCCAGAATGATCATTTCCAATATAATTGTCATGATGGTTATCTTCTCTGTCCTAACTTCACTTTCCTGATATTTGTGGCAAGTTCTCTACCATGGACCAGTCCTTTTGGCCCTCATTATTATTGTCTTTGGATATTATTTGCAATCATTTTTGTCTATCCCTCTCTCTGAATCATTTCACTCAACTCCTCTTATAAGGTATAAGCAAATTATAAATGCTATAATAAATTAAAGCAAATAATAATGTACTTATAAGTACATTTCCTGGCTTTATTTTTCCTACATGCCATTCTATTTTGTAGATGTACTATAGTTTCTTTGTCCACCTATCTGTGCTTGGATACTTGAGTTATATCTGGTTTCTGACTATTGTGATGAGGTATACAATGAACATAGGACTACAGAGGGCTTTTCTGTATTATGTATTTAGATCATTAGGCATATTTCTAGGAACAGTATTTCTAGGTCATATAGGAACTCAATTTGTAGTTTTTTAAAATAATATCTGTGTTGTTTTCCAAAAGGACTAAATCAATCAACATTTCTACCTGCAGTGAATGAAAGTCTCTTTGCTTGTATTCATGCCAGTACTGGTTTTTCTTATTCTTCTTGATGTGTGCAATTCTCTGTGGTGTGAAGTGGTATTACAGTGTATTTTTGATTTGCATCTCCCTGATGATTAATGATGTAAAACATCTTATTATGTGCTTTTTTTTTGGCCATCTGTATTTATTTTTTGAGGAATTGTTTGTTCATCTTTTTTCACTTTAGGATTGATATATTTCTCTTGACAAGCTCTACCAATGCCTTAGATGTTAACCCCTTATCAGATGGGTATAAGGTGAATATTTCCCCCATTCTGTGGGCAGTCTTTGTATTCTGGTGCTCATTTGAGGTGCAGAAACTTCTTGCTTTAATGTAGTTCCATTTGTTTATAGTTGCTTCCACTTGTTTGATCAATGGTGTTTCATACTTTGAAGATACCTTTATCTTCAATGTCATGAAAAGTTCTGCTATGTTTTCCTTAATGTACCTTATGGTTTCAGACCTTTTATCAAAATCTTTAATGCATTTTTTACATGTTTGTGCACAGGGTTAAAAAGAGGCCCTAGATCCTATTTTGCATCCAGATGACCAGTTTTCTCAGCAACACTTTTTGAAGAGGCTATCCTTGTTCCAATTCATGTTTCCTGCTCCTTTATCAAAGATTAATTGATTATATAACTGAGGATTTGTCTCAGGATATTCAAGTCTATTTCATTCATTTGAAGGTATGTCTTTATTTCAACACCATGCTGTTTTAATTTGTGTGGCTTATTTTTCCATATAAATTTCAGGAATTATTTGATTTATTTCACTGAAAATGCTCATGGGTATTCTTCCAGGAACTGCACTGAATCTTTACAACGTTTTGGGAAGTATCTTAATACTTTCCTTTAAATTAACATTTTAATGTTTTCTTTATTTCTATTGCTATGATAATAAATTTTTTTTTTTGGTTTTTGGTTTTTGGGCCACACCCAGTGACTCTCAGGGATTACTCCTGGCTATGTGCTTAGAAATTGCCCCTGGCTTGGGGGAACCACATGGGACAACAGGGGACCGAACTGTGTGCAAGGCAAATGCCCTGCTGCCTGCGCCACTGCTCCAGCCCATGATAATAGATTTTTATTTGTTTTATTGATATGCTTTTTTATTATATTGCTTGAATTGCCTATGTTAAACCATCCTTGCATTTCTAGGGTGAATCCTACTTGGTCAAGGTGTATGAACTTCTAGATGAATTATTGGATTCTATTTGCTATTATTTTGTTGAGGATCTTTGCATCTGTATTCATCAAAGATATCAGTCTGTAATTCTCTATTTTGGTGATGCATCTGTTTGTTTTTAATCAGGGTAATTTTAGCTTCATAGAAATTGTGAGTGTTCCTGTTTTTTCAATTTCCTGCATGAGCTTGAAAAGCATTAGGAGAAGATCTTCTTTGAAAGTCTGAAATAATTCACTAGTGACTAAAGAGGGGGCCCAGAGAGATAGCACAGCAGTAGGGCATTTGCCTTTCAAGCAGCTAATTCAGGACCAACATTGGTTTGAATACAGGCATCCCATACTGTCCCCTGTGCCTGCCAGGAGTGATTTCTGAGCAAAGAGCCAGGTGTAACCCCTGAATACCTCCAGGTGTGGCCCCAAAACAAAAAAAAAAAACAAAAAAGAAAAAAGAAAAAACTAGAGTATTAATCAAAACCCAGAATTTTGTTTTGGAAAGATTTGTTTATCATTTCAATATCCTCTATAGTGATAGGGCTGTTCAGATATTCCAAATCGTTTTGTTTCAATTTTGTAATGTTATAAGAGTCCAAGAATGTATCTATCTCTTCTAGGTTCTGAAAGTAATCTCATTATCCTTTGAATTAGTATGGTGTCTTCATACCCCTTCTATCATATTTCTTTTCATTTCTGATTCTGCTTAGTAAGTTTATTTCTCTCCCTTTATTTGTAAGTCTTGAACTTGTTTTCAAGTTTTTTTTGTTTTGTTTTGATTTTGTTTTGTTTTTGGGTCAGACCCCGCAGCGCTCAGGGGTCACTCCTGGCTCCACTCCTGGCAGGCAGAAGGGACTATATGGGATGCTGGCGTTCGAACCACTGGCTTTCTGCATGAAAGGCAAACGCCTTACCTCCAATCTATCTGGCTGGCCCCTCAAGTTTGTTTTTTTTTCCAAAGAACCAAACCTCAATTTCTTTGATCTTTTGGATTTTTTTAAGGTCCCCAATTCATTTATTTCTGCTCTAAGTTTTATTATTTTCTTCTTCCTTCCTGTTTTTGGCTCATTTTGTTGATCATTTTCCAAATTCCTATTATTTATGTAGGCCCTTTCTTCCTGATAAATACTTGAAAAGCTATAAATTTTCATCTTAATACAGTGTTTGCTGTGGCCTAAAAATTTTGTTAGTTTGTGTCCTTATTTTTTTTCCTAGAAATCTTTTGATTTTCTCTTTGATTTCCTCTGTGTCCCACTGATTGTTCATTACCACGAATTAAAGTTATTTCTCTATTCCTATTTTAAGTGCAACATGGTCTGAAAAAATAGTTGATACAATTATCTATCCTCTTGATTTTATGGAGGTATGTTTTATTGCCCAGTATGTGATCTATCTTGCATAAAGTTCCATGTATGCTGTAAAATAATGTGTATTCTGCTTTTTTTGATAAAATCCCAATATATATTTATATAACATCTCCCTATATATTTTATATAAATATATAGAATCTCTATATATAAAACATATCTATCTATCTATCTATCTATCTATCTATCTATCTATCTATCTATCTATCTATCTATCTATCTATCTATCTATCTATCTATCTATCCTACAGCCCTCTATTCTATTTCGTCCTTTAAATCCAGTATATCTTTATTGAGTTTTAGTCTGGATGATTTATCAAGAAGTGATGTTGTTGAATTTTTCAACTACAATTGTGTTGCCATTGATATCTTCTTTTTCTTAGCATTGCTGGCACTCATTTGTTGTTCATTTGGTGCATAACTGTTTAGGGTTGTGATTTCTTCCTGATATATATCCTTTGATTATTAGCTTCAGTCCTCTGCAAGGATGTATCTAACTGTTACTTCTTCATTAGAGTTTTCTTCCAGGCTTTCTGAGACACCAATAAGACTTACGTTGTTGATTATTAGCTTCAGTCCTCTGCAAGGATGTATCTAACTGTTACTTCTTCATTAGAGTTTTCTTCCAGGCTTTCTGAGACACCAATAAGACTTACGTTGTCTCAAAGTTCTCTTGTCATTTGTTCATTGAATCTGAAAATTTCTTCCTTATTCTGCTTGTTTGTTTTGAGACTTCCCCCCAAACAATTTGTTATTTATTTTCAATTTGCTCCTTAATCAAAATGACAATGTTAGTAATTCTGTTGAATTTTGATATGAATATAAATTAACTGTTCTTGAATATTATTTTATGGGCTAGAGAAATTTAACGTGAAGCAATATTTTTCTAAGATGGTCATATTGAAGCAACGTGCTATTTTAACTTTGGGTCACATTCACATATGGTTATAACTTATCCCAGCAGTTCTTGGAAAATGTCCTCAGATCACTGAAGCTATTAATTGAGCTATATCAGTTTACTGAGCTATTTGAAGTTCTGGTCAGAAAGTTTTTTTGACAGGTATGTTGGTGACTAAGTTGGGATATGCCTCAGTGAAAGATAATATATCTTGTATATTTGAAGTTTTATATTTGGTCCAACATCAAAACAAAACAAAAAGGAATAAATAGGGGTGGAAATATAGTTTAGTGAGCATTTGCCTTAAATATAGTTCAGTGGGTATTAAGGCATTTGCTTTGCACTCAGATGACTTGAGTTCAATCCCAGAACCTCCTATGTTCCCTCTCTTTATCTAGGAGTAATACCTGAGTTCAGAGACATAAGTTTTGAGCAAAACTGATAGTGACTTTAAAACGAACAAACAACAGAAATGTTTTTTCATGACTATTAAATTTGTGATTTTATTAAGTTTTTTATATTTTCCCTTTCCATTTGTAATCTGACTTACTTTCTTCTTAGAAATATCAAGCAAATAGCAAAAATAAAATGCTAAAATACTAAATACTCAATAATATCTATGAAATAATAGCTACTTATTCATATCTATTTTTCTTCAAAAGCCACTATAAACCAAAATTTCAGAAAAGTTTTGATGAATTCACAGAGTACTCACAGATTGAACTTGAAGTTGCAGGTCATTTTTCTCCTTTAAGAGAGTGACTAGTTTTTCCTCCAGCTCTTTTCTTTTTGCTTCTGCCTTGAGGAGTTCATCTTTGGTCTTTTGGAACTCTTCCTTCATAGTAGCCATCTCTTTCTCAGTCTCTGCACTCTTGAGGAGTGGCTTGATCTTGAAGAAGAGCTTCATCCAGGGCCAATGCTTGACATTCATAAAGGCACGGACATTGTACTGAATGCAAAAAAGGGCTTCTCTAAAATGACATTAAAATATCAATGATTATTGATTCATTGGAGTTTTTCTATTATAATTTTTATAGACCCACACACTTATTTAAAGAACCACATCATCAACACATATAAATGTTGTTGAATAATTTTAAATATATGTAGGGTTTCAATTCTGCAAATGTTATGGGGCTGAAGTAATAGTAATGAAAGTGCACTAGTTGGCTTGCTATGATTTCCAAACTTTTAATCTCTGGCACCAGTATGATCTCCTGATCACTTGCAGGGTTGTTCTTGAACACACAATCAGGAGTAGCTGCAATGATCACTGCTTAATGTGGTTCCCAAACCCTAACATACTTTTTTAAATTTCTGTATTTGTTAAATGCATATCATTTTTGCTTTGTTTTATCATGTAATACATTAGAACCTTTTTTTTGAAACTGGAAAAAAATCTCATCAAATTGATGAGAGAGTTTTGCATCTACATTCAGAGGGAAGAAGCAGAAAAAAGCATTAGTGTTTTACAAAGGCAGCTTGTATATAAATTTTTGGGAGTGTTTAACTAGGTCATTTTTGAGATCTACTCTATCTGATTATTATTTGTCAAGCATCACTACTTTTTAAGTGTTATTTTAAGTTTAACATGTTGTTTGGTAAGAGTTTGTAAGATATTGTGTTGGATATAGACATGCTCATAACTTTTTTCTGTTCATTTTGGGTCACATTGGGCTGTGCGCAGAGCTTACTCCTGACTCTGTGCTAAGGGATCTGCATTTGGAGTACCACACAAGGTGCCAGGTATTAAACCTGGGTAGGTTGCATGCAAAAACAAGCCCCTAATAGGTCCCCTTTGTCCCCCTCAAAATGTATTTTACCTAAGTCAGTTATAATTTTTTTCACTTTATGCTTTTCTAATAATAAATGTTTCAGTACTACTTTCAGAAATATTTCTCTTCAGAAAATAATAACAGAAGACTAAGAATATTTTTTTACTATCCTACATCATTACTCAAGTTTGTTAAAATAGAAAATATGTTCTTATATCAAAAATTTAAGAACTAAAACTCTAAAAAAGCAATGTTTTATGGCATATACTATTGTATAGATATGTGGAATTGTCTTAGGAACATGATAAAAGTAGACCTAAATAAGTATAGATTAGCTAAGTGAATGGACAATGTAGACAAAGGTCTGTGCTAAGTAGATATAGCTGGCTGAAGTTTCTTATAAAAGGAGGGAATGAACATACATATATAATTAAAATTAAGTAAGATGAATTAAAAAATAGGAGATGTAAGAATTGTTTTGATTAACTGGAAAATCTATACAACTGAAACTGATTGATAAGGTTGAAGAATAAAGAAGCTCTTGATAGCAGCTCAAGGCAGCATGGATTGGACATAGAAGACCAATGTCCTCTGCGGCCTCAAAGTGAGATAAATCATGAAGGAAGCAGTTCTTTAAGTAGATTTTTCATGACAACATTGTGTAAAACGGATAAAAGGATAAACTAAAGGCAATACTTGAAAGGGTTCCCAAATGTGAGGAGTTAAGTCAGATTGATGCTCTATAGTAATGAGTTCTGAACTTGTTAAGCACAAATTAAGCACAAAATAAAAGTTAATAAATGGGCATGACTATTCCCTAGGGGACTTTTATTACTGATGCTTATTACCTCCTTTGCAACATCTTTTGATATTCTACCCTCATTAAGAAACCCCTACAGACAGCTTGAGTTCTTGTTATGATCTGAGCCAACTTTTCATCTCTCATTTCTTCTAAAAGACCCAGAAGGCCAGCTTTGAAGAACACCTGGAGAAAGCAAGAATCAAAAATTATTTTTACTCTGTAGTAGACTCATAAATGGAAGAAAGTACTAAGAACAGGTGTTAATAAGTAACAACTATACCTTAGTATGTCCAAATTTATATTGAGTGTGATCAATATCAATGGAGCCAAGAAGTTTCTCAGAAGCCTTCTTGCTATCTATAAACTGTCCCTCTGGAATAGCACTTGCATTTAAAACTTTGTATCTGTTTAAAAAAATTATTAGGAAGGTGTGGTGATATTCATAAACCAAAGGAAAACCAAAAGAAACAATAAAAAATTAAAAGTAAAAATTTAACTGTTCTTTTATTTTTGGGGGATTTTGGGCCACACCCGGTGGTGCTCAGGGGTTACTCCTGGCTATCAGCTCAGAAATCTCTACTGGCTTGGGGTACCATATGGGATGCCTGAGGATCAAATCATGGTACGTCCTAGGTCAGAGAGACACGAGCAATGCAAATGCCTTATCGCTTCACCACCACTCTGGCCCCTTAACTGTTTTCTAAATTCAGATGCCACCACATTATTCTACCACAAGAATAATTTTTTTTTGCTTATTAGTTTTGGATATATAAACTTTAATGATCAGAGGACAAAAATTAGGGTGGAGTAAATTTTGTTTAAGATGGAGTAAAATTTATTCAGACAGAGACTTGCCTTTGTTTAAAATCCCCATATAAAATTCTGCTTGGGAATCCTTTCCTACAAATACGAATGCCTTCCAGCACACCATTACATCTCAGCTGGTGCAGGACAAGTTCATGCTCCATTGCCCCTAAAAGTATATAAAAGTGATTATTACTGGGCACTGGACCTTCAAATTTATACTTGCCTATTTCATGTTCATAGGTATTATCTTACCAGGTGTCTTTGTCTCATTGGGAATGATGCACCTTACAAAATGAGGATGTGTGCTTCTCAGATTGGTCATGAGTTTATTTAGATTTTCCTAGAAAAAAAGATAGAAGAAACTTTATGAGAATGTTTTTGTTCAAATAGTTATTTTGGTAATTAGATATAAACAAACAGGAATTCTCTTCATAATTAGGCACAGGGGCGAAGCGATAGCACAGTGGTAAGGCCTTTGCCTTGCATGAGGCCAACACAAGACAGACTCCAGTTCAAACCCCTGCATCTCACATGGTCCCCCAAGCCTGCCAGGAGCAACTTCTGAGTGCAGAGCTAGAAGTGACCCCTGAGTGCTGCCGGGTGTGATGCCCCCCCCACCAAAACAAAAACATAACTAGGCACAAGTTTATGTGGATTCAATTGACATATAATTTATTTATAATTTAGAAATTTATTAAGAATCTGTGGTTAACTTTACTGTTAATGATGGTCTCCTTAGCCTTGCAGGAATAATTTTTGAGTGCAGAGCACTACCAGGTATGGCTTCAAACCAAAGAACAAAAAAGAGTGAAATGATATATTCAAATTACTGTATAAGAAATGCTTTCATCGTAGAGTCAGTCCACTACCCAACAAACCTCACATTTTAATGGAAAGAATATTCTGGAACAAAAAAAGAATTGGAAATACTCATGATAAGGAAACCAACTCTAAAGGAACTACCAAAAAGTGTTTACATAAACCAAATATACAATTCTAAGAGCAAAAAGCCTACACAGTATGACAGCTCTGTCAATAAAATTCTTGAATGTCAATGGACTAAGTTCTCCTATTAAAATGCAGAGTGGAGGGTTGGATCAGAAAACAAAACATGCACTTGCTGATTACAGAAAACACATCTAAAATCTCAGAATAAACACAGGATGAGAATAAAAATGATGGAAAAATTATACAAGCCATTGGAAATCAAAATTAAAAAACTGAAAGAGTTATATTGCAAAATGGCTTTCTGATCAAACTGCATTCAGCTTTAGGAAAATTATTAGAGACAAGGATGGACATTATTTATCAATCAAGGGAATAATAGACCAAGTACTAACTCTAGTCAACATCTACTCACCAAATGTTGGCTCAAATGTTGGGTCAAAGTTTGTAAGCTCACAACCCTAGACAAACATATGGATGGAAACGGCCATAATGGTAGCACAGCGTTTGCCTTTCACTTGGCTGACCCAGGACAGATCTGGGTTTGAGTCCCAGCATCCCATGTGGTCTCCTAAACCAGGAGCTATTTCTGAGCATAGAGCCAGGAATAACCTTTGAGTGCATCGGGGTGTGGCTCAAAAACAAACAAACTAAAAAAAATCACAAACATATAATCATACCCAGAATCCTATTAGACCACAATGCTGCAGATAGAGTTTGACTATAAAGAGATGATATGGGGGAGATAAAAAATAAAGAAATGATATAGATAAAGTCTAATAACCGGAAACTGAACTACATGATGCTTGATAACAAGTGGATAAAAGAAGAAATCAAGAAAGAAATAAAAAGATTCCCCATGGGGCTGTAGAGATAGCACAGAGATAGGGTGTTTGCCTTGTATGCAGCCAATTCAGGACTGATGATGGTTCAAATGCCAGCATCCAATATGGTCCTCTGAGTCTGCCAGGAGCAACTTCTTAGAGCAGAGCTGGGAGTAGTCCCTGAGCACCTCAGGGTATGATTCAAACCCCCCCAAAAAGAAAGATTCTGAGTCTAATAATAACGAATAAGTTACCAAAATCAATCAGACACAGCAAAATCACCAATTACAGGAAAAATCATATCTATACAGGCCTGCATAAGGTAAGAAGAAAAAGAATCAACACCCTAACAGCACTCCTGAAGTATCTTAAAAACCAACACCAAAGGGACTCAAACTCTAGTAAAATAAAAAAAAATATGTACATTGAGTAGATTTAAAAAATTATCAGACCTAAACACCAAATCCAAAGCCAACTACAACAGAATTGATACCCAATCTACAAAAGCTCTACACAGAAGGGACCACTTATACTAGTAGCCTGGGAGGCAAAGGAGGGGTAATATGGGATGCATGCTGGGAACAGGGGTGGAGGGGGGACAACATTGGTGGTGGGAATGGCCCTGATTCAATGTCATTATGTACCTAAAATATTACTGTGAAAGATTTGTAATCCATTTTGGTCAAAATAAAAATTAATTAAAAAAAACAAAAAAATAAAAATAAAAAGCATACTATGAGAGAAAAAATGAGAGCTGAAATCAATGAGACAGGATATGGGTAGAAGTAAAGAAATTGAATGGAAGAAGAGAAAGACAGATGCGCAATAATATGACACAGGGGCCAAATGGACTCAGGTATATTGGTGGTGTATTGGATAGAACGGGAGCCAGAGTGATAGCACAGCGGTAGGGCATTTGCTTTGCAAGTGGCCGACCCAGGACCAACTGTGGTTAGAATCTTGGCATCCCATCTGGTCGCCATGACTGCCAGGAGCGATTTCTGAGCACAGAGCCAGGAGTAACCCCTCAGTGCTGCTGGGTGTGGTCCAAAAACCAACCAACCAAACAAACAAATAACAAAAACAAAAGAATGGATAGAACTAAATATCCAAGCCATGGAGTCACCAACAAGGAAACCATAAGAACCAAATTTTAACAACCAAACTTAAAAAGGTGTCTGTTATGCTAGCATGGTGGGACAGGGTGGTGATGGAATGGTATAGGATCTGGGATCATTGGTAGAGGGAGATTGACATTGATTGTGGGATTGGTCCTGAAATCTTGTATGTCTAGAACGTACAAATAACTTTCTGAAAAACAATGCTTTTTTACATAAAAATTTAATTAAAAATTAAGTAGTATTGTTACTTTCATAAGCTGCAAGTGTGTAAAAGGATGAGTTGATGAATAGCATATTTTGTGATAGAATGAAAACTGGTTGTGAAAAAAGAAACAACTAAAGGAAGAATATTAAATAATAAGATTTCCACTCACATCATATGTGTATTTTAGATTTTTTTTTTTACTTGTGGTGCCAGGGCACTACATCCTCAAGGTTTATGATTCAGTTTTAAAAAGTAGCAATTATTCCCAATGTTCACCCTTAAAATTTATTTTAAGCCACGTAAGAAAGAAATCACACAAAAAAGAAAGAAATCACTTCAAAGCCAAATAATTACTTTTTTAGTAGTCATTGAGGTTGTAGTATTGATAGTATAATAGTAGCACTAGTAGTATTTTTGGTTTGGGGGACACATCTAGTAACACTCAGGTTTTATACCTGGCTCTGCACTAGGTGATCACTCCTAGAGAGCTCATGGAGCCACATGAGATGCCAGTGATTAAACACACAGTTATTTTATGCAAGGCAAATGATTTTTCTGTTGTTCTAGTTCTCCATATACATACCTCAAGAAATATTTTCTAATTTAATGATAAATCCAGATACTAATTTTTACATGATTTTTAGCTATTAAAAAGGAAATTTATTTAGAATACAAAGATATGTTCTTGTAAAACATCTTAAAAGAATGTTCTTAAGATTCATTCTCAAAGAATTTAGGGACATTCTCAAAGTACAACATTAATTTAGTACTGATACTGTCTTCAATAAGTACAGCTTAAAATATACTATATTTTTAGAAAAATAGCATTTAATCAAGTTAAATATGAGAATATTTTTACATTCCTAAATATAACAAAATCATGACAAGAATTAACAAGTAACCTATTCAAACCTGAACTATTGCTTTGACTGTACCCTGACAAGAGGGGATATTTAAACTGAGACCTACTTATATCCCATTTTCTCCTAATCTATATTATAATTGTGGTGATTCATTAAAATAGAATAAATTTTCAAATTAAATTTGTTCTTTACCCTGAAAAGTGCTGATACAGTTTGAAAAGAAGATCCTTTCTTCTTAGCACCTTTCTTTGCACCATCTAAGTAAAAAGAAAATCCATAAATTAAAATCAAATTTTTGAGACTGGAATGTTATGTGTAATTTTGTAAAAATTCTAAGTAAATATGTTCTATTTAGATTAAGGACAGAGATGGTACCTGCTTCAGCACTAGCGTAAGTGGAAAAGAGACTAGCCAGTGTTTTCATTGCAGACTTCTGATACAATCCCACCACTGTATCATTGAGTGGGTCCTTATTCTTATCAAGCCAGCCTGCAATGTTGTAGTCCACAGTGCCAGCATAATGTACCAGGGAGAAGTGGGCCTCAGCTTTGCCTTTGGCAGGCTTAGGCTTCTGGAAGTTGTTGGATTTGCCCAAGTGCTGGTCATACAGCTTGTTCTTGAAGGAGGTGTCTGTGGCCTTGGGGAACATGCACTCCTCTTCCAAGATAGAGAAAATGCCCAGTGGCTGAAATTAGAGAAGTATATATTGGTGACAACTTACATTATCTTAAAACTTATGGACACGGTATTTATCATTTCATTGACTCATGAGCAGTTTAAATTAAATTAAATTAAATTTGTTTATTTAAATTAAAATGTCATTAAAATAATCTAGGATTAGCATCCAAGATGTCCTTTTGTTATTACTAGAAGAATTTTTCTGTCATTATCACATTCAATCCCATAATATCATATTCAGTTAAAAGAATATTTGAGTACAAACTCCAGGTAAAAATCCAGCTTGTGAAAACAATTTAAAATGTTCGTTATTGTACTCTACTTTTTTTCTGTAAACTGAATTATCTATAGATGTAAGTTTTATTTTGTTATGAAAAGAACTCATTAATATAGAATATTTATTTTCATGAAAAAACAAACATATAAATACCTCATATTTTATTTGAGACTTTTGGTGAATCTAGTTTCTTAAAGTATGAAAAAGCACAGATTATTTGAATTTTTACCTTCTGAATAGAATAACACTATGCAAACCATGATATTGTTACATGTTAAATTTTGTTTAGAAAGACTTATTTACTTTGACATCTTAGATCACAATGGAGTGAGATTGAGAAGCCTATTAATAGAACTGTTACTGTTGGTTTATAATTGCATTTGAGGTATGGTGTGATAGCACAAAGATCAGCTGAACTTGTTTTGTCTGCTGCTAAACTAGATTTGATGCTAAGCAAGCATCATCAGGGGTCACTCTTGGGCAGTCAGGGAAAAGCCTAGAAGTACTCAAGTACTCATGTTACTTCTAAATATTAACTTTCTAATTTGTTCAGATATAATTCTAGTTAAGATATAGTAATAATTTCTAGAGTTGTTTTAGACATTTGGGAAAGTTATCCTGATAATTCAGACCAACCTTCTCAATGAGCTCAATGCAGGCAGCCAGGTCCATCCCAAAGTCAATGAACTCCCATTCAATGCCTTCCTTTTTGTACTCTTCCTGTTCTAGCACAAACATGTGGTGATTGAAAAACTGTTGCAGTTTCTCGTTGGTGAAATTGATGCACAACTGCTCCAGGCTGTTGAACTATACAAAGAAAATTTCCAACAGTAGGTTTTTATAGTGGTAAAACTGATCACTGAAAATTCTTTTACTGATAACTCATGCAGCATATTAATGAGTAACAATTAAAAATGCGTTCCTTTTTAAAAATAAGTCGAAGGTTGAGTGATAGCTCAACAGATTAAAGCACGTGTTTTGGAAGCAGGAGCCCCTGCTTTCACTTCTCACACTACTGGTTACAGAGTGTTGGGAGTGGCAGTGGAGTACTGAACCAGAAGTGGCTCTTGAGTGCCATTGGGCATGTACCCAAAGCAAAAGTATCCCAGGAGGAAAGTAGTTTCTCTCATGTAATTTTTTCAGAATTCCTGGCATTATGTAAGATAGCAAATGCCAATTATATAGCAATTGGTATCCTAAGGATCCTCTGGTATCCAATGATTGTAGGATACAATCTATACAATATATACAATGAACAGTACACATACACACACACTACAATATATACAACAATACAATGTATACAATGAACAATATATACAGCAAGACTATACTCAGAGCTCTGTGATTTGTAATTCAATTTGAACTGTGGAAGTAGGTTTTGTTTTGTTTTGTTTTGGGGCTACACCTGGTGACACTCAAGAGTTTCTCCTGTCTTTGCACTCAGAAATTGCTCCTGGCTGGGGACAATATTGGATGCCAGGGCTCGAACCCAGGTCCGTCCTGAGTCAGCAACATGCAAGGCAAAAACCCTACTGCTGTGCTATCGCTCTGGCCCCTGTGGAAGTAGCTTTTAGGGTCTCATTTCTTTTACCATTCCCAATTCCCCAATAAAAATAAAACTTTCCTGTCTGATGTTAGGCGAACACATTATTAAGGAAAGATATTAAAGACTTTAGCTCATTTAAAACATAAAATAAATAAGCTAATAATTTATTTATTTATATGACAATTTAGCAAATTCTCTTGGTAAAATTTGTTAAAACCTGGACTTGATATTTTATAATAATTGAAGAGTTCAAAGGCCTTATAACTTGTATCTTTGTTATAGAAAAAGTCATAGAAAAGAAAATAATATTCAGCAGATGAGTTAATGGCTACGAACTATCTCTCTTTATATGTCTGTTAAGTCTTTTCTCTTCAATTGAATAGTTTTTTGTATAACTATGAATTTGAACTCCTACCCTGATTGTCTGTATATGATCACAGGCTCTTCAGCAAGTATTTTATTTTTCTGGGCCTCTCTGTTTTAACACATATAATTAACATTAATACTCATGAGTTTTTTTGAAGATTAAATGAGGTAGCATTTTGAGGTACTTAGCATAACGCCTGAAATAGACTAATTTATCAATAGATGTTATTATTTTGTAATTAAATTCTGTTACCTCTTAGATAATTTTAGATAAGCCTGTTCTAAGTGCATTGCTGGAGAAAGCAAAGTGTACAATACAGATATAAATTAATAATGACAATCCTCATTACATAAAACCCAAATTGCCATTCTGTTGCTTCTAATATAGGAAGATAACTCACATCAAAGATTTCAAATCCTGCTATATCCAGGACTCCAATAAAGTACTGCCTGGGTTGCTTGGTGTCCAATTGCTGGTTAATGCGGGTAACCATCCATAGAAACATCTTTTCATAGACAGCTTTAGCCAGAGCACCTACTGCATTGTATACCTTCATGGAGAGAGTAATGTTTTATGGTATTAAAGGACATTTCTAAAGGAAATTTGTATATGTGAGATTCACTGAATTTATGTACTTACTTGTTGCACAGTCTGACCTTTGGTGACATATTCATTGCCGACCTTGACTCTGGGATAGCACAAGGCTTTGAGAAGGTCAGCAGAATTTAGGCATTGGAGATACGCTGCCTTGTCAGCAACTACAGAAACACAATTTAAGAAATGTTGTTTAAAATTAAAAGGATAACTGAAAGAGCTGGTATGCACAAATGACAATTAACATGATCAAATGCTAGTAATATTTTTACTATAAATTAGCAAGGCCCAAGTTATATTCTAGGCACCAAATACTGAGTTACTTCCAGGTGCAATGCAATTGCAGTAGTCCCCAGCCCAAAATCAAAACAAAAAAGATTTTTCTAATGGTATATGTCTTCTTTTTTCTAACAGTTCTCTTTCTTCAACTCACTTTCAAAATTACATTTACCTATAATGATTTATTTATAGCTTAAAAATTAATAACCAATTATTTATAGAAATGTAAGCCAAGGGTCATAAACCCTACTCTTAAGACACTTTGTGTGTAGTTGAAAAATGAGATTAAATGAAGTTTAATGTTTACTGTTACAGATTGGTAATAAACAGCATGTTCTTGTTTTTGGGGGAAAGGGTTTGGGACACACCCAGTGACACTCCTGGCTATAAACTCAGAAATCGCTCCTGACTTGGGGGACCATATGGGATGCCCGAGATGAAACCAAGGTCTCTCATGGATCAGCAAAGGCAAAAAAGGCAAACACCCTACTGCTGCTTTATTGCTCCAGCCCCGCATGTTGTTCATATTCTTATTTCAATTTTGCTTCTCTCAGTTCACCTCAATAGAACATTTTTGTTGTTTGTTTTTTTTGTTTGTGGGCCACTCCCAGTGACGCTCAGGGGCTACTCTTGGCTATGCACTCAGAAATCACTCCTGGATTGGGGGACCATATGGGATGCTGGGATTGAACTGAATTCCATCCTTGGTCAGCCACATGCAAGGCAAACACCCTACCACTGCGCTATTGCTCCGGCCCTTCAGTAGAACATTTTTATTTGAATGTATGGGGAATACATTTTAGTACATGATTTTTATATTCTTCCTTTTAAAAGATATAAATGACTAATGTAATATGCATCATATGTCATTACCACAAGAAAGAAACTATTGTAAAGTTTAGAGGATGAAGAGAGAATACCAAATTGGTATAGTCATAAAATACTTCAGGGACTAAATTACTTTAGATTATGATTAAATGTTATGCTCTTTCCATATATATAATATGTTTTTCTTATTGCCCTGATTGTTAATATACTTACATATAGGATACAAACATATGGACACAGATGTCTTGGTTACTCTTCACTTGTATTTGGTCATATCCTCTATTTCCTAACACTTAATTGGTGATTGATTATAAACATCAATATGCCAATAATTTTATAGATATACATATTATTGTCAAATCAAAGAAGAAGAATCAAAACAAAATGTATAATTAGATGTTAGCAAGATATATACTATAATATGAGCAAAGTCCAAGTTGAATTCTAGTCACTGAATACAAAGTACTTAGTCAAATCAAAGTAAATAAAACTAAACCAAATCAAAGTCTAGGCAGTAAATGCTGAATACATTGCCAAATCAAAGTAGAATAATCAATATAGAGTTTAGAAACTGTCTCTAATCATATGGCACTGAGATTTAGATATTTCCTAATAAGTGACTATTAAAGTTAATTATAACTTATTTGTATTAGATAAAATGATGGACATGAATATTGAGGAAAGCATATAGTGTGTTGTACATATTCTGTTTAGAAGTTAGATCTAAAGAAGTTATGTTTAATATAGGCCTTTTTTTCAGCTTAGTAAAGATATTTACATTTAATAAAGGTCATTTGCCCTTTTTCTTGTCTTATTCTTTAATTTAACTTCAGATATAGTTTCATTTGGTACCTTCAGTGCCGTCTGGCTCAGCTTGCTCCTCACGCTGCTTTTGCTTGAATTTCATATTTCCATAGTGCATAACAGCTCCTGTGAGCTTATAGATAGATATTTTTTCTTCTGGAGAAAAGCCCAAGATATCAATAGCACTCTGTTAGGGAAAATAATGGGAAATAAGTTAAGACAGAATATATGACCTTATTGAAGAGAACATAAGGACCCAACGTAATCACACCTATAGTATGCTGCTATTGTCATTCTCACACACAGTTAATTTTTTTTTTACAGAAGTATGCATGTGTGCATATGAGGAGAGTAATAAAGAGAGACTTACATCGGTAGCCATTAACTCTTCTTGGTCATCAATGCTGGGGACTGTAATCTCCCCTTGGCTGACAAAAGCATAGTCATAAGGGTTGGTAGTGATCAGGAGCAACTCTGAGCACATAAAATTTGGGGTGAATGCATAAAATTATTAGTTATTAGTAATATTTTACTATACTGTAAACATCAATATATTAAGGTTTATCTGTGTCTATGAATTTAACTTTGTTCTTACCGATCAGATCTGGTTTTTTATTAGAAGTAATCTGATAAAAAATATGGTAGCTTCTTTCAGCCTTTAGCTGGAAAGTAACTCTAGATTTTTCTAGAAGATCTAGAAAGAAAGGGAAATACCTATTAAATTTGAAAAAAATCAATGATGGTGAATTAAAAATGCTAAAATTAAGGCATTATGTTATTCTCCATTGGCATTTCTTATTGTACAATCTTCTAGGTGTCATATATAACATTTTTAAATACATACAGTATATTGCTCAAGACTGTCACCATCTAAGAATGGACAGAAGCATAAATGTTCTAATAAAAACAAGCCTTTTATTTTGGGAGGTTCCTCAGATAACTTAAGATTGTCATTAGAAAACTTCCCAAACCTCAGATCAATAAAGAAAAAGAAATATAATGGTAGAGGTAACTCATGTGAACGCACAAATAATTCTAGTATTTGTCATAGGATGCCACAGCTATCTTTGTAGCAGGAAATTTGTCCGAGATTAAGGTATGTGGAGTGCATAACATATTATTACTCAGTCTGGCATTTGTTCAGAGGCTACACTTGCAGCATGCCTAATGCACACCAGTGCAAAGATGACCCTGAAAATGAAATCGCTTGTTTCTCTTTTTTAATTTCAATGATCCAATGACTCACATGTTTCGATATCTGCAGAAGCCAGCTTTCCTGTAGTACCGAAGTGGATTCTAATGAATTTTCCCTTGAAAAGATATGTGGTATTTAGTATTAAAATGCTTTAAACATGAAAAGTACAATGCATTTGATATTTTAGATACCATCACTTAGATACAATACATATCCCTCTATGTCCAAGTAACTTACAAAGCGAGAAGAGTTATCGTTCCTCACAGTCTTCGCATTGCCAAAAGCCTCCAGTAGAGGGTTGGCACTGATGATTTGATCTTCCAGAGTCCCCTGCAAAGCAAGACCTTTGTTCACATCTGGGGCTCCCAGAAAACCCTCATAGACTTTACTCTGACTTGGGCTATAAGACCCACCTGCATTTTGCCAGAAGTAGCTTCCTCTTTCTTCTTCTCCCCAGTTACTGCAATTGTTGCAAAGTACTGGATGACACGCTTGGTGTTCACAGTCTTTCCTGCACCAGATTCTCCACTGTCCAAAAAACCAGAGAAATTACATGAGCTGTAGCTCATGTTGTTAGCAGCTAAGAATACGAATACCACAAACAAGAGAAGAATAAAAAACAAATCACATACGTGATCAAGATGGACTGGTTCTCACGATCTGTGGAAGAAAAATCAAAATTATTGGTTTAAAAATTACATTCAAACTGTGGTACATATATACTATGGAATATTATGCAGGAGAGACAGACATCACCAGAGTTTCAAGTTGTCTCCACCTTTGTCCCAGAGACTCTTCCTCCACCTACCTTAGCCTACTCAATTCGGTTTTATTGACAATTTTTCAGGATTTTTTTCAACTCGAGATTGCCTTATTTCTTGGCTTTGTTTCTTTATCCTCTGCACGTGAGTGAGATCACCAGGTGACTATTCTTAATTCTAATTCACTACTCTTATGACTACTTCCAATTGTATCTAGATCATGACACACTGTCAGATTTTTCTTATAGATGAACAATTATCACATTATGTAAATATACTACATTTTTAAGCCATTTATATATTGTTGAACACTGGTTATTACCAGATCTTGGCTGTGATAACAATGATGTGACAAGTACAAATGTTCATTTATTCTTTGAATTAGTTTTTTGTGTTTTTTGGACCTATTCATATGCTTTTGGGCAATTTTTATGATATCTTTGAGCAAATGTCTGCTCATTTCTTATCCTCTTTTTTTTTTTTGAGGAGGCTACACCTGGTGATGCACAGGGGTTACTCTTGGCTATGCACTCAGAAATGGCTCCTGGCTTGGGGGACCATATGAAAAGCCAGGGGTTGTCCTGAATCAGCTGAGTGAAAGGCAAATGCCCTACCACTGCGCTATTGCTCCGGTCCCTTATCCTCATTTTTGATGTGTTTGTTTGTTTTTTGTTGTCGAGCTTCACAGTATCTTATATATTTCAGGTAATAGCCCTTGTCTATGATGTGAGAATATTTTACATAAGTCAATAGACAGTTTATTAATTTTAGTTTAACAGTAAAGAAACTTGAGTTTCATAATAAAACTTTAAAATTATAAGAAATTTTAGAATTTGTTTAGGCCTACACTTTCACTTAATAGATAAAGAAAGTAATACTCAGAAAGTAATAAATAACTTTTTCAATGTAGTTATATCAATTATTAAAGACAAGTAAATTAGGGTATTTAACTTTCATTTTTAAAAATTTTCTGCTACCTGTTTTCTCCAAACAATTAAATCTTTGCATAGACTACTGTTAAAACTAAAAAAGGAAAACATTCTGGAATTGTAAATTGATTCGAGGTTTTTTATTTTACTTTTTCTAAATATTTACATTTAAAAATTCACTTATTTTATAATAAGTATGTTTAAATTTTGCATTTTTCTGATTTCTAATAAATCTCTAATTAGTAGATATTATATTCTCAAATTTAAAAATCTTCAATGAAAGAAATTAAGATCTATGTTATTCAGATGTATAGGCTTTAGAAAATTTTAAGGCTCAGTTTGTAAATATGGGACCAGGATCTTAGAATATTTTAACATATCTTTTTCCAATGGGAAAGTCATGAAATATTTCATAATTTCTGGAAATAAGAGAATTGTGTGGTAATCTCTTTGGACAATTCTAAAGTAAAATTAACCAGATTTAAAGCAATGGTTTGACAAGATTTCATATAAAAATCTTGTTTGGTAGTTATAGTTTTGAATTTAAAATACGTCAAAAACTAATTGAATGGGGACTTAATAGACATGGTAGTGTTCAAAACAGTGTAAATCCAGCTGCCTAGTATATAAAATTCTGAAATGAGTCAATATTTGGAGAATTTCTGGAATGCAGTTGGCTCCTGTGGGCAAGGAAAGAACAGTTACTTAAAATCCATGTAGAACTGCTGGCCAATTTGTAATTTAACAGTCCTATTTTATCTCTATCTATTTTTTTTTGGACAGGACAACTTAAAATCAAATGCCACAAAACAAATTAAAATCAGAAATTAAAATAAAGTACCCTGTCATTTCCAAAAATCCCATAGAACAATTTAGAATATTTTTAAATGCATTACATTTCGTGTGTAAAGACAAAGGGTTTTAATGCTGTATTTGGGTTGAAAAGGCGTACCAAAATTGTTTGATAGGACAAGAATTATAAAATTACCTATATAAAAGTCCATCTTTCTCTTTATATGAATTTCTTTTTTCTTGTTTCAGAAAAAATATCCTCTACTTTACTATTTTGATGACCAAATTTGCATGGCAATTGAAATTAATTTTCTTTTGTTTTGTGAATAATATCTTTTCACTACTGTCTAAGAAACTTGACTTCCTGAAAGTTTGGTTGATATGAACCAACTTGTACAAATCTAGTGGGTCTCAGTGAACTTCAATAGCTAAGTTAGTGAGGCTGATATTATTTTAATATTACATTTTTATTTTATGTTTCAGTACAAGAGCTCATGCAGACTAAGCTGTACAGTAATTCATGCAGATCTTCTATTTGCCTGGACTCTCACATTTTCAGCAGCATCTTGTCAGGCCAGTAAAGAGTTTTGTACCACAGTATGTTTGGCATCTCTCTAGTATGGCTGTTATTTCAGTCTCTGAGATTGGCCTTTAAATATTCACTGGTAGTTCCAACTAGGCTTCCTTGGGTGGTAAGGGTCTACAGTGAGCTTCACTGTGTTCCTTTATAAAATGAAGGTGTGTGTAGCAAGAGCATATAATATCACAACTCTTGTTCTTTGGAAACTTTATGAGCTTGCTATGCATTATAATCAAGGTCTCAAACTCCGCTTTTTCTTTCAAGACTTTACCACATTTCTGTAAATTATGTCTCTCACTCACCAGTCAGCATGAACTGATAGGCATTGTCAGAGATGGAGAAGATGTGGGGTGGGGCCTCCTGCCGCTTTTTGCCTCTGTAGGCAGACACCACCTCAGGGTTATATACAGGCAGCCACTTGTAAGGGTTGACGGTGACACAGAAGAGGCCTGAATAGGTCTGAGAAAATCAGAAAATAAAACATGTAGATCTTATGCTATAGATAGAAACAATGAAAATAAAGTTATGTCACTTACATAGATCATCCAGGCTGCATAACGCTCTTTAAGGTTGTACAGCACTCCAGGTTCGTGTAAGTGAGTCATCATGGCCATGTCCTCAATCTTGTCATATTTTGGAGGGTTCATGGGGAAGACTTGGTCTTCCCTGACAATTAGAGTCTGGCAAATAGAGAAGTTTCTATTAAGTTTGGAAGTAGGATGTGTAGATCTCTTCGGTTAAAAAGATTTAATAGCATACACTTTCAAGACATGAATATACATTAGCTTCAGTTTCTGTTGCAAAGAACTACTTCTTATAATGAATTAAAGTATTCATTTTATAAATATATTTTTTCTCACATTTTCTCTTTCAGGTTTAGCTATCAATTTATATCCTTTTACTTTTAATTATGTAAAAGCCCTTTTAATTCATTCACAAAAAATTTCACTTTTTTGAAATTGAAAAGAAAGAAAAGAACAGAGATAATAATGTTATTTTTATGCCAAGGACAGAAATTCCTTAGGAAAATATAGTTTCTATTTTATTTTGTTTTGGAGAAATTTACACTGTGAAATGGATCATTGAAGAGCAATGCTAGTCAATAAAGTTCTTTGTTAGTTAGAACTGGGAGATTTACTTTCTTTTGTCATCCAAATCTACTATCCTGAAGTGATCTTGATTTGGGTGTTTGCATTTGCAACAAGTGAGGTTTCAACTCAAGAAAACAGTTTTTTGGGGGGAACCGGGTGTAGAAGTTCCCAGTGGCTCATGTTACTACAGACCTTGTTTGGAAGATCAGGCATATCATGGGAATTGGTTACAAATTAAGCAAGTGTCTTAATCCCTGATCTAATTTTTTTTCTGGTGAAAAAAAAAAGAAAGTAGCATTTTTTTTTTTACTTACAGCTCCACCTTCAGTCTTTACAGTTACTTTTCCTCCTTCCCTGCTTTGTATTGTGCTTTTCACATATGATTCCTTGGGCTCTGCCACAAACACTGATGTTTTTGCATCAAATGGCTTGTTTTGAGCCTCAATTCGCTCCTTCTCCGATTTTCGAAGATAGGGAGCAGCCTCACCATAAACAGCCATCTCCGCATCTGAACTCGAACTCATGGCTGCTTTTTACTTAAAGAGGATTCTCTTTGAAAAAAAAAGTGGGGAGAAAAATAGAGATTAGAGATTGCTATGTGAGCTAGAATTTAAAATTAAATAAATACTGTGCATACATAATTTGCACTCAAGTTTTTGAGTGCTCTAATATGATCTAAAAGAACTAGTTTGGTGTAAAATTAACATTTAATTAAAGCTTTATTTTAGGACTTTGCAAATTTCTTTTTCAGAGTGTCTTTGATAGAGTCAGAGAAGCCAAAAGGTTGCCCATCACACCCAAACCCAGAAAGACAGAGACTGCCAATTGGTGATGCCAGTACCATAGGGATTTTATTACCTGGGCCTCAGGGGTCCAATAGTCTGTCTAGCTGATCTGTGGATCCTGAGTGACAGTTACTTACAATCTTTATAGGGTTTTTGAAACGTTATGTATATCATTCAATAAATGATCAAGCAGAAATTTTGAAACAGTAATTCCTTCAAACTTCAACCACAAGTACCCTCTCCTATCCTATCCCACCTGCGTTCGGTGTAAGTCAGTTTATTGTCCCTTTAACTATTTTCATGTTTGTTTCAATGTATACATAGGACAATGCCTAGATTAATAAATGACAAAGGTAAGACATTCTTAGCTGCCTAGATTGCTCAGGCTTTGAGGCTTGAGTTGTCATGGTATGTCCTGTCCATTGTTAAGGCTTTGGAACTTTAGTTAAACTTTAAACAAATCCCGTGAGCATGATTCACAGAAGCAGAAGCATAATTAATACATTTCAATTTCATCATTCATGTTTTATTTTCAACAATCTTAAACCCTGAACTGGGGTCCCTAAAATTGAAAGGCAGTAAAATTGTGTAATGCTTTAATTTCCTAGTTATTACAATTTCTATAATTAATTTTTTGACTCATTGTTAAATAGTGATCATAATTCTTTTTTTTTTTTTTTTTTTTTTTTTTTTTTTTTTTTTTTTTTGGTTTTTGGGCCACACCCGGCGTTGCTCAGGGGTTACTTCTGGCTATCTGCTCAGAAATAGCTCCTGGCAGGCGCGGGGGACCATATGGGACACCGGGATTCGAACCAACCACCTTTGGTCCTGATTGGCTGCTTGCAAGGCAAACGCCGCTGTGCTATCTCTCCGGGCCCGTGATCATAATTCTTAATTCCCACTCTTTTCTTCTCCATAATCTTTACATGGACTATTTTAGGACAGTCATGTGGTTAGAAAAGAAATCTTGACTTGCATTGTTTTAATTCTATAATCTCTTTTTGAAACTTTTCCTTTTGACACAGAGTTCAGTAGATCTAAGAAAACCTTTCTTAAATCAATTCTACAGAACTCATATTTTTACAGTCACTGTATTTTCATTTATAAATATGCCCCTTTAATATTGGCATGTTACATTGGTAATCATGTATTTCCTTCACTTTGTTAGAAAATTACTTGAAGTAAATGTCATGCTCTATCCTAAATTACATATAATATCACTGAAGTATAGTATTCCGTCTTAAAAAAATCTACCTAAAAATATGTATATTGTTCTCCAAATCTTTCCAGGAGTGATTTGAGCATAGTAACATTCATTGGGTGTGTCCCACTCCCTCCAAATAAAATAACAATAAAAATAAAAATAAATAAATATAACAATCATTAAAAGTAGCTCAAATATGATTTTATTTACAGAAGATCTGTGCAGTTCTATAAAGAGCTGCATGATTCTATAAAAAATAAAATTCTTTGCTATGAGAATTTCTCTAGAATATTTTTAAAATATCTGTCAAATGTATAAGTACTCGTTGCTTGGAAGTACCAGGAGGTTGGCATAAAAATGTCTTTTGCCTTTATCTGGAAAGTTTTAAGTGCAGAAATGTGGAGAAAATTGTTGGGTTTTCTCCAGCTGAGAACAAATTGTCACAACTCATTCTGTAGTATAAGCTTCCTCATGAAACTCAAATACTTTTTCTACAAGCAAGGCAGTTAGATATTTTGAAAAGTAATATTCAGAATATCTAAGCATTCATTTTGAAGCACTACTTTAAGAACAGGGAAAAACATGAAAATGAAGTACAGTTATGAGTTGTTAAGTGAATCTTACCTCTAGAATTGAAGATTAACATGCAGGTTTAGAAGAGTCTAACACTGTAAAACAGTATGTATTTTATTAGTGAAGTTCTGAGATCAGTATAATTCTTATAGAACTAAATTTTTCTTGTTTAAGGTTGATTCTATGCAAATTAAAGACAAAGTTTGGAAGAAATTTCATACTCAGAGGTGGTCCACAGGCCCAGATCTTTCTGTCTCATAAGTTCTTTAAGTCCCAAGACCCAAATCTTACCTCAAGTTCTTGGTGGAGACAATGAAGGCAGGATCTGACTTCCTTATATATAAACTAATGTGCTGATGCTGCAGCTATCTCCTCTTTGTTAAGGCAAAACATTTGGCAACATGAACCCTCAGCATAATTCCACTGACATTTGGCATGTTTGGATATAATTAGAAGTATTCATATCATTTTGAGTATGTGAACCAATCTCCTATAAATAATTCTACTAGGACCAATCTGCCAACAGAGAATGCTTTCTAATATGCTGAGAAGGTAATCTTTGACAGTGGGTCTTCAAAGTAAGTCCCTGAAGGCTATATTTGATTTGGCACACTTTCTTCTGCATGCCCAATGATCGGATACCAGGCAACATAGACCATAATTCTTTATTTGCTACCATAGGAACTCTTCCCTTCATTGCCATGGATTAGTGCTTTGGGGTTGGGAACACACCCAGCAATGTGAAGAGATACTGTAGAGTCTTTACCATTATTCAACAGTTAACATGAAAAATTATTATTTTATTCTAAATTAATGTATTAGTTGTATTAAAATAAGCAAAAGGAAAATATTTATGTCTCAATATGTGAAAATTACATAAAGGCTTATACATGAGAATTTATTTTATATATGTTTATCAATATAGGTCTTATACTCTGCTTTTAATCATGACTCCTATTTACATTATTAAAACTAAAATATACACCAATTACAATTATTATTTAAAAGTTAAATATTTTTATAATCATGTATATTGGAGTAAAACATAAATGGTAAAAAAAGTCATTGATGTAGTGACATTGTATAAGAAATTTGGTTTTTACTTAAGTAAAGTTAACCTTTGCAAGGAGGTTTACTTCTTTGGTGTATAGTTCTATGAGATTTTTATACATATGTTAATGATGTAAATATATTAAGTAAGAACTAATAGGATGCAGAATAGTTCAATGTTTAGGAGTTTTTATAATTATATATGTGACTATTCATATTATGTTATGAAGCACATAGTTGAGGAAAATTTTTATAATAAAATTATTTAAGCACAGTGGATACAAAATTAAATTTTCTTTATAGTGTTTGTTCAATTCTTTTCCCCATTTTTTCTTTGATGCTCTTGCTCCTAAAATTATGTCCATATAGCTGAGGTTTTGTCTCTGTATTTTTTTTGTTTGTTTTTTTTTGATTTTTTGGGCCACACTCGTTTGACGCTTAGGGGTTACTCCTGGCTATGCGCTCAGAAATCGCCCTGGCTGCTCGGGGATCGAACCGCGGTCCGTCCTACGCTAGCTCTTGCAAGGCAGACACCTTACGTCTAGCGCCACCTTCCCGGCCCCTTGTCTCTGTATTTCTAAGGGAAGATGATATTACTCTGAGTCATAAACTATCTTCCACCTCTAATGCAAAGACTTGACATCATAAGTGTAGTGTCACATTTAAAACAGAATCATGATAGTGGCATGCAGAATAAATAAATAAATAAATAAATAAGAAAGGTAAATCAAATGGTGCAATCAAGATTATGTGCTTGCCAATGCTTGCTGCTTGTAAAATAGAAATAAATTTAAAAGTTAAAGAATAATTTTTAATATTTTTTATCTAAGAGAGATAAGTATAAACTAAATTTCTTAAGTGTCGTAATAATATTTAATAAAGAAAAAACTTGAAGGCAATAGACAAAGTATAAATACATAACCTTAGAAAAAGAAAGTAAAGACTACTGGTACTTCTGATTAGTATCACTGATACTTCTGATCAGTATCACTGATATTGATACTTCCTAGTAGTTGGGTCTGGTTGATACCTCTGTGGCATTATCAGAAAGTGAAAGGAGCAGTTTTCCCCCTTTCTGCATGAGCAACAGCAGCTGAAAGCCCCCACTACATCCTCTGAGAGAAATGCATCAGCTCTGCGACTGATATTAGATAATACAAACAGCTAAATCCTCTCAGGTAATGTTGGGTTTTAGGGCTGAAAACTCCTTTTCTTTCCTTGCGAAGTATGATTGAACCAAGCTTCCTGCACCAATCCCACCACTGGAAGACTCAGGAACCACATCCACACTTACCTCTTAGCAGAAAAAAGTCTAGCTCTTCACCAACCCCTATAAACAAACAAACAAACACATCACCTATACTTTCCAGGTAATTTGATCCTGGTTGATAGCTCTTTGGCATACTCAGAAATTAAGGGGAGAGGAAGGAAGTGCAGATTTTCCTTTCTGCATGAACTCTGCAGCCAAATGCCACCCCCAACATCCTGGACCAAAATGGCCCAGCCACACCAATTAACTTTATCAAACTTCCAAACCTTAAATTTGTTTTAAGTCTATAAATTCCCTGGTTATGTGTGGTCACACAAAACCTCATATCTTATAGTGTAATATATCTTATATCTAATATTAGCAAAGAAAATCTGAGGAGAAAGTTACATAGTATTCTACCAACCTTAGTGAGCCTAAACATTAAGAAAGAAGGCTTAACTAACACTAAGAACTAAGCAAATCTTAAAGTAAGTCAGCACTGACTTTAGTAATACTATGGTGAGATACAACAATCATTTCAAATTGATCTGTTTGATCTAAATTTTGATAATTGCATTTGCTTTTGTGTTGTCTCAACAATATGAAGTAAAATTGTTTGTGCCTCCATGGAGGGAGGCTATGATGGTAGGTGGAAGATAGATAGATAGACATGTATGGATAGGTAAATTTATGCATCTTTATCTAATGAAATATTATATTTGTAGTAAAAGAATAAAAGTTTCCAAGATTATAAACATTTACCATTGAAACATCAAATTATCACAATCAAAATGTGTTTTATAAGCTTATAATAAAAACATTGTTGGACCAAAGAGATAGTACAAAAGAGTGGAGTATTCCTTGTAGGCAGGTGACCTTAGTTCAATTGCTGGCGCAACAAACTTCATCAGGAGTGATGCTTGAGTTCTGAGCCAGGAATAAGGCATGGATATTGTTAGTTGTGGCATAAAAACCCAAAGTAGTGTTAGTTTAGGTTATATTAAAAGTAGTAAATCAATGGGATGCCATGGATTGAACCCAGGTCAGCTGCCTGCAAGCCCTGCAGGTGCATTTTAAAATTCGTACTAAGATTTTTGACTGTCTCTGTTCTGCTGTGTGCTGGACCTTGACCCAGCCTGCCCTGAAGTTCCTTAAGGGAACTTCTTCAAAGGTGAATATTCCCTGCCCACGATGTGGGGGGCGGGGAGTCAGAGGAGCAGCTTTGCCTCATAACCACCCACATCTCCTATCCAAAGAAACAGTGAAGGCCAACACCATGTATAGAGAATGAAGATGGCAACTATGATGACCATAAAAGCCCCAACACTTATTTAGCCTCTTAGGTAAGGAGTTTAGAGAGGAAATATGGAGGATGTTTGTAGAACTTAAAGAAAGCGAGGCACATGAGCGGGCCGGGGAGCCAGGAAGCAGCAAGTAAGCGTGTAGCACCATTTCTCCCTGCAAAAAAAATCCCCAGGTGATTAGACACCAACCGTCCAGCCTTGAACCCTGGATCACAGACATAGAAACGACACTACTTCTTCACAACAGCCACAGAAACAAATCCCAACCGGGACATCCTTAATAGTGCTCAGACATCAACAAGTGCCAGCCCTAATATGATGCCCTGACAACGAGGAAAATGGGAATAACTTGACCTAAGAGCAAGTTATCCTACCTCACCAGCTAATGATAAGACAATTCGATGATGGGAATTCCCCTGATTTTATGTTAATATATATCTAAAATATTATTGTCAACAATATGTAAGCCACTATGATTAAATAAAAATTATATTAAAAAAGAACTTAAAGAAAGCATGGCTTGAGCTGAACAAACCACAAATAAGAATCAAGAGGATATGAAAATAGAAATCAGAAAACTCCAAACTGAAATAAACAGGTATAAAAACCTTGGTAGTTGAAATGAAAACCTTATTGGAGAGCCTCTGCAACAGAGTAACAGCAGTGGAAGACTGAATCAGTGAGCTGGAGATGAGATGCATAACAACTCCGTACAACAGAAGAGAATGGAAAAGAGCCTTAAAACAAACGATCAGACAATGGAAAAAACCCTCAAAGAATATGAACAGATGAAAATAAAAGTATTTGATAAATTCATCAGAAACAACATAAGAATCACTAGAGTCCCAGAAACACAGGAAGAATCAACAGTCCAGGACATCATTGCAGAGAAACTCTCAGAGCTAAAGACTGCATGCAACCAAATCCTGTATGCCCAAAGAATAACAAGTAAGAGACCCTAAGAAAAGTAAATTGAGACACATCTAGTCACAACTGACAAATCCCACAGATAGGGGTAGAATACTAAAAGCAGCAAGATCAAAAAGGTAAATTACATTCAAAGGAACATCCTTAAAATTTACAGCAGATATGTTGCAAGAAATCTTTAAGACCAGAAGACAGTTGTGGGATATAGTGACAAATCAATATGATCTTATCAATAGAGCCAAGAGAAAGCATTTGATAAAGTCTAACACCCATTCATGTTAAAAACTCTCAACAAGATGGGAATGGAAGGGACATTTCTCAATGTAGTCAAGGCCATTTAACACATGCCAATGGCAAATATTATTCTCAATGGAGATAAATTAAAATCCTTTCATCTAAAATCTGGCCAAGAAAAGGCTGCCCCCTCTCACCACTCCTATTCAACACAGTACTGGAAATACTTGTTATAGCAATTAGGCATGAAAAAGATATCAAGGGCATCCAGATTGAAAAGGAAGAAGTCAAGCTCTCACTGTTTGCAGATGACATGATTTGTAGAAATACATATTAATTATTGAGTCCTGAATGGTGGTGGATGATAGTGAGATGGATGGTGAGGCCTTTCTCTGCCAGCCCAGGCCAGGCACCTGCATTTTCTTCCAGCCAGTGGGTCTGAAGTTTCAGTGTAGTGGTCAGGAAATGATCTACAGCAGTCAGATCTTAGGAGACATGAAGCTTTATTATTAATATACCATAGCCACCTAAGCCAGCCTTTTAAGTGGCCTCTCTCCAGCTGCCCAGCATCTCAAAACCTCTTTATATAATTTCTTCCTCCTGCCTCCTGCTGAGTCTTTTTTCTAAAATTCTCTCTGAATCCACTTACACCCCTGAGGCAACTCCTTTCATAGACCCCTCCCAGAAGTGGTCTGGTCTGACCAACAGTTAATATTAGCATTTTGCCCTGAGGTGGGGTGACAATGCTTCTACATTTTGAAAATCCTAAAGACTGCCAAAAAGTTTCTAGAAAAAATAGATTTATATAGTAAAGTGGTAGGCTACAATATTAAAATGCAAAAATCAACTGCCTTCTTATTCACAATTAATGATTGAGAAGATATGGATATTAAAGAAATACCTTTCACATTTGTGCTACAAAAACTCAAATACATTGGAGTCAACATAATTAAAGACAGGAAGGACCTATACAAAGAAAACTACAAAACACTGCTTCAAGAAATAAAAGAGGACACAAGTAAATGGAAAGATATACATACCCTGTTCTTGGATTGGGGGGATTAACATAATTAAAATGGTATAATCGCCAAAGCATTGTACAGATTTAATGAAATTTCTCTAAAGATATCCAGAACATTCTTCAAAGAAGTGGATCAAACACTCCTGAAATTCATTTGGAACAATAATCACTCAAGAAGAAGTAAAGTAATCTTGAAGAAAAAGAAGATAGGAGGCATCACATTCCTTAACTTTAAATTGTACTACAAAGCAATATTCATTAAAACAGCATGGTATTGGAATAAAGAAAAATCCTCAGATCAATGGAATAGACTTGAGTATTAAGAGAATGTCCCCACAAAATACAATCAAATAATCTTTGATAAAGGGGCAACAAATGCAAAATGGAGCAAGGAAAGCCTCTTCAACAAGTGGTATTTGGACAACTGGTCGGCCACATGGAAAAAATGTGAACTTGTACCTACATCTAACAGCGTGCACAAAGGTCAAATCTAAATGGATTAAATGCCTTGATATCAGACCCAGAACCATAAAGTATATAGAAGAATATGTAGGTAAAGTATTCCATGACATTGACACTAAGGTATATTCAAAAAGGAATCACCAAAGGAATCACCATTGCCCAAGAAAGTGGAAGTGGAGATTAATAAATGGGACTATATTAAGCTGAGAAGCTTCTGCACCTCAAAGGAAATGACTAGGATAAAAAGACCACCTACATAATGGGAGAAACTATTTACCCAATATCCATCAAATAAGGGGCTAATATCTAACATATACAAGGTACTGATAGAACTTAACAAGAAAACAATATCTAATCCCATCAAAATGGGGAGAGGAAATGAACAGACAACTCCTCAGAGAAGAAATACAAATAGCCAAAAGACATATAAAACAATGATCCACATCATTAATCATCAGGGGGAATCAAATCAAAACAACAATGAGGTATCATCTCATGCCACAGAGATTGGCACATATTACAAGGAATAGGAACAATCAGTGTTGGTGGGGATGTGGGGAGAAAGGAAATCTAATTTACTATTGGTGGGAATACTGTTTAGTCCAACCTCTATGAAAAACAATGTGGAGATTCCTCAATAAGCTGAAAATTGAGCTCCCATATGATGCAGCTATACCACTCCTAGGAATATACCCTAGAACACAAAAACACTATAAAAATGCCTATGCACACCTATATTTATTGCAGCACTATTTATAATAGCCAGAATCTGGAACCAATCTAGATGCCCCATAACAGATTAGTGGCTAAAGAAATTGTGGTACATTTACACAATGGAATATTTTGCCCCATAAGAAAAATGAAGTCATAAAATTTCCTATACATGGATAGACATGGTAACTATATGCTGAAAGAAATAAGTCAGAGGGAGAAGAGAGATACCGAATAGTCTCACTTTTCTATGGGTTTTAAGAAAAATAAAAGACATTACTGTAATAGTATACAGAGACAATAGAGGTGAGGGCTGGAAGGACCAGCCCAAGATATAAAACTTTAAACAAAGAATGGTGAATGCAGTTAGAGAAATAACTACACTTACAACTATCATGACAATGGTAGTAAGTGAGAGAAATAGAATGCATGCCTCAAATACAGGCAAGGAGTGGTGGAGAAAGGAGTTTGGGGCTTTGGTGGTTGGAATGTTGCACTGGTGAAGGAGGGTGTTCTTTTTTTTATAACTGAAACCCAACTACAAATATGTTTTAATCATGGTGCTTAAATAAAAATATTTAATTATTTTTAGAAATTAAAAAGATAAAAGTAGTAAATCAATAGAATATAATTTTGTAATAATAGTCCTGTCCTTTTAATTTAATATATAATAAAGATCAAAGAAAAACTCACTAGATAGAAAGGAAGGACTATTTAATGACAGGCTTGAAGACTTAATTAAAAAAATATTAAAACACAGTTAATAATACTAAATTTTAAACTTTCTTATGATTTTTTACAAGCTTCATAACAAATTGAGATAGTGGCAGACCAAGAAACACTGGAAACATTTTTAGCAGCATGAGCAATAGGCAATGAAATTATATTGGATAAAATTATATACACATAATTCATATGCTTCAAATACATATCCACTGTATACAAACATTTGAAGAAAAGATAAAAACAAATAAAAATAGTTTAAAATATATGAGCAGTACTTATCAGAGTTAGTTCAAATAGTAAGTAAATTTTAAAACCTACTCATCTTCAGAAAGTGCAAGATCAGATTACTGCAAGTATTTTTACCCATCCAGTTGAAAAAATTAAAATGATAGCAACATATGGTAAGGGTGGGGAAATGGATGCTTTTGTATACTACAATCTCTAACATTCCAGAGATATTTGTTGTATCTTTGACATTTAAAATGACAATTTTCCTCTTTTTATTGTTTTTCCTACAGAAGAACAGAGAAACAAACAATATAACAAACTACATATTTATTATTTCCTCTAATAAGCAAAATTTTTGTAAAGAATTTAAATGTCCATACAATTACTTTGTAAATAATTTAATTAAGCCCCCACCTGTTAAGTAGTAGTCTTCAGATTATGTGGTCAGAGGTTGAAACTTGACACATTATTTTCATGTTCAGCTCAACATACTTTTTCTCCTCCTGTTTTCTTAAAAATATAACCCATATCATGGAAAGACCTATATAAGAAAACCATATAATATATTTTGTAAAATATATTTATTAGCATATTCCAAACTTTCTCTAATATGAAGATATCTCTCACACAATTCTTATGTGACAACTCATTTCTTTTAAAGTAGAATCAAAGCTTTTCAAAAGGATATTGTTTTTGGTTTTTGGGCCACATCCAGCAGTGCTCAGTGGTTATTCCTGGCTCTACGCTCAGAAATCTCTCCTGGCAGGCTCATGGGACCATATGGACTGCTGGGATTTGAACCACCTTCTGCATGCAAGGTAAATACCCTACCTCCATACTATCTCTCCAGCCCCCATAAATAACTTAGTCTTATAGTAAGTATTCCCTGCTAGTTTATTTCTTTCTACTTACTTTCCAAAAAAACTTTGTTTTCTTTCATTCTTGAAAAAAGTATTGGTGAACTTGAGAACAGTGGCCAAGTACAGAAACCCACATCCATGGCTCCTGCATCAAGCTAGGCAATTAAAAGTTTTTAACTTTAAAAGTTATTTCCACGCAGCAAATGTTGACAATGTATTATAATTGTTGTGATGGGCTATACCATGAATACTAGTAGAATAACTATCTATAGATACATAAATATATAGAGGCAAATGAAACTCATCAAAATGAGTGACATTCACTTGCCAACGATCATTTGATGCCAAAACTTTTGAGCTATTTTCTCTTGTAAATCAAATAGGAAAATTAGTTTGGCAATATGAACAAGGCCTGACAACATGTTCAGTATCTGAATGGATAATAAAAAGAGATTTCTAATTTTTATGCCACAGATTAAGAGATTGTTAAATTTGAAATAGGGCATGAGAGACATGGTCAGCCTAGCATTGCCCTCAGCTATTTCTCCAGGCTTACTGAAATATGACCTCACATGAGCAATAAAAAATGTGTTATATATGTATCCATATGACATACAGCAAAGAAGTTAATAAATTAGAAAAATTTGGATCTACTATAGGGATATTTAATATAACTTCAGAAAATGTAGTAATTTTACATCATAGTGTGATTCAGAAGTAATATTTAAAAGTTTCTAACTCTGTAAGAATATCATTTAGGTCTAGAGTGGAACACAAAGCTATATGTAATTAAAGCTATAAATGTAGCAAAGCTATAAATGTATAGATTTTCATAATTGTCTTTTGTCAAATCACACCACACACCATATCTCTAATCCCAGATGAACAAGTCTGAATCAGGGTCGTGCATGAAATAATCCAAACCAGGATGAGGGTGAAACACATATAGTCTGTCATTCTTCTACCATTTATCTCCAGCAAATTGCCTGTCAGAATGATTTATTGAGTACAGAAACCACCCCAGGTGGGGCAGTTAGGTCATAGTAAGGGCAGATAGCTCAGGCTCTCATGAGCCTGTCCTATCTAGGTTTACATATAAGACATTCTTTGTTTTTTGTGAAACCAAGTTGTAAACAAACAGATCCAAAGAAACCAGAAATGATCTTTGTTTTGTGTAAAATAAGGTGTAACCTAACAACTTATTATCCTAAATCAGTCAGGCAGGTAGATAAGGAAATTCTATCACCCTCCAACCCTCATGAGAGTGAGTTCTTGGGATTTAATAAAAAGTTGTTGGGATATAATAAAATCTAGAGATGGGATTTGAAGAATTTACTCGTTCACTAACCTTAAATTGTTAAAAAGTATTACTGCCAGATCGATCATTGGACACATTAACTAAGGCCTGAAAATGTCTTTACCTGGCATCTCTGCAGTCAGGTCCAGAGAAATGTGGAACCCCTACAGAGAAGACAAATTTCAGCAAAGATAAAAGACTGTGACCAAGACTTGAAGGAGGATAGCCAGAAAAAGTTCAAACTTTATAAAAAATACTATGATCAACACTAACATTTACAGGCCACTGAGAATATCCTGATCAAAGCCATCCAAGGCTTTTATCTGCCCACATTTTATCATTAGTGCTTTTCTTTCTCTCTTCCTCCCTTCTCCTCCTCAGAGTTTTTAAATAAAAACTGATTTTACTTCAATGCCTATATCCTCCTGAAATCATATTCTGAGACAAAGGCAATGGACCTGAAAGGCTCGTCCCGGGCAAGAAAAGACAGCCAACTCCCCTGCGAACTCATGCTGCGAGGCCCTCCCTACCAACTCCCCCTAACGTGTGGACTGTTTCTTGAAACCGGACCTAGGTCCAAAAGTATCCCCAATGCAAGAACTCTTCCAAGACCTCCCTGCCACAAATTTTTACCAACCTGAAGAAGGTCAGGGGGTGTGATAGGAAGATGCCTGGGAACCCACACATCACAAGAAAAACCCAAAAGACAATGGGAAAAACTGTACTTCCAACATAGGCATAAGACCTGTAATACACCACCTCGTTACCTGCTCTCCCCCAAATGTAAGGTAGTCTTTTGCACCACTTTGGTCCTTTAAAAACTTCGCTAACTCATTTTAGTTCTTTTTTTTTTTTCTCTTTCCTCTTAAATTTATTTATTTATTTTTGTAAATGTTGGTCCTATATATACATTTGCGAGCACATACATTTTTATTTATTTTATTTTATTTTATTATTATTTTTTTTATCATTTTTGGGTATGTGACCTGTGTCTGTTATCCCCTCTGTCCACCCCCAACCACACAGACAATACAATGTAGCTCCACCTCCCCCTGCAAAGACACACTAAATAATGGGGAAATCTTACATATAAAAAAAGAGCTCTTATCTACTAGAGATAGGAACTCATAGTTGTTTACAATACAGGGATATCTCCTACCTTGAAAATATGTCATGTGGAATCACTTAGACCTCAGATGATTAGATACCATTCATCCAGCCTTGAACCCTGGATCCCAGACATAGAATAGGCACAGCTCTTCACAACAGCTGCAGGAAACAAACTCCATCCGGGACAGCCTTAATACTGCGGGGTCAACAACAAGGGCCAGCTCTAACATGATATCCTGACAAAGAGGAAAATGTGAACAACTTGACCTTAGAGCACATTAGCCTACCTTACCAGCTAATGACAAGACAAAACCAGAAGACTCGGCACCCTTTGGTAGGTCCAAAAGCCAAGATCGTGACTTACAGATGACTGGCTACTAGAACCACGACCAGACAGTATACATCTTGGGACCAATAAAAAAGCCCTAGTTTAGGGTTTGAACTATGACTTGCACAATAAGCATGATCCCCAGTCCCAAAGGTCTGACAGAGACAACTGCAACAGAATGGGCCTTCTGGAAGCACAAAGAAAGACGCTAACCTAGGTGCCATCCTAGGTTCAGTGCAAAGACCAAGGTCACCAACCACAGAAGATGGACTAAAACGACACTGAGGTAACAGAACCTCTAGAACCACAAAGACTGACTTCACCATAAGTCCTACCTCAGGATCTGTGCAGATACTGAGACCTCTAAACACAGAGCTCTGAGTGTATCACCCTGGACAGAACAGAAATCTTCCACACACCAAAAAACACCACCAGGAGAATAAATGATCCTGAGCAAAGTCTAGAGCTGATCCCATGACAGTATACTCCAAGGACAGAGAAACCCCATATTTCTTAGGCCAAGTGAATTCCTTTTCGAATGACCCCAATATTTACTGTGCCAGGGCAGGAGGGGAAAAAACAAAAATACAAAAAGCACAAAACCTTGGTATATTATATATATATATATATACATATATATATATATATCTTTTACCTTCATTTATTATTGTTATTATTATTTTTATTTACCTATCAATTTTGGTCGATTTCTCTGTTTGGGTGTGATTATTGAAATCGTTGTCCCCAATTATACTTATTTTTTTCTATTCTTTTCTTTTCCTTCGTTATGTGCTATGCCATGTTTCTTATATCAAGACCATGGCGTGTTTTTGGTTTGTTTGTTTGTTTTTTTTTTTTTTTTTTTTGCTTTGTTTTTCGTCTGTTTTTTGTGGTGCTTATCGATATAGCTGGAGTCCTCACTGGATAATTGACACTTTTTTTGGTACTGGTGGAGTGTTTCACCTTCTTTCTCTCCTTCATCTCCCAAATTGATGATGAGAGCCTCTAGAAGGATTCCACCCATTTTGGGAGTATTAGACTCTTACCCCAGTTTATTTATCTTCTCCTTTTCAGGCAAAACCACGCAACTTGAACTAGCTAGTCCTGCCTACAGTTAGAGGGGGAGATAAGGGAGGCATCAAGACCAAACAGGTGCAAGACTACTAAGTAGTGGGTTGGATACAGAGGGGACCACATATTCTAGCCGCCCTGGGGGTGAGGGAAGAGGAAATGGGAGGTAGGACAAAAACGGAGGGGTAGGGAGAACAATTTGGGGATGGGAATCCCCCCTGATTCTATGTAAATATGTACCTAAAATGTTATTGTCAACAATATGTAAGACACTATGATCAAAATAAAAATTATATTAAAAATTATAAAAATTAAAACCATTACTAAAGTCAAAAGATCAGAATGAAAATAAATGTAGAACTTCATCACTCAGTAATGAAGAGGGAATTTTATAAAATTCAACTAGGTATCAGTCACCTGTATAGACTCTTTGTTAAGGATGTTAGAGAGAAAATGTTAAAGATGTTCAAATAACTAAAAAAAAATGGATAGCCAATAGATTCAAAAGGATGTGAGAGTAGAATGAGAAAACTAACTTTAAACAGAAATGTGAAAACTGAAAAACTTGATAAGCAAAATTAAAAACTCATTGAAAGGTGTGACCCAAAACAAAAACAAAAAAACAACCAAAAATAATTTTACAATTCTATACTTGATGAAGCAATAAATTGCACCATGGTATACCTTACAACCACATAGTTAAGTAGAAAAAGGCCAATAGAAGGATAGGCTCAGGAACTTGATCAAATACAAGATATATCCCTTTGTGGCTCAAAAGTTTTTCATTAGAGACAGGACATCTGCCATCATCTAGGAAGACCTGAAGAACTGGAACCACAGGAAAAAGTGTGCTAAAAAGTTAGGATCCCCTAACAGCCCAAGACCACCTGTTTTAACAATGATATCTATTATTATCCATAATTCTTTACTTAGTAATTATTTTCTTGGTAATGCTATAATATTTAGCAAGTTTATTCACCTTAACAAGAGGTTAGCAAGAGGTTACTGAGTGCATCTGATTAAGGCCATTGTGATCTCCACATTAACCAAGAGTTGTTATTTAAGCTTCCATTGATAAGCAAATCATAATACTGCTGGAAGTACTGAAGTTAGTAATCAAGTGTTTAGGCCTGCAGCAAGAGGCTTTGATATATTCCAATTAGACTTCTCTGTAAGTATACTTGAATATATGTGTATATATGACTTTATATATGTGTATATATGACTCTATGCTCATGTGTGTATATGCTATGCTATATGCTATATGTGTATATATGACTCAGTATGAGGTCATAGAGTGGAATGAAGTAGAAAATCACTTTTGCATGGTATTTCACTCAAATATGTTTGAAATGATATCTTAATGTTTTATTATATTAGAAAATGGCTAATTAGCAACAAAAATGGAAGGAGTGAGCATTCCTTGGGATTGGTTATCCTCAATCTCATAAATCTGGAATTTTAGATTAGTACTAAAATTTGGATTACTGAAGAAACTTGAATATTAATCAGTTTGATTATTTGTTGCAACATCAAGATTCTATACTATGTCAGTAGATGATGGCACTACCCTCCCCCCAATATGATGGAACCCAGATGTCAACATCATTTTCTGTCAGTGGAAAACTCACCCAGAAAATGGAACATGCCCATTATACTAATTGTTCTTATTTAAAAATTAAAAAGGGGGAGGGTACCAAGACCAGACAGTCATATGAACATTAAGTAGAAATAAAAAAAATGATCAGACATGCTAGACATAGAGGAGACCACTAACAACCTGGGTGGTAAAGGAGTGGGACATGGGATGCATGCTGGGAACAGGGGTGGAGGGAGGACAACATTGGTGGTAGGAATGTCCCTGATTCAATGTCACTATGTACCTAAAAAATTACTGTGAAAGATTTGTAATTCACTTTGGTCAAAATAAAAATTAAAAAAAAATTAAAAAATGGGGACTTTCTACTGTACTTTAGATTTTGCTCTTCTCTTGCCATTTTAATGGCCTCTGTCTTTTTCTGGCTCTTTGGTTTTTACTATTTGATTAAAATATGTATCGGTGTTGTTCTATTTGGGTGTAAATTGGTACTCTTTGCATCAATCTACATGTCTTACTCCAATAAAAGGAGTAGTTTTCAGCTATTCACTCTCCCAGTAATCTTTTTTTCTCTTTAGCATCTTCCTCTTCTTCATGTATTTAGATGAGTCTAAGATTGTTACGATTGCTGCTATCCATTAAATAATTAGATTTTCTCCACATTTTAAAAGTGGCTTTTTTGTTTCTGCTGCTTTTGTGCTGTTAGTTTGTATTTTGTCTTCAGAATTATAGATAAGGTCCTTGGCATTATAAAGTCTGTTGATGTGACTTGTTACTCTATATATTTTTTGTCTTTTAATTTAATTTCAATATATTCTTTATGACTTTTCATTACTTTTCTTTGACTTTATTAGACTTTCTTCAGGACTTTTCTTAATGTTCTTTACCATAATGAAGATTGTGGGCCTAAGATCCTCCTTATAAATTTCAAGATTTTGGATAAACCTCTGTACTTTGTCCCCTGTGCTTTAGAAATAAATTTTCTCAGATTTTTTATTACACATGTTTTCATGAATGACAATTATAAACTGCAGATAAAGAAACAGGTTCAGCAGCAGATATTTACTCAGGATTCAAGGGATCAGCTGTTGAATTAAAGGGAATAGGACTAAGTGGGAAATCAAGAGCTAATAAACTACAGATACCAGAGTATAAAAGGAGGGGGCAGTCATCATGGTGGCTTGAGTCTGAAGTATGTCTCCATGGTTCTATGAAGGTGTAAGGTTTGTGGAAAATAGATGTCCTATGCTTATTTATGCTTATGGCTCTGGGATTAGGGTTTATGATTTCTCCACTCTTGTCCACCTGTCATAGTTGTCTGGGGCATACAGCACTGAGATAGGCTCATAGATAATAGATGACATGGATACTGAGCTTTGTACTTCCTCCAGGAGTAGGCAGAGATTGGGTTCACCTATCAGAATTGGCAGATATGGTGCTGAGCTGGAATTATTCTCAAGCTCTTTTTATGATTTCAGGTAGAGTGGATGGTGTATGTTGAGTTGTACAATTCCTTCAGGGGGTCAATAATCTAAGTATTAATACTCATATCTCTTACTAACATTACAAGAGAATGACCTTTGCATTGTAATTTTCTCTTTTTGTTCATTCAGGATTGTCTTTCCAAAGGCACATCTCAAGAAGTCTCATTCTGCAGAGACTTTCTTAGTTGTGTAGTTAATAATTCTAATTAAGGTTGAATAAAATTGGCATTTTTTTCTTTAATGAGAGATTGATAAGTAAACATCTTCCAGGATATGTATAGATGAATGGCAGGTAAAGTAAAAATAAAAGTAAAATGAGAAGTAATGGTTTAGAGTAATGAGATCTTAATATTTTTTTCTGCTCTTACTCAATTTTTATTTGAATAGTCATATATAAAATTTATAGGAAAAAAGTTCCAATTCTAACTAACAGTACATTAGTAATCCCAGGATTCAATTTTAGTAACTAGCCACAGTCTTCAGAACTTAGTAACTAACCAAGTCCTCAGAACATAGAGAAGAAAATAAATGAATGTTATTTTAGTTTCTTAGGAGATTTTTTATTAGTATCATTTTGTCTGATGGAATAGTCAAAACACTAGGAAACGATCATTTGTTTGTTGAGTGCCTAACTAGTGATACTCCTGGATGGCTCTGGGGTAATATAGAGAATTCCAGGAGTTTAACTGATCTGCTGGGAGGCAAGTACTCTACTTGCTATAATAGAAGTCTGGTCCAGAACATGGTCATTTGTGTTTACTATCCACAAACACAAATGTATTCACTAAAGGTAAAGCCCCTTGCTTCTAATATTTCACAATCTTCTATTTTTCATTTCTATAAAAATAAGGTTCAGTGTTATTTATCAGGTAGGAACCAGGCTTAAACTACATCCCTTTTTCTAATTAAAAGTTGTTCTTGGCAAGTAACTCCTGACTTTTTTTTTTTGCCTATGTTTGAATTCTTATATTTTACATTACTAGATTAGAAAGCATTTTCAAATATTAATTGTCTCAAATACCAATTAAAGAAAATGTAAAGTATTACAAGTATTTTTAGAATATCATTGCATCATTTTGCTATAAGCAATTAGCTTTACAACTAAGAAAAGATAAGAAGAAATGTTGATGACACTAGCTTGTGCAGTAGGACTACAATCTTACCCCAGACCTTTGGCTGGCTTATTCATTTTTAGGTAAGGTTGACCTGGTTTGGAGTCTTTTCTAACGAAGAAGCAGATTCACTTTTCATCCACCTCAGTTCAACAAAGAAACAGGCCCTTGTCGAGAAGGGCCTTTGTAAAGAGATAGGTCTAATGAGCATATTTAGTGCCCATCACCCCCCCAAAAGCTGAGCCCACTCTATTTTTAAATGCATATCAGACATTACCCAAGATAGACCAATTTCTGAGTCACAAAGCAAATCTCCATAAAAGTAAGAAGATGAAAACCATAGCAACTGTCCTTTCAGACCATTACTTTGAAATTAGGAATCAACAAACAGAAAGGGGAAAGAAACATAAATAGTTGGATATAAACAAATAAAATAAGACAAAATATAGTTAAAGGTCCCAAATATTTTGGAATAAAAGGCTATTTGAGCTATACATAAACCTACTTTCATAACTTTACATCAGGAGTTATTTAAATAAAAATCAAATAGTAAATATTTTATCTTCCTTTGTAATTTCAGCACAATCAAAAGTAATTTTTCAAAAGAAACAAAATAGCACACTCACCACTAGAAAAATTAGCATTCCATCATAACTTTATTTTGGTCTCCCTTAATGCCCTGACAACTTACTCCTATTTATCAATTTAATTTGGCCATTTCATGTAGTGTTTAGAAGACCTGTGGGCCTTTTCTGGTGATTTTCAGCCTATCAGGTAAACAATTCAATGGTTGGAAATGAGGATCTAGTTCTGTTTAGGCAGAGTTGCCAGGATTTACTAGTATCAGCTCTGTGAAAAACTAAATTGGTAATTTACTAATTGGTGAAATTGACTAAATGAATATGAAGATGCATCAACTATATTTGCATCTTTTCAGAGTATTTAATTTCATTGGTCTTCTATTAAAGTAGATTTATTGCCATATTTTTGTTAACATTTCTACTCAATCTAAAAAGCTTAAAATGTGAAGAAATAAACTAATTAAAATAAAATTATAGAAAACATTATATAATATATATCGAGACACATTTATATTTAAATGTAAAATTTATTGAAAGTTTATTTCCTTGACATTACAATGACATATGATAATGACAAAGAGCTCCACATTTTGTGTGCTTCTTTGACCACTTTTCATCATATGGATAAATTACTCTTCACTTATGATTTTTGTATGAACCTCTCGGCTCTTCACCCGCAGTTTATTGACCTGCGACTCTGCAATGTCAGCCCTTTCCTCAGCCTCCTCCAACTCATGCTGGATCTTGCGAAATTTAGCAAGATTGACATTGGATTGTTCCTCCTGAAAAAAAGTAGATCATGTGAGAAACAAGGGAAGTTGACATTTTTGACTCTTACTGTCATTGCTATTAGAAATGGTTTCAGGATTTGCTTCATGGTTAATAAAGCAAAAAGATCGGTTACTTGGCAACATAATTATTTGGGCATGGATCATCTCATATTTTTGTCTTTATGAAAGAATGGGTTTTCAGCAATCATTTCAATCTCCCTTATTTGACCCTCTTCCTAGAAAATCTAAGCTGCTAAAATGACAAAATGGAATGGAGATCAAAATACTAGGAATCAATTTGAATCTACCCATTTTCATTAAAGAAATATTAAAAAGTGGCATAGTGGTAGTATTGAATACAGTTACATTTAAGAAATTAAGAATTTATAAAAATTAATAGCATGAGAAAGATAACAAGCCAAATGATAAAAGATATGTCCAGAGATAGATTTATCCTGAAGGTAAATAGTGCTTAAGTTCAGAACTGCCTTCTGCCTAGCACTATATGAGTGGTAAGAGTTACTAGGAGTTGTAGGGTATTCTACATAAATGTAGCTGATGTAGTAATATAAGAAGCATTAATACATTAATATGTCTGAAAATTAGCTTAAGAATGTTTCTAAAGCAATGAAAATGAAGGTCTAGAGCTCCACAATTTGTTGCAATTTTTTGCATGCTAAATTGATCTTTTATACTTAGTTTTTATGTGATTCATATGCAATATTATATGTAATTTTTATTCTAGCACAGAGCAATATTATTGTTCTCTATATTCTGCCTTCTGTGTTCTTTGCTGTAAAGTTATTTTTATATAAAATTCAGCTTTCGCAAAGCCTTGCTTTGCTTCTGAACATTTGTTTTTCCTTGTGAAGATACTCACAGCTTCTTCAGCTTGTCTTTTGTAAGCTTTAACTTTGGCTTGTAATTTGTCCACCAAGTCCTGCAGCCTGAGAACATTCTTGCGGTCCTCTTCAGTCTTAAATAAAAGAGGAGAGCAAATGAATAATGTCATTATTTTATTTGTTTGTTTTTAAGCCCCTCCTAACTGACTGTGCTTACATGTTGTTTCCTATGGAGCTTGGGATGCGAGGCAGGGCCAAGATAACACTGGGTGGGTGGACCATATGCCTTAATACTTATATGATTTCTAGACTCCAGTAATGTTATTTAAAAGCACTTGATTAGCTTTGTTTTAATGGAAACAATTGTATCTAAGAAATAGGAAAACAGGGGCTGGCGTGGTGGCGCTAGAGGTAAGGTGTCTGCCTTGCCAGCGCTAGCCTATGATGGACCGCGGTTCGATTCCCCGGTGTCCCATTCGGTCCCCCAAGCCAGGAGCGACTGCTGAGCACATAGCCAGGAGTAACCCCTGAGCGTCCCCGGGTGTGACCCAAAAACCAAAAACCAAAAAAAAAAAAAAAAAAAGAAAAAAAAGGAAAACAATTTTCACCTGATAAGTGAGTTCTTTCACTCTTCTCTCATGCTTGCGAAGACCCTTGACAGCTTCCACATTGCGTTTCTGTTCATTATCAACCTCATTTTCAAGTTCCCGTACCTGGAAGAGAACAAAGGATTAACATTTTTTCAATAATTGATTGTATTATAAGGCTGAGAATGGAATGAAGAAATGGAGACACACCCTGGCCTCCAGTTTCTGGATCTGCTTCTTGCCACCCTTCAGGGCCAGCTGCTCAGCCTCATCCAGTCGGTGCTGTAGGTCCTTCACTGTCTGCTCCAGGTTCTTCTTCATCCTCTCAAGGTGGGCACTGGTGTCCTGTTCCTTCTTCAGCTCCTCTGCCATCATGGCAGCCTAGACAGCAACAAAGTAAAGTCAGATGAGCGCTAGGATATAGTACTCAAGATCCAAGTTTGATCTTCCCTGTGCTTCCTTTTGCTCACATCAGTAATGGCCTTCTTGGCTTTCTCCTCTGCATTGCGGGCTTCCTGGACAATGTCCTCCATCTCTCCCTGGATTTGGGAAATGTCTGTCTCCAGCTTCTTTTTGGTGTTGATCAGACTGGTGTTCTGGAGTTCATATTAACAAAAAGAAAAACGTATTTTAACTACTTACATGTTTGCATATATACTGAGATAAGAAGTATTTAGAACAAAAATTAAATATAGGTTGATTCCAAATAATGTTTGTCTTTCTCAAAGCCTAAAATTTTATGGAATTATTCAAAGCAAAATTAAAATTTTCATACCATATTTTTTGCTACTATTAGAAATTTTCTTTACATACTAAAGCACAGGAATTGCCCAAAATTAACATCACAATCATAAATGCCATAAAACCCCTAAATTTTCACTAAAATTACAATAAAACCCATGAAAATTGCCATAGACTATAGAAATACCATAAAAACCATATTATTTTATGTAAGGTTAATTCTTAACTTTGAAATTGTTCTATCATATGAGTTGACTGTATGTTTGATTTCAGCTGTTCAAAATGGCATAAACTCACCTGAGTATGTAACAGTTGCACACGCTCACTAGCATCTAGAAGTTCTTGTTCTGCCACCTTCCTGCTCCTCTCAGTCTGTTCCAGTGATGCCCTCAACTCTTCAATCTCAGCCTGCATTAGGTTAGCTCTGCGCTCCACCATTGCCAATTGTTCTTTAAGGTCATCTTGACCTCTGATGGCATCATCCAAATGTAGCTGAGTGTCCTTCACAGAAAACAAAAATGACTCTTACTCATTCTCCAATTAAAAATACAAATGTATCATTACATGCATAGAATATTAGATTATGTAGGAAAGATGTGAAAATTCCTCTGATGACTTCGTTGTAGACTAATATAGCAGTTTTATCCAAAAGAACATATTATTATAGATCCTGATTCTAGACAACTACTTACAGAGCTATTGAATTTTAGATTCAGGGTGTATGCAGAGAAATTAGTCAACAGTATCCTTTCATATGTAGAAAGCAAATGAAGTCTACTTAAATAGAATGATTTATTTAGTGGCTTGTAACTAAACTTATCACTTGCTGTCTCCCCTCTCTCACCATACTGTCTTCTCAAATGAGAAAGTCAACCCTGCCTTTGATTCTCTAGAACCAAGATCTCTTTCAAATATATGCATAAAAGTTTTAATTTGTTATACTATTTATATAACCTATGGATGTAATCCTTCCAAAACTTTAATATTTGAATTATACAGGCTATGTGTCACTAAATTTTTTTTATCCCAAAGTACCTTGAGAATTCCTTGCGTGTTTCTAAGATTCCTTATTGCTTCAGCAGCCTGGCGATTGGCATGGTTCAGTTGAATTTCCATTTCATTAAGGTCTCCCTCCATCTTTTTCTTGATCCTTAGGGCATCATTTCTACTCCTAATTTCAGCATCTAAGGTGCTTTGCATTGACTCAACAACTCTAAGATGGTTTCTCTTTAACTGATCTATTTCTTCATCTTTTTCAGCAATTTTCCGGTCAATTTCAGATTTCACCTGATTTAATTCAAGTTGGATGCGAAGAATTTTGCCTTCTTCATGCTCAAGAGATCCCTTTTAAAAAGAGCAACATTTTGTTACCTAAATAACTTTTTTTTACATTTTATTATGATGTCCTAGAGTAATCAAAAATACAAACTTTCAAACATTTTAATTTAACTCTAAATTCTGCATTGGAGAAGAATATGATAAATCTTAGTTGCTATTAATTTTTCAGCTTACTTATACTGCACAAACTAAACAGGTACCTCTGCTTCCTCTAGGGCCGCTTGCAGCTCACTCTTCTCTTGATCTATTTGTTTCTTAATTTTTTCCAATTCATGGATATGTTTTCCTCCTTCAGCAATTTGTTCAGTCAAGTCTGAAATCTCCTCTATAATTTTAATGATAAAATACTTTAATCAGTTGACAAAATAACTAGCTAGAAACTTTTTGCCTACAAATTTTAAAATCAAATGCTACGAAGGCTTACGCTGTAAATTCTTGTTCTCTCGCTTTAAGGTTTCAAGGTGGTCCAGAGATTCCTCATAGGCATTCTTGACCTTGAAGAGTTCCGTGCTGAGAGAACGAGACTCCTTCTGAGAAGCTTCAAGTTCAGCCTGAGTTTCTTCATATTTCTGTTTCCATTCTGCTAGAACCTGCAATTACATTAAATTACATTAGGTCTGTGTAACTGAGAATCATGTCAGTCACTACCAAGTAAGTGGGTCATCATGAAGTACCTTATCAAAGTTCCTTTGTTTTTTGTCTAGGGCTGCACAAGCTGCATTTGTTCTTTCCACATCAATCATGAGGTCCTCCACTTCATTCTGAAGTCTTTGCTTGGTCTTCTCAAGAGAAGCACATTTGGAATTCACAGCTTCCACATGTTCTTCAGCATCCTGAAGACGTTGGGCTAGCTTCTTTCTGAATAGTTGAGAGAACAAGTAGAGTCGGTGTCACTATTGTAAATGTTATAAAACTTCCAGCTAGATACATATTCCTCTCAAATTTTTCCTCTTATATTGTTCAAGTTTTTGAAGATATTCTCTTATGAAGATTTTATCTAACTTAGACTTCTATCTTCCCTAGTGAAATGTTACCTTCATTCAATAGACTATCAAACCAAACATATTTATGCAATGTGCATGTTGTGATGATGTGTGTATATATGTGTACATATGTTAGTGAGACACAGAGATGGAGAAAGGCAAGGAGAAGAGCAGAAAGGAATGGAAAAAAGGGAGAGGTAATTTATGAATGTAAATTTGAGAAAGAACGCGAACAGGAGGCATATTATCAAAGAATAAGTAGGATCCTTAAGTATTTTCTATGTAAGATCTTCCTTATAAAATAGAAATGTGTGAGCCTGTATAACATATATTTGAGGTCATATAGTAAATCAATAATTTTCTGGTTTGAGAAATCTTAACAGTAAATATGATATTTCGTACTGCTCAAATTTCCTTTAAAGTTTTACTGTTCTTTCACTAACCTAATTCTCAACATCCCCTCTTTCAGACTCTTATCTAGAATGCTCCCCACACTAATATCTGGCAAAGTATTTCATTTTGTTTAATTCTAGAAGCTTCTAAAAAATAAATCATTAAAAATCATCCTTTCCTAAAAATATCATGGTTATTTTTTCACAAATTTTATTTCATAGTATTAATAATTAGTTAATAAGTTAATTAATGATGACTCTCAATTAAATGTAGACAGAATAAGTCTTATTATGAACTTCCAATATTCTAGCTATAAATAAACTTTATTATTGTTATTATTACATGCATAATGTAACAAATGGTGTCAATGTTTCCACCTTTTCTTTTTCTGTTCCATTCTCTACTTTTCTATTCTTTTCTTTATTTTTTTTATTTTCTTTTTTGCCATATGCAGAAGAGCTAGGAGTTTACCTCTGATCCTGCCCTAAGAGATCACTCCTTGCAGGGTATACGTCCATATAGGGTATTGTGGATTATATGCAAGAGTTAACCAAATCCAAGAAAATTGTTCTGCTTCCTCTACCCTCTCTCTCTGGCCCTATGTATTTTTATATTAAAGTAACTCCACTTAATTCATAAAAGATATGCAAATAATTATCACTTTTTATGTAAATTAATTTAAGATGCCTTTGTAGTATAGTAGTTCTCTCATTTTCACTTGTTTTCTAACAGATATAGAGTGGACTTTGTTAAGAAGATGGTAGAATCCACAGCTCTACAATTAAGGATGAAATTCTTTACCTATGCTTGTGCATAAAATAGTTTCTATTTTAAAAATTATTTTTACTTTTTTCAGTACTGGAATTAAGCATTCAAAGTATGCACTCAAACATTGTGCTACATCCCTAGACTTATTTGTTCATTTTTAATTTTTTTTCTGGTCCCCCAGTCATGAAAAACTCATACTTAGCTTCCTCCAGCTCCTCTGTACGTTGAATGGCATCTGTCTCATATTTGGTCCTCCACTGGGCAACCTCACTATTGGCCTTGGACATTGCCCTTTGAAGTTCAGCCTTCGCTTCCTGTTCCTCCTCATACTGTTCCCGTAGCAGATCACAGTCATGACGGGCTGATTGTAGGGCATGGGCTAGGGCGTTCTTGGCCTGGACCAAACAAAATGTTTATAGTGCAAGTTTATGTTTGTATTGTTGATATTATCTATGTGAAAATGTTATGTAACAAAGCTTAAATGCTTGAAAATATCAACGAAAGATTTTTCACCTTTGTTTCTTCTTCTAGTTGTCTCTTTAATTCCTCAATCTGTTGTGTAAATGCTTGTTTACCTCTGGATAGCTGTGAAACCAGAGCATCTTTCTCATCTATTTGTCGTGAATATTCACCTGTGAAAGACAAATTATTGTTTGTATTCTATTCTATATATTGAATAATTCATAGGGCAAAATAACAGAACATTAAATGTAATTGGATTTAAAATTAGAATATAATATTTTAAATGATGACTAGAATAACTCAAGAGTTTCAGTGATGATGGGTAAATTATTTCTTGCCTTTTCAAGTCCTGTTGCCTGAACTACAACAAAATATAAATTTAAAAATGTACAAAATTTCTTCAACATTTTAGCATTTGAATTTTTTCTTAGTGATGCTGAATAAAAATACTGATCAGTGAGTATATTTTTCCATTTGTGGCTTATCATTATTTATTTTATTATCTAAAAGTAAAAGAGGAAAGAATAAGAGATAATGAAGTTTATTTGTGGTTTACAATACTGTACATATTGGTTTCTTATACAAGTAACTCTAACACTCATCTCTACCAATGTACTCATCTCTCTTTTACAAGAACTCCAACGTTTCTTCATCTCAAACCCCAAATCAGTTGTATGGATCAATTATCTCATTGTGACTACATTGCTGTATATTTTTAAGTCCTACATATGAAAGAAATTATTCTATATCTATCTTTGTCGTTCTGAGTGACTTTACTCAGCATAATATCCACTAGTTTCTTCCACTTTGCTATAAATTTTATTCTTTAGTTCTTTATTTGAGCTGCAGTAGCATTCAATTGTTTATATATTTAACAAATGATTTATGGGGTTTCAGAAAAATAGTTTAGGAGGTAAAATATTTGAGTTGCATGTGGCTAACACCAGTTCAGATCCTCATACCACAAATGGTCCCTGAAGAAATTCTAGGAGTCAATACTGAGCATAGAGTCAGCAATAACCTTTGAACACTGCTGAATGTGGCATACAAATCAATATTTTTTAAAATGAGAAGAAAAAGAAATGCTTTAGAATTTTTAAGCACCACATAATGTTTAGTTAACAATGGAGCATATACACAATGGTGAACCTTGTATTCAGCCTAAATGAAAGCAGTCTGTATCATATAGGTTATATAAGTATTTAAAGCTGTTTATACATAAACTTGTTAATGATCATTTTTTTCAGAACTCATTCTCTTTGTAAAGTGACACACAACTATATGCAAGGTGGAGTCTTGTTTTACATTCCAACTCTCAAAAATGGTCAAGTGTATTTACAGACCTGATTCTGTATGTAAACGTGCCTTCTGGGTTGTTAACTCATTTATTAAACGTTGTTGCTCTTCTTCCTTTGTTTTCACTTCACTAAGCTGGTCTTCTAATGTGCGACACATTTTTTCTAAGTTTCCCTGTGGTAAGAAGTAAAAAATAGAAAAAGGTGATACATTAATATGTGATTAATGTGACTGGGATGTCTAAAATACAGAAGGGTTGGGTTTTATTACTTTTCTCTCTACTTTGAGGTACAAAGCCTCTCAGAGAGGTATATAACTTTGTCTAAAAGAATGAATAAACAACTGTAAATTTCTTTAAATCCTTTGGAAAATGTCATCATTTAAATCTTGCATCATAGAATATGGGTTTCTTTTTGTGTGCATATTGTGATGGTTTATAGTGTGGTATTTTATATGCTTAAAGTTTACACTTCCTGAATGACTACAAATTATTAGTTATTTGGGAACTATTTATACATATAAGTTGCTTGTTCATTTCAAAAGCACTTTCTATAGATCATAGCCATTTTCTTATTGATTTATAAAAATTTTGAAAAACATATTTATCTCCTGGATGCTGGTCCTTTATTGACTAACAATGTGGCAAATATCTTCTCCATTAGTGTATGTTGTTTTTTTGTCTTTTGATTGTATTTTGATATAAGAAGAATTTAAGTTAAATATAGTCAAATTTATCAATCTTTTAAAAATTTTATTTTAGGCCTCATAATCTATAATTATATTAATAATAATGTTGAGTCATACAAATTTTTAATGCCATATCATCCACCACTTCTCCCCTTCACTATTTCCACAATTGTCTATGTGTCTCCTTCTCATTCACTCTCCCCTCATCCTGGTTGACTGAATTCTTCAGAAAGGTTCTCAAATTCTGTTGGCTTTGGCCATTGTTATTACCTTATCTGTTTCTCTATAACACACATCTGAGAGAGATAATTTTATATGTATCTGTCCCTCTCCTTCTTTTCTTTAAATATAAAATATTTATTTAAGCACCATGATTACAAGCATGATTATAGTTGGGTTTTAGTCATAAACAGAATACCCCCCTTCACCAGTGCAACATTTCCACCACTGATACCCGCTCCATCCTTCCCAACCCCTGCTTGTATTCGAGACAGGCATTCTACTTCTCTTACTCATTAACCTTGTCATGATAGTTGTTAGTGTATTTTCCTAACTGCACTCACCACTCTTTGTGGTGAGCTTCATATTGTGAACCACTCCTTCCAGCCCTTATCTCTACTGTCTCTGGGCATTATTATAAGAATGCCCTTATTTTTTCTTAAAACCCATAGATGAGTGAGATTATTCTGTGTCTATCTCTCTCCCCCTGACTTATTTCACTCAACATAATAGTTTCCATGTACATCCATGTATAGGAAAATTTCATGACTTCAATTCTCCTGATGCTGCATAATATTCCATTTTGTATATGTACCACAGTTTCTTTAGCCATTCATTTGTTGAAGGGCATCTTGGTTATTTTCAGAATCTGGCTATTGTAAATAGTGCTGCAATGAATATAGGTGTGAGGAAGGAATTTTTGAATTGTATTTTTGTGTTCTTAGGGTATATCCCTAGGAGTGGTATAGCTGGATCATATGGGAGCTCAATTTCCAGTTTTTTGAGGAGCCTCCATATTGTTTTCCATAAAGGCTGGATTAGACACATTCCCACTAGCAGTGAATAAGAGTTTCTTTCTCTCCACACCCCTGCCAGCACTGATTATTTTTGTTCTTTGTGTGCCAGTTTCTTTGGTATAAGATGGCACCTCATCTTTGTTTTGATTTGCATCTCCCTAATGGTGAAGTATCATCTCACTAATCATTAGAATATTGTGGGGCCGGAGAGATAGCATGGAGGTAAGGCGTTTGCCTTTCATGCAAGAGGTCATCGGTTCGAATCCCGGCGGCCCATATGGTCCCCCGTGCCTGCCAGGAACAATTTCTGAGCCTGGAGCCAGGAATAATCCCTGAGCACTGCCGGGTGTGACCCAAAAACCACAAAAAAAAAAAAATATTGTTTTAAATATTTTTGTAATTGAATTATTTCATCATGAAAAGGTCTGAAGTCATAAATACAATTAAAATGTGAAGACTTAAATGATTCAATTAAATGTAATGGCTCTTCTAAGAATCATTTCAATACATTTCTATGCATTCATCATATCTAACATATTTGAGATAACCAAAGTCTGTACAGTTAGATTATATATAGTTAGATATAAAGTCAGTCACTTTAGAAAGAGGACAAGTTAATAAAAACCTTTGCTTTGGAGACAGTCTCCATGTTGCTAGCAAGATCGTCGATTTCCATCTTCATCTCACTCTTCTCCTTCTCCAGTTTTTGCTTGACCCTCTGCAGGTTGTCTATCTGCTCCCCGAGCTCAGCCACACTGTCCGCATGCTTCTTCCGAAGGGCTGCAGCCGTGGCCTCGTGCTGCAGGGTGGCCTCCTCCAGGTCCCTGCGCATTTTCTGGAACTCAGCTTCCCGCTTCTTGTTCATCTCAATCTGGGCTGAAGTTGCCCCTCCAGCCTCTTCCAGTCGCTCACTGATCTCCTCCAGTTCCCGTGAGAGGTCGGAGCGCTGCTTCTCGGCTTTAGCCCTGGAAGCCCTCTCTGCCTCGATTTCCTCCTCTAACTCTTCAATGCGGGCCTAAGAGTGACATGTTAGTGATAATGTGAATCCGTGGCAATTTTGATTCCTATAATGCTCAGAAAAGATGAATTTATAGCTTACTTGCAACTCTTTGATCTTTTTCTGCAGCTGCATCCCAAGGGCCTGTTCATCTTCAATCTTGCTTTGCAGATTGCTCATTTCAAACTCTTTCCTTTTAGAAGAGTAATGCATTATTAGCTCACAGTAAGTTTTCTTACCAGTGTATTTTTTTTTTTTTTACATTCAGGGGTTACTCCTATCTATGCAGTCCTCCTAGGGCTAGCACGGCCAAGGCAGACAGATGCCTTACTGCTTGCGTCACCGTTCTGGCCCATAATTCTTTTAGATCTTTAAAATATTTACTTCATCTAAACTGACATATGATGTATTGACCTACATTGTAGAACTGAAATACATCATACTCACTTTTTAAGTTTCTCATCCAGTTGCTGTTTGTCGTTTTCTATATCCATTGTGGATTCTTGAGCTAATTTTAGATCTCCTTCTAGTTTTCTCTTTGCTCTTTCTAAGTCCATGCGAAGTTTCTTTTCTTGTTCCAGAGACCCTTCTAACTAAATTGATAATAAATTATAAAACAATTATATAAGGAAATGGCCAGGCACTTTGCAGAGGTACATTTTAAACACACCACATAGTATGAGAAGATTACTTCTAAATCAGAAGTTAGAGGATTAGAACACTATTGATGGTTGTAAACACCATTATTGTTTATTCTATATTAAGGAAAATGCTGTATTTCTCATACTCACATCATCTACTTGTTGCTCTAGCTTGGTTTTAGCTTTGGTCAACGTGTTGACTTTGTCCTCTTCTGCCTGCAAGTCATCCAGGGTCTGCTGGTGTGCCTCTTGGAGAGCCTTCTTTTCCTTGGTCAGTTTTGCAATGGTTTCATCCAATCCTGCCATCTCTTCTGTGAGGTTTTTAACCTTTAAATTTGGCCAGTTATTAGAATATGAATGATATATTTTACAATTAAAAACATTAAATAATTTAGGACAAAGTCAAACTGAGATCAAAAGTGAAAACAAGAAAATAACCATATCATCATAACTGGAATAGGAGATTAATGGCATGATAATAGAAATGGTTAAACTTACTGTGTTGATGTAGGACATCATTTTTTAAGATACTTTCAATTTATTTAAGTAACAAGGTAACATTTGTAAATAATATAAATAGAGAATAATTCTTACCTTGTTCTCTGTAGCATGCTTCTCCTTTTCTACCTTGGCCAATGTTAGCTCAAGGTCATCAATGTCTTTTTTCAGTTCTGAACATTCATCTTCCAGTTTCCTCTTCTTGGCTGTCAGTTCAGCATTGATCTCTTCCTCATCTTCAGCTCTCTCAGTTAACTCTTTAATTTTGGCTTCAAGTTGGATTTTGGTTTTGATCAGCTGGTCACATCTTTCTTCTGCATCAGCCAGGCCATCTGCTTCCTGAGAAGGCAAAATGAAATATTTTAAGTTCACTAAGACAATATTTTTTTTCAAAATGGAAAATACTTCCCCCTGTAAGGGGGATGCTTGCATGATTTTTCTAAAAAGGCTATATAAATTTGAAGCCTCAGGATCTGAAAGCACATCAATTTACTTAAAGGAATAAATTTAAATGAAAAATGACCAACACATATGCTAATTTTAAATGTGAAGAAAATTGGGAGGTGACTCCAAAGCAGTGCTTAGAGGTATTGCATTCCTGGTTGAACTCAGCCAACTGGGCAAGATCGTTTAATGATCTGGTCTTTTATTCAACACTCCTCAGGCCTTTTGGTGCTGATTTACAGTAGGGCCACTCCAGCAATGATACTAGGGGATAAACTGGGATCATATGCATACAAAAAAAAAAAAACCCCTAACACTAGAACTATCTCCTCAGCCTCTAAACTTTTCATCTTGAAAAAAGTAAAATGGACAAATTACTAGTAATTTCTACATATAATAATAGTAAATTTTTAATGAAATTATCTATAAAATGATATGTAAAAATTTCTATAAACAGAAAATCTTACTTTCTGGTCAAAATATGGCTATCCCTTACTGCTGCTAATCACTTCTCAAACTCAACAAGACTACAGTGTGGGATGAAAAAGTGTCCTGGACCTCCCCTATACAAGAATATCTCAAAAGACTTAATGGAGATGTCTATATTTTCCTTGTATATTCAATACCTGAATAGTTACACTGCCTAGTGTGTTTATTTTTATAGAAATAGGTAGCATCTGGGGCCGGTGAGGTGGCGCTAGAGGTAAGGTGTCTGCCTTGCAAGCGCTAGCCAAGGAAAGACCGGGGTTTGATCCCCCGGTGTCCCATATGGTCCCCCCAAGCCAGGGGTGATTTCTGAGCGCTTAGCCTGAAAAAACCTAAAAAACCAAAAAAAAATAGGTAGCATCCTCCATCCTTTTTTAATTGTTAATTAATTTTTTATTTTTTTAATTATTTCTTATTTTTGTATCTTTTTCATTTATATATATATTTGTTAATTTCATTTGTTTTGGTTCTGCTTGGTATGAAATTTTAGAAGAAAAGATCCTGCTTGGAATAAAAGCCCAAGTCATAAACAAGGCAGAAAATGTAAACCCTGTCATTCTTACCCCCAAAGGCACCAACAATGGAATATGCACTGTTCCCTTTGGTATAGGCATAATAAAAAAAAGGGAAAATCTTATCTATAGAAGCAAACTTATCTACTTACCTTGGGGTTCGAGAATGAGCATGTATGGAGCCTATAGTGGCTCACATGACAGTATGCTTGAAGGGCAAAAAAAAAAATATATATATATATATATGTGTGTGTGTGTGTGTGTGTGTGTGTGTGTGTATATCCTAGGCCAAGGAAATTTTGTCTAACTTCCTCAATACTTATAGAGCATAGCCAGTCCAGGTGTGGCCCAAAAAGCAAAAAAATGAAAACAAACAAACAAAACACACACACACACACACACACGCAAAAACCACAAAGACAAAAACCCCCCAAAAAAACAAAAACTAAGAAGAGGACACTATAAAAATGGTTTAGTAAAGAAAATAAAATGTCTTACAGAACTATTTTTCACTTATTATTTGGTGACTAATGACTAACTGAATCTAACTATTCTATAAGTGCACATATAAATATTTGCAGTATAATGCATAACTGTACATATATTGCTTCTTTTACAATACCATTTTCTTAAAGACTAATAAAATGATCCATTGAAAAATGTTTTCTTTTAAATATTTTTAATTGGGGAGGGGTTTTCCAAGCAGTGCTCAGAAGCTCTAAGAAATTCTAAACCAATTGGGTCTGTGGTATAAAGTGAAGGCCCAAGATGCAGAGCTGCTCAAGCACTTAAGTGCTTATTGCTTATTGATGGCAATAACATATTGGCAATAACAATATTGCCATCAATAAGCAATAACATATATGCATGGGTTGTCCAGGCAGGGATGCATCTAAGGCCATGCAGTGCCAGAAACCAAATGGGTTTCAATTGCTTGTGAGATTTGTGCCTTAACTTCATTTCTCTGAACTTAAAACCGCTTCCTTATAAACGATAAATTAGAAAACTTATCATATTGATCATGTATTTTTATATAATAAGATGTATCAATTTGTTTATGTATACAATGCTCAAAACTCACAGATTGAACCTGGAGTTGTAAGTCATTTTTCTCTTGCATTAGAGCCACCATTTTCTCTTCAAGTTCTTTCCTTTTTGCCTCTGACTTAGCCAAATCTTCTTTGGCCTTCTCAAAATCTTCCTTCATGTTGGCCATCTCCTTCTCTGTCTCTGCACTCTTGAGAAGGGGCTTGATCTTGAAATACAGCTTCATCCAGGGCCAGTGCTTCACATTCATGAAGGCACGGACATTGTACTGTATGCAGAAGATGGACTCCCTGTAGGAAGAATAAATATTCAAATAAAGAGGAATGTGTGAAATGATTATACTCAACAAAAAAATGACTGAATTGGAATAGAGAAAGTTTGCAGAGAATGTTGACTTGTAGTTAGTCTCTCACCTCCTCTCCATCATCTTCTTGAACTCTACCCTCATCAGGTACCCTCTGCACATTGCTTGGGTGCGTGTGATTAGTTGAGCCAGTTTTTCATCTCGCATTTCCTCAAGAGTTCCCAGCAGGCCAGCTTTAAAGAAAACCTTACCAAAAAAGAAGAAAAATATATTACTTCCACTTATGATAAAAGCCAAAGGAAATAATTTTTTTTAGATTGACATTTAGACTGGTGGTACCTTGGTATGACCAAATTTGTACTGAGTGTGATCAATATCGATAGAACCTAGAAGTTTCTCAGAAGCCTTCTTGCTGTCTATGAACTGACCCTCTGGAATAGCACTTGCATTTAGGACTTTGTACCTTTGGGGACAAAATAATATGTAAATGTATTTTTCTTTCACTGAAAAAAAGGGGGACAATATTTTTGGCAATGCTCATTGAATAAATAATATAATTGTTTTGAAGAAAATTGCATTACTTTAACAAGAACTGTGCTTTGTAAAACTTGCCAAAATATAAAAGCTATATAATAATATAAGTTAATGCTCTTATTTCTTTTAAACCATCTTTTATATAACTGCTTTTTATTCTTCAAAGTAAATTTTATTGTTTGTCTAAAACACAACTATGAAGAACTCTGTAGATCACAATGGTTTCAATAAAGTAAAATAATTATCAGTGGTTGTTGAAAAAATATTTGAACAGTGATGATATTAATACAAATTGTAAATATTGAAAGACACAATAAGAAAACAAACCTCTGTTTGAAGTCTGCATACAGAATTCTGCTTGGGAATCCCTTCCTACAGATACGTATGCCCTCCAGCACACCATTACACCTCAGCTGGTGCAGGACAAGTTCATGTTCCATGGCCCCTATTAAAAAAATATGTTTTCTATATGAGTTTAATGAAACATCACACTGAAGTCATTTTATTACTTTTGTTTTACTGAGAATAGAACTCAGTTGTCATATGTGAGTCATACTCTGGCCTGCAATCTTAATTAGATATTAGACATGTCTTACCAGGAGTTTTAGTTTCATTGGGAATGAGACAGCGGACAAAATGAGGGTGAGTGCTCTTCAAGTTGGTCATCAGTTTATTTAAATTTTCCTATAAAATCATATGAAAATTGAAAAATAATTTATAATTTTACCAACATGCACAACTTTATTAATGATCTAATTGGGCAATGTACCTTCATTTGATGTTTTAGTAAACTTTATCAATGAAAGTATTCCTGGTGTTCCAGAGAAATCACATATGTACATAGATAGAAAATAAGTCAATTTTAGTCTGTTTATCTCAAGCACTATCATTCAAGTAAAATTAAGGCTTTGCATCATAAGATATAGGTATAACTGCACATAGCATCTGATATTGAGAGAGGTCTTGGCTTCTATAAAACTTGCTCAATATCATATTTTTTTTAGATTTTAGGTTTAGAGATAACTTATTTTTAATTCTTGATTTTATAGACACATTGTGGTTTACTTTGAGCTGTTATTTATAAAGCAATTTTTTAGAGTTTTGTTAAAATCACATGGCTACATTTTTCAGTTTAATTAAAAATTTCTTTTAAATATAGATGTATGATATTTTTATGAAAGTAGTCTTTATAATTTAGTACCCTGAAAAGAGCTGACACTGTCTGGAAAGAAGAACCCTTCTTCTTGCCACCTTTTTTTCCACCACCGCCACTTTCTGAAAAATAAAATAGAAAATTTTAAATACTTTAACAGCCTTATAATTACTTCCATACTCTTGAGGATTGTCAAAAATTCCCTTTGGTAGTTAAATTTGAAGTTATCCACTTAAATCATTCTTAAGACTGTTTCCAGTCTTCTCTTCAACTGCAGGTTGAAAACATATTATCATTAATTTATATGCATCCAGAAATAATTTGTGGATAAAAGGGCAAATGTGAAGAAAACATAGGACTTCTCTACTCCAAATCAGCAAAATCTGCTCTCTGAAGGAAGTGCTCAGAAAACATAGTACACACATTCCCTAGTAAAGAATTACATGCTTGTTCCCTGGTAGGGAGTTTCTGACAATTTGTCAGAAAGTTCTTTTTCTATTTATTTGTGTTACTATATGGTTTCATTTCTCCCATCTAAGAGTACTTTAAAAAAGAAAATTTTCAAGCAAAAGATGTTCTTTTCTCTAATTCAGATGGAGTTTGAAAGATTGATACAATTACAATGTTCTATAATCTGAGTCTCTTTCCTCTTTGGTGAAATGATGCTGTGGATTAAATGATCCAAAGTGCTAATATTTACTTTGAAAATATGTGATTGTAAAACTGCACCACACAAATATAATTTTTGTTAGTTCCATATTGACTAGTATTTTCATAGTAGTCTTTAAAATATTTCTATTTTCTCACTCTAGGAATATATTAATTAGATCCAAAATAACCTGCTTCAGCAGCTTGTCCCCCGGAGAAGAGAAAAGCCAGAGTCTTCAGTCCAGACTTCTGGTACAACCCGACAACAGTCTCATTCAAGGGGTCCTTGTTCTTGTCCAGCCAACCAGCAATGTTGTAGTCCACAGTGCCAGCATAATGGACCAGCGAGAAGTGGGCCTCAGCCTTGCCTTTGGCAGGTTTGGGCTTCTGGAAATTGTTGGACTTTCCAAGATGCTGCTCATACAGCTTGTTCTTGAAGGAGGTGTCAGTGGCCTTGGGGAACATGCACTCCTCTTCCAGGATGGAGAAGATGCCCATAGGCTAAAAATAATATAAAATTGATAATAATGATGGTTTTCTCACACAAACATGCTTCAGTAGTTTATTTATGTTCTTGGTGAAATATGAAAATAATATGTTCCTATAGAATATTTATAATTATACAAATGTTAATGGACATGACCATACTCTATTGGTTCCCCTCAATTACAATGAAGTGTGAAACAATTATTATGGGACATAAATTAACTAGAAAGTTTTTGTTTAAAAAAAACCAGGAAGGATATCTCTGCCATTTGGCATATTTTATGTTTAGACTATAAATGAATTATAAAGCTATAATTTCAAAGCTGAATTATTTATTTTGTAAGGCTTATCCCTATAATACTGCCAGTGCAATTTTCTTCATTTTGAAGCTAGAGATGACAAGAAGAAAAATTAAGAATAATGGTAAAATTGATGCATTTCTAAAAGAAAATGTCTAATGTTAATGTTGTATCATCAAAGCTCTTAATACTCCAAACTGTGTCTCCTACCACTATGTTAAGGTGGTAATTATTGGATTTTTCTTTGTCATCAAATTGACTTCAGTGGCAAATTTGATATAAAAGACTGATAAAAAATTTAACATTCATGATTGATTATGCTTCAGTTACAAATGGTCTCTTCCAGAGAAAGACACAGAATAGTCTCACTCATCTCTGCGTTTTAAGAAAAATAAAAGACATTATTGTAATAATTCCCAGAGACCATAGAGATGAGGGCCATAAAGACCAGCTCTGGGGCCAGAGCGGTGGCACAAGCAGTAAGAACTGTGGTTTGATCCCCTGGCATCCCATATGGTTCCCCAAGCCAGGAGCGATTTCTTAGCCCATAGCCAGGAGTAACCTTTGAGCATTACTAGTGTGGCCCAAAAACCAAAACCAAAAATAACAACAGCAACAAAGAAGGACCAGCTTACAATATGAAGCTCACCATAACGAGTGGTGAGTGCAATTAGAGAAACAACTAACAACTAACACTAACAACTATCATGACAATGTTAATGATTGAGAGAAGTAGAATGACTATCTTGAATACAGGCAGGGGACGCGGGAGGAGGAAGATGGGGGATATTGGTAATGGAAATGTTGCACTGGTGAAGGGGTGTTCTTTTTATGACCAAAATCTAACTACAAATGTGTTTTTAATCATGGTGCTTAAATATAGATATTTAAAAACAGCACAACACCACCAAAAACAAATGGTCTCATCCAAATTATTTTATGTTTCAGAAACTGAAATGCTAGAAAAATAAATATTGTTTATGATGGCAACATAACTCTTAAAAGCATATTAGCACATAAATATATATATTTTTCTCAAATTGTTCAGACATGCTTTTATAATTTGATCTGAAATGTTGTTATGAACTGTTATCTGTACATTTGAAGTTTCCCTGTATAAAAATTGCATTTATTTTTGCTTTTTTATATTTCAGGGTGGGATTCACATATAACCATAACCTATATTTAGAAGCAGTAGGTACGTAAGAAATCCCCAAGACACTTTAAGAAATATTTGATTTTTGCTTGCTGAATGTTAACACATTCAGAACAGAAGTAACTATTGAACTTGATTATGTAAAATTAAAGGAATATTTTTTAGGTAATCTACAGAGACCTTAATGTATTCAGTAATCATCACAGTTAAACAATACAAAGATTAAAGAGCTAACCTTCCAATCTTGAAGACCATACTCTCTTACACAGTACACAATTATGGGCCTAATATTTAAAGAGCTACTTCAAACATGGGTTTTATACATAAGAACTTATTAAAATATCCTAGGAGTAGCTATAATTTTTATCTATTCTCTAAAGCACATAAAATCTCAGAGTGATAAGAGTAAATCAGTAATGTGCCACTGTGTATTTGTGTTGTATGTATTTATTTCCTACAAATAAATAACTTAATAGCATCATTTAAAACCTACTCCAAGTGGTTAGAGCATAAAGATATGTCATAAATTATTGCTGCTTTTTAAGAGTTGGAACTGCAGGCCAATATGATTATAATGTTGCTAGTCATACTTACCTTCTCAATAAGCTCAATGCAGGCAGCCAGGTCCATCCCAAAGTCAATGAACTCCCAATCAATGCCTTCCTTCTTGTATTCCTCCTGCTCCAGCACGAACATGTGGTGGTTGAAAAACTGTTGCAGTTTCTCATTGGTGAAGTTGATGCACAGTTGCTCCAGGCTGTTGAACTACAAGAAAAGATATAGAAAACTAGTCATAATTAAATCACTTATATATATCAGAGTTATTGATATTTTCCTTGAATATAAATATAAATTTAATTTATGTGATTGCAGACATTTAGATTATTGTTTATATGTTATGTAGTTATAAACAAAGGAGAATTGACTTCTTAAAGACATAACTTTCCAGACCTAAATTTTAAAAATTTCAAAAATTTTATTAGACAAAATTCTATGCAATGAAGGCCTTTTAAATATTTCTTTTAGAGAGCCTCAAGAAAGATTTTCTATGCTCAACTCAGAATAGACTATGAATATTTTATCCTTTCACTGACATTAGTAACTCATTTTTTCTATTTATACATACTTAATTGTAAAAGCATTAAAATATTGTTCCTTATGGATAAAATAATTGGTGATTTGCATATGCCAGTTTTGGTAAGTTTATAACTCACATCAAAGATCTCAAATCCAGCAATGTCTAAGACGCCAATAAAATATTGCCTGGGTTGTTTGGTGTCCAGCTGCTGATTGATACGGGTGACCATCCACAGGAACATCTTCTCATAGATAGATTTAGCCAGAGCACCCACTGAGTTGTATACCTTCAAGGACATAAACAGTTTGTCTTTTAAAAATTGGAAACAATTTTGGACTCTCGAGGGTCTTGTGGTTTCAAATAAATGGAGATGGACATTTTAAGCCATATTTACCTGTTGCACAGTTTGGCCTTTTGTGACATACTCATTGCCGACCTTGACCCTGGGATAGCAGAGAGCTTTGAGGAGATCAGCAGAGTTCAGACTAGTCAGATAGGCAGCTTTGTCAGCAACTAGATGAAAAAGAACAGCGAGTCAACCTTGACTTACACAATTTAAGGTGTGAATAATTATATAAAGAAGTTTCGTAGGTAGCAAAACATTATTTTGTTTATATTGTTTCAGAAACATTGCCATCTTCCTAGTTAACTAGAAATTTTGTTTGAGATGATAATTTGGAAATTGGGAAACTGATAATCAGTTAAATATTTGAAATATAACAATATTAGGCACAAAGATAAAATTTATTCTTAGATGAATAATAATGGAACTATATTTCCCCCAGTGTATGAATGCACAAACTAGTACTGAATTTATTTCATTAGAATATAGTTCATTAGAATTTGAACTATTCAATTCTGTCACTTGAAAGATAAGGAGTTGTACCTTCAGTCCCATCTGGCTCAGCCTGCTCCTCTCTTTGCTTTTGCTTGAATTTCATGTTCCCATAGTGCATCACAGCCCCAGTAAGCTTGTAAATGGCCACTTTTTCATCAGAGCTAAAACCTAAGATGTCCACAGCACTCTATTGAAAAAAAAATTAAGTTTAACAAGTCATAATTATTACCTGGACATTTGAATCAGTCTCCTTACTTTTTCTTTATCTTGCTTTGCCTTATTTTTAACTACCACTTAACAGTTTTACACACACACACACACACACACACACACACACACACACACACACACAAAGACACACTCATGTTTTCATACATTTGCCTCACATGACACAGATATATGTATCAGTCTTCCTAGAGGGACATGAACATAGTAAAAACATTATGAGATTTGTTTACATTTACTCAACCAGGACTCAGAGACATAGCAAGGTCTTTAATTTTACATTTCTTCATATTAGTCTTGCCTTGAGCCAGTCTCATAAATCTCTATGCTGCTCCTTTTTGAGTGCAAAGCTAATAGTAAGTCCTGAGCATTATTGGGTGTGGTAGTCCTAAAACAAAACTTAAAAATCAAATATGTAAGAAAGCCTGAAAAGCTTGAAAGCCTATAATTTATTATGGGCATATATATATGGAGGACTGCAGTGGTATTGAACTATTCTGTACTTTTATTGGAGGGAAAAGTATGTTTGTACTGAAAGGTGATATTGTCGAGTTAGTCTTTCTGCTAAGACTTTGCTTACAACGTGTATGTTTTTATTTATTACTTACATCAGTTGCCATCAACTCTTCTTGATCATCAATACTGGGTACTGTAATTTCACCTTGACTGACAAAAGCAAAGTCGTATGGGTTGGTGGTGATCAGAAGCATTTCTATATGTGTACAAACGAACAAATACAGAAAGAGTTAGTTTGTCATCAAAAACTTCCAGAGAGACTTTTTAAGTGGTTTGATAATCTTCCTTGGTAGAAATTTAAAAATCAAAAAGTTCTTACCAATAAGTTCTGGCTTCTTATTAGACATGATTTGATAAAAGATGTGATAGCTTCTTTCAGCTTTTAACTGGAAAGTAACTCGGGATTTCTCTAGAAGATCTAGAAAGTAAGATCAAATATTTTATTTTAAAAAGGACCACAAATTTATTCATTTGAAAAATCCACACGACATATAAAACAAGATTTTCAACATATGACATTGAAGAAAAATATTAATTACTAATGTTTAATGACTTACATGTTTCAATATCTGCCGAAGCCAGTTTGCCTGTGGCACCAAAATGGATCCTGATGAATTTACCCTTAAGAAGGCAAAAATGTCAATGTCATTATGTACCTAAAATAATACTGTGAAAGATATGTAATCCACTTTGGTCAAATTAAAATTATTATTATAAAAAAGAAGGCCAAAAAGGAGCTTATTAAAATGCATACACCTTTACTTTTAGTATGAACCAAATATCAGGAAAGATATATACAGTAAATGTACAGATGTGTCAAAAACTGATTCTCAGATAGACTTACAAAGCGAGAGGAGTTGTCATTTCTCACAGTCTTGGCATTGCCAAAAGCCTCCAGTAGGGGATTGGCACTGATGATTTGATCTTCAAGTGTCCCCTAAAGAAGAAGGAATAGATAAAGAACTCCTAGAAAGGTTATAGATTAACGTCTGTTAATCTATAGTTATAGATTGTTAAATGTCAATTCCCATCAACTCCTCCTATTCCTTTTTTCCACTTCATAGTGTTCTATAACATATGGGAATTGAAAATACTTTTTAAATTTGAGAAGGGGCATAAATTGGGAAAGGGGACAGTCTGGTTGCATAACATAATTTATAATGTCTCAGGTGTAGCTATGCATCCTAGTAAATGTTTATAAAAATTTTTGCTCATATATGCTAATACGTATTTTTTTCTCAAAAACTTTCAACAGTTATTCTCTAATGTCTGATATCACTTGAGTCAAACTTAAAGCTAACTAGTTTTTCATCCCAGGCTAATATATATATGTATATATATATATATATATATATATATATATATATATATATATATATATATATACCCACCTGCATTTTACCAGTAGGAGCTTCTTCCTTTTTCTTCTCCCCAGTAACTGCAATTGTTGCAAAATACTGGATGACACGCTTGGTGTTCACAGTCTTCCCTGCACCAGATTCTCCACTGTCAAATCCAAACAGAAGACCAAGTTAGAATCAAAACTATAATAATAATAATTACTAAATTATATAATGGAAATGCATAAATCCACATACGTGATCAGGATTGATTGATTCTCACGATCTGTGAAAGAAAACACAAGCAAACTCAGTACAGATTAACAGATTAATTCATATTCTCTAAAAAAATTCCAACTCTCAAAAAGAAATTTTTTTGGGGGGTCACACCTGGTGGCACTCATGGGGTTACTTCTGGCTCTGCACTCAGAAATTGCTCCTGGCAGGCTTGGGGACCATATGGGATGCCAGGATTTGAACCACCATCGGTCCTGGGTTGGCTAAGTGCAAGGCAAATGCTATCTCTCTGGCCCTTCTCAAAAATTTTTGAACTATCAATTTGTATTTTTGATTTTCATAAGATTTAAGTATTAAGTAGAATTAATTATTAATATTTAAGTAGAAAAAAGATATATTAATAAATATATTAATAAATAAATCCTTGTGTATTTACTGTGTTAGAATATGTAATATATTATTTCAGCACACTACCCAAGAGGTAATCTACCAACATAACATGTGATGCCCCATTTAGTCACATGATCACTTATAAAATCTGACATATTATGAGTCTATGTTCAACTCAAATGATTACATAGTTATTGTATAAACTTGTTACCATGAGAACGTGAAGCTTGCTTTTTAAAGAAAGGTACTATGCTAATTATAATTAAAATGCAGATTTATATTTGGTTAAATGTAGGCTACAGATACATTTATTTGCATATCTAGCACAGAAATACAAAAATTTCCTATTTTTATTTCTAAATATATTCTCCCAATTATTAGTAATTTTATTAATTGCATCATACTACCAGTTATCTTAATATTACTATTGCTATGTTTGTATTGAATTTTATTCTCAAAGTGATGCCGTTGCTTATGCAAATCTTTAAAAATAACCATAAAAATTTCTAATCTGCTATCTTACCAGTCAGCATGAACTGATATGCATTGTCAGAGATGGAGAAGATGTGGGGTGGGGCCTCCTGTCGCTTTTTGCCTCTGTAGGCAGACACCACCTCCGGGTTATACACTGGCAGCCACTTGTAAGGATTGACAGTGACACAGAAAAGGCCTGAGTAGGTCTGTGAAACATAACAAGGTTGTTCTGTCAGCAGTCACCTCATGAATCTGCTGTGGAACTATTTATTCAAATATGAGATGAGAAGAACCAACATACTATCTAGTTCACATAAAGTTTAATGGTTTCAGTTATTGGGTGCCTCCTTCTGACACCTGCTGCTGCTTTCCAGTTAATTTAGTTTTAGATAAAATAACCCTCTACATATACATTCTACATATACATTTTTAAAAATATAAGATTACACTAACTAGAAACAAACTCTGATCACACAAATGTTTAATAATAATATTGGAGTAGCTAAATCCTAAACTTAAATCTCATTGGCTTTAGGAACAGAATCTGAATGAAGTTAAGGAAAATCTATGTTTAAATGGCACTTACATAGATCATCCAGGCTGCATAACGCTCTTTGAGGTTGTACAGCACAGCAGGTTCATGCAGGTGAGTCATCATGGCCATATCCTCAATCTTGTCATATTTGGGGGGGTTCATAGAGAACACTTGATCTTCCTTAACTGTGACTGTCTGTTAAGAAAAACAAAACCCAGAAAGTGTCAACTAAATAATAGAAGAAAGACACTAACTTTCATGCCTCCTCCCCATTTTAAAAACTTACTGTCCCAGCTTCAGTCTTCACTGTCACCTTCCCAGATTCCCTACTTTGAACAGTACTTTTCACATAGGATTCCTTAGCATCCACCACAAAGACAGAATTCTTGGCATCAAAGGGCTTGTTCTGGGCTTCAATTCTCTCCTTTTCAGACTTTCGGAGGTAAGGAGCAGCCTCCCCAAAAACTGCCATCTCTGCGTCGGAACTCATGATGCCGGGTTATTGACAGCAGAGTCCCACTTGTCCTAAGGGGAAGAAACAAAGCCTTGTGATGACTCTGGGTGCTGGTGGACATTGTCCTGTCAAATTGTCCTGACCTGTTATTCTCCACTTATTCATACCTTCAGAGAATCCTCTCAAGTTCCAGATAAACAAGCCAAGGAATAGAAAATTATGTTGATCAATTAAATTTTATGGTAATTTAAGTGTCTGTTCCCTCCTTGCCACAATGAACTATCTTGATTAAGTAATGTAGTAAAATTTATGTGACAGTCAGAACTATTTAAATGTCCCAAGTGTCTCGAAATTTTATTTTTCTTCATTTTCTTTACTTTTCTAATTTTCTCCCTTTAGATATTAGGATTATATATATACATATATGTGTATATAAAGAAATGGAAATACCTGTTTTACCTCTTTTTTTGTTTTGTTTTGTTTTGTTTTGTTTTGTTTTGGGGCCACACCCAGCGGCACTCAGGGGTTACTCCTGGCTATCTGCTCAGAAATAGCTCCTGGCAGGCACTGAGGACCATATGGGACGCCGGGATTCGAACCAACCACCTTAGGTCCTGGATCGGCTTCTTGTAAGGCAAACACCGCTGTACTATCTCTCCGGCCCCGGAAATACGTGTTTTAAGTGGTTCTACAGTATAAATAAATCTTAAAAAAATAAATTATAGGACCAAAATGATAGTACAGTGGGTAGGGAATTTGCCTTGCTTATGGCCTACCCGATTTGATCTATGGCATCTTACATGGTCCCCTGAGGCCACCAGGAAAATTTGCAGAGCACCAAACCAGGAGTAAACACTGAACACTGCCAGATATGGCCTCAAATAAAAATATTTTTAATCAGTTATAGAATCAGAAGACATAGTACAGCAGGTAAGGTACTGCAGTTAAGACTAGCATGCAGCCAAGCTGAACCTAGATTAGATTCTCAGCATTGCATATGGTCTCAGAATCCCTTTAGTAAAGATCTCTGAACAAGCCAGGCATAGTATAGCTTTGGTATAACCTCGTGTGACTCAAAACAAATAAATCAATCAATTCATTAGGTAAAAATTTATATATTAGGCAAATTTCCCCAGGCCCCAAATTTATTAAATCAGATGTATAAACTGGCTATAAAATTATTAAAACTACTTATAGAAAGATATATACTTGTTCTTTTATTTGGTGGAAGTTGAGCCACATCTGGCGGTGCTCAGGGGTTACCCCTGGCTCTACACTCAGAATAGCTCCTAGAAAGTTTGGTGGATCTTATGAGATGGCAAGGATAGATCCTGGCTTGTCCTGGATCAGCCTGTGCAAGGCAAACACCCTACCTGCTATGCTATTGCTCTAGCCCAATACTCCTGTTCTTTTAGGATATAGTTCATATTGAAACAATTAAAACAGAAATAAACTTATAACTAGCTGTTAATAAAAAGAAAGATAAGTAAAACAAAAATTATATAATAAATTGTTTTACCATAGGCCAAAATTAAGTTTAGTTAATTAATTCCTAAACTGTGTGAAATTCAATAAACCAATAATAATCAAATATCAAAATAAAGCATAACTTTAAATTTTTCAAGGATAAAGCTGAACTTTTAATAAAATTTCATGATAAATGCATATTTATGTATTTATATTATTATTTATTTATATTTATCATTTACTTTGTAATTAGATTTATAAATACCTTTTAAAAATCTCAATCTTGGGGCCTGCGCGGTGGCGCAGGGTATAAGGCGTCTGCCTTGCGCTTGCTAGCCTAGGACAGGCAGCAGTTCAATTCCCTAGCGTCCCCAGGAGTAACCCCTGAGCGTCACTGGCTGTAGCCCAAAAACCAAAAAAAAAAAAAAAATCTCAATCTTACTTTTTTTTTTGCGGGGGGGGGCACACCCAGTGATGTGTGTAATACTCAGGGGTTACTCCTGGTTATGCACTAAGAAATCGCTCCTGGCTTGGGGGACCATCTGGAACACCACGGATAGAACTGAGATCTGTCCTGGATTAGCCGACTGAAAGGTAAACACCCTACAGTTGCGCTCTTGCTTTGGCCCCTCAATAATATTTTAAATATGCGTCTTCCTTCTTCCAGAATAAGTGTTTAAGCCAAAATGTAGTAGAATAATTTTCCACTTAAATATCTAGTCTTAAGAAAGTAAGTCCTAAGTAAGTAGTAAGCTAGGCACAGAGGGGACCACTTATTCTAGCAGCCCCAGGGGTAAGGGAAGAGGTTAGGGAAGAGGTTATGGGAAGAAGGACTGGAACGGAGGTGGAGGGAGGACAATTCGGTGATGGGAATTCCCCTGATTTTATGTTAATATGTACCTAAAATATTATTGTCAATGATATGTAAGCCACTATGATTAAAATAAAAATTATATTTAATTAAAAAAAAAGGAAGTATGTCCTATTGCTTGGTGACAAGGACTTGATCAGAGTGGAAGAAGGTCACCTTTGTGAGTAGAACTGGATCTAGTTTATGCAAAGCCAACACAAATGCCAACAGCTTAGTCTATACTTTCCAGAAAGTCTTGAACTTTTAATCAACATTAAAATTCTTTTTAAACTATAGTATTAGACATAGAATTTATCACAAATTGTACAAAATCAATTTAGTTCACAATCACAATAGATGTATTTTCAGGAGACAAATTTTAGAACATTTAATGGAGGATTGCTATTGTATGTTTTCTAAGTTTGATTTCATGACAGGAAATTTGTTTTTGATAGGGGGCTTTACCCTGTGGTGTTAGGGCTTACTACCAGCTCTGTATTTAGGGGTCATACTGTCATGCTCAGGTTTAGATGAGGTAGCAGAGATTGAACAGATTTATCTGGAGTCAGTTGCATGCAAGACAAGTATTATATTCTGGTACCATATTTCCATCTTTATATAAGGAAATTTTAATTTAACACGTATCTTGAAGTTGTAAAAATATAACCTATACACAAAACAACCTTCTAATATCTGTTATTTGTTGTTTCCAAACTTGTGCTTCACAGCCTTCCAAGAGAATTCAATATTGTTGCAAGTGACCATTGAATCTATCCATAGTGATAACTGGCTTCATTTATAACAAATTCTTTTCTGAATGTAGTAATGTATGAAATATAAATCCATTAAAAACTGTGACATAAGTATTTTTCTTTCTAGTTATTCCCAGCATACTAAATGTATAGGTCTATGCAAAATTGGTGTAGGCTTGTTAAATATTTGATAATATTGAAGAATACCTGAAAACACCAAGTTAAATCAGACATGAAAAGAACTGGACTATCTTTCACAATAAACTAGACCAGACCTCTTGATTTTATTGATAAGAAAATTAAAACCCAGAAAGTTCTTTCTGTATAGCAGAACTGTAAGAGGTGATCCTTGGGAGTAAATCCTATTCATCTGTTGGATATTGATATTGGTACTAATTGCACAACAATATTTTAATATAGAAGAGGCCGCCAAATTAAACTAGGCCACTAGATTCAGTAAAAAGTCTCAATTGGCATCTAGAGGATTTTACTTATAGATCAACATATTATTAAATTTATTATTTGAATTTTAATATACATCCTTTCTTTGGCTAATTTTGAAATAGTAGGACACACTACCTGTTACATGTGATCATTGTGTTAACGATGATGTCTTAACAATGTGAAAGTTGAAATATTTAACTACAGCCAAATTAAAGTCAAGTGCATCAGAGAAGCCATTTTTATCCTAATTGTATCTTATTCTAAATATGAGTAGGAAATGAAAGGGTATGTCTTTAAAAACTAGCAACAAAGAGATCATTTTATTCTTTACATTACAGTAGTAAACTTCTCTTACCTCTGAGTTACCAGATGAAGAAGGCAGGTTCAAAGTAGACAACTACTGTTGAAATAAATTAAAAAAAAAGAAAAAAAAAAGATAAAAATTCTTTTAAACTCTAATAACAAATACTAGTAGGTATATTATTTATGTTATCCTTTGGAATGTTCGAAGGAATTTAAAATTGGTAAATAATCAGCATCCTTAAGTGAATAATAATTACAATATGAAATGCAGAATTGGGCAAGTTCTCTTCTCTATATACATACCTTAATGAATTTGAGGAAGGACAGGACAGAGGCAACTCAACTCTACTTTTATAGAGATCATTCTGCAAACACAGCAGCCACCTCAGCTGTCCTAGTTGGGAACTTACTTGGCAAAACCTTTTTTGGCAATCTCTTTCCACAATATTCACTGACTGTAGCTGTGAATAGATATAATTAGAAATATTTTTGTCACCTATAAATAATTTGACAGAGGATGATCTAGGGTTATCTGTAGGCATTTGATAGGGGATGGGGATTCAGAGCTTCTTAGGCGGTTTCTTCAGCTTTGTGATTGCATCATTCATCTCAGAATTCAAAACCAGGCTCCTACTTAATCTCCTGACTATAAAAGTGGTCTAACACAATAAACCTGAAGTGAGGGATTTAAAGCTGATTGACTTGTTAACACTTAAAGTCATTAAAGAATTGGAATGAATTTTAGATCTGACATTATTAGACGCACTGAATGATAGCTGTTAAGGTAGAAAATTCTTAGCCTAGGTCTGATTAAATTTATTTAAAGTCTGAAAGTCTAAATAAAGTTGAAGAAGAAATTAGATTGTGGTGATAGACAAATAGAGAGCCATGAGATATTTATAGTGTATAATAAATTATTCTATGTTCTTTTCTCTAGAGGACACAATATGGTTATATCAGGCCCTTTCTTTTTACTGAGATATTAAGAGGATGTTGTGTGATGGTCCATGCATGTTCTTCTGAAAAATGGAGGGAGACACAAACATGCATTCGTAATCCATGGGCAAATTCTCATCACTAGCTGTAGCTCTAATGAGGTTGGTACTACTTATTTTTTATTAGGTGGGTGGAAAGACATAATATTCACAATACTCTCTGATATGAGTGGGACAACACATATGCTTATAGTTCTTGTACATAGTTTTCTGATGGTTTTGCATGTAGCTAGTATTGGTGTGTATCACAAAAATTTAGATTGTTTTTAAGAGCTGGTATAACACATTTTCTACTATACAATGCTCTTTTAAATAATAATTAATGGTAACATTTTATATACATCCTTTTGACTTCTAAGTTATTACCACATTAATAAATTGAATATTCTATGGCTACAATTTCATCCTGTACAACAGGTGGAATTGATGGCCAACATTTTCTTTAAATTTCTGTGAGTAATGACTTCTACAAAAAATTTTAGGCTAAAATATTTTAATTTTTAATTAATATTTTTATCAAGTTAATAATTTTTATTTTCAAACTTAATATCTAATTTATAAACATTATAGATTGTATCAATATATGTGTTAATCCCAGTTCTATAGAACAGTTCTCAATTCTGTACGCTAATTCTCAAGTTCTGTTGCCTTTGTGATTTTATTATTTTCTTATTTTATATCTTATATGCCCCATGTGTACTATTTTTCCTTACTGGCAGATTCATTCTATCCTGATAGGTGAAAATTGCATAATTTTAAATTATTTATGGCAGTTGTATTCCAGTGTGTGTATTCCTACACATGCATATGTACATATATATGGTATATATGGCATATATATTCCATTAATTCTTGAACAATTGAATTATTTCCAGATTTTAGCTACAGTGAATAATGAACATATAAACATATCCTTTTTCAATTGAGTTTCTGAGCCCTACTAAGAAGTAGAATTTCTGTATCATCTCAATTCTTAGTTTTCTTAATTCTTAGAAGTGTTTTCAAAGCAAAGAGTGAGGGGCGGGTTTCTTTTTTACCACCAAATCCCCTCACTACAGGTTGTTTTTGTTCTTTTTGATACATGACAGTCTAATTGATATAAAGTGCTATTACATTGTTTTGATTTCAATTTCCCTAACAATAGGTGATACTGGGCATTTATTGCATACCTATTGGCCATTTGTGCAATTTTAGAAAGCTTCTTTTCATTCTTCCCTTCATTTGTTATGTTTTTCTATTCTTGTTTTGTTTTACAAGTGCTGTATGTATTTTAAATAAATGTTTCACTGATTTGCAAATTCACCAATAATATATAAGGAATCCCTTTTCTCTATGTCCTCTCCAACACATTGTTTTATCTCTTAAATAAATGCAATTTTAAGAAGTGTGAGACAATATATCATTTTTGTTTTAATTTGAATTTCCCTATTATTAAAGACAATATTAATACTAAAAATTAAATGGTTCTGTTGATCTTTTGATATACACTTATCAAAGAAATATTTAAATAAAATATATCATTTTGTTAAGGGCATTTGCAGCAATGTGGAACTAAAATATTGATTTACAATTTTTAGTAATGTCTGTGATTTTTATATTAGGTTAATTTTGGTTTTAGAGAAATTGGAAGAATTAATGTTTCTTCAATAATTTGGAAGAGATTAAGTAGTATGGATGGGTACTAAGCCTTTAAGTTCTGGTAAAACTCACTAGTCAGCCCATGCAGATGAGACTTCTTGACATTGGGAAGACTTTTAATTACTAATTCAATTTTCTTACTGTAATTGGTTTGTTCATGTTTTCTACTTCCTATTAATTCAAACTTGGGAGAGAGTATAAATCTAAGAATGTGTCTATTTATTTTAGTTCCTAAACTTGCTGGCATAAAGTTCTTTGTAGAAATCTCTTGTGATCTTTTGTATCTCTAGTGCCTTGTTTTACTTCCTCTGATCTAATTATTTGGCATTTCTCTCTATATTCTTTGTAAGGCTAGCATGATTTGTGAATCTTGTTTATTTTTAAGTGAATTTACTTATATTAAACACATTTATTTGCAATATAGTATTTTTTTTTTACAATATAGTATTTATTTACAATATAGTATTTTGCTATCCCACCACAAATGTCACTTTCCCTCCACCAATGTTTTTCATTTCCTCAAGCCAGTCCCATTAACAGGCACAAATATATTAACTTCATATAGCTTGTTACAACAAAATGTCTAATGTAATTATCAGAAAATAGATTAATAAAGATCAATTCATGTTAATCATTAGATCTCAGAGTGGTATTATTAAGGTTTTTTTTTTCTTTTTTTTTTTAAAGCTCAAAACAATTTTTTAATTTATTTATCTAGTTTTTGTCGATTTCTTTGTTTTGGTGTGGCTATTGAAGTTGTTATCTCCATTTATATTTATTTATTTATTTTTCTTCTTTTCTTTTCTTCCTTTATGTGCTCTGCCATGTTTTTTATCTCAAGACCATGGCTTTATTTTTTTTTATTTATTTTTTATTTTTTGGTGATGGGAATGTTGCACTGGTGATGGGTGGTGTTCTTTACATGACTGAAACCCAAACACAATCATGTATGTAATCAAGGTTTTTTTTTTTTTTCTTTTGGGTCACATCCGGCAGCTCTCAGGGGGTTAATCCTGGCTCTATTCTCAAAAATCGCTCCTGGCAGGCTTGGGGGACCATATGGGATGGGATGCCGGGATTTGAAGCACCATCCTTCTGCATGCAAGGCAAATGCCCTACCTCCATGATATCTCTCCGGACACGTTACTAAAATTTTTGAAGATTTAAAGAATTGGTTTTTGCTCATTGAAGTTGGTGGATTTGTACACATCTTTCCTATCAAACATGCTGTGCTCTTACTGGACTTTAGTCCTGTGAAATTTGAAGGTGTTTGTGACTGTTGGTTGTGTACTTCAGAAGCTGAGGAGCTGGGCCACCTGGATGCTGGAGGATGTGGGATGTGGGTGCAGTCTCTGGGTCTATTAGGTAAGACAGGGGATTGTCCCCACTCCTCCCTTTCACAGAGATTGCAGACTTTTCAGCATGGATATTGATGTACCTGGGATGATGTGATAGCATGGAGGTTACATATTGTTTATTCGTTAAAAAAAATACAGCTCCTGATTTGATTAAAACTTTAACATTTTTATGAATTTTATATCACTGACTTATGTTTGCTTTTGGTATTTGATATTTTTATTATTTCCTTCCTTCTACTTATTTTGGAATTCATTTGTTGTATTTTTCTAGTTTCTCAAGTTGTGAGACTAGGTCATTAATTTGAGCTTTTCCTTTGTTACGATGTTAGCTTATACTTTCATGAAATTAATATTTTAAGTTATAAATTTTGATAACAAAGTTCATGATTCTTCTATGCTAAGTAACTCAAACTAATCCCAGGTTCTATTTTCTTTATGTATGAACAGAATTCTATGTACCAACATAGGATATATATGCAAAAATATTGTATGTGCACAAATAAAATAAATTAAATAAATTAAAATAAAATAAAAATAAATAAAATAAAATTGTGCTAATAATCCAACTTTTGCTAATATAATATAGATCTATCTATCCATTTATCTATATTTGTTTTGAAAACCATATCTGGCAGTGATCAGGGATACTCCTAGTTCTGTGCCCAGGGATCACTCCTGGAAGGCTTGGAGGATCATATGGGATGCCAGGGATCAAACCTGATGCATGCAATCACCTTCACTACTATACTGTCTTCAGGTTCATAATATATTTTTAATAACTCTTTATATATATAAAGTCCCTGATCTTATGGAATTGACATTTTTGTGGGAGGGGTAGTGAAGATGATAAATTTATTTTAAAAGTAAAAAAAATTATTTTAAGAAATGTGCTATGCAAAGTCTTAAAAACTTAGTTATTAAAATAATAAATAAAGTCTTAATTAAAATAGTAATATATGTTGATGTTGTGTTCCATATTTAGTGTAGCAAACTGGGGTAGAATTTTTACACTTGAATTGAATAATTAAAATTACTTATAAAATTATGAATAAAGAGCAATATAGAAGATTGTGGGAGGTTGCCAGAGTGACAGCACAGTGGTAGGGCGTTTGCCTTACAAGCGGCTGGCCCAAAATGGACCTCGATTTGATCCCCTGCATCCCATATGGTCCCCCAAGCCAGGAGTAACCCCTCAGAGTCACTGGGTGGGCCCCAAAACTAAAACAAAACAAAACAAAAACAAAAAAAGAGGATTGAGGGAAATAATTGAGAGAAAATATGCCTGTATTTTAATACCCAATATGAGTTATGTGCATAATCTAAGCCTTTAGTGTACATTGCTTACTTTTTTCCCAAGAAAACTTAAAAATTAGAATATGTTATTGCTGCCATATACTGAAAAGAAATGTTTATAACATAACATGTTTATGATACATAACATGGTATGTGTTAAATCAAAGTCTTAAGTAAAAATACTGTAAAGACAAGCCCGGAAGCCTCTACATTTATATAATGATTTTACTCAGATTAAAAAAAACAGAATTAAAATATCTGTCATCAAATTACTTACAGTTTATGAAAGATATATTTATAGGAACATCATTTGATATCATGCAATACTTTGTTGTTCAACACGCTTACTCACTAAAAGACAGTGTCTTTAAAACCAGGAAGTCATAAATAAATTATCTCAGACACACAGATGGTGAGAAGTACATGAAGCTAAATAGACATATCTATGTAGAGATGTACTTTCAGTGTTATGGCATGTTAGTGTAGGCTCAAATTTTCTTCAGAAATTTTATCTTGGTAGCATATACATCATTTCCCCCTACACTTACTGAGTAATTTTGTTCACTCACCACTTCCCTTTTATAGCTGTCCACACCTTTCTTCTTGCTTGAATAACATAGATAAAAATATACCAGATGTTATAATTAACTCAGAGGTACATGGACTCTTAATAAAGAAGGGAAATTAGAAAAATAATGGGTACAAAGTCATTCGATCTTTCAGTTATTCCATTTTTTTTAGGATTTTCCACAATCAGAGGCTAGTGTTTATTTGTATAGGTTTTATTATATCTCTAATTATTATGTAATATTTATATTTAAAGAATAAGAAATTATGTGCTCTGCCATTCAGTGCAGTATTTGTTAATACTTGAGACTAATTTATATCTTGTAATTTATAACTTGCAATGAAATAAACAGTTTTAATTTTTAACTTAAAAATTTGTACTTAGTTCCAGTTAGCAGAACTAACTTTCAAGAGCATCTTTTTTCTTTTAGGTTAAATTCATGATTAGTTAAAATATTTCTGAGTTTTAGGTATAGTTCTTTTTGTTTGTTTGTTTGTTTTTGTTTTTGGGCCACACCCGTCGGTGCTCAGGGGTCATTCTTGGCTATCTGCTCAGAAATAGCTCCTGGCAGGCAAGGGGAACCATATGGGACACCGGGATTGGAACCGACCATCTTAGGTCCTGGGTCAGCTGCTTGCAAGGCAAACACTGCTGTGCTATTTCTCCGGCCCCTTAGGTATAGTTCTGATGCTTGTTTTATTTTAGTATAGTAAAGGGTAAAATAACAATCATTGCAAGTGGGTGAGTGAAGGACAAGTATGTTTCTATATTCTTTCATAAGTGATTGATTACTGTTGCTATTCACTATAATGAAGAACAATAATGTTTGTTTAAAGCACTTTTTGTTTGTTTCTTTGTTTTGGGCCATACCTGGTGACTCAGCTTAGGGGCTACTCCTGGCTATGTGCTCAGAAATCGCTCCTGGCTTGGATGCCTGTATTGAACCTTCCTAGGTCAGCCACATGCAAGGCAAAGACCCTACTACTGTATACATATATACACTGTATACTATATACATTTGAAGTCATTGGGTACAGAAGAAAGTGTAATTTAGATCAGAATGGATCAAAAATTAGAGCTTGAGTTTTATTACTCTGATACTAAAAGAATCCATGGACGGAAAGAGAAATGTGAGATTTTTGTTTAAGACCAAGAGAAATAAAGGTTAACAAAAGATCTTAACCAGAGGGCAGATTTTTTCCAGTTATAGGAAGAAAAATATTTTTCAAACAATAGAATATGTATTATATGTAGTCATGTAATTGAAGGAGTATGGAATGTGTAATTTAGAAAAAAAAACAAGGCATAGTAGACATTGTAAAACAAACCCAGGTTGGAATGAAATGAGGGATTGTAGGATCATAAGGAAATAGTCACAAATTAAGAAAATGGAGACAGTGTAAATAAACTTTTGTAAGAAATTTGGCTGTAAATAGAAGTAAAGATATGAGACAATAATGAGGAAAAAAGTACAAGGAGAGTTTAAGAAAAGATCAATATTTTTCCTTTTAGACACTGTTATTTGTAATATTGCTATTGAAGGGATATAATGCATATCACTTTATTTACTTCCCTCATCTATTTCTTGTCTAGGGTAATCATTTCTAACTATCATTGTCATTGTGGTCCCTTCTTTACTCTAACTTCATTCCCCTCTATTTATGGCAAGTTTCCTATAAACGGGTGAGTGGGAGGGAACCTGAGGACTTTGGTGGCAGGAAATGGGCACTGGTAAAGGTCTTGTACATTGTACAACTGAAATTCAATCATGAACAACTTTGTAATTGTGTATCTCATGGTGATTTAGTATAAAATTTATTTATTGTGGCAGGAATTATAGCATGGATGTAAGGCATTTGCCTTGCATGCAGAAGGTCGGTGGTTCGAATCCCGGCATCCCATATGGTCCCCTGTGCCTGCCAGGGGCGATTTCTGAGCATAGAGCCAGGAGTAAACTCTGAGCACTGCCAGGTGTGACCCAAAAACCAAAAAAAAAATTATTTATTAAAAAAATAAAATGTCAAAGAAAAAGAAAAAAAAAAAGATCCAGTAAACCTGATTTCCATCCTAAGCACTGTTTATATTCCTTCTGGCCCACTAGGTATATGACCCCAGAACACAAAACCAGGAAGAAAGTCTGAGTATGACTCAAAATAACAAGAAAGGTATGGGTCAAGTTGTAAATGAAAGTAAAAGAAAGGAAAGTCTGCTGTATAAAATTCTAACTAGGGAGGTAATGAGATTTAGTCAGGCAGAAGCATATTACTGGAAGGATAAAAATGGTCTAACACTAGAAATGTGACATCAAGGCCAGGGCATTAACTCTAAGAAATGGAGAGCATCCCTTGCATGTAGAGGCACTGGTTTGATCCCTGGCACAGTATGGATTCCTGAGCAGATCTGGGAGTATCTCCTCTGCAATGAATAAGAAGTAATTTATGGGGCCGGAGAGATAGCATGGAGGTAAGGCATTTGCCTTTCATGCAGAAGGTCATCGGTTCAAATCCCGGTGTCCCATATGGTCTCCCGTGCCCGCCAGGAGATATTTCTAAGCATGGAGCCAGGAGTAACCCCTGAAAACTTTCGGGTGTGACCCAAAAACCACACACACAAAAAAGAAGTAATCTATGATCTCTGCTTGGTGTGAACAATAATAATAATAATTATATATGAGATTAGTTTTATTTGATGGAATATATTTTTCTTATAAGTAAATATGAGATCATTTACCATTTTATTAAAATTTAGGAAATTTTTTTATTAACATAACTCTAATTTTAGAAAAGTTAGCTCACATTTTTTTCTGATGAAGCTTAGTAATTGTCCCTTCCTTGGCTTTACTCTAGGCTATAACTGCTTCATGCAGGAGTACCCATAGATGGACGTTACTTATTATATCATATTTTATTACTGGTAACTAATTCCTTATTATATAAATAAAATTAAAATGCTTCTTTGTCTATTCGTTTGATTCATAAAAAATTTTGACACAATTGAAAGAAAAAAGAAGACACAAGTTCTTTGCAGATAAATTTTTTATCTGCAAAAATCATTTAATACAAAACAGGTGACAAAGATATTCACATTTTGTGCATTTCTTTGATCACTTTTCATATCTGAATGAATTACTCTTCACTTATAATTTTTGTGTGAACTTCCCGGCTCTTCACACGTAATTTGTTGACCTGGGACTCAGCAATGTCAGCTCTTTCCTCAGCCTCCTCCAGTTCATGCTGGATCTTGCGGAACTTTGCAAGATTGACATTGGATTGTTCCTCCTGAAAATGAATGGAAATACACATTTGAGGAAAAAGTTTCAAAATTTCTATATTTTTAGATCAATGTGTCTTAAATATATTTTTATTTAAAAATTCTTGGCCTTTGACTATAGTGAGGATAAGAATAGAAATAGAATGGAGGAGAAGAAAGACAGGTGTGAAATAACATGGGATGGAGTTAAGGGGTTAAGGAATGATTGGTAAGGTTAAGAATGGACAGAACTAAATATCTAAACCATGGTAGTCAACACCACTGAATCATGAGATCTAGACTTAAAAAGATGCCTGTTATATTGGGCAAGAGATGATGGAATTATGGGATGGACTCCGGGAACATTGGTGGGGGGAGTTTGACACTGGTGGTGGGAATCATGTGAAACAGTGTATATCTAAAACTTAATAAATTAACTTTGTAATAACACTCTTTAAATACAAAATTTTAAATGAGAACACCATATTTTGTATAGTTTTATAGCCTATTCACACCTCTCATCCTGAAAATGAAAACAGATCTCCAAAATATGCTGAAATGATATATATTTTATATAAAATGTATAGCCATGAGTATAAATTTTTGTAGCCTCACTTTATAAATTAAATAGAAGTAAATTGTTTTCAAGTGCTATCTTTTAATCTGTGGCATTTTAAAGGTATAGATTTTGAAGTATGTAGAGAAATAAGATAAACTAGAATGCCAAGAATATAGAACATAACAAGCCTTCTTTATATCCAGAATTAATATGTAACTACTACTTAATACCTTCATATATTTATAATGTTATTTCAATAAACATTTCCAAAAACAATTTCAATTTCTTTCAGAACCAGTAAAGAAATTCATCCCTTTATTTAGTGTGCTATGCTATATATTGAGTTAATCAAACCATGGCTTTGATATTTCTCAAATTTCTAGTAAAATCTTGCTAGTGTATCTTGCAGTTTTTAATCCACAATATACCCCATGCCACGATAGCTTGAAAAAGCCTTCTAAAATATCTCCTTGTACCTATCTGGTTATTTGAAAACCCATTCTCCATGTAATAACCATAATATATTTGTGGAGGCGGAAGATTATGGTTTGTTAAGCAGAGCTTAGAGGGCCCTAGGAAATACTTGATCAATTGGGCCAGATGCTTCAGTGCTAGGGCCTGAGGATACTTAGATATTAGCTGTACTCAGGGTTCAAAAATATGAATCAGGGCATAATTGATCCAGCTTAAAATTCTCCAATGGCTTCTCACTGACCCAATGTACTTAGAGTAAAATAGAACCTTTTAAATAATGAGTATTTGCTCTTTCCAGCCATCCACAGGAGGTTTAATAATTCACTTGGCTATTTGGGTCCAGGATGCAATGATACATGAATTGGGTGGTGTGGATGGGAGGCATAGGTGCTCAGGTGGTCATAGGGATACTAGGGATGAAATGCAATTTCTTTATTATTTTGTGCCAGTTCTCTGGCTCTCAAATTCAAATTTCTTACCCATAATTAAAAAGACTGATTTGTTTCCAGTCTAGCTATCCACACATCTATTTATCTATTTATCTCTTCTCTGTTCTTTTTGTTTCTTGAACCAGATTTTTTCTATTTAAAACTTTGTTTGCTTCTCCCTTCCGTAGAAAATTGCCTAGAAAAATTTCTACTCAACAACTGGTTGATTTTTTTTTTTTAGACATAAAACTCTTAATGAATTGTTTTCCTTTGATCTTTCCTCATCTCACCATTACTTTCCTGTTTAATCCTGTTACCTATTGACTTGGAAATACCTCCAACTGGAAGTTACCAATTCAAGGGACTCTGCACTTACCGCTTCTTCAGCTTGTCTCTTGTAAGCTTTCACCTTTGCTTGCAGTTTATCCACAAGATCCTGGAGTCTGAGTACATTCTTGCGGTCTTCCTCTGTCTGAAATAATATTTTAAGATTAATTTCTAGAATCTACAAATATGATTACATTTTGTTATTACAAAGGCCCTTATCCTGAAATAAAGACCAAGATAGGCCATTTTCTTACTTGGTAAGTGAGTTCCTTTACTCTTCTCTCATGTTTGCGCAGACCCTTGACAGTTTCAACGTTACGCTTCTGTTCATTTTCAACTTCCGCTTCAAGTTCACGTACCTGAAAGAAGACAGACATTTTAAAAATTGCCTCTTTCATGAACTTTTGGGCAGCAAGAAAGAGTTCTTACATTACTTTCTGAGTAACCCTACAACTTTTAACAGAAGAAGTATACAAACTGGCTAATTGTATTGGAATAACATGGGACCATGCTGATTTAATAAGCTTATGATAGTAAATAAAAATAGATACAGAGAAACTCACTCTGGCCTCCAATTTCTGGATCTGCTTCTTGCCACCCTTCAGGGCCAGCTGCTCAGCCTCATCCAGTCGGTGCTGTAGGTCCTTCACTGTCTGCTCCAGGTTCTTCTTCATCCTCTCAAGGTGGGCACTGGTGTCCTGTTCCTTCTTCAGCTCCTCCGCCATCATGGCAGCCTAGACAGCAACAAAGTAAAGTCAGATGAGCGCTAGGATACAGAACTCAAGATCCAAGTTTGATCTTCCCTGTGCTCCCCTCTGCTCACGTCAGTGATGGCCTTCTTGGCTTTCTCCTCTGCATTGCGGGCTTCTTGGACAATGTCCTCCATCTCTCCCTGGATTTGGGAAATGTCTGTCTCCAGCTTCTTTTTGGTATTGATCAGACTGGTGTTCTGGTGAAATATAAAATTTTAAATATTAAATACATCATAATAAAATATGTATGCCTGATATTATAATAAGTTTATAAACTACTACATTACATGGTACCACTCTTTGTTTTATAAAAACTTATAAACTGGCTATATTTATAAACATAACTAACAATACAGAGGTTACAATTCAGAAAACACAAATATTATTAATACACAATATTAAATTTTATTCCCATAAAATACTATAAATAAATGTATAGAAAAATGCTAGGATCTGGACAAGACTTCATTCTTATTATTTTATATATTTTACTATTATATTATTATTATCACCTGCGTGTGCAAGAGCTGGACACGTTCACTGGCATCCAAGAGTTCTTGTTCTGCAATTTTCCTGCTCCTCTCCGTTTGTTCCAAGGTGGCCCGCAGCTCCTCAATTTCAGCCTGAAGCAGGTTAGCTCTACGCTCTACCATGGCCAATTGTTCCTTTAGGTCCTCCTGGCCCCGGAGAGCATCATCCAGGTGGATCTGTGTGTCCTGTGGAATAAATGATTATTAAGACATTTTGTTTGTAGGTCTGCATTAACCCAACATCTCTGAGATCATCTCTCCAACCCACTGACCTTGAGGATGCCTTGGGTATTCCTGTAGTTCCTTAGGGCCTCTGCAGCCATGCGGTTAGAGTGATTCAACTGAATTTCCATTTCATTGAGGTCTCCCTCCATCTTCTTCTTAATCCTGATGGCATCATTCCTGCTCCTGATCTCAGCATCCAGTGTGCTCTGCATAGACTCCACCACTCTAATGTGGTTTCTCTTTAGCTGATCAATTTCTTCATCCTTCTCAGCGATTTTCCGATCAATTTCTGACTTGACTTGGTTCAACTCCAGCTGGATGCGCAGAATCTTTCCCTCTTCATGTTCAAGAGAGGCCTTAATAGCAGCAAGGGTGACATTATGAGAATGGATATGTGTTGTAGGAATAAAAATGAGGCAGAAATGAGGTACTAATTTTGTGCTGCTATACCATACAATATCTTTTGTTAGAGAAATTTCTAGAACAAAATATTCTTTTTAGTTTGACACAATTTAATTTCCTCAACTAGATCATGTTTATAAATACAGGAATAATATTTATCTTTTTCAATATGTTTATCTCTATCCATGATAAAAATATATCACTTGAATATTTAGTTCTCAATTTTTAATCTTTTGTAAACAAAGAAAAATTTTTCCTCTTGATTCACAAATTCTTGCATGCAGTAGATCATACTTTCTCTTGCAATTGCATTAGATTTTATAATAGATGTTACCTCTGCTTCCTCTAAAGCAGACTGGAGTTCAGACTTTTCTTGCTCAATTTGCTTCTTAATTTTTTCTAGCTCGTGGATACGTTTCCCTCCTTCTGCAATCTGTTCTGTGAGGTCAGATATCTCCTCTATTGATTAAAAAAATATAAACAAATTACTGTTATGAATAAAAACATTCTTTTCCCCCTAATTTTTATTTAAGAAAAGATAATACAATCTTACGTTGCAAGTTCTTATTTTCTCTCTTTAAGGTTTCAAGATGGTCTAAGGATTCCTCATATGCATTTTTAATCTTGAATAGCTCTGTGCTGAGGGACCGTGACTCCTTTTGGGAAGCTTCAAGTTCAGCATGAGTCTCTTCATATTTCTGTTTCCATTCTGCCAGGACCTAAGGACCAGAAATTAGGGAGAAAGTTGAAAGGGATGAAAGACATCTGTATCAGCAAGTACCAAACAAAGGTGATTTGATCTGATATTGAAATAATTGACCATGGGAAGAGTAGAAACCACAAGTCATCCCCTGGTTCCCTAAGAAATCCATGGAGGAGGAACCACTGATAAGATAATAGCTTTCATATGATTAGAATATGCACAGTGGTGGTATTAGACTAACTTCAAAGTGGGTATAACTTGCCTTATCAAAGTTCCTTTGTTTTTTGTCGAGGGCTGCACAAGCTGCGTTTGTTCTTTCTACATCAATCATAAGGTCCTCCACTTCATTCTGGAGCCGTTGCTTGGTCTTTTCCAATGAAGCACATTTGGCGTTCACAGCTTCTACGTGTTCCTCAGCATCTTGTAGACGCTGAGCCAACTTCTTCCTAGGTAATTCAACCGTGACAATAGAAATATATGAATATAAGTTAACTTTGCTATTTAAAATGTGCTTCAGACAGTGATTTCATGGTCCTTTCCTTAACACTTTCTTTGCTAGTCAACCTTCTTTGCTGATACTCAAAATCAGTTGCCGACCAACCAAATACTGAAAAAGAAAAACCCTCAATTTAAAAATTTCTATGCTTCTGACTTTGAGGTTATCCATACTTACCCAAGATGTGCTTGAAGACATTTTATTCCTCTTTTATATAATATTATTTATCAGATATTATCTTATACCCACTAAATTTTGATTTCCATATTATAAAGTCTGTAACTTACTAATGTATATATTTTGTATGCCTTAACACATGTTAAATACCTAGCTGCTTTATAAACTGACTAAAATAAGCATATTTGATTTTTGTCTACTTTTTCCCCAGATTTTCTGTATTAATTTAATAAAATATGATTTTCTAAAACAATATAGATATTTTTGTTGAGAGATTCATAGCACAGAATAGATGCTAAGACATTAAACCAAAACTAAACCAACATTTTTGGAATAAGAGGGAACATGATGCAGAAGAGTACTGTTAAACTAGCTAGACCAGTTTAGTCAGAATGGTATGCCTTTTTTTAAATAAAAAATAGTTACTCAGCTTTCTCCTGTCTTATACAATTTCTCTCAATCATTTAGCTTATTTTTTCCTGGAAAACTGAGTATATTTATTTTTGTCCCTGGGTTGTATTCATGTATGCCTTTTTCTTTTTAGAGAAGAAATAGATGTTTATATGTCCATATATGCTCTTAGATTATTAACAGAAAGTTACATTTTTATTAAGTCTAAAACATACTTGGCCTCCTCCAGCTCCTCTGTGCGCTGAATGGCATCTGTCTCATACTTGGTCCTCCACTGGGCAACCTCACTATTGGCCTTGGACATTGCCCTCTGTAGTTCAGCCTTGGCTTCTTGTTCCTCCTCATACTGTTCACGTAGCAAGTCACAGTCATGACGAGAGGACTGCAGTGCATGGGCCAGGGCACTTTTGGCCTGATTACAAAGAGATTAACAACTGAATTTTATTTCTTTAAGAAGTGTACATGGTAGGAAGCTTGCCACAAATAGTGGAACAGTAAACTGAAGACATTAGTGATGAAAAACATTCATAGTTGAAGGGTAGTATACATTATAAGACTGAAACTCAAACATTAACAACTTTGTAATAACATTTAAATAAAAAAAAACAAGTGTTATCTTTAAAGTTTCTAAACTCCTATTGACCACCAAAAAGAATTTTTCAAACAAGTACAAAACAGTGTTCAAGCAAGTACAAAACAAACAAACAAACAAACAAGCAAAAAGCATAATAACAGCAAGCAACAATAAGTAGGGGTTACCTTAATCTCCTCTTCAAGCTGCCTTTTCAGTTCCTCTATTTGTTGTGTAAATGCTTGTTTGCCCCTTGAGAGCTGAGAAACTAATGAATCCTTTTCATCAAGCTGGCGTGAATATTCACCTATAAAAACAAAATTATGAATTCAATTCCACTAGGAAACTAAAGGTCTATATTAATATTTGGAATAGTTTGTAGGGCCATTTCACAAAGTAGAAATGAATACTTTATGATATATGATATTTATATTATCTATTCTATCTATTCTATATTTTATATGATAACATATAACATATGTTATATTATAAGGCATATTTTATATAACATTTTGATTAAAGTGAAATTTGCTTTAAAAATTATAAAAAGCAGAAAGACTATTAACAATAAAACAAAGAAAGAAGAAGGAAATATGGAGGAAAAATAAAGGGAAGAACGAAAGAAAAGGAAAAAAAGGAAGGACAGTAGGAAAGAAGGAGGGACAGGAAGAAGAAAGAAAAACAAGTCAGTGGTCAACATTGTCTTCATGTTAGAGGGTATCTCTCAGGTAAGTAATCTTGAATCATAAATAATTCAGAATCTTTCAGAAAATTGAGCATCAATGACAAATTTTTTACTTAAGTAAATGGCCTACCTGACTCTGTCTGTAGGCGTCCTCTCTGAGCAGTCAGGTCATTGATCAATCGCTGTTGCTCTTCTTCCTTCGTCTTAAGTTCACTCACTTGGTCTTCTAGGGTACGGCACATCTTTTCAAGGTTTCCCTGTATTAAAAATGTGATTAGAATAAAAAAATGTCAAGCATTTAACATTTAGTGTTTACTAAGCTGTTTATCAGTGGCAGGATATTGAGACATTATTCTAATCATAAGATTCTTTAAAAGAAAACAAATATTCATCATGGGGACTCGACTTAGACCTCATGTGATCAAACATAGATCATTAAATCCAAAACTCCAGATCCCAACCTTAGAACTGGCACAGTTCCTGCAGCAGCGTCAGGAGGTAACAACACCCCCCCAGGGGGGGTGTAGTTCCTAACACCACTCTGGTACCAACTTGCCCAGGGTAGGTTCATAAGATATCCTGTTGACAAGGAAACAGCAACAACTTGATCTAAGGGCAAGTTGGCCTACCTCATCACCTAATGGTGAGATGAAATCAGAAGACACATCCCCCTTTGAACTATGCAAAAACCAAGATCACTAAATACAGAAGACTGACTACAACAACTGTGAATGAGCAGAACATCTGGAACCATAAAAACTCAATCCTAGACTTTGTCCTAGGATCTTTGAAAAAAAACCAAGATCTCTAATTACAGACTGACTGACTTTGACAACCACAACTGAGCAGAACAATTCCTGGCACCATGAAGAAACATATTGGGATCTGACAATGAACATATCCAGAGCCTATAATCATGACAGTATGCTTCAATGATGGAGACACCCTGGATCTCTTAGGCCAAGGGAATTTCCTTTCTAATTTCTTCAATATTTATTCTGCCTATGCAAAAACAAACAAAAAAGACAACCCCCAAATAAACTCCAAAAAACCCTTGCCACACCAGACCTCCCTCTTAATTTTTTTTAATATTTTGTTTTTCTTTTTTATTTCTTTTTCTTTTCTCTTATTTTAAATTTATATTTATAGCTTCTAGACAGGGCTTCCTGTCCACTTTCTTCACCTTCTTTATTTTTTTATTAATAGAACCATAGAACATGAATCATCTTGTTCTGCCTCATATATCTATGTCTTCCTACAAATTGAGAAGAAAAGGTGGTTAGTACCAGGTGCAAAGCAGTCTCATGACCATTGAATGGAAATTACAAAATGATCAGATCTAAATATCAACACAAAGTCAAGGGCAAAAGAATCAAAAGACCCAAAATACAACCAGCTTTACACAAAAGGGACCTATTACACTAGCAGTCCAGGGGGCTAAAGGTGGAGGTATGGGATGCATATTGGGAACAATGGTAGAGGGAAGTCAACACTGGTAATGGGAATTGCCCTAATTCACTGCCACTATGTACCTTAAATATAACTTTGAAAGACAGCTAATTCACATTGGTCTCAGTAAAAATTATTTAAAAAAAAAAAGAAAACAAAAATTCTATACATTTAAATAAAAGCACATACCATTCTGGTATTTTCATATTTATATATTTGAGAAAATATTTTTATCACCTGAATTATTTTGCCCGTCTCTCCCACTAGTGTCCAGGTTTATACTATATCATATTTAGGGGTCTCAAACCATACAACATTTTGTGACCCTGCCCTAAAGGAATCTTTTTTTGCTTTGTTTTGTTTTAGTTGCTTGGGTCACACCCCCAATGTTCAAGGCTTACTACTGACTTTGCATTCAAGGATCACCCTTGCCAGATAATGATTCTTCAAAGGCTCACACATACCTATCTTAGGTCTTAAAACAAGATGGTACCTTAGCTTTGGAGACGGTATCCATGTTACTAGCAAGGTCATCAATCTCCATCTTCATCTCACTCTTCTCCTTCTCCAGTTTCTGTTTGACCCTCTGCAGGTTGTCTATCTGCTCCCCAAGCTCAGCCACACTGTCCGCATGCTTCTTTCTCAAGGTGGCTGCAGTGGCCTCATGTTGCAGGGTGGCTTCCTCCAGGTCTCTGCGCATTTTCTGGAACTCAGCTTCCCGCTTCTTGTTCATCTCAATCTGGGCTGAAGTTGCCCCTCCAGCCTCTTCCAGTCGCTCACTGATCTCCTCCAGTTCCCGTGAGAGGTCGGAGCGCTGCTTCTCGGCTTTAGCCCTGGAAGCCCTCTCTGCCTCGATTTCCTCCTCCAACTCCTCAATGCGGGCCTAAGAATGTCAGGACAAAGTTAATGTGAATACTTAGTACAACTGGCCTGGTTTTGTCTCAAAAGCTGACCAAGGTTTGATCCCCAACATTATAAATGGTCCCCTGTGCCCCTCAAGAGAGGATCTCTGACCAGATTGCTAGAAGTCCTAAGTACAGCCTGGTGTCGCCCCCAAACAAAGCAAATCAAAATTAATGCGAATTAATAGATATTTTTATTGTCTTAATGCTTAGAAAAAGACGATGATTATTATGTACCTGTAACTCCTTGATCTTCTTCTGCAGCTGCATGCCAAGAGCCTGCTCATCTTCAATCTTGCTTTGCAAATTGCTCATTTCAAACTCTTTTCTGTTAGAAAAGCATTTTAAATTAGTCATAGGAATATATATATATATATATATATAAATATATATAGCAATTTCCCAGCAAAATTTTGGCCCTTGATCCTTACTTTTTAAGCTTTTCATCAAGCTGCTGTTTGTCGTTCTCTACATCCATTGTGGATTCTTGGGCCAATTTTAGGTCACCTTCTAATTTCCTCTTTGCTCTTTCAAGATCCATTCGAATTTTCTTTTCTTGTTCCAATGATCCTTCAAGCTAATTCATAAAGATAGATTTTTGTAATGATAATAATACCTTTTGATCTGAGTGAATTTATACATTTAATTCATATATAATTTTTCAAATTGTTTTATTCTTTTTGCTTTTACTATATCTATTCTTGTCAGAAAATTATTTTTCTTCTGTGAATTAGAAAAATTTTGTTTTATTTATTCCAATCTGCTTCTTAGTTATCTAATCCAAGTAAGTATCATTTAAATGTAAGGTGCCAGGGCCTGCGAGGTAGCACAGCAGTAGAGCCTTTGACTTGCACGTGTTGACCTAGGATGAACTGCAGTTCGAACCCTTGGTGTCCCAAATGGTCCCCCAAGCCAGGAGCGATTTCTGAACTCATAGCCAGGAGTAACCCCTGAGCGTCACTGGGTGTTGCCCAAAAACAAACGAACAAAAAAAAATGTCTTCCTTACTAGACCTGTACTGTGGATTAATTAGAAGATATCAACTAAGTGTAATGTCAAATTAATATCCTATGATTCTTATTTGAAATCTTATTTTCCTACAAGGAGAAACTTATGAATCATTACTGCTTCTTTGTACTCATTAGATTCCCTGCTTAAACCATCATTCCTCTACTGTATCTTCCCATAGATTTTCATTTTTCCAGCTAATTTTTTCTTGCTGAACATACTAGCCTTCTTTCCTCCTAATTCTTCATATCTATTATGTATAACTGTTTTGGAGTTGTTAGATGATTTACTTCTGGGTGTTCATTCCAGTCCTTGTAGCTGGGATGAGAGATGATTTCCTATACTACTTTTTTGAAAATACTTGAAAGGCACTCATTATATAATAAGAATGCAAAATTGAACTGAACAACAAAACATTATTTACATAATATTAGACTTACATCATCAACTTGCTGCTCAAGCTTGATTTTGGCTTTTGTCAGAGTGTTGACTTTGTCCTCTTCTGCTTGCAGGTCATCTAGGGTCTGCTGGTGAGCTTCTTGGAGGGCCTTCTTCTCTTTTGTCAACTTTGCAATGGTTTCATCCAGACCTGCCATCTCTTCTGTGAGGTTTTTTACCTTAAAAAATAAATTATCTATTCAATAAAAATTGTTACTATAGTAGAAATTTTTTATTGGTTTATCATAATATGATTCATGCCTTATTTTCTGTGGCATGTTTCTCCTTTTCCACTTTGGCCAGTGTAAGTTCAAGATCATCTATATCTTTCTTCAGTTCTGAACACTCATCTTCCAGTTTCCTTTTCTTTGCAGTCAACTCAGCATTAATCTCTTCTTCATCCTCAGCTCTCTCTGTCACCTCTTTGATTTTGGCCTCTAGCTGGATTTTGGTCTTGATCAGTTGATCACATCTTTCCTCTGCATCAGCCAAGGAATCAGCTTCCTGAGTAGAACAATAAGACACTTAAAATTTCGTTTTCTGGTGATATTTCCATATTTAAAAAAATCTTGAAATAAAACAATATTAAGATCTTAAGATTTTAAAATCTTAGGTTAGTTTTTTTAGCTTTTTGTTATTTATAAATGTTAATGAACACTTACTTTGATACTAAAATTTTTTAAAGAAAAAATTAAAGCAATATTCCTGGTAAAAACAAAGTGCAGTATTATCATATTTAGTAATAATGGGATTCCAGACATACAACCCAAAAATATGGCATCTTGACTATTGAATGAATATGTCAAACTGAAAAAGTTTGAGAGGTAAGAAATTTATAAATTAAACTTTCTAGTATACCTTTTTCATTATTCACTAAAACAAATATTTGATTCCCCTATGAAAGGTAATGTTCCTCTATCAGAAGAAAGTAACACAATATTTTCACTAGAGACTTAGAATTTGGGAGTGAGAAAAATATAAATGCAAATATATTAAAAATAACCTTTCTCTCCTTAGCTATTACTTGACCATTGACTATTCCAGATCAAAACTATTGTTTTATTATTTTACAAATTTATTATTAATTTATTAATTTTTCAAAAAAATTTTTCTTATTTTTCAGCTATTTTATTCATTTATAAAAGTTTCTTTGGGGGGCGAAGTTTTGGTCACATCTGGTGACGCTCAGGGGTTACTCTTGGCTATGTGCTCAGTAATCTCTCCTGGTTTAGGAGTGATATGGGACGCGGGGGGGTCAAAATGCGGTCCGTCCTAGGCTAGCATTGGCAAGGCAGATGCCTTACAGTTCCGCCCACCGCTTTGGCCCCAATTCACTTAAAAAAGTTTCAATATACATGTAAAAATTCAATGACATGCTCCTTTTCTCCTGTTAATATATTGTTGTCACTTTAATTTACAGATATATTTAAAGACCCTAAGAGGTCAAAACATTTTCATAAAAATATTAACTTTAAAGAAATTAAAGGGAAGGCATGTTACAGTGAGTGACTCAGAGCTGAAGAAAACACCTGAAGAAATTTGGGTACTTGAACATGTTAAAGACTATTTTGAGAGAAAGAGTTGTGTTTTACATAAAAAGAAATAGGACTTAGAATATAGTTTCTATATGTATTTTAGCAGGAAATATGGCAGCAAATCAAAGTACTTGAAATTCTTAAAATATGTAGTAACATATAACTAATAAAACTATTGTATAACTAATAAAATATTTATTATCAAATTTCTGGATAGTTATGTGTACTTCAGAATAAGAAAGTGAGTTTGATTTCTTATATCATGTATGCAAATTAACATAATTATAGAAAGCAATGTCTTCATTCTATTTTTTTGCAATGACTAGAGTTTTCAAATATTGTAATTAATAGTAAAGTTTCCAGAAGGCTATAGATATAAATAAAATTTATAATGGCTGAGGCTGGAGAGAGAGTACAAGCGTTTACTGCATAACAACCAAGTTTTATCCTCCACACCCCAAATAACACCAAGAATAATCCCCAAATACAGACATGAAAGTAACACCTGTGAGCCAGGGAAGCCCTCTGAAGAAAAACAAATTCATATTTGTTTTACTTTGATATATTTATATCACAATCTTGTCCATTTTAAATATTATTTATTTCTCACTGCTGTTATTTGCATTTTAGTATGGAGAATATCAGAGTGAAGATTACCCTTTTCTCCTTCCACATTGTACTTAATAAAAAACAACAAAAATTGTTTTGATGTATGTTACTTTTATCAATTGCATATTGTGTATAACGCATGTTATAGTGTTTATTTAAGAAGTGTGCATTAGGAAAGATTGATAATTGACCCCTGTAAGGAGGAATCTGTCAGTTTGCTACTAGAGGGCAACCAATAAATTCTGACACTCACAGATTGCACTTGGAGTTGCAAGTCGTTTTTCTCTTGCATCAGAGCTACCATTTTTTCTTCTAGCTCTTTTCTTTTGGCCTCAGCTTTTGCAAGATTTTCTTTGGCTTTTTCAAATTCTTCCTTCATGTTGGCCATCTCCTTCTCTGTCTCTGCACTCTTAAGAAGGGGCTTGATTTTGAAGTATAATTTCATCCAGGGCCAGTGCTTTACATTCATGAAGGCACGAACATTGTACTGGATGCAGAAAATGGACTCTCTGTGATCGAAAAAAAAAATTAAAATCAGGTTTTACTAAGGTCATAAAATAAATATAACTAAAATTTCTAGGATGATAAAGTTTATTTATACCTTCTCTCCACCATCTTTTGGTATTCCACTCTTGCCAAATACCCTCTGCACATGGCTTGGGTTCGTGTAATAAGTTGGGCTAACTTTTCATCTCTCATCTCCTCTAGGAGTCCCAGAAGACCAGCTTTGAAAAAGACCTGTGAGGATGATATCACTTATATGTGGTATTTAGAATAATTGCATGAAGGAATGCAGTGACTTATATGGAAGTCATCATTTAGAACACTCTTGGTCCTAGAGTATAGTGAAAAGGAAAGAAATTGAGTGAAGGAAGAGAAAGAGAGTGAAATTATGGGGCCAAGGGCCAATGGGACTCAGATGCATTGGTGGTGTTAAGAAAGGACAGAACTAAATATTCAAGTCATATATTCAATAACATTGAGACTATGAGACCCAAACTTTAACAATGAAATTTAAAAGATGCCTATTATGATGGTAGGCTGGAGTGGGTGCTAGTGATATGGGATGGACTCTGGGAACATTGGTGGAGGGAGATTGATACTGATGGTGGGATTGGTGCTGAAACATTGTATTTCTAAAATTCAACTATGAATAAACTTGTAAATCATTATGCTTTAAATTAAAATTGTTTTAAAAGAAAAAAGACCTGTGAGTGAATAGAGTTGATATTTGGAAACTTTGCATAAATTTTAAAGTATAGAATAATGCCAAGTAGATTTTAGGGATTATTACCTTTGTGTGACCAAATTTGTACTGTGTGTGATCGATGTCAATGGAGCCAAGGAGCTTTTCAGAAGCCTTCTTGCTATCAATGAATTGTCCTTCAGGTATTGCACTTGCATTTAATACCTTGTATCTGTTTAAGTCAAGAAAATAAATTATTTTGCTATAGTCATTTAAAAGAACTCTTATTGTCTTGCTACAGAAATAATATGAATCATAATCATTTATTTTCTATATATATTCAAAGGTTATCAAACTTTAGTATGTCAATATGTAATCTGTTAGCATTACTTTTTTCTATATTAGTAGAAGGCACAAAGCAGTTTCACTAAAAAAATCAAAATAAAAGACATGGGTTTCTTAAAATAATTTGCTTCAAGAAAGTCATACCTCTGCTTAAAGTCTGCATAAAGAATTCTGCTTGGGAATCCCTTTCTGCAAATACGAATACCTTCTAGCACACCATTACACCTCAGCTGGTGAAGGACAAGTTCATGTTCCATGGCCCCTAAAAGGAAAAGTGTGTTTGCTTTATTTCAAAATCTAAAGAAAATCATGGACCAGAGCAATAGTACAATGTGTATGACACTTTTCTTGCTTGCACTTGACCCCAGGTTCAATTCCCCAGCAACCTGATACAGAAGTGATTCCTGAGCATAGATCCAATATAACACTAGAGCATCCCTGTGCTTGGCCCAAACCCCCAATAACAGAAATACAATCTAAAGCAAATGAACTGGAACTTGTCTGAATATTAGATGTGTCTTACCAGGAGTCTTGGTTTCATTGGGGATAAGGCAGCGTACAAAGTGGGGATGAGTGCTTCTTAGATTTGTCATCAGTTTGTTCAAATTCTCCTGTGGTGATTTAACCATATGAACATTTGGTTTAAATTCAAAGTTTTATATAGGTGTGATCATCAACATAACCTATGTCATAATTTGTGGCATTGGAATAATTCTGATTTAATTGAATTAGTCAAGTTATTTCTTTGAAATGTGGAGCTTTCCAATTTCCACTAACTTTTCTAAAAGATATTATATATGTTCATTTGAAAAAATTTGCTAGACATTGAGGTAGTCATTACATTTCCTAGCAGTATGACATATTAAACATATGAAATTACTTTACTTCTACTCATTAAACATATGCAATTACTTTATTCCTACTCAATCATTTTTGTTGCAGTTGTTGTTGTTTTGCTGTTGTTTTGGGCAACACTTTGTGGAGCTCAGGACTTCTGGATTTGTGTTCTGGAGAAGCCCAGAAGATCATATAGACTGCTAGGTATTGATGCAAGGCAAGTGCCCTGCACACTGTTCTATCTTTCCAGTTTCTACTTTTAATCTTTTGCCTAAATCAATGTCTCCCGCCATGTCTCTATTTTCATTCTTTATTTGACTATCTATTGTTTCAGGTTATCACATGTATTTTGTCATAGTTACAGAATTATGCTCTCCTGCTTGTTCAAGAATAAGTGGTATTTGATTATCAATACTAAGAAAAATATATTCATATCAATAGATGCAGAGAAAGCATCTAGAAAGACAAGATCTAGCACCAATTCTCAACAAAAGGGGAGTGGAAGGAACTTTCCTCAAAGCCATTTATCACATGCCCTCAGAAAAATATAATCAATGGTGAAAAACTGTAAGCCTTCAACACCACTCCTATTTAACATAGTACATGCTATAGCAATTAGGCAAGCAAGGATAGAAAGGACTTCCAAAGATGTCAAATTCTCATATTTTACAGATGACATGATAATATAATTAAAAAGAGTCCTAAAGGGCAGAAGCGGTGGCGCAGTGGTAAGGTGTTTGCCTTGCGCGCCTGACCTAGGACCAACCCTGGTTAGATACCCTGGCGTCCCATATGGTCCCTCAAGCCAAGAGCGATTTCTGAGCACATAGCCAGGAGTAACCCAGAGGGTCACCAGGTGTGGCCGACGAAAACAAACAAACAAAAAAGAGCCCTAAAGACTACATAAAATGCTTCTAAAAATAATAGACTTGTAAAGTGACTGGCTATAAACCAGCCAACAATACTGGACTCATGAGGGCAATACAAACACAAACACATGTAAAAAAGGCTCTCAAGGGTTGACACTGAAATATTGTATTTCTAAAACTAAACTATGAAAATCGATGTGCTTTAAATATTTTTAAAAGAATCTAGATTTGAAAATAAATTTGCTTTTTCACAAACTATCATTTTTCTTTTTACACTTTCATATATAATAACTTAAAAAACACTGTCCATATAGCAGCATGCTGCTTAACTTCATGTTTTCTTACTGCTGAGTAGTATTTCATTGTGGATATGTACCATATTTCTTTATTCACTCATCTATTCTTGGTCACTTGGGTTGTTTCCAGATTTTGGCAAATATGAACGGTGTTGCAATGAGCATAAGACTTCAAATGTCATTTCTGCATTGTGCTTTTGGGTCCTTGGCTTATTCCAAGAAGTGGTTTTGCTGGATTAGATAGCAGTGAATGAGGGTCTCTTTCTCCCCATTAATACCAGTCTTTTTTGCTGTTATGCTCTTTGTTGTGTTCTAGTATCTCTGGAGTGACCTCTGTCCTCCATTATTTCACATCTGTTTTTCTCTCCATTTATTCTACTTCTTTTCTTCTCTAGACAAGCCTCATTCAAACTATTGTATTCCCTTATGCAGTTATTCTAAACACCACATATCAGTGATACTATATCTGGTTTCGTTGTTACATATTTTTAACTCAGCTTCCATCTATCATTCATCTTTCAAAAGCTACTCATTTACATTCTATTATAAGAAACACCTGAGCACCTATCTAATTTGAAGGATCTGAAGAATGAAGAAAAGCTCACATTTTGCTTTCCCTTATACTAATGGAAACTTTTGGGTGTTAAATGAGATCATTTCCCAGATCTAAAATTGAAATTTACCCTCTGTACTGACTTTTGCAATTCACTCTCATCCCTCTTGTATTTTTTTTATATACTGAGGAGTCTATTTAAACCCAAACCTAGCATTCAGAGTTACCAGTATTAACTGTCTTATCTTCCTTAGTTGTATACAACTCTTATAACATAATGCCCCTTTTCCTACACGGTAAGTAAAAGTTAAATTCCTTAGTTATTATTTTCTCTTAAAGAGGAAAAGAAGGGGCCAGGAAGGTGGCACTAGAGGTAAGGTTTCTGCCTTGCAAGTGCTAGCATAGGATGGACGCAGTTCGATCCCCCGGCGTCCCATATGGTCCCCACAAGCCAGGAGCGATTTCTGAGTGCATAGCCAGGAGTAACCCCTGAGCGTCAAACGGGTGTGGCCCAAAAACCAAATAAAAAAAAAAAGAAGAAAAGAAGTCTGTACCCTGAAGAGAGCAGACACAGTCTGGAAAGAGGAACCCTTCTTCTTAGCTCCTTTTTTTCCACCACCACCAGACTCTGAGGAAATAAATGTGCAATTATCACAGTAAGGCTTTATTCATGTACTTTTAATATAAAAGTAATATATATATATTTAATAAAAAAATTACCTGCTTCAGCAGCTGCTGCTGCCCCAGAGAAGAGGTATGCCAAAGTTTTCATTGGTGACTTCTGGTACAGCCCAAGAACAGTCTCATTCAGGGGGTCCTTGTTCTTGTCCAACCAACCAGCAATGTTGTAGTCCACAGTGCCAGCATAATGGACCAGCGAGAAGTGGGCCTCAGCCTTGCCTTTGGCAGGTTTGGGCTTCTGGAAATTGTTGGACTTTCCAAGATGCTGCTCATACAGCTTGTTCTTGAAGGAGGTGTCAGTGGCCTTGGGGAACATGCACTCCTCTTCCAGGATGGAGAAGATGCCCATAGGCTAAAAGTAGGAAAAGTAACAAATGTTTTTTAAATTTTTCTCGCTTGTCAAAATAATATGTAACATTATAATTCTGAGTAAATTTATCTATTAAATAGTTAATGAAAGTTCATTTCTTAAGGTGTATTATGTTCAAAAATACTTAGTGAGCTCTCATTTAGATCTAAGTATTATATGATGGAGAGTAGGATAAATGAAGCATGTTCTCTTTGGAGATTTGTGTCTTTGTCCAAAGACTTTAGAGCAATCTGTCTCCAAACATAACTTACAAAAACACTATCAGAATAACCTAATAAAAATGTAAATTCTCTTGTTTTACCCCATACTTTTAAAGTGTGATACTGGAAAGATCTGTATGACTGAAATTATAGGACAGACATAAAGCTCTATGTTTGACATTTCAAACATAAATTTTAAGGACAAATTTTAAAGATTGATGAAAAATTTTTAAGTGCCAATAATGGAATTACAAAGAAATAAGTAAAAATTTCTGTAATGCTCATTTATAAAGAATGATAATAAAGAGACAGAAAAGAAAGAAAGAGCGAAAGAAAGAAGAAAGAGAAAAAGAAAGTAAAAGAAAAAAAGAGAAAGAAAGAAAAAGAAAAGAGAGGGAGGGAAGTAGAGAGGAAGGGAAGAGGGAGGAAGGGAGGAAGGGAGGAGAAAGGAGAGAAGGAGGAAGGAAGAGAGGAAGGGAGGGAAGAAGTCATAAAAGAACCTTTTCAATGAGCTCAATGCAGGCAGCCAGGTCCATCCCAAAGTCAATGAACTCCCATTCAATGCCTTCCTTCTTGTATTCCTCCTGCTCCAGCACGAACATGTGGTGGTTGAAAAACTGTTGCAGTTTCTCATTGGTGAAGTTGATACACAGCTGCTCCAGGCTGTTGAACTAATGGACAACACAAAGTAAACAACATCTTCTAATAAAAACTTCGCTTCTCTTTTTCTTCCCCACAATTTAAATTGTTTTAAAGTGTATCAAATGTAATATATAACCAGAGGAATAACTTAGAAATTATAAAAGAGGATTTTCTTAGTGGCTAAATTAAATGCCCTTCATCCTGCCTGGAATAGGTCCCTTCCTTCTTGTATATCGTTTTTTGCTGCTGGCAGTAAAGAAGAATCAACACTTGGAAAAAGCAAGAATAAATATGCTCTCATAGTAAAACAAATGCTTATTTTCTATGATATTTATTTTGTGGTTGGAAGTTTCTTAGTAATTATGTTTGCTACATCTGAGCAATGCCTGTGTTCTGATAGTCACAATATGAGTACATATTAATAGTTAAATTTTGTTCAATATTTTGTTCAATATTTTATAATTCTAGACAGCATTAAATTATGTGTATGAATTTTGCCTTTAATCTTTATAATCACTCTCCTTTATAACACGATTCCCTATTTCAGAGATGAATTATCATTCATTGAAGTGAACTAAATTAAGGGGTATGACCGGTATAACACTAGAATCAGTGTTTACAATCACTTCCAGGAATTAAGGAGATATAATATCTCCTGCATTATTCTATATTCTTCTATACTATTCTATACACCTAGATACAAACAAAATCTTTAGTTATTTTCTAGTAATGAAGAAGGGAATAAATTGGAAAGGACTGAAGGAATTTCTTGTGGGATGATAAATAGGATGGGTTTCTTGAGGGTTATGGAAATTTCCTGAAATTTTTATTGCACATATTTGTGAAATTATATAAACCACTAATATATAAATTGTAGGTGCGATATATAATAATAAATAATTCTGATTAAAATGCTCAAAGATTGAAGCTTTATACCATTATCAGTTATTTTATTTGAAAAATGAATAGATGGCTCTTCCTCTTTTGACTTGGTACAAGGAAAAATACTTTATCTGTTTTCAATTAACCTTGGGAACTTATTGAAATAATCTTGTACCTAAATCTCAGAAAATCACACTGAGTTTCTATTATCCCTCTTATTAAAAATATGTCAAATTGTAAATTTGACTCATAAAATTTCAAGATAGAGGTGTTAGAAAAACTTCTATAACATTTTTTCTTAAAGTAGAATTTAATTTCCCAGGCAGATTTATTCATATTTCTTTACGATTTTATTTCCATTCTCTTTATATGAACTTGTCAGGACACCTAGGACTCAGAAACTATTTCTTTAACCATGTTACCATGATTGTCCTGATCAACTTCCTTATGGTTAATTTGAGTGCTGAATAGGTGCTTTGAACTTGTGTTTCAGACTTTAAATACTTAAGTTTTTAATACCTAAGATAGTCTAGGTCATTTACTTACAAGTCTTGGTTGAATTAATTTAAAGCTAGATCACATGCTATGCCTATTATTCAAATTTATTTAGATAGGAATTTCAGAGGGGAAGCTTAATCCTGTTGCATCTCATCTACAAGATCATGCCTTTTCACAAACTTTTTCTTTTTATGTATATCTATTTTGCATATAGTGCTGCTATTTTTCATAAACCTTTCCAATACTGCTGACATCATTAAGATTTTCAAATACTTCTGCTACAGACTCTGCTTACATCAAAGATCTCAAAGCCTGCGATGTCCAAGACCCCAATGAAGTACTGTCTGGGTTGCTTGGTGTCCAGTTGCTGATTGATGCGGGTGACCATCCACAGGAACATCTTCTCATACATGGCTTTGGCCAGAGCACCCACTGAGTTGTATACCTTCATGGACAGAGCAATGTAATGATGGTATTAATAAAGATGTGTTGTTTGTTGCTATTAAAAAAATCTGTGATATGTGTAATTTATTGAGGTTGTGCACTTACCTGCTGCACAGTCTGGCCTTTGGTGACATATTCATTGCCAACCTTGACTCTGGGGTAGCATAGAGCTTTGAGAAGATCAGCAGAGTTCAGGCTCTGGAGATAGGCTGCTTTATCAGCAACTGAAAGAAACATAATTTATATACTAACAATGACCTACTTGTGCCCTATAATTTATAATGGTAGAGTAATATGTGAATAACATTTTAGGAAAGTCTGTGCCTGGGGGTGGGAATGCTTATCAGAAGCTTTGTCAATGGTTAGTTCTTAACCTAGAAGAGTTAAGATTGGAATGGGGTTAGTCCCCCAACACCATTTTGTCCCATTAAATGTAGATTGAGTTTTTATTCTTTACCTTCGGTGCCATCTGGCTCAGCTTGCTCCTCTCGCTGCTTCTGCTTAAATTTCATGTTTCCATAGTGCATCACAGCCCCTGTGAGCTTATAGATGGATACTCTTTCATCAGATGTAAATCCAAGAATGTCAATGGCACTCTATTGGAAAGATGACACAATTAAAACAGAATACAGAACATACATCTAGGAGAATTTATAATATATCCATAAATTTATAGCTTGCTCAGAACTACAACTTCAGTAAATGTTATTCCCATACATAACAGAGTTTTAAAAATTACTCCAGATGTAACTTACATCTGTGGCCATTAGCTCTTCTTGGTCATCAATGCTGGGGACTGTAATCTCTCCTTGACTGACAAAGGCATAATCGTAAGGGTTAGTGGTGATCAGGAGCATCTCTGGGAAAAGAGAATTCAGGACGCATGTTTTATATTAGATGTTGTTAGAAAACTAATTAATATCTAGCTTATAAATTTAAGCTTTCTCTTTTGGAAAAATATAGTGACTATAGTCAAAAGCGCTTGGTAAACTCAGTTCCTTGCCCAGCTGTGTTCATGCTGGCCTAATTCAAGCATGCCTTTTAGCTCAGAGATTGTTCAGAGTGCTACAGTACTGCTTTACCCAGATGTGCTTGGGATCTACAGCCAAATATGCTCTGGGGACTCAGGACTACTATCATCAATGTGAAGGCATATCATGGGGAGATAAGGATCAACTTAAGATACAGACATGTACTCAATTACTTAAATTATCTCCCCACACTAAAAGTAAAGTCTTTCTTACCAATTAGATCAGGCTTCTTGTTGGACATAATTTGATAAAAAATATGGTAGCTTCTTTCTGCCTTCAACTGGAAAGTAACTCTAGACTTCTCCAGAAGATCTAGAGTGAAAAACAGATATTGAATTAGGAATGGCAGGAGGACCTGGGGTGATATTTTTGTGTTTGGTTTCTGGGACTCAAAAACAGAAATGCTTAAGGCTTACTCCTAGCTCTGGGATTAGTTCTGGCCTGATATCATATAGTATTGCAGGGATTTAATCCAGATTGACCACGTGTAAGGAAAAATATTTATTACCACTCCTGCCTCCTTAATAATTTTGCTATTGGAATCTTTATCTAAATCTCATTTACTGTTTTGTAAATGAGATTTTGGTTTATCATTCCAAAGAGACCATAAAGGTCTTTTTAAAACCAACTGAAGTGACTGATAATACATTTAAAAGTAAACTAACTTCAAGACTGAGACATTCAATATTTGAAAGAACAGATCCTTGGTTTTGGAATAAAATTGATTTTTATTAACCTTCCCACAAAGATCACTGTTTAGGGTAGTGTGGCACAAAGAGCAATATTTATTGAGTCTAAGAAAAATACTCAAATATAGTTAACCTACTTACTCTTTGAAAATGTAAAATTTGTTTTAAGATGCTGAAATATTTAAGAAAAATACAATGCTTTCTGGAAATTCCTACACAATCATCAACTCATGACCAAAGTGGATAAATGCACTGTGAACCATGTAGGTTTTATGAGCATGCTTCACAATAGACTGGTTTTCCAACTCCAGAATCAAAAGATAGTTAAAAATCTTTCTTCTCACTATAATTTATTTATTCATGGGTCCTATCACTCACATGTTTCAATATCAGCAGATGCTAATTTTCCTGTGGTACCAAAGTGGATTCTGATGAATTTACCCTGGAAGTAAAAAAAGATGTTGAATACAAAAATGAATACAGAGAAATATAAGATTTAAAAAATAACCAAATATGCTTTATCTGACATTTAAAAATGGGTAGATAAAATCCTTCTGTTAGCAGACACTTACAAATCGAGAAGAGTTGTCATTCCTCACAGTCTTGGCATTGCCAAAGGCCTCCAGAAGAGGATTGGCACTGATGATTTGATCTTCCAGAGTCCCCTGCAAAGGCAAGATCAGTTGTCACATATTGGGCTTCAGATTCCCTGAGAGTCTCTACAGCACTGATTCTTAATTGCTCTATCAGACCCACCTGCATTTTGCCAGAGGGAGCCTCCTCCTTCTTCTTATCCCCAGTAACTGCAATTGTTGCAAAGTACTGGATGACACGCTTGGTGTTCACAGTCTTCCCTGCACCAGATTCTCCACTGTTCAGTTATCATTAAACATGTAATAAATAATGTGAAAATGAAACCACTTCCATCATCATCATTTTATAACTTTGATTTGGGGCCTCTCCCAAAGAGACTTAGGACTTATACTGGGTTCTATGTTCAGGGATTACTCCCGGTAAACTTGAGTAAGTAAATAGGGTGCTGTAGGTTGAGCCCAGGTTGGTTGCTTGGTCACTACCTGCTGTACTATTGCTCCAGCCTTAGGATTTTTCACATTGTACGATTACCTTTATTTATTTAAATTCCCCAGATATTTCTCTCATTCCTAAATATAGTGCATAATTTATGCTGCGTTGCACTGGTAAAAAGTAGAAATAAGTATTCATTACTTATATGTGTATCTTGGTAATATAAATGTTTCAGACTCTCTTGTAAGTGCTGAGGTCTGGGTTTAAGGACCCCAATAGACACAGGGCCTTTACTCAAAAATTATAATAAATTAGAAAACTAATTTAAAAAGTCTTTAGGAAAAAGTCTTTTGAACTACATACATGGCCCAAGTTCCTTTAAACTAATGGAAAATCATTCCTCAAATAAACCTTAAAAATAGACTACATTCCCAAAAGTTCTTTTGCCAGAAGGTAATATGGTCCCCACCCCTGTCCTGTTCTGTTTTTGTTGTTGTTTTCATGCCAGAAGACATTTTATATCACTTACTCCCAGGTAAGTTATATGTAACTTTAAAGACCAGACTAACAAATATTATATTATTCACTACTCCAGTTCTTAAAATTTTTAAAAACTTAAAAAAAAATTTAAGTGTCCTGTGTAACTCTAAAGACTGAACTAGCAAATATTGTTAGGTGGTTTTTTTGTTGTTGTTGGTAGTCCAGTACTTAAAATTACACAGGACTTTAAAGTTATACAGGGTATTTTCATTCAGATTTTAATAGTATGTTATTTTTCTAATAAATATAAAATGCAAATTTCTCAGAATAGCAATACATACGTGATCAAGATAGACTGGTTCTCTCGATCTAGAAGAAAAACAATCACATTCTGTAAGAATTATACAAAAAATCTTTCTAGTTTTTCTAGAACAGGATATTTTGTTCATTTGTTTATTTTATAGAGGCCATATCTGATGGTGCTGGGGCTACTAGGACACATAAAATGCTGGGGAAAATACTTTGAAATCTTTACATAAACTAACATATACAATGGCATTTACGCTATCTTCCAAGCCCCAAATTATCTTTTAATATAGTGTTTTAAAAGAATTTGCTAAATAGTATATGTCATATAACTTTATTTTTAATTGTAGAAAAGAAAACATGGTTTTGCATGTTTTAAATTCTTTAAAGGTTCTATAGGAAGTATGTCCAAGTACTAAATACACAACAGTAATTTTTAAATCTAGCTATATTTTCTATATCTATCATATTACATTTAAATATAAATGTATGAAAAAATAATGAATATGACTACAATGAATAGTTTAAGTATTTAGACTAATTAAATAATAGGCTAAAATAATAGTAATCAAGCTAGAATTGAGTTTATTGTAGTCACTTGTTTAGTTTGTTTTTTGGACCATGCCTGGTGACGCTCAAGAGTTATTCCTGGCTATGCACTCAGAAATTGCCCTGGCTTGGGGGACCATATGGGATTCCGGGGGATTAGACCTTGCAAAGCAAACACCCTACTGCCTGTGCTACTGTTCTGGCCCTTTGAAGTCACTTTAACGATGATGTGTCATAACTTCCCCAATTCTTATTGTGCCTATGCAAAAAACAAAAAACAACCAACCAAACAAAACCCCACAAAGCTTTCCACACCAGACCTTCTTTTTTTTATTTTTCTTTTTCTTTCTTGTTGTGGTTTTGGTGATGTGGTGATGATTTCTTTTTTTTTTTTTTTTTTGGCTGCTGCTGCTGTTGTTTGTCATTGCCTGTGTTTTTGTTTTTTTTTTCTTTTCTTTTTTTCCTTTCTTAGTCTGAACTGATATATATAGTCTTTAGATGGATCCCTAGCTTTATTTTTCCTTTTTTTCCTTCTTTCTTTTCTTTTTCCAACAGAACCACAGAATTTGAATCATCTTGTTTTCTCTTATAACTTGAAGAGGAAAAATAATGGATGGTACCAGGAACAACTCAAGTTGTATGGACATTGAGTGGAAATAAAATATAAAAAAATAATCAGACTCTAGGCTGGAGCAGTGATGCAAGTGGTAAGGCATCTGCCGTGTGCACGCTAGCCTAGGATGGACTGAGGTTTGATCCCTCGGCGACCCTTATGGTCCCCCAAGCCAGGAGTAATTTCTGAGTGCATATTCAGGAGTAAACCCTGAGCATTACCAGGTGTGGCCGAAACCCCTGAGCATTACCAGGTGTGGCCGAAAAACAAACAAACAAAAAAATCAGTCTTAAGCACCTAACCCAAGTCAACGACACCAAAATAGATACCCAATCTACAGCAAGCTATACACAAAACATACATCTTACACTAGCAGTCTAAGGGGCAAAGTGGGGAGGTATGGGATACATACAAAGTGGTAACAGAGTTGGAGGAAGGACAACACTGGTGGTGGGAATGGCCTTAATTCTTTGTCACTATGTACCTTAAATATTACTGCAAAAGACTTGTAATTCACTTTGATCACATTAAGGTTATTTTTTTAAAAAAAGCAGCATAACATCAAAAGTCATTTTTCATGATGTCTGCTAAAATTTAGATTTTTTAAAGAAGTCAATTTTTGAGGTGGGGGTGGGGACACACCTGGTGGCACTCAGGGATTACTCCTGGCTCTGTGCTCAGAAATCACTCCTGGCTGGCTCGGGGGACCATATGGGATGCCAGGGATTAAAGTCGGGTCCGTCCTGGATTGGCCACATGCAAGGCAAATGCCCTACCACTGTGTTTCCTTTCCAGCCCCAAGAAGTCAAAATTTTAAAGAAATTATTATTATTTTTTAAAGAAATTAATTGACCTTTGAAAGGAAAAATGTCTCTGTCCTATATCTACAAATTACACTTGTAATTATGATTGAACATTCTTAACTTTCCAATGTGTCAAAATTTGAATTTTATTCAAAAACCTTTTAAAGGGGTCTGCTCATATGCATATGGTCCCCAAATATAAAAGAAGAAAACAATTTTAGGTGGTACCTATAACTTTAAAGAAATAGCATTTCTAAAGGTCATTAGAGATAATATCATTTTTGTTGATATCTAATCAACAAAAAATGTAGTCAATAAAAAGATTGAACACTTTTTCATTTTTATACAAATTTGTTGATAAGTTGTTATTTAATTATTTAACATTTATTTTATTACTTAAATGTGGGGGTTTTGTTTTTGGGCCCCACTCAGCAGCACTTAGGGGTTACTTCAGGCTCTGCACTTAGGAATCACCTGGCAGGCTCATTGACAATATGAATTGCTGAGGATTGAACCCATGTTGGCTTGTGCAAGGCAAACACCCTGCAGGGGTCTCAAACTCAATTTACCTGGGGGCCGCAGGAAGCAAAGTCGGGGTGATCCTTGAGTGCAAAGTCAGTAGTAAGCCTTGAACATTGGGGGGTGTGACCCAAACAACTAAAACAAAACAAAACAAAACAAAAAAGATTCCTCTAGGGCAGGGCCACAAAATGTTGTACGGAGGGCCCCAAACGGCCCGCGGGCCGCGAGTTTGAGACCCCTGCTACTGTGCCATCACTCTGGCCCATTAAATGTGTTTTTAAACATGAGCTTTTGAGCAAGGAAACTAAAAAAGAATTGGGATGAACTAAGTATTATTTGGTAGCACAGAATGAGAAGTGGGTTTTAACCAGCTTTGGCAATTTCTACTTCTGTGATTTATTCATCTCTTTCAAACAATCAAAGCACAGGATTAAATTATTTCTCAGGATGTTTTCAACTTTGACATTTTGTAATTATAAAAAAAATGATTTGCATGTAAGTAGTTGAACTGTTGAATCACTCACCAGTCAGCATGAACTGATAGGCATTGTCAGAGATGGAGAAGATGTGGGGTGGGGCCTCCTGTCGCTTTTTGCCTCTGTAGGCAGCCACCACCTCTGCATTATACACAGGCAACCACTTATAGGGGTTAACTGTGACACAGAACAAGCCTGAGTATGTCTGAAGCAGAAAGAGAAGCAAAGAATATATATATTTAATACACAAAGTTTTCTCATTTCAGCGCTATTAATTATCATGAGAAGGCCAGGACTCACATAGATCATCCAGGCTGCATAACGCTCTTTGAGGTTATATAGAACAGCAGGTTCATGTAAGTGAGTCATCATGGCCATATCTTCAATCTTGTCATATTTGGGAGGGTTCATAGGGTAGACTTGGTCATCTTTTACTGTTACAGTCTGTCAGGTTCAACAAGAGAGAACAGGCAAAAAAATAATTGTAAACTTACCTAACAAAAAGTAAAGAACAATTTTACTTTAGATGCTTTACTCACAGTTCCACCTTCAGTCTTGACTGTCACCTTCCCTGATTCTCTGCTTTGCACTGTAGCTTTCACAAAAGACTCTTTAGCATCCACCACAAAAACTGATGACTTGGCATCAAAGGGCTTGTTCTGGGCCTCAATACGCTCCTTTTCAGATTTTCGGAGGTAAGGAGCAGCCTCCCCAAAAACAGCCATCTCAGCATCAGAGCTCATGGCTGCAAGTTATTGATGGTAAGTTGGTCAAGGATCCTGCAGGCAGAAAATATATAGCAATTCAGAAACTTCAGGGTCAGAGAGATAGTACAGTAGGTAGGATAGATGCTTTGAATGTTGTACTCCCAAGTTTGATCCCTGTTCCTGCCAGGAGTAATCCTTGTGTAAAGAGCCATGAGTAAGCTCTGAGCACTACAGAAAGTGGTCCCCAAATAAAGCAAAACAAAGATATTCAGAAGTCCAGCCATTGTATTTAATAAAGTAAATATTATTTATTCACTGACCAATTGAACACTGAGTATTGTCTTGGGTATAACCACTTCCCTGGTTTGGCTGGAAGTGAAATGTCAGTCTCTCATTTCAGTGCCAGTGTTGACAGATACTTAAATCATGCACTTGGAAAGAGTTTATTGTTTCTGGCTCAATTACAGTATAATGCTGTAGCTGCTGTTTCAATTGTTATATAGTTATTTTATAAGTTGCCTATTATTGACTTGTATAGAATAAAAAGATAAGTAATTACAGCCTTTTCTTCAACTTTGCCACACATGATTATCTTCAAATTAAATTGTAAGTATCTTGCAAGCAAAGAACTATATTCTAAGATATCCTTCATAATTTTGTGAGGCATATCCAATAGTGCTCAGGGCTTACATCTTGCTCTGTACTTAGTAAAAACTCCCGCCACACTCTGGGAATCATACGTAGTGCTGGGAATTGAACACTTGGTGCAAGGCAAGCACCTTAACAATTTGTACTAACTCACTTTGCCAGACTAATTCTTGCATTGATGGTTAATTTATGATGAATACAGGAAGAGCTCAAAGCTGGTTTTGAGAACTAAAATAATAATGAATATGTTGCTGAAATTCTTGGCTCTATCTTGTATCATAAGTATTTTTAATAGAGAATTGACATTTGTAAAGATAATAAAATTAGGAAATGTGGCTTTTTAATATTTTTTGTTAAAATATACTCTTACTTATATTTTCTCTTGTTTCTGCCTCACAACTTTGACACTTGTTTTTCTTCACTTGTCTTTAATATTTGTCAAGAATTAATGATATGTAATAACTTTTTCATAAAATTTGAATAGCTTTTTATAAATATTTTACAAAACTGTTTCAAAATTTTTCTTATAACTCCGATGTTATTAACCTAGGCAAAATAACAATGCTATTTGATTTATTTTATTAAAAATTTCTTTCCAGAGGGCCAGAGCAGTGATGCAAGCAGAAGGGCATTTGCTTTATGTGTTCAGTGGTTAGAACCCCCTGACATCCTATAATGGTCCCCCAAGAAAGGAGCAATTTCTGAGCACATAGCCAGGAATAAACATTGAGTGTTACCAGATGTGGTCCAAAAACCAAAAAATTTTTTTCTTTCCAAGATATCTTTAAAAAGCATATATGGATAAATTTTTATACATTCCAAGTCAAAGTATGAAGATTCAACTAGAGAATTATAATTTCCTTTCTTTTAGTAAATGTTTGTATCACTTTTATGTTAATCTTTAATTTTTCAATTTATATACTATGAAGTGAGTTTAGATTTAAGACATTTTCTAAGACAAGAATGTTATTATATTTATTCACTCATGAAACATATTAAGTATTTTCATTTTACAGTGTTGAGTAAAAGTTGTAGCATAATAAATTTACATTTTCTCAATCAATGAATAACAAGACTTTGTAATTCAATTTGTAATATTGTAATTCAATTTGTTAAAAGACAAACTACTATACTAAAACTAGAAAAAAGTTTGACATAAAAATGCTAAACACTCTAAGAAAACATTTTATATATATTGAGAAGTTATAAATTAATGATAACTAGTTCTCTAAGTTGACTTCAGTTTTTTTTTTTAAGAAAACATGATTAGCCCTAAAATTTAATTTTTATTGTTGTAACTTTTGCACACTCAGAACACTGCAGAAAATTTCTTGGACCATGTGAAGAATGAATAAAAAAATCAATCTTACCTTAGTGATGCAACCTCAAAGTAGATTAGAACTGTATGAAAAAGAGCACATTTATTCTGATTAAATTCTAATTAAATTCTAACAAAGCCCAATAATACTATACTTTTTAGCCAAGAACTGGAAGGCTAACTTATCTAATTATAATTGTTATAGAGTTAAGTTGGTGCTTCCCTGGAAAGGACAGCCAGGGTCAGTGGGAGCCAGGATGTGTGGCATGAGTCTGAGCAGCCAGACATCTCTTAGTGTTCCTCAGACAGAGCTTTGTCCCCACATACACTTACCTTGAAGCTTTATGAGGAAAGACAAGTCATACTCATTCCTAGTGTTCTTTTATAGGATCAGAGATGGAAAACATGTAGCCTCCTCCTCTTTCTTAAAACATATTTGGCAAAACACACTTTTGGCAATGAATGTCTCCAAGCATAATTCCCTTCATATTAAAGATGTTTGGATATAATTAGAAATATTTCCTCTCACATTGGGTTAAGTATATGAATCAATCTCCTATAAATAATTTGAGTTGTAGGCAATCTGAAAGTGATCTGCCTTTGGAATAATGCAAGGTGTTGTTTCGAAGACAGCTCTGTTCTGGAATCCCTGGACTTTGTTGCCCTCTGTTCTTCTGTTTCACTGAGTTGCCTCTGTGAAATCTTTTCAACTGCCTGTATAATTGGAGATATTATACCAGGGAGAGATGTTTCTGTTCTTGACCAGAGTGTTATGTTATAAAAAAAATTCAGTTTCTCCCAAGACAGCATGGTCTTGATTTATTGTACTTTTTTAAGGATTCTTAGAAATTTAATTAAAAACTTGCCTCATCAATATTAACCAGTAAATGAGGGATTTCTCCAAAAATGATTTCTCTTCAACCAGATACTCAGCTATATATTTCACATTTCCTTACCGAGAATATTTGAATATTATTTTCTACTTAAATTAAAAATATATAAAAATATCATGACTTACAAAATTATTTATAGTTGAATTTTAGACATGCAATAATTTAGCACTGATCCCATGACCAGTGTAAATGTCTCTCCAGTAGTTTCCCCCAATTTAAAAAATATCTATTTGTTTAATTGACTCTGTCACCTTTTGCCTACTTTTGTCATTATTTCTATGTTCTTGAACTTAGATTTCAATCGATTTTATGAAAATTGTTTTCCTGGAAAAATACCATATCTGGGGATTTTTAATAGCTACAGAATGTATTACTGTCAGGAAGCACCTGATACATATGCCTCATTTTACTGTGCTTTTATTATTTTTTTAACTATACTCAGCTCTGCTCAGGGCTCTGCTCTCAGGAATCACTCCTGGTGGGCAAAGGAGACCAGGTGGGATCCTGGATACTGCATTGACAGCCTGCAACGCAAACGCCCTACCCAATGTGGTATCGCTCCAGCCCCTGATATACTCCATTTTACTACGAAAGTAACTGCAAATCAAAAGGTCTTTACAAATTGCACTTGGTCACCTGGTTGCAATCCAGTGTGCTTGTTGATAACACTCCAAATAGAATTCTGGAATAGAACATTCAATGAAGTTGATTAATGCCACGGGAAAGGTATTTCTAAGAATGGTTGCGTTTAATACAATGTTGCAACACCCATCCTGTCACAAGTATTCATTTCCAGCCACCAACATCCCAAATTTTCCTCCCATCTCCAAATCCCCCAGCTTGCTTCTATGGCACATTCATTCATTCATTCATTTCTCCTCTCTTCCCTCTCTCTCCCCTTTCTCTCCTCTCTCTCTCCTCTCTATCTTCTCTCTCTTTCCTCTCTCTCTTTCTCTCCCCTCTCTCTCCTCTCTCTCTTCTCTCTCTCTCTGTCCTCTCTAACTCTCTCTCTCATACATTTATTTTTCTTTTAGGTACAGTGATTCTCAATATTGTTAATTAGAGGGTATCAAGCATATCACTTTAGCACCTCCTTTTGGCACCCATTTCTTTTGAGAGAGATTGTTTCCAACTATCATTGTCATAGTGGTCACATATTTTTAATAGACAAAAAGTGTAATGTTTGGTCACTGCTACCAAATGATGAGGCATGTATACATTTTAAGTGATTTTGAAAAATAGTAAAATAGCAAGATCAATAAATAACACAAGGGATTCCATACCCTTGTATGGACATTTTAACACTGTGTATCCTAATAATCTGCTGCAATGCTTTATTGTGTGTCTAAGTTAAAGTCTCTTCCCATGAGACCTATTTATTATTTTTAAATTTTGTCTTTGAGGGCTACAAGCAATGGTGCTCCTGGGAGTAGTTTTTCCTTTTTCTTTATTGTTTTGGGGCCATACCTAGTGACAATCAGGGGTTACTCCTGGCTATGCTGTCAGAAATCGCTCCTGGCTTGGGGGACCATATGGGATGCAAGGAATTGACCTGTGGTCTGTCCTAGATTAGCATGTAGAAAGGCAAATACCCTACCTCTAATGCCACTGCTCTGACCCCTCCTTGGAGTACTTGTGGATGGCTCCTGACAGTCCCTGGGGACCATAAATTAGTAGGGATTGAGCCTGGGTCTCTTGCATCCCAATTATAAATTTCAGACTTTTGAGTCATCTCCCTATTTTCTCAAAGGCATTCAAACCAATACCCTTAATCATAATTTGACTCTTTCTTTGTGCTGCCCAGGATGGCTATATTTGTTACTATGCAGTTAAAAAAATGCAGTTTAAAAAAATCTTGATTTTTGACAAAAGATAATAGAGATAATACAGGAGGTAAGTCTGCCTTGTGCGTGGCTTACCCAAATTTGATCCCTGGGACCATAAGTATTACTATATGGTCCCTTAGGCACTACGAAGTTTGATTCTTGCACACAACTTCTGGGTGTGGCACAGTTGAAATGGTTTCCAGGATTCCATCCAGTCATCCCATATGGTTCTCCAAGATCTCTTGAATTCAGAGCAAAGAGTAATCCTTGAATACCATTAGATGTTTCCAAAAGCAAAAATAAAAATATCACTTTAAATTTTACTTGATTACTCAGGATATCAAAAAGTATAGAAATAGTTTATGTTTAACTGATATTACATTATGAAATATAGAATAACATTCTATTTGCTCCAGACTCTATAACCACCCTGTCACTTTGTAGAGAGAAGAGTTACACTCCTCTCTTCTACTTCATTTTGTTTTGTGCCACAACCAACTGTGTTTATGTGTTTAAGTCCTACTCCTGGCTCTGCACTCAAGTATAACTCTTGCGGGGGGATGGGGGGGGGAAGTGTAGGTCAAAATGGTGATTGAACCAGAATGTTCTCTGTGTACAAAGCAAGTGCTCTACCTGCTTGCTGTACTATTGCTCAGGGATTACTCTTAGTTCTATGCTCAGGGAGCACTACTGACTGCTCAGGAATTACTGTTGAAAGTGCTTGAAAAATGATATGGGATATGAGAAATTTCACCTAGGTTAGTCGAATGCAAGGCAAGAACAATATGTACTGTACTCTCACTCCAGTCCCAAACAAATATATAGTCTTACAGTATTACTATAGACTTAAAAAAAAGAAAATATGTAGAAATAATTTCATGATAGGTTGAATGATATTATTTGTAATAATTTGTAATAATTCAAACTTAAATTTTTGGGAAAGAAAAGCAAAGACAAGTCTAAAGATATAGCTTGAAAAGTATCCATACTCTTTATTTCCTTTAAAAAAAGGCATAACAAGTCATAAATATAGATACTTCATATCTTTTGTTATTTTTAGTTATTCCATAGAATCAGATAGGGATTATCTGCTCTTTATTCACTCATAATCTTCGTATGAACCTCTCGGCTCTTCACTCGTAATTTGTTGACTTGGGACTCAGCAATGTCTGCCCTTTCCTCAGCCTCTTCCAGTTCATGCTGTATCTTGCGGAATTTAGATAAGTTTGTGTTGGACTGTTCCTCCTGAGAATAAAAATGCAATCATAAGGAATTAACATTGTGCCATTTCTAATTTATATAGTCACATAGAAATAAAATAGTAGGCATAGATCTTGAAAAACTCAGGAGGAAGCATTATTATCTTACTCCCTTCTAGATTTTTCTTATCATAAAAATAAGATTTATTTGTAAATTGATGTTCATAAATAATTACACCTTTGTTTTCAAATACAAAACATTAATTTATAAGTACAAATTCAGAAATTAAGTACTGTATAGTGTACTAAACAGATGTCTATTAACAGTTGACGTAAGGTGATAATTATTTTCTTAACTCAGATTCCGTAATAGTTTCTTCAAGTTTAAATACATGTTGAATATGTTCTGTTATGCTTCATAATTCAAAACCAGCAGAGTTTTAGTCTACATTCTATATGTAGACTATGGCAATATCTCTAATATTAAGTGACATTATTGTATATAAGCCTATTTAAGCTAGAGTAAAAAGTTCAGTGACTCAATATTTTATCTTAAAAACAATAACCATGATTGAACCTGCCCTTAATTTTTTGTGTTTTTTTGTTTTGTTTTGTTTTGTTTGGCCACACCCAGTGGCACTCAGGGGTTACTCCTGGCTCTGTGTTCAGAAATTGCTCCTGGATCAGGGGACCATATGGGATGCCAGGAATCAAACCCACATTCATCCTGGGTCAGCCACATGCAGAGTCCTAGCACTGTGTTTTTACTCTGGCCTCCTGCCCTTTTTTTTTCCTCCTATTTTTCTTGAACAGGAATTAATGTAAGAATTAATGTTTCATAACATGATTTAAAGAGCATCCCACCATTTCTTTTCCCTTTGAATGGTTTATAGAGTTCGTGATTATCTGTTCTTAAATTTTTTTAAAGTCCTAGCTGTTTCTAAGTACATTTTCAGAAGGAATTCAGAAACAAATATTAAACAGACTCAGTAATATATTCTCCTAATAAAATAATCAATTTCTTCAAAAATTTTATTTTTCGGGGCCGGAGAGATAGCATGGAGGTAAAGCGTTTGCCTTTCATGCAGGAGGTCATCGGTTCGAATCCCGGCGTCCCATATGGTCCCCCGTGCCTGCCAGGAGCAATTTCTGAGCCTGGAGCCAGGAATAACCCCTGAGCACTGCCTGGTGTGACCCAAAAAAAAAAAAAAAAAAAATTTTATTTTTCTAATGAGAAGAGATGAACAGAGAAGTCACCAGAAAGATAGTAAATCTACATATGAACTAGTGCTCATTGTCATTTATGATTAGGTAAATGTAAATAAAAGCAAAATCAATGCTCAACAGTGAGAATAAAATATATTAAAAAGTCTAGAAGCATCCCGTGTTAGTGGGATTGTGGTGAGAAAGATTTACTCATTAACTGTTGGTGGAAGTATCATCTGCTACAAACTATATGGAAAGCAACATGGATATTCCTTTTTTTAACAGAAAAGTAGGACTAGAACTGTTCAACACAGCCATGTCACTTTTTGGCATCTACCTAATCATAAAAATGTTAATTTGAAAAGATAAATGCATATATATTTTTACTGAAGTATTTAGTATAATAGTGAAGACATAGAATTACCCCCATATTCTCAAATACAGATAACTGGATCAAGAACTTTGGGTATATATTTTTTTATACAATGAAATGAAAACATGCAGTTTTCCATGATATGTGTTGAGCAAAATTACTTAGTGCTGAGTGAAATAATTTAGAAGGAAAGGAAATAATGCAGAATTATCTCTCATATGTGAGATTTAATGGTGCACTATTCACGAGCAATCAATGGTCCAAGGGCTGCAGAATTGGAGAAAGTTGGTCTACAGAACCAACGGAAAGGGATTTGAAAAGAAAGGTCTCTGGGATTATGCTAAAGGGAAATAGATATTATGATAGTAGATACACTGTTGATAACCAGAATTAACAGTATGAACAACAATAGCACCTCAATCATTTTTAAAATACTCTTTTTGGGTCATATTTTTATTTATATTAAAAATAAGTCTCTACTAATATTTTTATCTTTCTCTGTCCTAATAAGTATATATTTTATATCTTTTCTCTTGATTAAATTCTTTCTGAGTAAATTTATTCTCAAATATTATCAGACATAATAAAAATAACATTAAAATTGGGACAGAGAACTAGTATAGTGGGTAGAGCAATTGCCTTGCATGCAGCCAACTCCAGTTTGATCCCTGAAACCACATATGATCCTGTAAGCCCCAAAAGGTGATCTATGATACAGAGTCAGGAGTAAGCCCTAAGCATCACCAGGTGTGGTTAAAAAATATTTTAAAAAGTACTCTCTAATCTTAATTTATACCTGTATGTTTAATAGTACTGTAAGTTTCATGTATATTGTGATTTTTTGCTTATAATTTTTTAATGAATGATGAGTTAATTTGTTCATATAATTGTTTTGTTTTGTTTTGTTGCCACACCCAGTGATGCTCAAGGGTTACTCCTGTCTAGGGGTTACTCCTGGCTATGGGCTTAGAAATCACTCCTGGCTTGGGAGACCATATGGGACTCTGGGGAATCAAACTGTGGTCTCTCCTACGCTAGTGCGCGCAAGGCAGATGCCTTATACCTTGCGCCACTGCTCTGGCCCCCATATAATTTTTAATTATTTGGTTTCTTGACACATCAGGCAGTACTCAGGAACTACTCCTGGCTCTGTTTAGGAATCACTCTTGGGACCATATGGGAAACAGAGAAACAAATACTAATTGGCTTCAGCTCTTTACTCTGTACTATCCTTCTGGCCATATATTGATATATAATAAAAACTTATGATTAAATTAAATTAAATTAAAACAGCTTTGGGACCAGAGCAGTGGCACAAGCAGTAAGGCGTCTGCCTTGCCTGAGCTAGCCTAAGCCGGACTGCGGTTCAATCCCCAGGTGTCCCATATGGTCCCCCAAGCCAGGAGCGATTTCTGAGCGCAAGCCAGGAGTAGTAACCCCTAAGTGTCACTGGGTGTGGCCCCAAAACCAAAAATAATAAAATGATTTAAGAACAGCTTTGACTTTACTGGTTTGTAAACTTAGGATCTTCCTTATAATATTTTTACAATTAGTAATATTTTAGCACTTGAATTATTTTCATTTCCATTTTTGCCACACCCTGTAGTGCTTAGGAGTTACTCCTGGCTCTGTGCTCAGAAACCCTCCTGGCAGGCTCGAAGGACCATATCGGATACTGGGGAATGAACCAGGATTATCAACATGCAAGGCAAATGCCCTACCTACTATGCTATCATTTCAGCAATTCCAATTTTTAATGCAATGTTATATAAGGAAGTTAGTTTTGTAATTCTAGTATTATGGACAATTTTGTTTATATTTCTTCACATTTTCATCACACGGTGGCTATAAAAATATAGTTGTCCAATGGGTGATCCAAAAAATTTTAAAGTGATTTGCTTTCCTTCTTTTTTTCTTTCTCTTTCTTCCTTCCTACCTTCCTTCCCACCCTCTCTTTTAATTCCCTCCCTCTTCCTTCCTTTTTTCTTCATTCCCTCCCTTCTTCCTTCCCTTCTTCCATTCCTTACTTACCTTCTTCCTTCCTTCCCTCCCTCCCTTCTTCCTTCCCTTCTTCCATTCCTTACTTACCTTCTTCCTTCCTTCCCTTCCTCCCTTCTTCCTTCCTTCCTTCCTTCCTTTTTTCCTTCATTCCCTCCCTTCTTCCTTCCTTCCTTCCCTTCTTCCATTCCTTCCTTCCCTTCTTTCTTTCTTTCTTCCTTCCCTCCCTTCTTCCTTCCTTCCTTCTTCCTTCCTTCCCTTCTTTCATTCCCTTCCTTCCCTCCTTCCTTCCTTCCTTCCTTCCTTCCTTCCTCCTTCCTTCCTTCCTTCCTTCCTTCCTTCCTTCCTTCCTTCCTTCCCTCCCTCCCTCCCTCCTTCCTTCCTTCCTTCCTTCCTTCCTTCCTTCCTTCCTTCCTTCCTTCCTTCCTTCCTTCCTTCCTTCCTTCCTTCCTTCCTTCCTTCCTTCCTTCCTTCCTCTATTTCTGAACTTTTTCTTCATAGTTGTGATTTTACATTTGTAAAGGTTTCTTCATATATTGAACATTTACTTGAAAATAAACTTATAAATATTATATTGAGACATTGGTGCAAATAATTAAAGATGTCTATAAACAGTGTCTTTGCCATGAGAAATAGCATATATAATTGATTTAGAAAATAGTTTTTATGATCACCTGTTCAGTGTACTATAATTCAGAGATTAAAATTTGATGATCTATCAAGTCATGAAATAAAATTTAAAAATCACATTAAAAACAAAGGAGACTAAAAACCTAGATTTTCTTATAAAATTTGCAATGTTAGTTATACTCACAGCCTCCTCAGCTTGTCTTTTGTAAGATTTCACTTTAGCCTGAAGTTTATCTACCAAATCCTGAAGTCTGACGATATTTTTCCGATCTTCTTCAGTCTGGAAGATGATAAAATCAATAGATCTTATTTCAAAAGTATGTGACTATATGAGAAGTTCACATATCAGTAGTAGTCAAGAAAATTACTTTTAAAAATAACATTATTCAAAAATTGGTTGCACTCTAGATACAAAAAAAATGAATCATAAAGTAAAGAGATCAAGGAGTCTAGCTCATTTAAAACAGAATCCCCAAACATCAAGTATCGAGGAATCAACTTAATAAAAGACATAGTAGATCTCTATACCATAAGTTTAAATCATTTAATAATGTAAAAGAATAACTTAGGAAATGGAAAATAATCCATGCTTTTGCATCGGAAGTATCGATATTATTAAAATTGGCTACTCTGCTTAAACTATTAAATAGATTCAAAGCAATTTCTATCCAAATTCATATGATATTTTTCAAGTACCTAAAAATGCCAATATAAAGTTTATGTGGAATCAGAAGAGACCATTAGTAGCCAATACCATGCTGAAAAATAAGAAATGTGGAGGAATATCATTGCCTAATTTAAACTGTATTATAAGTTTACAGTGATTAACACCCCATAGCCCCATATATATGGACAGTTAATATATATATGAAAATATATATAAAGTATCTAAGAGCATAAAATAAAGATAGTTGCTTTAACAAATGAAGCTGGAAAACTGGATAGCTACATATAAGAAATTAAAACTTAATTCTTATCTCACACCTTACACAAGTCAATTCAAAGTAGATCAGAGACCTAGATATATGACCAGAAAAATATAAGGTGCATTGAGGAAAAATATGCAGAACATTCCAAGATTTTGACATTAAAGTCATCTTCAATGAACTGATACCACTGTCAAAGGCAACAAAATAAAAAAATTAAAAAAATGAGGAGGCTGAAGCTATAATGCAGCAGTAGGGCATTTGCCTTGCACATGGCTGACCCAGGAACTGGGTTCAATCCCTGGCATCCCATATGGTCCCCCAAGCCAGGAGCTATTTCTGAGCTCAGAGCCAGGAGTAACCTGGAGTCACCTGGTGTGGCCCCAAAATCAAAATGAATAAATAAACAAGTGAAGCTACATTAAATTCATGTAGTTAATCAATATAGTTAAATAATTTTTTTTTGTATAGCAGTATGGACATGAGCTAACACTATAAGACAGCTAACTGAATGGGAAAAATATTTGCATTCAACAATTCAGGTAAGGGTTTAATATCCAGGATATATAAAATATTTATCAAAATCAACAAAAGCAAGTTCAAAAATCCTATAAAAATGGGAAGAAGTGAACAGACATTTCTCAAAGGACAATTACTAGTAGGCAAATAATAAAATTCTCTGTATCACTTATCATTACAGATCTAAATCAATGTGGAAATTAGACATCATAACAATGATAATGGCAAATATCAAAAATAATCTGTGCTGGTGGGAATGTTGTCTGATTCAATCCTTATGAAAAATGGTATAGAGACTTCTGATTAAACTTAGAATTCAACTGCCATATGACCCAACAAATCTTCTGTTGAGTATATATTGCCAGGACTTAAAAATGTTTATTCAAAAAGAAATATGCACACAATTATTTATTGCTGTAATGAGACAACTGCTAAAATATGGAATCAACCTTGGAGTCCAATGAGAGATTAATGGATTATAAAGATGTGGTACATATACACAATAGCTGCATGGAATTAATGAAATGAAATTCACTACAACTTGGTTGAAACTGGAAGATATAGTGTGAATGAAGTAAGCCCGAAGAGAGAGATAAACACAGGGTGATCTCACTTATCTGTGTTATATAAAATATTTGCATTAGGAAATGTAATGTAATAAAGCAGATATTTATATCATTCTTGATCCCAGATAAAGGGAAGAAATGGACAGAGAATAAAAGAAATCAAGGTAGGAAAAAAGGGGATGAGAAAGAGAAGTAATGGAGCAATAGAGGTCTGAACTTCAGTCCTGGGAATGTGGGAGAATGGTATAGCTATGCATTCAAAACAGACTCCACAACACTGAAAACATGAGATGCAAGTTGAAACCACCAAACTTTAATGTGCCTGCCAAGGTGGGGGAGGTAGTTGGGTAGTGGAGGATGATTGTGTATGGGAGCATGATTATGGCAGTTGACATTTGTGGTTGTGGTGTTGAAATACTATAGCCTAAAAACCAACTATTAATAACTTTGTAAACCATGGTTCTTTAATTAAATTAAAAAATTCAAAATAAAAGTGATGTTGTACCTGATAAGTAAGTTCCTTCACTCTTCTTTCATGTTTACGAAGACCTTTGACAGCTTCAACATTACGCTTTTGCTCACTTTCAACCTCTCCTTCCAGCTCACGTACCTGAAAATGAAAGGTTTAAGGGTCCCAGTCACATGAGTGGTATAGCAATTTGGCAAGTGGAAATGTCTACTACAGAGCCAACAAAAATTAAAGCAGATTCAAACTACAAAAACCAAGTTGCCTGTCAAGGAGGCAAGCTCTGGGTTAGGAGGGAACCTGAGGACTATTGTAGAGGGAAATTAACTAGGAAATGGCATTGGTATTGGAATACTGCATGCCTGAAATTCAATTATAATCACTTTGCAAATCATAGTGTCTTAATAAAAATATTAATACAAAAATTTCTATGTAAAAGAATTTTGATTTAATAAGCCAATGATAGTAAATAAAAATAGATAAGAAGAAACTCACCCTGGCCTCCAGTTTCTGGATCTGCTTCTTCCCACCCTTCAGGGCCAATTGCTCAGCCTCATCCAATCGGAGCTGTAGGTCCTTAACTGTCTGCTCCATGTTCTTCTTCATCCGCTCCAGATGGGCACTAGTATCCTGCTCCTTCTTCAGCTCCTCAGCCATCATGGCAGCCTAATTAGTAAAAATAAATGAATAAATCATAATAATACAAATAAAAAAACTGGAAAAAGAATATCAAATGCTCAAGATTAATTGTTCCTGTGTTGCACTCTGCTTACATCAGTGATGGCCTTCTTGGCCTTTTCTTCTGCATTGCGGGCTTCCTGGACAATGTCTTCCATTTCTCCTTGAATTTGGGAAATATCTGTCTCTAGCTTCTTCTTGGTATTGATCAGGCTAGTGTTCTATTTAAAAATTCACAGAATTATTAATATGTTACCAATGTAATTATTTTACTTATTTTGCTTTTAGGTGAGCTTCCAGAGTTTGGAACCGGTACATCAGGGAGGCAATGTGGTACTAGAGGCCTTGTCCATGATCTAAATGTGTTCCAATTCTTTGACCTATCTTAAAAACCTTCATTTAAAATTTAGGTAAACATTTACAACACAAATATTCTTTGACTATCACATTTACCTGACACAAATATTCTTTGATTAAATTTGTTAAGCCAAACTAAATAAAATATAAATATTATAGAATATAACTATAAATGTGAAGCTCAAATAAGACTGAATAATTAATAGTACTATTTTACAACTGTTCTTTGCTAATCAGACCACCCAGTGGAATACTTTATTATAAATACTCTGATATTACATATATACACAAAAATATTAATAAATATAAATATTATGTTAACATAAAATGATATTTCAAGCTTGTATTAATTCAGAAAGTGAATTACTAATAATGTATAAATATTTAAAATTAATGTGTAGATTTCTATTAGCCCCAGAACCCTGGAGAAATTCCTCCTTCTGCCAAAATTAAAAATATATTTCTAATAACACAGTGGAATTGGGGAGAAGAATAAAATCTAGGTGTCATGTAAAAAAGTAAAGCTTATATTTATTTAAGATTAATTCTTTGTGTTTAAACTCACTTGGGTGTGTAAAAGCTGGACCCGCTCACTGGCATCCAAGAGTTCTTGTTCTGCAATTTTCCTGCTCCTCTCCGTTTGTTCCAAGGTGGCCCGCAGCTCCTCAATTTCAGCCTGAAGCAGGTTAGCTCTACGCTCTACCATGGCCAATTGTTCCTTTAGGTCCTCCTGGCCCCGGAGAGCATCATCCAGGTGGATCTGTGTGTCCTGTGGAATAAATGATTATTAAGACATTTTGTTTGTAGGTCTGCATTAACCCAACATCTCTGAGATCATCTCTCCAACCCACTGACCTTGAGGATGCCTTGGGTATTCCTGTAGTTCCTTAGGGCCTCTGCAGCCATGCGGTTAGAGTGATTCAACTGAATTTCCATTTCATTGAGGTCTCCCTCCATCTTCTTCTTAATCCTGATGGCATCATTCCTGCTCCTGATCTCAGCATCCAGTGTGCTCTGCATAGACTCCACCACTCTAATGTGGTTTCTCTTTAGCTGATCAATTTCTTCATCCTTCTCAGCGATTTTCCGATCAATTTCTGACTTGACTTGGTTCAACTCCAGCTGGATGCGCAGAATCTTTCCCTCTTCATGTTCAAGAGAGGCCTTAATGACAGCAAGGGTGTCATTAATGATGAATGAAGCATTGGGAAATTTTTCTGCATGATTTTTGTTATTTATTTATTTATTTATTTTTGTCTGTGTATATGGGCTAGTAGTTGTCTATGTTTATATGTTTATAATGTATATAGATAAATTTATTATATCTTTACCTCTGCTTCCTCTAAAGCAGTCTGGAGTTCAGACTTTTCTTGTTCCACTTGTTTCTTTATTTTCTCTAATTCATGGATCCTTTTACCTCCTTCTGCAATCTGCTCAGTGAGGTCTGAAATCTCCTCTGTTGTTAGGGTAAAAGAGAAGTAAATATTTGCTTAGACAGATGAAATAAGAATAAAATTACCCTTAAGCCACTTATTGAAAGTGAAATAGACTCACGCTGCAAGTTTTTGTTTTCACGTTTTAAAGTTTCTAAATGATCCAAAGATTCCTCATAGGCATTCTTCATCTTGAATAACTCAGTTCCTAGAGATCGGGCCTCCTTCTGCGAGGCCTCAAGTTCAGCATGGGTTTCCTCATATTTCTGTTTCCATTCTGCAAGGATCTGTAAAACCAGGATACTTTACCAACCTTAAATTATAAGGGAATGCAATAGGGAGCAAAGACTGCTATAGAAATCACCTTGTCAAAGTTCCTTTGTTTTTTATCCAGGGCTGCACAGGCTGCATTTGTTCTTTCCACATCCAGCATGAGATCCTCCACTTCATTCTGAAGCCTCTGCTTTGTTTTCTCTAGGGAAGCACATTTGGCATTCACAGCTTCTACATGTTCCTCTGCAGCTTGCAGACGTTGGGCCAACTTCTTCCTGGAAAATTATATATGTTTGTAAAATACGTGTAGCAAAACACACAAAAAAGAAATTCTCATTAAAAATTCTTTGATTAATTCATTCATTCAAAAATTCTGATGAATTTTATTTATGAAGAAGAACCTACCACAGTAGTAAACAAGACAAAAAATGTACATTAGGGAAGTTTACCCAAAAAATAACAGGAAAAAAATTAACAAGTGAAGAGCCAGGAAATAGTACAGGCCTAGCATGAGCACAACCATGCTTGATTTCTAGCACTACATATTTCCCTAAATATCACCAGATGGGACACTAAAGGTACACAAAACCTTGCCACAGATGCATTTGAGGCTCCCAGGATTACCAGAATTGGACCTATATCCCCAGAACCTTAGGGCACAAGTAATATAACAAGCTCTTGAATTAAACTGATGGCCAAGAATTGCTGTGGGTCTATCAGGCCTCTTGAGCACTACTTGAGGCCCCCCCTCAAAAACAAATTAGTAAGAAAATTTCAATATAATACAACTCAATATAGGAAAACAGAATAGATGTGAATGGCAACTATTCTATATATTCAGGAAAAGCATCCTCAAAGAGATTGTATTAAGCCAAGGTCTAAAAAAATGTCAGAGTTATAAGGAGATTGAAAGAGGGTTTTCTAGAAAGAGTTAATGTTAAGCAAAATTTAACAAAATTAAGCAGCTTTTAGGTTTATATACTTGACAAACAGCAATAATACTTGATCATTAATTTTATTGTCTTTTGTTATTCTTTTTATTCTGTTTTATTTTGCACCACATCTAGTTGCATAAAGGGTTTATTCCTGATTTTAGGCTCAGCGTTTACTCCTGTCACCAGTCAGATGTACATATGTGGTACTGAGGAATGAATCAGTATTGGCTTCATGCAAGGTAAATATTTTACCTGCTGCACTTTCTCTCCCCTCTTTGCTCTCTAAGTTATATCTTAGGTTAGGTTTTGAGGGCAGGGTACAATCTTGATTTATATGTTTTATTTTAGTGGCCTGCAAGTGCCTTTGAAACAGGAACTAAAACATTTGAGCAAATTCCTTGGATCTTCAAAGACATTGTAATTTTTCACACATTCTCTCACATAAACACCTACTTGGCTTCTTCTAGCTCCTCTGTACGTTGAATGGCATCTGTCTCATACTTGGTCCTCCACTGGGCAACTTCACTGTTGGCTTTTGATAATGCCCTTTGCAACTCAGCCTTGGATTCCTGTTCCTCCTCATACTGTTCCCGCAATAGGTCACAGTCATGGCGGGAAGACTGCAGGGCATGAGCCAAGGCATTCTTGGCCTGAGACAATATTTAATATTAAATTTTAAGTTTCAAGATATTTTAAGAGTTTATGAAATAGACTTTATTTTAGGGTCAGAAAAATGGGTATCATGATAGTAATTACCTTTGTCTCTTCTTCAAGTTGCCTTTTTATTTCCTCGATCTGTTGAGTAAATGCTTGCTTGCCCCTTGATAACTGAGACACCAAAGCCTCTTTTTCATCTAACTGGCGTGAAAATTCACCTGATAGACATAGGAATCTTTGAATCATTGATTACACTGAACAAAAAAATACAAATCCATATTAGAAATAGATTTAAAATGTTATGCTCCAATTTTTTAAAAATTGAACTATATAAAGGCAGGAGTGATAGCACAATGAGTAGGGCATTTGCCATGCTTTGTAGCCTACCCGAGTTTGATCCCTGACATTCTATATGGTGCCAATGATCAACACCAAAATTAATTCCTGAGTGTGAGTGAAGAGCCTGAACAGTGCTGGATGTGACTCAGTTAAAAAAAAAAGTTAAATTTTCTATCAACATCTTTGCTTACTGTCAAATTTTTCCTTACATATTAATCTGAATTAATAAATATTATTTCCATTACCTAATTCTTATATTTTCTTTATAGATAATTATCTAATGGCTTGGAACAAATCCTGGTGATAACTGTCAAAGGAGGACAAGAAGTATCTAATTCTACAAAGTCCTAGATTGAAAAGATATTTCTGATAAAATTATTTGTCCACTGCCCTATTCAGAAATATGATTCACTCTGTACATATTTAAAAAAAAGTTCAGTATGGCCAAATTCTTGATACATTTCAGGAGCTGAGCTTGACACAGTACTCAAAAATCTTTATCTCCAATGTTTTCTACAAATGACGTTGCAAGTAGTTTGAGTCTGAGTAGTACTTCATGTTTCTTCTGATGACTCAGACTACCAAGTCAATCGCTTTTAACCAAATCATCTTCACTCTCAGAAACCATGGCAAAAAAGTGAGTTACCGGATTCAGTTTGCAAGCGGCCCCTCTGGGTTGTCAGGTCATTTATCAGTCGCTGCTGCTCTTCTTCTTTTGATTTCAGTTCACTCACTTGGTCCTCTAGAGTGCGACACATTTTCTCTAAGTTAGCCTATGAAAAAGTGAAAATTTAAACAAAAAAATTTAATTTAAAATTTTCATTGATACAATTTGTTTTAAAATGTAAATTTATTTTGACATAAAACTAACCAGATTTTCTTATGTAATCCGCATAGACATTTTTATATTTAACACTTACTTTGATAAGTGGAATTTTCCACTTATACAAAAATGTTCCTGAAGTTCAATTCACCATAATACCAAAATTTAAATTGTATGTATAAATGTAAGATTTTGTAAGAATAGTATATAAGTACATGTTTTTATGTTTTGCTTTTTTTTTGGAATTTTGCTTATTAAATTTTAGATCTGTGTTTTCCAGTATAAATATGAGTTCCATATGAGTTTCTGTATGAGTATAAATGACATATTTTTAAGTTGAGGTTATCAGGTTGCTAGTGTTATCGGATCTTTGAGTTTTAGTTTCTATGTTACATAGAAATAATATGCTTTTCATTAATTTTCAGGCTCAATTTACAAATTCTTCAAGGTTGAAGGTATGCAACGTTTTCTGAAATGTATATAATACATTTGAATATTCATACATATATAAATATGATGTGTAAATAAAGTATGATTGCTTCTTTGAATAGCACAAATTTTCCAGAGTCTATGTACCTTAGCTTTAGAGACAGTATCTACATTACTAGCAAGGTCATCAATCTCCATCTTCATCTCACTCTTCTCCTTCTCCAGTTTCTGTTTGACCCTCTGCAGGTTGTCTATCTGCTCCCCAAGCTCAGCCACACTGTCCGCATGCTTCTTTCTCAAGGTGGCTGCAGTGGCCTCATGTTGCAGGGTTGCTTCCTCCAGGTCCCTGCGCATTTTCTGGAACTCAGCTTCCCGCTTCTTGTTCATCTCAATCTGGGCTGAAGTTGCCCCTCCAGCCTCTTCCAGTCGCTCACTGATCTCCTCCAGTTCCCGTGAGAGGTCGGAGCGCTGCTTCTCGGCTTTAGCCCTGGAAGCCCTCTCTGCCTCAATTTCCTCCTCCAACTCCTCTATGCGGGCCTGCGAGTGGTGAAAAGTGCAAAATTAGCTTCGTGGTATTATATTTATGCCTGTTTAGGGCAGACAAACAGAAATATGAACTTACTTGCAACTCTTTGATTTTCTTCTGTAGTTGAATGCCAAGGGCTTGTTCATCTTCAATCTTGTTTTGCAGATTGCCGATTTCAAATTCTTTCCTTTTTTAAAAGTAATAAAAACCACAATGGAACCCACATCTACCTCTGAAATAAATTGATAAATAATTCTTTCATACTTACTTCTTGAGCCTTTCATCAAACTGTTGTTTTTCATTTTCAATGTCCATTATGGACTCTTGGGCCAACTTGAGGTCCCCCTCAAGTTTTCTCTTTGCCCTTTCTAGGTCCATGCGAAGTTTCTTTTCTTGCTCCAAGGAACCCTCAAGCTAAATTTAATAACAAGTTATTGTCAAAAGGAATAATTAGTATAATTCACAAGAAAATTATTTTTTTGCTAATCTTAGACTTACATCATCTACTTGCTGCTCTAGCTTGATTTTAGCTTTGGTCAGAGTGTTGACTTTGTCCTCTTCTGCCTGCAAGTCATCCAGGGTCTGCTGGTGCGCCTCTTGGAGAGCCTTCTTCTCCTTGGTCAGTTTTGCAATGGTTTCATCTAGACCTGCCATTTCTTCTGTAAGATTTTTCACCTTGGAGAGTAAAATATACTTTGCTTTACATTTTGTATTTTTGTAAATTCAATTTTATATTTATACTCTATAATAATAATAAAATATACTGAAACCATTAAGTATATACAGATAACATAAGTAAAATGTTCTATGATGTTAATGCTACATATGTTTTTGGCAATTGATTCCAAATGCCAAGGGAATGAAAAAAATTAAATTTTAATTATGTAAAATTAAAAACTTTTTACAGTAAAATAAATCATTTTCAGAATAAAATGGCAGTCCACTAGATACTCATAAAATTTAATTTCTAAGACACAATAAAAAACTTATAAAGCTTAACACCCTAATTAACATAACTCAATTAAAATTGGAATATTTGAAAAAAAAAAACACTTCTCCAAAGAAGATAGACAAATGACAAAAAGTTGAATAAAAGTATGTATATCATCACTATTGTTAAAGAAATACAAATCAAAACTCCAATGAGAAATCACTTTAAAAGTAAGAAAAATTTTCATTAAAAATTACAACTGGGAGACGAAGTGGCAGCACAGTAGCATTTGCCTTGCATGTGGCTGACCCAGGACAGACTAGGGGTCAATCTCCAGCATCCCATATGGTCCCCCGAGCCTGCCTGAAGACATTTCTGAGCCAAGAGCCAGGAGTAACCCCTGAGTGCTGCCAGGTGTGGCCCAAACAACACAACACAAAACAAAACAAAAACAAAATTACAACTGTTTGTGAGTATGTGTAAAATATAAATCCTTACACTCTGGCAGTAGGAATTAGCACTAATTTAATCATATTGAATAGTGGTAAAATAAGTTAAAATAAGAAGTTAAAATAAAACTACATCTGATCAAAAATTACATTACTTTGTATCTTCTGTGACATCATTAACTAAAAAAACATTAACCAAGAAACAAAAAGAAACCTAAGTGCTTATTGCAGCACCATTTATAGTAGCTAACTATGAGAACAACCAACATTGAACTATTATTAGATATGATTTAGGACCAGAGCTTAGATATAGATTGAGCAGTTATAGTATATGCTTTGTATAAGAGAACTTGAGATTCAATACCTTGCTTTGCATAATTTCCTGAGCATCACTGAAATTGACTTCATAGCACTGAGACAGACCCAAAATCATGGAACATTGTCCACAAAGAAAAATAAAAACACAAGAGGTATGATATATCCATGGTGGCTTACAATATATCTATATAATATGAAATTCTTACATACACAAAGGAATGGAAGAGACTGAGAAATCTTTGAAATAAAATAAGACTGATCAACTGACAAACCAAAATTAAAAAAACTGTTTGCTATCTTCTGCAAAGCCAAAATTAGAAGAGAAGAAATGCATATGGGACAAAGATAGAAAGCAATGTTAATTTACATATATATATTAAAATTTTAAAAATTTTCATGTATGCATTATGGAGGTACATGTGGAAATATAATATATAATGTATTATACCTTGTTCTCTGTGGCATGCTTTTCCTTTTCCACCTTAGCCAATGTTAGTTCCAGATCATCTATGTCTTTCTTCAATTCTGAGCATTCATCTTCCAATTTCCTCTTTTTGGCTGTCAGTTCAGCATTGATTTCTTCCTCATCCTCAGCTCTCTCTGTAACTTCTTTAATTTTGGCCTCTAGTTGGATTTTTGTTTTGATCAGCTGGTCACATCTTTCTTCTGCATCAGCCAAACCCTCAGCTTCCTTGAGTTAGAAATAGAAATCGGGATTAAATAATGAAATATTTTTGACAGTGATATATTGGAAATTACTTAAACTTTTATGATCCACTAATTATTTGTAAACTAGGATATACTATATTTATTTATAAATTTATTAGTCATTTTCTTGTTTATTTATAAGAGTATATTCTATAACATATTTGAAAACCCATTTTCAAAAGAAAATGGGAAAGTGAAATCTGGAAAGAATTTAGTTTTGGAGGTATTAATATATGGTGGGTAGAATTATAAACCTTGGCATAAGTAATTATAGATGTAATAGCTACAGACTTTTTGTTTTTCATTTCTATGTCAGAGTCATACTCATTTGTACTCAGGGCTTACCTCTAGCTTTATGATCGGGGATCACTCCTGTCTAATTAGGGGACCATATTTGGTTCCAGGGAATAAATCCACATCAATAGTGTGCACGGCAAATACAAAATGTGCAGTAGCATCACTTGGGCCCCAAATGTATTTCTTTGTAGTTCTATCCTGTATCTGATGCTTGAAATTCAAATTTAAACAGCAAGTAATCCTATCAGGCTGATATAACTTTTCATTTAAGAAGGTTTGGCGGGGAGAGCGGTGCGATAGCTCAGTGGCAGGGCATTTGCCTTGCACACTTCCAACTCCGTATTGACCCTTATTTGATTCCCTGTATCCCATATGGTCCCCCGAGCCTGCCAGGAGCAATTTCTGAGAGCAGAGCAAGGAGTAATCCCTGAGTGCCTCTAGATGTGACCCCAAAACACAAATAAATAAATAATTAAAGAAAAGAAGTTTTGGGTACACCGATTTAAGCTTTGTTTTACTTTGTTTCACTGTGGCTTTCTTGATGACCACTTTATCTGGTCTGTCATTCTTTACCACACTTATCTAAAGTTTTAAACTGATGCTGAAACCATGGGGGTAAGCTAACCTTTGAGTGATTTCCATATAGGCATGTTATTATTAAATTTACTTTGACCTTTTAATCTTAAAATAGAATATTGAATGAACAGGAAATGAAAAACAAATGTATATAAACACGCAGTTGGTAAATTGGTATATGACAGATTTATGTAATTCTCTGGGGGCAATTGAAGATGTTATAGAATCATATACATAAATCATAAATTTATGTAGATAGATTTAAATTAGTGGAGATAGAAACATATTCAATTTTACTCTATCATATAGAAAAAGGAATTTTTAGATGGTCCAAATTTGACAGATAACACCAAGTTTAGTAGGAAAAAAATAATGATTTTATGGTGTACTAGAATTATACTAGACCAATTCAAATCATTCCAAAAATATGATCTTGCATATTATATTTCAGAGTTGAAATAAGCAGCTCTAAAATTATGTTTCCAATAATTTTAAACAGGACTTTGAAGAGACACAGTCCTTGAAGAAAAATCAGGAAAAATGGCCAAAGCTATAATATAGTGGATAGGGCAATTTTCTTGCACAAAGATGACCCAGGTTTGATTTCCAGAACCTCATATATACCTTGAGTACCAATAGATATGGCTCCCTCAAAATATAAAATAAAAATTTGTATCCTGCAGTGAGCAGAATGAATAGAAGACAGGAAAATTGGGGGGCAGGCAGAAAACTTAGGAAGTAATATAAAAAAATAAGATTGACATGATTATACTATCATGGAGTATATTGAAAAGAGTAAATATATTTTAAAAGCAATAAAATTATAATGCAATAAAATTTTAATAAAATGCTTTTTTACATTGAGCAGATTGTGATTTTATACCTGTGAACATATAAAATATTAAAGAAGTTTCAGAAAAATATCACTATTCATAGCATCCTCTGATTAATATTTTTTATAAATAAAATTTTTAATTGAATACCATGAGATAAAAGTCACAAAGTTTTTTATGATTGAGTTTCAGTCATACATTATACAACAATCTTTGCCAGTATTCATTTTTTGCCACTAATGTTCCCTTAATATTTTATTTGGAATAGCTATTTGTTTTGTTTTGGGGGCCACACCTGGTAGTGCTCAGGGATTACTTCTGGCTCTGCAGTTCAGAAATTACTACTGGCAGGCTCAGGGTACCAATTGGGGTGCTGGGAAACGGAATTTGAATAGGCTCCATAAGGCAACGACCCTTCATGCTGTGCTATCACTTTTGCTCCAATTTGGAATAGTTTTAGTTGGGAAAGTTATGCTCAAGGATTGACTTCAAAGAGAAAAATGATCTAGAGTTTATAAGTTTATGAAAATTTTCAGGAGAGAAGACATTTCTAGACAAGTTCTCTTCATTGTTCCAGTGTTGGTTTTATAGCATATTGAGCAATAAAGTACTATGTGGATTTATGAGTATCACCACTTCCTATTATGAGTCTCCCATACTGGCTACCAAACTCATTGACACCAATGCTCAAAATTATACCACTGTGTCATGATTAGTCATTTCCAGAATAATGCCATTACTTACAGCCTGTACTTGAAGCTGCAAGTCATTTTTTTCTTTCAACAATGATACCATCTTTTCTTCTAATTCCTTCCGTTTGGACTCTGACTTGGCAAGCTCATCTTTTGTTTTTTGAAATTCTTCTTTCATGTTGGCCATTTCCTTCTCAGTTTCTGCACTTTTTAGTAGAGGCTTAATTTTGAAGAACAATTTCATCCAGGGCCAGTGCTTGACATTCATAAAGGCACGGATATTATATTGGATACAGAAGACAGATTCCCTTAAATTCAAATGATAGAATTAGATATAGCATGGAATATGGGTAAGAACTGGAGTTTCTCTCTCACCATATTCGTCTCCTGTTTTCCAAAGCACATATAAAAAATTACATTTGATGAAGATGGTTTAAGTCTAGTTAAAGACCCATTCCTTCATATAAGTCCTTCTCAAACTATATATTATAATAAACATTTTATGTCATTTTATCTACTTTTAAAATATTTCTTCCTAAATGTCCACAGAAACTAAGAGTGAGCATAGGATTAAAGAAACCATTAAAAATTCTGGATTTTTCTGAAACATATTTTTATATTTTTAATATTGTATAAAATTGGCATTATAGTCTATAGCAGTGTAACATTAATTTTGATATAAATTATTTTATAGTCTTCTAACTAGATAATTAATTTCTTAAATAAACATACATATGGAAATATGTAGAGAGCAATAAAATATATTAAAATAAATTTATTATTTAAACAGAAGATGATAGAAAATATTCTTCTAACTACAGATGATATGAAAATTGTTTCTGTAAGGTATTTGTGTTTTTGGAGGGTGGGGGCCACACATCACTGTGCTCAGGACTCACTCTGGCTCTGAGCTTAGAGATCAGTCCTGGTAAGCTTGTGATAGAATGTGTTTGGTAAATATATGGCAAGCACCCTGCCTGCTGTACTCTTTCTCTGGTCCCAGCATTTTCACATATATGTAAGTAAAGATATACAAATATTAATTTGAAATATGTTTCTTAATATGGATCCTGTTCATATGAACCCTGAATTTGAGGTGACTCTCTCTTGAAAGCCTTAGAATATAGATCATTATAAACTTGTATACATTTGTGACATTGTATTAATTACATAAAAAACCATTATACAGTCTTTGATGTTTAAATTTATAATTAACACATTATTAGATAAGAGTTATATATGCATTTTTTATAAAACCATTTCTTATATTAATAAGTTGCACAATAAATTCATATCAGAAACATGCATTAAGGGTAAAATGCTTACTATGGAAACATACTTAGAAAAATTACAGAGAAAAATTACTTTCCATTCTCTCTACCCTTAAAATTTTGTTTGGAATTGTGTTCATTGAAAAATTTATGCTCAAGAACCACCTTCAAAGAGAAAAATAATCTTTTCTAAATAGTTCTTCATATTAAATAAAAATTACAGTTTAAATTTTCTCTAAATGTAATGTTTTTTTTTGTACCTTCTTTCCACCATCTTCTGGTACTCCTGTCTTGCCAAGAATCCTCTGCACATGGCTTGGGTTCGGGTAATTAGTTGAGCTAACTTATCATCTCGCATCTCCTCTAGAAGCCCCAGAAGACCAGCTTTGAAAAAGACCTGTGTTTGGACAGAGAAGATATTCAGAAACATTATAGAAACTTTAAAGTACAAGAATAATGCAAGGTAGATATTATGGATTATTACCTTTGTATGACCAAATTTATACTGGGTGTGGTCAATGTCAATGGACCCAAGGAGCTTCTCAGAAGCTTTCTTGCTATCAATGAATTGTCCTTCAGGAATTGCACTAGCATTTAAAACCTTGTATCTGTTAAAATACATATGGTTGTGTAAACTCAATTTGAAAATATTACTATTAGTAATAGAAACACCAATGTGTTAATAGTATTAGTATATTGAATAATAATATATTAGTATTATTTTATTGATAATATAGTAATATATTATTTGCTATGCTATTTAGGAATGCATTATTATAGTAAACAGTAGCATATAGCAACAGAGTATTAAATATTAAATAATAAGTATTAAAGGATTCACCAAAAAGAAAAATTTTCATTGTTCTTTTTATGTGGGAGAACTCTGTATAAAGGTAATTTTAGTATTGACTATATATTCCTATATTTAACTCCCTGCAGATTTGCGCATTTCTTTCTCAGTAGATCTCACTATCAGAAATTTATAATAAGCCTCTTCAACAAGTGGTGTTGGCACAACTGGCTAGCCACTTGCAAAAAAATTGAACTTAGACCCCCAGCTAACATCATGTACATGTACATCATGTACAAATGGATGAAAGACCTCGATATCAGACCCGAAACCATAAGATATATAGAACAACACGTAGGTAAAACACTCTAGGACATTGAGACTAAAGGCATCTTCAAAGACGAAACTTCTCTCTCCAAGCAAGTGAAAGCAGAGATTAACAGATGGGAATATATTAAACTGAGAAGCTTCTGCATCTCAAAAGAAATAGCGCCCAGGTTACAAGAGCCCCACACTGAATGGGAGAAACTATTCACCCAACACCCATCAGACAAGGGGCTAATCTCCAAAATATACAAGGCACTGACAGAAATTTACAAGAACAAAACATCTAATCCCATCAAAAACTGGGGAGAAGAAATGGACAGACACTTTGACAAAGAAGAAATACAAATGGTCAAAAGACACATGAAAAAATGGTCTACATCACTAATCATCAGGGAGATGCAAATCAAAACAACTATGAAGTACCACCTCACACTCCAGAGATTGGCACACATCACAAAGAATGAGAACAAGCAGTGTTGGCTCTTATCCACTGCTGGTGGGAATGCCGTCTAGTTCAACCTTTATGGAAAGCAATATGGAGATTCCTCCAAAAACTGGAAATCGAGCTCCCATATGACCCAGCTATACCACTTCTAGGAATATACCCTAGGAACACAAAAATACAATACAAAAATCCCTTCCTTACACCTATATTCATTGCAGCACTATTTACCATAGCAAGACTCTGGAAACAGCTAAGATACCCTTCAACAGATGAATGGCTAAAGAAGCTGTGGTACATATACACAATAGAATATTATGCAGCTGTTAGGAGAGATGAAGTCATGAAATTTTCCTATACATGGATGTACATGGAATCTATTATGCTGAGTGAAATAAGTCAGAGAGAGAAAGAGAAAGACACAGAATGGTCTCACTCATCTATGGGTTTTAAGAAAAATAAAAGACTTTCAGACACAAAAGAGAAAAAAGCTGGAAGTTACAGCTCACCTCATGAAGCTCACCACAAACAGGGATGAGTTTAGTTAGAGAAATAAGTATGTTTTGAACTATCCTAATAATGAGAATGTACGAGGGAAATAGAAAGCCTGTCTAGAGTACAGGCGGGAGTTGGGTGGGGAGGAGAGAGATTTGGGACATTGGTGATGGGAATGTTGATGGTGATGTTGAAGGTGATGGGTGGTGTTCTTTACATGACTGAAACCCAAACACAATCATGTATGTAATAAAGTTGTTTAAATAAAAAAAAAAGAAATTTATAACCCTTTACACAATTATGTGCAGTTTAGTGATTTCCAACCTTATTACAACTACAGACTGATGAAAATTAAAGAATTTATTATTTCAGAAATATAGGCATAAATAAAATTAGTATTTATAATAGTTTTTGTATTAGTTACTATAAAGTTAAATTTTCATCAAGAATACAAGGTTGTATTAAGCAGTAATAAGCTTAAGCAATGGTCCATAGATAAGCAGTTGAAAACCACCTGTGTCACCAAGAAAATATACCATGTTATATTTGCTAGGTATGTTTTTTCTTTAAGAGCCTATAGTTGGGAGATGGTCTCTGCTTTTTGATCTGTAGCTTGCAAGTCATTTTGGGCCTTCTCTTGGCTGTCCTGTGGCCTGAGATATGCTCCTCTCTGCCCATTGTTCCCTGAAAGCTCTTCTTTGGAGGTGAGCAGTCCCACCCATAAACAGTGGAGCTGGTCTCAGCTGTTTGACTTGAATGATAGCAGCCATTTTGGGCCTTCTCTTGGCTGTCCTGCAGCCTGGATTTGATCCTCTCTACCCATCATTCCTGAAAGCTCTTCTTCATTGAAGATAAGCAGTTTCACCCACAAAGGGTGGAGCTAGAGGAAAGCAGCTGCTCTGCTTTGCTTCATGGCTATACATATATTCTAACCAATAAAAACCACCATAACAGGTAGAAAAATCCACACTACAAGCATGACAACAAAGAAAACACAAGGGGCCAACACTAGGCATAGAGAATGAAGATGGCAGCTCTGATGACCCAAAAACTGCCAACCACCTAGTTAGTTTATCAGATAAGGAGTTTAGAGAAGAAATATGGAAGATGTTCATAGATCTCAAAGAAAGCATAGATCAAGATAAATGGAACACAAAAAGAATCAAGACGATACGAAGAGAGAAATCAGAAAACTCCAAACTGAAAGAACAGGTCTGAAAAACTGAGTAGACAAAAAGAAAACTTCAATGGAAAGCCTCTCCAACAGGGTAACAGCAGCTGAGGATAGAATCAGTGAGCTGGAAGATGAGATGCATAACAACTCCATGTAGCAGAAGATATTGGAAAAGAGCCTTAAAGCAAATGATCAAACAATGAAAAAATTACTCAAAAAATGAGAACAGATAAAATAGAAGTCTTTATAAACACAATAGAAACAACATAAGAATCATTGAAGTGCCAGAAATCCTGAAAAAAAAAAATCCCCAGAAGAATCAGCAGTCAAGGACATCATTAGAGAAACTCCCAGATATAAAGACTGCATGCCCAAAGAGTACTAGCTAAAAGAGACCTAAACAAAAGCACCCCGAGACACATCCTAGTCACATGATGAATACCACAGATAGGGATAGAAAACTGAAAGAAGAAAGCTCAAAAGGAAAATTACATTCAAAGGAGCATCGTTAACATTTACAGCAGACTTATCAAAAGAAACTCTCAAGGCCAGAAGGCAGTTGTGAGGCCTAGTGACAAAACTCCATAAAATGAATGCTTCACCTAGAATACTGCATCAAGCCAGACTCATTTTCTGGTTTAAAGGAAGTATACAGAACTCCTCTAATAAACATAAACAACAGCTCAAAAAATTTACAAACTCAAAACCAGCCTTGAATGAAAAAGTGAAAGTTCTATTTTTATACAAGACTGACCAAAAGAAACAACAAATTTCTATACAAAGATAGCACTAAATCTCATAAAATTTTCTTTTGCAATATCAATGAAGTAAATGTACCTGTTAAGAGACACAGAGTGGCTAACTGAATCAAAAAATTGAATCCAACATTCTGCTGCCTACAAGAAACACACCTGAATAGTCAGAACAAACATAGACTGGAATCAAAGGCTGGAGGAAAATCATCCAAGAAAACAGTTCCTTAAAAAAGCTGGAGTGGTCATATTAATATAAGATGACAAAAACTTTAGATGGAGACATTGTACTAATCAATAGATATGTAAAACAGGAATAAATCATACTCCTAAACATATATGCAACCAATGAGGGACAAAAATATTTATTGCAATTGTTGACAAATCTGAAAGAAGATATCAATAACAACACAATATTTGTGGGAGACCTCAACACTGCTCTGTCATCCCTTGAAAGGTCAACCAGATTAAAACCCAACAAAAATGTATATGCTATGAAAAGAAAAGTGGAAGAAATTGGATTAGTAGATATATCTAGGACACTCAATCCCCAGAACCTTAGATACACATTCTTCTCCAGTGCACATGGGTCATTCTCTAGGATAGACCACATCAGCATAAAACATACCTTCATAAATTCAAGAGGATGGAAATAGGGCAGATTACCTTCACTGATTACAAAGTATTAAAATTAGGCATGAACTACAAAAAAAAAAAAACACAGAAGAAAAAATTTAACACCTCTAAAATAAACACCTTACTATGAAACAACCAGTGGGTAAAATATGAAATCAAACAGGAAATCAAAACATTCTTGAAAACAAATGATAATGAAGACAGAAATTATCAGAATTTATGGGACACAGCAAAAGTGGTACTGAGAAGAAAATTTATAGCTTTGCAAACACACATCAGGAAGGAAGAAGGGGCCTACCTAAATATCTTAATAACACAGCTTTTAAATAAGAAAATGATAAACAAAAAGAACAAAAAATAGGTAGGCAAAGAAAATAACAAAACTTAAAGCAGAAATTAATGAAGTGAAAATCCAAAAAGCAATCTGAAAGATTGCAGAAAGCAAAACTGGATTTTATGAAAAAATAAACAAGATTGATAAACCACTAGTAAAACTCAAAAAGTAAGGGAGAGAGAAGAACTTGATAAACCAGAAATGAAAAGGGGAGATCACTACAGATATTGCAGATATTCAAAGGGAAATCAGAGACTACTTTGAGAAACTGTATGCCACGAAAAATGAGAACCTGGAAGAAATGGATAAATTCTTGGACTCTTGTAAACTTTCATGGCTGAATAAGGATGAGGTAGCATATCTAAACAGCCCCATAAATATTGAGGAAATTAAAATGGTAATCAAAAGTCTTTGCAAAAACAAAAGTCCAAGCCCAGACATATTCACTAATAATTTTTTTCGAATCTTTAAAGAGGAGCTACTACCAATCATTTTGAGGCTCTTTCACAAAATTGAAAAAACAGGAACACTTTCAAATAGTTTTTATGAAGCAAACAAACATTACCTTGATACCAAAACCACACAGTAATGCTGCCAAAAAAGAAAATTACAAACCAATATCTCTCATGAACACAGATGCAAAGATCCTCAACAATATTCTGACAAATAGGATCTAACACCTCATCAAGTAGGTCAATCATAACGATCAGTTAGGTTTCATCCCAAGAATGCAAGTATGGTTTAACATCCATAAGTCAATCAACATAATATACCACAGCAACAAAAGAAAAAGAAAAATCATATGACAATATCAATAGTTGCAGAGAAAGCATTTGGTAACATCCAACATCCATTCTTGATAAAAATTCTCATCAAGATGGGAATGCAAGAAACTTTTCTCAATATAGTCAAGGCCATCTACTACAGGCAATGACAATCTTTTTATCAATGGAGATAAACTAAAAGCCTTTCCTCTAAAATCTGGTACAAGACAAGACTGCCCTCTCTCACCATTCCTATTTAACATAATATTGGAATTACTTGCCATAGCAATTAGGCAAGAAAAAGATATCCAGGACATCCAGATAGGAAAGGAAGAAATTAAGCTCTCACTGTTTGCAGGTGACATGATGTTATATTTGAAAAGCATTAAAGACTCTACCAAAAGGCTTCTGGAAACAATAGATTCATATAGCAAAGTGTCAGACTACACAAATAACACGCAAAAATCAATGTCCTTATTATATATCAATAATGAAAGAGAAGACGTGGATATTAAAAAACAATCCTGTTCACATTAGTGTCACACAAACTTAAATATCTTGGAGTGAACTGAACTTAAAGGAAAAAAGCATATGCAAAGAAAAATACAGAAGCCTGCTTCAAGAAATAAGAGAGGACACAAGAAAATGGAGAGTTATACACTGCTCATGGATTGGCAGGATTAATATCATTAAAATGGCAATACTCCTTAATGCATTGTACAGATTTAATTCAATCTCTCTAAAGATACCCATGGCATTCTTCAAAGAAGTAGATCAAACATTTCTGAAATTCGTTTGGAACAATAAACACCCATGAATAGCTAAACCGATACTTGGAGAATGAAGAAGGAGGCATTACTTTCCCAATTTTAAATTGAGTTACAAAACAATAGTTATCAAAACAGCATGGTATTGGAATAAAGACAGAACCTCAGATTAGTGGCATAGACTTGAGTTTTCTGAGAATATTCTCCAGACATAGAATCAATTAATTTTTGATAAAGGGGCAATTAATTTTTGATAAAGGGTCAAGAAATACAAAATGGAGCAAGGAAAACCTCTTCAACAAGTGGTGTTGTCACAACTGATTAGATACTTGAAAGAAAGTCAACTCAGACTCCCATATAACACCATGCAGAAAGGTCAAATCCAAATAGATTAAATACCTTGATATAAGGCTTGAAACCAAAAGGTATATAAAACAACATATAGATAAAACAATTCATGACATTGAGTCTAAGGTCATCGTCCAGAAGGAAACAGCACTCTCCAAACAAATTGAAGCAGAGATAAACAGATGGGAATATATTAAGCTGAGAAGCCACTGCAACTTAAAGGAAATAATGCCTGGGATACAAAAGTCACCCACAGAATGAGAGAAACTATTCACCCAATACCCATTAGATAAGGGGCTAATATTGGAAATTTATAAAGTATTGACAGAATTTAACAAGATAAAAACATCTAACCCCATCAAAATAAGAAGAAATGAACATACAGTTTCTCAAAGAAGAAATACAAATGTCCAAAAGACACATGAAAAACGCTCCACATCACTAATCATTAGGAAGTTGCAAATCTAAACAACAATGAGATACCATCTCATACCACAGAGACTGGCACACATCACAAAGAACAAGAACAATTAGTGCTGGCGGGGATGTAGGGAGAAAGGTATTTCATTCACTGCTGGTGGGAATGCTTTCTAGTCCAGCTCTTATAGAAAACAATATGGAGATTCCTCAAAAAACTGGAAATTGAGCTCCCATTTGATCCAGCTCTACCACTCACAAAGCAATACAAAAATCCCTTCCTCACATCTGTATTCATTGCAGTGCTATTTACAATAGCCAGACTCTGGAAACAACCAAGATGCCCTTCAACAGATGAATGGCTAAAGAAACTGTGGTACATATACACAATGGAGTATTATGCAGCCATCAGGAGAGATGAAGTCATGAAATTTTCCTATACATGGATGGACATGGAAACTATTATGCAGAATTAAATAAGTCAAAGGGATAGAGAGACACAGAATAGTCTCACTCTCTTATAGATTTTAAGAAAAATAAAAGACATTATTGTAATAATGCCCAGAGACAATAAAGATGAGGGCTGGAAATACTGGTCACAACATGAAGCCCAACAAAAAGTGGTGAGTGCAGTTAGGGAAATAACTACAGTAACAACATGACAATAACTACACTAACATCATGACAATCTTAATGAGTGAGAGAAGTAGAATACCTATCTCAAATACAGGCAGGGTGGGGAATACAGGAGAGAGAGGGGTGCATTGGTGGTGGGAATGTTGCACTGGTGAAGGATGGTGTTCTATTTATGACTGAAATCCAACTACAATCATGGTTATAATCATGGCACTTAAATAATTTATATTAAAATTCTATGGTTATGAAATCATCTTTTTGTTAAGAAATCTGGTATAATCACAACTTATCATTGATGTACTGATAATGCTTAACCTCATTGATTGTAAATATTAAGAGAAATCATTCAAATTCAAAAATGGAAATTTTCAAAATTTCCAAGGATAATATGTACATGTTAGTGCACAACAAAAACTTCTCAAAAATCCAAATGGTTGAAAAGCATTTCGAATTGGTAGACATTTTAAAGGTGGATTGAAATATTTTTGTTATGCCTTATGACAAATTAAAATGTCATTTAGACACTAAGTTACTTATCTTGGAATTATATTTACACAGTAGTAAGGTGAGACGAACCTTTGTTTAAAGTCTGCATAAAGGATTCTGCTTGGGAATCCCTTCCTGCATATGCGGATGCCTTCCAGCACTCCATTACATCTCAGCTGGTGCAGGACAAGTTCATGTTCCATGGCCCCTAAAAAGGAGTTTCTTATTGACATCTTTGTAAAAAGAATGTATGACTATCTTTCTACTTACACTCTAGAAATTCTTACCAGGAGTTTTTGTTTCATTTGGGATGATACAACGCACGAAATGAGGATGAGTACTTCTGAGGTTAGTCATTAGCTTATTCAAATTCTCCTATAAAATTGAAAAAAAAAATGTCTTTTATACATGACAGTGAGCATTTGATTATGTCTATAAATATCCATGTGTAAGGCAGAGTTGAATGGCTAGTTGATACCATTTTCTCCTTAAAGTAATAATTTCAGAGGGGAAGTTTTATCTTTGTCTACACAAGACTAATTTATAAACTATTTCATATATAGAGCAATCTGACATAAAACTATTTTCACTGTATGCTAGTAAAGTTCTAAGCCCAGTTTATGGACACCACAGGGAAAAAATTGCATGAAGATGAACTAGTCATTTTGGAGTAATTTCCATTTCCTCTCTCCAAAAGCTAGACCAATAGAACCCAGTTAATGTCAGTACTTTCCTAAATAGTGTATGGAAATAAAATATCATTATGTTAAATCAAATATATTGAAGTAATTGAAAAATATACAAAATATCTTCCTTACTCTGAAAAGGGCAGAAACTGTCTGGAAAGAAGACCCTTTCTTCTTAGCACCTTTCTTGGCAGTTCCACCACTACTTGCCTCTAAAGAAAAGCAAATCATTAAAATATGATTTTGAGTCAAAAGACCTTTTAACTGCTACTTGGAATTTTTTTTTTTACATCAAATGGAGCATTCCTAAACATTTATGGTCCTTTTGTCTGTGAGCCTGGATGGATCTTACCTGTTAACTAAATGTGCATTCAATGTCTGTGATCTTTATCCTCCATAAGGAAGTAAGGATATTAATCTTACTATATATTTGGTTTGGGGACTGATTTACTTTAAAACTCATCAACAGAAGCTAATATAGGGTGATAGAAACTTGCCACTTTTTGCATTAACTCTCTCTAGAAACCTAAGATGCAAGAGATATGGAGAAGAAAAGAGATTTCCGAACTGAGATCTGATAGTTCTCTTTATAGAGTAAAGAGCATGCTGGTAAATATAGTTCATATTGCAAATACTTAAAAAAATTTAAAAAAATGAATATCTTCTTGCAATCTTCTACCAGAACTTTGAAATCATCATTAAGAGAACATTTGATTGCTTGACTATTACCTGCTTCAGCTGTTTGAGCCCCAGAGAAAAGGTATGCCAGAGTCTTCATTGAAGACTTCTGGTACAGTCCAACAACAGTCTCATTCAATGGGTCCTTGTTCTTGTCAAGCCAACCAGTAATGTTGTAGTCCACAGTGCCAGCATAGTGGACAAGTGAAAAGTGGGCCTCAGCCTTGCCTTTAACAACCTTGGGCTTCTGGAAATTGGCCGACTTTCCAAGGTGCTGCTCATATAACTTGTTCTTGAACGAGGTGTCTGTGGCCTTGGGGAACATACACTCCTCTTCCAGGATGGAGAATATGCCCATAGGCTAGAAAAAGACGAGATAAAACATGCATGGTGTACATTTATAAACTGTGAGATGAGTAGCAGAGTATATGAAGTGGATAAAATAGAGTACCTTCTCTCTCTCTTTTTTTAAATCTATATCTTTATTTTAACACCTTGATTGCAAATATGATTGTAGTTGGGCTTCGGTCATGTAAAGAACACCCCCCTTCACCGGTGCAACATTTTCATCACCAATGTCCAAAATCTCCCTCCTCCCCACCCCACCCCCGCCTGTACTCTAGACAGGCTTTCCAATTCCTTTAGAGTACCTTCTCAATGAGCTCAATGCAGGCAGCCAGGTCCATCCCAAAGTCAATGAACTCCCATTCAATGCCTTCCTTTTTGTACTCTTCCTGTTCTAGCACAAACATGTGGTGATTGAAAAACTGTTGCAATTTCTCGTTGGTGAAGTTGATGCACAGCTGCTCCAGGCTGTTGAACTAAATAAATTTAATATTTTTTTAGCACATTGAACATTGTAAAACATTGTTTTTAATTAAAAAATATATATGTTGAATCAATTTTAGATTAGAGACCAAAATCACTTTAATTTGTGATGCCTGCATTTTCATTGCTGTCATTTACACAAAATCCTAATATACAATGTATATTCTCAATGTCTCCTGTATTTTCTATTGATTCATATGAAAGCTAGTTTGGAACATTTTAGAAGTAGTTGAAAAATTATCTGGTACAGTCATCATGGTCAGCATTTCAAGTGAGCAGTAATTTTTATTGTTTTATTGTTTATTGTCTTATAATTTAAAACAAAAACTTAGGTCATATAATGTACAATATTTTAAAATGCCAAAAATGGCGATATTAACCATATGTAAATGTTCCCTTTGTTTTTCATGTTTTAGTAGTAACCATGTTTTGTTTCTATATATAATTGGAAAAAATTTATTAATTTTTATCCTTATAGATCACATCTTTGAGAATTGATGCAGAATTTAAAAATACTACTTTAAACAATTTTGTCAGGTTAAAGTATTTCTGATGTATTTTTTCACCACATATTATGAATTAATTATTTTTGATAATTGTTTTGTTTTTTGGGGGCCACACCCCGTGATGCTCTCGGGTTACTCCTGGCTATGCGCTCAGAAATTGCTCCAGGCTTGGTGAACCACATGGGATACCAGGGGATTGAACCGTGGTCCGACCTAGGTTAGTGCATGCAAGGCAGACACCCTACCGCTTGTGCCACTGCTCCGGTCCCACTTTTGATAATTTTTTTTTGAAAAAAAGTACTCAGGACTTACTACTATCACTGTGCCCTTGTGAGACTTAAGATACCAGGTGAGACTCAAGCAACCATTTGAGATTCTGGGGAAGAAATGTGAGGCAGGTGCATGCAAGTGCCTTCCTTACTATCTTTCCAGCCTGCTCAAGTGAATTTTTCTTTTAAGATAATTTTTATCATTTACTTTTATTATTATTTATATTAAATGGTCACAAGAGAATTAATACCTATGCACAGTTTGTGTGCTGCACTTCCATGACTTTACTGTGTCATTTAGAGTCTAACTTTTTTCCTCTTCCCTAATTCCAATCCTCTTTCAAGCTAATTCTTTTTTGATATAATTTTGTTACAAAATTGTTCATGATTGAGTTTCAGTCATAAAAACAAAACTCTTTTCCAACAGTGTACATTTCCCGCATTAAGCTAATTCTTAACACCCTTTGGAGTTTAACCTAACTCTAATTAACCTAGCAAGTTAGTCCTGAATAAGTGCGGTATTTCTCATAAAACTACAATAAATAATTGATAGCTATGAAATCACTCCATTATTGTATATTGTGGGCAATGATAAATTATAAAGTTATAATAAAGCTTTTATAAAGGTTTGAATATTCACAAACTTCTTGTTATTTCCAATTTCTTATTCCAAAATCAGCTACTACTCACATCAAAAATTTCAAAGCCTGCGATGTCCAAGACCCCGATAAAATATTGCCTGGGTTGTTTGGTGTCCAGCTGCTGGTTAATACGGGTGACCATCCAGAGGAACATTTTCTCATACATGGCTTTGGCCAGAGCACCCACTGAGTTAGTCACCTTAAAAGACAAAGACACATCTCTTGATTATATTAGAGGGCTATAAAGACACTTGTGTCACTAGCATAACATTTGAATTAGGTGCCTACCTGCTCCACAGTTTGGCCTTTAGTGACATACTCATTGCCGACCTTGACCCTAGGGTAGCAAAGGGCTTTAAGTAGATCAGCAGAGTTCAAACTCTGGAGATAGGCTGCCTTATCAGCAACTAAAAGGAAGAAAAATTAAAATGTTGTTGTGACCCAAATAAACCCATTTACTTGTTTTTGGTTTAAGCTGCAGATATTTTTTGTGATGCTTTCTGAAAGCCCTTTTGAATTCTCTTGCCCAACTCTTTTCAATGAGCTTTAGGTATTTATTAGTTTGTTGGCAAGGACTCTAGAAATAGAGGAGCCATCTATCTATCCAACATATATGTTTCACAGTCTATTGTCTAAATTCACTTTAAAAATTAAATTCTGAAAAATAATTTTTTCTCATTAGAAAAACATAAGTATAACAAAGTGAAAACATGCATAAAATCTCACAGGTAACTTAGTAGATACCTTCAGTGCCATCTGGCTCTGCTTGTTCTTCACGCTGCTTTTGCTTGAATTTCATATTCCCGTAGTGCATCACAGCCCCAGTAAGCTTGTAAATGGAGACTTTTTCATCATTACTAAAACCCAAAATATCAATAGCACTCTGCCAACAAAACCAAGAAAGTAACTATTATGAATCATACACTATTAATCTCTATTATCATTCCTAATTTATATTTTAAACAGCAAATTATCAATACTGGTAGGGAACCAAGGACTCCTTAAGTTTTATGTATTGATTACTGGTCAAGCCACTTGAATTATTGATGTTTCTGAAGATTCAGAAAGTAAATTTAATTTTCAGGGAATTGTTTTAAGACACAGCATGATATAATGCAAGACAATTTAAAATATCAGTTGTAAATTCAGAAACAATAAATCTGTAAAAGACTCCTATGGGAAAGTAAAAAGTTTTCAGTTGACTCCATAGATCATGTCCACATTCATCTTTGCATATTCATATTATGACTTTTCTATAAGAAAATGAATAAATGGAGGCAAGACTGCTCTGACCCAATTAAAATTTCCTTGTGTTTAACTTACATCTGTGGCCATCAATTCTTCTTGATCATCAATGCTAGCCACACTGATTTCTCCTTGACTAATAAAAGGATAATCATATGGGTTGGTTGTAATTAGCAGCATTTCTAAGAAAAAGAAAAAGTAAACAAAATTATTCTCTTTATTAAAATAAAAATAATTTTAAGACATCTTATATTTGAATATCATAAGGGGCTGTATTTGTGTGAATAATCAATGACATTCACTACTTAAAATCTAGCAATAGAAAATGGCTAAAAGGAGATTGATAATTATGCTTATTGATAGAAGATGCAACTATTAGAAAACTATATGGCATATATATAAATATTAATTATACATATTAATTAATATAAATATATAAATATATAAAATATATTATAATGTTAGTTATTATATAGATATCTTATATAAAGGGACTGTATAGAAAATGACTAGAATAATATTTACCCAAGTGTCTATAGAGATTATTTCAATGTGGCAGAAATTGCAGGTGATATTTTAGTCTTTCTTTTATATTTATTTAAATATAAATATTTATATTTATTTAAGTTTTCAAAAGTTGGTATTTTTTAACCAAAGCTATAAAACTACTTTCAAAAACAAGATATATAACATCAACAAAATTTTGCTGTGAAATAGTTGAAAAAATAGAGGCTGTTACAGTGATCCTGAAAACCATGCTTACCAATTAACTCTGGTTTCTTGTTTGATGTAATCTGATAAAAAATATGATAGCTCCTTTCAGCCTTAAGCTGAAAAGTAACTCGAGATTTCTCTAATAAATCTGGAATAAGATAAACAAAATACAAGAAAAATGTGAAAATTCATGTGAGATAAAATTTACCTTTGTTCATTTTATAGGTTATAAGAAACAGAAGTCATGAAGGGTATTTTTACACTTACATGTTTCAATATCAGCAGAAGCCAATTTTCCTGTAGTACCAAAATGGATTCTGATAAATTTACCCTGGGAAGAAAAGTTGTCATAATCTTTGTCTTAAAATAATATAAATAAATTTTGCCATTTATATATAAATTACTTGAATGCAAATACTTCAATATTAAATTCAGAGACTACATTTATCAGGTAAGAAAAATGTTGCAACTTCTGTTTTGTAGGTAAATATTATTATTATTATTATTATTATTATTATTTGGTTTTTGGGCCACACCTGATGATGCTCAGAGGTTACTCCTGGCTATGCACTCAAAATTGCTTCTGGCTTGAGGGACCATATGGGATGCCAGGGGATCAAACCTCGGTCCATCCTAGGCTAGCGTGTGCAAGGCTGATGCCTTACCACTTGTGCCACCACTCAGGCCCCAATTATTATTATTATCATCAACAAAAAATTAGATATACTAGGTCTAGATAGATAGCTCAAAGGGCTAGAGCACACACATGCACTGCTCCCCAAATTTTATCTCTTGCACAACATGGTCTCCAGACACACCCAAATTTATGAATGCTTCTAAATATTCAGATATTATGCTATTCAGTTATTTATGATGGGGCTTGAAGTTGTGTTTCTGTATCTTAGGAAGAAAGTAAAGATTTATGCATGTATATAATGTGAATGAAAATGATTTAGAGAACTTATTAAAAACTTATAAACTTTTATCAGTGAACAGTATTCAAGAGACTCACAAAACGAGAGGAGTTGTCATTCCTCACAGTCTTGGCATTGCCAAAGGCTTCCAGTAGAGGATTGGCACTAATAATTTGATCTTCCAGAGTCCCCTGAAAAAAACAAACAAACAAACAAAAAAACGAGAGCATGTTGGATTTAAGAATTTCTTACCTTCGATCCAGATAGTCATAATTCTGGCCAACACAATCATACTTACCTGCATTTTGCCAGAGGGAGCCTCCTCCTTCTTCTTATCCCCAGTAACTGCAATTGTTGCAAAGTACTGGATGACACGCTTGGTGTTTACAGTCTTCCCTGCACCAGATTCTCCACTGCCAATACAAACTAATTTAGGTGAAATGCCAAAACTGGAAACTCTTTAAAATATAAAAACAAAGTCTGAAGTCTACTTACGTAATCAGGATTGACTGATTTTCTCGATCTACAAGATAGAAATTACAGGCATTTAATATCGTATTCATATATATATATATATATTTATGAATGCTAAGTAAAATAAAAAGACCATTTTAGTTTTAATTATTTATCATAAATATTACTGGGCCCTGAATCTACAGCACTTTTCCATATACCTTCCTACTGTTCCTTATACCTTTTTTTGATATTATTAAATAGGCATAATACATAATACATTTTAGACTTTCGCTTTGCAGTCCTCTATCATCAAACAAATATCTGAAGCAAACTTTGGTGTCTGGTAGGATTTAGATAACAAGTTTGGTTCATTGAAATATTTACTATGGATCAAGAATTAATGAAAAATAAACATTAGTCATTGAAAATATATTCAGAGTATGAAACAGAGAGCATTAATAGCATTAGAAGTAAACATAACATTAATATTGTGGTCTTTTTTTGTTTGCTTTGGTTTGATTTTAGACCACACCCAGCAGCGATCTGGCAAAACTCTGTGCTCAGAAATTGCTCCTGAAAGGCTGGGGGGACCATATGGGATGCCAGGAATCAAACCTGGGTCTGTCCTGGGTCGATCGTATGCAAGGCCTTACCAATGTGCTATCTCTCTGGCCACTTTATTGCGAACTTTAAAAATTATTATTTAAGCTTTTCCTCTAAGATGCCACAAGCACCCTATCAATTTAGCTAGCTCTATACTCTGTGAAACAGATAAGTGGTATTTTATATCTGAAATGTGTTTAGGTTGGTTCATGGTATAAAGCATTTATGATATCCTTGATGTGGAGAGATTAGACATTGGTCACAATGGCATTGAAGATAAAGCTACAGAAATCAATTTTACTCTTCTGACTTTTTTGACACTTTGTAAAATACAGCTTGTGTATGTATGTTACATATACATGTGTATTTTTATGGTTTTATTAAAACTTATTTAGTTTCTCGGGCATTTGAATTTTGAATGCTTTCAGGCATTCAAAAGCAACTATTCTAAATATGTCCAATATGTTAACTTTTAAAAGTTTATAAACAGTCTGTGAGAATTGCAATGGCAATTTTTTTATTCTATTTTCTATATCTTCTCCCTCACAAATACACCAACCTGAACTAATGGGTATGTTAGTTTCTTTTCTTATAAGTCATCTCTATATAGATGTACCTGTAAAATATCTAACTCACCAGTCAGCATGAACTGATAGGCATTGTCAGAGATGGAGAAGATGTGGGGTGGAGCCTCCTGGCGCTTTTTGCCTCTGTAAGCACTCACCACCTCAGGATTATACACTGGCAGCCACTTGTAAGGATTGACTGTGACACAGAAGAGGCCTGAGTAGGTCTAGGCAAAAGAATTGAAAATTATTACTCAAAATTTTTTCAAATATTTTGTGAAATTCACTTATTAAATAAATGCATTTTAGCTAAAAGCAGTGATTTAAATAGACTGCCTTTTTTTAAGGGATGAGTATGTAAATTAGTTGAAGGGATCAATCAGACAACAAAGCCCTTGAGGGAAGGGAGAACAATTTAAATTTCTCTTTATGCCTTTGAATTTGCCACACTGATTTACAAGTAGCAGCAGTTCCAAAAAGTTTTATTTTTAAATTTAAAGTATCAGATAATTTTACAACTTATTAAAAAATAATAAATTCATTAAGAAATATCAAGATATTTCCTTGCAGCATTAATATAATTTAATTAAGGAAAATATGTATTTGGACATAATGTAAGTGACTTGTAATAATAGAATGGCTAGGGGAATTAAAATCAAGCTTCTTAAAACAGTACACAAGAAGCATTTAATTTGGTAAATATGAACAAATGCAGCAATATTGGGAAATTACTTGTAAATAATATTAAGGAACAATATAAACAAATTCAAAGTGATGTTTTCAAAATTGCTTTTAGAGGAAGGCAAAGACTGGGAACACCTAGTGTTGCTCAGAGATCACTTTCATCAGTGCAAAATTTGAACTTTGAATTTCCACCTAGTATATGCTCAAAAATGAAAAGAAAAAAAGTGTATGCTCATCCCAGCACATTATCCAAAATCTTTGACAACCCTGCCTAGAATAAATACCACAACCAATCAGAATGTAGGCTGACCACAACCAATGTAGGGTGATCTTATATACCAGGTCCAACTAAATATAAGCACCAGATAAATGACAAAATATTAATGTGACACTTGATCAAATATAAAATATTAACATCATATGTATTATGTTTTAGGTGTCTGCAAGATCCTAAAATGAAAAGTGAATAAGATGATGTTCTTGAAGAATTCCCAGTCCTCATGCAGATGAACAAATAATGGCGTGGAAACATGGTCAGTATTACTGAAGAAGCAAAGACAATAGGACATAATAGCAACTTTCTGGAGGCAGTTGGATGAATTTTATTAAGGATATGGCATTCTATATAGAATTTCAACACAGATATAAAGTGTTATTGTTTCAAAGGAGTGCAAGAAAGTGAAGTTTTTATCTTATATTTTAAAGTATTGAAATTTAAATTTCTCTTCTCCTATAAATAATTCTGCAACTGTAACAGAAAAATGCATATAAATGCAGTTATATTTAAACAATAACTACTCCAGTGTTTGTTCAAGTGACCTTCTGCTATAAGGACAGTACCCTGGTCCTACTTTGGATGGGAACACATGGATGGAGAGCTATCTTACAAAAGCAATAAGTGAATCTTTTCACCAGTTTCTTACATTACTAGTGAAAATGAAAATGAAAATGGTTTTGAATTTATATTATAAAGTTGAATTTATATCACATTAGAAACAATGAGCTGGAAGCATCTGTGGTGATGGTGATATAGAGGAGGGTGGGTACTCACATAGATCATCCAGGCTGCATAACGCTCTTTGAGGTTATACAGTACAGCAGGTTCGTGCAGGTGAGTCATCATAGCCATGTCCTCAATCTTGTCATATTTGGGAGGATTCATGGGGTAAATTTGATCATCTTTTACTGTCACTGTCTGGTAAGCATGAAAGATAACTATGTCAATTAAGAGATCAAACAGAAATTTAAATTAAAGGCGGTGATCACTAAAGATGCTACTCACAGCTCCTGCTTCAGTCTTCACAGTTACTTTTCCAGTTTCTCTGCTCTGAATAGTCCCTTTTACAAAAGACTCTTTAGCATCTACCACAAAGACAGATGTCTTAGCATCAAAGGGCCTATTCTGGGCCTCAATGCGCTCCTTTTCAGACTTTCGGAGGTAAGGAGCAGCCTCCCCAAAAACAGCCATCTCAGCATCAGAGCTCATGGCTGCCAAATTCAGAGGTCCTAAAGAAGATACAGTATTTTAGACTAGTGATTATAGATTGCCTTGTACATAAATAAATATCTAAATTAATGTTATTTCATGGTCCTACTCAGTAATTCCAAAGTACATCAAGATTATTTGTCTAGAAATAAATCATAATCACAATTGCACAAGTCATTCAGCAATCAATACTAAATGTTTTACAATCAATATGTTCTTCTATCCTTCAAGATGGGAGCATTGTAATAAAAGAGCTAGATTCTAATCTCAGCATACTGAGTTTCATCTTGGATAAAGTATCTTTTTTTGTTAATTAACAACAACTGAGATATAGTCATAATATTTTGAAAAAAGTTGAATGTGACAGAATAAGCAAATTTAAATAGTTCAAGATAAAAACTAGCATTTAGATATAAAATATCATTAATTTTAATGTGACACAGTTTTATCTCTTGTTTTAAAGTGTAAAAGTTCATGTTTCCTCCTAATTTAGGTGCTCAAAAAGAAATACTTGAATTTAGTAATTTGAGAGATTGTAATTGCTAATTTATTTTTGGATTTTGAGAGTTTTATTTACATAAGAGTTTTTAAAAATATTTTTCTTAGAAAATCAAATATAGTCTATTATAATAAATTAATTGAAAATATAAGTTATTTTAAAGTGATTATTATTTTCTTTACTCTATATTGGAGGGTTTCCTTTGTGGTTCCTTTTTGGTTTACTTGAAGAAAGCATGCTCAATTATACTATCTGTAAGTTGTCAATGGTATCAATAGAATGAATTGCTTACTACTCCTGTAATCATATGATCAGATTACTTGTAACTCATTTTAATCAGTTATCTACCTGTGTATCTCACTATTTACAAAATGAATTATCACTAAGTGATGATAACTTTACTAAGTGATGATATTTACTAAATGAATTATTTGTGTAAAAATACAGTTTAATCAATTTTGAGGTTTTTGTCAAGGGAACGTTGGCAGCTATTTTTTCTAAATAATAAAAATAATAATTTATCAATAGTACATCTTTTTTTTTCACTCCATCAGTGATTTTTTTTTTGTGAAGACTCGTGTCTTATGATATAAGAAAAGAACTTTCTCTTTCCTCTAACTTCATCACAAAAGTACAGTTGTTAAGGTATTTCCTGAGACAAGCAGTTTTTCTAAAGGTTGCTTAGTAACTTAAATCTTTCCCAGAGACTCTCACTTACATTATCCAAAAGAGCTTGTTTAGTCCAAATCTTACCTTGTTAGCAAATGAGAAGTTGTAGCCTAAAAGCAGGACAGTTCTGGAAAAAGAAAAAAGGCACTTGATTTATTAATTTATAAACAAAATGATTTCATTTATAGTATCATTTGTTACCATAACCAAAGTCATCTAAAGTGTTGGATGTAAGACCTGCTTTCTCAGAAAGAGCAGTACCAGAGCTACAGCTGCAGCGTACACAGGGCCCTGTGACCACTGTTCCTCTTGAAAGTCCTGTCTTGTTCCCACTTACCTTGGAGCTTTTTAAAGCAGGACGAGTCAGTCTCATTCCAAGAGCTCTTTTATATGGATAGTTATGGAAACAATGCAGCTGCCTCTTCTTTCTTAAGTCAAAAGGAATTGTTTGGCAAAAAAGTCCTGGCAATCTTGCACCCCTGCATAATTCTCATTCATATGAAGAATGGTTGGATATAATTAGAAATATTTTTCTATTGAGTATGTGAATAAATCTCCTATGGATAATTTGAGAATATGATCTGAAAGGAAGGTCCAGAGTTGTGGATAAAGACAGTGACTGAGCAGTCAGAATATGTGGCTTCTCTCATAAAATTTTTTGACCTTCCTGCACTGGCCTTGTAGCACTTTTTCTGCAATAAGCACATTTTATGCTTAATTAAATGATATAAATAAAACAAAAACTTATTTTAATTTTTCTTTTTTCCTGCTGTAAAAAATTAAGAACAGTATGGCTTCCAGAATCTAAAAAGTTATCTTTGATAGAATAATTTTTATGGTTTCAAAGATAATCTTTTTCCTTTAACTGAAACTATTCTTTGACATACACATCATTTCTAACACATCTATTTATTTGACTCCCTTGAGATAAAAATATTTTATAGTTGTAAAATAGGCTCAGAGGGAGAGTACTTCCCAACATTTTTTATGAAAGAATGATAACAAATTAAGAAAAATGTTTTAGTGTAGTTGCTAGGGAAACATTACGGCAAATTACTACCATGGACTAAATTTTGTACTTGAAAGTACAAGTATATATATATATATTGGGTTTTGGGTCACACCTGGAGGCACTCAGGGTTACTTCTGGCTCTGTGCTCAGAAATCGTCTCTGGCAGGCATGGGGGACCATATGGGATGCCGGGATTAGATCCACTGTCCATCCTGGATCAACTGCTTGCAAGGCAAAACACCCTACCACTGTGCCATGAAAGTAATATTTTTTGCATGAAAGCTAATTAAAATAAAATTACACATATTTTTATAAATGTTAAAATTCTTTAACATTTTTAATATATTTATGTATAATTCTGAAATGTTTAGAATAATAATAAACTTTAAATCTTAGAATTCTTTTTCATTTTAAATGTTTTATAAAAAATGAAACTTTCAAAAATTCCACTTGTATAGGAATTACCATACAGATGGATTAAGGATTACTAAAAGGTAGACATTAGTAATGAGTACATAAATTGGAAATTCTTAGAAATTTGAAGTTCAAAATCTGAAGCTATGACTCTGAACTATCTCTAGACCCCCTCTTAGCATTCCTACTCTGAATGACTAAAATCTAGATTTCCTGTCCAATTTTAGGCATCAGACTTTATGCTGACTGGTAAATGAATGTCCATATTAGTTCCAAGATAAATGACACACTATTTTTCTCATTTCCTTTGGGTATTGTGGTCACCTTAGGTAACCCTCTGAGAAACTTCTGGATAGGATTTACACAGCTAAGACCACCTCCCAAGGTTTGAAAGGATCAAAATTTCATGAAACATTTGCCTACGTTTTTTGGTACCAAAAGATACCGTTGTTTATCTTAGATTTAAAATGAACCCTATTTATATTTAGAAAGCAGAAGTGACTGGAGAGATAGTACAGAGATAAGAATCTAGCCTTACATAGGACTGACATAGCTTCGATTTATAACATACAAAATGATCCTCTGAGCACAACTAGAATTAATTCCTGAGTTCAGAACCAGGAGAAGCCCATACACAAAAAGAAAAAATGTAAAGATAGAAAGAAAAGGAAGGAAAAAACCAAAAAGGAATATAAAGGAAAGAAAAAATAAAACAAAGGAAAAGTAGTTAGTGGTTAAACAAAGATTTTGAGACACCTTGTTCTAGTCCTATGGCAAGGAGAATTTTCTTTGCAATTTATTAAATATTTATCATATAATATTGTTTACAAGATGTTATTATTATTAATTTATTTTTGTTTTTTTGGGGGGCCACAGGCAGCATTCAGGGGTTACTCCTAGCTCTATTCTCAGAAATTACTCCTGGCACGTTCGTCAGGCCATATGGGATGCCAGAAGTTGAATGCAGGTTGGTAGGCAAAGGCCCTACCCTCTCTGGTATCGTTCCTGCCATAAGAAGTTCATTTTTGTATCTTATGGTTTTGGGGCTGATATCGAGGTCTTTAATCCATTTGGATTTTACCTTTGTACATGATGTTAGCTGGGGGTCTACAGGCATCTTCAAGGAGGAAACTGCACTCTCCAAGCAAGTGAAAGCAGAGATTAACAGATGGGAATATATTAAGCTGAGAAGCTTCTGCACCTCAAAGGAAATAGTGCCCAGGATACAAGAGCCACCCACTGAGTGGGAGAAACTATTCACCCAATACCCATCAGATAAGGGGCTAATCTCCAAAATATACAAGGCACTGACAGAACTTTACAAGAAAAAAACATCTAACCCCATCAAAAAATGGGGAGAAGAAATGAACAGACACTTTGACAAAGAAGAAATACGCATGGCCAAAAGACACATGAAAAAATGTTCCACATCACTAATCATCAGGGAGATGCAAATCAAAACAACGATGAGATACCACCTCACACCCCAGAGAATGGCACACATCACAAAGAATGAGAATAAACAGTGTTGGCGGGGATGTGGAGAGAAAGGAACTCTTATCCACTGCTGGTGGGAATGCTGTCTAGTTCAACCTTTATGGAAAGCGATATGGAGATTCCTCCAAAAACTAGAAATCGAGCTCCCATACGATCCAGCTATACCACTCCTAGGAATATACCCTAGGAACACAAAAATACAATACAAAAACCCCTTCCTTACACCTATATTCATTGCAGCTCTATTTACCATAGCAAGACTCTGGAAACAACCAAGATGCCCTTCAACAGACGAATGGCTAAAGAAACTGTGGTACATATACACAATGGAATATTATGCAGCTGTCAGGAGAGATGAAGTCATGAAATTTTCCTATACATGGATGTACATGGAATCTATTATGCTGAGTGAAATAAGTCAGAGAGAGAGAGAAAAACGCAGAATGGTCTCACTCATCTATGGGTTTTAAGAAAAATGAAAGACACCCTTGTAATAATAATTTTCAGACACAAAAGAGAAAAGAGCTGGAAGTTCCAGCTCACCTCAGGAAGCTCACCACAAAGAGTGATGAGTTTAGTTAGAGAAATAACTACATTTTGAACTGTCCTAATATTGAGAATGTATGAGGGAAATGTAGAGCCTGTTTAGGGTACAGGCGGGGGTTGGGTGGGGAGGAGGGAGATTTTGGGACTTGGGTGATGGGAATGTTGCACTGGTGATGGGTGGTGTTCCTTTTATGACTGAAACCCAAACACAATCATGTATGTAATCAAGGTGTTTAAATAAAAAAAATTATGCAAAAAAAAAAAAAAAGAAGTTCATTTTTATAAAATTTCATGCATGGTTACTCTGATTCATCAGTTCATTAACTTTAGTGAATGTAACAATTATAGATAAAAATTAATGCAATTCTTAAGTTTAAAGAAGAAAATGGAGGGGCTGACCAGCAGCGTGTTGAGTTTCCCAGACCTGAAAGCCAATAGAAATAGAATGGCAGCTTTGCAGCCCTGAAGGGAACCAGAAGTAGGGCTGACCATTGGCCTTTTCAGTTACCCCGAAACCCTTTTTGTGGCTGCAGGCAAATTCTCTAGTTAATGAACCCCAACACAGAAAACACTACACGGCAAAGGACAAAATGGGAGAAACAATTGCACCATGTGACCATGATTAGAGAATGAAGATGGTAGCTCTGCATACCTAGCAAGTACTGGTCATCTTCAAAGCCTCTCCAATAAAGACTTCAGAGAGGAAATCAGGAGAATGCTCAAAGAAATCTTGGAATGAAACGAACAAATTACAGATAATATCCAAGATGATATTAAAACAGAAATGAGAAAATTTCAAACTAAGTATGAAACCTCAATGGAAAGCATAATAATAGCAGCTGCGGACTAAGTCCATGAGCTGGAAGACGAGATGTATAAAAACTTCATTCAACAGATGAGGTTGGAAAGATGCTTAAAATAAATGTTCAGACAATGGAAAATCCTCAAATAATGTGAACAGACAAAAACAGAAAGAAGTCTGAGATAAACTCAACAGAAACAACATAAGAATCATTAGAGTCCCAAAGGCCCAGGAAAAGAATCCCCATGAAGAATCAATAGTCAAGGACATCATTACAGAGAAATTCCCAGAGCTAGAGTACACAAAATTAAACCCTCCATGCCTGAAGAGTACCAGCTAAAAGAGATCCAATAAAAAGCACTTCAAGACACATCCTCATACATGCAAAGGAATATCCTGAAGATTTACAGCAGATCTGTCACAGGAACCCTCAAAGCCAGATACAGTGACTAAACTCAATGAAATGAATCCTTTGCCAAGAGTATTTACTCAGCCATACATGTATTTAGGTGTGAAGGAAAGATGCAAAGTTTTACTGATAAATAACAACTCAAAAATTTTACAGACACAAAAACAGCCTCAAAAGACAAAATGTAAGGTCTATTTTAAGACAAGACAGACACAACAGACACACAAAACTCCTACAAAATGATGACACTAACTCCCATGACAATCATTTTTCTCAGCATCAATGAATTAAATGCATCGTTAAGGGACAAAGAGTGCTAAAATTGATCAAAAAGTTGAATCCAACATTCTGCTGCTTACAAGAACCATATATGAATAATCAGAGAAAAGATACACTCCAAGTCAGGCTGAAGAACAATCTTTCAAGCAAACAACTTCCTTAAAAATATTAGGATGGCCATATTAATATCAGATGACACAGACTTTAGTCTTAAAAATATATAAGGAATAGAGATAGACATTTCCTAATAATCAAGATATATGTATAACAGGAAGAAATTACACTTGAACAAACATACTCAATAAGGGCCAGCAAAATATTTAAGATAATTGTTGATAAATGTGAAAGATGAAATCAATAGAAACACGATAATAGTATGAGACTTCAACACCAGAGCTAGAGTACACAAAATTAAACCCTGCATGCCCGAAGAGTACCAGCTAAAAGAGATCCAATAAAAAGCATCACCTTTGTTTATTCAACCAGGTAAAATCCAATAAGAATATACTGACTTTTGGGCCCAGAGTGGTGGCTGAGCAGTAGGGCATTTGCCTTGCATACAGCTAACCTAGGACGGACCTCTGTTTGATCCCCTGGTGTCCCACATGGTCCCCCAAGCCAGGAGCAATTTCTGAGCCCATAGCCCCCCGCAAAAAAGAATATACTGACTTTGTAGGGAGAAATGGAAGAGAGTGGTTGTGTGTGTGTGTGTGTGTGTGTGTGTGTGTGTTTCTCCATCCTCACAAAACTGAATATATTTTCTTCTCCACTGCACATGGGTATTTTTCCAAGATAGACCTTTTGCTGGCCCATAAAAGTACCTCCATTGGAGGGGGGGGAAGGTGCCTCCATTAAATCAAGAGTATAAAAACTGTACAACCTACCTTCTCAGATCACGATACACTGAAATTAGAAATGAATTATAAGCAGACACAGAGAAAAAAAAAACTATAACCCCTAAAGCTAAACTGCTCACTTCTGAAAATTCTATGGATAGAGATGACATCAAAGAGGACATAAAAAATTTCCTTCAAATAGTGAAAATGAAGACAAGAATTATCAGACTTTGTGAAACAAAAGAGAATGCTACTAAGAGAAAAATAGTTTTTTGTAAAAGGAATAGCTTGTAAGAAGAATAGTTTGTAAGAGAAATAGCTTTGTAAGCAAACATCAGAAAGAAATAAGGGGTCTACATAAATAATTTATAAAATTTGTAAATAAAATAATTTATATATATAATAATTTATAAAATTGGAAAGTATTCAACAAAATGAACCAAAAATAAGCATATGGAAGGAATACATGTAAGACATAAATAAATATAATTAGGAAAATTTTCCAAAGGCAACAGAATTTGAAAACTGTTCTACAGAACTGAGATTACCATGGTGTAAGAAAAGAGGGTGTGGATTTAGGAGGTGGGACACTATGGGAGATTGTGATGCTAGAACTTTAGATGCCTAATTTTCAAATAAATTGCTAAGTACTTCCCTAAATCTTTTAAAAGTAAATCTAATTGTCAAAAGAGAATTATCTAAAAAGTAAAAGAAATAAATGGATGAAGATTATGCTTTGAGGTTTGTATTCAAGACATAAGCTTTCCAGTGGTCATGTCTCTCTCTTATAGAAAAGAACCAAGTTCTATCAGCTTTCTTGATAGAAATTGTTAAAAAGTGATATTTCCTAGACACAGAGGGCACCACTTATACTAGCAGCCTAGGGGTTAAGTGAAGGGGGGATTCATGCTAGGAACAGGGGTGGAAGGAGGACAACACTGATTGTGGGAATGCCCCTGATTCAATGTGTCTATGTACCTAAAATATTACTGTGAAAGATTTGTAATCCACTTTCGTCAAAATAAAAATGTAAAAAAAAGTGATGTTGAAGCTTTTTCTCTCTGAAGATTTATTGTTCTGATAAAAACTTGGCACTTATATATCAGCAAATAAAATGTTACAGAGGAAGAACACTCACAGTTTTATTACTTCATTTATTAAATGGCAGCAGGTGAAGACTGAGTTTTTAAATATGTTGTTCTGTTTCATTTTAAAAACATGTAGGATAAAAATACTTTCTGTGAGCTCACCTGTATAGGATTGTGACTCTAATAGCATATAATATATTCTAATAAGATTTTAGAAGAAAGAAATATTGCTCATCCTTGATGCCAAATACACAGAATTTTCACCAGTATAAAGCATGTACTCTGAAAGTGCTCTTGATGTCTATCATGAAGAATTTTGGGAAAAGCAAAACCTAGAGGAATGTAAATGGTTGTCTAATGGGACTGAATAAAATTGCTTACTCCTATATTTTCTGTGTGTAATATATGTAAATCCACTATTCATTCCAAATTTCTTTCATTCTTTATGATTGACTGGTATGATGCAAGTTAGTAAAAATGCTATATTGTGGGAAGATAAAATTTTAGACTAAAATAAAAATATCAACTGTTCTTTCAGAATGCATAAAAATTTAAATGTGCATAGAATCTCTGAGAAGATGAAATAAAATATTAGATCCTCCTGATTCATTGCTACCCTATTCTTTCAGTTGCCTCAAATTTAGGAGACTAAAGTAAATTTCTTAATGAAGATGGCATTAAGATGTGAGGAAATAGACTCCTTAGAAATAATACCCCGAAATGGCATTTGAATAAATAAAGAAACATACCTGGTACAAGAATGAAAACAGGAACACAAATTTCTTAACATCTTTCTTAACATCACTATTGCACCTGAGAACTCTTGTTCCCTGTCCCCATCCTTTCATATTTTTTCCTTCTCCTCTTCCACTTGAATTTCTTTTTTTTCCCTCCTCATATTCTGGAGCCTAGAGTTTTTGCATCAATCCCCCTTTAAACCACTGTATTTCTTTTTTTAATATAATTTTTATTTTAATCATATTAGCTTACATATCATTGACAATAATATTTTAGGTACATATTAACACAAAATCAGGGGAATTCCCATCCCTGTACTGTCCTTCTTCCACCTCCGTTCCCATCCTGCCTCCCATATCCTCCTCCCTCATCCCCCGGGCTGCTAGAGTGAGTGGTCCCCTCTGTGCCTAGCTTACTACTTAGTGATCTCACACCTGTTTGGTCTTGGTACCTCATTTATTTCCCCCTCTAATTGGGAAGCGGGACTAGATAGTTCAATTTATGTGGTTTTGTTTGAAGAAAAGAAAAGTAATAAACTGGGGTAAAAAATCAAATACGCTGAAAACGGGCGGAGTCCTTCTAAAGGCTCTCATCCTCGGTTTGAGGGAGGAAGGAAAAAAAGAAGGTGAACCACCACAACAGTACGAAAAAGAAGTGTCAAATAAAATATCCAGTGAGCACTCCAACAATAAAGATAAGCATCACATAAAAGCCATGGTCTTGAGATGAAAAACATGTCATAGTGCATAAAGGGAGAAGAGAAAAGAAGGAAATAAAATAAAATAAAAAAATAAAAATGGAGACAACAACTTCAATAACCACACCAAAACAAAGAAATTGACAAAAACTAGATAAATAAATATTTAAAAACATAATAATAAAATAAAAAATGTTTTGTGCTTTTTGTCTTTTTTTTTTTCTTCCTGCATAGGCATCGTAAATATTGGGGTCATTTGAAAGGGAATTCCTTTGGCCTAAGAGATACAGGGTTTCTTCCTCCTTGAAGTATGTTGTCATGGAGTCAACTCTAGACGCCTTTCAGGTTCATTTACTCTCCCCTTGGTGCTTTTGTGGTGTATGGAAGACTTCTGCTCCGTCCTGGGTGATAAAGTCAGACCTCTGTACCTAGAGATCTCGATATCTGCACAGGTCAAGGAGTAGAACTTATGATGAAGTCTTTCTTTGTGGTTCTAGAAGTTCTGTTCCCTCAGTGTCATTTTAATCCATCTTTTGTGGTTGATGGTCTTGGTCTTTGTGCTGATCCTAGGATGGAGTCTGGGAAAGACTCTTTCATTATGTTACCAGAGGACCCATTCGTTGCTATTGTCTCAGTTAGACCTCTGGAATTCGAGATCATGGTTGTTGTGCAGGTAGGTCGTAAATCAAACCCTAGACTAGGGCTTTTTTATTGGTCCCAGGATATATACTGCCTGGTCATGTAAACCACTGTATTTCTTAATGTAGTTATTGTAAATGAAACATATAAGTGATATCATCCTGTATTTATTATTATTCTCACTTCATTTAAAATAAACCAGCCAAACTCCTATGAATATCTTTTCTGACTGCTGTGTATTGTTTCTCTGCTGCTACTACTCTTCTTCATCAGATCTGTCCACTTGAGAAGTTAGAAACACGGAGCCTGGGGTGGTCTCATCCAACTCGTGAACTTTACATTTTATATTTTAATCTACACTTATAGCTATGTAGTATTTCATTGTATATATGTACCATATCTTCATGACCCACACATATATTGTTGTTGTCTTCCTACTCTCCCTACTCTTAGTTATTGTACTTTGTGCTGCTATAAAAAGTGTGTATACATCTCATAGATAAATGTTCTTACTGTCTTGAGGATAGATACACAAAAACAGGATCTCTAGATGATATGGAAGCTTGATTCTGAGTTTACTGATAAATCTACATACTGTTTCCATAAAAGTTGGACCAGGCAACATTTCCACAAGCAATGTATAAGTTCCTTTTTCACCACATCCCAGCCAACACAAATTATTCCCAATATTTTTGATAAGTGCCAACCTCAGTGCTGTAAAATGATATCTCATTGTTGTATTGACTTGGACAGGAACTAAATCTTAAGGAAGTTCAGAAGGCTAAATGTTGTTTGCATGTAGCTGATACCAGTTCAATCCTGTGTGAAAGGAAGACAAGAAGTGAGGAAAGAAAGAAGGAACAAAGGAAGTGACTTAGGCAAACAAGAGAAAAAGGAAGTCAGGAAAGTAGAGAGAAAGAGGGAGAAAAAATAATAGAAGTTAGGGATGGAGGACAAGGGTAAGAAAGTAAGGAAAAGAGAGATCAGAGAGAAAAAAGGGAAGGTAGACAGAAGTAAGAAAGGTAGAGTGGAATAAAGGAAAGAAGGGAGTGATGGTGGGAAGAAGAGAGGAAGAAAGGGAAAGAGGAAGGAAGGAAATAAGTCTGGAAAGAAGAAAAAAGATGAAATCTGGGATAAACCAAGGGAAGGGAGGGAGTATGGGAGGGAAGAAGGAAAAAAGGAAGGGAAGGAAGAGAGCAATAGAGGAAGCAAAGAAGGCAGGTTGGGAGGAAGGAATAAAGGGAAGGTAAAAATGAAGTAATAAATGAAGGATAAAGGAAAGAGAATAAATAGAGAAATAACTGAGGGAACTATGGGAGGAAAGAAAGGAAAATAGTCAGGGGTAAAGGAGGGATAAAGGAAGAGATGATGGAAGGATGGTATGAGGAAGTAAAGAAGGAAGAGATAGATGGATGAAGGGAGGCAGAAAGAAAACTAGGAAGGGAGGAAGAATGTAGGAAGGGCTGGAGGGAAGGAGAAAGGAATGAGAAAGAAAGGAGGTGAGGGAGGGTTGGAAAAACAAAGATAGGGTGGAATGATGGAAGGAATGGAGGGAACAAGGAGGTGTAAGGGAAGGGAGGAAGAGAGTTATGAGGAGGGTTAGGAAGAAAGGTAGAAAGGGAGAGAGGAAGAAAAGATAGAAGAATTGAGTGTGATAGAAGGAAGGATGGAATAAATGAAGGGAAGAAGAAAGTAAGTACAAGGGAGAAGGAAGAGAGGGATTAGGGAGGAGAAGGATTCACTGGTGGTAGGAAGGGAAGGAGTGAAGAAGATAGAAGGGTAGTAGAGAGTTTGGAGGGAGGGAGGAAGAAAGGTAGGGTAGAATGAAATAATGAAAAGAGGAAAGGAGAAGGAAAGGGAAAGAAAGAGGAGAGAAGTTCTATTTTGTTCTGCTGAGATCACCCTTTAAGGCATCTCAATAAAGAATCTAAGTTGTAAATGAGAGTTCTTATCCTGGTCAAAGGGAAAAATATTTTTATTTTTTCTTTACATTTTAAGAAGATACAAATGTGTATTTTCTATTTCAAATTGATTGATATTGATTTTCATCAACAAGGTTGTGCTCCAAAACTGAAGATTATTCTTAGGTCTCAATGAAAATAAATCTTTTTTAATTTGACAAAAGAATGTCAATGTCATCCAAAGCACCAAATAGAAACTAGGGCTTGGCATGACTTGAAAAGCATACTTCAAAAGGAATTAAGTCAAAAGCCAAAATTTGAGGCATCAAATGCTACAGCAGAGACCCTGTTATTGTGTGGTCTATGTGAAGTACCCAGTAAAATTTCAGTGGATTTTGATTGCTCTATGGGAAACTCAAACCTTAGTTTATTTTCTTATTAAAGAAAACAATTGAAATACAATTTGAAATATTGCATAGGTATGCCATATTTTTATTTATTTTTATTTAATTTAAGAGCCATATTCACAAAATTATTCATATATGAATATTCAATATATAATATTTCAACATCATCCCGTCACTAGTATCTACTTTCTTCTACCACTATACCATTCCCTATCCCCTGCCTGTGACCTTGACAGGCACATTTCATTGTTGTCTGGTGTTGTCATTAACAGAGTTATTGAGTCTATTATTTGAATTTATAGCTATACCACTATTCCACATCACCAGTATTCCTGCAGACCCTAATACTTGATCCCCTATTACTTCCTTTTCTCATCTTCTTCTTCTTCTCTCAATTATTTTCCTTCTATTCCCTTTACTCTGGCACTAAATGAGATCTATGCATCCCCATTTACTTCATTATTTATGCCATATTCTTATTGCAAAATATTAATCAGACAATTCCCAATATTTCTTAAAGTAAAAATTGTGTGAAGAAAGCTAAATTCATAATTAAATGCTTGTGTGTATACATACTCGTGGGTGCACCCAGCATACATGTTTCTGCTTAATAAAAATTACCTTTTGTAGTTAGATTACAGGCAAGATTAGTGTCTTTCTTGGATGATTCAGATTTATTATATAGTAGCTGATAGCTTAGAAAGATACTCACCACTTAGATGCTATTAGAAAAAGTTATTTAATTTAGTATGTGGGAAAATTTGTAAGTTCAGTGAAATATGGAGACTAGACTGCAGTCTTCAGTTGAATCTCATGGTGCTTAATTAAGGTACACCACTGTTTATGAACAACAAAGTCTGTTTTTCAAGACTAATTTTAAACATTTTGATGCAGACTTTTGAGGGCACGTCTTACAAACGTAACACTAGTCTGTACAACTTATAACAAAGGATTTTTATGTCCACATCAGTTTGAGACATGCTAGCTGTCAATCCATTTCCTAAAGAGTGGCCTTTATTATTGGCATGAAGATCAGTCCATGGCAGGAAGCTTAAAACAAATAATGGAGCAATGCAAATAGGGAAGAGAAAGTATCACTATGACAATGACAGTTGGAACTGATTACTCTGTCTAAAAATCACTGGGTGTTGAATGGAAATAACGTGATATGCATGGTAAGCCCTCCATCAGCAATAGTGGAAAGAACGTGTCTAAAAAAACTAAAGGAAAAGGGACCGGAGATATAGCATGCAGGTAAGGTGTTTGCCTTTCATACAGAAGCTCATTGGTTAGAATCCCAGCATCCCATATGGTCCCCTGAGCCTGCCAGGAGCGATTTCTGAGCATATAGAGCCAGGAGTAACCCCTGAGCGCTGCCGGGTTTGACCCAAAAACCAAAATAAATAAATAAATAAATAAATAAATAAATAAATAAATAAATAAATAAATAAATAAATAAATAAATGAAAAAATAAAAAGAAAAAGGAGTTAAATGCCTGCTTTAGAGTTAGGCAGGGGGTGCGGTGGGAGGGAAACTAGGGACATTGGTTGTGGGACATGTTTATGGGTGAACACTGCTGTATATTATAGGACTTAAACCCAATTATGAACAACTTTGTAATCACAGTGTTTAAAGAAAAGGTAAAAAACAGAAGGGAAGAAAATGATGGGGCCGGTGAGGTGGCGCTAGAGGTAAGGTGTCTGCCTTGCAAGCGCTAGTCATGGAACGGGCCGCGGTTAGATCCCCTGGCGTCCCGTATGGTCCCCCCAAACCAGGGGCGATTTCTGAGCGCTTAGCCAGGAGTAACCCCTGAGCATCAAACGGGTGTGGCCCTGTTTGATAAAGCTGAGAATTGATGGAAATAAAGAATCTTAGCTTAAGTCTGACATTATTGTACTAAATGTTTCACTTTCTTACTTAGCCCTCAAATATTTTTCTTTCACATTTTGTACTTTCACTGCATCGCCAAATGCAGGATTGGCACAAGTATAGAAATCTCTAAGTCTTGTTTTGTGTGCGCTTGTGTGCGTTTATTAAGTACAATAGTGGTGATCAAAGCATAGTCTGTGTTTTCATTCTGCACAGGTGTTATCTGGAAGGTTTATTTTGTTTGTATGTCTTTAGGAATGCAGACTCAGAGGTACCAACTGGGAACAAGTGAACCAGAATCTCTGCAAGCAGGTTCTAGGAATCAACATTTTTACTATCTCTCCATGTTATTATAAGCACATCATTTTGAGAAATCTTGTTGTTACTGGTCCATTGAAAATGACACATTTTCTTTTTCTTTTTCTTTTTACTTTACCATGGTGTTTTGTGACTACCAAAGAGTAAAATAAACATTTAAATTATTTTTTTTTCAAAATGTAGCCCCCTTCCTAGTCCTTGATGGATAAGAAGGGAAGAGGATCTGTAAAGAATTGTGTCATTTAGGCCATTTTATTTTTTATTTTTTGAGCATAGCTGTCATAAAGTACAAATTGATTTAATTATGGTATAATTGTGAATTAGGTATAAACAAGAACAGAAACTGGAATAAAACTACATATGAAGATAATATGAAGTTATAATAACTGAGACTCATCTTATAGCATAAAATATATAAGAGCTATAGGCCATTTAATAATAATATGGTGTCAGTATCAAGAAGTAAGGAAACTATAAAGAGACTATTCTAAAGTATTTAGATTAATACTCGCCAGTTGATTGCAAAATATATAATATTTATATATACTTTATATGCCCAGAATTAATCTTTTGTTTTCAGAACATTGTTTTTTAAAATGTATTTATTTAAGCACCATTATTATAAACATCATTACAAACATATCCCTTCACCAGTGCAACCTTATAACCACCAATACCCCCCCAATCTGTCTCATCATCCACCCCACCTGTATTCGAGACAAGCATTCTATTTCTCTCACTCACTACCATTGTCATTCTAGTTGTTAGTGTAGTTATTTTTCTAAATGAGCTCACCACTCTTTGTGGTGAGCTTCATATTGTAGATTGCTCCTTCCATCCCTCATCAGAGACAATAAAGTCTCTGGGAATTATTACCATGCTGTCTTTTATTTTTCTTAAATCCCACAGATGAGTGAGACTATTTTGTGTTTATCTCTCTCCCTCTTACTTATTTCACTCAACATACTAGTCTCCATAACCATCCATGTATAAGAAAATTTCTGACTTCATTTTTTCTAACAGATGCATAATATTCCATTGAATAAATGTACCACAGGTTTTTTAGCTACTCATTTGTCGGGCATGTGGATTGTTTCTAGATTCTGGCTATTGTAAATGGAGTTGCAATGAACAGAGCAGTGCAGAAGACATTTTTGGTGGTTGTGTGTGTGTGTGTGTGTGTGTGTGTGTGTGTGTGTTCCTAGGATATATTGCTAAGAATGATATAGCTGGTTATTAAGGGAGTTCAATTTCCAGTTTTTTGAGGAATCTCAATATTCTTTTCCATAAAGGTTAGACTACATGGCATTTCCATCTGCAGTGAATCAGAGTTCCTTTTTCCCACATTCCACCAGCACTGATTGTTCTTTTTCTTTGTGATGTGTGCCACTCTCTGTGGTGTGAGATGGTACCTCATAGTTGTTTTGATTTGCATCTCTCTGATCATTAATAGGAGCACTTTTTCATGTGCCTTTGGCCATTTTTTCTTCTTTGAAGAAGTGTGTGTTCATTTATTTTCCACTTTTTTTGATGGGGTTATATATTTTTTCTTGTTAAATTCTGTCATTGCCTTGTATATTTGTTAGCCCATTATCTGGTGGGTATTGGGTGAATAATTTTTTCCATTCTGTGGGTTGACTTTATACCCTATTTATTATTTCCTTTGAGGTTCTGAAGCTTCTCAGCTTAAGATAGTCTCAATTTGTTTATCTCTGCGTCCTCTTCTTTGTACAGTAATATTTCCACTTTCAGTCTCAATGTCATGGAGTAATGTTTTCCTATATACCTTATGGTTCCAGGTCTGATAACAAGGTCCTTAATCCATTTGGATTTGACATTTGTCTTTTATTTTAGATGGAGGTCCAAGTTTACTTTTAAGGATGTGGCTGACCTGTTGTCCCAACAACACTTGTTAAAGAAGCTTTACTTGCTACATATTGAGTTTCTTGCCCCTTTATCAAAGATTAATTGATTATATATCTGGGGACATATCTGAATACTCAAGTCTATTTCATTGATCTAAAGGTCTGTTTTTATTCCAATACAGTTTTAATGACTGTTTTAATGGCTGTTTTAATGACTATTGCTTTGTAGTACAATTTAAAGTTAGAGAAACTGATGCCTCCCATATACTTTAGCTGTTCATAGGTGTTTATTGCTCCAAATGAATTTCAGGAGTGTTTGACCCACTACTTTGAATAATGTCATGGATATTTTTAGAAGAATTGCATTAAATCTGTATAATGCTTTGAGGAGTATGGCTTATTTTAATGGTAATAATCTTCCCAATTCATGAAGAGATCATGCATCTCCATTTTCTTGTCTCCTCTTTTATTTCTTTAAGCAGTGTTTTGTAGTTTTCTTTGTATAGCTACATCACCACTTTTGTTGAGTTTACTCCAAGGTATTTGAGTTTGTGTGGCACTAATGTAAATGGGATAATTTTTTAATGTACATTTCTTCTTTATCATTATTTGTGTATAAGGCCATTGATTTTTTGCTTGTTAATTTTGTAGACTGCCACATTGTTTTATGAATCTATTGTTTACAGAAGCTTTTTGCTTGAGTCTTTAGGGTTTTCTAACTATAATAGCATGTCATCTACAAACAGAGAGAGCTTGACTTCTTCATTTCCTCTCCAGATGCCCTTGATATTTTTTTTATGCCTAATTGCTATGGCAAGAAATTTCAGCGTTATGTTGAATAGGAGTGATAAGAGAGGGCAGCCTGTCTTTGACCAGATTTTAGAGGAAAGGCTTTACTTTATCTCCATTGAAAATAATATTTGCCATTGGCTTGTGGTAAATGGCCTTGAGATATTAAAAAAAGTTCCTTCCATTCCCATTTTATAGAGTTTTTTTTATCATGAATGGTGTTAAACATTATCAAATGCTTTCTCTGCACCTATTAATATGATTGTAAGGTTTTTATTTTTCTTTTGTTAATATGGTTGTATTATGTTAATTGATTTACATATGTTAAAAAATGCTTGCATTCCTGGAATAAAAAAAAACTTGGTCATGATATATTACCTCTTGATGAGGTATTGGGATCCTGTTTGCTAGGATTTTCTTGAGGATCTGTACTCATCGGGGAAATTGTCTGTCTGTAATTTTTTTTGGTAGCATCTCTGTCCTGTTTTGGAATCAGCGTGATTTTAGCTTTATAAAAACTATTTGAGAATGTTTATATTTCTTTAGTTTCCTGAAATAGCTGGGAAAACAATTGATAATAGTACAGGGTTGGAAGAATTTGTTAAAGAATCCATCTGGGCTAAGAATTTTGTTTTGGGGAAGAATTTTGATTATCATTTTAATTTCCTCAATGGTGATAGGTATGTTTAGATAATGCTAGATAATCCTGATTCAATCATGGAAGATTTTTAAGAGTCCCAGAATTTATCAATTTCTTTCAGGTTCCCTTGCTTCGTGGCATAGAGTTTCTCAAAGTAAAATCAGATTATGCTTTGAATATCTGTAGTATCCTTAGTGACCTCCACCTTTTCATTTTTAATCTGGTTTATTAAGTTTCTCTCTCTCCCTTTGTGAGTTTTGCTAGTGATTTATCAATATTGTTTTTATTTCAAATAACCAGCTTTTGCTCTTGTTGATCTCTCTGATTGTTTTTGGATTTCCACATCTTTGATTTCTGCTCTAAGCTTTGTTACTCTCTTCTGACTACCTATTTTTGATTCCTTTGTTGATCATTTTCTAATGTTATAAAATATGACTGAGCTATTTATGTGGGCCATTTATTCCTTCCTGATGTGTGCTTGCAAAGGTATAAATCTTTCTCATAACCGCTTTTGCTGTGTCCCACAAGTTTTGATAATTTATGTCTTTATTTGTCTTTGTTTCCAGGAAACTTCTGATTTCATCTTTAATTTCCTCTATCTCCCATTGGGTGTTATGGACTGAGCTGTTTGATTTTCAGATATTAAAGATTTTCTTCATTATTCCTTTGTACTTTACTTTTAATTTTAGTTCATTGTGATCTGTGAAGGTTGTCTGTACTATTTCTATTCTCTTGATTATGGAGGTATGCTTTATGTGACAGTATGATGTGGTCTATCCTGGATAATAATCCTTGTGCATTGGAAAATAATGTACATCCAGTTTGCAGGTGATGGAATTATATAATATATACGTACTATATATGTACTAGGCCATTTTCTTCCATTTCTGATTCAGAGTTAGTATATTCTTTTTGGTTTCAGCCTGGTTGACCTATTAAGGGGTGACAGAGTGATATTGAGGTCTCCCATTATTATTGTGTTGCTATTGATGTCTCCTTTCATGTTTGTTAACAATTGTTTTAAATATGTTTAAGGTCGGGCCAGAGAGATAGCTTGGAGGTAAGGCATTTGCCTTTTATGCAGAAGGATGATGGTTCAAATCCCGGCATCCCATATGGTCCCCTGTACCTGCCAGGGGTGATTTCTGAGCATAGAGCCAGGAGTAAACCCTGAGTGGTACCAGGTGTGACCCAAAAACCAAAAACCAAAAAAAAATATTTTTAAGGTCCCTCATTGGATGTGTGTATGTTTAAGAGTGCAATATCTTCCTGTTGTACATTTTTTTTTTGTGGTTTTTGGGTCACACCCGGCAATGCTCAGGGGTTATTCCTGGCTCCAGGCTCAGAAATTGCTCCTGGCAGGCACGGGGGACCATATGGGGCGCCGGGATTTGAACCGATGACCTCCTGCATGAAAGGCAAACGCCTTACCTCCATGCTATCTCTCCGGCCCCCTGTTGTACATTTTTTGATTATTTGATTATTATAAAATGCTCATCATTTTTATAACTATTTTAAGTCTAAAGTGTATGTCATATAATTTTAATATGGCCATTCCAGCTTTTTAAAGGGAGTTCTTTGCTTGGAAGATATTTCTCCAATCATTGATTTTGAGACTATGTTTGTTCTGATGTGTTTCTTGTAGGCAGCAGAATATTGAACTCGGCTTTTGATACATTTGACACCTTGTGTCTCTTAACTGGTGTATTTATTTCATTGACATTGAGATAGTTAATTGTCATGGAATTTTTTGTTATCCTTATGTCGGACTTGTTGTACTTCATGGTATGTCTCGTCTTAAAGTAGACATTTTAGTTTTTCTCTTAAGGATTGTTTTGAGTCTGTAAAGTTTCTGAGCTGTTGTTTATCCATGAAGCTAGATATACTTTCTTTAAACCCAAAAGAGAGTCTGACTGAGTGCAATATTTTAGGCAAAACATTCATTTCATTGAGTTTTGTCACTATATCTAGTCACTGCCTTCTGGACTTGAGAATTTCTTGTGACACATGTGCTGTAAATCTTAAGGGTGCTCCTTTGAATGTAATTTCCATTTTTTATCATGCTGCTTTCAATTTGTCCTATTTGTGGGATTCATCATTGTGACTAGGATGTGTCTTGGAGTGCTTTTCTTAGAGTCTTATTTTAACTGGTACTTTTCAGGCATGCAGGATTTGGTTGCATGCAATCTTTAGCTCTGGGAGTTTCTCTGCAATGATGTCCTTAACTGTTGAATCTTCCTGGGGATTTTCTTCCTGGGATCCTGGGATGATTCTTATGTTGTTTCTATTGAGTTTATTAAAGACTTCTATTTTCATCTGTTCTCATTCTTTGAGGATATTTTCATTGTCTGATCGTTTGATTTATTGCTCTTTTCCATTATCTTCTGTTGTATGGAGTTATGCATCTCATCTTCCAGCTCACTAATTTTGTTCTCAGCTACTGCTACTCTGTTGGAGAGGTTGTCCAGTGAGGTTTTATTTCACCTACCAAGTTTTTAGTCCTGTTATTTCAGTTTGGAGTTTTCTGATATCTATTTTTATATCCTCCTGATTCTTATTTGTTGTTCATTTAGCTCAATCCATGCTTTCTTTGATTTTTATGAAGCACCTCCATTTTTCTTCTCTAAATTGTTTATCTGAAAGGCTAAATAAGCAGTTGGCCCTTTTGGGTCATCAGAACTGCCATCTTCATTGTCTATGCATGGTGTTGGTCTGCATTATTTCTCCAATATTCACTTGTAGTGCTGTGCTGGTATTCATTAACAAGAGGTGTGCAAGGCCATAAAGCAGAGCAGCTGTGCTCCTCTGGCTCCACCCTTTATGGAAGAGATAGCTCACGTCTGTTCACTTGCCTTCAGGAGATGTTCTTGGTGGATTAGCTCATGGCCACAGCACTGAGCAGAGCAGAGGCAGTTAAAAATGTCTCCTATAGAGATAGCACAGCCTTGCATGCGGCCAATCCGGGAGGGATCTGGTTTGATTTCCAGCATCCCATATGGGTCCTCAGCTGGTCAGGGGTGATTTCTGAGTGCAGATCCAAGAGTAACCCCTGAGTATCACTGGGTAAAACCCCAAAAAAGTCATCAACTAATAAATTAATAAATAAGTTTTTAAAAAATGAAAGTGTCTCCCATGTGGCAAAGTGTATGGCAGCAAACAGGCTCTGCCCTTCATGAGTGGGAACAGCTCACCTCTGTTGTCATGCCCCTAGGAACTGTTCTATATGGGGTGGTTTAAGGCTGCAGAAAGCAGCAGAGCAGAGGCAGCTCTAAATGTCTCCTTTGTGCCAATGCACATGGTAAATATGTATTATTTTTAAAATAATGAATTATTATATGTTTCTGATTTTGATTTTCTATTCTTCAATAATTTTTTATTTAAGCACCATAGTTACAGACATATTTCTAATTGGGTTTTAGTTATAAAGTGACACCCCTCCTTCTCCAGTGCGAATTTTCGCCCATCTATGTTTCCACTTTCCTCTTCCCCCAATGCTTGACTGTTTTCAAGACAGACATTTTATTTCACTCTCTCACTATCATTTTTCAGGGTAGTTGTTGGTACAGTTTTTAACTGCACTCACCACTCTTTGTGGTAAGCTTTATATCATGGGCTGGTCCTTTTGGCCCTCATCTCTATTGTCTCTGGGTATTATTATCATTTTTTTTGTTTTGTTTTTTCGGACCACACCCATTTGATGCTCAGGGATTACTCCTGGCTAAGCGCTCAGAAATTGCCCCTGGCTTGGGGGAACCATATGGGACACTGGGGGATCGAGCCATGGTCCTTCCTTGGCTAGCGCTTGCAAGGCAGACACCTTACCTCTAGAGCCACCTTGCCGGCCCCATCATATTGTCTTTTAATTTTTTAAATCCCACAGATGAGTGAGACTATACTGTGCTTATCTCTCTAAGTCTGAATTATTTCACTCAGCTTAATAGTTTCCAATTCCATCCATGTATACGTAAATTTTATGACTTAATTTTTTTCTAACAGTGTGCAGTATTCTATTATGTAGATATACTACTGTTTCTTTTGCGTATTTAATGTTGTCAGGCTTCTGAGTTTTTTCAGATGCTGGCTATTGTAAATAGCTCTGCAATGAACATTGCAGAGGTATTTTTGTATTGTGTGTCTATGTTCCTATAATAGTGTTATTGCTGAATCATTTGGAAGCTCAATTCCCTGTTTTTTGAGGCATATCCATATTGTTTTCCAGAAAGGTAAAGTTTGGACTAGATAGCATTCTCAGCAGCATAGAATAAGAGTTTCTTTTTTCTACACACGCATGCCAGCAATATTTATTCTTGTTCTTTCTGATGTGTGCCAGTGTCTGTGGCATGAGATATCTCATTATTTTTTGATTTGCATGTTCCTGATTATTAGTGATGTGGAACACTTTATGTATTTCTTGGTCATCTGTATTTCATCTTGAGGAAATGTCTGTGCATTTCTTCTTTATTTTTCTAGATTTTTTTCTTAAGTTTTTGTCAATACCTTGGATATCTTAGATATATTACCCTTTTTAGATAGGTATTGGGTGATTATTTTCTTTTATCTGTGGGTAAACTTTTTGCCTTAGTTGCTATTTCTTTTGAACTGCAGAAGCTTCTCAGTTTAATGTAGTGTCATTTGTTTATCTTTGCTTCCACTTATTTAGATGGTGGTGTTTTCTTCTTGAAGATGCCTTTACTCTCAATGTCATGGAGTGTTTTGCCTATGTCATCTTCTATATTCCTTATAGTTTTATGTTTGATATAAAGATCTTTAATCCATTTTGATTTGGCCTTTGTGTATAATGTGGGTTCAATTTCTTTGCATGTGGCTGACCTGTTGTCCCAACACTACTTGTTGAAGCTGCTTTCCATGCTTCATTTTGCTTTTCTTGCCCTTTGTAAAAGATTAATCAGTATATCTGAGGTCATTCTCTAAATTACTAAGTCTATTCTAATGATCCAAGGGTCTGTCTTTATTCAATGTAATGCTGCTTTAATTGTTTTGTAGTACAATTTAAAGTTGAGGAATGTGATACCTCCCATCATTTCCCCCCTAATGTCTGCTTTAGCTGTTCTTGTGCATTTATTGTTCATATAAATTTCATGAGTGTTTGATCCAATTCTTTGAAAAAATGTCATGTGTATCCTTAGAAGTATGGGGTTAAATTTGTATTACTCTTTGGAGTATATGCCATTTTAATGATGCTAATACTCCCAAACTATGAATTGGGTATATGTCTCAATTACCTTGTATCCTCTTTTATTTCTTGAAGCAGTGTTTTGTAGAGTTTTTTTATATAGATTCTTCACCTATTTAGTTAAGTTGACTCCAAGGTATTTGAATTTCTGTGGTGCTATTTGAATGGGGTTGTTTTCTTTTTCTTTTCTTTTCTTTTCTTCTTTTTTTTTCTTTTTGTTTTTGGGTCACACCTGGCAGCTCAGGGGATACTCTGGCAGCTCAGGGGTTACTCCTGGCTCTATGCTTAGAAATTGCTCCTGGTAGGCTCGGAGGACCATTTGGGATGCCGGAATTCAAACCACCATCCTTCTATCTCTCCAGCCCCGGGGTTGTTTTGTTAAGGTCTATTTCTTCTCTATCAATATTTGTGTATAAAAAGACCATTAATTTTTGTATGCTAATGTTGTAGCCTACCATTTTGGTATATGAACCTATTGTTTCTAGGAGCTTTTTATTAGTCTAAAATTTTTAAATATATTATGGCATCTGAAAACAATGAAAATTTGACATATGCCTTTCCTATCTTGATGCCCTTGATATATTTATTTCTTACCTACTTGCTTTGGCAAATACTTCCAGTACTATATTGAATAGGATTGGTGAGAGGGGCAGCTTTGTCTTGTGCTTTATTTTAGGGGATAGGCTTTTAGTTTATATCCATTGAGTATACTATTTGCCATGGGCTTGTGTTAAATGGCCTTGACTATATTGGAAAAGTTCTTTCCATTCACATTTATTGATAGTTTTTATTATGAATGGGTGTTGGAACTTATCAAATGGTTTTTCTGTACCAATTTATATGATAATGCGTTTTTATACTTTCTTTTGTTGATTTGTTGTATTATGTTAACTTTCATATGTTTAACCATCCTGGCATCTCTGAAATGAATCCAACATTGTTATGGAGTATGACTTGATGAGGCCTTGGGTTCTATTGTTTAGAATTTGTTGAGGAACTTTTCATCTTTGTTCATCAGGATTATTATTCTGTAGTTCTCTCTCTCTCTTTCTCTTTCTCTTTCTCTTTCTCTTTCTCTTTCTCTCTCTCTCTCTCTCTCTCTCTCTCTCTCTCTCTCTCTCTCATGACATCTGTCTGCTTTTGTTATCAGGACAATGTTAGCTTAGTAAAAACTATTTGGTGAGTTTTCTCTTTCTTTAATTTCCTGAAAGATCCTGAAAAGTATAGGCAGTGTGTCCTTCTGAAAGTTTTTAATGAATTTGTTAGTGAGTCCAACTGGGCCTGGGTTTTTGTTTTTGGGAAGACTTTTAATTGCCATATTAATATTCTCAATATTGATGGTTTGCTTAAATATGCTAGAACATCTTGGTTTAAAGTTGAGAAGTTATAAGAGTGCAAGAATTTATCCATTTCTTCCAGATTCTCATTTTTGATGGCATAGAATTTCTCAAAGTAGTCTCTAATTACCCTTTGAATTTCTATCATTTTTGTAGTAATCTCCCTCTTTTAGTTTCTGATTCAGTGTAATACATTTTTATCTCTTCCTTTCTTTGTGAGTTTTGATAGTGGTTTATTGATCTTATTTTATTCTATTTTTTGTTTTTTATCGTGTTTTTTATTTTTCAAATAACAATTTTTGCTTTTATTGATATTTGATATTCAGAAATTATTGATTTATGCTTTAATCTTTATTATTTTCTTTTGTCTTCCTATTTTTTGGTTCATTCTGTTGATCACTTTCCACTTTTATAATCTGTGCCTATAGGCCCCTTTTCTCTTCCTGACAAAGGCTTACAAAGCTATAATTTTTCCTCTTACTGCTACTTTAGTTATATCCCCCAAATTGTGATAATTTGTCTCTTTGTTTGCATTTGTTTCCAGGAATATTTTTATTGTTTCTCTGAACCACTGGTTGTTCAGTAGTGAACTGTTTCATTTCCGGTGTTAAATTTTTTTCTTTGTGTCTGCTAGTTTTTCACTTTTATGAAATTAGAAAAACACTGAAATGTGTATTATGATCTGAGAAGGTAGTCCATAGAATTATATCTTCGTGATATTATGGATATTTTATGGGCCAGCATGTGGTATGTCTTAGAGAATGACCCATGTGCCTTAGAGAGGAATGTATATCAGTTTTCAGAGGGAGAGAGAGAGAGAGAGAGAGAGAGAGAGAGATCATGTCACTCTTTTCTATGATCTTTTTTCAGATATAGTATATTCTTGTTAGGTTTTAGTCTGGTTGGCCTATCAAGGGGTGACAAGGTGGTGTTAAGTTCTCCCACTAATATTGTTGCTATTGATGCCTTCCTTTTAAATTTTTTTACTCCCTCATTAAGTGAGAATATGATTAGGAGAGTGAGTTCATCATATTGTACATATCTAGTGATTATTAAAATATGTCCATCTCTGTCCTTTATAACTTTATGTATAACGTTTGTGTCACCTGAGATTAATATGGCCACTTCAGCCTTTTTAAAGGAGTTTTTGCTTTAATTATTGTGCTCCATTCTTTGTATTTTTAGTTGTTTTTCTTCTAACTATTCTGATGTGTTTCTTGAAGGCAGCAAAATGTTAGATTCAGCTTTTTGATTCATTTTTTCCACACTGTCTCATAACTGGTGTATTTAGTCCATTCTTTTTCTTAAATTGTTTGTTTTTATTTATTTTTTAAATATATTTAAACAACTTGATTACAAACATGATTGTGGTTGGGTTTCAGTCATTTAAAGAACACCCCCTTCACCAGTGCAGCATTCCCAACGCCAATGTCCCAAATCTCCCTCCTCCCCACCCCGCCCCCACCTGTGCTCTAGACAGGTTTTCTACTTCCCTCATTCATTCACATTGTTATGATAGTTCTCAATGTAGTTATTTCTCTAACTGCACTCATCACTCTTTCTGGTGAGCTTCATGTCGTGGGCTGGAACTTCTAGCCCTCTTCTCTTTTGTCTCTAAAAATTATTGCAAGAATATCTTTTATTTTTCTTAAAACCCATAGATGACTGAGACTATTCTGTTTCTATCTTTACAGTGAATCCTACAGTCCACAAGTTTAAGACAATAGGAAAAGCTTATTAATATAAAAAACTCTTATTAAAAACGCAAAGGAAAATATTGGAATACTACTCCATATCCCACAGATCAAAATAAAGCATAATCATGCCTTAATTAAATATTCAAATCTTGAATATCAAACATTCAGTTCTACAAAATTATGTATAATCCATGAATAATTTCAAAAGAACCCAGGATATTTTTCTTTTTGTTTTTGTTTGTTCTTCGGCCACACATAAAGGTTCTCAGGACTTATTCCAGACGTTGTGCTCAGGGATCACTTCTGGCAGTGGTATATGTGGTGCTGAATATGGGTTGAGGTGTGCAAGGCAAATGTACTATTCACTGTACTGTCTTTCTGCTCACTCACCATAGTTTATATTACACCCTTAGTAGAAGACACTAAGCAAGAGCAAAGGAATTAATATTATGGTTGTGGGGACATGTTTTTATCTCCTTAGAAAAATTACTTACATGGCTCCAAACAGGATGGCTACCTTGAGTTTTACATATTGACTAGAGCCAGACTTTTCTCCCTTTAGAGAAAGTAATGAGATTCCTCAAACAAAAAGATTGTCCCCAAACTGGATTAACTTCAAGGGGACAGAAGGATCCTATTAAGTTACTATGCTGACTTGAACCAGTGCAGTTACTTGGGGAAGCCTTCACAAACATTGATGCTGGAGAATGAGAGATTGCTTGACACTCTAGAAAATCTATTAGCAGCTCTGTCATTACTAATAGTACTACACTTTAAGTAACCTATTTTTCTCAGCAAACAGATAACCTTTGTACTGGTCTTAGCTGATTAACCCCTTTTTTGTTTGATTTACTAATCTGGATTATGCAAAATTCCACCCAAGGATTTTTAACTAAAACTTTCATTGTTTAGCAAATTGTGACCCAAATAAAAGCACTGAATAGGGGTTAAATACTATGTTCAAGTATAATATGCTCTTATCTATATATCTATCTTCTTTTAATCAATAGATCTATCCTTGTGATTCTACTTCAATACATGTATATATGAATGTACTCCCTTATAATCAATTTAGTTATGTAAGTTAAAAAATACATGTGTATATTCAGTCCACTTCTGTCCAAAACAACAGTTTTTATGTTTCATTACATAAATAATAATTAATATTCAATAGGAACTATCTGAAGTTGGAAATGACCCACAGAGAGCCACAGAATACTAGAAAGTATAGGGACAATGTTTTGCCTTGTTATAGTCAACACAAGTTCAATCCTTGACATACCCATTATTCTTCTGAGCACAAGTAGGAGACACTCCTAAGCACCAAACAAGTAATAGCTCCTGAGCACCAGAGGGTATGGTCCGTAATAATATTCATACACATTAGAATCACAGATTTTATTATGCTGAGTGAAATAAGTCAGAGGGAGAGAGATAGATGAATAGTCTCACTCATCTATGGGTTTTAAGAAAAATAAAAAACATTTTTGCAATAATTCTCAGAGATAAAAAAAGAAGAGGGCTGGAAGGTCCAGCCCACGACATGAAGCTCACCAGAAAGAGTGATGAGTGCAGTTAGAGAAATAACTACATTGAGAACTATCATAACAATGTGAATGAATGAGGGAAGTAGAAAGGCTGTCTAGAGTACAGGTGGGGGTGGGGTGGGGAGTAGGGAGATTTAGGAGACTGGTAATGGGAATGTTGCACTGATGAAGGGGGAGGGTGTTTTTTACATGACTGAAACCCAACTATAGTCATATTTGTAATCAAGAGGTTTAAATAAAAATATTAATAAACAAAACAAAACAAACAAAAAAGAATCACAGATAAAAATAAATAAAAAGAAACTAGTTGCATTCTTAGCTGCTAACAATAATATAAAAGTTGTATTGTTTTATTATTATCTTTAATAATATTCTTCAATTTATGGTGTGTCAAAATCAGATATTTACAAATTAATATAATATTAAAAATGGTAGAGTTAAATAGTAAATATTGTAAATCACTTTTGAAAGGAGAGAGAACATAACTGGGAACATATCCTATATTTATAGATAAAAAGAATTAAAAGTGTCAAAATTACCATCTAGCCAATGCTAATTTATAAATTTAATGCAATTTCAATAAAAAATACCCATAAAATTTGTTAAGGGCATAGAACAAAATCTTATAAAATTTGGTTGGAACCATAAAATTCCAGCAAACCAAAACAAATTTGAGTGTGGTGAGAAGATGAGAAGAAATGTATCCCTGAACAATGATCTTTCTTACAAAGCTACAGTAATTAAAACTGCATACAAAATATCAATCAATAAAATAAAATTAAGAGTTCAGAGATAAACAATCAAATATATGCATAGTTAATTTATTAAAAAATGAGTAATATAAAAGAAAAAAAACAAAAATTTGTAAACTAGAGGCAGAATTACCTGATCTTCCCAAAGAATGGACTCACAGCTCAACCACATAGGTCAGAGGCCATGCCCAAAAGTACAGCTTCCAGAGCAGGTGGCTGATCCCAAGGTCAGAAGATTATCTCCTAGTAACATAGAGCTCCTCTGACACCTCATTAGCAGTGGGGATATCTTTGTCAATGGCATAGTAAAAAAGCACGTAGAGACTACAAAAGAAACTATAGTAAAGCCAATCAAAATTCTATAATATACTGAAAGTAGATATTGCAAACCTTTAGTTCCAATCAGTAATAATTTCCTAGTAATCTATCTGAATGAAATTTAGAGTGGAAATGTTTAGGTTGTTCAATAAGCTCAGAGAAATAATTAAACATATTGCCTATAAAACACAGAGGATACAAAACTCACTCATGAAATGAGAGAAAGTGTACACCCAATACCTTTCTGATAAGGGGTTAATATCAAATAAATACAAGGCACTAGTTGATTTTAACAAGAAAAATGTACCTAATTTCATCAAAAACCAAGAATAGATGAACAAAATTTTCTTGGAAAAGCCACATGAAATATATGATCTTTAATCACCAGGGAGATGCAATTTAAAATAATGTTGAGATATCATATTATAGCTTACAGACTGATATGTATCACAAAGAACAAGAACAATCCATGCTGGCTCAGATGTGGGCTGGGAGGGACTTCCATTTACTGCTGTTGGGAATGAAGACTTTTTTTTTTTCGGGCCACACCCGTTAGATGCTCAGGGGCTACTCCTGGCTACGCGCTCAGAAATTGCCCCTGGCTTGGGGGGACCATATGGGACGCCAGGGGGATCGAACCGTGGTCCTTTCCTTGGCTAGCGCTTGCAAGGCAGACACCTTACCTCTAGCGCCACCTCGCCGGCCCTGGGAATGAAGACTTTTTTGGAAGAAATATACAGTCCTCAAAAAAATAGGAATTGAGCTTTCATTTGAACCAATAATACTGCTCCTGGAAATATAGTCTAGGAATCAAAACACACACACACACACACACACACACACACACACACACACACACACACACACACACACACACAGGCATCTGCCCTTCTATGTTTATTAATACTAGTCGGAAAGACAGAGACAGCCAGAAGATGATCTTAATGAATAGAGTATGCAGTCAGGACAGAGAACGGACCAGGGAGACTGTAAAAGTTGAAAATGAGCTCTCTGGACATGACCTGAAAAGTGAAGGGAAATAAAGTGATTATCATAATGCCCCTTTAAGTATTGCAAACTAAGAGGAAATAAGGGGCAGTGTGAGAGATAGAGAGAGACTGAGAAAAAAGTCTCCTTTAGAGGCAGGCTGAAAGTGGGGATGGGGGATAACAGGAAGGTAACTGGGGAAATTGGGGGTAGAAAAAATAACAGTAGCAAAAAGTGTTGGAATGTTGTATAATTGAAAATCAGCTATCAACAAATTTTTAACTGTTTCTCCTGGTGATTTAATATAAATATGTTTAAAAGACTCCCAGAGACTTAGGACCCAACTAAGCAAGAGACTTGCATGATGCAGTATAGCAGCTGCTGGCTGACTGGGTGTCCAAGCACCCAGGTGAGTCCATCCCAAAGGTTGTAGATTCCCAAATGGGTAGTCATTTATGTGGCCATAGTATGTTCTGTCATCATATAAACTCCCATGAGACCTCTCTAGCAGTGTAGAGAACAGAATAATATAGGGAGGAAGCACATTGAGGCTAAAAATGGAACTATTATAATGTAGAGCAAAAACCCACCGAGTGTTGAGGTGAAGACTGCAAACCTGTAGGTACAATTGATACTAATCCCCTATATAAGCTCTTTGAAACGGATTTCAGTGGAAATGCTTAGGATGTTATATAAGCTCAAAGAAACAGTGAAAATGAAGATCCATTAAGAGGTGCAAAGCAATGTGATGAGCCACCCCTACATAGGATTCAGAAAGGCCTGTGAAAATAAAACAGTGCAGCTGCTCCACTAGGCTACATGACAGCACACATAGCCTCAGTCAATAAACCCTGTAATACCACATAGAAAATATCACACTGCAAAAAAGACAATGGATAAACAATATTGAACATACTATGCATAGAGAATAAAAACGAGAGCTCCACAGACCCAGCAAGTACTGGCCACCTGGACACTTATATAGCCTCTCTAATAAAGACTTCAGAGAGAAAATCTGAAGGATATTCAAAGAACTTAAAGAAGCAATGAAATGAATTGAATGCACTACAAATAAAAATCAAGAGGACAGATAGCATGTAGGTAGAGAATTTGCCTTGCATGCAAAAGTATGGTGGTTCGAATCTCAGCATCTCATATGGTCCTCTGAGCCTGCCAGGAGCGATTTCTGAGCATAGAGCCAGGAGTAACCCCTGAGTGCTGTTGGGTGTGACCCCATCAAGATGATATGAAAGCAGTAAAGAAAAAACTCCAAACTGAAATAACAGGACTAAAAAACTTGGTTGGTGAAATGGAAAACTCACTGGAAGCCTCACCAGCAGGGTAACAGCTACTGAGGACAAAATCAATGAACTCGAAGATGAGCTGCACAACTCCATACAACAGAAGAGTTTGGAAAGAGCCTTAAAACAGATGATCTGAAGATACTCAATGAATGTTAACAGATTACAATTGAAGTTTTTGATAAACTTAACAGAAAACATAAGAATCATTGATGTCCCAGAGGCCCAGGAGGAAAATCCCCGTAGAATTAACAGTAAAGGACATTGTTGAAGAGAAATTCCCAAAGTGAAAGAGTATATACAAAAAAATTTCTGCATGCCTGAAAAGTACCAGCTAAACGAGATCCAAAGAAAAGCACTCAAGACACATTGTAGTCAAAATGATAAATAACATAGAGAGGAAAAGAACAATGAAAGCAGTAAGATAAAAAAGGTGGGAGGGAATTACATACAAAGGAATATCCCTAAAATGTACAATAGTTTGTCACAAGCAATCTTCAAGGCCAGAAAGCAGATATGGGATATAGTAACAAAACTCATTTAAATAAATGCTTAGCAAAAATACTTCAACCAGCCAGACCTAGATCTATCTAGATTTGAAGGATGGATACACAGTTCCACAGATGAACTACATTTAAAAACATTACAGATTCAAAACCAGCCAAAAGAAGACAGGTCTACTTTAAGGCAAGGAAAGCCCAATACACCCAAACACCTACAAAATGAGGACATTAAATTCAAGGACAATCATCTCTCTCAATATAAATTGACTAAATGCATGAGTTCAGAGACACAAAATGGCAAAATGGATCATAAAGTTGGATTCAAAGTTTTGCTGCCAGGAATACATCTGAATAGTGAAATATAGAGCAAATATAGACTCAAGGTCAAAGATTGGAGAACACCATTCAGGCAAACAACTACGTACCTTAAAAAGGATGGGGTCAAAATCAAATATGCTGAAAATGGGTGGAGTCCTTCTAGAGGCTCTCATCCTCGGTTTCAAAAATGAAGGGAAAAAAGGTGAAACACCACAACAGTATAAAAAGAAGTATAAAATAAAATATCCACTGAGCACTACAGCAATAAATATAGGCACCACATAATAGCCATGATTTTGAAATAAAAAACATGACAGAGCACAATACAGAAGAAGAAAAAAGAAGAAAGAAAAATAAATAAATAAATAAATAAATAAATAAATAAATAAATAATGAAGACAAGTTTAATATCCACAATAAATCAAAGAAATCAACAAAAACTAGATAGATTAAAAAAAGAAAGATTATTTGTGCTTTTTGTCTCCCTCCACTCCTGCATAGGCACAGTAAACATTGGGGTCATTCGAAAAGGAATTCACTTGGCCTAAGAGATGCAGGGTTTCTCCACCCTTGGAGTATATTGTCATGGGATTAACTATAGACTCCTTTCTAGTTCATTTACTCTCCTGTTGGTGCTTTTGTGGTGTATGGAAGACTTCTCTACTTCAAACAAAACCACATAACTTGATCTATCTAGTCCTGCCTCCCAATTAGAGGGGGATATAATGGAGGTACCATGACCAAACAGTTGTAAGATCACTAAGTAGTAAGCTAGGCACAGAGGGGACCATTCATTCTAGCAGCCCCGGGGGTGAGGATGGAGGATATGGGAGGCAGGATGGGAACGGAGATGGAGGGAGGACAATTCGGTGATGGGAATTCCCCTGATTCAATGTTAATATGTACCTAAAATATTACTGTGAACAATATGTAAGCCACTATGATTAAAATAAAAATCATATTAAAAAGAAGGATGGGGTCACCATACTAATATCAGATGACAGAGACTTTAGATTAAAATAATTATAAAGAACAGAAATGGGCATTTCTTAATAATCAAGGGATATATATATATATGAAAAAATTACACTCCTATGTATATACGCACCTAGTGAGGGAAAAAACATTTGAAGATAGACAAAAACAGCAAAACAATAATTGTGGAAGACTTCAACACCAATCTGTCACCTCTTGATAGGTCAACCTGACTAAATCCAAAGAAGAATATGCATAGACTCCGAAGGAAAAAAATGAAAGTGTAGCTTAATAAATATATATATATATAATATTATATATAGGGCTCTCCATCTCTAGAAAACTAGAAACATATTATTCTTCAATGCACATGTACCATTTTTCAAGATAGACTATATAATGAGTCAAAAACATACCTCAATAAAAACTAGAGAAAATAATGTGTATTAACTACCTTTAATATCATGGTACACTGAAATTAGAAACGAATTACAAAGACACAGAAAAAAAATAAATACATAGAAATTAAACAGCTCAATATTGAACATCCAAGAATCAGATACATCAAAATGTCAGAGAAATCAAAAGTTTCCTTCATTCTCAAAAGAAAATGAAGTCACAATTGATTAGAATTTGAGGGACACATAAAAGCAGTACTCTGAGGAAAATTTATACCTTCCAAGGAAGGAAAATGACATGCATAACTAATTTAATGGCATGGTTTAAAATATTGGAATAGAATCTAGAAAATAAAACAAAAAAGGCACACAGAAGGTAATAATAAATATTAGAGCAGAACTAGAAAAGTTGGAATGCAAAATAGCAATCAAAAAATACAATGAAAGCAATAGTTGGCTCTTTGAAAAGTTAACAAAATTGATAAACCATTAGCAAGAATCACATAAAAGGGAGATAGAGAAAATTAATGAACCAAATATGAAATTCAAAGGTAATCATAGATTATTTTGAGAAATGCTGTGTAAAAAAACAAAAACAAAAAAGCAAGCGTACCTGGAAAAAATAAATAACATGTTGGAATCTGATAAATTAAATAAAGATGATCTAGAATATTCGACAGACCTATTGCTATTGAAAAATTGAAAAAAAATAGGCATGTGTTCAAAGATGGAGTGAGTAAACACCAGCTATCAGGACACCAGCCACAGAAGTGACTCCTTTTTCTGTGAAGGGGTCGGCCCTGCTGTGATATTAGCGACTAGAAGAAGCTAAAGGGACATGTCGGCTTTGCATGTTTCTTTTTTTCTGGTCTGCAGAAGCTCTCCTTAGAGGGCCAAGAAAGGACCCCTGTCATTACCTGCAAAGGTATGTCTACATTTATTAAGGAAGCATGGAGCAGACATGGCTTTTGGCTTTCCTGGTGCAGTGCCTAATTTTCTTCCCAAGAAATATCTGCCAGAAGGCCCGTTTGGAGAACTCAATCATTGACCCTTGTGTGGATTACTGGCTATATTTCTGACATGGCTGTGACATTATATTTCTCTTTTTCTTTTATTTTGATTTTTGTCTCCTTTTCTACTACAGTAATTCGGCCTTAGTTATCTTGCAGCAGAAAGAAATTTCGGTACCAAAGAAAGCCCGCCAAAAGCTCCCCGCTGGCTAGTTTATTTGTGACTCTTACTTCAAGTATAACCTGGCGCCAGCAGCTTGTTTTTCTGAGTCTAGCTCTATGGTAGTAAATAATTATTTTCGTCTTCCCAAAAATCTATTTCCAGCCACTGCAAATACATTTCTTCCAAAACCTGGTTTCTCCTCCTAGTTTCTTGAAAAACTTGTTTTTGCTTACCCAAAAACACTTCCACCTCATCTTTTCACCCAGCCCTCTAGCAGGGCTCTTTCTCACCTACTTTGGGTAGTTATTTGATATGTAGATTCTAGAGCCCTGTCTCATTGTACTGCCCCTCTGGAAGATCTCCTAATCTTTGTTTTCCCTGAAGACACCTTGCATACCAGAATTTGTGCTTAAAATGTCATCGGCTGAACAGTAAAATTTGTCTCTCATCTCATGGACGTGGGTCCCCATACAATGCATTTTGTGTGGTCTTATTTATTTCATATTCCATATCTGTCCACCTTGTGCTCCCGCTTTCTGCCAGTGAGGATATACGGTCCCCACTAAGGTCTTGCTTAGGGACACAGCAAGTCTGCAGCAGCCCCCAAAATACTTCAATTCGCAGCCACATGCTCTTTCTAACTAATGAACCCCACCATAACATGTAGAAAAAATCACACTGCAAGTGGGACAATAGGGAAAACTTGCAGGCCAACACCATACATGGAGAATGAAGATGATAGCTCTGATGACCCAAAAAACACCAATCATCTGATCCACCTCTCAGATAAAAAGTTTAGAATAAAATATGGAAGATCCTCGTGGAAATCGAAGAAAACATATCTCTAGCTGAACAGAAACACACACACACACACACACAAAACAAAAACTAGAAAACTCCAAAATGAAATAACAGTACTGAAAAACACGCTAGCTGAACTGATAAACTCAGTGGAAAGCCTCTCCAACAGGATAACAACAGCTGAGGACAGAATTAGTAAACTGACATATGAAATGCAGAACAACTCCATACAGCAGAAGAGATTGGAAAGGAACCTTAAAGCAAAGATCAGACAATGAAAAAAGTACTCAACTAATGTGAAAAGATGAAAATAAAAGTCTTTGATAAACTCAACAGAAACAATATAAGAATCTTTGGAGTCCCAGAGGCCCAGGAAGAAGATCTACAGGAAGAATCAACAGTCAAAGACATCATCACAGAGAAACTGCCAAAGCTAAAGACTGCATGCAACCAAATCCTTCATGCCTGAAGAGTAATAGCTAAAAGAGACCCAAAGAAAAACAACACTAAACACATCCTAGTTACAATGAAGAATCCCACAGATAGAGATAGGATACTGAAAGTAGCAAGATCAAAAAGGGACATTACATTTAAAAGAGCATCCTTAAGATTTACAACAGACATGTCACAAGAAACTCTCAAGGCCTGAAGACAATGGTGGGATATTGTGAAAAGATTGAATGAAATGGATGCTTCACCTAGAATTCTGCACCCAGTCCAACTCATGTTCAGGTGTGAAGGAAGGATACATAGTTTAACGGATGAGCTACAACTCAGAAACTTCACAGATGCAAAACCAGCCTTAAAGGAAAAACTGAAAGTTCTACTTTAAGGCAAGACATAACAACAAACACAACAAACTTATACACAAAGATGACAATAAATCCTATGGCAATCATCTCCCTCAACGTCAATGGACTAAATGAACCAATTAAGTGACACAGTGTGGCGAAATGAATCAAAATTATGAACACAAACTTCTGCTGCCTACAAGAAACACACCTGAATAATCAGAACAAACATAAACTCAACATCAAAGGCTGGAGGAAAATAATCAACGCAAACCACACCCTTATAAAAGCTGTGGTGGTCATATTAATATCTGATGACACAAACTTTAGACTCAGAAAAGTTGTGGGGCCTGCGAGGTGGCACTAGAGGTAAGGTGTCTGCCTTGCAAGCGCTAGCCAAGGAAGGACCATGGTTTGATGCCCTGGCGTGCCATATGATCCCCCCAAGCCAGGTGCAATTTCTGAGCGCTTAGCCAGGAGTAACCCCTGAGCATCAAACAGGTGTGGCCCGAAAAACCAAAAAATAAATTGTAAGGGAAAAAGATGGACACTTTGTAACAATCAAGGGATATGTGCAACAGAAAGAAATTGCACTAATAAACATATACACACCCAATGAGAGACCAGAAAATTATCTAATACAATTATTCACAAATTTGAAAGAGGATATCAATAATAATATAATAATTGTGGGAGACCTCATCACGTCTCTGGCAACACATGATAGGTCAACCAGAATGAAATCCAACAAATATATACTAGCCGTGAAAAGAGAAATGGAAGAAAGAGGCATATTATACATATATATGTGTATATGTACATATATATGTGTATATGTACATATATATGTATAAATATATGTATATATGTATATGTATATCATGTATGAAGGTAAAATCCAAATGGATTAAAACCTTGATATCAGACCTGAAACCATAAGGTATATAGAACATCACATAGGTAAAACAATCCATGACATTAAGACTAAAGGCATCTTCAAGGAGGAAATTGCACTCTCCAAATAATTGAAAGCAGAAATAAACTGATGGGAGTATATTGAGCTGAGAAGTTTCTGCACCTCAAAGCAAATAGTGCCCAGGATATAAGAACCACCACTGAGTGGAGAAACTTTCACCCAATACACATCAGGTAAGGGGCTACTATATACAAGGCACTGACAAAACATTACAAGAAAAAAACATCTAATCCCATCCAAAAATGGGAGAAGAAATGGACAGACACTTTGACAATAAAGAAATACAAATGGCCAAAAGGCACATGGAAAAATACTCCACTTTATTAATCATCAGGGAGATGCAAATCAACACAACTATGAGGTACCATCTCACACTACAGAGATTGGCAAACATCACAAAGAATGAGAACAATCAGTTGGCGGGGATCTACTGCTGGTGGAAATGCCATCTAGTCAACCTTTATGGAAAGCAATATGGATATTCCCCCCAAAATTGGAAATTATGTCACTCCTAGGGATATACCATAGGAACACAAAAATTCAATACAAAAATACCTTCCTCACACCTATATTCATTGCAGCATTATTTACAATAGCCAGACTCTGGAAGCAACCAAGATGTCTTTCAATAGATGAATGGCTAAAGAAACTGTGGTACATATACACAATGGAATATTATGCAGCTATCAGGAGAGATGAAGTCATGAAATTTTCCTATAAATGGATGTACATGGAATCTACTATGCTGAGTGAAATAAGTCAGATATATATAATAGTCTCAATCATTTATGGCAAAAAATAAAAGACATTCTTGCAATAATTTTCAAAGACAAAAGAGAGGAGAGCTCGGAGTCTAGCTCACTACATGAAGCTCACCATAAAGAGTGATGACTTCAGTTAGAGAAACAACTACATTGAGAACTATCATAACAATGTGAATGAATGAAGAAGAAAGCCTGTCTAGAATACAGGCAGGAGTGGGGTGGGGAGGAGGAAGATTTGGGACATTGGTTGTGAGAATGTTGCACTGGTGAAGGGGGGTGTTCTTACATGACTGAAACCCAACTACAATCTGTTTGTAATCAAGGTGTTTAAATAAAGATATTAATAAAAAATAATAAAACATTAAAATAATATTTCTAAAAATAAAGCCCAGGCCCAGAGAGATTCACTAGCAAATTCTTTCAAACCTTTAAAGAGAACCTACTTACAATCCCATGGCTCTTACAGTAATTGAAGAAATAGAACCACTCCCAAATAGTTTATATAAAGCTAATATAATCTTGATACCCAAAGCAGAGAGGTCACTAAAAAAGAGAACTACAGACCAATATCTTTGATGAACAGATATGCAAAAATCCTCAACAAAATTCTTCCAAATAAGATCCAATGTCTCATCACACACCGTGACCAAATAATATTCATACCAGAGATCCAAGGAAGGTTTAACATATGCAAACACATGGTGACAATGAATGAGGGCCATTCCCACCACCAGTGTTGTCCTCCCTCCATCCCTGTTCCCAGCATGCATCCCACATCTCCCTCCTTTACCCCCTGTAATGCTAGTTGAACTGTTCCCGCTTGTACAGCTTGTTGTAGATTGAGTGTAGATTCTGCTGTAGTTGAATTTTGATTTGGTATTCAAGTCTGATCATTTTTTATTTCCACCAAATGAACATATGAATGTCTGATCTTGGTACCATGGTTGGGGGAGGGAAACAAAAAAAGAGAAAAACTAGAAGAAGTCATCTAGGTGTTATAGATATCCATTTAGAAGGAGAAAGGGAAAAAGAAGAAAAAGGTAACAAAACAAAACAAAAAGAAAAAACAATAAGGGAGTAACAACAAAAGTACAAAAAAGAATAAAAAAGAATAAACCAAAACCATCAGCTATAGCAAAAATACCTAAACAAACAAACAAAAACAGACAAAAATACAGACCAGAAACTTCTTTAAAAAGAAAGGATTTCTTCTTCTTCTTCTTCTTCTTCTTCTTCTTCTTCTTCTTCTTCTTCTTCTTCTTCTTCTTCTTCTTCTTCTTCTTCTTCTTCTTCTTCTTCTTCTTCTTCTTTTCTTCTTCTTCTTCTTCTTCTTCTTCTTCTTCTTCTTCTTCTTCTTCTTCTTCTTCCTCCTTCTTCTTCCTCCTCCTCCTCCTCCTTCTTCTTCTTCCTCCTCCTCCTCCTCCTCCTTCCTCCTCCTCCTCCTCCTTCTTCTTCTTCTTCCTCCTTCTTCTTCCTCCTCCTCCTCCTCCTTCTTCTTCTTCCTCCTCCTCCTCCTCCTCCTCCTCCTTCCTCCTCCTCCTCCTCCTCCTCCTCCTCCTCCTTCTTCTTCTTCTTCTTCTTCTTCTTCTTCTTCTTCTTCTTCTTCTTCCTTCTTTTTTTCTTCTTCTTCTTCATAGGCACGGTAAATATTGGGGAAATTAGAACAAGAATTCCCTTGGCTTAAGAAATACAGGGTTTCTCCTCCCTTGAAGCGTATGCCATGGGAACAACTACAGGCTTCATACTCACTTATTTACAACACCACAAGATCTTCTTATCATGGTGGGAAACTTCCACTCAGATATGGGTGATGGCATCCCCTCTCTGTAGCTGGAGCTCTTGTTGTTTGCATAGGTCATAAGGTGCAGGCAAAGAGAAAGTTTTTCTTTATGGTTCTAGGAGTTCTGTTCCATCACTGTTGTTGTGATCAATCTTCTGTAACTAGTCATCTTTGTTTTTGTTCAGATCCTAGGACAGAGCCTAGACGTATAGTCTTTCTTCATGGTTCCATAATTTCTGCTCAGTCACAGTTATCAAAGTAAGACTTCTGAAATTAGGGATTTTTTAAATATAATTTTTATTTTGATCATAGTGGCTAACATATTGTTGACAATAATATTTTAGGTACATATTAACATAAAATCAGGGGGGATTCCCATCACTGATTTGTCCTCCCTACACCTCCGTTTTCGTCCTACTTCCCATATCCTCTTCCCTCACTCCTGGGGGCTGCTAGAATAAATGGTCCCCTCTGTGCCTAGCTTACTACTTAGTGGTCTTATACCAGTTTGGTCTTGGTGCCTCCCTTATTTCCCCCTCTAACTGGGAGGCAGGACTAGCTAGTTCAAGTTACGTGGTTTTGTTTGAAGAAGAGAAAAGTAATAAACTGGGGTAAAAGTCTAATACACTGAAAATGAGCGGAATCCTTCTAGAGGCTCTCATCATCGGTATGAGAGACGAAGGAGAAAAATAAGGTGAAACACCCCAACAGTACAAAAAGAAGTGTCCAATATCCAGTGAGCACTCCAACAATAGCAATGATAAGCACCAGAATAAAAGCCATGGTCTTGAGATAAAAAGCATGGCAGGGCACATAAAGAAAAGAAAAGAAGGAAAGAACATAAATATAAATGGGGGCAACAACTTCAATAACCACACCAAAACAAAGAAATCGACCAAAAATAGATAGGTAAATAAAAATAAAAAATAAGTATATAAAATATATAAAAAATAAAAATGTTTTGTGTTTTTTGCCTTTTTTTCCCTCCTGCACTGGCACAGTAAATATTGGGGTCATTCGAAAAGGAATTCACTTGGCCTAAGAGATATGGAGTTTCTCCATCCTTGGAGTATATTGTCATGGGATTAACTGTAGACTCCTTTCATTTACTCTCCCCTTGGGTTTTCGTGGTGTTTGGAAGACGTCTGCTCCATCCTGGGTGATAAAATCAGACCTCTGTATCTAGAGATCTCAGTATCTGCACAGGTCCCGGAGTGGGTCTTATGATAAAGTCTTTCTTTGTGGTTCTAGGAGTTCTGTTCCCTCAGCGTCATTTTAATCCATCTTCTGTGGTTGGTGGTCTTGGCCTTTGCACTGATCCTAGGATGGACCCTAGGATAGCGTCTTTCATTGTGTTTCCAGAAGCCCCAATCTGTTGCAGTTGTCTCAGCCAGACCTTTAGAACTGGGGATCATGGTTGTTGTGCAGGTCGTAATTCAAACCCTAGACTAGGACTTTTTTTTATTGGTTCCAAGATATATGCATTCCAATCATGGTTCTAGCAGCCAGACATCTGTAAATCGCGATCTTGGCTTTTGGACCGACCAAAGGGTGACAAGTCTTCTGCTTTTGTCTCATCGTTAGCTGGTGAGGTAGGATGACCTGCTCTTAGGTCAAGTTGTTCCCATTTTCCTCATTGTCAGGATATCATATTAGAGATGGCACTTGTTGGTGGCCCAGCAGTATTAAGAATGTTCCGGATGGGATTTGTTTCCCGTAGCTGTTGTGAAGAACTGTGCTGTTTCTATGTCTGGGATCCCAGGTTCAAGGCTGGATGGATGGTGTCTAATTACCTGGAGTCTAAGTTGGGTCCACATGACATATTTTCAAGGTGGGAGATATCCCTGTATTGTAAACAAGTCTGAGTTCTTATCCCTAGTAGATAAGAGCTCGTTTTAATATGTAAGATTTCCCCTTTTATTAGTGTGCCTTTGCAGGGAGAAATGGTACTACATTATATTGTCAGTGCATTTGGGGGTGGATATAGATAAAAACAGAAACACGTCACATACCCAAAATAGATAAAAACAGGAATAAAAATATATGTGCTCACCTATGTATATGTAGAACAAACATTTTTAAAAAATGAATTAACAAAGTAACTAAAGGAACAAAGTGATGCAAGAGACTACTTTACTTTTTGGGAAAAGCAGGTTAGGAGGTGGTGTAATACAGGTCTTATACTTATGTTGGAAGTTTAGGTTTCCCCATTGTCTTTTGGGATTTTCTTGTGGTGTGTGGGTTCCCAGGCACCTTTCCGTCACAGCCCCTGACCTTCTTGAGATTGGTAAAAGATTTGTGGCAGGGAGGTCTTGGAAGAGCTCTTGCATTGGGGATACTTTTAGAGCTAAGTCTGGTTTCAAGTAACAGTCCACTTTAGGGGGAGTTAGTAGGGAGGGCCATGCAGCATGAGTCCGCAGGGGAGTTGGTTGCCTTTTCTTGCAGGGGACGAGGTGTGGGTTTGATTAGGTGTCCCTTCGCTTGGGTACTGGGTACTGTTCATTGGGGTAGAAGGTCAGTCTTGATGCGTAATGGATTAAGGACTGAGGGTGAAGAGTTTTAATATGGTGGGATGGGATTGAGGGGTGAAGGGATAGTTGGATTTCCAAAGGGGGGAAAGGGGAAAGTATATGGAAGGGGTAGGAAGGAAGAAAAGAGAAAATACATTAGAAAGAAAGGGAGAAGAGGAAAGAAAAAAGGAAAAGAGAAGAAAAGAAAAGAAAAAATAAAGAAAGTAGTGAGAAGATAGGAGAAAATAGCAAGAAATGCTAGTTTGCTTAAATGTGTTCGATAATAGGGCCTGTAGTATAAGTCTGTACGTCACAGTTGCTGCTTCCATGGTCTGACTGGTCACGTGCTTCAAATCCTAAAAGAAGGTATAACCTAGAGATAAAGTGTATGTTAAAGAGTTTTCATGGGACATTCTCGTAGTGCAAGCGGGTATGGTATCTCGTGTGACTGAACCCCTAGATACCATCTTAGTTTGTCTACCCTTTGTATCCAAGAACGCCCGTGAATAGAAAAGCTGAGAGGTTATTTTAAATATAGTAAGATTAAGGCATTAAAACATAGTGTTATGAGATATTTCCATTGGAGTCAGTGATTTCCCGTGGTATTCTTTACCTGTGATCCTGTATAAGATCTCTGAATTAGGGATTTTTTTTAAATTTATTTTTATTTTGACCATATTGGCTTACACATCTTTCACAGTAGTATTTAGGTACATATTAACATTGAATCAGGGGAATTCCCATCACCAAATTTGTCCTCCCTGAACCCCTGTTCCCTTCTTGCAACCCATATCCCCGACTATCACTCCTTGGGCTGCTAGAGTAAGTGGTCTAGCACTAGCTTACTACTAGTGATCATATATCTGTTTGGTCCTGGTACCCTCCCTTGTTTCCCCCTCTATTTGAGAGGCAGAGTTAGATAGTTTGAGTTATGTGGTTTTGTTTGAAGGGAAAAAAAGCAATAGAATGGGGTAAAAAAATCAAATAAGCTGAAAATGGGCGGAGTCCTTCTAGACTCTAGAGGCTTTCAACCTCAGTTTGAGAGAGGACAGGAAAAAGGTAATTGAAACACTGCAACAATACAGAAAGAAATATCAAATAAAATATCCAGTGAGCACTACATCAATAAAGACAAACACCACACAATAGTTTTGGTTCTGAAATCAAACCATGCTGGAATGCAAAAAGAAAGAAAGATAAAATAAAATAAAATAAAATTGGGGACATCAACTTCCATATCTACACCAAAATAAAGAAGTCAAAAAAATCAATCAATCAATAAATGTATAAGTGGATAAAAGGGTTGTTTTGTGCTTTTATTTTTCTTTTACCCCCTGCATAGGCATAGTAACTATTGGGGACATTATAGAGGGAATTTCCTTGACCTAGGAGATACAGGGTTTCTCTACCCTTGAAGTGTATTATCATGGGATTAACTATAGACTCCTTGCATGGTCATTTACTCTCCCCTCGGTGCTTTTGTGGTGTATGGAAGACTTCTGCTTCGTCATGGATGGCAAAATCAGACCTCTGTATCTAGAGATCTTGGTGTCTCAAGGAATGGAGCTTATGATGAAGTCTTTCTTTGTGGTTCTAGCATTTCTGTTCCTTCAGTGTCATTTTAATTCATCTTATGTAGTTGGTGGTCTTGGTCATTATGCTGCTCCTAGCATAGAGCCTGGGATAGTGTATTTCGTTGTGTTTCCGGAAGACCTGTTCAGTTGCAATTGTCCCAGTCAGACCTTTGGAATTGGAGATCTTGTCTGTTGAACAGATCATAGACCAAAATCTAGGCTAGAGCTTTTGTTGTTGGTGGTGGTGGTCCCAGGATGCATACTGTCCAGTCATGATTGTCACAACCAGTCATCTGTAGAGAGTGATCTTGGCTTTTGCACGAATCAAAGGATGACAAGTCTTCTGATTTTGTCTTATAGTTTGCTAGTGAGGAAGGACAACTTGCTCTTAGATCAAGCTGTTCCCATTTCCTCGTTGTCTAGATATCATTTTAGAACTAGTGCATGTTGGTGTCAGAGCAGCATTATCGATGCCCTGGAGGAGATTTGGTTCCTGGAGCTGTTATGGAGAACTGTGTCATTTCTATGTCTGGGATCCGGGAGTCAAGGCTGGACGGTCGGTGCCTAATTCCCTGGGGTCTAATTTGGTTCCACATGATATATGTTCAAGGTGGGAGATGCCCCTGTGTTGTAAAAAAGTATGAGTTCTTATCCCTAGTAGATAAGAGCTTGTTTTTATACATAAGTTTTCCCCTTTTTTTTTAATATGCCTTTTCAGGAAGAAGTGGTGCTACATAATATTGCTGGTGGATTTGGGGTGGAGAGAGAAGAAAACAAAAATATGACAAAAACTAAAAATATATATGCTCACACATATCTAAAGAAAAAAGTTTTTTTAATTAAATAAAAGAAGTAATTAAAGGAACAATGTGGGGCCGGAGAGATCGCATGGAGGTAAGGCGTCTGCCCTTCGACCATGTGGGATGCCGGGATTCAAGCCACCAGCCTTCTGCGGGATCTTTGTTTTTGTACCAAGTTTAGGCCAAGGCTTAGGTTAGGAACTTCCTCTTTGGTCCCTCAATAGGTTCTGTCCAGACCATGTTTGTCAAAGTCAGTCTTCTGTAAATAGTAATTTTGGTTTTTGCTCAGGGCAAGGGATGACATGTCTCCCAATTGTATCATACTGTTAGGTGGTGAGATAGGACAGCTCAAGTTGTTGCTGTTTCCTCATGTCAGGATATCATGTTAAAACTGGTACAAGTTGGTGCCGGGATGGCATTTGGAGTTTCCCTGGAAGGAGTTTTGTTCCTGGTGCTGTTGCAGGAACCTGTGTAGGTTCCACTTTTGGGATCTGGGATTCTGGATTGGATGGTCACTGTCCAAACGCATGGAGGTTTTGAAGTAAGAAATGGAAGAGAATGCATTTGTTTAAATATATAGGGATTCTTATCCCCTAAAATCCAAATACACAAATTTTCTCCAGTGCACAAGAGAAATTCTCTAAAATTTTGTGGGGTCATAAAACTTACCTCTATGAAATCAAAAAAATAGATATGTTATTAATTATGTTCTAAGACCATGCACAGAAAGTAGTAGTAAATAATAAAGATAAATTAAGACATAAGTTTAACAAGTGGAAATTAAACAATGCACTACTGAATGAGTAGGTTAGAGGGAAAATAAAAAGGTTTTTGAAAACTAATGAAAATGAGGCCCAAAATTATCAAAATTTGTGTGACATAGCAAAAACAGTACTATTGGGACCAGAGAGACAACACAGAAGATATGGCATTTGCCTTGCATTTTGCTGACTCAGGTTTGATTGCCTGCATTCTATATGGTTTACCCAAACCTACCAGAAGCTACTTCTGAGCAAAAAGTGAGGAATAAACCCTGAGAACCTTCAGATCAGGCCTAAAAACAAAAACAAACAATAAAACAAAAAATGTTATTAGCAGAAAAATTTATAGCTTTTGCAATTTATCAGGAAGGAAGGAAGGACCTATAAAAAAAACTTAAAAGTACAACTTAAGAAATTAGAAAATGATGCAATACTCACCAGCAGGTGGGTGCAGGGATGCACACCACCCAATGATCCTACAGAATGCACTTCAATGGAGGTGAGCTGACCCAGCCCACAAAGGGTGGAGCTAACTCCCTATTTGCTGCAAGCACATCAACTCAGCACATCAACTGAAATACCGCTGGTGCAGGGACTCACAAAGATACTTTAAAAAAAAATCTTAGGAAAAAATAGGATCTAATTCCTCATCAATATATTCACACACCATGACCAAGTAGGGTTCATTCCAGAGATGCCAGGATGTTATAACATATACAAGTCAATGATCATAATACATATATAAACAAAATAAATAAAAACCACATTATATCAATAGATGCAGAGAAAGCATTTGATGGTCAAAAACCCATTCATGATAAAAAGCTTAATAAGACAGGAATGGAAGGATCTTTCCTCAATATAGTTAAGGCCTTTTACCACAGCCCATGGCAAATACTCAATGAACATAAATTGAAAGTCTTCCTCTAAAATCTGGTATAAGACAAGGCTGTCCCTTCTCACCACTCCTATTTAAAATAGTACTGGAAGTACTTGTCATAGCAATTGAACAAGAAAAAGATTTCAAGGGCATCCACTATTTGCAGATGACATAGTATTATATTTAGAAAACCCTAATGACTCTATCAAAAAGCTTCTAAAAACAAGATAATTCTATAACAAAGTGGCAGGCCACAAAACTAACACACAAAGTCAATGGCCTTTCTATACACAAATAATGATAGAGGATAAATAGATATTAAATAATACAATGTTATTCACAATAGTACCACAGAAACTCAAATACCTTGGAGTCAACTTAACTCAAGAGGACATTTTTGTCAAAATGACAAAATATTGCTTCAAGAAATAAAAGAGAACACAAGGAAATCGAAACACATACCCTGTTCATGGATTGAGAGGATTAAGATAATTAAAATTGCAATGCTGCCCAAAGCATTGTAAAGATTTAATGCAATTCCTTTAAGGTTATGTATGACCATTCTTCAAAAAAGTAGATCAAACACTCCTGTAATTCATTTGGGGCAATTAATGCTCATAAATAGCAAGAAAATGGAAGGTGGGAGGCACCATTTACTTAACTTTAAATTGATTAGAAAGCAATAGTTATTAAAACAACATGGCAGTCTCAGATTAAAGGAATAGACTTGAATATTCAGAAGATGTTTTCCACAATACAATCAATTAATATTTAATAAATGGAAAAGAATAATAAAATGTAGCAAGGAAGCTTCTTCAACTAGTGCTTTTTGATCAACTGGTCAGCAACATATCAAAAAGGGGTCAGGAGCGGTGGCACAAGCAGTAGGGTATTTGACTTACACACGCTAACCTAAGGTGGACCACAGCATCCCATATGGTCCCCAAGCCAGGAGCGACTTCAGAGTACATAGCAAGGAATAACCCCTGAACATCACCGGGTGTGGCCCAAAACCAAAACCAATAATAAAACAAACTAACAACAACAACAACAACAAAAGCAAACTCAGACCTCCATCAAACTCCATACACAAAATTCAAATCCAAATAGATTACAGTCCTTGATTATAGACCCCAAACCACAGGGTATAGAGAAGACAATGTAGGCAAAACACTTTATGACATTGAAACTAAAGATAAAGACATGTTCATGGAGGAAACACCACTGTCCAAAAACACTTGGAAGAAGAGATAAACAAATGGGACTGCATTAAACTGAGAAACTTCTGCACCTCAAAGGAAACAGTGACTAGAAAATGAAGGCCATTTATAAAACTGGACAAACTACTTGCCCAGTAACCATCAGATAAGATTCTAGTATCTAAAATATATAATGTATTGAAAAAATTTAATAAGAAAAAAAATCGAACCCCATCAAAAATTGGGGAGGCGAAATGAACAGACATTTTCACAAAGAAGATGGCCAAAATCACATGAAAAAATGCTCCACATCATTAATCTCAGGGATATCCATATTAAAACAACAATGAAGTATCATCTCATCCAACAGAGACTGGCACACATTACAAAGAACAAGAATAATCAGTGCTGGCAGGAGTGTGGATAGAAAGGAACTCTCATTCATTCACTACTGCTGGGAATGCCATCTAGTCCAGTCTTTCTGGAAAAACAATATGGACATTAGTCAAAAAACTAGAAATTGTGCTCCCATATGATCCAGCAATACCACCCTAAGAAAATAAAAAAACACAATAAAAAATTCCAATGCATGTTATGTTCATTGCAGCACTACTTACAATAGACAGAATCTAGAAACAACCCAGGCATCTGACTACAAATGAGTTGTACATATACATAACAGAATTCTATGCAGGTCTTCGGAAAACTAAAGTCATGACATTTTCCTATACATGTATGGCACGAAAACTATTGTGCTGATTGAGATAAGTCAGAGGGGTGAGAAAAACACAGAATAGTCTTACTCAGCTGTGCAATTTAAGAAAAATAGCTGTATGTAATTATAACCAGAGACAATAGAGATGAGGGTCAGAAGGAACAGCCCATGATATGAAGCTTTCCACAGAGTGGTGAGTGCAGTTAGAGATATAACTATACTAACAACTATAATGAAAATGATAGTGGGTGAGAAAAATAGAAACCTTGTTTCAAAACAGGCAGAGGTTTGGTGTTTCTGGGCTACAGCCGCTAGGGCGAAGGAAAAAAAAAAACGTCAAGAAAAGAAATACAAATGGCTAAAAGGCACATGAAAAAATGCTCTGCATCACTAATCACCAGGAAGATGCAAATCAAAACAACTATGAGGTACCATCTCACGCCACAGAGATTAGCATACATCATGAGAACAAGAATGAGAACAAGCAGTGCTGGTGGGGATGTGGAGAGAAAGGAACTCTTATTCACTGCTGGTGGGATGCCGACTGGTCCAACCTTTGTGGATGAAAATGGTCTCACTCATCTATGAGTTTTGAGAAAAATGAAAAACATTTGTGTAATGATTCTCAGAGACAAAATAGACAAGGAATGGAGGGTTCAGCTCCTGGCATGAAGCTCACCACAGGGATCGTTTAGTGCAGTTACAGAAATAATTACACTGAGAACTATCATAACAAAATGTGACTGAATGAGGGAAGTAGAAAGCCTGTCTAGAGTACAGGCCTGTGCGGGGTGGGGAGGATGGACACTTGGGATGTTGGTCATGGGAATGTTGTACTGGTGAAGGATTTTATATAAGTATATATAATCCTTTTAATATATATTAAAAAATCAAAAAGGAAAGAAAAGATAAGGCCTCCCAATTCTTACCACAGGCTGTGTTCTTTACACTGTGTAGAAAGAGGAGTAAATGCACCCCATATACACCTCAACCCAGGCCCTTTGCTGGTCTTTATTGTAAATTGGGGGAGAAAAAGAAAACTCAAGAAACCTGGCCTGTCTCTCGTGACATCCTGGATTAAAACATCATGGGAAGACATACCAAAAGAAATGATCAAGAGTTTTTAGAAGACAGGCATCAGCAATAAAATGGACTGCACAGAAGTCAATCTGCTGTGGAATTCAGACTCAGAAGAAAGCAAAGAAACTGGAGAAACAGATGTTCCTTCCAACTGGGTCACTGATGAAAAATTAATTCGAGAAGAATGGGAACAACTCTTTAGTGTATCTGATGATGAATCTGACATTGAAGCATTTTAAATAAATATTGTTACCAGTAATTTTATTTTGGTATTGTGTTTAGACCAGTTTACTTTGTCAATAAATGACTTATCATGGCTGCACGTGTTCAACAATGTTTGTTTGCCGATTACAATGCTTGGTGTGAGGCAAAAATTTTATACCAATTTTTAGTTGAAAATTAGAGGTGCGTGTTATACATGGGTGTGCGTTATACTCGAATATGGTAAGCCACACATTAGGCCTTCACATGCTTATTTCTATAGACCCATACCCGAGCTACCTGGCCATATCTGGTAGCCTGTCAGGGAAGGACAAGGGAGTAATAGAAAGGTTCCCCTACAATAGTCATTTTTGTTTTGTTTTGTTTGTTTTTTTTTTTTTTTTTGTTTTGGGGCCAAACCTGTTGATGCTCATGAGTTATTCCTGCTATGCACTCAGAAATTGCTCCTGGCTTGGGGGATGATATGGGAAACCAGGGGATCAAACCGCAGTCTGTCCTAGGTTAGCGCATGCAAGGCAGACTTCCTACTGCTTGCGCCACCTTTCTGGCCCCAATAGCCAATCATTTTAAGGATCATCAGAAAGTTGAATCCTCCCTATATACTTTAAGCTTTCCCTATATAATCTTCTTCATGAACTTGGGCGGGACTTATCTCCTTTTGGGATGGCCTTGGCTGGCCAGTGTGGGTGCCTTGTTGGTAGACGGATTAAAGTATTAAACTTTATTCCAGTTGTGTGGTCTTATCCTTTTACTCTGGTCCCTAACAGGAGGACAGAGCTCCCTCTGGAATGATAACACAGAAGTTAAGCCAAAACAACTTAGCACTATATATTTCAAAATTGTAAAGAAGCAAAGCAAATTTTTCATATCACAATATGTCCCAATTTTTTATCTATTAGTAACAAATAAAAGTGGTGTATAGTCATTTTTGAAACTCAAAAATACAAGGAAAATAATAGAAGCAAAATTTCTGCCATATATTGAAAGTTTATACAGTCTTCATGAAATATATCTTTCTATTAAATTATAAAGTAATCATTCTATGCTTTAATGGAATGATTTATTATAAAATGAGGATAACTTTTTTTAAACATCTAGAAGATGATTAAATGTAGAAGAAATTATGAAAGAAAAGTTGCAGCACAATTAGGCAAGTTTGGATAATGCTGACTTGTATGATTGGTTAGTTGTACCAAGAATTTCTCTAAAGTACACTTCTTACTAAAAAGGAATCAGTATTTACTGATGAAATTTATAACTTTGAGAGTGGCATACAAAATCTAAAATTTGTCTCTTACTAGTTTGGAGAAGTTTCCATTAGTGCTAAGCCCTGTGAATGGAGAGCAAAATAACTATACTTAGTCCCTGAGCATTTAGGCAGCAGTTTGAAAACACACTGCTCTGTAATGCCATACAGTGTTGCTATAAAGGGAGAAAACACAGCTGAGTTACTTTTACTGTTACTTCTCAATTTATTTCAGGGTAAGTTTTCTCTGGTTAAGTTCAAGCCAGATTAGTGATTGGATGTACAGCTTTCAGTTCCCTATAACCAGTCTGTTAAAATTAGTGAACAATTTCCATATAGGTTACTCAAGAAGATTGGGCTTTGAGTTAAGTCCACAAAAATGCATTTAACTCAATCAACTATAGAAAATTACTCTCTTCACCTTCACCTTGAACCTTGCCAGATAGCTGAATAACCTTGGCTTATGTTCTTTGCATAAATTCAGTAAGATTGGAGAAATCTATATTTGGGGTGCCCATTGATGGCTCTGAGGTCCCCTAGCTGACTTTAAGATTTCCTGTCTACAGAGAGAAATTTCAATGTGTATATATGCAAACTAACAGTGTATTATTAAGTATAAAAAAATATTGAAGGTGCCAAGAAAAAGGCAAATCTTCTCAAATTCACAGAACACACAGAGCAATCATTAGATATATAAATTTTAAATTCCATTTGGAGAATCTTGATTTATTTTATAATTTTACAGATTCAATTTTCTCTGTGCACTGTAAAACATGAACTTAAAGATCTAAGTTTCTTTTCCATAGAATTCTCTATACAAAACATTAGATCATTTCTAATTTAGAAATATAATAATTCAATTTTATTTATCATATTTATTTATTTATTTATCATAAATCCTCTATCCTTTTGCATAATTCACAGTCACACTTTTATTTTTAACCTTCTTTATTCTTTTTGATCCTTCACTGATTTCTAAGGTTGTCACTCCACTGGTCCTTCTTGCCAAATGCAACCTGTGGTAGTGTAGGCAGTTTTTTTTTTTTTAATTTAATTGTAGCCATGGTTGAAAATAATTTTGCACTAATTGACTATTTATTAATGGCCTGACCAACCAGCTTTAATTCTTTCTCAGCTTCAAGAGTTAAAGCCCTTAGAGGGGTTCTCTTTACTAAATAAAGAACATAAGTCTGGTAATATTTGAAGGCTTTCTTTTCAAGTAGAATTACGCCCCAAAATTAACCCACAAAATTCTTGGCGGTAATGGATTACTGACGTTTGAGTCACAGGGAGTAATGTAATCACTGCTTGCAGCCAGATCAAAACCAGTGCTATCAGGTGTGGGCCACAAACTCCATTCAGAGCTCTGAAGGGGGCTTGTGTGCTAGGCACTCTAGTGTGTTCTCAGGGCACACCAGTTTCCCAAGTTAGAATCCTAGAATTCAGCATTAAGGCTCAAGGAGGGAAATATAAAAACTGTTCTTTCTCAACTTAGAAATAGGTTACTAGACATACTTACTAAAGACATTTAAACCAGTTTTACAGACCTCTGATTTTTTTGGATGACAATAAAGTACCATTATATTCAGATAGCATTTCTAATATTATCATGACCCATTGATATGTTCATGCTTTATAAAGCTATCTGATGACCAACATTAAATTTAAAAATTGTCATGAAATTGAGTTATCTTAAAAATGTCATGCACTCACAAAATTAACAATATTATCTAAAACAGTTAACCACAATAAATTGCAACATTATCCACCCAATGTTTTGTTCTTAGAAACCTCTAAAGTCAGAGAGATGCTTTTCTTTATTTTCAGTAAAAAATTAAAAAAATACAGATTTTTTTCTTTCTCTAACTAGCCATCAGTTACCTATTAGCATACAAACAATAGGCTCCCTAGGGAAATCCTCTGCCCAGATAACAAGCAAGTTCTAAGACCCTAAAGCTGCTTGGCTTTAAAAGAGAGACAGGCAGGGGGGAAAAGAGGAGGGAGATGGAGGAGGACATCGGTGGTGGGAATGTTGCACTGGTGAAGTGGGTGTTTGTTTTATGACTGAAAGCCAACTACAAACATGTTTGTAATTATCTTTATTTAAATACCGTGATTACAAATATGATTGTAGTTGTATGTTTCAGTCATGTAAAAAGCACCCCCCTTCACCAGTGCAACATTCCCACCACCAATGTAAAAAAAAAAGATGTTTAAATAAATATATTTTTAAAAAGCCATGTTTGTAACCATGGTGCTTAAATAAATATACTATTTTAAAAAATAAAATAAATGGGGCTGGAGAGATAGCATGGAGGTAAGGTGTTTGCCTTTCATGCAGAAGTTCATTAGTTCGAATCCCAGCATCCCATATGGTCCCCTGAGCATGCCAGGAGCGATTTCTGTGCGTGGAGCCAGGATTAACCCCTGAGCAATGCCAGATGTGACCCAAAAAACAAACAAAAATGAATAAATAAATATTAAAAAAAAAGACAACCACTTTTTTTTCTTGTTTTCTTTTTTTTTCCTTTTCTCTCTCTGGGCAGTTTTCACTTAGGAAAAGCAGCTTGGCCAGAGTTTATGTATGACTCTTTTCCACTGTTCCCTGGGATATTCACAGGTATGTAGGCCACTGGAAAATATAGGTGACATCAACAGAAAGGCCAGCTGGGCAAGGAACAAAGGCATCCATCTGATGGTTGTCCAGGAATTACAATAAAATGGGGCTATACAAGTGGTCAGAAACTGTAGTTTGGCTCCAGTGAAACATTAATTCCTTGCATTAATAAGAATTAGCCAACTACAAGTGCTGGCAGGGATGTGGGGGGAAAAGTGACACTTTGTTGGCTATTAATGGAGGGATATACTGGCTGTAAATAAAACAGAACAGCAAACTCTCAAAAATTAAAAAAAATAGAATTACCATGCAGCCCAATAATTCTATTTTTAGGCATTTAGTCCAGAATACAAAAATACAAACTCACTGCAACACTATTTTGAAGAGCCAGGACTCAGAAACAGGATCAGTAACCAATGGTAGGAAAAAAGTTGGGCTAATCTACACTGGATGGAATACTACTTCACAATAAGAAGAAGGAACACTTGCCAACCCAGAAGAGACTGGGATGGAATGTATTGTATTAAGTAAAAATAAATCAGAGGGAGAAAGACAGAGACCATATTAGATCACTCTTGGGTGCTGTGTAAAGAAACAGAGGAAAGGAATGGATGATGCTCAATTGAAAAACAAATATTTAAATCCTGAAATCAGAACTGAGTTATGCCCAAGTGAACCTGTTGATGTAAGGCTGCTGGTTCTTTATTTGTGGGACAAGGTGTGCTCACTTTTTACCTATATCTACAGTGGCACTCTTGGAAACAAGTTGCCCCAATTAGAAAAAGAAATCTGGGTACTAGAGCAATGTCATAGCAGGGAAGGAACATTTGCCTTGCACATGGCCAGGCCAACCTGGGTTCAATCCCTGGCATCCCATATGGTCCCTCGGGCCTTCCAGGAGTGACTTCTGAAATCAGAGCCAGGAGTAATCCCTGAGTACTTCTGGGTGTGGCACAAAGAAACAACACAACAAAATTAAATTTAGAAACATGGATTTGATAATATCCACATTGGACTGATATGAAGCAACTGGGATTCCCCTTGATGTATCTGAGGATGAAGCTGTAGATAAGACATGACAGAAGATGACAAAATGAAGATACAATGAAAAATTCCCACCAGCTGGGCTTGGAGAGAACCTCTCTGAGTGCTGTGGAAACAAAAATGAAAGTTATTGAGGTCACATACTTCATGGTAAAGAGAAGAAAATGAAGCTGAACTGGCCAAGATCGTGGAGTGTCTAAGGCAGAAAAGACAGTCTGATGGCAAGGGCAGAAGGAGCCTGAGCAGAGCATCAAAAGGAAAAGGCTAAGCAAATGCCCAACCAATCTGAAATAGAGTGAGCTGTCTCATCAACACTGGCCTCTGCGCTAGCCAGTCTGGGTCACACTTGGAATCTAGTTGACTCTTGGAATCCCACCCTTCCACTATATTGAAATTTAGTTTCTTTTCCACCAGATGGAGTGTCAAGGTAACTACATAAAAGTCACATTACTTAATGTTCCAACTGCTCACAGAGGCTCATCTGGAATTGGCCAGAAACAACAGTAGATTCTTCCTTTAGAGAACGGTGGGAGCACTTCAGCCAGTGAATGGAATTCACAGTGGTTACCCATTTTGAGGGGCCAAGAAACTCATCCAACTGGAGTTGGAAACACTACCCTCTAAATCCTGTGCATTTATTGGGCGCTGGGCCAAGGCAAACACTCCAGCAGTCAATGTAAGAGAGGAACCAAAGCAGATGGCTCATAGCCGAGTCACCCCATTGTTTCCTTCTGGTGCCAAATCTTTGCCCTCTCTTGCTGTAAGGGGGTCCAAGGTACCCTTCTTCCATCTGTCTTTTAACAAAACTCAAGGAGTTTTGCAGGCTTTCCAGGACCCTGCAAGCCTAGATTATTAAGAAATAAAAGACAATAAGAAGTGAGGGAAGTTACCAATGCCAGGCATTCTAAGAGATGGAGGTACTTTTGGAAAAAGACAAAGTGGGGGTGGGGGGGTCCAAGGGAATCAGTAACTCTGGAGTCCAAAGGCTAGGTCAAAAATAGTAAGAAGCTGGAAAAAAAAGCCATGGAGCCATCTTCCACTTACAAGTAAGAAGAGTGTAGACCATCCCTAGCTGCTTAGTCACATGCCCAGCGGGTTAGAAACACTTGGATCCTTTCTTGTTCAGATAATGACCACCTGGGCACAAGGAACTTCCATTCTGGAAACTTCTTTCTGGTCAAGCTGTCAAAGGGGTGATGCATGCACCTATCACATAGCTTGCACTCAATAAAGGCTCCTACTAGGGGTTCTTGTGCTCCATAGAGTCTTACTTCTCAAATTCTCCCTCACTCAGTGAGTCACTCCTCTGTATTGGGCAGAGAGGAAGAAAAGGCCTCAGAGTCCAAAATGGCTGGAGTTCCACATCTGGATTGTTGTCCTTAGCTCATCTTATTAGGGATTCCCTTAATGGGCAAGTTCTGGGAGACATTCCAGGGCACTAAGTCTCTGTCGATACATTACCAGAGAGGAAAGGAGGCAACCACAGGACAAGTGCTGGCCAATGAGCATGTTCCCTGGATATTCTCTGAGCACTGAGGACCAAGCAGAGATTTCTTGTGGAAAGGATGACCTTAGGAAATGCCTTCATGCTCCTGTGTATCGAGGGAAAAGCTTCCCAATGGCCCAAAAGCTACAGGGCACTCACAGAAGCAACAGAGACCAGGAAAGGAGGGCTGGGGAGACCCTAAAAGGAAGGGCACTTGCTAAGTATGTGGCTGACCTGGGTTTGATGACATGTATGGGGTCAGATGGGCTGGAATAAAGCCAAATCTGTTGTGCAGAAGCATAGACATAGTTCACGGGCCCTTTTCTACTGTGATTTGGACACTTACCCAAGAGCTAACAATGTAGGCTTTACAAGAATTACTGAATGGAAGCCACAGTCACCATTTGTGAACCAAGCAACCCAGAGACTTTCTTCTTTCCAAGTCAAACAAGACAAATGGCATGAAAATTAAATAAATGACCTGCTCATCCATTGCCTGTGTTTCCTGCCCCTGCTTAAACACTTTGGTCAAGTTTATAGCCAGCTTTTCTGGTCTCTCTCTAGCATCTGTCCCTGCCATTAAAACAAGCATGACTACCTAACTGATGAGTTACTGAGTTCTCTGGGCACCCGGGACTGGGTTGGGGCTTCATAGTAGAAATAATTCGTGTCGTCAGGTCCCCAAGTCTCCTATGTTCCCAAGTCCCCCAGGTCTCAAAGTACCACCAGTTCTCTAAGTTCCCTAGGTCCTCAAGTCCTTAAAAGTCAGGAGATCTGGTGACAAGTTTCGAGTCAGGTGTCAAAGACAATGAAGATCTTAGCAGAAAACAGAAATTCCTCCCAAGACAAGGTCAGTGGCCAAGGTTCAATGGAGTCAGAGAAAGTCTGGGTGATCCAGGCCAGTGCTCCCTCACTTCTGCCATAAGCTCTTCTGCCCATGGAACTAGGATCCTGATATTTCTGGCTGGACCCCAACAATCATCCTTTATTGAGCTCCAAGTCAATCCCACCCTACCACAAATATAACCATAGGGCCTTCCTATGGCTTGACCACTCCTTCGCTGGTCAGCTCAGACTAGTTTCTGCTCTAGAAACTCATTCTTCAACTCCCAACCCTATCATGAAGCAACTCCAAGACTCAGAAGCAGCCTTGTCTCTACTAAGCTGTTGGCTGCATCTTTTCATTTCCTTCCTGTGAAAAAATAAAATAAAATAAAGCAAAGTAAAGTCATGTTTTCAGTCACAGCAGTCATAGAAACCAAAGAGCTAAATGAAAACCAGAAGAAGTTCTAGCAGCACTTTGTCTCTCAGAGACACTGCTTCAACCTCCTGTGGTGAATATTCAGAGCTCAGAGTAGGGTGATAGGATAGTGGTCAGGACACATTTGAGTCCTGGAACTATATGGTTACCACCAAGCAATGCTGCACATAGCCTTGGATGACCACCGGCTCTGCTAGATGTGACTTCAGAAGCACTCAGAAGCAGTCAGCATCCAGGAAGTATGGGGTCAACCAGCTGATGCTCCAGGGCCTGCCCAGCGATGCTGAGTCATGTGTTGCCAGATATCAAACCAGGTTCAAGACATGCTCCCTCACTCTTACCCAGGGCTCAAGTTTCACAGTTTATTTCTGAATCTATTCCGTGAAGTAAACTAGTCTAGAATAATCCTACTTTTCTCCCACTGAGGATTCGAATAGCACATTTCTTTCAATTAACAACCAGAGCAAAGTATAATTAAATTTATATGTTATAATTAAATACGGATGGGTTGACAAAATTAGGAATCTTGTGATAGAATAAGCTGGAAATATTTAGCTGATAGAATATAGTTGTTTTGAATTGCTGGAAACTTCCTTTATTGGATGCTTTTATCCCTATAGAAAAATAAAACAAAACAAAACACAACAAAACAAAACAAGAACAACCAGTGTTGTCAAAGATGTGAAGAGAAATAGACTCTTATTCACTGTCAGTGGAAATGTAGACTGGTCAAGCCTTTTGGAAAACAATATGGATATTCCTCAAAAAAAATTAAATACTGAGCTTCCATATGACCCAGAAAGATTTACTCCCCTAGATTTATATCCCCTAAAGGTCCAAAGTGCAATGCAGAAAAGCCCTCTGCATTCCTATGTTCACTGCTACACTATTCACAATAGCTAGAATCTGGAAACAATCCAAATGCCTGAGAAGAGATGAGTAGAGAGATGTTGATGGTACATCTACACAAAGGAATACTACATAGCTTCTAGGAAAAATGAAGTCATGAAATTTGCTTATCCATGGTGGATATGGAGAATAATATGCTGAGTAAAATGAATCAGGACGAGAAATAGGCATCGAATGATCACACTCACTTGTGGAATATTTAAAAATAGATAGTATGGTAATAATATCTAAAGACAGTAAAGATGAGGGCCAGGAGAACCAATCCAAACTTGTCATAAATAGCAGGGGAGTCCTGTTAGGAGAAAGAAAGGCCTTCTATGAAAATGATAGTTGGAAATAATCACTTTAAATAATAACTGAATGTTGAAAGGAGATGAAGTTAAAGCATGGTACCCCTTCAGTAACAATATTATAGGCAATAGAGAGGGCAGAGGGAAGGGTAAGAAGAAAACTGAAGACATTGGGGCAGGAAATCTATATTAGTGAAGGGTATTGTGCATTCTGTGTCTAAAAAATTATGACAGCTTTGTAACTATGTATTTCACTGTGTTTCAATTCAATTATTTATTTATAAAAATTAATACAATTTTATAAAGAACAAAAATGACATGTGTGTGCACACACATGCTTGTTTTTCAATAGTGGATCTATATGCAGGCAGAAAATAAAAATTAATATTAAAATGAAATCTAAAGTTATGTGGAGATAACCTGGGTAGAGAAGGAAGAGGAGTGATCTAGTCAGTGTAATTGTGGCTTTATAAATAGATCATGGCAACTCAACTGGTTCTTAAATCCCAAGCTTATTAGATGGACAGCCACAGATGATACCTCTGAATAGAGAGCTGTTTGGGGATTTCCCTGTTCACAGATGGTGTTTTATTCCCTGGTCTAACAATGGTCCATCTCATTACCTGAGAATAAAACTCATTGTCCATCAGCTTCAGTTATGATAATCTATTCCTGAGATCAATAGTCCACCATGATAATAATTGTTGATAATACTGTATGATATATTTATAAGTTTAAGAAATCAATTATGTGATGTGCTCTTAGCTAAAGCTAAGTGTTTATTACTTTGCAATTATCTTAAACTTATCCAATTTTGTATGCCAGTTATATCACTAAAATTGTTTTGGGGAAGATAGTGACTTTGATCATTCTCAGATACCATCCAAATAAAAAGCTTAGACCCTCAAGGGTCTGAGAGTAAAGCCTCAATTTCACTTAATTTGATTTTTGGCAACATTTACTATATATATCTAGGAGTACTATTAATCAACAATATCCATAAAGTATCCCATATATTCTGTATTCATATATGGAGATAGCATGTTTACTTTTAAAGTTTATTGAGGTATGAGTGCAGAAAGTTAAGCACATAATATAGTAGGTTAATGATTATTTTAATGTTGTTTTGTTATTGGGTCACATATGGCACCAGGGGTTACTTTTGTCTCTGCACTCAAGAATAACTGCTGGCAGGGCTCATAGGAAGCCAGGGATCAAATTCAGGTTGGCTGCAAGCAAGGCAAGTGCCTTACCACCAAGTTTATGAGTTTTTAGAAATTGAAGAGACAACACCAAGGGAAAAAATTGGCTGTTAATCTATGGGTTTTAAGAAAAATGAAAGACAATCTTGTAATAATTTTCAGAGACAAAAGAGAAGAGGGCTGCAAGCTACAGCTCACTTCATGAAGCTCACCACAGAGTGATGAGTCTAGTTAGAGAAATAACTACTATCATAACAATGTGAATGAATGAGGGAAGTGGAAAGCCTGTCTAGAATACAGGCGGGGTGGGGAGGAGGGAGATTTGGGACACAGGTGATGGGAATGTTGCACTAGTGAAGGGATGTGTTCTTTACATGACTGAAACCCAACCACAATCATATTTGTAATCAAGGTGTTTAAATAAAATATTATTTTAAAAAATGGGCTGTTGAGCCTCCTTCTGGGTTCAGTGCCATTCCTGATCATCTGCTCCCTGGAGCGAGGAGGTTTGTCTCTGGGTAAGATTGGGAACCACCCATCCTAAACTCTTCCACCAAATGCAAATGGGGCTGTCTTTCAGACTTTTCCTTGGCCTCCTTCCAGGTTCCAGCACTATTCCTGATCACCTGTGCCCTGGGACCAGTCAGGTCTGTGTCTGGTTGGGAAAAGGGAACCCCTCCCCCTTGTTTTCTCAAACCATGTGGAGTCACTAGTTTACAATATTTTTTATTATACTTAAATAACCTTGCTTGTTTAGAAAAATAACCTCAAAAGAAGATGTACCTCAAGCCACCCTATATACTAATAGTTCAATAGATCACTTATTGAAACACCCTGATACTCCAGCATTCCAAACCAATGAATGCAACTATCATTGGGGAAGTTAAACTCTCCCATCAAAAGGCACAGAGTATTGGTTTGGGTCCGGAAACAAAACCCAGATATCTGCTGCCTGAAGGAAACGCACTTAAAAGTTCAGTATAGACACAGGCTTAGAGTAAAAGGATGAAAATCAATTGTACAGCCACTGGAAAAATCTGGAAAATCCATACTCGTAACAGACCAAACTGCATTCAACCTCAAGAAAGTACTCAAGATAAAGATGGACACAACTTATTGATCAAGGGAACAATAGACCAAGAAGTACTAACTCTGATCAACATCTATGCACCAAATGTAGAGCCAGCAAAATATGAAAGGTTTTTGCTCACAAACTCACAAAAACATATAGACAAAAACGTGATAGCAGTGGGAGATTTCAATACCCTCAACTGCCACATATCCACTAGGCAAAACACTAACAAAGACATAATAGCCCTAAATGAGAAACAAGAAGAATTAGGATTAATGGAACTATACAGGGCCTTTCATCCTCAAAAAGCAGAATACATTTTCTTCTCAAATGCAAATAAAATTTTCTCCAAGATAGACTACATTTTAGGGCACAAGTCTAATCTACATAAAGTCACAAATATAAGAATAATACCAGCCACCCTATCAGATCACAATGCAACAGAGATTAAGAAAAAAGTAAATTAAGGGAAAAAAAGTAAATTAAGTAAAAAGAAAATGTGGAGAAAAATTTAACACCTGGAGACTAAACAACATGCTGCTCAACAACAGCTGAATCAAAGAAGAAATAAAAGAAAAGAATATGGAGATTCCTTGAATAATGATAATGAGAAACAAATTGCCAAAATCTGTGGGACATAGTAAAAGCATTAACTAGGGGAAAACTCATAGCTTTACAGGCAAAATTAGGAAAGAAAAAATGACAAAATAAACAACTTAAATGGACACCTTAAACATCTGAAAAAAGAAAAAAACAAACTCAAACAAAGCAGAAGAAAAGAAATAATAAAAACCAGAGCAGAAATCAACAATATAAAAACAAAGAAAACAATATAAAGAATTAATGAGACCAGAAGCTGTTTTTTGAAAGAATAAACAATATATACAAAACACTGTCAAGACTCATAGGGAAAAAATACTCAAATAAATTAAATTAAAAAAAACATGCTGGACATACACCCCTTTTTCCTTTTTTTTAGAGGGCGTGAGGGTGGTCACAGGGTTACTCCTGGCTTTACACTCAGAAATCATTTCTGGCAGTCTGGGGGGGGGGGGGACGGGACCATATGGGATGCCGGGATTTGAACCACTGTCCTTCTGCATGCAAAGGCAAACACTTTACCTCCATGCTATCTCTCAACCCCCTTTTTCCTTTCTTTAAATTTTTTTATTTCTTGTCTTTTTTAAAAAATAATATTTTATTGAAACACCTTGATTACAAACATAATTGTAGTTGGGTTTTAGTCATATAAAGAACACCCTCATCACCAGTGCAACATTCCCATCACCAATGTCCCAAATCTCCCTCCTCCCCATCCCAATTTCTTGTCTTTTAAATAGAGGCTTTCTCCTTTTTAATAGAAACTTGTGACACAGATTATTTTACCACATATTTCTGCATTTTTCTATACAACTAAGAAGAAAGAAAAAATAAAGGCTGGGGACCAGAGGCCAAGTGGTTTCAGAAGCATTGGTGAAAATAAAATAAGGACATAACTAAACATCCAAGCCAAAGTCAATGACAGTAGAATCAAGAGACCTAAACTAATCTAAACTTAAATTGACCTGTTATACTAGCAAGCCAGGATGCAAAGAGTGGTGGTATATGATCTACTCTGGGTTCATTGTAGAGGGAGGTAGACACTGGTATTGGGGATGGCCCTGACTCATGTATATCTGAAATTCAACAATGAAGGACTTTGTAGATCACAATGGTTTCAATAAAATAAAATAAATTGACGATCCCAGCATTCCAAGAATCCCTTTCTGGATTTAACATGTTAATGTTTAAATTTAATCCTATTTAATCCTAAGACTCCCAAAATATAAATTTGTAATCTCTCTTTGAAAATCACCAACATGTTGCTGGTAATTTTATGTGCATTTTTCAGCTGTTGCCATTTTTTATGATAGGTTAATACTGGCAGTGTTGGTTTGGGTGTTTATGCAGTGCTGGCCACTGAACTCAGGAGATTCAACCCAGACCATTGTATGACCTTCAAACATACAAGGTCTGTGCTCAATTACTAGAGTCATATACCTAGACAATAAAAGTTTTAGATTAACTTGTTAACTTTGCAATGTATTTCAGTGTTGGAAGTAGAGTACTGGGAAACTCTGATTCTAGAAGTATTTTGCTTCTAAAAACATGTTAAGCAAAAATATTAATTTTATAGCAGTAAATTTTTGGTTTCTGTCAGAATATGTCAAATGAGCAATAGAGGAAATGAATATTAATAAGTGGTGAAAGAGCAAATAAAACCCAAAACATTAGGCAGCAAAATAACAGCAAGATAGTTTACCTTAATAATTATTTGGTTTACCTTATAAATTGTAAATGATGTGTGTCTTTTAACAACTTTGAAAGCTTTTCACTTTGTAAATTATTATTGAAGAAGTAGCACTCCTTTTTCTGTAATTTACTGTAATATCAAATCTAGTTGTAGCATCTAGATTCACAAGGTATAGATTAATGTGTTCATTTTATTATTTTAATTATTTTCTTTTTATTTATATGTCTAAATAATTAATTATATTCTATTTTAATCTAATTAGCATAAGTATGTTTATGTAAATGAAGATGAAATTTGTAAGTATGGGTAAGGCATCTGTGTGGATACCATCAGTGGATAAACTTAAGTTTTATTTAGTTTATTTATGAAGGATAGTGAAGAAGCAATTGAAAATTAAATGTGAAATAATAGATTTAGTGAGGATAGATTTAGTGAGGGAAATATAGGAGGCTAAAAGTTCATGGGAATCGCTTCCACTTAAATTATTTATCCAACTCTGGAATTAGATGGACAGACAAAAGAGTCACTCTTGGCATGTTCTTAGTGTCTTTAATCTTACTCAGCTTCTGCTGAGGACTATGAGAATGGTAACTAATGGCCTGCCCACTCTTAGGTGATTCATCATTTCCCTCTTCTGTTCCCTTACCTCCAACTATGCACTGGTCATTTATTTCTCAGAGACTTTCATGCCTGATAGCACACACTACTTATCAAAAAAAAGGACAAATATTGACATTGTCTCAAAATCAATTGTCAAAAATAAAAATGTCTAGTTTATGTAAACTATTTTTTATCTGACATGAGCTCCTTCTTAGCAAATTTTATGTGTATATACATGTACATGTCTAGTGATACATGTCTATCTATAGATCTTATGTAAATATTATAATTTATAATATGCATTCATTTTATAAAAAATCTATATTCCCTTCCATCCCATCCCAAAATCTTCTCCATTTTGCTCTTGTTTTTTTTTTTATGAGTGTGATTATTTAAAATTCTTCATGTAATTGGTCTCAGAAACTATCTTTTTTATCTAATTTATTTCACAGCCTTGTGCACACCAGTTTCATCTGTGCTGTCACATATGTTGAGATTAGCTTATTTTTTATAACAATGATGATGAGGTGAGGTAACTGTGTACATCAAGACCATAAATGTGAATAATATTGGAAATACATTATAAACTAATATAGTAAAACAAAAGACAAAAATAAAAACAACTGAAAATGATAGTTTAAATCTTGTTTATTCTTATTTTCTCATGTGTTTTAAAGTCCTACCCTTTAGGTTTACTGTTGTTGTTTGTTTGTTTTATTTTTGCCTTATTTACTTTTCCATTTGAGGTTATTGAAATGTGATTTGGAAGCTCTGCACTGTAGATTAAAGAAATATTGAGATTTAGAAAGTTATAAATGTGCTTATGTTAATGAACAGTATGACAGTAACTAGTGAATAGAGATCAGATAATATACAGAGGGGTAGTTAAGGCAGCAAGCAGGAAAAATTAGGAGGGACTTGGGACTTCAGGACCTGTGTAGATTTTAGAAAAGTACACAATGGTGATATGAATGTATGGCTTGGAAAGTGCAAGAGGAATGTGAACTAGTTAGGCAGGAAGAAATTTAAAAATTAAATTATCTGAGAGATAAGCCCTAGAATATGAGAGAAGAGGACCTTGTGATATTATAATATGCTGCAATGAAAGGTGAATTGAGGCCAAAGGCATCAGGGTACATAAAAGGAGGTAAGAGAGTAGTGAGCTTGGTTTCAGGAAACACCAACATTCTACCTGCCGGTAGAATTAGGGCCTTGAAATAGATTCTATTAAAAGCTAGCATGATTTGGAAGGTAATTGGATACAGAGCATTTGTCAGTAACTGGGAAACACAAGAAGAGCTTGATTTCCTGACTTGTGAATAAAGATTTACTCTCTTAAAGATAATAAGGGATTTTGTCTCATAAGTGAAAGAACTGAAGCATGAAACACTTTCCAAAGCAAAGTGAGTCATTATGTTTGATCAGTTATAGGGATATTGTATCTGTCGAGTGTTCCTGAAATAGTTCATACGAATATTAGTATTATTTATTTTTTAACAACTAGTAAAAATCTATAATAAATAACCTCCATAACAGAACTAAATATATAGTATGCATAGATTTTTTTCTTTAATCAATCATCAAAATTCAAGCCTCTGTCAAAGACAAAACATTCTACCTAAAATGTTCCCACTGTTATCTTCCTAAAATAATGAAACAAATTTATGAAGGAAAAGTAAATTGCTAATAATTAAAGAAAATGTCTTTAATTCTTCTGGCACTTTTCAGTTCCAGGCTTGTCCAGAAATACAGAAGTGCTAAGTAGAGTGTTACCCTTGGAAGGCTCAAGATAACCTGGTGAAAGATGATTTGTGTTGAAAGACAAACCATGTTCATCTGGAACTTATAAATTTGAGCTAGAGATACACTTGTAACTGAGTAGCCTTGAATTAAACAGGTAACAACTTCCCTAAAAATTTCATTTTATTTGCAAAGTGAAATTAGATGATCTTTCTGGCCTGGCACTGTTTAGCTTCTCCATAGTTCATTTACTCTGTCTCAAAAAGCTGCTTATAACAGGTATTCTCAACTCCTTTTGGTGTTAATAAGGCATATTCTTATGAGGACAATTATCAATATTTAAAATGTTTCTTTGTCAAGCAGTTCTTTTACTATAAATTTAGCTTTTAAACAAAGTTATGATGGTGTGCCAATATATATGCACACGAGAATCATTGTAAAAAAGTTTATAATAAAAAATTGAGATCTATATAACTCAAAACGAAGTGAATGAATATATTATGAATATCCTCTCAGTAAAATACTGACAATAATTAAAATTATGAAAATTTATCTATATGTTTTCCTTACCCACAAAGGATTATTTTAGTCTTTTATCCATGCAGCATTTAACATATTTACTGAAAAATATTAAATGCTAATAAAAACTTTAAGTAATTAAAAGAAATGTAAGATTTTAAAATGAATTTAGAGACACTTAGGCATTGTAAATGCATAAAGAGCACTCTAAGTTTTCATAGGATTTCAAAAGCTTGTCCTTATTCTTTTCTAATTAGAGTGACAGGTATTATGAATATTTACACCACTCTGCCTTTGGAGAGTAGTTGGTTTATTTTGTAATATAAAATACTGATACCATTTTCTTGGGTTTTAAAGGTGGAGGCAGAAAAGAAGCCACTATTCACATTCAGAGCATCCACAATATGGGTGGCTGCAGAAGACTGACTGCTAGAAATCTGAATTGGAAGAAATTGTCAGCTATTCTATTTTAAAACACTTGATTTCTTTTAGTCTTATCAAATCTTAGCAAAACTGTATCCTTTGATGAAACAAAATGCATGAAAAGAGTGTGTTTTCTATGACCACAATGAAATACACATTTTATCACAAGGAATCTGAAACTATCACTAATGAAAGAATAATTTTTAAACATATTATTTTGGAATTAATGGTATATTAGACATTTAAAATTCTGATTTTAATTAAAAATAAAATACTAACTTTAATCTGTTAAATGCATTTTAAAAGTCTGTAAAGTACAAGTTTATTCTCCTGTACTATCCTATTTCTTTGTTTCATTTATTTCTACTTTCTATTTTGTAAATTTTGATTAAAAAACATCTAGGAATATATATAAACAGGATTTGATATTTTAGTTTTATATTCCCAAATTCTATACAGAAAAAAATCACAAAGCAGTTATAATAATCACACCTGCAGATTAAATTTAGAAAAGAATACTGTTGTTCATTTACCTTCCCATGTTAGTGAGAGTATTTAAGGATTTGTGTCAAAAGAACTGCTGAAAATGTGGAAACTTGACATCACAAAACTTGAGATGCCAGGTATTAGGTTCACAAATAACACCCTCAGCACCCTTGTTGCTGTAGCAGCACAAACCATGACTTGGCAGCCTGGCTTAGCCAGTGCAACTCTTACGACTCTTGGATTGTCCAAACTAGTAGCTTAGAATAGTATAGTGTTTGACTAACATTACTAGGTTTTTCAGAAACATCATATTGATTCTCTGACATTTTTAATTTGGAAAAAAAAACCTTGATATACAAACTACTTTACTGTCTATCATTAGCTAGCTCGGGATTTGATTTCTATATCTCTTAGTAGATTAAAAGAATACTGTGAGGAAATAGATTATCTATTTAAACATTTTAATAGAACATTTTAGTTATGAGTTTTTTAAAAAGCAGTGGCTTTTAAATCTATTTTGTCTATTTTTAAATATACTAATTTTTAAAGTTTAAATTTATAGAAAAAAGAATGCAGAGTCCCCAAATAGACTATCATTTTGCTCTATTAACATCTAACATTGTTATGATGCATCATTGTAATTAATAAGCAATTTTAATGTATTATTAGTTTATTCAGACATTCTTATTTATAACCCATTATTCTTTTTCAATACTAGAATCCTAAATTATAATGACTTGTAGTGAAGGTAATCAGGGATTCTCAAATTTTTCTTTCTTTTGATGGCCTTGACTAGTTTAAGTACTGATTTGGTAGTTAAAGAATGTGCCCCTACTGCCAGATTATTTTCTTATGAATACTTAGATATAATTTGTTTGAAGATTAAGATCACAGAGGCAACAGGCTATATTATGTGACTAAGCGCAATCCACACTCAAGAAGCATTTTGTTCCCTCCCTTTAGTGGCAATATGTATTATTTGTAATAATAATATACAAATATATACAAATAATATACATTATTTGTAATTCTTCTACATGGATAATGTGTTCTTTGCTATAACTTTAGTAAATTGTTTATATCTATAGATTCATTGATGTATAGCCAAATCTAACTTAATTTTGTTGATCCCATTTTTTTACTTTTGCCACAAGTTATTTTGATAACTCCATGTCCTTTACATATATGCATGTTTTACTAGAGATTCCTTTCAGTTATATTACAAAAATGTATTTTAAATATCTTGATTATGCATTTTTTATTACATGTATAATAGACACTTCAGTGCTAGACGGTATTATAGCATAAATAGTATAGATTCCCTAATAACGCAGTCCTTATCTACAGCACCACAAAGTGTAGTCTGTTCACCTTGTCCCTAATACCACTGGATGTGGCCCTGTAGACCCTCCAGTATTTCAGGGCCTGAGTAATTCCCCATTTAGATATTAGTAATAACCACAAGCTTGTTTGACTGAAAATTTCTGTGAGTAGTTCCTGACTACCTCAAACCACTCTGGAACTCCCCATCAAAATAAAAATAAAAAGTAGGGGCAAGAGCAGTGGTGCAGCGTTGGGGAGTTCGCCTTGCTGACCTAGGATGGACCGTAGTTCGATCCCCCATTGTCCCATATGGTCTTCTAAGCCAGGAGTGATTTCTAAGCGCATAGCCAGGAGATACCTCTTCGTGTCACTGGGTATGAACCAAAAACAACAACAACAAAAATATAAATATCATTTGCTCAATCACCTATCATATATATATTCATATATACACATATATATGATTATAAACATTTCATTAGGCTATGTTTGGAAAATATCAACATTCTTGTTCTATGTAAGTTGCAATCTCTATAGAATAAATAAAACATTCATACAAAAACAAAATATGAGTAATTTACAGAAAGTTATACCATTAGATTTTTAATAATTGAAACATAAACTTTTTTTTTTTTGGTTAATGGGCCACACCCGGTAACGCTCAGGGGTTACTCCTGGCTATGCACTCAGAAGTTGCTCCTGGGTTCTTGGGGGACCATATGGGACACCGGGGGATCGAATCGAGGTCCATCCAAGGCTAGTGCAGGCAAGGCAGGCACCTTACCTCTAGCACCACCACCCGGCCCGAAACATAAACTTTTAATAAAACTAATATTAAACTTTTTTCCAGGCTTACAAAAGAGCATGCATAGGCTATTATTGCTAACATAGCAATAATATACTTATTATATTTTTATTGTCCTCTAACTCATTTAGAACAAGGCCCTTGTGTGTGTATGTTTTGAGGACACACACAGAAAGATTGCTCTTAATTCTGTGTTGAGGTGTCACTCCCGCTATTGCTCATATCATGATACTGATATGATATTATCCTGGGGATCAAACTGTGATCAGCTATGTGCAAGGCAAGCAGCTTCAGCAGAGCACTATCTCTCTAATGTAACAAGAAATAGTTTAGGTTAATATTAATACTTGTTCATTAATAATCTAAAAAAACATTTCTTAACTTTCAAAACATTTTAAAACATTCTTGTTTATTTTGTTTGTTTGTTTTTTGTTTTGGGGCCACACCCAGAGGTATTCAGGAATACTTTTGGATCTGCTCTCAGAAATCGTTCTTGGCAGGCATGAGGAATGATATGGGATTCTGGGAATTGAACCCAGGTCAGTCCCACTGTGCTATTGCTCAGGCCCATAGAACATTGACTTATATTTTTAGAACTTCAAACACCCAAGGATTTCTATTTCTTTGCATAGTTAAGTGTGAAATAGAAGTAGTTATTTAACTTCTAGACAGACATTATCATGTGGTACTTGGAGACAAATATAGTAAATATGCAATGTTTGACCCTGCCTTAAATTTATAAATTAGAATTTGAACTTAAGAGTATTTTAAGATGTCTTATAAGCATAGTAAGCCTATTTTTTGGATTTGAGTTGCAGGATGTTGCTAAACTCCTTTGCAAAGAATGAAATAGGATGGGGCCGGGCGGTGGCGCTGGAGGTAAGGTGTCTGCCTTGCCTGCGCTAGCCTAGGACGGACCTCGGTTCGATCCCCCGGCGTCCCATATGGTCCCCCAAGAAGCCAGGAGCAACTTCTGAGTGCATAGCCAGGAGTAACCCCTGAGCGTCACAGGGTGTGGCCCAAAAACAAAAACAAAACAAAACAAAAAAAAGAATGAAATAGGTACAATGATGATCCATCTAGGCAGCAAGCTAGCCTCAATAACCTGAAGCAAGGGGTTGCTTAGTTTTTATTTAGTTAGGAATCTTTCCCTAACTACTTCACTTGAATCATAGTTTACAGTTTAGCATATAAATTAAGAATAAAGGCTGGTATATTTACCAACTTACAGTCATAGGGTAATAAGCAGTCTGGCAAGTATCTTTAAGTCATTTCTAAGATTTGGTAATATCCAGTTAAACACTAATTGGAGGTTTCCTGCTTGATTGAACATGTAACATTGTCTAACCTCTGCTAAACTTGTTTTAATATCCTGATCTTGGGATTGTTATAAGTGGGACAATCTCTCAGTTTATAGTTCCCAACTCAAAAAAGGAATAGAAAATCATTTTCCAAATTCTGTGACTAGTTTTATAGATGGTTTTTTTTTTTTTTGGTTTATGGGTCACACCTGGCAGCGCTCAGGGGCCACTCCTGGCTCTATGCTCAGAAATCGCCCCTGGCAGGCACAGGGGACCATTTGGGATGCCGGGATTGTAAGATGAAGAGTTTTTTTTTTCATTTTTAATGATATAGTATAATTTAATCTATATTAAAGAAAAGCTGAGAATCTAAAGGAAAGAAAATACAATCTGATCTATGATATTTTCATGTTACTTTTAGTTGAAATAATTTTATATGTTGATTTTCAAAAGTGAGTAGAAATCAAGCTGAATTGAACAACAAAAATACCAATTGAAATTAATTGGTGGTAGAAATATATGTGTAAGGAAAAGGTTTGTCTTCAGTAGGACAGCTCACTTATTACCATGAACAAAATAAAAAAAAAAATAGTGGTTTATCTCTACCACAGAAACAGGATGGCTAACTCAGCAAGCTGACTAGTTGTCTCTGGCCTATCTCCACAGGAGTTGTCTGGTGACCTGAAAGATGAAAGAAAACCCAAAGTCAGACAAAGTAATTTCTATTTCTGGAGTTTTCGGCAACCAGTTCTTGGCCAAGACCAGGTCAGTCCCAACCTCAACAGAGGAATTCTAGGTCCTTCATCTTTCTTCACAGGAAAGGATTTTAGAATGAGCAAAATTATGAGGCAGGATAGTTCTTATTGAAACTTATTTAGAAAGATGTAAGAGAAAAAGATATGTGCTTGATCGAAGCACAGGATTTTTCAAGTGGCAATAAGCAAACAAAGAAACATAAAGATGAGCAAATGAGAGATATGTTCAAGGGAGAACACAGCTTGAAGAGCAAGCCTAAATGTAGATTTTTCTTTTGTTTTATTCAGCAATGGACTGGGAAGAGATGAAAAGTCAATAAAAGTGAAGAATGCATAATTGGTCTCAAGTTAATAATACAATATTATCATTATTAAATGTCTATTTTGATCAACAGTGATAAAATATAAGAAAATTTATTGAGTCAGCAGTGCAATACAGTGTAAGAGAAAGTTTCAAGCCTACATTAAAAAACAATAGGGGCCGAAGCGGTGGTGCAAGCAATAAAGCATCTACCTTGCTGGCACTAGCCCAAGGTGGACCTCGGTTTGATCCCCCAGCATCCCATAGGGTCCCCCAATCCAAGAGCAATTTCTGAGCCCATAGTCAAGAGTAACTACTGAGCATCACCAGGTCTGGCAAAAAAAAAGAAAGAAAAGAAAAAGAAAGAAACAGTAGAAAGCCCAAATAACCAAACTAAACACATGTCTTAAAAATACGGAGAAGGAAGAGCAATTAAACCAAAAAGGTAGTAAAAAGAGGAAAATAGTGAAAAAGAAAGCAGAAATCAATAACATAGAAACCAAGAAAGTAATTCAAAGAATCAATTTAACCAAGAATTGGTTCTTTGAAATGATAAATAAGATAAATTAAATCTTTAATTAAACTTAAGAGAAAATTAAAGGAAAAATTTGAAATTAATGAAAATTTAATCTGACCCTTCAGTAATTCAAATATGACAAGTTAATATGAGCAACTTTATATTCTTAAGATGGAGAACCCAGGAGAAATGAATAGATACTTAAGGATGCTTAAGAGTCATTTAATCACCCAAAGCTTAACAAGGAGAATATAGAAAGTTTAAACTGGCTAATCTACATCCCATGGAATCTCAACAATAATTAAGTGTTTCTAGCCAGGGCCGGAGGAGTGATAGCACAGTGGTAGACCATTTGCCTTGCACTTGGCTGACTCAAGACAAACCTTGGTTTGATCCCCAGTGTCCTATATGGTCCCCCAAGCCAGGAGCGATTTCTGAGCTCATAAACAGAAATAACCCTTGAGCATTACTGGGCGTGGCCCAAAAAGCAAAAAAAGAAAGGAAGATGAAAAAGAGTTTCACCAAGAACTTTAAAAGTCCTGGTCTGGATGAGTTCACTCATGAGTTCTATTAAATGTTCAGAGAAGAGTTTTTGCCTTTACTCCTTAAACAAACATCAAAGACACAGGAATCCTTCCTAAAACCTTATATGTAGCTAACATTGCACTAAGTCTAGGACTTAAAGCAGACAGACATAATTAGAAAAGAAAATTTCAGACCAAACTCTAATGACCATCAATTCAAAATCCTTATGAAAATCTTAGCTAACCAAATTTAATAACATATAACAATAATATAATATCAATTAAGTAGGATTAATCCCAGCATGAAAAAATGGTTCAACATGCACAGATCAATTAACATAAAACATTGCATCAATAAAAAGAAATTCAAGAACCATCTGATAATATCTGTCAATACAAAGAAAGCTTTTGACAAAATCCAAAATTCATTCATGAAGAATATTATCAACAAAATAAGAATGGAGGAAATTTTCCTAAAGATATTAATGGTCATCTATAACAAACTCAAAACTAGGATCATTCCTAAATGGTGAAAAACTTAAATCATTTCAGCTGAGATTATGCACAAGACAAGGATAGTCACTGTCTTCTGGTTACAGTAATCAGGCAAGAAAAATAAATCAAAGTGATCCAGATAAGAATAGAGGTCAACTGATCACTATTTAGAGAAGAAATAATACATAGAAAACTCTACAGATTCCACAAAAATAGTTCCTAGAAAAAGTAAACCAATACAGCAAACCAGCCTACTACAAGGTTTATACACACAAATTGCTTGCAGTCTTGTATTCAAAAGTGAATCAGAAGAGAAAGAATCAGAGTGTTCTCATTTAAAATAGTGTCCCAAAATATCCAATATCTAGGAATCAGATTAACAAAAGATGTGGAATATCTATACTATGATAACTTTAAATGTCTTAATAAAGTGAAGAACTTAAGAAATGGAAAAATATTCTATGCTCATAGATTGGAAGACTCAATATTGTTAAAATGACTATAGATTCATTGCAATTCTCATCCAAAATCAGACAATATTCTTCAAATATTCTAGAAAAGTCAATAATAAAATGTTTTTGGAATCAGAAGAGAACATGAATAGCCAGATCCATGTTGAAATAATAGTTATCTCATTACCTCATTTGAAGCTGTATTATAAAGTTGTAGTGATCAAACTGCCTGATAATGGAATAAAGATAAATTTTTTGATCAATGGGTGAAAATAGAATACCTTACCTGAGTCTAGCTCAAGGTGAACAGGCCTGAAGCAGGTGTTCCACAAGAATTAAGAAAACAAGACAGACATAATAGAGAAAATTATGGAGTCAGGGGACTTCCAGCCTCTTGGGTCGCAAGTCCTGACTGTTCTCCACATACATTATTTATTGTTCAGTGTCAATCAAAGTGAGAGAAGGGCAGAGATTAACAGACAAAATATATTTCTAATGCTAATCAAGCCTAAGAGGGTCTTTACATATCAAAAAGGTGTTGTAAAGATAAGAGTAAATTAAATTAAGTCTCTGTTGGCCTAAAAACAAAACAAAACATAAAGTTTGATATCTAGAGTATACAAAGTACTAATAATGGTCAATAAATTTAAAAGCCCCATCAAAAATGGGGAGAGGAAATGAACAGACAGTGCTCAGGCAAAGACAATTGGGTCACCAATAAGCACATGAGAAGTGTCCAACATCAACTTATTATTAGGGAAATCCAAATCAAGAAAGCAAGGAGGGGACCGGAGAGATAGCATGGAGGTAAGGTGTTTGCCTTGCATGCAGAAGGAAGGTCGTTCGAATCCCGGCATCCCATATGGTCCCTAGAGCTTGCCGGGGGTGATTTCTGAGCATACAGCCAGGAGCAACCCCTGAGTGCTTCCAGGTGTGACCCAAAAACCAAAACCAAAACCAAAACAAAACAAAAAAAAAAAAACAAAAAAAAAAAGAAAAGAAAACAAAGAGATATCATCTCTTACCAGTAAAAAATGGTACATAGCAAAACCAGTAGTAACATTCTGTGCTGGCAGGGATGTAGTGGAAAAGGGACTCTCATCCACTTCTGGTGGGAATGTTTTGTGGTTTAACCACTGTGGAAAACAGTATGGAGAATTCCCAGTAAACTTAGAATTTAGCTTCCATATGATCCAATAATCACATTTTTGGGTATCTACATCCAGGGCTCAAAAACGTTGAGAGAGGTTGACACTGGTGGTGGGATTGGCCCTAATTTGTTGTATGTCTGAAACCCAACTGAAGGACTTTGTAAATCACAATAGTTTCAATAAAATAAAATAAACGTTGAATCTTCATGCGCATATGCAATTTGAATGCCCTAGAGCCCAAAACATGATGCAGAACAGTCATGCGAACTCCTAAATTACTGCAGCACTATTCACAATAACCAGCATGTAGAAACAACACAAGTGCACAAGAACAGTTGAGGAGATAAAAAAAAACTATGGTACATCTACACAATAGAATATTATGTAGCTATTAGGAAAATGAAGTCATAAAATGTGCTTTTACATGGATGTATATGGAGAGCATTGTGCTGAGTGAAGTGATTCAGTAGGAGATGGACAGACATAATGATCACACTCATCTGCATAATATTAAAATAATAGTATGAGAATACTATTCAAAGACAGTAAAATTGATGGATGGAAAGTTTAGTTAAGAATACTATGACAATAACAGTTGGAATTTATCACTTTTGACAAGAATTGGAAATTAAAAGAAAGTAAAGCGATATGCTTGATAACTTTTCAGTAATAGTATTGCAAGTCACATTGCCTAAAAAGATAAATGGAAGAAAGAGACAGAATTAAAAATTTGTCTGCCATAGTGCAGGTAGGTATTGGTGATGGAGGTGGGATGATAGATGGATAATAGGGGAAATTGGAGGTGGCAAATGAACACTAGTGAAGGGTTAAATAATGAAACTTTGTATGACCAAACTCAAATATCAACATTTTAACTCAGTATCTCTCAATGATTTAATAAAAAGGGCACATGCACACAATTATTCATTCCTGTAATGAGTATAAATAAGTACAATGTCTATTGCATACTTAGAAATTAACCTAGTTATTAACATAGGTGTCTAGTAACAGATAAATGGATTAAGAAGATGTAGTGTAGATAGATGATATAGATATATAGAAACACATAATGGGATAATATTTAGAGCAATGAAATCATGAAATGTGCTGCAACCTGGTTGGAACTAGAAGATATCTTACTGAGTAAAATATATAAGAAGAAGGAAGGCAAATACAGGATAATTTCACTTATCTTCAGAATATAGAATAACTGAATGAGAAAATGTAAGGTAGTAATGGGGGCTGCCTTGATCAACCTTGACCCCAGTGTCTAGGGAGGAGAAAGATAGAGGTGAAATAAAATCAAGGGGCTAAAAAAGAAGATGAGAAAGGGAAGAAATGGAGGATCATGGGTCAAAGCTTCAGTTATATTGTAAATGTGTGAAAGTTGGATAGCTATAAATCCAAGGCACTGATTCAATAATTGGAAACAAGAAATCTAATCTACAACCATTGAACTTTGTAGTGTACCTATCTGCCAATGTGAGAGATGAGGATTTGGGGGAGATTCTGGAGTTTAGAAGAGAAAGAAATATGGGAACTATGGTGATGTGAGTTGATGCTGGTGTGGGAATGGTCTTTAAATACTATATGCCTAAAATTTAACTATCAATAAATTTATACATCATGGTTCTTCAATTAAATAAAAAATTTTAAAAGACTACAATATTCCCAACTCTGGTTCCATTTTCAGTAACATTACTCATGATATGTAATGACACCAGATTTCCTCAAACCCACCAACTTCTCTCCTTTATAGGCACATTATTAAGTTTACTTACTGTAGTTATAGTTTGAACCCCAGGTCAAAATTTGGGTCTATTGGTTTAGATATATAAGGCCTCCTTGCCTTTACATCCGAACTCCTACAAACAAGTTTAAGGCCTCTATAACACCTTTAGGTGCCTTTTCTTATTTTCCCCCTCCAGTTCTCTATTTCTTTAGTATTTGTGTTCCTGCATTTACTTGGAATGTTAGGCCTACATTTGATAACTTCCATTGCAACATTACACCTACCACCAGGGTGTCAGCATCCCTTCCTAACATCTCAAGCTTCTTTTCCATGCACCCATCTTACCTTCTTGATAGACTCAGTTCTATAGACCATTCTCGTATTCTGTTACCATTTGCTAATTATACTTTCTTTACTTTTGACATATGAAATCATTTTCTATGGCTCAAATTTCCTACCAAAAAAATCCCACAAAAAATTGTTCTCTTGTATACAAAGAATCCAAGGACAAAGCAAATAAGGATTTTATCACACTTATGGAATTGCTAGAATTGTTAGAATTCTACCTAAATTATCATATAATGCAATATTCATCAAAATTCAGACAACATTCAAAAGTCAGTAATAAAGCTTGTATGGAATCAGAAGGCACCCAAAATGGCAAAGCCATACTAAAAAATAAGACATTGGAAGGTATCTCATTACCTAATTTGGAATTGTTTGATAAAGCTAGAGTGATCAAAACTGCACGTAATGACTACAGATATGTTCTTCGATCAATGAATCAAATGCTCAAGAAAAAAACTTCATGTTTATGATCATTTACTTTTGATAAAGGAACTGAAAACATGAAAAATGAGTAAAAAGTCTTTTCTTCATCCTCTCCCCTCAGATTTTCTAAGAACACGATTTTACTATTTACATGCACACATATGCACAATTATGATATGATCGGTTGATGGAAATGTTATGTGTCAAAACATTGTGCCCATCACAAATTAAATTTAGACAAAAGTACATTTTTTAATCCTAGTAAAATTTCAATTATCAAATAACTCAAAATATCCCTAATTGATCTTAAGACTCTGGTCAGATTATCCTCATATTCTTTCTTTTCCACTTGACTTCTGACCATCTTCTGACCTTCTTGAACTTCAAATAACCAATGAGGCCTTTCTCATAGTTATTTCAGAGTAACTTTTTGCTATTGTTTACTTCACATTTCTTATCAGAAATATTCCTCTCTCGTATGGCATTTTACCACCCAATTTTGTTGAATGTCCTTAAGTTTCAAGTCTCCCTAAATCCATTAAAAGTTTAATGGATAAGATGGTCTTAAGTTTAATAGATATAGAATAATATTGATCAACCTTTATTAGTACTAAAATATCATTATATATAAAGACATAGAACAACTTGAAATTTCTCTACAAGTATTAAAAGAAATATTCCACCTGTGAGAAGACCTAGAAACCAGATATTTTTTAATCTTAAATTACAAAATGAGAAGGGACTAAGTAAATTTTGTTGGGTACCTATTTGACTAGACTTTATCTGTTGTACCTAATTTATCTATTTTTTTTACATTAGTCGATCATTGAAGCTATAATGAATCACATTTTAAAGATGAACAAACAGTTTGGTTATCTAAGTAATACATTGCTGTTAAACTCCAGGATTGGGAAGAAAACTAAAGTCTGAGAGGATGGAGAGATAGTACATTTGTTAGGGCATTCATGTGGCTCCAGGAACCACCTGTCAGAAATGATCTCTTATTGAAGAGCCAAGAGTAAGCCCTAAGAACAGTCAGTTGTGGAACAAAAATGGTCAAAAAAAAAAAAAACTGAAACTAAAACATGAATATACACTATATTACATTTGTCCCAAATAGTAAAAACAATAAATGTTTTGAATAAAAATTAATATAAATATTTGTTTTTGCTGTAAGTTTACAATATCTGCCTTTGTATAAAATACAGAACAATAGTTCTGAAAAACTCTCAGGTAATACGTTGTTCAACTCACACTCACAAAGGGACAAAATAGCACAAAGAGCTTTTCTCTCCTTCAAATATTAGTAGTAGTTCTCAATTTTAGCTGAACTCAGGCTTAAGTGACAATAGTTTTAGAATACAAATGGGAAGAGTCTAGAGAGATTGTACAGTGGATAAGGGCTTACCTTAGACCCAACTACCCAGGCTTGATATCCTCACCATGTGATTATTTGAGCAATACTAAGAGTGATCCTTGAGAAAAGAGCAAGAAGAAAGACATTATCATTGCTGGGTACACCAAAAACCAAAAAATTAATAATAATAATAATAATATAAATCAATAATATGGAGGATTTATTACTAATTGGTCTGAGTTGAGGTCTGGTATTTGTATAGGAATTTCAAGTCTGTTCAATGGACAGCTAGAACAAAGAACTACCTTGTTTTATTGAAAAGAACAGTAAAGAGATTCAAGAACAAATTTTGCTAATCGAGTCATTTTAAAATTCTTAGACCAGTTCAAAATCAACTATGAATATGCTACATCCACAACTTTTGCCCACATCCCAGATTCATTAAGTCAGAGGTTCAAAAATCATGTTTTTAACCCTCCAAATAGTTCTGGTGAGAAGGAATAACAACCATTGACTGGATTCACTATAAGGAGACAAAATAGCAAATAAGTGTTTTAACTCAAGTTCAACTGAACAGATAAATGCAAAAAATAGTAATAAAATAAAATATTTTCATGTTTAACATAACGTAGACATTATTAGCTTTGATCTACTAATTACTGTATTTTTATTGCTTTCAACGAGCCCAAGAACCTCTATCACTGTTTTACCTTTAACACTATCTTACTTGGAACTCTGTTTTGTAAATGAAAAACACTATATCTTTGACATAATGTGTTTCCTTGCTTTGTTTCTCTGTATAGCATTTTTTTTCATTTTTCCAAAAATCTTTATTTATTTTTAATGATATCTTTATTTAACTACAGACATGACTGTAGTTGGGTTTCACTCATATAAAGAACACTCCCCTTCACTAGTGCAACATTCCCATCACCGGTGCTCTCCCAATCTTCCTCTTCTCCCCCCTCACCTGCATTTGAGACAGGAATTCCACTTCTCTCACTCATTGACATTGTCACCATAGTAGTCAGTGTAGTTATTTTTCTTACTGTACTCATCACTCTTTGTGGTGAGCTTCGTATCATGAGCCAGTCCTTCCAGCCCTCATCTCTATTGTCTCTGGGCATCATTACAATATTGTCTTTTACTTTTCTTAAAACCCTTAGATGAGTGAGACTATTCTGTGTTGTATAGCATATTTGAATGGGATCATCTCTATTTTATTTGACATTAATCCTCTAAGTTTCATCCAAATTGCAACAAAATGTAATATTTATATTTATTTGTAGTATTTGTAATATTTTTATAGTACTGTAATATTCTATTTTGTATCTTCATTGCACATATATATCACAAATTCTTTAATCATTTATATGGCATTGGATACGTGCTATTTCCATACTCTTGCTATAGTATTTAGCACTGCAAGGAACATTGATGTACACTTATCTTTTAAGTTAATGTTTCAGTCTTCTAAGGAGTAACGCTAATAACTGGAATTGAAGGGTAATAAGGGTTCTACTGTTACTTTTTTGATAAAAAGTGTTCACGCCAACAAAGCATGATATTTTTTACTACATCCTGACAATGCAGGTATTTTCCATGGTTTTATTATACATATTCTGAAAAAATAGACATGTGTAATTATTTCTAAAATAAGAAAAAATGGAAATATACATAGATGATGATATAAAGATAGAAATAGAGAGAGATATAGATGGTCAGATAGAGATAGGTAGAAAAGAAACATACATTCCCAAATGCTACCAAATTATCTTGGCATGCATAATTTAAAAAGCACATAGATGAATTGGAACCAGAGCAATAACAGTCAGTAAGGTCTCTGCCTTGCACGTGGCTAACCCAGATCCCATATGACCTGACATCCCATATGGTCCCCAAGCCTGCCAAGATAATTTTTTGCACAGTGCCAGTAGTAACGCCCTTTGGGCATGATGTAAAAACCAAAACCAAAAATAAATAAATAAATAAATAAATAAATAAATAAATAAATAAATAAATAAATAAATAAAAAGCACATAGAGAAGTATAACTCTCATATCTGTTGAGCAGAGATTAAAAAGTAAGAGGAGGGGCTGGAGTGATAGCACAGTGGTAGGGTGTCTGCCTTGTGTGCTGACAACCTGGGTCAAACCCAGGTTCAATCCCTGGCAGCCCATATGGTCCCCTGAACCTGCCAAGAGAGATTTCTGAGCACAAGGCCAGGAATAATCCCTGAGCCCTGATAGATGTGTCCCCCCCCAAAAAAAAAATAAAGGAAGGGAAAAAGATCTGGAATGGAATCATGAAAAAATTAACATGCCTACACAGTAATTTTTAAAATTTTATGGGATGTTCAAGTATTTCTTGAGAAAGTAAAGTATGTTTTGAGAACAAAAACAATAGAAATAGTATATCATATATAGTATATTGTATACACAGTTCCTAATCATTTTTGGTCACAAACATAAAAAATTTTTCAAAACATGAGAACTGGAGAGATAGTACAGTGTTCTTGTCTTAAAGCAGCTGATCGGTGTTTTATCATTCTTGTTCCCATATCATACCAGGCATGATCCCTGAGCACATAGCCTGATGTAAACCCTGAGTAGAGCTGGTTGGGATTCAAAAAGCAAACAAAAAGATTTACAAAGGCACAAAGAATTTTGTCTAGCAGTAAAATAAATAGCTCAGTAGGCTGAGTGCATGTTTGCTTGTACAAGGCCTGTGTTTGATCTATGGATCTAGGTAGTTCCCAGAGCACTGTAGGAAGTTACTTCTAAGAATAGAGCAAAATTAGCCTCCTAGCACTGCCAGGTGTGGCTCCCCTAAAAGATATTTTTCCTCAATTTTTTTTAAATAGGGAATTTTCAGATTCTAAGAACTCTATCTTTCTACCCACTAGGGCCTTTCAGTTCTAATGAAAGCTTCTGACCTATAAGACCAGAGCACTTGAACACCAGTACCCAAGTAGGCATTTGCTTAACATACAGCTGACCCAAATTCAATCCCTCGCATCTAATATCATCTCCTGAGGACTGCAAGAAATACTGACTGAGTGCATAGTCAGAAGAAACACCCAAGCATCACTGGGTATGATCCAAACAAGCACGCACAAATGCACAACCACAAACACCCACACAGAATATGTCGTATATAATGTCTGAGATCCTATATAGTTTTGGGTTTTGTTGTTGTTGTTGTTGTTGTTGTCCTGGACTCTCTGACCTCTTTGATCAGATGCATTCCAGAAAAGTCATAATGTCTGAGATCTATTTTTGTGAGCATCAGCAGCTCTTCTCGGGTAGATTAAATTTCCCCAGGAGGTTGGTTTTCGCTGACAGCTTAATACTTGGAGAAGAACAGATGATCCTTGAGGAGTGAGTGAATATAGCATATGGTTTTCAGAACTGCAAACAGAAACTGATCTAGTCAAGGAAGTTTCAAGTGTTCCACATTTGCTTTTAGATATCAACAGGTTCTTTTTATAAGTTCTGCAGTGTCATCCTCCCTTTATGGTCATTCAAACTCATTTTTAGTTTTTTATACTTGACTGTAAATAGATTTATGCTTTGCTTTTACTTTATTGGAGAAGAAAAAAGGCAAGAAATAGGTACAATATTGCTGCTAACATTTTAATCAATTGTACTTTGGCTGTCAAAATTAATGCAGAGTAAAAGTTATATCAACCCATTTTAGTGTACTTTAAATAGTAGTATTTATTTATTTATTTATTTAATATTTAGTAGTCTTAAATATCAAAGTAAGTCCTCATAACAGTTAACTTCCTTGACAACTTAATATTAAGTCATTGAACTGACAAACATTTATGGTCTTTATGGACCAGTTATAATATTAAATGAGAAGAGGAGTAATATTAGATAATACACTAAGGGAATATTTATGTATATTGAGGAGATTATTTGAAATGAAATTAATGTTATACAAAATTCATATCAGGGCAAAACTAGGAAAATGTAGTATTAGGCAACATATAATAGCCCTAATGCAGGAGGGAACTTAGCATGTAGATAATCCTACAATTACTTTAAAAACTAATGTATTTCATCTGCAACCCATTATATAAGCAATGTACTTTATCTCTATGAGCTTTCTGATATTGTTTTGGTTGTACACGTTTTTGATATATGTTAGAAAAATTGCTAGATAAATTAGTAATGACTTTCTAATAAATGGGAATTTATTAGAGTACAGTAAACAGGTGATTGCCTTGCATATGATCTACCTGAATTCTATCAGCAGCACCCAAATGGTTTCTCAAGTATCACAAGGAGTGATTCCTGAGCTTAAAACCAGGAACAACCCCTGAGCATTACTAAGTGAATCTCCCTAAACTATAGTAAATCTGTTTCTGTTCAAATACAGTCTTCTCAGGTGGTTCAGAATAAAACATTTAATTCTTCCATTTCTTAACTGTTTAGTCCATGTATTCTTTAATTTTCCTCTGTGGATTAGTGTGGCCAAAAATTAATGAAATAATAATAAGTACATGGTTCCTTTTCTGAATAAACACTGAATTTATGTGAGTGAAAAATTATATGTAAAATATTTGCCACATGTAGAGAGACTGCCCTGTATAGTACATCTCAACAGATAAATACATCTCAAAAGATGAACACCAAAAAACAATGTGTAACCAATTTTACCTAGGAAAAAGTAAAAATAAAATATGATCACTCCTGTCTTAAGACCCAAGGTTGGCATCTCCTTTAAGCTTTTGAAATATATATAAATTATTCTTCATATTAAAGGGCAATATTTTTACCTTCTTTGCAGAAACCCACACTGCCCCAAAGAGTCCATGGAACACACATCAGTGGGGATGAGTTGACCCTGCCATCAAGGGTAGATCCTACTCCACACCAGCCATGCACACATCAATGCAGGTATATCCTAACCAGCAGCCAGTTCAGGGACCCACACTGCCAAAAAACTCATTAAATGAACCTCAAAGAAGGTGAGATGACCAGGTTTTTGTCATCCATAGAGAATAAAGATGTCAGCTTTGAAGACCCAAAAAAGAAAAACCACCATAATAGCCCCTCAGATAAGAACTTTAGAGAATTAATATGGAGGATCCTTAAAGAACTCAAAGAAAGCATGGAATGAACTGAAGGAACCACATGTAAGAATCAAGAGTATATGAAAGTACAAATGAGAAAACACCAAACTGAAATAATAGGACTAAAAAACTTGGATGGTGAAATGAAAACCTCACTGAAAAGCCTCTCCAATAGTAACAGTGGCTGAAGACAGTGAGCTGGAAGATGAGATGCATGACAACTTCATACAAGAGAAGAAATTGAAAAAGACTTTAAAACAAATAAGACAATGAAAAAATTCTCAAAAAATGTAAATAGATGAAAATAGAAGTTTTTGATAACTTTAACAGAAACAATATAAACACCACTGGAGTCCCAGAGACCCAGGAAAAAAAACCCACATGAAGAATCAATAGTTAATAGCTTCTCGGCCTTTTGGCTAAGATTAAGTTTAGTATCTGTTCTTATCAGTTTAATATCTGATACGTCATCTATCCAACGACAATATATTAAATGGATTTTTGGCATTAGGAACTGGAATAGTAGCTTGCTCCATCCATTCCACGCATCGACTCATCGACTTAGTATTGCAGTACCTCCAGGAATGGTACCCCCAACCAAAAAAAAAAAATCAACAGTCAAGGACATCATTACCAAGAAATTTCCAGAGTTAAAGAGTGCATGTAACCAAATTCTTCATGCCCAAAAAGTACCAGCTAAAAGAAAAGTAAACAAGATTGAAAGACCATTGGCAAAACTTACAAAGAAAGAGAGAAACCTGATAACCCATATTAGAAATTAAAAGGGGGAGATCACTACAAACATTGCAGAGATTCAATGGGTAATCAGGGACTACTTTGAGAAACTGTATGCCACTAAACTTGACAACCTGGAAGAAATGGATAAATTCTTGGACTCTTATAACCTTCCATGGTTGAATAAGGAGGATGTAGCATATCTAAACACCCACATCTCTATTAAAGAAATTAAAAAGGTAATTAAATGTCTGCCCTAAAAAAAAAGCACAGGCACAGATGGATTGACTAATAAATTCTTTCAAACCTTTCAAGAGGAACTACTATCAGTCCTGGCCAAGCTCTTTCATGAAATTAAAAACACGGGAACACTTCCAAATAGCTTTTATGAAGCCAACGTCACCTTGATACCTAAACCAGACAAAGATACTGCCAAAAAAGAAAATTACAGACCAATATTCCTGATGAACATAGATGCAAAGATCCTCAACAAAAATCCTGGCAAATAGGATCCAATGTCTCATCAAGATGGTCATTTACTATGATCAAGTAGGTTTCATTCTAGTAATGCAAGGATGGTTTAACATCTGAAAATCTATCAACATAATACACAACGTCAACAACAAGAAAAATAAAAATCACATGATCATATCAATAGGCCCAGAGAAAGCATTTGATAAGGTCTTATACCTATTCTTGTTAAAACACCCTTAAATAGTTAAAGCTATCCTTGGGAAAAGGAATATGGGAGGCATTACTTTCCCCAATATTAAACTGTATTACAAGCAATTGTTATCAAAACAACATAGTATTGGAATATAGACAGACCCTCATATCAGTGGAATAGGCTTGAGTACTCAGAGAATGTACCCCATACATACTCGCACCTAATTTTTGATAAATGGAGCAAGGAAAGCTTCAACAAGTAGTGTTGGCACAACTGGTTGGCCACTTGCAAAAAATGTGAACTCAGACCCCCAGCTAACACCACATATGAAGGTAAAATCCAAATGGATTAAAGGCCTTGATATCAGACTGAAACCATAAGGTATATAGAAAAACACATAGGTAAAGCACTCCATGACAATCAAAAATCCCTTCCTCAAACCTATATTCACTGCAGTACTTTTTATAATAGCCAGACTCTGGAAACAATTAAGATGCCCTACAACAGTGAATGGCTAAAGAAACCGTGACACATATACACAATGGAATATTATGCAGCTGTCAGGAGATATGAAGTCATGAAATTTTTCTATACATGGATGTACATGGAATCTATTATGCTGAGTGAAATAAGTCAGAGGGAGAGAGATAATGCAGAATAGTCTCACTCATCTATGGGTTTTAAGAAAAATAAAACACATTTTTGCAATAATTCTCTGAGACAAAAGAGAGGAGGACTGCAAGGTCCAGCTCACTACATAAAGCTCACCGCAAAGAGCAATGAGTGCAGTTAGAGAAATAACTACATTGAAAACTATCATAATAATGTGAATGAATGAGGGAAGTAGAAAGCCTGTCTCGAGTACAGGCTGCATGAGGGGGTGGGGAGGAGTGAGATTTGGGACATTGGTGATGGGAATGTTGCACTGGTGAAGGGGGATGTTCTTTACATGACTGAACTCCAACTACAATCATATCTGTAATCAAGGTGTTTAAATAAAGATATAAAAAAGAAAGGTTTTCTGAATTTTATTGAATAAATTATTTTATTATACTTTAGAAAACATCAAAAAGTACAGTTTTCTAGACATATTTTCTTTTCTGGACTCCCTATTTAGTAAAAGTAAATTAATAATTTAGAAATTACTTGTTAAACCAGTGATCTCTTAATGATCTGACCAGTTTTATAGCTTTTTGTGCAATTTCTTATTTTGAAATATGACTTAGAGTTAGTCCTGTGTATTAGAGTTCATAGATGCAGTATAATTTGAAGCTAACAATAATCTCCAAAGTCCTAGTTATATTTTCAAGTTAAACTTACTCCATTAACTCATATTACAGGTATTTTAAGCACATTAATGTATATATACAAATATATTAGTACTTGATATAGAGTACAAGTACCAGCATACATTTGGTAAAGTAGTACTGGTACTATAAATATGATCAAAAGAAGTCAAGAAATTTATAACGTTTTCTCCACAAAATATAGTAAAAAGACTAACACAGAGAATAATAATCATGAGAAAAAAATACTGTGGGGTTAATTTGAAAGCCAATCCATGTGGCATAAATTTCTCCAAGTAAGGAGTAAAAAAGTAATTTTTACAAGATGAGGAAAAAATAGTTAAGAAAAAAATCAGTGAGTTTATTCTTGAAGAGGGACGCTACTAGGAAGAAAATACATTTCTAACAGAGAGAAACCGTTATGAGCTTCATGAAGTATATTAAAACATAGGAAAAGCCTGACATATGTGAAGAAATGTATTGCATATAGGACAGCTAATATAAGACTATATATGAGCACAAAAATTAGGAAAAGATCTGGAGGTAAAAGGAAAGATATTTAATCAGTTTGTTCCTCAGAATCATCAAACAGATTAAAGTAGCAGTAAACTCACCTTCTTCCAATTAATGAGGCCCAAACAACTTATTTAGGTGGAATGAACATGAGCTTTTGTCTATATATGTTTGATATTTTTCTTTCTCTGAAACTTATCATAATGTCATTTTAGAAAATTATGAGCTCTCTTTAAACTTTGATTTTATTATCTGTCAAATAAAATAAAAGCAATTTCTTAAGTAGGAACAAAAGAAGGAAGTGAATGTTGGTGACATCACAAGTGTTGTCAAGCACTGGGTAAGAATTTAATGAATGTTGAATTTACAGTAATAATTGAGTTATAAAATATGGTTAGTGGCATATTATTAATAACATATTTTGATCAAGATTAGTAGAGAAGGTCAGACTTAGGGTAGATCAACTGGGGTCAAATGACCACATTACTTTGCTTCTACAAATATCCCTATGGGATTTACACCTTTAGGCCACCTCTTGGCCAGATCTGCAATGTTGGGAGGACATGACCAGAGCTCATTCTTGTCTCAGGTTTCTGTACCCATGGAGATAAACTTGGAGGAGCTCAAACCTGGCTGTTAAAGATGTTTTTTATTATGTTTGTAAAATGACAATGCCAAAGGCCTCTGTCACCAAGCAAGGGAATATATCTCTGTCCAAAGCCCTGTGTTCCCACCTAGTAGATGTCTTCTAATTTTAGACCCTAGGTATTATCTTGAAATTCCTGTTTCTTTCTCTCTTTCTCTTTCTCTTTTTTTTCTCTCTCTCTCCCTCCCTTCCTTCCTTCCTTCCTCCCTTCCTTCCTTCCTTCCTTCCTTCCTTCCTTCCTTCCTTTCTTCCTTTTCTTTCTTTCTTCTTTCTTTCTTTCTTCTTTCTTTCTTTCTTTCTTTCTTTCTTTCTTTCTTTCTTATCTTTCTTCTTCCTTCCCTTTCTCCTTTTCTTTCTTTCTTTCTTTCTTTCTTTCTTTCTTTCTTTCTTTCTTTCTTTCTTTCCTTTCTTTCTTTCTTTCTTTCCTTTCTTTCTTTTTCTTCTTTCTTTCTTTCTTTCTTTCTTTCTTTCTTTCTTTCTCTCTCTCTCTCTCTTCCTTCCTTCCTTCCTTCCTTCCTCTCTCTCTTTCTTTCTTTTTCTTTCTTTCTTTCTTTCTTTCTTTCTTTTTTCTTTCTTTCTTTTTTCTTTCTTTCTTTCTTTCTTTCTTTCTTTCTTTCTTTCTCTTCTTTCTTTTCTTTCTTTTCTTTCCTTCTTCTTTCCCTTCCTTCCTTTCTCTTCCTTCCTTCCTTCCTTCCTTCCTTCCTTCCTCCCTTCCTTCCTCCCTTCCTTCCTCCCTTCCTCCCTCCCTCCTTCCTTCCTTCCTTCCTTCCTTCCTTCCTTCCTTCCTTCCTTCCTTCCTTCCTTCCTTCCTTTCTCTTCCTTTCTTCCTTCCTTCCTTCCTTCCTTCCTTCCTTCCTTCCTTCCTTCCTTCCTTCCTTCCTTCCTTCCTTCCTTCCCTGCCTTTCTTCCTTCTCTCCTTTCTTTCTTTCCTTCCCATTTTTGGATTTTGAGTCACACCCAGTGATCCACAGGGGTTACTCCTTGCTATGTGCTCAGAAATCACTCCTGGCTTATGTTACCCGCAGAGGGTCGAACCAAAGTTTGTGCAAGGCAAATGCCTTTCTGCTACCCCATCACTCAGGTCCCTCTTCTCATGTCTTTTTATTTTTAGGTGCAGGTGGGAGCAAATGTGTTCCTGTCTCTGGTTTTGTTTGTATCAGAAAAATATTCTTTGTAATAAAATGATTTAGAGAAGTTTTAAGTTTGTGATAATATTGAAAAATGAGTATAGAGAATTTTTATATTTTTAGCTCTACCTCAGCAACTCCCTTGTCAACATTGTGCACCACAGAGGAATGTTTGTAACAGTCAGTGAGCCTACATGTACACATCAATTAGTCAATTACAATTAATTAATTGTAATTAATCAATTACAACAATTAACGTATCATTCTATCATTAATTTGTGGTTCATTCAGAATTTATACCTACTATAAAAGCTGTGCCTTTTTACACCACATTTTCCCAGGAAATCATATCCACAGACAAAATTCAATTAACCTGCTTGATGGAAGAGTGTTTAATATTTAAAAAGGAGAAAGAAGGGACAGAGGGAGAGAGAAAGAAAAAAGGAAGGAAGAAAGGAAGGAAGGAAGGAAGGAAGGAAGGAAGGAAGGAAGGGAGGAAGGAAGGAAGGAAGGAAGGAAGGGAGGAAGGAAGGAAGGAAGGGAGGGAGGGAGGGAGGGAGGGAGGGAGGGAGGGAGGGAGGGAGGGAGGAAGGAAGGAAGGGAAGGAGGAAGGGAGGGAGGGAGGAAGGAAGGAAGGAAGGAAGGAAGGAAGGAAGGAAGGAAGGAAGGAAGGAAGGAAGGAAGGAAGGAAGGGAGGGAGGAAGGGTGGGAGAAAGGGTGGGAGAAAGGGTGGGAGAAAGGGAAGGAGGGAGGAAAGAAGAAAAAGATTTACACATACACAGAAGTCCTAGTGCAATCTCTGAAGTCTTCATATATGAAGCTTAGTGAATGCTGTTGTCTAAAATATTTGCATTCTTCCCATTTCTTAAGTCTGTTACTGATACTCAGCACCAATCTCTGGACCTTTTTTTTGTGGAAATAATGCTGTTCCTGAATATTTTTCTTGTAGGATAGTTTCACAAGATACACACACTCATACACATACATACAGATACTATATAATGAGGCCCAAGAACAGTGGTAGGGTTTAATTTTGAAATAGATATCAGAAATAAACAGCAGTTTCAGAAGTTTTTTTTTTCAGCATCTAAGGTATATTATAGCTGCTTTTAAAATGTTTCTATTACTAAGTTTATTACTTTGATAGACATTTGGGAAATTGGCTGACCCAGGATCCTGGACAAAAATATGATGAAATAGCTGAAATGGCTTCATTTACTCAAGATGAAAGACAGGAACACCTTGCAATTGGTGAAAGGTAGTAAAGAGATAAAGGAGGGCAGAAGAGAATAAAAGACAGTGAGGAGAATGTGAAGAAGAGAAAGGAATGGATAGATATGATTAACCTTAGCTGTCATGAAGTAAATGTAACGTAATGTCTCTCCTTGCCCATATTATCTGCAAAAATGTGGAGAACAAGTGTGGCACTCCCCAACATTACATCTCGTAGTATAACGAAGACTAGTTAACCCAAATTACTCTATCTTAAGAAAATATTTTGTGGAAACTCCTGCAGAATTATTAAGGTCCTCCAGTAGAAAGCTACCTATGTAAATTTAAGTCAACTGCAGGCTGACAAATGAGGTTGGTCCTAATCCTTAACTCATTATTTATGCGTTTTTTAAATAGTAAATTAAAATTAATGCAAATAAATTCAAATCAAAACAATGAGATATCATCTCACACCACAGAGACTGATACATGTCACAAAGAACAATAACAATCAGTGTTGGCACGGATGTTGGGGGAAAGGGATTGTTAGTCACTGCTGGTGGGAATTCCAACTAGTCAGTCTCTGGAAAACAGTATGGATATTCCTCAAAAAAGTAAAAATTGAGCTCTCATATAATCCAGCAATACTACTCCTAGGGATATACTCTAATAATACAAAACATTGAAAAACATGGGAAGTCCATAGTTTATTGCAGCGCTATTTAATTTAGCCAGAATCTGGAAACAACCCAAGTGCCCAAGAACAGATGAGTGACTAAAGAAACCATGGTATATCTACACAATGGAATACTATGTAGCTGTTAGGAAAAATGAAGTCATGAAACTTACTTATACATGGATGGATATAAAATATTATGCTGAGTGAAATGAGTCAGAAGGAGGGGGAGACAGAATCATTATCTCTCTCATGTGTGGGGTATAAAAAATGATAGTATGGAATGAGATCCAGAGACAATAGAAAGGAGGACCAGGAGGACCAGTAAAAAGTATGTAGCTTACCAGGCATAGTAGGGGAGTCTAGTTAGGGCAGAGAAGGGACCACAATGACAATAATTGTTGGAAAGTATCATGCTGGACAGAACTGGGTACAGAATAGAGATAAAATAATATGCACAGGAACCCTTCATTCACAATAGTGAAAAATCATAGTATCTACAAAGAAAAAAATGAGAGAGAAAGAGGAGAGACAGTGAAAAAGGAGTAAAAGGCCTGACCCAGAAGTAGGCATGAAGGAGGATAGGAGGGAAACTGGGGACATTGTTGGTGAGAAATGTTCATAGGTGAAGAGTGGTATACATTATCACACTGAAACTCAATCTTGAACAACTTTGTAACCACATGCCCAACCAAGTGAGTTAAAAGAAAAATTTTTCACAAAATAAATAAACAAATAAAGAACAGGTCACTGGGGAAAAAAAAGAAGAGAGAACACAGTGAAATGAAAACACATTCCATGTTCATGTATTGTGTGGGTTAACATCATTAAAATGGCAATACTCCAAAACACTTTGTAAATTAAATGTAGTTTCTATAAGAATACCTATGGTGTTTTTTCAAATAAATAGATAAAAACTTCTAAAATTTATATGAAACAATAAACCTCCATGAATAGCTAAGAAAACCTTGGAGAAAAGATGAAGGGCATCATTTCCCAACTACATACTGTACCACAATACTGCTGTAATTAAAATGGCATATGCAAATGTAAATAATACATTTTATGTAAATAAAATGGCATAATATGGATAGATTCTCATATTAGTGGAATAGAATTGAATTCCCTGAGATGTATTTACAGGTTTTTTTTTTTTTTTTGGTTTTTCGACCACACCCGGTGATGCTCAGGGGTTACTCTTGGCTATGCACTCAGAAATCACTCCTGACTTGGGGTACCATATGGGACATCAGGGGATTGAACCGCGGTCCATCCTAGGCTAGCACATGCAAGGTAAACGCCTTACCCCCTGTGCCACCACTCCAGCCCCAGTTTTGATAACTTTTAATAAAGAAGTGTTATGTGGAGCAAGATCAATTGATTCAACAATTGCTGCTGGGAAGCCTTGTCAGCTACATGCAAGAAACTGAACTCAGTTCTATCTTCCTGACACCATATGCAAAGATCAATCAAACTGGATTAAAGAACTTGATATTGATTAAAGACCTTCATTTAAAACCTGAAAAACTATAGGTTGCTTCAATGTCATTAAGAGTTCTGATATGATTTTCCTCTGATACATTATGATTTCAGTCTTTCCTTGCTCCATTTCACAATGTTTGCTCCTTTATCAAAAATTAACTTACCATATAAACTTATTATACTTGAGAAGCTATCTTATGATACTCATAAGATATTTATCTCATGAGATATCTGTCTCATGATATTATTCCAATGATCTGAGCGTCTATCTTTATTCTAATATCATACCCTTTAAAGACTACTGCTTTATAGTAATTTGGAGTTGATCAAGGTGATAGCTCCATCTCATTTTTTCTAAGGATAGCTTTAATTACTCATAAAGGTTTATTGTTCTATATTAACATCAGAAGTGTTTTATCTATTTCTATGAAAAACATCATGGATATTCTTCTAGGAATTGTATTGAATCTGTAACATGTTCTATAGAGTATTGCCATTTTCATGAACTTAATTCCTTCCAATTTATCTGCGTGCGCGCTAGCCTAGGACAGATCATGGTTCGATAACCCGGCGTCCCATATGGTCCCCCAAGCCAGGAACGATTTCTGAGCGCATAGCCAGGAGTAACCCCTGAGTGTCACCAGGTGTGGTCCAACCCCCCCCCAAAAGAGGGGGGGTGAATGAAGAACTGAGGGGGATGAATGAGTGAGTGAAAGAATGAGTAAGTGAAGGGCAAGGACAGAGGAACTGATTTAGCGTGCAAGGGCAAGCCATACAACAAAGTTTAAAGTTGCTGTTTCTTTCTTTTTTAAGTTCACATGGTCTGATGGCCTGGTCTATGTACTTTTGAGGCTATTTTTACATGACTATTAAGATAAGTTATTCAGAACCAGAGTAACTGTTGGAAATGTTGGTGACACATCAATGAATTATCATTTTCTAGCTTTCCCTTTTTCAGATAGAAAACACGCCAGTTGTTTAGCATCTGTTTACTTGCTGTTACCATAGCACTCAATTTCCTCAGTGTTGGATTATTTCACGCTGAGTTAAGATGCTTGCTAAAGACATACTTAGGACAGGCATGTTAATCTTCTCAGTAAAGTGACTCCAAACCACTGTGTAAGATAGGTTTCTTCTGGAAAGCTATCCTGTAGACAGCTAATCCTGTCCTTCTCATAGACTTGACTTAGAGAGATGGCATTTGCTGACCTTACATTTTAGGAACCCTTTTACTTGAGGGCTGTAGAGTCATGCACATAATTTCCAATTATAAGTTCTAAAAATACTTTGAGGGCAAAGAATACAAGAGTAACTTGCTATGCCAATTGTATTCTTTATATTTTTGTCATTGTTATTTTCTGTTCCAATATTTTATGTTACAGTTAACTAGATGGAAGCTAGTCTTTGTGTTCAACCTGGAGATTTTACTGTCTTTTCTTTAAAAATATTTCTAACTAAAGTGTTATGCATGAAACCTTATTGGAAACAGTGCTGTAAACCAAAGTGTCAAAAGTTATAGATATAAAAAAATGTGGGTAGATGTAAATGGAGAAAGGGGGTAGTTTCACATATCAGCCATTATTCTTTTTACTTCCTTCATCTTCCATTCCCAAGAAATATAATTTTGAAGACTTCCATTTAAAACTAACAACAGAGGAACCAAGGTTTATTTATGTTACTGAGGATGCTGGTATATCTCAAAAAAGTGGAACATGCTTCACAGATACAAACCTATCTGTGGTCATGTTTCCACATATTTGTATGTCATTGATTCATAAAGCTAGGAGTCAGTCACATACCAATGGATTTCAGATTTTGATTTGTCATGTTTTAATAATCTGTGCTATTTTTTAACTTTTCGGAAAGACTTTCACTATATAAAATGATAGATTAAGATAAAATAACCTTTGGGGGAGTCAAAGCAGATTGTACTCAGCTCAGTGGTCAGGATTTCTGTCAGGTTTGAGGTAAAATATATACTGGGAATCAAATCATGTTCTCCTACATGTAAGGCAAGCTCCCTATCAGCTGTAATATATCCACTTCCAGAGAATTTGCTCATATCTTTTTGTGAATTTTTATTTAATTTATATTTATTGTGATTTACAAAGTTATTTATAGTTGAGATTTAGGCATTCAATGTTTCAATACTAATGCCACCACCAATGTCAACCTCCTTCCAGCAATGTTCCCAGAGTTCATTCCATCCCATCAACACCGACCACCCCAGTCTGCCATTGTAACAGACACATTCTTATGTTTGGTGCTTAAAGTTTGAGATTCATAATTTTATTGTTGTCTCTGTGGTTTAAATATTTAGTTCTGTTCTTTTTTAACCCAAACAATGTACCTGAATCCAGTTAGCACCTGTCCCCCATTATTTCAAATTTGTCTTTCTCTTCTTCCACTCATTTTCACTTCACTTCACTTCACTTCACTCCACTCCACTCCACTCCACTCCACTCCACTCCACTCCACTCCACTCCACTCCACTCCACTCCACTCCACTTCACTTCACTTCACTTAACTTCACTATATCCAGGACCTACAGGGATCTTGACAACACCCATTTAAACCATTGCATTAAACCATTTTTGCATTTTTCTAAACACCACATATAAGTGACATCCTGCATTTATTATACTTCTTCTTTTGACTTAATTGGTTTAATATAATATCTCCGCTTTTCATGTTGCTGGATATTGTATAATTGCATTGTTCTTTACAGCTATGTAGTATTCCATTGTATATATGTACCACATCTTTATAATCCACTCATCGTTTATTGGACATCTAGGTTATTTCCAACTTTTAGCTATTGTACAGAGCACTGCAATGAATAGCAGTGTGCATACACCATTTCGATAAAAGGTTTTTGTCCTGCATCCTGACATGAGGAAATGGCAACAACTTGAGCTAAGAGAGGGTTGCCCCATCTCAACACTTAATGGTATGATGCAACCAGGAGAGATGTAATCCTTTGCCCTAAGCAAAAACCAAAATTGCTATCTACAGAAGACTAACTTTAAAAAAATACCCACTGGACAAAATCTATCAAGCCAAGAATTTGTACAAAAACCAAGATCTCTGATTCCAGAGGCCTGACTTTGACAACTGTGACTGAGCAGAACTTCTGGAACTATGCTGAAAGACTAGGCTCTGTTCTAGGTTCTGAACAAAAACCAATACCACTAATTACAGAAGACTGATTACAACAGAGATGGAACAGAACTCACTTTATGGCCTACACAAATAACAAGATCTCCAGCTCCAGAGGAGGGATATCATCACCCACATCTGACTGGAAAATTTCCTGGCACTATATAAAAGACCTTGGGGTGTGCAAGCAAGTGAGCATGGAGCTGGTAGTTGTTCCCATGACAGTATGCTTCAAGGGCTGAGAAACCTGTATCTCTTAAGCCAAGGAAATTTCCACTGTAATTTTCCCTATATTTGCCATTCCCATGCAAAAAAAAGAAGATGACGACGACAAAGAATTGTTTTGTCTTGTTTTTTGTTTTTTTTGTTTTGGTTTTTTTTGTGTGTGTTTTTTATAGTTGCTGTTTTTTTTGTTTTTTGTTTATTTTTATTTTTTGTATTTTTGTTGTTACTGCTTTTTTGTTTTTGTTTTGTTACCTTTCTCTTCTTTTTTCCCTTTCTTCTAAATTGACATTTATAACACCTAGATTGACTCCTTCTAGCTTTTTTCTTTTCCATTTCTTTTCTTATATTTCCAACAGAACCACATTACTGAAATAGCCTTGTTTGGCCTCATAATTTGAGAGGGAAAATGGATTGTACCAGGACCAGACAGTCGTATGAACATTTGATGGAAATCAAAAATGATCAGACATGAACACAAAACCCAAAGTCAATGACAACAGAATCAATACCCAATATACCACAAGTTGTACAAGTGGGGACCAGTTACACTAGCATTTGGGGGGATAAAGGAAGGAGATTTGGAATGCATGCTGGGAACAGTTTTGAGGGAGTACAGCATTGGTGGTAGGAATGCCCCTCATTCACTCTCACTATGTGACTTAAATATTACTGTGAAATATTTGTAATTCACTTTGGCCACAACAAAATTTTTTTAAAAAAATAAAATAAAATAAAAGAGGACTCAAGAAAATGGAGAAACATGCTCTGCTCATGGTTTGGGAGGATTAACATCAACAAATGGCAATTCCCCCCAAAACATTGTACAGATTTAATGCAATTCCTCTAAGTATACCCACAACATTCTTCAAAGAAGTGAATCAACCACTAATGAAATTGATTTGGAGCAGTAAACACCCAAGAATATGTAAAATAATCTTGAGATAAGAGAAGATGGAAGGCATCACTTTTCCCAAATTTAAATTGTACTACAAAGCAATAATTATTAAAACAGCCTGATATATTATAAAAAGCAGACCCTTATATCAATGGAATAGATTTGAGTATCCACAGAATGACTCTTAGACATACAATCAATTAATTCTTGATAAATAAGCAAGAAATGCAAAATGGATAAAAGAAAGCTTCTTCAACAAGTGGTGTTGGGGGGCTGGAACATGGCACAAATGTTAAGGCATCTGCCTTATGCATGCTAGCCTAGGAAAGGCGCCAAGGTTTTCAATCTCCTTTGCATTCCATATGGTCTCCATCAGCCAGGAGCAGTTTTCTGAATGCATTAGCCAGGAGTAACCCCTGAGAAGCACCTGTGTGGCCCAAAACAAACAAACAAACAAACAAAACAAGTGGGTGTTTAACAACTGGTTCAGCCAAATGCAGAAAAGCAAACTCAGACCTACATCTAATAACCATGCACAAAGGTCAAATCAAAATGGATTAAAAACCTTGATATCTGAGGCTTAAATTATAGAACTTAAACTACAGAAAACATAGGTAAAATAGTCTATGACATTGAGAGTAAAGACATCTTCAAGAAGGAAACATCAACTGTCCAAAACAAGTGGAAAGCAGAGATAGACAATTGGTATTACATCAAACTGAGAAGCTTCTGCACTTCAAAAGAAGTAGGGTAAAAAGGTCTACCCACATAAATGGGGGAAACTATTCACACCACACCCATCAGATAAGCAGCTAGTATCTAAGATATACAAAGTACTGATAGAAATTAACAAGAAAAAAGGGAGGAGTGAGGAGGGGAAAAAAAGGAAAAAAAAACGGGGAAAAAATCTAACCCCATAAAAATTGGAGTAAAGGAAAAAAAAAGACATTTTCTTAAAGAAGAAATACAGATGGCCAAAAGGCACATGAAAAAATGCTCTCACATCACAAATCACAGAAACATGCCAATTAAAACAACATTGAGGTACCATTTCATACCACAGAGACTGGCATACATTACAAAGAACAAGAGTAAGTCACTGCTGACATGAATGAGGGGGAGAAAGAAAACTCTAAATCACTGTTGGTGGGAATGCCATATAATCTAGGCCTTTCTAAAAAACCATATGGATATTCCTTAAAAACTGGACATTGAGCTCTCATATGATCCAATAATACCACTGGTATATCCTTAGGACCACAAAAAGACAATACAGTAATGATCTCTGTTCTCCTATGTTCATAGCAGCACTATTTACAATAGCCAGAATCTGGAAACAACCCATATACCCAACAACAGAATGTGTGGCTAAAGAAACTGTGGGTACATCTGTACAATGGAATACTATACAACTATTAGAAAAATGCAGTCATTAACTTTGCCTGCACATAGATGAATATGGAGACTATATGTTGAGTGAAATAAGTAAGAGGGGAGATAGATAAACACAGAATAATCTTACTCATATGTGGAATTTAAGAAAAAATAAAAGACAGTATAATAATAGCCAGAGACAATAGAAATGAGGGACTGCAAGGACCTGACCATGATAAGAAGCTTAACACAAAGAGTGGTAAGTTTACATAGATAAAATAACTACACTAACAACTACCATGACAATGAGTAGAGAAATACAATGGTCTGTCTTGAAGACAGGCATGGGATGGTGGAGGAGGGGAAATGAAGGGACATTGGTGGCGGGAAAGTTACACTGGTGAATAATGTGTGCACTTTATGGCTGAAATGCAATTATGAACATGTTTATAACTATGGTGCTTAAATAAAAAATTATTTTAAAAATAGAAAATGAAAAGACAAAAAATAAATACTTGTAATGAACTATTTATGAATTTATCATTGTGCCTTCCTGACTTATTTTTTGTGAATTTTTAGAAACATCTCATATTTTTTAGCATCTATTTATTATAAGCTTACTGGTGTTTTAGCATATTAACAGGGGATGTAAAAAAACACCAACATAATCTTATTTTAGAACACTTCATCATGTCCCAAAAGAAACTAAACATCAACTAATCCATTTCTTTTTATTTGCTTATTCTATTTTATTTTGCTTATCTCATTCTATTCCATTTGATTATTTTGGATATTTCACATAAGTTAAATCAATGTAATGTGGGAATTTTGTTTTTATCATCTTAAGCAGAATAGAATTAATATTTACCATCAAATATTTTAAACTTATTTTTATTCACAGCATGCTCACTATAATGTCAAGAAATATTGAATCAGAAAGTTTATTTATATCTATGTTTTATAAAATTTAGAGTAATATATTACCTGTAATATGTTTATACAATTATACCTCTAATATTTTTTACCCAGTTATTTGTGACTTTCTCAATGCTCTATTGAGATTTTTATTTTTGGTAATTTATAGAATGCATTTTCTTATGACCAAAGCTCTCATTTAACTATAATTTCTTCCTTGTTATCCTATATTTGCCAAGTTGAACCAATAGTATATAAGCTAGATCAAAATATCATGCCTCGGGGCTGGAGCCGTGGCACAAGCTGTAAGGTACCTGTCTGCCTTGCATGTGCTAGCCTCGGATTGGAGGGGTCAAACTGAAGGGTGGAACCAGGTGCCCAGAAGCTTCATGTCACGTAGGCCAGGGGAAGCATGACTTACTGGATGGACCACAGTTCGACCCCTTGGTATTCCATATGATCCCCCCAAGACAGGAGCAATTTCTGAGCTCATAGTCAGGAATAACCCCTGAGTGTCACAGTGATGTGGCTCAAAAAAACAAATATATATATGTTTATATGTATATATGTATAAATAATTTCTGAGGTTATTAATCTCATGCTGAAATCTTCTCTAGTTTACTTGTTATTTGACAACCCTACATGCTCAGTCAGTCAGTTAAATGCCATCTCAGTCATATATCTCCCACATATATTTTATGATCTTCCTGGTTTATAGCTTTGATCCTATTGATTTTTTTTATTTCTTTCCTCTTATTTCTTAAAAGTCAATGTCTGTTTTGTTTGTTTGTTTTGTTTTTGTTTTTGAGTCACACCTGTCAGTGCTCAGGGCTTACTCCTGGCTCTACGCTCAGAAATCGCTCCTGGCAGGTTCGGGGGACCATATGGGAAGCCGGGATTTGAACCACCCACCTTTTGCATGCAAGGCAAATGCCCTAACTCCATGCTATCTCTCCAACCCTAAATTTTCTTAATTTTATTTATTTTGGTGTATTTTCTCCTTTGATCTTTCTATTTAAATCATCATTATTTAAAAATATGTTTATAGTTTGCTTTTACATGTAAAATATTTCAGGACCAATCCCACCACCAGTGCAAACCTCCTACCAATGTTCCTAGAGTACATCCTATGCCACCAACCCCTGTCCCGAGGCATTTTTATTATTTGGTTTTGAAAGTTTGATTTTCATGATTTCATTGTTGTTGACACTGACTTCGAGATTTGGTAGTTCTGCTTTCCTTTTTTTGAGGGGGGTGGCGCAAACCAGGTGGTACTTAGTAGTTATTTCTGGCTCTTAATTAAAAGAAAAACACTTTTCCTTATTTCTTTTGAAGAAATGCATAATCACAACATTCTTGCAAAGTGAAGCACATCATGTGTAAGATGACGTATGCCTGTCAAGTCCCAGAATAAGAAATTATTTGACCATTAGAGAGGCTATTTGACACATGGCTGTCCTGGTAAATAGTCTATAAGTATTTTCATTAACTTTTGGTAGCAATGAGAATGTTTAACTTGGGATATTGTCTCCGGCCTGGTCAGACTCAAATATAATATTTAAATTGGTTTGGTAGAAAGGGAGTTTTTACTATTCTAAATTTGGATAAAGAAATGTGGTGGGGTCTGACCTTGAGTAGAACATAGAGAATTTGAGGGTTTGGGGTTTCTTATCAAAAGATTCTAGTCAGATAAGCCCAGAAAGGGGAGGGGTTTTGGAGTCATGCCTGGTATTGCTAAGTGTTTGCTCCTGAGTCTGCACGAGGGATCACTCCTGATGGGCTCAGGGGATCCTATGGGATGCCAAGGATAGAACCTGGGGTGTCCACAAGCATGGCAAACCTTATATAATATCACTCAAGCCCCTAAGCCCAAAAGTTTGAGGCAGACTTATTGGGATTACTTCAGTAATTGTGATTCTGAAGACACAATAAAATCCAGTTTTTGTGAAAAAATGTACTTTTTCATTGGACCTGTATTGACCAAGGTGGAGATATCAGGAGAATAATGAAGTTTCATGGTAGATACATTAAACAAATAGCTCGTAAATGACTAAATTTCTGGTATAGAATATGAGCAGTAATGTTTGACATGAGACACTAAAAATTTTTTTTACATCAGATTAAGTGAGAAATGATTAGAGAAATGATGGCTCTGCTCTGATTTCAGATGAGTTAGTAGAGAGAAACAAATGTATGGTGTGAGAAGAAAACAGATTCAGGGCATAAAATCACTCTAGAGCCTCTAATTTTAAGATGAGCATCAGAGAAAAGTTTGGGTGCCTTCAGCTTTGGATGGTCTGATATAAGGGATGTGACTCATCTCAGACCTATGCTCAAATAAGGCAGACAGAACACACCCAGCTTCAAGCCTGTGTCATGTCCATTTTTGTAAATAGCAGGAAGAGATCCTCCACAAGTAACTGTGCATTGCCTTCTCCTGGTAAATCTTACCAAGTGCACATTGATTTAAAAGGGTTATTGGATGCTTTCAGTATTTGCTTGGGCTTTAGGACTAGTTTTACACTGTTTTGTTTTTGTTTTTTTAATTTAAACACTGATTACAAAGTTGTTCTTGATTCAATGGTAGTAAGAGAAATAGAATGCCTGTCTCGAATACAGGAAGGGGTTGGGGGAGGAGAGATGTATGTAGGACATTGGTGATGGGAATGTTGCACTGGTAAAGAGGAGTGTTCTTTTTTTATAACTGAAACCAACTACAAAGATGTTTGTAATCATAGTGCTTAAAGATATTATTTAATAAAAAATATACAAAGTTGTTCATAATTAAGTTTAAATTTTACAATGTACACCTGCCACAGCATCATAAACCTTTAGGGGAATTCAGCCCACCAGAGGTATCCTTAGATTTTCCTGGTGGGGAGAACTGCAATATCCCCCACGGGGTTCCTAAAAAGGCCCCCTGTGGACGCCTTTTTCCCCTGCGTGGGTGGTTGAGGAATTTCGAAGAGATGCTTGGCATTATCTCATGCAAAATTGTGGCCTCTATCAAATAATTTGGCTCAGAAATTCCAGCACCAAAGATTACTAGAGAACCCCAAAAGCAAAGACAATGTTTTTCTCTTTTTCAAATATGTCCTTGCAGCTGAACTTTCTGGTAAACAAGGGCAGACCCTACCAGTGGTTGGCAACCTGTGGCTCGCGAGCCACATGCGTCACTTTACACTTTTAATTTGGTTCTTCTGTGTGCTGGGCGGCCGCTCCAGGAATCAGGACTCTGCTCCTAGCCTCTGTCAGTGCGCCCCTGTGTGGCTCTCAAAATAAATTTCAATCGCGGTTTTGGTGAGATTTGGCTCAGTTGAAAAAGAAGGTTGCCGACCACTGCCTAGGCTATTGACTCTGCTCAGAAAATGGGAAAACACATTTTAGGAGATTTGGTTTCTTCCTGTGCTTGACCCCAAAAACAATGGAGCCCAGCCCAGTGAAGATCAAGTTTCTGGATATTTCCTACTTCCTCCTGGCCTTCGTTTTGCATTTGAGGTTGTTTGTTAAAAACCTGAGTGTAACTTTTCTTTTGTCTTTTTTTGGTAAACATCCTTCTCTGCACCTGGGACTGGCTTGCTCCTATAAAACCCCTGTTTGGAAAATAAACGTCGACTCCTGCCAGAAGACGTGTTGACCCTACATATTTCATATTTTCCATACGCCATCCCGGGCAACCCACTCTCCCTGAAGTGAGAAGTGAATTCATCGAAATCCCACTGGCGCTGCCAGACAGAAGCCTCTCGCAGCACACACCATCCTTCACTCAGGAACATCCAACATTAAGAAGCAAGAACCAGTTTCAGAGCAGGCATTTAGCTCCTCCCATCTCCATCTCTCTCTATTTCTCCGTCTCTCTTTTCCACTCTACTTGCTTTTTTTTTTCCTTTTATACACTGTGGTTTACACTATTTTTGATGGAGGGGTACCATGTATAACATGTTATCTCCATTTAGGACTAGTTTTATTCATATGAATCCAGTCTTGCTGTGTAGTGAATATAACAATTAGGAAAAATATTGTACTTTATGGGTACATTTGTTGGGTATCCCCTCCCTCAACTTCCTGTTTATCCCAATGGATGGTCAGACCTGCCTACATCTGAAAGGAATTTATGATTTGGAATAAAAATATAAAAGGTGTGGCCTGGAGGGAAAGAAAAAGCAAGGAAGCATGGAGAACGGTGGAAAGGGAGAAAGAGCCCGAGAGCCTGAGGAGAAGCAGCTTAGAAGAAGCTGCTTGGAATAAACTGAGCATAGAAGCTATGTGAGGAAATGCACAGGGCGGATAGGGCTGTCTCAGATGAAACTTTAACTGATTGCTTTGTTAACTGATTTCCGTAGTTATCCTGTATCTACAAACCCACCTGCCAGCTGAAGAACCTAGAGGCGCTGTGCTAAGGAAGGCCTAACTCAACACTAGGATTATAGACTTGATATTTTATATTAAAACAACACATTTTATTCCAACAAGAGTCTGAGACAATTTAGTTCTGCTTGAAAAATTTTCACTAGTATAGTATGTGACTAGGAAACGACTTACTATACTTTTACATGGATCATACTGTCAGTCTTCTAAAAAGTGTGATAAAAGTATAGGTCATATTTTATGTTATAGACAAGGAAACTTAAACTCAGAAAGGCAGCCTTAAACTTGTTATAAGAATATGACAGTAGTAACTATTATCTGTAAACAATCTGAACCCACCAGCGTTTTAGACAGTGGAAATGAGAAAAAGGAGACACAGTGATACTTTTGTGTCTTATGATTTTTAAATATGTTCTAATAATGAATATATTTACTCATCTATATTTTTATTAGACTTAATTCTATCTTGATAATGTGAAATTTCCCATTCTGCAATAGGCCCTAAGTGAGAACAATCATAAAGGGGGAAGCAAGGAATATGAATTTTTACTCTTTAATCTTGAGAGAACATTTTCGAATAGTTTGGTTTGGATTCTGTGATCCTCAAAAACTAAAAGAGCAGGAGCATCTTGTATAAATATGCAGAGTCCCAGAGCCAGGCCCTGAAGACAGATATCAACTCCATGACAAAGCATTTTGACACCAGTAAAGGCTGCCCTCTAAAGATATTAGAGCTCTGTTGAAATCTTTGAAATTACTTTTATAGGAAATCCCCTGGCAAATCTGCACCAAAGTATAATAGTTACTTCCAGAGTCTTAAAGCTTCTGATGTCCTGCTCCTTTCCCTAGTCTGTGATTCTAAAACTGGTTCACAGAATTTACTCTGATTTGTAACTGATAGCTTTAACTCAGGGACAGGAGCCTACTTGGTGTTTGGGTTTTCTCCTTTTGTCTTAGCCAGGTACTTATTTTGTCTTAGTGATGTTTACATATTCCTACAGAAAAGCATGCTAGAGTAAAGGGAAAAAGACTAAAGCTCTGCAGTTTCTGGTTTGATTGGTTTTTGGATGTGACCCAGGATTTTTTAGATAACCCAGATGATTTCAAAAATGACTAAATGGCTTGACCCTACTGTTTGTATTGGTTCCAAAGGTAGCATTTAAACAGGTTTTTCTTAATTTTAGTACATTCTAAAGGAGAAACTGGGCATACAAATCTAAGAGAATCAAAAGAGATCAAATGAAAAGATCAAATGAAAAAATTCTCTCACTCCTCTCTAGGAGTGAGAGAAGAAGCAAGAACCTAAGTAGTGACTTAATGGAGTAATAGGCATTTGATTCTCTGAGGGAAAATATTAATAATCCAGCAATGGCAGGGTTATACCCTACAAAACAAGATGATTCACAAGGTTGTTACATTTTAAGACTCATCTCTGACCAGACTGGAGTTCTGAGGATTCAATACTCTTTGGAAAGTGGAAACATGGGAGGCAGAAATGTCACAGCTATAATGAGGAAGAATTTAGCATAAGTAGTATAAGGATTATGTCAGTGACCCAGCCCATGTTTTCTGAACCTGAATGAAAGTTCCCTGCAGACTGGCCCAATCTCAGCTTTTATGTGGCACAGAATAGGAATAAGGAATAACAGAAGCAACTCTTCCATAGGATAATGACTCACACATCCTATTACTCTACCTTAAGGTAGGACTGCAGTGAGACAAATAATTTAAAACAATATAATGTACAAAATGTAAGGAGGAACACAAATTCAAACTAATGGGATTCATAATATCTAAATGTGGGCTGAAGAGATAGTCCAGCAAGTGGGGTGCTTGTCATGCAAGCTTCTTACCTAAATTTGATCACCAGCACCTCATATGATCCTCCAAGTCTCAGTAAGAATTATCCCTAAGCTGGAGCCAGACTGATAGTGCAGTAGTATCACATTTGCCTTGCACGTGGCTGATCCAGGTCAGGCCTCGGTTCGAACCCCAGCATCCCATATGATCCCCAAACCAGGAGCAATTTCTGAGCACATAGCCAGGAGTAACCCCTGACCCCTGTGTGTCACTGGGTGTGGATCCAAAACAAAACAAAAATTATCCCTAAGCAGAGCGCCATAGATAATAAGCTCAATGCACCACCATATGTCCTAAAACTCAAAAATTCTATATATAAATGTGATATTACATATCAAAATTAATATCAAAGAATCTGTGGTGAGCAAATAGTAAAATTCTAAGGATAATATCTGTGGGTTTTCCTTTTGCCTCAGATGTGACCCTAATGTCATTAGGCTCCAGGCCATTCTATCCAAGTGCAAGTGAAGTGTAGAGAGGGGATTCTCTATCCATTTGACTTCAGAGCTAGCAATCAGCTTTGACAGCTAGATAATACCAAGGATAGTAGGTGCTAGGAGAGTCATGCTGCCACCTAGTGGAAGCTGGTTCCATAAAATTGAAAGTGCAGGACAGGTAAACTCAAAAGCTGTCCAAAGTTAAACATTGTCATTCATGCTGGAGATATGAGGTGGGGCAGTGAAGGCATGTGCACAAATGATGCAGAAAGTATGATATATTATAGCTTTGACTCACTGGGTATACCAGAGCAGAACATTACCATTACACATTTTTACACTGGTGCAGCATGCAGGAGGAGTAACCTCAAAGCAATTACTTAGGTCCCCAATTTTGAAAATAGAGGATTTTTATAGACAGTATAGACAGTTTATTTGACTCCTGTATTTGTCATTCTTTGCATACATCTCTAGTTCAGAGACTTGAATGAGATAATCAGGTCTGTAATTGTCTAACACCTCTGAGGACTCCATAAATGTGTACAAAGTGTAAGGACATAACAAGATTGGATGTCCAAGAGCACTTGAGATTTGTCAAGATTACAGTATTTGAAATGATCCTGAATGGAGCTGTATGGGTGAGGTAACAAAAGTCCACCATGTCTGAGCATGTAGGGATTGTCTGGTGAAGACCATTCTGAAGCATTGTCTTAGCTAGTCAGCAGAAGGTCATCAATTGTGTTTGGGTAGTTTCGAATTGTATTTAAACTAGGCCTGAAAAGAAAACTAAGCTGCATCAGTTTATTTCAATGGAATTGGCTGTGACCTTGAACCCTTGACAATCATTTGGCCAAAGGGTTTGTGAACCATCTGTACATTTATCCCAAATCTTCATGTTGATAAGAAGCCTTTAAAATAAAGAGTACAATGAAATTATAAAGACAGAATGTCTTTTTCTGTAATAATTAATATTCAAACTGTCATTTTGGTAAGAGTTCAATATTTAAACCCTTTAAATGTTATAAATATGTCCTTACAGAAATGGTTAGAATCACATGCACGCACACACACACACACACACACACAAACACACACCTGTGCATATCCTCATTTGCATATTTCAGGCAGTAAAATAAAAACATCACATTCCAAGGAAATATATAATTGAAAGGAAGCAGGAACAGGAGCCCAGATCAGATGAGTGCTTGCTTTATGCTCTTTCCTGACCTACTCCAGATTTATAGTAATGGATAAAGGGTTAGAGACACGAACTAGAGTCCCAACTAGTAGAATGCTGGTACAGCAATTTGTGGATCCCTTGTTTCTGACAGAACTTGGGCTCGCTGTTCAAGCCCATGTTCTCTTTTGCCTGTCTATATGTTTGTTTTTTCTATTTCACTCTAGGGAACCTGAGTTCTCTTGAACACACATCCTTCTCCCTTTCTCTTCCTTCTCATAGTTCTAAGTTAATTTCAATGAAAACTTTCTTGATTCACAATAAAACCCCTAATTCCAATTTGGGAGCAGATCAATGGGTACTGTTACACTGACTTCTCTCTAAGTAGAAAACAGAGGAAGGAGATAAAGTGGAATGGTGAAGGGACATGCTATTTAGGACTCCTTCTGATTGCAAGAGAACCCGGTCACACCTAAAGTGCTAATTTTTTTTCAAGGGATTTGGTTTTTATTAAACTTCTCATTTAACTTCTCATGAGAATGAATACAAGAGGCTACAGTTTCTTTGTCCTAGGAGATTCACTTAAAAGATAAAATATGGAGCTGGACTTATCTACTAGGGATAGGAACTCATAGTTGTTTACAATACAGGGATATCTCCTACCTTGAAAATATGTCACTCGGACTCAACTTAGACCTCAGGTGATTAGACACCATCCATCCAGCCTTGAACCCTGGATCCCAGACATAGAAACGACAAAGTTCTTCACAACAGCTATGGGAAACAAATCCCATTCGGGACAGCCTTAATACTGCTGGGTCACCAACAAGTGCGAGCTCTAATATGATATCCTGACAACGAGGAAAATGGGAACAACTTAACCTAAGAGCAGGTTATCCTACCTTACCAGCTAACAATAAGACAAAAGCAGAAGACTTGTCACCCTTTGGTAGGTCCAAAAGTCAAGATCGTGATTTACAGATGTCTGGCTGCTAGAACTATGACCGGACTGTATATATCTTGGGACCAATAAAAAAGCCCTAGTCTAGGGTTTGAACTACGACCTGCACAATAACCATGATCCCCAGTTCCAGAGGTCTGGCAGAGACAATTGCAACAGAATGGGGCTTCTGGAAACACAAAGAAAGACGCTATCCTAGGTGCCATTCTAGGTTCAGTGAAAAGACGAAGACCACCAACCACAGAAGATGGATTAAAATGACACTGAGGGAACAGAACTTCTAGAACCACAAAGAAAGACTTCATCATAAGTCCCACTCCTGGACCTGTGCAGATACTGAGATCTCTAGATACAGAGGTCTGATTTTATCACCCAGGACGGAGCAGAAGTCTTCCAAACACCACGAAAGCACCACCAGGAGAGTAAATGATCCTGAACAGAGTCTATAGTTAATCCCATGACAATATACTCCAAGGGTGGAGAAACCCCATATCTCTTAGGCCAATTGAATTCCTTTTCGAATGACCCCAATATTTACTGTACCAGGGCAGGAGGGGAAAAAAAAGCAAAAAGCACAAAACATTGGTTTTTTTTTTTAATATATTATTTTTTATCTTCATTTATTATTATTATTTTTATTTACCTATTTATTTTTGGTTGATTTCTTTGTTTTGGTGTGGTTATTGAAGTTGTTGCCCCCATTTATACTTATTTTTTTCTCTTCTTTTCTTTCTTTTTGTGCTCTGCCATGTTTCTTATCTCAAGACCATGGCTTTTTTTTTGTGGTGCTTATCGGTATTGTTGGAGTCCTCACTGGATATTTGACACTTCTTTTTGTACTGGTGGAGTGTTTCACCTTCTTTTTCTCCTTCGTCTCTCAAACCAATGATGAGAGCCTCTAGATTCCGCCCATTTTCGGCGTATTAGGCTTTTACCCCAGTTTATTACTTTTCTCTTCTTCAAATAAAACCACGTAACTTGAACTAGCTAGTCCTGCCTCCCAGTTAGAGGGGGAAATAAGGGAGGCACCAAGACCAAACAGGTGCAAGACTACTAAGTAGTAGGCTAGGTACAGAGGGGACCACATATTCTAGCTGCCCCGGGGGTGAGGGAAGAGGATATGGGAGTTAGGACAAAAACGGAGGTGTAGGGAGGACAAATTGGTGATGGGAATCCCCCCTGATTTTATGTAAATATGTACCTAAAATATTATTGTCAACAATATGTAAACCACTATGATCAAAATAAAAATTATATTTAAAAAATATGGAGCTGGAACGGTGGCGCAAGCGGGCACCTTGCCTGCGACAGACAGATCGTGGTTTGACCCATGGCATCCCAAAACACCAAAAACCAATAAATAAATAAATAATGAAATATGATGTCCTTTACCTATTTTTGTTTTGTTTTGTTTTTGTTTTTCTGGGTCACACCTGGCAGTGCTCAGGGGCTACTCCTGGCTCTAAGCTCAGAAATCGCCCCAGCAGGCTCAGGGGACCATATGGGATGCCTGGATTCGAACCACTGTCCTTCTGGATGAAAGTCAAATGCCTTACCTCTATGCTATTTCTCCAGCCCCCCTATTTTTTTTAACATCTTGTTTTTGCTATCTTATGGGAGGACAGTGATGTCTCAAGATTTTAAACCAGTGTTTCCAAAATGGTTAGTGGGACCCCAAACAAGATGCTGAAACTATAGGGGATGTAGTATTAGAGACAATTGTGGGGTGCTTTCTGATTGATTAAATGAAGTAGATTTTCAGAAGTTACTTGAGTATTTTTTTCTGAAAATAGGTAGGTCAAATAAAAATTTTGAAAATCCATTGTATCTTGGGGAAAGAGGTTCACTTTCTCTATCACCCTTGAGTAGAATATGAATTGTAAGTATATTTGTATTGCATTATCTGTAGATCAGAGAGAGGTAAAACTCATACTAGAAACAAGAGATTACCAAAGGAAGATATTTTACATGTTATACTTCAGACTTGAGATTAATATTTAAAAGCTTGGCTTTGCTCTTAAGAATGATGCCAGGATACCCTAAAAATCTCAACATCTGCTGTCCATGAAACAGAGTATCCAGGCTCAAAAATAGATGCAGCTGCTGAGAATTTTAATCTTCCACAAATGAGACAGAGTCATATTTGGAGAGAAGCATTTCTCCTCCCAGCACCTGTCTTGGAGCTCTGGTCCTCAAGCCATGAGTTCTGAGACCATAGTAATAATATAACAGGTAGAGCACTGCCTTGCTCTTAGCTGACCTGGGTTTAAGACATGGTATTCCATATGATCCCCCAAGACTGCCAGAAGTAATCCCTGAGCATAGAGCCATGAGTAAACCCTGAACAGTTTTAGGTGTGGCCCCAAAACAAAACAAATATTAAAATATAAGTTTTTTTCTCTTTTTTCCCGGCATAGCTTTTATGAACACTTTTGCTACTCTAGTCCTATATTCTGACCATTTAGTAAGCAACTGAAAAAAGACAGATAAGTGAATAAAATATGTGAAGAAGAAACAGAATGAAAATTCTATCAGTCAACTTTGAGCAAATGGAGACCATGGAACACAGACTAAGAAGCTTCATGAAAGCTCCAACTTCAGATGGCAGCACCTCACCTCCAAGAGCTTCTCACTGATACCTTATTTCTTCCTCAGACTTAAAGCAAGTGTGAACTAAATGGAAACAACATTACTAATACTCTGGGATTTCCGAAAAAAAAAAAAAAAATCAAGTTCATATTAAAAAAGTTTCGGGGGGGCGGTCAGAGCAATGGGGCCTTTGCCTTGCATGAAGCCAACTGGAGTTTGATCCCAGAATCCCATATGCTCTCTGAGCCAGTCAAAGGTAATTTTTGAGTGCAGAACCAATGTGAACCAAAAACCAAAGAAAAACAAACCTCCAAATTGTAACACAAACACATACATTTTCTGTTATTGATATGCAGAGGCCATAAAACAAACTTGTTTTTTTTTTTTATTGACTCAAGGGCACACAGATATTTTCCTCCTGGAAACTTAGTTTAACCCATACATGCAGTATATGCTAGAGCTGTACATAGTAATGAAAGGACTCTTTGGTCTCAGACTATAAAGTTTAACTTCTTCCTCAATTCCTCATTCTATGTTGTAGTTTTGATTGGAGTTTGGTTTATTGTTTTTGTGGTCAAGTTTCTATAGTATCTTTGTACCCCTTAGCCACTCAGTAAACCCATATGGATAAAATCTCTTTATTTTTATTAATGAAAAAGATCCTTCTCTCAGCAAACAACAGTAAGTGTCCAGGTGAAAGAGGCTTATGAGAGTTTGCCAATTCTCTCCCTTAAGTATCACCAGGGTTCCTGAATGGAGGTCATATCTCATTTTTAGAACATGAAAAGTACCCAAGAATCTAGACTTTTGTTTTTTACCTTTATTAAGTGCATGAACTATCTTAGACAAAAAATAAATTAGTGTTTACTCCTGGGTCACCTGTTCTGGTGGCCTGCTGCAGGAATGTGGGAGCCACCAGAACAGCTGAGAATTGCTAAGAGTAATTGGATCTTAGCTTAGATCCAACAATCAGCCAGAACTTCTCAGACCTGGCAATTTTTATCAAGAGGATTATTGGTAGCAGTGGAAATAGCCCTTCATGTGCTGAGTGGCATTCGTGTTCGTCATTCCCAGGCATACTTTGCTTTATTTAAGTTCTCAGCTGTTATGATGACCCAGGCATGAAGAAAAGAAAGACTACCTCATCACCTGGTGTCAGACCACAGTCTGCAGTTGACCATCCCCAACAACCACATAAGGGCACGCTATTCTTAATTAGATGCTGTGCTCCTTTTATGTCCTGAAGACAGAGTGCCCTCTGCTAATCATAAATCAATACTTCCTTTGCTCAAGAAAAGTAGAAGTCTGCTGTCCAAGTCAGCTGCCACTATATAATTGGCAAGGTTTTTAAATTCTTTACTTAAGGGGCGAGAGTGATAGCACAGCAGGTAGGGCATTTGCCTTGCACATGGTTGGCATGGGTTCAATCCATGGCATGCCATATGATTCCCTGATCTGCCAGGAGTAATTTCTAAAATCAGAGCCAGGAATAACCTCTGAATGTTGCTTGGTGTGTCCCCAAAACAAAAAGAATAAATAAATTAAAAAGTAAATAAATAAATAAATTCTTCATTTGAACATGTAATTCTTGTGCAACTAAAATTTTACAGAATGTTTTAAAAATAAAATGGGTGCTAGAAATGTAATTTTAATAAAGAATTCAGAAAGGTAAAGATATTTGAATAGTATAAATTTACTGGGGGAAATATATCTTATGGCCCTTAATTTTAGAGATAGGAGAATTTTACCCATAAATTTGAGTCTAAAGAGTACTCACCCATCATCATTTGTGCCAATCTATTCAGGTATTGATGGATAAAAGAACCAGTAAATACAGCATACCTGCAGGGAGACTCTCTGAAGACAAAATGGACTGAGTGGACTGCAACAGTGGAATGTTACAGAATTAACCAATAATAAAAAATAAAAAATAAAATAATAATAAATAACAAATAAAAATAAAAGGAAAGTGTACACAATTGGAAAACTAATATAAATTTGAGTTTTGTTAAGGGAGAGTGGTTAGAAGGGGAAGCATTGTGGTTCTTGGGGATGGGCGGTGGGTATACTTGTACATGAGACACAATATTTTGTAAATCACACAAGCTAAGTTAATGAGAAAAATCGTAAAAATTAAAAATGTGTGTCTATAAAATTTTTTAAAGTTTTTAAGTTAAAAATAGTCTTTTTTTTTTTTTTTTTTTTTTAATATAATTTTTATTTTGATCATAGTGGCTTACATATTGTTGACAATAATATTTTAGGTACATATTTACATAAAATCAGGGGGGATTCCCATCCCCAAATTGTCCTCCCTACTCCCCCGTTTCCGTCTTACCTCCCATTTCCTCTTCCCTCACCCCCAGGGCGGCTAGAATATGTGGTCCCCTCTGTCTCTAACCAACTACTTAGTAGTCTTGCATCAGTTTGGTCTTGATGCCTCCCTTATTTCCCCCTCTAAGTAGGGGCAGGGGTAGCTAGTTCAAGTTGCGTGGTTTTGCCTGAAAAAGAGAAAATAAATAAACCGGGGTAAGAGTTTAATACCCCGAAAATGGGCAGAATCCTTCTAGAGGTTCTCATCATCGATTTGGGAAATGAAGGAGAAAAAGAAGTTGAAACACTCCACCAGTACCAAAAGAAGTGTCAAATATCCAGTGAGGACTCCAGCTATAACGATAAGCACCACAAAAAAACAGATAAAAAATAAACCAAAACAAACTAAAAACAAACACAAACAAACAAAAAACACGCCGTGGTCTTGAAATAAGAAACATGGCGTAGCACATAACGAAAGAAAAGAAAGGAAGAGAAAGAAAAGAAAGAAAAGAAAAAAAAAAAAAGAATAATTGGGGCCAACAATTTCAATAATCACATCCAAACTGAGGAATCGACCAAAATAGCTAGGTAAATAAAAATAATAATAACAATAATAAATGAAGGTAAGATATATATATATAACCAAGGTTTTGTGTTTTTTGTATTTTTTTTTCCCTCCTGCCCTGGCACAGTAAATATTGGGGTCATTCGAAAAGGAATTCACTTGCCCTATAAGATATGGGGTTTCTCCGTCCTTGGAGTATACTGTCATGGAATCAGCTCTAGTCTTTGCTCAGGATCATTACTCTCCAGGTTGTGGTTTTTTTTTTTTTTTTTTTGGTGTGTGGAAAGCTTCTGCTCTGTCCAGTGTGATACCGTCAGAGCTCTGTGTTTAGCAGTCCCAGTATCTGTACATATCCTGAGGTGGGACTTATGGTGAAGTCAGTCTTTGTGAATCTGGAGGTTCTGTTACCTCAGTGCCATTTTAATCCATCTTCTGTGGTTGGTGATCTTGGTCTTTGCGCTGAACCTAGGAAGGCATCTAGGATAGCGTCTTTCTTTGTTCTTCCAGAAGCCCCTTTCCGTTACAATTGTCTCTGCCGGACCTTTGGGACTGGGGATCATGCTTATTGTGCAGGTCTTAGTTCAAACCCTAGACTAGGGCTTTTTTATTGGTCCCAAGATGTATACAGTCTGGTCGTGGTTCTAGTATCCAGTCATCTGTAAATCACGATCTTGGCTTTTGGACCTACCAAAGGGTGCCACGTCTTCTGGTTTTGTCTTGTCGTTAGCTGGTGAGGTAGGCTAAACTGCTCTAAGGTCAAGTTGTTCACATTTTCCTCATTGTCGAGATATCATGTTAGAGCTGGCCCTTGTTGTTGACCCTGCAGTAATAAGGCTGTCCCAGATGGAGATTGTTTCTTACAGCTGTTGTGAGGAGCTGTGCCGTTTCTATGTCTGGGATCCAGGGTTCAAGGCTGGTTGAATGGTATCTAATCACCTGAGGTCTAAGTTGATTCCACATGACATATTTTCAAGGTAGGAGATAACCCTGTATTGTAAACAACTATGAGTTCCTATCTCTAGTAGATAAGAGCTCTTTTTTTTTTTTTTTTTTTTTTTTTACTATGTAAGATTTCCCCTTTATTTAGTGTGCCTTTGCAGGGGGAAGTGGTGCTCCATTATATGTCGGAGTATTTGGGGTGGACAGAGTGAGTAACAGAGATAGGTCACATACCCAAAGACGATTAAAAAAAAAAAAAAAAAAAAAAAAAGGAAATAAAAGTGTATGTGCCCACAAATGTATATGTAAGGCAGACATTTAAATAAATAAGTTAATTAAAAAATATAAAAAAATTAAAATGAGTTAGCGAAGTTTTTAAAGGACCAATGTGGTGCAAAAGACTACTTTGCATTTGGGAGAGAACAGGTAAAGAGTTGGTGTATTACAGGTCTTATGCCTATGTTGGAAGTACAGTTTTCCCATTGTCTTTTGGATTTTTCTTGTGGTGTGTGGGTTCCCAGGCATCTTCCAATCACACCCCCTGCCCCCCCTTCAGATTGGTAAAAATTTGCAGCTGGGAGGTCTTGGAAGAGTTCTTGCATTGGGGATACTATTGGACCTAAGTCCGGTTTCAAGAAACAGTCCATGTTAGGGGGAGTTGGTAGGGAGGGTCTCGCAGCATGTGTCCACAGGGGAGTTGGCTGTCTTTTCTTGCAGGAGACGATGTGTGGGTTCGGTTGGGTGTCCCCTCGCCTGGGTGCTGGGTACTGGTTCATTGGGTAGGAGGTCGATCTTGATGCCTAAAAGATTAAGGACTGAGGGTGGAGAGTTTTAATATGGTGGGAGATCTGGATGGGATTGAGGGGTGAAGGGATAGTTGGATTTCCGGGGGGGAGAAAGGGGAAGATATATGGGAGGGGTATGAAGGAAGAGAAAAGAGAAAATACCGTAGAAAGGGAGAAGAGAAAGGGAAAAAAGTAAAGAGAAGAGTAGAAGAGAAAAAGAAAAGAGAAAAAAAATAGAGAGAAGAAAGGAGAGAATAGCAAGGGAATGCTGGTTTGGTTGAATGTGTTCGATGACTAGAGCCTGTAGTTTAGGTCTGTACATCGCAGGTACTGCTTTGGTGGTCTGACTGGTCACGTGCTTCGATTCCTAAAAGAAGGTTTAACCTAGAGGTAAAGTGAATGTTAAAGAGTTTTCTCGTGGCCGTCTCATAGTGCAAGCAAGGTATGGTATCTCGTGTGGTATCCCGAGTTGCCATCTTAGTTTGTCCGCCCTTTGCATCTAAGGGCGCCTGTGGAAAGAAAAGCTGAGAGGTTATTTTTAAAATATAGTAAGGTAAAGGGATTAAAACGTAGTGTTATGGTATGTTGCCATTGCATTACGTGATTTCCCGCGGTGTTCTATACTTGTGTTCCTGTTTACGATCTCTAAGGGATTATTGTGGGCCTTTGTTGTAGGAGTCTGGTTACATACCTGTTCTCTCCATGTTGCTGTTTCTGTTGTTGCTGTTTTCTTTGTGGTATAATGTGCAGTCAAGAGTTTGCATTGTTCCTTTTTCATGTATTTTGGACACTGCTCCCACGTATATGTTGACTATTACAGTGATCGGAGTTTCTACCCTGTTAAACCCTGTTATATGATTGTTAGGTATTAGTTGTGTATAAAATATATGTTCTAGGTGTTTCAGAATAGTGCTACCATTCTGTGTTTATCTTTTGTCTTCTGGCTTACTTCGTTTAACATAACATGATCTAGGTCCATCCACGTTGCTGCAAAGTCTGTGATTGTATCATTTCTAACTGCCATGTAATATTCCATTGTGTATATGTACCACATCTTAATGATCCATTCATCCGTTGTTGGACACCTAGGTTGGTTCCAAGATTTGGCTATTATACTGAGTGCTGCGATAAATAGTGGGGTGCATATGTATTTTGGAATGAATGTCCTTCCATCTTGTGGGTATATGCCTAGGAGGGCAATTGCTGGGTCAAATGGCAGCTCAATTCTGAGTTCTTTGAGCACTCTCCAGACTTTCCTCCATAGGTGTTGGACTAGGGGACATTCCCACCAGCAGTGGATGAGAGTTCCTTTCATACCGCATCCCCGCCAACAAAGGTTGTTTCCATTATTTTTGATGTGGGCCATCCTCACTGGTGTAAGGTGGTATCTCATTGTTGTCTTGATTTGGATCTCCCTGATGATGAGTGAAGGTGAGCATGTTTTCATGTGTTGTTGGCCATCCTTCTGTCTTCCTCAGAGAAGTGTCTATTCATTTCATCTCCCCATTTTTTTATAGCTTTGTTTGCTTTTGGGGGGCTCAGCTTTCTGAGTGCTTTGTATGTTCTAGATATCAGCCCTTTATCTGATATGTCGAGTGAAAAGATTTTTTCCCATTCTGTTAGCTGTCTTCTTGCGTTAAGCAGGGTTTCTTTTGCCATGCAGAAGCTTTTTAGTTTGATGTAGTCCCATTTGTTTATATTTGATGCTAACGTTCTTGCCATTGGTGCTCCATTCTCAAAGACCTTTTTGATATATAGGTCTTTGAGTGTTCTGCCTATTTTATTCTCAATAAACTTTATGGATTCGGGTCTGATTTCAAGGTCTTTGATCCACTTTGAGTTGATTTTTGTATAAGGAGTAAGGTATGGGTTGATTTTCACTTTCGTACATGTGGTTTTCCAGTTGTACCAACACCATTTGTTGAATAGGCTTTCTTTGTTCCATTTCAGATTCTTGCCTCTTTTATCAAATATTAGTTGGCTATATACCTGGGGGTTTATGTCTGGGAATTCTGTTCTGACCCACTGGTCTGATGTCCTGTCTCTGTTCCAGTACCATGCTGTTTTGATTACTATGGCTTTATAGTATAGTTTCAAGTTAGGTAAGGAGATGCCTCCCAGCTTCTTGTTTTTCAGTATTTGTTTGGCTATCCTGGGTCTTTTGTGGTTCCAGATGAATTTTGTGAATGCTTGTTCTAATTCTTTAAAGAATTGTGTCTGGATTTGGATAGGGATTGCATTAAATCTATATAGGAGTTTGGGTAGGATAGTCATTTTGATTATGTTAATTCTACCTATCCATGAGCATGGGATGTTCTTCCATTTCTTTAGATCATCTTCAATTTCTTTCTGGAGTGTTTTGAAGTTTCCCTGGTATAGGTCTTTCACTTCTCTTGTAAGGTTGATTCCTAGATACTTGATATTTTTTGATACTATCTTAAATGGAATTGTATTTTTAATCTCTCTCTCCTCAACTTCATTGTTTGTATATAGAAACGCTACTGTCTTTTGTGTATTGACTTTGTAACCAGCCACTTTGCTGTATTGGTTAATTGTTTCTAGGAGTTTTACTGTGGACTCTTTAGGTTTTTCGATGTATATCATCATATCGTCGGCAAAGAGAGATAGCTTGTGTTCCTCTTTCCCAATTTGAATTCCTTTGATTTCCTTCTCTTGTCGGATTGCTATTGCTAGGACTTCTAAGGTTATATTGAATAAGAGTGGAGAGAGTGGACAGCCTTGCCTAGTTCCTGATCTTAGTGGGAATGCTTCTAGTTTCTCACCATTGAGTATAATGTTGGCTGTAGGCTTTTCATAGATAGCTGTAACTATCTTGAGGAAGGTTCCTTCTAACCCTATTTTGCTGAGTGTCTTTAACATGAAAGGATGTTGGATTTTGTCAAATGCCTTCTCTGCATCGATTGATATGATCATGTGGTTTTTGTCTTTCATGTTGTTGATGTGGTGTATAATGTTGATTGATTTGCGTATGTTGAACCAACCTTGCATTCCTGGGATGAATCCCACTTGATCGTGATGTATGATCTTTTTGATGAAGTGCTGGATTCGGTTTGCTAATATTTTATTGAGTATCTTTGCATCTATGTTCATTAGTGAGATTGGTCTGTAGTTTTCTTTTTTGGTAGTGTCTTTGCCTTCTTTGGGAATGAGTGTGATATTAGCCTCATAAAAGGAGTTGGGGAGGATTCCTGTTTTTTCTATGGTTTGGAAGAGCCTATGGAAAAGTGGTAGTAACTCTTCTTGAAATGTTTGATAGAATTCACCTGTAAATCCATCTGGGCCTGGGCTTTTGTTCTTAGGGAGTTTTTTAATTACATCTTCAATTTCCTCTGAGGTGATTGGTCTGTTTAGGATTTCTAGATCTTCCTTTTCCAGTCTTGGAAGAGGGTGTTTTTCCAAGAATCTATCGATTTCTACTGGGTTCTCTAGCCTAGTTGAGTATAGTTGTTCATAATATGATCTCATGATATGTTGTATTTCTTGGGGTTCTGTTGTAATCTCTCCCCTTTCATTTGTGATCCTATTGATTTGGGTGTTTTCTCTCTTTTTTTTGGTGAGTTTTGCCAGTGGTTTGTCTATCTTGTTTATTTTTTCGAAAAACCAACTCCTGGTCTCATTGATTTTTTGTATTGTTTTCTTGGTTTCTATGTTGTTTATTTCTGCTCTGGTTTTTATTATTTCTTGCCTTCTGGATGTGGTTGGACTTCTCTGTTGCTGATGTTCCAATTCTTTGAGGTGATCTTTTAAACTGTTGGTTTTGTTATTTTCCTGATTCTTGACATAGGCCTGAATTGCTATGAGTTTCCCCCTAATTACTGCTTTTGCTGTGTCCCATAAATTTTGACATGTTGTCTCTTCATTGTCATTTGTCTCAAGGAATCTTTTTATTTCTTCCTTGAGTTGTTCTTTGATCCAGCTGTTGTTGAGCAGCATGTTGTTTAATCTCCAGGTATTAGTTTTTCTCCATTGCTTCTTCTTGACCTCAATTTTGAGCTCTGTGGCATAGTGATCTGAGAGGGTACTTCTAATGATCCTTACCTTTGTGGTCTTATATAGGTTGGCTTTGTATCCTAATATATGGTCTATTCTGGAGAAGGTTCCATGTGGGCTTGAGAAGAATGTGTATTCTGCTTTCTGGGGGTGGAGGGCTCTATATAAGTCTATTAGCCCTAAATCTTCTAATTTTTCATTCAGAGCTCTTATTTCTTTGCTATTTTTCTGTTTGGTGGATCTGTCCAGTGGTGATAGTGGAGTATTGAGGTCCCCTGCTATTATCACATTTCCCTTCATGTGTTTCTCCAGGTTTGCCAGTAGTTGCCTCACATATTTTGCTGGCTCTACATTAGGTGCATAGATATTGACCAGGGTTAGTGTTTCTTGATCTAATGTTCCCCTGATCAGTAAGTAGTGACCCTCTTTGTCTCTGATCACTTTCTTGAGGTTGAATGCAATTTGGTCTGATATAAGAATTGCTGTCCCTGCTCTTTTTGTTTTCCATTGGCCTGAATAATCACTTTCCATCCTTTTATTCTAAGCCTGTGCTTATCCTGCATCTGTAGGTGTGTTTCTTGCAGACAGCAGAAGTCCGGTTTATTTTTCCTAATCCAGTTCTCTACTATGTGTCTTTTAATTGGAGAGTTTAGTCCGTTAACATTTAGGGAGATTATTGAGAGAGAGGATTGTTGTGTAGTTGTGTTGTGTAGGGTGGTTTTTGTTACAATCGGGGGTTTGGATTGTGTAATTCGTCTTTGAGTAAGTCGTTTAGGATCGGTTTTGTTTGCACAAATAGTTCAAATTCGTTCTTGTTTGAGAATGTTTTTAGTCTATCCTCCCATATGAATGTAAGTTTTGCTGGGTATTGGACCCTAGGTTGGAAATTTCTTTCATTCAGTCGTTTAAATATGTCATTCCATTGTCTTCTTGCTTGAATTATTTCAAATGGGAGATCTGGTTTGATTCTTATGTCCCTACCTTGGTACTTGAGGTTTCTTTTCTTCCTTATTGCTTTAAGGAGTTCTTCTTTCTCTTTGTTTTTTGCCAATTGGATTACCATGTGTCTTGGTGTTTGTTTATTGGGGTCTATCTTATTGGGAACTCTTTTTATTTCCTGTATTGGCATTGCAGTATCCTTCCAGAGGGTGGGGAAGTTCTCCGCTATTATCTCTCTGACTACTTGTTCTTCCCCTTTCCCTACTTCCTCCCCTTCTGGTATACCCACAATTCTTAGGTTGTTTCTTTTGTCCTTTTTCATTAGATACTGGACCTTTCCTTCCAGTGCTTTGCCTTTTATTTCTTTGTTGGTTTCTTGATCATTTTTTGTTTGCAGTTTTCCTTCGAGTTCTTCAATGTGTTTCTCCAATTCTGTGTTTCTGCTTGTAAGGCTTGTTACTTTGTCTGTTAATTCCTTCACTTCTTTTTGTATGGAATCTCTCATGTTCTTTAACATTTCTTCTTTAATTTGGCTGATTTGTTCATCCATAGATTTCTTATACTCGATAGCTAGGGTTTCTCTAATTCCTTTTATTAATTCTTGCATTTCCTTCCTCATGGCTGCTTTTAGGTCTTCATCGCGTGTATCTGTGTATTTTGGTGGACTTGGAAGCTTGCAAGAGTTTGTCACCATATCTCCAGATATTAGTGATTTCCTTGATTTACGCATATTTCTTTGTATTTAATGGTGTGTTTTAGGGTGCTGTGCTTCTAATTTTCACCTGTTTTGATCCCCTGTGGTGTGGGAGTTGGTTCCCTCCCTGAGGGTGGTTCTAGAGGGACTTTTGGGTGAACTCGCTGAGGTTTTGATCCTCCTGTACTCTTTATGTGGCCTGGTTAGTTGTTTTCCTCTTTTGTTGGCAGCTAGTACTGGCCCTTTCCTGACCACAGTGGTGGGGGGCACTGTTTCTCCTCTCCTTTTTCTCCTCTCCTCTACTAGTTGGAAGTCAGTCTTCCTCTTTATTCCTGTCAGCAGGTGTAGTTCCGCTTCTGGCCACACTGGTTGCGGGCGCTGTTGAGCCTGACTCTCTGTTCCCTCCCTTATCTGGGGGTCAATGAAGCTCTGCTCCTCCGAGTTACCGCGGAAGAAATTCCCCCAGTCAAGCCCTCCCGGTAGCTGCTCTCAGCCCTAGGGGGGGTCTCAGGTCCACTCTGGGGCTCGGGGCTAGGTTGCTCTAGGTTACGTAAAGGTCCAGGGGGCAGGCCCAAGCTCACCTAGTCTATTCGTCCCACCTGTCCCAGCTGGGCAGGTGACTCCGGCCCACTAGGTACTAGGGAATGTCCTCCCCTGTCCACGCTCGGGTCAGGTGGGATGAACTCTGGGGCCTGGAAGTTGAGGCAACGGGTGGTGTGGTCTCTGTGCCAACAAGCTGGCCTCTGCAGTCTATGGGGGGGGGGGGTCGCGCGCAGGGTGGCTGGCGGCTGCGGGTCGTCCACGTGTGAGCGCCCTAAAACAGTGCACTCACCAGGGACGCCGGGGTTCCCTATTCCCCGTTGGCGCGGCTGGCCTCTGCAGTCTATGAGGGGGGGGTCGCGCGCAGGGTGGCTGGCGGCCGCGGGTCGTCCACGTGTGAGCGCCCTAAAACAGTGCATTCACCATGGACACCGGGGTTCCCTACTCCCCGTTGGCGGCGGCTGGCCTCTGCAGTCTATGAGGGGGGGGTCGCGCGCAGGGTGGCTGGCGGCTGAGGGTCGTCCACGTGTGAGCGCCCTAAAACAGTGCACTCACCATGGACGCCGGGGTTCGCTATTCCCCGTTGGCGCGGCTGGCCTCTGCAGTCTATGAGGGGGGGGGTCGCGCGCAGGGTGGCTGGCAGCCGCGGGTCGTCCACGTGTGAGCGCCCTAAAACAGTGCACTCACCATGGACGCCGGGGTTCCCTACTCCCCGTTGGCGCGGCTGGCCTCTGCAGTCTATGAGGGGGGGGGTCGCGCGCAGGGTGGCTGGCGGCTGAGGGTCGTCCACGTGTGAGCGCCCTAAAACAGTGCACTCACCGTGGACGCCGGGGTTCGCTATTCCTAAAAATAGTCTTTTTATCAGCCTATTTTACCACACCCAGTCCTATGCCTCATTTCATCAGGGGTTTTATCCTATCTCCCCAGAACTTTGTAGGAATTCATGGATCTATCTTTGCCTTTTGAACCTTAAGCAAGATATTCTGTTTCAATTTTTTTTCTAAAGGACAGGAGATTATAGACCTGTCTTATATAAATGATAATTTAGTCCTTACAAAGATGACTGACACCCGTTGTATGTAAGAGCTCAAAAAAAAACCATAACTGATGTTACTCTTCTTTCCATTCTGAGACTTGGCTTCTCTTGACCTGCTAGTAGCAATAGAAGGTCATTATTTGGATTCGTGGTATAAATTTTATCTCTGAAATAATAGGTTTTATGATTTTCTATAACCATTCTTTGATCAGAGGGACAGAGATGGAGAAATTGCTCAGTTGCCCTTTGCCACATGAAAATTCACCACAGAGGTGAGTGTGTCCCCATCCAGAGGGACAGAAAGGGAAAAATGCCTTAGCAGCTCTGCTTTATGGCCATGAAATGCTCTAGTCAATAAACTCCATCATAGCATAGAAAACACCACATTGCAAGAATGTCAATAGGGAAACTACACAAACCTCCATCATGCTTAGAGAATGAAGATAACTCTGATGACTCAACAAATACCATCCATCTATATAGCCCACTTTAGAGAAGAAATATGGAGGATATTCATTGGCTTTAAGAAAAGCATGGAAAGACTGAAACAAACCACAATTAAAACATAAGATCTGAAAATATAAATAAGAAAAGTTCAAATTCAAATAACAGGACTCAAAAAGTTGGTAGGTGAAATGAAAAACAAATTGGAAGACCTCACCAGCAGAGTAACAATGGCTGTTGACAGAATCAGTTAGCTGAAAGTCGAGCTGCACAACATCTTCATACAACACAACAGAAGAGGTTGAAAAGAGCCTTAAAATAAACAATCATCCAATGGAAAAAATTCTCAAAGGATGTGAACAGATGAAAATAGAAGTCTGGGATAAACTCAATAAAAACAACATAAGATTCATTGGAATCCCAGAAGCTCAGGAAAATATATCCATGAAAATTAACAAAGATATTATAACAGAAAAGTTCCTTGTGCATGCATCCACATAATAGATGCCCCAAAAGTAACAGCTAAATTACTAGAAATCCAAAGAAAATGACCACAAGGCACATCATAGAAATAATGATGAGTACTACAGATAGAGATAGACTACTGGTGGCAGAAAGATTAAAAAGGAAAATTATGTACAAAGAAGCATCCTTAAAATTTACAGAGGATGTATTTTCTCTAAACCACAATGCCAACGACAGTGATGGGATATTATGACAAAACTCAATGAAATGAATACTGGACCAAGAATGCTTCACACAGCCAGACATACATTCAATTTTGAAGAAAGAATAAACAGCTCCATGGATAAACAACAGCTTGGACACATTACAAAATCAAAACCAACCTTAAAAGAACTAAAGAGTCTACTTTAAAGAAAAAAAGCAGAACCAAAAAAACATACCGGGGGAAATTCATAGCAATACAGGCCAATGTCTGGAAAGAGGAAAATGACAAAATCAGCAGTTTAAAGGGACACCTTAGGAGCTGAAACAACAGCAGCAAAGAAAGAATCCACATATTTATCTATTTCTTTCTGGTTTTCTTGTTTTGTGGCATAAAGATTTTCTAAGTAGTCTCCAGATCTGTCGTATTGGTAGTATCTTCAGTATTGATAGTAATACTATATTGGTAGTATCAGTAGTTAACTCCCCCTTTTCATTTCTAATTCACTTTATTAAGTTTCTCTCTCCCTATCTTTGTGAATCTTGCTAATAGTTTATCAATCTTGTTTATTTTTTCAAAGAACCAAGTTTTGCTTTTATTGAATTTTGGATTGTTTTGTGGATGTCCAGTTTATTAATTTATGTTATATTATTTTCTTCTGTTTTATTATTTCTGTCTTATTAATTTGTTTTGTTATTTTATATATTCTGTTTTATTTGCTGTGTTATTATTTTCATATGCCTGTCTACTTTCAGCTCATTTTTTCTCTTTTTCCAATTTTTTTTTAGGAATATCTATATTGTTTTCCATAAAGGCTGGACTGGAGAGCATTCCCACCAGGAGTGAATGAGTGTAACTTTATCCCCACATCTTCACCAGCACTGATTGTTCTTTGTAATGTTTGCCAGTCTCTGAGGCATCAGATGGTACCTCATTGTTGTTTTGATTAGCATCTCCCTGTTGATTCATGATGTGAAGCATTTTCTCATGTGCCTTTTGGCCATTTGTATTTCATCTTTGATAAAGTGTCTTTTCATTTCTTCTCTCCATTTTTATGAGATTAGATGCTTTTTTCTTATTAATTTTTGTCAGTACCTCATATACCTTAGATATTGGTCCTTATCTGATGGTTGAATACTTTCTCCTATTCTGTGGGTGGCCTTTTTTATCCTACTCATTATTTCCTTTGAGTGCAGAAGCTTCTAAGCTTAATATAGTCTTATTAGTTTATCTCTACTTCCAATTGTTTGAACACTGATATTTTTATCTTTAGTCTCAATATCATGGAGTGTATTATCTACAAGTTCTTCTGTATACATTATGTTTGCAGATCTAATATCAAGGTCTTTAATCCATTTGGATTTGACCTTTATGAATGGTGTTAGATGGAGGTCCAAGTTTGCATGTGGCTAACCAGTTATCCCAACACCACTTGTTGAAAAAGCTTTCCTTGCCACAGTTAGCATTTCTTGCCTCTTTATCAAAGATTAATTGATCGTATGGCTGGAAGACATTCTCTGATTACTGAAGTGTATTCCATGGATATGAGGGTCTGTCTTTATTCCAAATACCATGTTGTTGTAGTGAATATTTCTTTGTAGTACAATTCAAAGTTTTGGAAGATGATGCCTCTCTATTTTTTTTTCTAAGATTTGCTCTAGCTATTCATGAGTGTTTATTGTTTCAAATAAATTTCAGGAGGGTTTGAACCACTTCTTTGAAGAATGTCATGGGTATGTTTAGAGAAATTGCATTAAAACTCTACAGTAATGTGGGGAGTATTGCCATTTTAATGTTGTTAATCCTCCCAATCCATGAACAGAATATATGTCTTTATTTCCTTATCTCCACTTTTATTTCTTGCAACAGTGTTTTGTAGTTTTTTTTTTTGTATAGGTCCTTTACCTCTTTAGTTAAGTTGACTCCAAGGCATTTGTGTTTTGTAGCACGAATGTGACTTGGATTGTTTATTTTAGTATCCATTTCTCCTCTATTCTTTTTTGTATACAAGAAGGCCATTGATTTTTGCTTGTTTATTTTGTAACCTGCCACTTTGCTATATGAATCTATTGTTCCTAAAAGCTTTTTTGTAGAGTCTTTAGGGTTTTATAAATATAGTAGCATGTCACCATCAAACAGTAAGAGCTTAACTTCTTCCTTTCCTATCTGGATGCCCCTGATAACTTTTACTTGCTTAGCTACTATGGCAGTTACTTCCAGCACTATATTGAATAGGAGTGGTGAGAGAGAGTAGCCTTGTCTTGTACCAGATTTTAGAGGAAAAGCTTTTAATTTATCTCCATAGAGAATAATATTGTCACTAGCTTGTGGTAGATGGCCTTGACTATATTGAGAAAAGTTCCTTCCATTCCCATCTTTCTGAAGGTTTTTTTTTTTTATCATGAATGGGCATTGAACCATGATGAATGCTTTCTCTGCATCTATTGATATAATCGTGTGGATTTTATTTTTTCTTTTGCTGATATGGTGTATTATGTTGATTTATTTATATATGTAAATTTGGAGAATAAAGTATTATTTTAAAAAAAAGGGTCAGAGAGATGGCATGGAGATAGGGTGTTTGCCTTGCATGCAGAAGGACGGTGGTTCGAATCTTGGCATTGCATAAGGTCTGCCAGGAGCGATTTCTGTGCATATAGCTAGGAGTAACCCCTGAGCATCTAGAGAATAGGAAGAACATCCCATGCTCATGGGTAGGAAGAATCAACATCATCAAAATGACCATCTTACCAAAACTACTATATAGATTCAATGTAATTCCTGTCCAAATTTAGATATCATTTTTAAGGACTTAGAAAAATCAATTATAAAGTTTGTGTGGCATTATAAAAACCAAATCCATATTTAAAAACAAGAAACTGGGTGGAATTTCTTTACCTAAACTGAAGCTTTTCTACTAATCATGGTACTGAAACAAACACAGAACCTCAAACCAATGGGTCAGAATATAATATTCAGTGACATCTCCAAATATTCAGTCAAGTAATATTTGACAAAGTTGCCAAGAATTTGAAACAGAACTAAGACGGTATTTTCAACATCGTGTTAGAACAACTGAATAATCACCTATAGAAATTAAAAACATCTAATCCCATCAAAAATGAGGAGAAGAAATGAATAGATACCTCCTCAATGAAGCAATACAAATGGTCAAAAGGCACATGAAAATGCTCCACATCTCTAATAATCAGGAATGTGCAAATCAAAACTAAATGAGGTACCATCTCATGCCACAGAGACTGGCACACATCTCAAAGTACAAGAATAATAAAGTGTTGGGGATGTGGAGAGAAAGAAACTCTCATTTATTGCTGGTGGTAATGCTGTACAATCCAGCCTTTATGGAAAACAATATGGAAATTCCTCAAAACAACCCTGGAAATTGAGCTCCCATATGATCCAGCTATACCACTCCTAGGGATATACCTGGGAACACAAAAATACAATAAAAATGACTTCTGCACATTTATATTCATTGCAGCATTATTTACAATAGTCAGAATCTTGGAACCACTCAGACGCTCAATAACAGATGAGTGAATGAAGAAACTGTGATACATATACACAATGAAATACTATGCAGCCATCAGGAAAAAGAAAGTCATAAAATTTTTCTACACATAGATGTACATGAAAAATAGTATGCTGAATGAAATGTCAGCTTATTTCATGATAAATCAACTATCATGACAATGGTAGTGAGAGAAATAGAATATCTTTCTTGAATACAGGCAGGGTTTAGGGGAGGAGGGAGATGGGTGGAATAGGTGGTGGGAAGGTTGCACTGGTGAAGGGGAGTGTTTTTTTTAAACAAACATGTTTGTAGTCATGTTGCTTAAATAAAGATATTATTAAGAAAAAGAAATTAAAGATTTATTCATACCTCATATCTTACACAAAAGTCAACTCAAAATGAAATAAAGACCATGAAATCAGACCATGAAATCAGAAAGCTTTAAACTTTATTGAGGAAATCATAGGCAGAACACTCCAAGACCTATACTTCAAAAAGTCTTTGGTGATAGGATGCCAATGGCATGACCTATAGCATCAAACCTAAAGAAATGAAACTGTATCAAACTAAGATGTTTCTGTATGGCATTTTATAATAGAGGGGCACCTCCCAACCTGAATATTTGTCATGTGGACCCAACTTGGACTTCATGTTTTCAGACAACAACTACCCAATCCTGAGGCCTAGAGCCCAGACATAGAATGAACACAGTTCCCTGCAGCAGCACCAGGAACCAAACTACCCCTGGGAAAATCTTAATACCACACTAGCACCAACTTGCACCAGTTTTAATACGACATCCTGACAACGAGGACAGCAACTTGATCTAAGAGCAGGTTGTCCTATCTAATCACCCAATGTTAAGCTAAAATCAGAAGTCACAGTATCCTTTGATCTGTGTAAAAACCAAGATCTCTAACTATAGAAGACTGACATTAACAACCATGACTGGGTAGAACTTATCCTGGGACCAAAAAGAAACCCCCCCTAGCCTAGGCTTCAGCCTAAGATTTGTACAATAACCACGATCTCTAATTCCAGAGGTCTGACTTTGACAACTGCGACAGAGCAGATCTTCTGGAAACATAATGAAAGACTACCCTAGGCTTCGTCCTAGGATCTGTGCAAAAACCAAGACCATCTCTTATAGAAGACTGATTAGAAAAACAGTGATGGGACAGAACTGCTAGAACCATAAAGATAGACACTATCCTATGACTTGTGCAAATACCAAGATCTCTAATCGAGGCTTGATTCTATCATCCACAATTGAGCAGAAAGTTTCCTGGCACCATAAAAAGTCCTTGGAGTGTGAAAAGGAGCATGTATGGAGACTGTAGTTATTTCCATGAAAGTATGTTTCAAGGATGGAGAAACCCTGTATCTTTTAGGCCAAGGGAATTCCCTTTCTAATTTACCCAATATTGAAAAACAGAAACAAAAACCTTGCCACATCAGCCCTCTTTCTTCTTTTTGCTTTCATTCTCATGGTTATTATTGTATTTGTTGCTGTGGTGCTTTTTTGTAGTTGCTGGTTTTGGTCTTTTGTATATTTTTTATTTCTTTTGTTTATTTGTTTTGTTTATTTTGTTTCTGTTGTAGGTTTTTGTTTTTTGTATTTTTGTTTGTGTTTTGTTATGCTTTTCTTTTTTTCTTTCTTCTTTTTATTTTTTATTATTATAATTTTTAGTTCTTTTTGGGCCACACCCATTTGACACTCAGGGGTTACTCCTGGCTAAGCGCTCAGAAATTGCCCCTGGCTTAGGGGGACCATATGGGATGCCGGGGGATAAAACCTCGGTCCTTCCTTGGCTAGAGATTGCAAGGCAGACACCTTACCTCTAACGCCACCTCTCCGGCCCCTTTCTTTTTTTTTTTTTTTTTTTTTGGGTTTTTGGGCCCAAACTCAGGAGTTACTCCTGGCTATGTGCTCAGAAGTTGCTCCTGGCTTGGTGGACCATATGGGACACCGGGGGATCGAACCGCGGTCCGTCCAAGGCTAGTGCAGGCAAGGCAGGCACCTTACCTTCAGCGCCACCACCCGGCCCCATCCCTTTCTTCTTTTTTAAATTGATATTTTTAACCTCTAGATAGACGTCTCTTGGTTTTTTGTTTGTTAGTTGTTTTTTCTTTTTCTTTTCTTTTTTTTTTCAAACAAAACCACATAACTTGAATCATCTTGTTCTGCCTCATAAATTGAGGGGTAAAAATGGATGGTACCAGAACCAAACAGTTGTATGAGCATTAAGTAGAAATAAAAAAGGTTAAGACTTAAACACCAAACCCAAAGTCAACAACAACAGAATTGATAGCCAATCTTCAACAAGCTATACACAGAGGGGACCATTTATCCTAGCATTCCAGGGGTTGGGCAAAAAAGGGGTGCTGGGTATTGAGGTGGAGGGAGGACAACTGTGAAAGATTTGTAATTCACGTTGGTCACAATAAAATTATTTTAAAAAATAGTTTCTGTATGGTAAACCTAGAAGACTGCTAATGGAATGGGGAAAAATTTTGCACTCAACACATCAGATAAAGTTTTGATATCTAGGACATACAAAGTACTCACAAAGGTTAGCTCCACAAAATGTAAAAAAATAATAAAAAAAGGGTAGAAGAAATGAAAAGACACTTCTCTGAGGAAGACAAATAGATGACCAACAGACACATGTTCATCATCACTTTTCATTAGGGAAATCCAAACCAAGACAACAATGACATACCATCTTACACCAGTGATAATGACACATATCGAAAGTAATAGGAACAATCTCTGTTGGTGGGGATGCCTAAGAAAGGAACTCTCATCCACTGTTGATGGGAATGCTGCCTAGTCCAAACCCTTTGGAAAACAGTATGGAGTGTTCTAAGTAAACTCACAATTGAGCTGCCATCTGAACTAGTCATCCCTCTCTGGGGTATCTATCCCCAGGACAGAAAGAAATTCATCCAAAAGTATGTATGCACACCACTATTCATTGCAGCACTCAGTACAATAGCTAAGACTTGGAATCAGCCTAGATGTCCAACAACAAATGAGTGGGTCATGATGATTTGGTACATATACACATGTGTAATATTACATAGCAGTAAGAAATGATACGATTATGGAAATTTCATCAACATGGTTGGAACTAGAAAATATTATGTTACGGGGCCGGGCGGTGGCGCTAAAGGTAAGGTGCCTGCCTTGCCTGCGCTAACCTTGGACGGACCGCGGTTCGATCCCCTGGTGTCCCATATGGTTCCCCAAGCCAGGAGCAACTTCTGAGCACATAGCCAGGAGTAACCCCTGAGCGTTACTGGGTGTGGCCCAAAAACCAAAAAAAAAAAAAAAAAAAAAAAAGAAAATATTATGTTACATGAAGTAAGACAGAACAAGGATAAATACAGAATATCACTTATATGTGGTATTTAGAATAATTGCACAAAGAAACACAATGGTCTAAAGGGTAAATACTCTGAACACTATAGGAGAAGGAACAAATCAAGTGGAAGAGGAAGAAAAAGAAAGCTTTTACTCCTTTGTACTACAAAGAAGCCTGCAACAATGGGAACAGCAACTGCTCACTATAAAGGCCAATAATAATGTTCTAATGTTTTAATCTGCAGAATCAGGTGCAGATTCTGAAACTTTAAAATCTATTCAGTCCATTTAAACACAATATTTAACACAAAGAAAGTGAGAAAATGAGTCTGGCAGATTTTTGACAGTCTTAGGCTCTGTGAAGCATATAGATAAAAAATTATTATTATTATTATTATTATTATTATTATTATTATTATTATTATTATTATTATTATTAGGTTTTTGGGTCACACCCGGTGACACTCAGGGATTACTCCTGGCACATAGCTCAGAAATTGCTCTTGGCTTGCTGACCATATGGGACACCAGGGATCAACCCAGGTCTGTCCTGGGTCAGCTGCTTGCAAGCCATATACCCTACCACTGTGCTATCGCTCTGGTCCCATTCATGATCTTTTTTTTTTTTAACATTAGAATTTTTTTTTACCATTAAGTCTGACTTTTTCTAAAATAAACTTATTTCCAAAATGACACTTCTTTCTATTTTACTTTCTACATCTTTAAGTATTCTAGCATATTTTAAAAAGGTTTAGTTATATTTAATGGTATGTTTTACTTTAGAAATATTTGAATTATCATATTATACATTGACAATTATTAATAATCACACATCAACATAAAATATAAAATCAATATTAATGTTTCATTAGTCAAAGTTGAAGTGTTTTTATATCCTATTAAGGTACATGCAGTAGATTCAGAGGATAGGCCTTACTCTTTAAATCTATATATAGTTCCTGTTTCCATTTTTTACAAATGTAGTTTTCATTGCAATTTGTTTATTAAAACTGAACTAAATTGTTTTCTTTGATTAACTTATTACAATTTTTTATTTTTCCCTATTTATCAGTTTGGATATCTCTACTAACAGAAATTTCAGTTCTTTTCTACATTAATACTCTCCATCAAAGACAACCTTGTGAATTCTGAGAGATTCTGAGTGGCATGTTCTCTTTGACACTTGAGGCTTGAGTCAGAATCTGATTTGGTCTGGTCTTTGATGTTTGTTTAGGCTTATTATTCTGGGGTCCACAACTTATGGTACTCAGCCTGGTTCTGTGCTAAGTATAATTCCTGGGTAACAAATGGACTATTTGGGGTGCTAGAAAATATACCTCGATCATTTCCTACCTACCAGTGCCCTTCCCAGTGTGCTTTTTCTCTGGGCCCCAGAATTGATCTTATTGCTGTTATTCATAGAACAAATCACCTCTTAATCATAGAACTTTGAGAAACTAATTTGAAAACAAATTAAATAAGTGTGGTCTTTGGGAACAAATTTATCTGAAATTATTTATAGAACAAATGTGATGTGAATAGTGTTCTTCTAGCCATACAATGTCAAGTCCTAAGAAAAGCTATTAATTTCATGTTACATATTGATGAAAACTATCTTCGCACATCAGTTTTAGTCAGTGTGACTAATCTACTTTTCTAAAATGGCATAACAGAGGAAATGTTGTAACTATTTCTTCTAAGTTTAATTATGACAACTAACTTCAGACTAGCTGATGCTATTTGGACTCCTGCCATATTTACTCTCCTTTAAACTATTTTTATTTAACTAAAGAATTCTAATTACAAAGTTATTGATAATCTATACTTAGGCATAAAATATTCCACCACCAATACACCAATAGTGTCAACTTCCCTCTACCAATGCTCTTTCCTACCTACTCTCTTTTGTACCACTCCGCTACCTGCCACCTTGATAGGTACATTTCAAATTTTGTGATTGCAGTAGTTCTTATCTCATACTTTCAGTGTAGATGAGTATATCCTTTGGATATATAGATATACCACCTTCCTGCATCACCTTTACACCTGAGGGTTTTGACTCCCTATTAATTTCCTTTCTCATCTTCTTCCTCCTTTAATTTATTTCCTTCTCTATTCTCTTAAGTTCTCTCTGTTCCTTCTCTATTAAGTTCCTTCTCTGTTCTCTTAAGTTCTCTCTCTAACTCTTAAGTTAGGTTTGGAATGAAGGGTGAATTTTCTGTTGTGTGTCTTAAATAGACAGTCAATTCTATTAGCTATACATTTAGAATGAATTCTTAAAGGGCCCAGGCACTATATTCTTTGTGTATAAATGCTAATAGCATAGTGAATGCATGTAGGACTTCCTTTGTTTTATAACTCAAATCAATGTAAGACAAGAGTTTCCTGATTCTTTGTGTTTTCCTCATTTCATATCAAAGGGCAATCTTTTTTTTTTCTTTTTTGGTTTTTGGGCCACACCAGGTGATGCTCAGGGGTTATTCCTGGCTATGTGCTCAGAAATCGCTCCTGGCTTGGGACTCTAGGTAATCGAACCATGGTCTGTCCTAGGTTAGCGCATGCAAGGCAAACATCCTACTGCTCTCACCACTGCTCCAGCCCGCAATCTTTTATCTAATTCATTTGACCGTTTTTCCCCCACAAATAATCAGTTAAACTCAAGCAATTGTTTCTCTGATATAAGTTTCAACCAGAAGCAACCTCTATTTGTCTTAGCATACACATACTAATTGAATTCATCAAGCCATTGGCTTGCCTGGATTTCAGCAATAGCTTTAGTTTATTTAATATGAATAGCTTTCACTCAGAGAAAAAAATAATGAAACAGTCCAAATATAAAATCAAGCAAAGTTTATTGCATGTGAAGAACAATCACATGAATATGAAGTAGTATGATCAGGATCCAAGAAAAAAAGTATATGTTATTTATTTCTGTCCTGTTCCAGAAATGGTTGTTTACTCTTCACTCTCATGGATCACCTTCTGGAGAGAAAGGTGTACAAATTACAGATGTATGTTTCACACATCAAGTGTGTGTGTACACACACAAGCAAGTACAAGTGATTATCTCATTTGTATACTTCATTAGAATATAGGACCTTTTTAAACTTCAGGAGAAAACTACACCATCTATCTACATATATATTGACTGATGATTAATGCCAGCAGAGAGTGCTTTAAAGATTGCAGAGGGAAAGATGTCATCATATTTTCTCTTTAGGAAGGTTTGTTTTGGTTATTTTGTTTTATGATTGTTGTTGTTTTTATCAAGACTTACATACCTAGTTTCCAATAGGAATCTTTTAAGCCAACAAGGCCCAAGATTGGTCACTTCTAAGAATAAGGATTCTCTAATGGTCCTGTAGATCAAGGGTCTCAAACTCACGGCCCTCGGTACAACATTTTGTGGCTCGTGGCCGGCCTTCAAATATTGCAGTATTCACGATTATTTGCTTACTGAATAATCACAATAAAAATCGCATTAGTAAGAAAAAATCGCATTAGACATTATGCGAATGTTTAATGCAATTTTTTCTTACTAATGCGATTTTTTTTATTGCGAATATTCGGTAAGCGAAATCCCTTATGCGGCCCTGCCTCACCCTGACTTTGCCTCCTCCGGCCCCCAGGTAAATTGAGTTTGAGACCCCTGTTGTAGATCAAAACTGTATCACTGTGTGTTCTTCCCTCTCATCCCAGCAGCAGAAGCTACAGCATACATATTTTTCCCCACTCTCCCATCCAAATACAGTGTTATTCACTCACCCTGCTAGAAGGAAAATCTCGAGTTTTAGCACGAAGCTTATTGACTTGAGATTCTGCTATATCAGCACGTTCCTCAGCCTCCTCGAGTTCATGCTGTGCTTTTCGGAATTTGTTGAGATTTGCATTGGCTTGTTCATCCTACAATCAATAGCCCAGATAGGTAAGACCTCTCTTGGACCTTAATGTGAGAAAACAGATCAGGCTACTATTCTAAAATTACAAATGTGTCTGACTTACAGCCTCTTCAGCCTGCCTTTTATAGGATTTGACTTTCACTTGAAGTTTATCCACCAGATCTTGTAATCTGAGCACATTCTTCTTATCCTCTTCACTCTAAAAGTGAGAACATGTGACTATAACCATAGAGAAAGGGGCAGAGTGCATGAAGTCTAGATAGTTTTCTAAGGCTAAAGTGTTTCCTTATGAATTCTGGAGAATCCAGGATGATGTTTGCACTTGACTGAGGAAGTATCTATCAGACCTGGTATGACAATTCCTTGATCCGCCGCTCATACTTTCTTAGGCCCTTAACAGACTCAGTGTTCTTCTTTTGTTCTCCTTCAAGTTCAAATTCCAGCTCACGGATCTATAGAAAACAGATGGAAAACCAGTTTGGCACTGAAAAGACTAGAAAGCTATGCTGATGGTCGTTTCCTTCCACAAGTACCCGCATCTCCAGTTTCTGGATCTGCTTCTTCCCACCCTTCAAGGCCAGCTGCTCAGCCTCATCTAGTCGAAGCTGCAGGTCCTTCACTGTCTGCTCCATATTCTTCTTCATCCGCTCCAGGTGGGCGCTTGTGTCCTGCTCCTTCTTCAATTCTTCAGCCATCATGGCTGCCTGAAAATCAAATCATACCAATTAAGATGCCAACAAAAGTCAAGTGCTATCAAATCAGGGATACCCAAGGATCTGAGTTATACTAAAGAAACAAGGCAATAAAAATGAAGCATTGATATTCTAATTGAGCCCATGCTGTCATGATAAAATTAGAGAAAAACTAAACCAAGCATATAAAATAATCTAAGAAATTAAACCTTTAAGAACTGGATGGAAAATATTTTTTCCTTTATTAAACTGTCTTCTTTGGGATCTTCCTCCATCCCATAAAAATAAATTATCATATAGTCAACAATGTTTGTTTTAGAAGTAACCTAGATATTATAGAAGATTCGGTTTATACTAGTTTACAGGCTTATGAATAATGAGATAAAAGCAAAGTCTAAGTGGGTGTCACAACACAAAGGCAATCAAATTGTGAGTTAGATTCTTCTCTGAGCAGCAGACAGAGGGCGCTATGAGAACTGAAAGAAAGGCTGAAAGAGTGTCCCTAAAGACCAAGACATTTAGGTGCTGGTGAGAGGGATGCAGGCAATGATAATCCGAGGATGTGATTTTTATGTTTGTAGTAATTCATATGTTGGAGGAAAGAAAATCATGCATCTTCATGCACTTAAGAAACAATATAATCCCTTCTTTCGCATGTTCACTTTTTAAACATGAAATTGGAAACCAAAGAGCTTTAGGGGAAGTCAGAGTAACTTAAGGAGCCCAGGTACAACCAAATATATCTCAGGATGGGGAAAGAATGAGGGCTCTAATGAAATAGTTTTGAAAACCAAGCATGAGCAAGAAAAAGTAAGAGAAAGCCTTACATCTATAATGGCCTTTTTTGCTTTCTCTTCAGCATTCCTTGCATCCTTATTGGCATCCTCCACCTCGTTCTGGAATTGTGTGAGATCTGCCTCCAGCTTCTTCTTGGTGTGGATGAGACTGGTGTTCTAGAGCAGAAGCAGGTGTTATTGTTATCCATGCATGTCTAAGAGCAGGCTCTTTCCCCTCTGCCATTCTTGAGCTTACCTGGGCATGAAGCAGTTGTACTCTTTCATTGGAGTCTAGGAGCTCTTGTTCTGCCAGTTTCCGTGCTCTCTCTGTCTGCTCCAGAGAGGCTCGAAGCTCCTCTACCTCAGCCTGCAGCAAGGTGGTTCTGCGCTCCACAATTGCTAGCTGCTCCTTTAGGTCCTCTTGGCCCCTGAGAGCATCATCCAGGTAGATCTGAGTGTCCTAGACAGAGAATGAAGGAAAATATAGGCAGCTAATAGTGTTATGTCATAAGTCTTGTCTATATTGAAGTCAATCTGAGAATGAGAAAGTCTTTCATACCTTCAGCTGTCCCTGAACACTCCTGAGGTGTTTGAGTGTCTCTGCAGCTTGGCGGTTGGCATGACTCAACTGGATCTCAATCTCATTCAAATCACCCTCCATTTTCTTCTTGATTCTGATGGCTTCATTCCTACTCCGCACCTCAGCATCCAGAGTGCTCTGCATCATCTCCACCGTTCTCTGGTAGTTCTTCTTCAGCTGCTCAATCTCTTCATCTTTTTCAGTTATCTTTCTATCAATTTCTGATTTCACTTGGGTCAGTTCCAGCTGAATTCGGAGTATCTTGGCTTCCTCATGTTCAACAGTTGCCTAAAAAGAATAAAAGAAGACAAGTAAATCTGGTGACAATATAGACAAAATGAAGGGTAATAAAATTTGATGGATATTCATAACATTAAGACATTAACATTTCAAACTATTATTCAAATTTATATTTATTTATATATTACTAGCTATTCAAATTTGTTTATATTTATTTATATATTATCTATTCAAATTTGTCTATTCAAACTGTCAAACTAACTCATTCATTGCAAAAATAAAACGTTTCATTTTTAATTTTAATTATTATATTTTCAAGTATCAATGAAATTTAAAGAATCACATGCAATGAATTCCCTAATAAATTAAGCATAATTCTTAAAATGTTTTCATGTTATTTTGACAGGAGATAGAAAGCATTAGGAGATGGCTTCATTGAAACAAAAATAAAGGCACAGAGTGAACCAGTTAGCCTCCACTACCAAGGTACTACCATTTCTGAAATGTTTCTTCAACAGCCTTCGGAATTATGCTAACCTCTGCTTCCTCGAGAGCCAGCTGGATATCAGCTTTTTCCAGTTCCATCTGCTTCCGTGATTTCTCGAGTTCATGAATAGTTTTACCATTTTCAGCAATTTGTTCTGTGAGATCTGATATCTCATCTGTAAAGAAATAATTTAAATTGCATTTAAATGTCTCTGCCTAAGGTTCTAGGAATAGTAAGTTTCTAGGTATATGCTTTTTAATGCATTTATGATAACCTTAAGGATGCTTTGTCATGAGTTAAGATATCATACAAAAATCAACTTGAAAATAACCAATTGATGGTGAACACATACACTGTACATAAGATTGGTAAAATTCTGAAGTCAGCTCATAGTCTGACAATAGCACAAGAAGATTTTATAATTTTTTAACTGCTTACGTTCTAAGTTCTTATTTTCTCGTTTCACAGTTTCAAGTTGATCTAAAGCTTCTTCATAGGCATTTTTCAGTTTGAAGAGTTCAGTGCTTAAGGTACGGGATTCCTTCAGAGATGCCTCCAGCTCTGCCTGACTCTCATCACACTTGGTTTTCCATTCAGCTAACACCTGAAAAAAAAATAGATAAAAGTAGATCCATTATTAGCTCTTTTCCTCCAAGTTCTAAGTAAACACTGTATAAGCTACCTAAGCATGGGTAGCCTAATTGGGCTTTTGGTGTCTCATGCCTTTGTTATTTGTTCTTGATTGCTGGACTAATCAAAAATACCATACATTCACTCAAAATTTCCATTTCCAAAAAACAAATGCTTTTTTGAAAATAAAGAAGTTTGTCATAATTGCCCATTTCCTAATAGAAAAATCACCCTAAATTTCTAAACAATTCATTAGATTTTTGATTTAAATCAAACACATTTGCCATGTTGTGCTCTGTTGAAAGGGGCCTTCCAGAAAGCATTAAAATGAAATTTAGATTTCCATGTATCAAACACCCAGACAGGTGTCTTTTCAAAGTTACAGGAGAAAAAATACTTAGGTTTGATCAACATTGTATAAATGTCACTATGTCCTCTGGCAATCTTTCAAAAGGATCTCTACCCTTTCCCCCCATTTGTATTTTGAGTTAGAGATGAAGAAAATACAGTGAAGCTCGAGGACTTCCAAAGCATCACAATATAAGTGAGGGAGTCAATGCTGGTTCTGTCTCCTTCCATTACTATCAGGTTATGTAAGATCTTGTCAAAACTTTGACCTTGTCAAAGTTCCTCTGTTTTTTGTCCAGAGAAGCAGCCATGGAATTGGCTCTTTCAACATCAACCATCAAGTCCTCAGCTTCTCCTTGAAGCCTCTGCTTGGTTTTCTCCAAAGAAGCACACTTAGCATTCACTGCCTCAATCTGTTCCTCTGAGTCCTGAAGGCGCTGAGCAAGTTTTTTCCTGAAAGTATTTAAAAGACAGAAAATGGTCTTTAAATGGAAATTTCCTAAAATTAATTATGTATAAACTCAGAGTTGCTAATTTATGTGATTCAAATACCCTCTTGCCTTCTTGAGCTCAGAAGAATTTTCTGTCTGCTTAAAGATCAGTGATCAATAATGAGTCTTTTCTGTAGGATGAATGTTATTTGTCTTAATGAAAAGTGCTAGTTCAAGTTTCTTAAATAGCACAGCATTGCATTTTAAAAAGAAATGGGAAAACAGGTAACAAGAAATTTATTTCAAAGTAGTTCTAAAGTAAGTACTCTATGATATGTTAATTTAAGAGTTCTCATTTTCTGAGATTTTCTGAGATTTCCAAAGTACTTCCAAAGTACTGGGGCTATACTTAGAGATACTCAGCCAACCAGGTGAGATAGTTTAGTTTAGTTGAGTGATACAGGGTTTCTTGGACTGGTGGTGCTCAGGGCCACCAGAGACAACCAAATATCCAGAAGTACTCAAGGAATAGTCTGAGATCAGGGTTCATTTGGGTCAAGGTTTTTATCCCAGACAACAACAGAGCTATCTCCCCAGACCCAAGACTTCTAGGTTCTCTTAAAAGCAGATAGAATTTCATACTTGGCCTCCTCCAACTCCTCTGTGCGCTGGATGGCATCCGTCTCATATTTAGTCCTCCACTGAGCAACCTCACTATTCGCTTTGGATAGTGCCCTCTGTAGCTCAGCTTTACCTTCCTGTTCCTCCTCATATTGTTCCCGAAGCAGGTCACAGTCATGGCGGGAAGACTGAAGGGCATGGGCCAAGGCATTCTTAGCCTGCAAATGTCAAGAAAAAAATAAAGTTTCTGTGAGGTTTAAATTTCTCATCCAGCAGCATAAAACAATCTAAGCATGCTGCTGCTTCATAAACCACAGAATAAAGCTCCACTCCTACTATGCCTCCCCTCCCACTGAAATTTTTGTTTGAAAGTTAGATCAAGGAGCATTCCACCTAATGAAATACCTTACTCTCTTCTTCTAACTGCCTCTTGAGTTCTTCTATTTGTTGAGTAAATGCCTGTTTGTTCCTGGAAAGTTGGGATACTATACTTTCTTTTTCTTCTAGCTGATGACTCAACTCACCTGTGTACAGAATAAAATATATTTACTTTAGTTGTTCATTTACTGGCTTACCAAGCTCCTATTGTATTTATATAAGTTGCTGTGCTACTGTTTGGGAGAAAGTAAGGTGTGGTGCTTTCATAAATGCAAAAGTTCAAAAAGAAGATTGAAAACAAACTGACATGGTGCTGTTAATCTATAAAATTGAGTGACTTGTCAGTAAAACCCACTGTGAATTCAAACATTATTTGGAATATTCAAAACTCTCAGCTGGTGTTTTTAACTGTTATTGGGCCATTATGAAAGTCCTGTTTTCCTTTTTTTTTATATCTTCAATAAGTTAAATTAAACTTTTGGGACAATATGGTAAATCTATGTTTAGATGCTTCCTTTGAGATAAGAGAAGGAAAAATACTTAGTAGGAGAGACCTTATGATTCTAGAAGGGAGGTCTGTAGATGATTGCAGAAATAACTACTAAATTATCTTTCTTCATTATCAATGTTGGGGCAGCTAGCAAAGAATTCACTCATGATGATGAACTTGGTGGTAAAACATCACAAGTAGGACCAGGAAGAGAGTACAAATTTTATAAGGCAAAATTTAAAGCATTTGCCTTGCAAGCAGCTGTTAGTTCAATCCCTGGCACTGCATTTCATTTCTTGAGCACTACCAGGAGTGGCCTCCTAGCATAGAGCCAAGAGAATAACTTGAACATAGCCAGGTAGAGCCCCAAAATAAACGAAAAATATTATTTTCTTATATTTTTATTATATACACCAAGAGGATATACAAGTGACCAAGAAGATATACAAATTGGTCATATTTCTCCCTTTTTCTAAAATACTTAATGGCATATAATAGGAATTCTTGTGCAAGAAAAAAAAACTAAACTAAACTAAACAAAACAAAACAGAATTCATATGAAGAAAAAAAAAAAGGCCTGGCCAGAGTAGTGGCGTAAGTGGTAAGGCATCTGCCCTGCCTGCACTAGCCTAGGACAGACCGTGGTTTGATCCCCCCGCATCCCATATGGTCCCCCAAGCCAGGAGTGATTTCTGAGCACATAGATAGGAGTAACCTCTGAGCCTCACGGGGTGTAGCCCAAAAACATAAACAAAAAAAGAAAAAAGGGAAAAAAAGGCCATGTGATTTGGCTTCTTGTCCTATTTTTACATTTTCATTTATTTTTAGTGCAAGTTTATATTTATTTTGAGAAAGCTTATATCTAGTAATATCTAGACCCCAAGGTAATTCTGTTCTACTGTTCTCTCCCTTATCTTTACTGAACTCCCAATGTTTTGGATAGTTGGGTAGACTGAGATTTTATTCCAATTGCTTTGACCCCCAAATTACACTTTCTTATAAATTAAATTTAAACATATAATATCCTTTCATTTTGACCAGTTCCTCAGTTTCAGGTGGTCTGGCTTGTTCCCACAGCTCACCAGCTTCTGTATGAAGACGAGACTTCTGTGTGGTCAATTCACTCATACTCCTCTGGAGTTCCTCATTCTTACCCCTGGCTTCATTTAATTGATCCTCAAGAGTCCTGCATATTTTCTCCAAATTTGCCTAAAAGGTTTGAAAATGAAGAAAAAATAGTTTATATTCATATTTAAAAGAGCATAGATTTCTCTATTATAAAAAGTGATTGGTTCATTGTGCTTAGGCACCTTGGATTTTGACATGCTCTCCACGTTGCTGGCAAGGTCATCAATCTCAAGCTTGAACTCACTCTTCTCCTTTTCCAGCTTCTGCTTGACCCTCTGCAGATTGTCTATCTGCTCCCCAAGCTCTGTCATGCTCTCTGCGTGCTTCTTCCGCAGTGCAGCCACCATGACTTCATGCTGCAGAGTGGCCTCCTCCAGATCCCTACGCAGCTTCAAGAACTCAGCCTCCCGCTTCTTGTTGAGTTCTATCTGGGTGGAGGTGACACCTCCTGCCTCCTCCAGCCTCTCACTCAGCTCCTCTAACTCCCTGGCATAGTCACTTCGCTGTTTTTCAGTCTTGGCACGGGTGGCCCTCTCTGCCTCAATCTCTTCTTCCAGTTCTTCTATTCGAGCCTGAAGAGGAGAGACATTTAACCCTGGGATAAGTGGTCTCTAAAATGACTCAGTTTCAAGAAAAAGGCTAGTTTTCATATTCTCTCTCTCTCTCTCTCTCTCTCTCTCTCTCTCTCTCTCTCTCTCTCTCTCTCTCTCTCTCTGTGTGTGTGTGTCTCTCTCTGTTTCTCTCTCTGTCTCTCTCTCTCTCTCTCTTTCTCTTCCCACACCTGGTGGCACACGGGTTACTCTTGGTGCTGGGGCGACCCATGTGCAAGGCAAACACCCTATCCATTGCACTATTTCTCTGGCCCCTAGTTTTTTTGTTTTTGTTTTTTGTTTTTTGTTTGTTTTTTGTTTCGTTTTTTTTTTTTGTTTGTTTTTTTCTGCTTTTTGGCCCACACCTGGTGACACTCAGGGTTTACTCCTGGCTATACACTAGAAATCGCTCTTGGCCTTGGGGGGCCATATGGGACACTGGGGGATCGAACCTCGGTCCATCCTAGGTTAGCCTAGGCAAATGCCCTACTGCTTGCACCACTACTATGGCCCTAGTTTGCATACTTATCAGAGGACCTCAGTGCTTACATTTTTTTCAAAAATCAAAAATGCTGCTAATTTCCTTTAAAAAATTTTTTTTCTTTAATATAGTCATTACATCTGCATAAAAAGGCAAATATATTGTTTATTTAGCTAAATATTATCCTCCAATATTTCAACTATTGATTGTATTTAAAATGGTTCATCTCCATTGTGTCAGCCAAACACAATGGAAGGCAAATAAATATGTCTATATGCTCCAAATAGCAACATTTGGAGATAGGCAGCCATCTCTCAATACACAAACCATATTTTAAATAAAATCCAAATATCCCTTACCTGGAGCTCTTTGATCTTCTTCTGAAATTGGAGACCCAGAGTTTGTTCATCTTCCAATTTGCTTTGCAGTTGACAATATTCAAAGTCTTTCCTATGAAGAGAAATGGAGACTGTATAAAGAAAAGAGAACCAATAACCTAGAAAACTAAATGCAGATTTCAAAGCATACTTCTTAAGTCTTTCATCCAGTTGTTGCTTGTCATTCTCCAGATCTAATATGGATTCTTGAGCAAGCTTCAAGTCTCCTTCAAGTTTCCTCTTATTCCTTTCTAGGTCTACACGGAGTTTCTTTTCTTGTTCTAAGGAACTTTCTAGCTGAAAAAGTTTACAATTCCTTTTGAGGACAATTAATACACACAAAAAGATAAATGGAACTTTTCTGACCCTGATATCCTGGTTTTATTAATGATCTTCATAGACTTACATCATCAACTAGCTGTTCTAGTTTGCTCTTGATTTTGCTTAAAGAATTGACTTTGTCTTCTTCTGCTTGGAGGTCATCCAAGGTCTGCTGGTGAGCCTCTTGAAGGGTCTTCTTTTCTCTAGTTAACTTTTCAATGGTTTCATCCAACCCAGCAAGTTCTTCAGTAAGATTTTTAACCTATGAAGAAGCCACAAACAGCTATAAGAAGAAATAAAGTTTGCAATGACTACAATAAACTGTAAAGATCGATAAAGAGTGTACCTTGTTCTCTGTGGCATGCTTTTCCTTTTCCACCTTGGCCAGAGTTAGCTCAAGGTCATCTATGTCTTTCTTCAGTTCTGAACATTCATCTTCCAATTTCCTTTTCTTTGCAGTAAGCTCAGCATTGGTCTCTTCCTCATCCTCAGCTCTCTCAGTCACCTCTTTGATTTTGGCTTCTAGCTGGAATTTGGCTTTGATCAATTGATCACATCTTTCCTCAGCATTCAACAAGTTTTCACTTTCCTTTAAAAATAATTATTTTATGAGGTGAGGTATTTTTAGCATTTAATATCTTATTATATATAAATGTCTGTGTGAAGCATCATAACTAAAAGCAGAAATTTCTAAAAATATCCAATTTTATTTAATAATAAAATTAAGTTAAATAGCAATTCTAAACACATACAGCTTGTACTTGGAGTTTCAGGTCATTTTTCTCTTGTACTAGAGTCACCAATTTTTCTTCTAGCTCCTTTCTTTTTGCCTCTGACTTGGCAAGTTCATCTTTAATTTTCTGGAACTCTTCCTTCATGGTGGCCATTTCTTTCTCAATCTCTGCACTCTTGAGAAGGGGCTTTATTTTGAAATATAGCTTCATCCAGGGCCAGTGCTTCACATTCATGAATGAACGTATGTTGTACTGGATGCAGAAAATGGACTCCCTAAAAACAATGTATTGAATATATTAAAGACAGAACCTCACTTCTCTAAATACCTCATACTTGAAAAAAAGACTCTGCTTGACCTTCTCTGCACCATCTTTTGGAATTCCATACGCATAAGATATCCCCTGCACACAGCTTGTGTTCGAGTGATCAGGTTTGCTAGGCGGTCATCTCGCATTTCTTCCAAGGTTCCGAGCAATCCAGCCTTAAAAAATACCTTCCGAGGAATAAAAATGAAATGAGTTAGTTTTTAGGGAGAAGCCTAAAAGGGACAAAAACCAAGAATCTCTAAAAATTATGTATTACCTTAGTATGTCCAAATTTATACTGTGTATGATCAATGTCAATAGATGACAATAGCTTTTCACAGGCTTTTTTACTGTCAATGAATTGTCCTTCTGGGATGGCACTGGCATTTAGTACTCGATATCTGTCATCACAGACACAGGCAACAACAGATGATCAATACAGAGACAAACCTTGAAGATAATCTTGCTAATGTCTCCCTTTATTTCTATAAGGTTAAGATCCAGAGAGAAAAAGAATCTTTCCGGCTAGAGAGTCCTATGTTAAGCCTAGAGCAACACTGGTAGATAGTGTGACTATCTGAAATCTAGACTCCTTGATTCTTAGGACAAGTCCTCTTTCTATATTATATGTCAACAAACTAGGAAGAAACATTTATGTTCTTGCCAAGTTATTTATTTTGTACAAAGCCATAGATTTTTCTGTTGAAATAATCTTCATATCATATTTCTCCCTCTCCAATTCTAGAATTTGTACATAACATCAACAAATGTACAGTTGGCCCATGGATAATATGGCTTGAACATTGTAGGTTTAGTGACATGCGAATTTTCATGTAAACAAATGATATACACTTGTATTTATAGAGTAATACAGTACTATTTTCTCTTTATTATAATTTTCCTGTTAACATTTTATTTTTCTAGTTTACTTTATTGTAAGAATATAGTATTTAATATGTGTAACACTAGATACATGTGAATGACTATCAATGAGGCTACTATTCAATAGCAGGCTATTTTCTTTTCTTTTTTATATATTTTTAATATATTTTTTTGTTTTTGGATCACATCCAGCAATGTCCATGATTTACTTCTGGCTTTGCACTCAAATATCATTCCTGGTGGTACTTGGAGGACTGTATGAAATGTCAGGTATTGATCCCTCATCAGCTGCATCAAAGTCAAGTGCTCTCAAATGCTATATTAACTTTCTGGTCCTAAGAGGTAAAATATTAATTAATTTTTAAGAAGCCCATAAATATACATGACCTCAACTGTTTTGGCAAGAGACACCTTACTCAGTGTAGAGAATTTTTTGTTACCCACCTTTGTTTAAAGTCCCCATAGAGAATCCGATTTGGGAATCCCTTCCGACAAATGCGGATGCCCTCCAGGACACCATTGCACCGCAACTGATGGAGGACAAGGCTATGTTCCATAGCCCCTGAAGACAGAAGCAAGAAATATCAGACTTACACAGAATTTCTTTAAAATGAGGCACATTTAATTTTGGCATTTCCCAAGTCCCAGCTTAGGTTGTGTAGTTCTTTACTCTGTAGATTCCTTCTATCTATTTTCTATATAAAACTATTTTACTTTTAAAAATTTTACAAAATTATGAAAGAGTACTATCTACAGGGCAAAAAAAATGTTTCTTACCTGGGGTTTTGCTTTCATTGGGAATTATACAACGAACAAAGTGAGGGTGAGTAGTTCTTAAATTTGACATCAGTTTATTTAGATTTTCCTAAGTGAAAAAGATTAAAATTGACTGTAGACTGTAGGTATTTGACAAAATAGATATAGTATAATAAAAATAATAATTTTTAAACTTATCATGAATATTAAGAATAATAAAATGAATTATTCTTTTTAAAAAGTGTTGGGGCCAGAATGGTAGTACAGTAGGTAGGGCATTTGCCTTGAACGTGGCTGACCAGGGTTCAATTCCCAGTATTCCATATGGTCCACAAAGCCCACCAGAAGTCATTTCTGAGTATAGAGCCAGAAGTAATCCCTGAGCACCACTGGTTGTGTCTCATAAAACAAAACAAAACAAAAAAGTCTTATGTGTCGGGGGTTGTGAGATAGCTCAGAAATCAGAGGTGCATATAATAGTGTTTCACTTTACAGTGTGAAATATACTAATTGAGTACAAAATTCTCTCCAACGTCAATTAAAGTGATGTATCCGTCTCATGCAGGATCATGGAATGTTTTTCATTGTGTCTATAAAGAAAACCAGGAAAATTTTACCAAAAACTAACAAATCAGCCAAAGCCATGCCTGCTGCATCCATCATCCAGAAGCACCATTTTGCCTATAGCCCTACCTTACAACTCCTTTACAATTCTTTTCAGTAACACCAATCTGACCAAACTTCAGGTATGCCAGTATTGGGCTGATGTCACCTGGGCATTTTGGAGTGAGTGTGGGCATCCTCCCCCCACATTTTCCTTCTTCCAGGAAGCCTGGCAGCTATACGCATGCCCCCAAAATGCAGTTACCATGTTCACACAGGGCCAGCACCACAGACTCCCTTTTTTTTTTTTAAAGAGATGCAAACAAAGCCATAAAAAGTCATGGGTACATTGATCATGCAGCAAAAATCTGGAAATCTAGGGAAGAGAGGACAGACCACGCCCCTGCCCTGTCAAAGTCACACCTGCTGCATCCATCACTCAGAACTACCACTTTTCCTATGGTCCTACATCAGCACCCCTCTACAATTTTCTTCATAAACACCAATTTGATCAAACTTCAGGTATGTCAGTATTTGAGCTGACGTCACCAGGATTCTTTGGAGCAAATGCAGCCATCCTCCCCCATATTTTCCTTCTTCCAGGAGACCTGGAAGCTGAGTACACACCCCTAAAATTCACAGTGTCAGGAATAGTGCTTTTATTTTCTGGACAGTTTCATTTGTTTGGTGTTCTCATCACTATATGAAAATACCAGTTTAACAAAATGTACTGCTAACAAGAGCTTACAAAATCTTCTTCAGTGACTTCATTAAAGAACAATAATTTTCACAAATATGCTTGCTACTATACTCATTTTTTCTTTATTTTTTAAAAAATTTCTTACTTCTCTTCCTTTTTATTTTTTCTATTACTTTTTAAATAACTTTGTTCTCAGTTATTTGGAAACAGATGTATCATGGTCAACTATGTGATACATTTTCTTTAAATAAAGTAAAAAACTAATAAAACATTAGTCTTAATAGAAAATGATGATAAAGGGGCCAGAGCAGTGGCACAGGGGTAGGGCATTTGTCTTGCACCTAGTTGACCTAGGACAGACCGTAGTTCGATCCCCTGGCATCCCCTTGTGGTCCCCCAAGCCAGGAATGTTTTCTGAGCACCCAGCCAGGAGTAACCTCTGAGTGTCACCAGATGTGGCACAAAAACAAAAAAAACCAAACAAACAAAAAAAGAAAATGCTGATAAAATTTTGACCCTATAATTTTAGACCTCATTACTACATTATCATTGTTGTGAAGTTATCATACAACTTCATTAAGAAATAGTAGTAAGATTATGATTTCATTTCTATTTTAATAAACTAAGTTTAGAATCTCTACATCGCTCTTTTTGAGATGATAAGAAGACACACTAATTTTTCTTACCCTGAAAAGGGCAGAAACAGTTTGGAAAGAAGAACCCTTCTTCTTGGCAACTTTCTTCTTTCCACTGTCAGCTGAAAGAAATACAGTTTATAAATCCTGATAACTGCATCAGCAACAACAGTAACAACAAAACACAGAAAACAAATGTGAAAATATTTTTTAAATGGAAGTGAAAACACTTAGTTAAAAATGTTAGCTATTAATAGACAGGTAAAGATATTTTAGTCTTAAGTATTGAATAAAGGGAGAAAACACAAATTCCAGGTGTTCTAAGAAAGTATTTTACCATCTGTTGTTGCAAAGGTGGCATAGAGATGTGCTAGGAGCCTGTTGGAGGACTTCTGATATAGTCCGACGACAGTCTCATTCAGTGGGTCTTTATTTTTCTCCAACCAGCCTGACACACTGTAGTCCACTGTTCCAGCATAATGCACCAGTGAGAAGTGGGCCTCAGCCTTCCCCTTGACCACCTTAGGCTTCTGGAAGTTGTTGGATTTTCCCAGGTGCTGGTCATACAGCTTGTTCTTGAAGGAGGTGTCTGATGCCTTGGGGAACATGCACTCCTCTTCCAGGATGGAGAATATGCCCATAGGCTAGAAAAAGGCAAGATAAAACATGCATAATGTACATTTATAAGCTGAGAGATGAGTATATGAAGAGAGGCCACTGAATGGTTAGAATAGAATACCTTCTCAATGAGCTCTATGCAGGCAGCCAGGTCCATCCCAAAGTCAATGAATGTCCATTCAATGCCTTCCTTCTTGTATTCCTCCTGCTCCAGCACAAACATGTGGTGGTTGAAAAACTGTTGCAGTTTCTCATTGGTGAAGTTGATACACAGCTGCTCCAGGCTGTTATACTAAAACAAAACATAGTGTTTACATGGAAAGTTAGACTTCTTTCAAAATCAGAACCCATCAACCTTTTGCTCCACTGACTTAGATTCTTGCTAACACATGCGCTTTCAAATATACATAGTGTAGCTTAGATCATATCTTCTCCTTAAAATCTTTTTTAAACTTGGAACTAGAAATTGTTTCTCTTCCTGAATTCCAATACTTTGTCCTCTACTGTCTGCTGACTATAATCTACCCTATTTTTTGTTACTCTTCAACATTGTTTATATTATCACTGTATCTTATATTGTTCTCATTTTCCTCGGTAAATCACAAGCTCTTATTTCATTCACCTGCATGTATTGTTCTGGTATATATATATTTATAATTCACTTTGGTCACAATAAAATTATTTTTTAAAAATTGTATATATACAATTTATTTTTAAAATATATATACAATTTTTAAAAAATAATTTTTATTGTGACCAAAGTGAATTATAAATCTTTCACAGTAATATTTAAGGTACATAGTGACAATGAATTAGGATCATTCCCACCATCACTCTCTCCACCCCTGTTCCCAGCACGCATCCCATATCTTCCTCATTTGTCCCCCTATATATACTTTTGTATATATTTATATGTTTATATCTATATATTAAGTTATAATTTTGTATTTGTTTTGTTTGATTCACACTACAGTACTTAGACATCCTTCTGGCATGGTTCTAGGAGTGTTTACCTGACTATGCTTAGGGATGATACCCTGCTGGGGGTCAAACCTGTGCCTTCTGCATACTCCTTTGATCTATCTTCTCAGTTCAGCAATGACTGTTAAATTATTTTTCATGTAGGAGTGTACTTTAAATTTAAACTTAAAACAGTTTTCTCTTTTTTAAAATAATAAAATTCCTCCTAAGTGGTATTTCCCTCCTACCTGACCCACCCTAATTTTCCTAAAATATATGTCTAACACCTTGACACCTTCCCTATATGATCATACAATCTAATTTCTTATCTAATTCCTTATCTGTAGCTATATAAAATGAGTAAAAGTAATGAAACCTCAAATATCTCAAAGCCTGCAATGTCCAAAACGCCAATAAAATGCTGTCTTGGTAGCTTTGTATCCAGTTGCTGATTGATGCGAGTGACCATCCACAAGAACAGCTTTTCATAAACAGACTTGGACAGTGCATTGACAGCATGATGAACCTGTTAAGGGGAAGATCAACTGATGAATTAAGACCCAGATAGTTGGATACCTGTGCTTTTAACTGGCCTGGAAGCATTTGTTTACCTGATCAACAGTTTGACCTTTGGTCACATACTCATTCCCAACTTTCACTCTAGGGAAGCACAAAGCTTTCAGAAGATCTGAAGAGTTCAAGCCCATCAAATAGGCTGTCTTGTCAGCCACTGGCAAGAAAAAAAAGATAATAACAAAGGTGAATCCCTAACTAATGGAAAAGTTAAAGAACTGCTTTGAAAATAATAGATGCTTCTAAATTTTGCTAAGCTTGTTTTTTTTTTTTTTACAGACCATGTCAGTAATCTGCTTTTATGTGGTTAAAGAAAGCTGTTACTAAGACAATCAGATAAATCTTATGAAAGGCTAGAAATTGGTTTCTGAAAGCTTTGTCCTTTATATATATATTTAAACACCGTGATTAAAAACATGACTGTAGTTGGGTTTCTTATTATATCTAAAACTAAACCATTCCAGTAACTCAGTCTGAGTATCCAAGATGCTTGGAAGGAGCAAATATCAAATACTATATAATGGTCTCAATTGAAAATCTATCTATGACATATGGACTATTTCAGAGATTTTGTACCTTCAGTGCCATCTGGCTCTGCCTGTTCCTCTCTCTGCTTTTGCTTGAACTTCATGTTCCCATAGTGCATCACAGCCCCTGTCAACTTGTAGAGTCCAGATTTCTCTTCTAGGGTAAATCCCAGGATATCAATGGCACTCTGGATATAACAACAAAATGCCTTCCTGACTCTAATGATTGAGAAGAAACAGCCTATACATCTTTCTCTCATTTTTACTTACATCTGTAGCCAAAAGCTCCTCAGCATCATCAATACTGGCCACCAGGATTTCACCCTGGCTAATGAATGGGTAGTCATAAGGATTAGTTGTAATGAGCAGCAGCTCTGAAACAACAAATGGAAAAGTTCAGACCTTCACAAACAGAAAACACGGTTTGAGTTCCTGGGCTGTTAGGTTCAGATTTGTATTGCTGGGACCCAATACAATAAATATTTACTTTTTATTTCCTGTGGTTTTGAGGATCAGACCCAGGACCTTACACAAGCAAGACATACATTTCATTACTATCTTACCTCCTAAGCATCCAAATTTAATTTAAAGTTAGAAATATCTTTTACATATTTTATCAAACTCAGGACACACTCAGGCCCATAAGACCCAGGGAACACTTATAGAGTTCTCTCATATAATGTGGATTAAGAATACCAGAGAGATTTAAATTCTGTGCTTTACATAGGAATGCTGCATTTTAATGTAACTGAGAAAAGTTAATATAAAAGCATCTGGATGTTGATCAGAAAATGAGTCTATCTAGAGAGTAACAAGCTTTGCCTGATATGATCAGCGTCTTGTCCAAAATCTGTAGAAAATATGCAGCCTATATCCAAGATTGGGACCCAATATATTAGAAAACAAAGGCAAAGAGAAAAAATGATCAGGAAAATATCCAGAGGAGTCATTTTTTTTTAAAACTGATTTTTCAGGGAACTCAGCATTTTGTGGTAGCTTGTCTTCTGTGCTAGAGTAACATGGACAATTAAGTACTCAATGGGAAAAGTTCAGTAAAACCTGCTGTGAATTTAATCTTGCTTTAAGTTTGTTGCTACCTACTGGATTTAGTCTCTTCATATTGCCACATCCCACTCCTAATCAAGTTTCCTGTGTTGAATTTTGAGTAATCTGTGTATAGCATAACTGTTTTATACTGTCATCAATTCCCTAAAAGATCTTCTAAGATTTTTTCTTACCTATAAGCTCAGGTTTCTTGTTTGAAAGAATCTGATAAAAGATGTGGTAGCTTCTCTCAGCCTTCAACTGGAAAGTAACCCTTGATTTTTCCAGCAGATCTATGATTACAAAAAAATGTCCTCTTCCATGTTGTTCTCCGTGACTCGAAAATATTTAACCCCCAAATCTAGTACTTTCTACTTACATGTTTCAATATCTGCTGAGGCCAGCTTTCCGGTGGTCCCAAAATGAATTCGGATGAATTTTCCCTGTGGGATGGAAGAGAAATAGCACTTCCCACAGCTCTAACTATATCTTCTATTTTTCTCCTTATCAGTTTTATTTATATATCTTCTTTTTTACCTATTTGCTACCCTATCTCAAATGAGATATACCAATCCAGGTGACAAAGTAATATAATACATTATTCAAGATTTAAATCAAACTATATTATTTTCTTGCTTGCAAAATAACTAGTAAATTATTTTTACAAATACAGTTTCCTAAAAAAATTTTTAGTAAAAATATTCCTAAATTAAATACAAATATTTTCTTTTCACATTAGACCATGATGTCAACATGATAAGATCTCTTTTTGTCTCTATTTTTGCCTGTGAGCCTCACCTATTTATTTGTCTTCCTCATAGCAGCATTGGCTCATTCTTAGTTTCATTGATTTTACTAGGTTTTTTCCCACCTCATAAAGCATGGCTTTCTTTCTCTTCTTGTTTCCCTTCCTCCTAGTTTCACACACCAGTCCCCAAGAGGCCTTCCCTGCAAAGCCTATCTAAAGGAGCACTCTGCCACCAGTTATTTTGACATTAGCTCATCCATTGAACTCCACAAGAAGATACCATCATCCAAAACTGTCTTGTTGATGTATTTTCTTCCTTTGTTATCTAAGTATCTTGGACTATAACTTTCATAAAGGAAAGAACTTTGTCTATCTTGCATACCACAAAGAATATGTCAATTTGACTGAAGTCAGACTTACAAAGCGTGAAGAATTGTCATTTCTCACAGTCTTGGCATTCCCAAAGGCCTCCAGTAATGGGTTGGCACTGATGATTTGGTCTTCCAGAGTTCCCTAGTATAAGAATCAAGAGGAGAACAAGCTGCAAAGTGACAATGAGAAATGTTCCCCAGCTTTTTTACTGGTTTACTGTTGCCTAGATGTCTCTGATAAAGCTGATTCCTCCTTCCCTGACTTTTAAATTTGATGATCAACCAAATCATGAGCATCTCTCTAGACACTTTTGCTACTTTGGTTAGAAATGGAAGTCTTGCCTTAAATTTAATATTCAATCATTTTGTAGATATAATTATTTTCACTAATTTGTCTGTAAACATTTTATCTTATTGTATTATGTCCATTTAAAAGACAATTGTATACCTCCATTTTCTCAAGTATATGTGATTCTGTAATGATTAAACAAACTTTCAGAGCTTCTTCTAAGATGACCTTTCTAGTTATGCTTTTAGAAACAGTGTGTGTGTGTGTGTGTGTGTGTGTGTGTGTGTGTGTGTGTGTGTGTGTGTGTGTGTGGTCTGCTTGTTTGGGGAGCTATACTAGGTGGTACTCAGGGTTTATTCCACTCAGGGATCATTTCTATCAGGGCTCAGGGATCCATATGTGGTGTCAGAGATCAGTCAAACCTGGATCAACATGTAAAACATGCCCTGTAGTCTCTATATTATCTCTCTGGCCCAAACTTTAAAATCCTGTTTTCTAGAAAATCACACATTTAATATCATAACATCCATTACACTGGGTTTTATAAAATAATTGGTTATTCTTCAGAATTTAAAACCCTATCCTATTCTCCTTCTCTTGAAAAGATCACCTTGTTCTAAAGTTAGGACAAGGTTAGAAATGTCTTCTCCAAAATACCTTCATTTTGGTGTCCTTTTTCTTGGCGAGGTCTCCAGTAGCTGCAATTGTTGCAAAGTACTGAATAACCCTTTTAGTGTTCACAGTTTTTCCTGCACCAGATTCTCCACTATGAAAAGGAGAAAGTGTAAGTGAGAGAGAGAGAGAGAGAGAGAGAGAGAGAATGTGTGAGAGAGAAATAGAGAGATTCTTTTAGTATAGATTCTCCTCAAGATGTCTGAACATATTCTAAGCCATAAAAGGACCTAGACATATTATGAACCACATGTACAAGCACATGTGCATGCATATAGACACATGCATATACATATACCCTAATCAAATAAATGTGAGAAGTCAATGGAGAAGTAAGGGCCAAAGGAAGACTCAGAATAGCTAAGTCAATTTAAGAATAGGAAATTTGAACTTAATCCTATGCTAAGTTCCACCCCACATGAGGAGTTTCTTCCTCTTTCTCCTCTACTTTCCAATGAACTTTTCTACATTCTTAAAAATTAATGGAAAACATCTATTTTCTGTTTTCTGTAGCCTTACACTTGGCTTTCCTGCTCATTCCTAAATTTATTTTTGCAGCATAGACTTTTCTCTAAACAGGGAACAGAGAAGACCAAGAGCACTTTTACCTTCTGCAGAAGGAACAAACAGCCATGGCTATACTTACGTGATTAGAATGGATTGGTTTTCTCTATCTGGCAAAAGTAAATAAATAGATAAATAAATAGTTGATGGCAACATATAAAGAACTTTCAATTCAGCAATATTCTCAAAGTTCAACTGAAAATTTCCTGTTCCCTTATACGTTTTTTTAGTTCTAGATAAGCGCTAGAATAGCTAGCTGTCTTCTTGAGAATAAATATCAGAGAAGCAAAACCTCTACATGAAATCACCCAGTGGTATTAGACTATTTTGTTGTATTAGACTATTTCAAACTAAATTGCTAATCTTCATTACTCAAAAATACTCAGTTTCATATAATCTCTTTTTTTTTTTTTTTTTTTTTGGGTGACACCGGCAGCGCTCAGACGTTACTCCTGGCTCTATGCTCAGAAATCGCTCCTGGCAGGCTCAGGGGACCATATGAGATGTGGGGATTTGAACCACCATCCTTTTGCATGCAAGAAAAATTGCCTTACCTCCATGATATCTTACCAGCCCCACAACCTCAATTATTTTATAAAAATCAAACGCAGTGTCCAGCAAGACCTCAAATTTAACTGTCTTTTTGAGCACTTTGAACCTTTTCTCCTCAGTGCTGGATATCACAGGCCAGGCAAAGGGACAGGGCTACCCAGAGTCCTCTAAATTCCTATCTAGTATATTCTCAGTGCTACAGGCTTCTTCCTTGAAACATACCTGTTAGCATGAACTGATAGGCATTATCTGAGATAGAGAAGATGTGGGGTGGAGCCTCCTGTCGCTTTTTGCCTCTGTAGCCATCCACCACCTCAGGATTATACACTGGCAGCCACTTGTAGGGATTGACAGTGACACAGAAGAGACCTGAGTAGGTCTGTGATAGAGGGGGAAAAAGTATATTTTAGTAGGTGTGTACACACACAAACACACACACACACACACATAAGTATATGTGTACTTTCAAGAACAAAATTTTTGCCTGTGCTGTTGTTTCACCTTACATAAATCTATAAAGGAAGGAAAATCAGATTTGTCCAGATAGACGAAATTGCTGAGTCACAGAGTAGAAGTAACTAGACTTCCACAGCTAGTATTGATGCTTGAATCCAAACCTTAATTCCACTTTCTAATCCCCACTACATTCATCTCTTTTTTCCTTCCTCTTTTTTCATCTTCTATTTCTTCTCACCTTTCTTTTCTTTTATGTTTTCATTCATGTTCAGAAGCTTCATCAAATGAAAATCTCTAAAGATCCTAACCCCTAAAGTATCATCTACACTCCATACCCATCAAATGTTCCAAAATGTTTTGCAAATTTGACCACTCACATAGATCATCCATGAGGTGTACCGTTCCTTGAGATTGTACAGCACAGCTGGTTCATTCAGGTGTGTCAGCATGGCCATGTCCTCAATCCGATCAAACTTGGGTGGGTTCATTGCATACACATCCTCTGGCTTCACCACCAGAGTCTGGAGGGACGAATAGTCATATTCATCTAAAGTCTATATTCTACCTACAGAGTTCCCTTATTTTATTCTGAAGAGTTTTCTGTGAACAATACTAAAAAAATTTAGTTGTCACTTTTTTTCTCCACCAATGCACCTAAGACTGCTTGGCCCCTGGCCTTATCATTTTATATTTGTTTCTCCTTCTACATTCAGTTTCTTTTCATCTCCTTACTATACTCTGGGGTCAAGGGTGTTGGAAACAAATCCCATTTATACCATTGTATTTATTCATGCAGTTATTCTAAATACAACATATAAGTTATATCACTCTGTATTTTCCTTCTTATGGCTTGATTCTTTTAATAATAATAATAATAATATAATAATATCTTCCAGTTCCATTCATGTTGCTGAAATTGCATGATTTTATCACTTTTTACAGCTATGTAGTACTCCATTGTATATATGTACCACATTATCATTATCATGATCTGCTCGTTTGTTGCTAGACATTTAGATTGATTCCCACTCTTAGGTATAGTACTGACTACTGCAATGAATAGTGGTGTACATACATCTTTTGGATTAATGTTTTTCTGTTCTGGGGATAGATACCCAAAAGTGGGATCATATTGCATTCAATTTTGAGTTTACTGAGAACTCTCCATACTGCTTTCCATAGAGACCAGGCAACATTCCCACCAGCAGTGGATGAGAGTTCCTTTCTTACCACATCCTCACCAACAGATTGTTTCCATTATTTTTGATATGTGCCATCCTCACTGTAAGAGAATATCTCATTGTCTTGATTTGCATTTCCCTAATGATAAGTGATGATGAGTATTTTTCATGTGCATGTTGGCCATCTATTGATCTTGCTCAGAGAATAATCTGTTCATTTCTTCTCTTTTTTTTTTTTTTTTTTTTTTTGGTTTTTGGGCCACACCCGGCAGTGCTCAGGGGTTACTCCTGGCTGTCTGCTCAGAAATAGCTCCTGGCAGGCACGGGGGACCATGTGGGACACCGGGATTCGAACCAACCACCTTTGGTCCTGCATAGGCTGCTTGCAAGGCAAATGCCACTGTGCTATCTCTCCGGGACCCATTTCTTCTCATTTTTGATGCAGTTTTTAGAAGTTAATCTTTGTGAGTACTCTGTATATCGTAAATATCAAATCTGATGTGTTGAGTGCAAAATTTTTCTCCATTTCAGTTCTTTCTTTCTTTCTTTCTTTCTTTCTTTCTTTCTTTCTTTCTTTCTTTCTTTCTTTCTTTCTTTCTTTCTTTCTTTCTTTCTTTCTTTCTTTCTTTCTTTCTTTCTTTCCTTCCTTCCTTCCTTCCTTCCTTCCTTCCTTCCTTCCTTCTTTCTTTCTTTCTTTCTTTCTTTCTTTCTTTCTTTCTTTCTTTCTTTCTTTCTTTCTTTCTTTCTTTCTTTCTTTCTTTCTTTCTTTCTTTCTTTCTTTCTTCTTTCCTTCCTTTCTTTCTTTTTCTTTCTTTCTTTCTTCCTTTCTTTCTTTTTCTTTCTTTCTTTTCTTCCTTCCTTCCTCTTTTTTTTTTTTTTAGAATTCTTTTATTTAACATCAATATTTAAGCACCATGACTACAAACATGTTTTTAGTTGGAGGGAGATGAAGGGGGAATTGGTGTTGGGAAGGTTGCACTAGAATTTAGAATTTTAGAAATTTAGAATTTAGAATTTTAGAAATTCAGAATTTAAATATTAGAATTTTAAAATAAAATATAAAATTTTAGAATAAAATTTAGAATTTTAGAATTTAGAATTTTAGAATAGAATTTAGAATTTTAGAATTTAGAATTTTAGAATAGAATTTAGAATTTTAGTAATTTAGAATTTAGAATTTTAGAGTAGAATTTAGAATTTTAGAAATATAGAATTTAAAAATTTAGAATATAGTAATTTAGAATTTTAGAATAGAATTTAGAATTTTAGTAATTTATAATGTAGAATTTTAGAATTTAGAATTTTAGCAATTTAGAATTTAGAATTTTAGAAAAGAATTCAGAATTTAAAATTTTAGACTTTAGAATTTTAGAACTTTAAAATTTAGAATTTAGAATTTTAGAATAGAATTTAGAATGTTAGTAATTTAGAATTTTAGAGTAGAATTTAGAATTTTAGAAATTTCGAATTTTAGTAATTTAGAATTTATAATTTTAGAATAAAATTTAGAATTTTAGAATAGAATTTAGAATTTTAGAAAAAAATTAGAGTTTAGTAATTAGAATTTAGAATTTTAGAATAGAATTTAGAATTTTAGAATAGAATTTAGAATTTTAGAGTAGAATTTAGAATTTTTGAAAAGAATTTAGAATTTTTGAAAAGAATTTAGAATTTTAATAATTTAGAATTTTAAGATAGAATTTAGAATTTTAGTAATTTAAAATTTAAAAATTTAGAATTTTAGAATAGAATTTAGAATTTTAGAATGAAATTTAGAATTTTAGTAATTTAGAATTTTAAAATAGAATGTAGAATTTTAGTAATTTAGAATTTAAAAGTTTAGAATTTAGAATTTTAGAATAGAATTTAGAATTTTAGAAATTTAGAATTTAGAATTTTAGAATTTAAAATTTAAGAATAGAATTTATAATTTTAGAAATTTAGAGTTTAGAATTTTAGAATTTATAATTTTAGAATTTATAATTTTAGAATTTAGAATTTATAATTTTAAAATAGAATTTATAATTTTAGAAGAGAATTTAGAATTTTAGAATTTAGAATTTTAGAATTTAGAATTTTAGAATAGAATTAGAATTTTAGAAATTTAGAATTAAATACTTAGAATAGAATTTAGAAAATTAGAATTTAGAATTAAAGAAATTTAAAATTATTTTTTTAAATAAAATCTTTATTTATGCACCATAATTACAAGCATGATTGTAGTTGGGTTTCAGTCATAAACAGAACACCCCTTCACCAGTGCATCATTCCCACCATCAATGCCCCCTACTCCTTCCCCAAGACAATAGAAATGAGGGCTAGAAGGACTGGTTCACAATATGAAGCTCACCACAAAGAATGGAGAGTGCAGTTGGGGAAATAACTATTATGATAATGTTAATGAGTGAGAGAAATAGAATGTCTGTCTTGAATACAGGCAGGGCTAGCCAGTGTTGCTTTTGTCATATATAAACTTTTAGTTTGATGTAGTCCCATTCATTCAGATTTGAGGCCATAACACTTGTCATTGACATCCTATCATTGAAGACTTTTTTGAAATGTGTTTCTTTTTCTTTCTTTTTATTACAGTAATATTTTAGGTACATAGTGACATTGAATCAGGCACATTCCCACCACCAATGTTGTCCTCCCTCCACCCCTGTTCCCAGTATGCATTCCATATCCTCTTCTATCCCAGGGGCTGCTAGTATTAGTGGTCCTCTCTGTGTCTAGCTTGATGTAGATTGGGTATTGATTCTGTTGTTGTTGGCTTTCGATTTGGTGTTTAAGTCTGATCATTTTTTATTTCTACTTAATGATCATACAACTGTTTGGTCTTGGTACCCTCCATTATTTCCCCCGTCAATTTGTGAGGCGGAACAAGATGGTTCAAGTTATGTGGTTCTGTTTGAAGGAAAGAAAAAAATAAAATGGGGCAAAAATCAAACAAGCAAAAAATGAGCGGAGGTGAGGCTATAAATATCAATTTGAGAGAAAAAAGGGGAAAAGGAAGAAATGTGTTTCTTATAGGTAGCAGAAGATTTATCCAAGCCAAAGTCAACACCTATCAAATCAAGAGTCACAAACTCTATTTAAACTCTATTTAATGGGTCTATTATATTGGCAGGTTGTGGGACAAAGGGTGGTGGTTGAAATATACTCTGGAAAATGGTGGAGGAAGGTCGACACTGGTGGTGAGATTGGTCTTGATTCATTGTATGTCTGAAACTCAGCTATGAAAGACATTGTAAATCACAATGGTTTCAATAAAATAAAGGGAAAAAAAGAAAAAATGCTAAAGAAAAGTACTAGGTGTGTGTGTGTGTGTGTGTGTGTGTGTGTGTGTGTGTGTGTGTGTAGGTGTATAGGGCAAAACATGGTGGCAGTGATGGTGGTGGTGACAATTCAAATATAATTGTTCAGGCCTTGTCTCTCTCTTTCTCTCCCCGCTTCCCCACCCTTCCTAGAAAAGGGAAAGACATTAGAATGAGAGGGAATTTCTATGGATGGGATGGGATGCAAACACAGCTGCCAGTTAGATAATGTTAACTCAGTAAACCAAATTCCTGCACCTGATGGAACCTTTTCTTCCTATCCAAAGAATATATCTATTGGTATTTCTCAGGCATGAGTGCTCTAAAAGCAGCTGTTTAGCCCTCCATCAGATCTTGCTTCTTCACCCCACCTCAACCACATCCTACCTTCCTGGGGGCAGAGTATAAGACCATGAAATTGGAGCATAACAGCAGAATCTAGCACTGAACTAGATGTGTGTAACAACATCGTCTGAGAGGGCTGAAGAGCCTCAGACAAAGTGTTCATGAAATCAGCTTCCTTTCCCCTGTCCTATACTCTCAATTTCTTTCTCTCTGAGAGCCTTTTCAAGATGATCCATTTTACATTCTCAATTATAGAAAGAAAAATAACGGATCTAAAACCTGCATTTTTGGGGGGCTTTCCTACTATTTTTTTTAATGTATATTTAAAAGTAGATCTTCAGGGGCCGGAATGGTGGCACAGCGGTAGGGCATTTGCCTTGCTCATGCTAACCCGGGACAGACTGTGGTTCGATTCCCTGGTGTGCCATATGGCCCCCCAAACCATTAGTGATTTCTGAGCGCTTAGCCAGGAGTAACCCCTGAGCATCACTGGGTGTGACCCAAAAAACAAAAAAAAGTAGATCTTTAATGCATTAAAAACTTATTTCAATGTATTGTTTTGACATTTAAACCAACATTTTAAAACGAACAATTTTTTTGTTTAATTAAAGGACTGTGATTTACAATAGTTAATTCTTATTGATAGTATCAACTTCCCTCCAATGTTCTCATGTTCCCTTCCACAACCACCCCAGCTGCTACTTTGAAAGGCACATTTCAAAATTTTGTTGTCATTTAGATCTCATGTTTTTCAGTGTTTCTGAGTCTGTGCTTTAGATACACAGCATACTGCTCTCCACATCACTGATATACCTAAAGCCCCTGATCTCTGTTTCCTCTTTACTTCTCTTTCTCATTTTCTTCTTCCCCATCTCAATATGTTTTAAACTCTTTTTACCTCCCTATATTCCGAGATAAAGGGTGATTTAGGCATTCCCCTTTGTTACATTACATTTTCTCAACCAGTTATTCTGTAAGTTGCAGATAAATGAAATCATCCTGACATATTCACTGAAGTCACTGGATGCATTTATCCCTCCTTGTGAAAGATCTCCTAGATTATTATCTAATTAACTTTCCACTTTCCTAGCTGTTTAGTTAGCTGCTTTTTTTAGCTCCTAAGTCTGAAATGTGCAGAGATCTACCCCCAGAAATTTCAACACTTGGTAGGGAAAAGTAATCTTTTCTGCTTTTCATGCCTTTGTTATTCAATTTTGTCCAATTCCTTACATCTTATTTTACCTCTTTGATTTTTGCAGTCTCACAATAAATAAACTGGGTCACAATGTAGTGTGACCTGCTCATCATCTTTAATGAGGAGCCTACTATTTCTCATGAAATCTGTGCTGCATGAGGATTCCTTACAGACATCTTAAAATTTTTCATTTTTATGGGTGTGAATAGAAGAACTAGGAACAATCTAGTTCACTACCTAAAGGAAGTGATAAAGATAATGAAGTCCTCCAATTGTTGGACTCCTAATTTCACAGCCTTGGGATGCTCAGACCTGGTAACCTCTGACTTAGAGAAATGTAAACATTGATAAAAACAACTGAAATTGAAGTACTTTCATCATCCACAACCGAGTTCTTCTTTCCTCTTCCCCTCCACGCACCCTACAGAGACCCATCAGCCTGATGCCAATATTATCTCCAAGAGAATTCTGACAGTGAAGTTATTGTCTTAGGTCACACTAAGACAGTCTGAGCAATTCATTAATTTGGAATGGAGAAGCTTACCCGATTGTCCTCAGTTTCCACAGTCACCTTCCCATCTTGGGTATTCTTTATTTTCCCTTTGACATATTCTTCTTTTGCATCAACCACAAAGCAGTAGGTTTTAGCATCAAATGGCTGATTCTGAGCCTCGATTCTTTCCTTTTCCGACTTCCGGAGGAAGGGAGCTGCTATGCCGTAAACTTCCATTTCACTGTCACTGCTCATTGTATCAGCTGGAAAGTAAATCATTTCTCAAATATTCTGGTGAGCCCAACTACCTTTGAAGACAGGTCCCATTAAGTACTAGCTTATATTTTGTTCCATCACCCTTGCATAAGACTTAGTGCTGAAAAAAATCTAATGGGCTCACATTTGAGTGGCTGTACTATGCAAAAGGCACAGTTTTTATGTAATCCAACCTTGGTTATTCGAGGGTCAGATTTTGGTAAAGTAGCATAAAAGGAAAAGGCAGCTTCAGAGATCCCAATTTCCTCGTGTGTAAAATCCTTGGGCATCTAAAAACAGATAATTCTCTTCAAATAGAATGGGCTAAATGACAAATAATTGCTAAGGAGTTTTTAAAGCATTTCAATTTGAAGTGCCTTCCCTCTCACTTAAGATAACCAGCTTTTTAGTTCCTATGCTAGTTGCAAATAAAAGCAACATCTGACATTGGCATCAGGACTCGCCCTCTTCTCCAGTCTAACCTGTTCTTAGTTGAGGGTTATTTACTCTCTATATCTATCAAGCCATTGAGGTTAGGAAGAATGATTATCCAGGATCACCTGGACGCTTCGAAGAGGAGGGACAACAATGAAATTCTCACCTAGAAGTCACACCACAAGGAACAGCAGAAGGCGGCAGTCGTGGAAATCAGAACTGCAATAAATACATACACACACAAAACAGACTGGAGGTGGATGCCTGGCTTAAAATCAAGGCTTCATCAAGTTAATTTAAATGAGTATGGATGAGTTGTTTAAATAAGGGTAGAGGACTAATAAATTATATAACCCCCCACTTCAGAGCAAACTTATTGGGGGCAATTCAGACAAAACCCATAGGCTTTATATTAAGGTAATAAAGAAACCATACACACCAAAATCTGGCCTCTTTGATTCCACATTAGTACCTAATATAATCCGCAATGTCTCCCACTTATAACAAGGCAATGAGCGTAGAATCACTCTTTTAAAAAGCTGGTGTCAAAAGTCCTTGTCTAATGTGAACAGAAAAAACTCCAAGTATTGATTAACTAACACCTATTAGATTTGATCCTTCAAGCCCATATTCTTCCTTGAACACATATTTTGCTTGCTTTCAGTCTCTGTTTGCTTTCTCCACTCTGGAGGAACTTGTGTTCTCTTTCAAACACAAATGTCCTCTTTCTCTACCCAAACATCTTTCTAAGTAAGATTCATTCAATAAAGATTATTTTTCTTAAAAGAAAAAAAAAATTTTTTCATAAAAAGCAGACAAAAATATTGGCAAGAGCCAGTATGGCCTAGAGAGGATGAGATAACTGCTTTGAGCATAGTTGGGGAAGGGGAAGATAGGGAAAAGTCTTGAATTCCAATAGTAGAAATCAGAGGCTCAGAGAGACAAAAAGAGGGTGAAGGACAAGCCACAGCCCAAGGAGTGTCAAAGGGATCCTACCTAAAAAAAGGCACCAGAAAGCAAGTTCAAGAGTAAATGAGGAAGGACCTCTGCTTTGGTGGGGTACTGGAGGGAGAAGTATGTGGGAATTGGGAGATATTGTTCAGTGCTAATTCTTATCATGGCTGATAAACCACAGCACAGAGCACTGATATGACCAGTTAATATCTTCTAAGATAGAAAGTGGACAGAAGAGGCCTGTAGGAAGGGTTTTGTGACTTACCTCTGTCTACCAGAGCGCAAGACAACTGAGGCTATTGCTATAAGCACTTTTATAAGCCACAGATAAGCCCCTCAGCTCATTCTTTCTCTATATTTGGAAGGAGAGTGACCAACACATGCTGAGATCCAGCTCCTACTGTGGTGTGTGTGTGTGTGTGTGTGTGTGTGTGTGTGTGTGTGTGTGTGTGTGTGTGAAAGGGGAGAGATTGCCAAGAGAAAAGTATATATAGAAATGAGTAGGATTCATAACGATTTTTTCAGTTTGAGATGCCTTTCTTTGAACTTGGAACTGCTGTGATGAAAATAATGCATAAAAAGAATCTGCCCCAATCCAGAAGTAAACCCTGAGCACCACTGGTATGATGCTCCCTTCCCCGCAAAATAGAACAAAATAAGGTCTTGCTTTTCTCCATTGTGCAAGCAGACTCAGCTTTGAGGTCTATACTAGACCTGTCTTGAGACAGAATTAATTCAATCATTATTTGCTAACAAAACTCATATTATGGAGAAATGAATCAGACTTAGGTTGAAAAGTTAAAAATCCTCTTTGTATTTGAACAATACTTTTGTCTTAACACTGGATGAATATGGTTATATCACAAAAACAGCTATAGTTCTCTCGCTTCTCTTTCCTTCTCTCTATTCTCTTTTCTTTATTATGGAGCTTTCTGCTTCATTAGTATCATTATTAACTTAATCATTTCTTAAGCCCTAGTAGGGCCAACAAGTAAATTGATGACATAGAGCTCTCTGACACCTAATATTCAAGACAACAGCTGCTTAAGGACATGCTGCTATTAAGATATATTACCAGTTAGGAAAGACCAGCTGCTAGGGTAGGGGGTAGGTGGTTCGGTAAGAGAGGGATTTAACAAATGTAGTTGTTTCTAAATAAGCATTGGAAAAAGGGTCCAAGAGTAAATATTTAGAGCTTCTGTCCATTTTAATTCCACTTTTTATTTGCATGTTTCCCATTTTTCCTGGCCAAGTCTTTGAGAGGGTCTCCAGTAAGCATTGCATGATTGATTTTAAGAATAACCATAGGCCAAAATTTTCTGCTTGACAATAACAATATCCCCATCTTGTGATATAGAGCCCAAAGGTCAGAATGGGAGGATAGCAGTCCTGATGAGGGGACATTAAATATCACTATATTCAGGCCTATAAACAAAACACTTCAGGAGGATAAAACACATAGAATTAAGTGGCCTTAGAGTTTATACTAAAATTGTTGAGTGTGCTATTTTCAAGATGTGGGCAATTCAGAACCTTTAAAATCTGTTTGGGAATGTTGGCAAAACTACCAGGAGATGAAGTGAGGAGCATCCATTACCTGTTTGTCCCCAACTTTCTACAGAACTATAACACACTCCTTCCTTTTTTCCATCCCTCCTTCCCTCCTTCCCTTCCCTTCCTTCCTTCCTTCCTTCCTTCCTTCCTTCCTTCCTTCCTTCCTTCCTTCCTTCCTTCCTTCCTTCCTTCCTTCCTTCCTTCCTTCCTTCCTTCCTTCCTTCCTTCCTTCCTTCCTTCCTTCCTTCTTTCTTTTCTTGCAGCATACTTTTCTATTCAGTTTGGGCTAGAATCTCTTTCTAGAGCCCTTCTCTACTAAGAAGCATCAGCATTCCAAAAAGACAATCCACGCTATAAGAGGTATCCTTAGGGATATCTTCGTTTCTCAGGCATATGTTTTGGATGACTAGAACCTAGGTCACCTATAGAACAGGGGTGTTGACATTTCTCATGAGGGTAAATGTACAATATGGGGAGGGAGAGGCAAGGTAAGTCTGAGGCTGTCAGGATACAAGGTAAAGAAAGCTGTTGTAGGTGTAGGTGCTTTTAGTTCCTTCTTAAATACTAAAAAAGTTGTTTTTGGTTAGCAAAACAAGGATTCATTTGGATTTTTCCAATTGATCTCACATTCTATTCACCTAGTCCTAGATCTTGCCAATCTCCAGAAAACCAAGAGGATCTTGCTTGTGGCACTGGTTCCAAGTTCCTCAGTCACCCTGAGTCCATGGCATGCTCTAAAATGTTCACCATGTAACTTAAATATTACTGTGAAAGACTCATAATTCACTTGGTTCACAATAAAAATAAAAAAAAGTTCACTGCCTTCAAGTTCAACTTTTTCAAAATCATGATCTCTTCTCTTCACCATACTTTTCACATATAAACTCAAAGAATACTCAGTTGATACATTTTAGCGATTTTGATCAAACAAATTTTTTGCATATATAAAATAGAAAATCATAGATAAGTCATAAAATCAACTGCCTCATTTAAAATATTTACACATAAATACAAGATATAAGAAATGCAATAGTAAAGGCATTTAGAAAACTGTCATTAGGATAGAAAAGACCTGTTTTATTTTCAGTAAACTATTAAGTAGATGTTGTGTATAATTTCCATGAAATCAATGAGAAAATCTTTAGGGGATGAGATCACAGTTTCAAAATCTGGTCATGTGTTCAATAGAATATCATAATTTAAACAACAGGCTCGTGTTGTGAGGCAGTTTTGCATGTTTTAAGTTTTCTCCACTATCCGAAGTTTTTTCCATATACAATAAGGGTATGATCAGTTTTCTTGTTCATGACTAGACTAATTTCTTTTCTTTTTAAATTTATTTATTTTGGTTATGGGGCCACACCGAGCAGTGCTCAGGGGTTACTCCTGGCTCTGTGTTCAGAAATCACTCCTGGCAGGCTTGGAAGACCATATAGGATGCTAGGGATTGAATTTAGGTCTGTCCTGGGCCATCCGTATGCAAGTCAAATGCCCTACTACTGTTCTTTTGCTCTGGCCCTAAATATTTGTTTCCTTGAGATGAGGAGGAAAAATGGTACATAGAATTTTGTAAAAGATTCCTATCCAAAGAGTCTTAAAGATCTTTTTGTTATTTATAATATCTTAAGGGCTAAGTAGACATCATCCTGGTATGTAATTTCTCCTCTGATTAGAAGAGGACAAATGCCTATTAGTGTACTATTAGCTGACTTTAAGAGAATGTTAGGAGCCCTTATTTGCTCAGCTATCAGCCAGCTAGAACTAATCCCTATACCAGGGCATGTATCTTTGGTTGATCTAAAAAAACATGCATTGTGTTTCAGGAATGTTCACCTGCTTCAGAGGCAAATGGCAAGTAGCATCACTCTCCCTTCTTCTAAGCAGTCACTATACCCTGTTGTTTGATGACTGTTCCATTTATGGGCACAAGTTCTAGTATAAGCCATGTTCTCAGGGCTTCTCTATGCCAGAGAATGAGGTCAGACTCATGATGTTATGCCTCCTGGATCAAATGCCTTCCCTGCATCCTACTGTGAGGGGATTAAGTGTCACTGGAAATCAGTTATTCTAAGCCAGTCTATTCCTTGCACTGAGATGAAGGGTACAAGTTCAAAGCCAATATCCAGTTTCAGGTGAAGAATAAAGACCATTACCCTCTTTTAATTCAAGAAACATTTATTTGAAGTGTGGTTCAAAATTAAACCATACCTGGAATAAACTGAGAAGCTGTTATTTAAATAGTAAAATCATTGCATTACCAATTAGAGGATATGGACTATGTGGGAAAAAATGATACCATAGTAAGATATAAGATAAAATATTCAATAATTTTAATACTTAAAAATAAACCTAAATTACAAATTTTAAAGTAATACAGAAAGACAAGAATATATTTTCCTTGCTATTAAATAAGACGATACAACTTCATACAGATGCCAATTATACACAATTGGCTATATGAATTTATTTGAACCGCCCCCAAAACACAAACCCTGTGTAAAATAAATCCACATGTTGTGAAATCACCCCACATGTCACGTTTCCACCCCCAGGCAAACGAATTTAAAGAAGCAGGGTAGGGTAGCCATGAAGAATTAATAAATCAAGCCAGTGAGGAGAGCATCATGGAGTCAGTTTGCTTCTCACCTCATGGTATCTCTGCCTGAGCCTGCCATAGCCTGCCAAAGCTCTTTATTATCAGTACCAATTCAACTAGGTGGGGGAGAGTAAAGTAAGATCCAGGTGGACTTTTACATATCAAAAGGCTAGGTAAAAAGGAAAGTGGAAATTGAGGATTTTGGGGTTAATAGCCAGGTGTCACCTTGCACCTCAGAGGTAAAATTAAGCTCCTCCAAATTTTTTTTCTCTTTAAGTTGGTGCAAGTGATTGATAAGAGCCAATCGTTTTATTGTCACCATCCCTGTCACAAGCTCTCCCTCTGTCTCGCTCCTGCCTACCCTGGAGAGACCTGCCTTCTACTCCTGCTACCTCCTCCCTCTCCCTGCTCATTCCAGCTGCCCTGCAATGCCAGCAGGGTGACATTATCTGCTCAGTTCCTGTTCCACTGCAAGAGATGGGACAGGCAGCCCTAAGTGCTGCTTTCTGTGCAAATGTTTTGTTTGTATTGTTTTGATTACAAATATCTAATTAGGTTTGAAATGTTTTATAGAATAAGACAATATTCTGTTCAACAAACTTTAAAAAAATGTAGTTTTGTCATTGGTTTCACCTCACCTTCCCTCACCATCCCTCCCTGGTAGCTACCAGGGAACCCCTGACAGCCCCCGTTTTCCTTGGTTGTGTTTTGGGGATGCCTGGCACCCCCAGGGATTCAGTTTCATGGCTGACAGGAGACAATGGCAGGGACTTCACCAATACCCTTGGTAATCTTAGTAGTTCAGGCAGTATAAGTCTCTGTCCTGTGGGAGGTGGTAGTAGTAGACAGTAATCAACTAGATATTAAAGTTTCACTACAATGAGCCAGAGAGATAGTATTTGCATGCAGTGAACAGGGTTTGATCCCAGCTTCTTATATGGTCTCCTGAACATGATCAGGAGTGGTTTTACTGAGCCAGGGGTGGTCCCAAAATAAAATAAACAAATAAAATACAAAAAATATTATAGTCTGTCTAATGAAAATATAAAGAAAATGATATGTATAAATATAAAGTCAAAGAAGCAAAATATAAAGCTCATAAAAAGTACAAAAACAGAAATTTTATTTAGGTATTTTAAATGCTATTAAGGTAAAGATACATTTTTAGTAATGGTGGAAGGACAACTACACGGTCCATCTAAGAAAATATGTGTGGATACACAACTTTACTTGAACTGAATTAAACAAAAAATGTATAGAAAACATATATAATAAAACAAGTATTAAAAAACATGGATTGATGGGCCTTGAGTGATAGCACAGCAGTGGAGCATTTGCCTTGCACGCAGCTGATTTAGGACAGACAGCAGTTTGAACCCAACGTCCCATATGGTCCCCCAAGCTACGAGCAACTTCTGAGCACAAAGCCAGGAGTAACCCCTGAGGGTAACAGACTGTGGCCCCCAAACAAACAAAATAAAACATGGATTGAATCCCTTTATGAGTTGGGACTGGGGAAAACCTACTATAATTCAAAATTTATAAAATAAAAGATAAAAATCAGATAATGCAACTCATGGTTGTAAAATTTGGCAAATTTAGAACTAAGGACAAATTTGAAAAATATTGTAATTTATAACTAAAAATGACAATTTCCTGATTGCAAACATATTTTTTTAAGTCTGAGAAGAAATCAAATTTTAAAACTCTGAAGCTTAAGAAACTGAGCATCACATCAATCAGATCCTTATTTGTTAAAAGACTGAACTCAGAAGCTACCATATCAACCCCCAAATCAGAACCACTGACCTGACACCCAGCCTGGCCAGTAATAACCAGGTATATAAACTCTCTAATAGAGTTATGATGGGAGGAAGACAGACAAGTGAAAAGCACGGCAGCTCTGCTCCACAGCCACACTGTTGGTGGGCACAGCGACCTATGGGGCACTGGGAGTTAAACCAGGTTTGCTGTTTGGAAGGCAAATACCTGCTTGTACTATTCTCTGGCCTGTTTTTTTTTTTTTTAACTTTTTTTTTTTTTTTGGTCACACTCAGTGACACTCAGGGGTTACTCCTGACTATGCACTTAGAAATCGCTCCTGGCTTGGGGACTCTGGAGATGGAACCCAGGTGCGTCCTGGATCAGCTGCGTGCTGAGCTATTGCTCTGGCCCCTCTGGCCTGTTTCTTGAATGTCTGTGTCAATGGCACTTTTTTTGTTTTTTTTTGTTTTTGTTTTTTTGGGTCACACCAATGATGCTGAGTTACTTCTGGCTCTGCCTCAGAAATTGCTCCTGGCTTGGGGGACCATATGGGATGCTGGGGGATAGAACCGTGGTTCGTACTCCTAGGTCAGCCGCATACAAGGCAAATGCCCTACCACTGTGCCACCGTTCTGGCCCCATGAGAGGCACTTTTTAAATGACACACTGAAGATGAGTCAAATTTTCTCATCTAGATCAAAACCTTTTACTCTCTACATGTTTCTCAAGGACTAATCTCCAGGATATCAGAACCTGAGGCAACTAGAATGTTTTATAAACTCTGCATTTAATCCGAGTCTCAAGAAAATTCTGCCCCTGAAAGTGGCATTTTAATCGTAAGCACCTACTTATCCATTTTGAGTTTGTGGATCTCTGCTGTTAAACTGTAAGCTGACATCAATATATTTGTAACACCCCCCCCCCCCAAAAGGTCAAACTGAGGCAAAGTTTTTTGTTTTTAGTTTTTGGGTTACACCCAACAGCACTCAGGGGGGTTACTCCTGGCTCCTGTGTTCAGAAATCGGCCCTGGCAGATACCAGAACAAAAAGCCATCCTGGGTTGGCTGTGTGCAAGGCAAACACCCTATGGCTGTGCTATCTCTCTGGTTCTGAAGAATATACCTTTTATTCACAAACAGTATAATCCAGCATAGGTAAACAATATTCTATCACCCTCACAATTAATGCCCTTATTTCCATCTAGAAGAGCACTGAAAACTTTGCATATAAATCATATCAACATATTCCCACACTACACCTTCTACTACTGTTCAGGGTTCCCTCCCCATCTACCCTTTCCCAGAATTTTAGTTCCACAATTTATGTGAGCAAGGAAAAACAACAGAGAAAGCAATGCTGATCGAAGAACCTTTGTTTATTGGGGATGTAAATACAATAGGGCATGCCTCTCCTAAGTGAATCTTCCTGAAGATTTATTCGTCGGGTTTGACATTAATTTGGCCCTCTAGTTTCAAGTTAAGTTATCAGGGAGATTTTTAAGTTGCAAGTGTTAGGGTTCAAAGAATCAGTCCTGGCTACCTCAGGGTCATGTCCTAAGCACAATATACAAATGTTCTCATGATATGGAGGTAGTTACATTTGCATGTATGTTTATGTTGGCTCCAGTGGGAGACAAAACTTTTTCCTCTATTGCAAGAGAATACTGTGTTCAACAAAGTTGCTTTGGTTAGCTCTTTTTCCTGTGTTGCCTCATGTGTGCAGCAATTGAACCAGCTATTTCTGCATTCTTCTTGTTCTGGCCAAAATAATCTAAAAATTCTCCATCTGGTCCAATTAAGTACATTATTATTGTATGATCCACCTGCAGATAAAAAGATTACCAACATTATTCACTTATTTTACTAAATAAATACTACCAGTTAACTAAAAGAATGTCACATAATACACAAGTAATCATTCTAGAATTTCCTATTTTTGGAATTCAGAGGACAAATTATCAAAAATCTCCCGTGTGCCTAAACTTTGTTCTATTGCTTAAAACATTAGTTGAACTTTAAATTTAGTTTAATGCTTTATATACTTATTACTATAAACTCTTAAAAATAATCTATTCTCTGTGCTAGAGACAGTAAGGCAATTGTCTTGCACACAAAAGATCTTAACTCAATGACAGTCAACATATAGAGTCCCATGAGCACTGCCAGGCATGGCCCAATCCTGTCCTCCTCCTCTACTTATTTTGATATTTTTTAAATCATAAGATACAGCTAAATATATGTAGATAAATTTTATATTTACAAAATATACTTTAAGAGTAAAATCTTAACATACCAAAAATACTTTGCTGTTTGATGTACTTAATGTTGATATTTGAGCAACTATTTTTTTACATTTTTCCCCCAAAATGGTACTAGTAGTAGCTCTATACAATATTTAAAATAACATGGAAGTGAAAAGCATCTTTATACTTTATTTTCATGAAACAGCAGACTCACATTCAGTTATTCTTCCTTTGCTTTGAAATAGGCTACCTATAATTCTAAACTAGTCAAAAATATATTATTCATTGATTAAATTTAAGTGCTCCTTATTTACAAAAATATTCTGTAAGAAGTCATTTTCTTATAGAGACAAAATAAAGTTTATTTTCAAATTTTGTGAATAGCTTCTAGTGATCCTTTATCGAGAGATTTATGGGGCCTGGCGGTGGCGCTAGAGGTAAGGTGCCTGCCTTGCCTGCGCTAGCGTTGGACGGACCACGGTTCGATCCCCCGGAGTCCCATATGGTCCCCCAAGCCAGGAGCAACTTCTGAGCTCATAGCCAGAAGTAACCCCTGAGCGTTACCAGTGTGCCCCCCCCAAAAAAAAGAGATTTATTAGCAAAAGAGCAGATATAGATCAGATTTACATCCTGGAAACAAACATGAAAATGATATTGATAGCTTTCTATCGCTAACATGAATCAAATGAACCAAAAAGCATGAGACAACAGTGACATCTAGAACATAATTGCAAAGCAGGCAGGAGTGTTAGTCTCTGTTCTCTCTCTCTCTCTCTCTCTCTCTCTCTCTCTCTCTCTCTCTCTCTCTCTCTGCTTTCTCTCTGCTTTCTCTCTGCTTTCTCTCTCTCTCTACTTTCTCTTCTCTCTCTCTCTCTCTCTGCCTCTGCTCTTGGGCCACACCCCATGGGGCTCAGGGGTTATTCCTGGCTATGCACTCAGAAATCACTCCTGGCTATGGGATGCCAGGGGATCCAACTATGCCCATCCTAGATTAGCTGCATGCAAGGCAAATGCCCTATCACTTGCGTGCCACCACTCTGGCCCCATCTACCTTTGTTGTTCTTATAAAGAAATCAACACTAATTTCTAGGGAAAGTAATACATAAACTCAGATATTTTTAATTATAGCAAATCAAAATGTCAAACTTCAAACTTACAGACTTTAATAACCTATTGTCAGAATATTTTGCTGCATTTGGGCATTAAATAATAGTATGCAATCATCAGAGAATGCTTGACTTTACTTTGGCACACTAGACTATCAACTCCTGTTCATCCAGAGTAAGACTAGTGAGAGTGATTCTTCTCATTGTAAATGACTGAATTTTACACAAGAAATCAGTGTGAAAGATAAAAACAAGTTAACTAATTACAGGGTGATATCATTGATGAATATAGATTCAAAGATTCTCAACAAAACAACTAGCAAATAGAATCCACCAAAGATTCTCAACAAAACAACTAGCAAATAGAATCTAACAATTCATTAAGGTCATACACCATGGCCATGTAGGACTTATCCCAGGGATGCATCGAAGGTCTAGCACCCATTCATGATAAAAACTCTCATCAAGATGGGAATTGAAGGAACTTTCCTCAGTATAGTTAAAGCCCATAACACACACATTACGGGGAAAACTAAAAGCCTTTCCTCTAAAATTTGGTACAAGACAAGTTTGCCTGCTCTTGTAATTTCTATGAAATATAGTGCTGGAAGTACCTGCCATAGTAATTAGGCAAAAGAAAGAAATCAAGGGCATCCAGGCAGGAACGAAAGAAATCAAGCTCTCAGTGCTGAGGGCATAAAATTATATTTAGAAAGACTATACCAAATGACTCTAGTCTAAAATAATAGATACATATAGTAAAGTGGCAGGCTACAAAGTTAATATGCAAAAATCCCTGGTTTTTGCTAAATACAATAGTAAAAGTGAAGAGATAATGAAAAAAACATTCATAAATGTAGCTCAGAAAATCTAGTATCTTTACTTAATTTAAGTAAAGAGATGAAAGATCTCTATAAAGAAAAAAAAACACTAAAAACCCTGTTTAAGAAATAAAAGAGGCCACAAAGATATGGAAACACAGACCTTGCTCATGGATTGAGAAGGTTTAACAGCATTGAATTGGCAATACTTCCAAAGCATTGTCCAGATTTAATGAGATCACTATAAGGATACCCATGTCATTTAAAGATAAAATATATCAAACATTCCTCAACATTTGGAACAATAAGCATCCATAAATAGATACAACAATCTTTGGGAAAAAGGATGGGAAGCATCACTTTCCCCAACTTCAAACTATACTATATAGAAGGTCTTTTAAACAGCATGGTACTGAAATAAAGACTCAGATCAAATAGACTTGATTATTCTAAGGCTGATCCTCAGGTATAGGATCAAATTAATCTTTGATAAAAGGGCAAGAAATACAAAGTGGAGCAAAAAAAGCACCAACAAGTGATGTCGGGAAAACTAGTCAACTTCAAGCAAAAAAGTGAACTCAAACTTCTTTAACGCCATGCACAAAAGTCAAATAAAAATGAATTGAAGACCCTGATGTTAGACTTGAAACCATAGGTCCTTAAAGGAAACACTGAGCTAAAGGCACCTTCAAGGATGAAACATTACTGGCCAACCAAGTGGAAACCAAGATAAACAGATGCGACTACATTAAACTAACAAGCTTCTGCACCGCAAAGAAAATGGAGACTAGGATACAAAGTGTACCCATGGAGTGGGAGAAACTATTCACCCAAAACCTATCTGAAAAAAGGGTTAATATAAATAACATTATGTAAGTTACTGGTAAAGCTTAGCAAGAAGAAAAAATTCTAACCCCACCCAAAAATTGGAAGAAATAAACAGAGAATTACAGATGACTAAATGGCACATGAAAAAATGTTCCACATAATTTTATCTTTTATTTTAATCATTAGGGAGATGCAAATCAAAACAACTGACACTACAGAGAATGCCATACATCACAAAGACAAAACAAAACAAGAATAACAGTGTTGGTGCAAATGCAGGGAGAAAGAGACTTTCATTCACAGCTTGTGGGGATGTCGACTGATCTAGCCTTTTTGGAAAGCAATAAGGAATATTCCTCAAAAACTAGAAATTGAGCCTCCATATGATCCAGCAATACCACTCTTAGGACTATACCCTAGGAGCCCATTAAGAATAAGATTAACACTAAGTTTTTTTGTTAGAAGTTCAGCACTAAAGATTTACAACTCTAAAGGAATAATCTGAAATGAACCAAATTCCCATTAAGTCTTAACACTAAACTGTAATTCGAGTAATTTTTAATTTATAATTAAGTCAACTGCACTTATTACATCAACACTTAATAGTGTTGATATCAAAGGGTCCTACTTATATATCAAGATTATATTTTAAGACTTGCCATGGGAAGATGTAAAAATAGGCAAAGACAATGAAACCTTAAAATAAATCAGAAAAATAATTACTTTGTATTTCTGTTAACTTTCTGCTGCATGAGAACCCAAAAGATCTCACAGAAAGAATATTTATGTCTGGGCCAAGAATGAAAATGATTAAGAACAGATAAATTGTTTATTTGCTGTTATTCTTCCAGGAGTTATACATGTTTAAATTGTTTTTATGTTTAAAATTATTTCAAAAAGAAAAAATAAGTTGTTTAGCAGAGTCAGTTTTTAAAATTCAACTTTTAAAACTGAGACATCACTCAAAAGTCCTTTTGTGTGAATCTCCATGGTTCCTCCTTCAGGAATTTTCTATCAGATTGCTCCCATTCTGTCAAGAATGAGGATTTAACCGTATTAATTAATCATGGTTTCTGAGTTAGTGGGGACTGCACTGCTCTTAAACTGTCAAAAGACATGCCAAAATTCATCAATCTGGAAGTATGTAATTGATGAATTTTCTTTGCTACATTATTAGTGATTGTTTTATGTTCTACTGGGTCTGAACCTTCAGGTCTCCTCTGAAAAGAAAGTTGGCTAATAAACTCTTTTCCTTTTTTTAATTTTTTTTTATTTTTGGGCCATACTCAGTGATGCTCAGGTGTTACATTATTCCTGGCTATGTGCTCAGAAATCACTCCTGACTTGGGGGACCATATGGGATGCCAGGGCAAATGCCCTACTGTTGTGCCCTGATAAACTCTTTCTGATGACCTAATTTATTTCCATTTCTGGTATAATTGGCTGGAATGTTATTTTTTCTAATTAGCTCACTGGGTCTCTTGACAACTGCAACTGATATCTTTTGTACTTTGTTTTGTCTCAGAAGGCTTCTTCCTTTTTAATATGGGAAAATACCATTCTATAATCTTATCACTCTGAGGTAGTCTAATTCCCTTTTGAATTCTAGTTGCAAGGCCAGTGATAACTTTATAAAGGTTATCTTTATATGCCTAAAAGGTTTATATCCTTAAAATGTTCTTTTAATATTCTTTTCAGGCATTATTATTATTATTACACTTTTATGGCTCAAACTATTCTTATCAAACCAAAATTCTGTTGGACTCCCCTGGGAACTCTCATTCTGGCACCACTTTGCTGGAATCTTCTATTTAGTCTTGGGAAATTCTGCTTTGCTTTCTTCCTTTGACTCAATTTGATATCATCCAGAGATATATCAATTTTATTCAGATTCTCATTTCTATTGACTATCGATAGGGGTAACAAGGTCCCTGCTGTTCCATTAGAAGTCCTTGTTGTTCCCATCATGGGATCTAACTTGTTCATGGCTAGAGATGTTGCTTCAGCTGAAGAGTTGCCAGAGAAGGCTATCACTCCTAATTTCTAAATTTTTAAATTTATAAATTGTGATATATTTAGTCATAATAGTTATCCAATAAAATACAATTTTTTATTTCCTAAATTCTTTGTACACTACACTAAAAAACCACATCAGTAACTCAGCTGAAAACTCTTTAGGTGTCAGGGAGTAATCTTAAATCCATTTTTCTGACTAAGTTAATTTTGATTTAAGTGTAGATTAGTCAACATCTTTAATTTTTAGTTATGTCTTGCCAGAAAATCCAATTTTAACTCTGCAGAACACTTGGCACTAAGGAATCTGAGAAATTTATTGCATGTTCAATTGCTACTTGACAAACCAAAAATAAAATCAGGAATATGATAGCAATGATGAAAATAGAAAACACCCAACAAATATATGTGAACAGACATTACATACATGTCTGTGACTTCAAGTGACAAGTGATACTAAACAATCACTTAAAAATAAGGAATTCTCCCCCTTTTGGTTGACAGTGCAAAAAATGCAAAGATATAGCAATAAATGCAACTTCATAAAAGTTCTGCTTTTTATTGACCACACAGTGGCACTTAGGAGGAAGATCCATAGGAAATCTTTGGCCAATTTAGTGGGTGATTCAACATAGAGGCATGAAGATGCTGTACTACTTTAGTCCTTCTACAGTACTAGGGATTACCAAGGTCACCTAGGCACAACTAGAGGTCTCCAGAACCCTGTTGGGTAGTAGAGCCTTGAGGGCTGCAAACAGTGCTGGGTTTTGAACTCAGCTCTAGTACATGCTAGGCATGTACCCTAACTGTTGTTTTATCTCTTGAGCCCTCAAAAATAATCTTCTGAAAGCAGATCAATATTTAAAATAAGGCCTAGTATGGGGCCGGGAAGGTGGCGCTAGAGGTAAGGTGTCTGCCTTACAAGCGCTAGCGTAGGACGGACCGCGGTTCGATCCCCCGGCGTCCCATATGGTCTCCCCAAGCCAGGGGCGATTTCTGAGCTCATAGCCAGGAGTAACCCCTGAGCATCAAACGGGTGTGGCCCAAAAACCAAAAAAAAAAAAAAAAAAAAAAATAAGGCCTAGTATATGTTCTAGAAAAGAAATGTAGTACAAGACATATAGTTGATAAAGAAGTTAACTTTGGACCTGAGCAACAGTATAGCAGGTAGTGTATATGTCCTTTTCATCACTGCATGTGGCTGACTGAACTTTGAGCCCTGGTACCACATATAAAACCACAGAGGCTGTCAGGAATAATCCCCAAGTGCAAAACCAGGAGTAAGTGCTGAGCAAAACTTAGTGTTAACTGAAACACACACACACACTCACACACACACAATAAACCTTATAGGAAAGTTTATCTTCTCAAAAGAAGTAATTTCTTATGATTCACTAGAAACAGATTCAACATATTTTAATTAACAAAAAATTTGCCTCCAATGATTTCTTTATTTTTAACATGAAGTACATAGATTCAAAGCCTACTGAATCTAAGACATCATTTACTTTATACAGTCCTGTATTTTGGTTGTTTTTGTTTGGTTGCTTTGTTTGATCCTGATCTATCTGCAGCCCACTCAGTCTCTGGCCCTGCCTTCCAATATTATATGCTAAGAAAAAACAAACAGGTAATTTAATTATGAGAACATCAAACATTTAAACAAGCATGCTTAAAAACTATATTACACGGCTATTTTAAATATTCCCCAATTCCTTGATCTTTTTGAAGGGGGAGGTTGGGGTCACATCTGACAGTGTTCAGGGCTTACTTCTAGTTCTCAGTTCCAGGATAACTATCAGCATTAATTGACGACCATATGTAGTGCTAGGGATTGAATCAGTTAGCTGTGAAAGAGATAGTAAACGCTATCTCTCTGGCCACTCAAATATCCCCATTTCATAAGGAATTTACAATGAACAATAATCTTGGGGTTTCTTTAACCTCTAAGGTCACCCAAACATGTAGGAATGCCTAAGAACCGCTAAATTACTCCAAGGAATAAAATTTGAGAACATTTACTTACTATGTAATCCTCATCTTCATCTTTGGGCCCAGGGCTATAATAAACTCTATATGCTCTGGCGACCTGATCTATTTCATTCTTTGTCCCAGTTAGGCCAACCAGTTTGGGAGAAAACTCTGAAATGAAAAAAGAAATTTTTTGAGAGAAAAAAGAGACACTAAACAAAACCACAAACCTATTTCTACCTCAGAACAATATCACTAGTAAGCAGCCCTATTTGACATTTCCTTATGATTTAAAGATAAAAAATTCACAAAGAATAAAAAATATCTCTTCCTTTTTAATATACAAATATGATTCACCCAGACTACATTCTGTAGATTAGTACTGGAGGGGGTGAGGTGGGGAGGAGGGAAATTTGCAACATTGGTGGTGAGAATGTTGCACCAGTGAAGGGGGGGTGTTCTTTACATGACTAAAACCCAACTACTATCATATTTGTAATCAAGGTGTTTAAATAAAGATATAAAAAATTATGCTTTGATAAAACTTAAAAATCAAACAATGTCATTTGCATACTATAATGAAATTAATCTAGAAATCATTAACAAAGTATCTGAGAAATTCAAAAATAGATGGAAATAAGATACTTCCAAATAACCCAAGCCAGAGACATTTCAAAAAACATTTTAAAATATTTTAATCACAACACAACTTGACAAAAATAAAAATTTTTGGAATTGTACTCAAATCATTAATTACAGATAGGAATTAATTTAGCAAAAATTAATTAAATTGAAAAGAGTAAATAAAAAGATATCAATGAAAACAAGAGCTGGCTTTCTACAAAATGTAATCTATGATCAACTAATAAAGAACTGGAGGAGCTAAAGACCCATTATTTAAGTTGATAGAAAATTTAGAATTAGTGTTTTAAATACACTAGCTAATGTATAAAAATACTATCAAGAATTAAGCATTACATTTTTCAATAGAATCACTTAAGAAAGTTTTCTTCAAAATTAGTTTATAACATCAAAATAGTGCATCTCACTTCCCATACTAATAATCTCATAGTATTTTTAAAATTAAGATTTCGTTTATGTAATCTAGCAGATATAAATTAAAATATCTATGATACAAACAGATGAAAAATTCAACATTTACTTTATTATTCTTTTTATTTTTGGCCACATCCCAAAGCACTCAGGGATTACTCCTGGCTCCGCACTCTTGCAGGCTCATGGACCATATGGTATGCCAGGGATAGAATCCACGTTGGCTGTGTGCAAGGCAAATGCCCTACCTACTATGCTATAGCTCCAGTCTCCCAATACTTACTTTCTACCACAAACAGAGAAAGTCTATATTTTTCCTTTGGATAATTCTAAATTAAAAGTAACTAAGGGGCTTGCTCTTTCAAGCCATGTTCTTCCTTGAATACATAATCTTATTTACTTCTTAAATTGTATGGACTTATCATTGGTTTACAGTTTGGGGTTTCAGATTCTCACATGTGTATGTTATGAAGTAGGGGTCTGAATTAATTTTTGTTTCAAACATGGTACTGCCCAGTTTTTCCAACTCCATTTGTTAAAGACGCAGTTCTTGTCCTACCTCACAAGCACACATACTTTAACCTAACAAATTCTAATGTGAATGCAAAAATGTACAAACTTATTTTTAAAAGCTTGCTGATATAAAAAAAAAATCAAACATAGGGGCCAGAGATATAGCACAGTGTTAGGGTGTTTGCCTTGTAAGCAGCTGACCCAGGACTGAGGATGGTTTGAATCCCGGCATCCCAAATGGTCCCCTGTGCCTGCCAGGTGTGATTTCTGAATGCAGAGCCAGGAGTAATCCTGACCGGGTGTGACCCCAAGAAACAAAACATATCAAATCAAACATAGCCAGAAGTAACCCTTGACCGTCACCAGGTGTGGCCCCAAAACCAAAAGCTGAAGGAAAAAAAAAACAAAAACAATAACTTCAAAGGAGACTTTAGGGAAAGTACAGCATTTGTCTTGCACATGACCAAACCAACTTCAATCCCCAACCCCCTTATATCATCTCCAAAATTCTTCCAGGAGTGAATCCTGAGGGCAGAGCCCAAATTTACAAACAAGGAACTACCCCCTAAAACGCTCTCAAATTTTGCAAGATATGAATTATAATTTGCCATAATAAAAATATAAGCCCATTCATTTGTACTTTCAATCAACAGCTTAAATTTGTATCACAATTACAATTCAAATTACTGAATTTTCTGGTTTTGTTTCTGGGCCATATCTAGCAGACTCAGGGCTTATTCCCAGGTCTCTGCTCAGGGGACAAAGGAGTGTCAAAAACTTAGTGCTTAGCCCTTCAAGTCATCTGTTTGATTTTAAAAGAACTGATTTATTGTTGTTTGGGGACCACATCCAGCTGTGCTCAAGGTTTGTTCCTAGTTCTGTGATAAGGGATCCATCCAGTTCGGTTTGAGAGACCATATGGGCTACGAAAGATTGAACCCATGTCTGATGCATACAAGGCAAATGCTTTACCTGCTGTACTTATTATCTCTCCAGCCCCTCAAATTATTATTTTTAAGACACCAATATGATAACAACAAAACTATATGATCAATTTTTTATTTTCATCAAATCTTTTAGGTAAAACAACTTTAATCCAAAGAAATTAAGCAACTGGTCCAAACTCCAAACTCATAAGAACTTAACTCTTAAAGTACTTAACTCATTTAATACTTACCCTTTATATCATAATTTATTATTTTTAAAACCTCTTAATGGTTTTTAACCTGCATATTGAAAGGTTCAAATTAAAATTTTTTCATTAATAGTTATAAAAGTGTTTCTATCACTAATGTTTCAGATTTTTGAAACACATGCAAGGAGTTGATTTACTATGTAAAACTTTCAGAAAGTGTTTTCACAGAGTTCTAAGAAGCAAAGTATTCCAAAGCTAACATTATTAACAAAGTTCAATAATTCCTTTAAAAAAATAAACAGAGCTCTGCAACAGTAACTGAAAAGTCTGCTTATTTCTAACCTATTGCTGAGCTACATCACTGGTACAGAAATGCTCATCATACCTTTTGTACTCCCTATTTCACAAGGGATCCAACTACAATAGGATCACTCACAAAGGTTATTACAACTAAACATATATATATATATACATATGTATTTATATTTATATATGTAAACATAAACTGATTAGTAAAACATACCTTTAACATAATTGGCAATAGCTTCTTTTGTATCCCTCTCTGGATCAATAGTGATGAAAAGAGGAGTTAAATTTGGCAGAGTAGGAATATTATCTGGAAGAAAGTTCTCAATTAGTAATTAACATTTAAGGAAAAAGACAAAGAACACCAGAAATTATGAGCATAGTAAATACTTTGCTGAAGTTTCAAGGAAACAAAGGAACATCTGACACTAACGTAAGATGATGAGGAAGTAGATAGAATTGCTCCTAGAAATAATAGATTTGGGTGGAAAATCAGGTCACTAGCCTAGCAAATATCATATATCACAGCATACCTGACACTTTAACCACATCACGTTTCTTAATGTAGACATGTTTACAGCCCTCCCCCACTAGAAGTCGGGAAGGGTAAGCTATTCCTTCTCACTGGTTCTAACATATCCTACTAGGTCACAAATCACATCACAGACTTTCTAGTTTAATGAGAGAATGGGCAAAAATAATGTAAAAACAAGGAAACAATAAAGGGTCCCAAAATGGAGTTACTAGAAACTTAGAACACTTTACCTTTTTAAGCATTCTAACATTTATCATTACAATCTTTGGAGGAAAAATATTAAAAATTAAAGCAACACACCATTCAGCTAATTTTAAAATAAAAATTGCATGAACATATTATTTTCTATTTTAGGTAACATGAATACAGTAGTGTTCACTTTCAGTTTTGGTGACCAATTATTGCACATTCACCACCATGAAAATGCCCCAGAACTTCTAATTCTGTCTCTTTTCTGCCCTCTAGTCTACTTCTAGTCTTATCACACAACCCCAGTATTGTTTTGCAATAAAAAACTAAGAGATTGCTCGAGAGTTATTATCTATATCCTTATTCTCTTTCTCTATATACCAGATAAGTGAGATCTGTCAGTATTTTTCTCTCTGACTTAATTCATTTAACTTGATATCATCTAGGTACATCCAAGTTGCAACAAACAGCAAGAGTTTTACCGTATATAAAGTTAATATTTTAAATTTTCACAAATTTAATATAACACTCCATTTAACAGTCATTCAAGAATGTAAGAAGTATAGCAATATTAAGAATATTAACATTACTTTTATGTTTTTCATACCTATTTCATCCACAACTTGAATCATTTTTTCTAGTTCTTCTGGACAAACATCGGGGCAATGAGTGAAGCCAAAATATATCAATACCCATTGTCCAAGGTAATCTTTATCAGTTTTAGCTTCTCCAAGATGAGTTGTTAAGGAAAATGGGCCCCCTAGTAAAGGTTTTCCAATGCTTCGCTGCCTTTGCTTTTCCAACCCTTAAAGAGACACACAAACACATAAAGTCATTAAGACAATCTCATCAGAGGTTATATATGCATGATATAGTGATAGTATTATGCTAATAACTTTGGGGGTATTTTGAGCTTCTTAAAACAGGTGATTTCATCACTACTTTGTGTCAGAGAAATATCTGTTTTTAAGAAGCTCAAAAGTTTGAAGAACAGCACAAAACAATGAATAAGAATAAAAATAAATGCTATGGTATGTGCCAGAAAAACTCGACTTATACGCGAGTATATGCAGTAAGTACATTCAAAGTAAGAGAGTTTACAAATGCAAATGAAGTTAAAATGGAGTAGAAAAAAAATAAAGCCTGTTGTAGATAATTCCTCACACCCCAATTTAAAAAAGAAAGGGAAACAGGTCTGAAGCAGGATCATGCACGAAATAATCCACACCAGGCTGAGGGTGAAACAATAACAACCTGGCAATCTACTTGTATTGAGAGCGAGCTACCAGAACTGTCCTTTTTATTGAGTACAGAGAACACCGCTGGGTAGGGAAATAAAGATGGCTATCCTGAGACAGTCCTGCCATGGTTTGCATGTAAGGCAATCTCTATTTTGGAGTAAAACCAACTTGTAAACAAACAGATACAAAGGAAGCTTTGTTTGGGGTGAAATCAACTTATAAAAAACAAGGTGTAATTTTTACCCTGTAGTACCAGAAAGAAAATTCAGTGTTAGTGTAAATGAAAGGTTTCTTTGTATATCCAGAAGCACATTATATACATTAATTTTCAATTAAGACTTTGTATTTGTGAACATGAGTCTGTCTATAGTTTGACTGTTATATAACCTGTACTAAAAGATTGTTTGAGTTTGGATGTTTAGAGTTTGGATACTGGCTGGTGTTACCCCAGTTAGATCCTTGCAATTACACCTGAGTATAAAGCTATAAATAGCTCCTGAGTCCCAGTGGTTATGAACTTCAAATGTTTCCCCCTATACAGAAAGAAGAGGACAGGGCTTTTTTGAGAAAATAATTGGAACCTTGGATGAAATGAGCTCAGTACATTTTCCTAAATTAAAAAACAACTCAAGAGAATACAGGAAAACAAGTCTGTCATAAAAAGTTTTCATAGATCTGGGACAATAGCCAATATCCAATCTCTCTAAAAATAAAGAAAATCATGAACCCACTCTAACATAAGTGAACTGAGAGTTTGTTGAAAAACCATTTACATAATAGGAAAGAGTAATATTTGTACTAAGTCATTATATATATATATATATATATATATATCACATTTTGGTAGAGAAGACTAATCAACATCATCTTAACCAAAAGAGCAAAATGAGTAATTAGAAAACTGAAACATGTCACATCTATATATATCTAAAAAGAACATGGCTTTGGGCCGGAATGGTGGTGCAAGTGGTAAGGCGCCTGCCTTATGTACATTAGCATAGGACAGACCTTGGTTCGATTCCCCCGGCGTCCCATATGGTTCCCCAAGCCAGGAGCAATTTCTGAGCGCATAGCCAGGAGAAACCCATGAGTGTTACCGGGTGTGGCCGGAAAAAAATAATAAAAAGAACATGTCTTTATTTTTGTGATATTTCAACTGAAAATAAAACAACCTGAATCTAATTGTGAAAAATTAATTAAGACACTTCAAATTAATGCATATTTTACAAAATACTTGTCTGTGATCTTCACAAATGGTCAGGTCTCACAAAGCATACAGACTGGTAAATAGTTATAGGCTGAAGAATACTAAGGAACTAAAATACTTGATTTTAACTAACAATACTAAGATATGTGGGTCAATGGTTCTGAACTTGGTCTCCGCTATAACAGAAAGCAAACTGAAACACTTCAATGTGATCTAAAGGCAGTAATATAAGGACGCCAATTTTCTCATTTTATGTAGTTATGTTAGAGAATGTCCTTTTGGAGATAAGGCATTGTGTCAGCCTTATTTTGTCAGTACTCTCAATGATTAGGAAAACTAAATACTGTTTAATAACGTTTTGTGCACATGGGCAGGGTGATTCCAAAGCTCAGGGGGCTAAGGGCTATTTCCAAGTTACTCTGTAATCAAGGAAGGGCGGTTAACTGCTCAGTCTGCAGTGCCAGTGACCACAAGATAATTTTGGCAGCTTGAGGACCAATAGAGCCATTGATCATTAGTGGCCTATAGAGTTATATCCTGTAGTGCGAGAGGTACAAGTATGGTGAAGAATTGCAAACAAGTCATGTACCTGTGCATGTAAAGAGCACACCTCTCCCTAGTCCCTATACTAAATATTTTTGCGGGGGAAGGAGGCACACCCAGTGACACTCAGGGGTTACTCCTGGCTACGTGCTCAGGAATCACTCTGGCATGGGGGACTATATATGGGACGCCAGGATCGAACCGAGGTGCCTCCTGGGTCCCTCCTGGCAAATTCCATATGGCTGCACTATTGCTCCAGTCCCCCTCTACAAAATTTTCTTATATATATATATATATATATATATATATTATTTAAACACCTTGATTACATACATAATTGTGTTTGGGTCAGTCATGTAAAGAACACCACCCATCACCAGTGCAACATTCCCATCACCAATGTCCAAATCTCCCTCCGCCCCACCCGACCCCTGCCTGTACTCTAGACAGGTTTTCCATTTCCCTCATACATTCTCATTATTAGGACAGTTCAAAATGTAGTTATTTCTCTAAACTCATCACTCTTTGTGGTGAGCTTCCTGAGGTGAGCTGGAACTTCCAGCTCTTTTTTCTTTTGTGTCTGAAAATTATTATTGCAAGAATGTCTTTCATTTTTCTTAAAACCCATAGATGAGTGAGACCATACTGCGTCTTTCTCTCTCTGACTTATTACACTCAGCATAATAGATTCCGTGTACATCCATGTATAGGAAAAATTTATAACTTCATCTCTCCTAACAGCTGCATAATATTCCATTGTGTATATATACCACAGTTTCTTTAGCCATTCGTCTCTTAAAGGGCATCTTGGTTGTTTCCAGAGTCTTGCTATGGTAAAGAGTGCTGCAATGAATATACTTGTAAGGTAAGGATTTTTGTATTGTATTTTTGTGTTCCTAGGGTATATTCCTAGGAATGGTATATAGCTGGATCGTATGGGAGCTCGATTTCCAGTATTTGGAGGAATCTCCATATCGCTTTCCATAAAGGTTGAACTAGACAGCATTCCCACTAGCAGTGGATAAGAGTACCTTTCTCTCCATATCCCCACGAATACTTTTTATTCTCATTCTTTGTGATGTGTGCCATTCTCTATGGAGTGGTGGTATCTCATCATTGTTTTGATTTGCATCTCCCTGATGATTAGTGATGTGGAGCATTTTGTCATGTGTCTTTTGGCCGTTTGTATTTCTTCTTTGTCAAAGTGTCTGTTCATTTCTTCTCCCCATTTTTTGATGGGATTAGATGTTTTTTTCTTGTAAAGTTCTATCAGTGCCTTGTATATATTGGGGATTAGCCCCTTATCTGATGAGTATTGAGTGAATAGTTTCTCCCAATCAGTGGGGGGCTCTTGTATCCTGGGCACTATTTCTTTTGAGGTGCAGAAGCTTCTCAGTTTAATATATTCCCATCAGTTAATCTCTGCTTTCACTTGCTTGGAGAGTGCAGTTTCCTCCTTGAAGATGCCTGCAGTCTCAATGTCCTGCAGTGTTTTGCCTACGGGTTGTTCTATATATCTTATGGTTTTGGGTCTGATATCGAGGTCTTTAATCCATTTGGATTTTACCTTCATACATGATGTTAGCTGGGAGTCTAAGTTCAATTTTTTCCAAGTGGCTAGCCAGTTGTGCCAACACCACTTGTTGAAGGGCTTTCCATGCTCCATTTAGGATTTCCTGCCCCTTTATCAAAAATTAGGTGATTGTATGTCTGGGAACATTTTCTGAGTATTCAAGCATATTCCACTGATCTGAGGGTCTGTCCTTATTCCAATACCATGCTGTTTTGATAACTATTGCTTTGTAGTAAAGTTTAAAGTTGGGGAAAGTAACTCCTCCCATATTCTTTTTCCCAATGATTGCTTTAGCTATTCGAAGGTGTTTATTGTTCAAAACGAATTTCAAAAGTGCCTGATCCACTTCTTTGAAGAATGTCATGGGTATCTTTAGAGGGATCGCATTAAATCTGTATAATGCCTTGGGAAGTATTGCCATTTTGATGATGTTAATCCTGCCAATCCATGAGCAGGGTATGTGTTTCCATTTCCGCTTGTCATCTCTTATTTTTTGGAGAAGAGTTTTGTAGTTTTCTTTGTATAGGACCTTCACATTTTTAGTCAAGTTGATTCCAAGATATTGAGTTTGTGTAGCACTATCGTGAATGGGGTTGTTTTCTTAATGTCCATTTCTTCCTTAGTACTATTGGTGTATAAAAAGGCCATTGATTCTTGTGTGTTAATTTTGTACCCGGCCACTTTGCTATATGAATCTATTGTTTCTAGAAGCTTTTTGGTAGAGTCTTTAGGGTTTTCTAAGTAGAGTATCATGTCATCTGCAAACAGTGAGAGCTTGATTTCTTCCTTTCCTATCTGGATTCCCTTGATATCTTTTTCTTGCCTAATCACTATAGCGAGTAGTTCCAGTGCTATGTTGAATAGGAGTGGTGAGAGAGGACAGCCTTGTCTTGTGCCAGAATTTAAGGGAAGGCTTTCAGTTTTTCTCCATTGAGGATAATATTTGCCACTGGCTTGTGGTAGATGGCCTTAAGTATATTGAGAAAGGTTCCTTCCATTCCCATCTTGCTGAGGGTTTTGATCAAGAATGGGTATTGGACCTTATTAAATGCTTTCTCTGTATCTATTGATATGATCATGTAGTTTTTATTTTTCTTGTTGTTGATGTTGTATATTATGTTGATAGATTTACGGATGTTAAACCATTGTTGCATTCCTGGGATGAAACCTACTTGATCTTAGTGGATGATCTTCTTAATGAGGCATTGAGTCCTATTTCCCAGGATTTTTTTGAGGATCTTTTCATCTGTATTCATCAGCAATATTGGTGTGTAATTTTCTTTTTTTCGTAGCATCTCTGTCTGGTTTAGGTATCAAGGTGATGTTGGCTTCATAAAAGCTTTTTGGAAGTGTTTCCGTTTGTTCAATTTCATGAAAGAGTCTTGCCGGGATTTGTAGTAGTTCCTCTTGGAAATTTTGAAAGAATTCATTAGTGAATCCACCTGGGCCTGGGCTTTTGTTTTTGGGCAGACATTTGATTACCGTTTTAATTTCATCAATAGTGATGGGGGTATTTAGATATGCTACATACTCTTTCTTCAACCATGGAAGATTATAGGAGTCCAAGAATTTATCCATTTCTTCCAGGTCCTCATTTTTAGTGGCGTAGAGTTTCTCAAAGTAGTTTCCGATTACTCTTTGAATCTGTCATATCAGTAGTGATCTGTCCTATTTCATTCCTAATACGATTTATCAAGTTTCTCTCTCTCTCTTTGTTAGTTTTGCCAGTGGTCTATCAATCTTATTTATTTTTTCAAAGAACCAACGTCTGCCTTTATTGATCTTTCGGATTGTTTTTTGGGTGTCTACCTCGTTGATTTCTGCTCTCAGCTTTGTTATTTCCTTCTGTCTTCCTATTTTTGGGTCCTTTTGTTGAGCACTTTCTAGTTCTATTAGCTGTATCATTAAGCTACTCAGGTAAGCTCCTTCTTCCTTCCTGATATGTGCTTGCAAAGCTGTAAATTTTCCTCTCAGTACTGCTTTTGCTATGTCCCATAAATTCTGATAGTTTGTATCTTTATTGTCATTTGTTTCCAGGAATCTTTTGATTTCCTCCTTGATTTCATCTCGGACCCACTGGTTATTCAGTATGAGGCTGTTTAACTTCCCAGTGTTAAAGTTTTTCTTCTGTGTTCCTTTGGAATTCACAAATAATTTCAGAGCCTTCTGGTCAGCGAAGATAGCCTGCAAAATTTTTATCCACTTCATATTATGGAGGTATGTTTTATGTGCCAGCATGTAGTCTATCCTGGAGAATATCCCATGTACATTGGAGAAGAATGTGTATCCAGGTTTCTGGGGATGGAGTGTCCTATATATATCCACTAGGCCTCTTTCTTCCATTTCTCTTTTCAGGTCTAGTATATTCATGTTGGGTTTCAATCTGGTTGACCTATCCAGTGTTGACAAAGCTGTGTTAAGGTCCCCCACAGTTATTGTGTTGTTATTGATATTATTTTTCAGATTTGTCAACAGTTGTATTAAATATTTTGCTGGCCCCTCATTTGCTGCATATATGTTTAGGAGAATTATTTCTTCCTGCTCTACATACCCCTTGATTAATATAAAATGTCCATCTTTGTTCCTTACAACCTTCCTGAGTATAAAGTTTGCATTATCTGATATTAGTATGGCCACTCCAGCTTTTTTATGGGTGTTGTTTGCTTGGATAATTTTTCCCCAGCCTTTTATTTTAAGTCTATGTTTGTTCTGACTATTCAGGTACGTTTCTTGTAGGCAGCAGAAGGTTGGATTGAGTTTTTTGATCCATTTAGCCACTCTGTGTCTCTTAACTGGTGCATTTAGTCCATTGACGTTGAGAGAAAGAATTGTCCTGGGATTTAATGCCATCTTTATATCGAAATTTGGTGTGTCTTTTGGTTAGTCTTGTCTTAAATTAGGTCTTTCAGTTTTTCTCTTAAGACTACTTTTGTGTCTGTAAAGTTTCTGAGCTGTTTTTTGTCTGTGAAACCATGTATTCTTCCGTCAAACTGGAAAGTGGGTTTTGCTGGGTATAGTATTCTGGGTGAAGCATTCATTTCATTCAGTCTTGTCACAATATCCCACCACTGCTTTCTGGCATTGAGTTTTTCTGGTGACAGGTCTGCTGTAAATCTCAAGGATGCTTGCTTGAACGTAATTTCCCCTTTTGATCTTGCTGTTTTCAGAATTCTGTCTCTATCTGTGGAATTAGTCATTGTGACTAGGATGTGTCTAGGGTTATTTTTTCTGGGGTCTCTTTTGGTTGGTACTCTTTGAGCATGCAGAATTTGATCATATATATTCTTTTTTTTTTTTTTTTTTTTTTGGTTTTTGGGCCACACCCGGTGACGCTCAGGGGTTACTCCTGGCTATGTGCTCAGAAGTCGCTCCTGGCTTGGGGGACCATATGGGACGCCGGGGGATCGAACCGTGGTCCGTCCAAGGCTAGCGCAGGCAAGGCAGGCACCTTACCTCTTGCACCACCGCCCGGCCCCGATCATATATATTCTTTAGCTCTGGAAGTCTCTTTTTAATAATGTTTTTGACTGTTGATTCTTCCTAAAAATTTTCTTCCTGGGTTTCCGGGACTCCAATGATTCTTAAGTTGTTTCTGTTGAACTTATCATAGACTTCTATTTTCATCTGTTCCCATTCTTTGAATAATTTTTCCATTGTCTGTTCATTTGTTTTAATTTTTTTTTCCAATCTCTCCCGCTGTATAGAATTGTTATGTATCTCATCTTCCACAGCACCAAGTCTAATCTCAGCTTCTGATACCCTGTCCCAGAGCTTATCCATTTTGTCATTCACTTCGTTTACTGAGTTTTTCAGGCCTGTTAGTTGACATGTTATTTCAGTTTGGAGTTTTTTGATTTCTGTCTTCATATTTTCTTGGTTCTTATTAGTGTTCTTTTCAACTCGATCCATAGTTTCTTTGAGTTCGTTGAGGTTCTTCCATATTGCTAGTCTAAAGTCTTTATCTGAGAGGTTGATTAGTTGGTTGGACATTATCTGGTCATCAGAATTGTCATCTTCATTCTCTATGTCTGATGCTGACCTGCGTTGTTTCCCCATTGTCACACTTGTATTGTGGGTTTTTCTACGTGTTGTGGTGTTATGGTGTTGTGGTGTGGTGGCTAAATGATGCAGGCAGCACACTCCTCTGGCTCCGCCCTTTCTGGATGGGTCGACTTGCCTCCAAGGGAGGGGAGTCCTCCATGGATGAAGCCTCACACAGGAGCAAATCTTAGGCCCGAGCACGCAGCAGAGAAGACAGTCCGGAGAGAAATGCTGGGCTTCAGTTTTTAGTGTGACTTTTTCTTCTTGTTGCAATGGTGTTCTTTTCTTAGAAAGAGTGCACTGCTGAGTAGTGAAGCGGAGCTAAGTGCTCTACTGGAGCCTCTTTTCGGCCCACTCCCAAGAGGTTCACGCAACAGGATAGTAGATAGACACACACATGCAGCACTCACAGGTTTTCACAGTCGGGCCCCACTGGGCAGGCGTAGTTTCATGAATTTTCCCAGCCTGACGTCACAAACAGGGGACCTGGCTTCTGCAAAGTATAGCCGGTTTTCACGTTATGGAGCAGTTCCTTGGCATTCCAGCCCTAGAATTGGCCTCTGGGAGAGCGAGTTTTCTGGACAGCTCACTCCCAAGAGGTTCATGGAACAGGATAGTAGACAGACACACACTCAGACAGCACTCACAATTTTTCACAGTCAGGCCCCACTGGGCAGGTGTCTCTACAAAATTTTTTAATGAAACTTTGTCGCAGGTAAAATTCCAAATTCAAGTCAATAGAAACTCACATATTCTATAATTGTCTATCACTGCTTTACAGTTTCAGTTTTCTTTGTGAAATTAAAAGAACTAAATTACTTATTAATATGTTTACTACTTATCAACACAAATTCATCCCTATATTATATCAAGACTATTTTACATCAGTTCTATAGACTGAATTCTTGTTCCCAGACTTAAACTTTTTTTGCAAACAACATCAAAAGAGATAAAATTTTGAGTTAAGCAAACTTTAAAGATAAAAAAGAATTTTTAAACCAAATCTCAAAAGTACTGAAATACTAAAATAATTAAAATTCTTCCAAATAACTTATGAATACTTCAAGGGGTAATCCAGAACAATTTTAGGTGCACATGTATGAGGCTCTCCTCACTTCTCTAGTTAGTGGCTTTTACCTCTACTTACACTCAGTTAATAAGAAGAATCCTCCACAAATTCCAAAGGCTTTCCTTTCCTCCTTGGAGCACCCTGTACTTCCCCTCTAGTATAGCAGAACCTTTACTCTCAAATTTTGTAATGCCCTCATGCAAAAGTGTCTATTGCATCTTTTAACAGTGTTAAGCAGTGCCATCTACATTGAATTCTGGAAAAGACAGTAATGGATAAGTAAATAAAATTGAAATAAAGCTTGTAGTTAATAATACTGTACCAATTTTGATTGTATTGAAAAATGAACCATAGTCAAACAAGTTGCTATAATTAGGAGAACCTAAAAGAAAAGTATAAGGAAACTGCCTCTATTAAATCTAAAGTTATTTAAAGAGATAGGAAAAAATGTTAGTCCACAGTCACAAAGATAATATTCAGAACTGAGTGTTAAATAAATGACATCTACTTACTCTCTGTCTTTTCTTTCTTGAGGTACTTCATTCCAGCCAATACAGCTCCCCCAACAGCAAATGTGATTGCTAAAGATTTCCAAGAAACAGGCTACTGGGGCAGCAAAGTTAAAGAAAATAATAATTAATATAAGATATAAATATGATCCATGTTAAATTTATTCTAGTATTTTATAAACACATATCTTTATCTTATGAAATGTACTGAATGTTTTCTGCTACCTTAAGATGGGAGAATTCTAGGTTAGAGCATGCATCAACAAAGTTCCCCTTACCTTCTCAGGGGCCAGCCCTTTAGGGACACTGCCAGGTATGGCCATGGGTGGCCCGTACATGCCTGACATCAAAGATCCTGAGAAACAAACATTGCAGACTTTGCTTGAACCATTGGCTGGAATGTCCAAAATACTGAAGAATTTTTGTGGATGCAGTTAGGTCTTAGGTCTGTCTCCTAGCCCTGGGGCTGTTACCAAAGGGGACTTATTTCTGAGAACATTCACATTCATTTTTCATTATGAAAAAAAGGACTCAAAGTCGAGCAGCGATTTACTAAGAGGTTACCCTAATTCGAATACTGATTTAAAATCCAATGCTGATATTAAAAATATAAACAAAACAAATAACGGTAATTTGTCTAACTCTGGCTTCCATAAGAAAGTCAAGAGATCTAAAAGTGAAGCTTCCTGCAAACTCCATTTCTTTGTAACTGAATTTATCAAATTCCAAGTCAACTAATCGACTACACTCAGTGAAATTAAACTTTCACTGGTTTCGAAAGGCCACACATATCTCTAACCTATCTCTAAAGCAGTGGTCTTCATTTCTATTTTAGGTCAGCGCTAAAACCTCATAGAAACCAAAAAGGCATGGCCAGCAAGTACTTACAATCCACATCTGATCAATTTCCACACAAAATGAACTTCTGCAGTGGGTGGGATAATTAATTATAAAGCGGACCAAACGTAGTAAATAAACTTACTTAAACTTGTTGGGGCCGGGGCCGACCAATGATGTGCTCTCCATGCAATGGCAAAGGGTTTATTATCCAGCATGCTGGGGCTCAACACAAACTACACAGACCGAGGCAAGGAGCCACCAGAGAGCAGAGAGTGAGAGCCCGGACCCAGATGTGAGGGCCTTTTATAGACTTTTGTTAACTGTCCATCAACAGAAGGTATTAACCGCCCACGGGAGTTATTAACCATCAACGGGACTTAACTGTCAAACAGTATCAATTGGCTCCCAGTTCGCCAAACAGAAGGGGGCAAATAGAGAGATGGGAACAAAGTATCTCTAGGATTTAAGGAGGTAAAGAGAGAGATTTTTGGCTTCCTTACCAAACAGAGACCTGGAAGAAAACCTGAAACCGATTTCATTGGGACGGAGGAGGACGTGAGTGAGTAAATAAATGGCTACATTCTAAGCGTGAGAATTTACAGCGGAGATCAGTGTCGGTTCTCCAATTCTCTGCAGAAGAAACCGAGCCAATCAAACGAGATGGATTCGCTGAATAAGAATAATAGCCGGTCCCGCCAATAGGTTCCCTGAGGTTACGACCAGAGTGGGGGGGGGGGGGGGAGGTCGCAGGACGTGTGACAGGTCTGCACTCACCCCGGGCTTCAAGGGGCGCGTGGGGTCCCTGCGCCCCTTCGGTCCCCCGGACGAGAAGTCCGTGCTGAAAGGCCGGCTGCCCGGGCAGCGGCCCACGACCCAGGAGGCCCGCGGAGCCTCTTTGCGCCGCGCGAGGCTTTGCCTAATCAAGACCCGGGACGCCCCAAGACAGCCGGGCCAGAGCTTCCACAGCGGAGCACACGGAGGCAGCATACTAGGACTTGGGCCCAGCAGCACTCCGCCATGCGCTTCCCGGGGCGGGCCTCGCCTTCCGGCGCCATTTCCGCATTGGCCGGAAGTCCCGAGGCGCCGCTCTAGCCCGCTGCTCGCTGGTGACGCCGCGGCCCCGAGTCGGGGAGTGCTTAGCTCCGGCCCTGGCGCGCGCGGTAGGTGTCTCCTCCCGGGCCGCTTTAGACTTCGGCCGAGTTGCAGGACCGGGCTGCCGGGTCCGCACTGCGCGTCTGGGTTTGGGTCGGGTGGTGCCTAGTCTATCACCGATCCCCCCGACTCTCGATGTGGTTGGTGGTTTTCCGAACCGGACTGCAGTTTTGTTGATCCCTTTCCTCTCCAAGGGAAAAAGCACTTGACAAAGTCGCAACTCCGATTCTGAGGATGGCCGTTAGGTCCAGTTCGGTGGAAATTCCCGGCGGGCCCTGCTGGAAGTAATTGCCGCTGCGCCGTGTTTTGTACTTGAGCTCTTAGCTAAAGCCCCGAGGCCTCCGTTTCCTTCAGTGCTCTCGGTGGTTCTTCAGATCCACGCAGTTTCGTGGCTGAAGGTACAATAAGTGAGTTCCTCCTCATCTGGAATTGCCTTTTCTGGTACAGGCTAATTTAGTATGGAGTTTATCTTTCAAAGCTTTGGAAACTTCAACTGTCTTTCATTCTATCTATCCCGAAGTAACCGGACGCTTAACTCTCCGGTAACGTTGAGAAGATAGGCACGATTGGTTTTGTGCCTTCTGTTTCCTTCAGTTATTTTTCTTTTTTAAATTTGTATCGAGACCTTTTGAATCACAGGTTTTTAATAGTTGTATTTCAGGCCTACGGCGACAGCGAATTAGGGGCATTCCCAGCACCAGTGGTGACCTTCTGGGCTTGGGCATTTAGATCTGACCTTTATTTCACACACACACACACACACACACACACACACACACACACACACACACACTCACACATTCACACACACACACACACATTCCCAGCACCAGTGATGACCTTCTGGGCTTGGGCATTTAGATCTGACCTTTATTTCACACACACACACACACACACACACACACACACACACACACACACACACACACACACACACACACACACACACAATATGCTCCTCCTGAGACCACTTCACCCCTGTGTCCCATCCACTTTTTTTTTTCTTTTCTCAGTTTGTGGGAGGACATAGAAATATGAGGCAGAATAGTATGATTCATGTTCTAAGGTTTTATGAAAAAGGCAGGAGACCCTATCTAGAAGATATAAATACAGTTAAAAGAAGAAAAGGGGGGGCAGATGTAGCAAGTTTTTTTTAATAGGTACGGTAAACGTTGGGAAAAAGTATAAAGGAAATTCCCTTGGCCTAAGAGATACAGGGTATCTCAAACAATGAAGCATATTGTCAGATAAGACTGCTTACAGGCTCAGAGCATGTTACCAGTAGTTGTCCAACCCCAAGGTCTTTCTTTGTGGTCCTAGGAAATGTTACAGATCTGCTCTTGTGAGGTTTTTTCGGTTTGTTTTTCTTTCAGCCCGAGTGGACTGTCATTCCAGGGCCCTGGAATTGTGACCCTGGGGAACTGACTTTTCTGAGTGAAGGTAACTAGCCAAGATTACTCCTAACAGTAAAATTGTAGTATAGTGGAATATGGAGAAACAACATCTAAAGTGGAATTATTTTTGCATCTGAAAGGCCTCATAACAGAGTCAGAAGATCATTAACATAACTTTTTTTTTGGAGGTTTGTCCTATAGTTGTATAGATACTTCGTGCCGGCAAAACCAGTCTTCCTGAAATATCACATACGTTTTTTGCAAGTAACTGGACTTTGCGGGACTTTCCTATCCAACTTTCAGTTTTTTTCTCCTTTAATAGCTCCAATCATAATGATTCCAAACAACACACATAACTTCTTTTTCTTTAAAGAAATTCTCCTTGCCTCCCATATTTGGAAAACAGTTCAAAGGCATCTTGAATTTATCTTCCAAACTGAAACACTTCTTTGTTGTGCAAGGGTGGAGGACACCCTGTTTAGGGCTACTTATGGTTCTCTCAGGGTTTACTCAGGGCTCTCTAACTGGAGTTGGCTGTGGGCAAGCATGAGCTTTAACAAACTCTGTCTTTTCTTTCTTTTCTTTATTTGTTTATTTTTTTTTGACTTTTGGCCACACCCGGTGACTCTCAGGGGTTACTCCTTGCTATGCACTCAGAAATCAGAAATTATTCCTGGCTGGGTGACCATATCCATGCCTGGAATCAAACCCAGGTCCGTCCTGGGTCAGCTGCGGCAAGGCAAACACCCTACTGCTGCGTTATTGCTCTGGCCCCCCCGTCTTGTTTTCTTAATTGTTCTAGTAATCCTGCTTCAGGCCCCTTCATCTGGAGCTGGACTCTAGTGTTGAACCAGAACCTACTCAGAACCTAGTCAGAGGAAGGAATATTGTCATATCAATAATTTTTGTGCTAGACTTTAAGATTTTTCATTTAAAATTATTCCTAATATATTTTAAATTTTACCTTGTTATCCTAAACAGAGACTATAAGAAAATTTATCTGACTTCTTTACCAACAAAAAAGTCATTCTGACACAAAATAACTCACAACTGGCAATCTTATATATAAAAATGTATAATGATTGCAAGGTTGATTAAGGTATTTATCTTGCATACAGGCAGCCTGGTTTGATTAACAGCACTGTAGATGATTCTTCAGTTCATTTTGAAAATTAAGATTTTTACAACTTAGTTGTCTTTTTTACTACAGTTGGAAGTTATGGATGATAAGCCCAATCCTGAAACCCAGAGTGAGAATTCAAAACTTCTCTTCTCCTTTGGAGTCATAGCAGATATTCAATATGCTGATTTAGAAGATGGCTATAATTTTTATGGAAATAGGCGGAGATACTATAGACATAGTGTTCTTCACTTAAAGAATGCTATTGAAGACTGGAATAAAGAAAGCAATACACCATGTTGTGTACTTCAGCTTGGTGACATCATTGATGGATATAACGCACAGTTTAAAACAGCAGAAAAGTCACTAGAACTTGTTATGAACATATTCCAAATGCTTAAAGTCCCTGTTCACCATATATGGGGAAATCATGAATTCTATAACTTCAGCAGAGACTATTTAACGAACTCTAAACTTAACACAAAATTTCTAGAAGACCAGATTGTACATCATCCTGAAACTGTACCCTCAGAGAATTATTATGCTTATCATTTTGTACCATTCCCAAAATTCCGGTTTATTTTACTGGATGGCTATGATTTGAGTGTTCTGGGTGTGGAGCAGTCTTCTCCAAAGTACCAGCAGAGTCTGAAGATATTGAAGGAGCACAATCCAAATACGGAATTAAATAATCCTCAAGGTGAATTATTTCTTTGAGCCGAAAATCTAACATATTGTCTTTAAATTCTCCAGCTACTTTTTATTCAGCAGAAGAAGAACTATAAGATTATATTTTTGTTGTTCAGAGTCAGTATTTCTCACAAGCCTCCTGGCAAGTGTATCAGCTACTCTTATTCCAAGATTTAACAGCAGAATATCTGTTCTGGCCCATGGACGTTTTGTAGTTAGCAACTCAGAAGGTGTAATCAAGTACCGATAGTATCACCTATTTTATTGGTGGGATGGAGGGAACAAAAGAGGTATGTATTCAGAACAGATAATAAGTGGAATGGAAACAAGTTTATCTTAGTAATAGATACTACCAAAAACAGAAAGAGACTGGAGGAACTTTGTCAGTTTGTTGTCACATATTGTCTCTCCATGGGAGAGAAACTTTAAGCCGAAACCTGTATAATACAAAGGAGTCAAAAGGATCAGAGGACAGAGTACTTGAAAGGGAAAAATCATGCTAAAATGTCTAATGAAATAAAGCTTCGATATTAAAGATGCAGAGAAAGACATGTAGGATGGAAATAAGTCTACTATGTATTATTTCTAGTATAGTATAGTGGGAAGCTCAGTGAAATTAATAGCATATAAAGATGAGTGCAATATGCATGTTGCTCCAAATTCCTAGGGTAAATTTAAATTTTTAAAAAATTTAATTTTCATAAATTGTTCCACATTTGCTAAAGTTGAATAGTTAAGGACAATTTGACATTTAATGGGTCTAACTTGTTAATTCATTTTAGGACTTTCTGAGCCTCAGTTTGTCCAGTTTAATGGTGGATTTAGCCAGGAGCAGCTGAAGTGGTTGGATGAAGTTCTTACATACTCTGACACAAAACAAGAAAAAGTAGTGATTGTCAGTAAGTATCAAAGTGATTTGGCTACACACTAGCTCTTTAATTTGTTTTAGATTCACACCCTGCTGGGCTTACTGCCTGTCTCACTGCTTAGGAATCATTCTTGGCAGAGCTAAAAGGGCCACCTGTCGAATTGTAGTGCTAGGGACCAAACCTAACATGGCCTAGGTAAGACAATCACCATGCCTAGACTCTATACTTGCTATGTTTTTTATACATCTAGACTCTATACTTGCTATGTTTTTTAATAATGTAGAAAGTTACATTTTAAACCGTGCTAACAATATATTATGATATGCTTTCTGTAGAATGAATGTTAACTTAAATTTTTTTAAAGCAAATTTTTATGTAAGGTTATATAAAGTTGAGTCAGGAGAAAACAAAAAGTGCATTTTGCCAAATAGTAGATCCTATAAATTAACCTTTCTGGTTTCAAAGTAGGAATTGTACCCAAATGAAATCAATTTATGTAGTAATAATTAGTTGAATTTCTCAGTCTCCATTTCAGTCCCCATTCCAGACCTTAAATTTAATATTTGGAGACATATCTATCAGTCGTGACCACTAGAGATCCCTATTGCATAGATAGAAAGCAAAGCTGGTTTAACAGGGAAAAAGTTAAGAGATTTCACCTGGCACTTCACCACTATATCTGCCTGCTTTGTGACTTCAAGGAAATATAGTTTGTATTTATTTATTTATTTAGAGTCACTTTTGACATATTTACAACAATATGTTGTAGGAATCTGCAGGTGCTTAAAATAAACTTAGAAAAGGGTATGCTAAAATTTGAAATTAGATTTCTGGTGTGGCTGGTATACTTGGTATCAAATTGATATGACATAATGTAATAGAAAACTGAACTGAGTGTCATAAATGAAGGGATGCCATTCTACATAGCTCATTTATGCAGTTAGCTTTATTATTGGACAGATATTGATTGTAAAACCATAGTGTTTTTTAAAAACTACATATTATGGAAACCCTTTCAAAATGATAGTCTATTTACTAAGAAATTTTGCTATTGTATTCAAATGTAGTTCTTATTGATCTTCCACTGATACAATTTTAAATTTGCTAAATTTGAATGACTTTCTGAAGGAAAATATGACATTTAACGATTCTAACGATCTTAACCACCTTTTTAATGGTGGAGTAGGAATGTCTGCTTTAAATGGAATATCAAATGTTATTCAAATCTTAGAAAATTTAAAGATGTGTTCCTGGAAAGTTGATTTTATGTAAATGATGTGACAATATAGGAGCTTACAATTAGTTGTCTCCAAATTGTTTCTGATTTTTAGGGTTTTTTTTTGTTTGTTTGTTTGTTTTTTGTTTTTTTTTTTACTAAGTTGTTACTATCGAGAATATTTGACCTGGAGATTATGTTCATTTAATTTTGCAGGAAATTGAATGTGAAGTGTGCCACTGCTCTGGCTCCTGAAGAGATTAGATTTTATAGTAAAAAATTGTACAACTACTGGTAGCAGGAATAATAGCACAGTGGACAGTTCCTGTCACACAGCTCACCTGATTTTAATCCCTGTCATCCCTTATGTTCCCCTGAGCCTGCCAGGAGTAATTTCTGAGTGCAAAGCCAGGAGTAACCTCTGAGTAATTTTGGATGTGGCCACAAAAACAAAACAACAAAATAAAAAAAAATTATACAGCTAATGCAGCTACTGATAGAACTGAAATTAGAATCCATGTTATCTCAATCCCTTTTACTACTTTTTCCTATTTCTTCCTAATACCCATTTGTTTTTATTTATATCAGTATACTATTTATGCTAACAATCATTTAAATTTCTTATGTTTTGTTCTAGAGACTAGAATATATGCTGTATATACTATAATTAATATATAGTTATGCAGTAATATGCAATTTGTTTGGATACTATAAGTTTTAGATAAGCAAATTTTAAGTACCTTACATATTCCTAGCAAAGTTTAAAATTGACTTATAAAAATGTTGTTTCACTGTTTGGCTGTTGCTCACTTCTTTGTCCAGGCAGTTCAAAAGATAGCATTTCTATATGGTAACATCAAACACTGCAGGATAGTAGGAGGATAGGGTAGAATTTAAGAATTAAATATAAATAAATATTTAATATTTATTTAAATAATAAAATAAAATTAAGAATTTAAATTGAAATTAAGAATTTAAGAATATAAATATAAGTTTCAGTTACTTATATTCTATTAGATATTATCATTTATCAATGGGAATGTTGAACAGTTTGGATATGTGATTTAAATTCAAAATAGAGATTTAGGTTGTGTCTGTAAGCAAGGAAGTTGGGAGAAATAAGTAAGATTTCTCGCCAAACCATTAGGTATAAGAAATGAGGCATACAGACCATGTATTAATACTTACAATAAAACATTGAAGAAATAGGGGACAGCGCAGGAGATTGAGAATTAGTGGCCATTCAGTTTAGAGGAAAACTAAGAGGACAGCATTAGAAAAATGGATGGTACTCTAAAAGTCAAGTTTTTATTTTTTTAAATATCTTTATTTAAGCTCCTTGATTATAGACATGATTGTAGTTGGGTTTCAGTCATATAAAGTCACCAGTGCAACATTCCCATCATCAATGCACCCCATGTTCCTCCCCTCAACCCCATCTGTATTCAAGACAGGCTTTCTACTTCGCTCACTCATTGACATTGTTATGAAAGTTGTCAGTGTAGTATTTCTCTAACTGCACTCACCTCACCACTATTTGTGGTGAGCTTTGTATCATAAGTCCTTTCAGCCCTCATCTCTATAGTCTCTGGGCATTATTACAATAATGTCTTTTCTTTTTCTTTTTTTTGGTTTTGGGCCACACTCAGTGATGCTCGGGTTACTCCTGGCTATGTGCTCAGAAATTAGTCCTGGCTTGGGGAACCATATGGGATGCCAGGGATTGAACCGTGGTCCATCCTAGGGCTAGTGCAGATGCCTTACTGCTCTGTGCCACCAGCCCCTGTCTTTTTTTTTTTTTTCCTTAAAACACATAGATGAGTGAGACTATCTGTGTCTATTTCTCTTCCTCTGACTTATTTCACTCATCACAATAGATTCCATGTATAGGAAAATTTCATGAAAAGTCAAGTTTTTAAAGAAGAGAATAATTTTGTCTCAGGAGCTACAGGAATTTGATAATGAACCCATCTGGCATCTATATTTAGAACATTAGCCTTATAGTTTCAGAGCATGGAAAGTATGTAGCGATGAAAGAGAGAAACTGGGTGGTAAGCATTAATACATAATTTATTCTAGCTTTTCTGTTTTTAATCAACTACTACCACAGATTGACAGAGAGAAAAAGAAAGTGATTAAATGGGAAGAAGCAAAGACCACTGTAGTCCCTGCCTATATGCCATAGTAATGTTGTGGCATAAGGACTTCAGAAGTCCCACTCATGGTTCTACTGCCCACTTATCTATTTGAGACCTGCTATAAATTTTACTTGCTTTAATTCAGTTTTCTGATCTGTAAATTGACTGCGTCTCTTTTGCTTTCATGAAGGTAAAATAGGGTACTCAAGAGGTACTTGGGAGGTCCAGGGGCTCCTCTTCAATCATTCTTGGCATTCCTGGACAGTGGTTTGATGATATTGCCCAGTAATACTTGGTGCAGGTGTTTGGTTAGGCAATTTGCGATCTGGGGGTAGGGACTATGAGGCCAAGTGATGCTCAGATTCATGTGGTGCCAGCAATAAAGGCCTGGCAAATAAACTGTGGTCAGCCATAGATGTAAGGCAAATGTCTTAACCCCTATACTAAACCCTAGTACTATTTCTCTGACCTCCGTGGCCTATTCTTAAACTTTGAGAGTAGATTTTCTCATATTTAAAGAAATCAACATATCGAGCTCCCATATGATCCAGCTATACCACTCCTAGGAATATACCCTAGGAACACAAAAATACAGTACAAAAACCCCTTCCTTACACCTATATTCATTGCAGCACTATTTACCATAGCAAGACTCTGGAAACAACCAAGATGCCCTTCAACAGATGAATGGCTAAAGAAACTGTGGTACATATACACAATGGAATATTATGCAGCTGTCAGGAGAGATGAAGTCATGAAATTTTCCTATACATGGATGTACACGGAATCTATTATGCTGAGTGAAATAAGTCAGAGAGAGAGAAAAACGCAGAATGGTCTCACTCATCTATGGGTTTTAAGAAAAATGAAAGACATTCTTGCAATAATAATTTTCAGGCACAAAAGAGAAAAGAGCTGGAAGTTCCAGCTCACCACAGGAAGCTTACCACAAAGAGTGATGAGTTTAGTTAGAGAAATAACTACATTTTGAACTTTCCTTATAATGAGAATGTATGAGGGAAATGGAGAGCCTGTTTAGAGTACAGGCGGGGGTCGGGTGGGGAGGAGGGAGACTTGGGACATTGGTGATGGGAATGTTGCACTGGTGATGGGTGGTGTTCTTTACATGACTGAAACCGAAAAACAATCATGTATGTAATCAAGGTGTTTAAATAAAATAAAAAAGAAATCAACATATTAGAATATGGGTATATCATGCTTATATCAATGTATTAGAATATGGTTTTATTCTTACCAGCATCTTCCCCATATCTGGCTCCCTTTGCAGACCACTGTGCATGGATTTCCTTGGTTTCCTTGATGTTTCAGTGTCTTGTAGAAATCTTAGGATTTCTGCCTCTACAACTGCCTGCTTATATGTGAGCAATACTCATTCTTCTTTGGTGTGTTCCAGGCATGGTTGTAGATTATTCTGCTTTCAATTCTTTTGGATAATGAGGTTAAAATATACTTTTTTCCCAATTACTAATTCATACCATTTATTTTGATGAAAGATCGATTTCTTAATTATCTTCTAACATTTCTTTTTTCTTTAATAGGCCATATTCCCATTTATCCAGAGGCCTCTGATAGTGTGTGCCTGGCCTGGAATTATAGAGATGCCCTAGCAGTGATTTGGTCTCACAGATCTGTGGTGTGTTTCTTTGCCGGTCATACTCATGATGGTGGCTACTCAGTGGATCCTTTTGGTGTGCACCATGTCAATTTAGAAGGGATTATTGAAACCGCTCCAGAAAGTCAGGCTTTTGGTACAGTTCTTGTCTATCCTGATAAAATGATATTAAAAGGGAAAGGTAGGGTTCAAGACAGAATAATGAATTATAAGAAAGAAAATGATTTTAACCTTATTTTTCAGTAATCTTTTTATATAATAAAATGTATATCATGTGAATTAGCTTGTATTCTGAAATGGCATTTTTGATAATATATCCAATACTGAAATTTAGAAACAAAATGAATGAAAGTGGGATGAATGAATTAGCAAGGAAGGAGACTGTGAAGTGGGAATGAAGACCATTAAAATTAACTTTCTTACCTGAAAGTTGTTAACTTTTTATAAGGAGAATATATTGATGTATTAGTTTTAAATTTAAAATTCTTAATAAAATTGAAATAAAATAAACTGTGTAAATGTGTTTTTTGGGCTTCTGGGAGATAGGGACTGAGAATACCATCGTATACTTTTCTAGGCTAGTATTGTGACTATAAACAGAAAATAGCTATTTTACAGGCCAATGGGAGCATTTACACAGTAAATTACACAGTAGTTTCTCATGCAATGGTATAAGAAGTCAGGTTAATGTGTAATCATGACTCTCACAAATGAGGGCCAAAGTGCAATGTTCATGTGGACTGTATAAGCTACAGCTGATAGATAGGTAAATTAATTTTTCTTTGACCCCCTTTATAACGAAATAGGATATGTTTACTTTAGTTGTGATATATTCTAAAAGCCTTAATTGTGGCAACATGTACTAGATGGAAACAGGCACTGTTAAGTATAAAGAAAATTTGATTCAGATCCTATCAGTTATATCAGCTGTTAAAATGGATACCTAAGGGCTGTAGTGATAAACTGGGAGGGTGTGTGCCTTGCCTACAGCGGAACTGAGTTTGATCCCTGACATCCCATGTAATCCCCTGATCTCTGCCAGGAGTAAATGCTGAGTGTAGATCTCTCACTCAGGAGTAACCCCTGAGCTTCTTAAAGTGTGGAACAGAAGCAGCAAAAACAAAAAAAGACAAAATGTTTGCTGATATGCAAGCACTACAGAGGTACACAGGTGAATTAGTTTCCTATGGCAGCTGTGACAAATTGTTATCAACATGTCAATTTAAAACAAAGTAGTTCGTTCCCTTACAGTTCTATTTTTGGGATATCTCAAAGATCTTTGATTTTCACTGGGCTGATATCAAAGCGGGGCCAAGATAATTTTCATAGGGCCAAAGGCACAATTGTCTTCTCTTTTCCAATTTTTAGAACTCAATTTCTTGACTCATCCCTTTCCTTTCTTGGCCTTCAAAAGTAATCCCTACTGTGTCATCTCATCTCCTCTTAGGTTGATTTATTTGGTAAAATTGTCTTTCACTTTCCTATTACATTGAAAACCCACCAGGATAATCCAGAACAATCTCAAAACCTGCAATTATGTCTATAAAGTCTAGGAAATTTGCAATAAAGTATAATAATTAGGAACTAGGTATTTTTAAAGGCGGTTTCAGCCTATCACAGAGTTGACTTAATAATGAGCTCCCTGCATTCTTCAACTTTTTTATGGGGGTCGGAGGTCACACCCAGCAGTGCTCATGGGTTACTCCTGACTATACACTCAGATGAATCGCTCCTGGTAGGCTCGGGGGACCATATGGGATGCCAAGATTCGAACCGCCGCCCTTCTGCATGCAAGGCAAACACCCTACCTCCATGCTATCTCTCCAGCCCTGCATTCTTCAACCTTGGCATGAGAGTGGGAGATGCAGAAATACAGATTTCTGAGGGAAAAAGAGACCATGGGGAAGTGGAAGAAAACTATTTTAAAAGAATTAGGAATAACAAAAAGAAGTGATTGAGCAAGTGAAGAAGTATATCAGAAAGACTGAAGAATATTTGAGTTTGTAGGATCAAACAGTAATATGAGGTAATATGAGGATTCATCAAAAGTTACTGATGGTAAGGCAAGCAATACAGGAGGAAATAGGTAGGCCAGGGTTCTCATAAAGAACCTTAAATAATGGTTAAAATTTAATTTGTCCGACTCTAGTTTCTGAACAAAAATAGGACTTTGATGTGTGTTTCAACCTAAGCTGTGAATAATGAGAAATGGATTTAAAAGACTAGTCATGGGAAAGCAATTTTGATAGTAGGAATATTTGATTTATTAATATTTATATGAAAATTAAGACTTAAGTAATGAAGACTATCATGAAAAAGTGTCTTGCAAAAAAGAACTAGTGGTTTTTCTGTACTTATAAGAGAAGGGACATTATATGTCATAGTGTCAAAAATGGGAGCTGCAGATATAATAAATGTGTCATTAACATTTTAATGTTTACTGATTGTTTTGTTTTGTTTTGGGGCATACCTGGTGATGTTTGTGGCCTACTCCTGGCTCTGTGCTCAAGAATTATTCCTGGTGAACTTGCAGGATCCTACTCACTATACTATCACTCCAAAACTTCTAATTTGTTTTGTTTTGATTTTGGGCCACACCCGGTGACACTCAGGGGTTACTCCTCTATGTGCTCAGAAATCGCTCCTGGCTTGGAGGACCATATAGGATGCTAGGGGATCGAACCATGGTCCGTCCTAGGCTAGCGCACACAAGGCAAATGCCTTACTGCTTGCGCAACCACTCTGGCCCCTCTAATGTTTATTTTATAAATAATTTTTAAAAGTATAGTTTAGGTAACATAATTACAAATTAATGTTTCATGGTGTACCATCAGCTACATGCCCAAAGATCCTTTACCTCTGTCCCTATGTCTTTAATACAACTCTTCATTCCTCCTCTATATTTTGTCAATTTTTAGTAATATAAAATTATAATTTAAATATGATTTAAAGCCAAGGATTTCTCATCATTTGCTACTGTCTGTTCCCTTGTTTGGTATATCCTACAGATAAGTGAGATGACCTAGAATTTGTCCTCCCAGTAACGTTTTTTGCTTATCATGATACTCAAATTCTACATTATAATGAACTACAAGATTTCACCATTTATGCACTCAGAAATCACTCCTGGCAGACTTGCGGGATCAAACTCAGGTTGGTCCCAGGCCAGCCACGTGCAAGGCAAATGCCCTACCCACTGCTATTGCTCTGGACCCAGATTTCGCCATTTTAATAACCATTAGTCTTACAATTTATGTATACATACTAACACAACTACTTTATCAATTCATATGTTATTGGACATTTTGAGTTGTTTCCAGATGTACCTAGGTACCTTAATGAATAGGTATGCATATTTCTTTTGAAAAAAAATTTTTTGTTTTTTTGGGCCACACCCGTTTGATGCTCCTGCCTAAACACTCAGAAATTGCCCCTGGCTTGGGGTGACCATATGGGGTGCCAGGGGATCGAACTGCGGTCCTTCCTTGGCTAGCACTTGCAAGGCAGACACCTTACCTCTAGTGCCACCTCACCGGCCCCCCATTGAATTTATTTTTTTGTGTGTTTGAGAAGCAGATGTCAAGAATGGAATTGCTGGACATGAGACCTCTAATTTACTTTCTGAGGAATCTCCATACTGGTTTTCATAAAGACGTAGAGGACATTGCCACCAACAGTGAGGGTTCCTTTACCATCCCTATCAACACTTTAAAATGTTAATATTCTGTTGAGACTGTATATTTATGCTATCAGTAATGGCTTCTCGTGCACATAATTCCAACACCATTCCCATTAACACTGTACTACCTCTTCTCAATGACTTCCAATTCCCCTTCCTCCTAAATACTCCCTCCCCAAACTTAATTGTGTTGCTTTTGGACCTTTGTTGCTACTTTGCTGTGTATCTTTAAGAGCCACATATTAGATTTTTATTAGATCATTTTGTATCTATCCCTTTCCTTCTGATGTCACTTCAGTATAAACTCTAGTTTTAATGAAAAATCTCATTTTATTTTTATGCCTGCATAGTATTCCATTGTGTATATACCACAACTTATTGTGTTAATTCCATTTAAAGCATTGCAGTTTACAAAATTGTTCATAGTTAAAACTATCTCAGCATCAGTGTCAAGCTCCCTCCACCAATGTTCTCAGAATACCTCCCTCTGCCCCCAGCCTGCTATCATAACAGGTACCGTTTTAAGTTTGGTTGTTAAAGTTTGGGTCTCAAAATTTCATTGTTGTTGACTCTATGGTTTGCATATTTAGTTCTGTACTTACCATCACCTGTGCACTTGACCCCTTTCCCTCATTTCACACTCCTCCTCCATTCTCTTTCCTTCTCATTATATACTCTGGGGCCAAAGTATTCTAGACAACCCCCTATATCACAACTTCTTGATCTGTATCTAGGCATTTAGGATAGTTTTGTATCTTGGCTATCGTACTAGAGAGGCAATAAATAGTTTTTAAGACAACAGTCATAACAATGTTTCCAGTCCTTTGAATACATGCTATTTGAAAGCAGAAATAAACACTTTTGGATCTTAATCTATCAAAATGATCTGGGTACATGAAGGGAAGCAAGGAAAGTCTCTTTTTTTAGTGTTTGGGGCTAAAGTAATAGTGGCATAAAGCATTTGCCTTGAGGAAGCCATTTCTTGTCCTGGTTTAAACCACAGCACCATGTAAGCAATACCAGGGTAGAGTCCTGAGCACAAAACCAAGAACAGTCTTTTATGTGCCTCCATGGATGGTCCCAACAACTCCACATCCACCAAAGAAAACCATAAAACAAAACAAAAATATGAGGCTGAGAAAACAGGATAGCCGTATGCAAAACAACTGAAACAGAATCTCACTAAAATCACTCATAAAAACTAGACCAAAATATGTAAAATAAATTGAGGAAAAGCGGTAGAACTTTCTGGGATAAGAACCATAGAGGCATTTTTAATAATCCCACTCCACTGGCAAGTAAAATAAGACCAAAACTAAGTGTAAATATTTAAATATATTTAAATGAAGGCACCATGATTTATAAAGTAATTAATATTAGAGTTTCAGACATGTAGTGTTTTAACACAGTTCCACTAACCAGAGTAACCTTTCAATGTTCCCGGTTCCTTTTCACCCGAACTCTACCATCCAGCCTGCCTTTTTGGAAGGTACATTTTAAGTGTATTGTATGTTGGGTGACCTGCTTGCAGTATCGGGGCTCTGTGTTTTAGACATAAAAATATTCTACATCACCAGTGTACTAGGAGCCTTTCACCTGTCTCTACCCTTTACTCTCACCTTGTTTCCTTTTCTGTCTTCATTTAATATTCTAGGGTCCAGGTTTAGTAACCTAGGTATGTTCCCACTACACTTTGCATTCTTCTGTCCTGTTACTGTTTTCCATAGATAAGATCATTCAGAATGTGTCCTTCACTTGAAGTTATAGCTTCTAGTTCCATCCAAGTTGCAGCAAATTGCATGATTTCATCATTTCTTGCAATTGCACCATCTTCCATTGTGTAGTTGGAATGATTTAACTAAATACTATGATTAATTAGACATATCTCACCTGCATCTTCACTCATCTGTTTAGCATCCGGATTGTTTCTATAACCGAGCTCTTGTACATATTGTAAAATGAATAATAGTGTAAGTATGAACTATTGAATGAATCCTTTTGTGTTTGGGAGAAATGCCAAGAAGGAGAATTGCTGAGTTGTATGACAACTCTATTTTTAGTTTTATGAGAAATTTCCATACTGTGTTCCATCAATATTGAATTAGACAACAATTTTACCAGAAATGGATGAGTTTCTTTTTCACTACATCACAGTGAAGATAAATTGCTCCTGGTGCTTTTCAGGTTATCAAAGCTGCCATCATCATTCTCTGTACATGGTAGAGGCCTGCATTGTTTTCCCATTGTTAGTGTTTGTAGTTGACATTTTTATATGTTGTTCAGGGGTTCATTGACTAGGAGATGTGTGCTCCTTGGAGTGGCCAGGCTCCTCTGGCTCCGCCCTTTGTAGGCGGTGTCAGCTCACCATCACTGACTTAAAAATTTGTTCCTTTTTTTATATGCTCTATTCCATTTCACATTCTGATGTGAAATAATATCTCACAATTGACTTAATTTTTCTGAAGAATATTTTTTCATTGTCAATAGGCCGTCAGTCTTCAGGGAAGTATTTGTTCATTTCTTATTCCATTTTTTGATAGGTCTTTTCTAATTTTTTGGACTTTGTTGAGTTATTTATATTGAATATTAATCATTTATCTGATATGTGTAATACAAGTATTTTCTCCCATTTAGTTGTTTATCTTTTGTTTTTTCACCTGTTTCTTTTGCCATGAAGAAACATTAACTGATGTTTATCTTTGGTCTGTTGCCTTTGCCAACAGAATCTGATCATTGAAAACAACTTCGAGGTTCAAATCTTGGAGCACTCTGCCAGTATACCATGCATTTCAAAGTTAAGATGGAGGTCAGAGTGATAGCACAGGGTTTAGGGAGTTTGTCTTGCATGTGTCTGACCCAGGTTCAATCCCTGACATTTATATGATCCCCTGACCCTGCCAGGAGTAATTTTTGAGTGTAGATCCAGGAGTAACTTTTGAGTGCTGCTGGTTTGGCCCCCAAACGAAAAAACAAGTAAAAGTTAGTGTGCATTTTATACTTTGACACATTATCCACTAGGAAACTTTTTACTGGAAAACTTTGAATTGTATTTAGAAATTTTATTTTAATTGTATGTATACATTATTAATTAAATACAACTTTTTATTTGGCCCCAAATTCCTTTAATCTATCCAGCATCTCTTTTTCTAAGACTTGCTTATTGATTTGGTGCAACTTCAGTCCTCATTTACTTTAGTATGCTATAATTGTTCAGTAGATTGAGATTAATTTAGGGACATAACACTTAAATATATTTTTCTATCTTATTATAAAAATCATGATGTCAATCTCTGCTAGCAATTATTATTTTTTTAGAATTTTCTCATTGTACTAATTTAGTTAATCCAACTAAGTAAAATATGCCATTTTATAGATTAAATATAAATTAGGATGTTACATTTTTTTCTAATCCCAGATAAAAGAGTCTGAATTGTATTTCTTAATTTTCTGTTGTCACCTTCCAACTGTTGCATCACTGAGGAGAATAACTTACTCGATCCAACCAATATTGCAATCACCTTCAGATTTTCTTAGGTTAAAAAAAATCTATTATTGACTCAAATTATCTGAAATAATCCAAGAAACTGGCTAGGTACAAGCATTTATTTTTGAAATATAATGATTATAAAAATTTGATTAAAATATTTATTTTATGTACAGGCTTCTTAGTCTGACTTACATTGCTGTTTTGCAATGAGTTGGCCAGGAGTCTTGTATCTCCTTATTTATATATATGTAGGCCCATGAGACAAATGGGAAAAGAGTAATTACAATCGCAATAAACAACTGAACTCTTCCACCAACTGAATTCCTGTAAAGACAAGAAAAAAAAATGTTTGCAAATAAAAATTTAGTAAAATATATAAATTGCTTTGGAAACAGGATGTTGAATTTGGTTAAGTATATTTTAGGAGATTAAAACCTATCTTTATTAAAATATAACTGGGGTTAGAGAGATAGTATGGAGGTAGGGTGTTTGCCTTGCATGCAGAATGACGGTGGTTCAAATCCTGGCATCCCATATGGTCCCCTGAGCCTGCCAGGAGCAATTTCTGAGCACTGCTGGTTGTGACCCAAAAACCCAAAAATACATATATATGTATATATATATATGTGTGTGTGTATATATATATACATTATATAATATTCAATAATATATTAAAATATAATATTATATAATTATATATAACTGAAAATTTCTTAAGAAAATTAAAAAGGACTTTTTAAAAGGGTCCAAAGAGATAGTACATCAGGTAAAGTACTTGTCTTGTACAATGCCAACCCTAATTTCATCCCTTGAACCCTGTATGGTTTCCCTAACCACTGTCAGGAGTGATCCCCTAAACACAAAATCAGAAGTAAGCCTTTAGTAAGACTTGGGAAACTCCCAAACTCCACCTAACCCCCGAAAATATGTATATTTCTTGGACATTTAAAAATCCTCCTTTTAAGAGTTGAGATCACCAGGAAGCAACCCCCCAAAAAATAAAAACACCATAATATTGTATCTAGTTTTATGCAATGATACTAGAATAAATTCTATATAGATTAAATATTTAATTGTAAAAATGAATATCACAAATGTACTAGAAGGAAATTAAAATTCGTTTCTATACAATTTATGAAGAAAGTTTTCCTTACTATGAATCCAAATACAGAATTAAAAAAAGGAAAGAATTGAAAACCTTAATTTCAAAAACAAATCATTTTAATATTTTAACAATTAAATATATTTAATAATTAAATGGATATATATTGCATTAACCAAGTAAAAAAGACAAAAAATTGCAGCAGCATTTTAAGTTTATATTACAAGGATTGATTCCCTAAAATATAAAGAGCTTCTAAATTAAAGACCAACAACCTTAGAAAAAGGCCAATATTTACTGTGCCTATGCAGGGGGGGGAGACAAAAAACACTAAATAATTCTTTATTTTTTTATTTTTTTCTAGTTTTTGTCGATTTCTTTGTTTTGGGGTAGATATTGAAGTAGTTGTCCATTTTTTAAATTATATATTTACTTTTTCTTTCTTCTTTTCTCTTCTTCCTCTTTGCGCCTTGTTATATTTCCTATCTCAAGACCATGGCAACTATGTGGTGCATATTTTTATTGCTGCAGTGCTCATGGATATCTTATTTGATTCCTCTTTTTGAACTGTTGTGGTATTTCACCTTCTTCTTTTCTCCTTCGTCCCTCAAACCAAGGATGAGAGCCTCTAATAGTGGTCCTCAAACTATGGCCCGCTGGCCACATATTGTATTTGTATCTGTTTTGTTTCTTCATTGCAAAGTAAGATATATGCAGTGTGCATAAGAATTCGTTCATAAATTTTTTTTTTTACTATAGTCAGATCCTCCAATGGTCTGAGGGACAGTGAACTGGCCCCCTGTTTAAAAAGTTTGAGGACCCCTGCTAGAAGAATGACTCTGCCATAGTCGGCGGCATAGTCTATTTTTACCCCATTATATTACCTTTCTCTTCCTCAAACAAAACCACATAACTTGAACTTTCTAGTCCCGCCTCCCAATTAGAGGGGGCAGTAATGGAGGCACCAAGACCAAACAGCTATAAGACCACTAAGTAATAAACTAGACAAAGAAGGGACCACGCATTCTAGCAGCCCCAGGGGGGGAGAGTGGAGGATATGGGAGGCAGGATGGGAGCGGTTGTGTGAGGACAATTCGATGGTGGGAATTCCCCTGATTCAATGTAAATATGTACCTGGAATATTACTGTGAACGATATGTAAGCCACTATAATTAAAATAAAAATTATATATATATAAAAAGAAAAAGGCCAAATCACTACTGTTAGATATTAATAATTTTATAGAAAAGGAATACAAATGGTTATTAGCTTATAAAAATATGTTCACCTTTGCCCCTAGTAGAAGAAATTAAAATGAAAATGATCCTTTTATTGTGCATGGAAGAGCAAAGAAACTGAGCACATGCTGTCTTTATGGGAGGCTTGAGTTCCAACCCCAGTACCTCCTAATCCCCTGACTAATTCTGAAAGCAATTCCCAGTTTCCAAACCTGAAATAGTTTCTGGGTGCTTCTGAGTGGGTATCAATAACAAAAACAAATAAGCCAAAATAAATAAATAAACAACATTTCTCAGCAATCTAGTAAAATTTTAAAGTTTTGACAATTGAGTGTTGGGACTTTTTATAGCCTTATTTGAGGAATAAATCAAGCAAGTTAATACATTTTAAAATTGTTTATGGTGCCTTTGCATTATCTTTAAAAATTAGATTTAGTATATAAGTACAAGATAATATAATATTACAAAAAGCAAGTACATATATATATATACTACAGAAAAACATGGATGTAATAAGGTAAAATTCAAGAATATATGTGCTTTTTATATATACTGTACATAAAGCTAGATTTCTTTGAATATGCTTTGTTTTATAGTTTGACTTCAACACTTCTGATATTTTATATAATTAAAAAATAAAATATTTCTAATAAGTTATTCCTAGAAATTGAAAATGCAATAGATTATAAAGTATTGTAATTAATATATATCCTTTATTTATGTATTTATTTTGGTTTTGGGGCCACACGTGGTGACACTCAAGAGTTACTCCTGGGTGTGCGCTAAGAAATCGCTCCTGGCTTGGGGGACAACATGGGATGCCGGGGAATCGAACTAGGATCTGTCCTAGGTCAGCCACCTGCAAAGCAAACACCCTATCACTGCACCACCGCTCCGGCCCCTGAAATATATCCTTTATATGTATATAGATAATATATATTTATATATTATAGTCCCTAACAAGAATTAAAAATCCTTCTTACTAATCAAATTATAATTTTAAGATTGTATTTGTATGTGGAGGGATTAGTCAAATGAGAGTTTTGTTGTTTGTTTGTTTGGTTTTCGGACCACACCTTGCACTGCTGGCTCTGTGGTTAGAAACTACTCCTGGCAGGATCTGGGAGACCATATGGAATGCCAAGGTTCAAACCCAGCTCGGCTGCATGCATGGCAAATGCCCTCCTCACTGTACTATCATTTCAGGCCTCAAATGAGTTAAGGTAAGGTATGAAAGTATTTTCTTGGACATAGGAGATAGGGATTTAAGATTATTGAAAATGTTCATTGATAATTAATTGATTGATCATTGATAATGTTTTTGATAATGTTTTTGTTTTGGGGTGTTTTTTGGAGATTTTTTTTGGGGGGGTTTGGTTTTTGGGTCACACCCGCAGCGCTCAGGAATCACTCCTGTCTCTATGCTCAGAAATTGCTCCTGGCAGGCACGGGACCATATGGGATGCCGGGATTTGAACCACCATCCTTCTGCATGAAAGGCAAATGCCTTACCTCCATGCTATCTCTCCAGCCCCGTTAATGATAATGTTAAATAAAAACTTGCGCTCATAATTTTGAATTGCTAGGATCAGTGTAAACTCATAAAGTACTTTAGCTTTAAATATGTGTATTTACATTTATATATGATATATGAAACTTACTTTGATAGGATCATCCATGATGTTATAATCAACAAGCCAAACAGCTCCCTATGAAAGCATGAATTTCATATTTTGAAGTGACTACAAAGTAAAGATGTTCGTTATCTCATTTTCACCATGACACTTACTTATGACTGTTAGAAAATTTTTCTCTCACTATATATAATATCTACAAAACTCTTTACAATTTTGACCAAACACCAAAATCCACCAACTACTTTTTCCAAATAGTTTTAAGCATCATGTGAAAACAAATTTCATCTTTTGAAGATTCTACAACCATTCTTCAATTTACAAAAGGGAGGAGATGCCAAAAGACAGATCACAGTGACTGAGATTTATATGCAGTGCCCCCTATGGTGACCAATAAACCTGGAGATACTATATTGGCTTGACCCAGAACTGAATCAGAATGCTAACAGAATGTTGCCAATTTGTTAGAGTGGACTGTTTATTTTACATAGCTCATTAAAGGAAACCAGTGTCCAGCAGCCTTACAGTAACATAATATGTATGTAGTTATTATCTGTAATGATTATGGTGTGTGTAGATGGTACTAGGTTTAAATCCAAATACCATATTGTCTTCAGTTTTTTCATTTTACAAGGAAGATAATGCATTTATTGCTCTTTCTGGTGTAATCAGGAATTAAATTAACACCATGCACTGATAAAATTATGTTATAAAATAATATATTTCTTAGTTCTATCCCACCCTTCCAGGGAATAAAAGTCATTTACTGCTCACCTGGCTTCTTCCTCATGTATGATGCTTTGTTTCTTATGAAGCAAGAGGTAGTATAACAAGCCAATGGACCATGTGATACAAAATAATATGTGTATTGCAGAGATGCTCTTCCAAATAAAATTACCTAAAAATAAATTTCCTGGTAATATTAATCATCATCATGTATTTCATGATGTTACAAACTGAGGTTAACTGGAATCCTGAGCATTCCTGGAAAAAACCCTAAGAAAGACAAGGTATTCCCCACTTTCCCTGAAAACATCTCTAATTCTACTTTCAAATAAAGTATCTTCCCTTTCTGTGGTATCCTTATTTCCGTGGGACCTTCTTTCATATACATCCAGTCCATGTGTTCTTGACTACTGAATCTTAATTGTTATCTTAGCAAGCAATGCATTTCATTATTTTAGCTACAGTGATAAGACTAAAAATGAACCAGTAACAATTCAATGCTGACTCTTTTGAAAAGAACAGAAAAGTGTCACTTTTTTTAAAAAAAAAATTATTGGTATGACCATACCCAGTGGTACTCAGGGATCACTCCTGGCAGTCCTTGAACCATATCCGATACCAAGAATAGCTCGGGTGAGACTTATACACTGTACTCTCTCCAACCTCAGATTTTATATTCTTAGTATTTTTTAGTGTAATTTTTAAACTATAGGGCTAATATGTGGAACCCAGGAGTTTCTTTCTTAGCATCTTGAAAATGTGAACTTTAAGCTATAGTGCATAGAACCCAGGAGTGAAGTCATTGCAGTTAATAATAAACAGAGATTAGAGATTACATGTTAGCCATTTGTTTATAGTCCATTGGGTTGATATTTTCCTTGCTGTAATGAATGGAGCCTAAAAATACACCTGATCAGTTTTTCTACCATCCTGATCAGATGTATTATTTTTCTAAAGTCTAATTCAAGTTCCAGTGGTAAAAGTTATTTTAAAGAAAGTGAATAAAAGACTTTTAAAATAAATATTTTCCACTAATAAGATGTTAAATCTCTTTTTCCTATTATTACAGTTTTATGCATAGAATTGTTTACTTATGGTGAACTGAGATTTTTAGAGTCATAAATGTCAAAGCACTTTTAATTTTTTTCTTCACTTGACTTCTTTTTTTTTAATAATTTCTTTATTCCAGTACAATGGTTACAAACATGTTCATAATTTATGGTTTCAGCCATAAAATGCACACATCCCCTACCAGTGCAACTTTCCTGCCACCGTTGTCCCCCCATTTTCTATGTCACCTGATCCAATGCCTATCTTCAAGACAGGCAGGCATTATATTTCTCTCTCTCTATCCTCATAGTAGCTGTTAGTGTAATTATTTCTCTAACTGCACTAACTACTCCCTGTGATAAGCTTGTTATCATGAGCTGGTCCTTCCAGCCCTCATCTCTATTGTCTCTGGGCATTATTATTATACTATTTTTTATTTTTCTTAAATCCCACATTTAAGTCAGACTATTCTGTTTATCTCTCTCCCTTAGATTTATTTCACTCAATAGTCTTCAAATTCATCCATGTATAAGCAAACTTCATGATTTCATTTCTTCTAAGAGCTGCGTAGATGTACCAACAAAAGATGAGAGGTTAAAGTACTTGCTTTTATTTTTATTTTTTTGTTTTTGAGGACCACACCCATTGGCACACCAGCTGTTACTCCTGGTTCGCACTCAGAAATCATTCTTGGCACACTCTGGGGACCATATGAAAAGCTGGGTCAAAGACATGAAAGGCAAAAGCCCTACCCATTATGCTATTGCTCCAGCCCCAGCACTTGCTTTTATAATATAGCACTGAAGTTAACAGCTAGTACAAGATATAACAATATAAATCATAGATTGTAAGTGATTTATTTTGTATCTGGAATAAATATATATTTAATATATTATGTATAATTAGTTCAAGTAATGTAATTAAACACAGTAAATATATGATAATTCTACTTTACAACTATTCATTCAACAAGCATTAGTTGCATACCATATGCTTCGCATGCCTCACATTATATAAGCTAAGCTTGAATGAAGATGGATTGGATGTGATTCTGCTTTTAAGGGATAAAAAAAAATACAAAACCTTGCAATAAATTGATATAGTCCTATGGCAGAGATCAGTCCTACACAGAGATTAGGATAAGCATATATCACTGAAATATCTAGAAAAATTTTATAGACATAAAATTTCGATATGCAAGTAGCAATATAGGTGTTGAATGAATTAAAATTTTAAAAATAAGTGTATTACAGTAGTAGAGAGCAGCTTTGAATATGTGAGGTTCTGGCACCAAAATCTAAAAGAAAAATTAAGAAAATGATTAAAGGGGCCGGGTGGTGGCGCTAAAGGTAAGGTGCCTGCCTTCCCTGCGCTAGCCTTGGACGGACTGCGGTTCGATCCCCCGGTGTCCCATATGGTCCCCCAAGCCAGGAGCAACTTCTGAGCGCATAGCCAGGAGTAACCCCTGAGCGTTACCGGGTGTGGCCCAAAAAAAAAAAAAAAAAGAAAATGATTAAAGTGAATGGTATTATTCGAAAAAGAATGTGTAAGGAATTTTTCTTAATATTAGACACTGGTTAAATTGTCAATGAGTACAGAAACATGGGTCATCATTTGATAGTTCTGATTTTAGTTTAATGATGTTGGAAATCTATTCAGTTGGAAGCCAGACAGACAGTTGGTGTTTGCCTTGCATACAGCTGACCCAGGTTTGATCCCCAATGCTATATGTCCCCCTGAACCTTTTGAGGATTGATCCCTGAGCACAGAGCCAGAAGTAAATTCAGAGCACAGCTGTAACCTAAATGCAAAATAAAACAAAAATGAAATTAAAAAAAGACATGATCTCTAAACAATAACTGAAGTTCTATTTCCATGTCTTAATTGTGGCAAATCGTTTTAAAAAGTTTTCTAAAAATGAGTGAAGAATGCTTAGATTCTGTTTAGCCTCCTTGGATTCTTAATAAATGAAAGATGTGGAGATTCTCATTTTGTCCTGGAAGTTATATAGCTAGACTATTATAATGATATATGTTCTGTATCTCCATTTAGAATTCAAAATTCATACCTGTGATGTGAGGATTAAATCCAACAAGCAGGGTCAGCACTGCAGGTATGGCATATGTCACCTTTATTAAAAAAATAAAAGAGGAAGTTATGTGGGTTAAGAAGTAAACTCATATTGGAGATAGACATATAGCAATGATATAAGTGGCTGTCATGTTCTATTTTTACCTCTGATTTTCAGAGGTAATGGAAAAAACAGTATCTTCTATTTTTATGGCACTATGTCAGGTTGTCATGTTATCTATCTTTATCCTAGAGTCTAGACAGCAGACTATTTCAGGAAATCTTCATTCACCTTAAAGTGCTAGCCTTGAGCATTCTGGGACTCAGTACATACTGACCTCCCACTCTTTCACATGCAACATTCATGTTCAGTGACTGTTTCACCACTTGCATTTTTTTAAACATTCCTTAAAAAGTAGGTGGAAGCAGCTACTGAGTATGGCTCCACTGACCATCCAGTCCAATATTTTATCTCCAAAACTGAGACTACAGAAAATTTACTAACAATGTATAGATTAGATGTGATGAATTAATTTATATTCTTTATTTTGAAAACCTGCTAAGTTGATTTATATTTCAGAAGACTGACCCAGAAGAGGCCCTGTTTTCAACCTTCATTCATAGGAAATTGACTATAGTTAAACTTGCTATAGTCATAGGGAAAGAAAAAGTTTATTAAGAAGCTCAGGGCTTTCTGATAAATGAAGCTGCTTTACCATTTCAATTGTAAGGCATACTGAGAAATCCTCAGTTGTTTGAAATTTATTAGATCTGAATGTTTTAAGTGATTTGACTATAAAAAAACATGCATTTATTGACCCTGAGGAGAAAAAATATCTATATAATAATCTCTGTGTTCATCTATTTCATGTCTAAAGATTATTAGAACAATGACTGATATTGACATCTGCATGTTATATCTCACAAATGGACAGTTTAAGACAAAACATAAATTTGGGTAAATAATATCTAACTCTCATTAGAATTCATGTTTCATCTGGAAAAATTTTAAAACAAAGATAATACTAGAAGTGTGAAGTAAAGCCAGAATTTTCTTTTTATAAACTCCTCCAACAGCTGTTGTTCAAAGGAATCCTCAGAGGAGTGAGAATTTTGTTTACATCATTGAAAACTTAACTATAAAAATTTTTATAGAGAGTAATGTAAAGATAGAGAAGTTACACACACACACACACACACACACACACACGAAATAAAACATTTAATTCTACTTTCTACAGAAAATATTTAGCAGAGTTGTTTTGCTTTGTTTTCTTGTTTTGGCAGTACTAGGGATCAAACCCACATCTTATGTATATCAGGCAAGTGCTTTACAGCTGAACCTTTATAAAAATTTTTAAATGTTTACCTTTATGAGATATCTGTTAATAGCAGAAGTTTAAAATATTTTTAGTGTTTTATGTACGTGTGTTTTCTTACATCAATTGTGCCATAAGGCTTTCCTTTATATTAAATTAGATAATTTTGAGGGCATAAAAACTAAAACTATGTAGGCAACTGCTTAATCATAAAACTAATTATTTTAGTACACACAAAAACAGATAAACATTCAATACTGAACACAATCCAATTGTAATGCTTTTATTTATTGATTGCTAATTATAAACTAATGGTGTCATATTGTTCCTTTAATGCCATTATTTTAATTCACCACATAGTCATTGATTCCTATGGATTAACTCCTAATACCTCTCACTCTGATTGACCTGTCACTAAAAAATTTGAAAAAGTCCATTTGTTTTTCCAGTCATGCTCCTGCAGAAAAACATAAGCCTTTTAGAGACAAGGCTGATACACAAAGAATTTAATGACTAATATGCATGGGAGTTAACCAAGCATAATGGATCCCAAATCCTAATCCATACTGGTATTACAAAAACTGAATAGCAACCTGCCTGAGGAGCTTCTTGGGAAACATTTCCTCTCTGGTAACATGGAATAAAACAGAAAGAAAATCTTGTTGCTTTTATCTTATTTCTTCCTACTTAGAACACTATTTTGTTTTTGTTTTTGTCTTGTGGGTGGTGTTTAGGGCTGTAGCAGCCATTCTATAAACTTAGAATATATACCACTCACACAGTGTGGTTGGCAGAGAAGAGAGATAACCCAGGTCCCTGGTGACCTAACTATTAAACAGCCGCCTCTGAACTTGTTCAGTAAGAAATCTGGCACATTTTTTGGGTGGGGAGAGGGGCACACCAGTGATGCTCAGGGGTTACTCCTGGCTATGTGCTAAGAAATAGCTCCTGGCTTGGAGCAACATATGGGACTCTGGGGGATCGAACCGAAGTCTGTCCTAGGTTAGCACGTGCAAGGCAAATGCCATACCACTTATGTCACCACTCTGGTCCCACCTCGCACAATTTTTTACTATTATCTCTTGTCTGCATCCTGATAAAGTAACCTCCATAAGCAAGGTAAAGTTGAAAACAATAAAATGGGTCAAGTAAAATATAAAAATTCAAGCTCCTAATACTTACTCACCTAGGCATTCACTTCCTTTTTTTCACTTATCCCAGAATCAGTAAATGAAGTAGTACTGTTCTATTTGAGGTTAACTAAAGACCACAAAGAAGTCATAGTTAGCATGGGAGCTGGTATATGCTGATCCAATTTGCTAAGTTCAAATGAAGGATAGAAAATGGAGAAGAGGTAGAGATTTTTTAGGTGAAATAGCATTGAAATAGATGTTGACGTTTGAGTTGAGTATGTATTTACACAATAATTCTAGGGGCAAGACAAAAGACCAATTTTAGATGTAAAGAAATTTCAGGACCAAATAGGGATAGGTTCTAAAACAAAATAGTAGGTTCTAAAACAAGTGTGATAGGTCTGAATGTCAAGATAGGTAGCTTCAATTTAGAGTTCTTGGTAAAAAGCATGTATTTGAACTAAGAAGAAACAAAGTATTTTGAAAGTGAAAGGTTTGAGATAGTTAAACAGTTTCTATTATAAGGATTTATATGGGAAGTAATGGAAGCTAAAACTGAATAAAGAACATGGACAATGCTTATTCATATTATATTATCTTAGAATCAAGAAAATGTGCATATATTATACAAATTGACAATGAGACCTAGATTATTTGTTGTTATTAGACTGGTTTGGATTTTGTTTTTATTTTCTTAAGGGATTTTCCAAAACAATGAGAAGAACAAAGAGATTTTAGATAATTTTAAGCAAGGATAATGCAGAGAATGAGCCTGTGATTTTAAAATTGAGTAAGTCAAGAGTAAGAGTAGATTTGGAGAGATGGATGCTGAGTGGAACAATGAGCATATCTGAGGAGCAATTATAGTAGGGCACAGGTTTATTCAACGTTTGGAAATGTAAAATTAAGCTGGATATTTGAGATATATCTGAATGAAAATAATGCTCAAAGTTAGGATTGGAACCAGAACACTAAGGAAGAGGCAATTTGGTTTGATTCAGGGGAAATGAAATCGAATCATCAAATCAATATCCTGAATATTGATTCAGAATGATTTAGAATGCAGTTCTGCCAACTAAAAAAAACTGACTAGACTTTATCACTGTAATTTCAGATGCATTTACTAGCTGCTAATGAGTTTACGGTCAACATTATCCTAATACTTTCAATAATTCAATACAGATGATGATATTGTATAGTATTATGTGTCTTTATGAGAAAAGTAGGATATATCAGAAAGTGTATACAATAATTTATTTTCTGCAAGCAATTTAGACAGAACACTAGTTCAATGTATTGGGAAGGTGTTATGGAATTTAATTATTATTGCCTATAAACATTAACTAAACAGTACCCAAACTATAAGCCTGTCATTTTCTGTGAAATGTTTATTGGGGTTCTGGGCAGAAACTTAATGAGCCTTGGTAAGTCTACTCTGTATCATTAGAAAGTGTTCTCAGTTTGGCCAATGTTATTCAAAAGGAATGCTGCTAAAAATAATTAACAAACCTATATTATGGAAAACAATTTTGCACACACACAAACTCTTTACAGTATCACAATAGTCCCTTACTCGTAATACTTCAGGAAAAGAAAGATTTGACCTTTCATAAGGCAGAGAAGGGAGGCAAAGGGCTAACACTGTTTTGAGAAGTGGCACGGTTCTTTCAACCAGAAGAAAAGAGCCTATACTCACCATCCACAGTTCTGCATCTGGGTCATTTAGCTGGAAGGCCAAAACATCAAGGCATTAGCACAAGTACTGTTACATTCCATTTCTAAATTTAGTGTGCTCCTTTACTATGTGCCAAACTGCAACAAAAAGCCAAGTTTCAGGATGGGCTTAAGACAACACATTACGGTGGTTGAAAGTGGGTTTCACGCTGACCGCAATACATGAACTGAACGTAACAGTCACACATTCTCACGTTTTTGCTAAGAAATGTACAGAAGCCAGATCTAGAGCAGGTCTTTTAAGAGCCCTCCGGTCTCCAATCTCAAGGAATGAGAAAGGGGAGAGAGTCCCTTCCGTCCTCAAGAACTGAAGTGAAGTATTCGTATTATTAGAACTTGTTATTAGAGAATGAGTTCTATGCTCTCGCCCAAGATCCCAGGTGGAGTTCATTCCTACCCACGGGCTGAATGCTAAGAAAGGAGGCTGCAGGGCGCCTATTCTCAAGTAGTTTGGGATTAAAATACTCTTTCTAGGATTCCAGAGCCGGCTGGGCCAGAGCGACCCAGAGCCTCAGGGAGGAGCTCAGGGCGCAGTCAAAGCTCGACAAAGCCCCTTCCCCATCGGCCTGCTTCTCCGCGGGGCCAGGGCGCCAAACCTGCACGAAGGCGGCCAGCGCGAAGAAGGTGGCCATGAGGCCGTGGCAGACCCTCCAGACAGCCGGAGCCCAGCGTCCCGCCGCAGGCGCCATGGGGCTGCTCGCAGCGCTCGAGCAGGCGGCGCCACGCAGTTATGCAAGATCCTTTCCTTTCTTCCGGCGCTGCCACTTCCCAGCCCAACTTCCCTCCGCCGTGCTTGACTCACAGTTTGAAATTCCTTATTCTTTCCTGCCCATGGATCCTTCTCCAGCCTGGCGAGGTGTCCGTGTTGGTAACCCCCAGTTCACAGATGAGGGATTGAGTCTCAGAGCCCCGGGATGATGTGCAGTCAAGATCCTCAGCTGCTTTGAACCAATAATCACAGCATTCCGACGCTTGTTTTCACTTTCGCTACTCTGCATCCTTCTAAGAGAAGGGTGGATGGATTAGAACACATGTTTTGCGTACAGGCGCCCACATTGAGGTTTTAGCCTCCTCACAGCATGATGCTCAAAGATACAAGAAGGTGGGGAGATAGAAGAGGCAGAGCCAGAGAAAGATTCGACCATCTGGGACCTTCCCTGGGGTGTTTACCCCGGGGACGCCAGACAGTCCCTGCATAGGTTGCCAGAGTTGCTCCTGCCCTAAGGCCTGCAGTAAGATGCTATAGCTGAAAAGGGTTAAGGCACAGGAAGTGGTATGTGCTGACCTTAGGTGAAAGATTTTCCATCGACCTGGGTTGGATAGGGTCTCGCCATGGTCAGCCCTTGTGACTTATGGTCTGGCCCAACATCTTGCTGCTCTGTGTCACTCATCTGTGTCTTGATTCATGAAAGGTCCTTCTACTGGTGCAGGTTGGGAACTGCCTAAGTTTTAACCCCAGCAAACCTTACAGAGCAGGCCTTGAACATTAACAAGTCCGACCCTTCTCCATAAATAAAATTTTAAAAGAAGGAAAAGTGATCTATACGTGTATCTGTTTTCAAGTTAATACTGTGCGTTTATTCCCAAAGCTCAGGAACTTTGAAAACCGTCTAAGCATTATGGTAATTGACTCATTTATCTTCACAGTCTTTACTATGAAAGATATTTACATATTATACAAATTTACAATTCTTTCCACATCAAAATCAACAAAATTTCCACATGTATAGTTATGAATTTCTATGAACTAAAGACACTGACAAATGCAGTTTTCCCTTGACTTGTATTACATTCTTTTTGTTTTTAATTTACCCTTCTGATTAGTTCTTCCACCACTCATTTACATACCCAAAGACTTGATCATTTTTACTGTTCTACAGTCTTTTCAAATCATGAGCATGTGCACTTCTCTTTTCTTTTTAGCAAAATCTTCTATAAAGCTTTATGGATTTCCCTCCCTTCAATTTCATGCCTTTCAAGAAATGCTTCTTTAAAAAGCTTTCTCTGCAGTATGCCTGATCCTGATCTTGGCAAAGGGTCCATGACAAGTTGGGCCTGTCCGTCGTGCACTGCAAATGCTTTTAGGAGGAGGAACTTTGCATCATGCCCCTTCTATACAAAACCTAATGAGCAGACTGAGATGAGCTTGGCATGGCTTTATTTGTCATGTTTATATATATATTTTTTTTTGGTTTTTGGGTCACACCCAGCAGCACTCAGGGATTCCTACTGGCTCTAAGCTCAGAAATCGCTCCTGGCAGGCTTGGGGGGTGGGGGGACGGACCATATGGGATGCAGGGATTCGAACTACCGTCCTTCTGCATGAAAGGCAAGCGCCTTACCTCCATGCTATCTCTCCGGTCCCATAATTTTGTTTTTTTTTTTGTTTTGTTTTGTTTTTTTCTTTGCCATATGTTGAGTGCTTGAGTGCTATTTGTTGTTAGGTAGATCTGCTAATTGTTGAGTTCTTCCATAGGAGGTCAGTGTAGGATGCTAGTGGTAGTTACACATATAACCAGTGTGGCCTTGCAAGCAGGGAAGAAATTTGTAGAAACAATCAGGGACTGCCACTACTTGCATTTTGACAGAGCTCATTACTGAGTTCTACCAATAAATTAGCTCTTGGACTGGAAGCAAGTTGTGTTTAATTGGCTCATTTTCATATCTAAAAAAAGAGAAAGAAATTTATTACAGAAATTGTATTATGGACTGCATTATGTCCTCCCTCTAATTCCCCCAATTCCTACATTGAGGCTCTAACCATAGAACCCCAGATTGCGATTAAATTTGGAGGCAGGGCCTTTTAGAAAGTTTGAATCTGGTGATTTTTGACCACATACTATATAAAGTCTAATATGACAAAGCAAAGAGCACTGCCTATCCCTGAGGTGGGGGGGGGGGGCGAAGCACATGGTCATTCCCTTATTATTCATAAGTACTCCAAGAGTAAGAAATGGACCTTCCCTCAAATAACTATTGTAATCTCTAGAAAAATAATTGAATTCTGCATAGGAAAAAAAAAAGCGAGTGTAACCACAGTGATCTTTCAAATCAGTCAATGATGCAAATTATAAAACCCCATGGGAGTTGCAAAGTGCATAATAATTTTAAAACATTTTCAAAACTTGGCAGAGCAGTTTTATAATCTCTTTCTATATTATTTTGCTCAGGTTGCCTTAAATGTACCATAATGTAATAGTCTTCTTCCACAGGTTCAAGTGATGCCAGGCCACAAATATAGAAAGGTTGAAAACCATTTGTAGTGTTAAATAATTAGCGATGGTACTGGATAGAAGTGGATGGATGGAGGGATTTTTCTCTGCCATCCCAGACCACGTGGCTCCGCAATCCCCATTCAGCTGGTGGGTCCCAGGTTTAGGTGAATGGCGAATCAGACTCATCCAGAGACAGGCAGGCTTCAGGAAGCATCAACTTTATTCATGCCCTATCCACCACATGAGTGGCCTATATCATAACCTTTTAAGCATTCAGCCATTCTTAGCTAGCCCTGCATCTTAACTCCTGTCAGCCATCTTCCCTTTGACCTCCATGCTGGCAAAAGACCAAAAGAGGGCCTAATCCCCCTCTGGTCAAAGCCTTATCTACCTTTTCCAAGACCCCTCCCAAGAATGGGCGGGGTCTTGCAGGTAAGGTCAAGTTACCTAGGAAGAATGGAGGGATGAGGCTTCAACCATTGGTCATCTTGTCTTGGTTATAGTTTTCACTTAATAGAATGGTATACAGAACAGGTGCTGGTCCATAGGTATAAAAGAGATTGAAGAACACTGGCCTAAACAATAGCTCTATGTTTTGTAACAATTATAGTAAACGTTCAAGATAAAGATAGCAGTTGTCTTTGTTTCTTCTGAGGTTCAATTCCTTCACTTGCAGATGATCATCTTTTCCATGTGTCTTTAAATGTCTGTTTCATGTTTCTGTATATGATATGTCCAAACTTTCTCTTTACAAGGAAACCAATTATATTGGATTAGAACCTCTATATTGTCTATCCTGCCAGGTGTGGTCAAATACTTTGGAGTATATTTGAGAGGACGGTAGACAAAGCCTATAACGGGATTATTTTCTTTGAGTGGGCCCTCTTCCTACAGTGTCTATAGTGACAATATTGTTCTTTTTTTTTAATTTGGCTTTTGGGTCACACCTGGCAGCACTCAGGGGTTACTCCTGGCTCTACGCTCAGAAATCGCTCCTGGCAGGCTCGGGGGACCTTATGTGATGCTGGGATTCAAACCACAGTCCTTCAGCATGCAAGGCAAACACCTTACCACTGTGCTATCTCTTCAGCCCATATAGTGACAATATTAATTATACTTACCAGATGACATGTTTGGAGATGCTAAGGACAAATATCTTATGTTAGATATTGTTCTGGGCCAAACTAGGCCAAACATTTCTCCTTATCATCAATCTCTTCTGAATCTATGTCAGGGACATGTTTCAGCAGTGAGGAAGAGTTATAGCAGCATGACTATCCTGCACCTGGAGTCTCTGAAATCAAATATACATTTAAGAGCAGACAAGGATTCATTTGTTTCTACAAAAACCATATGGTTTCTTAAGGACTTGAGTTTCTATTATTAGAAAAACACTGTGTCATGTGTGATATGGAACAGATGCGCTGTGGATTGTGTTCCTGGTTTGCAACTGGACGAGCCCTGAAAACAAACAAACAGGAGTTGGCTTGAGGCACTAGCAATAGACCCAAGTATGACATGAAGCAAATGGGGAGTGTCAGTGACCATGGAAAGAAAGATGAACTAGTGCACAACATTTTTGGGGTTTGGCACATAAAGGAAAATTTTAAAATTAATGTTTACATTAATGTTGCTTGACAATAAAATGACTTATAGTCTTTGGGGGGCAGTCACACCGATGGATGTTCAGAGGTTACTCCTGGCTATGTACAAATAAATCGCTCCTGGCTTGGGGGACCATATGGTACGCTGGGATTCGAATCACCATCTATTCTGGATGGGCTGCATGCAAGGCAAAGGCCCTACTGCTGTGCTATTGCTCCGGTGCTGTCACTAAATTTTTTTTTCAAGATAAACTGTGTAAGACTTTGTACTAATAACTAAGGATATTACTATGAACAGAAGAGTGCAAATCTCATAGCAAGTTATTGCAATTAGTAGTCAGAAGGAAAGGAGACTCAGACCACATCTACTAGCTCTAAAATACTTTATAGTTTTTCTTTTAAAAAATAAATTTTTTTGTTTTTATTTTTGGGCCACACCCAGTGATGCTCAGGGGTTACTGCTGGCTATGCACTCAGAAATTGCTCCCAGTTTGGGGAACCATATGGGAAGCTGGGGGGGGGGGGTGGTGGTGGAATCACGGTCCATCCTAGGTTAGTGTTTGTAAGGCAAACGCCCTACACTCTGTGCCACTGCTCTGGCCCTAATTTCTTCATTTTATATATCGTAGTTTACAGAGTTGCTCATAACAGTTATTTCTGCATTTAGTATTCTACTACCAATCTCACCACCAGTGTAACATTCCAGTCCTCATTGTCCCCAGTTTTCCATCTTCCACCAAGCCAATCCCTTTAAATAAAATAATAATTTACTTAATATTTCTTTTTAAAAATAACTGCTATTATAATTATAAAACATTTTCATTAAGATAAAATTTATAAAAAATGTCATATCTTGAAAGGGACCATTATGCCATTGTCTGAAAATTTACTAAGCTGTTTATTGCTAGTTTAGCATTCTGTTAGCATTCTGTTATTGGTCTCCTTTGTTGCACTTACGTGGCTTATGTGATAAGTTTACATATACTATTTTTAGAATAAAATATTTAATTTGTATTTATTTTATTTTTTTCAATAATACCAATATTATTTTATACTCACAGTGCTACTGTATCATGCCAGCCTCTAGAGTGCCAAGATCCCTCCAAAGTTCCTTTACCTTTCTTAGCATCTCAGATCACAGATCATGTATGTATATATATATAGTATATCATTATATATGATAATATATAATATATAAATAGTTTATTCCCAGGGTTTACTTACGGTGGTGCTCAGGTTTACTTCTGGCAATTCACTCAGGGGTCACTCTTGGTAGGATCAGGGAAATCATATATGGTGTTACGGAACAAATACATATCAGTTCTAAGACAAATATTCTACCCACTATACTATGACTGTCTCCCACTGTAGTCCTTTAAATATAATTTCTTTATTTAAGCATTGTGGTTTTAAAATTGTTCATGACCCAGTTTCTGTCACAGGATGTATAACAACTCTTCACCAGTGCACTTTTCACTCCACCAATGTCTTCAGTTTCCCCCATCCTGCTGCCTCTGGAGCAAGTGTTTATCTCTCTATATTTCTTTCCTTTTTTTTTGACACTGTGGTTTGCACTATTGTTAATGAAGGTATCATTGAATATCACTTTATCCCCTTTCAACACCCAGTTCTTTTCTAAGTGATCAGTAACAAATATTATTGTGACTAAACTCTTCTCTACTCTAACTGCAATCAACACTCCTTGTGGCAAGATTGCTACCATGCACTGGTCCTTCTTCAGATCTATTAACTCTGGATATTATTACCATATTATCTCTTATTTTTTATATCCCATAAATGAAATTATTCTATATCTATCCCTCTCCCTCTAATTCATTTCATTCAGCATAATAATCTCCATATCCATCTATGTATAAACAATTTAATAATTTATTTTATCTAACAGCTACATACATACATTTCATTGTATAGATGTACCACAGTTTCATTAGCCACTCATCTGTTCTCAGACATTTGGGTTGTTCCAGACTCTGGCAATGGTAAATAGTGGTGAGATGAACATAGGAATGCGTAGGCTTTTCTGCATGATTATTTGGGGGGGGTGTTTCCTAGGTTATATCCCTAGTAGTAATATTTCAGGATTTTATAAAAGCTCAATTTATAGTTTTATGATATATATTTATTTTATTTTCAAAAAGGGTGGACCACATTCCAGCCAGCAGTGAATGAGAGTTTCTTTCTCTCAATATCTGAATCAGCAGTAGTTGTTCTTGTTCTTTATGATGTGTGTTAGTCTCTGTGTTGTGAGATGATATCTCATTGATGTTTTGATTTGATCTCTGTGATAATTAGTAATGTGGGGGCATTTTTCATGTGCCTTTTAACTATCTGTATTTCTTCTTTGAGGAAATGGTTGTTCGTTTCTTTTCCTATTTTTATATGGGGCTAGTTGTTTTTCTTTCTTGCTAAGTTCTATAAGTGTCTTGTATAACTTAGATATTAACCCCTTATCTGAAGGGTACAGAATGAATTGTGTTGGGCTCGTGTGTGTGTGGGTCCAATGAGGCTGATGCAAGGGTAGGAAAGGTTCTCTTTCAGCCTGTAGCCTGTGAGGCCAGACTCAGGAAGAGGAAAGACTGTGAATCCAATATACACACCTCTCACAGGGATGTATTGTCTAGTAATAGGCTTTATTTATTTATTTATTATTTTTTAAAGCAAACTGTAGGTGGGGAACAGGATGTGGGTAATATAGCTTTACATTGCTCAGCTATTACAGCAACCAGATGATATGTGAAGATAGTGGTTAGAAAGTACATGACATCATTAACTCAGATGGTATGTAAGGAGAGCAGTTATAATGCTCATGGCACCACTAACCGATATGTTATGTAAGGATAAGCTTTTGCAATGCTTATGGCACCACTAACCTAGGTAATATCTAAGGACACATTGTTTTGACCTGGATGACATTTTTTCAGCTCAAACTGAACTATAACAGCAGGGAACAAAAGTCTCTGAACAGAGACATTCCTTTTTTTTATTATTAATATCATTATTTAAACACCTTGATTACAAACATGATTGTAGTTGGGTTTCAGTTATGTAAAGAACACCCCCTTCACCAGTGCATTATTCCCATCACCAATGTCCCAAATCTCTCTCATCCCCACACCTCCCTCACTTGTACTCTAGACAGGCTTTATACTTCCCTCATTCATTTACATTGTTATGATAGTTCTCAATGTAGTTATTTCCCTATCTGCACTCATCACTCTTTGTGGTGAGCTTCATGTCATGAGCTGGAACTTCCAACCCTCCTCTCTTTTGTCTCTGAAAATTATTGCAAGAATATCTTTCATTTTTCTTAAAATTTATAGAGGGAGATTAATCTGTGTCTATTTCTCTCCCTCTGACTTATTTCACTCAGCATAATAGATTCCATGTACATCCATGTATAGGAAAATTTCATGACTTCATCTCTCCTGACAGCTGCATAATATTCCATTGTGTATATGTACCACAGTTTCTTTAGCCATTCATCTGTTGAAGGGCAGCTTGGTTGTTTCCAGAGTCTGACTATTGTAAATAGCACTGCAATGAATATAGGTGTGAGAAAGGGATTTTTGTATTGTATTTTTGTGTTACTAGGGTGTCCGTAGGAGTGGTATAGCTGGATCATATGGGAGCTCAATTTCCAGTTTTTGGAGGAATCTCCATATCACTTTTCATAAAGGTTGGACTAGACGGCATTCCCACCAGCAGTGGATAATAGTTCCCTTCTCTCTACATCCCCACCAGCACTGCTTTGAACAGAGACATTTTATTATATTCAAGGTCAGTTTGCAGATCTTAGTTTAGTATAGTCCCATTTGTTTATCTTTCCTTTCACTTGCTTGGCCAGTACTGTTTTTTCTTTAAAGATGCCTTTAGCTTCAATTCCAAGGACTGTTCTGCCTATATTTTCCTTTTTGTACGTTATGGTTTTTAGTGTAATATCAAGGTCTTTAATCCACTTAGATTTTACCTTCTGCATAATGTTAAAGAGTTTTCCCAGCACAACTTGTTCAAGAGGCTTTCCTTGCTCCATTCTGCATTTCTTGGCCTTTTATAAAAGATTCATTGATTGCATACCTATGGATTAGTCTCAGAATACTTAAATCTATTTCATTGATCTGAGGGCATGTATTTATTCCAGTAAACATTCCAGTTTTAATTATTACTGCTTTTTAATAAAGTAATTTTTTTGTTTTTGTTTATTTGTTTGTTTGTTTGGGGCCACACCCATTGAAGCTCAGGGATTACTCCTGGCTAAGCACTCAGGAATCGCTCCTGGCTTGGGGGAACCATATGGGATGCAGGGGGATTGAACTATGGTTTGTCCTAGGCTAGCGCTTGCAAGGCAGACACCTTACCTCTAGTGCCACAGCTCTGGCCCCTTTTTAATACAGTTTAAAGTTAGGGAAAGTGATACTGCTCATCTTCTTGAAGAGGTTTTCCTTGTTCCACTTTACAGTTCTTCCCTTTACAAAATATTAATTAAACGTACTCCTATGGGTCAGTCCAGAGTGCTCAAGTGTATTCCATTGATCTTTATTCCATTGAGGTTTTTTTTATTTATTCCAATAACATGCTATTTTAATTTTTACTGTTTTATAGTACATTTTAAAATTGGGGAAAGTGATGCCTGCCATTTTATTTTTCACCAGGGATTGTATTAGTGGATTTTTTTTTGGTTCAAATTAATTTAAAAAGTGTTTGAGAGTGTTTGACCAAATTCTTTGAAACTTGTTTTGGATTTTCTAATGGAGATTGCATTAAATTTGTACAATGCATTGGGGAGTATTCCCATTTTAATTATTATTTTTTAATTTTTACTGATCAATCTGTTCTTCAGTAAAAAACTTTATATATTTATTTATAAAACTTTATTTATCTATTTTATAATATATTATAATATAATATATTTATATATAATATATCATGTCATATTAATATTATATTAATATAATATTATATATGTTTATATATTATATTATATATTATATATGATGATATGTTTATATAATATATATTTATAAATAAAAAGCTTTATTTATATATTTATTTATTTGGTTTTTTGGCCACACCCAGTAACTCAGAGGTTACTCCTGGCTCTGCACTCAGAAATTACCCCTGGCAAGCTTGGGGACCATATGGGATGCAAGGAATTGAATCCGGGTCTGTCTGGGTTGGGCTGTGTGAAATGCAAATGTTCTACCACTGTGCTATAGCTCCAGCCTCACCATTTTAATTATGTTAAGCCTTCCTACCCATGGGCAGTGTAAATGTTTCAATTTCCTTGTGTCCTCTTTTATTTATTGAAACAGTGTTTTGTAGTTTTCTTTGTATAGGTCTTTTACCTCTTAAGTTGACTTTGAGGTACTTGATTTTTTGAGGCACAGTTGTGATTGGGACTGTTTTTCAATTTTTCTTCTCTTTCATTATACGTATATAAAAAAGCTATAAGTTTTTTGCATGTTAATTATTTAGCCTGCCTCTTTACTCTACTAGCTTACTGTTTCTAGAAACTTTTGGTAGTCTTTAAGATTTTCAAAATATAGCATTATATCATCTTCAAAAATTGAGAGCAGCACTTCTTCTTTTTCTATCTGGATGTCATAGATATATTTTCTGCTTGGAGAGTGCAGTTTCCTCCTTGAATATGCCTGTAGTCTCAATGTCCTGGAGTGTTTTGCCTATGTGTTGTTCTATATATCTTATGGCTTTGGGTCTGATATTGAGGTCTTTAATCCATTTGGATTTTACCTTCGTACATGATGTTAGCTGGGGGTCTAAGTTCAATTTTTTGCAAGTGGCTATCCAGTTGTGCCAACACCACTTGTTGAAGAGGCTTTCCCTGCTCCATTTAGGATTTCCTGCTCCTTTATCAAAAATTAGGTGATTGTATGTATGTCTGGGGAACATTTTCTGAGTATTCAAGCTTATTCCACTGATCTGAGGGCCTGTCCTTATTCTAATACCATGCTGTTTTGATAACTATTGCTTTGTAGTAAAGTTTAAAGTTGGGGAAAGTATAATTCCTCCCATATTCTTTTTCCCAATGATTGCTTTAGCTATTCGAGGGTGTTTATTGTTCCAAACGAATTTCAAAAGTGCCTGATCCACTTCTTTGAAGAATGTCATGGGTATCTTTAGAGGGATCACATTAAATCTGTATAATGCCTTGGGGAGTATTGCCATTTTGATGATGTTAATCCTGCCAATCCATGAGCAGGGTATGTGTTTCCATTTCCGCGTGTCATCTCTTATTTCTTGGAGCAGAGTTTTATAGTTTTCTTTGTATAGTTCCTTCATTGACATTGAGACTAAAAGCATCTTCTCTGCTTCCACTTGCAGTTTCCATGAAAGTTTTTATTTCTTCTTTGATTTCATCTCGGACCCACTGGTTGTTCAGTAGCAGGGTGTTTAATTTCCAATTATTAATGTTTTTCTTCTGTGTGGCTTTGTAGTTCACATCTAATTTCAGGGCCTTGTGGTCAGCAAAGGTAGCCTGCAAGATTTCTATCCTCTTGATTTTATGAAGGTATGTTTTATGTGTCAGCATGGGGTCTATCCTGGAGAATGACCCATGTACATTGGAGAAGAATGTGTATCCAGGTTTTTTGGGGTGGAGTGTCCTATATATATCTACTAGTCTTCTTTCTTCCATTTCTCTTTTCAGGGCTAGTATGTTTTTGTTGGGTTTCAGTCTGGTTGACCTATCAAGTGTTGACATGGCTGTGTTGAGATCTCCCACATTTATTGTGTTATTATTGATGTCTTCTTTCAGATTTGTCAGTAATTGTATTAGATAATTTGCTGGTCTCTTATTGGGTGCATATATGTTTAATAACTTTTCTGAGTATAAAGTTGGTGTCATCAGATATTAATATGGCCACCCCAGCTTTTTTAAGTGTGTTGTTTGATTGGATGATTTTCCTGCAGCCTTTGATTTTGAGTCTATGTTTGTTCTGACTATTCCGGTGTGTTTCTTGAAGGCAGCAGAAGGTTGGATTCAGCTTTTTGACCCATTTTGCCACTCTGTGTCTTTTAATTGGTGAATTTAGTCCATTGACATTGAGGAAGATGTTTGTCATAGGATTTAATGTCATCTTTGTAGATAAGTTTGCTGTGTTTGTTGGTCTCTCTTGTCTTAAAGTAGACCTTTCAGTTTTTCCTTTAAGGCTAGTTTTTCATCAGTGAAGTTTCTGAGCTGTTGTTTATTCATGAAGCTATGTATTCTTCCTTCAAACCTGAACGTGTGTCGGGCAGGGTGCAGTATTCTCGGTGAGGCATCCATTTCATTCAGTCTTGTCACAATATCCCACACTGTCTTCTGGCCATGAGAGTTTCTTGTGACATGTGTGCTGTAAGTCTTAGGGATGCTCCTTTGAATGTAATTTCCTTTTTTGATATTGCTGCTTTCAGTATTCTATCTCTATCTGTGGGATTTGTCATTGTAACGAGGATGTGTCTTGAGGCGTTTTCTTTGGGTCTCTTTTAGCTGGTACTCTTCGGGCATGCAGGATTTGATTGCATGTAGTCTTTAACTCTGGAAGTATCACTTTGATAATGTCTTTGACAGTTGATTCTTCCTGGAGATCTCCTACCAGGGTCTCTGGGACTCCAATGATTCTTATGTTATTTCTGTTGAGTTTATCAAAGACTTCTATTTTCATCTGTTCGCATTCCTTGAGTCCTTTTTCCATTGCCTGATCATTTGTCTTAAGGTTCTTTTCCAATTTATTCTGCTGTGTTGAGTTTTTCTGCATCTCATCTTCCAGCACACCAATTCTGTCCTCAGCTGCTTTTACCCCGCTGTGAGGCCATCTACTGAATTTTTCAGTTCAGCTACTGTGTTTTTCAGATCTGTTATTTCAGTTTGGAGTTTTCTGATTTCTGTCTTTGTGTGTTTTTTTTTTTTTCAGATTGATCTATACTTTCTTTGAGTTCTACAACCATCTTCCATATTGCTATTCTAAACTCCTTGTCTGAGAGGTTAATTTGATTGTTGAAGGGTTTTAGGTCATTCGAGCTATCGTCTTTATTCTCTGTGCATGTTGATTGCCTTTGTGGTTTCCCCATTTTCCCGCTTGTAGTTTGACTTTTTCTGCGTGTTGTGGTGGGATTCATTGGGTAGAAAAAGCGCTCTTCTGGAGCCTCTGGGAGTGCTATTTTTCTGGGCCCTTTTCGGTCCACTCCCAAGAGGTTTTGGAGACAGGACAGTAGAAAAACACACACAGGCAACACTCACAGTCAGGAATCACTGGGTGGGCGTAGATTTTCTTTTATTATTTCTTCTAAGTCATCTTTCTTCCCTTTTCTGTGGCATCTTTTTCAGGTATTCCAACGATTAAGAGATTGTTGTTCTTGTGTGATTTATCAAATACTTTATATTTAATTTTGTTTTAAATTTTGTTTTTCTGTTAACTTTACTTTTGATGTTAACTTTTGTCTTCAGAATCACTGATATGGTCTTTATCATTCTGAATTATATTGTTGTGACTCTAGTGTAATTTTTCCAATTCATTTTTGTGCAATTTTTGATATTTTACATCAGTTTTTCTTTCAGTTGATTAAATTCCTTCATTTTCTGTGCTATTATAAATACTGTTACTCTGAAGTCTCTCTTGAATAGTAGCAAGTTTTTTTTTGACAGATCAGAGGATGCCCCTGAACTTGTTTCCTTGTACTTTAGTAGCTAATTTCCTACTATTATTTTGTTGTAAGAATTTCACGGGTGATAACCATGGATCCTCAGGCAAATACTGGAGTTCACGCAACCAATACTTACTTACAACTGAAGATGAGAACTTGGACTGAAGGGAGATAGACTCAGAAGCACAAATAGAAGCAACTGATGGCAGATTCCAAAATTTAAAAGGGAACTGTTTTTAATCTGAACTGCTTACAGTGAGTCTTCATGTGTTTCCAGCAGGGGTATGAAAGCAATGATGTTGGTGGACTGCCACTGAACTGAAAGGGATTCTATTTTCTTGTGTACCCACAGAGAGCCTTTTAGTTTTCCAGTGTTTGAGGTTAAGCCCAGATTCTCCATATATATAATATACATTCTCCATACACTGTCACTGAATTATATCCATGGACAGAATTGATTTTTAAGCCAATGAGAGGCCTTATATAGATTTATAAAAGCTATATATCTCTCTTATCATACATAAGAATTTTGCTGGAAGCTTCTTGCTGCCTCTCACTAATTGGCTAGGACTTAAGGGATCATCTGTAGACAAGTGGCTATTGACACAGTGCTTTGAGGCTTGCTCTGATGCCATTTTGCCTTTTTCTTAGCTATTTTTTGAAAAATATTATTTTATTTTAGTGTGTGTGTGTGTGTGTGTGTGTGTGTGTGTGTGTTTGGGCCACACTAGGTGGTGCTCAGGGCTTACTGTTTGCTCTGTGTTCAGTGATCATTTCTGGTTGACCTTGGAAAACCATGTGTGGTGCAGGAAATTGAACTTGGGTTTTTATACTGTATTTTCTGGCATATAAAACAACAGGGCATATAAGATGACCCCCTAATTTTACAGTTAAAACATAGGTTCAAAGGTTATACTGTAATAGACTTCCTCTTAGATTCTGGCCAATTTGAGCAGGTTTTTTACTGTGTAGATTCGGGTACAGAACATTGTATACTTTGCATACATAAAAGACTGTATTGGCTGAGTTAGAGAGGTGGTCGAGCAGCCTTGCAGTGATTGATGCAGGGTCAAGTTGGAAAATTCGTTTCGTGGCAATATCTAGATGATTTTCATTTAGCGGCATAGCGAAACGTTTTTGGGGATATACTCGGCGTATAAAACGACCCCCGATTTTCGGTTGACTTCTTTTCGTTTCAAAAGTCATCTTATAGGACGGAAAATACGGTTTGTGTAAGGCAAGCCTTGCCCACTGAACTATCTCTCTTGGCCCCTCTGAGCTCTTTTAAAAACTATTTTTTCATACATTTTCTTAATTTTAGAATCTAAAAAGATGGAGTTGTATTCAGAATTAGGAAGACAAGTAACCTTGAAGCCATTTTCTGATACTGATTTTCTGAATAGGATTGTATTATATGACCACAAGGTGGCAAACTTCTGTTACCAATGGCATCTGGGTTATTCAGCTGCTATGGGATAGAAGGGAAAGAGATTTTATTGATTCTACATTGATGGCTTTACTGTAGATTTTCTGAGTTGAAACTAACTTGCTAACACACTGAAATGAAGAGGTATAAATAGTAAGGTAAAGGCTGAACTTTGGACAGCTTTGCTGTAGTGTTAGATATTTAATTTGTTTGCCATCTCAGAAAAATTATTAGTATGTAAAAGGAATATTACTTTTAATATTGAGTATTCCTAAAGCAAATAAAAATAATAGGAGCTACCAATTACTGAAACACTTCTATAAGTTACTTTTTAATCTTCTTGACATCTTAAAATTCATAATAAATTCTATATTTATATATCTAAACTTGCTCTCTTGCCACAATCACAAAACATTTCAAGTTCTCTGTAATTTATGAATTATACTGTCACCTATTCAATCATACTTCATTCTAGTTATTGATGTCCGCATTAGCAAATTTTCATAAAATTGGTGACTTAAAACAGAATATGTTTCATAACATGTTTTGAGGCCAGGTTATCTAGAAACTGTCCTACTGAATCCTACTGAATTCTCTTTCAGATTTTGGATACTCCTGTGGCTTTTGGATACTCTTGTGGTCATATCTCTGCAATATCAGATTGTCCATTCACATAGAGTCTTATGTTTCTGTATCTTTGCTCTCTTTCCTGGTAATATTTTACACTGATTTTACAGTCTATATGGATAATCCAGAATGATCTTATCCCAAGAAACTCAATATTATCAGCAAGTATCCTTTTTTTTAAAAATAAGGTGACATTCACAGGAATTAGAATATGGCTATACCTTTCAACCTACTCACACAGTTACTAGGAGTTGTTTCATTTGTGAGGATACACAAGCAGTACCCAGGGGGACCAAACCACGATACTCTGCTAAACTGTAAGACAGAAGGTTCAGTTCTCAGACACAGGCTGATTGATACTATGAATCACCAGGGTCACACCTAATGGTATTGGATGTCACCAGAGCCATATTTAAAGGTACATGGGAGATCATGCAGTGCCAGGTATCAAAGCTTATATCATGCTAGGCATGTGCTCCAACCTTTTGAGCTCTTTACCAGACCCTATAGTAGTTCTTGACACCACTTCTTTGTTCCATCTACATAAAATCTATTGCTGTTTCTGGGCCTCAGTGACCTTCCATTTTTCTTTCAAATGCTTGGGTCAAGTTATTAGCACTTCTTAAATCTCTTAATTGATCTAATCTCCTAACTGGTTTCCCTGGCTTTCATCCTGTTGTGGAATGAATTGTACCCCCTTCAGAATTCATATTTTGTCTCCATCCACAACATAAATTTATCTAGGAAGTCTTTAAGAAGAGAAAGTAGTAAACCCTGGCAGCTACACTCAAAATTTACAACTGATACCATATCTATCTATTAGCTAGCTTTATAGACCCATTTAATTCTAAGAAAAGAGTAAAGCCAACTTTCAAGACCTCATAGATAAGCTCACACTTGGGTGCCTAGGCAGAGGGGTGAGATAAATTCTTCTCCCTGCTGAACATTGGCAGCCACACATACATCCTACCACTGCTATCATGCCACTAGCCCAAATTTACTGGTTTTTCACTAATCTCTGCAGAAATAATAAAATGCTCAAAACTCCAGGTATCAATGTTACATTGATGGTGGGATAGGTTTTGGAACATTGAATGCAAGAAATAACTGTTAGGAGCAACTTTATAAACCAAAGTAGATAGTAAAGAATTTTATTTAAAAATTGAGAAGATTAAGTAAATGCGGTGATAAATTAACCTAATAGTGGGAAAAAGTTAATCTAATAATGTGGGAGAAGAGATCCCAGAGAGGTCCCTTCCTTGCACTCATAAAGAAAAGGTCATGTTAGAATACTTCTGAAACTGTACCATTTATATACACCATAAACCAAACTTTCTGGCATCTTGATCTTGGACATGTTATCACTGGAATGTTAAGACAATTGTTTTTTCTACAGTCACTTCCTTTCACAATAAATTTTAAACTCAGCCATAAATTTCCAGCCTTTGAGGCTGATTAGGCTTTCCTCTTTAAAATAATTTCTTCCCTAGGCCAAGGGACACCATGCTGGTCTATATCTCTCCCAAACTCCTTGCTGCTCTCTTTGCCTTTTTTATTTAACATGCATATTCCCAGTAGCAATATAAATGACTCTATGATTGAATCTTCAGCCTTTTTATCAATGATTTCAAAATTTCATATTTTTTTTTCTGTTTTTTGTTTGTTTGTTTGGTCATACCCAGCAGTGCTCAGGGGTTATTCCTGGCTCTATGCTCAGAAATCACTCCTGGCAGGCTCAGGGAACCCCACGGGATCTGGGATTCGAATCACCGTCCTTTTGCATGCAAGGCAAATGCCCTGCCTCCATGCTATCTCTCCAGCCAAATTTTCATATATTCTTTTTCTTTTTTTAATTTTTGGGGAGTCAAATTTGGTGATGCTCAGGGGTTACTCCTGGCTTGGTGCTCAAAAATCGCTCCTGACTTGGGAGAGCATATGAAATGCCAGGAATCAAACCCAGGTCTGACCTGGGTGAGCTGTGTGGAAGGCAAATGCACTACTGCTGTGCTATCATTCTGGCCCCTTATTTTCATATTTTTATATTAGAGTAGTCAAAGTCAATTCAACCCCTTCCTCTAGGCCTTCCCTGAAGTTTTCCTTTTATAAATAACTCCACTAAATCTCCCAGTTGCTCAAGTCAAAATTCTTGTAATCAACTTTGACTAATTTTTTCTTTATATTTAATTGAACAACAGATACTGTTGCTTCTATTTTAATGTAAATGAAGAGTGATTCATTTCTCACCTGGAAAATAAAATCTCCTGCTTAAAAAATGTGACCAACTTACCAATATATTCTCCTACTAAACTATTTTGTGCATTGTAGCCAGACTTACTTTTTAAGTCAATAAAAATAAGTCCCTATTATATCAAAATGTTCCAGTGAGTACAGAATAAAGTCCCACATCCATATCCTTCCTACAAAGCTATCATCTTTTTGACTAAAGGGCTTTCATCTTCACTTTTCTAATTCTACATATCTCTATTTTCTTCAACAGATTTGGTGGGAGTGGGAAACTATACCAATGGATTTTTGGGGAGGCTTCTCTGCTCCTAGGTTGCTTCTGGTAAGTTCTTGGGAGACCATTGATATCAGGATCAATCTTGGGCTTCCTGTTTTGCTGTTCTTAGCCTATTGAGCTATCTCTCTATCCTGTGTTTTCCTTAATGCTTCTTCTTGTTTAAACTTATTCTTTATCTGACATAAACTTCCTTTATATTTGTCTCATTTAGTCAATTTGTTAAAGCTGCACTACTCTGTCTGAAATAGCGCTCCTTTATTACCACATTATTCTATTTGCTTTTGATCACTTTGCTTGACAATATATATTTATTTGCTTATTTAAAAATTACCTATAGGGGGCTGGAGTGATAACACAGTAGTGGCTTTTGCCTTGTATGCAGCTGACTTGGGTTTGTTTCCTGGCATCCCATATGGTCCCCTGAGCCTGCCAGGTAAGATTTCTGAGTGCAGAGCCAGGAGTAACCACTGAGTACTGCTAGATGTGGCCCATAAAAAAAAAGAATAAAGGAAAATTCAACTATAGCAGGTGTCTCAACTCGTGGCCCGTGGGCCATTTGCAGCCCTTCGTACAACATTTTGAGGCCCGTGGCTGGCCTTCAAATATCGCAGTATTCGTGATTATTTGCCTACCAAATAATTGCAATAAAAATCGCATTAGTAAGAAAATAATCGCATTAAACATTCGCGTACCGTTCGGGGAATGCAAATGTTAATGCGATTCTTTGCGATTTTTTTCTCACTAATGCAATGTTTTACTGCGAATATTCGGTAAGCAAATAATCGCAAATACTTTGCGCCTAGCACAGACGTCATTTCCACTGCTCCTGCCCGCTGTCTCTTGCATTAACGGAGGCTAAAGGGAGAGAAGGGAGAGAAGTTTATTACAGAATTAAATTTTGTCATACCTTCATCATGACTTCATCAAAGCCTGCAGTGAAGAGAAAGATTGATGACGAGCACAGACAATTTCAGGAAAAGTGGGAGATGCAGTATTTCTTTGTTGAGCACTGAGTCATCCCCACATGTCTTATTTGCTCAGAGAAAGTTGCAGTGCACAAGGAATACAACTTGAAACACCATTATTCAACTAAACATGCTGAGGAATGTGCAAAATATCAAGGAAATAAGAGAGCCAAGCGGGTTGCCAGTTTTAAAGCATGTCTAATGAGGTAACAAGATTTCTTCAAGAAAGAAACCAAAGAGATTGTTGCATCAGTCGAAGCTAGTTACATGGTTAGTGAGATGATTGCTAAGACAGGGAAGCCATTCACAGAAGGAGAGTTTCTTTAAAAATGCATGTTACAGACTGCAAGTATTATCTGTCCAGAAAAGAAAGGTCAGTTTAGCAAAATCAGCCTTTCTGCCAACACTGTGGCAGAGAGCATTTCTGACATGTCAAGTAGACATTTATCATCAACTGTGTGAGAAAGCCAAATGTTTTGATGCATACTCAGTTGCTCTTGACGAGGGCACACATATAACAGACACTGCGCAGCTCACAATTTATGTCCGTGGTGTTGATTGCAATTTTGAATGGACAGAGGAGCTGCTCACAATAATTCTAATGCATGGCCAGACCACCGCTAATGAGATATTTTGGCATTTGTGTGGTGCCATTGAGAATGCAGGTTTGCCATGGAAGAGGTTTGTTGGAATAATAACCAATGGAGCGCCATCGATGACAGGGAGGAAAAATGGACTGGTGGCATTTGTTCAAAAACAACTTGAAGAGGAGGGTGTAGAGAAGGCCATTGCCCTTCACTGCATTATCCATCAGCAGGCCCATTGCAGTAAATGCCTGTCGTGTGACAATGTGATATCTGTTGTTGTGAAATTCATCAACCAAATCAGATCCAGGGGCTTAAAGCACAGGAGGTTCCATGCTTTTTTAGAGGAAATGAAGTCAGAATATGGAGATGTGCTCTATTTCATCGAGGTATGTTGGCTCAGCAGGAGAAATGTTCTGAAAAGATTTTTTGAGTTGAGAGAAGTCAAAGCCTTCATGGAGAAGGATGGGAATGTTGTTTCTGAGTTGAATGATCACAAATGGCTCATGGACTTAGCTTTCCTTGTTGACATCACACATAAGCTGAATGTACTAAACAAGATATTACAAGGCCCAGGGCAGCTTATCAGTGCTGCCCATGACAATGTAAGAGCATTTTCCACAGATCTTGTGCTATGAAAATCCCAGCTCTCTCAGATAAACCTTTGCCATTTCCCAGCATGCAAGGAACTTGTGGATGCAGGCATACCATTCAGTGGTGAGAAATATGTTGATGCTATTTTTAAGCTAGAGCAGGAATTTGATCACAGATTTGCAGACTTCAAAAAGCACAGAGCCACTTTCCAAATTTTTGTGGACCCCTTTTTCTTTGATGTGCAAGATGTCCCTCCTGTGCTTCAAATGGAGCTCATTGACCTGCAATGCAACTCTGACCTCAAAGCCAAGTTCAGGGAGATTAGTGGAAAAGCAGACATGCATGAGCAATTCTTGAGAAAATTTCCCCCCAGTTTCCCTGAGCTTTCCCGAATGTTCAAACGCACCATGTGCCTTTTTTGGAGCCCATATTTGTGTGAAAAATTATTCTCCACATTGAACTTCAATAAGTCAAAGTACAGGTCTAAACTTAATGATGATCATCCTCAAGCCATACTGAGAGACTCAACTGCTTCCTCTCTAAAGCCAAATGTGGTTCAGTTTTGTGAGATGAAGCGCTTTCAAGTCTCTGGCAGCAAGGAATAGGCAAAAGATGTCATGTTCAGAAGAACTGTTCATGATCTTCACTCAATGTTTTATTCATATTGAGAATAATTAAAACTGTTAATAATGACGTTTGAGAACTTTTTTTGTGAAATCCCTTATGCGGCCCTGCCTCACCCCGATTTTGCCTCCTGCGGCCCCCAGGTAAATTGAGTTTGAGACCCCCTGAACTAAAGCTTTCTTCTTAAATGAAATATTATATGTTTTTAATATTTTTGATTCATCACTATGCCCCAATATCCAAAACAACTCCTGGCACACAGTTTGTCCATAAAAAATGGTAGAATGAACAAACAATTGAATAAACAGTACAGACATAAAATGGAATCCACATAATTATTTCCATCATTTTCTGTTGCTGCAAAGGCAAATTTATGATCATTGAAAGAAAAGGACAAAATTAGCATGGGAGAGATATAATTCTGGTCCCAAATGGGACATAAATAAAATAAAACTTCCATTCCTTAGGTGCTTCATCATAATAGTGAGCCGAAAATTTATTTGATAATTTTAAAATTAGAGGAAAACACGAACCAGAATTACTGAAGCCATTTTCACCTAAATAGTTATTTTCTTATATTTAAGCCTTTTTTCACTTATCACTTGTTTCTACAAGCTGATATTTTTTGAAATGGACATAACATACCATCACCTAATAATTGTACCACAAAGCATAAAGCTTTCTAGCAATTATAGAATAGAGTGACTGCACATAGAACAGAACTGGTTAATAGATTTTTATTAAGGTCTAGAGAAATCATATAATGGAAAGATACTTGCCTTTTACACAGCTGACCAGTGTTTGATCATCAGCATCTTCTTTTGTTCCCTGAGGTCACCAGGAGTTATCTTTGATTGCAAAGCACAGCTGGGCAAGGTCTTAAAGGAAGGAAAGAAAGAAAGAAAGAAAAAAGAAAAAAGAAATTTATCAGAAATCTGCAGCATGTGTGCTATTATTAGTTCAGCTTAGATATTGCCTTCTTATCTCTGCAAATAGAGACAGACCTTTGTACCACCTGCAGGAAGTAATACCTTTGATTTCTGTAAGGAGACCTGCTTTATAATGCTCTTAACATTTGAATTACATTTTTTGTTTTTAATATGGCATAACCTATGAATAAAACATAACTTGTATTATCAGAAATGAGATTTAAGTTCAATAATCATATAATAAATGTGCATTCTTGGCTATTAATGGTACCTATGTTTAGTAAAGGCCAAACAAATACCTTCCAGAAAGCAGCAAACAAGGACAGAGATTGAAAAACACACAAAGATCATTTATATATACAGTCAAAAACACTTTAGGCTGAAGGTTGAAAATAGTCCTTCCAATTTTCATATCTAAGGAAAAATAATTTCAAAGTTTGGACTGATGACTGATGTATCCCTGTATTTTGCTTGTGTCTAACTAGTCATCTGAGAGCTAGGAGTAAGACAAGCTTGCCTTTTCTTTCTTTATTATTGGAGGGGGGGAACACTCAGTGATGCTCAGAGGGCACTCCTGGCTATGTGCTCAGAAATTGCTCCTGGTTTGGGGGACCATATGGGACACCAGGGGTCAAACTGTAGTACGTCCTGGGTCAGCCACATGCAAGGCAAACATCCTACGTCTGAGGCTTGCTTTTTCTTAGTGCAACAACTTATTGTATTAGTTTATAATATCACTGGACAGAGAATTATTTACCATAGAGCCTTTGGCACCAGCCCAGCTCAACAATCAGGCAACATCCTGAAAAAGTAGCATCTGAGCATATCTTACAGACACTTAGGTGGTTAGCCTGAAATCTGCAAAGTGATAAGGCTTACTAGATCATAGAGTAAGTTGGAAATAGAGACTCCTGGAAGCTTATAATCTATACCTCCACTTTTCCTTACACATTGGAGATTTTCAAGTCATGTGTCCCATGTGGTAGGTAGAGGAAAGTTGTGTATTTCCAGGGACCACTCTCACAGCCTACTGGAAAGCTTGCTAAAGATTGCTATGATAGGGATATGTTCCATTATATCAATTCTATTCAGTTTAGTTTTTGCATAATATGGATCTGCATATTAAAAAGGATTAAAAAATGCAATTTAGGGTAGAATAAAAAGGTCATTGGTCTATGCAAAGATATTGGAGAATACCATATCTAAGAACAGAAATTCCTTAATATACTTCACAGTATTTTTATTTATAAGTAAAGTAGACTTATGAAAACATAGAGTTGAGAATGTGTAGCTATAGGTCAAACATTAGAAAAGTTAAATTCCATTGGTAGGCATTCTCTACACTTGAGTCAGTGAACCCAGATTAGATTGCTAATCATTGGTTGCTAATTTTTAGTCAAACAAAAGCCAAAATTCCTTAGATTCAGATCAGTTTTATGTGTCCCTTTTCTTCCTCTTTTACTTCTCAAGCAGAAATTGGAAAGGAAAGCGTACAATAGGTTGTTCTTCTCTGAGTTCATTATTGCATGTATAGGTAGTTTTCTGCCCAACCCCAGACTTCCTTTGAAGAAATTTGTCTTGTTTAATTAGCAAGTTTACTCTTCATACCTGGGCATTATTAATAATATTTCCCTGAGGTCATTTGGAGGTAAATTTAAAGAGTTATCTTAGTACAAATTTGCTTAGTTTTGTTCAAGCTCTATGCCTTCCGGCCCTCTACTCTATTGTCTCTGGGCTTTAATGCAATAATGTCTTTTACTTTATTTTCTCTTTTTCCCATTTCTTCCAGGACCTTATGTTACATAGCATAGAATTTCTCAAAGTAATTTCTGATTACCTTTTGAATCTCTGTATTTTCTGTTGTGATCTCCCCTTTTCATTTCTAATCTGCTTCATAAGTTTTCCTCTCTCCTTTTCTTTGTGAGTTTTGCTAGTGGCTTATCAATCCTGTTTTTTTTTTTTTTTCTCAAAGAACCAACTTTTGCTGTTGTTGATCTTTTGAATTGTTTTTTAAGATTGCACTTCATTAATTTCTGCCCTAAGCTTTGTTATTTCTTTCTACCTACTTATTTTGGGTTCATTTTGTTGATTATTTTCAGATTTTATTAGCTGTATCATTAAGTTATTTATGCAGGCCCTTTCTTCCTGATGTGTGCTTGCGACTTTAATTTTGAGTCTCTGTTTGTTCTGACTATTCAGATGTGTTTCTTGTAGGCAGCAGAATATTGGATTTAGCTTTTTGATCCATTTTGCCACTCTGTGTCTCTTAACAGGTGCATTTGGCCCATTGATCTTGAGAAATGATTGTCATGGGATTTAGAGCCATCTTTGTGTAGAAGTTTGGTGTGTCTTCAGGCCAGTCTTGTCTTAAAGTAGACCTTTCAGTTTAACTCTTAAGGCTGGTTTTGAGTCTATAAAGTTTTTGAGCTGCTGTTTATCTCTAAAGCTATGTATACTTCTTTCAAATGTGAAAGTGAGTCTGGCTGGGCGCAATATTCTAGGCGAAGCATTCATTTCATTGAGTTTTGTCACTATATCCCACCACTGCCTTCTCATCTTGAGGTTTTTTTTTTGTGACTGGTCTGTTGTAAATCCTTAAGAATGTTACTTTGAATGCAATTTCCCTTTTTGATCTTGCTGATTTTAGTATTCTATCCCTATCTGTGAGATTTGTCATTGTGACTAGGATGTGTCTTGGGGTGCTTTTCTTTGGGTCTCATTTAGCTGGTATTACTTAAGCATGCTGAATTTGGTTGTATGCCATCTTTAACTCTGGGAGTTTCTCTGTAATGATGTCATTGACTGTTGATTCTTCCTGGCGATTTACTCCTGGGTCTCTGGGACTCCAATGCTTTTTATGTTGTTTCTGTTGAGTTTATCAAAGACTGCTATTTTCATTAGTTCACATTCCTTGAGGATTATTTTATTGTCTGATCATTTGCTTTAAGGTTCTTTTTCAATCTCTTCTGCTGTATGGAGTTGTTCTGCATCTCAACATCCAGCTTACAGATTCTTTCCTCGGCTGGTGTTACTTTGTTGAAGTGGCTTTTCATTGAGGTTTTCATTTCATCTACCGAGTTTTTCAGTCCTGTTATTTCAGTTTGGAGTTTTATAATTTCTCTTTGTGGTCTGTTCAGCTCGATCTATATTTTCTTTGATTTCTCTGAACATCCTCCATATTTCTACTCTAAACTTCTTATCTGAGGGGCTAACTAAGTGGTTGGTACTTTTTGGGTCATCAGAGCTGCAATCATCATTCTCTATGCATGGTGTTGTCTTGCGTTGTTTCCCCATTGCCACACTTAAAGTGTGGTTTTTACTATATGTTTTGGCCCTGAAGAGATTTGTTTGTGGTTGTCTTCTTGGCTGCTTCATGCTGGAAAGCAGGCAGGGAGTGAGGCATCAGCCTTTTATCACACCAGTGATTTTTAAAATTCAAACACTCTGGATTTATATTGCTTCCTAATTAACACAGAGTGTAAACATTTTTTCTTTTCTTTTTTTCCCTCTTTTATTATCAAGTTCTCTTTTTAGTTTTAGGCACTCTTCCTGGTGTTTAAAGGACTCAAAGAAGCGAAACAAAAATCTTCTTGCTTGGGGCTGGAGCAGTAGCGCAGCAGTAGGGTGTTTGCCTTGCATGCTGCTGACACAGAACAAACCATGGTTCAATCCCCCGGCATCCCAAATGGTCCCCCAAGCCCGGGGCAATTTTTGAGTGTATAGCCAGTAGTAACCCTTGAGCATCAAGGAGTGTGGCCCCAAAAGCAACAAAACAAAAACAAAAGAACAAAACAAAAATGAAACACTTGTTTGTCTTGGTAAGGAGCAACTGGAAACACACTTCCACTAACCTCACAGGTACTTATTATATACTTGCTATATGCCAGTCATGCTATGCTTCTTCATGTTAAAGAGACAGCAGATAACACAAAATGGATAACCTTGCCATTGTCCAGCCCCGGCATTTCACCCTCTTGTGCCCCAGCTCTGAAGTCTGGCATCCTACTCAGTCAGGAGTCTCCACGTAGCACTTCCCAGGCTACAGATTGCACAACTCTGGCAGCCAAGCAGTGTCTGGACTTGGGCCCAGTAAATGCAGGAGGTAGAACACACCTGGCTGCAGCAGACAACGACAAGGAAGCTCCTGAAGCTCCCAAGGTGCCCACACCGCATTCTTTATTTTAGATTACCATTTCTTTCTCCCTTCCCTTTAGTGTGATAAGACTAGAGATTGCACATATATCTGACTGCGATACATGAACATTTAGTTTTGGTGATCACTAAGAGTTAAATGCACTTTTTTAGTTGTGGTACTTGCATATGAGCTCATCAGAGGTCATACTTCCTTGCTGTTGTGTTTACACATTATATTTAGTTGAAGTGCTCACTATATGTGTACGAAAAGACAGAGAAACACTACTTTGTGCTCTACACACATTTGACTGGTAAGAAAAACAATTGTATTCAATCATAAGAGAGATACTAAGATAGTGCTCTAGGGCAGTGGTGAGCAACCTTTTTTTTTGCAACTGAGCCAAATCTCGCCAAAACCACGATTGAAATTTATTTTGAGAGCCACATTTTTAAAACCAAAAATACATAGTATGGTACACTGTTTTAGTTTCAATAAGTTTTTATTGAGAATATTCTGCATGTAAGTATCCACATAGGTCGGGAGGATACTGCTACATCTCACTCAGGAAGGACACACACCAATAAGTGTAGTGTTCTCCTGAAAAAGGAATTATTTGCCAAAAAGGCCCGCTTAGAGCAGTCAAAATCACTTGACCCTTCGCGTGGATTGTTTGACTATAATTCCAAACGTGACTGTAGCTATCTCTCTCTTTATTTTTTGACCATTATAAAAATCAGGCCTTAATAATTCTTGTTAACAAAGAAGCACAGTATCAAACCCCCCCAAAATAAGTCTCCCACTGTCCTAACTCCCTTGGCGCCTAGATCAGGTTTTTTCAAAACTCCCTTGGCGCCAAGATCAGGTTTTTTCAACTTAGCTCATGAGTGAAGCAATTTTCACTTTTCCTCTGTTTACTCAAAACAAAGCAATTTTCACTTTTCCTCTGTTTACTCAAAACAAAGAAATTTTCAGTTTTTCCCCCAAAACTCTAAAAACATTTCTCTCGCTTCCCACTTCCCTGAAAATTACCTGTTTCCCCCTCCTTACCCAAAACAAACTAATGAAACAGAAACTGCCTTTTCACCTTCAGTATCGGTTATTTTATATGCTAATTCTAGCCAGGATCCTCCATTTTTTCCCCAGTATCTTTGAAGTCAAGAATTTGCATCCTGCATTCCAGACCTCAAAAGTTAAAAGCAGCCCAGTTCAAAAAATAAAATGGTCTCCGTTCTTGTAGACGCGAGTCCCCATACAATCTGTGTGGTTTCATTCATTTCTACAATATATTTCCGTCATTCGCCGTTCTGTGTGCCCACTCTCTCCCTGCGGATTTTTTCCCGAAACTCCACGAAGGATCTGTTTGCAGGCGCTGGCGTCTTGCGAACAGAATTGGCTCACAGCAGGATACAAATAACACAACTAATAAAACAAAAAATTTAGAATGATATTATTTATTGATAACGTTAAATTCCATAAAATTTGCATTACAATGTAGAGAAAATTACATCCTGAATGACTGACAAAGTCACAAACACTAATGTAAACATTGGCCTTGCATTTCCTTGGATAGTTTGAGTAAGTCAGGTTTGTATGTTGTTGTTTTTAATTTTAGGCACGATTCCAGGTTCTCATCGATGAGACGATTTCTCAATTTACTCTTGATAAGATTCATGCTCGAAAATGATTGTTCACATAAATATGTAGACCTGAACAAGGAAAGAGCAGCAAACACTAGCTTTTTTAGTTGATTATATGAGTCAGGAATACTATTCCAGATGTTAAAATTCAACATATCTTCCTTCTCCAGGTCTTTCAAAGCAGACCGCTTGTGCTGTGAACTAAGTTCACATTTGTATCTCCAATCTTTCTAAATTAGCACAAAGGCATTCAAATTTCGAGCTCCACAGCTCTTTGTTTTTTTTAAACCCAGCAATTGCATTTCAAAGTTGCCAATGTCGATTTTAAAAAGAGAAAAATTTAATTCTGTTAGAGTGGCATCCAGAGGTTTTTTTTTTTTTTTTTTTTTTTTAACAAAGGCCAACATCACTTTGCTGTTTCTGAAATCCTGAAACCTTTTTAGAAAAGCTTCCCTCATATTTAAAAGTGTTGTTTTAAAATAGGTAGTGTCAATATCAGAATTATTTTCTTGGCAATGTTTCAACAGGGTTGGAAAGTGAATCAAAGTTTCTCTGTCAAAATTTTGAGCAAAAACAGATAATTTGTTTTCAAATGAAATAACGTCTTCTAACATAGAAAAAAATGTGTTTTCTTTCCCCTGTAGTTTATTATTAAGCTGATTTAGATGTGAAGTAACATCCACCATGAAAAACAGTTTTTGAATCCACTGATCATTTGTTAATTCTGAATAGTGAACACCGTTCTCAAGGAAAAATGCTTTGATTTCTGATGATAAGGAAGCAAAATGTTTCAAAACATTTCCTCTTGATAACCAAAATGTGCTGAAAATTTGAAATCCTACAATATGAAGATGAAACAGGTGAAAGAGAAAAGCTTTTTTTTTTAATCAATCTTTAAAAGTAAGAACACTGTTCCAGAGAAAAGTAGTGATTTCACTGAAAGGAAAAAAAAATTATTGACACTTTAGTGTGTGCTGCAAAAAAACAAACTAAAATACACACAAAAACAAAAAATGGCACTTAGTTAAAGGCATATAATATTATGTAGGAATTATGTATGACAGAGTGCCTGAAACATTTTAAAAATAATTTTTATTTAAGCATATTTTTTACAAAGTTATTCATACTTGCGTTTCAATCATAGAATGTACACTACCCTTCACCAGTGCACATTTCCACCACCAATGTCCCTTGTTTCCTTCCTCTTCACCCTCCTCTGTCTATGTCAGGGGCAGGCATTTTGCTTTTTTCTCTCTATCTCTATTTTCCTTTATGACACTGAGGTTTGCAAAATTTCCTTTATGAGACTGTGGTTTGCAATATTGTTAATTAAAGGGTATGATGCATGTCACTTCTCCAGTTTTAGCATCCAGTTCTTGTCCAGAGTGATAAGTTTCAACTATCAATGTCATAGTGTACCTTTCTCTATTCTAACTGAACTCACCACTTTTTATTGCAAGCTTCCTATCATGGACTAGTCCTCCTGTCCCTCACCCCTATTTTCTCTAGATATTATTACCATATTGCCATTTATTATTCTTATATGCCACAAATGATTATTCTGTGTTACACCTCTCCTTCTGACTCATTTCACTCAGAATAATAATCTGATGTGTTGATGTATGTACAGATGATGCACTGTGGATGGCTCAGTTTTTTGTGTAGTCATAAGAAACAGAAGTTGCACACCCAGACATTGTATCCACTCATTGTATGATAGACTGGATTCAAAAAAACTCCCTGCTGAACTAAACTCTGTGACAGATGACACAGTAAAGATAATTTGTGAAATTCACAATTGTGATCAAATCCAGGCTATTCACCACCCTGGGTGAGAGTATGGATGCCCACTACTAGCATCTTCTCCATGAGGAAGTGAAGTGGCTGTTAAGGGGAAGGGTGCTCTCTCGCCTTGTTGGCAAGAGTGAAAAGTAGTGCAGTTCCTGTGAGAGCAGAACTGTGACTTTGTATAGCCCCAGTTGAACAAGGAATGGGTAGCTAAGCTTGTGTACTTGGCAGACATTCTTCATTTTTCCTATGAACTTAACATTTCTCTGCAGGGGTGTTTCACAAGTAGTTTTTACAGTGAGACATAAGATAGATGTGTTCAAAAAAGAATCTGATTCTGGGATAGCTGTGTCTGAGAAGGAGACATTGAAATGTTTCCACTCTTGCAAAAAGTTTCTGACAGGCACTTATATAATGCAGAAAGTCATAATCAATATGAAAAATAGCATTTAAGCTCACAACTTGAATCATGAGTACTCTGAATATGAGAATCTACGGAAAAGAAAACTCTGTGTTGAGAATCCTTTTATTGAAGATACCCACTCTTGTGCAAAATAAAATATGTGTTTTAAGATCACTCCAGTCACTGTATTTCTAAACCCCACTCAACCTGCTCTGAAGAAGTAGGATAGCAGGAAAGAAATAATAAACCAAGCTAGCCAGGAAAGAATGATCAAGGAGTCCATGGTCTTTTACCTTGTACTCTCTGCCTTTGAGCCAAAAAGCTAGAACACCTCTTTCTTTATTAAAACCAATTCCCAATACCAGGAGGCTTCAGGTCAAAAGAGAGAGACAAAAGTACATCTTAGGTGGGCTTTCACATATTAAAGGGAGAGGTTTAAGAAAGGATGACGGTGGGGGAACACCTTTGTTTAGGGTTGATACTGGTATCATCTTACACTTTGGAGAAGGCTGCTGGGGCTGTACACAGGGGCGCACACTGACAGAGGCTAGGAGCAGAGTCCTGACTCCTGGAGCAGCCCCCTGGCAAACAGAAGAGCCACATTAAAAGTCTAAAGAGCCTCATGTGGCTTGCAAGCTGCCGACCACTGCTCTAGGGTCACTAAATTATTGCTCCAGGTCCCAAGGTTGGTTTTTAAAACAATGATCCAATATAGTTTGATTCCTAGAGTAGAGGTAAAGCAATGGCTCTCAACTACTCTGGGTCAACAGAAGCAGGAATAAATATATTTTGCAACTAAATCCTATCAATTTGACTCAGCTTGTCTTCTACTTTATCCCAGTCAGTACTTTCTTCCATGAGTACAGGGTCTCCTAGCCAGCTGGGTCTGAAATATGGATGTTCTTTAAATACCTTAAATAAAAATTGTTAAAAAATGGTCTACTGTTAATAATTATATGACCCAGCTATTTCAAACTCCATATATTCTTATAATCATTCAGTTCTCATTTTCTTATTCTGTTGCTATTTCTTAATACCATTTCTAATTAGCTTATCTCCCAACCTACAGTCACATTTTTCTTCTCCCCTTCCATGGGTATTAGCATTAACATCATGATAAAAAGAATTTTTTTGGTCACATTCAGCAGTGCTTAGAGGTTACCCCTGGCTCTGCACCCAGGAATTACTTCTGGCAGACTCAGAGGCCCCTGTGGGATGCCAGGAATTGAACCTGGGTCATTCACATGCAAGGCAAAATATAGTTTGCAAACTGTACTATAGCTCCAGCTCCATGATCAAATTTTTATGAAGAATATTGATTTGTTCTACATGCCTTTCTTGTACCAACTCACAGTATAGGTAGCTAGAATTGGCTAACTGAGGACTTCTGGTTACCCTTATCTAATCAGGCTGAAATTAAAAACTGAAATTAAAACTGTTGTCTCAGCATTTATATTATTTGACTGAGGCAATTGTCTCCAGTCTACTTGGTTGTCAGATCAGATAGTTCTGGAGACTGACTTGTAGAGTTGACTTTAAAAATAAAAAATCAAGATAGATTTTTTAAAATACCTTTCAATTTCTATTCTAGATAAACGTTCTTCTTTCTCTTCTCTTCTTTTTCTTTCTTTGTCTTCCTTTTTCTTTCTTTTTCTTTCTTTCTTTCTTTCTTTCTTTCTTTCTTTCTTTCTTTCTTTCTTTCTTTCTTTCTTTCTTTCTTTCTTTCTTTCTTTCTTTCTTTCTTTCTTTCTTTCTTTCTTTCTTTCTTTCTTTCTTTCTTTCTTTCTTCCTTTCTTTCTTTCTCTCTTTCTCTCTTCTCTCTTTCCTCTTTCTCTCTTTCTTTCTTTCTCTCTTCTTTCTTTCTCTCTTCTTTCTTTCTCTCTCTTCTCTTTCTTTCTTTCTTTCTTTCTTTCTTTCTTTCTTTCTTTCTTTCTTTCTTTCTTTCTTTCTTTCTTTCTTTTCTTTTTTCTTTCTTTACTTTCTTTTTTCCTCTTTCTCTCTTTTTCTCTCTTTCTCTCTTCCTTCCTTTATTTCTTTCTTTCTCTTTCTTTCTTCCTTCCTTCCTTCCTTCCTTCTTTCTTTCTTTCTTTCTTTCTTTTCTTTTTTCTTTCTTTACTTTCTTTTTTCCTCTTTCTCTCTTTTTCTCTCTTTCTCTCTTCCTTCCTTTATTTCTTTCTTTCTCTTTCTTTCTTCCTTCCTTCCTTCCTTCTTTCTTTCTTTCTTTCTTTTCTTTTTTCTTTCTTTACTTTCTTTTTTCCTCTTTCTCTTTTTCTCTCTTTCTCTCTTCCTTCCTTTATTTCTTTCTTTCTCTTTCTTTCTTTCTTTCTTTCTTTCTTTCTTTCTTTCTTTCTTTCTTTCTTTCTTTCTTTCTTTCTTTCTTTCTTTCTTTCTTTCTTTCTCTTTCTTTCTTTCTTCTTTCTTTCTTTCTTTCTTTCTTTCTTTCTTTTCTTTTTTCTTTACTTTCTTTTTTCCTCTTTCTCTCTTTTTCTCTCTCTCCCTTCCTTTATTTATTTCTTTCTTTCTTTCTTTCTTTCTTTCTTTCTTTCTTTCTTTCTTTCTTTCTTTCTTTCTTTCTTTCTTTCTTTCTTTCTCTCTTTCTTTCTTTCTTTCTTTTTTATTTCTTTTCTTTCTTTCTTTGGTTCTCTCTTTCTTTCTTTCTTCTTCTTTCTTTCTTTCTTTCTTTCTCTCTCTCTTCTCTTTCTTTCTTTCTTTCTTTCTTTTTTTCTTTCTCTCTCTTTCTTTCTTTCTTTCTTTCTTTCTTTCTTTCTTTCTTTCTTTCTTTCTTTCTTTCTTTCTTTCTTTCTTTCTTTCTTTCTTTCTTTCTTTCTTTCTTTCTTTCTTTCTTTCTTTCTTTCTTTCTTTCTTTCTTTCTTTCTTTCTTTCTTTTCTTTTTCTTTCTCTCTTTTTTGCTTTTTGGGCCACACCCATGATGCTCAGGTGTTACTCCTGGCTATATGCTTAGAAATTGCTCCTGGCTTGGGGGACCATATAAGACACTGGAGGTTTGAACCATGGTTCGTCCAAGGTTAGCACTTGCAAAGGAAATGCCTTACTGCTTGTGCCACCACTCTGGCCACTCCTTTTAGCTATTTGAAACTCTTGCTGCAGCCAAGGGCTATATTTCTGAAGGTAAACAGTTTAATTTCAAGTCAAATTCACAACAGTTAATAAATAGACAGCCCCTAGCATTGATTGTGAAACAATAAGATCTATAATACAGTGAGACAGAACTTCAATACCTTTCTTGATATACAAGAAAACCAGTTATCTAGCACACTCTCTTAGTAAATTGAAGTTTCCCTCTTTTTCAACATTATACATTATTTTTTATGTCCACATGACAAAGCTTGGATAAAGGAAATAATGAAAAACATGGCTATATTTGAACATAAACACACTTGTAGTAATAAATTTATTAATAGTTTGTCAACCAAAAGCTAATCTGATGGGCAAGCTTTTATGTCCCTTTATTTGGATTTCCTCTGCTTAATCTCTATAACTCTCTTCCTCCAACCTTGTAAATATTAGCTATATAGCAGCATACTCACAGGTGCCACTAGCTATCCCTCGTTTCAAAAGAATTGGAGGTGAGGGGAAGTCATACAATGTATTTCAAAGAGTTAATAATTTCCCGAGTGTTAGGTACATGGTTGCTATGTTCTAGATAAACATAGTGAAAACTACTGGATGGTAATGGAAGCCTTGTTCCCCAATACCAAGGGATTGGGGAACAAGGGTCTGGAAGCAAATAACAACACAGGAAATGATCCACAGAGATTGAAGGGAATCCAAACAAAAGCCTTCCACTCACTAGTAAGTGATACCAACAGGTAGGTAGAGTATCTGTGGAAACTGAAACTGCAAGAAGCTACTCCCTGTAACCCAAGATCTTTATTGAGAAGCAAGAGCTTGCAGTGAGCAAACTTAATTTCTTATTTTCCTATCTGGATGCCCTTGGTATCTTTTACTTGTCTAATCGCTATGGCCAGTATTTCCAGTACAATGTTGAATAGAATTGGTGAGAGAGCGTAGCCTTGTCTTGTACCAGATTTTAGAGGAAAGGCTTTTAGTTTATCTCTATTGAAAATAATATTTGACACTGGCTTGTGGTAGATGGCCTTGATTATATTGCCAAAAGTTCCTTCCATTTCAGGGATGGAGAGATAGCATAGAGGTAAGGCTTTTGCCTTGCATACAGAAGGATGGTGGTTCGAATTCCGGCATCTCATTTTGTCCCTCGAGCCTGCTAGGAGCGATTTCTGAGCGTAGAGCCAGTGTAATCCCTGGGTGCTGCCGGGTGTGACCCTCCAAAAAAAAGTTTCTTTCATTCCCATCTTGATGAAATATTTATCTGCAGGGAGCCTTGTGAAAAAACTAAGTTTATATGTAACCCATTAAGGTTTGAACAGAGACTATGAGAACCTAGAATTATAAACCCAGAAACTGAGTCTAACATTATCTGAAGTCCCTGTTATCTGTACATTCCTGCCTGACAGAGATAATCTCTTTTTTCCTGTACTTTCCTGCCTGCCCTTTATGGGTCCCTGTTATCTAGGCAGTTCCACCTGTTTGTATATTTGTATGCCTCTGCAAACATGCAGAATTTTTTCTACAAAACATAAGCCCACTCTTTTGAGCTGGATATAAACTTAGCATTGTCCCATAATAAATACTTTTTCTCCCATTTGCTCTTTGTTTGTTTTGTGTCTTTTTCTGTTTTGTGTTCACTCGTGCACTTTCTCCCAAGTGACCCTAAAGCTGTGTGTCCTGTGGGTTGGGACATTCATCAAGACAAAACTGACTAACAGACACACCAAACTTCTACACAAAGATGGCACTAATTCCCATGACAATTATCTCTGTCATTATCAGTGGACTAAATGCACCTGGTAAGAGACACAGAATGCCTAAATGGATCAAAAAGCTGAATCCAACTTTCTGCTGTCTACAAGAAACACACCTGAATAATCAAAACAAACATAGACTCAAAATCAAAGGCTGGAGGAAAATCATCCAAGCAAACAACACCCTTAAAAAAAGCAGGAGTGGCCATATTAATATCAGATGACACAAAATTTAGACTCAGAAAAGTTGTAAGGGTCAAAGATGGACATTTCATACTAATCAAGGGATATGTACAATAGGAATTAATTGCACTCCTAAACGCATACACACCCATGAGGTACCAGAAAAATATTTATTAAATTGTTGACAAATCTGAAGGAAGATATCAATAACAAGACAATAATTGTGGGAAACCTGTCACCCTTTATAGTTCAACCAGACTGAAACCCAACAAAAATATTCTAGCTCTGAAAAGAAAAAATGGAAGGAACTGGACTAGTAAATAGATACAGGGCACTCCATTCAAGAAACCTGGCTACACATTCTTCTCAAATGCATATGGGTCATTCTCCAGGAAGGCCCATAAAACATAACTCCATAAAATCAAGAGGATAAAAATCATACAGACTCCCTTTGCTGTTTACAATGCACTGAAATTGGATGTGAACTACAAAGGGACACAGAAGAAAAACTTTAACACCTGGAAATTAAACAGCTTACTATTGAACAACCAGTATGTCAGGTTGAAATCAAAGAGGAAATCAAAACATTCCTGGAAACAAATGACAACGAAGAAACAAATTATCAAAATTTATGGACACACCTAAAGCAGTTCTGAGAGGAAAAGTTATAGCTTTGCAAGCACACATCAGAAAGGAAGAAGGGGCCTACATGAATAGCTTAATGACACAGCTTATAAAATTAGAAAATGATCAATGAATGGAACCCAAAATAGGTAGGCAGAAGGAAATAACAAAGCTTAGAGCAGAAATCAATGAAGTAGAAATCCAAAAAAACAATCCGAAAGATAAACGAAAGCAAGAATTGGTTCTTTGAAAATATAAATAAGAATGATAAACCACTGGCAAAACTCACAAAGAAATGGAGAGAAACTTGATAAATTGTATTTAAAATGAAAAGGGGGAGATCAATGGAGATCACTATAGATATTGCAGAGATTCAAAGGGTAATAAGAGACTAATTTGAGAAACTTTATGCCATAAAACATGAGAACCTGGAAGAAATGAATAAATTCTTGGACTCTTATAATCTTCCATGGTTGAATAAGGATGATACAGCATATCTAAACAGCCCCATCACTATTGAGAAAATTAAAATGGTAATCAAAACTCTTCCCAAAACAAAAGTTTAGGCCCAGATAGATTCACTAATGAATTCTTTCAAACCTTTAAAGAGGAACTACTACCAATCCTTTTCATGCTCTTTAATAAAATTGAAGAAACAGAAACATTTCCAAATAGTTTTATGAAGTTGACATCACTTTGATACCAAAACCAACATAGATGCTACTAAAAAAGAAAATTACAGACCAATATCCCTGATGCAAAGATCTTCAACTAAATTCTCGCAAATAGGACTCAACGCCTCATCAAGAAAGTCATTCACCACAACCAGTAGGTTTCATCCCAGGAAGGATGGTTTAACATACCCAAATCAATCAACATAATACACCATTTCAACAAAGTAAAAAATTAAAAACCATATGATCATATCTATAGATGCAGAGAAAACATTTGAAAAAATCATGAATAAATTTTCTATAAAATTTAAATATTTCTTTTTTTGGGGGAATTTGGGTCACATCCAGCAGCTCTTATGGGTTCTTCCTGCCTCTTCATTCAGAAATTTTAGCTGACAGGCTCGGGGGACCATATGGGATGCCGGGAATCAAACCCAGATCCATACTGGGTCAGCCACATGCAAAGCAAATGCTATACCTTTGTGCTATCTCTCTAGCCCCCTAAAATTTAAATATTTCTTTGAAATCACTTATAACTTATTATGAATGATAGTTTAAGAATCAAGACACTAAACCAAAACAATGGACACCAGTTATCCTTATTCTATCCATAGAATAAAGAAAGAATCATTTCTTGATCACTTAGCCTTTAAAAAAAAGCTAAGACAAAAGCCTTTGGGCCTGTGTTTTAGAATTTGAGTCCCTGTTCAGGGAAATGACTTTCGATTCATAGATTCATTAGTGTTTTAACTTCAAATGGAGAAATGGCAAAATGCCACAACTTGTTGGCATGCACTTAGTGACTGTAGGCTTTCACAACGCAAAATTCACCTAATCACAGGACACACAATACCCAAGGGATTGTTGTTCATCCCTCTTGACAGTAGATGGATTACCAAGTCTGCAAAACAACCCAAAGTATAACTCTTTCTCTAGATTAGTCACTGACGACTACTCACACACTTTATTTCACAGGTAAGAGAGATGAGATTTCATTTACTGCTATAAAATATTTAGCCTAGTCAAAATTATCTGTGTATTTTATCTATTTAACCTGTATCAAACTACATCATCAAATAATAGTTTCATCTAGTTTCATTGTGCCGTTGGACTGCAGCTCCCCTACAGATTTTATTATCCAAGGGAAGTGATGATAGGAGCTTTTTATTCCATGCTTTGAGAGTTTATTCTTTTTATATATCTGTTCTACTGAATTATTTTATATGAAAAAACCACATGACTTTATAGAAAGCACAGAAAACACAGAAGCAGCACTGAAATTTGTAAAAGTTGAATAAAGAAGGTGTGGTCTATATACTTAATGGTATATGATGCAATTCTAAGAGAAAATGAGCGTATCCTATTAAGTGAAATAAGTCAGATGGAGAAGGATAAATACTAGATGATCTCTCTCATCAACAATATGATGCAAGAGGTCATTACTGCTCAGAAAATGCTTTCACAGGCTGGATATCTCTTTTGGGTCTACCCACAAAAAAGCACTGCAAAAGGAATCCACAGCCTTTGCATATTACAGACATTTTCCTTTGTCAAATTCATATAGTTTATATTCTAATAAACAGATCTTTGGTGGAATTGACTCTGTTGCCAGTTCTATTTTCTTGGCCACAGATACAGTTTGGAGAAAGGCAAGAACCTCAATTTTGGTGGATGAGGGAGCACTTTTCTCTGACTATAAGTTTAAGTTATGGTTATGATGTCATACCTACTTAGATTTGGACCACCACAAGTATATTAAAGTTGGCACACAGTGCTAGCCAAGAGAGAGAGGTGATGAAGAGATAGTATAGAGAGAAAAGCTTTAGCCTTGCACCTGGGTTCATTCCCCAGCATCCAATATAGATTCCTGAGCACAAACAGGAATGAATTCTGAATGAAGAGTTAGAGGGTAACCTTTGAGGATTGCCAGGTGTGTACTCCAATAAAAAGAGATAAGTGAGAGAGAGCGAGAGAGAAAGAGAGAGAGAGACTCTTAGATCAGAAATGGCCCAGGATAGTCCAGGACTATGAGTTACTAGATATTTCATTTAGTAGAACTCTATCTGAACATCCAAAAATTTTTGTTAATATATTTATTTTTGATTTTAAGTAGTTCAACTGAGTACTTTGGGTTGATAGAATCTCAAAGATTCCTGATTGAAATGATACTGAAATAACCACTTGTCAGCTAACTTTTATGGAATAACTACAAGGTACTAGATTTTTCTCCCGCACAAGCACCAGGGAGCCTGGTAGAGTAGGGTAGTACCTATAGAAAGTGTATAACTAAGTGGAAAGGCAGATAATCTCATAAGCACTTGCAAAAACTATTGTCTATTATTGGAAAACAGGGTGGTACTTAGACTGTCAGAAATAGAAATAAATAAAAATAAAATTATATATTAAACAGTTTTATTGAGATAATGAAATTTAGAATATTATTAATTATAATACACATGGATATTTACATCACTAATTCTTAGATTTATTTTTGCATTAAATCCTTGAGATAGAGTTAAAAATCTTTGATAATTGAGTTTCAGTCATTCAAAGTTCCAACAATCATTCCTTCCCGATTGTCCACTTTCCATCACCAACTTCCCCAATTACCATTGCACTGTCCCACCCCCAGCCCCAGCCTACCTCTATGGAAGACATTTTTTATCTCTCTCTATTTGTCCTTTTAGGGATCATGGTTTTTAATACTGTTACTTTAGGGGTATCATGCATATCACTTTACTTCCTTTCAATTTTCAGTTTTTGTCCAAAGTGACCATTTTGGATACCAAATTTCTATATATACTCACCACTAGAGAGCATGCCTCCCTCCACAAATGTCCCTAGGACCCTTTTCACCCATTTTCCCTCATATAAGTTTTTTGTTGTTGTTGTTGGTTTTTTTTTTTTTTTTTGTGGTTTTTGGGTCACACCCGGCAGTGCTCAGGGGTTATTTCTGGCTCCAGGCTCAGAAATTGCTCCTGGCAGGCACAGGGGACCATATGGGGCACCGGGATTCGAACCAATGACCTCCTGCATGAAAGGCAAACGCCTTACCTCCATGCTATCTCTCCGGCCCCATAAGTTAAGTTTTAAAGACAAAATTTTTAGTTTTGATGACATTGATCATTTGATGTTACCTTACTATATTTATTTTTATCTCATATCTATGAAATTTTTTATTGTAGAGGTTATGAACAGAGCTAACCTGTTGAAATTCCACAAATTTTAAATCAATCATAAATTGATAAAATTAATTTTAAATTCTATTTACAGGTATAAAAATAAAAATCATTATTATTAATAATTCTATTCTATACATTAAAATTATATTTATAGGCATTTATACCTATGCTTAGGAAAAGCATAGGAGAGTTAAGATCTATGTATGCTGTTGCAATGTGATTTGTTTCCTTCTTTTATTTATTTTATTATTTTTGAAATGAAAATTATGCAATGAGACCAAAAGGGAAATACTATTAAAATCAAATTTATAAGCATTGATTGCATTATATTGGGAAGGTATGTATGCTATTAGACATACTTCTCCAGCTACCTCCTTTAAGTAGCTACATGACTATGTAGTGAGCAGCAAAAAAAAATATCATTAAAGATTCCTTGTCCATAGAAAAGTTCTTGCTTCTGTCTGTGTAGACCCACTACACAAAGGTATAAATTTTGGGGAGTATAAAATATTTTTAAAAAACATTTTTGAGGTACAACACCCAAAGATGTTCAGTAATTTTTTTCTAAGTTTGCTCTCAGAAATTACTGCTAGGAGGCTCAGGGACCAAATGGGATGTCAATAATCTAAATTGAGTCTGCCACTGTAAGGTGAGTGCCCTATTTTCTGTACTATCTCTTCAACCTCAAGAAAGAGTATAATTAACTCTTTATTGTCATTTATTATAACATCATGTTTTATCAAGTTTTTTATAATGTAGTCACTTCAGGCATTAAATATTCAAACACCAATCCCACCACCAGTGTAACATTGCCCTCACTAGTGCCCCCAATTTCCCATCCACCAACCTAGCTTGCCTTTTGTAGGCACAAATTTACTTCATATTGTTTGTCATAACACATAGGCAAATGAATTTATCAAGATTTTGGGGCTGCTAAGGTGGCGCTAGAGGTAAAGTGTCTGCCTTGCAAGTGCTAGCCAAGAAAGGACCGCAGTTCGATCCCCCAGAATCCCCTAAGGTCCCCCCAAACCAGGTGCAATTTCTGAGCGCTTAGCCAGGAGTAACCCCTGAGCATCAAATGGATGTGGATAAAAACAAAACAAAACAAAACAAAAAGATTTAAATCAACAATGGTCATTTAAAATAATTGTTATATCTAAAGTCAGTGTAGAACAGGGGTCCCAAACTCGCTGCCTATGGGCCGTTTGTGGCCCTCCGTAAAACATTTTGTGGCCTGAGGCTGGCCTTCAAATATCGCAGTATTCGTGATTATTTGCTTACCAAATAATCACAATAAAAATCGCAAGTAAGCAAAACATCGCATTAAATATTCGCATACCTGAGCAGTTCCATTCGGGGTATACAAATGTTTAACGCGATTTTTTGTGATTATTCTCTTACTAATGCCATTATTTATTGTGAATATTCAGTAAGCAAATAATCGCAAATAATTTGCGCCTAGCACAGACATCATTTCCGTTGCTCCTGCCCGCTGTCCCTTGCATTAACGGAGGCCAAAGGGAGAGAAGGGAGAGAAGTTTATTACAGAATTAGATTTTGTCATACCTTCATCATGACTTCATCAAAGCATGCAGTGAAGAGAAAGATTGATGATGAGCACAGACAATTTCAGGAAAAGTGGGTGATGCAGTATTTCTTTATTGAGCACAGGGACATCCCCACATGTCTTATTTGCTCAGAGAAAGTTGCAGTGCACAAGGAATACAACTTGAAATGCCATTATTCAACTAAACATGCTGAGGAATGTGCAAAATATCAAGGAAATGAGAGAGCCAAGTGGGTTGCCAGTCTTAAAGAATGCCTAATGAGGCAACAAGATTTCTTTAAGAAAGCAACCAAAGAGAATGTTGCATCAGTCAAAACTAGTTACATGGTTAGTGAAATGAGTGCTAAAGCTGGAAAACCATTCACAGAATGAGAGTTTGTTAAAAAAAAATGCATGTTACAGGCTGCAAATATTATCTGTCCGGAAGTGAAAGGTCAGTTTAGCAAAATCAGCCTTTCTGCCAACACTGTGGCAGAGTGCATTTCAGACATGTCAAGTAGACATTTATCATCAACTGTGTGAGAAAGTCAAATGTTTTGATGCATACTCAGTTGCTCTTGACGAGGGCACACATATAACAGACACTATGCAGCTCACAATTTATGTCCATGGTGCTGATTGCAATTTTGAATTGACAGAGGAGCTGCTCACAATAATTCCAATGCATGGCCAGACCACCGCTAATGAGATATTTTGGCATTTGTGTGGTGCCATTGAGAATGCAGGTTTGCCATGGAAGAGGTTTGTTGGAATAATAACCAATGGAGCGCCATCGATGACAGGGAGGAAAAATGGACTGGTGGCACTTGTTCAAAAAAACCTTGAAGAGGAGGGTGTAGAGAAGGCCATTGCCCTTCACTGCATTATCCATCAGCAGGCCCATTGCAGTAAATGCCTGTCGTGTGACAATGTGATGTCTGTTATTGTGAGATGCATCAACCAAATCAGATCCAAGGGCTTAAAGCACAGGAGGTTCTGTGCTTTTTTAGAGGAAATAGAGTCAGAATATGGAGATGTGCTCTATTTCACCGAGGTACATTGGATCAGCAGGGGAAATGTCCTGAAAAGATTTTTTGAGTTGAGAGAAGTGAAAGCCTTCATGGAGAAGGATGGGAATGCTGTTTCTGAGTTGAGTAATCACAAATGGCTCATGGACTTAGCTTTTCTTGTTGACATCACACATAAGCTGAATGTACTAAACAAGATATTACAAGTTCCAGAGCAGCTTATCAGTGCTGCCTATGACAACGTAAGAGCATTCTCCACAGATCTTGTGTTATGGAAATCCCAGCTCTCTCAGATAAACCTTTGCCATTTCCCAGCATGCAAGGAACTTGTGGATGCAGGCATACCATTCAGTGGTGAGAAATATGTTGATGCTATTTTTAAGCTAGAGCAGGAATTTGATCACAGATTTGCAGACTTCAAAAAGCACAGAGCCACTTTCCAAATTTTTGTGGACCCCTTTTCCTTTGATGTGCAAGATGCCCCTCCTGTTCTTCAAATGGAGCTCATTGACCTGCAATGCAACTCTGACCTCAAAGCCAAGTTCAGGGAGATTAGTGGAATAGCAGACATGCATGGGCAATTTTTGAGAGACTTTCCCCCCAGTTTCCCTGAGCTTTCCCCAATGTTAATCGCACCATGTGCCTTTTTGGGAGCCCATATTTGCGTGAAAAGTTATTCTCCACATTGAACTTCAATAAGTCAAAGTCCAGGTCTAGACTTAATGATTATCATCTTCAAGCCATAGTGAGGGTCTGAACTGCTTCCTCTCTAAAGCCAAATGTGGTTCAGATTTGTGAGAAGCACTGTCAAGTCTCTGGCAGCAAGGAATAGGCAAAAGATGCCATGTTCAGAAAAACTGTTCATGATCTTCACTCAATGTTCTATTCATGTTGAGAAGAAATAATCAAAACTGTTAATAATGACATTTGAGGACTTTTTTGTGTAATCTCTTATGCGGCCCTGCTTCACCCCGATTTTGCCTCCTGTGTCCCCCAGGTGAGTTTGAGACCCCTGGTGTAGAAGAATTTACTGTGTTGTGGTTGGTGCTAGTTGAGCCTTCTATGTTACTATTTAGACTCACTGAGCTTGGTATATTTCTATGTAATTTTCCCATCAGATTTCCTGTGATGAAAATTTGAGGAGTTACTTTGCCTTGTGGTCATTCTAAAGAGCTGATACAAATATGATGAGTTAGCAATTTGATAAGTTGTGGAGAGGGCTGTTTCTGCTGGAAGGTGGAGGATGTGGTTCAAGGTTTTATGGCTTTATGCAGAAAAAGAAAGCTGCATTCACTTGTGCTGAAAATACCCCAGGATCAGAGTACCTGGAAAATGTCAGTGGCCCTTATTTTTTTAAGAGTTTGGAAGGAGACCTGGGCCATTTTGCTGCTGGGATGATGCTGTATTATCTAGTGGTGGGATATGTCTCTGTTTGTGTATGGGAGGGATACAGCATATCTCCATTCCAAAAATATACCAGTTTATGTTTGTAGTTTTGTCCCAATTGAGAAGGTTTAACTACTCATATTATTATTTGAGTCAGCGTGTATAAACTCTTCATGGAAGTCAATCTTGCGTGTAGGAAATCTAGGGCCTGGACAGAATTCTGATCAGAAAGGGATTTTTCCAACCATTCTTCTGCCTGGTTGGTGATAAAAGTTACTAGAAACATGATCTCACTTATTCTCAGTGCTCCAAAAGCTGAGTTATTAAGAAATTACTGCAGGGGTCAGAGTGATGGCACAAGTGGTAAGGTGTCTGCCTTGCCTGTGCTTTCCTAGGATGGACCATGGTTCAATCCCCCAGCATCCCATTTGGTTGCCCAAGGCAGGAGCGATTTCTGAGAGCATAGCCAGGTGTAGCCCCTGAGCATTACTGGGTGTGCCCTCCAAACAAAACAAAACAAAATAGAAAAGTAACTACTGCAAATACCGGGCGGAGCGATGGCATAGCAGTAGGCCATTTGCCTTGCACACAGCTGGCCCAGAATGGATAATGGTTAGATCCCCTGGTATCCTATATGGTCCCCAAAGCCAGGAGGGATTTCTGAGCACATAACCAGGAATAACCCCTGAGCGTCACTGGGTGTGCCCACCCCCCAAAAAAAATAAAAGTACTACTACTACTACTACTACTACTACTACTACTACTACTACTACTACTACTACTACTACTACTACAAAGTATTTCTCTTGATCATTGATTATATCTATTTTTAAAAAGAAGCAGCTATGCGGGGTTTGGCGGTTGGCGCGGCCGGGGTTCCCCGGCGGTCGTTGGGTTCGCGTTGCGCGTGCGGACGGCGGGGGCGCGCCTCCCCGGAGGTTGAGGGGCTGGCGGGCCGGCTGGCGTCCGGGCCGTGGTTTGCGGGACCGCCCTTGTGGCTGGGCGGTGCGATTCCCACGCGTGTTTTCCCGGTGGCCCAGTCGTGTCCGAGGGCCTTGGGCTTCCGGTGCCCTGGTCGTGACCCTCCCCCGCCCCGCGCACATCGCGGTCCCCGGCCGTCGCGGTCCTGTCGCGCTGCGGAGAAATAAGGCCGCTGGGTGGCCCCTCCCCTCTGGAGGGTGTCTTGCTCGCCTGTAGCTTGCCGGCCAGCTCCACCCCGCACCCCACCGGCTCTGTCCTCGTGGGGTTGGCACGCGCCGGCGGCGGGTGGCGTTGGCGGGGGCGGAGTCGCGCCCGTTAGGGGGTCGCGTCTGGCCGGGTCCGCCTCGCGAGGCTTTTCTCGCGGGGCTTCTTCTCTTGTGTCTGGCCCGCCGCCTTTGTAAATCCCTGCCTCGGGTTTCGGGTAAAAAAAAAAAAAAAAAAAAAAAAAAAGCAGCAGCAGCTACTATATCATTTAGCAGTGTTTCCTGAGAACCATATTAATATAATTTGAACTAATTCTTTCCTTGGTTCTTGGGGCATCAAAGCTGTTTTAGTTATCAATTATCTGCAAGATTTTTTCATTCCTTTGCCTGTCATGGGTATTCTGAGGTCCAGATGGCAGGTATCAATCAGAAAATCACTTTTAATGTTCACTCTGATTTATTGACACTATATTTCATGCTGAGATGGAACTAAGTTTTATAAAATGAGACATTTGGTATTCGTCCAAGATTTCAGAAAAATTGCACAAAGAAAGAACTAGAGAATAGTTCAAAATGCAAGGTACTCCTCATTAATTTATTCATTCTGTTTTTATAGATATAATTTAATAGCTCTGCTTTCTCTCTCCTAGAGGTTTCATTTTTCTAATAAGATTTTGAATACATGATTGCATAATCTATAAAAATAATATTTGGAATAAAGAAAGCATAGTGTGGTGAGAACTGGACAGGACTTGACATTTTCAAAAAGCATCCTAGGGAAGAGAAACAAATTATGGAGAATGAGAGGAAAATAATGATAGTGAGGAAAAATCTTGTAATAGAGAAAACTATTGGTCCATTTCATAAGTTGGGAAAGTTTGACCCAGAGAAGAAAATAAGGAGGTGGTCTTTTGTTGCAGAAGTGTGGTATTATATCTGCTGCTGGAACTGTGAGACCTGAAGCCCATTTTTACATATATCCTCTAGCTTTGTGACGGCAGATGAGTTACTTATATGTAACTGAGAACTCAAATGTGTGCTATACTTCTCCTGAATTTCATTTTTTAGTGGTATGAATGGGATAGTTATTTTTTTTAATAATTTCTTTATTTAAACACTGTGATTACAAACATAATTGTAGTTGGGTTTCAATCATACCAAGAACATCCCCCTTCACCCTGTAATCTTTCCATCACCAATGTCCCATCTCCTCCCTGCCTATATTCTAGACAGGCTTTCTACATCACTGACTCACTGACATTGTTATGACAGTTCTCAGCGTAGTTATTTCTCTAACTGTACTCACCACTCTTTGTGGCGAGCTTCATATTTTGAACTGGTCGTTCTGGCCCTCATCTCTGGGAATTATTTCAATGTCTTTAATTTTTCTTAAAACCCATAGATGAGTGAGACTATTGTATATGTTGTGTGTCTCTCTCCCTCTGACTAATTTCACTCAGCATAATAGATTACATGGGAGATTTCGAAGTTTCTTTACAGTGTAAAATTCTATGATGTGTAAATTCTGTCTTGCAAGGTAAAATGGGAGAAAGTTTAATGGAGAATGAGTGTTTTAAGCTTGTACAGGTTGTGTTATGGGTATGACATATTATGAAAAAAATGAAATGAACACTGATCATCTCATTCTACAGCCGTCTGGGTGGGTAGCTGTAGAGGAAGCATCATACCCCAGTCCTGAGGTTATAGGGGAATGCGAATCTAGAAGTGACACAGACACAGAAAATTGTTCACATCAGGATCATTTATGGATACTAAACAGGTTCAGGAACTTACACCACAATTTAGCTGCAAGCAGGCCAAAGGGCATCAGTAGGCAGACAGGCAAGCTGTGGAACCAAAACTGAAAGAAGTTTCTCTGGCCCCAGATCTTTATTGGAAGAGTAGGAGCACTCCCATGGGTGGTTAACAGGGGTAGGAGTCTAGGCCAGAGGTTCTTCCCACCCAGGTGGACAAGTACATACAAAGAAAAAATATCCTTATTAGAGTGAGAACCATTTTCTACAACAGGTAGCCAAATTCAACCCTGAAGTTGTCCTGAAGTCGACAAGAAACTGGATGAGAGCAGAAACATTTCTAGAGATGTTATCACAAACTTATTTGCACAGGGCAGCATAATCATATTCACTCCTTCTCTTTCTCAGCACAGAGAAAGAGGTTATCTTTTGTTGTTTTTGCTTTGTACAATAAAGTATGTAATCCCTCCCAGCAAAATCAACAGAGAGAATTCCTGATATTAGTCTTGCTTTCTTTCTATTTATTTGTTTTTGGACCACACCCAGAAGTGCTAGAGCTTTCTCCAATCCTTCACTTGGGGATCACTCATAGCAGGTTTGGAGGACTAAAATTGAGTCAATCACAAGCAAAATCTTACCTGTTCTATTGCTCCAGATCCCACTACTTCTTTCATAACTACATAACATTTATTGCTCCAGACCCCATAGTTCTGCTTTTATAAATACATAACATTAAATCCACATTTCTAAATGTTGGTCCTCTGAATTCTTTCTTTGAGCTCAAGCTCAAAGATTTAGATTTGCAGAATTATATCCATGTGATCTGGACTAAATCCTATTTCTTTCTGAGTATTCCTGCAATTGGTATTCTCTGTACACACGTATGCCTGCATAAGGTGTAGTATTAGAATATTCTAGTCATTTTCTGAGAATCCTCTCAATCTTTATGTAAATCAGGGTGTAGGTGTAGATTTGATTAAAAAAAAACAAGGTACATTAACTGTGATGTACACCTAGATGAAAAATGAAAAGATTTATCCTCACTGCTGAAAAATATGCTGTCTACCCTTAGCTATATGTGCATATATGAAAAACTACCTTGGCTCAAGTCATAACTATTTTTAGAGGCACCAGATATGAAGACCTACTATTTTACATAGTAAAAACCTCTAATCAGGATTATAATAGTCATAACCAAACATCCCAATAAGTTTCTGGGTGAAGAAGAAATTATTCTTTGTTGAAATTCACTAATTTTAGTGATTCTGAAAATATAAATTTAAAAAGCAGATGCTTTTCATAGAAGCTTTACACCAAGGAAAAATATCACCTGATGCCTCTTAGTTTTACTGGGTATTTGTGGCCTTGCTGTCAATAACTCTACTATCATTTCTTCCCATAAGACAGGACAACTACACACTGCCCTCTCTACATATGAGAAAGGAGAGGCAGCTATTACTTAATTCCAGTAGAAAAGCAGCATCATAGCACCATGAGAAAGACCTTAGAGTATAGGTGGTATCCTAGGTGAGATACTCTGATTTTGTCCCAAATCCCTGGATGTGTATGGGTTGCTGATCTCTTGTGACTGCATGACATCCTATTGTTAGAAGAACTGTCAGGTGCTTCCCTAACAAAGACGTAGGTCTGTGGAAACTTAGAGTGTACAAATGCAGACAAAGAGCAGAAGAAACAAAGGACCTCTGTATTTACTGTTGATCTCTGTGTTTACTGTTGGACTCTGTGTTGTGCCTGGTTGGGCAACTTATGTTCCAATATGGTATCTCTTTTCTACAGCATAGAAGCATGGCCTTTTATCAGAGTTTTAAGACTTAGAGAAAGGACCCTGAGCAGGAGACATTTAGAGTCTGCTTCTCCAGGATAAGCTCTATGGAAACTAAGTTCATTCATCTAGTCAAACATTTACTTTTTCAATAGGTATTTTGTATTTCTACTGTGTATTTAAACCTCTATTCATATTTGGGTCTAGGAAATAAAAGTTAAAAAAGTGTACCATAAGAGTACATGAGTGAAGGCACAATTCTTGCAAGAAGCTGACCTTGGTTTGATTCCTGGTGCCATATATTCCTCTGAAGGCTTCCAGAAGTGACTCCCAAGTACAGAGTCATAGCCACACTGATCACTTCCAGATGTGACCCAACCAAATCCCTCAAAAATATAAAATAGGAAAATTGATCTGTTTAGGATAACCATGCACGAATGAAAATTAAAATACAGTATGAGTACAGCACACAGAAGTTGCCAGTCTGTGTTAGAGAGGGAAGGTGAATATTAGAGGCAACCTTTATTTTTTGCTTGTTTGTGTCTGAAAGATCCTCCTCTGCATTCTGACAGCTCTTATTTTTTAAATTAATGAAATTTTAATTGAATTACTGTGAGATAATCACAAAGTTTTTCTTTTTTTTAAATAATTTTTATTGAGACTCATGTGAATTACAGTATTTTACAGTTATATTTAAGGTACATAGTGACAGTGAATTAGGGCAATTCCCTACCACAGGTGTTGACCTCTCTTTGTCCCTGTTCCCAGCTTGCATCTTGTACTTCCCCCCTTTGCCTCCTGGACTGCTATTGTAACTGGTCTTCTTTGTATATAGCTTTTTCTAGATATTGATTCTGTTGTTGTTGACTTTGGGTTTGATATTTAGGCCTGTTCATTACTTATTTCCACTAAATGTTCATGTGACTGTTTGCTCCTGGTACCAACCACTTTCTTTTTTCCCCCTTAATGTATGAGGAAGAAAAAAAAATAATTCAAGTTCTGTGGTACTGTTGGAAAAAAGAAAAGAAGAAAAAGAACAAAAAGCTGTGAGGAATGAATCTAGAAGCTATCAATATCAATCTAAAAGAAGAAAAGGTGGGGAGAAAAAGTGAAGAAGCAATGATAGAATACACAACAGCCACAGAAAACAACATGAAAAATAAAAGAGAAAATAAAAGAGGGCTGGTGTGGCAAGGTTTTTTGCTTTTTTCCCTTTTTTCCTTTTTCTCTCTTTTTCTTTTTTCCTTTTTCTCTCTTTTTCTTTTTTCTTTATTTGCATAGGCACAGTAAGTATTGGGGAAATTTGAAAGGGAATTCCCTTGGCCTAATAAGGGTTTTCTCTACCCTTGAAGTGTACTGTCATGGGAACAACTACAGGTTCCAGATATGCTCATTACTGAACTCCAAAGGTTTTCTGTGGTGCCAGGAATGTTCTGCTCAGTTGTGGCTGACAAAATCAGTCCTCTGTAATTAGAGGTCTTGGTATTTGCACAGGTCATAGGATGAATTCTAGGATAGTCTTTCTTTGTGATTCTAGAAGTTCTGCTCCATTATAGTTGCTGTAGTCAGTTTCTGTAGTTAGTGATCTTGGTTTTTGCACAGATTTTAGGACTAAGCCTAGGATATAGTGTTTCCTTATGGTTCCAGAAGTTATGCTCAGTTGTAATTGTCAAATTCAGACCTCTGGAATTAGGGATCTTGGGTTTTGTTCATATCCTAAGCTGGAGTCTAGGCTAGGGTCTTTCTTATTGAACCCAGGAAAAGTTCTGCCCAGTTGCAGTTGTCTTCTGTAATAAGAGATCTCGTTTTTTGCGCATATCAAGGACTTAGTGTCTTCTGATTTTATCGTACCATTAGGTGGTGAGTTAGGGCAACCTGCTCTTAGATCTAATTGTTGCTATTTCCTCGTTGTTGTATCAGCCTGGTGCAAGTTGGTGCCAGGGTGGTATTAGGTGCTCCCCATGGTGTGTTTGATTCCTGGTACTGTTGCAGGGAACTGTGTTGTTTTTGGGATCTGGGGTTCAGGGTTGGATGGTCACTCTCCAATCACATGGAGTCTAGGCCGAGTCCCCATGACAAACATTCAAGGAGGGAGGCACCCCTGTATTATAAAATTTATGGGTTCTCATCCCTAGTAGATCAGACCTTGTTTCTATACAAAAGATTTCCCCTATTTTTAGTATGTCTATGCAAAAGAGAACAGTGCCGTATTATATTGCTGGTGGGTATAAGAATGACAGGCTACACAATCTCTGTGCCTGGTTTTGACCTAAGCATTTATCCGAAGCAAGACATTTTCTTCTAGAGTTTTATACCAACCAGAGCTAAAACAAATAAAATTAATATATATATATATATATATATATATATATATATATATACACATAAATTTAAAAATGAGAAAATGCAAAACTTAAAAGAATTTTTAAGGAAAAGCAAGGAAAAAAGAATAAAAGAAAAATGGGGGCATGGAGGAGGCTACTTTTACATTTGAAAATAAACACACTGAGAGATATAACAATTGAGGTATTAAACATACAAAGAAAATATAGACACCCCCATTAAGTCTTTTGAGATATTATTGGGGGCGGGTTAAGACTCACGTCCCATTTTTATCCCACACTATGGTCTTGTTTGGTTTGAGAAATGGTTTGCAGTAATAAGGGATCTGGTAGTGCCCTTGAGTTCGGGCTTTTTCTGGGGCTGAATTTGGTGCATACAATAGTCCACATACATTATAGAGGGGATGTGTGAGAAGTTCCACAGAGAATGAGTCTGTAGGAGTGCTGTTTATGCTTCTGCTGGGGCCTGGGATGTGGGACTGAGAGGCTGTCCTTTCGCTCTGGGAGCTGGTTGTAGCTTATTGGGGCTGACGGTCGGTCACAGTACATAATGAGTTAAAAACTGATGGTAAAGAGGGTTAAACTGGAGGGATAAAAGATCAGGATTGGAGGATGAAAGGATATAAGGAGTTCTGAGGGGGGGAAGGGAAATAATATATAAAGGAGGCTATATGCAGTATAGGTATAGATTGTTTACCATATAGGTTTGGCAGACAAAGAGTAATCCACTGTATACAAACTCATGCCCACTTATAGACAGAGATCTTTTCATAAGCTGTTGTTGGAGGCCTGACCCTCATAGGATGGGTCTGGGCGCTTAAGAAATAATTGTGTTAGGAAAAAATAGATATCTAAAATATAGATTAGGAGGGAAAGTAGAGAAAAAATAGGAAAAAAGAAGAAAGAAAAAAAAATAGAACAGGGAAGAAATATTAAAAAAATAAGAAAAAGAAAAATAATTGGCTCAGCACCACAGAGTGAGAAGATTTTCCAATTTCTAGGTACCTCATCATTGACGGGGTGAACTTTGCTAAATGAAGCTTTCAGGGTTAAATTGTGGCTGGAGCATTTTAGTATCTGCATAATTTTCACATCTAGTTTACAAAGCACTTTGATAGTGAGCACTAATTTTTCATGATTGAGTTTCAGTCAATGTTTCAGCACCCATTTCAACACCAGTGCACATAACCTGCTAACAATGCCATCAATTTCCTTCCTGCCAATATTCCCCAACCTGAAAGGCATTTTTCTTCTCTCTCTCTCTCTCTCTCTCTCTCTCTCTCTCTCTCTCTCTCTCTCTCTCTCTCTCTCTCTCTCTCTCTCTCTCTCTCGCCCCCCCCCCTTCTCTCTCTTACTCAGCCCTGTAGTTTGCAATATGTTTAGGGAAGGGGTATCATAATATCACTTTACCTCCTTTTAGCACCCAATTTTTGTCCAGATTGATTATTTCCCTGATAACACCCTGACAGTTCTGAGAGGAACAGTGGCTGTCCCATTTTATATATGCAGAAAATAGAACTAAGAGAAAAAAAATGTGCTCAAGAACATTTCCAGCTTGATGAGTCAAGGCATTTGCATAATTGGCTACCTCCAGACTCAGGCATTTTAAGTGTGACCTCATTAACTCAATGCAATCCCTTCTCCTTTACACATTTACAAAATGTGGTCTCCTAAGCACCACATCTACCTGAAATTAGAACTTGAGACTGGGATCTTCTTTAAAGAAAAATAGTAATAAACCACTAAAACCCAGGGCTACTACCTGCTCCAATGAATTCTTTTTCTGCCTCTGACCACTGCCTTACCTTCCTTAGACAGAAGGATATTGGAAGGATGTATTTTAGGACAATGATGGGTAACTTCTTATCTTTCTTTCTGTTCCATGCACCCATGTTTTAGTTTTGCCTAGGGATTTGATTTGTCTTTTTTTTTTTTTGAAGACTTTGCCAGGAAGTTGCTACTCACCCTTTCTGCCTATTTCCCCAGGAGATCAGAGCTATCTATTAAGAAACCCTTTACTACTTAGGCAATTTCCTTCCCCCTAAAATCAAATGGCAGTTGTACACTTCGTTCCAATATACTCCATATATCCTCTTTTCCAGTTCATTTGAGTTTCAGTGATTAGTATGTTGACATTATCCAGACCACAGTATCTTTTGCAACTCCCTTTCTGGAAAAGCATATGTCCCAAAGGAGTATATTTAGAAGCCCTTAGAAGGGAGAGGATATTTCCAGATTGTTTCTGAAACACTGTATGTCTAAAGCCCAACTATGAATTACTTTAAATCACAATGTTTTAAATTAAACAAATACATTTTAAAAAGGGCATTTCAAAATGTATGAACAGGATAAGCTTGCCCTTTTTTATCCTCAGAAAAACTTAATTATCTCATAAAGATGAAACTCCATTTCACTTTTGAAGTCAAGCAGAAATTATGCCAGGAAGAAAGATTTACCCAGAAAGAACATCCAAGAAAGCAGTATTTTCTAGAAATAGAATAACAGCCAGGATAAGGAAGCATATATATTTATATGTATATATGCATACATATATACAAATACATGAGTGGTTATATTCAGTGGTTACTATATATGAGTGGTTAACTTCAGAGGTCCTACTAAATCTCACAGAAAAAAAATTATCAACCCCCCCCTCAGGTTTATGTTTACTTAGGGCTTGGAATAATTTTCTCATTGGTGATTCACCTCTATAAAGATGTTACAGGAATTAAGTGTGGTTTGAGGTGGGAAATCTACTGAATGCAGCAGGATGCTAGAAGTGTTGTAGTTGTAGGCTGTTATCTTTTCTAGTAAATTTAATCTGTGGATCCAGTGTTAAGAATAGGAAATCCCCTCTAAGTCTTTTTTCTGATTTCTAGACACTTTTATGCTCCCTGACAAGACACGAGTTATTTTCTGAGAATCTGAACCTCTGCCCCACAAACTTTTATCTGGGATGTTACTCAACTTCTCTGTACTTAAATCTTTTTCATAAGACATATATTATAATTGCCAACCTTACTGATCAGTATTGCTATGAGGCATATTGCTGTAAGACTATACAAAATGGCTATCCCCCTTTTCTCCTGTTCATTCTACTGTTCTACTCTTTTTGTAAGGATCCAAGTTGACACCTGAGTCAGCGCTGAGAATCAAAAACCATCTTTGATAAGGCAAAGCACAAAATGGAGTTTATTTGGCTAGTCAAACTCCAAGTCTCATCCAACAAAGGGAGTCTTGAAAAGGACTCTAAGGCAAATCGTCAAGCAGTTTATACCGAAATCACAAGCACAATCATTTCATTATATAGATATCTTAATTTATTTCTCATTTTTTTGGATCAACTTTGGTTGTTTAGGGATACTCTAATTTAAACCCTGGCTGTCAAGAGATACTCTGATTCAAACTTTGGTTGTTAGGGGACCATTTGGTTGTCAAGGGAACCTTATCACATAGAACATTATGAGCTCAATCACCCCTACTTCCTCATTCCTAGAGGGCACCAATTTTGGTTTTATTTCTGAGTTAACTCTCTGCCTTACCTAAACGTTTAACCTGTCTCAAGAACAACTTCATTGGGGTAAGTGATTAAACCCAGGGGAGCCTTGGTATTTACATTGTTCCCAGAAGTTTCCTAACAGTAGGTACATTTTTGATGGCTCCATTCTCTTATCAATCTGTGTTCTGATGTTACACCTCAGCAGATGTTGGATGCATAATTATTTTTTATTACCTTGTATTTCTTTCTTACGTAGAATGTAGACAATCAAAATTGGCACCTATAACTGGAATATCAGGACCTACTTAAGGCTGAGTTAGATGGCTTTGCAAACTATAAAGAGCTTTAAAGAATCCCTTTGGTATCATCACTCAAGGCATCATTTGTTTTAAAAAAATTTGAATTAGCTAGGTTGGAGAGAAGCGAGAATATTGAAAGGGACATTCTCAATTATGGACACTCCCAATTATGGGTTGTTTGGGAGAGTATGGGATGACTACTCATAAACTCCAAATTCTACAAGACTGACTATTTTCTCTCTAAGATCCACTTGTTCCATCCTATGTAATTTCACTACAGTTCAAGGATGAAATATCAGGAAACTCCAGTGGCTTCTGAATACTGGTATAATGTTTACCTTTGCCTACTTACCTGCCTTTAAAGTGTTTAACTCTTGATTCTGTGAAACCCAGATCTTAGAGATACCAAATAAACTTTGACTTTATTCAAGTTTTGTTTGTTTTCTAAATAAAAACGGGTGATAGAGATGTAAACTTCTACTCTTTAATATTTTTAAATGTCTCTAGACATCACTTAAGTCAGGTGTTCTCAATCCTGACTTTCTATTACTACTAGTAAGTTTAAACACTTAACAATGCTCTTGGGGTTATTGACATCTATTTCTGACTTGGAGAATTTTTTAAACTCAGGTGATTATTAGATTGAATCTTCTTAAGAATCACTATGAGTAGCCTGACCTACAACAATTTCCATTTGTTCGAGCTGTCCAGCTTCACCACCATCCTTAACTCCCTGGTGTCTGTTAGAGGAGCATTCTTCAACCATCTGTATATAGATAAGTTCCTTTTCTAAGGTGTAGAAATGTTGAAGAAATCTCCCTTAGACATATACCAAACATCTTGCTATTTTCCAAAGGGATCACGACTAGTAGGGTCTCTGATTTTTACCCTGTTATACTTAGTCAGAATGTGCACCATCAGCAAGTCATCAAAAAAAATCATAATTTCATGGAATTCACATCAGGGATGCAAGAACTGTCTAAAACAGTTAATTCAATCTAGGTAACACACCCTATCAACACAAGAGAAAATATATCATGTGATCATTTTAATAGATACAGAGAAATCATTTGACAAGATCTAGCATCTATTCATAATTTACAAATGGGAATTGAAGAAAATTTTCTTAGCATAGATAAAGCTATTTACCACATGCTTACAAAATTCATAAACACAAGCCTGTTATAATCAACAGTCAAAAACCAGAAACGTTTTTTCTAAGATCAGGCACGCAACAAGTTTTCACTCCCACCACTTCTATTCAGTATTGCACTGGAAGTACATACCATAGCAATTAGGCAAGAAAAATACATTGAGTGTAGCCAGATAAAGAAGGAAGAAATTAAGATCTTATTGGTGGATGACATGATACTTTATTTAGAAAATCTTAAAACTATATAACAAATTTTTGTTTTGGGGCCACACCCGGTGATGCTCAGGGGTTATTCCTGGCTATACACTCAGAAATTGTCCCTGGCTTGGGGAACCATATGGGATGCCGGGGGATTGAACCGTGGTTCGTGGTTCGTCCTAGACTAGTGCGCGTAAGGCATATGCCATATGTCCTGCGCCACTGCTCCAGCCCCATAGTAAATTTTTAAAAACAATATTTGTATAGTAAAGTTACAGGCTACAAAACTCTATGAAATGAATTCTTTGCCAAGAATACTTCAACTTCACAGACCTGAATTCTTTCAGGTTTGAAGGAAGGATACACAGATTCATGGCTAAACAACAGCTCTTTTCCAGCCTAATCTGTTTTATGGATGTGTAGCTTATCTTCCATTTCAGTGATTCTATCCTCAGCAGCTGTTACTCTGTTGGTGAGGCCTTCCTGTGAATTTTTCATTTTGCTTACCAAGTGTTTTAGTCCTGCTATTTTAGTTTGAAACTTTCTCATTTTGACTTTCATATCTTCTTGAGTCCTAACTGTGGTTCTTTTGGTTTGTTCCTTACTTTATTTAGTTCTTTGAAAATACTCCATAATTCTATAAAATCCTCATTGGAGAATCTTATAGGTGATCAGTACTTTTTGGATCTTCAGTTACCACCTTCATTTTCTAAGCATGGTGAGGTTCTGCATTGTTTTCCCATCATCACTTTTGCATCACGGTGATTTTTACATGTTGTGCTTGGGTTCACTGACTAGAAAAAATGCTTGGCGGAAGATCAGAGTGGAGTGGTAAGACTTGTCTTTTTGGGCCAGTCTCTGCCTCACTGCATCCTGCTGCTGAGGTGTGGCCATGCTTGGCTTTGGAGGCACAGGTTTCAGTGCAGACAGTGCTCACAGTTTACCTGACAGCAATGGTCTCATCTCTATCAATTAAAGTTAGAGATGAAATAGTTGAGCTATGTTTTTTGGAGGGGTGAGGGTTGTTGGGGGAGCCAAACCGAAGGTGCTCAGGAGTTACTCCTGGAAATGTGCTCAGAAATACTTCTGGCTCAGGGGACCAGATGGGATACTGAGGATCAAATCTACATCTGTCCTGGGTCATCTGTGTGCAAGAAAAATGCCTTACTATGTGCAACAATTCTGGCCCCTGAGCTGGGCCACCTATAAATTTGAGGGTCTCTGAAAGGTCAATCTTCTAAGTCTTTGGGGGAAGTCTCCTCCAGTATATTTGACCCTGAGCCACAGCATTACTTGCAGTGCTATTAAAAACACCAAGGAAGATATGCCCAGATCTTGTTGTTTGATACCTTTGGGCCCAATCTTCGGAGTAAGAGCTCTGCTGGATCTGCCTGTGCAATATGCCTGAGTTCTCACAATCTTTGTAGCATGTCCCAAGGGTGACAATTTCTGCAACAATAGCACACCTGAAATCCAGGCAAGAGGTTTCTTGACTACTAGTACAGTTTGTAGGAAACTGCCCAGTATAGTTCTTAACGGTTAACATCTTAAGTCAGTTCTTCTGAAATCAGGCAGAAGACAAGGATGTACATTAACTCTACTTTTATTCAATATAGTATTAGAGATCTTGCCTATAACCATTATGCAAGATGAGGCTATTACGATAGCACAGCATTAGGGTATTTGCCTTGCATGTGGCCAACCTGGGACAGATTCAAGTTTAATCCTCTGTAAGGTTCCCTGAGTCTGTCAGGAACAATTTCTGAGTGCACAGCCAGGAGTAACCCCTGTGTGCCACTGAATGTGGCTCAAAACCAAATAAATAAATGAGTCAGAAAAGAAAAAAACAGTGATCCAAATTTCAACAGTCAAATTATCGGGGCCAGAGAGATAGCATGGAGGTAAGGCATTTGCCTTGCATGCAGAAGGATGGTGGTTCGAATCCTGGCATCCCATATGGTCCCCTGTGCCTGCCAGGAGCGGTTTCTAATCAGAGAGCCAGAAGTAATCCCTGAACACTGCTGGGTGTGACCCTCCCCGCCCAAAAAAAGAAAAAAAAGTCAAATTATCACTAGTTGCATATGACATTCTTGGTAATGTACATAGAAGATGCCAGAGATCTTAAAAGTTTCCTAGAAACAATAATGCACTAGAGAAAAGCAGCTGGCTTCAAAGATAATACTGAATAAATTGGTTTTATTATATACAACATCAAATCAGAATATAAGATAAAGGTGTAAATTTAACTTAAATAGTATACAAATGTGTCAAGTATTTAAGAATCAATTTAATAAAAGATGTGGAAGATCTATAGTATACTTTTAAATCACTTAAGAAACAAATAGGTGACTTTGAGAATCTTTGCATCTGTGTTCAACAGGGATATTGGTCTGTAATTTCCTTTTTTGGCAGCATCTCTATCTGGTTTTGGAATCAAACTGATATTATCTTCATAGAAACTATTTGGAAGTGTTCATTTTTCTTCAGTTTTATGAAAAAGCCTGAAAAGAATTGGTAGAATTTCATCTTGAAAGATTTGAAAGAATTCATTAGTGAATCCATCTGGGCTTGGGCTTTTGTTTTGGGGAAGATTTTTGATCACCATTTTAATTTCCTCACTATTGATGGGTCTGTTCACATATGCTCCCTCATCCTTATTTAACTGTGTGAGGTTATAAGAGTCCAAGAATTTGTCTATTTTTGCCAGGTTCTCATGTTTCCTGGCATAGAGTTTCTCAAAAGTAGTCTCTGATTACCTTTTGAAACTGCAATATCTGTCATGGTTCCCCCTTTTCATTTCTGATTCAGTTGATCAATTTTCTCTCTCTTGATTTCTTTGTGAGTTTTGCCAGAGATTTATCAATTGTTTATTTTTTTTAAAGAACCAACTTTTGCTTTTGTTGATCTTTCGGATTGTTTTCTGAATTTCTAGTTTATTTATTTCTGTTCTAAGTTATGTTTTTTCCTTCTGCCTACCTATTTTTGTTCCCTTTGTTGATGATTTTCTAATATAAAGCACTCCATCCTCAGAAACTTGGATACACATTCTCCAATGCACATGGGTCATTCTCCAGGATAGATTACATGCTTTCCCATAAAACATATCTTCATACAATTAAGAGGATAGAAATAGTGCAGACTACCCTCGCTGATCACAAGGCACTGAATTTAGACTTAAACTAAAAAGGGAAACAGAAGGAAAAACTTTAACACCTGGAAATGAAACAGCTTACTTCTGAACAACAAGTGGGTCAAAGATAAAATCAAAGAGGAAATCAAAACATTCTTGGAAACAAATGACAATATAGACAGAAATCACCAGAATTTATGGGACACAACAAAAGCAGTACTGAGAGGAAAATTTATAGATTTGCATCAGGAAGGAAGAAGAGGCCTACATGAATAGCTTAATGACACAGCTAAGAAGACTCATTATTGTTAAAATGACTATCTTAAGGGCTGGAGTGATAGCACAGTGGTTCGGATGCTAGCCTTGTATGTATTTGGCTGACACGGGTTTGAATCTTGGCATCCAATATGGTCCCCAGAGCACACCAGAAGTGATTCCTGAGCACAGTAGGTGTGCCCCCCCCCAAAAAAAAGACTATCATACCTAATATTTAATTAATTTCCATACAAATTCAGACATCATTCTTCAGAAACCTCGTAAAAACAATCATTAAGTTGTATGGAATCAGAAGAAACCAAGACTATCCAAAGCCATATCAAATATAAAATATTTGAGGACAAAGAACTGATTTGGAACTACATGTTAAACTATAGTGATTAAATTTGAATAAAGATAGGGCCTCTGATTAATGGGTCAGAACTGACTAAACAATAACAAAACTCTATACAGACAGTTATTTTTTGGCAAAGGAGTAGAGAATATGAAATTTAATATGGCAAGTGGTGCTGGGATAATTGGTAAAAAATTAAAGCTTGATCTATATCTTACACCTTACATAAAGATAAATTCAATGTGAATTATAGATACCAGAAACTAAAAGTATAGTGAAAAAAACATAGGTAAAATGCTTCAGTATTTGAACCTCTAATCATCTTCAATGATCTGATACCACTGGCAAAGGCAATAAAATAAAATAAATGAACTATATCAAATTAAAGAATTTCTTCATGGCAAAAGACACACCTGCTTATACTAAAAGACAAAAACCTGAATGGAAGAATATCACCATTTAATACTTCTGATATGGATTTAAAATACAGATATAATGGAAGTTCAATGCTCCAATTTGGATTCTCTAGTGGCTCATCCACAGCACAAAACTAGAAACAGTTAAAGTTAGTCAATGAGCAGTTGAAGGTAAGAGACATTGAGACCTCTTTATCTAATTGGAATTCTTCCGACTTGTAACTGATTTAAGATTTGTAAATTCTCAGATGGTTTTGATGAGAAAGATGCAGAATGGTTTACCTTCATTATTAGCCATTCCAAGAGACTGGTCATTTTAAGTATTAGCTCTAAAGGACTTCTATTTTTGCAATATTTCTATACATCCAAAAGACAGAAAATTTGGGCGCTTTAACCCAGTGGCCCCAATTTAAAAAGCAAATTCTCTGAATTAACATACCTAGGGGTGTTTTGACGAGAGATGTAATATTCTGGTTTCCATTTCTTATGCAAATAAAGTTCCCATAGGTTCAAAAAGCTGGACCTACATAAAGCATAAAACCACCAATTGATATTCTGTTCCTATGCACTTAAATACCTACCACTCTGGCAAACAAAATTTGGAGGCAAGACCACTTCTGTCCCTTCCAAACTGTTCAGAATTTTTGTAGAGCTCAATCTCAGAGCCAATCTCTTAAAGAAACCACAGACAATTCTACTCTGAATAAAACATACCTTCAAATTTCTGCCCTAAATTTCAAGATGTTACATTGGATTTTTCTCTTTAAGCTTAGCAGCAAAAGCTATAAATGTAGAAACCTCAGGTTTAGTACTTCCAAAGCCTCCTTCTCTAATGTGTTCTGATTTTCCAGGCATAACATAAGGAAGTAATAAAATTTAAGCTATATTTTTAACTTTCACAGGTCCAGACTGTGGTACTGAAACAAAAACTATTATTTCCCCTATGTGGTCAGAATCTGTAATCCCCAGGTGAATTACTATTCATTTGAGTGTTAAACTGCTTCTTTCTAAAATCATCCCCACAATCCCTTGAGGGAGTGGCCCTGTTATGCCAGAACTAAATCTTATAAGGACATTGAGATGGAAGGATGATCAAGTCCTTCAGGCAGGAAATATCTAAACTGCAACTTCCTGAAGTTGCAGGCTTTAATGATCTTAAACTCTGTAGTTCTCTTGGTCTGGGCTGGGAAGCTGAAGCATCGATGAAAGGTTCCCTAATTTTAAAGGACCAGGGACTGGCCTCTGACCCAGTTTCCTGGGAAAGGTTGCTTAACTCTTGGTCTCGAGGAGGCAGGTCTTTAATGAGTACAAAAAGAGGTTTTCATAAATGCCCCATATTGCCACACTAAAAGCATATGATCTGACCTTATGAGATAAACTTTGCCAAGTGACATTTGCCACACCTTTTTTAAGGACTAGATGGTTTCTGTGGGAAAAAAGCCATTGATCTGATTTCAGGAGTTTGCCTCTGAGCATAAATATGTTGTTTGAGGTGTAGTGGTAGGGGGTGATGGAGGATAATTGTAAGTCCCAGCAATTCTACGAGCTACAAGTAGAAATCCCATGACATTTTCTTTCTCCCTAATTGGGTGTAAGATATCCTGACAATATTCATTGCATTGTCAAAGACTAAGATTTTTGTTGAGATATTTTGAATTTTTGTATTTCTAACCTGCCTTTCATTCACTCTGTCACTTTCCCCACAAATTATGCATATTTCTCCATAGCTCTCTGAATAATCTTTGTATAGATAACCTTAAACTCAGTATCTGCATCACCCTTTTCTCAAGCCATCAATGCAAGCTCCCTGATAAGTCTTAAAATAGCACAGGATAGTTTTTCCTGCCTATACTTCTGCATACTATCGTTTTCTTAAATTATTTTCTTTTTCAGTTCCTTATCTAATAACAGAACCCCAGCTGCCTGGACCTTTCAAATGAGTTTACTTATACAACAAGCAACCTTGCTAGTCTGTGCCCTATTTTAGAATTGACCTCTTCTCATATCATCAAGGCAAGGCTTGAAACAATTTGAAACAATTTTCTTGTCAGGTTTTGATTCTGAAATAATAGCGTTGCTGTTTCAAAAAAGAAAATAGAATGTGGGGCCGGGAAGGTGGCGGTAGAGGTAAGGTGTCTGCCTTGCAAGCGCTAGAGTAGGACGGACCGCGGTTCAATCCCCCGGCATCCCATATGGTCCCCCCAAGCCAGGGGCAATTTCTGAGCGCATAGCCAGGAGTAACCCCTGAGTGTCAAACGGGTGTGGCCCAAAAACCAAAAAAAAAAATAGAATGTATTTTAGTATAGAATGTATCTCAGTGAGCCCCTTTAAAAGCACTCTATGATTTTTTCAGGAGAAATTTCCTTTCATTATCCTGCTTAAAAGGCCTTGAATAAAAGAACACATGTAGTTGGAGACAACCCCCAAGGGTTACAGACTAATGAAGTATAGTAGATGGATATTTTACATGTTGACTTTTTCCAGAAAGACTCTATCTTTATGTGGTAGATACATATTCTAATCTTATATGGGGAGTTCGATTGACTTCAGAATGAGCTAAAACAGTTTGCACCTTCATGTTTCAGTGTTTTTTTTTTTTTTTTTGTTATGGGCATTCCCTGATCCATAAGTCAATGACCAGGACTTTACCAGTTAAACCTTTCATTCATTTTGTAAGGAATAGTAAATTAAATATATCACTGGCATCCCATATAATCCTCAAGGATAAGCCTTGAAAGATCTCACAGAATTCTCAAAACTTCACTAATTAAAATATAGTGTAGGAAATGGCAAATTAAACATATCATTGGCATCCCATATAATACTCAAGACAAGCCTTAAAAAATCTCACAAAACTCTCAAAACTACACTTTTAAATATAGAAAAAGAAGCATGCCACCTATGAAATTTTTACCTTTAACATTATTATTATTTTATTATTTTATCCCTTTTTTACATTATGTTCACTAAATTTTTTAAATTTACCCCAAAGAGGACCTCATACAGCTGCAGAAAAACTCTTTAAAGAAGATGTTCAGGTACAAAAACCAATTAAATTCACCCATTTTGGTTAAAAATGGAATAATGAATAGATTGCTACTAATATTGTTATTTGATGAAAAGAATATGCTTATGTTTCTACAAATGGTAACCCTGCCAAGAAATTTTGGGTCCCACTATGCTTTGTCAGAAGCTCAAATGCACGATGCATGTGTAAATGTTCCCTCAGAACAAACACAAATTACTCAAAAGGGTGAGAGCAGGAAACAAACTGTGACCTCAACAGATAATGGGGATAATAAGATGACACCACACTATGAGTCAGAGACTACTGGGACTAGAAATGACCAGTTCTATAATCTTGAAGCTGTAAATGAGGGAACTGGCCCTGCTCTCACTAGACTTTATAATTTAGAAAATAGTTAATGCATTAATTCAGTGCTACAATGCCTGTATAATATTCCCAGTTTTACTAATTACTTTTACTAGAACCAGTATAAGAAGGACTTTAACAGGTCAAGTCTATTGGGACAAAAAGGAAAGGTGGCAGAAGAGTTTGGTAAGATTATAAAAGCTTTATGGGAAGGACAGCATAGGTATATCAAGTCAAAAGACTTTAAGGTAAAAATTAGAAAGATAGGGCCCGAAGAGATAGCACAGCAGCATTTGCCTTGCAAGCAGCCGATCCAGGACCAAAGGTGGTTGGTTCAAATCCCGGTGTCCCATATAGTCCCCTGTGCCTGCCAGGAGTTATTTCTGAGCAGACAGCCAGGAGTAACCCCTGAGCAATGCCGGGTGTGGCCCCAAAACAAAAAAAAATTGGAAAGATAAATTATCAGTTTGCAGGAGACACTCAACAGGATCCAGATGAACTAATTTTATTCTTGATGGAGGGCCTTCATCACAACTTTTAAAAAACTGATATAGGCTGTGCTTAGGGTTTACTTTGGGCTCTGAACTTAATAACCTGTTCTGACAGTGCTCTGAGGTTGAACTAGAGGCATGTCAAAAATGCCTTGTTCTCTGTGAGATCTCTTTGCTCCATACAGTTTTCACTTTTTAGACCACAGAATAAGGTAAAAATTCCATATCTTTTAATTTTTTTAACTATTTATAGGCCAAAATTATTTAATTCATCTTAAATTTTATTTGATACATTATAGAAGAAAGTGAACTCCTATGAGTTGAGATAAGATGTGATACTACTGGCATGTAGTAACTAAAGACCAAGGGTTCTGATAAAAATTTTGTAATACACAGAGCCAGAATCATCTTGACCCGACATTTTAATAGTACTGACATTGATAATCACTTTGTTAAAAATAGTGAAATTATCAAGTTCCTTTTGCTTTTTTCTTATCTTATTATTAATCCAAGCCTCAATTTATTTTAAATTTGTATTTTTATATACTCACGCTGAAATCCATTCGTTTGATATAATTTTATATGACACCATGTAAGTTTTTTATGATTGGGTTACAGGCATTCAATATTTCAACACCAATCTTTATATCAATGCTCACTTCCTTCTACAACTTCTCCTCCACCTACTTACTCTCATCAATCTGTTTCTACAAGAAGTCTTTTCAAAAATATTTTTTAAAAAGTACACTATGGTTTACAGTACTACTGCTAATATGGTTTTATATACAACATTTTGCCATCTCTCAGAACCACCTTCTCCACTTGGATGAACACTTTCTTCCTCCATAGGTATTTCCCACCTACTTCATTCCTGTCCTATACTCCAGATTATTTAAAGCTTTAGTTCATAAAGAAGATTAAATTAATGGATCTCTGTTTATCACTCTGTGATTGCTCCAAAAATGTATTTCCATCAGAGAGCTATAGGGAAAATTTATGCCTAAACAATATAGAATAAAAATGAATAAAAAGAATGCAAATGCATTTTCCTATACTTGACAAAGAACTACCTTTTGGTTGATACTCTATTTAACCAACATTTGTTAAAACATTTCAGCTTACTCTCAAAAAATATGAACACAGGAATGGCAGACTTAATTTTAAATTTAAATATATCACTTCAGTGGTATATGATGAACAGCAGGATTTTAACCTTTGTAAGTCTTTGAGCCTTATTCTATAGAACATATTCATACCTTGATTGTCATTAAGTTTTCATTATACTTACAAATAAATATTTAATATCTAGTACCTTTAAGGTCTAGCTACACATACCTCTAGTCTCAGTTGTGTGAAAAATTGCTGCTAATATCTCTCTGTTCAGTTGTAAGAAAGACATCAAATCCAGAAGCCAAAAGTTGCTTTCAGTCACTAAACACCTGCTTAGAGTTTCAGTTAAGTTACTTTTTTTCTCATTATGAAAGGGGGACACGCTGAATAATGTTTAGAGTTTCTAGGGGGCCAGTCTCATGAATCTCACAGTCAAATAGAATTGACTCTAGAATTTAGTGGTGGTTGGATCCTGCATGTGTTGAGGATCACCAGCCACTACCTTGGCCAAGCTCAGGACCTCCTCAGTAATATCCACAGTGTCTTAGCAAACCATGTTGTGTTGAGGCAAAAAACTGGGATCCTGTTAATTGAAAAGCATGTGGTTTCTAACTAGTGAGATATCTTTGATATCTCATAGAATATTTAAATATCCTATGCCAGTTACATTTTAATTGTTTCCCATAAACAGATAAGGCTATTGTTTTATTATTGATCTTTTTACAGGTGAGGTAACTGGGTTGAGGTTATATCTTGCACAAAATGACTCAGATAATAAATGGCGGAGTATGGTTTTAGAATTTTCCACTTAAACGGTAAATCTGATAGCTTCTCGAACAACTTAATTGAAAGAGTTCATCTGATAATTACCATCTCCAACATGATTTTCATAATTCCTTTCTGTGAGGGAATGACATTTTAGCAGAAAATTGATGAGCAGTATTGGAAATACTAGAAAAGGGTAGAGATTCTGCAGCTTTTGCTCAAAGCAGCTGCTGAAAACACCATCATTTGACAGAGTTTTTGATCTAGTTTCATGCCTAAAGAGCTGATACTTCCCAGAATGCCCAAAATGTCCCCAGTGATTTCTGCTGGCTTGCCTAACTGACTTGGAGATCTTAGGAAATGTACTTAAACTCCTAATGCCTCGGTGGTGTCCTTGGAGGAGATTCAATTACATTGTAATGAGCCTGAATCCTCTGAGGCCTGGCTCTTAATCACCAGCTGGAAAATGCAACCATCTAAGAAGTAGGCAGGGACATTTTGGTCATGGACCTATTAACCTAATCTTGTTAGCCTCCTCTGCTCTCTTTAGCTCAATGCAGGCCTGTTTAGATGGAAAACTACCTTGAAGTGAAGAGGACTGTGCCCAAGCATATTGTATCTGGGTGATCTGGACATTGGGCTAGGTGCAAGTATGGCAACGTCATGACAGTGGTGGGTCAAATATGCTTATGGTTGAATCATGAGAAGCCCAGTTAGACAGCTACATACCAATATGCTTTTCAAAAAAGACCCACCACTAGTAGTTTCATAATCAGATTGGGCTTAATTCACAATGCATACAGAACATTTATTTAGTCCACATAATATTGAAACTATTATATTATTTATATCCTCTACATTTTATAGCATAGAAAACAGTCCCAGAGTGGTCAGATAGCTTTCCTAGAGATACACTGCTGCAGTACCAGATTTTATCTCCATTTCTACTAACTCCAAATCCTATACTTTTGAAAAAGCTACAAAAGAATTTGGGTAAATCTATAATATGCTATGAAAATGCCCATTATTCTGAATTAGGTATTTCTATATGTGTCAGAGGATTGTAAAAGATTTGAAGGCAGCAGGAAGGAAATAATAAAGCTTATATTACAAATTAGTTAACTAGAATAAAAATATTCAAAAGAGTAGATGGCTTTTTCTGTGTTGAGGAAAGTTTGTTCAATTTCCATTTTTTTTAAAAAATTTTATTCTGAATTGGTGCTGGATCTTGTCAGATAAAAATTCTGTGCCTATTTATATGATCAGATGATTTTTTCTCGTGTTGACAAATTGTATTATCTTAATTGACTTAAGGTATGTTAAACCATTTTTGCATCTCAGGATGAATTCTACTTGATCATAATGCATGAGTTGTTGGATTCTATTTGCTATTTTATTGAGAATTTTTGCAGCTATGCTTGCCAGGTATATCTATCTGTGATTCTTTTTTGTTAATGGCATCTATTTATGCTTTGGTATAAGGGTGATGTTTATTTCATAGAAACTTGGAATATTTATAGTTCTTCAATTTACTGAAAGAGCCTGAAAAGCATGGGAAGTAAGTCTTCTTTAAAGGTTAAAAATAACTCACTAATGAATTCATCTCTTCACTGAAAAAAATTGAATAAAATTGGAAATTAAAAGATTCCTGGAAAAATGGATTTTGACATATCCCACAGTAAAAATCATTTATCAAAAGCCCACAGAAAATATTATACTAATGAGGAAAATCTAAAAGCCTTCCCTCTAAGATCTGACACAAGACAAAATAATTTATTCTCATCATTTTTATTTAATATAGTACTGTCATTACTTTCTGTATCAATTAGGAAAGAAAATATATATTAAGGGCTTTTATATAGGAAAGAAATATACTATTTTCAAATGACATACTATTCAGAAAATTCTAAAGACTATAGAAAACAGCCCTTAGAAGCAATAGATTTGTAAATTTTCAGCCTACACAATTAATTTGCAAGACCTCTGCAACTTCTTTACGAAAATATTAAAAGAGAAAAAAAAGATACTTTAAAAAATAAAAATCCCATTCACAATTGGGCCTCAAAAAATCAAGTACCTAGGGATAAGCTTAACAAAAGTGAAAGACCTATGCAAAGAAGGCTACAAAACACTATGGCAATAAATAATAGAGAACATGAAGAAAATGTTACCCTTTTAATAATTTGGGAAAATTATCATCATTAAAATGGTAATACTCCCCATAGCATTATATTGAGTCAATGCAGTCCCTATAAAGCCATAACATTTTTCAAAAAATAGGTCAAATACTCCTGAAATTCATATTAAACAATAAGCTTCTCAAAATAACCAAAGCAGTACTTTGAAAAGAGAATATGAGAGTTTTCACTTTCCCAAACTTCATACTTACTACTATAAAGCATAGTAATTAAAACAGCATGGTACTGGAATAAATATGGACCATCAGATCAGAGGAATAGAATTAAAAACACAGATAAAGACACTCAGGTATGTGGTTATATAATTTTCTACAAAGAGTATGTAATATGAAGTAGAGCAAGAAAGGCTTTTCAAAAGTGGCATTAACAAAATTAGTAGGCAATATGCAAAACACCTGAATTCAGACCTCTTTCTAATACCACACACAAAGAAGAATCAACATGAATGAGAACTTTGATTTTAAATCTGACTAGATCTATATAATATATAGAGTAAAACATAAGCAGAACTCTTTATGATATTGAAGCTAGAAGGATAAAATGTAAAATGTTAAAATGTTTTTAAGGGTAGCCTTCCCTGGAGCCTTCCCTGAGGTGAGTTGATATGCTCGGAAGGGGGAAGCCGCTGAATTCTGCTGGAACTCAGATGCCAGCACCTATCTCTAACTGTCTCCTGTGCTGTGCTGCATTCTTGGCCTGATTTCATCCTGTGTGTGACTTCATATGTGCACAGCTAGTCTTCCCTGGAGGTCAGTTGATACGCTCAAAGAAGGAGTAGCCAGTGAATACATTTAGCCAATGAATACAACCACAACACATAGAAAAACCCACAATACCAGTGTGACAATGGGAAACATCGCAGGACAGCGCCAGACATAGAGAATGAAGACAGCAACTCAGATGACCAGAACATGGCCAACCAACTAGTCAGTCTCTCAAATAAGGAGTTTAGAGTCAAAATATTGGAAGATGATTAAAGAACTCAAAGAAAGTATAGAAGAGAACACTAATAAGAATCAAGAGAATATGAAGATAGAAATGAGAAAACTCCAAACTGAAATTTCAGGTCAAATAACAGGTCTCAAAAACTCAGTAGATGAATTGAAGAAAACATGGATGAGCTTTCCCATGGGTTAACAGCAGCTGAGGATAGAATTAGTACACTGGAAGATGATAAGAATAACAACTCCATATAGCAGAAGACATTGGGAAAAAAGCCTTAAAGCAAATGATCAAACAATGGAAAAATTACTCAAAGAATGGAAACAGATGAAAATAGAAGTCTATGATAAGCTCAACAAAAACAACTTGAGAATCATTGGAGTCCCAGAGACCCAACAAGAAAATCTTCAGGAAGATTCAATGGTCAAGAATATCATTAAAGAGAAACTACCAGAGCTAAAGAATACATGCGATCAAATCCTGCATGCTCGAAGAGTACCAACTAAAAGAGACCCCAGAAAAAACTTCCCGAGACACATCCTAGTGACAATGACGAATCCCACAAATAGAGACAGAATTCTGAAAGCAGCAAGATTGAAAAGAGAAATTACATTCAAGGGAATATCCTTGAGATTTACTGCAGACCTGTCACCTGAAACACTCAAGGCCAGAAGGAAGTGGTGGGACATAGTGACAAAACTCAATGAAATAAATGCTTCGCCTAGAATACTGACCCAGCAAAACTCACTTTCAGGTTTGAAGGAACAATACATGTTTTCACAGACAAACAACAGCTCAGAAAATTCACAAACTCAAAACCAGTTTTTTTCTTTCTTTTTCTTTTTTTTTTTTTTTTTTTTGGTTTTTGGTTTTTGGGCCACACCAGGTGACTCTCAGGGGTTACTCCTGGCTATGCACTCAGAAGTCACTCCTGGCTTGGGGGACCATATGGGACACCAGGGGATTGAACCTCGGTCCATCCAAGGCTAGCACAGGCAAGGCAGGCACCTTACCTCTAGCGCCACCGCCCGGCCCCTCAAAACCAGTCTTAAAAGAAAAACTGAACGACCTACTTTAAGACAAAACTGACCAACAGACACACCAAACTTTGATATAAAGATAGCACTAAATCCCAGGACAATTCTTTCTCTCAATGTCACTGGACTAAATGCACCAGTTAAGAGACACAGAGTGGCTAAATGGATCAAAAAACTCAATCCAACCTTTTGATGCCTACAAAAAAAAGCACCTGAAAAGTCAGAACAAACATAGACTCAAAATAAAAGGTTGGAGGAAAATCATCCAAGCAAACAACACCCATAAAAAAGCTGGAATGGCCATACTAATATCAGATGGTGCAAACTTTATACTCAGGAAAGTTGTAAGGGACAAATATGGACATTTTGTATTAATCAAGGGATATGTACAGCAGGAAGAAATCACTCTCCTAAATATATATGCACCAAATGAGGGGCCAGCAAAATATTTAATACAGTTGTTGACAAATCTGAAAAATAATATCAATACAACACAGTAATTGTGGGAGACCTCAACATGGCATTGTCAACACTTGACAGGTCAACCAGACTGAAATCCAACAAGAATATACTAGACATGAATAGAGAAATGGAAGAAAGAGGTCTAGTAGATATATATAGGATACTCCACCTCCAGAAACCTGGATACACATTCTTCTCTAATGTAAATGGGACATTCTCCAGGATAGACTACATGCTAGCACATAAAACATACCTCCATAATATCAAGAGGATAGAAATTTTGCAGACTACCTTCGCTGAACACAAGGCCCTGAAATTATATGTGAATTACAAAGGGACACAGAAGAAAAACTTTAATACATGGAAGTTAAACAGCCTAATATTGAATAACCAGTGGGTCCAAGATGAAATCAAAGAGGAAATCAAAACCTTCCTAGAAACAAATGACAACGGAGACAAAACTATCAGAACCTATGGGACACAGCAAAAGCGGTACTGAGAGGAAAATTTATAGCTTTGCAAGCACACATCAGGAAAGAAGAAGGGGCATACCTAAATAGCTTAATGACTCAGCTCATAGAATTAGAAAGTGCTCAAAAATAGGGAGACAGAAGGAAATAACAAAGCTGAGAGCAGAAATCAATGAGATGGAAACATGAAAAACAATCTGAAAGATCAACAAAAGCAGAAGTTATTTTTTTGAAAAAAAAAAAAAAAAACAAGATTGATAGACCATTGGCAAAACTAACAAAGAAAAAAAGAGGGAGAAAATTGATTACTCATATTAGGAATTAAATAGGAGAGATCACTACTGATATGGCAGAGATTCAAAGGATAATCAGAAACTACTTTGAGAAACTCTATGCCACTAAAAATGAGAACCTGGAAGAAATGGATAAATTCTTGGAATCTGATAATCTTGCATGGTTGAATGAAGAGGATGTAGCATATCTAAACACCCCCATCACTATTGAGGAAATTAAGACAGTAATCAAATGTCTGTCCAAAAACAAAATCCCAGGCCCAGATGGATTCACTAATGAATTCTTTCAAACCTTTCAAGAGGAACTACTACCAATCCTGGCAAGACTCTTTCATGAAATAAAAAAAAACAGGAACACTTCCAAATAGCTTTTATGAAGCCAGCATCACCTTGATACCTAAACCAGACAGAGATGCTACAAAAAAGAAAATTACAGACCAATATCGCTGATGAATAGATGCAAAGATCACCAACAAAATCCTGGCAAATAGGAGTCAATGCCTCATTACGAAGACCATCCACTACAATCAAGTAGGTTTCATTCCAGGAATGCTAGGCTGGTTTAACACCCGTAATTCTATTAATATAATACACAGCATCAACAACAAGAAAAATAAAAATCACATAGTCATATCAATAGACACAGAGAAAGCATTTAATAAGGTCCAACACCCATTCTTGATCGAAACTCTCAGCAAGATGGGAATGGAAGGAACCTTTCTCAATATAGCTAAGGCCATCTACCACAAGCTAGAGGCAAATATTGTCCTCAGTGGAGAAAATCTAAAAGCCTTCCCTCTAAATTCTGGCACAAGACAAGGATGTCCTCTCTCACCACTCCTATTCAACAATGCACTGCAAGTCCTTGCTGTAGAGATTAGTCAAGAAAAAGATATCAAAGAATTCAGATAGGAAAGGAAGAAGTCAAGGTCTCACTGTTTGCAGATGACATGATACTCTACTTAGAAAACCCTAAAGACTTTACCAAAAAGCTTCTAGAAAAAATAAATTCATATAGCAATGTGGCAGGCTACAAAATTAAAACACATATGTCAATGGCATTTCAATAATAATAGGGAAGAAATGGATATTAAAAAATACAACCCCATTCACAATAGTGCCACACAAACTCAAATATCTTGGAATCAACTTGACTAAAAATGTGAAGGACCTATACAAAGAAAATATAAAACTCTGCTCCAAAAAATAAGAGTGGACACACGGAAATGGAAACACATACCCTGCTCATGGATTGGCAGAATTAACATAATCAAAATGGCAATACTCCCCAAAGCATTGTAGAGATTTAATGCGATCCCTCTAAGGATACCCATGACATTCTTCAAAGAAGTGGATCAGGCACTTTTGAACTTCATTTGGAACAATAAACACCCTAGAATAGCTAAAGCCATCATTGGGAAAAAGAATATGGGAGGAATTACTTTTCCCAACTTTAAAATTTACTACAAAGTGATAGTTATCAAAACAGCATGGTATTGGAATAAAGATCAGTGGAATAGGTTTGAATACTCAGAGAATGTTCTTCAGACATACAATCACCTAACTTTTGATAGAGGAGAAAGAAATCTTAAATGGGGAAAATAAAGCCTCTTCAGCAAGTGGTGTTGGCACAACTGGCTAGCCACTTGCAAAAAATTGAACTCAGACCCCCCCACCCCAGTTAACATCATGTACGAAGGTAAAATCCAAATGGATTAAAGACCTCGATATCAGACCCAAAACCATAAGATATATAGAACAACCACGTAGGCAAAACACTCCAGGACATTGAGACTACAGATATCTTCAAAGAGGAAACTGTATTCTCTTAGCAAGTGACAGCAGAGATTAACATATGAGAATATATTAAGCTGAGAAACTTCTGCACCTCAAAGGAAATAGTGCCCAGGATACAAGAGCCCCCCACTGAGTGGGAGAAACTATTCACCCAATACCCATCAGATAAGGGGCTAATCTCCAAAATATACAAGGCACTGACAGAATTGTTTAAGAAAATAACATCTAATTCCATCAAAAATTGGGGAGAAGTAATGGACAGACACTTTGACAAAGAAGAAATACAAATGGCCAAAAGACACATAAAAAATGCTCCACATCACTAATCATCAGGGAGATGCAAATCAAAATAACTATGAGGTACCACCTCACACCACAGAGATTGGCACACATCACAAAGAATAATAACAAGCAGTGTTGGCAGGGATGTGGAGAGAAAGGAACTCTTATCCACTGCTGGTGGGAATGCCGTCTAGTCTAAACTTTATGGAAAGCAATATGGAGATTTTTCCAAAAACTGGAAATCGAGCTCCCATATGACCCAGCTGTACCACTCCTAGGTATATACCCTAGGAACACAAATATACAATACAAATATACAAAAAAATACCTATATTTATTGCAGCACTATTTACCATAGCAAGACTCTGGAAACAACCAAGATGCCCTTCAACAGATGAATGGCTCAAGAATCTGTGGTACATATACACAATGGAATATTATGCAGCTCTCAGGAGAGATGAAGTCATGAAATTTTTCTATACATGGGTGTACATGGAATCTATCATGCTGAATTACATAAGTCACAGAGAGAGAAAGATACAGAATGGCCTCACTCATTTACGGGTTTTAAGGAAAATGAAAGACATTCTTGTAATAATAATTTTCAGACACAAAAGAGAGGAGGGCTGGAAGTTACAGCCCACCTCACGAAGCTCACCACAAACAGGGATGAGTTTAGTTAGAGAAATAACTACATTGTGAACTATCCAAACAATGAGAATGTATGAGGGAAATAAAAAGCCTGTCTAGAGTACAGGTGGGGGTAGGGTGTGGAGGAGGAAGATTTGGGACATTGGAGATGGGAATGTTGCACTGGTAATGGGTGGTGTTCTTTACATTGCTGAAACCTAAACACAGTTATGTATGTAATCAACTGTTTAAGTAAAATATATATTAAAAATGTTTTTAAGGATAGTGTGTAACTCAGCAAGCAAGAAGAGTCAAAGATAAGCAAATGGAACTACATTAAGTCATTTTGCAGATGAAGGAAAAATAATAAAAACCTGGGAAGAAGATATGAATAGAAACTTCCTTAACTAAGAAATACAAATGTCCAAAAGGCATATGAAAAATGTTCTGAACCACTAGTCAGTGAAATACAAATCAAACAATGAGATGTTCCATCACAGAAAGCGCTCAACACAAACCAGTGTTAGCAAACATGCATTTGCATTTGCAGATGGTGGGAGACGCCTGCACGTCTAAATTTATTGCAGCATCATTCCCAATAATACAAACCTAGAAACAAAACAAGTGTTCAAGTACAGACAACTCTATTCAGAAAATATGCTGTACATACACAAGGTATACTATGCAGCTGTTCAACAAGATAAAATCATAAGTTTCTGATATATAAATGAATCCAAAGGGGATCATGCTCAATGAAATGATTAAGAGGAAGAGAGATATTTATAATTTTCTTACTCATTTGTGATGTATAAAGAAAAATAGTAGAAGACTAAAGACAATAAAATTACAGAGCAGGAGAACTGTTCCTTTGTAGCAAAGGGAGGAAGCGAACACAATTATAATGATGGGGAAAAAGTATCTGATTTAATTGAGAACTGGGTGCTGAAAGTGGTAAAATGATATGTGTGATATGCTTTTTGTAACAGTATTATCAATAACAGTATCTTGAAGGAAAAATTAAGAGAATTAAAGGGAAAAGTGTCTGTCAAAATGATAGGAGGGAAACAGGTTATTGGTGGATAGAAAGGGACACCAAGGAATTATTATTGGAACATTGTATGCTTAAAACTCAATCATGAATACCTTTATAGCTTGATAATTCACAGTGATTCAATATTTAAAAATATTAGTCTTCTTGAGATTAGCTTTTAGGTATAGTAGATGTACCTTTGTAGAACTGGGCTTCTACCAAATTAATATAGGAAAATGGTAGATGATACAGGGAAATAGAAATAGGAGTTCTTCCAGATGGTCTGAATGGTCACAGAAATATTTTCAGTTCCACATAATTCCAGTCACTCTCCAAAAAAAGAAATAGATATTATTTCCTCTCTCTTTGAAGTGGCTTCAATGATTAGAATATAGTGGTAGACATGCCATATAACCTGTCATTTGATTCTAAAAGGTAACACTGGTAACAACTGGTAATCCTAAAAGAACAAAAAAAGTTTAAGTTGTACAAATGCACTTACATATAGCTTTTATTTTCTTATCTTCCTGTTTATGCTTTTTTGATAATTTTTTAAACATATAGCTTTTAAAAATAAAGATATTGAAATATTTTGATACTCTCAATTCATAAATCATCAGACCATAAATGAATATATTTTATTTTACCTTTCATTGTAAACACCTAGTGTTATATAACATCTATATAAACAATATTGATGTAAAATACTGACAGATAAAAATAGATAATAAAAACTTACTGTATTATAAATGCAGTGAAATACTATAAATGTATTTCTTTTGTATTATTTTTCTAAAATTAATTTATTATAATATTGTTTTGTAACATATATACAAAATGTTAATCCATACCTTAAAGATTTTTCTCAGTCATATTCAGATTCATTTTGTTTATGAATTTTTTGTGACACTGGGTATGTTGTTATATAAAATATATATTCACCAATAAAATTTTTGCCGATAGCAAATCACATCAATATCTATTTTACAAAAAAGGAAAAAAATTGTCTTCGTATTCAATTACATGATCCCATAAAGAACAGCAAACCACAATTTAAGGTGCTAAGTATTTAATCAACTGCTTATAAAAAAGTAAGATTTTAGTTAACAGCCTGTGATTAGTAGGTCAGTTTTGTTTTTAACAAAAACAAAAAATATCAAACTTTAAATCTAGATTTTTAAGTGTGTAAGGATAATTTTTGTAACCCCATGCTGTTTAAGGGAAAAATATACAACTTCCCGGTTTTTCTCTCTTAGAACTTTTGACTTTGAAACAATACAGATCAAATGAAATGCCACATGTTCTTTTGAATATTTATATCTTAAGTCTCAGTCAAAAACTGCATATACTCTTCACAAATATATGTAAAACAAATGATCAGGTGACTCTCATTATTGACTTCTGAGCTGTTTAGGCTGATACAAAATGGTGGATAGACAAATTCCAAATTTGCATATTTGTATAGAAAATATGTATTGTCTCATTTTCAGATTTGTGACTCAAATAAACACTATTACAATTTTAAATCACCACTTTTTGAGTGGTGTTTGTATAATACAGCCACAGTAATGAGGTCATTCTAAACTTACTGTTTCCAGGACAATCCATTAAACTCAACACATGGTACCCAACCATATCATGCAAGTTGTGGTGGACACATGTCTTTTCTAAGCTCATCCAGCCTAGCCTCAACTTTGTGCTGTATTGGGGTGGGTTTTATGGAGAAGACATCTTTTCCTTTTCTAGAAATGGTATTGTGGAATTGCCATTTGTAGAATAACACTGACTACTTGCTCCCTGATTAAATTTCTAAAGCAAAATATGCTAATAAAATCAGCAATAAGAGATATCATCTTAAACTGGGGAGAAAGACACATATCCAGAAGTCTAGAAACAAGCAGTGATGACTGGGTTGTTGTGAGAAAGAAAAGGTTTCCCTCATCCATTGTTCATGTGAATCTCATCTGGTTCAGCCTTGTGGAAAGCAAGAATTAAAACTATAAAAAAATTAGGAATACAGTTAACATAGAATCTAGCATACCATTTCTTGAAACCTATTCCAAGACATTAATTCAAAAGGTTAAATGCACACCTATGTACATTGCTTCAATAGCTAGGAGATGGAAACAATTTAACTAAATGGATAAAGTATAAGTTCTGAGCAGCGTTGGCAAAACATCAGGTAAAAAAAAAAAAAAGAAAGATTGTGCCCCATCCACTTCTCACAGATAATGGAATAATGCATTTAAAATCTGCCTCTATTGATAGTGTTCAGGTATACTTATCCACATGACAAAAGATAGATATATAAGGACCAGAGGCATAAGGGTCAGTATGTCTGGTCTCAGTAAGAGAAGAAATAGGTGTACAAAGTGGATGAAACTGAAAACATCAAGCTGCACAAAAGAAGCTGTTATAAAGCTCACATATTTTTTAATAATTGCATTATATAAAATATTCAGAAAGGCAAATCCATAGAGACAGGGCCTGGGGAAAAGAGGGAATGGAATAACTCCATTATGAGTACAGAATAGGGTTTCTTAATGGATTTTAGGATAAAAAATGTTTTGAAATTAAATAGAGCTGGTGATGAAAGTATAGCTGTAGCAAATGTAGACTTGCCAACCTTAATAGAAGAGAGTAAATAGATGTCCTTGTGCAACACAAAAACTCCACACACAGGCCTGTAGTCAACATTTGATATCTGTTTAAACAAATATTTAAGAACTCTACGTAGAGCCTGCAGAGACCCATTATTTTAGATAAGGGCCATATACTATTTAAGAGAAATATAATTTATAGTTAGACTTTGCAAAAAATTCTGAAGGATTAAGATAGTAAAGATTGTGTGTCCCCTTCATTCTTCTGATTCATAAAGACAGTGCTTTCTCCTAATCCTGGGCATAGATTTGAGACTGAGTCTGAAAACACAGCTATCTCTTCTTCTCAGCCCTACTGCATCTGAGTGGTGGTGATCAAAACAGATGTTAGTAGGTATAAGGTTTCTGGCTGTAATGTTGAATTTAGTCTAGTCATTTTCAAGTACAAAAAGTACTGCATAACTAGCTCAAGTAGAATTTAAACTTTAGAAAATCCAGCTGCTCGTTTTCTGTGTTAATAGTTCTGGAGGAAAATACACCTCAATTTCTGTGAACTGGTTGACTCAGGATCTTTCCAGTGGTGGAATCCACTGAGCAGTAAAAAAAAAAGTGGGGGTTGATTTCCTACTTTCTGGCATCTGACATATGTCACGTTTAGTATTCAATAAACAGTACTCAGTACATCAGGGATCTCAAACTCAATTTACCTGGGGGCTGCAGGAGGCAAAATCAGGTGAGGCAGGGCCGCATAAAGGATTTCACAAAAAAAAAGTCTTCAAATGTCATTATTAACAGTTTTAATTATTTCTTCTGAACATGAATAGAACATTGAGTGAAGAGCATGAACAGTTCTTCTGAACATGGCATCTTTTGCCTATTCCTTACTGCCAGAGCCTTGACAGTGCTTCTTCTCACAAATCTGAACCACATTTGGCTTTAGAGAGGAAGCAGTTGAGACCCTCAGTATGGCTTGAAGATGATCATCAGTAAGTCTAAACGTGGACTTTGACTTATTGAAGTTCAATGTGGAGAATCACTTTTTACACAAATATGTGCTCCCAAAAAGGCACATGGTGCGAATGAACATTTGGGAAAGCTCAGGGAAACTGGGGGGCAATTCTCTCAAAAATTGCCCATACATGTCTGCTATTCCACTAATCTCCCTGAACTTGGCTTTGAGATCAGAGTTGCATTGCAGGTCAATGAGCTCCATTTGAAGCACAGGAGGGGCATCTTGCATATCAAAGGAAAAGGGGTCCACAAAAATTTGGAAAGTGACTCTGTGCTTTTTGAAGTCTGCAAATCTGTGATCAAAATCCTGCTCTAGCTTAAAAATAGCATCACTGAATGGTATACCTGCATCCACAAGTTCCTTGCATGCTGGGAAATGGCAAAGGTTTGTCTGAGAGAGCTGGGATTTCCATAACACAAGATCTGTGGAGAATGCTCTTACGTTGTCATAGGCAGCACTGATAGGCTTCCCTGGGCCTGTAACATCTTATTTAGGACATTAAGATTATGTGTGATGTCAACAAGAAAAGCTAAGTCCATGAGCCATTTGTGATTACTCAACTCAGAAACAGCATTCCCATCCTTCTCCATGAAGGCTTTCATTTCTCTCAACTCAAAAAATCTTTTCAGGACATTTCCCCTATTGAGCCAATGCACCTTGGTGAAATAGAGCACATCTCCATATTCTGACTCCATTTCTTCTAAAAAAGCATGAAACCTCCTGTGCTTTAAGCCCCTGGATCTGATTTGGTTGATGCATTTCACAACAACAGACATCACATTGTCACATGGCAGGCATTTACTGCAAAGCGCCTGCTGATGGGTAATGCAGTGAAGATCAATGGCCTTCTCTACACCCTCCTCTTCAAGTTTTTTTGAACAAATGCCACCAGTCTATTTTTCCTCCCTGTCATCGATGGCACTCCATCGGTTATTATTCCAACAAACCTCTTCCATGGCAAACCTGCATTCTCAATGGTATCACAAAGATGCCAAAATATCTCATTAGCGGTGGTCTGGTCACGCATTGGAATTATTGTGAGCATCTCCTCTGTCCATTCAAAATTGCAATCAACACCACGGACATAAATTGTGAGCTGTGCAGTGTCTGTTATATGTGTGTCCTCGTCAAGAGCAACTGAGTATGCATCAAAACATTTGGTTTTCTCACACAGTTGATGATAAATGTCTACTTGACATGTCAGAAATGCTCTCTGCCACAGTGTTGGCAGAAAGGCTGATTTTGCTAAACTGACCTTTCTTTTCTGGACAGATAATACTTGTAGCCTGTAACATGCATTTTTAAAGAAACTCTCCTTCTGTGAATGGGTTCCCTGTCTTAGCAATCATCTCACTAACCATGTAACTAGTTTCGACTGATGCAACATTCTCTTTGGTTGCTTTCTTGAAGAAATCTTGTTGCCTCATTAGACATGCTTTAAGACTGGCAACCCTCTTGGCTCTCTCATTTTCTTGATATTTTGTACATTCCTCAGCATGTTTAGTTGAATAATGGCGCTTCAAGTTGTATTCCTTGTGCACTGCAACTTTCTTTGAGCAAATAAGACATGTGGGGATGCCCCTGTGCTCAACAAAGAAATACTGCATCTCCCACTTTTCCTGAAATTGTCTATGCTCATCATCAATCTTTCTTTTCACTGCAGGCTTTGATGAAGTCATGATGAAGGTATGACAAAATCTAATTCTGTAATAAACTTCTCTTCCTTTGGCCTCTGATAATGCAAGGGACAGTGGGCAGGAGCAGTGGAAATGACGTCTGCGTTAGGCACAAAAGTATTCACGATTATTTGCTTACTGAATATTCACAATAAAAAATCGCATTAGAAAGAAAAAAATCGCAAAATATCTCATTAAACATTTGCATCCCCTGAACAGAACTGCTGGGGGTATGGAAATGTTTAGTGCGATTTTTTTCTTACTAATGAGATTTTTATTGTGATTATTTGGTAAGCAAATAATCATGAATACTGTGATATTTGACAGCAGGCCAAGGGCCACGAAATATTGTACAAAGGGCTGCAAATGACCCGCGACCACGAGTTTGAGACCCTTGCAGTACATATTCCGAATGTTCCTGCAATCCCAGAGGTGAGAAATATTGCACTGGGAACACACTGTTTGAGTATGAACTACTTAGAAAAAGGGACAAACCAAATCGAGAAGTTAACTATGTGCATGTCTACACCTATATTTCTATTTCTGTGTTTCTGTATTTATGTCTGAACTTCTACTTGTCTACATACATATTTGTGTGTATCTGAATGTGGATACATGAATATGGAGAAGACATGCATTATTAGGGTACTTCTAATTTGAGGGGTATGGGGATAGGATGGGATATCAAACACATGCAAGCAAATCCCGAGCACATGATTCTGCCTCGTAATATTTGAGTCTGATATGCAAAGTGACAACGCATTTTTCGGCATTAAACATAATTTATTTTTTCCGTTTTATTTTTCTGGGCAGTGGTTTTTCATCTCTGGCTACACACTAGTCTTATCTTGAGTACTTTATAAAGTACCATGGCACAGGTATTGTTACACACTGGCTAGATCAATTTCTGGACATGAGACCTTAACAGTGGTCCAGGGCTTTGTTTCACAGTTCTTATCTTCTGTGAGGAGTACAAGAGGCTTTACTGAGGGTGGGAAGTGGGTAGGGAAAAAATGTCATTGACCTTATAGCTCAGAAATTCGAATACAATCATATCATTTTTACCTTAATCATGCTATTTTTTCATTATAGTCCTGAGTCTTTCTTGGTGAGAAGAGGATGATTACACTGCCCACAAAGTGAAGTCACTATTATGTAAAAGGATTTTGTCAATTTTAAAAGGCCACATAAATGTTAGGAATTATTGATAAACTGATGTTCAAATGTTACAAAGACAAATAAATGAAAAGAGATATAGATATATAATTACATCAAGGTCATAGTGGAGGAAACGCTTGCCTTAGGGCATATACTATTATTGCAAATAGAGTCCAATTCTGGAATTCTTGTGTTTGTAATTTCAGAATGTGACACTAGATGGTGCCTGATTTGCAGACTTAATAGATAAAATTAGCATTTGATGACTTGTTTTGATTGCTTAAGTGAAAAAATGTTATTTACTAAATATTCATTTATATATCAAGATTAAAGTTTCAGTTACCTTCTTACAATACTTTTGTTCTATAAGGCAATCGTTTTTATTTTTCATATAAAAACTTCTAGTCTTAAAGTTGGATTTGCTTTTTCAGATTGCAGGACCATAGATTTGTTTGCTCCTCTTCATACTTAATTAGTTCTAGAGTGCTCTTCTGTTAATCGGCCCTGCTCTGCACCACCCTTCTGCTTGCTTTTAAGGGAGAAAATCTCATTTTCTGTTCTCAAGGGCTCAATTTTTTAAAACTTAATTTAGCTTTTTTTTTCTTTCTGTGATGAGTAATGAAAAGAAATGCCTAAAAATAAAAATTCCCAATTTGTGATCTTACCCCATATGCCATGTTTCTAACCCCTATAGCAGACTGCTCTGAAGAACTAGGTAGCGGTGAAGAAATAATACCACGCCAGTCAGGAAAGGATAATCAGGGCTTCCAGTGGCCTTTTCCTTTGACTCCTTTGAAGTCAGAACTGCTTCTCTTTATTATCCAGAACAAAATCCATCAGGATGGGCAGGGCAGAGTGATCCAGGTGGCTTTTTACATATCAATGGAAGAGATTTTAAGATTTGTTTGGGGTTGGTAGCTGGGTATCATCTTACAGATGTCATAGTGGATAACTGTAATAGTTTACTGACACTTTTTTCTTCTGAAAATAAGAGTGACTTTGGTAATGAAGCTGAACCATTTATCATCCCAGTCTTGCCTACATACAGTTAATTTGCATTAAATAACCCAATGCTTTTATAACTTTAAACTAGCAAATTTCATTATTTTTTCTACCAGAACCTAGCATGTTACTATTTATCGCATTTTCCTGTTTGAAAACACACAAACCACATACAATTTTAGATGTTATGATTTAATATGTATAAATACAAAGATAAATTTTGCAACAGCTCACATAAGGCAATTAGAAAAATTTCTCTGGAAAAGATTAGGTGTTTAAGGTGGCTAGAAAGGCAAAAATGCAAAATCTTATGTGGCTAGAAAGGGTAATTTAGCCAATTCAGTGAACTATAGAAGAATATTATGGATAATTAAGAATAATAAAAGGAAATTATGATAATTGAATGAAATACACTTTATAATCTTACTAGCAAAATAAATTACCAATGGTGTTTTAATTAGGTTTCTGAGGACTTGGAGGCATAGATTGGATTTTCCACTGAAGGTATTAAAGCAGAACTAAGGAGAGAGGTCATTTGGAAACATTGCTAAACTTGCCATGTCATTCATTCCGTGAGTGAAGTCTCACTGAATGTAATGAGAGAATTCTTTGGAGAATGTGATTAAGTATAAGTAAGAAGAAATGAAGCCCTTTACTGATGCAATTTTTGGACTCATGTCAGATCTTCATAATTGCATTTTTTAAAATAATATCTTCATTTAAGCTCCATGATTACAAACATGATTGTTGTTAGGTTTCAGTCCTAAAAGAACATACTCCTTCACTAGTGCAACATTTCCACCAAGTCTTTGCTAATCCATTTTCACCTTTTCCTCTTTCCCTTCTTTTTATAGCCATTTATATCTGATAAACTCTTTCATTTTCCAAAAGAAAATCCTTTTTTTCTTTTTTAGTTATTCCATTGTTAACCATGATGACCAACCAAAGCAGAGACAGGTCTTAACTTATCAATCTTTTCAATCAACAAACAGGAGTAACAAAAGCAAACACATTGAAACTTTACAATAATTTGGTTATTGGTTTTTACCTTGCTGTGTTAAAATAAAACTTATTTAATAATATAAAGATATTCCAGTATAGACACATCTTAACCTATCAATCTTTTCAATCAACAAACATAAATAACAAAAGCAAACACATTGAAACTTTATCTTACAATGATTTGGTTATTGCTTTTTATCTTGCTGTGTTAAAATAAGAACTCATTTAATAATATAGAGCTGTTTCAGCATAGACAAATCTTAACCTATCAATCTTTTCAATCAACAAACATAAGTAGCAAAAGCAAACACATTGAAACTTTACCTTAAAATGATTTGGTTATTGATTTTTACCTTGCTGTTTTAAAATAAGAATGCATTTAATAATAATGAAATGTCAGTTATGTTACACTAGCTGTAAGGGTCCAGAAATCGAAGGATGAGACTATACAAATTGGAGTAAAGTTGAAGCTTTATTCCGCCTGCCAACAACTCCTAACTGACTAATCAGGGTTCTATCCCACGAGGGGTGGAAAAGAACCCCGCCCAAGGCTGTGGATGGGATTATATAGGATAGGGATATAGTGAAGTTCTAACTTTCTGATGATTTCCAAAACAATTGGCTCTAGTCTAGGGGTATCTATATGGCCAAGTAGACTGAGGTGGGTTCTATGGAAATAGGCCCACACCATGTGGTCCTTACAAAATGGAATTTCTCCCTGCTTAGAACCCGAAGAAGAAGCCTGCCATGTGGATTTTACAAAATGGCGTCCCTCCCTATTCAGAATTTAGGTCCCAATTTAGCTTTACTTTCTCAGATGTTGCCCCTCTAACTGGAGTCCTCCTCCCTTCACTGTGCATTTTTGTTTACTTGCTTGTTTCTTTTTATATTTTGGGGGCCACACCTGTCAATGCTCAGGGTTTACTACTGACTCTACTCAGGAATCACTCTTCATTCCTGGCTGTGCTAGGGGACCATATGGGATGCCAAAGATTTAAACACAGGTCAGCTGCATGACCTACATACTGTATGCAATGCCTTACCTGCTGTATGCTCTCCATCCCAACCTCACTGTGCTTTCACTTCTATAACCTTACTCTCTTCTTTAGTTCCTTCCTTATTACTCTTTTTTCTTTCTTTTTCTTTCCATCCTCTTTCCTTCCCTTTCTTTCATTCCTTTTCCTTCTTCCCTCCCTCCCTCCCATCCTGTCTTTCTTCTTCCAACCCTCCCTCCTTCCTTTCTTCCTTCCTCCCTCCCTCTCCTTCCCTCCCTTCCTTTCTTCCATTGTCCCTCCCTCCCTCCTTCCTTCTTCCCCCTTTCTTTTTTCTTTCTCTTTTTTTCTTTTCTTTTTTCTTTCTCCTTCCTTCCTTCCTTCCTTCCTTCCTTCCTTCCTTCCTTCCTTCCTTCCTTCCTTCCTTCCTTCCTTCCTTCCTTCCTTCCTTCCTTCTTTCTTTCTTTCTTTCTTTCTTTCTTTCTTTCTTTCTTTCTTTCTTTCTTTCTTTCTTTCTTTCTTTCTTTCTTTCTTTCTTTCTTTCTTTCTTTCTTCCTTCCTTCCTTCTCTTTCTTTCTTGTCCCTTGGGCTGCACCTTATTGTATTCAGGGAATTCTTTTGGATTGTATTTGGGTGGTTTGCTCCTGGTGGTGCTTATATACTATTTGTTGGAGAGTGAATAAATTAAACAGAAACTTTCCCATTTAAATAAGTAAGCAAATACTATCTCTATAGATTAAACTTTTTTGTTTAAAGATGTAATTATTGTATTTCTTTTCTTTAACTCAAATTGTATAAATTATGCATAAAATTTGGAATATAAAATATATTTTCAAATAGGTTCATATGCATATCACAGGCTGTGTATATTTCTAATGTTATAGGAGAATTTTCAACCCAGATTTTCTTACTCAGAAAAACAAGGATCAAAAATTTTCCCAATATTTTAGCTTTAAACTATTACTCAACTATTAATAAATATATATGCATGATATATATGTATATCAACAAAATATAAATTATAACAACCTTTGTAGAACAACTTTCTGTCTCAAATTTATAGACAATACTAGGCTCTTTTGTACTATGAACATTCTCTGTAAAAGCAGTTTTTTTCCCAGGAGGTTTTCCTGTCATTTGAAATTGCACTTATTTGGGGGGTCATTAGTAAAAACAGAACAAGGAAGATGATATATTCTTTAGAAAGTCTCTAGCAAGTTCTCTAGCAAGGACCCCAAGTGCTTTATTAATCCTTATATTTTTAAAGGGCTTTACTTTGGCATTATTTGCATCTGTAAAAGCATAAGTATCTGACAAATTTACTTGTTAGTATGTATCAAACTTATGTTTCAATTATCCAAATCTCTTTGTTTCAGCATTTTCACACTTCTTGAAGTTTGCTTTGATGGATAGGACAATAAAAATATAAAAGCAGAGGCTAAATAGAACTTTTATATTGATACTTGCTCTTATTACTCTTCTTCTAATCCAACAACTACCTTATAAAAAGCTCAGGCTACTTGCTAGTTGATGAGACACAGGATCCAGTTGTACTTGTAGCTATTATCTGCTGTTGCCCTGTCACTTATCATGTAAGTAAGGTCAAATTAAATCACCTGCTGTCATGTTCTCTGGTAGCTACCCCAGATGCATAAGTAATTCCTAGAATTTTGTTATTTTATCTTCGAATAGAAGAATGTCTCAGACAACTCTAAAATCATGAGCTTTGGAGTTTTTTTTTTTTTTTATAAATGAAGCTGTAGGTTTTAATTGAAGATCTGAGACACTCAGACTTACACAGTCAATAAAAAAGGTATATTAAAATAAAACGATAAATTTTATATAATATAATAATATTATTATTATAGAAAGTAGACCAGTTAGAAATAAAAAACGTATTTTAATAACACAGAAAAGGTAATCTTTAGAAAAGAAAATTTATCAAAAAGTGTTATGAATGAGAAGCCATATACATTGAGTACTTAAAGAACATAAATCATGGTCCTTCTATAAGAAAAAAGAGACTCTTAAGACCCCTGATCAGACATAAGTGAACTAATATCTCTTTAAGGGTGAATACATCAGTTACCAGATGCCCACCCCTTATAACTATAAGATAGTTGTTGCCCAGGAGTATATCAACCCCAGGCTGAAGTGCTAGGGTGTCTAGGAAAATCTGATGTTGAATTGCTCTGCTAGAAGATTTTTGCTGAATTGCTGGAAAAACTATCAAATTCCTAGTTAGGGCTGCCTTTTGCCATCTCTCCTACTGCTTTGGGCCTAACACCAACAGTTGGTGTCCCTGAATTGTGATCCTGTGAATCAAAGCCATGATATCTGTGTAAATCAAGGCCTTTATCTCTTGGTGGATTAAATCTATGCTGGTTTTCTGTATATTCAATTAAAATACTTTACTCTATTCCATATCTTTCAAAGGCCAACTGCTATTTATGTTATTAGAGGTCATGACTTACTGGAAATTATATATATATATATCCAAATATATATCCAAATAATGGTAAAAAGAAACAATATGGTACTCATGAAATTACTTAAAAATATTACCCCCTGGGCCCGGAGAGATAGCACAGCGGCGTTTGCCTTGCAATCAGCCGATCCAGGACCAAAGGTGGTTGGTTCAAATCCCGGTGTCCCATATGGTCCCCCATGCCTGCCAGGAGCTATTTCTGAGCAGACAGCCAGGAGTAACCCCTGAGCACCGCCAGGTGTGGCCCAAAAACCAATATATATATATATATATATATATATATATATATATATATATATTACCCCCTGTCAGGCACACCCTCTCAATAGGGAAAGCCAGACATAATTAACCTTCAAATGTCACCTTCACAGCCCCTTCTGTTCCTATTTCTCAAAACAAAAACAAAAACAACAAAAAAAAAAAACAAAACAAAAAACAAAAAAAAAACAAAAATAAAAAACTCCTCCTGCAGGTCCTAGATCAAATCCAATGGATAGTGTTACTCCCACTCCCATAATACAGGAGAATGACATTGAACAAATGACTTCAGAGAGGAGAGGTATCTTTCCAGTAGAAACTTGATCTTAATCAGAAGCACAGCCTTGGGCTGATAATATTCCAAATGTTATAGGTGACAGCCCAAAGAAACATGCATCTCCCAGGAATTACTCAAACATTAGCACCTAAGATGATGAATGGGTTAACATTGTTTCAAACTTAGAGTCTGGCACATTGAATAAAATCAGAACCCAGAAGATCTAGGCCTCATGAGCTTCTATCTTGCCAAGGACTAAAAATAATTTTTATTGGCCATGTCAAAAGACTTGTACTACTTGAACCCTCTCTCCATATTGTAAGAAGTATTTAGATGAAGTAAAAGTGTGCTTTGGAAGCCTCTTCCCCTCCCCCAGGATTTTTAAACAGTAGCTAGAGTATGCCTGAGCCTTTCCAAGTACTTGCAATGAAAAATGTGGTATCGTTATGAGGCCAGGCCAAATTGCACAATCTAGGTTAATGTGGCAGGAGACTATCTAAAGTCTAAATAATATGTGACATGCTTATGGGGAGGGAGAATATGGAAAATCAAAAAGCAAGCTACCTTTTCTCTAACATTTTAGAGAATTTTCTCTAACATTCTCTTACCATTCTAATATGTTTGAAAGATAGAATTGGGTGCATGGGAGAGGATTGATGCAGAATCAGAATTCAAGGGCAACTACACAAAAATTTCCAGGGGTGGGGCATAAAACCCTTTGCCCAATTTATAGGAAAATTACAAATTTAGTGCAAAGATAAGAGGGAGGAAAAGAGACCCAGAAACATCTTTAAAGCAGTTGGCCTTTGATAATTCCAATGAGGACTGACAAATAATTTTGAAACCAATTAGGGAGAGAGATGTTATGGGCTACCTGAAAGTATGTTGGAATGTAGGTTCCATCTCACATCACCCTTGAGGCCTACATAGTACAGAGGCAGACTAGAGTACCAGGACATTGTGCACAGAATATAGAGCCCACACCCATGTTTTATTGTTGCCACCTTGTCCAAATTGTGGCAAGGGAAACCATAGAGGAAGAGATTGTTGCTCCATTGGGATTTAGAGAAACTGTAGAACTACACACCTCACAAACTGGGGATAGATGCTATAATTATGGAAAATTTAGCAACTATCAAAGGGATTGCAAGACACTTCCTGGCCCAGCACTCTGGGAACTGCTACTTATTTCTTGCCACAATGCAATGGAGAAGATCATTGGGTAAGAGATTATTCAAACAACCAATAGGTATAAGGAAACTGGGCAGGGACCAACTTTAGGCCCCACAAAATCAGGGGACTGAACTAATGTAGTCCTACAGACAATAAGTTCATTGCAACCTATCACCTCAGGAAGTGCTGCCTTAGATATCTCCTGCCCTGAAATTATCACAATAACACCAGCTCAAATTTCCTATAAATTAAATTCTGGAATAAAGGGACTAATACTTTCAGACACTGTAGACCTACTCTTAGAAGAAGCAGTCTAACTATTAAAGAAATCAATGGGCATGTAGGAATTATAAATTAATATTACACAGGAGAGATAATGATCATTACTATAATGCCACCAGTATTTGCATTTAAAAAAGTAGAACACATTGCCCAATTTTTGATTTTTTGTTTGTTATGCCTGGCTACTCCAATCTCCCAAGGATTGGAAGTTTTGGTAGCACCTACCCCCTAGTAGCCTCTGCGGATCCTCTAGTGGCCTTTATCTATAATCTTACAAAAAACTTGTGTCCACTAATAACTCTAGAGATACATGGAAAAGAATTTAAAGGAGTGATAAACACAGGTGCTGATGTTTCCATCACCTCTTCCTGATACTGACCCAATAATTGGGCTCTGCAGGAAATACATGGCAAAGAATATGCATCTTGCCTTTTTCCTTTGTTTGACAGAGTGCTAGAAAGCTGGAAAGTTGTCCTTTAAGGTAATATAGTTTACATTTCAGCCTTATGAAACTCAATTGCCTCTGAATTTTTGGGGTCAAAATCTACACAAATAATTCCATGCGGAGTTCAAAATTTATCCTCAAGCCACTTCTATAGCTCAAATTTCAGAGTATATACAATTTTAATTGGAGACACTGTGGTACAACACCCAGGAAACTTACAATTAGAAGTTGAAAAACTACCCTCAGTCCAGGTCACTATGGCTTCTAATCTCTTGGCTACAAGAGAAGAGAGGGCACCTGACACAGGCTCATGCCATTCTGGAAAAGTCTTATCTTAAGAATCTCAAGAGGGTTGGGTACATAGCACAGCGGTAAGGTGTTTGCTTTGCATGCAAGACAAAAGTGGTTAGAATCCTGGCATCCCCTATGGTCACTCGAGCCTGCCGGGGGCGATTTATGAGCATAGAGCCAGGAGTAGCTTCTGAGAACTGCCAGGTGTGACCCAAAAAACCAAAAAACCAAAAAACCAAAAAAAAAAAAAGAATTTTGGGCCAGAGAAATAGCATGGAGGTAAGGATTTTGCCTTTCATGCAGAAGGTCATTCATTCAAATCCCGGCATCCTATATGTCCCCTCGAGCCTGCCAGGAGCAATTTCGGAGCATGGAGCAGGAGTAACCCCTGAGTGCTGCCGGGTGTAACCCAAAAACAAAACAAAACAAAACAAAACAAACAAACAAAAAAGAATCTCAAGAACTAGGTCTCTAGCTGAAAAATGTGCAGCTGGAGTACTGAGTAGGCTTGAAAAACATCATCAACATATTCATGGCCATGGCATTATACAGGAGTGTCCCTAACTTTAGTGTCCTGTGGTCTGATGCTGTTTTTCTGGAGCCCAGCCCCAGAGGAAGATTAAGAGTGTACTCACCCAGCAGAAGTGTAGCCATTACGCTCATGTGCTGTTGGTGGTTGCCAAGCTATTCTGAAGTGAGCAAAAGATGATCAAGGCCTGGAAGTGTTTCCACGGCACATTAAAGATTGACTCAAACCTGGAGAATACCTGGGCCTTCTACAAGTTCAAACTGCAATGCTTTTCTGTTAAGGATTTTCCCACTACCAACAAAACTGATAATGGTCATGTATACACTAGTAAAACTTTTCAATCATTTTTCAAAAAATAAAAAATCTAATGTATCTACTGGTATCCCCTATAATCCTCAAGGACAAGGCATTGTTGAGCATGCTAATAGGACTTTCAAAACTCAGTTATTAAAGAAACAGAAAAGGGGGTATGCATCCCCTTAAATTTTTTTTTATCTATAACATCATTTTCTTTAAATTTTTTAAATTTGCCTCAAGGAGAACCCCATATGGCTGCTGAAAGACACTTTCAAGGAGATGTATAGGCTCAGAAAAAATTCACATATCTGGGTGGAAATTAACAAATATTGGATAGCAGGCAACATAATTATTTGAAGAAAAGGCTATGCTATGTTTCTACAGAGGGCAGTCTCTAAAAGAAATTATGGGTTCCATTATGCCTCATCAAAAGTCAACATTCTGTGGGACCAAGTAAGGCATTTAGCATATTAATTACCTTAAGAAACTATGTGAGTGTCCTCTTGTTTTCAAGCAGTTTAGCTACATTTATAATTTTATACAAGAATCAAAATGTAATTATTTAATTTTTTACCCAATAAGAACTCAATTTTATCATTTTCTCTATCCTAGGATTGGTAGATATCAAAAAATGTAACTCTGGTAATTCCACAATGCCCATGTCAGCAGGAAGTAGACAATCTTTTTGCCCCAATTCCTAAAAGATCAGAGTTTTCACTTCTTGAAGGAAGATAATTATAAGTTGAGCTATTTTTTGTTTTGATTTGATTTTGGGCCACACCTGGTGGTGCACAGGAGTTACTCCCGGCTCTGCACTCAGAAATAGCTCCTGGCAGGCTTAAGGGACAATATGGAATGCTGGCGGTTGAACCCAGGTCTGTCTCAGGTCATCTGCATGCAAGGCAAAAACCCTACTATTGTGCTATCACTTCAGCCCCTAAATTTATTGAGTTTTTTAGAAAATATTTTAATAATCACTGCACTTAGATAACCTTTGAAATAACAGTGTTTTGTTCTAAGTAGTTCCTTGATGTTTCAAATGTTCTCTTTTCAGTTGTTTTCTGATCTTATTATAAGTTTATTGAGGAATATGAATACTGTTTTCAGATGGATTAAACCAGACATTACAACCAGTAGTAGATTGGATAAAATTTCATTTTCACTACATCCCTGGAACAAGTATTGTTTAACCATTTTTATTTAAAGTTTTTGAAAATAAATCACCAGGATACGAAGAATTCAACAATTGTTGATATTTGGTTTCAGTCATACAATATTTCTATTCCCATACCTTCACTAGTGTTCATTTTTTCCACATTTTCCTCTTGTTGCCCCTTCCCTCCACAGCATGTGCCTCTATGGCAGACACCTCTCTCCCTTTCTACTTTATTTCCCTTTTAAACACCAAGATTTTCAACACTATTACTGAAGGATATCATGGATATTATGACTTTACTTCCTTTCAGCACCCAGTTTTTGTGATATCCCAACTATTATTGTCACAGTTAGTCTCTATTGTGCTCTAACTGTACTCTCTAATTAATGATGTGGAGAATTTTTTCTAATTGTCTTTTGACCGGGTTTATTTCAACTTTAAATATGTTTCTATTAATATCTTCAACCCATTGTTAAGCTCTTGTTAAGCCTTATATATCTTAGATATTAAACCCTCATCAGGTAAGTATTTGTGTGAAAAATGTCTCCCATTTCATGAGTAGTCTTTGATTTCTGGTCATTGTTTTATTTGTAGTGAGAAACTACTTATTTTAATGTAATCTGATTTATTTTGCTTTCAAGGTTTTGGTCATTTCTTTTTCATCACTGAAGATACCCTTATCTTAAATATCATGAAGAGTCCCTCTTATATTTTTCTCTATATTCCTTATGGTTTTAGGTCTAATATTAAAATCTTTAACCTATTTTGATTTTAATTTTATGCTATTGTTAGAAAGAGGTTTGTTTGGAAGACTTCTGCTTCATCATGGATGGTAAAAATCAGTCCTCTGCATCTAGAGATCTTGGTGACTGTGCAGCTCAAGGGATGGAGCTTATGATGAAGGCTTTCTTTGTGGTTCTAGCATTTCTGCTTCTTCAGTGTCATTTTAATTCATCTTCTATAGTTGGTGTTCTTGGTCATTATGTTGCTCCTAGGATGAAGCCTGGGACAGAGTCTTTCGTTATGTTTCTGGAAGACCCATTCACTTGCGGTTGTCTCAGTCAGACCTCTGGAATTGGGGATCTTGTTTGTTGATCAGATTGTAGACCAAAAGCTAGGTTAGAGCTTGTTGTTGTTGTTGTTGTTGGTCCCAGGATGCATACTGTCTAGTCCTGGTTATAACAACCAGTCATCTGTATATAGCCATCTTGGTTTTTGCACAGATCAAAGGGTGACATGTCTTCTGCTTTTGTCTTATCGTTGGCTGGTGAGGAAGGATAACTTGCTCTTAAATCTAGTTGTTCCCATTTCCTCATTGTCAGGTTATCAATTTAGAACTGGCATATGTTGGCGTCAGAGCAGCATTATGAATGCCCTGGAGCTGTTGTGGAGAATTCTTTTGTTTCTATGTCTGGGACCCAGGAGTTAAGGCTTGATGGTCAGTGCCTATTTCACTGGAGTCTAGGTTGGTTCCCCATGACATACATTCAAGGTGGGAGATGACCCTGTGCTGTAAAAAAATATAAGTTCTTATCCCTAGTAGATAAAAGCTTGTTTTTACATGTAAAATTTTCCTATTTTTAATATGCCTTTTCAGGAAGAAGTGGTGCTACATTATATTGATGGTGGATTTGGGGGTGAAGAGAGAAGAAAACAGACCCATGACAAAAACGAAAAATATATATGCTCAGACATATCTAAAGAAAAAAGAGTTTCTTAAAAGAAAAAAGATTAAATAAAAGACATAATTAAGTGAATAAAGTGTGGCCAGGAGGAATAGCATGGAGAGAAGGCGTCTGTCCTTCCTGCAGAAGGATGGTGGCTAACATCCTGGCATTCCACATGGACCCCATGCCCACCAGGGGCAACTTCTGAGCACAGAGCGAGGAGCACCCTCCAAGCGCCGCCAGCTGTGACCCAAAAGATGCACAAAACAAATCAAATCAAAAAACCAGAAAGTAGAACAAAACAAATAATTAAAAAAACGAACAAGGGAGGAAAAACAAATAAACAAACAAAAAACAAAGAAAAAGAGAAAGTGACACAGGAGATTACATTTGGGGAGAAACAATATAAGAGGTATGTTATATAGGTCTTTACTTATGATGCTAGTATAGGCTTCCCCATTGTCTTTTGAGATTTCCTCGTGAGCTGTGGGCTCCACGCAGGGAGATCTTGGGTAGAGTTTTTGCAATGGGAGTCCTTTTGGAGCTAATATGGTATTAAGCCACAGTCCACAATAGGGAGAGGTGATTAGGAGGGCCACAAAAGCACACACAAAAGCACCGAGGGGAGAGTAAATGATCATGCAAGGAGTCTATAGTTAATCCCATGACAGTATACTTCAGGGATGGAGAAACCCTATATCTCCTAGGCCAAGGGAATTCCCTCTATAATATCCCCAATAGTTACTGTGCCTATGCAGGGGGGAAAAGAAAAAAAAAGGAAAAACAAAAAGCACAAAAAATAATTTTTCCACATATATATTTATTGATTGATTAATTGTTTTATTGACGTCCTTATTTTGGTGTAGATATTGAAGTTGATGTCTCCTTTTTAAATTTTATTTTGTATTATTTTATCTTATCTTTCTCTTTCTTTTTGCACTCCAGCATGATTTGTATTCAGAACCGAGACTATTGTGTGGTGTTTCTCTTTATTGCTGTAGGGCTCACTGGATATTTAATTTGACATTTATTTTTGTATTGTTATGGTGTTTCAATTACCTTTTTCATGTCCTCTCTCAAACTGAGGCTGATAGCCACTAGAAGGACTCCGCCCATTTTCAGCATATTTTTATTTTATTTTTTTAAATTTTTATTTTGCTTAATCTTTACCCCATTCTATTGATTTTATCTCCCTCAAACAAAACCACATTAAGTTGATTTATCTAGCTTAGCCTCTCAAATAGAGGGAGAAACAAGGGAGGGCACCAGGACCAAACAGATGTATGATCACTGATAGGAAGCTAGACAAAAAGGGGACCACCTACTCTAGCAGCCTGGGGGGTGATGCTGGGGTATATGGGTTGCAGAAAGGGAACGGGGAAGGGGGGAGGACAAATTTGGTGGTGGGTATTTCCCTGATTAAATGTTAATATGTACCAAAAATACTAATGTGAAAGATATGTAAGCCACTATGATCAAAATAAAAATTAAAAAATAAAGAAAAAAGAAAGAGGTTTGAATTAATTTTCTTTTTTTTTTTACACCTATATTCATTGCAGCACTATTTACCATAGCAAGACTCTGGAAACAACCAAGATGCCCTTCAACAGACGAATGGCTAAAGAAACTGTGGTACATATACACAATGGAATATTATGCAGCTGTCAGGAGAGATGAAGTCATAAAATTTTCCTATACATGGATGTACACGGAATCTATTATGCTGAGTGAAATAAGTCAGAGAGAGAGAGAAAAACGCAGAATGGTCTCACACATTTATGGGTTTTAAGAAAAATGAAAGACATTCTTGCAATAATAACTTTCAGACACAAAAGAGAAAAGAGCTGGAAGTTCCAGCTCACCTCAGGAAGCTCATCACAAAGAGTGATGAGTTTAGTTGGATAAATAACTACATTTTGAACTGTCCTAATAATGAGAATGTATGAGGGAAATTGAGAACCTGTTTAGAGTACAGGCGGGGGTCGGGTGGGGAGGAGGGAAACTTGGGACATTGGTGATGGGAATGTTGCACTGGTGATGGGTGGTGTTAAGAAAAAAAAATATTGTTATTCAATAATGGAATACAATGTATATACAATATATTATTATATACAATACATTGCATTATTTAATACATTGTAGTTAAAGAAAAGAAAGAAAGAAAGAAAGAAAGAAAGAAAGAAAGAAAGAAAGAAAGAAAGAAAGAAAATGAATTAATTTTCTTACATATAGCTGATTTAGTTTTCCCATCACCACTTGTTGATGAATCTTTCTCCACTGTTTTTTTACTCCTTTGTTTAAAATTAACTTATTTGTTTTTGATTATCTTGTTTTCAGTGCATCATGGTCTGAGAAGTTAGTGGCATAATATCTATCCACTTGAAGTTTGTAGAAGTTTGTGTCTCACTCCTCCCACCCCACTCCACCCCTCAAGAATGTGGTTGATTCTGGAGAATATCTCAGATCTCACGTGCACTAATGTGTGTATTTGGCTCTTGGGGCGGTTACTTGCAAGTCCACTAGTTTGAACAGATCAGGTCTCTTCACCTTTAGTCAGTGTACACTTACCTCTGGCCTGTGTTCCTACTATTTTGATAGGTGCCTTTCTCACTGCTGTGAGATGGAATCTTATTACTATCTTGTTTTGAATCTCCATAATGATAAATGATGCTAAACATCTGTCTGTGTTCCTCTGAAAAATATATGTTCATTTATCCTTATCAATTGCTAGAAATTATTTTACATTGTTTTGGTAATCTTTGCAAGTACTTCATATATCCTGAATATAGCAGGAACAATTCCTTTTCTATCTACTAATATGCATATTTTGACTGTTTTTATACTTTTCTCACCTTCAGCTCCTAATTTTTTATTGCCTGTATGAAGAAAGATCATGGGGATGTGAGTTTAATGCTGTTTTATTAATTCCTTTATCCTTGTTTTTTGGCAATAGGCACTCCAAATATTAAAAATATATCAGCTATCCATTTTCAATATTTTAGGCATTTTCAGCACTCCCCAAAGGGAGACACTCTTATGCTTATATGTTTATAGTATTCCACATTATTTTGTGTAGATACATATCTTCTATGTGGGATTTTTCTTGTTACTTAGTCTTAGAAATTATTTTCTGCAGTGTGAAAAATTGCTTCATGCTTTACATGGCTATATACATCTTAAATATACATTTTATTATAAAATTAGTTTTTCTTGGTTAGCAGTATTTTTTCAGTAATTGAGAGATACTACAATTCTATTTTTTTACCTCCACTAATTTTGTTGAAGCTGTATTATAATCCTTATCTCCTCTTATTTGTATGCAATATGTCATTTTATATCTCATTTTATTCTTTTTCTCAGAATTTAAATAATTTTGTTTGAATGTGCTTTAATTTAGCATTAAGATGTATTTTAATTAATTTTTATTTTTTTAAACTTGCTTTTTTATTTTTTATAGTAATATCCTTATTTAAACACTTTGGTTACAAATATGATTGTAGTTGGGTTTCATTCATGTAAAGAACTCTCCCCTTCACCAGGGCAACATTCCCACCACTAATGTACCAAATCTCCCTCCTCCCACCCCACCCCACCTGTAATTTAGACAGGATTTCCACTTTTCTCATTCATTCACATTGTTATGATAGTTCTCAGTGTAGTTATTTCTTTAACTGCACTCATTCACCACTCTTTGTGGTGAGCTTCATTGTTGAATAAAATAATTAAGAGGCCCTTTGTATGGAGCTGGATGGTGATGGGATGAATGGAGGGGCCTTTCTCTACCATCCCAGGACATGTGTCTCCAATCCCTCCAGCTGGTGGGTCAGGTATAGGTGAGGGTCAGCAGGTTCAGGTATAGACAAGGAAATCATTCACAAACAGGTTCCAAAAAAATATCAGCTTTATTTATGCCCTAGCCACCACATGTATGGCCTATCATAACCATTTATGCTGGATTCCTATTCAGCCCTGCATTTACCTTGTCCCTCAAAGATCTCTTCCTGCTTCCTTCTCCATTCTCCATCCAGGCAAATACCCTTGCCTTTTTAGCCAAAGCCTTTTGTTATCTACCAAAGACCCCTCCCAGAAATGGGAGGTTTATTAGCAGGCAAGATTACAAAGAAGGAATGGGTCTGGGGTAACAATCTCCCTCTCCCTGGATGGCAGAGAAAGGCCCTCTATTCATCCCATCACCATCCAGCTCCATACAAAGGGCCTCTTAATTATTTTATTCAACAAATGGCGCTCTGAACGTGGATTTGAACCCTGGACACAAGAGGACAACGATCATGGTGGGATTTCTGTTCTTCACTTTGATTTTGGCTCTTTTCAGCTGGAGTGAGCCCAAAACTTTGCGCCACCACATGGAGCCATTTTCAAAGATGGACGAAATCCCTTCTGAGGGCAGAAGGGCCAGTGGAACAGGAGAGGTGAAAATTTGTATCACCCCCATTCGAGGCCCAGAACTAAGACATTGTTCCAAAAAATTCTTTTTCCAAAAACCTCAGCCTACTCAGAGCTTGATGGAAGGCTTTTATTGGAAAAGAACAAGAAAAAAGATTGTATTAAGAGTGGACTAATTCACTAAATCATGACCTTCAGCATGAAAAATAAATTTCGACGTTGAAAATTTCAGACTGGACTTTCAGCTTGGATCCTTGTAAACTCCGTACACCCAGATGCGCCCGGTGGAGGTGGAGAAACTGTGGCCAAAAAGCTTGCAGTGACAGAGAGCTTCGGCAGCAACTGCAGCAGCAGTGAGCATCACTCTCTCGGAGAAGAAACACAGGAGCTCCCTTCTTGCCCTGCTGCAGGGCAGAGCAGAGAGCTAACAGGCTGCAGCTGAGAAGCACTCCACCAGGCGAACATGGCCTGTGCGGCTTCTACCCAGACCCATCTATAGGGCCTGGGACTCTGGAAGTGAAGCCACGTGGGAGAAGACCAGCGTCTGGACAAATGGTATTAGGTGAAGGGATAAAATGGGAAGCCACAGATTTTACACAAAGTCTGGACAATTGGTGTTGCTGATGGGATATAATTTGGTGGTGGTATAAAATTTTTAAAAAAGGGGGAGGAATTACAGTGAATCCCAACTGAAAAATCTAATTTATAACTGCCTGCATCTAACTTTTCTTCAGGTGTATCTCTTGACTTGTCATTTTCTTGCTAATTTAAATGTGCTTTATTGTTTTTCATAGTTAATGTTTCCAATGCTATAATGATGTTTTACTGTGTATTTTGATGTATTAGTCAGCTTTTAAGATGTAGGTTCTTCCAAAGGTGCCAAGACATTACTGCAGTGAGCAAGAGGTCCCCAACTAACTGGGATTCACAAGTGTGGCACTGAAGCGTCAGCTTCACAGTGTCTGGTATTGTTAAGGCAATAGAGATGATCCTCTTTTATATAATACAATAATATAATTATGCTTCATGCCATAAAAAGGTTAAAGATATCAAAAGAAGCTATTACCAACCCACATAATATGAATTAGGGCATGAATTTTCTTGGACAAACAATGATTCTAAGGCATTTTAGTGAGCTTAACTTGTTGGGGACTGACTTGTTTGAGGCCATTTTGCTGTTCTTTCTGCCATATTCCAGCTTTTCACCTAAAAGCTATTTTGCAGTCTTGCTGTAAGTTTTTGAGCTATAGAGAAAGGAATGTGCAACTGTAGATATAACTAACTCTAGCCCGGAGGAGAGCAACACTGTCCGGTACCGTTATCAGAAACTAGGCCTCACTCCTTAAGACCACATTTCGGAGTGAACTAGGCTATTATCAATAAATGTATGCTACATTGTCTGTTCAAGATCACTGAGGCAAGCACATCTTGCACCAGCTCCTGATGGTCAAGCAATTAGGAATGCAGCTAGAAGGACACTAGAAATTTCCATGGAAACAGCACGTTCATCATAGCTTGAAGGTCATCCAGCCCCCCTAGCCCGCTGCCCACTTCCTTATTTAGAGAATGCCTAACTTTCTTTGTTCCTTGAAACCTGAAATATATTCTTGCCTTGTATGGGCCTTCGCGCCAAAAGTATGACTGACATCACCTTTGTACTGCCCCCTTCTCCTTCATTATATAAGAAGGAGCTGTAGCCCTATAAAGGTACCCTTGAACAGTGAGACGCTGCCTTGGGTCTTTATTATTAACCTCTTTCAGATTTTTTACAGGTGTGGTTGCTCTTCTACTCAGCAAAATAGGAGTGCGGTTGTCTGAGAAGCCTTTCCAGCTAATTCCTGCTGGCCGGGTCCCCCCTGGGGGGGCTTCTGGACCCTGCATTTTGGCGCCCAACGCTGGGCACGAAGATCACCGCCACACCCCGAACGACTACGGGTCGGCGAGTCCGGAGCTGTTTCATAAATCGCAGGAAATTACCCCATCCGGGTAAGCGTTGAAACGAGTTAGCCTTAATCAAATATTTAAACTGCAGTTTTTTCAGTCGTTCTGATCACCGCCCCTGATTGGCTCTTGGGGCTTCGCCCGTTGGCTTCACTTCCATGGGTGTTTCGTTGAGTATTGAACTTAAATTCATTAAATATATACAGTCTGAGTTGAAAGCCAGACATATAGAGGTTACCAAAAAAGATATTTGTAATTTTTTAATGTTTGTTCATGATGTTTACCAGAAATCTAGTGTTCCTGGGCTCCCTCTCGCTCTGACTCTGTCTCTCAGTTTCCTTCCTCTTCTAACCCTTCATCTTTACTTCTGCCGCTGCACCCTCTGTGCAAAATCCTAAACAGCCCTTCACTTCCCTAGCTTCAGCTCCGTCCCTGTTTCACCACCCTCCCCTCCTTAGCCAGCAATTGCAACAATACAAAGCCTTTAATTGGAAAAGCCTCAAAGAGCCGTTTCAAGCCGTAACCTCCTATGGCCCCCAAGCCCCTTACACGCTCTCCTGCTTAGAATCTAAAAGCTGAACTCTTTGTCTCTTGGGAAGTTAACTTTTTTTTTCCGCTGCAAAGCCCTTGCAGATAGGCAGGAATCCTGATCTCTAAGCTCTTATAGCTGGCCTCGCCTCTTTTCATACCTTAAAGGTACAGCACACTTTCCAGGTCCCAGCTTGCCAACATGGCTCTTGCTGCCCTCTGTGCCTGGAAGTCGCTCCCCAGAGCCGGCATTCCAGCAGCTCCCCCACACCGGCAACAAACTGTTGCTGCTTTCTCCCTCCCCCCCCCCTTTTTCTGACTTAAGCTCCCAACTCACCACAATTACATCCATGGTCTCTCACCTCTCTAACAAACTTGATAATGCTCTTAGCTCAAAAACCAGTGCTACCTTTCCTGTCTTTCTCCCTAATGGAGAAAGTCTTCCCACCCCCCCCCTCCCCGCCTGCTCAGCAGCCTCCGCAGCTACCTTCTCAAATGCCTCCCACTGATCCCCCGCACCCCAGGGGAAAAATTCTAAATGCCCAAGACGCTCAGTCCCTAACCATGGCAGATTCCCTCCTCTCACCGCTCCCCCTCTTAAAGCTATAGATATGAAGCTACTTGGCCACATTAAAAATCTTAAACAAATCTTAAGCCTTCAAAAACAGGCTGCTTCTCTTAATTCACAAGTTTCTGCCCTTCAGGCTTTCCCCCGCCCTCCTAAATCTATAGCTGTCTGTCCTTTGCCCACTGAATTCCACGGCCAAGCCCCCCCTCTTGAGAATTCAAAGAAACAAACTATAAAAGTCAGGCTGAGTGCCATAAAACAGAAACTGCTGCAGTGCCTACAAAAAATTCTAAGGGCACAGTGAGTAGGATAATTACAAAGTATCATCTGCTAAGCCATAAAACCTTGCGATATCTACACTTTGCTGTTAAAACTTCTGAGCCTAATGTACCTTTTACTCAGGACAATTTTGCTCAAACCAGCCCTCAGCCTCCTTCAGCCTCTTTCCTGCCAGCCTTGGGAAACAGCCAGCTCAGGCCCTGCCACTCCCACTTTAAGCCTTCCAATTCACCTTGAATTACCCAATCTTTGTTATTCAAAATAAATCTGAAAAGTGGCATCTCTTGCATATTCTCAAATCAATTAATAAAACCATGATCCCCATGGTGCTTTTGCAACCCAGACTCCCCTCTTCGGTTGCCATTCCCTCTAATTCCAATAAATTAGTAATTAATCTTAAAAGATTGCTTTTTTTTTTCTTCTCTATATCATTACACCCTGCTGACTGTAAATAATTTGCCTCTAGCCTTCCTGCTGTTAACTGTGCTGGCCCCTCCCCGAGTTATCAGTGAAAAACTCTGCTTCACCTTGTCAGCCCTACACTTCGTCAAATATGTGTTATTAGGTTTAGTGCATTAAGTGGTGTAAAGTAATTATTAAAACATTAAAAAGCAACAGGAAGATAAGGGCAATAAACTTTTTTTTTCCATGCCTCTCAAAAAATTTTAGAGCAAGGTCATAATTCTGTCACTTTACAGATAACAAAATGTTGGTAAAAGAAAAACTTCTTTGTGTTTTAAAATCCAAACGAACACAAAAGTGTTAAATTTAAATCTTATATTTCTATTAAAAGTTTTATTTTAATTTTTAAAGTATTTACAAAATTATGTGAAAAATAATGTGGTTAGCCTTTTTAAACAATATAGTTAATTTAATGCACAGTGAACACCTAGGTGTGCTTTATAGTACCCTTAGTTTTAACTTTGTGCTACAGCAATGGTTGTTCTTTATTTCTGCATTGAAAGAACTATTATTTTAAGTGCATTCAAAATATCAGCACATTATACAAATCTGTATATTTGTGTCGCAGTGAAAAAATAATATAAATGAAAAATATATTATATATAATTTTATAAGTAATATATAAAAGTAACTAAACTTTATAAGCAAATTAACTAGTATTAAATATAATTTTAGTCTTAAGTTCTAGGTGTGTAAATGCATCAGATGTCTTTAACTATATTTTATAATAATCTAAGCATTTAGTTAATTTGGTATATAATATTTTTTACAAATTATTCACTTAAAGTCTTCATAGTAAAAACAGTTGTTTGTTTTTTAAAAAATCAGTTTTTATACCTTTAATAATCATAGTTCATGCTATTGTGTTTAATCATAAAAATTTTAACACTTTATTGCAGCTGTCTTACTGTTCTACTGCAAAACCAATTTAAAGAAAACCTATTCATTTACAGCAAATCATTTCATACTTCCAAGTAGAGACTCCTTCTACAGTGCTCATTAACCATTTTACTTAATGTTTTAAACTTCAAATTAAAGTTGTTTTAAAAATGTTTTGTGTTAAATCTAAACCTTAAAATTTATTTTCAGCAAAGTTCCACTCCATCTACATTAAGTACTTCTCAACACTAAAAAAGTTTTTCTACAAAATTTTTTTTTCTCTTCTTCTCACAAACATGTTAGCTAAATATTTAAAAGCGCTTGTCAATTTTTTATAAATAAGTCTTAAATCAATCCTTTTGTCTGTTTATGTGTCTGTTGTGATGAATGAAAGTGGCCACAAGTGTAAAATGTTGTGTTTAGTGTTGTTTTGTTTTGTCTGTTTATTTGTTATCTCTACATTTTATAATAATACAATTTTTAAAGCCTTATCCATTTTTTAAATTTCAATTAATTTTTTCAACCTGGTTCAGTCTGGTCAGTTCACAGACTGGCATCTTACAACTAAAAATCATGTGTTAAAAATTATGTATTAAGCTAGCTTTGTCCTTCTAAGAACATGGCGGAGGGTGTGGAGAATGGCAAACCCCAGATTTCTCAATGGCCATCGGGGATAACTTTTCCCTGGAGAATTTCTGGACTTTGCAGTCACCTGGCTTTCCTGCTATGTGTAAGTTCAAGCCTATAGAATATGTATTTATGGCTAAAAAATAGCATCCAGCTTTAACATAATAACTAGAAGTTTAAGAAAAATCCTTTATATTCAGTTTAAAAAAATTTTTTTAATTAGCAATTGTTAATTATAAATTTTCTTTTATGCCAAAGTCTAACAGAGGTCAAATAACATTCCCGTGGTATTCAAAAATAACTAGTGTAATGTAAATTGCTAATGTTTTCTGCAAATTCTTAATTTTTATATGAAGTAACCATTTTGCCTCCTGCCAAGCTGTTTTCTTATAAACCTCCTGCTAGACGCCATTCCTGCAAACCTGTTTCTAACTGACTCCACCTTTGACAATGCTGAATTAGACACTCTGCCTAGCTGCCTTGGATGCCCACCGATGCCACCAACAACCTCCATCCTCTCTACCTCCATCCCTTGGCCGGTCTTGCAAGTCGACCTTTGTGCCCTAGCCATGGGTGCAAGCCTATACTGGGGCACCTCCAATTTCCGCCTGCCTCAACCTCGTGCTGTTGACCCCGATGACTATTACTCCCCTGCTAGCGGTGGCTGCAACTCTGTTATTCGCCGTGATGTACTACGCCACCCCTTCACCACCTTCTACGTCTGCCCTGGTCACCACCGGCCCCGTTCCAGCGACTATAAGTGTGGCGCTCATAACCAACACTTTTGCGCCTCCTGGGGCTGTGAAACCACCGGAACTGCTTATTGGAAACCCTCTTCCTCCTGGGACTTCATCACCGTTTCACGCCCCCCAACTCCTCCTTTTCTGAACTGTGATGCATCCTCTGCTACCCGTGGTTGGTGTAACCCCCTCATCATCGAATTTACTGCTGCTGGACGTCAGCATCACTGGACTCAACTCGTACAATGGGGACTCAGACTTTACGTTAGGCGTACCGACCCTGGACTTCTTTTTTCCCTCCGTTTACTTAAACAGTTGCCGAATTCTCACCCCCTCGCCGTTGGTCCTAACACTTTTTTTCATCCTCATTCAGGTCCATCACACATGCCTTCTCCTCCTCCTCCTCTTCCATCTGCATCTTCTTCTCTCAGACAACTCACTATGCCTTCAGGTCCTTCTCCGTCCTCTCAGGTTATTCTCAATCTCATAAATGCTTCTGCTCTTGCCCTTACAGATCCTGCCTATGAAAGATGTTGGCTTTGTTTTTCTCCTCAACCTCCTTTCTATGAAGGTGTTGCAGTGTTTGGCAACCTTTCCTCTACCTCCAACCCCTCTGACCTCCGTTGGAACACACAACCTCAACATGGCATTACAGTCGGTCAAGTCGTAGGCTCTGGCCTCTGCATTAAGCCTAACGACTCCCTGCTTCCTAGCCAATTACGTGACGTGTGCAACGAAACTATTAACATCTACAACTCTTCCTCTTCAAAACCCTATCTGTTAGCTCCCAATGGAACTTATTTTGCCTGTGCTTCTGGTCTTACTCCTTTTATCATTCGTTCTTCTTTCCTCCTTTCACACGATTACTGTATTCTTGTTATTCTCATTCCAAAAATCACCATTCACTCAGAACATATCTTTCCCTCTCCTGCCACCTCACCCTATTCCTATTCTTCTCAATCCCTTTCTCGACAGCGCCGTGAGCCCTTCACCTCCGTTACACTTGCAGTGCTCCTTGCTGTTGGCGCTACTGGCGCTGGCACTGGTATCTACTCTCTTGTATCCTCTCAATCCAATTTCCGCACTCTTACTCAAGCAGTAGAACAAGACATTAATGAAATCAAAACTAGTCTGCAATTTCTCACAGATACTGTTAGTTCCCTTGCTGATGTTGTTCTCCAAAATCGTCGTGCTTTAGATTTTGCCCTTATGAAAGAGGGGGGAGTCTGTGTAGCCCTTAAGGAACAATGTTGTATTTTTAAAGACAAAACTGGTTTAGTTAGAGATAGCGTTCAACATATTGGTGATGGTATAAAAGATTTTGAAAAACATTTCGATGAAGAACAAGGTTGGTACCAGGATTGGTTTTTCTCTTCCCCTTGGCTCCACACAATCTTGTCCACCGTTGTGGGCCCTCTTATTAGCCTTATGCTGCTCTTTTCTCTTGGCCCATGGATTTTCCGCAAAATCACTGCCTTTATTAAGAACCAGGTAGATGAAAAGGCAAAAACCTCTATTCAGGTTAACTACCAGCGTCTAACCCCGCGTGACTCCTGTGAAAACTTGGCTTTAGTCACCAAGCCGCTTTTCCAGCCACTAAGTTTCCAGGAGATAGAGCGCATAGCTAACAGACGGAGCTCGCTCCGGCACTTGTGCTCTCGGCTGTGGAGACACCTACGACGGGATTAGCAAGGTCCCAGTTAGGGCACGGCCCTAAAAGGCTACAACGCATAATTCGGATCTCTGCCTGCAACCATGGCGTCTGTGGCCACCTGTTAAATGCGGCTTTGGCCGTGTCCGACCTGGTCAAACCTTGTAGCCTAAGACACGGTTCTACCACCCGCTCACGACTTTCCTTCTTTTATTAGAAGAGAAAGGGGGAGATGTTGGGGACTGACTTGTTTGAGGCCATTTTGCTGTTCTTTCTGCCATATTCCAGCTTTTCACCTAAAAGCTATTTTGCAGTCTTGCTGTAAGTTTTTGAGCTATAGAGAAAGGAATGTGCAACTGTAGATATAACTAACTCTAGCCCGGAGGAGAGCAACACTGTCCGGTACCGTTATCAGAAACTAGGCCTCACTCCTTAAGACCACATTTCGGAGTGAACTAGGCTATTATCAATAAATGTATGCTACATTGTCTGTTCAAGATCACTGAGGCAAGCACATCTTGCACCAGCTCCTGATGGTCAAGCAATTAGGAATGCAGCTAGAAGGACACTAGAAATTTCCATGGAAACAGCACGTTCATCATAGCTTGAAGGTCATCCAGCCCCCCTAGCCCGCTGCCCACTTCCTTATTTAGAGAATGCCTAACTTTCTTTGTTCCTTGAAACCTGAAATATATCCTTGCCTTGTATGGGCCTTCGCGCCAAAAGTATGACTGACATCACCTTTGTACTGCCCCCTTCTCCTTCACTATATAAGAAGGAACTGTAGCCAATAAAGGTACCCTTGAACAGTGAAACGCTGCCTTGGGTCTTTATTATTAACCTCTTTCAGATTTTTTTTTTTTTTTTTTTTTTTTTTTTGTGGTTTTTGGGTCACACCCGGCAGTGCTCAGGGGTTATTCCTGGCTCCAGGCTCAGAAATTGCTCCTGGCAGGCACGGGAGGACCATATATGGGACGCCGGGATTCGAACCGATGACCTCCTGCATGAGAGGCAAACGCCTTACCTCCATGCTATCTCTCCGGCCCCTCTTTCAGATTTTTTACAGGTGTGGTTGCTCTTCTACTCAGCAAAATAGGAGTGCGGTTGTCTGAGAAGCCTTTCCAGCTAATTCCTGCTGGCCGGGTCCCCCCTGGGGGGGCTTCAAGACCCCGCATTTAAATGCAGGGTCCTTCAAGCTGCATTTTTAATTGCTTGATTATCAGGTGGTGCAAGATGTGCCTGCCTCAGTGATCTTGAACAGACAATGTAGCATACACTTATTGATAATAGCCTAGTTCACTCCGAAATGTGGTCTTAAGGAGTGAGGCCTAGTTTCTGATAACGGTACCGGACAGTGTTGCTCTCCTCCGGGCTAGAGTTAATTATATCTACAGTTGCACATTCCTTTCTCTATAGCTCAAAAACTTACAGCAAGACTGCAAAATAGCTTTAAGGTGAAAAGCTGGAATATGGCAGAAAGAACAGCAAAATGGCCTCAAACAAGTCAGTCCCCAACATCTCCCCCTTTCTCTTCTAATAAAAGAAGGAAAGTCGTGAGCGGGTGGAAGAACCGTGTCTTAGGCATACAAGGTTTGACCAGGTCGGACACGGCCAAAGCCGCAATTAAAAGGTGGCTACAAACGCCGTGGGTGTGCACAGGGATCCGAATTATGCGCTGTAGCCTTTTTGGGCCGTGCCCTAACTGGGACCTTGCTAATCCCGTCGTAGGTGTCTCCACAGCCAAGAGCACAAGTGCCGGAGCGAGCTCCGCTTGTTAGCTATGCGCTCTATCTCCTGGAAACTTAGTGGCTGGAAAGGCGGCTTGGTGACTAAAGCCAAGTTTTCACAGGAGTCACGCGGGGTTAGATGCTGGTAGTTAACCTGAATAGAGGTTTTTGCCTGTTCATCTACCTGGTTCTTAATAAAGGCAGTGATTTTGCGGAAAATCCATGGGCTAAGAGAAAGGAGCAGCATGAGGCTAATGAGTGGGCCCAAAATAGTGGACAAGATAGTGTGAAGCCAAGGAGAAGAGAAAAACCAGCCCTGGTACCAGCCTTGTTCTTCATCGAAATGTTTTTCAAAATCTTTTATACCGTCACCAATGTGTTGAACGCTATTCCTAACTAATCCAGGTTTATCTTTGAAAATACAACATTGTTCCTTAAGGGCTACACAGACTCCCCCCTCTTACATAAGGGCAAAATATAGAGCACGTCGATTTTGGAGAACAACATCAGCAAGGGAACTAATAGTATCTGTGAGAAATTGCAGACTAGTTTTGATTTCATTAATGTCTTGTTCCACTGCTTGAGTAAGAGTGCGGAAATTGGATTGAGAGGATACAAGAGAGTAGATACCAGTGCCAGCGCCAGTAGCGCCAACAGCAAGGAGCACTGCAAGTGTAATGGAGGTGAAGGGCTCACGGCATTGTCGAGAAAGGGATTGAGAAGAATAGGAATAGGGTGAGGCGGCAGGAGAGGGAAAGATATGTTCTGAGTGAATGGTGATTTTTGGAATGAGAATAACGAGAATACAGTAATCATGTGAAAGGAGAAAAGAGGAACAAATGATGAAAGGAGTAAGGCCAGAAGCACAGGCAAAATAAGTACCATTGGGGGCTAACAGATAGGGTTGTGAGGAGGAAGAATTGTAGATGTGAATAGTTTCGTTGCACACGTGAAGTAATTGGCTAGGAAGCAGGGAGTCGTTAGGCTTAATGCAGAGGCCAGAGCCTACGACTTGACCGACTGTAATGCCATGTTGAGGTTGTGTGTTCCAACGGAGGTCAGAGGGGTTGGAGGTAGAGGAAAGGTTGCCAAACACTGCAACACCTTCATAGAAAGGAGGTTGAGGAGAAAAACAAAGCCAACATCTTTCATAGGCAGGATCTGTAAGGGCAAGAGCAGAAGCATTTATGAGATTGAGAATAACCTGAGAGGACGGAGAAGGACCTGAAGGCATAGTGAGTTGTCTGAGAGAAGAAGATGCAGATGGAAGAGGAGGAGGAGGAGAAGGCATGTGTGATGGACCTGAATGAGGATGAAAAAAAGTGTTAGGACCAACGGCGAGGGGGTGAGAATTCGGCAACTGTTTAAGTAAACGGAGGGAAAAAAGAAGTCCAGGGTCGGTACACCTAACGTAAAGTCTGAGTCCCCATTGTACGGGTTGAGTCCAGTGATGCTGACGTCCAGCAGCAGTAAATTCGATGATGAGGGGGTTACCAACCCACATAATATGAATTAGGGCATGAATTTTCTTGGACAAACAATGATTCTAAGGCATTTTAGTGAGCTTAACTGAGGTGGAGAAATACTTTCAGAAAATTAAAGACAATTTATGTGGAGAAAAGTCTTGGGTTAAAAACAAAAATGAAAAAAAAAAAAAATGAAAGGCAGCGGGAGATCTAGTAGTTTGCCTTCCATGCAGCTGACCCAGGTTTCAACCCCAACGCCACATATGGTTCCGCACGCCCTGCCAGCAATGATTCTGGAGCATAGACACATGTGGCCCACCCAAGTCCAAATATATAAATATATAAATAAGGAAAAGTACCTCTTAAAGTACTGGCACCCCTCCCCTATAAAGTGTTATTTGACAAGTTTTATCTGTGTGTGTGATCTTCTGTGGGAACCAAAATCTATGATTCAGTGTACAGCAGGGGTCTCAAACTCAATTTACCTGGGGGCCGCAGGAGGCAAAGTTGGGGTAATCCTTGAGTGCAAAGTCAGAAGTAAGCCTTGAACATTGGGGGGTGTGACCCAAACAACTAAAACAAAACAAAACAAAAAAAGATTCCTCTAGGGCAGGGGGCCACAAAATGTTGTACGGAGGGCCATTTGAGACCCCTGGTGTACAGTATATTGTCAGGCAAGAGGGAGGCAAAACTTGTTCCAGAATTGCTTATAGCCTAGTGGGACTAAAATTCCAATGAAGAAATCCAGCCAGAATGCAAATAAGGCCCCACAGCATTTTCCTTCCCTGCATTCTAGAAGAAACTTAAATGTTCTTGGCAGTCCAAATGTACATATTAATGACAGAGTTATGAGCTGGACAATTCTTAGTTTAGATTTCTCTGATACATTGTCATGGATAGTGTACTTAAAAAGTAGGCGGGAGCGACAGCACAGTGGGTAAGGCGTTCAGAATCCTACAGGAATCTGCCCACCCCCACACACTGTAAGTCTTTTAGATCATTATTACTATAAGTTGGAGGTGCCATCTCAACAGCCTGAAGAAAATGATCATAGCCTTTAAAGTAAGTTATTGCTGATCCCACTTACCCTGAGGATGTCATGTGGCTATGGATGTAAATAAAACTCTGTTATCTCACTGCAAAAAAAAAAAAAAGAAGATGTAGGTTCTGTATAAATAATCTTGTAATTGTGTGTAGGAAAGGTTATATAGGAACATGAAAGTTCCAGGATAAAATGCTTGATTTTAAATAGCATTAAGAGGTATAGGAACTAGGAAGTTCCACGATAGTGCTTGGTAGAAACCATTAAGCCACGTAGCCTGAGACAGCAGAGAAAGGCCTCCATCACCATCCATCACCATCAAAGCACATTCAAAGGGCCTTTTTTATTATTTTATTCAGCACTTCATGTCATGAGCTGGACTTGCAGCCCCCCTCTCTTTGTCTCTGATGATTATTGCAAAAATGTCTTATTTTTCTTAAAACCCATAAATGAGTGAGACTATTCTGCGTCTATCTCTCTCCCTCTGACTTATTTAACTCAGCATAATAGACTCCATGTACACCCATATATAGGAAAATTTCATGACTCCATCTCTTCTGACAGCTACATAATATGCCATTGTGTATATGTACCATGGTTCTTTAGCCATTCATCTGTTGAAGGGCATCTTGGTTGTTTCCAGAGTCTGGCTATTATAAATTGTGTAGCAATAAATATTGGTGTGAGGAAGGGATTTTTGTATTGTACTTTTGTGTTCCTAGGGTATATCCCTAGGAGTGGTATAGCTGGATCGTATGGGAGCTCAATTTTCAGGTTTTGGAGGAATCTCCATATCGCTTTTCATAAAGGTTGGACTAGATAGCATTCCCACCAGCAGTGAATAAGAGTTTCTTTCTCTCCACATCCCAGCCAGCACTACTTGTTCTCATTCTTTCATTCTTTGTAATGTGCGCCAATCTCTGTGGCATAAGATGGTACCTCATAGTTATATTGGATCTCCCTGATGATTAGTGATGTGGAGCATTTTTTCATGTGTCTTTTGGCCATTTGTATTTCTTCTTTATCAAAGTGTCTGTTCATTTCTTCTCACCATTTTTTTTTATGGGTTTAGATTTTTTTTCTTGTAAAGTTCTGTCAGTGCCTTGTATGTTTTGGATAATAGCCCCTTATCTGATGGGTATTGAATGAATAGTTTCTCCCACTCAGTGGGTGGCTCTTTAATCCTGGGCACTATTACCTTTGAGGTGCAGAAGCTTCTCAGTTTAATATATTTCCATCTGTTTGTCTCTGGTCCACTTGTTTGGAGAGTGCTGTTTCCTCATTAAAGATGCCTTTAGCCTCAATGTCATGAAGTGTTTTACCTACATGTTGTTTTATAAACCTTGTGGTTCAGGTCTGAGATCAAGGTACTCTAACAGGCGCTCACCTCCTTCTCCCCCTGATGGAGAGGAGGAGCCTCAGTCTAAAGCAGCCCTCCTTTCAGGTATTCCTTTCAGCAGGGAAGAATACATAGTTTCATGGGCAAACAGCAACTCAGGAACTTTACTGACACAAAACAAACCTTACAAGAAGAACTATTTACATCTTGGAAGACCCAACAAAAACAAAAACGAACTCCTACAAAAAGTGACACTTATGACAGTATACTTCAAGGGCGGAGAAACTCTATATCTCTTAGGCCAGGGGAATTCCCTTTCTAATCTCCCCAATTTTTACTGTGCCTATTCAAAAAAAATAGCACAAATTAAATTTTTTTGTAATTGTTGTTGCTTATTTTCTTTTTCCTTTTCTTTGTTTTTTATTTCCTCTGTACTTTGATTCGTCTTTATTTTGGGGCTGTGGTTAGTGTTTAATTGTTGTCTTTATTGCTGTGGTGCTTTTCAGGTTTTTTGTTTGTTTGTTTTTGTTTTTATTTGTTTGGGGGGGTTGATTTTTTGGTATTATTTTTATGTTTTCCTTCCTTTTTCCGCTTCTTTCCCTTTTTTTTTTTGATTTTTGGGCCACACCCCGCGGTGCTCAGGAGTTACTCCTGGCCATCTGCTCAGAAATAGCTCCTGGCAGGCATGGGGGACCATATGGGATGCCGAAATTCGAACCGAGTACTTAGGTCCCAGATTGGCTGCTTGCAAGGCAAACACCACTGTGCTATCTCTCCAGCCCCCCTTTCTTTTCTTAAACTGATTTTTACAGTCTCTAGAAGGAATCCTCCCATCTTTTGCTTGTTTGAATTTTTTGTACCCCTTTTTTCTTTTTCTTATTTTATTTAATTTATTTTTTTAAGCACCATGATTACTAACATGGTTATAATTGGGTTACAGTCACAAACAGATTATCCCCCTTCACCAGAGTAACACTCCTTCCTCCTAAGGCCCCCTCTTCCTATCCCTGCTTCCCATCCCCTGCCTATACTCAAGACAGGCACTCCACCACAGTTATTTGCCTTTAAGTTCAGTAAACTCTTTTTTTTCTTATATGAGTGTTAAAATAAAGCAATAGTAAAGGTATGACAGTGGCAATCTCTGTTGTTTGTATAGGCCCAGAAAAATATGGAGAAAACAGAAAAAAATGCTTGGCTTGATTACAATAGGCCCTCACCCCAGAAGTTTATTGGCATAAGACCGATTCTGAGCTCCAGGCATGCCAGTCTGTCCACCCTGAGTCATTCTCTGTGTTCCTGGTGAAACTTTTTCACACTTTAGCTGTTGTTGGTATTAGGTTCTTATATTTGAAGTTTGTGGATTCTATACATTTCTTTCATCAAAGTCTGGCTGATGTGGAGCATCCCCTGGTTTCAGCATACCATTAGATGCGGAGCGATCTGCCCTGCAAGCAGGTTGTTGCTGAGTCGTTTGGGTGTTTTGAGCACTCTTTGGAATAAGTCAAAGCCAGATCAGTGGTAGGTCTTCCATGGTAGAGGTTTGCATCCTGTTATAGACCATTGTGGTTGTTTCCATAGATGGTGTCCATTATTCAGGGGTGTATGGGTACTGCCCATACTTTTGAGGCCTAAGCCAAAACATTGTGCCAATGTTCAGGGCATAAGGCCTAACTGCATTACCAACTTTGTGTTCCCATCTCTACCAGATAAGGACTTGTTTGCATATATATTATTTTCCCATTTTAATGTGTTTATGCAAAAGAGAAACAGTGCCACAAGATATTGTTGGTGCATCAGGTCCGACATTCCCCATAACTTGGTTCAAACATGAATTCTATACAGAGGTACTCTTCTAACAGCATTACTTATAAAACAGATCTCAATGGGGAAAAAGCAAACAAACAATCAAATAAAAAAATCAGTGGGCAAAATTGTCACTATATAAGAGGATATTCAGAAAAGAGTTACAGATGTTAAGGGACTACATTTGGGATATACAAAGGAGATACAAGTGTCCTTTTTACCTCTTAGAGATAGTCAAGTGGGAGGGTATTGTTTCCTGGACACCACTTTGGTCTGTCATTTGGCCATCTAGAGTCTTTAAGCAACTCGCAGTACCTCATATCAAGAAATGTCCTTGGGAGCGTCTTGGAAACCTGTTATGGTAGCAAGCACAGGTACCCAGTGAAAGGAGCTGGGAGATAGGCGTCCATTGATAATAGATTGATAGGAAGAGAGTTTGGGTTTCTTCTTAGGCGGAGAGTCTATTTTTTTCATTTTGGGAGCTGACTGGCAGTTAGCTTGAGAGAGGATATTAATCTGCTTCATAAAGAGTGAAGAGTTGAGGGTAAAAATGGTTTCATGTGGGATGTTAGGCAGAGAGGGCGAGAGTAAAAGACCAGAAATGAGCCTGTAGGGTGGAGAGACAATGGAGGAAGAAAATAATACAACATAGACAATTTGTATACTTTAAACATAGATGAATCCCTATGATATCCTATTAAACTATCTGTACTGTATATAAAAGTAGATTAACTGATGTGATATCCTACAAATTTATAAAAAAAAATTCGAGCCAGGGCACAGTTTCAAAATGGGAAGAGAAGGCTGTGGGGGGCATCCGGGGCTGCCTCTTCCCCTAATCTTTGACCAAAAGCCTACCATTTGGAGCCATGTCCTCCCTGTGTTGTCTGCTGAAGCCTCTGGCACCCCGAGAAGCATTTGCTTCCTAGTTGCTGGAAGCTGGAGGTTCAACAGGTCTCCTTAACCTGCTCCTTGCTGGCGCCCACTTGCTGGGACCCAGGGCAGTCAGCCCAGGATGGCCCTGGGGCCTGGGAGGAAGGAGAGAAGAGGTTGTGGGGGGCATCCAGGGCTGGCTCTTCCCCTAATCTTGTACCAAATGCCTACCACATAAAGCCATGTTCTCCCCGTGTTGTCTGCTGTAGCCTCCGGCCTCTTCTTTTTTCTTACCTTCAAACAGAACCACATAACTTGAACCATCTTGTACTGCCTCACAAATTGAGGGAGAAATAATGGAGGGCACCAAAACCAAACAGTCGTATGAACATTGAGTAGAAATAAAAAATGATCAGACTTAAACACCAAATCCAAAGCCAAATACAACAGAATCGATACCCAATTTACAACAAGCTAGACACAGAAGGGACTATTTATACTAGCAGCAGCAGGGGTGATATGGGATGCATGCTGGAAACAGGGGTGGAGGGAGGACAACATTGGTGGTGGGAATGTCCCTGATTCAATGTCACTATGTACCTAAAATACTACTGTGAATGATTTGTAATCCACTTTGGTCAAAATAAAAATTATTAATAAAAAATGTGACACTTAATAGCATGATAACCATCATCTCTCTCAAAGTCAATGAACTAAATATACCAGTTAAGTGACACAGAGTGGCAAAATGAATCAGAAAATTGAATCCAACATTTTTATGACTATAAAAAACACATCTGAATAGTGAGAGCAAATAGAGATTCAAAGTTAAAGGTTAGAGGATAATCCTTCAAACAAATCCCTAAAAAGGATGGGGTGGCCACAGTAATAACAGACAACACAGAGTTTAAGCTTAAAAAGTTTATAAGTGACAGAGTGGGAATTTAGAAATAATCAAGGTATATGTACACCAGGAAGAAATCACACTCATAAACATATATGCACCTAATAAGTGTTCAGTAAAATACTTAAAACAACTGCTAATGGACATGAAGTATTTGTAATATAATAGTGGATGTCTTCAACACTGCCCTATCACCTCTTGATAGATCAACCAGGTTAAAACCTAATAAGGATATACTGGCTTTGAAGAAATATATTGAAGAGAGTGACTTAGTATGGATAAATAGTTGATAGATAGATAGATAGAATGATAGTTTTTTATCCCCAGAAAACTATACACGTTGTTCTTCAACGTGTTCTTCAAACAATGCACATGAAACATTCTCAAAGATAGTGCATATACTAGGCCATAGATGTATGTCTCCATAAAACCAAGGGAATAGAATTTGTATCAATTCTCTTCTTTGACCATGTTGCATTGAAAATAGAATTAAAATACAAAAAATATAACAGAGAAATAAAATTAACACCTGGAATTAAACAGATCACTGAATAACCAGTGGTTTAAAGACAAAGTCAAAGTGGAAATCAAAAGATTCTATGGAAATACATGAGAAAGAAGACACAAATTATTAGAATTTTTGGACAAAGAAAATATTATATTAAGAGAAAAATTTAGATTTTTAAAGCATTCCTCACGGAGTAAGAAAAGACATGCACATTTAAACTTAAAGGTATAGCTTAAAAAATTGGAAAATGACCAACAAAATGAACCAAAAATAGGCAGCTAAAGGGAAATAATAAAAATTAGAGCAAACCCCTAGTCCAACACCTATGGAGAAAAGTCTGGAGAGTGCTTAAAGAACTCAGAATTGAGCTGCCATTTGACCCAGCAATTGCTCTCCTAGGCATATACTCCCAAGTTGGAAGGACATTCATTCCAAAATACGTATGCACCCCACTATTTGTCGCAGCACTCAGTATAATAGCCAAATCTTGGAACCAACCTCGATGTCCAACAACAGATGAATGGATCATTAAGATGTGGTACATATACACAATGGAAATTTACATGGCACTCAGAAATGATACAATCACAGACTTTGCAGCAAAGTGGATTGACCTAGATCATGTTATGTTAAACGAAGTAAGTCAGAAGACAAAAGATAAATACAGAATGGTAGCACTATTCTGAAGCACCTAGAACATATATTTTATACACAACTAATACCTAACAATCAAATAACAGGATTTAACAGGGTAGAAACTCCGAACACTGTAATAGTCAGCATATACTTGGGAGCAGTGTCCAAAATACATGAAAAAGGAACAACGCAAACTATTGACTACACATTATACCACAAAGAAAACAGCAACAACAGAAACAGCAGCATAGAGAGAACAGGTATGTAATCAGACTTCTACAACAAAGGCCCACAATAATCCCTTAGAGATCATATACAAGAACACAAGTATAGAACACCACGGGAAATCACTGACTGCAATGGCAACATACCATAACACTATGTTTTAATGCCTTTACCTTACTATATATTTAAATAACCTCTCAGCTTTTCTGTCCACAGGCGCCCTTGGATACCAAGGGTGGACAAACTAAGATGGCAACTCAGGATACCACACGAGATACCATACTGGCTTGCACTACGAGATGGCCACGAGAAAACTCTTTAACATACACTTTATCTCTAAGTTATACCCTCTTTTAGGAATTGAAGCACGTGACCAGTCAGACAACCGAAGCAGTAACTGCGACGTACAGACTTAAACTACAGGCTCTATTCATCGAACACATTCAACCAAACCAGCATTCCCTTGCTATTTTCTCCTCTCTTCTCACTACTTTCTTTTTTTTTTCTTTCATTTTTCTCTTTTCTATTCTTCTCTTTACCTTTTTCCCTTTCTCTTCTCCCTTTCTTTCTAAAGTATTTTCTCTTTTCTCTCCCTTCATACCCCTCCCATATACCTTCCCCTTTCTCCCCTCTGGAAATCCAAATATCCCTTCACCCCTCAATCCCATCCAGATCTCCCACCATATTAAAACTCTTCACCCTCAGTCCTTAATCTATTAGGCATCAAGATCGACCTCCTACCCAATGAACCAGTACCCAGCACCCAGGCGAGGGGACACCCAGTCAAACCCACACCTTGTCTCCTGCAAGAAAAGACAGCCAACTCCCCTGCTGACTCATGCTGCGAGGCCCTCCCTACCAACTCCCCCTAACGTGGACTGTTTCTTGAAACCGGACCTAGGTCCAAGAGTATCCCCAATGCAAGACTCTTCCAAGACCTCACTGCCGCAAATTTTTACCAATCTGAAGAAGGTCAGGGGGTGTGATAGAAAAATGCCTGGGAACCTACACACCACAAGAAAAACCCAAAAGACAATGGGAAAAAGTGTACTTCCAACATAGGCATAGACCTGTAATACACCACCTCTTTACCTGCTTTCCCCCAAATGTAAGGTAGTCTTTTGCACCACTTTGGTCCTTTAAAAACTTTGCTAACTCATTTTATTTCTTTTTTTTTTTTAATTAATTTATTTTTTTAAATGTCTGTCCTACATATACATCTGTAAGCACATACATTTTTATTCCCTTTTTTTAATTTTTTTAATTGTTTTTGGGTATGTGACATGTTTCTGTTATCCCCTCTGTCCACCCCCAAATACACCGACAATATAATGTAGCACCATTTCTCCCTGCAAAGGCACACTAAATAAAGGGGAAATCTTACATATAAAAAAAAAGAGCTCTTATCTACTAGAGATAGGAACTCATAGTTGTTTACAATACCTTGAAAATATGTCATGTGGAATCAACTTAACCTCAGGTGATTAGATACCATTCATCCAGCCTTGAATCCTGGATACCAGACATAGAAACGGCACAGTTCTTCACAACAGCTGCAGGAAACAAATTCCATCTGGGACAGCCTTAATACTGCGGGGTCAACAAGGGCAACTCTAACATGATATCCTGACAATGAGGAAAATGTGAACAACTTGACCTTAGAGCAGATTAGCCTACCTTACCAGCTAATGACAAGACAAAACCAGAAGACTTGGCACCCTTTGGTAGGTCCAAAAGCCAAGATCGTGATTTACAGATGATTGGCTGCTAGAACCACGACCAGACTGTATACATCTTGGGACCAATAAAAAAGCCATAGTTTAGGGTTTGAACTATGACCTGCAAAATAAACATGATCCCCAGTCCCAAAGGTCGGCAGAGACAATTGTAACGGAATGGGGCTTCTGGAAGCACAAAGAAAGACGCTATCCTAGGTGCCATCCTAGGTTCAGTGCAAAGACCAAGATCACCAACCACAGAAGATGGATTAAAATGACACTGAGGGAACAGAACCTCTAGAACCACAAAGACTGACTTCATCATAAGTCCCACCTCAGGATCTGTGTAGATACTGAGACCTCTAAACACAAAGCTCTGATTGTATCACCCTGGACAGAGCAGAAGTCTTCCACACACCAGAAAAACACCACTGGGAGAGTAAATGATCCTGAGCAAAGTCTAGAGTTGATCCCATGACAGTATACTCCAAGGACGGAGAAACCCCATATTTCTTAGGCCAAGTGAATTCCTTTTCGAATGACCCCAATATTTACTGTGTCAGGGCAGGAGAGAAAAAACAAAAATACAAAAAGCACAAAACCTTGGTTATTTTATATATATATATATATTTTTTACCTTCATTTACTATTATTATTATTTTTATTTACCTATCTATTTTGGTCGATTTCTCTGTTTGGGTGTGATCATTGAAATTGTTTTCCCCAGTTATACTTATTTTTTTCTCTTCCTTTCTTTTCTTTCGTTATGTGCTATGCCATGTTTCTTATTTCAAGACCATGGTGTATTTTTTGTTTGTTTGTTTTTGTTTGTTTTTTTGTTTTGTTTTGTTTTGTTTTGTGGTGCTTATTGATATAGCTGGAGTCCTCACTGGATATTTGACACTTCTTTTGGTACTGGTGGAGTGTTTCACCTTCTTTTTCTCCTTCATCTCCCAAATCGATGATGAGAGCCTCTAGAAGGATTCTGCCCATTTTTGGGGTATTAGACTCTTACCCCAGTTTTCTCTTTTTCTGGCAAAACCATGCAACTTGAACTAGTTAGTCCTGCCTCCAGTTAGAGGGGGAAATAAGGGAGGCATCAAGACCAAACAGGTGCAAGACTACTAAGTAGTAGGTTAGATACAGAGGGGATCACATATTCTAGCCGCCCTGGGGGTGAGGGAAGAGGAAATGGGAGGTAAGACAAAAACGGAGGTGTAGGGAGGACAATTTGGTGATGGGAATCCCCCCTGATTTTATGTAAATATGTACCTAAAATATTATTGTCAACAAGATGTAAGCCACTATGATCAAAATAAAAATCATATTAAAAATTAGGGCAAACATAAACTGGGAACCAAAAAATAGACCAATACAAAATATAAATGGAAGCAAGAATTTTTTATTGAAAAAATTAACAAGATCTATAAAATATTAGCAAGACTCACAAAGAGACAGAAACTTAATAAATAGAATCAGAAATTAAAAGAGGTCAGTACAGATACTCCAGAAATTCAAACAGTAACCATAAATTATTTGAGAAACTAGTCACAAAACAAGAGTATCTGGAAAAATTGCATAAATTATTGGAGTCCCATAATCTCCCAAGTTTGAACCCAGATAAACTGGAATATCTAAACCTAACATTAGTGAGGAAATTGAAATGGTAATCAAAATGCTTCCCAAAAACAAGGTTGAGATCCAGATGGATTCACTAATGAATTCTTTCATATCTTTAAAGAAGATCCACTGCCAATCCTGGTTAATCTCTTCTGGAAAATTTAAGGAACAAAAACATTCCCTAATAGTTTTTCTAAAGCTAACATCACCTGATACCAAAAGCAGATAGAGACACTATGTAAAAGAGAACTAGAGGTCGCTATCTTTGTTGAATGAAGTTGTAAAAATCCTTAACAAAATGCTAGCAAATTGAGTACAACATCTCATCAAGGTCATACATCATGACTAAGTAGTGTTCATCCCAGATGCAAAGATGGTTTAACATACTCAAGTCAATCAATATAATACACAGTATAAACAAAGTAAAATAAAAACAAAATTTATATGATCATATAATAGATGTAGAGACAGCATTTCACAAGGTACAACACCAGTTCATGATAAAACTCTCAACTAAATGGGAATTAAAGGAACTATTTACAATATAGTCAAGGCTATTTATCACAAGCCCATAGCAAATATTATACTTATGGAGACAAACTAAAAGCCTTTCCTCTAAAATCTGGTACAAGACAAGGCTTCTCTTTATCAAAACTCCTTTTCAATAGATTAATGGAAGTTCTTGTCTTAGCAGTCACACAGGAAAAGTTATCAAGGGAATTTAGAAAAGGAAGAAGTTGAGCTTTCACTGTTTGCAGGTGATATGATACTATAAAAAACTAAAGCCTCTACCAAAAAAGCTTCTAGAAACAATATATTTGTATAGTAAAGTGGCAGGCTACAAGTATAATAGACAAAAAATACAAAATGTGGTGTTGGAAAAACTTATCAACTCAATGTAAAAAAGTGAACTCAGATCTCTCTTTAACACAATGCACAAAGGTAAGTCAAAATGGATTAAAACTTTTTATATCAGACCTTACACTCTAAGGTACATAGAGGAAAACACAGAACACTCCTTAACATTGAAGCTAAAGTTTTCTTTAAGAATAAAACACTACTGGCCAGAAAGTGAAAATAAGATAAACAAATGGGACCACATTAAACTGAGAAGTTCTTTAATGGAGCTGCACTTCAATGGATCTAGTGTACAAAGACAACCCACAGAATGGGAAAAACTCTGTCACCAATACCCATCATATAAGGGCATAATATCTAAGATATAAAAGGCAAAAGGCACTCGTAGAATTTAGTACACTGGCCCAGATTCTTTGGAATAAAATATGGGCATTCCTCAAAAAACTGGAAATTGAGCTTACAAATGAAACAGCAATACTACTCCTACTACTAGGCATATAATTTAGAAACAGAAAAACACAATAAAAATGCATTCTGCACTTCTTTGTTAATTGTTGCACTATTTATTTACAATAGCAAGAATATGGAAACAAATAAATTGCCCAACAAGTAGATGAGTGGCTAAAGAAACTGTGGTATATTTACGCTATGTAATACTATGAATTGTTAGAAAAAATGAAGTCATAATTTGCTTGTACATGGATAGATATGGATATTATGCTGAGTGAAATTAATTAGAAGGATAGGGATATCGATAGAATAATCTCTCTAATTTGTGGGCTATGAAACCAATAAAAGGTAGTATAGTAATAATACCCAGAAACAATAGAAATGAGGGCCAGGAGGACCAGTCCATGGCAGGAAGCTTGTGACAAAGCCAGTATTGCAAATCGGTTAGAGAGGGGTCCACTATGATAATCAGTGATAGTTGGATTATTCACTCTGGATCAAAAGACAGTGCTGAAAGAGAATAAAGTGATATACATGTAAATCTTCATTAGTAGTAGTACACCAAAGTTTCAGAAAGGAAGAGAGTAAAATATCTGCCTAAAGCTAGGCAGCGGGGACTGTGAAAGAGATATTTGTAACAATGACTATGGGAAATGTGCAATGATGAAGGGTGGCTTATATTGTTTGACTAAAACTCAACCATGAACAATTTTGTAACCATAGCCCTTAAATTAAAAAAAAAGGTTTAGTAAGTTTATGTTATTATTTTCTCATTCTGTATTATTTTTGGTTTCTGAACATTAGATGTCTTCAGATACACAAGGGAATCCAAATTGGTGCATTTACTATTGGCATTACAGTAGTAAAAAAAAAATTGAGCCATTGTGAATTCTATGCACTAATTTTGAAAGCTTGTCATTGTGGGGCATGTTTTTGACTGTTAGGGCTTCCAAAAGTCTGAGAAAGCAGGGAGAGTGTGCTTGTACTCACTCCATTCATAAAAAGTTCTGTCAGCCCAAAGACCAGTTTACCTGGAGTTTTGATCAGATTGGTGTCTCCACAGAGAGCCGTAGATGAGTTGTGAAGGAGCATTGGTGAAGATGCAAAGGTGACAGCAGGTACAGCTTCAGAAGGCAGCAAATTGACTCCCCTTCTCCTGAGATTGCTAACTTTGGGCTACATGGTCAATATACTCATAACTTTCTACGGCTTGATTCTCTTTTGAGAACAGAGTGAGCCTATGAGGCTGGTTAAATGCAAACATGGAGACTGTGTGGATAGTTTTGGAGGCCAAATCTTCCAGAAGTACCGACAACAATCTTTTGATTTCCTTTATGATTGTTTAGTAGTGAGCTGATTAATTTCTAGAGTTAAAGTGTTTCTCTATGTCTGTTTGAAATTCACATCTATTTTTAGTTCATCATAATCTGAGAAGAGAGTTGATACAATTTCTGTCCTCTTGACTTTATACAGCTATCTTTTGTGTCTTAGCATGTGATCTATCTTGGAGTCTGCCCATAAGCATTTAAGAAGAATGTGTATTCAGCTTCAACTTCTTGATTATTTTCTGAGATTCCTGTGGATGTATTTTTAGTGGTAAAACCATTTTAATAAAAAGAATGATTGAAGAGATGGGGTTTTTGGAATTGGTAGTTAATGCTTTAAATCTGAAACAAACAGCCAGAGTTTGTGTGCTTATTATTATCTTGTCCATAAATAAATTCAACTCTGTGCTTAAAATAGTCTTATAATTGAAGGTTTCTTAATGTATTTTACTAGACCAAATAGGAGGAGTGGAACTGAGTCTACAGTCTTGGTCCTAATTCCAACGCACATGCACATGCACTCTTAAGCTCATGAAAATTGAAAGCAGAGTAGAGTTTACGCAGAGGAATCAATAAATGGAGTTCTAGCAATATGTATTTAATTTAGAATAAAATCAAGATGTTATCATTATGACAAAAATTCCACAATGAAGGTTAATAGCTAATTTTACATGTATTTCATGCAAATTGGAATGAAGTCTACTGTTATTATTATAAATACATACACATACTTCACTTGTAAAATTAGATTCTCTGTCTATATTTCTAGATTTTCAGGTATCTCACTATCAGAGATACCTGACCTAAGCTCCTTTTTGTTTGTTTTTGTTTTGTTTTGTTTTGTTTTGGGGTCACACCCTGTGGCACTCAGGGATTACTCCTGGGAGGCTTGAGGTACCATTGGGATGCGGGGAATCAAACTGGAGTTGGTTGGGATGGGATGCATGCAGGCAAACATCTTATCACTGTGCTATCACTCTGGCTCCAACCTGAGTTCTAAATTTAAATGTGAAACTTATTGGACAACTGACTGGATCACTTAAACTAAAGTTCTATATGGAGAATAGACTCATAACCATCAGGTGAGTTAAGATATAAAAATAACATTATTTAACAAATTCTATCATTTGCTTTACTCTAATATTTATTAATAAATGCAAAGTTGCTATGGTAGAAGTGTTAAAAAATTAAGCCACTTGTTCAATATCACAGCTAATGACATTTAGATGTTGGAAGAGAACCGAGAAATTTGACTTTAATAGCACTTTAAAGCTATAAAACAGGCGAATATATAAAATGCCTGAATTTAGTACTTCTGAACTTGTGCCAAGAAGTACAGGTATTTTTATCTTTTCCCTACAAAAGTTGCTGTGTGGAAGTATCTCCATTTTAAGAAGGCGACCAAGTAATTTTTATCTATCATTTACCCAGTTTTATTTTATTTTTGTTTTTCTTTTGTTGTTGTTGTTTTTAAATGTTTTTTTTGTTAGTTTTTCAGGCCACACCTGTTTGATGCTCAGAGGTTACCTCCTGGCTAAGCACTCAGAAATTGCCACTGGCTTGGGGGGACCATATGAGACGCCTGGGGATTAAACAGCGGACGCCTGGGGATTGAACTGCGGTCCTTCCTTGGCTAGTGCTTGCAAGGCATACACCTTACCTCTAGCGCCACCTTGCCAGCTCCTGTTGTTGTTTTTAAATATAAAATCTTTATTTAAGTACCATGATTTCAAGCATGTTCATAGTTGGGTTTCAGTCATAAAGAGAATAGCACCCCCTTCACAAGTGCAACATTCCCACAACCAATACCCCCATCCTTCCTCACCCTTGCATTTGCTACAGGCATTCTACTTCTATCATTTTTTAACATTGTCCTGCTAATTGTTAGTCTAGTTATTTCCCTAGCAGCATTTATCACTTTGTGGTGAGCTTCAAATTGTGAGCCAGTCCTTCCGGCCCGCCCAGCCTTTAACTCTATTGACTCTGGGCCTTATTACAGTAATGTCTTTAATTTTTTCTTAAACCCATAGATGAGTGATACTATTCTGTGTCTATCTCTCTCCCTCTGACTTATTTCACTCAGCATAATAGATTCCATGTCCATCCATGTATAGGAAAATTTCATGACTTCATCTTTCCTGATGGCTGCATAATATTTCATTGTGTATATATACCACATTTCTTTAGTCATTCATCTGTTGAAGGGCATCTTGGTTGTTTCCAAAGTCTGGCTATTGCAAATAGTGCTGCAATGTTTATAGGTGAGAGGAAGGGATTTTTGTATTGAATTTTTATGTTCCTAGGGTATATACCTAGGAGTGGAATAGCTGGATCAAATGGCAGCTCAATTTCCAGTTTTTTGAGGAATCTCCATATTGATTGCCATAAAGGATGGACTAGACTGCATTCCCACCACAGTGGATAAGAGTTCCTTTCTCTCCACATCCCCGCCAGCATTGATTGTTCTTGTTCTTTGTGATGTGTGTCAGTCTCTGTGGTGTGAGATGGTATCTCATTGTAGTTTTGATTTGCATCTCCCTGGTGATTAGTGATGTGGTGCATTTTCATGTTTCTTTTGGCCATTTGTATTTCTTCTTTGAGGAAATGTCTGTTGCTTTATTCTCCCCATTTTTGATGGAGCTATATGTTTTTTTCTTGTAAAGTTCTGTCAGCATCTTGAATATTTTTGATATTAGTTTCTTGTCTGATGGGTATAGGGTGAATAGTTTCTTCCATTTTGTGGGTGTCTTTTGTATCTTAGGCACTATTTCCTTTGAGGTGCAGAAGGTTCTCAGCTTAATATAGTACCATCTGTTTATCTCTGTTTCCACTTGTTTAGGGAGTGCTGTTTCCTCTTTGAGGATGTCTTTAGTCTCAATGTCATGGAGTGTTTTTCCTATGTGTTGTTCTATATACCTTATGGTTTCAGGCCTGATATTAAGGTCTTTAATCCATTTGGATCTGATCTTTGTGCATGGTGTTAGATGGGGTCTGAGTTTGCTTTTTTGCAAGTAGCTAACCAGTTGTGCCAACACCACTTGTTGAAGAGGCTTTCTCATGATTTGGAAGGATTAATATAATTAAAATTCAATACTCCCCAAAGCAATGTACAGATTTAATGTGATTCCTCTAAAGATATCCATGATATTTTTCAAACACTTCTGAAATTTACTTGGAACAATAAACATCGACAAAGAACTCAAGCAATACCTGAGAAAAAATATGTGGGAGGAGTACTTTCCCAATTTTAAACTGTATTAAAAAGCAATAGTTATCAAAACAGCGTGGTATTTGAATAAAGGCAGACCCTCAGATCAGTGGAATAGACTTGAGTATTCAGAGAATGTTCCACAGACATACAATTAACTAGTCTTTGATAAAGAGGCAAGAAATCCAAAATGGAGTAATTTTAGACCCACTAAACTACAGCATGATCACAAATTTTTACTGTTTGTCAAGATATAATGATAAATTAAAAGAAAATGTGAAGCAGTCAAAAGAGAAAATAAGTTATCAAATATAGAAACTTAAAAGTAAAAGTAGATAAGATAAAAACTTATTCAACAAATATAGAAAACAAAAGAGGTGATTCAAATTAATTGCCCCATTTACTGACTAGTACTATATATTACTTATGATACAAGAAGAAGAAGAAGCTGAAACTGCTTGTAGAGCCCCTAAATGAGGAAATAAATGTGAGAATTAGAGAACAAGACAGCTATAGTTCAAAGAACAAAATATCAAAGAGAAGAAATATTCACAGGAGATGTATAAAAGTTTCCAGTTTATTATTAAACACAGAATTTATTGCTCTCTATTTCTTTCCCCACCTCTTTCTTCTCTATACTGAATTACAAGTGGCTTGGGAAATAATAATTCAACAAAAATAAAGGTTACACTGTGAGGTGTTCTACAAAGTTAGAAAGAGTACTGAATTTAAAAATAACATAAAAAGTCACCCAATTCACACATTAAATACAATCCTCAGAAAAAATATTAACTTATTATTGGAATATATTAACTGTATACTAAAATGATACTCAAAATTTGCATACTATATAAAACTATTTAACTGAACATTAAAATACAATTAAAAATAATCAAAGATGTTGGACCTAAACATGAACAACTTTGTAACTATATCTCACAGTGATTCAATTGCAAGGTTAATTTAATTTATAATTTATTTCTTTTATTTTAGTATTTTATTTATTATTTTATTTTTTAAAAACAAAATTATCAGAGTAACACACAAACACCAACTCAAAATGAGTTAAAATTGACTCCTTTTCTCTTCTTCAAAGAAAATCACATAACATGAACTATCTAGTCCCGTCTCCCAATTAGAGCAGGAAATAAGTCAGGTACCAAAACCAAACGGGGTAGGACCACTAAGTAGTAAGCTAGGCACAGAGGGGACCACTTACTCTGGCAGCCCTGGGGGTAAGGAAGGAGGACATGGGAGGTAGGACGGGAACGGAGATGGAGGGAGGACAATTCAGTGATGGGAATTCCCCTAATTTTATGTTAATATGTACCTAAAATACTATTGTCAATGATATGCAAGCCACTATGATTAAAATAAAAATTATACTTATATAAAAATTGACTCCTGGATTTACAAAAATATTATATATGTTTAACAAGGTAACAAACATGATTTGGTGATAGAAACATCAATTAGTGCCTGCTTCAGACGTGAGTCGAACCTTCCACAGACTGATTCCTGCTGATTTTTGCTGTGTCAGAAGCGCCTTGCTGCTCCCAGCATCCTACTGGACGGCTTGACTGCTTCAGAGGGGAGTCAAACCGACCACAGACTGAATACTGCTGATTTCTGCTGGGTGTCAGGAGCTCCTTCTGCCTAATGAATATCACCATAACACACAGAAAAAGCCATAATACAAGCCTGACAATGTAGAAACCTCATAGGCAAACACCATGCACAAAGAATGAAGATGATAGCTCTGATGACCAAAAATACCAACCATCTGATTAACCTCTCAAATAAGGAGTTAAGAATAGAAATATGGAGGATCCTCATGGAAATTAAAGAAAACATAGCTCTAGCTGACCAGAACACAACAACAGGAATCAGAAAACTCCAAACTGAAAGAAAAGATCTGAAAAACACGGTAGCTGAACTGAAAATCTCAATGGAAGGCCTCTCCAGCAGGGTAACAGTAGCCAAGGAAAGAATCAGTGAACTGGAAGATCAAATGCAGAACAACTCCATACAGCAGAAGAGATGGGAAAAGAACCTTAAGGCAAACAATCATACAATGGAAAAAGTACTCAGAGAATATGAATAGATGAAAATAGAAGTATTTGGGGGCTGGAGAGATAGCATGGAGGTAAGGCGTTTGCCTTTCATGCAAGAGGTCATCGGTTCGAATCCCAGCGTCCCATATGGTCCCCTGTGCCTGCCAGGAGCAATTTCTGAGCATGGAGCCAGGAGTAACCCCTGAGCACTGCCGGGTGTGACCCAAAAACCACAAAAAAAAAAAAAAAGAAAATAGAAGTATTTGATATACTCAACATAAACAAGATAAGAATCATTAGAGTCCCAGAGGCCCAGGAAGGGGATCCACAGTAAGAAACAAAAGTCAAAACATCAACATAGAGAAACTCCCAGAGCTGAAGACTGCATGCAGTCATATCCTACATGCCTGAAGAGTACCAGCTAAAAGAGACCCAAAGCAAAACACACCAAGACACATCCTAGTCACAACGATGAATCCTACAGATAGAGATAAAATACTGAAAGCAGCAAGATCAAAAAGAGAAATTACATTCAAAGGAGCATCCATAAGATTTACAGCAGACATGTCACAAGAAAATCTCAAGGCCAGAAGACAGTGGTGGGATATTGTGACAAGACTGAAAGAAATGGAGGCTTGACCTAGAATACTGTACCCAGCTCAACTCTTGTTCAGGTTTGAAGGAAAGATACATAGTTTTATGGATAAGCAACAGCTCAGAAACTTTATAGATGCAAAACCAGCCTTAAAGGAAAATCTGAAAGTTAAATTTAAGACAAAACAAACCAATAGGCATGACAAACTTATACAGAAAGATGACATTAAATCCCAAGACAATCATCTCACTCAATGTCAGTGGACTAAATGCACCAATTAAGAGACACAGAGTGGTTAAATGGATCAAAAGATGAATCCAAACTTCTGCTGCCTACAAGAAACACACCTGAATAATCAGAAAAAACATAGACTCAAAATCAAAATCTAGAAAAAAATCATCCAAGCAAACAACACCCTTATAAAAGCTGGGGTGGCCATACTAATATCAGATAGCACAAACTTTAGACTCAGAAAAGTTGTAAGGGACAAAGATGGACACTTTGTACTAATCAAGGGATATGTGCACCAGGAAGAAATCACACTACTAAACATATACGCACCCAGTGAGAGAACAGCAAATTATCTAATCTAATTATTGACAAACTTAAAGGAGGACATCAATAACAACACAATAATTGTCGGAGACCTCAACACCGGCCTGTCAACACTTCATAGATCAACTGGACTGAAACCCAACAAAAATAAACTAGCCCTGCAAAGAGAAATGGAAGAAAGAGGACTAGTAGATATATATAGGACACTCCATCCCCAGAAACCTAGATACACATTCTGCTCCAACGTTCATGGGACATTCTGTGGACATGCTGGCACATAAAACATACCTCCATAAAATCAACAGGATAGAAATTTTGCAGGCTACCTTCGCTGTCCAAAAGGTCCTGAACTTGGATGTGAACTACAAAAAAAAAAAAAAAAAAAACACAGAATATTAACAACTGGAAATTAAACAGCCTGCTAACTAACAACCAGTGGGTCTGAGATGATATCAAAGAGAAAATTAAAAATTTCCTGGAAACAAATGACAATAAAGACACAAATTTTCAGAATCTATGGGACACAACAAAAGCATACTGAGATGAAAATTTATAACTTTGCAAGCACACATCAGAAAGGAAGAAGGTGCATACCTCAATAGCCTAATGATGCTGCTCATAAAACTAGAAAATGGTCAATAAAAGGAACCAAAAATAGGGAGACAAAAGGAAATAAAAAAGCTTAGAGAAGAAATCAGTGAAGTGGAAATGAATAAAACAATCTGAAAGATCAATGAAGCAGAAGTTGCATCTTTAAAAAAATAAACAAGATTGATAGACCATTGACAAAACTCACAAAGTGAGAGAGAAACTTGATAACCCATATTAGAAATGAAAAGGAGATTACTACAGATATTGCATAGATTTAAAGGATATTCAAAGACTACTTTGAGAAAATCTATGCCACTAAATATGAGAATCTGGAAGAAATGAATAAATTGTTGCACTCCTATAATCTTCTATGGTTGAATAAGGAAGATGTAGCAGATCTAAATATGCCCATCACCATTGAGAAAATTAAAACGGTATTCAAATATCTGCCCCAAAACAAAAGTCCAGGCCCAGATAGATTCACTAATTCTTTCAAACCTTTCAAGAGGAACTTTTACCAATACTGGCCACTATTTCATGAAATTAAAAAAAATGGGTATACTTCCAAATAGCTTTTATGAAGCCAACATAACATTGATAGCAAAACCAGACAGATACTTCCAGAAAAGAAAACAGACCAATATCTCTGATGAACACAGATGTAAAGATCTTCAACAAAATCCTGGCAAATAGGATCCAATGCCTCGTCAAGAAGATCATTCACTACAATCAAATAGGTTTCATCCCAGAAATGCAAGGATGGTTTAACATTCCTAAATCTATCAACATAATACATAACATCAACTAAAATAAAAATAAAAATCACATAATCACATCAATAGATGCAGAGAAAGCATTTGATAAGGTCCAGCACCCATCCTTTTTTTTTTTTCAGTACCCATTCTTGATCAAAACTCTCAGCAAGATGGGAATGAAAGGAACATTTCTCAATGTAATTAAGGCCATCTACAACAAGCCAATGGCAAATATCATCCTCAATAGAGAAAAACTAAAAGCTTTTCCTCTAAATTCTGGTACAAGACAGGGCTATCCACTCTAACCACTGCTATTCAAAATAGTACTGGAAGTACTTGCTTTAGTGATTAGGCAAGAAAAACACATCAAGGGAATCCAGATAGGAAAGGAAGAAGTCAAGCTCTCACTGTAGATGACATGAGACTCTATTTAGAAAACCCTAAAGACTCTACCAAAAAACTTGTAGAAACAATAGACTCATTTAGCAATGTGGCAGGCTACAAAATTAACACACAAAAATAAACGACCATTTTATACACCAATAATGATAGGGAAGAAAAAGACATTAAGAAAACAACCCCATTCACATTAGTGCCACAAACACAAATATCTTGGAGTCAACTTGACTAAAGATGTGAAGAACCTATACAAAGAAACTATAAAACTCTGCTTCAAAAAATAGGAGAGGACACGTGGAAATGGAAACACATACCCTGGTCATGAATTGGCAAAATTAACATAATTAAAATGGCAATACTCTCCAAAGCATTGTACAGATTTAATGTGATTCCTCTAAAGATACCCGTAACATTCTTCAAAGAAGTGGATCAAACACTTATGAAGTTCATTTGGATCCATTACTAACCTCGAATAGCTAAAGCACTCCTAGGGAAAAGGAATATGGGAGGAATTACTTTCCCCAACTTTAAACTGTATTACAAGCAATAGTTATCAAAACAGCAGGCTATTGGAATAAAGACAGACCCTAGATCAGTGGAATAGGCTTGAGTATTCAGAGAATGTTCCCCAAACATACAATCACCTAATTTCTGATAAAGGAGGTAGAAATCATAAATGGAGCAAGGAAAACTTCTTCAACAGGTGGTGTTGGCACAACTGGTTGACACTTGCAAAAAAGCGAACTCAGACCCCCAGCTAACACCAAGTACAAGATCACAAAGAATAGAACAACCAGTTCTGGTGCAAATTTAGGGATAAGGAGATTCTCATTCACTTCTAGCTGGAATTTTCCAGTCTTTAGGGGAAACAACAGGATTATTCTTCAAACTAAATATTGTGATTCTATTTCTGGGAATATACCTTATGGACCCAAAAATGCATTTCAAAAAAAGCATCTACACTCCTATGAACACTGCGGCATTATTCACAATATCCAGAATCTGAATACAAATATCCAAGTGGTAAACAGTGGTAAGTCTACATAATGGAATATTATGCAGCTGTTGGGAAAAATAAAGTCTTGAAATTTGCTTATACATGCATGCATATGGAACCTCCTATGCTTAACAAAATAAGTCAAAGAGAGAAGGATAGACATAGAATTATTGCAATTACTTGTGAGATATTATAAAGAAGGTGGTGTGGTAATAATAAAGACAATAGATATGAAGGCTAGAAGAACTGGTCCTTGGTAAGGAGCTTGTAGACAAGAGCACAGGAGTATACTTAGGGCAGACAACAGCTCACTATTACAATGGTAGTTGGGAAAAATCACTCTGAATAAGAACTGGTTTCTGAAAGGAGCTTAATTGGTACCCTTAAGTTACAATATTGCAAACCAAAATGTCTAAAAAAAGAAAATAAGAAAACTTAGAGAGAAATGTCTGCCTTAAAATGATTAAGGGAATGGTATATATAGGGGAAGAGTGAATAATTGGTGGAAACTTGAGTCATTGGTGGTGGAAAAATGTGCACAGGTGAACAGATGGGTGTTGATCATTGTATGATTAAAACTCAACTATAAACAACTTTTTAACTGTGCATGTCAAAATGATTCAATTACAAATTTTATTATATAAATTAAAATATAGCTCAGCCAAACCTGTCACAGACATTAGGGTGTGATTTATAGGTATCCAACTCCAATAAATTTTGGATTATGTTAATTTGCATGACTGACAACTACCAATTGTTTTCTATCAGCTGTATCATAAGACAACATAAAATGTGTTACTTTATGTATCAGGGTCAATGATTTGTTGATGTCCTCATGAAACCACTGGCATATTCAGTAGCATGAATATGTGACTTGTAATTGATGCCTTCCATTTAGGCCTCAACTTCATATCTGGGTGTTTTCTGAAAACAGTAAAAATAACAAGGTTTTTCAAGGCTTCCCAGTACATGATCAAGATTCAACCCTCATGTTGTCACATACTTCTTGAGATGCTTATCTACATAATGCAGCATACATATCAAACAATATATAGTACTGGAATTAGATATTACAAAGAGTTTATCTGAACATTCTGGCTTATCTTTCTCACTGACGAGGTAAACTGGTACAATCCGCATTATTCTATTATTTCTTTTTTTTTTTTTTTTTGGTTTTTGGGCCACACCCGGTAACGCTCAGGGGTTACTCCTGGCTATGCGCTCAGAAGTCACTCCTGGCTTGGGGGACCATATGGGACCCCGGGGGATCGAACCGCGGTCCGTCCAAGGCTAGCGCAGGCAAGGCAGGCACCTTACCTCTTTGCGCCACCGCCCGGCCCCATATTATTTCTTGTCTTTATGCAGAGAGGCAGAAAAGGATGTGACCAATGTCATTCATTCTTCACAAAATTTGGATCAGAATTGGCTAGTGATGTTGAGGAGAATCATTAGCAGATGAAAGTCTCAGCTCCTCTATGTGGACTCACATAGGAAACACAGGGCTTAAATTAGTAAGGATGTTTAGACAAGGATGGAGTTGCTTGGTCATCTGATGGGTGAACTGGAACATATCCACATGTAGTGCCTTCCCCAGGGGGAAAAATTATACTCATAATTTCTTGTCAATTTGGTTGCATGATCCTCTAGAAGAGGAGAGCAAAATCATAGATAAAAGAATGCCATTTGATATTTTAGAGACATTTAAAAATATGTGAATAAGCACACATATTTAATGGAGTCCAAAGAAAACTTCCTAAAATATTAAAGTTAAAAATATTGTAAATATAAATGAAAAAATATCAACATTAATTAGCTGTAGTTCTCTTTTACTTCCATCCCAGGCCCTGTTCCTTTCTTTTCTGCCTTGAAATGCCTTGTAAACCTGAATTCAGAGCCAGGAACAGTTTTTGGGAACCATTGGGTATGGTTACCTTTAGCCCCCAAACCAAATAGGTTTACATTCTCACCAAATTATAGGTTATCATTAACCTGGTGATTTGGGAGTGTCTACTGTATTTAACAGTAGATAAGCTGACTATGCTGGAGGTAAATATGTGTTCGATAGAGGCATTTATGTCAGGTAAAGGATCTAGCAGGAAGGAGCAAAGGTGCACCAGCTGGGCTGGTCCTACAACAAGACTCATTAGATTTTGTTAACCTTTGGAAGTGCCCAGGTACAGGGTAAGGGAAGAATTTATAGAAGGGCAAATTCCTACACATGTGGGGATGGGAGAAAGTAATATAGCTTTTAGGGATTTCCTTTATTGTTTTACTGTAGTGTATTCTCACATACCATAAAGTGTTTTAAATACTGTAAAGGAAATAATAATACACCTGTTTTCTGCATTTTGAACACTGATTTGTAGATGTATTTGATTAATACATTATAGGAGAATAGATTAAGTATTCCTTAATTATTGATTTCTTGAGGAATAACATTTTAAGAAAAGGCAAAATGAGCACATAGCCAGGAGTAATCCCTAAAGTTGGACATTTAAAAATCATTATAAGATCACTCAGACTAGAAATAAATTATATTAAAACTAAATGCCAAGTTTGCATTTTTATTTAGGAAACAACCTCATACCATAAAATATATTAAATAACTTACAGAAAACCAAACATAAAATACAAAATAAGATCAGTGGAGCAAGTGATAAAATGGAGCAAAATTGTCTCTAAAGGTAGATCTTAAAGTTGCTGCTGTAGCTGGTCTGCATTTAGATAGATAGCTGAATTAATCTAAAAATAGAGTCCTGCTCTTGGGATCAGAAATTGAGTGAAAACCTAACAAGAAGAGGCTCAGTTCAGTTTCAGAAAAATGTTTCAGTAGTCTAAAATCTCTCTGTCAGTAACTTGCATAACCTGATTGTGCAAATTAATAAGGAAGCATCACCATCACAACTACACAGGTCCAGCCTCGAAGAAGGCTTCCCACTCACAGTATGAGATTTGCACTTGCTTTTGTAGTTATTATGTTGATGTATTCTATTATCTTCCAAATGGATGATACCAAGAGTAGGAATGAGGAGAGATGCAACCCTAATATCTGGCACTTAGTATGTTTCTAGATCCTAAAAGCAGTAGCTATAACCCAATGTGATGTCTGCTTTGAGGAAATTCCATTTGTACTTTTGTGTTCATGTACAAGTATTATTTTTTAAAGGGCTTTGATGAGAGGAGCTTCAGGGGGCAGATCCCTGTTTTGGAGTTAAGGTCTATATCCATGTCATAATTTTTTTCCATTGTGATAAGTTCAAATCTTCTTAGACCCTATTGAAAAGCTGGTAGTGTCAATGGTCTTGTCCAGAGATGCTGGGTCTTGATGGACCTTGAAACTTTTAGAAGTCTAGCAGTCTGCACCTTATGAACATTCTAGTAGATGATCTGATGCCTCTTCCTAACAGGCTCATGTTATTTCTGGATACTATTAAAAGCTGTATTTCAGAAACAATATTTTCTTGCTTTAATATTTCTTCATAACACAGGACCTGTATTGAAAAGAAGAGATGAAATTTATGAAATTCAAATAGGCCAGTGTGTAGTGAAGTAAGCAGAATTATTAAAGTAGTTTGACTTAGTTTTTCAAGTCTAGTGCAGCCCCTAGGTACTGTTGCAATGGGATAATAATAAGCCTCAACTTCCTTATTTGTAAAATGCAGGTTGGGAGTACTGTATATTTATTAAAGTCATGAAAATAAGTGATTAGCCCACTAACTACAAAGCTACTTATAAAAATCTTAATTTTATGCCTATTTGCTTCCTTGCCAGTGTTAATTTTTTCTTTCTGAACTCTGAATTTTATTCCATCTTATTTATTTTATCTTAAACATGGCCAAGCATTTGTTAATTTTCTTATATAACTTCAAAGCCTTCTTTTGCTCTCCACAGATTTCCTTTTTCTCCATTTTCTTTTTGACTTCTTCCCACTAAATTTTTTTGTATAACCTCCTCTGGGGAAAGTCATAATTCAAACTTTCTATACCAACTATACTTTATCCACTTTATTGCATTTTCAAATGTTTTTAACCTAATAAGCAATAACTCCTTGTTATCTTTTTGCAGGCTCTCAGTGTAATACTGATTTTGGATTCCACCATTTGCTTAAAGGTTCATTACCAAGATTTATCACTATCTTTGTGCTGCAACCTTTCAGGTAGATCTGATGGTAAACTTTTCTCATTCTTGATATCCTTTGCTGTTCTATCTGCACCCTATTGTATTATTATTGTATCTGAAACTTCTCTTTGAGCTCTCTACATTTCTTATTTTCAATTTTCTCAAACTAAACATGACTCAAATTTTGGTATCTTTGGGAGGTAATCATGACTGTTAAGATCAAAAAACTTTTTCCATAAAATTTTCTATTCTCCCAATAATTTTATCTTAATTAAAGATAAAGTAAAATAATAAAATAAGTGATTATAATAACAAAGCTTTCCTTGTAATATTGCTGATGATGTGAGGTGGGATATTTTATAGTATGTCTTTGGCTGAATTTTGAGATTCCTTTCTTCCATTTCTTACTAGTTCCTACCTCATTTCCTCCTTTCTTTCTATTGTCTCCATACTCTACAACCTCATCCATAGTTAGGGTAGTTACCTTCATTTCTGTGTATGATCTCCCTTTTGAGTTTGAAGTTTGCACATTTACCTTCTTCTTCTTCTTCTTCTTCTTCTTCTTCTTCTTCTTCTTCTTCTTCTTCTTCTTCTTCTTCTTCTTCTTCTTCTTCTTCTTCTTCTTCTTCTTCTTCTTGGTTTTTGGGTCACACCCGGCAGCGCTTAGGGGCTACTCCTGGCTCTATGCTCAGAAATCACCCCTGGCGGGCTTGGGGACCACAAGAGATGCCACGATTTGAACCACTGTCCTTCATATGCAAGGCAAACACCCTACCACTGTGCTATCTCTCTGGCCCCACATTTACTTCTTATGCTTTATATATACATACATGTATATATACATATATACATATTTATATATGTATATTTAAATTTAAAACTTTATATTTATATTTAAAACTCAATAGACAAAAAGACATACAACAAACAATGACTTGGGTTGGACTATCTAGTATGCCTGGAGCATAGGGTTGGTCTTATGCCAGAAAACTTCAGGTGTATAGTCTCCTTATTTGGGCCAAGGCTTTTCTTTTCTATGCAGGGCCTATGCAAACAATTGTCACACTAACACTATCTTGACTGTGCTCCTTTGACTCATCCTTAATGAAATAATGTATTATGATTAACTGTGTCAACAATACTATAGCTTTTAATGTTAAAGGAGTTACATAAATTTTGAGGCTTTAGACTGCTTTGTATACTACTAAGAAATGTTATAATGTACTACAATCTGGGAACTTGAGGTACAAAATAAATGTGCATGTGTTTTGTTTTATTTGGCTAAAAATTCAAAATTAAGGTGTCAGCAAGGGGATTTCTTTTGAGAATTCTGTTTATGGGTGATTGCCTTCCCACTGTAACTTCACCTTGTCCTTCCTTTGCATCTTTGTCTTCAAATAAGAAAGAAAATAAATAAAAGACATACAAAATTTTAACCAATAATAGAATATTCTGATCTTCATTCCATGCATGGAAGTGCTTCTAAAATCTTTCATACTTCTATCTACGACAAAAGACCTGGTCGAAGAGCCTCCAATATCTGACTCTGCATATATGCCAGCATTATACTTTTCTCATGTCAATATCATTCTTAGAAACACATTCATAGAAATACACATTTATAAAGTATGCATAGAAATATCATTATAGAAAAAAATCTTACATATTTCTCCTCTAATTTATTCTGATAACTTTCTCAGGTGGAGTAGATATATTGGTCTCCAGCCCATAGGATCATTAAAGTCTCTTCCTTGTTTTAAAGTGTCGGAACTAATTATTTTCAATATTCTTTATGTCTTCATTAAGATGGCATATGTGTGGATTTATTTTTTATGGAATTCCCTTTAATTCTTTTCTTTCTGCAATCCTATCTTGTGTACCTTTCCAAATTGCTATTTACTTTCTTATGACACTAGTTAGCTGAAGTCATACACTGTCCCACCTGGGCAGAAATATCTCTTTCTAATTTTAGTTTTCACTGTTCATACCAAGGCCAGAGAGATAATACAGTGGATATTACATTTGCATTGCACATGGCAGACCTGAATTTGATCTTTGGCACTGCATCTGGTCTACAAGCCCTGACCACAATTAGGTTTGGTCCAAAATGCACTGACCCAACAAAACAAAACAAAAAATAGTCCACTTAAAACTGGACTTATCTCACAGTGTCTTTGGTGAGGTTTTATGTACTTATTTTATCTCTTTCTTTATATTAAACATTTCTAGAGTTGTTAGAGAAATGTTTGGCCTTCCACATAACCATGTTACTTTGCCTGAATTTGGCACGGACATGTTTGGGTACAGACCTTTTTTAATTTAACCTCGCTTTCCTTTGAAACAAATCAAAAATCCTATTCGACTATTCTCTAGGCAGAGAGAAATTCTTGTATTCTGGAAAAAATTTATATTGGGAACAGACTTTACTCACCAGGAGTCTTTTATCCCTTTTGGTTTTGGTTTCTATGGATCTGGGAATCTGTCAGGGTGTTTATTTTTGTAACAATGTATTATTGATATGTACATAGTGGTTTGTGTGTGTGTGTGCGCACATGTGTGAGTATGTGTTTGAGTACAAGAACAGTGTTATTGTAAATGTGAGGAGTTCTTATGGAAAATAAATATTGGCCCCTATAGTTGTATGTATTGGTAGCAGGGATGTCTGTGTAAGGCAATGTGAGGCTGAAAGTGTGACTATAAGTAGAATATGTATATATGTGCACAATATATGTTTAGCTGTATGCATGTTTATATGGGAGTAGTGTAGTCTTGGACACATTTTTGTAAAAAGACAAAAGTCCTCACCTTCCAAGGATTTAATTTTATCTGTAAGAAATGTCCAGCTAGTAGAACATGGTTCAAACTAAGTTTTATAAAATACAGCTAATAACATGGTAGAATTCCACATGCAGTATAGAGTTGAACTATAAATTTAAGAAATTCCTGAAGAGTTTTTTTAAAAATAAGAAATTCCTGTAGGTCTTTTAGGTTTAACGGCCAGATTGTCTGCTCGAGTACTGAACAATTTATGGACTAGAGCGACCATTGAATTAGTCTTGTCCTTGTCCTGAGTCAAGTTCTGTACCATGTGTTATGTCCTGCTTATTTTGGCATAGGCTGGATTGGGGTATTCTACCAAATTCAGTTTGTGGAAGGACACATTAGAAAAGCAGAATCAGGCTCTGAGATAATAAAATTCATTGTACTTTCCTTTTACTGCACTCTGAGAACTCAACAATTATTCATTTTGTTGGTGTTTTCTGGAGTTTAATCCTTGGCCACAGATCTGAGAATGAAAAGCAATTGAGTTGAGTTGAATCTAGAAATAGTTTCAGCACTGAAGCTTGTGTTCACATAAAACTTTATGTGCAGAACTTGAAAGATAGTATTATAGGTAGAAAGTTTTCCTTGCATTCATATAATTTAGGTTCACATCATATTTTTAAATTCCATAAGACTTTATCTCGACTCCAGAGGCAAGAGTAAGTCTGAGCATCAACAGTTGTAGCCATAACATAAAATGAAACAAGAAGGAACAAAAAGAAAAAGAAAACTTGAATGCAAATTCAGTAAATTAAAATTACAGAAAACCAGTCTGTTTCATGTCATTTCTTTGTGGTGGAGTGAGTGGACCTACTGGATTTTTGCTTATTTCCTTTTCAGACTCTCCAGTGCAAGTCCTCTACCTGTAAGAGGACCTCATATAGCACAATTTGAAATCCTTTGTGGGGATCAAATCTTCTATAATGCTAGGATTAAATTCTTAAAATGTGTGTGTGTTATATAGTTGTTCAAGGTGATTTAAGAGATGCCAGGTTGTTTTTATTTGAAGTGTGGTCTCATTCTACATTAATCTGTCCCTATGGGCCAGTTTCAGAAATGCAGGACTCAAGTTTATATAAAGAGACCGGCTGGCTTCTCAGTTCTGTGCAATGTAAATTTAGGGACTGAAATAGTATAGTGACATTTACATAACCCTACTCAAAGGAGAATAGAATGCCTCTCACAAATTCTGCAATTTCTGTAGACTAGACAAAAATGCAACTTTCACTTTCATGACCTACTGAATACTCTTAATGCCATACATTAAAAAAGTGATAATTTATAATGCTTAAATGATATTTACTTTGAAGGAAAGACTCATTTTCCCATAATATATCAACCAATGATGCTGTGAAGGTATTTGAGTGGAGAACCCCTTATATCATCACTTGTGTTTTATAAATATTAATTTATGAAATCTATGCAAATCCTTATTTCCTTTTGAGATATGATCATTAGTATGTTATCTGAGCTTTGTTTGATTTATGATTTAGAAATTTGAGTACAGAGATAAGTAATTTGCCCATATCATATAGCTAGGAAGAATCAAACCTGTATTAAAATCAGAAGTTTACATATTGGCTCATGTTTCATTTCTGAACTATTGAAACTTTCATTCTAATGAGGGAAAGATATGTGAAGTAAGGAACCTTGCATTTAAAAAGTAACTTAGATCCTTAAATAAATTTTAACTTAACAACAACAACAATAATAATAATATGGGGCCAGAGTGATAGCACAGTGGGAATGGCTTTTGCCTTGCATATGGCTGACCTGGGTTTGAGCTCCCATATCCCAAATGGTCCCCTGAGATTGCAGGAGTGATTTCTGAACACAGAGCCAGGAGTAACCCCTGAGCTCCACCAGGTATGGCCCAATTCTGCCCCCAAATAATGATATAATATATGCCATAGCCAGGTTTTTGTTTTTGTTGTTATTGTTGTTATTTTTGCTCATTTATACCTTCCAAGTAGTACTCAGACAGCACATTTGCTCCTCTCTTGGATTCTTGTCAGCTGTGCCTAAAATTCATTTCAAAACCTGAGGCTAATGTGCTCTTTTGGCTCGACAGTGCTGGAGATTATTCAGGTTTAGTACTGAAACCCAGATACAGCTTTTAGTGCTTAGGGACTTCCATGGTGTACCTGGCAATGCCTGGATTTTTGGCAAGATATGATGCTAGAAATCAAACCAGTAACAGTTATATATGTCAAGATTCTTATCTCCCAGACTTTCTTTCCTGTTTGAAATACAGATTCAATTATGTCAAACTGCCAGTTTTACTTACATATTCTATACAATCTTCTTGTTTTAAAAAATAAAGATTAAAACCTGTACCTCTGTTCTCTAATATACTTGTTACTTTTATCTTCTACTTGGATAAGCCCATAACATTACTGCTTTCTGAAGAGTTTTTATTGACCATTTCTATGAAGAGAGCTTTCTTTTTATTCCTTGTCCTCCTCTGGTTCTGCTATTGTACCTATTATTTGATTAATTTCTCTTTAATTTCTTCATTGCCAGAGCACTCCCTAAGGGTCAGAGACTGTCATGTCTATTTTTTATAACACCCTCAGTGTCTTGCACAGTGCCAGACAACATGCTTGTGAATGAACAAACAAATATGCATCCATTCTTGTTTGAATTTTTATAATGCAAAATGTAAAAAAGCTTCTTTGAGAAAGTATCTGTTCATTTCTTCTCTACATTTTTGATGGGGTTAGATGTTTTATTCTTGTTATATTCTGTTAGTACTTTGTATATTTTGGATATATTTTAATTTAAAAATAACATCAAGAGACTTCATGATGGGATTCAGTTTAATCATTTGCCTTGTGTGCATATGAACACTTTGTATTTGTAAAAGTAGCGCCATATATTTTGCAAATAATCTTTCTTTTCCAAGGTAGTCATTTAAAATTCTCATTTTAAAGATGAGAAAACTTATGATTACAGCATAATACAGATTTCCAATGTCACTTAGAATAATAATTGGAGTGGAACCTAGGGGATGAAAATTCTGTCCTCATTTACTATTTTTTTGGTGTTTGGGTCACACCCAGCAGCACTCAGGGATTACTCCTGGCCTATGCTCTGAAATGACTCCTGGCAGGCTTGGGGGACCATAGCTGGGAATCGAACCATCATTCTTCTGTGTCTAAGGCAAATGCCCCACCACTGTGCTATCTCTCCGGCCCCTTTTCATTTACTATTCTATTTAGATTTTTCACTTCAAGTTATGTTCATTCATCATTTCCCAGGGTTGAATCTAATCTACCAGAATAAAACACAATTACTTTTTCCTCCTAATCTAATCTATTCTCTTTTGTGCTATCAGTGCTTTGAGAAGAATTGCCATTCTCTAATTTAATATTGAAGCAGCCCAGTCCTATTTTATGTTTATGTGAGAAAACATGTGATTATTTGCTTTTTTTGGTCATCATGTTGTGAATCGAACTGTTGGTTCAGTTGGGAAGTGCAGATGTAAAAGTCAGTTGTGGTCTCTGAATAGCAGTTCTTTCAGTTAACAGTTATGCTGGGCAGTATAAGAACTGTGTAAGGAAGTCAAATTGGGGAGACTGATGAAATAGGAGCAGGTAGACTTAGCCATCTGATTTATAAGTATTCTGAACTCCTTCACATCCCTTTAGGATAGGCGCAGAAGTAAGCAAGTGTGAAGGTTGTTCATTGTAGGTGTTTTATGCTCTGGTCGCCTCTCTAGCCCTGATTTTATTCCTTCATTTATGCCAGAATAGAAGAATCTGTTGAGGAACTTTCCATTCCCACTAATGCTTCCTCCCTAGCAGAGAATCAAGATGGGATCCCCATGCCTAAGTTTCAAACTAAACATATAATTTCCTGTTCTGCATTAGTGAAGCATTGCAGGCATAAAGGAAATATGGAGTAAAGGATAAAATATCTGAGGATATGTTCGCCTGCCTAGTCACTACAGGTATATCTGTATGTAGACCAGGCTGACACACTCCCCAGCTTGTTTCAGTCTTCCAGCTGCTAATTTATTTAAGTTTAGAAGGCCCATCCTGCCTGTTCCAGCTACTCAGCACCTCTCTTGTCACCCTTCCCAGCAATTTCAGAGAACTGGTACACTTACCTGGTGCTCAGTAGGACATTCTCTGTGGGAATTCCAACATGTTCCTGGTTCTCTGCTTGACAATTCCATATTAGCAGGCATCTTTCATTTGGAAATGGTCAATTTAAAAGTACAATTTTTCTAGAGGTACCTTGATATTGAGGATATACCAGGTAACCCAGAACAGCAAGCTGAAAGCCATAATCAGGGCTCCAGTGTAGACTAAGAAGTCCCAGTAATTGAGTGAGGCCAAGGTGCCCAGCAACAGAAGTGTCAGGCCCACAGCATCCAGCAAGAGGGCCAAGAGGAAGAAGAGAGCATACTGACCAGTATTGCATCTTCCCCCAAACCTCCCTATAAGCATTGCCCCAGAGAAGCAGGAGGATCCCAGCTCTACTCCCAAGAGTGATTTGCATGGGAGGGTGGCTGTTTTGCCTCTATCTGCCTTCTCACTGTTGGGTGTGAGTAAATGAGTGATCAGCCCAGAGCCACAAGGAAGTACACAGAAATTTACCTTTATGAGCACAGCAGCCAGTGGAGCAGGATATTTCTTAACTATTTCATGGCTCAGGAATAATCTGGACTAAAACAGCGTGGCATCACTATCAATTATGTTACTGGCACCAAGTAACTAATGCAGCAGAAAAGAAGTCAAAATGTGTTGTGCTATATGTCTGCCTGTATACACAATGTTGTTATTAAGTTTTCTAGGTTCTTTTGTATCTCTGTATCTCTGAATCAAGGGCCAAGCAGGTCTGTATCACCTGATATTACAAATTGGATTAAAAAACAAAGGTATAGAGAAAAAAATTAATTTTTTATTTAAATTATTTTGATTTAGAAAGGTATTCATAGTTGGGATTTGTCAATTTGTCAAATTGTCAATTTGTCAATATTTCAAGACCTATCCCATTACCACTGTCAACCTTCCTCTATCAATGTTCCCAGAATGCATTTCATGCCACCACACCTACCCCTCCTGCATGCTTAACAGACTTGTTTTTAAATTTGGTTGTTAAAGTTTGGGTCTCTTAATTTCATTGTATTTGACTCTGGCTTGGATATTTAGTTCCATCCTTTATTAACATCACCAATGCACATGAAACCCCTTAACTCCTGTCTCCCATTCTTTCAAATTTGTATTTTTCCATCTCACTCAATTTATTTTCTTTTAATATATAAAATCTTTAAGCACCATGATTACTAGCATGATTATAGTTGGGTTTCAGTCATAAACACTTCACAAGTGCAACATACCAACCCCCCCCCCTTCCTCCTTCCCATCCGTTGCCTGCATTTGAGGCAGGCATTCTACTTTTCTCACTCATTAAGATTGTCATGATAGTTGTTAGTGTAGTTATTTCCCTAATTGTACCACTACTCTTTGTGGTGAGCTTCATATAGTGAGCTGGTGCTTCCAACACTCATCACAATGGTCTCTGGTGATTATTAAAATGTCCTTAATTTTTCTTAAAACCCATAGATGAGTGAGACTATTCTGTGTCTATTTCTCTCTTGGACGCATTTCAGTCAGCATATTAGATGACATGTGCATTCACATATAGAAAAATTTCATGACTTCATCTCTTCTGACAGCTGCATAATATTCCATTGTGTATATGTACCACAGTCTCTTTAGCTATTCATATCTTGAAAGGCATCTTGGTTGTTTCCAGAGTCTGGCTATTGTAAATAGCACTGCAATAAATATAGGTGTGAGGAAGGGGTATTTGAATTGTATCTTTTGTGTTCTGAGGGTATATCCTTAGGAGTGCTATTGCTGGATCATATGGGAGCTCAATTTTCAGCTTTTTGAGGAATCTCCATTTTTTTTTTCCCATAAAGGCTGGACAAGACGACATTCCGACCAGCAGTGAATGAGAGTGTTTTCTCTCCACATCCCTGCCAGTATTAATTGTTTTTGATCTTTGTGATGTGTGACAGTCTCTGTGGTGTGAGATGGAACATCATTGTTTTGCATTTCCCTGATGATTAGTGACATGGAGAAATTTTTCATGTGTATTTTGGCCATTTGTAAATCTTCTTTGAGGAAGTATCTGTTCATTTCTTCTCTACATTTTTTGATGGGGTTAGATGTTTTATTCTTGTTATATTCTGTTAGTACTTTGTATATTTTGGATATTGGTCCCTTGTTTGATGGGTATTGGGTGAATAGTTTCTCCATTCTGTCAGTGGCTTTTGTATCCTAGGCACTATTTTCTTTGAGGTGCAGAAACTTCTCAGCTTAATATATGCCCATCTGTTTATCTCTGCTTCCATTTGTTTGGAGAGTGCTGTTTCCTCCTTGAAGATGCCTTTAGTCTCAATGTCATGAAGTGTTTTACGCACATGTTGTTTTACATACTTATGGTTTCAGGCCTGATATTAAGATCTTTAATTCATTTTGATTTGACCTTTGCATAGTGTTAGATAGGGGTCTGAGTTCATTTATTTTTACAAGTGGCTAACCACTTGTGCCAACACCACTTGTTGAAGAGGCTTTTCTTTCTCCATTTTGCATTTCTTGCCCCTTTATCCAATATTAATTGATTTTATGTCTGTGAAACATTCTCTGAATACTTAAGTTTATTCCACTGATCTGAAGATCTGTCTTTATTCCAATACCATGCTGTTTTAATAACTATTGCTTTGTAATACAATATAAAATTGGGTAAAGTTTTGCCTTCAATGTTCCTTTTTCCAAGGATTGCTTTAGTTATTCATGGGTGTTTATTGTTCCAAATGAATTTCAGGAATATTTGTTCCACTTCTTTAAAGAATATCATGGGTATCTTTAGAGGGATAGCATTAAATCTGTATAACACTTTTGGAAGTATTGCCATTTTAATGATATTAATCCTACCAATCCATGAGAAATGTATGTGTCTCCATTTTCTGTGTCCTCTTTTATTTCTTGAAGCAGGCTTTTATGGCTTTCTTTCTGTAGGTCCTTAACATCTTTAGTTAAGTTGACTCCAAGATATTTGAGTTTGTGTGGCACTAATGTAAATGGGATTATTTTTGATGTCCATTTCTTATCTATAATTATTAGTGTATAAGAAGGCCATTGACTTTTGCATGTTAATTTTGTAACCTGCCACTTTGCTATATAAATCAATTGTTTTAAAAAGCTTTTGATAGAGTATTTGGGGGTTTTCTTTTTTTCTTTCTTTCTTTTTTTTGGATTTTGGGTCATACCCAGCAGCACTCAGGGTTTACTCCTGGCTCTATGCTCAGGATTCGTTCTTGGCAGGTTTGGGGGCCATATAGGATGCCAGGATTCAAACCACTGTCCTTCTCCATGCAACACAAACACCTTACCTCCATGCTATCTCTCTGGCCCCTGGGTTTTCTAAATATAGTATCATATCATCACAAACATTGAGAGCTTGATTTCTTCTTTTCCTATCTGGATGCCCCTGATATCTTTTTCTTGTCTAATTACTAGGGCAATTACCTCCAGCATGATGTGGAATAGGAGTGGTGAGAGAGGGCATCTTCATCTTGTATCAGATTTTAGAGGAAAGATTTTAGTTTATCTGAATTGAGAATAATATTTGTCATTGGCTGTGCTAGATGGCCTTGACTATATTGAGAAAAGTTCCTTGCATTCTCATCTTGATCAGTTTTTTTTTTATCATCAAAAATGAGTGTTTGAGGGCGGGAGAGATAGCACAGCGGTAAGGCATTTGCCTTGCATGCAGAAGTATGGTGGTTCGAATCCCTGCATTCTATATGGTCCCCTGAGCCTGCCGGGGGTGGGGGGGATTTCTTAGCATGGAGCCAGGAGTAGCCCCTGAGCATTGCCGGGTGTGACCTAAACCCCCCCCCAGAAAGAAAGAAAGAAAGAAAGAAAGAAAGAAAGAAAGAAAGAAAGAAAGAAAGAAAGAAAGAAAGAAGAAAGAAAGAAAGAAAATAAAGAAAAAAGAATGGTGTTTGACTTTATCTAATGCTTTCTCCTTATCTATTGATATGATCATATAATTTTTCTTTCTCTTTTTCGTTGATATGGTACGTTATGTTAAGTGATTTATGGATGTTAAACCATCCTTGCATTCCTGGAATGAACCCTACTTGTTCGTGGTGAATGGCCTTCTTGGTGAGGCATTGGACTCTATTTGCCAGGATTTTGTTGAGGATCTTTGCATCTGTGTTCATCAGAGATATTGGCCTGTAATTTTCTTTTTTGGCAGCATTTCTGTCTGGTTTTGGTATCAAGGTGATTTTAGTTTCATAAAAACTCTTTGAAAGTGTTTCTGTTTCTTCAATTTCATGAAAGAGCCTGAAAATTATTGGTAGTAGTTCCCCTTAAAAGGTTTGAAAGAATTCATTAGGGAACTCATCTGGGTCTGGGCTTTTGTTTTTATGAAGACTTTTAATTATCATTTTAATATCTTCAATAGTAATGCAGCTGTTTATATATGCTGCAACATCCTAATCAGCCATGGAAGATAATAAGAGTTTAATAATTTATCCATTTCTTCCAGGTTCATGTTTCATGGCATAGATTTTCTCAAAGTAGTCTCTGTTTACCTTTGAATCTCCCACAATTATTGTTTTGGTATTGATATCTTCTTTTAGATTTGCCATCAATTGTATTAAATATTTTGCTGGTACCTCATTTGGTTTAGGAATTTGATTTCTTCCTGTTGTACTTTTCCCTTGATTAATATGAAATGTCCATCTTTTTCCCCTTATGACTTTTCTTCATCTAAAGTTTGTGTCATGAGATGTTAATATGGCCACTCCAGCTTTTTAAGGATGTTGCTTGCTAGGGTGATATTTCTCCAGCCTTTAATTTTGAGTCTATGTTCTGACTACTCACGTGTGTTTCTTGCAGGCAGCTGAAGGTTGGTTGCAGTTTTTTGATCCATTTTGCCACTATGTGTCTCCTAATGCATTTAGTTTATTGAAATTGAGAGAGATAATTGTCATGGGATTTAGTGCCATCTTTGTGTAGAAGTTTGGGTGTGTCTGTTGATCGGTCTTGTCTTAAAGTAGACCTTTCACTTTTTCTTTTAAGGCTGGTTTTGAGTCTCCAAAGTTTCTGAGCTGTTGTTTATCCATTAAGCTATGTATACTTCCTTCAAACCTAAATATGAATTGGGCTGAGCACAGTGTTCTAGGCGAAGCATTGATTTCGTTGAGTTTTGTCACTATGTCCAACCACTGTCTTCTGGCCTTGTGGGTTTCATTTTGACATGTCTGCTGTAAATTTTAAGGATGCTCCTTTGAATGTAATTTCTCTTTTTGATCTTGATGCTTTCAGTATTTTACCTCTATCTGTGGGATTTGTCATCTTGAATAGGATATACCTTGGGGTGCTTTTCTTTGGATCTCTTTTAGCTGGTACTCTTTTGGCATGCATGATTTGGTTGCATGCAGTCTGTATCTCTGGGAGTTTCTCTGCAAGGTTTGTCTTAACTGCTGATTCTTCTTGGGGATTTTCTTCCTAAGTCTCTGGGACTCCAACGATTCTTATGTTTCTGTTGAGCTTATCAGAAATTTCTATTTTCATTTGTTCACTTTCTTTGAGTAATTTTTCCATTGTATAATCATTTGCTTTAAGGCTTTTTTCCTATCTCCTCTGCTGTATGGAGTTGTTATGCATCTCATCTTCCAGCTCACTGATTCTATCCTCAGTTGCTGTTATCCTGTTGGAAAGGTTTTCCCATTAGATTTTCAATTTATCTACTGAGTTTTTCAGATTTGTTATTTCAGTTTGAAGTTTTTGATTTCTGTCTTAATATATTCTTGAATCATTTGTGTTTTGTTTTACTCAATCTATGCTTTCTTTGAGTTCTATGAACATCCTCCATATTTCTTGTTTAAACTCCAGATCTCAGAGACTAACTATGTGGTTTGCAGTTTTCAGGTCATAAGAGTTGCCATCTTCATTCTCAATGTCTGGTGTTGGCCTGCATTGTTACCCCATTGTCATGCTTGTATTGTAGATTTTTCTACGTGTTGTGGTGGTACTCATTGTCTAAAATATGCACAAGCCATAAAGCAAAGATGAGCAGCTAAGCTCCTTAGCTCCACCCTTTGTAGGCGGGACGCTTACCCTTGAAGAAGACAAGTCCATGGAAAACTGGTGGAGTGGAACTAAATCCCATGCTACTTGTGGTTGTAATTATTATATCTAGGGTTTCTAATGTTATGTTGAATAAGAGTAGAGCAATGGACATCCTGGCCTAGAGTGTGACCTCAGTGAAAATGCTTTCAATTTTTTGCCAGTAAGAATAATGTTGGGTTGGGGCCAGGAAAGTGGCGCTAGAGGTAAGGTGTCTGACTTGCAAACGCTAGCGTAGGACGGACCGCGGTTCGATCCCCAGCGTCCCATATGGTCCCCCCAAGCCAGGAGTGACTTCTGAGCGCATAGCCAGGAGTAACCCCTGAGCATCAAAAGGGGGGGGGGCCCAAAAACCCAAAAAAAAAAAAAAAGAATAATGTTGGCTATGGGCTTTTTATAGATAGCTGTTACTATCTTTAGGATGGTTCCTTCCAAACCTATTTTGATGAGGATTTTAATCATTAATAAATTTCAGATCATATCAAATGCTTTTGCTGCATTAATTGATATGACCATATAATTTTTATTTTTTCTTTTACTAATGCAGTATATGATGTTGATTTATTTATTTATATTAAAACATCCTTGGTTTCTTGAAATGAAACCCATTTGTTCATGATGTGTAATTTGTTAGATGTGATATTAAATTTGATTTGCTAAAATTTTGTTGAGGCTTTTGCAAAAGTGCTCATCAGTGAGATTGGTATATTGTTTTCTTTCTTGATAGTATCTGTCATCTTTTGTAATTGGTTATTCTTTATAGACAAGTCCTGTTTCTTTGATATTTGGGGAAAGTTTAATTATCAATGGTAGTTTTTCGTTGATAGTTTGGTAAGTCATTCATAAACCCATTTGGTCCTGAACTTTTATTCTTGGGGAAAATTCTTAATTATTATTTCAATTTTTTGGCTTGTGATTGGCTTCTTTAGGCAATATACTTCCTTCCCATTCCATTTTAGAGATGATATGTTTCCAGAAATCTGTTAATTTCCTCTAGGTTCTCTAGCTTAATAGAATTCCATTGTTCATAATAAGCTCTTATGATGTCTTGGAGTTCTGGGGGTTCATTGTATTATTTTTCATTTCTGATCTATTTCATTTCAGCACTTTTGTTTAGTTTTCCTTGTGAATCTTGCCAATACTTTTTCAATCTTGTTTATTCTTTCAAAAAGCTATCTCCAGGTTTCATTGATTTTTATTATTTTCTTGGTTTTTGTATCATTGATTTCTGATCTGATTTTTATTATTTTTTTCTTTTGCTTGTAGTTTGCTTCATTTGTTTCTCCATATAGGTAAGGTGTGCCTTTAAGTTGTTAATTTTATCCTTGTCTTTCCTTATGTTGGCTTGTATCACTATGAGTTTCTCCCTAATAACAGCTTTTGCTGTGTCCCACTGGTTTTGGTAATTTGTTTCTTCATTATAATTAGTCTTAAATCACTATTTCTTCCTTCATTTTGTCTATGATCCAGCTTTTATTCATAATCATATTATTTAGTCTCCAGGTGGTAGAGTTTCTCACATCCTTTTTTTTTTCAATCAATCTGTGATATTGTGGTCTGATAGGATTATTGGTATGATTCTTATGTTTTTGAATTTTGTAAGTTAGACTTATGTCCTAAAATGTGATCTATTCTAGAAAATTTTCAATGTGCACTTGAGAATAATACCTATTTAAAATTTTGAGGGTAAAATAACTGTATAAATCCATTTGTCCCAGCTCTTATACTTTCTCATTTAGATATTCCCTTTATTTTCATATGTACCATTTTTTAGTAGAATAGAAAAATATTTACATAGCACAGGATTCAAAATCTGTCCACTTTTTTTCAAGAAACAATGGGGAATTACATTTAATATATGATGCAATTTGAAATAAAATATTTCTATGTATTATTTTAGGAAGGATGTTATCTTAACAATATTGACTCAAGCTCGAAGTATAAGTTATTTTTTCAATTTTCTAATATCTTTTCTTGTTTCTTAAATTATTTTGAAGTTTTTGTGGCATATGTCTTCCACCTCTCTTATGTAGTTCATTCCCAGGGACTTGATATATTTGGAAATTATTTTAAGTATAATATATGATTTTATATCTTTCCCTTTGATTTATTGTTCATTGCTTGTATATAGAAGTACAGCCAATTTTTGTGTATTGACTTTGTAACCAGTCATTTTCTGTATTTGTTGATTATTTCTAGGAGCTTTTTTGTGAAATCTTTAGAATCTGCAATGTCTTTAGAATTGAAAATGAAGATAATTTAACTTCCTTTTCAAATTTGGCTTCACTGACTTCCTTTCCTTGTTTAATTACTGTTGATAGGACTTCTAATTTAATGTTGAATAAAATAGAGACTAAGACATTCTTACCTTTGTCTGATCTGATTCAGAATGCTTTTAGCTTTTAGCATTAGGAATAATATAAGATATGGGTATTTTAGAAATAGCTTTTATATCTTGGGGTGCTTTTCTTTGGGTCTCTTTTAGCTGGTACTCCAGGCATGCAGAATTTGATTGCATTCACTTTTGCTTTGGGAGTTTCTCTGTAATGATGTTCTTGTTGATTCTTCCTGGGGATTTTCTTCCTGGGTCTCTGGGACTCCAATAATTCTTATGTTATTTCTGTTGAAATTATCAAACACTTCTATTTTCATCTGTTCACATTCTTAGAGTATTTTTTCCATTCTCTGATCATTTGCTTTTAGGTTTTCTTCTAATTCATTGCAGCACTATTTACAATATACAGTATTTGGAAACAACTAAGATGCTCTTCAACAGATGAATGACTAAAAAAACTGTGATACATATGCAAAATGTAATATTATGCAGCCGTCAGGAGAGATGAAGTCATGGAATTTTTCTATACATGAATGGACATGGAACTATTACGCTGAGTGAAATAAATCAGAGGGAGAGAGAGACACAGAATAGTCTCACTCATCTATGGGTTTTAAGAAAAGCAAAAGACATTATTGTAATTAGGCCCAGAGATGAGGGCAGAAAGGACAAGCTCATCATATATTAAAAAAAAGTGGTGAGTGTAGTTAGAGAAATAACTACACTAATAACTACCATGACAATATTAATGAATAAGGAAAGTAGAATACCTGACTCAAATACAGGCAGGGGAGGGGAGAAGAGGGAGATGTGGGTGTCGGTGATGGGACTGTTGTAATGGTGAAAGGGTTGGTACATTGGTGATGGGAATGTTGCACTGGTGATGGGTGGTGTTCTTTACATGACTGAAACCTAAACACAATCTATGTATGTATGTAATAAAGTTGTTTAAAAAAAGACTGAAACCCAACTACAGTCATGTTTGTAATCAGAGTATTTAAATAAAAATTTTATTAAAATATGTTTTATATATTGAGAAAGTTTCCATATAACACTATTTTATTGAGATTTTTAAATCATGAATGGGTGTTGGATATTGTCAAAATTTCTGAGTCAACTGATATGATCATATCTCAATATGGCTGTTGCTTTACTGATGCAGTATGTTGAAACTGTTTGCATTTTTGATGTGCACTTTTAATCAGTTTGCTAAGTTTTTTAGTAAATATTTTATTTAAAGACCATAATTTACATAGTTGCACATACTATGTTGTTTTCTAACACTTAATATTCGAACACCAATCTGAGTATCCACTTAAAATACTGCTTACCATTTTCCATAAAATTCCACCAATATACAGCATGCTCCCTTCTTTGGCACAAAATATATATATATATTTAATATTTCTTGTTTACTTGTAATTGTTACTGAAATTATTACAAAAAGTACAGCAAAGTAAAAATTTGTGAAAGTTATAATATTTCTCAGTGAGGTTATTAAATAATTGCCAAAAGATTTTCTAAACTTCCTATATGATCTTTCTGTTATTTATTTTGTTTCTTAGCAATAAGTGGCTTTAAATTCACATTGACATATAAATTGATGTGTTCTTTCTGGTATGACAGTGTTGAAAGACTTGGAGTCATTCAAGAATTCTAAGCATTTGTGAAGCAGTGATTGTGGTGAGTGAGTGTGTGTGTGAGGCTTCAGCAGGATTAAGAAAATTTATCTGAAATTTTCATTTGTTGGTATTATCTATCAGCTGTTAATGTTAGTTACACAAGAGGTGTTAGGAAGGACTCTATGTCTTCAATATTTTGGCAGGGCTAAATGATCAATTGCTGTGAGTCTTCTCTGAAGATCTGAAAAAATTCACCTGTAAACCCATCTAGGCCAATTTCATTTGAGGTGAAGTTCTTAATTACTGGTTCAATGTTTTTTAGCTTGTGATTGGCCTAATTAGACTTTCTTCTAATTCCTATTTATTCAGTTTTGGCAGATTACATAGTTCTAGAAACCATTTATTTTAGGTTCTTCAGGTTAACAGAGTAATGTTGTTCATAGTAAGATCTCTTCATGTATTAAAACTCTGGGGTTCTGTTTTAATTTATCCCCATTTATTTTTTATCATATTTATTTATTTTTATTAATATGATTATTTAAGCACCATGATTAATAACATTTCTAGTTGAGTTTCAGTCATAAAAAGTACACCTGCCCATCACTAGTGCAACTTTACCACTGCCAATGTCCCCCATCATTTTCCTCCTCCACCCACTGCCTATCTTCTAGATAGGCTTTCTATTTCTCTCACTCACTTCCATTGTCATGGTATTTGTTCATGTCGTTATTTCTCTAACTGAGCTCACCAATCTTTGTATGCTTCATATCATGGGCTGGTCCTTTCAAACCTCATCTCTATATATTGTCTCTGGGTATTATTGCCATACTATCTTTTATTTTTCTTAAATACCACAGATGAATGAGACTATTCTGTGCTCCCTTTGACTCATTTCACTCATCCTAAATAGAATTTTCTATCCATGTATAGGAAAATTTCATTTGTCCTGACAGCTGCATAGTAATCCATTGTGTGTATGAACCAGTTACTTTAGTCACTCATCTGTTGTTGGGTATCTGGGTTGTTTCCAGATTTTGGCTATTGTAAATAGAGCTGCAATAAACAAAGGTGTGCAGAGGGCATTTTTGTGTTCCTAGGGTATATCCCTAGGAGTGGTATAGCTGGATCATATGGGTGCTCAATTGACAATTTTTTTTTGAGGAATCTCCACATTGTTTTCCATAAAGTCTGTACTATATGGCATTGCCACCAGCAGAGAATGAGAGTCTCTTTCTCCTCATAATCCCTCCAGCAATTATTGTTCTTGTTTTCTGTTATGAGTGCAATCTCTGTGGTGTGAGATGGTATCTCATTGCTGTTTTGATTTGCATCTCACTGATGATTAGTAATGTGGAGCATTTTTTTCATGTGACTTTTGGCCATCTTCTGATGAGGTTTCTGTTCAGATATTTTCCCCACTTTTTGATGGGGTTAGATTTTTTTTTTTGTTAAGATCTGAGGTGCAGAATCTTCTCAGTTTAATGTATCTATTTGTTTATTTCTGTTTCCACTTGTTTGGACAATGGTGTTTTCTCCTTGAAGATGCCTTTAGTCTCAAAGTCATGGAGTGTTTTACCCATGTGTTCCATATACCTTATGGTTGTGGGTCTGATATGAAGGTGTTTTAATCCATTTGGGTTGACTTTTGTGCATTGTGTTAGATAGAGGTCTGAGTCTGCATTTTTGCATGTTGTTGACCAGTCGTCCCAGCACCACTTGTTAAAGAAGCTTTCCTTGCTCCATTTTGCATTTATTTCTCCTTTATTAAATATTAATTGATTGTATATCTTGGGATCATTCACTAAGTACTCAAGTGTATTTCAATGATCTAAGGGTCTCTCTTTATTCCAGTACCATGCTGTTTTAATGACTATTACTTTGTAATACAATTTAAATTTGGGGAACGTGATGTCTCCCAAATTCCTTTTCCTAAGGGTTGCTCTAGCTATTTGTTGGTTTACTATTCTGAATAAATTTTAGGAGTGCTTTATCCATTACCTTGAATAATGTCATGAGTATTAGAGGAATTGCATTAAATATGTACAATGCTTTGGGGTGTATTGCCATTTTAATGATATTAATCTTTCCAATCCATAAACAGGATATGTATCTTCATTTTCTTGTCCTCTCTTTTATTTCTGGAAGCAGTATTTTGAAGTTATTTTTAAATAGGTCCTTCACCTCTTTATTTAAGTTGACTTCAATGTATTTGAGTTTCTGTGACACTACTGTGAATGGGATTCATTCTACAAGGTTCAATTCTTCTCTATCATTACTTGTATAAGAAAACCATTGATTTTTGCATGTTAATTTTGTAGCTTTTAATTTTGATATACAAATTTATTGTTTCTAGAACCTCTTTATGGTCTTTATGGTTTTCTAAATATAGTATCTTGTCATCTACAAACAGTGAGAGCTTAAAACGTGTTTATTTATGATTTCCTATATATTTTTATATATTTAGCTTGTAAATACAAGACTGTAAATATATTAAGATAAAATTACTGTTAAAGTTTTCACTGTGTTTCACTTCAATTACTGCACAAGTTAAAATCTAATAAAGGATTTACATTTGGTTATCTGAATATTCCCATCACTTCTAATGTGTTGGGTAACTTCATTATCTCAATAGATACCATCAACAGGAATGTATCTTCCTTCTAGCTTCTAGGACTTTCATTTGTTTTTGTGCATACCATTTTAATTTTCTATATCATTGTCATTAGAATTGCCATCTTCATCATTTTCTCATGGGATGCCTGTAGCAGCTGAAGCACTTTTTGTTTTTCAGTCAAAATGAATAAAACCAGTTCCACTGAAAATATATTTTCTCTGGTAGAAGAGCACATACACTGCTTTGGAAAAATTTTCATCTTTAGATGCTATTGAGACACTACAGTCATCAAAGTAGTACCATTTTCCATCATCTTTGATTTTTTATAATTATCTTTATTTAAACACCGTGATTACAAATATGATTATGGTTATATAATTACAGTCATGTAAAGAACACCCCCTTTCACCAGTGCAACATTCCCACCACCAATTTCCTAGATTTCCCTTCTCCCCACCCCCCCACCCCTGTACTCGAGACAGGCTTTCTACTTCCCTCATTAATTCACACTGTTATGATATTTTTCAGTGTAATCATCTCTCCAACTGCACTCATCACTCTATGTGATGAGCTTCATGTCATGAGCTGCACCTACCAGCCCTCATCTCTCTTGTCTCTGAGATACTGTTAAAAATGTTTTTCATTTTTCTTAAAACCCATAGATGAGTGAAACCATTCTGCGTCTTTCTCTCTCCCTCTGACTTACTTCACTCAGGATAATAGATTCCATGTACATCCATGTATAGGAAAATTTCATGACTTCATCTCTCCTGATGGCTGCATAGTATTCCATTGTGTATATGTACCACAATTTCTTTAGTCACTCATCTGTTGAAGGGCATCTTGGTTGTTTCCAGAGTCTGGCTATTGTAAATAGTGCTGCAATGAATATAGGTGTAAGGAAGGGATTTTTGTATTGTATTTTTGCGTTCCTTGGGTATATTCCTAGAAGTGGTATAGCTGAATTGTATGGAAGCTCAATTTCCAGTTTGTGAAGGAATCTCCATATCGCTTTCCATAAAGGTTGTACTAGATGGCATTCCCACCAGCAGTGAAAAAGAGTTCCTTTCTCTTCACATCCCGTCAGCATTGCTTATTTTCCTTTTTTGTGATGTGTGCCAATCTCAGTGGCGTGAGGTGGTACCTCATAGTAGTTTTGATTTGCATCTCCCTGACAATTAGTGATGTTGAGCATCTTTTCATATGCATTTTGGCCATTTGCCTTTCTTCTTTATCAAAGTGTTTGTTCATTTCTTCTCCTCATTTTTTGATGGGGTTAGATGTTTTTTTCTTGTATAGTTCTGTCAGTACCTTGTAACTTTTGGATATTAGTCCTTTATCTGATGAATATTGGGTGAATAATTTCTCCCAATTAGTGGGTGGCCTTTGTATTCTGGGCACTATTTCCTTTGAGATGCAGAAGCTTCTCAGCTTAATATAGTCCCATCTGTTTATCTCTGCTTCCACTTGTTTGGAGAATACTGTCTCCTTATAGATGCCTGTAGTCTCAATGTCCTGGAGTGTTTCACCTACAAGTTGTTCTATATACCTTATAGTTTCAGATCTAATATCAAGGTCTTTAATCCATTTTACCTTTGTACATAGTGTTAGTTGGAGGTCTGAGTTCGCTTTTTTGCAAGTGGCTAACCAGTTGTGCCTACACCACTTGTTGAATAGGCTTTCCTTGCTCCATTTAGGATTTCTTGCTCCTTTATCAAAAACTAGGTGGTTATATGTCTGAGGAACATTTTCAGAGTACTCAAGCCTATTTCACTGATCTGAGGGTCTGTCTTTATTCCAATATCATGCTGTTTTTATAACTATTGCTTTGTAATACAGCTTAAAATTGGGGAAAGTAATGCCTCCCATATTCCTTTTACCAAGGAGAGCTTTAGCTACTTGAGGTTGTTTGTTGTTCCAAATGAATTTCAGAAGTGTTTGATCCACTTCTTTGAAGAATGTCATGGGTATCTTTAGAGGAATCACGTTAAATTTGTACAATGCTTTCGGAAGTATTGCCATTTTAATGATGTTGATCCTGCCAACCCATGAGCAGGGTATGTGTTTCAATTTCCGCGTGTCCTCTCTTATTTCTTGGAGCAGTGTTTTATAGTTTTCTTTGTATAGATCCATCACATCTTTAGTCAGGTTGACTCCAAAATATTTGAGTTTGTGTGGCACTAATGTGAATGGGATTGTTCTCTTAATGTCCATTTTTTCCCTTTCATTATTGGTGTATAAAAAGGCCATTGATTTTTGTGTGTTACTTTTGTAACCTGCCACATTGCTGTATGAATCTACTATTTCTAGAAGCTTTTTGGTAGAGTCTTTAGGGTTTTATAAGTAGAGTATCATGTCATCTGCAAACAGTGAGAGCTTGACTTCTTCCTTTCCTATCTGGATTCCCTTGATATCTTTTTCTTGCCTAATCTCTATAGCAAGTACTTCCAGTACTATGTTGAATAGGAGTGGTGAGAGAGGACAGCCTTGTCTTGTGCCAGAATTTATAGGGAAAGCTTAGTTTTTCTCCATTGAGGATAATATTTGCCACTGGCTTGTGGTAGATGGCCTTAACTATATTGAGAAAGGTTCCTTTTATTTCAATCTTGCTGAGAGTTTTCATCAAGAATGGATGCTGAACTTTACCAAATGCCTTTTCTGCATCTATTGATATGACCATGTGATTTTTATTTTTCTTGTTGTTTATGTTGTGTATTATGTTGATAGATTTATGAATGTTAAACCATCCTTGCATTCCTGGGATGAAACCTACTTGATCAAAATGAATGATGTTCTTGATGAGGCACTGAATCCTGTTCACCAGGATTTTGTTGAGGATCTTTGCATCTGTGTTCATCAGGGATATTGGTTTTTAATTTTTTTTTGTAGCATCTCTATCTGGTTTTGGTATTAAGATGATGTTGGCTTCATAAAAGCTATTTGGAAGTGTTCCTGTTTTTTTTATTTCATAAAAGAGCCTGGCCTGGATTGGTAGTAGTTCCTCTTGAAAGGTTTGAAAGAATTCATTCGTGAATCCATCAGGGCGTGGGCTTTTGTTTTTGGACAAATTTTTTATTACGGTTTTAATTTCCTCAATAGTGATGGGGGTGCTTAGATATGCTACATTTTCTTTATTCAACTGTGTAAGGTTATATGAGTTCAGAAATTTATCCATTTCGTCCAGGTTCTCATATTTAGTGGCATAGAGTTTCTCAAAGTACTCTCTGAATACCCTTTGAATCTCTGCAGTATCTATAGTGATCTCCCCTTTTACATTTCTAATGCACGTTATCAAGTTTCTCTCTCTCTTTTGCTTTGTGAGTTTTGCCAATGGTCTATCAATCTTGTTTACTTTTTCAAAGAACCATCTTCTGCTTTTGTTGATCTTTCAGATTGTTTATTGGGTTTCCATTTCATTGATTTCTGCTCTCAGCTTTGTTATTTCCTTCTGTCTCCCTATTTTTAGTTTCTTTTGTTGATCATTTTCTAATTCTATAAGCTGCGTCATTAAGCTATTCATGTATGCTCCTTCTTCCTTCCTGATGTGTGCTTGCAAAGCTATAAATTTTCCTCTCAGTGCCGCTTTAGCTATATCCCATAGGTTCTGATAGTTTGTGTTTTCATTGTCATTAGTTTCCAGGAAATTTTTTTATTTCTTCTTTGATTTAATCTCGGACCCACTGGTTGTTCAGTAGTAACTGTTTAATTTCCAGGTGTTAAATATTTTCTTCTGTGTTCCTTTGTAGTTCACATCTAACTTTAGAGCCTTGTGGTCAGCAAAGGTAGCCTGCAAATTTTCTATCTTCTTGATTTTATGGAGGGATGTTTTATGTGCCAGCATGTGGTCTATCCTGGAGAATGACCTGTATATGTTGGAAAATAATGTGTATCCAGGTTTCTGAGTATGGAGTGTCCTATATATCTACTAGGCCTCTTTCTTCCATTTCTTTTTTCAGGTCTAGTATATTTTTGTTGGGTTTCAATTTGGTTGACCTATCAAGTTTTGACAAGCCTATGTTGAGGTCTCCCACAATTATTGTGTTATTATTGATATCCTTTTTCAGATTTGTCAACGATTGTATTAAATACTTTGCTGGTCCCTCAATGGGTGCATATATGTTTAGGAGAGTGATTTCTTCCTGCTGTACATATCCCTTGATTAGTACATAGTATCCATCTTTGTCCCTTACAACTTTTCTGAGTATAAAGTTTGTGTCATCTGATATTAGTATGGCCACCCCCGCTTTTTTAGGGTGTTATTTGCATGAATGATTTTCCTCCAGCCTTTGATTTTGAGTCTATGTTTATTCTGACTATTCAGGTGTGTTTCTTGTAGGCAGCAGAAGGTTGGCTTCAGTTTTTTGATTCATTTCGCCATTCTGTGCCTCTTAATGGGTGCATTTAGTCCATTGACATTGAAGAAATAATTGTCATGGGATTTATTAATCTTTGTGTAGAAATTTTGTGTATTTTTTGTTCTGTCTTGTCTTTAGAATAGATCTTTCCTTTTTTCTTTTAAGGCTGGTTTTGAGTCTGTAAAGTTTTTGAGCTGTTGTTTATCTGTGAAGCCATGTATACTTCCTTCAAACCTGAAAGTTAGTTTTGCTGGATGCAGTATTCTTGGTGAAGCATTTATTTCATTGAGTTTTGTCACTATATCCCACCACTGCCTTCCGGCCTTGAGTGTTTCTGGTGACAGTTCTGCTATAAATTTCAAGGATGCTCCCTGGAATGTAATTTCTCTTTTTGATCTTGCTTTCTGCAGTATTCTATCTCTATCTGTGGGATTAATCATTGTGACTGAGATGTGTCTTGGGGTGTTTCTCCTGGGGTCTTTTTTAGCTGGTACTCTTCGGGCATGCAGGATTTGGTCACATGTTTCTTTAGCTCTGGTAGTTTCTCTGTGATGATGTTTTTGACTGTTGATTCTTCCTGGAGATTTTCTTCTTGGGTCTCTGGGACTCCAATGATTCTAAAGTTGTTTCTGTTGAGCTTATCAAAGACTTCTATTTTCATCTGCTCATATTCTTTGAGTAATCTTTCCATTGTCTGATCATTTGATTTAAGGCTTTTTCCAATCTCTTCTGCTGTGTAAATTTGTTATGCATTGCATCTTCCAGTGCACTAATTCTATCCTCAGCTGTTTTTATCCTGTTGGAAAGCTCATCCATTATGTTCTTTAATTTGTCTACTGAGTTTTTCAGACCTGTTATTTGACCTGATATTTCAATTTGGAGTTTTCTGATTTCTATCTTCATATTCTCTTGATTTTTTTTTAGTGTTCTGACCTATACTTTCTTCAAGTTCTGTGAGCATCCTCCATATTTCTTCTCTAAACTCCATTTCTGAAAGACTGCTTTGGTGGTTGGCCATAGTTGGGTCATCAGAGTTTCCATCTTCGTTGTCTATGGCTGATGTTGGTCTGCGTAGTTTCCCCATTGTCACGTTTATGCTGTGGGGTTTTTCTACAATTTGTGGTGGTATTCATAGACCCCTTATAGGTGGGCTTAAGGGGGCCAGCAGAGTCAGCTTTATCTGCACTCCGGCCCAGAAAGTCTCACCTAAGCCAAGGCAACCCATCAGGGAATGAATGCCAGAGAAGATCAAAGTTCCCAGGTTGAAGCAAGCCGGGGGAAGGTCCAAAATGTCTGCTGAGCTTAAGAAGCTCAGCAGAGTCTGTCTTATCCACAACTCTGGCCCGGAAAGATACACCTCAGCCGAGGCACGTCCTCAGGGGATTAATGCTGGAGAAAATCAAAGTTCCCAGGTTAAAGCAAGCTGGGGGAAGCCCCAAAATGTCTGCTGAGCCTAAGGGGCCCAGCAGTCAGCTTTATTCACAACTCTGGCCTGGAAAGACTCACCTCAGCCAAGGCAAGCCGTCAGGGGATGAATGCCAGAGAAGATCAAAGTTCCCAGTTGAAGCAAGCCAGGGGAAGCCCCAAAATGTCTGCCCATTAGCTTTGATTTTTGCAAAAGCAATATAATGTCCTCCTCCCATTCCTCTATAATGGTTTGAAACAGCAATCAAATTATAGCAGGAGGTCCTTATCCTAACTAAAATGTGATTTTAGATATGTTTCCTTATGCAGAAAATGGACACCAGGTGTAGCCCAAAAACACATACAAACAACAAAAAAGATATGACAGAAGCAGATGTTACACTGATGTGATTTCTTTTGGGGGAGGAGGAGATTGGGCCACACCCAGTGGCACCCAGGGGTTATTCCTGGCTCTGTGCTCAGAAATCACTCCTGGACCTTACAGATGCTAGGGATTGAATGCGCACCCGTCCTGGATCAACAACGTGCAAGGCAAATGTCTTACCACTCTAGCCCCTGATGTGATTTCTGGCTCTGAATACAGAAGCCAAGAGCCAAAGAATATGGCTTCTGCTAGAGCTGGCTAAAGCAAACCACATATTTTTTCTGTAGTCTCTATAAGGTGCAGAGCCAGACTAAAAGTTTAATTTGAACTATTTTATAATTTGACTCCCAGAATGATAACATAATATAATAAATTTTATTTGTTTAATTATACTCAATTTATCTCTCCACATCCCCGCCAACACTGCTTGTTTTCATTCTTTGTGATGTGTGCCAATCTCTGTGGTGTGAGGTGGTACCTCATAGTTGTTTTGATTTGTGTCTCCCTGATGATTAGTTATGTGGAGAATTTTTTCATGTGTCTTTTGGTCATTTGTATTTCTTCTTTGTCAAAGTGTCTGTCCATTTCTTCTCCCCATTTTTTGATGGGATTAGATGTTTTTTTTCTTGTAAAGTTCTGTCAGTGTCTTGTATATTTTGGAGATTAGCTCCTTATCTAATGACTATTGAGTGAATAGTTTCTCCCACTCAGTGGGTGGCTCTTGTATCCTGGGCACTATTTCTTTTGAGGTGCAGAAGCTTCTCAGCTTAATATATTCCCATCTGTTAATCTCTGCTTTCACTTGCTTGGAGAGTGCCATTTCCTCCTTGAAGATGCCTGTAGTCTCATGTCCTGCAGTGTTTTGCCTACGTGCTGTTCTATATATCTTATGGTTTCTTATGCTGGTGGGAATGCCACCATAAGTTCAAAGTTTATGGAAATCAATATGGAGATTCCTCCAAAAACTGGAAATCAAGCTCCCATACAATCCAGTTATACCACTCCTAGGAATATACCCTAGAAACAAAAAAAAATACAATACGAAAATTCCTTCCTTACACCTATATTCATTGCAGCACAGTTTACCATAGCAAGACTCTGGAAACAACCAAGATACCCTTCAACAGATGAATGGCTAAAGAAACTGTGGTACATATACACAATGTAATATTATGCAGCTGTCAGGAGAGATGAAGTCATGACATTTTCCTATACATGGATGTATATGAAATCAATTATGCTGAGTGAAATAAGTCAGAGAAAAAAAGACACAGAATGTTCTCACTCATCTATGGGTTTTAAGAAAAATGAAAGACATTCTTGCAATAATAATTTTCAGACACAAAAGAGAGAAGGGCTGAAAGTTACAGCTCACCTCATGAAGCTCACCACAAATAGGGATGAGTTTAGTTATAGAAATAACTACATTTCAAACTATCATAATAATGATAATGTAGAGGGAAATAGAAAGCCTGTCTAGAGTACAGGCGGGGGTTGGTGGGGGGGAGGGAGATTTGGGACACTGGTGATGGGAATGTTGCACTGGTGATGGGTGGTGTTCTTTACATTACTGAAACCCAAACACAATCATGTATGTAATCAAGGTGTTTAAAAATTATACTCAATTTATGGACAATAGCCATATCTACTTATAAAACATCCTTTCTCTCTCAATTTTGGAATAATGATACTAAAAGAGTGAAAGATGTTCTTCTCTCAACAACAGGTAATCAAATCCCAAGAAATATCCTAGGAAACTTGTAAAATATACATTGTCCCCATCTTCTCAGACAGCAGCACAATAATATCTTGAATGGGTGTAGTGAGAGCTTTGTAGTGGAGCATTTTAGGAAAATGGATTGTCTTGGAATTACTCATAAATCAGAATGAAAACACAATGAACACTGCTAGTAGATTATGATTAATATTTTATCAAAGTCCTTTAAGTCACAGAATAAAGCTCTTCAAGCCAAATAGCAATGGGTAGAATAATATAATCTACTTAAAAATGTGAATGATGTTCTTTTTTCTGAATACACTAATATTAATGAAGTCAAAGTAGCGATGTCTTTTTTATAAACAGTGCATCTGACTTGGTTGGATTGTATTCACAGATTAGGTACAGTCACACCCTGGGTCCCCCTGTGGAAACCCCTCCATAATATTTGCCCTCAGTGTGACACTGGTGTATTCTTAGATCCATACTCATATGGGAGATACCACGAAATACAAATAAGGCTTAAGATTATTTTCTCATTTTTCTTGTTGAGAAACTCAGCAGAGCAAGTAACTGGAGCCATTAATGCTAACAACATCAATGTAAGTTCAAAACAAACGTCTCTTTGAAGCATGACTGTGCTGAAAATCACCTCCATCAAGATATATATGGAAATAGCATCCACACAAAACTCCAGCTTAAAACTATGCCCAAACTACAAGCTTTTAGGAAGATAAAATTTGATGTGGGAATGGTGGGCTTTCAGTGATTTAGTTCGGAAGGGAAATTTATTTGGTTCTATGTAAGAAAACACTAAATAGTGTGAGTGATATATTCGATCTCATTAGTGACTAAAAGGAGGATATGCATTTAATACTCTACCACTTGAGACACTCAAACTAAAATAAGTGACAGATACTTGCAGAACTCACAAAATTGGTTCTGATAATCTGTGAGAAAAGGATAGATTGTCTAGAGAACTTAAATTCATGGTCCAAATAAGAGATGTGCAAAAACTCAGAGGTTCCCAAACTCTAGCTCTTCTCTCTATCTAAATAGATACAGGTATCTGTTTCCATGGAATTTTTTATCTTTTACTTTTTTAATTAAATAATTTATTTATTTAAATATCATTATTAGAAACATTTGTAGTTGAGTTGCTGTCATAACAAGAAAAAACCCTTTCACCTGTGCAACCTTCCTATCACCAATTTCCCCATCTCTTTCCTCACCCCGCCAACCTGTCTTCGAGACAGGCTTTCTACGTCCCTCATTCACTGACATTTTTATGATTGTTCTCAGCATATTTATTTCTCTAACTTCACTCACCACTCTTTGTGGTGAGCTTCATATCTCGAGCTGGTCCTTCCAGCCCTCAACTCAAAATTATTTTAATGTCTTTAGTTTTTCTTAAAACCCATAGATGAGTGAGGCTATTCTGTGTCTCTCTTTCTCCCTCTGACTAATTTCACTCTGCATGGAAATTTTTTAAAGTACAGTGAGAACAAGTGTTGTTTTGATTCAGCTCATGGAACTACTTTAAATGTCATAACAACTAGAGGCCTGTTAAAGATAGAAAGATTGCCACAATAACAGTCAGGTGAAGTAACTGAGGAGTCAGTTACAGGAATCTGATTAGATCATCTAATGGACTCTGATGGATTTTGTTCTTGCATAGGGTGACCTACCTAACTTGATCAGGGTTATGTTTCCTAGTATTTTAGCTCAAGGCTTCTAATTACTACACAAAGCCCCAGACTTTTAGAGGGTTTACCTTACACATGTTCTCTGCTTGGTGTACCAATGGGAAACTTCTCTGGTTTCTTTTATATCCCCAAAAGGGCTACTAGAAATGCTGCAGTTGAGCCCTCGAAAGTGGCCAAACGAGGAGATGAACAGGAATATTTAATAGATCAGATGCTATGCAATTTTCCAATTTGATGATACTTAGTCTTTATTCCCATCCCAAGCTTTTGCACAAATAGTTCTTGCTGCCTATAATTTTTTTAATTTTTCTTTGCAAGTTACTGTCTTTATTCATTCATATTTCAGTTTGAATGACACTACCACCCCTATCCTACTCACAGAAAATGTTTTGTCTTGTCATAAATTTGAATTAGATATTTTTCTATTCCCATACACCACACATTCCTTCAATCAAGAACATCAACTATATTTTAATCATAGTAAGGCTTGCAAAATATCTTGTTTGGGAACCCTGCCCTGCTTTCAATTCAGGGCCTGAACCAAAGCAAGAACTAGATACATATGTTCTTGTTTTATATATGGGGAGGGGAAGTTAGGGTAGACATATAAGTTTTCTAAAGCAAACTCTACTTTAGAAAGTTTATATGCAACTCAGAAAAACAAATATGATTTTTTTGGTTTATTTTATGGTCTTTGTATATCAAGAGAACAACCTTTTTTTTAAGAGGAGAACAATCTTATAGAACTACAGCAGCACTCCACTGTATTATTGTAGAATAGGTGGTACAGATGATTGTAAAGGTGGAAAAATGAATTAATATACTATGCTTTTGTTTTTGACCAAGAGTTTATTTTAAAGTGGAGAATTGTCAAAGTGAAGGCTTTAAAAGTTTGGGCTTGAGGGACTGTAAATGCTCCCAGCTCATTCCCATATTTGATAGCAATACTGATAGCCAATAAATAAATTTCCTCATCTGGATGAATCTCTAAACCAAAGAAATGTGCCACCTAGGAAATTATTGTTTTCAGTCACATGTCACTGATCACTCTTTGGAATATTTGTGATTTTATGATTTTTTTGGATTACAAACCCACAAAGATAGGTGAATCAGCCAGCACCCTAAATGAGAGCTTATATTTCCCTCCTCTCTGTAAAGGCATTCATTGGTTAGTCAGTGTGGGTTAATGAGGAATGAAAATGCAGACTCCAGATCAACCAGTGTCATAGTTCAATATCATGAAACTTTCAAACATGCATAGTGATGGACAGAAAGATGAATGATGCGTGGATGCATAAGTAAAGAACACCCTGATGAAAGGAAAGCATTAGCCATTACAGATACTAAGATATATCCAGTAACATTTCCGGTTCCAGGGATGATGGAGCCCTGAGCTTTCCCACAGGTTGAGAAAATGGCTTTACCTGGTTCTGTTTCTATGGAAAACCCCCACTACTACGGAGACTGAGATGTTATGTGTTAATCATCAATTCTCTTTTTTCTAGTCCAGGTGGCAGACTGCCATCAACAATTCAGGAATGATTTGAGATTTTGAAAAAAATTTGACTTCTGTCTCTGTTTCTGCTTCTTTTTGATAATGGGCACCCATACTAGCCCACACACCAGCATCATGAGTCCCAGGGATAGGAAGGCAGGACCTATCATTTTAAGAACATTACGACTCGTAGGATCTAAGTTCAGGGTGTAAGCCAAGCAGGTGATGACCACGCCAAAGAGAAGGATAGTGCCACCCACGGACATGATGATGATGGGTTTGCGGTAGATATCCCAATTACTCCTGGGGGTGGTGGTCCAGACTGACTCACTTCTGGAACTGATGCACAAAGAACTTGCAGTCTGACTGGGGAGTAGGTCTTTGGATTCTGGAAACTTGTCATCAACCTCCAGGGTCTTGGGGAGAACCTCCATGGTTATGATTCCTCAGGACCAGGCAACAGAAATCTGAAACAATTAAAAATAAAGGTGAAGCAAAGGGATCTACCTCTACATACCCTTCCTTATTTAATATGTGATATTCAGGCTGCTCAGGAAACTCATATGCAAGACTTGGTTTTGAAGCAAAACAAACTAACAAAAACCAAATAAGGTTAAAAGCCATGTAAAAAGATAGAATATTTTATTCTTTTTTTGTTTTTTTTTCGGTCACACCCGGCAGCGCTCAGGGGTTACTCCTGGCACTATGCTTAGAAATCGCTCCTGGCGAGGCCGGTGAGGTGGCACTAGAGGTAAGGTGTCTGCCTTGCAAGCGCTAGCCAAGGAAATATCGCGACCTTGGTTGGATCCCCCGGCGTCCCATATGGTCCCCCCAAGCCAGGGGCAATTTCTTTTTGTTTTTGTTTTTGTTTTGGTTTTGGTTTTTTGGTTTTTGGGCCACACCTGGCTTTGCTCAGGGGTTACTCCTGGCTGTCTGCTCAGAAACAGCTCCTGGCAGGCACGGGGGACCATATGGGACACCGGGATTCGAACCAACCACCTTTGGTCCTGGATCGGCTGCTTGCAAGGCAAACACGCCATTGTGCTATCTCTCCGGGCACCAGGGGCAATTTCTGAGCGCTTAGCCAGGTGTAACCCCTGAGCATCAAACGGGTGTGGCCTGAAAAACCGAAAAACAAAAACAAACAAACAAAAAAAGAAATCGCTCCTGGCAGGCTCGGGGGACCATAAGGGATGCTGGGATTCGAACCACCGTCCTTCTATATGCAAGGCAAATGCCCAACCTCCATGCTATCTCTCCGGCCCCAAGATAGAATACTTTTTTCTTAGGAAAGATCAAAATACTAACATTCTAATTGCCTTAGTACTTAAATTATGGAAATGGTGTTCTTTAAAAAAAATCTAACTCCAGAGTTATTGATTATTTTCAGATTATGTTAGTTGCTAACTTCTGATGCTGAGTGAGCAAATGTTCCTTGTTCTATATTTTCTTTTTCTTTTTTTTTAAAGTAAAAATAGATTTTATTTGGTGGTATTGAGAAAAGGGAGAGATAGGAAAAGAGAAAGGAGATAAGGTGCTCAAGGAGAGTGTGGGCTTCTTTGCTGGAGAGCCAAGCAGCCCAGCAAGAAAGTACACATTGCAAGAGGGGAGATACAAGTAACATGTGCTTGAGAATCATGAACCCAGGCAGCAGATGTGTGCCTATTTTCTTATTATATAATGGGAACTACAATAGGGCTGTTTCAGAGAATTTTCAAAAGTATTATATGAGTTAAAACATGGAATACATTGAAACAATGTAGGCACTCCCTAAATATATTTGACATATATAAATGGTGATGCCATTATATAGAAAAGGCAAACAATTTACACATGTGTGCATATCTACTGTAAAATTGCAATGTTTTCTTTGTTAACTTGAAACTTCAAAATGACTCTAAGTTAAAAGTTTAGCCCCATTTCATGAATGAGAAATGTCCAAAGAGGTTAAAAAAAAAACCTTCACAAGATGGCTAATAAAGGTTGGACTTGGGCTCTTGCTCTTAAAGTCCTGTCATAAAAATGAAATGAAGGATATCTTTTAGTGCAGCATGTGATCGCGCACAGAACATTAATGCCCGAGAGTGACCTTCTATCTAATACTCCATCTTCCTCAGTAGAATATCACATCATACACCCAGTTTCTCATTCTTTGGCAAGTTAGGTATGTAAACTACCCCAATGACTTATTCTCATCTCTCTTCTAGAGCCTATTTGTGTACCTCATGATCACTGGTGCTCCCTCATTCCCTGATTCTCACACACAGAGATAAATGCTTCCTTGCTGAAGCAATTTCAGAATTACTGCCATATACTTTAAAAATGTTATTTATGGGATCATAGCAGTAGCACAGTGGCAGGGCATTTGCCTTCCATGCGGCTGGCCCAGGATGGACACAGGTTTGATTCCTGACATCACATATCATCCCCAAAGCTAGTCAGGAATGATTTCTCAGAGCACAGATAGGAGTAAACCCTGAGTTTACCGGGTATTCCCCAAAAGCCAAAATAAAATAAAATAAATACAAAAATTTTATTTAAATTTTTATCTTCTTGGTTTGGAAAGTGGTATTCAGGGGCTGGGCTACTCCTGGTACTTCAGGGACCATATGTAGTATGGTAGATACAAACCAGGTTTGGTTATATGGAAAACAAGCACCTTAAAACTTGCACAGTCTCCCTTGTGAGAATCATAATCGCAGTCACTCTCATGAAAAGTGTTAGTTTAAATTGCATTAAAGTGGGATTGAACTCTCATTACATTATTATTATAAATGTGGGTTTAACCGTGAAAAGACACAGATATTAAAAATTTTGTGATAATTAGATTTTTGTCTTGTTTTGGATAATGGGGATACTGAACAATCTCAGGTAACCTATCCTGGATATTACATAAGTCTGATTCATCTTTCAGATATCTTTAAAGTGCCTGGTATAGTGCTTTATAATCTAGAGATTCTGCATCCTCTAATTTGCAGAATAAAAAAATAACATCTTTTCTACCTCCCTTCCCTTCTTTCACTTTTTGTTTTCCCTTTTTTAGGCTCTAATGATAAAGCCATCTTTGTTTCTATCACCAACTCCACAAACTAGATCTTCCTAGGGAAAGCCTGGTGACCCCTGTCTAAAGTTGGGTAATCATGGGTTCGACATGAACCCAGCAAGAGCAACATCCATGACTAAGACAGCAACTTCAACACAATATATAGAAGAGGTAGGTAAAACACTCCATGACATTGACACTAAAGGCATCTTCAAGGAGAAAACAACACTTTCCAAACAAATGGAAGCAGAGATAAACAGATGGGGCTATATTAAGCTGAGAGAAGTTTCTGTACCTCAAAGGAAATAATGCCTACGATGCAAAATCCACTCACAAAATGGGAGCAACTATTCACCCATTACCCATCAAATAAGGGGTTAATATCTAAGATAAACAGGTACTGAGAGAACTTAAGAAGAAAAAACATCTAATCCATCCAAAAAAAGGAGAGAATAAATGAACAGACAATTCCTCAAAGAAGAAACATGAATGAAGAAATATGAAAAAAATGTTCCACATCACTAATCATCAGGGAGATGCAAATAAAAACAATGAGGTACCATCTCATGCTACAAGGACTGACACACATCACAAAGAACAAGAATAATGAATGCTGGCAGGGGTATGGGGAGAAAGGAACTCTCATTTTCTGCTGGTGGGAATGTCATTTAGTCCAGCCTTTATGGAAAAACTATGGAGATTCATTACTGGAAATTGAGCTCTCATGATCCAGCTATACCGCTCCTAGAGATATACTCTAAGAACACAAAAAAGCACTACACAAAAAGGCCTTCTGCAAACCTATATTTATTGTAGTGCAATTTACAATAGCCAGAATCTGGAAACAACCCAGATGCCCAACAACAGATGAGTGGCTAAAGAAACTGTGGTACATATCCAGAATGGAATACTACACAGCTCTCAGAAAAAAATGAAGTAAAAAAAATTTGTCTATACATGGATGAACATGGAAACTATTATACTGAGTAAAATAAGTCAGGGGGAGAGAGATATTCAATAGTCTCACTCGTCTATGGGTTTTAAGAAAAATAAAAAATTTTATTGTAGTAACACTCAGAGACAATAGAGATGAGGGCTGAAAGGACTGGCCCTCAGTATGAAGCTTAAAACAAAGAGTGGTGGGTTAAGTTAGAGAAATAACTAAGGGATGGAGAAGAAGAGAGATGAAGGGCATTGGTGATGGGAATGTTGTCCTAGGAAGGAGGGTATTCCTTTTTTATGACTAAAATCCAACTTTAAACATGTTTGTAATCATGATGCTTAAAATATAAAATAAAAAATAAATTAACTACCATTCATTATTCTTTTTTTTTCCACTTCATTCCCTTACCCAGTAATCTCAATATTTTTACTCTGACCTCTCTTTTTTCTTTTTGTTGTAAAACTTTTTCATGTTACAGATAAATTAGCACTTATTAATATTTCCCTTCAATGTAGAGTGGGAGAGATTTCTTTCCACACCAGAGTTCACAATGTAACAGTGGTTTTTATCTCCTTACCTCAAGTATGGTTGGAAATAATGCTGAAATTGTAGGGATGATGGTGCAGGTTTTGAAACTGTGTTAGCAGATCCTGGGTAAAATGACAGGTTGGAATTGGGCAGATGTTTTCTGGATGATGATTCCTAAGTTCCAATATTCTTAAGATTTATACATCTTCTTTTCTGAGGCTCTTCTGTATATTAAAGGATACTTTAGTAAAAAAAAATATGTTCATAACACTTACCAATTATTAGCCCTTGAAGAAACTCAGGCCTGAAACACTGTCCAAACCCTCTCAACACATACGGCTCCTGGGCCCGGAGCGATAGCACAGCTACCAAAGGTGGTTGGTTCGAATCCCGGTGTCCCATATGGTCCCAGTGCCTACCAAGAGTTATTTCCGAGCAGACAGCCAGGAGTAACCTCTGAGCAATGCCGGGTGTGGCCCGAAAACCAAAACAAAACAAAAAAAATCACAAACATACGGCTCCCAATTTAAAACACATGCACAGATTCTTTCTCTTTGGCAGGGAAGAAATAGAAGCTGTAAAATTGTGATATCAGAGTGAAGATTTCCCTATATAATTACTCTATAGAAAGATACTATGTCTGAAAACTTTGAAAAATATGGCATGTGCTTTTGAAGTCATGGGAATAAATGTTATATTTAATCATGTGGTATATTTTTTTATTCAAACAACTTTATTACATACATGATTGTGTTTCGGTTTCAGTCATGTAAAGAATCCTACTTGTTCCTTAAAAATGATTTTAAAAGGCTGAAAAATAGAAAAAGGATCATGAAGCAAATTTTAACATTATAGCCTCAAAGTTTGCATTGATTATTCACATTTCATATGGGAGAGTTTTGACATTGTCAATAATATTGTTGAATTTTCAACAGCCATGGTCATTATTTTGCAGTTGGACCCTGGAGCAGAAATGCTTGCTGCTAAGATGACAGTGAATAATAATAGGAATACAGTGCTTCTCAGTGTGGCAGAGGATTTCTGGTTAGAATAGGAAGGACTTTCCTCTATTTCATATTTTATCAGGGCATGAGATGGCTACCATAAAATGAATAGGAAGAGTGAAACTAAAGAAGGGATGATTTAAGGAAGAATAGATTCACAGACACTGAGAGAAGGTTCAGCCAACTAAACCTAGAAGCAAGAAGTACCTACTCTTTGATACTATGAAGATGTCAAAGATTTCATCTTGAGGCATAGAGAGATCTATGTAGATGATAAAGCATCACCTACTTCACATACCCACCCCTCCATTTCATATGTGACTGTCAGATTCAGGCCACAGTCTTTTGACTTAAAGCTTTATGTGCCTTCTGTTGACCAAAACCTAGGCTAGGTAAAACAGGTGCCTTACCGCTTGTGCCAATGCTCTGGCCCCAAGACACTACATTTATTTAATTTAAAGGACTATTTTATTTTGGGGTGATGTTCTTTTTGAGTGCTGAAATATCTTTCATTTTCTGAAACATCAATAATAAATTACATTAATGTTGTTGTAATTGTTTATTTTTGAATGACTCTGTCAGACTTCAAACCAGGATCCACTGCAAGGTAAGCACCTTATGCCCTGTATTCTCTACATCTGATCTGTGATTTTATTAGTAACATTCACCCCCAAGAATAAAAGTTGTCTACCTTTTCTCTGCTGAGCCTGCCTACATCCAAGGACTATAACCTCTTCAGGACCCACACCCGAAACGCGGCCGCTCCACTTCGTGGTCGCGCTTATCTTTAACCCCTAAATTCCATTTCTGCACATTTTAAGAAGCAATCTACAGCCTTGCCAATGGAGTAATTTTGCAGTACACCCCCATATTTGCAGAAATAAAGATGGCTTCTCTAATAATCTAAAAAATAGGAAACAAATAGGTATCCTCTCAAGAAATTTAGAGTAGAATTATGAAAAATGTTCAGGGAGCTAAAAAAAAAAAACATCGATAAACTTGACTGGAGCAAAATTAAGCATCAAGAAGATTTGTCAACGGAAATTAGAAATTTTCACACTGAACTAAAAGATCAGAAAAACTGAGCTTACTGGGACCCTTATTCCTAGCCTGAGGAGTGCTGGGAGGCTTGGCAGGCCCCTAGCCATCCTTGTCTTTTTCCCCTGACTCCAGGCCTTCTCTGGGTGCCAGCTCAGATGGCCAGAAGTGGGTTCAGGTGGACTCTTAGTGGTCCTCAGGTTCCCCCCTCCCTCCGTACTCCAGGGGGGAGGTGCATGGGGAGGAGGGCGGGCAGACATCTGGTTTCCAGTTTCCTCTTTGATTCAGGAGACCAGCTCTTGCCAGGTATAGGGTTTTTCTCCCCTGGACTTCAATCTTTCCCTGGGCACCAGTCTACGTGGACTCTATAGGGGTCAACAGGCTTTCCTCCTATCTCTCCCTACACTAATGGGAATGCGCTTGGGAGGAGGGCAGGCTGTTCTAGCACTGGTTTATATTGGGATAGTCAGTAGAAATTTTTTCTCTTTGTTTTCATATTGATAGTATTGTGTGCATATATTCTATATATCCATAATATCTATCTTGTATTGGGACCTTGATACTGCCCTACAAAGCTCATTTCTAATATTTTACAGCCTCAGTCCCAACCCTTACTTCCCCCCATTCTCCTATGTAGGTGCAGCTAATGACATGAAGCTCAACACATAGAATGAGAAGTGCAGTTAGAGAAATAACTACACTGAAAACTATCATAACAATGTGAATGAATGAGGGGAAAAGAAAGCCTGTCTCGAGTACAGGTGCGGGTGGGGTGGGGAGTAGATAGATGTGGAAAATTGGTGGTGGGAATCCTGCACTGGTGAAGGGGTGTTTTTTACATGACTGTAATCATACAACTACAATTATATTTGTAATCATGGTGTTTAAATAAAGATAATTAAAAAAAAAGAATAAAAGTTGTTACCACATGTAGACATCTATTTATTAGTCATATTTATCAATAATAATGTCATATGAAGTTCTAAGGAATGGGAACTCCTTATTTAAGTGACTTATGTAATAGAGGTAGCTTATTATAAGATCTGAAGAACAAGCAGGACTTTACTTTTAAGCAATAATTAAATAAGTATTTTTCTTCTGAGCAAATAAACACTTTACCACCAAAAGTAAGTAATTTTCTTTATATACCCTCTATACTTTGTTTACTTCCTCCCTCTTTTCTTCCCTTCTCTCCCTACCAGCTCTTTTTCCATATTTCTCCTTCTCTTCTCTCTCCACTTTACTTGCAGAAGGTTGAAACATATATATATATATATATATATATATATATATATATATATATATATATATATATATATATATATATATGAGACCAAGCAGGTCAAACCCTGCAATGAACACAATCTTTGTAAATATCACTGCATATTAACAGAAATTTATTAAAATTACTTGTAGTGTTTGGGTATAATGGAAAGATCCAGGTCTTTGACATCAGAGGGATTGCTGTTTGAAAGCAATTTTGCTCACTTAAGTACAGGATACTTAACCTTCTTAAGACAATTCCCAAATAGAAAATAAAAATAAAATATCTATCTCATGGAGATGTATTGTCACATTATAAAAAACATAAGTACACTATGTGACACATTATTAGTGCTTTAGAAAAGACCCTGACATTGACTTGCTCCATGTTGGGTTTATATAACACCATAACGACTTGGTAACAGCAATACCTGTTTTCAGGGCAGGGTTCTCTTCATTGCCACTTAATGCTTTGTGTCACCCTGACTTCGACATAGTATCTGCACAAAAATCAGGATCTTTAACTACATAAACCTGACTACAACAACCATGATTGTGAAGAGCTTTTACTGGGACCACAGAGAAATAATTTGGGTTAGACAACTTAGTAGTATGACTGGAGTCTCCAGTTGATCTTATTCCAGGAAGCTTCATTGGTAAGGTCTCCCTGTTTTTAGGCCAAAGGTTTTTTCTTTCTATTTTCCCCATATTTTGCTATGCATATGCAAAAATAAAAAGAGAGAGAGAAAGCCACACACACCTTTTAAAAATATTTATTGTATTATTTATCTCTTATCTTTTAAATCAGGGCTCCTCCTATTCCATAGAACCTTGGGATGTAGATTACTTTATATTACAACATATTCGCACATTTTCTATAAAACTAAAAGAAAAGGCTGAGGGTCAGGGACCAAGTGGTCTCAGATGCATTGGCAAGAAAATAAACAAGAACAGAACTTAATATTCAAGCCAAAGTCAACAATAATAAAATTAAGGGACCTAAACTTTAACAATCTAAATTTAAAATGGCCTGTCACACTAGTAGGCCATGGGGAAAATGATGGTGGAATATGATGCACTCTAGGTCCATTGGTGGAGGGAAGTGGACACTGGTGGTGGGAAGGGCCCTGATTTATTGTATATCTAAAATTCAACTATGAAGGAAACTATAGATCACAATTATTTTAATAAGATAAAATTAAAAAAGAAATGATCATGGCTTTAATTGAGATTATTTTTTTCTATAAAAAGTACATAATTCATATAATAAAGCCAAAAATGTTATTTCTACAGTTATACATTTTAAAGTTCTGACTCAATCTTGAACATTGAAAATTTGCCAACTCAGGGATAGTTTAAATTTTATAGCATTCATTAAAGTTATGAAAAATTCCCCCCTCCCATTACTTAAATCAGTATTTATCAACAACTGCGTTATTAACCTACATAATTAGATAATTTGTGAATATAGGGAATTGACCTGAGCATTCTAGGATATTTAATAACATCTTGGTTTATTATCACTGGATATCAAGTAGCATATCCCATACCAAATTTCCAATTATAATCATTAAAAATGTTTTCACACTGCCAATGTTCCCTAGAGAGAAAAATCAATCTAGTGTAGAACCATTGTTTCTTTCTCTTCCCAAATATTGCAACCTGCTTTAAAGCTAACATTCATCATCCTCCCAACTGCCTGTTTATACTACTTGTTATTTGATAGGTGTTCAAATTGCTCAGAGAACTTGGTCCAGTGCTACAGATTTGTGGGGGATCATTTATGTTACTGTGTCAATAAGAAGAACCAAACATCCAGGTTGGATTAAATTTCTGGTGGGTTAGTTTATATGACACAAAAAGTCCTCACTCTCTCCAGTGGGTTGAATATTAATATGTAACACATTTTGAAATAAAGAATCTACCAGATATAATTAGGTTAGAATGTCTAGTCATTGAACCAAATTATTAGTCCTTCTAAGAGAAAAAAGTGCATCTTTTAACACATGAAGGGTAGAGCATATATAGTCTGAGACTGAAACAGTGCTTGTATAGCACCAAAGGTTTCTAGCAGCAACCACTTGAAAATAGGAGAAAGGAAAGAAACAGATTCTTTCTCCGAAACTCCAGAAAAATATAACTGCCATCATGCCTTTTTTTGGAGGTACATAGCTTCCCAAACTGTAAGAGAATACATTTATATTGCATTAAGTGACTAACTCTGTGGTAAGTTTCCTTTTTTTTTCTGGATCAAATACAGTGGTGTTCAGTACTACCTCTATGCTTTGGGATAGGGGACCAAAAATCAAACTTTGAAAGAAGTCAAACATCTTTAGATAGATTTCACTAATTTTTTTTTTAAAAATAAAGTTTTATTTAATAAAATAAAAAAATCTATGGAAATTTCCATTGTCATAGTTAAGAAAATCTACTACTTTGGTGTATATAATTACTTGAAAGAGGATAACATGAAGATTTTAGGTTATTGAATATGTTCTGATTCTTTATGTAGTTATAGTTGGCTGCATTAATATGTAACATCTGAATTGCATGCTTATGAATATTACCTTTGTGTATTTATTAAATATCTATAAAATATTTTATTAAAATTATCAAATCATTAAATTAATTATTAAATTAATAATAATTATTGATAATAAATTATTTATTAAATTAATTATTAAATTAAATGAATGCACTATGAGTTTTCTCTGTATTTTAATTGTAAGAAAAAACATAGAAACATTTTAGGATAATGTTTGAAATATTTGAACAAACTGCTAAAAGATACTAGGATTTAACATTGTATTCAGCAAGATATTGAATTGTGGTCACATCTTTTGTTGTTTTTGTTTTTGGCCTCACCCAGTGGCATTCAGGGGTTACTCCTGGCTCTGCACTCAGAAATTACTCCTAGCAGGCTTGGGAACAATATGGGATGTCCGGGATCAAACCAGGGTCCATTCTGGGTCAACTGTGTGCAAGACAAATGCCCTACTGCTATGCTATCGCTACAGTCCCTGTGGTCACATCTTTATTTAATGTTGAACTGCACTGTGAAACAACATGCAGAGAAGAAATGTGATTACATGATTCACATGAAATGTCAAATACAAAATATAATATGACAAAATGACAAACATTACTTTATATCTTGGTGCATGGTATATAAAATTTTATTTCATTACTCTAGATTTGTATGTTTGTAATTCTTAGTAATAAAAGAGATGTCAAATAGCCAGCCATATATACAAATAAAACTTTGACCTACAACTTTCAGGAGCTTTTCAAGGAAACCAAACCTTTATTTACAGTTACTGACCAGGAAAAAAGCCTACAATCTATAAGTCATGTTTTTAAATGAAAACTCTCTGTGGAATAAAATTTGCCAAACATGAAATAAAGGTAATACATCTTCAGAAATTCCAAGTCAGCCATGGATGTAAAATAAATAAAGCCTTATTTTTGTACTGGTAAGAGTCCTGCAGCCCCTTGCCCTTTTATTCACCAGACTTTGTTGTGCTATAAAATGAACATAGATTCACCAAAACAACTATAAAAACAGGGCTAACAGTCTGCTAAATAAAAAAAGTGCTCTGAATTTTCTGAGAAAGCTCATGATAACTGTCTCAGAAATATTCCTCTTCAGGTTGAGAAATATGCATTTCTTGTTCAGCCAGAATATTAGAAATTATCCATCAAAGACAAATGGTATGTGATTTTATATGGTTATTTTAAAGTAAAATTACTATCTATTGAGAATAGTAAGCCATACTATCACAATGGCATATAAATTAAAATTTATATTTCTGGGATGGGGAAATCAGCTAACCAGAACTCCCTGTTTTGTTTTTCTTTTCCTCAACATTATCTCTGAGAAATGTTCTTTCTCTCTTCTATGAAGTCATGATATTTCATTATTTTGTAATATCTATATCTACCAAACATCCCAGCAATTCAAAAAACAACAAAAAACAACATATATTTTTAACAAATGCAGAAATGAGGTTCTGGGCAGGAAAGTAACTTCAAAATGGTGCTGGGAGCAACAAAACATAAATGTACCCATAATAAGAAACATTAACGAGGGAGGGACTTCAGAGCATAAAAACCGGCTATCCATTGCAAAAGCTGGCTCCCTGTGTGTGACACCAGGCGGGGAAAATCCGCGAAAGTACACCGGCCCAGTGGGGCTCAGCTGTGAAAGACTGTGAGTGTGACCTGTCTATGTCTGTCTACTGTCCTCTTGCGTGAAACTCTTGCGAGTGGGGCAAAAAGAGCCTCCAGAAACCTCGCTCGCCCAGACGCCATTTTCATGGAGGGACTTCAGAGCATAAAAACCGGCTATCCTTTGCAAAAGCTGGCTCCCTGTGTGTGACACCAGGCGGGGAAAATCCGCGAAAGTACACCGGCCCAGTGGGGCTCAGCTGTGAAAGACTGTGAGTGTGACCTGTCTATGTCTGTCTACTGTCCTCTTGCGTGAAACTCTTGCGAGTGGGGCAAAAAGAGCCTCCAGAAACCTCGCTCGCCCAGACGCCATTTTCAGGGAGGGACTTCAGAGCATAAAAACCGGCTATCCATTGCAAAAGCTGGCTCCCTGTGTGTGACACCAGGCGGGGAAAATCTGCGAAAGTACACCGGCCCAGTGGGGCTCAGCTGTGAAAGACTGTGAGTGTGACCTGTCTATGTCTGTCTACTGTCCTCTTGCGTGAAACTCTTGCGAGTGGGGCAAAAAGAGGCTCAGAGGAGCACGGCCGCTCCGCTTCGCTACGCGGCCGTGCACTCTTTCTAAGGAAAGAACTCCATTGCAACAAGAAGGAAAAATCACACTAAGAACGGCGCTATATCACAGAAGCAAACATTTCTCTCTGGACTGTCTTCTCTGTTACATGCTCGGGCCTAAGATTTGACCCAGTGTGAGGCTTCATCCACGGAGGACTCCCCTCCCTTAGAGGCAAGTCAGCCCATCCAGAAAGGGAGGAGCCAGAGGAGTGTGCTGCCTACATCATATAGACAATGAATACCACTACAACACGTAGAAAAACCCACAATACAAATGTGACAATGGGGAAACAGCGCAGGCCAGCATCAGACATAGAGAATGAAGATGACAATTCTGAGGACCAGATAATGACTGAACAACTAATCAACCTCTCAGATAAGGACTTTAGACTAGCAATATGGAAGGTGCTCAACAGACTCCAAGAAACCATGGATCGAGTTGAACAGAACACTAATAAGAACCAAGAAAATATGAAGGCAGAAATGACAAAACTCCAAACTGAAATAACATGTCAACTAACAGGCCTGAAAAACTCAGTAAACGAAGTGAATGACAAAATGGATAAGCTCTGGGACAGGGTATCAGAAGCTGAGAATAGACTTGGTGCTGTGGAAGATGAGATACATAACAATTCCATACAGCAGGAGAGATTGGACAAAAAACTTAAAGCAAATGAGCAGACAATGGAAAAATTAGTCAAAGAATGGGAACAGACGAAAATAGAAGTCTATGATAAGATCAACAGAAACAACTTAAGAATCATTGGAGTCCCAGAGACCCAGGAAGAAAATTTCCAGGAAGAATCAATGGTCAAGAACATCATTAAAGAGAAACTTCCAGAGCTAAAGAATATATGTGATCAAATCCTGCATGCCCGAAGAGTACCAACCAAAAGAGACCCCAGAAAAACCACCCCAAGACACATCCTAGTCACAATGACAAATCCCACAGATAGAGACAGAATTCTGAAAACAGCAAGATCAAAAGGGGAAATCATGTTCAAGCAAGCTTCCCTGAGATTTACAGCAGACCTGTCACCAGAAACGCTCAATGCCAGAAAGCAGTGGTGGGATATTGTGACAAGACTGAATGAAATGAATGCTTCACCCAGAATACTATACCCAGCAAAACTCACTTTCCGGTTTGATGGAAGAATACATGGTTTCACAGACAAAAAACAGCTCAGAAACTTCACAGACACAAAACCAGTCTTAAGAGAAAAACTGAAAGACCTAATCTAAGACAAGACTACCCAAAAGACACACCAAATTTTGAAATAAAGATGGCGTTAAATCCCAGGACAATTTTTTCTCTCAACGTCAATGGACTAAATGCACCAGTTAAGAGACACAGAGTGGCTAAATGGATCAAAAAACTCAATCCAACCTTCTGCTGCCTACAAGAAACGCACCTGAATAGTCAGAACATACATAGACTCAAAATAAAAGGCTGGAGAAAAGTTATCCAAGCAAACAACACCCATAAAAAAGCTGGAGTGGCCATACTAATATCAGATAATGCAAACTTTATACTCAGGAAGGTTGTAAGGGACAAAGATGGACATTTTATATTAATCAAGGGGTACGTAGAGCAGGAAGAATTCACTCTCCTAAACATATATGCACCGAATGAGGGGCCAGCAAAATATTTAATACAACTGCTGACAAATCTGAAAAATAATATCAACAACAACACAATAATTGTGGGGGACCTAAACACGGCTTTGTCAACACTGGACAGGTCAACCAGACTGAAACCCAACAAGAATATACTAGACCTGAGGAGAGAAATGGAAGAAAGAGGCCTAGTGGATATATATAGGACACTCCATCCCCAGAAACCTGGATACACATTCTTCTCCAATGTACATGGGACATTCTCCAGGATAGACTACATGCTGGCACATAAAACATACCTCCATAAGATCAAGAGGATAGAAATTTTGCAGACTACCTTCGCTGACCACAAGGCTCTGAAATTATTTGTGAACTCCAAAGGGACTCAGAAGAAACACTTTAACACCTGGAAGTTAAACAGCCTCATGCTCAATAACCAGTGGGTCCGAGATGAAATCAAGGAGGAAATAAAAAGGTTCCTGGAAACAAATGACAATAAAGACACAAACTCTCAGAACTTATGGGACACAGCAAAAGCAGTACTGAGAGGAAAATTTATAGCTTTGCAAGCACACATCAGGAAGGAAGAAGGAGCTTACCTGAGTAGCTTAATGACACAGCTAATAGAACTAGAAAATGCTCAACAAAAGGACCCAAGAACAGGAAGACAGAAGGAAATAACAAAGCTGAGAGCAGAAATCAACGAAGTGGAAACTCAAAAAACAATCCGAAAGATCAACGAAAGCAGAAGTTGGTTCTTTGAAAAAATAAACAAGATTGATAGACCACTGGCAAACCTAACAAAGAAAGAGAGAGAGAGAAACTTGATAACTCGTATCAGGAATGAAAAAGGAGAGATCACTACTGATATGACAGAGATTCAAAGGGTAATCAGAAACTACTTTGAAAAACTCTACGCCACTAAAAATGAGAACCTGGAAGAAATGGATAAATTCTTGGACTCTTATAATCTTCCACGGTTGAAGGAAGAGGATGTAGCATATCTAAACACCCCCATCACCATTGATGAAATTAAAACAGTAATCAAATGTCTGCCGAAAAACAAAAGCCCAGGTCCAGATGGATTCACTAATGAATTCTATCAAACTTTCCAAGAGGAACTACTGCCAATCTTGGCAAGACTCTTTCATGAAATTGAACAAACAGAAACACTTCCAAATAGCTTTTATGAAGCCAACATCACCTTGATACCTAAACCAGACAGAGACGCTACCAAAAAAGAAAATTACAGACCAATATCACTGATGAATGCAGATGCAAAGATCCTCAACAAAATCCTGGCAAATAGGATTCAATGCCTCATTAAGAAGATCATCCACTACGATCAAGTAGGTTTCATCCCAGGAATGCAAGGCTGGTTTAACATCCGTAAATCTATCAACATAATACACAACATCAATAACAAGAAAAATAAAAACCACATGATCATATCAATAGATGCAGAGAAAGCATTTGATAAGGTCCAACACCCATTCTTGATCAAAACTCTCAGCAAGATGGGAATGGAGGGAACCTTTCTCAATATAGTGAAGGCCATCTACCACAAGCCAGTGGCAAATATTATCCTCAATGGAGAAAAACTGAAAGCCTTCCCTCTAAATTCTGGCACAAGACAAGGCTGTCCTCTCTCACCACTCCTATTCAACATAGCACTGGAAGTACTTGCTATAGCGATTAGGCAAGAAAAGGATATCAAGGGAATCCAGATAGGAAAGGAAGAAGTCAAGCTCTCACTGTTTGCAGATGACATGATACTCTACTTAGAAAACCCTAAAGACTCTATCAAAAAGCTTCTAGAAACAATAGACTCATATAGCAAGGTGGCAGGCTACAAAATTAACACACAAAAATCAATGGCCTTTCTATACACCAACAGTAATAAAGAAGAAATGGACATTAAGAAAACAACCCCATTCACAATAGTACCACACAAACTCAAATATCTTGGAATCAACTTGACTAAATATGTGAAGGACCTATACAAAGAAAACTATAAAACTCTGCTCCAAGAAATAAGAGAGGACACACGGAAATGGAAACACATACCCTGCTCATGGATTGGCAGGATTAACATCATCAAAATGTCAATACTCCCCAAGGCATTATACAGATTTAATGCCATCCCTCTAAAGATACCCCTGACATTCTTCAAAGAAGTGGATCAGACACTTTTGAAATTCATTTGGAACAATAAACACCCTCGAATAGCTAAAGCAATCATTGGGAAAAAGAATATGGGAGGAATTACTTTTCCCAACTTTAAACTGTACTACAAAGCAACAGTTATCAAAACAGCATGGTATTGGAATAAGGATAGGTCCTCAGATCAGTGGAATAGGCTTGAATACTCAGAAAATGTTCCCCAGAGATACAACCATCTAATTTTTGATAAAGGAGCAGGAAATCCTAAATGGAGCAGGGAAAGCCTCTTCAACAAGTGGTGTTGGCACAATTGGATAGCCACTTGCAAAAAATTAAACTTAGACCCCCAGCTAACATCATGTACAAAGGTAAAATCCAAATGGATTAAAGACCTCGATATCAGCCCCAAAACCATAAGATATATAGAACAGCACATAGGCAAAACACTACAGGACATTACAGGCATCTTCAAGGAGGAAACTGCACTCTCCAAGCAAGTGAAAGCAGAGATTAACAGATGGGAATATATTAAGCTGAGAAGCTTCTGCACCTCAAAGGAAATAGTGCCCAGGATACAAGAGCCACCCACTGAGTGGGAGAAACTATTCACCCAATACCCATCAGATAAGGGGCTAATCTCCAAAATATACAAGGCACTGACAGAACTTTACAAGAAAAAAACATCTAACCCCATCAAAAAATGGGGAGAAGAAATGAACAGACACTTTGACAAAGAAGAAATACGCATGGCCAAAAGACACATGAAAAAATGTTCCACATCACTAATCATCAGGGAGATGCAAATCAAAACAACGATGAGATACCACCTCACACCCCAGAGAATGGCACACATCACAAAGAATGAGAATAAACAGTGTTGGCGGGGATGTGGAGAGAAAGGAACTCTTATCCACTGCTGGTGGGAATGCTGTCTAGTTCAACCTTTATGGAAAGCGATATGGAGATTCCTCCAAAAACTGGAAATCGAGCTCCCATACGATCCAGCTATACCACTCCTAGGAATATACCCTAGGAACACAAAAATACAATACAAAAACCCCTTCCTTACACCTATATTCATTGCAGCTCTATTTACCATAGCAAGACTCTGGAAACAACCAAGATGCCCTTCAACAGACGAATGGCTAAAGAAACTGTGGTACATATACACAATGGAATATTATGCAGCTGTCAGGAGAGATGAAGTCATGAAATTTTCCTATACATGGATGTACATGGAATCTATTATGCTGAGTGAAATAAGTCAGAGAGAGAGAGAAAAACGCAGAATGGTCTCACTCATCTATGGGTTTTAAGAAAAATGAAAGACACCCTTGTAATAATAATTTTCAGACACAAAAGAGAAAAGAGCTGGAAGTTCCAGCTCACCTCAGGAAGCTCACCACAAAGAGTGATGAGTTTAGTTAGAGAAATAACTACATTTTGAACTGTCCTAATATTGAGAATGTATGAGGGAAATGTAGAGCCTGTTTAGGGTACAGGCGGGGGTTGGGTGGGGAGGAGGGTGATTTGGGACTTGGGTGATGGGAATGTTGCACTGGTGATGGGTGGTGTTCCTTTTATGACTGAAACCCAAACACAATCATGTATGTAATCAAGGTGTTTAAATAAAAAAAAAATTAAAAAAAAAAAAGTATAAAACAATCAAAAAAAAAAAAAGAAATGCTGGTATTCTAAAAAAAAAAAAAAAAAAAAAAAAAAAAAAAAAAAAAAAAGAAACATTAACTATAGATGGATGATGAATATTTGATATAACCCAAATATAAGCCTAAATCTACAAAATTCTAAAGAAAAAATATTGGTAGGAATATATAAATGAGTTGGTGGTAGGCATATTTCTTAGGGCATACAAGGCTATATAGCCAAGAAAAATGGTAATTAGATTTTGCCACAAATTAAACATCCTGAGATTTAGTTACATACAAAGAAAACATGAATAGAAAATCTAGGGCTGGAAAAATTTGGAAATATGAATTTAATAGATTTTTCATTAAAAATAAAAAAGTACTACAGCATCTAAATAAAATATAAGTAAAAATTAAAAATGGGTATGATATTTGGACAGATCTATTACAAGGGAATAGCTGAACACAATACTCATCAATAAGAGCTTGATTGATATTCAAACAAAAATACTAAATTAGAGCCAGAAAAAGATTCAGTCACATATTAACACTAAAAAGGCTAAACAAAATTTAAATTTCTGGCTATAATAAAGACTGCATGATTCTTCCCTGTGGGTCCCTTGCACTGGAACTCAGCTAGGAATGATCCCTTAGCACAGAGCCAGAATTAAGCCTGAATATTACCAGGTATATATACCAGGTATATATTCCAAACAAAGAAACCAAAAAGCAACACTGAATTTTATAGTGGAAAATATCACATGTTGAGGAAAGCAATGGAACAAGCAGAATTCTCATGCATGGCTGGTGGTAATACATAAAGATATAAAGTGGCATAACAGCCTTCATAAAGGGTTGAGATGACTTTAACGCTTAAATAAATGCTTACCTCTTGAACCACCAATACTGTTCTTATTTAGAGTCAGGTGCTGCTTAATAATATTTTGGAAAACAATAAATCATGTATATGACTATAGTCTATACTGTAATTTTCAACATTTTTATACTATGGACTGCCAATAGTCCTGGACTGGTTGTTGAAAATCATTTGACTTTGTCATATGTGTAGAAGGCATTTGCACAATGGCTAAATACATATTAATAAGATTTAGCAATACTTATTCATTCCAGAGAAATGAAAACTATTTCCCTATTAGTTATTAAACTAAGAGAAACTAAAGCTTAAGTAGAAACTTTATATTTATGGCAGCATTATTCAGAATAATCTAAATCAGAAAGCACTTCAAATGTCCATGAACAGAAGAAAAAATTTACAATTGTTTAATGGACTCATGAACTACTTCAAAGCAACAATAAAAGCTAAACTTTAGCCATGTGTATGAGTCTCGGACAAATTGAGTGAAAAAGTCACATAAATAAGTCAGTACATGTATTACAGGGTTCCATTTATTCTAGGTTGCCATAAATCAATTTGTTGTTTTGTTATTGTTGTTTTTTAATCACACTCAACTTACTTCTGGGTTTGTGCTGTGGAAGCACTCCTAGAGGTGGTTGAAAACTTTACAGTTCTCCAAATCAAGCAAGGATTGATTTGATGAAATTTATATTTTCTCCATAGCTCCTACATATGACATTTAAAAACCTAATGTATAGAGTGAAGATTCAAAACAGTAGTTCAAAATGTAAAAAAAAAAAAAAAACTGAGAATTTTCTGAGGCTTTTCAAAATATCGTCGTATGATATTATGGTGGTGAAATGGTGGATTTATTTGTTAATATGGTATATTAAGATAAGTGAATTTCTAACTAAAATAAAACATCCTTCAATATTCAACAATAATTGTCAGATTGGTTTTTTTAAGTATAACTAAGCCAAGAATATCAGAATTTGATGATGATTGAAATTATATAATGGACGATGGGGATCCAAGCAGACAAGTATGTGGGCAGGAAATACCTTATCCGGGAAAACAGGATATTCTGAAAGTAAGAGAAAGTGCCTCTCTTGGAGATTATAAAAAGTGGGTATGTCTCTTTAAGAGAAAAGAATCCTCTCAATTAGACATCTCATATCAAATAGAGAAATAGTTGCCCTGGGGCCATAAGACTCCAAGCTGGAGTTGGGATTGGTTGGTTGGCATGGTAGCAGTTGATACTGGAGGTTGTGTTGATGGTGATTGCTGAATTTTCCGAATGGCTTTGCAGTAAGACCCTGGCCTCCTTCCTACCTGTTTTGTCCTATTAAATTATTTCATAGGGTCAACAAACTGATCCAGTGGAAGAGGCGTCCACACAATTGTCTTTTAATCTAAAATGTATCTACTTACTTACTTTGTAATTATTTATTTTCGAGACCGGATAGCATCTCTCTTTTCAGCATTTGGATGTGGGCCTTGCATTCTTTGGTTTGTTAAAAATGCTCAGCTAAAAACACTCACCATGACCATTTCAACAAATGCTTTGACAGCTATGATAGCAGGTACTGTGACAAAGGCAGCATTATAGACACAACTTGGACAGGTTTCTTTGCAGAAGGACTTGAGGTGTCTGACATGCACCAGGATGCATGTTAGTAGGATAAGTGATTGAGAGTTAAATAAGTGAATTATTGCCCTGGAGGTGGCAAGATGTTCTTTCCGGATTAAAAGCATAAGGACTCCTGGAGGGAATGAGACTAGAGCTTCCTAGACTTTGGATGACCTGTTACAAGTATCTCAGAGCTTTGACAAAAGTCAGCACTGTTCTTTCCTACCCAATTTCAACAATATAGTTCGGTCTCATATTAGAACCAGAAAATGTTACAAACTATGAAAGGTGTAGTTGAATCATCTCTCCATGGCAAGCTGCTAATTAACTCTCCTCGCCTACTATTGGAATAATCTGGTCAATTCTTAGAGTTATCTTTTGGATAATGTTCTTAACATTAAGGCCTTAAAGTCTCTACATTACCCTGCGATGCTTCTCGAAAGTAGGAGTAGTGAATGCCTAGAAAAGACCAAATTTTTTTCTACAATAAAAAAATGGCTGTCATTTCTCATACTTTTATTATGTTCTAGGAAGCATGTCTTTTCTCTGTCACCTCATCAAGTTTACCAAATAAGTCACTGAGGTGAATTCAAACATCACCCTGATTTTTGAATAAGGAAACAAAGATTCAGAGTTGTGAAGTGATTTTTTTTTCCAGTGCTACTGAGCAGCAAACCAGAATCAGATGGAAGATTTTGGAGCCTTCCTGGGAGCTAGGTTCAATCTTATAAATTACTGTAGAGTTTCTAAAGCTGAACTTAAAGAGGGCTGCTGAGGCTGCAAGGTGCCTGAAGCCTGCTATTTGAAGGTGACCTTGAACCTTGTTGGCTAGCATTTGCCTCTACATACATTGGGAGTGTCCTGACATTTTCTATAATATCAACTAAGATTAAAGTATAGATACTGTATGTTCAGGATGAAGGAATGTGTATGAAAGGAATAACTATGGCCCCTTTAATAGGAACCAGAAAAGCAGCTTTTGCCTGTTGCAAAGGAGTCCTAAAGACACTATTGCTGTCATCCAAATGTAGAATAGGATACCAGATACACACAACTATCTTCACCTGAAACATGTTTTTTATCCAAACAACTCTAAAAGGACAATGCTAATATTATAGCTTACATTTTATAGGGTGGAAACAGGCTCACAGCTGCCTGTTCTCAGACAAGCTTTTCATATACTGTAACATGCTTTCTCCTTATTAGATTCTTATGTTTTTTCATCTTATTTATTTACTACCTTTTTTCATGTTATCTTACCACTCCTATCATGGAATTCACCAACTGTACCAAAACACAGACAACATTATCTGACAATAATACATAAGCAATAAAATGACTGCATATCCAGTTATATTTGAGTTACATATGAATGAGAACCTAATTAGAATAGCAATGCTCCAAACATCATGTGACACAATACCAAAAGTTTACTTGTTTGTCAGAAATTTTAATTAACTGTCTTCTTTATATTATATCTATCAAGGTTGATATTATCAAGACCCACTGTGCTTAGAGTTACACTTATCTTTACCACCCAAGCTTCTCTTCTCTTATAAGAGCTATATGTGGAATTACAAAGGCCCATGTCTGAGAGAGAAACAGGGAGAAAGAGACAGAGACAGGGACAAAGAGAGAAAGAGAGAGATACAAAGAAATCTAGATAGAGAAGTAGAGAGACATTGAGAGACAAGTATAGAAAGAGAGAACACACATAACCTTACAGTGGGGGCGGTAGGGAGTCTGAAACCTGGTAGATATTTTCCTCCCATGGCAGAAAAAGAGTAACATAGGCAAAATGAGAGTAGTAATGAAAATACCATGACATATTATTTCTGAGAAACAACAAAGCATAAAATTGCATTTGAAATTTCCCCAAAGTGCAGGGACTTGCTCTTTCATTACTATAGTCCTACCAGTGTCCGCTCAATAATAGTGCTAGTAGTCACAGCCCCCCTCTTCAGTTGATGTTGGCTGTTCCTCTGATAAGCTGAGTGGGGCACAATGCCTGAACTGATAAGGTAGAGAACAGATTGTTTTAAGCATCAAAGTACTGGCCACTCCTCAGTCATCTGTTTATAGTATTTCTAGGAAGAGAAGTTCCTCAAAGGTCACACTGAACCTAGGGAATAACACTAGCCTTTTTTCATTTAATAAGCAGATGCCCCAGTTCAGGTCCTGCCTATAACAAGATGGAATAGCTCAGCAGAGTATATCTGCTTTTACCTTAAGTGTGGCCCCCATTGTACCTATTTAATACAGTCAGATATCTTTTGTTTTTATTTATATGTTCTGTCCTTTGTTCCTCTTCCAAAGCCTGTGCCTTGTTTGCCTAGCACCTGCTCTGAATGCCTGTTGCACTTGCAGTGCAGGAAAGACTGGCACATATTGTGGTCTGATAAGGGAAGCTTAGGACAACAATTTAGGTCTAAAGTTTAGCCCTTACACCTGGGATCTGAGCACAATTTTACACTTTGTTCTTTGAAATGTTTCCCCCCTCCCTCTCTGGAATTTTTTCCCCCTAACCTATAAATGTGGTCTCTGAGGTATATGAAGGGTGTAGCACCCATTCTTCTTTGATTCCACATCCTGGTAACTGAACAATGAAGTGTTCTGTCCAGGACTTTAAGGAAATGGCTGCTTACTCCCAGAGTACTGTACTCTGCCTTTTTTGCTCATCAATTAAGTTTGCCTTCCAAGTTCAGTTAAAGACTCAACTCAGCACACTCTGAAGCAAAGTGAAAACCAGCTCATTTATCCAAAAAATATAAAGATAGGTAGAGGGGCAGATCCCTCTTTACTTACTGTATTTGTGTCCTGAGAGAAGATGAAGCATCTAAGAACCATATACAGTTTTCACCGGGAGAAAGTCAACGATGAATTTCTGTTCAAGCTCTTCATCTCACTCAGAAAAAGCCTTTCTGTTACCCTCCAAGAGTCAGGGTGCAGTGAATCCCAGCCACTGAGCTGTGTCCAGTGGGGATGAGCTCACCAGGATATGGGCTAATGGGTTAACTCTTTGCTGACTGTTGGCAAGGGGAAACATAATGTGGCTTTGTAATAGCTCTTCTCAGCCATATTTGATGACTCGTAAAAAATTAATGAAGCCTTGCTGCAGCCTGTCTTTAAGTTTTTGTGAAAACATGCATTAGGTTAAAACCTGGGCAAGATGCTTTTCCTGAGGCTAAGATACTAAGTGACCTGAAGTTTCTGGTGATGGGAGGATTACTCAGCAACTATGCTGTGTTTAGTTCAGGTATTGACAATGAGATCTGGGAGTTATTTATATTTGTTATCTGTGTTGGAAAGATCAACTATTTATTTAACATTCTAAGTTTTAAGATGACAACAATATCTCTTGGGACTTTCAATGCCTTCAAAAGACAAAATATGGGAAAATGTCAGGAATCTACCGAAGAATATTATAAAGATATATTGGACCTTAGCCCATCAGGTTTTGACATTCCCATTATGCTGTGTGTTGATCTTGTTTTCAACCCTTCTGCTTTTTGATGCCTGTCACTGAATTTATAGAAACAAATGGCTCAGAGATGGGTGGAGTGGGGTTTCTAGATTGTCAGTTGTCCTTAGGAAACTGGGTATGAGTTGTTGAGTACATGGGGGCTGAGCTCCTCTTAGTCTCTAAAGGAAGGAACTTTTAGAAATGATCCCAGGAAGTTGAAGCAAAATTGTTCATATTCACCTGAGAGAAATAGAACATTTGTAGACTAGACATCGTGAAGCAGGTAGTTAAGCACCATCCTGCTACTATCATTAGAGCTCAAGCTGAGTGGTATTTCCTTTGTCCTCTTCTGTGAAAGATGAGCATATCTTCTCAGGGAAATGGAGAGTAGTAAACTAAATGACTGTTTCAGACTGAAAGCGTTGGAGAAGGTTTGTTTGCTTTGTTCTATGATACCTCTGCCTTTATTCTCAAATCAGTTTGTTAAAGCAAATGTACTGGCTTCGGAAACACTGAGATTAATTATATTGCAATGTAAATAATAATTCTGTTTTCTCATTAAACCTTTGTACTTTCCCTTATTCTTTGCAGGGTCTGAAAGTGTGATTAAAGCAAACATTTAATACATTTTTATGGCATGTACTAGTTATGAATTTTACATATATTTATAATATATGCCTTTATTACCTGATACAACCCTATGAACTTTCTTTTCCCAACTTCCTACTCTTCCTTCTCCACTTTTTTCTACTGCTGCTTCTAGAAATATAACCCCCAGCTTCACACATGCAAGGCAAGTACCCTACAGATGAACTACATTCTTCAGTCATTGCATTATACTCTTTGTTGTTGTTATTGTTAGTTAATTCTTTAGGGAGCCACACTTGGTGCTACTCAGAGATTACTGAGTAATCCCTGCACTCAGGAATAATTCTTAATAGGGTTGGGGACCATATGGCATGCCAGGAATCAAAGACAATTTGTTTTGTGCAAGGCAAGCTCTCTACCTGCTGTACTATATCTCTGATCTACTACTACTACTACTACTACTACTACTACTACTACTACTATACTACACTACATTTAAAAATAAAATTTAAATAAGTTTTTGTGGTTTACAGTGCTATTAATAATGGTTTCTTATGCACATATAATCCAATACCATGCCCTTCTTTAGTGTACCTACTTCCTCTCTCAAGGACTTGAATACACCACTCTCTCCACCTCTTTGAAACTTATTGTGTAAATCAGTTCTTTCATTATGTAGCCTTTAAATCTTTGTTGCAATTTTCCAGTAAAATCTTCCTGATTCTTGTTTTATCTCTTTATGCTTGTCCATCATAAGTCCTAAAACTCCTTGGAACCTATCTTTCACTTATGGAATATATTTAAAATAAAAATATTATATAAAAATTAATTTTAAACACAAAATAAATAATGATATTTCATGAAGCCCTGTATGCATAATATAATTCCAATGATTATCAATGCTAGTTCATTTGTATTCTACCTACAGGTTTTCAATATAGTTTTTTCTTTATTGTAGAATTTTAGGGTTTTATTGGGGGCAAGGTTATGCATGGCAGTACTCCGGGATAATTTTTAGTGGTTAGGAAGACCTGCCATACTGGGAATGAAACTGGGGTCACTTGCATACAAGGCAATTGTTTTAATCTCTGAATTATCTCTAGCCCCTTGCTTTGGTATTTTAAAGCAAACTCAAATATAAATATTTCATTGATTTAAATGAGGACATATATCTCTTTAATAAATACATACCTTCCTTCTTTTGTCTTCTTTAAATACACCAACTACAATTTCATCAGATTCATACATGATCCTTAAGCATTTTTTAATGTCAACAATCTCAACTACTTTTTTTCTTAATTGCAAAGATTAGCTTACTATACTGTGTAAGTTTCAGGTATAGAACTTCACACCTTGACCAAAGCACATGTCACAGCCAAACCAAAGGGATAATTAGTATTTAGCACAATCATATAACATTCCCATTTCTCTCTCCATGACTATTAACCATTCTGAATTTATAGTCACATTTCCCTGAATATACTCTATTTTATGACTAAGTTTTCAGAAAACAGAACTAGAAATATTCTGGCCATTACTCATACTATTTTTCCCAAACTTCTTTCCATCTGTAACAGTTATTCCTTATCTGTTCATATATTAGCTTAATGATGATAAAAGACTTATATAACTACTCTAATCTGGTTTGACTGGTTACTTTCTATGCTTTTTATTATTTTGTTTTTGTTTGTTTTAGTTTTGATTTGGTTTTTGAGCCATACCCAGTGATACTCAGGGATTACTCCTGGCTGTGTATTCCTGGCTTGGCGGACCATAGGGGACTCTGGGGATGGAACCAAGGTCAGTCCTGGGTACTGAGGTCAGTCCTGGATCAGCTCTGTGCAAAGCAAACGCCTTACCGCTGTGCTGTTGCTCTAGCCTCATCTATGGTATTGTTTAACATTTTTCTCTATACTGTATCTTTAAAAATGTGGGGTTTATTTATTTATAGCTTTTGGGGACACAACCGGTGACATTCATGGGTTACTCCTGGCTATGTGCTCAAAAATCGTTTTTTGGCTCCGGGGCCCATATGGGACTCGGGGATCTAACCAAGATTCGTCTTGGATTGTCTGCCTGCAAGGCAAACATCCTACAGCTGTGGTATTGCTCTGGGCCCCTAAAAATGTATTTTAAAGATACATAATTACAGTACTGTTCCTGATTGGGTTTTATAAGTACAAAAGTACAATACCACCCCTTCCAGTAGAAAGCCCACTTACTTCTTGCATCACAGTTCCAGTTCCCTCCTCACTTCCAGCCATACTCACCCCTAACAAGTTTCTCCCTTTTCTCAAACCTCTATCCCACCCGGCTTTCAGTTCTGTAGAGAAACTCTCAGGTTCTATTGTCTTTGAATATTTGTTATTTTGTACATTTTTATATGAGAGAGAGAATTCTGTATCTATCTTTCTGGGTAACTTTATTCAGCATGTTACTCTCCAATTCCTTACACATGACGTCAAATTGTATGTTTTGTCTTAATTATAGTTGAGCAGCATTTGACTGTGTATACATACCATTTCTTTGTCCAATCACATATTCTTGTACACTTGAGTTGTTTTCATATTTTGGCTATTGTGAATATAAGACAAACAGATCTCTTTTCTGAATAGAGTTTTTTTTTTAGCGAAAACTGGGAGAAAATACCAAGAAGTGGACTTTCTAATTCATATGGAAGCTTATTCTTAGTTTTGGGAAATTTTTTTAATTGTTTTCTGAAGATGTTCAGCCTACAACATTACCATGAGAAGTAGATGATGACTCCATTTTTCACATAGCAGCTCTAATATTTTCTTCTTTTTGTTCTGTTTGAAGTGTGTAAGTCTCATTGGTGTGAAGTATTATCTTGTTGCTTTAATATATATTTCTTCCATGATAATGATATAGGGCATTTCTTTCATAGATTCATTGGTATTTTGGGAAAGACTTTCATCTTTTCTTCCCATATTTGAAGAGGGTTTATTTAATTTTGCTTTTTAAAATTTTGAATTTTTTTAAAGGTATGAGTTTATTCTTTGGCTCTGGGTTCAGGAATCAGTTTATGGGTTTTTCTGTGAGTTTAGTTTTGGAGGGCACACCTGGGGTGCACCTCAATTATTATTATGGATGCCAGGGATCAAACCCTTGCCAGTTTTTCACAGGCATGCAAGTGCTCTCCCTACACACATTACCACCAGATCTTTTCCTTATTTCTTGTTTTTATAATTGCATTATGTATCTTGTTTTGCAAATTCATTATTTATCTACATATTAACACTTTGTCAGATTATTCTGTTATTGTTATTGTTGTTTTAATTTCTCTTGTAGCTTTTGATCCTTATACATTACTTGATCCCAGATGTGGTCCAGTCAATTGGGAAAAACTTATAAATGCCATTGCTTTAATGCCATTTTTCCCACAGTGATCCTGATATAGGCAGGGTTGATTTAAATAAATTTTACTTCCCATGAGATAGTTTGCCAATATTGATGACTCAGAACACAGTTATCACTTCCCTTTCTGCCACTCACACAAAGTAATAGAATGAAGAAGTAAGTATGTTCAGATGAACTGAAGGTCTCGGAATCCTTCTCAGATAAAAATCTATGTAAGCAGAAGTTTCCACATGGCTTTAGGTACCTCCTTCCCAGACCAGTAAATAGCAATGCTGGATTTTAACTATAGAAAATGAAACTGGGCTTGTATACCACCAAAAGAAAAAGGTGGGGTAAAGCTGTATTACTGATCACAGGTGCTGGCTAATAACACCTTTGTGTGATGTTAAATCACTTTAAAATCCACATTTATGTGGTTATCCCAAGTGTTTTGTTGTTGTTGTTGTTGTCAGCATCTAAAAATTATTTTGGCAGCTCATTATTTAAGAAAAACACAGAAAACCATAAGCAATTTGGGAGAATATGTTAAAAAGATTTTGTTTTCGTAACAGTGAGGTTTTTCCTAGACTAAAACAAAATCATATAAACAGGGGAATTAAGAGAGAAGGCATCAACTAGATATATTTCTTGGACTACAGTGCTGTAGTATCCTGAGACAAAGGAAAGTTTTTATTTTCTCGAATTTAGAAAAATACTGCAATACAATTTTTCTTATTTTATTTTTTATTTTTGGGCAACACCCAGTGATGCTCAGGGGTTACTCCTGGCTATGCTCTCAGAAATTGCTCTTGGGTCAGCCACGTGCAGGATAAATGCCCTACTGCTGCACTATGGCTCAGGCCCCAATACAATTTTTTTAACTAAGCAATAAGCTACCAATTTTCACTAGCTCTATGTGCCTCTGAATCCCCGATCATACCCCCACTTTCCAATAAAATAGTACATGAACAATGAAATGAGATTCTATCGGCCTTAGTCTAACACCCTTGGTCCACCTGGTCTCCTCATCTGATATCCTCTGCTTTCTCTGGAGACAGATTTTATTTCTTTAGCCACTTGCAACTATACCTTTTCTATTTCATCATGTCTCTTTAATTTAAAAATATTTTTACTCATTTATTTTTTGGACCACACCCTTTGATGCTTCAGGGACCTTGCAGTGCTCTGGTCAGTCTTAAAGTCAGATTTCCCACATTTAAAGCATGTTCCATGGTCCTCATGTCTCTTTTATTGCTTATTTTACTTAATATCCTCCTTATTGGTTCTTCCCTTTTCCTGATACTGCCTGACACATATGGAAATTCTTGTCTTTTTTTTTCTTTCTACATCATGGTTTTTCTTTCCTCAGGAGTCAGTATTCTGAGGGTCCAAGGAGAAGTGTAGACATTGGCAGAAATTAGAGCTATGCAAAATAAAAACCCTTTACTCCTTTATAATCTTAGCCCCATTACTGTCTATACTTCATAGACCCCTGAGCTCCCACACAAGACAGTTATTAAGATGTCCTACACATCCTTTCCCTGTCAAACAATCAAGGAAAAATATTCCAGTTCTCTCCCTGTACTTGAGTAGATGGTATAGAGATGACAACTGAGTTATGGCCTACTTGAAGATGGGGATAACTAAATAGAGAATTTTATAATATTGTTATGGCAGTGGAATAATGACGGAAGGGGGAAAGAAAAAGAATAAAGAAACTGGTAAATTTTTTATAAAACAAGGGAAGTGGGTGGAAATAGGAACTGGAAGTTGGGGGTAAGTGAAAAAGAAGATCTTTATAAGGTGAGGATTTCCCAGGGCAATCAATACTTTCTGAATCCTAGAACCCTCTTCCTTTTGTCTAAGAATCTTGAAAGAGCTTGCCTGGTCTTGATTAGGCCAAATGTTTTTCAGCCCAAGACTAAATTAAGGTGTGGTGGGAGGGAACTGAAGTGTGATAGTCTGCTCTTTGAGTATGACTACCATCTAGTGGTAGGTTTTGGTAGAATTATTTCTATCTCCTTTATTCTTTTGCAATCATTTGTTTCTAAACTGGAGTTGACGATAGTTTAACAGTGTAAACCTCAAAGTGCTTGTTGGCAAAATAAATCTCAAACATAATTATAATAATAAAAACTTTAAAACCTGGGGGCCGGAGCGATAGCACAGCAGTAGAACGTTTGCCTTGCACGTGGCTGACCCAGGACAAACCTGGGTTCAATTCCCCAAGTTCCATATGGTCCCCCAAGCCAGGAGTGATTTCTGAGCCCATAGCCAGGAGTAACCCCGAGCGTCACAGAGTGTGGCCCAAAAACCAACCAACCAACCAAACAAACAAACAAAAAACAAAAAGCAACTTTAAAATCTTTATAACATAGATATTTAAAGTATCAATGTTTTCAAAGTATTTGTTTTGACTATTATATATCAACTTTTTTAGGCTAGGCATTGTATAAAAAGAGATTAATTCAGTGATTTATGTAATTTCTGTGTAAAACAGATAACTCAACAAATTCAGTGAGATCTGCAAACCACCTGGAGGCATGTGAATTGTTTTGAAGATCAAACAATGTACACTGATAAAGCTTCTGTTAACAAAAGGGAAGTGTTTTACTTTGCATAGAAACCAATGTGAGCATTTTTTTTATACCATAAAAAACTGTGATGGGCAAAAATCCTCCATATATACCCCGATATTTGTGTAATAAACCAGAACAATAAAACATAACGTTGTTCTCCCACACATCTGTGTATGACTCCTCATATTTCATAATCTTCTGACACCACACATTAATTTTCCTGAGAAATTAAAGAAATTCTCTAACATGTCTGGACCAAGTTAGGTGTGGCAATGGGGAATAACTGATAGTAGTAAGAAATAATTTACCTTATAGAAGAAAAATCATGGTGAATATTGTTATTAATAATACACTACATACATATTTGATAGTTGCTCAGAATAAATGTTATAAACTCTCTCAGAGGTCCAGAGATGGCTCAAATGCATAACATGTTACAATCTCAGAAATTCTGCTTTTGGGATACCCACCAGCTACTTGACTCTTAATGTCATAATAGTGTGATTTCTAGTGTACATGGATATATTTATGTGAATATCACAATTAAAATTTGTGACCCACATTTATCTGGACAACCAGGTGTTTTCCTTGGTCATCACAATAGAAAGGAGGAGAAATAAGAGAAGAGAAAAATACCTTAGTAATTGGATTAAAAAGTTATAAGAATAAAAGCTAGCACTAAGTATAGTGCCATATTAACTGTTTATATGGTAATCATTGTGTAATTTATAGAAATATATAATAAATAACATGTAATCTGTTTAATATAATTAAGTTGTACTCCTTAAATATAAATAACATGCTAATCAATAAATTGAAACCAGAAACTCACTAACACTGAAGACACGACACCTAAGCTGCAACCACTGAATTTTATAATGTGTCCATTAAGGTGCTATGCTGGAATGGGGGGGAGATGATAGATATGGGAACACTCTGGTGAGGGGAATTGACATTGGTACTGGGATTCGAGTTGAAATAGTTTGCTTAAAATTCAATCGTTAATGATTTTGTAAATCACCGTTCTTTAATTAAATAAAAAATGGTTTTTAAGTTTTAAAAAGGGGACTATTGTACAGCTAATTTAACTTATTTTTACTTATTAATTAATTTATATAAATAACTTAATTGAAAACAATAATTTATAAAGTTATTGATTGTTTAAATTTAGGCATATAATATTTAAACACCAATCCCGCCACCAGTGTTAATTTTCACCATCAGTGTTCCTATGCTCCATCATCTCCCATCTCTCACCCCCACCCCATTCCTTTCTGCATGCTACTTTAAAAGGTACATTACAAAGTATTTTGATTGAAGCTTACTTAGATCTCATGTTTTCAGTATTCTTGAATCTGTACTTTGGATATATAACTATATAACATATTCCAACAGCACCAACTTAACCAAAGCTCCAATCCATATTTCTCCATGACTTCTCTTTTTATCTTATTCTTTTTCACTTTATTTATTTCATCTTATTTCATTTTCTGATCTCCTTCCTAAGCTTTGTAGTCAAGGATAATCTAGGCATCCCTCTTTGATACAATATATCATCTTCATACTCAATTTATCTAAAATTGGACACCTAGGTTGATAACATATCTTAGCGGTTATACTAAGTACGTCAATGAATACGTCCTTTTTTAAAGACTAACTTTTAAGTTCTGGGTGTATATATACCCAAAATTGGAATTGCTGGGTCATGGGACAGATCAATTTTATGTTTACTGAGGACTCTCCATGCCATTTTTCACAGGGTTTTAAATAAACAACATTCCTACCTGTAGTGGATGAGAGTTCCCTTTATAGCACATTCGACCAGATTGTTCTTACTATTTTTGATATGTGACATTCTTATTGATGAGAGATGATATCTCATTGTTCTCTTGATTTGAATTCCCTAATGATAATAGATGCTGAGCACTTTTCTCATATGCCTATTTTGAATCTTCTTTTACTCTGAGAAGTGTCTTTTATTTCCCCTCAACATTTTAGATAGAGTTTTGAAAATTTTTGTTGATCTTTGTTAATACTTTATCTGCATATCAATTCTTCATTTGTTGTGCTGAATACAATTATGTTTTCCCATTTAGTTAGATATCTTTTAATTTTTTTAGTCAGTGTTTCTTTTGAATCCATAAACTCTTTAACATAGTTAAATGTTTTTTCATTTTGTTGCTTTTGCTAGTGGTGTCAGATCACTAAACAAAACTTTGAGAGCCAAATCTTATTCCTCCTATAATTTCCTCAATGTACATTAGAGTTTCAGCTTAACTATCTAGTTTTTAATCCATGTTGTACTAATTTTCTGTTAGATATAAGATAAGGATATAAATTTATTTCTATATGTAATTATTCAGATACTCCAGAATCATTTGTTGAAGAGACTATCTTTATTTTATTCAATGTTCTCAGCTTATTTTTTAGAAAATTAAGTGTCCATATATATGGGGTTTTGCCCTTAAATATTAGACTGGTATTTTGATCAGAGAGTCTATTTATTCCAGTGCCAGGCAGTTTTAATTACTACATCTTTATCATATATTTATAAATTAGGTAATGAGGTATTTCCTCATTTTATATTTTTCAGCATAGCTTTGGATATTTGTGGTCTCTTCTAATTTCATGAAAAATTTACTATTGACTTTTATGTCTGTTGTAATTTCTATATTTTATCTTTTATATAACTTGAAAAAATCCTATTTTTATAGCATGTCTTATAGATAAACTTAGATAGTTTTATTTTTTCAAACAACCAACTCATGGTTTTATTGATTCTTTGAATTGCTTTTATTTTTATTATTTCTCCCCATACTACATTTTGAGTTCTATTGCAATTTTATCTATAAATTTTTGAGATGAGTTATAAAGTTATTTATTTTATTTTTTCTTCTTTCTTAATATAGGCCTGCATTGCTATACACTTTTTTCCCACCAAAGTATATCCTTTGCTATATCCATAGAGTTTAATAACATTATCTTCACTGTCATTTATTCCCAAGAAATCTTTCATTACTTTGATATTCTGTTTTTTTCAGTTGTTGTTTAGCAGTGTTTTGTTAAGTTTCCATATCTTAGATTTTTCTTCATCTTCTTTCTCTGGTTAATTTCCACTTTCATGACTTATGTTCCGAGAATTTATGTTGTACAATTTCTATATTATTATTGCATTTGAGTATATTTTTTATAATGAGTAATATTTGTTCTACTGGTAAGGCTATCTTAGCTTTCCCTTCCTTCCATTGGGTTGTATGGTTGCTTTTATACTTGCACTTTATTTATCCTGTGATTTTAGATATTTTTCCTATAGGCAGCAAATTAATAGATTAAGATTCATTAATAATCTTATATTCTTTTCTATTCAAAGTGGTAGTAATTTAGACAGCCTGGTATTGAAAACCAAATAAAATAAATCATATTAATGGGGTAGAATTGGTTATCTTGAGACAGACTCAAGGTACATAAGTCAATTTTTGCTATATGAGCAAATAATATAAAGTGAAGGAAGAAGATCTTCAACAAATGATTCTTGGAAACTGGTAAGCAACATAAATTAAATGAGCTCAGAACTTTTTAAAACTCATGCAAAAAAATAAAATCAAAATAGATCTAATATTTATTCATGCTTGAATCCATAATAAACTTAGAGAAAAATATAGGATAAATTCTCCATAACAGTCAAGCTAAAAGCTTCATCAAGGTTGAAATACCACTAATGAAACTAATGAAAACAAAGATAAACAAAAAATAATTTAATTATCTTAACAAATTTCTGCATCTCAAAGGAAATGCTGATTAGAAATCAAATCACCACCACCGAAGTTCCCAAGACCCTCCACAAATGTCCTTCTGTTACTTTCAGTTTTCCACAGCATTCAAAATTATACAACAATATATCTGATAATTCTCAGTTCTGTAACCAAGGGCTAAATATTTGTCATAATTTAATTCTCTGTTCCCTTGTCCTGTTTTCATGTATCAGGTTAAATTATGTAATCTAATATTTGTTTCTGTACCCTTGTCTTATTTTTCTTAATATGATGCCCTCCAATTAAATTTGATAAAAATGCATCTTATTCTATGTTTGCATTGGTATTTATTTCTTTTTATAATTAGACCAGAACTTTTTTTTTAATTTTTATTTTGACCAAAGTGAATTACAAATCTTTCACAATAATATTTTAGGTACATAGGGACATTGAATCGGGGGCATTCCTACCACCAATGTTGTCCTCCCTCCACCCCTGTTCCCAGCATGCATCCCATATCCATATCCCCCATCATAACCCCTCCCCCGGGCTGCTAGTATAAGTGGTCCCCTCTGTTTCTAGCATGTTCTAGACTAGGTATGGATTCTGTTATCATTGGCTTTGGATTTGGTGTTTAAGTCTAATAATTGTTTTTATTTCTACTTAATGCTCATACGACTGTTTGGTCTTAGTACCCTCCATTATTTCTCCCTCAATTTGTGAGGCGGAACAAGATGGTTCTGTTTGAAGGAAAGGAAAAAAAATAAAATGGGGCAAAAATCAAACAAGCAAAAAATGGGAGGAGTCCTTCTAGAAGCTATAAATATCAATATAAGAGAAGAAAGGGACAAAGGAAGAAAAATATAACAATACAAAAACAATTAAAAATCAAAATCAAACAAAAACTTGAAGAGCACCACAGCAATAAAGACAATAACCACACAAAACCACGGTCCTGAAATAAAAACAAAACAAAGCACAAAAAAATACCATGGTAAAAACAACAACAAACAACAATAATAAAAACCAGAAATAAATTAACTTGTACTTCTATCTTTATTTTTTTCTTGCATAGGCACAGTAAATATTGAGGAGATTAGAAAGGGAATTCCCTTGACCTAAGATATACAGGGTTTCTCCCCCGCTTGAAGCATACTGTCATGGGAATAACTACAGGCTCTGTACATGTTCTTTTACTCTTCTCTAAGTCCTTTTGTGGTGTCTGGAAACTTTCCGCTCCGTCATGGATAATAAAATCATACCTCTCTAGCTAGAGATCTTGCTATTTGCACAGGTCAAAGGATGGAGCCTAGGATGAAGTCTATGATTCTAGGAGTTCTGTTTCATCACTGTTGTTTTTATCAGTCTTCTGTAGTAGGTGATCTTGGTTTTTGCTCCTATCCTAGGACAAAGCATAGGATAGAGTCTTTCATTATGTTTCCTAAAGACTGCTCAGTTGCAGTTGTCTCAGTAAGATCTCTGGAATTAGAGATGTTGGTTGTTGTACAATTCCCACTGCCAGTATTGACTTTCCTCTGCCACTGTCCCCAGCATGAATTCCATACATCCACACTTAGCCTCCTGGACTGCTAATATAATAGGTCCCTTTTGTGTAAAGCTTGTTGTAATTTGGGTTTCTTGATTATAATGTTGTTGACTTTGGGTTAGGTATTTAGGTCTAATCACTTATTTCTACTCAATGCTCATAAGACCTCTTTGTCTCTGGTACCATTCATTTTTTTTCTCACTTTATATGAAGCAAAAGAAGTATGAGTCAGAACAAGATGATTCATGTTTTATGGTTCTGTTTAATAAAGAGAAAAAGAAAGCAGGTGGGAGCCATGTTTAGAAGCTATAAATATAAATTTAAAAGAAGAAAAAAGCAAAGAAAAGAAAAAGATAAAAGGGGGAATACTTATGTGGCAAGTTTTTTTTTTTTTTGCATTGATAAAGTAAGTATTGGGGGAATTAGAAAGGAAATTCCCTTGGCCTAACAGATATAGGGTGTCTCCTCCCTTGAAGAATACTTATACTCATAAGACCGACTACAGGATCTGGTTATGCTAATTGTCAACCCCCAAATCTTTCTTTATGGTGCCAGGAAACATTTTGCTCAGTGTGGTTGTCAAAGTTAGTCCTCTGTACGGTAATTAAGAGATCTTGGGTTTTGCACAGATCCTAGGACAAAGTCTAGGATAGAGTCTTTCTTATGTTCCCAGAAAAAGTTCTGCTCAGTGGCAGTTGTTGTAGTCAGTCTTCTGTAATTAGTTATCTTTATTATTGCACAGATCCTATGACAGTGTGACTTCTAATTTCATCTCACCATTAGATGCTGAGGAAGGACAACTGGCTCTTAGATCTAGTTGTTGCAGTTTCCTCAGGATGTCTTATGAACCTGCTCTGGCAGGATATGATGCTGGAGCATTATCAGTGATTCCCCCAGGGGAAATTTGATTCCTGGAGCTGGTGCAGGGGACTGTGTCAGTTCTAAGGTTGGAACCCAGGGTTTGGGGTTGGACTGTTGTTGTCTGATCACATGAGGTCTAAGTTGAGTCCCCATAAAAATATTCAGAGTAGTAGGTGCTCCTATATTGTAAAATTTATGGGTTCTTATTCATATTAGATACTTGTTTCTATATATTTTTCTCCTTTCAGTGTGCCTATGCAAGATGAAATATTATAATATTGGTGTATTTTGAGGTAAAAATGACACACTATACAATCTGTGTGCCCTGGTTTTGACCTGTGATTTTATCCCAAGGAAGATTTTTCTACTAGAATTTTTTACTAAGCAGAATCAAATTTTTAGTGTTTTATAGATTGTATATTAGCTTTATATCAATTATATTGTATAAAATATTTTCTCCCATTTGGTAAAGTTTTTATTTATTTCAGTTCATTATTTGTTTTTGAACCTCACCAGTTGTTATTCAGAACTTCTGTGCTCAGAAGTAACTCTTGATGGAAATAAGTGGACCTTATGGAATAAAGGAGATTGCACCCATGTTTATGCTTCACACAAGACAAGCACCCTATCTTCTCTACAATTACTCTATCCACTTTTCAAATGTATTTTTCCATATAAAATTTTATTTGAGGGGCTGGAGAGACAGTAAGGCTTTATTTGCATTTAGCTTTATAGGTTTTATTCCCGACATTCATATAGTACCCTGAGAACACTAACAGAAATCCCTGAGCATACAGTAAAAATTAATCTTAAGCATAGCTCAAAAAGCAACAAAAAATTTTCTATTTGATGTAGTCATATTTATTATTTTGGTTACATTATCTTTGCCAGTAGACTCAACTCACTAAAGATATCCTTCTGGAGCATACCCTGGACAATTCTACCTATGTTTATCTTTATTGTAATTTATGCATTCATCTAATAGTGGGAAATTTAATCAGCTTTTAAACTGATTTTAAGATTGTATCTAATATGGTTTATATTTTTATATGTGGCTATACAATTTTACCAGCATCATTGTTGGAAAGAATTTTTATGTTCAACATCATGCATTCAGTTTCTCTGTTATTTATTAATTGTCCATAAATAAATGATTTATCTTTGGGTTCACTAATCTATTTCATTGATTGGAGAATATACCCTAAATGCTCCACTAAAACACTATCATCAATCACAAAACAGTACATCAAAACAATAATGTCATTGATCTGCGGCTCTATCTTTAATAGTACTATTACTTTATACTATATGTTTAATGTTTATATATGCATATATATGTATATATTTTTTGGATCACATCTTGTGATTCTCAGTGTTTACTATTGTATCTGTACTCAGAAATCACTCTTAGTAGTGCTCAGTGAATCACAGACAATGCTGGGATCAAACAAGGCTTCCCATGCTTTACTTCCTATACTATCTTTCCAGTAGATAGTTATGCATAACTTAGAGATAGAAAATTCAATATGATCTTTTTATCTTTTTTATTTTTTATCCTATTCTCAGATTCATTTAGCTTATTCATAGAGCTTTATGGTCTGTAATTTTTTCTGTGATACTTAGGTTTTCTATTATAATTTAGACTCTGTTGGCTTCTTAGACATTGTTAAGTATTTCTTTACCTTCAATAGATTAGAAGAGTAAAGAATATGGGTAGTAAATATTTAAAGATTTGGTAGAACTCATGAATAAATATATTTAAATATGAACTCTTTGCTCTTTAGAAAAATTTAAGGTACTTTTCTTACTCACATTTGGTTTGTTTAGTTTTTCTATTTCCTCATGATTAAATCTGAGAGATTATTAATTCTAAGAGCTCATCCTTTCTTTTATGTTCTATAATTTAATGGCATAGAGTTGTTCATGGGAAACTATAAAGAAATTTTGTACTTCCTGTGTGTCTCATAAATATTCTCCTTTCATCTCTGATCTGATTTTATTGGGCTTTGTCTTTTTTTCATGAAATTGAACTTTAAATCTTGTTTATTCTTTTAAAAACTCATATCCTGTACTCACTAAATTTTATGTTGTTTTATTATTTAATATGTAATTGGTTTTTGCTTTTAATTTAATTTGTTGTTAGTGTAGATTTTGTGGATACAATGTTAAAACACCACACCCTTTATTAAAGTGCTCATATCCTTCCTGAACAATTCCGTAATTTACGATAATTTATCTTTCTTAAGCCTGTCAAGGAGTTCTATTTTCTTTGAATTACTATGTAATACAATTATGTTTAACTGTATGTGGTTAGTTGCCAAATGCTGGCATTTTTGGGGACCAGAGTAATAGTATAGTGGGTAAGATACTTGCTTTTTTTTGTCCCTGTGCCATACTAGGGTTAATCCCTTAGTGTAGAACCAGGAATAAGCACAGAGAACAATCAAGTTTGACTCCAAACAAAACCAAAAGTATAAATACTAAAGTTTTTCAAACATTTATGTTTTGTTGTTTAAGACCTTAGCACCTACTTTTAAGCCAAAAGCAGGCCCTCACTACCTAACAGGACAAATGAATGGCTTAAGAAACTGTGGTACATATCCACAATGGAACATTATGCAGCTGTCAGAAGAGATAAAGTCATGAAATGTTCCTATACATGGATGTACATGGAATCTATTATGCTGAGTGAAATAAGACAAAGGAAGATAGATAGATGCAGAATAGTCTCACTCATATATGGTTTTTAAGAAAAAATAAAAGACATTTTTGCAATAATTCTCAGAGACAAAAAAGTTGAGGACTGGAAGGTCCAGCTCAAGATATGAAGCTAACCACAAAGAATGATAAGTGTAGTTAGAGAAATAACTACATTGACAACTATCATAACAATGTGAATGAATGAGGGAAGTAGAAAGCCTGTCTCAAGTACAAGCTGGGGTGGGGGTGAGGAGGAGGGAGATTTGGGACATTGGTGATGGGAATGTTGCACTGGTGAAGTTGGATATTCTATACATGACTGAAAGCCAACTACAATTATATTTGTAATCAAGGTTTTTAAATAAAGATATTTTTAAAAAATTGGAGTTCAAATTCCATAATAGATACATTGAGAAAGCACTTAGCATTTGAAAAATAAAATATTAATAGTAAGCAAAATATACATATTTCTATTAAAATGTATTTTGTAACTATATTTTAACTTATATGTGACACTATGCATATGCATATGTACACTATATCATAGCATATACATTACACAATAAAATAGAAAAACATTATTAGATTGTGAACACATATGAATTTAACTATGTATGGAAACTAAAATATTAAATGATTTATTATAATAAATAAAAAGAAAATTTTTATTTTCTTTCATTATTTGTGTATAGAAAGAACACTTTCTTTTCTTTCATTATTTGTGTTTAAAAAAGCCATAGATTTTAGCATATAGCTTTGTACCCTGCCTCTTGACATACAAGTCTATTGTTTCTAGAAACTTTTTAGTGGAGTCTAGAATTTTCAAGATAAAGTATGTTTACTTCAAATAATGAGTGCTTCAATTCTTTTTCTGTGTCAATGCACTTGATATCTTTTTTGTGCCTAATTGCTATGGCAAGTACTTCCAGTATTATATTGAATAAAATTGACAAGAAAGGGCAACCCTGCCTTGTGCCAGCAATTAGTGGAAAAGCTTTAAGTTTATCTTAATTGAGTATAATACTTGCATGGATATGCAAGTGGTTTGTTACAAATGGCTTTGACAATACTGAGAAAGTTTTTTAATTCCCATTTTGTTGAGAGTTTTTTTTTTTTTTCATGAATGGGTGCTGGACCTTGTCAAATGCTTTCTCAGTATCAATATGAACATAGGCCTTTTTTTTTTCCTTTTTTGATATGGTGTATTATACTGATTGACTTGCATACATTAAACCATTCTTGCTGCCCTGGAGTGAATCCTACTTGATCATGGTGTATAAGATTCTTAATGAGTTGCTGGATTCTATTTGGAGATATTTTGTTGAGAATCTTTACATCCTTGTTCATCAAGGATATGGGCCTGTAATTCTCTTTTTTTCTGTTGTACTTGTTATTTTGGTATCATGGTGATGTTAGTTTCATAGAAAATATTTGGAAATGTTTCCATTTCTTCACTATCCTGTAAGATATTGAAAATGGTTGGCAATATATCATTTTTAAAGGTTTGAAAGAATTCATTATTGAATTCACCTTGACCTGGGCTTTGATTACCCTTTCAATTTATTTAACTGCTATAGGTATGTTAAGCTATTCCAGATCATCTTGATTCAACTTCGGAAGGTTGTAGGAGGCAAATACTTTATCTATTTCTTCCAAGTTCTCTTGATTTGTGGCACAAAGATACTCAAAGTAATCTGTGATTACCCTTTGAATTTCTGTAGTATATATAGTGACATCCCTATTTTCATTTCTAATTATGCATATTAGTTTTTTTCTCTCCCATTTTCTTTATAAGGGTTTATAGATGTTATATACATTTTCAAAGGAGCACTTTTTGCTTTCATTGATATTTTGGGTTGTATTTTTGCTGTATAGTTGATTTCTGCTCTGATTTTTTTTGCCATAACTGATTATTCCTTTCTTTCTTGCTTATAATAATATATTTATTTATATACCTATATAATAATATATTTATTTAAGTTTTTAGTTGTAGTTAGGTTTCAATTATAAAAATTATATTCCAGTGGAGCCATCCCATCACCCTCATCTTCCTCCTCCCCCAAACCCTTTCTGTTTTCAAGAGAAGAATTATATTTCTCTCACTCACTACCATCTTTATAATAGTTGTTAAACCTGTGCTCACCAATATTTGTAATAAGCTTATTATCATAAGCTGGTCCTTCAAGTCCTCATCTCTATTGTATCTGGATATAATTATCATACTGTTTTTCATTTTTCTTAAATCTGAAAGATGATTGAGACTATTTGGTATCTTTCTCTCTCACTCTGACTTATTTTACTTAGCATAATAGTCTCCATGTCCATCAGTTTTCCCATAGGAAAATTTTATGATTTCCTTTTACCTGGTGATTAGATAGTATTATATTGTATATATTATATTGTATATATGTACCACAGTTTTTTGTCTACTCATCTATTGTTGGTCTTCTGGATTGTTTACAGATATTGGCTACTGTAAATAGCACTGCAATGAATACAGGTGTGCACAGGGCACTTTCGTATTGTATTTTTAAGTTCCTAAAAATAGGAGTGGTGCTGCAGAATTATAAGGGAGATAATTTTCTAGGTTCTTGTAGAACACCCATATTGTTTTTTAGAAAAGCTGGACTAGATGGCATTCCCACCAACAATGTATAAGAGTTTCTTTATCCCCACATCCTTGCCAGTACTGGCTATGTTTATTTGTTGTGATATGTGCCAGACTATGTAGCATGAGATGGTACCTCATTGTTATTTCGATTTGCATCTCCTTCATAATTAATGTTGTGGAGCATTTTGGCCATCTCTATTTCTTCTTTGAATAAGTGTCTGTTCATTTCTTCTTTCTGATCTTTCTACATGTCTTTGATATTTTCTTCTTGCTTAATTGCTATTTCAAGTAGTTTCAGTACAATGTAAGTAGGAGGGGTAAGAGGTGAGTCTTGTCTTGTCCTAGATATAATTTTATTTTTTTAACTTTTTAAAAATATTTATTTAAACACCCTGCTTACAAACATGATTGTAGTTGGGTTTTATTTACAAATAGAACACCCCCCTTCACCAGTGCAACATTCCCACCACCAATGCACCCCATATTCCTCCGCCCATACCCTCTGCCTGTATTCGAGAGAAGCATTCTACTTCCCTCACTTCATTAACATTGTCATGGTAGTTATTAGTATTCAACTGCATTCACCTCTCCTTGAAGTGAGCTTCATGCCATGAGCTGGTCCTTCTGGCCCTCACATCTGGGCATTATTACAATAATGCCTTTTATTTTTCTTAAAACCCATAAATAAGCTAAACTATTCTGTGTATCTCTTCCTCTAACTTATTTCATTCAGCATTATAGTTTTCATGTTTATCCGTGTATAGAAATATTTCATGACTTCATCTCTCCTGATGGCTGCATAATATTCCATTGTGTATATGTACAAAAGTTTCTTTAGTCATTTATCTATTGAAAGGTATCTTGGTTGTTTCCAGAGTCTGGCTATTGTAAATAGTGCTGCGATAAATATAGGTGTGAGGAAGGGATTTTTGTATTTCATTTTTGTGTTCCTAGGGTATATCCCTAGGAGTGGTATATTTGAATCATATGGAAGCTTAATTTCCAGTTTTTTCTTTGAGGAATCTTCATATTGTTTTCCATAAGGGCTGGACTAGATGACATTTCCACCAGCAGTAAATGAGAGTTCCTTTCTCCCTTCATCTGGGCCAGCACTTATTGTTCTTGATATTTGTGATGTGTGCCAGTCTCTGTGGCGTGAGATGGTACCTCATTGTTGTTTTGATTTGCATCTTCCTGATGATTAGTGTCTCACGTGTCTTTTGACCATTTGTATTTTTTCTTTGAGAAATTGTCTTTTCTTGTCCTAGGTCTCAGAGAAAAGGATTTTAGTTCATCTCCACTGAGTATAATATATGTCATGCGCCTTGACTATATTGAGAAAAGTTTCCTATCTTGATGAGAGTTTTTATCTTGCATGGGTTCTGGGCATTATAAATGCTTCCTTGGCATCTATTGATATGATCATATGGTTTTTATTTTTCTTTTGTTGACATGGTGTATTACGTTGATTAACTTATGCATGTTACATCATCTTTGCATCTCTAGAATGAAAGCTACTTAGTCACGGTGTGTAAAATCACACCACACTGTATATCTCCAATCCCAGGTAAATAGTTGTGAAATCAGTTTGTGTATGAAATAATTCAAAACAGGCTGGTGGTTTGGGTTGGAGTGCACTGCCTTCAGATTTCAGCCCACCTTTGTCACCTGTGGCATTGTGCTGGAGTGCGGCTGTAGGTGGGTATGATGGCTGTGGTTGCTGAGGTTTGGCCCTATCCTGAAGTCCCCTCCTTCACTTCACCTGCCAGAAGGTGTAGGTGCTCAATTGCAGTGAGGTTTCCCTTCTCTTTTCACCTGTCCAAAGGTGTGGCAGATGTCATTGCCTGTGTCAATTTTCCCCTCCCCCTCTACCTGTCAAATGGCATGGTTCACCTCCTTACCACCTGTACCTGCCCTAGTAAAGGCAGAGCAGCAGTCAGAACACTGCCAGTCGGGCCTGGTCAATTTCTCCCTTCCCCTCGACCTGTCAGACAGTGTGGTTCACCTCCGAGCCACCTGTCCCAGCCCTGGTAATGGTGGATCAGCTGCCAGGGCGTTGCCGGTCAGGCCTGGTCAATTTTCCTCTCCCCCTCTACCTGTCAGACATGGATCACCCCCGAGCACGCCTGTCACAGCCCTGGTAATGGCGGAACATCTGCCAGAGTCCAGTGAGTCGGGCCTGATCAATTTCCCTCTCCCCCTCTACCTGTCACCTCCGAGCCACCGATTCTGCCCTGGTAATGGCGGAGCAACTGCCAGAGAGCTCTCTTCTTGATTCTTATATGTTGTTCATTCAGTTTGTTCCATGTTTTCTTTGTCTTCTATGAGAATCCTCCATATTTCTCCTCTAAAGTCCTTACCTAAGAGTCTATATAGGTGGTTGACACTTGTAAGGTCATCTGAGCTCCCATCTTTATTCTCTATGCATTGTGGAGGCCTGCCATGTTTCCCCATTGTCATTCTTGTAGTGTGGCATTTTCTACTTGTGCTGAAGTTCATTACCTAATGTATGTGCCTAGAAGAGATTCTCTCTCTGCTCTACATTTTTTTTATTTCTTTCTGTCTGCCTATTTCAGCTCATATTGCTACTCTTTTTCCAAATTTTAAATCTGTGCCATTAAGTGATTTATGTAGGCCATTTCTTCCTTTCTTACTAATGCTTGTAAAACTTTGAATTTTCTGCCTTAAGCCACTTTTACTGTGTCCCACAGATTCTAATAATTTGTGTCTTCCTTCTCATTTGTTTCCAATAATTGTTTGATGTCCTCTTTTATTTTGTCTCTGACCCACTTGTTGTTTTAGTGTGCTATTTAATTTCCAGGTTTTAAAGTTGTCTCCATGTCTGTTTGTAATATGTATACACACATACACGCATACACACACATACATACATATATATACACACTCTACATAGAAGATATATCTTTTGTTTGTTTGTTTGTTTTGGGGCCACATCCAGTGATGCTCAGGGGTTACTCCTGATCAGAAATAGCTCCTGGCTTGTGTGACCATATGGGACACCAGGGATCAAACATAGGTCCATCCTGGGTCAGACACATGCAAGGCAAAAGCCCTATCACTGTGCTTTTGCTCCAGTCTCAAGAAATATTTTTTCTATTTATTTCTTTAGAGTCACTATATCTTTTTTAAGTTTTAGCATGGTTGAAAAATCAAGTACTTTGGAAATAAAGAGCTGAAAGAGCTATAAAAAGACAGCTACAAATTTCTGCTTCAAAAATTTAAAGAGAACATGAAGAAATAGAAATGTATACATGCTTGTGGTTTGGGAGGATTAATATCATTAAAATGTCAATACTTATAAATCATTGTACATATTTCCAATGATTTATATAAAAATTATATAACATGTTTCAAAGAAGTAGAACAGATGCTCCTGAAATTTATACAGGTAAATAAATGTTCATGAATAGCTAAAGCAATCCTTGAAAAAATATGGGAGAAATTACATTCTCCAACTTTAAACTGTACTATAATGTCATAGTCGTTAAAACAGCATGGTATTGGAATTAAGAAGCCTATTAGATCATTAGAATAGGCTTGAATATCCAGAAATAAACCTACTGGATTACAAACCATTAATTTTTAATAATGGAGCAAGAAATACAAAATGGAGTAAGGAAATCCTTTTCAGCAATGAGTACTAGGAATAGTTATAAATTATATGCATAAAATGAACACAGACCTCTCCTTTTCACTGTGCACAATGGTCAAATCAAATTGGATTAAAGACTTTGATATTAGACTTGAACTCATAAGGTACATAGAGTAAAGCATATACAGAACAATCAAATACAGTGAAGTTAAAGGCATCTTGCAGGAGAAAACACCACTGCCCCAGCAATGGGAAGCAAATAGAACTACATTAAATTGAAAAACTTCTGCAATTCAAAGGAACTAGTGAGTAGGATACAAAGGTATACACAGGGATAAATTATTCACCCCAAATTCTTATATTGGGCTTATTATCTAAGATATACAAGAAAAAAACTAACCTCATCAAAAATAGGGAGAAGAAATTAACAGATATTTTCTCAAAGAATAAATTCAGATTGCCAAAAGGCAATGTTCATAACATTAATCATAAGGGATATGCAAATCAAAACAGCAATGAGATACCATCTTATACCACAGAGACTGGAGCACATCACACAGAAAAAGAAAAACCTGTGAGGGCATCAATGCAGAATAATTGGACACATTAATTGCTGATGGGAATACAGATTTGTTCAGCCATGTTGGAAAACCATATGGATATTCCGCAAATAGTTAGAAATTGAGCTCCCAGCAATAACACTCCTAGGAACACCCAGGAACTCCTAGGAACTCCCAGGAAAATGCCCAGTTCCTCTTGGCATCACAGTATTAAACAAAATTTGTGGTGTAAGGCTGCAAATGCAGCCACACTGTCCAGGAATCCAAAACAGCATTGCTGCTACTAAAGCTTATATAAATGTGTTTTCAGCTGCCATATCTTTCAGAAGTATAAGGCAGGGAGGAAAGTGGCACTTCATATAATTTCTGGTCTTATAAGCTCCAAACCAGCATTTCTGGAGTATGATTAGTGTCTTTTTTGATAAATGTCTTTTCAGAAAGTTGTAGAGGAGTAGTGAAAAATAGCCAAAGGTAAGGCAATTATGGCTGATGGGTGTGGCAGGCATGGATTTGGCAGGGCAAGGATTTGTCTGATCCTCTACTCCCATGATTAACATCTTTCAGCTATATGGTCAGTTTACCCACTATTTTTCATCACTTGATTTAGATCTCTTTCAAGAACAGAGTGAGTCGTTAGAGCTGGCCAGTCAACATGTCCAGCAGTGTGTAGGTATTATTCTTTACTCCAGATTCAGCCATCACCTTTTGTGATATTGAGGCACCATATAGGGTGATAGGAATGGAATCTAGGTTAATCACATGAAAGGCTAGATTGCTACCCACTGAAATATATTACTAGTCGTATTTCCAACTTGCTTTCCTTTTTTTTTTTTTTTTGGTTTTGGGCCACACCCAGTGACACTGAGGGTTTACTCCTGGCTATGCATTCAGAAATCACTCCTGGCTTAGGGGACCAGCTGGGACACTGGGGATTGAACCGTGGTCTGTCCTGGGTCAGCCATGTGCAAGGCAAATGCCCTACCACTGCTCTACCACTCACACCTCCCAACTTCCTTTTTAAAAATAAATTTCTATATATCAGGTTGCAGTTTAAATGCTGACCCCAGTTTCTGAGGAAACTGAGGACCTGAAGGGAGCCCTGTCCTGTGCTTCTCTATCTTTTCTGAATCCTTGAAGCTCTCCTCAGAGCCCTGGGAAGTGAACCCAAAAAAATGGGGCCGGAGAGATAGCATGGAGGTAAGGTGTTTGCCTTTCATGCAAAAGGTCATTGGTTCAAATCCTGGCGTCCCATATGGTCCCCGGTTGCCTGCCAGGGACTATTTCTGAGCAGATAGCCAGGAATAACCCCTGAGTGCTGCTGGGTGTGGCCCCAACAAACAAACAAACAAACAAACAAACAAACAAACCAAAAAAACTGCATTCTGAAACTACCCAGTGATCGAGTGAGTGAGTAAGAAATGGCTGACTGTGGGGACTGCCAGGTGAAGTGCCGATTGCTTCACCTGTGGAGTCTTAGCCCTGCTGTGCTTCTTCTGAGGAAACTGAGAACCTGAAGGGAACCCTGTCCTGTGCTTCTCTCTTTTTTTCTGAATCCTTGAAGCTCTTCTCAGAGCCCTGGGAAGCAAACCCCCAAGAAACTGCAATCTGAAACTACCCAGCGAGCGACTGAGTAAGAAATGGCTGACTGTGGGGACTGCCAGGTGAAGTGCTGATTGCTTCACCTGTGGAGTCTCTGCCCTACTGTGCTTCTTCTGAGAAAACTGAGGACCTAAAGGAAGCCCTGTCCTGTGCTTCTCTGTCTTTTCTGAATTCTTGAAGCTCTCCTCAGAGACTTGGAAAGTGAACCCCCAAAAAGATGCATTCTGAAGCTGCCCAGTGAGTGAGTGAGTGAGTAAAAATGGCTGACTTTACAAGCCCAGAAAGGGGAAGCTGCTGAACTCTGCTGGAACTCAGATGCCAGCACCCCTATCTGCCTGTCTTCTGTGCTGTGCTCCAATTTCAGCCTGATTTTATCATGTGCGTGGCTCATCTGTGGACAGCTCGCCTTCCCTGGAGCTGAGCTTACATGCCCAGAAAGGGGAGCCACTGAACTCTGCTGAAACTCAGATGCCAGCACCCCCATCTGCCTGTCTTCTGTGCTGTGCTCCATCTTCGGCTGAATTTATCCTCTGTGTGGCTCATCTGCGGATGACTTGCCTTCCCTGGAGGTGAGTTTACAAGCCCAGAAAGGGTGGAGCCAGAGGAACATGGCCGCTCTGCTTTGCTTACTAGCCGTGCACATCATTTAGCCAATGAATACAACCACAACATGTAGAAAAACCCACAATACAAGTGTGACAATGGGGAAACAACGCAGGACAGCACCAGACATAGAGAATGACGATGGCAACTCTGATGACTTGAACATGGCAAACCAACTAGTCAGTCTCTCAGATAAGGAGTTTAGTGTCGAAATATGGAAGATGTTCAAAGAACTCAAAGAAAGTATAGAAGAGAACACTAATAAGAATAAAGAAAATATGAAGATAGAAATCAGAAAATGTCAAACTGAAATTTTAGGTCAAATAATAGGTCTAAAAAACTCAGTAGATGAATTGAAGAAAAACATGGTTGAGCTTTCCCACGGGTTAACAGCAGCTGAGGATAAAATTAGTACACTGGAAGATGAGATGAATAACAATTCCATACAGCAGAAGAAATTGGAAAAAAGCCTTAAAGCAAATGATCAAACAATGGAAAAATTACTCAAAGAATGGGAACAAATGAAAATAGAAGTCTATGATAAGCTCAACAGAAACAACTTAAGAATCATTGGAGTCCCAGAGACCCAGGAAGAAAACCTCCAGGAAGAATCAACGGTCAAGAACATCATTAAAGAGAAACTACCAGAGCTAATGAATACATGTGATCAAATCCTGCATGCCCGAAGAGTACCAACTAAAAGAAACCCCAGGAAAAAACACCCCAAGACACATCCTAGTCACAATGACGAATCCCACAGATAGAGACAGAATTCTGAAAACAGCAAGATCGAAAAGAGAAATTACATTCAAGGGAACATCCTTGAGATTTACTGCAGACCTATCACCGGAGACACTCAAGGCCAGAAGGCAGTGGTGGGACATAGTGACAAAACTCAATGAAATAAATGCTTCGCCTAGAATACTGCATCCAGCAAAACTCACTTTCAGGTTTGAAGGAACAATACATGGTTTCACAGACAAACAACAGCTCAGAAACTTTATAGACTCAAAACCATTCTTAAAAGAAAAACTGAAAGACCTAATTTAAGACAAGACTAACCAAAAGACACACCAAATTTCGATATAAAGATGGCATTAAATCCCAGGACAATTCTTTCTCTCAACGTCAATGGACTAAATGCACCAGTTAAGAGACACAGAGTGGCTAAATGGATCAAAAAACTCAATCCAACCTTCTGCTGCCTACAAAAAATGCACCTGAAGAGTCAGAACAAACATAGACTCAAAATAAAAGGCTGGAGGAAAATCATCCAAGCAAACAACACCATAGAAAAGCTCGAGTGGCCATACTAATATCAGATGATGCAAACTTTATACTTAGGAAAGTTGTAAGGGACAAAGATGGACATTTTGTATTAATCAAGAGATACATACAGCAGGATGTATGTAAACCTATATGCACCGAATGAGGGGCCAGCAAAATATTTAGTACAATTGTTGACAAATCAGAAAAATAATATCAATAACAACACAATAATTGTGGGAGAACTCAACACGGAATTGTCAACACTTGATTGGTCAACCAGACTGAAACCCAGCAAGAATATACTAGACCTGAAAAGAGAAATGGAAGAAAGAGGTCTAGTATATATATATATATATATATATATATATATATATATATATACATATATGACACTCCACACCCAGAAAACCAGATACACATTCTTCTCTAATGTACATGGGACATTCTCCAAAATAGATTACATGCTAGCACATAAAACATGCCTCCATAATATCAAGAGGATAGAAATTTTGCAGGCTACCTTCACTGAACACAAGACCCTGAAATTATATGTGAACTACAAAGGGACACAGAAGAAAAACTTTAATACCTGGAAGTTAAATAGCCTAATACTGAATAACCAGTGGGTCCAAGATGAAATCAAAGAGGAAATCAAAACCTTCCTAAAAACAAATGACAATGGAGACACAAACTATCAGAACCTATGGGACACAGCAAAAGTGGTACTGAAAGGAAAATTTATAGCTTTGCAAGCACACATCAGGAAAGAAGGGGCATACCTGAATAGCTTAATGACACAGCTCATAGAATTAGAAAGTACTCAACAAAAGGACCCAAAAATAGGGAGAGAGAAGGAAATAGCAAAGCTGAGAGCAGAAATCAATGAAGTAGAATTCCGAAAAACAATCCAAAAGATCAACGAAAGCAGAAGTTGGTTCTTTGAAAAGATAAACAAGATTGATAGACCACTGGCAAAAATAACAAAGAAAGACAGAGAGAGAGAGAGTGAGAGAGAGAGAGAGAGAGAGAGAAACTTGATAACTCTTATTAGGAATGTAAAAGGAGAGATCACTACTGATATGGTAGAGATACAAATGGTTATCAGAAACTACTTTGAGAAACTCTAAGCCACTAAAAATTAAAACCTGGAAGAAATGGATAAATTTTTGGACTCTTATAATCTTCCATGGTGGAATGAAGAGGATGTAGCATATCTAAACACACCCATAACTATTGAGGAAATTAAGACATTAATCAAATGTCTGCCCAAAAACAAAAGTCAGGCCCAGATGGATATACTAATGAATTCTTTCAAACCTTTCAAAAGGAACTTCTACCAATCCTGGCAAGACTCTTTCATGAAATCGAAAAAACAGGAACTCTTTCAAATAGCTTTTATGAAGCCAACATCACCTTGATAACTAAACTAGACAGAGATGCTACGAAATTAATTACAGACCAATATCGCTGATGAATGCAGATGCAAAGATCCTCAACAAAATCCTGGCAAATAGGATTCAATGCCTCATAAAGAAGATCATACACTATGATCAAGTAGGTTTCATCCCAGGAATGCAAGGATGGCTTAACATCCGTAAATCTATAAACATAATACACAACATCAACAACAAGAAAAATAAATATCACATTATCATATCAATAGATGCAGAGAAAGCATTTGATAAGGTCCAACACCCATTCTTGATCAAAACTCTCATCAAGATGTGAATGGAAGGAACCTTTCTCAATATAGTTAAGGCCATCTACCACAAGCCAAGAAAATATTGTCCTCAATGGAGAAAAACTGAAAGCCTTTCCTCTAAATTCTGGCACAAGACAAGGCTGTCCTATCTCACCACTCTTATTCAACATAGCACCGGAAGTACTTGCTATAGCGATTAGGCAAGAAAAAGATATCAAGGGAATCCAGATAGGAAAGGAAGAAGTCAAGCTGTTGCTGTTTGCAAATGACATGATGCTCTACCTAGAAAACCCTAAAGTCTCTAAGAAAAACTTTCTAGAAACAATATACTCATATAGCATGGTGGCAGGCTACAAAATTAACACACAAAAATCAATGGCCATTTTATACACCAATAGTAATAAGGAAGAAATGAACAATAAGAAAAAAACCCCATTCAGAATAGTGCCACACAAACTCAAATATTTTTGAGTCAACCTGACTAAAGATGTGAATGATCTATACAAAGAAAACTATAAAACACTAATGGCTAAAGAAACAATGGAATATTATGCAACTGTCAGGAGAGATAAAGTCGTGAAATTTTCCTATATATGGATGTACATGGAATCTATTATGCTGAGTGAAATAAGTCAGAGAGAGAGAGAGAGAGAGAGAAAGAAGCAGAATGGTCTCACTCATTTATGGGTTTTAAGAAAAATGAAAGACATTCTTGAAATAATAATTTTCAGACACAAAAGAGAAAAGATCTGGAAGTTACAGCTCACCTCAGGAAGCTCATCGCAAACAGGGATGAGTTTAATTAGAGAAATAACTACGTTTTGAACTATCCTAATAAGGAGAATGTACGAGGAAAATAGAAAGCCTGTCTAGTGTACAGGCGGGGGTTGGGTGGGGAAGAGGGAGATTTGGGACATTGGTGATGGGAATGTTGCACTGGTGATGGATGGTGTTCTTTAGATGACTGAAACCCAAATACAATCATGTGTGTAATAAAGTTGATTAAATAAAAAAAGAGCAAATGATTTAAATATACACTGCTTCCAAGAAGACATGCAGATGATCAATGAGATCATTATTAAAAAAAAAAGCAAAGAACGCTGGTCTGAGGAATAATAGAGGACACGCGGAAATGGAAACACATACCCTCCTCATGGATTGGCAGGATCAACATCATTAAAATGGCAATACTTCCAAAAGTTTTGTACAGATTTAACATGATTCCTCTAAAGATACCCATGATATTTTTCAAAGGAGTGGATCAAACACTTCTAAAATTCATTTGGAACAATAAACATTCTCGAATAGCTAAAGCACTCCTTGAAGAAAAGAATATGGGAGATATTACTTTCCCCAATTTTTTTTGCATATTTTTTTTTATTTAAACACCTTGATTACATACATGATTGTGTTTGGATTTCAGTCATAAAAGGAACACCACCCATCACCAGTGCAACATTCCCATCACCCAAGTCCCAAATCTCCTTCCTCCCCACCCAACCCCTGCCTGTACCCTAAACAGGCTCTACATTTCCCTCGTACATTCTCAATATTAGGACAGTTCAAAATGTAGTTATTTCTCTAACTAAACTCATCACTCTTTGTGGTGAGCTTCCTGAGGTGAGCTGGAACTTCCAACTCTTTTCTCTTTTGTGTCTGAAAATTATTATTACAAGGGTGTCTTTCATTTTTCTTAAAACCCATAGATGAGTGAGACCATTCTGCGTTTTTCTCTCTCTCTCTGACTTATTTCACTCAGCATAATAGATTCCATGTACATCCATGTATAGGAAAATTTCATGACTTCATCTCTCCTGACAGCTGCATAATATTCCATTGTGTATATGTACCACAGTTTCTTTAGCCATTCGTCTGTTGAAGGGCATCTTGGTTGTTTCCAGAGTCTTGCTATGGTAAATAGAGCTGCAATGAATATAGGTGTAAGGAAGGACTTTCCCCAATTTTAAGATGTATTACAAAGCAATAGTTATCAAAACAGCATGGTCTTTAGTAAAGACAGACCCTCAGATCAGTTTAATATGATGAGTACTCAGAGAAAGTTCCTCAGACATAAAACCACCTAGTTTTTGATAAAGGAGCAAGAAATATTAAATGGAGCAAGGAAAGCCAGTTGGCAGATTGCTGGGGCAGGAGGAGTTAAGGACTGAGGGTAAAGGGAGTTAAATTAGGACATATAATAAATCAGGAAAAATGGGGTTAAAAGAAGAGGATTTTTAAAGTGGAAATGGGGAAGATGAATAACATATAACAGGGACTATATACAATATAAACAGAGATTATGTACAAAACATATTAGACAAATATAGAGGGTTTCCCAACATACACGCTCATACATATATGAACAGACATTGGCAATCTATTCATAGGTTGCCCGTTGGATGACTGACCCTAATGGGATGAGTCAGAATTCGTTAAAAAATGGGGCCATCACATAGGGAAGAAATGTTTTCTAATTTCTTGGAACTTCATCAATAATGGGCATAAACTTTGCTAAATAAAGCTTCCAAGATTAGAATGTGGATGGAGCATTTTATAATAAACATAAATTTCACATTTAGAGTACTAAGCAATATTGTAGTGAACACTATATGAGGAATACACAGCATGTGTTATTGTCTACCATGTCTTATGCATCCAGGTTTCTTTTGCGAAAGAAAACTGACAGTGTGGGCATAATAGAATAGTAAAGTACCTTGTATTGAAAACATTTTTTTCCAAGAACATACCTAATAAGCGAGGCCTGTAACAAAAGTCTATGGTGTTTAGTTACCTGTTTCAGTGGTCTCTGTGGACGTAAGCATTAGATCATTATAGCAGAATTCTCATTACAGAGGCCTATAACATCATTCTAATGCTGTTATATATTATCCCTCCTCCTCCCCATTCACCACCTTAAAAAACCCCTTCTATCCTCTCACCCCTCAACCCCAGTCTATTATCTCTCCCTGCTAAACCTTTTTATTTATTTATTTATTTTTTTATTTTTTTTATTTAAACACCTTGATTACATACATGATTGTGTTTGGGTTTCAGTCATAAAAGGAACACCACCCATCACCAGTGCAACATTCCCATCACCCATGTACCAAATCTCCCTCCTCCACACTCGACCCCTGCCTGTACTCTAAACAGGCTCTGCATTTCCCTCATACATTCTCAATATTAGGACAGTTCAAAATGTAGTTATTTCTCAAACTAAACTCATCACTCTTTGTGGTGAGCTTCCTGAGGTGAGCTGGAACTTCCAGCTCTTTTCTCTTTTGAGTCTGAAATTTATTATTGCAAGAATGTCTTTCATTTTTCTTAAAACCCATAGATGAGTGAGACCATTCTGCGTTTTTCTCTCTCTCTCTGACTTATTTCACTCAGCATAATAGATTCTGTGTACATCCATATATAGGAAAATTTCATGACTTCATCTCTCCTGACAGCTGCATAATATTCCATTGTATATATGTACCACAGTTTCTTTAGCCATTCGTCTGTTGAAGGGCATCTTGGTTGTTTCCAGAGTCTTGCTATGGTAAATAGTGCTGCAATGAATATAGGTGTAAGGAAGGGATTTTTGTATTGTATTTTTGTGTTCCTAGGGTATATTCCTAGGAGTGGTATAGCTGGATCGTATGGGAGCTCGATTTCCAGTTTTTGGAGGAATCTCCATATTGCTTTCCATAAAGGTTGTACTAGACAGCATTCCCACCAGCAGTGGATAAGGGTTCCTTTCTCTCCACATCCCCGCCAGCACTGTTTGTTCTCATTCTTTATGATGTGTGCCATTCTCTGCGGTGTGAGGTGGTAACTCATTGTTGTTTTGATTTGCATCTCCCTGATGATTAATGATGTGGAGCTTTTCTTGATGAGTCTTTTGGCCATTTGTATTTCTTCTTTGTCAAAGTGTCTGTTCATTTCTTCTCCCCATTTTTTGATGGGATTAGATGTTTTTTTCTTATAAATTTCTGTCAGTGCCTTGTATATTTTAGAGATTAGCCCCTTATCTGATGGGTATTGGGTGAATAGTTTCTCCCACTTAGTGGGTGGCTCTTGTATCCTGGGCAATATTTCCTTTGAGGTGCAGAAGTTCTCAACTTAATATATTCCCATCTGTTAATCTCTGCTTTCACTTGCTTGGAGAGTGCAGTTTCCTCCTTGAAGATGCCTGTAGTCTCAATGTCCTGGAGAGTTTTGCCTATGTGTTGTTCTATATATCTTACGGTTTGGGGTCTGATATCGAGGTCTTTAATCCATTTGGATTTTACCTTCGTACATGATGTTAGCTGGGGGTCTAAGTTCAATTTTTTGCAAGTGGCTAGCCAGTTGTGCCAACACCACTTGTTGAAGAGGCTTTCCTTGCTCCATTTAGGATTTCCTGCTCCTTTATCAAAAGTTAGGTGATTGTATGTCTGGGGAACTTTTCTGAGTATTCAAGCCTATTCCACTGATCTGAGGGTCTGTCCTTATTCCAATACCATGCTGTTTTGATAACTATTGCTTTGTAGTAAAGTTTAAAGTTGGGGAAAGTAATTTCTCCCATGTTCTTTTTCCCAATGACTGCTTTAGCTATTCTAGGGTGTTTATTGTTCCAAACAAATTTCAAAAGTGCCTGAGCCACTTCTTTGAAGAATGTCATTGGTATCTTTAGAGGGATAGCGTTGAATCTGTATAATGCCTTGGGGAGTATTGCCATTTTGATGATGTTAATCCTGCCAATCCATGAGCAGGGTATGTGTTTCCATTTCCGCGTGTCCTCTCTTATTTCTTGAAGCAGAGTTTTATAGTTTTCTTTGTATAGGTCCTTCACATTTTTAGTCAAGTTGATTCCAAGATATTTGAGTTTGTGTGGCACTATTGTGAATGGGGTTGTTTTCTTAATGTCCATTTCTTCCTTATTACTATTGGTGTATAGAAAGGCCATTGATTTTTGTGCGTTGATTTTGTAGCCTGCCACCATGCTATATGAGTATATTGTTTCTAGAAGCTTTTTGGTAGAGTCTTTAGGGTTTTCTAAGTAGAGCATCATGTCATCTGCAAACAGTGAGAGCTTGACTTCTTCCTTTCCTATCTGGATTCCCTTGATATCTTTTTCTTGCCTAATCGCTATAGCAAGTACTTCCAGTGCTATGTTGAATAGGAGTGGTGAGAGAGGACAGCCTTGTCTTGTGCCAGAATTTAGAGGGAAGGCTTTTAGTTTTTCTCCATTGAGGATAATATTTGCCACTGGCTTGTGGTAGATGGCCTTAACTATATTGAGAAAGGTTCCTTCCATTCACATCTTGATGAGAGTTTTGATCAAGAATGGGTGTTGGACCTTATCAAATGCTTTCTCTGCATCTATTGATATGATCATGTGGTTTTTATTTTTCTTGTTGTTGATGTTGTGTATTATGTTGATAGACTTACAGATGTTAAACCATCCTTGCATTCCTGGGATGAAACCTACTTGATCGTAGTGGATGATCTTCTTAATGAGGTATTGAGTCCTATTTGCCAGGATTTTGTTGAGGATCTTTGCATCTGCATTCATCAGCGATATTGGTCTGTAATTTTCTTTTTTCATAGCATCTCTGTCTGGTTTAGGTATCAAGGTGATGTTGGCTTCATAAAAGCTATTTGGGAGTGTTTCCACTTGTTCAATTTCATGAAAGAGTCTTGCCAGGATTGGTAGTAGTTCCTCTTGGAAAGTTTGATAGAATTCATTAGTGAATCCATCTGGGCCTGGGCTTTTGTTTTTGGGCAGACTTTTGATTACCATTATTATTTCATCAGTGGTGATGGGGGTGTTTAGATATGCTACATCCTCTTCTTTCAACCGTGGAAGATTATAAGAGTCCAAGAATTTATCCATTTCTTCCAGGTTCTCATTTTTAGTGGCGTAGAGTTTTTCAAAGTAGTTTCTGATTACCCTTTGAATCTCTGTCATATCAGTAGTGATCTCTCCTTTTTCATTCCTCATATGAGTTATCAAGTTTCTCTCTCTCTCTTTCTTTGTTAGGTTTGCCAGTGGTCTATCAATCTTGTTTATTTTTTCAAAGAACCAACTTCCGCTTTCGTTGATCTTTCAGACTTTTTTTTGGGTTTCCACTTCGTTGATTTCTGCTCTCAGCTTTGTTATTTCCTTCTGTCTTCCTATTTTGGGGTCCTTTTGTTGGGTACTTTCTAGTTCTATTAGCTGTGTCATTAAGCTACTCAGGTAAGCTCCTTCTTCCTTCCTGATGTGTGCTTGCAAAGCTATAAATTTTCCTCTCAGTACTGCTTTTGCTGTGTCCCATAAGTTCTGATAGTTTGTGTCTTTATTGTCATTTGTTTCCAGGAACCTTTTGATTTCCTCCTTGATTTCATCTCGGACCCACTGGTTATTGAGTATGAGGTTCTTTAACTTCCAGGTGTTAAAGTTTTTCTTCTGAGTCCCTTTGGAATTCACAAATAATTTCAGAGCCTTGTGGTCAGCGAAGGTAGTCTGCAAAATTTCTATCCTCTTGATCTTATGGAGGTATGTTTTATGTGCCAGCATGTAGTCTATCCTGGAGAATGTCCCATGTACATTGGAGAAGAATGTGTATCCAGGTTTCTGGGGATGGAGTTTCCTATATATATCCACTAGGCCTCTTTCTTCCACTTCTCTCCTCAGGTCTAGTATGTTCTTGTTGGGTTTCAGTCTGGTTGACCTATCCAATGTTGAGAAAGCAGTGTTGAGGTCCCCCAAAATTATTGTGTTGTTATTGATATTGTTTTTCAGATTTGACAAAAGTTGTTTTAAATATTTTGCTGGCCCCTCATTTGGTGCATATATGTTTAGGAGAGTGAATTCTTCCTGCTCTACGTACCCCTTGATTAATATAAAATGTCCATCTTTGTCCCTTACAACCTTCCTGAGTATAAAGTTTGCATTATCTGATATTAGTATGGCCACTCCAGCTTTTTTATGGGTGTTGTTTGCTTGGATAATTTTCTCCAGCCTTTTATTTTGAGTCTATGTTTGTTCTGACTATTCAGGTGCGTTTCTTGTAGGCAGCAGAAGGTTGGATTGAGTTTTTTGATCCATTTAGCCACTCTGTGTCTCTTAACTGGTGCATTTAGTCCATTGACGTTGAGAGAAAGAATTGTCCTGGGATTTAATGCCATCTTTATATCGAAATATGGTGTGTCTTTTGGTTAGTCTTGTTTTAAATTAGGTCTTTCAGTTTTTCTCTTAAGACTGGTTTTGAGTCTATAAAGTTTCTGAGCTGTTTTTTGTCTGTGAAACCATGTATTCTTCCGTCAAACTGGAAAGTGAGTTTTGTTGGGTACAGTATTCTAGGTGAAACATTCATTTCATTCAGTCTTGTCACAATATCCCACCACTGCTTTCTGGCATTGAGTGTTTCTGGTGACAGGTCTGCTGTAAATCTCAGGAAAGCTTGCTTGAACGTGATTTCCCCTTTTGATCTTGCTGTTTTCAGAATTCTGTCTCTATCTGTGGGATTTATCATTGTGACTAGGATGTGTCTTGGGGTGGTTTTTCTTGGGTCTCTTTTGGTTGGTACTCTTCAAGCATGCAGGATTTGATCACATATATTCTTTAGCTCTGGAAGTTTCTCTTTAATGATGTTCTTGACCGTTGATTCTTCCTGGAAATTTTCTTCCTGGGTCTCTGGGACTCCAATGATTCTTAAGTTGTTTCTGTTGATCTTATCATAGACTTCTATTTTCATGTGTTCCCAATCTTTGACTAATTTTTCCATTGTCTGTTCATTTACTTTAAGTTTTTTTCCAATCTCTCCTGCTGTATGGAATTGTTATGTATCTCATCTTCCACAGCACCAAGTCTATTCTCAGCTTCTGATACCCTGTCCCAGAGCTTATCCATTTTGTCATTCACTTCGTTTACTGATTTTTTTAGGCCTGTTAGTTGACATATTATTTCAGTTTGGAGTTTTGTGATTTCTGTCTTCATATTTTCTTGATTATTATTAGTGTTCTGTTCCACTCTATCCATGGTTTTTTGGAGGTCTTTGAGCATCTTCCATATTGCTACTCTAAAGTCCTTATCTGAGAGGTTGATTAGTTGGTTGGTCATTAACTGGTCATCAGAATTGTCATCTTCATTCTCTATGTCTGATGCTGGCCTGCGTTGTTTCCCCATTGTCACACTTGTATTGTGGGTTTTTCTACGTGTTGTGGTGGTATTCATTGGTTATATGATGCAGGCAGCACACTTCTCTGGCTCTGCCCTTTCTGGATGGGCCTGCTTGCCTCCAAGGTAGGGGAGTCCTCCGTGGATGAAGCCTCACACAGGATCAAATCTTAGGCCCGAGCACGCAGCAGAGAAGACAGTCTGGAGAGAAGTTCTTGCTTCTGTGATCCAACACAGTTCTTAGTGTGTTTTTTTTTTCTTCTTGTGATGGTGTTATTTTTTTAGAAAGAGCACACGGCTGCGTAGTGAAGTGGAGCTAAGTGCCTTCTGGAGCCTCTTTTCAGCCCACTCTCAGGAGGTTCACGCAGCAGGATAGTAGAGAGACACACACAGGCAGCACTCACAGTTTTTCACAGTCGGGCCCCACTGGACAGGCGTAGTTTTCACTCGCTTGCTTGGCAGCTTCAGAATGCTGTATTTTTGGGGTTGCTTCCCAAGACTCTGAGGAGAGTTGCTGGGTAGCTTCAGTTTTTGGGGGGTTTGCTTCCCAGGGCTCTGAGGTGAGCTTCCAGGGTTCAGGAAAGACAGAGAAGAGTAGGACAGGGCTCCCTTCAGGTCCTCAGTTTCCTCAGAAGGAGCACAGCCGGGTGGAGACTCTGCAGGTAGAGGAATCAGCACTCTGCCTGGAAACCCCCACATCCAGCCATTTCTTACTCACTCACTTGCTGGGTAGCTTCAGTTTTTTTGGAGTTCGCTTCCCAGGGCTCTGAGGAGAGCTGCCAGAGTTCAGGAAAGACAGAGAAGAGTAGGACAGGGCTCCCTTCAGGTGCTCAGTTTTCTCAGAAGAAGCACAGCCAGGTGGAGACTCTGCAGGTAGAGCAATCAGCACTCTGCCTGGAAACCCCCACATGCAGCCATTTCTTACTCACTCACTGGCTCGCTGGCTAGCTTCCGAATGTAGTTGTTTTTGGGTTTGCTTCCCAGGGCTCTGAGGAGAGCTTCCAGAGTTCAGGAAAGACAGAGAAGAGTAGGAAAGGGCTCCCTTCAGGTGCTCAGTTTCCTCAGAAGAATCACAGCCGGGTGAAGACTCTGCAGGTAGAGCAATCAGCACTCTGCCTGGAAACCCCCACATCCAGCCATTTCTTACTCACTCACTGGCTCGCTGGCTAGCTTCTGAATGTAGTTTTTTTTTGGGTTCGCTTCCCAGGGCTCTGAGGAGAGCTTCCAGAGTTCAGGAAAGACAGAGAAGAGTAGGACAGGGCTCCCTTCAGGTCCTCAGTTTCCTCAGAAGGCCCTGCTAAACCTTTTTAACCCTCAGTTCTAAACTCCACAGGAACCAGGACCTTCCCCTTTTCCCAGCAAGCTGCAAACTAGTTCTCAAAGCAAAAGGTCACAGAATAGTCTTACTCATCTATGAGTTTCAAGAAAAATGAAAGACATTCTTGCAATAATTTTCAGAGACAAAAGAGAGAAGGGCTGAAAGTTCCAGCTCACTACATGAAGCTCACCACAAAGAGTGATGAGTGCAGTTAGAGAAATAACTACATTAAGAACTATCATGACAATGTGAATGAATGAGGGAAGTAGAAAGCCTGTCTAGTGTACAGGCGGGGGTGTGGTGGGGAGGAGGAAGATTTGGGACTTTGGTGATGGGAATGTTGCACTGGTGAACGGGGGTGTTCTTTATATGACTGAAACCCAACTACAATCATGTTTGTAATCAAGGTGTTTAAATAAAGATATTAATAAAAAGAAAGTGAAAGGTCACCCTCTCAGCTCCCCATCTCTTGCTTGGCAAGCACTGCAGCTACAGACCTGTGACATATTCTATTTATGGGCCCTTTTTCTTCCACCTCTCTTCACTGTGGACTGTTCTTGCTACCAAATTTGGCTACAGTAGGACCCGAGCTCAAGGACGCTACCTGATCCTTGTGCTACAAATCATTTCTCAGTCTCCACAAGACCAAGGAGCGAGATGAAAATGTGCCCTGGATTTTATGACCCCTTAGACTATCTCAAAAGACTTAAAGGAGTACTATATTTTCTTTGTACTTTTTAAAATTTTATCTGTTTAGTAAAAAATTCTAGTAGAAAAATCTTGCTTGGGATATAAGCTCAGGTGAAAACCATGACATAGATACTGTATAGCTTGTTATTTTTAAACCCAAATGCACCGGTAATATATGTTCTTTTTTGCAAAGGCACACTATAATAGGGACATCTTAGGTGTAGAAAGTTCTTACCTAATAGGTATAATAATCCATAAATTTTATAGTGCAGAGAAAATTCCTACTCTGAACATTAGTCATGAAGACTTGACTTAGGCCTTAATTGGACATATATTATCGACCCCAAAATCTGGATCCCAACATTTGAGCTGGTGCAGTATTCTGCACCAGCACTAGAAATCAAACTCCCTCCAGAGGAAGATCTAATATTGCTCTGGCATCAACTTGCTCCAGGGATAGGTTCATATGACACTCTGACAATAAAGAAATAACAACTTGATTTAACAACTTGTCCTGTGTTAAACAACTTGACCTGTGCTAAAACCAAGATCTCTAATTTTAAATGATTAATTTTGACAACAGCAACTGAACATAACTTCTGGACCCACAAAGAAAGACCCTGGATTTGGACAACCAACATGCCTGTAGCCTGTAGTCAGTCTCACGACATTATGCTTCATGGGTAGAGACATCCTGTACCTGTTAGGCCAAGAATTTTTTTTTCTAATTAACTCAATGTTCACTGCACTTATGCAAAAAAAAAAAAGTCTTGCCAAACCTGCCCCTCCTTTTTTATAACTTCTAGAATAGGGGCTCCTGCCTTTTTTTTCTAGAACCTTAGAACTTGAATAATATTTTTTTGGCCTCATATTTCTAAATTCTTTTACAAATGGAAAAAAGAAGAAGAAAAGTAGGTGGGACCCAGTGGTGAAGTTGTTTCAGGAGCATCTAATTTAAAAATGTCAGATCTAAATACCCATGCCAAAGTCAAAAACAATAGAATCAAGAGACTCAAACTATAACAAGCTAAACGCAAAATGGACCTGCTAGCCTAGTAGTCCAGGGGGTTTAGAATGGAGGTATGGGATGCATGCTGGGAACTAAGTTAGAGGAAGATCAACAGTAGTGGTGGGAATAGCCCTAATCACTGTCACTATATGTTGAAATACAACTGTGAAAGACCTACAGTTCCCAATGGTCTCAATAAAATAAAAAAGTAGTTTTGAGGACTTTTCTCTCACCTCACTTGACTCCTAAAAACTAAGAAATTTTAAGACGTTTTATGTCCTATTTTTTGTTTCTTTATACTGAAAAATATGTGGTCTGATATAAATAAATCATTATTATTTTTTTTGTTTGTTTTTAGACAATACCTGGTGGGACTCAGGGGTTATTCCTGGCTCTGCACTCAGAAATTTCTCCTGACAGTCTTGGGGAACTATATGGGATGAAGGGATGGAAGCTAGGTAAGCCACTTGCAAGGCAAACGCTCTACTGGCTATGCTATTGCTCTATCTCACCATTATTAATTTTTATAGGTTAACATTTTTTAAAGGGTTATTTTATGGGGTCTAAGATGGTAGATAAATAAACCTGGTGAACTCTAGAATAAAATAAAATGACTGGAACAAAAATAGAAAGCAACTCTGTAAGAGGCCCAGCAGAGAAAATAAATATGAAATAATACAGAATATCCCATTGAACCTCTAAATAAAAATAAAAGATTCCTTTCAGTCTTATGATCACTGGGATGGTGAAGGGCAATCGCTCACAGAAGGGCTGGTCACAAAAGCCTGTAACATATGATGAAACAGTAGAATGAAAATATAGATCTCAGCACTTCACATGTTTTCCGTTCTCTAAAAGTACAAATCCTAGTTTCAAAGTTGGTTACATACTAAGTTACAAAAGATAGCACACTCTTCATCCTCACAGTTCTAAAGAATATTGACAGAATGATTTATAAGTAAAAGACCATATTCTCATTTATTGTCCTCAATGCACAGCAGTCATAATGAAGTGTAGAATCACTGCAAGTGTAGAATCACTCATTGAGACTAAAGACTTTTTTATGAGGTTCTACCTTTATGAATCAGTTGCATAACCTCTAACACAAATAATTTTCTTTTTTTGTTTTTGGGCCACACCTGGTGACGCTCAAGGGTTATGCCTGGCTCTGTGCTCAGAAATTGCTTCTGGCAGGCACGGGGGTGGGGGTGGGCTTATGGGATGCCTAGATTTGAACCAATGTAGGTCCTAAGTTGTCCATTTGCAAGGCAAATACCCTACCACTGTGCTATCTCTCTGACCCATTACACAAAGATTTAAGAGATTTCATCATAGAGATGCATAGTGAGATCAAATATATATCTGTCATTAAAGTACAAAAATAAATGAGAAAATTATAATCAGATTATAATATAATCTATATTATATGTTATATTATAATAACTTACAGAAATTAAGTGTATGATCATAAAAATAATTTAATGGAAAACAATAGCAATGGCTAAGTTATCTGTGACTTCAATGATATAATGCTAAACATTTCAAAAAACAATAGAAGATAGAAAAATTCTAAAGAGTAATGAACAGTATAGTAGGGAATTATCTGATGGGGTTGAAGAGTCCCTGAGGAATGGAAGGTCAATGAAGAACTTGTAATGGAAAAAAAATAACATAGGCTTTCCTAGAATTGAGGACTTTTATACTCAGATTAAGAAAACTTGAATAGTTCCATGCAAAATAAAAAAACCCAAATTTAAGCCAACAAAATTTTTATTTAATACACATAAAATTAAGCCTGTGTCAACAAAGTGTCAAATGCCAAAATCAGAGATAGGATACAAAATAATACCAAGAGGCCGCTGAGAGTAAACAAGTAAGAAAAGAATACTGGTCTCTTCCCAGCCTGAGACCATTCTCTCGCCCCCGCGCGGTTTTTGAAATGGAAACCAATGGGAAAAAAGAAATTATCAGTGAATGTCCTGACATACACCAGTGCTGCATCGGCAGCATGGGGTGTCCCCTAACCCCTTACCTGAGAAGAGCTGGCGTCCAGGATCAAGGAACCAGAAGCCACATATTTGCCCAGCCTCCTCCCCCTGCTCCTCCCCCATAGAGTAGGGAGGGAGGATTTCTGGGGACCCATAATAGAGTCCACCTGGAATCCACATAAGGCCGCCTGAGGTGGCACTCAGGCAAGGCCTGGAGGCCAGGGGAGAAATAGGGGAATGGCTGGAGGCCATTAAATATCTAACCCCATTCAAAAATGGGGAGAAGAGGTAAACAGACACATCACAATAAACAAGAATAATCAGAGCTGATGTGGACACAGGGAAAAAGGGACTCTTACTCACTACTGGTGGGGATATAAACTAACATAGCCTTTTTTGGAAAACAATATGGATATTGCTCCAGAAACTAGAAATTGAGCCTCCATATGATCTAGCAATAACACTCCTAGAAATTTACTCTAGGGGCCAAAAAAAAAAAAAAGGTAATGCAGAGATGGCTTCTTCATTTCTATGTTAATTGCAAAATTATTCAAAATAGCCAGAATCTGAAAACAATTCAGGTGTTTGAGAAAACACGAGTGAATAAAGAAACTGGTACAATGGAATGCTATGCAGCTGTTAGAAGAAATTAAGTTTTCTTATAGCAGATTGGATATGGAGAGTATTGTTCTGAGTATAATGAGCAAGAGGGAGAAGAATATAAATATAAGATAGTATGATAATAATATCCAGAAACAATAGATATGAGGGCCAAGAGAACCAGTCCATGGTAGGAAACTTCCACACTTAGTAGAGGAATTCAATTAAGGCAGAGTAGAGATCACTATGACAATGCTATTTGGAAAAAATCACTATGAACAAAACCTTGTGCTCAAAGAGATACAGTAATATGCATGGTCCATTTCCATAACAATATCACAAACTACATCATTTAAAAGGGAAAAAGAAGGGAGAGCAAGAGACAGAGAGAGAACGACTGAGAGAAAAGAAAAATGTCTGCCTTAGAAGTTTTCAGGGTTGGCAAGAGGGAAAGTGAGGACATTGGAAGCAGGAAAAGTGCACTGGGGAGGAGATGGGTGTTTGTACATTGTAAGACTAAAACTCAATCATGAACAACTTGGAAACTATGAAAAAAAATTTATGACAACCTTGTAAACATGGGAAGAACAGAGAAACAAATACCCTCATAGAAGTAGAAATAAAAAAATTTTATTTAAAAATTTTTATATGACTAAAAATCAGGGAAATACAAATAAAAAACAATGGAATAATTTTTAAAGGAAAAAAACAGACTAGTCCTTTGGAATTAGTTTTAGGTCTTAGTGTCAGCATATTTTTTTAAATTTATACTAACTGTCATTTTGGTTTTATATATTGTAATTTTAGTTCAAGTGATTCTACTCGATTAATATCTATTCAGGTTTTTTATAGTTCAACTATATCAGTCTCAGGATGGAAAATTACCCACTGTTAGTGATCCCATTTATGAAACATCTTGGAAGGAAATCTGTTGACCTTTCCGGTTGTCAACTGACATTTTAGAAGAGTGTTCATGTCAAGTTTCATACACTAATTGTACTCCCTTATGTCAGTCATTAAGCCCACATAATGGGAAAAATTGGTATTTAGAACCAGATAGACTTGGGTTTGATTACATTACATCTCTGCTGCTTCTTCTATATGATCTTGGGCATTTTTACATTTGTGACCCGTTTTCAATTTAAAAAAATTGGCTCATTTAAGAATAAAAGTGATGAGAAAATGTAATAGTATTATGTGCAGATGAACATCTAACAGAATAATGTTAAGGTGTGTTTTATTTTTATGTACTAAGATCATGTAAACAAAGTCTATATCTACAATATAAACTCCACAATGTTCTTTCATAATCTTCACCTATATCAGAATTTTAATTCAGCAATCTGTTTTGCAATTTCTTTTTCTTTAATCAATTTTCTATGGTGTGTTAGGTTTTTAAAAAGTAACTATATGGCTTATTTTAGGTGGCTTGTTATTTCCAGAAGACTTAAAGTTTTCTGTGACTAACAGATCATGGTATCTCAATGATCTCTATTTTTCCTTGCAAACTACAAAAAAATTCTAGGTATTGAATCTAATTTCAAGGACTTAATGAGTAACTGAAGTTATATATTTTATATTATTATATAAATGAATATATCATTATATATTTTATGTATTACTTACTTTTTTATTAATTGCTTTATTTAAACACAATGTCTATAATATTGTTCATTATTGGGTTTCATACAATGCACAAATGTCCTCTGTCACTCCCCCCCAAACACACCTCAACCTGTCTCTAGGGCAGACAATTTGCTTCTTTTACTCTTGTTCTTTCTTTCTTTCTTTTTTTTTTTTTTGACACCGTGGTTTGCATTATTGTTAATGGAGGAGTGCCTGTGTGTAAGTTTATTCCCTTTAAGCTCCAAGTTATTGTCCAGAGCTATCAGTTCCAACTATCTTTGTTCAGTAGAAACTTCTCTACTCTAACTGTATTCACCACTCTTTCTACCCTGGGTGGGACCTCTTGACCGTTATCTCTATTGTCTCTGGATATTGTTAGCATAATATATCTTGTTTTTCTACGTTCAATAATGATAGATATTACTCTGGAATACAGTTAGTTTAAGTCATCATGGGCTTCATTCTACTTAAATTGCAACTGCATTGTTAAGGAATACCCATATTACCTGCATTGATTTCATATATTTTTCCATTTATTTTTTCATGTTCTGAACAACATTGAGTATAGAATTAGAATAAATGAAAAGTAGCTTTTCCTGTCACTCCAGGTTGAACTTCTAAATATAACAAGAGAAAACTTGCAATAAAGAGTATTTAACTTTGACTCTGATCATTGATATTATGCTATATTTTCCCTTCCTTACAACATATATTATAATTCCTGGGGTATTAAGTTAGAATTTTTGTAACAATTTATTGAACAACTTTAACTCAACCAGAAAATAACAAAACATTTATCACCACTATATAGTTTTATTTACTGTCTGGAAAACATTTTTACTCAATAAAATGGTTTCTGTCTACTTTCATAAAATATTAACTAATGTTATGCTTATAGTTCACAGAAAGAAGAACATTTTTTAGTTAGTGATCTTGGTTTTTGCACAGATCCTAGTCAAAGCCTAGGATAGAGTCTTTCTTGATGGCACCCAAGTTCTGCTCAGTCACAGTTGGCTAAGTCAAAACTCTGGGATTAGTGATCTTGGTTTTTGTACAAATCCCAGGCCAAAGCATATAGTCTAGGATCTTTCTTATTGGTTCCAGAAAAACTTTTGCCCAGTCGTGGTTGCCATAGTTTGTCTTTGTAATTAGTGATCTTGGTTTTTGCACAGATCAAAGGATGGCGTGTCTTCTGAGAAATCAGACTTTTTATAGAAGAGTTGGGGAGGAGTGCAGATGACAAAAAGAACATGATGTCAAGAGAACAAGATGACAAAATAACTAAATAAAATAGTTAGGAATGGGACAGGATTTGTGGCACAAGGAGTTGTAGGGCATTTGCCTTTCATGCGACTGACCCAGGATAGACCTCAGTTCGATTCCTCAGGAGTACCATATAGTCCCGCAAGCCAGGAGCGATTTCTGAGAGCATAGCCAGAATTAACTCCTGAGTGTCACAGGGTGTGCCCCCCCAAAAAAGTTAGGGATAGTAGCTATATTTATTATTAGATTGTGAGGGTGATTTCTTAGTACATTCAATTGTATTAAAATAAATGTAATTTATTAGTGTCACATCTAATAACATTACTAAAAATTCTTATCATTTGACATAGGGAACTTATCTTAAGAATTTCACTATTAACTCTTTTTTAAACTATATTAAGTTATCTTAAGTTGAATTATATGAAGGAAGGGCTGTGAGGGTCAGCGGTCTCACCTGCAGAGGGAGTGCCATTTATCACTAAGGAAAATCTTATTAAAGCTTTATTCATGGCCTCTTGACTAGTTATTCATAAGCCTGGCTCTCATCCATATAAAATATCTTCAGAGAAAATATAAATAGTGTTTCTATAATAGCTTTAGTCCCTTTACATTGAATTGGTGGTCATTTATAATGACCTACTTTGGCTCCCCATTTTGTAAAGCACACCCCCAAAAGAAAACACATCTGTTCAAATGTCATATCACTTTTTACCTTTTTATCTGCTGGTGTGTCTCATTTTTTAAAATAACTTTTACATAATTTAGGGATGAACAGTGACCTAAAGTAAAAGTAACCTTTTGATAGCCCAGCAATTAATTGCACTTAAGTTGGAGCAGTATTCTCAGACTGGGAGATCTCAGTTGAAACCCTGAAAAAGAACATGTAACTCCTTTTTTTGTTTGTTTTTTTGGGTCACACCCGGCAGTGCTCAGGGGTTACTCATGGCTCTATGCTCAGAAATCACTCCTGGCATACTCGGGGGACCATATGGGATGCTGGGATTCGAACCACTGTCCTTCTGCATGCAAGAAAAATGCCTTACCTCTAGTCTCTTTGGCCCCCCCAAAATGTAACATTTTAATAAACTATTATACTAAACTGATTTATTTTAGTCCAGTAGCTTACATTTCTCAAGCATACTAAGGCTTATTTATGAACTAATAGGCAGTCTGTATCTCTAGATTCTGAAACTTGGTAAACAGTAGAATCTCCTCATGGCTGAGTTCACCTTTTGCTATTTTGACTAAGACTTTTGATAATGCAGTCCCAGATATTAGTTTCTTAGAATTTTTTCTAATAATATTATATATTTTTTGATAGTAAGATATATTACAAGCACAAAATACCCGCATTTTCTAATCATTGTCAAAACTGATTCTAAGGTAATATAACTGGTGACCTGTATCTGTATGACCTAGAATATGATGTGATAGGAAGCAACCTGAATAAGAAATTGAAACATAAATTGGGGCCAAACAGCTTTCTGACTCATCTCTATGGAGGAAGGGGTGAGCAGTATAAGTCTGATCACATTTCATAGAGAAAATCAGGAACACCATTTTAGTTATAATCTTTTATTTTTTTGTTTGTTTGTTTGTTTTTGGGTCACACCCAGCAGTGCTCAGGGGTTACTCCTGGCTCTAAGCTCAGAAATCACTCCTGGCAGGCTCGGGGGATCAGATGGGATGCTAAGATTTGAACCATCGTCCTTCTGCATGCAAGACAAATGCCTTGCCTCCATGCTATCTCTCTGGCCCCTATAATCTTTATTTTTACTCAACAGGGGTCAATGACATAAGATTGGCATGTTCTTTCTTCTCCTATCAAAATATTTCCAGAGCTAATTGTGAGTAATAAAGGTAGAACATTTCCTACTCATGTCCATACTATGAGGATGTAGATCAATCTTCAAAATTAAGTCTCATGAGATGGAGACTATACAAAGAACACAAAAGGAGTTTAAGAATAATGCTCAAAATGTTAGAATTCAAATAACAAATGAGTAAAATTTAAATAGGTTCTAAAAATGAAAAATGCTTAAAAGGCTTAAGTCTTAATCTAGAAATCTTGAAGAGTCCAGATTAATTCAGTCAATTATAGTTGGTTGAGAGAGGGAGGGTTTAACAGTCGCCAAAAACTAAGTGTCTTATGCAATTTTCATTACAGTGCCATGAAGTTATTAGTAGCTTCCTTTTCAGACAAAGGAAATATGATGCTGATAGGTAATTAACCTACCTGAGGAAAGTTTGAAACTTGATTCCAGAAATGTGGTCCAACCCTATCTACCCATCTGCCCACTCCTCAGCTTCAGGAAGCTCTCTTTACCAACAAAAGCTCTGGAGTTTTCCAGGATTCTGAAGAGAATTCCAGGAAGAGGAAAACCACAGTTGACTAAAATTATGATGCATCTGTGCCATCATAGCAAATATTTAGCCAGTGTTTCTATTTTTCTAATACAGAAGAGCTGGTTATTTGCATGCTTTCCTCTCTTTAATACTAGAATTGTGCTACAGCAGGAGACACACTTGGAGATTGTTATATTTTCTTACCAGTTACAGTGTACAATGTAGGAACATAACCATTTAGTATGTGTGATAAAATATAAAAGTTAAATGGGTACTTAGTTAATATGTTCAATATTTTCATTTTTATACATGCCTTTTCCTAGAACACCCATGGTGAGGAAGTCAGTTCATAAACTGCAGATTTGGAGAATAATGTCTTTTTAAGATGTAACCACTAGATGACAGTGCAACACCTATACCTATAGACTAAATTTGCAATTAACTGGCAGAATGCAGAGAAACTTCTCTGACAAAGACCACAAAAATCAGCCCAATCCCTATAGCTGGAATTGAGAATTTCATGTTTATGGCCCTAAGGGGGGGATTTGACAAAATTAGGGGGTTTTATCTTCTTTTAGGCAGCAGAAAAGTCAATTTTAACTCAGTCTAACAAGGAATGACTGAGTCTGTACTATCACAAAAATATGTTATCTTCACAATAGTTGAAGTAAAGAGACAGAAACACAATTAGGACTTATTTTTATAGTCATTAAAGACACATTTAGGCACTTAATGTTACATACACATAAGAATTATTGCATTTCTTCCAATGTCAAAGCTGTTTATCTATTTCATTAAAAATATCTAATTGGGGCCAGAGTGCTAGCACAGCAGCTAGGGCATTTCCCTTGCACTTGGCCGACCCGGCTCCAATCCCAGGCATCCCATATGGTCCTCCAGCCTGCCAGGAGTGATTTCTGAGTGCAGAGACTGGAGTAACCCTTGAGGGCTGCAGGGTGGGACCAGAAATCAAATAAAAAAGAAAAATATTTAATTTATAACCATTATTTTTGTACCTTATTGTAGCACTTTTTTATTTTTTTTTGTTATTGTTTTTGTCTTATATTGCTCTGTTTATTTTCAAACTAAGAGCAGAAAACAAATTAGAAGTCAATTTCCCTCATTGGATTTTTAACATTTTGCACAATATTTTTTGTTACTTTATTTTAATATACTTTTTATTTTTATTTTTTGTTTTTAAATAATTTTTATTTAAACACCTTAGTTACAAACATGATTGTGGTTTGGTTTCAGTCGTATAAGATGACACCCCCATCACCAGTGCAACATTCCCACTACCAATGTCCCAAATATCCCTCCTCCCCTCTGAGCCCCTAGCTGTTCTCTAGACAGGCTTTCTATTTCCCTCATACATTCTCATTATTAGGATAGTTTGCAATGTAGTTATTTCTCTAACTAAACTCATCACTCTTTGTGGTGAGGTTCATGAGGTGGGCTGTAATGTTCAGCCCTCCTCTCTTTTGTCTCTGAAAATTGTTGAGAAATGTTTTCATTTTTCTTAAAACTCATAGATGAGTGAGACCATTCTGTGTCTTTCTCTCTCTCTGACTTATTTTACTCAGCATAGTAGATTCCATGTCTATCCGTGTATAGGAAAATTTTAAACACCTTGATTACAAATATGATTATAGTTGGGTTTCAGTCATGTAAAGAATTGTAGCACATTTTAATATGACTATTAAGTTAAGAACAATTATAATATTTTGTAACACTTTATATTATTTTAAGTGGCTATGTATTGCATATCTAAAATTGAAAGTATCCAGGGATCCTCTCCTCTAATTTTTAAAAGAATTAAATTTTGTTATGTCCCATAAAAATACTCATTAGTCTTATTTTCTTTTATCTCACAACTATATTGGTTAATTCCCTTAATTCCAATTCCTTTGAATACGTTTCCCTTTAGATGTTTTTCAGATCTTAGATTGAACACCAGTTCTACCTCAAAACATGCTCCAGGCATAAATATATATCGATTTGTAAAATGTAACACTTTTAGATATCTCTTGAAATAATAAATAATGGTATTTATCTATAAACTACTACAATAATGATTTAATATATCAGTGGCCCCCAGAAAATAATGACCATTACTTATGCATTTAAAGTCTCCCGAAGTTCTTCACTCATTTAGTCATTTAACTCATCTTAAATTATCTTGTTTAAATTTTTCAAAATATCTCATTTGGGGCTGATTTGTTTTTTGGGGGGTTGGTTTTGGGGCCACACCGGTAACACTCAGGGGTTATTCCTGGCTATGCCCTCAGAAATCGCTCCTGGCTTGGTGGACCATATGGGACGCTGAGGGATTGAACCATGGTCTGTCCTAGACTAGAAAGTCCAAGGCAGATGCCTTAGTGCTCTGCACCACCACTCTAGCCCCTGGCTTTATTTTTATCACTAAACAAGAGATGGAATTTATTGTGGTAATGATGGTGGAAGTTTAAACTATTATGTCTCATATGGAAACTTTCAAGTTTCTGCTTGTGTTATTACCGCTAATATCTTATCAGTCAATACAGCTGATTAAGGTCTCTCTTAAAGGGGCAGACCCCTTTTATGGCTGGTGTTACAGGGCAATACAGTAATGTAGGACAAGACCTCCACCTTTCCTTTATATTTAAAAAAGTATTTTTGTGTAGGTAGTTCCATGGAGGTCAGTTCTAAAGGGCTGCAGCTTGCTGATATTTTCATCATTGCAGGTCAGGAAACTGCTGGCTTTCAATAGCAAAGGCTTCAGCTGATGATGTCATCAGATCTGCGCAGGACAATCAGGAAATTGCAAATTTCAGGATCCCTTTCAAGTCACTGCAGGCTGATTCAAGTAGTTTAAACTTAAGTTGTATTTTTCTTTCTCCAGGGAGGATTCTTACTACATTGCCAAGGAAACAGAAAGGGAAAGGCAACTTTGTTTAGTAAATAACAAGGAGCTTACCTGTTTCTTAGTTGAGTACAAATGTGAAAACTATCTAAAAAGATAAAATTTGAAACATAAAGAACCCATTTACAACAAAAGAGGAATTATTAAAATTTTACAATTTTTTTCTATAACTATGTTGAAATGTAAACTCTATTGTTAGGGTTTAGGAATGTAGCTTTAGCTACTTACTGCTGACTTGGAGCATTTTATGGTTGTCAGAGTTTTGTTTTGTCTTTTGATTACTAATAGATAACAAATAACAGATCTTATTTCTTCAAAAAAAAAGTAAAATAAAACTAATAACCATATCTTTAAATGATGTGAAGCTAAAAGCTTTTCTGGGTTTAAAATGTGACAAGTTCTTAGATGTTGTAATGGAATCCATAGCTTCTTTCTGGGAGTGTCTTCAGTGGAAATGTATACATACCCTCTTCCTCTGATGATCAAGTTTCCTGAAACTCAGTCATTGTCAATTTTTATCCAAATAGGTAAATGTACTGTCCTTTGGGCTCTTAGGTCTTCCTGGAAATGTTTTTCAGTAGCTGTATATGGTTGTCCTTGTGGCAGAGTTAGAAAATTTAGAGAATCAATCATGCCTCTGAATTTTTTCCGTCAATTTCTAGGGGTATTATTGGCCATACTTTCTTGGGCAGGCTGCAAGTGAATGCCACCAGATGGTCTGTAGAAACTGCTAGGGAATTGGTGCTGCCAAAGCCTCTAATCCCTGAATGATCAGAGTGGCCAGGCATGACAAATGGGAGAAGTAAGATTTGTGCTATGTGTTCTCCCTTTTTAAATGTCCAGATTGTCAGGATTGTTATTACAATTATTAGTTCTTCCTCATAGTCCTGGTCTATTATGCCTACGTGAACATTAACACCTATTATTGTTAAGCTGCTTTTAGATCAGAGCAGACCTACTGTGCCTGGAGGTATTGGTCCCTTAATACCTGAACATAATTTATACGGGCACTTTCATGGAGTCACAGTTATGCCATTTGGGCAAGGTATGTCTATGGCAGTCACATCCTGAAGTAACTGGTTATAATAAGATTACAGATCCCTAGGGTAGACCCTTGCCCTGTTTTCCAACATTTGTTGAGTATTAGTAGGGCAGTCTCTTGCCCAATGATTACCTACATTAAATTGTGGGCATGGTCCAGGTGTTCATTTCCAGAGGTTGGGTTTAGGGAGGGCCATTTATTACCTCCTATAATTATAAATTTACCACAGTTGAAACATCTACCCCAGGTTTCAGAGGTCTGGGGCTGTCTCTGTTTACATTCCAGTAGATTGCCTGTCTTGCCCAATGATTTCTTCTCACACATTTAGGGAAAGGTTCAGGCGGTGGCCTTGAAAATACATTGCTGGACGAGGATCTAAAATTTTTTTCATTGGTATTCTGGTCTCCTGGTCAGCCTTTGAAATGAGTAGGCCTCAAGGGCATTTACCTGATTTTGGTGAGAAATGGAACCAATGTTTTGGTACACTTTAAGGAATCCCATCATATCTTCCCTTTTTATTCTCTGCCTCAATATGTACTGCCAATATTCTTTGGCATTTTCAAATACCAGTTGTTTGATTAAATAGTACTGGACCTCCTTTCCCTTCACCTGACTATACTACTTCAGATGACTCACCAATGAACTGAGCAAATGGTTCTGTCACCTCCTGATAACATTGTCTAAAACTTCTATAGAATTTAAAATCCATTTTCATTTTCTTTCATGCACTTAAAGCTATCTCACTTATATAAGTCAGTGTTGTGCAGATAAGCCAGCTTCTTTGATTTTTCATATTATATTTCTCCCAAGATCATACTTAAGGTTATTCTTATTTGAAGCAGCCACTTGCTTGATTTTTCAACATTACATAGCTTAGCTTTTGTCTCATTGCTGAACCACACTCATTGTAAGCATTGTTATGGGATCAGGCATACATTGGCCATGAACCGAAAATATTGTTCATTCTTTTTTTTTTTTTAATAACATCTTCATTTAAACGCCATGATTACAAACAGGACTGTAGTCACTCAAAGAACACTCCCCTTCACCAGTGGAACATTTCCACCACCAATGCTCCCCATCTCCTTCCTCCCACAATGCCTGCCTGTATTCAAAACAGGCATTCTATTTCTCTCATTCAATTAACATTGTCATTCAATTAACATTGTCATGGTAGTTGTTAGTGTATTATTTCTCTAACTGCACTCGCCCTTCTTTTAGGTGAGTTCCATATTGTGAGCAGGTCCTTCTGACCCTCATCTATGGATATTGTCACAGTAATGTCTTTAATCGTTCTTAAAACTCATAGATAAGAGACTATTCTCTCTCTCTCTCCCTCCCTCTCTCCCTTTTATTTCACTCAGCATAACAGTTTTTATGTCTTTCCATGTATAAGAAAATTTTCTGACTTCATCTCTCCTGGCTGCTGCATAATATTTCATTGTGTATATGTAGCACATTTTTCTTTATTCATCTGTTGATGGGCATCGTGGTTGTTTTCAGAGTCTGGTTATTGTAAATAGTGCTGCGATAAACATAGGTGTGAGGAAGGGATTTTGTTGTTGTTGTTTTGGGGCCAGACTCGGTGATGCTCAGAGGTTACTCCCAGCTATGCACTCAGAAATCGCCCCTGGCTTAGGGAGGAAAGGCTTTTTGTATTGCATTTTTGTGTTCCTAGGTTATATCGCTAGGTGTAGTATAGCTGGATCATATGAAGCTCAATTTTCAGTTTTTTGAGGAATTTCCATATTGTTTTTCATAATGGCTGGACTAGACAGCATTCCTATCAATAGTGAATGAGAGTTTCTTTCTCCACACATCCCTACCAGCACTTGTTCTTTTTATTCTTGTTCTTTGTGATTTGTGCCAGACTCTGTGGCGTGATATGTACCTCATTGTTGTTTTGATTTGCATTTCCCTGAATTAATATGGAACATTTTTATGAGACCTTTGGACATTTGTATTCCTTCTTTAAGAAATTCTCTGCTCATTTCTTCTTCCCATCTTTTGATGGGGTTAGATTTTTTTTCTTGATAAGTTCTGTCAGTAACTTGTATATCTTAGAAAATAGCCTCTTGTCTGACTGGTATTGGGTGAATAGTTTCTCCCATTCTGTCAGTGGCTTTTGTATCTTTGGCATTATTTCCTTTGAGGTACAGAAGCTTTGTAACTTAATATAGTCCCATCTGTTTATCTCTGTTTCCACTTGTATGGAAAGTGCTGTTTCCACCTTAAAGAGGCCTTTAGTTTAGATGTCATGTAGTGTTTTACCTATGTGTTGTTCAATATACCTTATGGTTTCAGGTCTGATATTCAGGTCTTTAATCCATTTGGATTTGACCTTTGTGAATGCTGTTAGATGAATGTCTGAGTGCGTTATTTTGCAAGCGGCTGACCGTTGCCTAACACCACTTGTTGAAGAGACTTTCTTTTCTCCACTTTGCATTTCTTGCCCCTTTTATTAAATATTAAATGGTTGTATGTCTGGGGAACATTTTCTAAATACTCAAGTATTATAATTTTTATAATATCCATTTCTTCTCTGCATTATTATTGTATGAGAAGGGCATTGATTTTTGTGTGTTAATATTATAGACTACCACTTTGCTATATGAATCTATTGTTTCTAGAAGCTTTTTGGGAGAGCACTTAGGTGTTTCTAGATATATTATCATGTCAACTGCAAACAATGAGAGCTTGACTTTTTCCTTTTCTATCTAGATTTTTTTTTGCCTAATTGCTATGGAAAGAACTTCCAGCACTATGATGAATAGGAGTGGTGAAAGAGGCCTTGTAACAGATTTTAGAGGAAAGGCTTTTAGTTAATCATTATTAAGAATAATATTTGTCATTGGCTTGTGGTAAATGACCTTGACTATACTGAGGAAAGTTTCTTCCATTCCCATCTTGATGAGAGCTTTTTTTTTAATCAAGAATAAGTGTTGGGGTGGGGAAAAAAAAGAATAAGTGTTGGACCTTATCAAATGCTTTCTCTGCATCTATTGATATGATCATATGTTTTTATTTCTTTGTTTATATGGTGTATTATGTTGGTTGTTTATGGATGTTAAGCCATCCTTGCATTTCTGAAATGAATCCTGCTTGGTCATGGTGTATGAACTTCTTGATGAGGTATTGGATGCTTTTTGCCAGAATTTTGTTGAGCATCTGTGTTCATCAGGGATATTGATTTGTAGTTTTCTTTTCTTGCAACATCTCTCTCTGGTTTTGGTATCAGGGTGATGTTAGCTTAACTCTTTGGGAGTGTTCCTGATTTTTTTTTAATTCACGAAAGAGCCTGAAAAGAGTTGGTAGTAGTTCTATATAAAAGGTTTGAAAGAATTTGTTAGTGAATCCATCTGGGCCTGGGCTTTTGTTTTGGGGAAGACTTTTGAATACTCTTTTAATTTTCTCTGCCATTATGGTTCTATTTAGATATGCTAGACCATCCTGGCTTAAGAGTGGAAGGTTGTAAGAGTACAAGAATTTATCCATTTCTTTCAGGTTTTTATGTTTCATGGTAAAGAGTTTCTCAAAGTTGCTATCTCCCATAAATTCTGATAGTTTATGTCTTTATTGTCATTTGTTTTCAGAAATGTTTTGATTTCCTCTCTGACCCACTGGTTGTTCAGCAGTAGGCTGTTTAATTTCCAGGTGTTAAAGATTTTCTTCTGTGACACTTTGTAGTTCACTTCTAATCTAGTGTCTTGTGAACTGAGAAGGTTGCCTGTAAAATGTCTAACCTCTTGATTTTATGGAGATATGTTTAATGGGCCAGCATGTGTTCTATCCTGGAGAATAATCCATGTGCATTGGAGAAGAATGTGTATTCAGATATATGGCGATGGAGTGCCAATATATATCGATTAGTCCACTTTCTTCCATGTCTCTTTTCAAGCTAGTATATTCTTTTATTAATATCTTTATTTAAACACCTTGATTACAAATATGATTATAGTTGGGTTTCAGTTATGTAATGAACACCCCCCTTCACCAGTGCAACATTCTCATCACCAATAATCTTGTTGAATTTTAGCCTAGTTGACCTATCAAGGGGTGACAGGGCAGTATTGAGACTCCTACTATTATTGTATTGCTATTGATATCTTCTTTCAGATTTGGCAACAATTGTATTAAATATTTTGCTGGTCCCTCATTTGGTGCTTATTTGTTTAGGAGAGTAATTTTCTTCTGCTGTACATATTCTTTGATTAGTACAAAAGACCATCGTTGTCCCTTATAACTTTTTTGAATCTAAAGTTCGTCTCAGCTGATATTAATATGGCCAGTTCAGCTTTTATAAAAAAAGTTGGGGTCATTCGAATGACCCCAATATTTACTGTGCCAGGGCAGGAGGGAAAAAACAAATACAAAAAGCATAAAATCTTGGTTATTTTTTATATAAATATATATATTACTTTTATTTATTATTGTTATTATTATTTTTGATTTATTTATCTATTTTGGTCGATTTTTCTGTTTGGGTGCGATTATTGAAAGTGTTGTCCCCAATTATACTTATTTTTTTTTTCCTTTCTTCTCTTTCGTTATGTGCTATACCATGTTTCTTAATTCAAGACCATGGCGTGATTTTTGTTTGTTTGTTTTAGTTTTTGTTTATGTTTTTGTTTTTGTTTTTTTGTTTTTTTGTTGTTGGTTTGTTTGTTTTGTCTGTTCTTTGAGGTGCTTATCGATATAGCTGGAGCCCTCAATTCATGGGAGGACTGCCCTGGTTTGTCTCTAAGGAGGCGATATTGGGGAACAGGTGACTGGGCTGCTAGAGCAGTTCACATGATCTGTGGTGGTTATTCATTGAAAATGTACCTCATTATATCTGCTTTTGCTTTTCTTGGGCAGCCCTGTCAGCCAACCCACCAGCTGTCAAGCAGTTTACAAGTAAATGTAATTTTTTTTTTGTTGTGGGGTTTTGTTTTTTTTTATATTTTATATTACATTTTGTTTAAAGTCCTATGAATGTATATGTGTGATTAAAATGGCTTTTTCTGTTTGAAAATAAATAAATAAAAACCATTACAAAAAAAAAGAAAAAAAGAAAATTGCTACAAAAAAAAAAAAAAACAAAAAAAAAAAAAACCACGCACTGAATGTTTAGTCCATAACACTGGCTAAGAATCATGAAAAGGGGCCAAAGTGGTGTGCAAGAGGTATGGTGTTTGCCTTGCACATGCTAACCTAGGACAAACCGTGGTTTGATTCCTCAATGTCCCATATGGTCTCCCAAGCCAGAAGCGATTTCTGAGTGCATAGCCAGAAGTAACAGCTGAGTGTCACTGGTGTGGGCCTCCCCCTCAAAAAAAAAAAAATAGAATCATGAAGTGTGACTCTGGACCATAAAAACACTGCTGGGTGTCATCCTTATAAAATTATTTAGTTTGGTTTACATAAGTGTATGGAAAAGAAAGTCAAATGTGAGTAAAAAGAAAATTAGAAAAAAATTCAGATACAAAATGAAACCAAGAATGAGCCTAACTTAGATACTTATTTTGGTTTTAAATCATATAAATGTTGAGCTGTAAGCTATAACATTTTGTAAACAAGTGACTGGAGCAAATAGTAAAGGGCTTCAGCTTTCCAAGTGAATCACTATAATCCCTGAGTAGCATATTTTAGATATCCTGCATATCACAAAGATGATCAAATCATTCTCTCTTATATGCATGCTTCTATGCAAAGTAAGGCAATTCCACCAAAATAATAGAAAAAATTACATTGTGCAATTGATGTAAGGCACATTTTCTCCAGTAATGTGAAATAAGCTATTTAGTAGTGCCTCGACCATTAAGCAATCAACTATCTTTTGATAAAGGAAATATAGTAGGCCTTTAGCCACATTTGAGGGGTTCTACATGCAACAGCTAAAAGCAATGTATTCTTTTATAAGTTTTTCTACAGTTACTGCACTGTTTAACTCAATTATGAAAAGGAATCTATTTCTAATTTTGTTGAAGTAAAATGCTTGTGAAGGGAGCAAATTGCTCTATCTAGGCGATAGGTCTCAATTTAGATGCTGGTATAGACATTCCGATACCCAGTTTAGATGTATGCAATTCATAGGCAAATATTTAAAGGCAAATTCGGCTATACTGTTTATGTTAAAAGCAATAGGTTATGACAGTATTCACATGTTATATATCCCTCAAGTGTTGAAATAAAGTGTTTCTTTTTGCATGCAAGAGATGGAGATTACAATGGTGAAACATGTCAGAAAATTTGTAAAAAAAATATTGTCTACAAACAAAGCTTGCTTCTTCACACTAGTTGTTAAATGATCTTGTGTATAATCAAGACTTTTCCTTTATTAAGGACAGACTGCTGCTTTAATGAATCAAAATGATAATAAAATTTAAAGAAAGTTTTGAAAAAAAAGTTGTTTGCTTGGATGATTTTCCTCCAGTCTTTTATTTTGAGACTATATTTGTTCTGATTATTTAGATGTGTTTATTGTAGGCAGCAGAATGTTGGCTTCAGCTTTTTGATCAATTTTGCCATTCTGTGTCTCTTAAGTGGTGCACTTAGTCCATTCATGTTGAGAGAGATTATCTTTATGGAATTTAATGTCATCTTTGTGTAGAAGTTTGATGTGTCTGCTGGTATGTCTTATCTTAAAAAGACCTTTCAGTTTTTCTTTTAAGGCTGGTTTTGAGTCTGTAAAGTTTCTGCGATGCTGTTTATCTATGAAGCTATGTATACTTCTTTCAAACCTGAACTTGAGTATGGCTGGGTGCAATATTCTGGGCAAAGCATTCATTTCGTTGAGTTTTGTCACTATCTCCCACCACTGCCTTCTGGCCTTGAGGTTTTCTGTGACAGGTCTGTTCTAAATCTTAAGGATGCTCCTTTGAATGTAATTTCACATTTTAATATTGCTGCTTTCAGCATTCTATCCCTATCTGTGGGATTTGTCATTATGACTAGGATGTGTCTTGAGGTGCTTTGCTTTGGATCTCTTTAGCTGGTTCTCTTTGGACATGCAGGATTTTGTTGCATGCCGTCTTTAGCTCTGGGTTTTATTTTTCTGTAGTGATGTCCTTGACTATTGATACTATCTGTGAATTTTCTTCCTAGATCTCTGGGACTGCACTGATTCTTATTTTGTTTCTGTTCAACTTGTCAAAGACTTCTATTTTCATCTGCTCTCATTCTTTGAGTGTTTTTTTTTTCTTTATTTGATCTTTTGCTTTAATTTTCTTTTCCAGTCTCTTCTGCTGTATAGAGTTGCTCTGCATCTCATCTTCCAGCTCGCTGATTCTGTACTCAGTTGTTGTTACTCTATTGAAGAGGCTTTCCATTGAGTTTTTAATTTTATCTGCTGAGTTTTCTGATTTCTATCTTTGTGTTCTGTTCAGCTTGATATATTCTTTCCTTGAGTTATCTGAGCATCCTCCATATTACTACTCTAAACTCCTTGTTTAAGAAGCTAACTATGTGGTTGGTACTTTCTGGGTCATCAGAGCTCCCATCTTTATTCTCTATGCATGGTGTTGTCCTGCTTATTTTTCTCCATTGTTACACTTGTAGTATGGCTTTTACTGCATTTTGTGATGGGATTCATGGGCTAGGAGATGCGCGTAGTCACATAGTAAAATGAAGTGGCCACGTTCCTCCCTGCTTCTCCATTTCCTGGCTGATGAACATTGATGGGTTTAAGTTTACTAAAGTATTCTTTAGCAGCCTCTTACAGATATCAGGAAGTCCCCAAAGTTCCTTCTTTCTGAAGCCTGAACAGATATTTATTGAAGCTACTTAGGGAATTAATTTTCAATCTCTAGTAGGAGGACAGTTCACGAGGCCTAGCTCTGGTGGATTTTAACTTTTATCTTATTGGGAGGGTATTTTCTAATTTATATTATAAATACATGCTTCTAGGCTTATCCTCTCTGGTACTATCATTATTGTCAGGTATGAGAGATATGGAACTTTCGGGGCTGCTATTATTCATATTGATTATAGTTTCCAGATATGATCAAACTTGAGACTGCCCCTAGATTCTACTGGGTAAATTCCTCTTCCATGTTCTGGTATACATTCAGCAAAATTCTCCTTTCTTGCATTCTCTACCTGATTTGATTTTATGAATAAAGGAGGAGATATTTTTGTTTTGGGCTTTGGAATGGGGTATGCTGAAATAGTGTATTTGGCTACAATTTTTATTTGGTTTTCTTTACCATTGGAGTGTTCTTGAGAAGGACTGAAGGAATAATGCTTCTCATTAAAACAGTTATCTTGTTATTTTTCTTCAACATAAACATAAATGTTCCAGCATACTAATTTTATTATAATTTAATATATCATTATAGCATTTAGGTCTATATCATTTTAAATCCAGGACACCAAAAGTGATTTTATCGACAGTGGGGGATCAAGGACAATACAAGTTTGGATCATTGCCTAAATCTACTGTATAATTAAATGTAGTAATCAGACAAACATACCTGATTCAATGACAAAATATTTGGTTTGTCAGCTATCCTAACTTTAGGCGCTAACTGCAAGCCTGCAGGTTCCTCGGCATGCCAGAGGCCAAGCAGGCAAGACTCTGAAAGGAATTTTTTTTCAAGCCTACTTTAATAAACAGAGGGTAGAGAGGTCATGGACTTTATGACAAACCCCAAGGCAGGAAGGGGGAGTAAAAGTGAGAGAGAGCTGGGGTTGGTACCAAAGTAAGGTCAGATTGAGGGCCAGTTATAATTAACAGGTAAACATGGTAAATTAGAAATTGTCCAGGAAAATACAGCTGAGCCCCATAGAAATAAGAGAGCAAGCTGCATCTAAGATTAGAAACTCTTTGCCAGTCCACAGCTCCACTGACTACAGTATACAATTCCTACTTCACTGTGGGTGTACCTATTTGAAACCCTGAGACCCACCCATTTCTGGGAGGGGTCTTGGGAACCGGATAGTAGGTGTAACCTTACCTGCGAGACCCTTTTGGAAACCTGGTAGGATGTGGATACCCAGAGCCTGTGGAAGCTGGCTTAGATTATGTTTAGGAAATCTTGTTGGGTCTTTTGGAACTCTATGCTGTTCTAAATTTGAGCTAATTTATTTAAATCTATCTTTGTTTTATATTGCATAAACTTAGACTTAGTAATAGTGGATCCTTAGAAGAGTTTGAATGAATCAAACAAGTTAGATATTGAATGAATCATACAAGTTAGATATTGCTGTTTAGTTATTGTATTGTTCCTTATGTTATTAACAATTTGCATTTTGTTGCATCTTGTTGACTAAACTACTGGATTGTGAATAAAACAGTAGGTTTGGAGGCACAAGTGATAAGGCGTCTACCTTGTGCAAGCTAGCCTAGGACAGACTGTGGTTTAATTACCCCAGCGTCCCATATGGTCCCCCACATGGTCCCCAGGAGCAATTTCTGAGAGCATAGCTAGGAATAACCCTTAGTGTCACTGGGTGTGGTCAAAAAAACAAACAAACAAAAAAGTGTGTTTTTTAGTTTTTCAAAGCCACTGTCTTACTTTCCTTTTGTTAAATGAAGAAATATGACAAGGTTCTATCCAAGGTTTGCTTCTTACTTTCAACCCAATGAAGGTACTGTGACCTGATCTGAATCAGTACACACATGCTTCGATACCCACAAAGTCTGGCACTAGATGAAAAAGCCCTAAATTACAGTTTACTCAGAAATTGATTTTCACTACTGAGCATAGTCTTTTGGTTTATACCTCTTTGAAAATTATTTCCCTTCTCACTCAATGACCTGATACCTAGATATTGATGTGCAACTTAGATATATTTTGTAAAGGCATGTAGACTTGCTCATTTGGTAATTTGATTACAATGCATAATATTTGCCAAGCTCAGTACCTCATTAAATAATTGTGTCTCCAGTGAGAATATCAATAGCACATTCTGAGATAAACAAGATAAATATGTTCCATATACAGATATTTTACATGCCTCCCCCTAGGCAAAAAACTTCTAGGTCAAATTCTGGTGGCTACCTACTGCATTTATGTTGCTTCCATTTTGCAATATTTTGAAATTAAATATAACTCAGAAAGATCAGAATCCTTTTGTGCTCATCCCTTTCCTTGCTTCATGACTGCCTGACTTGAGGTCAGTCCTGGAAAAAGACTGTTCTTTTACATGCTGGGAACATAGCTCAATAAAAGCTATATTAAGTAAGTAGCACTATGTAACCTGAAAAAAGAATCTGTTGATTTATTCTCAGTAAGTGTGCAAAGGTAAAAATCTGAGCACAGAGGACCACTCAGTATTGTAAGATTCTTTAGATTAATAGCATAGGCAAATTATTTCTTCCTTGTTATTGATATCAGTATTAAATAATTCACATTATTTTTATATTTGCATCAATTGTCTCTACTCCTCACCATTCTCTTGAGAAAGTTTGGCATTGCAGGCTGAGACCTTCAAAAGATTTTCTCCAAAGGTCATGTTTTGCTCTCAAATTGAAGAAGATATCTTAAAATGTAACACTTGATAAAATACATTTATATCACATGAACAGATGATTTATAAACATGTAAGATTTTTATGCACTTGTAAAAACCATCAGAGAGTTAACATAATAATTAAATCACTGATGCTATTTTAAACTCATAACATATTTTATAGGGCTTTGAAGTGAGGTTTATTTATGTGGCAGTGTAGGGAATCTATAAACATAATGGTTAGATTTGGGTTTTTTTTGTTTTTTTTTTGGTTTTTGGGCCACACCCGGTAACGCTCAGGGGTTACTCCTGGCTTTGTGCTCAGAAGTTGCTCCTGGCTTGGGGGACCATATGGGACACCGGGGGATCGAACCGCGGTCTGTCCAAGGCTAGCGCAGGCAAGGCAGGCACCTTACCTTTAGCGCCACCGCCCGGCCTAGATTTGGGTTTAAGTCTGATTTCCGTCACTTTTTAGGTCATGACATGATATATGTTGTTTATTTTTTAATGGTAGTTAGTGGCAAAATAGGTCACTCTTAAGGTCTAGAGTCTCATAGGAGTTGATGTTCCAGTCACCATCTTAGATCAACTCTAATATGGTGAAAAAGAAACTGAATGATGCTGATTATCAAAGATGTTTGTAAATTCATTTCTCCTAGAATTTACTTCTAAACAATATGGGAATAGAGAGTAACTTGAAATTTTCATCTTAATCAAAAGAGAAAGGCATGGACTTTAAGGAAACACAATGAAAGACAAAACTGATATCTCAACTTGATCCCCTTCTCAATTTTAATTGATCTTTTGATTACTTGCATTTGATAAGACCACCAGATTTCATACTATTTAAGTACTCTTCTGTTTTCTCAGGCTTGATATTACTAAATGAATTTGTACAAATTCTTTCCTTTCATGAATTTCTGAGGTGACACACCTCAGGACTATGCTTATTGCAGACATATAGGTGATCCTGAAGTCTTCCTGCTAGACATTTCCTTTATCTGATTGAATCAGGGGATGAGCACAAATATGGAAGACTTTCTGTTCCTATCAAGGACATGTAGGCTTTCCTCTTTCTTCAATATTTGCTTTGGGACTCTTTTACATAAAGATAAAAGTGAAAACAGGGTCAAGTAAATGAGTTATTAAGCATATGAAATTCCTGAAACAAATTAATTTGAGGCATGTCTGTGCTGTGTTTTGTTTTAAAAATTGAGGCAATATGTAAATTTGACTATTAAGGAGTAACATAACAGAAATTTGAAGTATGTTTCTTTTTATCCAAGAACCTTGATCAAGCAGTAATATAGCTTTGATTTACTTTCTATCTTTCATGACACTTGTCAGAAATGTGATTAATCATATGTGTTATAAATTCTCTGTATATGTCGATCCTACAAGAATATAAACTCTGAGTACAGGAATAATCTCTACCAGAAGTGACTAAAACTAATCTGTTACCTGTAACATAAAATTTCCACAGTTTATGAGATTATCTAGGACACCATATCTCCAACCCCAGCTGGACAGATATGAAGTAGCAGGGTAATGACAAAAGATTAATTAATCCAGTCAGGAAAGAATACTGGAGACAATGGTTTCTTGTGTTGCTTCTCCCTAGTGGTGTCTGCGAGAGCCAAAAGCCAGAACTACCTCTTTTTTTTATTAAACCAATACCCATATACAAGGAGGGAAAGGTCAAATAATTCAGGTGAGCTTTTACTTATCAAAGAGAAATTTAAGAAAAAAAGGAATTTGGTTGAACACCTTTGTTCATTTAAGAGCCGGGTGTCATCCTAAAGTTACCCATTCTAAAATTTCTCTCAAGCTTGAGAAATAGCCTTCCTTATATAATTTCCTTTCTTATTCTTGAGATGTGAATGAAGATTTTTTGTTGTTGTTGTTGTTCATTTATTAAGATGAACAGGTTATAGCCATGCAATGAGGCACCATTTAATTAAAATATCTGCAGGATATCTTCATTATGATAAAAGACTATGGTACTAAAATATGCTTGGCATCTTCCATTATAATTAAAGAAATTAGTGAGGCTGAGAACCAATTTCCATATAAAATATAAAATCACTAGTAAAAAGACAACTATCCATGTCTGAATTTGGCAATAAATTCCAAATTACTTCCACTGATCCGCAGGCTCTTCCAAATCATTGAAAAAAATAGGAATCCTTCCCAATTTCTTTTATGAGGCCAATATCACTCTGATTCCCAAAGAGGGAAAAGATACCACCAAGAAAGAAAACTACAGTCCAATCTCACAGAACATAGACGCAAAAATACTCAACAAAACCTTAGCGAACTGAATCCAGCACTACATCAAAAAGATTATACACCATGACCAAGTGGGTTTCATCCCAGGGATGCAAGGCTGGTTCAACATACGCAAATCAATCAACATCATACACCACATCAATAATAAAAAAAGACAAAAACCACATGATCATATCAATCGATGCAGAGAAGGCATTTGACAAAATACAACACCCATTCATGTTGAAAACACTAAGCAAACTAGGGTTAGAAGGACCCTTTCTCAAGATAGTTACAGCTATCTATGAAAAGCCCACAGCTAACATTATCCTTAATGGTGAAAAACTGAAACCATTCCCACTAAGGTCAGGAACTAGGCAAGGATGTCTTCTCTCTCCACTCTTATTCAACATAGTCTTAAAGTCCTAGCAATAGCAATCAGACAAGAGAAGGGAATAAAGGAATTGAAATAGGGGAAGAGAAATTAAAACTATCTCTTTTTACAGATGACATGATGATATACATGGAAAACCCTAAAGAGTCCACAGCAAAACTGCTATAAACAATTAACCAATACAGCAAAGTGGCTAGTTACAAAGTCAATACACAAAAGACAGTAGCATTTCTCTATACAAATAACGAAGTAGAGGAGAGAGAGATTAAGAATACAACTCCAGGAAAAATTAGTCAAAGAATGAAAACAGATTAAAATAGAAGTCTATGATAAGATCAACAGAAACAATTTAAGAATCATTGGAGTCCCAGAGACCCAGGAAGAAAATTTCCAGGAAGAATCAATGGTCAAGAACATCATTAAAGAGAAACTCCCAGAGCTAAAGAATGTATGTGATCAAATCCTGCATAATCGAAGAGTACTAACCAAAAGAGACCCCAGAAAAACCACCCCAAGACACATCCTAGTCACAATGACAAATACCACAGATAGAGACAGAATTCTGAAAACAGCAAGATCAAAAGGGGAAATTACGTTCAAGCAAGCATCCTTGAGATTTACAGCAGACTGTCACCAGAAACAATCAATGCCAGAAAGCCATGGTGGGAAATTGTGACAAGACTGAATGAAATGAATGCTTCACCCAGAAAACTATACCCAGCAAAACTCACTTTCCGGTTTGACGGAAGAATACATGGATTCACAGACAAAAAACAGCTCAGAAACTTTACAGACTCAAAACCAGTCTTAAAAGAAAAACTGAAAGACCTAATTTAAGACAAGACTAACCAAAAGACACACCAAATTTCGATATAAAGATGGCATTAAATCCCAGGACAATTCTTTCTCTCAACGTCAATGGACTAAATGCACCAGTTAAGAGACACAGAGTGGCTAAATGGATCAAAAAACTCAATCCAACCTTCTGCTGCCTATAAAAAACACACCTGAATAGTCAGAACAAATGTCGACTCAAAATAAAAGGCTGGAGAAAAATTATCCAAGCAAACAACACCCATAAAAAAGCTGGAGTGGCCATAATAATATCAGATAATGCAAACTTTATACTCAGGAAGGATGTAAAGGACAAAGAGGGACATTTTATATTAATCAAGGGGTATGTAGAGCAGGAAGAAATAACTCTCCTAAACATATATGCACCGAATGAGGGCCAGCAAAATATTTAATAAAACTGTTGACAAATCTGAAAAATAATATCAAGAACACAATAAATGTGGGGGACCTCAACACGGCTTTGTCAACACTGGATAGGTCAACCAGACTGAAACCCAACAAGAATATACTAGACCAGAGGAGAGAAATGGAAGAAAGAGGCCTAGTGGATATATATAGGACACTCCATCCCCAGAAACCTGGATACACATTCTTCTCCAATGTACATGGGACATTCTCCATGATAGAGTATATGCTTGCACATAAAACATACCTCCATAATATCAAGAGGATAGAAATTTTGCAGACTAGCTTTGCTGACCACCAGGCTCTGAAATTATTTGTGAATTCCAAAGGGACTCAGAAGAAATGCTTTAACACCTGGAAGTTAAAGAAACTCATACTGAACAACCAGTGGGTCTGAGATGAAATCAAGGAGGAAATCAAATGGTTCCTGGAAACAAATGACAATAAAGACACAAACTATCAGAACTTATGGGACACAGCAAAAGCAGTACTGAGAGGAAAATTTATAGCTTTGCAAGCACACATCAGGAAGGAAGAAGGAGCTTACCTGAGTAGCTTAATGACACTGCTAATAGAACTAGAACGTGCTCAACAAAAGGACCCAAAAATAGGAAGACAGAAGGAAATAACAAAGCTGAGAGCAGAAATCAACGAAGTGGAAACCCAAAAAACAATCCGAAAGATCAACGAAAGCAGAAGTTGGTTCTTTGAAAAAATAAACAAGATTGATAGACCACTGGAAAACCAAACAAAGAATAAAGAGAGAGAGAAACTTGATAACTCGTATTAGGAATGAAAAAGGAGAGATCACTACTGATATGACAGAGATTCAAAAAGTAATCAGAAACTACTTTGAGAAACTCTATGCCACTAAAAATGAGAACCTGGAAGAAATGGATAAATTCTTGGACTCTTATAATCTTCCAAGGTTGAAGGAAGAGGATGTAGCATATCTAAACACCCCCATCACCATTGAGGAAATTAAAACGGTAATCAAATGTCTGCCCAAAAACAAAAGCCCAGGCCCAGATGGATTCACTACTGAATTCTTTCAAACTTTTCAAGAGGAACTACTACCAATCCTGGCAAGACTCTTTCATAAAATTGAACAAACAGAAACACTTCCAAATAGCTTTTATGAAGCCAACATCACCTTGATACCTAAACCAGACAGAGATGCTATGAAAAAAGAAAATTACAGACCAATATCGCTGATGAATGCATATGCAAAGATCCTCAACAAAATCCTGGAAAATAGGATTCAATGCTCATTAAGAAGATCATCCACTATGATCAAGTAGGTTTCATCCCAGGAATGCAAGGATGGTTTAACATCCGTAAATCTATCAAACATCATACAAAACATCAACAACAATAAAAATAGAAATCACATGATCATATCAATAGATGCAGAGAAAGCATTTGATAAGGTCTAACACCCATTCTTGATCAAAACTCTCAGCAAGATGGGAATGGAAGGAACCTTTCTCAATATAATTAAGGCCATCTAGCACAAGCCTGTGGCAAATATTATCCTCAATGGAGAAAAACTAAAAGCCTTCCCTCTAAATTCTGGCACAAGACAAGGCTGTCCTCTCTCACCACTCCTATTCAACATAGCACTGGAAGTACTCGCTATAGCGATTAGGCAAGAGAAAGATATCAAGGGAATCCAGATAGGAAAGGAAGAAATCAAGCTCTCACTGTTTGCAGATGACATGATACTCTACTTAGAAAACCCTAAAGACTCTACCAAAAAGCTTCAAGAAACAATAGACTCATATAGCAATGTGGCAGGCTACAAGATTAACACACAAAAATCAGTAGCCTTTCTATACACCAATAGTAATAAGGAATAAATGGACATTAAGAAAACAACCCCATTCACAATAGTGCCACAAAAACTCAAATATCATGGAATCAACTTGACTAAAAATGTGAAGGACCTATACAAAGAAAACTATAAAACTCTGCTCCAAGAATTAAGAGAGGACACGCGGAAATGGAAACGCATACCCTGCTCATGGATTGGCAGGATTAACATCATGAAAACGGCAATACTCCCCAAGGCATTATACAAATTTAATGCTATCCCTCTAAAGATACCCGTGACATTCTTCAAAGAAGTGGATCAGGCACTTTTAAAAATAGTTTGGAACAATAAACACCCTAGAATAGCTAAAGCAATCATTTGGAAAAAGATTATGGAGAAATTACTTTCCCCAACTTTAAACTTTAGTACAAAGCAATAGTTATCAAAACAACATGGTATTGGAATAAGGACAGGCCTTCAGATCAGTGGAATAGGCTTGAATACTCAGAAAATGTTCCCCAGACATACAATCACCTAATTTTTGATAAAGGAGCAGGAAATCCTAAATGGAGCAGGGAAAGCCTCTTCAACAAGTGGTGTTGGCACAACTGGATAGCCACTTGCAAAAAATTGAACTTAGACCCCCAGCTAACATCATGTACGAAGGTAAAATCCAAATGGATTAAAGACCTCAATATCAGACCCAAAACCATAAGATATATTGAAGAACACATAGGCAAAACTCTCCAGGACATTGAGACTACAGGTATCTTCAAGGAGGAAACTGCACTGTCCAAGCAAATGAAAGCAGAGATTAACAGATGGGAATATATTAAGTTGAGAAGCTTCTGCACCTCAATGGAAATAGTGCCCAGAATACAAGAGCCACCCACTGAGTGGGAGAAACTATTCACCTAATACCCATCAGATAAGGGGCTAATCTTCAAAATATTCAAGGCACTGACAGAACTTTACAAGAAAAAAAAACATCTAATCCTATGAAAAATGGGGAGAAGAAATGAACAGACAGTTTGACATAGAAGAAATACAAATGGCCAAAAGACACATGAAAATAAGCTCCACATCATTAATCATCAGGGAGATGCAAATAAAAACAACGATGAGATACCACCTCACACTACAGAGATTGGCACACATCACAAAGAATGAGAAGAAACAGTGTTGGCGGGGATGTGGAGAGAAAGGAACTCCTATCCACTGCTGGTGGGAATGCCGTCTAGTTCAACCTTATGGATAGCGATATGGAGATTCCTCCAAAAACTGGAAATCGAGCTCCCATACGATCCAGGTATACCACTCCTAAGAATATACCCTAGGAACACAAAAATACAATACAAAAACCCCTTCCATACACCTATATTCATTGCAGCACTATTTACCATAGTAAGACTCTAGAAACAACCAAGATGCCCTTCAACAGACGAATGGCTAAAGAAACTGTGGTACATATACACAATGGAATATTATGCAGCTGTCAGGAGAGATGAAGTCATGAAATTTTCCTATACATGGGTGTACATGGAATCTATTATGCTGAGTGAAATAAGTCAGACAGAGAGAGAGAGAAAAACGCAGAATGGTCTCACACATTTATGGGTTTTAAGAAAAATGAAAGACATTCTTGCAATAATAATTTTCAGACACAAAAGAAAAAAGAGCTGGAAGTTCCAGCTCACCTCAGGAAGCTCATCACAAAGAGTGATGAGTTTAGTTAGAGAAATAACTACATTTTGAACTGTTCTAATATTGAGAATGTATGAGGAAAATGGAGAGCCTATTTAGAGTACAGGCAGGGGTCGGGTGGAGAGGAGGGAGATTTGGGATATTGGTGATGGGAATGTTGCACTGGTGATGGGTGGTGTTCTTTACATGACTGAAACTCAAACACAATCATGTATGTAATTAAGGTGTTCAAATAAAGGAAAAGAAGTTCATTCACAGCTAGTTTGGTTGTCACCAATGTTACCAGTTCTTGTTTATCTGAGAATGTTTTATTCCTCTTTCCATCTAAATGAGATATTTATTGGACATAGAATTATAGGTCAAAAGCTTCTTTCTGTATTCTGAATTCGTTTTTTCAAACTTCCCTTACCTTTTTATTTGCATCTTTTTATTTGGGAAATTTGTCATCATATTTAGGTTCTTTTCGTAATAGTTTTGTCTTCTCTCCTTCATTCTTTAAGAAGTTCATCTATCTTTTATTTTCATCATTTTGATTACTCTACCTTTGTGTTTTTTCTGTTTTAGTCTGCAGACAGAAGATGGCTAAATTTTGCTTCCTGATTCAACCTACTACTCTGTGCCTTTTGATGGGAGATTTTTATTCATTGAAATTTAATGAAACTACTGACAGAAAGGGATATTATGCCATTATTGTGTAGGATTGTTGCTGTTTCAATTGGGCTTTTGACTTATGTAAATTTTCTTTGTGCAGTTCATTTAGGGTTGCTTTGGTTAGTAAAAATGTTGCAAGTTCTTCTTTAGAGTGAGAAAGTTTTTAATCCTTCCTCCCATGCAAATGAGAGGTTTTATGAGAAGTGAACTGTAGGTTGAAAATTTCTTTCATTCAGTGGTTCAAATATGTCATTCCACTGTTTTCTTGGTTGGATTGTTTCAAATGGAAGATCTGGTTTTATTCTTATATTATTTCCTTTATACCTAAGGTTCTTTCTTTTCTCTTACTGATTTAAAGAGTATATCTCTCTTAATGTTAAATGTAAACATTTATTTTAACATTTGGATTACAAATGTTCTGTTAGGTTTTATTTTTTTTGATACTCTTTTTTGCCTCTAGTATTTGTAGAGCAGACTCTTTCCAGATAGTGGAAATTTTCTTTGCTCTTACCTTTCTTACTATTTGTTCTTCCCTTTTTCTATTTTCCTCCCCTTCTGAATAAATACCTATAATTTGGAAATTATTTCTTTTGTTTGTTCATTATTTACCTTACATTTTCTTCCATTGTTTTGTCTTTCCTTTATTTTTTGACTTTATCAATGCTGACGTATATTATTTTTTCAAGTTTATCTATGTGATTCTTAACCTGTATAATTCTGCTACTATGGCTTGAGAACTTTTTTTTAGTTCCTTGAGTTCTATTTGTATGAATTCTCTCATCTTCAGAAAGAGTTCTTTGAGTTGGTTGAATTGTTCATTTATAGATTTCTTAATTTCTCAGGCTAGTGACTCCTTTATTTCTGTTGCTAAAATATAAAGTGTTAATTGTAGTCCTCATATATAAGGTCCAGGCATTTTTTTGAATTTGGAAATTTGCTAGGATTTTCTTCTATTTTCTCAACTGGAGAAGTCTTCCCTAGTGTCCCCACTGTTCTTTGTATTTGGCGGGTTGGAATCTTGGAGTTTCAGGGTGTTTAAGAAAGTGATCTATTGAGCTGCTTGTATAAAATTTGATTGGAGGTATAACTGCTGTAGATGTTATTTTTCTTAAACAAGTAGGCTATATAAGTATACTAAAATATTGCAAACTAATTTATTGATTTGCTCAACTCAAATTTAAGCTGTATATTTTCTATGATAAGGAAGTGCTCGGCCCAATATGCCTGGAAATAGATGATATAAATTGAAATGTCTTTGCTAAGATTCATTAGCAGTTTGGGAAGAGGAGCATTTGTGGGAAGAACCAGAGGGTCTCTTCGCCCATGCACAGACTTGAGATGTGAATTGGGAATGGATGTGGAGTCTAGGTTAGCAGTTCATTGCAGAAGCAGCTGGGTAAAGACGATTTAGGCCACTCCATTCCTGTTGAATTGAAGGACTATTAGGTCCCTCTTTTCACCAACACAGACCTGAGATGCAGAGCGGGACTGCAGAGGGGATCTGAGCTTGCAGCACGATGCCTGTCATAACCTTTTTTAATCCTGAGGATGTTCTATGCTATAAATATGGAAACATCAGCCTTTTTGTGGGAATATTTTGCTTATAAAATAGTCTTCAATACTTAAAATCTGTATTTATTTGTAAGGGTAATTCTGTGGGGTCTCAGCTTGAAGTTTCACACCTGTGCAAATACACACACACACACACACACACACACACACACACACACACAGTAGAGAAAAGTTCATTTTGGCCATGGTGTGTGGAGCAGCATCTTAGATCTTACTGAGCCAGCCAAGCTTCTCCCTGCTGTGTTCTCTGCATTTAGTTAACCAAAGTTTAACACAAATCACCAGAGGGTCATGGTTAACATAATTAAGAGTACTTGTACCAAGTAACTCAGGTGAAAGGAAAAAAGTGATGTAACTTTACATGTTTATGACAAAAATTTGTGTATAACACATTTGCCCTTGTTGCTAAAATGTTTGTTGTAGGCAGAAGGTTGTATTCAATTCCCTAATCCATCCTGTATCTATATCTTAAATTTTGCATTTAGTATATTGACAATTGAGTGATATTATTATAATAAAATTTTATACCATTTTCCTGTAAAACTGTGGCATATTTGTGAGGTTTGTCTTATCTTTGAGGATGGCCCATCATTTCTTGTCTAAGTTTGAGTTTATTAAATTCTTGAGCCATTATATATTCATGAGTTTTTTCTCCACTGTTCCTTCAGTTATGAATTAAACTCTGCAGGGTAAATTATTTATGTTATTATTTAATTTTTTGTTTATTTTTAACTATATATCACCATTCTCTTTGGACATGTATGGTCTTGTGTGATAAATGTACTGTAAATATTTGTATATAATGTTAGATTGTTAGATCTGCTTTCAGTTTGCTATCTTTATCTTTTGTCATTCTGATTAGACTGTGTTTTGAAGTGTTTTCATTTGGGTTCCTTTTAGCTAGTACATAACAGGCCTCTTGAATCTGAGTGTATGCACTTCTTGTCTCTGGATATTTCTCGGCTTTGATTATTTTATTAATAATATTTTATTTGAATTGCCTCCTGGGCCTCTAGAACTCCTGTGATTCATTTATATGTGTTTACACTTATGTTTAAATACGTTTATTTATATTTTTACTTTATATGCTTACTTATGTTTACACTTTCATCTACTATTATTCTACTGCTGAGGACTTTTAGTGAGCTTCTCATTTTATTTGTTTGTTTATTTTTGGGCTACACCCATTGGTGCTCAAAAGTTACTCCTGGCACTGCACTCAGAAGTCATTCCTAGTGGTGCTTGGGAGAACACATGGCATACTGGGGGATTCAAGCTGTGTGCAAGGTAAATGCCCTACACTCTGTACTATCACTTTAGGCCCATAAGTGAGTTTCTCATTTTTCACCCTAAATTCTTTATTTTTACAATTTCTATTTGTATTTTTCTCATTTCTTTTCTCGCATCTTGTTGTGTTTTATTTTTTTCTACATCTTGCATTGATTCTTTTACCTCATTAAATATCTTCATATTTCATCATTAAAATCCTTATATATAAGTTATATAATTATATAGCTTGTTAGTACTACTTGAGTACTCAGGGCTCCATATTCATTTAGTATGGTAGTGGTCTGCACTGCTTTTCCATTGTGCATGTTGTAGAATGGCAGTCTCTCCAATTCACTGCTTAAATCATTCTACCACCTGCGAGATTCCTTAATCAACCAGCTAGATGATGCCTTTTATGTTCCATTTTAAATCTATCAAAAATTTGCTAAGAATCAATTCAGTTTTCTTACACTTGTTCCATGAGTCATTTGTGTGATTTGTAAAAAGAGTAATTTGTGCTGAAGTCACTGTGAACTGATTGGTGGGACTTTTGGCTCCATTTGCCTGTCTTTATGGCAAAGTTGGCTGTATTTTTAGCTATATATTTGTAATTAAATGTTTAATATTATGATTTATAAGATTTATTAAAATATCATGAGATACATAGTAACAAATCTTTCATGATGTAGTTTTAGTTGTATAATATTTGAGCATCCATTTATTTGCCAGTGTCTAGTTCCCATCACCAATGTCCCTTGTTGTAATTCTGTCTATAAATATCAAGTACCTTGGAGACAATAATGGAGTTTAAAGTATATCTATTGAAAAATGTTAACATGAAAAAAGAGAAGACTGGGACATAGTACAGTGGTTAGTCAAACACCCAACTCTGACTTAATTTATAGCACAACATGAGGCCCTCAACTCTTGTTGAGTGCAACTATGAGTACTGTCAAAATATTTTGCTCTCAGGTGCTTGTATTGAACTGAAGGTTGAATGTTGCCAGAGAGACCCCTTAATCTCTGAGCATTCCTTAGAACATAATGTCTTCTGCTTATCTATAAAAAACTAAACATAAAATGACTGAATTATTTAAAATTATTTTATGTTCATGAATTAAAACAACTGACATTGTTAAAATTGACTACCATATCCAAAGCAAAATTTGTTTCAATGTCATTGCTTTCAGAATTTTTGTTAACATTCTTTTAGAACACATCGCAAACCTTTCTATATTTTCTAATGAAACAATTAGATTCCCTAAACATCAAACCAATTCTGAGAAAGGAGAATGGGGAAGGAATTATGTTCCCTTACTTAAAATATACTATATATATAAATTTTAAAAAAAGCATGGCACTGAAATTTATAGTAGACAAATAGGACATTCGTGACAACACATAAATAAAAATTTTCCCTGATTTTTATTATAGCGCTATGACTTACCAATTTGTTCATGAGAAAATTGTTTCAGGCATTAATTATTCAAACATCAATTACACAATCAACAGTGTGACTTTCTGTCACAGTGTTTCCAAATTCCCTCCCACATTATAGCTGTGTCATTGAAGGCACAAACAAATCTACTTTATATTGTTTGTTACAACATGAAAGTCGATGGAATTATCAAAACTGAGATCAGAATTATTTCAAAATGATTGTTATATTTTTCATTGGTATTAATAAAGATTCAGAGCTGGGCCATTTCTGTCAAAGAATTTTGATTGTGGTGTTGGGTTTCTGTAGTTCATGGTAAATATTTCCCCTTTCACAACATTTTTGAGAATGCATCAGATGCATTATACTGAATCAGGCTGCCTGGGATGTTTTCGGCACCATTATGTTCTTTTGAAACTAAGTGAAGAAACCAGGCCATTTTTCTGCCAGAAAGATGATGGTGGTGGGCAGGCACTCTGTAGCTTTTCCCATGTTGGGGTGGACTTAATCCACTTCTGAGAAGAAAGTTCCAAAATTTTTTAGCCCTGCAGTCCAATCTTACAAGGGAGGATTTAAGTGCTTATAATATTCTATGTTAGTTCTAGATTCAAATGGTTGCTCTTCAGAAAGGGGACTCTGACCCATCCCTCTTTCTAATAATACCAAAGGGATATTATTTAGGATTAAGCTACCTAGAAAGTATTGGTGGCCATCATTTGCTTTAGAAGCTTGGTGGAAGACAGAAGTGAGCTCGTATATGTACAGACCAATTAAGTGATGGAAGAAAACCTAGAATTAAATTCTATTCCTTCAAAAAAGGAAAAGGAGTGTTGGGAATATGTGTTAGTTACCTGCAAAATAAATTTTGTCCCTATTTTTGTATCATAAGCAAATGTATTTATATATTCATATATAAATATCCAATATATATTGGTATTTATGTCACACGCAGCAGTGCTCCTATGCTCACTAATCACTCCTGGCTCTATGCTCACTAATCACTCCTGGCAGGCTTGTAAACCATATGGGATGCTGGGATTCAAACTACCTTCCTTCTGCATGCAAATAAATGCCATACCTCCATGTTATCTCTCTGGCTCCTAGTTTAAATATATTATATTGTTATATTGATATTTACCTGAAATCATAAACATAGCAAAGGAAATTGTACTGTAACTAAATGATATTTACTTTATAGATATTATAAATTATTAGTAATGATGACAAAAGTGAAAAAGCAGAGGAGAAGAAACACCCTACTTTGCTCTATGGGTGCATTTATTTCCTAATAATCTAGCACAACATGTGTACACTACCACAACATGTAGGAAAAAAAACACACACAGCAAAGGACACTATAGAAAAAGCATCACAGAACATCACTATAATTAGAGAATGAAGATGATACATCTGAATACCTTTATAGTCAATCTGAGAAAGATTTTAGAGAGGAATTTTAAAGGAGTTTTAAGGAATTTAAAGAATCTATGGAACAAACTTAAAGAACCACAAATATGAATCAAGAGGACATGAAAGTAGAAATTAAAATACACTTTAAACCAATATATCAGGGCTATAAAACTTGGTAACCAAAATGAAATTCTCACTGGAATGCCTCACTAACAGAGTAACAGCTGTTGAAGATAGAATCAGTGAGCTAGAAGATGAGATGTATAATAACTCCATATAACAAAAGAGACTGGAAAAGAGCCTTAAAACAAATGATCAGATACTTGAAAAAAAATCTCAAGAAATGTGAACAGATAAAGATAGAGTTCTGCAATAAACTCAATACAAACAACTAAGAATCATTGAAGTTACAGAGGATCAGGAAGAAAACCATGATGAAAAATCAACAGTCAATGACGTAATTGCATAAAAATGCCCAGAGATAAAGAGTGCATGCATCCAAATAATATATGCTCAGAGATTAACAACTAAAAGAGATGCAATTGAAAATATACTAGTGTACATCCTAGTCACAATGATGAATCTCACAGATAGGATCAGAAAACTGAATGCAGCAATATAAAAAGGAGAAATTATGTACAAAGGAGAATTCTTAAAGTTTACAGCAGATTTATCAAAAGAAACCCTCAAGGCCCAAAGGTAATAATGGTGGTATATAGTGACAAAACTCAATGAATAAAATGTATCACCAAGAATATTTCACCCAGCCAGACTTGCATTCAGGTTTAAAGAAAAGATACACAGCTTCAAAGATAGACAACAGCTGAAGAATTTTAAAAATGCAAAACCAACCTTAAGAGAAAAACCAAATGAACTACATTAAGGCAAGTTTAACCGAACAAGTATACCAAATTCTTAGAAAAAGATGATACTAAATTTTATGACAATGATCACTCTCAATGACAATGGACTAAATACACTAGTAAGGAGACAAAGTGGCAAAATGAATCGAAATGTTAAATACAACATTTTTCTTTTAATAAATACATTTCAGTATTTTTCAGAGCAATCATAGACTCAAAACAACGTTTGAGAACAATCATTTAAGCAAAAAACTCTCTTCAAAAAGATGGAGATATTATACATATAGCACATGACACAGAATTTAGACCTAAAAGGTGACAAGGAACAGAGATGTACACTTCTTGATAATAAAGTATATGTGCATCAGGAAGAAATAACACTCTTAAACATATATGCATGCAATGAGGGACAACTATAATATTTAAGACAAATGCTGACATATCTGAAGAAAAACATCAATTTCAACAAAACAATAGAATACTTAAACACTGCCCTGTCATTCCTTGGTAGCTCAACCAACCTAAAACCCAAAAAGAATATACTAGCTTTGAAGGAAGAAATGAAAGAGAATGGCTTAGTAGTGATATTTGTGTTTACCATCCACAAGAAAACTTAATACACATTCTTCTCCAATGTACATGCATCATTCTCCAAGAGAGAACACATGCTGTGGCATAAAATATACCTCTATAAAATCAAGAGGATAGAAATTATAATAACTACCTTCTCAGATCATCATGCAGTTGATATAATACTATATTTTAAAAATCCTAAACACTCTACCAAAAAAAACTTTTAGAAGCAATCTATTTGTTATACAAATAGATTTGTATAACAAAGTGGCAGTCTATGAAATTAACACATACAAATCAATGGCCTTCTTATATACAAATTGTCATAGAGAAAAAAAATTAACATTAAAAAACATTCCCAGTAGTATCCAAGACATGAAAAAACATTAATGTCAACTTAACTAAAGAAGTGAAGGGACTATAGAAAGAAAACTATAAAATTCTGCTTCAAAAATAAATGAAGACATCAAGAAATGCAGGCATATACTTATATATTGGGAGGATCAATATTACTAAACTGGCAATATTCCCCAAAGCACTATACAGGTTTAGTTCAATCTATCTCAAATACCCCAAATTTTTTTTGATTATTTTTTAAAATACCCTGCAGTGCTAGGATTTCTCCTGGCTCTGTGCTCATAAATCACTCCTGGAGACTGAGGGGACCTGTCACCTTTGAATGTTTCTCTACTCTTCTCTCCTCTCCTCTCCTCTCCTCTCCTCTCCTCTCCTCTCCTCTCCTCTCCTCTCCTTCCCTGTCCTCTCCTTTCCTCCCCTCCCCTGTCCTCTCCTCTCCTCCTCTTTCCTGTCCTGTCCTGTCCTCTCCTCTCCTCTCCTCTCCCCTGAAACTCTCCTGAAAAGGCCAAGAAGAGTCCAGAAAAAAATGTCACCTAGAGGCGCCCAAGCAGAAAAACAAAGAACGGCTGAGTAAAAACAGGCTACCAGAGGCACCAGCAGAAAGGTACATCCTTTGTCTGTGAAGGCAGAAGGGAAGGGTCTGACCCTGCTGTGAGATTAAGAACTGGAAGAGACTGGGATATGTCGCCTTTGAGTGTTTCTCTTTTCTTCTTTCTCCTGAAAAGGACAAGAAGGGTCCAGCAAAAACTGTCTCCTTGAGGCTCCAGAAGACCATGGTCACTCTGCTTCACTTCACACTGTGCACCCTTTCTAATGAACCCCACCATAACATGCAGAAACATTCACATTACAAGTGTGACAATGGGGAAACCTCGCAGGCAAAAACCATGCACAGAGAATGACGATGATAGCTCTGATGACCTCATAAATACCAACCATCTCAATAATCTCTCAGACAAGGAGTTTACAATAGAAATATGGAGGTTCCTCATGGAAATAAAGGAAAACATAGCTCTAGCTGAACAGAACAAAAGACAGAAATCAGAAAACTCAAAACTGAAATAACAGACCTGAAAAACATGGGAGCTAAACTAAAAGTCTTAATGGAAAACCTCTCCAACAGGTAAAAGCAGCTGAGGACAGAATTAGTGAACTGGAAGATGAAATGCAGAACAACTCCATACAGCAGAAGAAATTGGAAAAGAACCTTAAGGAAAAACTGAATAAAATGGAGGCTTCACCTAGAATACTGCACCCAGCTAGACTCAAGTTCAGGTTTGAAGGAAACATACATAGCTTCACGGATAAGCAACAGCTCAGAAACTTCACAGATACAAAACCAGCCTTAAAGAAAAACCTGGAAGTTCTACTTTAAGACAAGACAGATACTCAGATACATCAAACTTATACACAAAGTATGACAATAATCTCCCTTAACGACAGTGGACAAAATGCACTAGTTTAAGAGACACAGAGTGACGAAATAGATAAAAAAGATGAATCCAACTTTCTGCTGCCTACAAGAAACACACCTAAATAGTCAGAACAAACATAGACTCAAAATCAAATGCTAGAGGAAAATCATCTGAGGAAACAATACCCTTAGGGGCCGGGCGGTAGCGCTGGAGGTAAGGTGCCTGCCTTGCCTGCGCTAGCCTAGGACGGACCACGGTTCGATCCCGCGGCGTCCCATATGGTCCCCCAAGAAGCCAGGAGCAACTTCTGAGCTCATAGCCAGGAGTAACCCCTGAGCGTCACAGGGTGTGGCCCAAAACCCAAAAACAAAAACAAAAAAACAATACCCTTAAAAAAGCTGGGGTGGCCATATTAATATCAAACGACACAAACTTTAGACTCAGCAAAGTTGTAAGGGACAAAGATGGACACTTCTTACTAATAAAGTTATATGTGCAACAGGAAGAAATCACTCTCCTAAACATATATGCGTCCAATAAGGGACCAGCAAAGTATTTAATACAAATGTTGAAAAATCTGAAAGAGGACATAAATAATAACACAATAATTGTGGGTGACCTCAACACAGCCCTGTCCACAATTGACAGTTCAACCAGACTGAAACCCAACAAAAATATATTATCCCTGAAAAGAGAAATGGAAGAAAGAGGCCTAATGTGCGTGTGTACATATATATATACATATATATGTATATATATATGTATATATGTGTGTGTATGTGTGTGTGTATGTGTGTGTGTATATATATGATATAAATATACCATATATACTGGAAATATATACTATATATACTGGGTATATATACATATATATCCTGATACACATTCTTCTGCAATATACATAGGTCATTCTCCAGGATAGACCAAATGCTGACATATAAAACATACCTCCATAAAATAAAGAGGATAGAAATTTTGCAGGCTACCTTCACTGACCGCAAAGCTCTGAAATTAGATGTGAACTACAAAGTGACACAGAAGAAGAATGTTAACAACTGGAAATTAAGCATCCTAATACTGAATAACCAGTGGGTCCTAAATGAAATCAAAGAGGAAATAAAAACTTTTCTGGAAACAAAAGACAATGAAGATACAAACTATCAGAATCTATGGGACATAGCTAAAGCAGTACTGATAGGACAATTTATAGCTTTACAAGCACACAACAGGAAGGAAGAAGGGGCATACATGAATAGCTTAATGAGGCAGCTTATAAAATTGGAAAACGATCAACAAAAAAAGGGAGACAGAACAAAATCACAAAGCTCGGAACAGAAATCAATGAAGTGGAAACCAACAAACAATCTGAAATATCAATGAAATCAGAATTTGGTTCTTTGAAAAAATAAACAAGATTGATAGACCATTGGCAAAGCACAAAGAGAAAAATGTGATAACCAGTATTAGAAATGAAAAGGGAGATCACTACAGATATTGCAGAAACTCAAAGGGTTATCAGAGACTACTTTGAGGAACTCTATGCCACCAAATATGAGAATCTGGAAGAAATGGATAAATTCTTGGACTTCTCCAACCTTCCACATTTAAATAAGGAAGATGTAGAATATCAAAACACCCCCATCACCATTGAGGAAATTAAAACGGTAATCAATTGTCTGCCCAAAAATAAAAGCCTGGGCCCAGATGGATTCACTAATGAATTCTTTTAATCTTTCAAGATGAACTACTACCAATTCTGGCCAGACTCTTTTATAAAATTGAAAAAAAAAAAAAAACAGAAACACTTCCAAACAGCTTTTATGAAGCCAATATCACCTTGATACCAAACCCAGACAGAGATTCTGCCAAGAAAAGAAAATTACAGACCAATATCCCTGATGAACACAGATGCAAAGATCCTCAACAAAATCCTGGCAAATAGGATCCAATGCCTCATCAAGCATATCATACACTAGGATCAAGTAGGCTCTATCCCAGGAATGCAAGTATGGTTTAACATATAAATCTTTCAACATTATACACAACATCAACAATAAGAAAAATAAAAACAACATGATCTTATCAATAGACATAGAAATCATTTGATAACATCCATTCTTGATAAAAAAAACTCTTAGCAAGAAGGAAATGAAAGGAATATTTCTACAAGTAAACGGCAAATATTATCCCCAATGGAGAATAACTAAAATCCTTTCCTCTAAATTCTGGTACACGACCTGGATTTCCTCTCTCACCACTACAATTAAACATAGCATGGGATGTACTTGATATAGCAATTAGGCAAGAAAAATGTATCAAGGGAATCCAGATGGGACAGGAAGAAGCCAAACTCTCACCTTTTTCAGAATATGATACTCTACTTAGAACACTCTGAAGACTCTACCAAAAAACTTCTAGAAAAAAATAGATTCATATAACAAGGTGGCAGCCTACAAAATTAACATGCAAATATCAATAGACTTTTTATACACCAATAATGATAGGGAAGAAACGGACATTAAGAAAACAACCACATTCACATTAGTTCTACACAAATATCTTGGAGTCAACTTGACTAAAGATGTGATGAACCTATACAAAGAAAACTATAAAACACTGCTTCAAGAAATAAGAGAGGGCACTAAGAAATGGAAACATATCCTGCTCATGGATTGGCAGGTTTAACATCATTAAAATGCTAATAATCCCCAAAGTATTGCACAGATATGAGATCCCTCTAAAGATACCCATGACATTCTTCAAAGAAGTGGATCAAACACTTCAAAAATTTATTTGGTTCAATAAACTCCCTCAAACAGCTAAAGCACTCCTTGGGGAAAGAAGTATGGGTGTCATCACTTTCTCCAACTTTACACTGTATTACAAAGCAACAGTTATCAAAACAGCATGGTATTGGAATAAAGACAGACCCTCAGATCACTGGATTAGGCTTGAGTACTCAGAAAATGTTGCCAGACATACAATCACCTAATTTTTGATAAAAGAGCAGTAAATTCTAAATGGAGCAAGGAAAGCCTCTTCAACAAGTGGTATTGGCACAGCTGGATAGACACTTGCAAAGAAGCGAAGTTAGAGTCCCAGCTAACATCATGTATGAAGCTAAAATACAAGTGGATTCAAGACTTTGATATCAGACCTAAAACCATAAGGTATATAGAACAACATGTAGGTAAAACACTCTATGACAGTGAGACTAAATGCATCTTCTAGGAGGAAACTACACACTCCAAACAAGTGAAAGCAGAGATAAACAGATGGGAATATATTAAGCTGGGAAGCTTCTGCACCTCAATGGAAACAGTGCCCAAGATACAAGAGCCACTCACCGAGTGGGAGAAACTATTCACCCAATACCCATCAAATAAGAATCTAATATCCAAAATATACAAGAAACTCACAGAACTTTATAAGAAAAAATAGCTAACCCCATCAAAAATTTGTCAGATAAATGAACAGACGGTTTGACAAAGAAGAAATACAAATGGCCAAAAGGCACATGAAAAAAATACTCCACATCACTGATCATCAGGGAGATGTAAATAAAAACAATTATGAGGTACCATCTCACAAAACAGAGATTGGCACACATTACAAAGAATGAGAACAAGCAGAACAACAACAAGAAAAAATCACATGGTCATATTAATAGATACAGAGTATGTATTGACAAGGTCCAACACCCATTATTGATAAGAAGTGTCAGCAAACAGGAATGAAAAAAACATATCTCAATATAATTAAGGCAATCTATCCAAGCAAATGGCAAATATTATCTCCAGTGGAGAAAAACTAAAAACTTTTCCTCTAAATTCTGATATAAGAAAAGGCTGTCCTCTCTCATCACTCCTATTCAACATAGTACTAGAAGTACTTACTATAGCGATTAGGCAAGAAAAAGAAATCAAGAGAATCCAGATAGGAAAGGAAGAAGTCAAGCTCTCACTGTTTGCAGATGACATGTTACTCTATTTAGAAAACCCTAAAGACTTTACCAAAAAGCTTCTAGAAACAATAGATTCATATAGCAATGTGGCAGGCTTACAAAATTAACACGCAAAATTCAATGGCCTTTTTTAAATACCAATAATAATAGGAAAAAATGGACATTAAAAAACGATCCCATTCACATTAGTGTCATAAAAACACAACTATCTTGGAGTCAACTTGACTAAAGACGTGAAGGACCTATACAAAGAAAACTATAAAACCCTGCTCCAGAAAATAAGAGAAGACATGCGAAAATGGAACCGCATAATCTGTTCATGGATTGGCAGGTTAACATCATTAAAATGCTAATACTTCCCAAAGCATTGTACAGATTTAATGACATCTTTCTAAATATACCCATGACATTCTTCAAAAAAGGTAATCAAACATTTCTGAAATTTATTTGGACCAATAATCTATCTCAAATATCTAAATCAGTCTTGGGAGAACGAATATGGGAGGCATCACTTTCCCCAACTTTAAACTGTATTATAAAGTAATAGTTGTCAAAACAGCATGGTATTGGAATAAAGACAGACTCTCAGATCAGTGGAATAGGCTTGAGTACTCAGAAAATGTCCCCAGACATACAATCACCTAATTTTTGATAAAAGAGCAATAAATTCTAAATGGAACAAGGAAAGCCTCTTCAACAAGTGGTGTTGGTACAACTGATTAGCCATTTACAAAAAAAAACTAACTCAGATCCCCAAATAAGATCATGTATGAAGGTGAAATCCAAAGGGATTAAAGATTTTGATATAATGCATGAAACCACAAGGTATATAGAACAACACGTAGGTAAAACACTCCGTGATATTGCGAATAAAGGCATCTTTAAGGAAGAAACAGCACTCTCCAAACAAGTGGAAGCAGACATAAACAAATAGGAATATATTAATCTGAGAAGCTTCTGCACCTCAAAGAAATAATATCCAGGATACAAGAGCCATCCACTGAGTAGGAGAAAATATTCACCCAATTTCTATTATATAAGGGGCTAATATCCAAGATATACAGGGCACTGATCAAACTTTACAAGAAAAAGCATGTAATTCCATCAAAAATTGGGGTGAAATAATGAACAACACTTTGTCAAAGAAGAAATTCAAATGGCCAAAAGGCACATGAAAAAATGCTCCATATCAATAATCATCAGAGATGCAAATCAAAACAACTAAAATTCAAAAAACTGGATATCGAACTCACAAGCTACCCAGCTATACCGCTTTTAGGGATTTACCCTCGAAACACAAAAATACAATATGAAAATCCCTTCCTCACACCTGTAATCATTGCAGCACTGTTTACAATAGTCAGACTCTGGAAACAATCAAGATGCCCTTCAACAGATGAATGGCAAAAAAAAATTTGGTACATAAATACTATGATACAATTATGCAGCCATCAGGAGAGATGAAGTCATAAAATTTTCCTATGCATGGATGTACATAAAATCTATTATGCTGAGTGAAATAAGTCAGAGAAAGAGAGACGCAAAATAGTCTCCCTCATCTATGGGTTTTAAGAAAAATGAAAGAAATTTTGCAATAATTCTCAGAGACAAAAAGAGGAGGGCTAGAAGGTCCAGCTCACAACATGAAATTCACCACAAAGAGTAATGAGTGCAGTTAGAGAAATAACTACATTGAAAACTATCATAACAATGTGACTGAATGAGGGAAGTAGAAAGCGTGTATAGATTACAGCGGTTGTGGGGTGGAGGAGGGCATCTTGGGACATTGGTGAATCGAATGTTGCACTGGTGAAGTGGGGTGTTCTTTACATAACTGAAACTCAACTACAATCATATTTGTAATGAAGGTTTTTAAATAAAGATATTAAAAAATAAATCACTCTTGCTAGCATGGGGTACAATATGGAATGCTGGATTCAAACCACCATTTGTCCTGGATCGGCTGCTTGCAAGGCAAATGCCATACCACTGTGTATCTCTCTGGCCCCTACCCATGACATTTTTAAAGAAGTCAATCAAACCCTTCTGAATTTATTTGGAAGAACAAATGCCCACAAAATGCTAAAGTAATACTTAGGAAATATGTATGGGATAATCACTTTTCCCAACTTTAAATTTTGTTACAAAGCAGCAGTCATTAAAAAAGCATGGTTTGGGATAAACACAGACCCACACATCAATAGAATAGACTTGTGTATTCAGAAAATAAACCCCAGTCTTGTAATCAATACTCTTCGATAAAGGGGCAAAAAAATGAAGGAAGGTGTTTAACAAGTGGTGTTAGGACAACTGGTCAACAACATGCAAAAGGACTCTAATAGCATGCACAATGATTAAAATCAATATGGGATTAAGACCTTGATAGAAGACCTTAAACTATAAGGTATATAGACAAAAACCTAGGCAAACACTTCATGACATTGAAACTAAAGACATCTTCAAGGAGGAAACACCACTGTCAAAAAAAGTAGAAGCAAAGATAAACAATTGGAACTATATTAAACTGAGAAGCACCTCAAAGGAAATATTGATTAGGATACAAAGTCCATGTATAGAATGGGAGAAACTATTCACCCAATACCCATCAGACAAGGTGCTAACATCTAAGATATACAAGGTACTGACAAGATATAACAAGAATAAAAACATCTATCACCCTCAAAAACAGGGAGAAAAAATGAAATAGACATTTTCTCAAAGAAGAAATGCAGAAGGCCAAAAGGCACATGAAAAAATGCTCCACATCACTAATCATCAGAGAGATGCAAATCAAAACAACAATGGGCCATTATCTCATGCTACTTAAACTGACACATATCAGAAAGTACAAAAACAGCCATTGCTGGAGGGGATATGGGTGAAAGATACTTTAATTTTTTGAGTTAGGAATGTAGCCTAGTCATACCTTTCTCAAAAACAATATGGATATTTTTCAAAAAGCTAGATAATTAACTCTCATAGATCCAGCAGTACCACTCCTAGTATTATACTCTAGGAACACAAAAACACAATAAAAAATTTGTTCTGCACTCCCATGTTCATTGCAGCACTATTTACAATAGCCAGAATCTGAAAACAACCCAGGTGCCCAGTATCAAATGAATAGCTATAGAAAATGTGGTACATTTACACAAAGGAATATTATGCAGCTGTTAGGAAAAAGGAAGACATAAAATGTGCCTATACATGAATATCCGGATATTGAGACTATTATGCTGAGTAAAATGAGTCAGAGGAAAAGGGATAGACATGGAATATTCTCTCATCTGCAGGACAAGAAAAATAAAAGACAGTATGGCAATAATGTCTAGAGACAATAAAGATGAGTGCCAGAAGGACCAACTTATGACATGAAGCATATCACAACGTGTGGTGATTGCATTGAGAACACTAACTACAATGACAACTACTATGAAAATGATAGAGAGGAGAGAGGCAGAGTGCTTGTCTGAGACAGGCAAGGGGTTTTTTGGGGGGAGGAAAATGGTGGGATATTGGTGGTAGGAAGATCGCACTGGTAAAGGGTGGTGTACATTCTATGATGGAAACCCCATTATAACAATTTCTGTAAATTCAGTGATTAAATAAAATAATAAACTATGAGAAAAGCAAAAATAAACAAAACTACATCAAATTGAAATATTTCTTTACTTTAAAAGAAACCATAGCCAAAATAAAGGTACATTATTAAATGGGAATAATTATTTTCACATAACTCCTGTTTTGGAATTAGTTACCATAAATTTACACTAGTCTATGACTGGGCTTCAGTATCATAATATTTTAAAATAATTTACTTTACCAGTGTCTGCTTCCACCAATGCCCTCTCATGCCCATTTGTTTCTCACTTACCAGTATGCTTTTATAAATTCATTTTTTAATATATATTAAATGTAGATGCATAAATATTTTAATCCTGGTTTAGAAGACTTTTTATAGGAATTTATACATAACTATTAACAATATAGCACTTTTATCTCTAAATCTTCCTGTCTGTTGAACACTTCCACTCCCTGTACTCTCTACCCTAGCCTCCTCAAATGGCATGTATCCTACTAAATATAAATTCTCATGCTTTTTTGTTATTTTGGGGGGGAATTATTTACCTACCATTATCTAATAAGGGCTTACTAACAAAGGTATATAGCAGACTGGTAGAACTTAACAAGAATAAAATTTCCAAGTGCATCAAAAAGAGGAAAAAATCTTCCATCATTTTACGTTGTCTTTGGGTATTAATATCATACTATGTTTTTTGTAATCACAGATAAATGTAATCATTCTATCTGTATCTTTCCCTCTAGAAGAGACAACTCTGACAAAAATATTTGGAAATAATTACTTTGGATAAGAAATGGGAATTGAAAGGAAGTAAGGAAGTAAAGTGATATAGATGATATTTCATCAGTAAACATATTGCAAACCATGGTGACTAAAAGAAAAAAAAGCAATATATATGTATACATGTAGATAGAGGAGTTTGTCTGTCATAGAGACTATTTATGGGTGGGTGGGTGGGACAGGAGAGTACTAAGAATATTGGTGGTGTGAAATGAACTGTTCAACTATATGAAAAATACATTACCTTTTGCTACAATTGAATATAACTAGATTTTGTCACAATACATGAAATTAGAAAAGCAAATATAAATGCTAAATTATTTATATATAATATAAACAAGCATTAACACGAAAAACATACAATCAAAACACTCTTTAAATAGACCAGAATTATTGGATAAGGCTTTCACTCCTTTTGTCTTCTGTTTTCAGATTCTTTGCCAAGAGAATATACTCTTATGGACCCTGGTCATAAGAGTGTCATTGTCCTTTTAAGGCTTAAGATGTCAGTTAGGAGGGGACCTTTGACCCCGTTGGGGCAATAGGCCAAGGGGTATATAAATTCCAGGGTAAAGTGCAGGGAGTGCTGCCCAGCCTGATTGCTCCTGCTGGATGTTTGCTTCTGAATTGCTGGAGAAACTGTCTGCTGGACTCTGTTTCTGTTGCCTTTTCTGCTTCTTCTCCAGTTTCCTTTTCTCTGGTCCTCTCCCTGGCTAACTCCTTGACTTGGTCACAACCTTGGTTCTCTCTCTCTCTCTCTCTCTCTCTCTCTCGCTCTCGCTCTCGCTCTCTCTCTCTCTCTCTCTCTCTCTCTCTCTCTCTCTCTCCCTCCTAAGGAGTGTCTCTCTCTCTCTGCTAAGGAGTGTCTCTCTCTCTCTGCTAAGGAGTCTCTCTCTGCTAAGGAATCTCTCTCTGCTAAGGAGTTGGCTGTAAGCCCCCCTGACCTCCCTACTTTGCCTCTCCATTTGAACCTTTTTTCTAACCCTCGCCTTTGGGTTTTTGTTTCCCCCCTACACACTACTCTAATTCTTTCACAAACTTGAAATTTTTGTTGTTTTCTTATAAGGGAGTTCACATTTGTGATTTCAATTAAGTGGCATTATTTTTCTTGAAAAACAAATACAACTTCCAGTCTCATATATAGGGTCAAAATAGCAATATCTAGATTCTAGCTTTTAAGCAAGTAGAAGGATGAACGACAGGAGGTGGGGGTAGGAGTGCAAAGCTTAAACAGCTGGTGTTTGTTTCAGTCTCTTCCTGAGCCAACTCAGAGCCTTCACAGAATAGAAAGGAGCCATCACTATTCTCTGCACGGCCTCAGTACTAAGCTTGGGCTGTGATGTGCAAATACTGAGAAGCATTGACATTGGTTTTTAAATGAAGTTTTTCCCCCTAATCTCACTTTTCTCCTGCTGGAGGATTTATGTAAAATTAATGCAAGTCTACTTGAATTTTGCTTCCATTGATGTTACTGTTACTCATGTATTTGCTTTACAAATTCCTGGATGGATTATATAAGTTTTGGCAGTTGTATTTTTTTTCTTCCTGAAGTCTTACACTTCTATCAGCAGAATGCCATCTGCCATCATTAGAGAATATAATTGTAGATGTGGCAAGAAGTTCGTCAATATCTTTGAATCAGATTTGCATAACCCTCTGGCATTTCTACTAATGAGTCTATAAGATGGTTACCAGGGCCTATCTACTCTCATGGAGAGTGATTATTAAACAGAGTCTGATATCCTACACAAGAAACAGGAAAACGTTTAACAAGATCTCTTTCTCCTTTTTCTTTTATAATCAACTAGATACCTGAGTTTCATCAAGGGAAAATATATTTCCCAAATATTCACTTCTTCACAATTAAACTTTAAGTTCATTTCAATTTGGACTGAGATAGACTTTACAAATGGAAAGAGCTTAGCCCATCATTAACCCTGATGAATTTTAGCAATTGTGTATATCTACGTAAATACATACTATCACTGATTAAAATATATTTGATGTGCCAGAGTTTTTTGTTCTTCATTCTCATAAATCTGCATATTTTCATAACTTATCATGATCTTATATTAAATGCCATATATTTGTGTTGCTTTTCTAAAAATTTAACGTAAGTACAATTATCAATTGTAATCATATACTATGCATTTCTTTATAAATATGTCAATAATTTACTTTTCCACAATATCATTTCTTATTCTTTAATAGCATTCAAAAGGAAAACCACAGGATACTTATGAAACTATACATGTAGGCTTTTTCCACTCACACTAAGTAATTATAATATTAACTACCTCAGTTTAGCAGAGATGTTATAGTTTTCAGTCCCAGCAGCCTGTCCAAACAACTGAAGTCAATTACTTCACTTCTGACCAACTTAAAAATCAGAGGAAATTACAAATTCTAAGTTGTTGCAAGTGAGCCCCTGAAGAGGTTGACTGATGGAGGGATGGAGGATGAGGTCTTTCCCCTCCAATTCGGAGCACGAATCTGCCACCCTGTCCAGCCAGCAGTTCTGAGGTGAAGCGGCGGGTAAACAGCTCGCAGACAGGCAGGCTTGTGAAAATATTAGCTTTATTCGGTGGACAAGACTGAAGTCCAAAGCCTCAGCATCAGTTCCAGCCAAAAAGCCCCTCGCCTTCCACAGAGCCTTGTTTTTATCCCCCAGAATCAGGTAACACCCAACGGTGGGATCAGGTACCACCTAATGGTGGGAGCAGAATCAGGTACCACCCTAGGGTGGGGGCAGAATGCCAGGTCACACCCTAAGGTAGGGCACAATCACCGATCAGGATAGGGTCAGTAACATAATAATCACATAAAATGTTTACATACACAACACTAAGTGTTTCATACTTGATGGAATTTCTCAGAAAACAAGGTAGAATTAAATTTATCATTTTGTTATACAATATATGATAAGCAGCCAGAAAGATATGTAGGGCAAGTTCTGGCAGGAGAGTGTGAAACTTCCAAGAAGCTGAAATACACCAAACTTTTAGTAAATGGATATACTCTCCAACTTGGATATTTTTGTAAAGATTTTATTGCTTCTATTGACTATGGATATTTTCTCCAATTCCTCTTTTGTCTTCATAAAACTGGTGTATTAAAGTTGGTACAAATTCCAACCTTGGTTTAGTCTTTCGACCCACTTGTGTTCTTGATTCTTAGTACAGAATCTACTTAGAATAAAATATATTCTTACGATATCCCATAGTATTTCAACTCTATTATTTACTAGAATATAAGATGAACTTATTACAAATTATTACCAAATAAAATATCAATATTGCAACAAAAGTTTTTGCTAGTGCGCTTTTTGCATAAGGGTTTTAGAAAGACTGAGTCAGGAATAAACTTTAGTTGGTGCCATGAGCTATACTACTGTCAGTAATAGTTTTATGCATATGTTGAAAAATTTCTGTGACATAATACTACATGTGCTTATTTAATTTGATATTTGAATTTTATTCAATGATCTTTTCATTTTGGGAATATTATTGCCTGTAAGAAATATGAAGAGACAAAAAGAATGTGCAAATATTCAAAATAGAGAGAACACTGTTCCATCTAGCTCATGTCTACTTCTCCAGTGAAGTGCTTGAGGAAGAATTTGGGGTTTATGAAAGTATACACAATCATCTAAATGAAGTGGCTACTAAAACACCTATTACTTTCCCATAAGGAAGCAATTGAGTTGTATCTAAGATCCACTTGATATATATAACATTGAAATTTATCTGTACCAAATGAATCTTTAGGGAACCATAGGTTCTAAGCCTGGAGTGCTTATTATAGGAAAAGGAAAACTATTATTGGCCCCACCCATGCTTTCCTAGTTTGTCACTTATTCTTGAAGAAAATAATTTGAGTAGGAAATAAACAGTTTTTAAAAGCCTTTTCCAGAGAGAAAGGCAATATTTTACACTAGATGTTGAAAAGGTATTATATATGGAATTTTTAACAAATTTTATGGCTGAGAAATCTCTGTGCAAATCAGAACTTTTGCCAAAGAGAAAAGATTTTGAACATGTGGTCTTTTTTCAGCTAAATTTTCTCTTTTCCTGAGGGGTCCTGTCCTCTCTGAAAATGACTTATTCGAAGTCTTATCAGACTTTAGTTAAAAAGGAGGGTCAAAAGAGATGAAACATTCTTGCAATAATAATTTTCAGAGACAAAAGAGAGGAGAGCTGGAAGTTACAGCTCACCTCATGAAGTTCATCACAAAGAGTGATGAGTTTAGTTAGAGAAATAACTACATTGTGAACTATCCTAACAATGAGAATGTATGAGGGAAATAGAAAGCCTGTCTAGAGTACAGGCAAGGGTGGGGTGAGGAGGAGGGAGATTTGGGACACTGGTGATGGGTGGTGTTCTTTACATGACTAAAACCCAAACACAATCATGTCTGTAATCAAGGTGTTTAAATAAAATATTTAAAATAAAAAGAGATGTCTTTGTACTTTTGGGCTAGCAAATTGCCTTATAATAGAATAATATTTTTATTTAATATCTTAATCGTACTATTTCCCAAAATTCATTGCCAAAAGATCAATCAACCTTTCTACAATTAGAAATTTTATACATTTAAAATCTTAAGGATATATTTTTAGAGCTCTGTCTGCTGAAGGTACATTCTACTCAATAAGGAGATAGACCTATTAGCTAACTTAATTTTTAATAGGACATATGCAATGATTTTCTTTGGGGGAGAGTGAAATACCAATGTCTGAAAGAATAAAATTGATCTACTAGATAAAGAAAGAGATTCAAAATTTTGAGACAATGAGTAAAAGAGCATCTTGGTAAATGTAGCACAATGGTTGATTAAATTTTCTCTTTGAGTTTATATCATTTATCCCCATAATTTCATGAGTTCATTGAAAATTTTCTATTTATTGACGTAGGACAAGTTTGATGTTCTCTCTGTCTACTTATTGTGTCAATGTTTTTTCAAGTCTCATCAATTGTATTGATCATACATACATACAGAGCAATCTCAAATCAAGTGCTTTAAGCCTCTTCAAGTTTTTATAATATGGCTGGTAATTTAAAAATTTGGCATAATGCTTCACCATTATTTGGGGGAAAATCTCTTCTCCATAGGTCCTTCTTTTCATTTCTAGGAAAGATGTTGATCACCCTATTCTAAAAACCTGTTCTTAGTGAAACTTTTTGCAGATAGTTAGCCTCTCAGGTTTCCTTTAAGTTGCAGAAAGTTATGAATATAATTGTCCTCCCACCAAAAACGGTTTAAAAGCAAGATCAACAATCTAAAGAGGTTTATTGTCCAATAGTTGACTTTAATAATTTCTTTATATTTGATTTAGGAATTTGGTTTATTCTTGACTTTGTGTTTATATTTTGGTTTCATTCTATTTAAATTTGGTTATGGTCTGTAATTTTTCCAATCTGGTTAGTTCACTCAAAGACCTTCTAAAATTACTCAAGTATTAGACATTGTCCATGATTAGAAAAGATGATTTTCTATTATAACACTGATTGACCTATAATTATTTTGAGAGGAAGGGAGCAAAGAAGATAAGCGAGAGAGGAGAACAGAAAAATAGGTAAATATAGTAAAATAAAGTTTAAAAAGTTTAATAAATCAAAAAAGATTGGATTGGTGCATCAGAGTTGGGAGGTTTTCTCAGTTTCTAGGCATTTCATCAGTGATGGGGTTGGGCCTTGCTAAATGAAAGTTTCAGGGTTAGATAATGACTGGAGCAGTTTAGGATACACATAGGATTAATGTCTTGAATACTAAACAATGTGTTAATGAGGCCTACCTATGTAGGAGGCTACCATATGTAGTATTGTCCACTGCATCTTGTGTATCAAAGTTCCTTTCCTAAAGAGAGACTATTTGGGTTTTATTTGACATAGATTGAATTGATGAGGAGGAGGAAGAAGAAGAAGAAGAAGAAGAAGAAGAAGAAGAAGAAGAAGAAGAAGAAGAAGAAGAAGAAGAAGAAGAAGAAGAAGAAGAAAGAGGAGAAGAAGAAAGAGAAGGAAAGAAGTAGGGAGAACAGAGAAAGAAAGAGAAAGGAAATGTTAATTTGCCTAAACATGTTCGATAAGTAGGTACTGTATTATAAGTCTGTGGTTCACAGTTGAGTGTTTCATTGGTCTGAATGGTCATAAGCCCCAAAGACATAATAATATCTTTCTATTGCAGAGTAATAGTTTATTGAGTCATCATACTATATTTCCATTACTCAGTCATCTGTTTATTTATATTTAGATTGATTTCATGTTTTGGATATTGTAAATAATATGCAATGTTCTAAACTACAAGCTTGCTAAATCCTATTAAATAAGTGTTTCCACATAATTCCTTTAAGTAATATCTCTGGAAAATGGTTATTTTTACTTTTTTTTAAGAAATCTGTATAATGTTTTCCAAAGGCTATACAAATATTTCATAGTAGTACAATGTATATTTACCAAGAATAACTGATAATGATATATTTTTAATTGCCTGTGTCCCATCTGCATATTTTCCATGACAATTCATGTCTTTGACCATTTTTTGTTTTTTTGCTTGCATACTTGTCCAATTTTTTATTTTGTTATTTAATTTGGATTCTATTCATCTCTTGCAATAAGTATGATGTGCAAATATATTCTCCCAGTGCTTTTGTCACGACATCCAACATGGATGTCTCCATTATTAAGGGAAACACACACCAGATTTGTTTATTGGCTTTCCTGGTGCAGTGCCTGATTATTCCACAAGAAATATTTAGCCAGGAGGCCCTGGTGGAGGAATTCAATCATAACCCCTACGTGGATTACTGGCTATATTTCTGTTATATTTATGACATTGCATGACACTATATCTCTTTTCTTATCATTTGGCTTTCTCTCCCTTGCTAAACTACAGACCAAGATTTGGTCTCAGTCAATATGCAGTCAGAGAAATTTCAGTACCAAAGAAAGCTGCTAAAGTTCCTTCCTGGCTAAGTATATTTTCAACCCAAAGTCCAGCCAGCTACCTGTCTTTCTGTTTTCAGCTTTCAGATAGTAAACTAATAGCTCCTATATTTCTTGCATTTCACTAAGTCCAGCAGGCTTTAAAATTTGTAGCAAAACCAGTTTCTCTTTGTTATAAGAAGTTTATTGCAAAACCAGAACACCTCTAAAGTTCTAAACTAGAACTTCCTCCCTTTCAGCTAAGAATTCTTTTCACCTGTATGGGCTAGGTTTTGATATGTAAATTCTAGGGTGCAGTACCATTGTGTTGTTCTTCCTAAAGATCCTCTGCCCTTTGTTTCCATGGAAATAATTTGCATACCAGAGTTGGGCTTAAAATGATAAGCTGAAAAGTAAAATTTGTCTCTCATCTGTCTCAAGTTTGATGCAGATGCGGGTCCCCATACATTGTATTTTGTATGGCCTCATTTATTTCATATTTCATATTCGTCCATTCTTGTACCCATTTTCCTCTCATGAAAGATTTTTCGTCCCCACCAGAGATGCTGAAAGGCAAGATGCCTGCAGCAGCTTTGTTGTGTTTATTTTTCTGTTTCCTTCATCAAATAATTAATCTCCAAATATATCTATGAGGCCTAACTTATGGAGTATTTAGTTATACTTTTTCACTAAGTTTTGGAATCTAATACCAAATATTTAATATATTTTAAATTAAGTTTTGTGAATGGTGTTAGTGACCAGATTCCCATTCTGCTTTTGAATTAACTACCTAGTTCACCACATTAATAATTGTTTCCCATTGCACCTATAAGTTTCTTCATGATAGATCAACTTACATAGCTATAGGACATATTTAAATTTTTTCTATCTAAACACTGTAGTTTACAAGTTGTTCAAAATACATGTTTTTCAGTTACAAAGCTATTTATGATTAAGTTACAGACAGTGAGCAACAACTTTCACCAGTGCACATTTCTTGCACTAAAGACCCAGTTTCACTACTGCCTTCCCTTGTTCTCTCCCCTGTCTTTCTCTGTGGTAGAAATGTTTTAGTTTTCTCTCTATTGTATTTTCTTTTTTTATACACTGAATTTTGAGATAGTGTTACTAAAGAGGCTTTTCCTAAGTGATCATTTCTTTTCCTTTTTTTTTTTTTTTGGATTCTGACATTTTGTTTGTTTGTTTTTATTTTTATAACATATTTTAATTTTTCTTTATTTACATATCTTGATTACAAATATGATTGTGATTAGGTTTCAGTCATGTAAAGAACACCCCCTTCAACAGTGCAACATTCCCACCACCAATGTCCCAAATCTCCCTCCATCTCACCCCACCCTCACCTGTACTCCAGACAGGCTTTCCAGTTCCCTCATATATTCACATGCTTATGGTAGTTCTCTGTGTAGTTATTTCTATAACTGTACTCACCACTCTTTGTGGTGAGCTTCATGACATGAGCTGGAAGTTCCAGCCCTCCTCTCATTGTCTCTGAGGATTGTTGCAAAAATGACTTTTATTTTTCTTAAAACCCATAGATGAGTGAGACTATTCTGTGTCTCTCTTCCTCTGACTTATTTCACTCAGCATGATAAATTCCATGTACATCCATATATAGGAATATTTCATAACTTCATCTCTCCTAACGGCTGCATAATATTCCATTGTGTATATGTACCACATTTCTTTAGCCATTTGTCTGTTGAAGGGCATCTTGGTTGTTTCCAGAGCCTGGCTATTGTGAATAGTGCTGCAATAAATATAGGTGTTAGGAAGGGGTTTTTGTGTTGTATTCTTGTGTTCTTAGAGTATATCCCTAGGAGTGGAATAGCTAGGTCGAATGGGAGCTCAATTTCCAGATTGTGGAGGAATCTCCTTATTACTTTCCATGGAGGTTGGACTAGACGACATTCCTACCAGAGTGGATAAGAGTTCCTTTCTCTCCACATTCCCACCAGCACTCATTGTTCTCATTCTTTGAGATGTATGCCAATCTCTGTGGTGTGAGAGGGTATCTCATCATTGTTTTGATTTGCATCTCCCTGATGATTAGTGATGAGGAGCATTTTTCATATGCCTTTTGGCCATTTGTATTTCTTTTTTATACAAGTGTCTGTTCATTTCTTCTCTCTATTTTTTGATGGGATTAGATTTTTTTTCTTGTAAAGTTCTGTCAGTGCCTTTTATATTTTGGATATTAGCCCCTTATCGATGGGTATTGGGTGAATAGTTTCTCCCACTCGGTGGGTGGCTCTTGTACCCTGGGCACTATTTCTTTTGAGGTGCAGAAGCTTCTCAGCTAAATGTATTCTCATCTATTGATCTCTGCTTCCACTTGTTTGGAGAGTGCAGTTTCCTCCTAAAATATGCCTTTAGTCTCAATGTCATGGAGTGTTTTACCTACGTCTTGTTCTATATACCTTGTGGTATCGGGTCTGATATCAAGGTCTTTAATCCATTTGGATTTTACCTTCGTACATGATGTTAACTGGGGGTTTATGTTCACTCTTTTGCAAGTGGCTAACCAGTTCTGCCAGCACCACTTGTTGAAGAGGTTTTCCCTGCTCTACTTAGGATTTCTTGCTCCTCTGTCAAAAATTAGGTGATTGTATGTCTGGGGAACATTGTCTGAAATTCAAGACTATTCCACTGATCTGAGAATCTGTCTTTATTCCAATACCCTGCTGTTTTGATAAATATTGCTTTGTAGTACAGTTTAAATTTGGGTAAAGTAATGCCTCCCATTTTCCTTTTCCCTAGGAGTGCTTGAGCTATTCTAGGGTGTTTATTGTTCCAGATGAACTTCATAAGTGTTTGATCCACTTCTTTGAAAAAGGTCATGGGTATATTTAAGGGGATCACATTAAATTTGTATAATGCTTTGGGGAGTATTGCCATTTTAATGATATTAATCCTGCCAATCCATCAGCAGGGTATGTGTTTCCATTTCCATGTGTCCTCTCTTATTTCATGGAGCAGATCTTTATAGTTTTCTTTGTATAGGTCCTTCACCTCTTTGGTAAAGTTGACTCCAAGTTATTTGAGTTTGTGTGGCACTAAAGTAAATGGGATTGCCTTCTTGATGTCCATCTCTTCCCTATCATTATTGTTGTATAAAAGTCCATTGATTTCTGTGTGTTAATTTTGTAGCCTGCCACCTTGCTATATGAGTCTATTGTTTCTAGAAGCTTTTCTAGAGTCTTTAGGGTTTTCTAAGTAGAGTATCATGTCATCTGCAAACAATGAGAGCTTAACTTCTTCCTTTCCTATCTGAATGCCATTGATATCTTTTTCTTGCCTGATCACTATAGAAAGCATTTCTAGTACTATGTTGAAGAGGAGAGGTGAGAGCGGACAGCCTTGTCTTGTACCAGAATTTAGAGGAAAGGCTTTTAGTTTTTCTCTATTGAGAATAATATTTGCCATTGGCTTGTGGTAGATGGCTTCAACTAGGTTGAGAAAGATGCCTTTCATTCCCATCTTGCTGAGAGTTTTGATCAAGAATGGGTGTTGGAGTTATCAAGTACTTTCTCTGCGTCTATTGATATGATCATGTGACTTTTATTTTTCTTGTTGTTGATGTTGTGTATGATGTTGATATTTTTACGGATGTTAAACCATCCTTGCATTCTTGGGATGAAACCTACTTGGTCATAGTGTATAATCTTCTTGATGATGCATTGGATTCTATTTGGCAGGACTTTGTTGAAGATCTTTGCATCTGCATTCATCAGAGATATTGTTCTGTAATTTTTTTGGCAGCATCTCTGTCTGGTTTTGGTATCAAGGTGATGCTGGCTTCACAAAAGCTGTTTGGGAGTGTACCCGTTTTTTCAATTTTATGGAAGAGCTTGGCTAGTATTGGTAGTAGCTCCTCTTGACAGATTTCAAAGTATTCATTAGAAAATTCATCTGGGCCTGGGCTTTTCTTTTTGGGCAGATGTTTGATTACAGTTGCAATTTCCACGATAGTGATGGGGGTGTTTAGATATGCTACATCCTCCTTACTTAATTGTTGAAGTTTATATGTGTCCAAGAATTTTTTCATTACTTCTAGGTTCTCATACTTAGTAGCATTAAGTTTCTCAAAGTAGTTCTGATTCTCTAATTACCCTTTTGTTCTCTGCAATATCTATCGTGATCTCCCCTCTCCATTTCTAATACAGGTTATCAGGTTTCTCTCTCTCTCTTTCTTTATGAGTTTTGCCAATGGTCTATCAATCTTTTTTATTTTTTTCAAAGAACCAACTTCTGCTTTCGTTGATCTTTCGGATTGTTTTTTGGTTTTCCACTTCATTGAGTTGTGCTTTCAGCTTTGTTATTGCCTTCTGTCTCCCTATTTTTGGTTCCTTTTTTTGGTCATTTTCTAATTTTATGAGCTGCGTCATTAAGTTATTCAGGTATGCCCCTTCTTCCTTCATGATGTGTGCTTGTAGAGCTATAAATTTTCCTCTCAGGACCACTTTTGCTGTGTCCCATAGATTCTGGCAGTTTGTGTTTTCATTGTTATTTGTTTCCAGGAAAGTTTTAATTTCCTCTATGATTTCATCTAGGATCCACTGGTTGTTCAATATCAGAGTGTTTAATTTCCAGTTAAAGTTTTTCTTTTGTGTGCCTTTGTAGTTCATATCTAATTTCAGAACCTATTGTCAGCAAAGGTAGACTGCAAGATTTCTATCATCTTGATTTTATGGAGGTATGTTTTATATGTCAGCATGTAGTCTATCCAGGATAATGACCAATGTGCATTGGAGAAGAATGTGTATCCAGGTTTTTTGGGATGGAGTATCCTATATATATATATATATATATATATATATATATATATATATATATATATATATATATATATATATATACTAGTCCTCTTTCTTCCATTACTGTTTAAAGGGCTAGTATTTTTTTGTTGGGTTTCAGTTTGGTTGACCTATCAAGTGTTGATAGGGCCGTGTTGAGTTCTCCCACAATAATTGTGTTATTATTGATGTCTTCTTTTATATTTGTCAGTAACTGTGTTAGATAATTTGCTGGTCTCTCATTGGGTGCATATATGTCTAATAGTCCAATTTATTCCTGTTGCACATATCCTATAGTGTCCATTTTTGTCCCTTACCACTTTTCTGAGTATAAAGTTGGAGTCATCAGATATTCATATGGCCACCCCAGCTTTTTTAAGGATGTTGTTTGATTGGATGATTTTCCTCCAGCCTTTGATTTTGAGTGTATGTTTGTTCTGTCTATTCAGATGTATTTCTTGTAGGCAGCAGAAGGTTGGATTCATCTTTTGAACCATTTTTCGACACTGTGTTTTTTAATTGGTGAATTTAGTCTATTGACTTTGAGGGAGATGATTTTCATAGGATTTAATGTCATCTTTGTAGATAAGTTTGCTGTGTTTGTTGGTCTCTCTTGTCTTAAAGTAGACCTGTCAGTTTTTCCTTTAAGGCTGGTTTTTTTATTGGTGAAGTTTCTCAGCTGTTGTTTATCCATGAAGCTATCTATTCTTCCTTCAAACCTGAACGTGAATTGGGCTTAGTGAAGTATTCTTGGTGAGGCATTCATTTTATTCAGTCTTGTCACAATATCCCACCACTGTCTTCTGGCCTTTAGAGTTTCTTATGACATGTCTGCTGTAAGTCTTAGGGATGCTCCCTTAAATGTAATTTCCCTTTTTATCTTGCTGCTTTCAGTATTCTATCTCTATCTGTGGGATTTGTCATGGTAATGAGGATGTGTCTTGGGGTATTTTTCTTTGGATCTCTTTTAGCTGGTACTCTTCGGGCATGCAGGATTTGATTGCATGTAGTCTTTAACTCTGGGAGTATCTTTTTAATGATGTCTTTGACAGTTGATTCTTTCTGGAGATCTCCTACTGGGCTTCTGGGACTCCAATGATTCTTATGTTATTTCTGTTGAGTTTATCAAAGACTTCTATTTTTATCCTTGAGTACTTTTTCCATTGCCTGATCATTTGTCTTAAGGTTCTTTTCCAATTTCTTCTGCTGTGTTGAAATTTTCTGCATCTCATCTTCCAGTGCTCCGGTTCTCTCCTTAGTTGCTGTTACCCTGCTGGTAAGGCTCTCCATTGAGGTTTTCAGTTGAGCTACCGTGTTTTTCAGATCTGTTATATCAGTTTGGAGTTTTCTGATTTCTTTCTTTGTGTTCTGTTCAAATCGATCTATGCTTTCTTTGAGTTCTACAAACATCTTACATATTTATTTTAAGTTTTTTATCCGAGAGGTTAATCATATGGCTGGAATTTTTTAGGTCATTTGAGCTATCATCTTCAATCTCTGTGCATGGTGTTTGCCTGCGAAATTTCCCCATTGCCATGCTTGTAGTACGGTTTTTCTGAGTGTTGTGGTGGTGTTCATTCATTAGAAAGAGTGCGCGGCCATTCCGCTTAGCTTTGTGACCGTGCTCTTTTGCTGCATCTAGTTGACAGTTTTTTGGGGGTGTGCTCCCAAGGCCTCTGAGGAGACCTTCAGGTATTCAAGAAACACAGACAGGCACAAGAGAGATTTCCCTTGAAGTCTTCAGAGTGATCAAAGTCACAGCAGGGCCAAGCCTCCGCAGGCCAGAGAGCTCTGCTTATTGTTTTGCAACCCCTACAGCCAGACTTTACTCACTCACTCACTGGGCAGCTTCAGAATGCAGTTTTTTTTTGGGGGGGTGCGCTCCATAGGCCTCTGAGAAGACCTTCAGGTATTCAATGAACACAGACAAGCACAGGAGAGATTTCCCTTGAAGTCCTCAGAGTCCTAAGTGATCATTTCTACAAATCATAGTTTTAGTGGTCCCTTTTCTATTTTAACTGTACTCCGCAACAATTTGTGACTAGTTTTCCACCATGAAATGTTCCTCCTGGCCCTCTTCTCTATAGTACATGGATATTATTGCTATTCTATCTTTTGAATATATTGCATAAAAAGTGCAATCATTCTATAGCTATATTTCTCATTCTGACTCATTTCTCTCAGCATAATGCTATCCATTTTATGTATAAGCCAATTTAGTGACTTCAACTTTTATAATAACTGTATAGTATCTTATTGTATAAAAGTATCTCAGGTTCTTTATCCACTCATCTTAACTAGAGCATTGTTTCTAGATTTTGTATTTTGAATAGTACTACAATGAACAAAAGAATTCAGAATTTTTATGCATTGTATTTTTTGTCTCTTAGGATATATTCCTAAAAGTGGTATTGCTGGGTCACATGAGGACTCAAATTTTAGTTATTTTTAAGAATATCTTTATTGTTTTTCAAAAAGGGTTGACTAGTCAATATTCCTACCAGCAGTAAATGAGAGTTCCTTTCTCCTACCTCCATACCAACACTGGTTGTTCTTGTTATTTTTGATTGATTATTTTAATTTTAAAATAAAATTTACTGTTCCTTTAATTTTGGATAGATATAGTTTTGTATACAATGTGGTTCTTTACATATTTTATAATTATCATATTACTTAAATAATTACATTGGGAAGGGCACGTGAATAGTGGGGACTCAGAGCTGAGTGTCACCAGCTCCCAGGGAGCTGTGGAAGGGCGAATGAATGGCGGGGACTCAGAGCTGAGCAGCACCAGCTCCCAGGCAGTGGAGAAAGGGCGAGTGAATGGCCAGGACTCAGAGCTGAGTGGCACCAGCTCCCAGGTAGGGGGAAGGGAGAGTGATCTAGACAAAACTGGGCCCTCTACCATTGTGGCTAGGAGGTGAACTGGCAGAAAAAGGGGGAGGGGCTATTGGCCCAGGCTCGACTGGAGGATGTGGGAGGGGCCAAACCTTAGTGATCTCAGCCAACATACCCACCTAGAGCAGCACTCCAAAGAGAGAACCTAGGCCCATTCCACAGGTGGCAAAAGAGGACTGAAATCTGAAGGCATTGCACTCGAAGCCAAACCATTTAATGCAAAGAAAAGGGCAAACTAAGGAAGATGCTAACAACTGGGGATATGAAGAGAAATCCTAGCAAGTTTCCAAGTCCATCAAAATTCACAAGCCAAATAGATGAGGACCTAAAAACAGCCATGACAAAAGAAATGCAAACCATGCAAAAGAAATGAAGGAATCAGTAGCCAGTGAGTTCAAGAAATCCATAGATGAACAAAACAACCAACATAAAGAAGAACTGTAACAGAACATGAGAGATTTCATGGAAATGGAATTAAAGAAAATTAAAATGTCTTAGTAAGACATAATAGCAGAATTACACAGTTGGAGAATCACATAGAAGAACTTTAAGGAAAACTACACTAAAAATGACAAAGAAGTCAACAAGGAAATAAAAAGTAAAGCATTGGAAGAAAAAGTTAAGTATTTAATGAACAAAAACAAAAGAAATAATCTACAGATTGTAGGTATACCAAAAGGAGAGGAAATAGAAAAGGGGAAGAAAAAGTGGTCAGGAAATAATAGTGGAAAACCTTCTCACCCTCTGGAAAGTGGTATTGGTGCAAATACAGGAGGTGAAAAGAATCCGTAATAAAATAGTCCCTAATAAACCAACACCAATATATATAGTAATCCAAATGGTAAGCAAACAAAGAGAAAGATGAACTCTTTAAAGCAATGAGAGAGAAAATAAACTTCAAGTGTAAAGGAAGAACCGTAAGAATCAAACCAGATCTCCCATTTGAAACAATTCAAGCAAGAAGACAGTGGAATGACAAATTTAAACAATTGAATGAAAGAAACTTCCAACCTAGACTCAGCTACCTAACAAAACTCACATTCATATGGGAGGGAAGACTAAAAACATTCCCAGACAAAAATGAACTTGCATTATTTGCGCAAACAAAACTGATTTTAAATGATCTACTCAAAGACAAATTACACAATCCAAACCCCTGATTGTAACAATAACCACCCTACACAATACAACTGCACAAGAACTCTCTCTGTTAATAATCTCCTTAAATGTCAATGCACTAAACTCTCTCATTAAAAGACACATAATAGAAAGCTGGATTAGAAAACATAAACTGTATTACTTCTGCCTGCAAGAAACACACCTTCAAGTACAGAATAGGTATAGGCTTAGAATAAAAGGATGGGAATCAATTATTCAAGCCAATGGAAAACAAAAAAGAAGCAGGGACAGCCATTCTTATATCAGACCAAATTTTATTCAACTTCAAGTAGTGATAGAGATAAACAATGGTCACTACTTACTGAACAAGCGAACACTAGATCAAGTAGTACTAACTTTGGTTAATATTTATGCACCAAATGCAGAGCCAGCAAAATATGTAAGGCATTTGCTCACAAACCTTGAGAAACACATGAAAGGAAATATGATAGTAATAGATCTCAATACTTCACCATCACCACTGGACAGATCCAACAGACAGAAAACTAACAAAGAAATAAAAACCCTAAATGAGAAATTAGAAGATCTGGGGCTAATAGACTTATATAGGGCCCTCTACCTCCAGAAAGCAGAATACACACTCTTCTCAAGTCCACGTGGAACCTTCTCCAGAATAGACCACACCTTAGGATATAAATCTAACTTGTATAAAGTAAGAAATATAAGGATCATTAGAAGCACCCTATCAGATCACTATGCAACAGAGATCAAGATTGACTGTAAAAAGAATGGAGAAAATTTACACCTGGATATTAAACAGCATGCTGCTCAACAACAGCTGGATTAAAGAGGAACTAAAGGAAGAAATAAATACATTCCTTGAGACAAACGATAATGAAGAGACAACTTGTCAATATCTGTGAGACTCAGAAAAAGCAGTATTTAGGGTAAACTCATAGCAATACAGGCCTATGTCATAAAATAAGAAAATGAAAAAACCAGCAGTTTAAAGAGACATCTTAAGGAGCTTGAAAAACTGCAGCAAAGAAACCCAAACACAACCAGAAGACAAGAAATAATAAAAACCAGAGCATAAATAAACCATATAGAAACTAAGAAAACAATACAGAAAATCAATGAGACCAGGAGTTGGTTTTTTGAAAGAATAAACAAGATAGGCAAGTTACTGGCAAGACTCACCAAAAAAGAAAAAAACAAGAAAAAAAAATCCAAATCAGTAGGATCACAAATTAAAGGGGAGAGATTACAAAAGAACCCCAAGAAATCCAACACATCATGAGGACTTTTTTATGAACTACACTCAGGATAGAGAATCCAGAAGAAATGGACAGATTCTTGGAAAAATATCATACTCAAGACTGAAAAATGAGGATGTAGAAAGCCTAAAAAGGCCAATCACTTCTGAGGAAATTGAAGCAGTAATTAAGAAACTTCACAAGAACAAAAGTCCAGGATCAGATGGTTTTACAGGTGAACTCTATCAAAAATTCTGAGAAGAATTACTGCCACTGATCCATAGACTCTTCCAAATCATTGTAAAGAAAGAAATTTTCCCTAATTTCTTTTATGAGGCTAATATCACACTTATCCCCAAAGATGACAAGAACACCGCCAAGAAAGAAAACTACAGACCAATCTCACTAATGAACATAGATACAAAAATACTCAACAAAATCTTAGCAAACCGAATCCATCACTGTAGAGTATTTTGTATTTATTTTATGTATTGTATTTATTTTGTATTTAGAAATAAAAGCGCTTAGAGGGGAGGCCAAAGGAGACAGTTGGACAGAAGCATTTGGACAGAGGCCATTGGTCAGAGAGACAGTTGAAGAGAGGCAGTTGGACAGAGAGGATATAAGGGGGAGAAGAGAGAAATAAGAGGGAGACAGAAACAGAAGAGAGAACTAAGGGGGAGACACTGAAACAGTAGAGGGACACAGAAACAAAAGGATAGACAGATGGACACAAAAAGAGACACAGAAACAGAAGTGGAGACACGGGACACTCAGAAACAAAGGAACAGAGAGAGAAGAGAAAGACAGAGACATAGAGAAAGAAATAGAGAAAACAGAGAAATGAGGGGAGACACAGAAACAGAAGAGAGGGGGAGAGACAGAAACAGAAGAGAAGACAAAAACACAGAGAGAGACTGAGAGAACAAAGAAGAGAGAGACAGAGGGAAGAGAAGGACAGATAAAGAAGACAGGAGAAATAGGAAAGACAGAGATACAGAGACAGGGAGACACAGAGAAAGAGACAGAGACAGAAAGAGAGAGAGGGAAACACAGAGAGGGACAGTGCTGCAGACGCCAGCACCTCTAAGCAGCTTCTTTGTGGAGTCCGGGAAACCTTCAAGGGGAGAGAGTGGAAACACGATATGGATGGAAAAATGGAACAATATTGTAGAAATGAATTACCACACACAATGCATGGGGACTTGCATCTAGAAAGACGAAGACAAATTTATTTTTTGAGCTGGGTAACTTTTAAGGGGTGAACTCTGGAATGCGGGGTGTAATTTTGGAGATCAAAGAAAGTGGGAGATGGTCAGGGAAACAGAATGAAAGGTCATGGCTAAAATCGGCATTTCAAAGAACCAATACTGAAGGTGAAAAGAAGTTCTGTTGTGGGTTAGCTTTGTTTTGGGTAAGCAGGAGAAACCAGGTAATTTTCAGGGAAGTGGGAAGAGAGAGAAATGTTTTAGAGTTTTGGGGAAAACCGAAAATTGCTTTACTCATGAGCTAAGTTTTGGAAAAAACATGATCTTGGCGCCAAGGTAGCAGAGATTACAGAGAACTGGTCAGTGGGAGACTTTTGGCAGGATTTGATACTTTACTCCTTTGTTAGAAAGAATTACTGAGGCCTGATTTCTAATAATGGTCAAAAATAAAGAGAGAGATAGTTACAGCCACGTTTAGAATTATAGCCAAACAATCCACACAAAGGGTCAACTGATTTGACTACTCTAAGCGGGCCTTTTTGGCAAATAATTCTTTTTCAGGAGTGCACTACACCTAAGAAGGCTGAGAAGCACTTCTGATGTGTTCCCTTCCTGAGTGGGGTGTAACACGACAGAGAGACACTAGAGAGAGAGACAGACAGAGAGAAAGACAGAGAGGAGAAACAGGAGAGGAGAGAGATCGAACCAGGGAGGATTAGGCTCTTTTGGCCAAACCTTTTGTCCCACAAAACCTCTTTGCTTGGATCATTTATTGCGGACTATTATTGCCAAGGTCTCCCCAAGAATGGGAGTTAGTCTCTCAATTTGGGAGATACTTGGGGACCCTGGGTATATCAGCAGTGGACTCAACTTTGTGCCACACATCACTACATCAAAAGATTATAAACTATGGCCAAGTGTTTTTTATCCTAGTGATCTAAGGATTGTTCAACATATGCAAATCAATACACCACAATAATAATAAGATAGACAAAAATGTGATTTTTAAATTGACACAGAACGTATTTGAAAAAATCCAACACCCATTTATGATGAAAACACTCAGAAAAATAGGAATGGAAGGAACCTTCCTCAAGATACTTACAGCTATCTATGAAAAGACAACAGCCAACATTATCTTTAATGGTGAAACAATGAAAGCATTTCCACTAAGATCAGAAATTAGGTAAGGATGTCCACTCTCTTGACTCTTATTCAATATAGTCTTAGAAATTCTAACAATAGCAATCAGACAAGAGAAGATAATCATAGGAGTCCAAATAGAGAAAAAGGAACTCAATCTATCTCTTTTTGCAGATGATATGATGATATACATCAAAAACCCTAAAGAGTCCACAGTAAAACTCCTAGAAACAACCAATACAACAAAGTTGATGGCTATAAAGTCAATACACAAAAGACAATAGTGTTCCTCTATACAAATAATGAAGTAGAGAAGAAAAAGATTAAGGGTACAATCCCACTTAAAATAGTATCAAGAAACATCAAGTACCTAGAAATCAACCTTACAGAAGTGCAGGACCTATAGCATAAAAACTTCAAAACACTTCAGAAAGAAATTGAAGAGGATCGGGGCCGGAGAGATGGCATGGAGGTAAGGCGTTTACCTTTCATGCAGAAGGTCATCGGTTCGAATCCCGGCGTCCCATATGGTCCCCCGTGCCTGCCAGGAGCAGTTTCTGAGCACAGAGCCAGGAAAAACCCCTGAGCACTGCGGGGTGTGACCCAAAAACCACAAAAAAAAAAAAAAAAAATAAAAAAAAAAAGAAATTGAAGAGGATCTAAGAAAATGGAAGAACATCCCATCCTCATGTGTAAGTACAATCAACATAGTAAAAATGACTATCTTACATAAACTTGTATATAAATTCCATGCAATCCCTATTCAAATTTAGACATCATTTTTTTAAAGACTTAGATAAATCATAAAATTCATCTGGAACCACAAAATATCCAGGAGAGCCAAATACATACTGATAAAAAAAGAATCTGGGTGGCATCTCTTTACCTATACTATAAAGCAGGGATCTTCAAACTTTTTAAAGTGGGGGCCGGATTACGGTCCCTTAGAGAGCTGGAGGGCCGGACTATATAAGCTACTAATTCCTACTCACACTGCACATATCTTATATAAATAAAATGAAAACCATCTATAAATAAACAGATCATGCACCAGTATTTCAATGGGAACTGTGGGCCTGCTTTTGGCTAAAGAGATGGTCAATGTCCGGTTCCATATTTGTCACTGCCAGCTGTAGCTAGTGATGCAAGTGGGCATCAGTTAATCTTGATCTGGTTGGAGATTTCAGATGTTTCATTCTTGAAAAAGTCTGTTCACAGGCATAAGTGCTATCAAAGATGGTTACCATTTTGAGTGCATGGTTCCTGATATTTGGATATACACTGAGTGTATATGCTGGCAGGTATCTTGACAACCAAACAGCGCTCACTGCTGGTGGGCAGATCAGACTCCTCTGCAGGCCGCATGTGGCCCGCGGGCCATAGTTTGAAGACCCCTGCTATAAAGCCATAGTAATCAAAACAACATGATACTGGAACAAAGACAGAGTCTCAGACCAGTGGGTTATCGAGAGACAAACCCCCAGATATATTTGACAAAAGAGCCAAGTACTTGAAATGGAACAAAGACAGTCTCTTCAGCAAATGGTGTTCATACAACTGAATAACCCCTGTAAGAAATTGAAAATTGATCCTTATGTACACCTTACACAAAATTCAACTCAAAATGGATTAAAGACCATGAAATTAGACCCAAATCTATAAAGTTTATTGAGGAAAATCTAGGCAGAACACTCGATTTCTGGATTCTCCGTTCTTGGATACAAAGGTTGAACAACTTAATAATAGCAAAAATGTCTTTGATGATAGAATGCCAATGGCAAGAACTTTAGTATCAAACCTAAACAAATGGGACTACATCAAACTAAAAAGTTTCTACATGGCTAAAAAAAACCCTACTTAGAACTAGAAACAGTTAACAGAATGGGAGAAAAAATTTCACTCATTACATCAGATAAAAGGCTAATATCTAGGATATACAAAGCACTCTGAAAACTGAGCCCCCCCGAAATCTAATAAAGCCATCGAAAAATGGGGAGAAGAAATGAAAAGATACTTCTCTGAGGAAGACAAAAGATGGCCGGCCAACAGACACATGAAAACATGCTCACCATCACTCATCATTAGGGAAATCCAAATTAATACAACAATGAGGTACCACCTTACAACAGAGAGGATGCCTCACATAAAAAAATAATGGGACCAATCTCTGTTGACGAGGATGTGGTAAGAAAAAAACTCTCATCCACTGCTGGTGGGAATTCTGCTTGGTTCAACCCATATGGAAAACAGTGTGGAGAGTGCTCAGTAAACTCAGAATTGAGCTGCCATATGACCCAGCAATTGCTCTCCTGGATATCTATCCCTAAGTTGGAAGGATATTCACCCAAAATATGTGTTCACTCCTCTATTAATCGCAGCACTGAGTACATTAGCCAAGATTTGGAACCAACCTCAATGTCCAACAACGAATGAGTGGATAATGAAGATTTGGTATTTATACACAATGGAATGCTTTATAGCAGTTAGAGATGATACAATCATAGATTTTGCAGAAATATGGATGGATCTACAAAGCACTATGATAAATGAAGTAAGCCAGAAGATGAAAGATAAACATGGAATGATAGCACTGTTATGAGGTACTTACAATATTCAGCATATATACATGTAACACTCTATGAAAAAAAATACAATGGCCTAATAGGGCAGAAACTCCAAACACTGTAGTTGTCAACATGTACTGGGAGTAATCTAAACAAGTGGAAGAGGAACAACATAAAGCCTCGACTATACATTACACCATAAAGAAACCAGCAACATTAACAACAGCATAGAGAGAAAGGTATGTAATCAGCCTTTTACTTCAAATGCCTATAATAATGTCTTAGGTATCCTATAAGCGGTTTCAGGTAAAGAATATGATTGGAAGCCAGAGATTCCAGTGAAAGCATTTCATAACAATGTGTTTTAGTGCCTTAATATTACTATATTTAAAATAACCTTTCAGCTTTTCTGTCCACAGGGGGTCTTGGATACAAAGGGTAGACAACCTAATTTGACACCTCGGCACTCAGTTATACTAGATACCATATTCAGTTTGCAGTATAAAAATGTCTTGATAAAACACTCCAATATACCCATTTCCTCTGGTTTATGGTCTCTATTAGGACCTGAAGCATGTGGCCATCCAGACCACTTAAGCAGTCAACTGCAAAACAGACTTATAAGACCTACTCATTGAACACGTTTAGGCAAATTAATATTTCCTTTCTCTCTTCTCTTCTCATTTCTTCTTTATTTTCCTTTCCTTCTACTTCTTCCTCATTATCATCAATTCAATCTATGTCAAATAAAACCCCCACTGTTACTTTCTCTTTAAGAAAGGAATTTTGATACATAAGATGCAGTGGACAATACTACAGAGGGTAATCACCTACATAGATAGGCCTCATAAACACATTGCTTAGTGCTCGAGATTCGAAACCTATGTGTATTCTAAATTGCTCCAGTCATTTTTACTATATTTACCTATTTTTCTATTCTCCTCTTATCTTTTGCTCTCCCTTCTTTTTCTTAAGCTATGCCTAAGATAATTATTGTATGTTTTTATGTGGGCATGAGTACATAGAGAGAATACTCCTTCATGAGAGCCAAACCTAAATTGCAAACAACTCATGCGTATAGTGTATATAGCTTCTCCTATATACTACCCCTTCTCCCCTTTTCAGAAATCCTACTATACCTTCACCCCCAATCCCAATCCAATATCCCGCATATTAATGCTTTTTATCCTCAGTTCTTAACCTATTAGGTATCAAGACTGACCTCCTACCCCAATAAGCCATCATCCAGCTCCCAAGGAAGGAACACCCACTCAGACCCACATCTCATTCCAAGCAAGAAACTACAACTAACAACCCTAATGACTCATGCTGTGTGGCTCTCCTTCTCACCCTTCTCAAATGTGGACTGTTGTTTGATACTGAACTCATCTCCAGAAGGATCCCCGGCGCAAGAATTCTACCCAAGCCCTTTCTGCCACAAAACTTTTCTCAATCTCAAGAAGACCAGGGTGTGTGAGAAAAATGTGTCCTGGATTCCACAAAAAAATCTCAAAAGACAATGGAGAGGCCTACCTTTTCTTGATAAGTTTAAGATCTATATAATACTACCTCTTAATCTTTTTATCCCAAAATGTAAGGTAGTCTCCTGCATCACTTTATTCCCTTAATTTTTTTTTGTTTTTGGGCCACACCCGTTTGACGCTCAAGGGTTACTCCTGGCTATGTGCTCAGAAATCGCCCCTGGCTTGGGGGGACCATATGGGACGCCGGGGGATCGAACCGCGGTCCTTCCTTGGCTAGCGCTTGCAAGGCAGACACCTTACCTCCAGCGCCACCTACCCGGCCCCTATTCCCTTAATTTTTAAACTTATTTTTTCTTCATTTTTTCCTTTATACATATGTGAGTATGTAGATAGATAGATAGATAGATAGATAGATAGATAGATGGATAGGTAGATAGATAAATAGACATAGAAAGATATTTTTGGTCTTGTTTCCATTTTCTTTTCTTCCTGAACTCCACCTATATTGGTTCTGCTTGATACAAAATCCTACAAAAAAGTCTTGCCTGGGATAATAGCTCAGGTCAAAACCAGGGCACAGAAGTGATGGAGCCTGACACTCTCACCTCCAAATGCATCAGCAATATAATATTGCACCATTTCTTCTTGCAAAGTCATACTAAAGAAGAGGATATTTTATGTATAAAAACAAGATCTTATCTACTAGGAATAAGAACGCACACAATACATGGGCACCTCCCACCTTGAACATATGTCATGTGGACCCAATGCAGATTCCAGGTGATTAGACAGTGACCATCCAACCCTGATCCCTAGATCTCAGAATAGAATCAACATAGTTCTCTGCCACAGCTCCAGGTACCCATATCCCTTTGGGACATTCCTAATACTTCTCTGACACCAACATGCGCCAGTTTTGATGACATTCTGACAATGAGGAAATGGCAACAACTTGGTCTAAGACAGGTAGCCTTACTTCACCTCCTAACAATAAGATGAAATCAGAAGACATGTCATCATTTGATATGTACAAAAGCCAAATTCACGATCTACACTACAGAAAGAAGGAAAGAAGGAAGGAAGAAAGGAAGGGAGGGAGGGAACGACAAAAGGAGCGAGGGAGGAAGGAAAGAAGGAGGGAGGGACAAAGGGAGCAAGGGTGTAAGAAAAGGAAGGAAGGAAGGAAGGAGGGAGAGAGGGAAGGAGAAAAGAAGGAAGGAAGGAGGGAGGGACGGAGGAAATAGGGATGGAGGGGAGAGAAGGGACAGAGGGGAGGGAGGAAGGAAATATATCCCAACTTACCGAGGCTGTCAGAAGTTCCATACAAAATAATGGGATAAGGATTCATATTCAGACTGTGACAGCCATGACTGGGCAGAACTTATCCTGGGACCAATAAAAAGGACCCTACTCTAGACCTTGGCCTATGATATTGTACAACAACCAAGATCTCTAATTCCAGACTGAAACAATTGCAACTGAGCAAATCATCTGGAAACACAATGAAAGACTCTATCCTAGGCTTTGTCCTAGGATCAAGGCAAAAACCAAGACCACCAATTACAGAAGACTGATTAAAAAAACAGTGATGGATCACAACTCTGAGAACCATAAAGAAAGACTCCATACTAGACTCCTTCCTATGACCTGTACAAATATCAAGATCTCTAGCTACAGAGGCATGATTTTATCATCCACGACAGAGTGGAAAGTTTCCAGACACCAAAGAAGGACCTAGGAAAAAGTAAAAGAGCATGTAAGGAGCATGTAGTTATTCCCATGACAGTATACTTCAAGGGTGGAGAAACCCTGTAACTCTAGGCCAAGGGAATTCCCTTTCTAATCTCCCCAATAGCTACTGTTCCTATGCAAGAAAAAAAAGGAAAGCACAAATTAATTTCTTTAGTTTTGTTATTGTTGTTGTTTGTTGGGATTTTGGGGCTTTGTTTTGTTTTTATTTCAGGACCATGGTTATTGTGTAGTGCTATATAGCTTGGTGCTTTTCGAGCTTTTTGTTTGATATTTTTTATCTTTTTTTGTATTATTGTTATTATTTTTCTTCCTTTTCCCTTCTCTTAAATTGATAAATATAATCTCTAGAAGGACTCCTCCCATTTTTTGCTCATTTTATTTTTGCCCCATTTTGTTTTATATTATTTTTTTCTTTCCTTCAAATAGAACCACACAACTTTAACCATCTGGGTCTGCCTCACAAATGGAGGAGGAAATAATGGAGGGTACCAAGACCAAAAAGTCATATGAACATTAAGTAGGAATTAAAAAATGATCAGACTTAAACACCAAATCCAAAGCCAACAACAACAACAGAATCAATACACAATTTACAACATACTAGACACAGAGAGGACCATTTATACTAGCAGCCTAGGGGGTAAAAGTGGGGAATATGAGAGGGATACAGGGAACAGGGGAGGAGGGAGGACAATATTGGTGGTGGGAATACTCCTGATTCAATATCACAATGTACCTAAAATATTACTGTGAAAGATTTGTAATCCACTTTGTTAAAAATATAATTAAATTGGTATTTTGTTTTGTTTTAGCATGCAATGTGTATTAAAGAATGTAATTCTAGTAAAACAATTACAACTACAGATATTTTTTACTGTTAAAGCAAATTTATATACTAATTAAAGAAGAAAATAATGTATTATTATCAACTTCAAATATCCTCTTGAAAAATCAGTTTTAAGAGATCAGAGTAAAAATATTTCTGAGTAAAAGTGCAATTCACCTGCATATGTTTGGTTGTGTTTGTTGCCGGAAATTCTGATGCATTCTGGCTGGTTATATACAGCCCACATAAAAGACTTGCACTCTCTGATCTCACTACAAAGATGCCTTTGATCAGTGCAATCTTTACCAGGAAATACAAGCTAGAACTTTGTACCAGTTAACTTCTGGATCTTTATTAAGGCCTGAGAGTACTCTGAGGACAATGTAATGCTAGAGGTCAAATACCAGTATGTAACTTTCCAGGCAATAGCCATACTCACAGTATTTCTCTGGCATTGAAGAAATATCTTAAAGGAAAGATTTTGGGAACATAAACATCAGTGCTCATTTCTGGTGGGGCTTAGCAAATCATATTCACAGTAGCCAAGGACTGGGTTGTGAATTCACTCTTTTAGAGGGAGATCAAGTCCTGAGAGACGGATGATCAGAGCAAACGTGGAACAAGTTGACATGATTAATAAATGAGTGTATTTACTATATTAAAAATTCTTACTTTTTTTTAGAAAATCCTGAAGACACTACAAAAAGCTTCTAGAAACAATAGATTAATATAAAATGTCATAATATAAAATTAATGTGTAAAATGTTAATCACTTTTCTATAATCAGATAAAGAGAAATTAAAACATAATCCCATACACAATAGTGCTTCAAAAAATCAGCTATCTTGGAATCAATGTAACGAAGGAGGTGAAAGACCAAAACAAAGAAAACTATAAAAAACTACTTTTGGAAATACAAATTGACAGGAGGAAATGGAAATAAATCCACTGTTAATGAATTGGAGAATTAGCATCATTAAAAGGCAATGTACCTTTAAGTTTCTTATAGTTTCAGAGCAGTTCCTATAAGGATTCCCTTGACATTTTTCTTTTTTTTTCTTTTTAATTTTTTCTTTATTTTAACATCTTGATTACAAATATGATTGTGATTAGGTTTCAGTCATATAAAGAACACCCCCTTCACCAGTGCAACATTCCCACCACCAATGTCCCAAACTTTCCTTCATCCAATCCCACCCCCACCTGTATTCCAGACAGGCTTTCCAGTTCCCTCATTTATTCACATGCTTATGGTAGTTCTCTGTGTAGTTATTTCTATAACTGCACTCACCACTCTTTGTGGTGAGCTTCATGAAGTGAGCTGGAGTTCCAGCCCTCCTCTCATTGTCTCTGAGGATTGTTGCAAAAATGACTTATTTTTTTTTTAAACCCATAGATGAGTGAGACTATTCTGCATCTCTTTCTCTCTCTCTCTGACTTATTTCATTCAGCATAATAGATTTCATGTACTTCCACGTATAGGAAAATTTCATGACTTCATCTCTCCTGACAGCTGCAGAATATTCCATTGTGTATATATACCACAGTTTCTTTAGCCATTCATCTGGTGAAGGGCATCTTGGTTGTTTCCAGAGCCTGGCTATTGTGAAAAGTGCTGCAATAAATATAGGTGTGAGGAAGGGGTTTTTGTATTGTATTCTTGTGTTCTTAGGGTATATCCTAGGAGTGGAATAGCTGGGTCGAATGGGAGCTCAATTTTCAGATCCATATCGCTTTCTATACAGGTTGGAATAGATGGCATTCTCACCAGCAGTGGATAAGAGTTCCTTTCTCTCCACATCCCCGCCAGCATTGATTATTCTCATTCTTTGTGATGTGCACCAATCTCTGTGGTGTGAGATGGTATCCCATCGTTGTTTTGATTTGCAACTCCCTGATGATTAGTGATGGGGAGCATTTTTTTTATGTTTCTTTTGACCATTTGTATTTCTTTTTTATCAAAGTGTCTGTTCATTTCTTCTCTCCATTTTGTGATGGGATTAGATTTTTTTTCTTATAAAGTTCTGTCAGTAACCTGTATATTTTGGATATTAGCTTCTTATCTGATGGGTGTTGGGTGAAAGGCTTCTCCCAATCGGTGGGTGGCTCTTGTATCTTAGGCACTATTTATTTATATATATCTTTATTTAAACACCTTGATTACAAACATGACTATAGTTGGGTTTCAGTCACAAAAAGAACACTCCCCCCTTCACCAGTGCCACATTCCCACCACCAATGCACCCCAGCTGTTAAATTTTAAAGGACTTTGTAAATATAGGCAGATATTTGGAAATACAAGAGGCACAAAGTGGTGGATAAAATAAATGAACATATTGGAAGGTGCATATTTTCTGACATCACAGGTAAGTACAAAGCAATAATAATTAAGACTTTACAAGGCCAAAAAAAGTACAGGGTTATAGTGCCTTCTTTATTTATTTATTTGTTTATTTATTTTTGGCACTATTTCTTTTTAGGTGCAGAAGCTTCTCAGCTTAATGTATTCTCATCTGTTGATCTCTGCTCCCACTTGTTTGTTTCCTCCTTGAAGATGCCTTTAGTTCAATGTCATGGAGTGTTCTACCTACGTGTTGTTCTACATAAAGTGTCCATGTTTGTCCCTTACAACTTTTCTGAGTATAAAGTTGGTGTCATCAGATATTAATATGGCCACCCCAGTTTTTTTGAAGGTACTGTTTGCTTGGATGATTTTCCTCCAGCTTTTGATTTTGAGTCTCTGTTTGTTCTGACTATTCAGGTGTGTTTCTTGTAGGCAGCAGAAGGTTAGATTCATCTTTTTAACCATTTTGCCACCCTGTGTCTTTTAATTGGTGAATTTAGTCCATTGACATTGAGGGAGATGATTTTCATAGGGTTTAATGTCATCCTTGTAGATAAGTTTGCTGTGTATGTTGGTCTCTCTTATCTTAAAGTAGACCTGTCAGTTATTTTTAAGGCTGGTTTTTCATCTGTGAAGTTTCTGAGCTGTTGTTTATCCATGAAGCTATGTATTCTTCCTTCAAGTTGGGATGGGTGTAGTATTCTCAGTGAGGCAGATGGCTTCTGCACCCTTCTGACTCCTGGCAAAACCCAGCAGGAATCATTGTGTGTACATCCCGACCCACCTCTGAAGCAGGCAGGATCACCAGCAGGAACACTGATGAAATTCAGTCTCAGGCAGCTGGAAACCGCATTGCCCAAGATGGCTTTTGCGCCCTTCTCCCCTTGACTTTTTTTCAAAGAAAAGATCAAATACTTGAAATTCTAATGGAACAAATAACCCCCAAGTATATGCTAAAGCAATCTTTGGGGAAAAGATGAGTGGACATCACCTTTCCCAAATTCAAACTCTACTACAAAACAGCAGTAAATAAAATGGCATGATATTGGAAAAATATCATGAATCTCAAGTCAGTGGGATCTAAATGAGTATCTTGAGACAGATTCCCCAGGGATTTGACAAGGTAATTTTTAATAAAGAGACATAAAAGTGAAATGGGTCAAGGAAAGCCTCTTTAAGAAGTGGTACAGGGAAAACTGCTAAGCTAAGTGCAAGAGTCTGAACAGAAACCTCTTTCTAAAACCATGAAAAGTGTCAAATCAAAATGAATTACAGAAATTGATACTAGATCTGATACTATAAGGTATAGAGGAAAACTTAGGAAGATCTTTTCCTGATGTTTTTTCTAAAGACATTGTAAAGGATAAAATAGCATTGACAAAGTAAGTGAACAAAGAAACAAATGGAGCAACATTAAATTAAGAAGCTCCTACACCTCAAAGAAAATGATAAACAGGATACAAAGGTCACCAGAGATAGAGAAATTATTTACCTTTTATAATATGGTAAGGAGAAAATATCTAAGATATCTGAGATTCTGATAGAATTTAACAAGAAATAAAACAACTCCATCAAAATGGGAAGAATAAATATATGAACAAAATTTTTCTCAAATAGGAAATATACATGGCCAAAGACAAAAAAAATTGCTCCACATTATAAATCATTAGATAGCTGAAAATCAAAACAACAATGTAATATCACCTCAAAGTGACTGGCACACACAAAAAGAACAAGAATATTAAATGCTGGCATAGATATGGGGAGAGAGGAACTCTCATTTACTGTGGGTGGGACTGTTGACAGTTCCAGTCTTTAGGAAAAACATGTATATTTCTTAAAAATAAAGAAACAGAGCTTCCACTTGACCCTGTAATACTGATCATAGAATATACTCTTGGTGGTCATAAATACAATGTCCAGGAGCCGGAAAGATAGCATGGAGGTAAGGCGCTTGCCTTTCATGCAGAAGGTCATTGGTTCAAACCTGGCATCCCATATGGTCCCCTTTGCCTGCCTGGAGCGATTTCTGAGCTGGAACCAGGAGTAACCCCTGAGCACTGCCGGGTGTGACCCCCCCAAAAATAACAAAACAAACAAAAAAGAAATATGATGTCGAGACAATATTTGTTTTCTTATGTTTACCACAGCATTGTTCACAATAGCCAGAATCTGGAAACAACCCAAGTGACTTAGAATATATAAAAGGGTAAATGAACCATGATTTCTCTAGACTGTGTAAAGCTATTCAACTGGTAGAAAAAAATGAAGTCTTAAAATTTGCTTATATATCGACATGATAAGTAACATGCTGAGTAAAGTGACAACATAGATTCAGAGAGAGAGGAACATAGAATGATCAAACTCGTCTGTGGAATATAGAGAAAAACGTATGAAAATAACACCCATTGACAATTTAAATGTTGTGGGGGTATGTAATTATGACAGGAAAGGAATTATCATGATGTAATAGTTGAAAATTATCTCTCTAGACAAGAACTAGATGCTGAGTGGTAGCAAGATGTTATTCATGATACCCTGTCAGTAACAGTATTTGAAAACATGGTGCCAAAAAGCTAAAAGGGGTGACAGGGAGAGAAAAGAGAATGTTTACCATAGAGACTGATGGAGTTTGTAGGAGAGAAACTGGAAAAAATAAATACTTGTGTGTGGGATTACAGGAGTTGTCTGTTTCTACATCAATCAACATCCACACTGTCTCTCATTGGATGTAATTCTTTGAATGCAGCCCCTCTGATAGGTAGTGAAACTGGATGGTCCCATCTTCCATTTTTTCCTCATATAGAAAGGTTGGGTGGAAAGGAAAAAGCCCTTTCGTTTCTAGATCTCCGTGGAGCTGGCTGCTTGGAGTGGTGGTCTGTGGATAGGAGTGAGGTTATTGTGGGAAATTTTCCAAAATCTTTTTTTGAAACTGCAAAATCTTGAAGGCAGGTTGGAGAAGCTGACCCCAATACAGTAGCTGGTTTGGGGGAGGCTGGCTCTAGATACCTGTTCTAATAACGGGGCTCCCATTTCAGCAAGGCGATTAGATGTGAGAACAATAGTGTTATCCCCCGAGTGCCATGGGGACCACCATGCAGAAACCTTAAAGATCTTCTGGCTTCATCATAAAAACGGTCCCCACAACCCACACACCCTTAACTCCCCTGACAAATCACGCTGTGTGGACTGCAGCCTATTGTTAAGCCCCGCCCTCCTCTGCCACACCCCACATCCTAGGGCAGCGCTTGCCCCAGAACCCACCTGTGTGGTCATGGGCACTTGTCCTGTTGGGGGGGTGGGGGTTGGGCCACATGCAGTGATGCTCAGGGGTTACTCCTGGCTATGCGCTCAGAAATTGCCTCTGGCTTGGGGGACCATATGGGACGCTGGAGATCATGATACAGGAGCTCCTCAGCTGGTTGGGGGTGCTGTGCAGCTCTCAAAGCTGGGGTATGTTAGGGAGCATACAAGGTAGATGCCACACTGCCCCAGAGTTCCTCACATGCATATGGGTCTCAAGCTCTGTTTTGGGTCTGACTCTGGCCAGTTCACGGAGTCTCTTGCCCAACACGGTTTGGTGTTGGGTCAGGCCCCAGAATCAAGCCCCACAGCCTGGCCCAGCATACCCTGTTCCTTGAGGCTAGCCCCTCTTCTGTCTCTCGAGGGCAACTAGGCTGTGTTCATCTTCTGTGAGATGGGGGGGCTGTTGGTCCTTATCTGGTTCCTTTTTTGGGAGATAAAATAGGTAACGTTGGGGCTGGGGTAAGGGTGCCGCCTAGTCTAGGCTGCCTAAACTGGACTGGTCCCGGGACAATCAGCTCCTAGGGGACACTCATAGCCATTCACAACTGCCAGTGCTACCCTAGGGAAAGTACTCAGGAGTCAGGCTCCCCCAAATCAGCTGCTGGACTGTGGTCAGCTTCTCAAAGCTGTCCTCAAGATTTTGCAGTTTCAAAAAAAGAAAAGTCTGGAAAATTCCCCCATGTTACCCTCACTCCTATATGCAGACCACCACTTCAAGCGGCCAGTTCCACGGAGATCTGGAAACAAAAAGGCTTTTTCCTTTCCTCCCAATCCTTCTATAAGAGAAAAAAAGTCACACCTGGAAGGTGAGATCACCTGGTTTCGGTACCAGAGTCAGTGGCTACATTCAATGAGAAACAATGTGGATGTTGATTAATGTCGAACCAGACAAATCCCGTAATCCCACAAATAGTTGTTAGAACATTGTAAAAATAAAACTCAAGGGAAAGGGATAAAAAAATGAATGAAACGCAACAAAAAAACCAAAATTTTTCCTCTGTATCTTACATGATTTAATAAAAAATAAAACCTAATTATTAATAAAAAAGAAAAGTATTACCTTTTATAAAATTTTTAAATTTAGAGTCAGACTGACAGTTGATCAAAAGCCCCTTAATGTTTTTATTTGAATCATCCAGCCTGACTACTTCTCTGTAGCCCATTCTTATGAACTTGGTTTATTTGTTTGTTTTTAGAAAGTTTCTTTCTAATCTACTGTGTGAATAGTTGGAATTGAAAGCCAAATCAAGAGATCAAGTACAGAATAGAGCCTAGAAAGACATTTAATAGCAGATGAAGAAAGTTAAAAACACATGCAATAGTATGAGACAGCCTGAACTGTCTTAGGCAAAGAAATTGATCTATACCATGTAAAGACCTATAATGTCTTCTCTGGCACTTATTGCTCCACCAATACTTTGATTGTACTCCTTGATTCTAAGGGATTTGTCTTTTACAAGAGGCACTATGAAGTCAATATTAATCAGGTAAATAAAGATAAGGGTTTAGACCTGTATTCAGAGTAATGACTTCCACAATTAGTATTGTCAAATGTAAAATACTTAGAGAATTTTGTGTCAAACTTCAAAATACTGAAAACAATCTTGGAGTCTCTTAGACTTAGATAATATTGACACTTATATAATATGGATTTTTTTCTTAGATGAAATGAAAAATACATAAGCTGAAACATAAATCATATTGCGAGATGGGAATACATGTTTCTGAGGCTTTTCAAACTACTTGCTCAAAAAGACATGAGAAATTCCCTAAGTATATTGTACTATAACCAATATTGAAGTGATTGTGCCCGCAAACCAAGTTACTACTCAAGGATTTTTTTTCTCAAGGATCACAACTACAGTAACACAAATATCCATATTTAAACATATTCTGAGAATCAGAAGTCAGATTTAGATCAATTCAGAAAAACTGACTAGAATTTCAGATCTCTTCTAGGCCACACCTTTCCAGAATATTATCCATCATTTTTTTCATGAGAGAATTATTTGGGACCAATATCACTCTATTTTCTGAGATAAGTGTTGATTGCTGAATAAGTCTTATAGATATTCACCTATGATAAAGATAGATATATGATGGACTATCAGATCACCAAACTATCCTGAATAATCAGAAATATACTTAACAGGCATATTTAGGGAGCTATCTAGAACAGAGCAAACTGACGCCCAGGACCAAACAGGTGCAAGACTACTAAGTAGTAGGCTAGATACAGAGGGGACAACATATTCTGGCAGCCCTGGGGGTGAGGGAAGAGCATATGGGAGGTAGAACAAAAACAGAGGTGTAGGGAGGACAAATTGGTGATGGAAATCCCCTCTGATTTTATGTAAATATGTACCTAAAATATTATTGTCAACAATATGTAAGTCACTATGATCAAAATAAAAATTAAATTTAAAAAAAAGAAAGCAATTAGATTGAAAACCCAAGTGAAGACTAAGTTAGGATCCATTCTTTGACCTGTCCAAATACCAAGATATCTAGATACAGAGGTCTGATTTTATCATCCATGATGGAGCAGAAGTTTTCCATACACCACAAAAGGACCTAGGGGAGAGTAAATGAACATGTATGGAGTCTGTAGTTATTCCCATCACAGTATACTTCAAGGGCGGAGAAACCCTGTTTCTCTTAGGTCAAGGAAATTCCTTTTCTAATTTCCCCAATATTTACTGTGCCTATGCAGAAAGAATAAAAAAAGAAGCAGCACAAAATAATTTGGGGGGGGGTGCTATTGTTGTTGCTGTTGTGGTTTTCATTTTGTGTACTTTGTTTTGTTTTTAGTTCAGGACCGTGGTTATTGTGTGGTGGTTGTCTTTATTGCTGTGGGGCTTTTTAGATTTTTTGTTTGATTTTTCTTTTTGTATTGTTGTTGTGTTTCTCTTCCTTTTTCCCTTTCTTCTCTCAAGTTAATATTTATAGCCTCTAGAAGGACTCCACCCATTTTTTGCTTGTTTGAATTTTAAGCCATTTTATTTATTTTTTTTTCTTTTTTCTCTTCTTCAAACAGAACCACATAACTTGAACTATCTTGTTCTGCCTCGCAAATTGAGGGGGAAATAGTGGAGGGTACCAAGACCAAATAGTTGTATGATCACTAAGTAGTAATAAAAATGATCGTACTTAAACACCAAGCCCTAAGCCAACGACAACAGAATCGATACCCAATCTACAACAAGCTAGACATGGAGGGGACCACATATTAGCAGCCCAAGTGGTAAGGGAGGGAGATAGGGGATCCATGCTGGGAACAGGGGTGGAGGGAGGACAACTCTGGTGGTGGGAATTCCCATGATTCAATATCAATATGAACCTAAAATATTACTGTGAAAGATTAGTAATCCACTTTGGTCAAAATAAAAAATTACTATTAAAAAATAAAGCAGTCATAATGAAAGGAAGAAAGAGTCACCCCAGTTGCCATAACCCCAGTGAAAGATATTTTCTGCCTGTTTCTTGGCAGGATTCCATTGCTTAAATATTCTGACTGAATTGACATATGACATTGAGAAGCTGAACAGGGGAGGATGATACTTAGAAATGGAATTAACTGGAAAATAATATTGAACAGAAATAGATTTGGTATGTAATATTCTATAAAGCCCGGTATGTATTGCAAAGGCAGGTGTGTGTTGATGCAATTTTTTGAGGTTTACATGAACAGCAATAATGCTTCTTCAGAAGGGAGACGGAGATATGGAGTTGGGGTTAGTGGAGAGATTAAAATTCAAGTTTCAGTTCTTAAATACGATAAAACAAGAAGAAGTTTATTCTTGGTACTTTAGTGAAGAAATACATGCTGTTTTATTTTTTTTCAGATGCCTCTAAAGACTTGAGACTTTCTACGAAAGATATTATCATTTCATATTATCTCCTAAAGTATCATGTCTGCAACATTTTCCAACTTCTCATTCAATATATAAACACTTCATTATGTGTCGCACATTATGTATAGATAACTTCTAGTCATTATCTAAATTATAAAGTTGAAAATCAAAGTGCATTTTTGTTTCAAATTCTCTGTGATTATAGCCCATTATATATTTAATTTTTAATTATTCTCAATGGGTTGAAAATGAACCAAAATTCTTATAAATCTATGAAGATTTGCATTTGATACTCCCCTCTCTTTGGAAAGAAAATAACCAAAATGGTTTTATTACAAGCTTCTGGAATCTGCTGAATATATTCCAGAGTGAGACTCATATTATCTTCTTTGTCCATGATGGTGAACTTGCTTTAGAAGTAGATCATATGATAGTAAAATCCAGGAACCTTTTGTTACACTTGTGTTCTTCATCCCTCAGTAACATGTCCTGAGACCCAATGCCAGAGTCGAGTTTCTGGAGGAGGGTCTCCAGAAACAATTCAGATGTTAGAAAAAAAGTGGAGGGGGAAAAGGGATGAATATATATTTTATGGTGATTTTATTGAATCCATAAATCCCTTTAGGTCAGATGAGTTTAATGATGTTTAATATTGAATTATGTGAGAAGGATGTTTTTCTATTCTCTGCCATTTATTTTAGTATATTTTATTTAACAGTGTATAGGTATTTTATTCTTTGTTAGGTTTGTGCCCATATATTTAATTTTTGGAGTTCAAAGATCACTTTTTGGAATTTTTATCCAGGTTGTCAGATTAATACAGGGGTTTGAGGATGTTGTAATACTTAATAATGTTGAGTGTTACCTTGGTTACCCTTACGATGCTCAAGTACCTCAAAAGATACACCAATTGATATTATGAAATCATGTGATGCCAGAAATAGGACTTGTATAGTAGATGCAAACCATGTTCCTTAACCCCTGTATGATCTCTCTGTCCCTGGACTATGTTTTATGCTGCTACTAATGAGATTATTTTTTCTTAATTTTTCATTTTATTCAACACTACATTTGCATATAGAAATTCAGTCAGTATTAGAACATTATTTTTAAATAATATTTTATTTAAACACCTTGATTACAAACATGATTGTGGTTGAGATTCTGTCATGTAAAGAACACCCCCCATTACCAGTACAACATTCCCATCACCATGTCCCAAATCTTCCTCCCCCCCACCCCAACCCACTTCATTAATTTTTATCTTTCCAATTTACTTAATTCTATTTATTTCTGGTAGTTTTGGGTAGTATTTTGGTTTTTCTATTATTCCAAAGAACAATAGTTTTATTTATACAACTTAGATTATTTTATACACTTAAGAGCCTATTTTCTCTACGAACATTTCCCAAAAGATTATTAAATAGAGTGATGGGAGTACATAACCTTAAAATCTATTTCCAGGTTTTATTGGAAAAATTCAGTTTTTCTATTGAGTATCATGTTAATTTGCCATATGTGATCATTAACATATACATTGTATTCTCAATTTATTGATAGTTTATTTGGGCTACACCCCAGCAATGCTCAGAGATTATTCCTGGCTCTGCACTCAGGGGATGTTCAAGGGACCAATGGGATGCCAAGGACTGAATTTGATGCTGCGAGCACTGTACTATCTCTCCTGCCCTTTTCTTAAGTGTTTTTAATTATCATATATGGATTTCAACATCTTTAAAGTATTTTCAGGAATCATTTGATGTAATTATGTAATTTTTATTTCTTTATATACTCTTTCTTTTCTTTACTTTCTTGTTTTTTTTTTTGTTTGTTTTTTTGGGCCACACCCGTTTGATGCTCAGGGGTTACTCCTGGCTAAGTGCTCAGAAATTGCCCCCGGCTTGGGGGAACATATGGGATGCCAGGGGATCGAACCGCGGTCCTTCCTTGGCTAGCGCTTACAAGGCAGACACCTTACCTCTAGTGTCACCTCACCGGCCCCTACTTTTTCTTTTCTTAGGGCCACACCAGGTGACTCCCAAGCATTACTCCTGATACTGAGCTCAGAAATCACTCCTGGCAGGCTCAGGAGACCAGATGGGATGCCAGGACTTGAATCAGGACAGCTGCATGCAAGGCAAATGCCCCACCTGATGTGTTATCTCTCTGCCCCCAATTTCCTTATAGTTTTTTTCTTTTTTTTCTTATAGTTTGTAGAGAATTTTTGCATCTCGATTTATCAAATATAATTATATGCTACCTATGTGCCTGTTCAATCGTCTCTTAGTTTCTATTCCCTGTCTTTCCCTCCTGCACTATGAGCAATCTAGATATCATCTTTTATACGTTTTATTGCATCTTTTAGTTAGGCTATAAACTACAGATGTAAATTATCCTGTGTTTATCCTTGTGACATAATTTTCTTTACTGCAGTTTAATTCAAGGTTCAGGTACTGACATGATTTCATTGCTACTTAAAACTGTATAAAATTTCTTTGTACATATACAATACTAAAGTGTAGAATGCAATAGCATATAATAAATTTATGCACTTTTAGCTTTTTAAAATTATAAAATACTTCGTTACAAAACAGTGTATATATTTTATAGTCATTAATAAGTAAATACCCACTGCCCATCAGCTAGTTTCTGAGATCAGTACCATGCACTGTTTCTTAAATTTGTACATTATCACATTTAATTTAGAATGAGTCACTCTTTGACAAGTTATCAATTCCATCAAAACTCTCAATCCTGAGCACTGAAGTGACAAGAGAAATTATAATTTTTATCAATCTCTGGGTCATTGTCATCAGAATGTTTGGTGTGAATTTTATGTTACTGAATTTATATAAGTTAAACATATATCCTAAAATGTGAAAATGCAATGACTATACATATTCAGATGACATTCTTCAAGTATTTAGAACTGTTAATTGTAATGAACTATTAATAGTTAAATTGTGTAATCATAAAAGAACCATAAAATATGGAGTTGAACAGTTTTCTCAATAACCCCTTATTAAAGTGGCTTTCCTTGTTCCACTTTATATTTCTTGCCTCCTTATCAAAAATTAATTGCTTTTGTGCCTGGGGTTCAGTCTCACCTCTGTTTGACTGATAGAGTTATCTGTATTTATTCCAATACCATGCTGACAATTACTTTATTGTACAATTTGAAGTTGGGGACAGTGATGCCTCTCATATTTTTTTACTCAAGGATTATTCCATGGAGTAAAAAGGATATTTCTTTGATCTCAGGAATGTTAGATCAACTTCTTTGAAAAATGTCTGGGGTATTCTTATAGGGATTTCATCAAATCTGTATAGTGCTTTGGGACATATTGCCATTTTAATGATGTTAATTCTCCCAATTTATGATCAGGGTAATATTTCCATTTCTTTGCTTCCTCTTTTATTATTGAAATAAAGTTTTGTAGTTTTTTTGTATAGGTATTTTTTGTATAATTGACTCCAGGGTACTTGAAATTGTTTGGCACAATTGTGAAGGAGATTATTTAAATATAGTGTCCTATGTCATTATTTGTATATACTACAATCATGAACATTTTATATTAATTTTGTAGCCTGTCACTTTCCTATACAAATCTCCTGTGATTAGAAGACTTTTGGTAGATATTTTTATGACTTTCTAATATAATATCATTTCAAAAGCAAGAGTTTGAGCTTGACTTCTTCCTTTTCTATCTTATATGCTCTTGATATTTTTCTCTACCTGATTTCTATGGACATATCTTTAAAAACATAAATGAAAGTAAAATCAAAATGTATTAAAGACTGTTGCATAAGTCCTAAAAATTAGTAAAACAGAGGAAGAACATTCCATGACATTCGTGCTAAGATATTAAAAAATGAAACACAACTCTCCAAGCAAGTGGAGTAAAAGATAAACAAATGGAACTGCATTAAATTGAGATGCTTCTGTACTTCAAATGAAAAAGTAACTAGGATACCTATGGAATGTAAAAAACTATTCAACCAGTACCTATGTGATAAGAAGTTAATATCTAATATATATATAATATATCTAATATATATATAAGACACTGACAAAACTTAGAAGAAAAAAATACCTAATTTCATTCAAACCTGGGGAGAACTAATAAACAGATATTTCTTCAAAGAAGAAGAAATACAGATAGCCAAAAGGCACATGTAAAAATTCTCTGCATTACTAATAATCAGGGATATGTAAATCAAATAAACAAGAGATATCATCTCTCACCACAGAGACAAGCACACATCAGAAAGCACAAAAACAGCCTGTGTTTGTGTAGGTGCAGGGAGAAAGTCCAATTCACTTCTAGTGGTAATGTTGACTGTTCAAGCCTTTCTATAAAACTATGAATATTCCTCAAAACACTAAAAATTGAGCTTCCATATGATCCAAAAATACCACTCCTAGGGATATATCCTCTGAACCAATAATCAACAAGCAGAAAAACTCTCTGCATTCCTATGCTCATCATATACACAATAGCAGAATCTGGAAACAACCCAAGTGCCTAAGTATAAATGAGTGTCTGAAGAAACTGGGTATATTTACAAAATGGAGTAATATGCATCTGTTAGGAAAAATTAAGTTATAAAATTTGTTTCTACATGAATGGTTAGGAAAAAAGTTATGCTGAGCAAAATAAGTTAGCAGGAGAGGGATAGGCATAGAATGATCTTAATGATTTCTTAGCTATAAGAAAAATAATAGAGGCTATGGTATTATTATCCAGAGACAATAGATATGAGGACCAGGAGGACAAGTCCATAGTAGTAAGATTCCAGGAAAGAGTTGTGAGTGCTGTGTCAATGATAGTTGAAACTTATCACTCTGGAAAAGAATTCAGTGTTAAAAGAGGATAAAGTGATATATATGCATTATACTTCTTTATTAACAACAATGCAAATCACAATGTCAAAAGAGAAAACAGCTAGAAAGAGATAAAGAAGTAAAATGCCTCTCCCAAAGGCAGAAAGGAGAATGTGGGCAGGAGGAAAACTGGTGATATTGTTGGCAGAATAGTTGTACTGGTGAATTGTCATGTACATTATATTACTGAAACTCTACCATAAACATTTCTGTAACCATAGTGCTAAAATAATTATATAAACAATTAAATTAAAAACTACCCTTAATATCTAAATATTGAAAAATAAGAAACATGATGACCTATATTGCCTAACTTGAAGTTGTACAATAAAAGCTATAGTACTCAATACAGTATGGTAATGCAATGAAGATAAACTCTGTCTATTCTGCCTGGTCAGAATAGAATATCAGAAGTTAATCCCATATTTATGGCCAACTAAAATTTTACAAAGGAGGTGAAAGCATAAAATGCAATAAAGACAGCTTCTTCAGCAAGTTTTGCTAGGAAATCTTCATATCTATGCCTATGCCTAAAAACATAGTATCTGTTTCTTTTTCTAAGATGTTAGGTAAAAGTTAAATCAATGTATAATCTTGAAATCAGACTAGAATCTATAAATCACATGGGAAGAATTATAGATAAAATATAGATAAAACATGGTATGTACCTCAAAAATGTCTTCAATGATGTTATGTCAGTGGCAAAGGCTACAAAACCAAAAATATATGGGATAATAGGCTAAAACAAAATAAATCCAAAAGCCCCATCAGAAAAAAGGGAGAGTAAATCAACATATAATTCTCTTGTAAAACCAATTGATGGTCAAGAAGAACATAAGAGAATGCCTATTGCCAGATGTAAAGACTCTACATGTCATAATCCCACCCTGGGTGAATGGAACTGGAAGGGGCCACCTCAAGAAGTAATCCAAAACCAGGCTGGTGAGGGTAAAATATGTGTCTGAAGACATTTTCATCTCATTAAACAAGAAGAAGAGGCCACCCAAGACCACAGAATTTATTGTAAAATGAAGATCACCACCATGGGTGAGAGGAGTGATGGCAAAAGACCTACCTAGAAACTCATTCTGCCTAGTTGGGTCTTTAACATGTAAAGATATAGCCATCTTTGTTCAAAGTGAAGATCAATTAACACAATTACTACCCCATTTCTGTTTAGTAAAATGCAGACATATGAGACAAAACAGAATAAATCATGTTTTAATGTTCTCCAATAAGGCAGGGACCCATATATAGGTGCAACAAAAGTGCCTTTTTTTTTCACAGGCACATATAAAAATGAGGTAATAAAAGAGAAAAAATCTTTTAACCCCAAAGCATGGTGGTCTTTTCCAGGACGTTATTGGTCTTATTTCCAACAGCAGTCTTAATCTGAGTTTGCCTAATCCTTGAGAACCTTTTTCTAGATCCTGTGAAAGTTATTTTTATGGTGGTTTCGTAATCAGGTTCTGTGATTAAAGCCATTAATTACTTCACAAATTCAATGTTGTAGACAGAATGTTACGAAGATTGTCCTGGTTTGCCAGTTATTGCCAGGGCATTACTAAGATGCTCTGGTTTGCCACTTGTCAGGATGTTACAGAGCATGCCCGGTTTTGCTACTTGTTGTCAGGGAATCAAAAAGCATGTCTTAGGTTTCCTCATCACCAGGATGGCTCGAAACCTCTTTTTGGTTCTGATGTTGGGACCCAAAGTTCAGGAGTTTGTGGTTGATCTCAGAACAACTGACGCTTACATTAAGTCAATATGATAAATGAACAGAGTAAAAGGCCCACCTGCAAAAAAAAAAAAAAAAAAAAGCCCACCTGCAATATATTCTATATAATCTCCCTCATAGATGAGAACTCCTCTATTATATAATATTTCCCCATTTTGTGGGTCTATTCAAAATAGTAAAAGGATAATGCCACAAAGTATTATTGGGGAAACTAGAGACCATGAGTAGTTTGTAATATATATATATATATATATATATATATATATATATATATATAATTATCCTTCAGTCAATGTCATGCTCTAAAATCCTAATACATAGGTATTGTAACAAAAATTTTCCCCAGGAAATACATAAAAATACATAAGGTTCCTAATAATTTCTTTTTTCCCCCCTGCCCCCAGGTTCCTAATAATTTCTACTGGACAAGTCTAAGAGAGCAATACTGCATCCCAATAAAGAAATATACATAATAACTTACGAATATAACCTCCATTAGTTTTTTAATAAGTCCAAGATTAGTAGAATCTGGACTAGTGGTTCAGCTAACAAGATTTACTGTTGGTTGATGGCAGTCAGTGAGGCAGTGGAAATGTCCTGCAGCTGCTGGTTGAGTCAGGGACCAAAATAAGTCCTTGATTCAAGGTACACTTAAAGGGCCAATTCTGGTCATGGTTTGCAATCTACTTTGATTAGACATGGGAAAAATATGGGTAGGGTAATGGCCCAGAGCACAAAGAGTGTAAATCTATAGGTGTAAAGGGGTTAAATAAGAAAAGCAAGAAATCAGGATAAGTGAGCTTGGAAAAACAATAGAAAAGATTTCAAGAGTGGCAGGTCGAGGATGGGGAAGAGAGAACTTTGTGCAACACTTTTAGTTTTTTAAGGTTTAAAATTTGCTTTATTTATTTATTTATTTATTTAAATTACAAGTCTTTCACAGTTATACTTATGGTACATAGTGACACTGAATTAGGGCAATTCCCATTACCAGTGTTGATCTCCCTCTACCACTATTCCCCGTATCCCATACCTTTACCCTTTGCCCCCTGGACTGCTAGTGTAACAGGTCTTTTATGTATAGCTTGTAGTTTGAGTCTTTTGATTCTATTATTGTTGACTTGTTGACTTTGGATTGGATATTTAGGTATGGTTATTTTTATTTCTACTCAATGTTATGTTACCATCCACTTTAATTTTTCTCAGTTTGTAGGAAGACATAGAAATATAATGCAGAACAAGATGATTTATGTTAAAAAACAAATCAAAGAAAAATCAAAAAACAAAAAAAGAAAGGAAGGAATGTATAAAAAAAGGAAGTAAGGAAGAGAAAAAAATAAAGAAAGCATAAAAAGATAGAAAGAAAGAAAGAAAGAAAGAAAGAAAGAAAGAAAGAAAGAAAGAAGGAAGGAAGGAAGGAAGGAAGGAAGGAAGGAAGGAAGGAAGGAAGGAAGGAAGGAAGGAAGGAAGAAAGGAAGGAAGGAAGGAAGGAAGGAAGGAAGGAAAGAAAGAAAGAAGGAAAGAAGGAAAGAAAGAACAAAAGAAAGAGAGAAAGAACAAAAGAAAGAGAAAGAACAAAAGAAAGAAAGAGAATAGGACCCCCTTTATAGAAGCTATAAATATAAATTTAAAAAGACAAAAACAAAAGCAAAACGAGGGGCTGTTGTGGCAAGGTTTTTGTTGTTGTTGTTGTTTTTGTATAGGCACCGTAAGTATTAGAGAATTTAAAGAAAATTGCCTTGGGCTAAGAGATACAGGGTGTCTCCACAGTTGAAGCATGAGACCAACTACAGGCTCCAGACATGTTCATTGTCGAACCCCAAGGTCTTTCTTTATGGTGCCAGGAAATGTCCTACTCAGTTGTGGTTGTCAAAGTCAGTACTCTGAAATTGGAGATCTTGTTTTTTATACATATCCTAGGGTTAAGTCTAGGATAGAGTTTTTATGGTTCCAGAAATTATGCTCATTTAGAGTCTTCTGTAATTAATGATCTTGGTTTTTGCACAGATCAAAGGGTGGGGTTCTTTTGATTTTATCTCACTGTTAGGTGATGAGGAAGGGCAACTTGCCCTTAGATAAAATTGTTGCTGTTTCTTTGTTGACAAGAGTAGTATGGGGGTTTTGTTTGTTTGCTTTATGGGGGGTCACACCGGCAACACTCAGGTGCTACTCCTGGCTCTGCACTCAGAAATCGCTCCTCTCAGGCTAGGAACACCATACGAGATGCCAGAAATAGAACGGATTCCATCCAGATTTGGTCATATGCAAGGCAAACACTCTACCACTGTGCTATCTCTCTGGTCCTGACAAAATGTCGTATAAACCTACCCTAGGCAATTTGATAACAGAGCAGTATTAGAGACTCCTCTGGGGGGGGGGGGGCGGGGAGTTTGCTTCCTAGTGCTGCTGCAGGGAACTGCCAATTCTAAGGTTGAAATCTGGGGTTCAGGATTGGACAGTCAATATTTGATCATGAGTTCTATATCGAATCCCCATGACATATGTTCAAGGTGGAAAATGCCCTTGTATTATAAAATTTATGGGTTCTTATCTCTAACTTTTTTTCATACATAAGATTTTCATACATACATATATACATACATACATACATTTTCATACATCATACATAAGATTTTCCTATTTTAATGTGTCAATGCAAAAAGGAATAATGCCATATTATATTGTTGGTGCATTTGGGGATAAAAATTACAGGTTATACAATCTCTGTGCCTTTGTTTTGACCTGAGATTTTATCCCAAGCAAGACTTTTCTACTAGAATTTTATACTAAGTAGAATCAAAGCAAACACTGTCAAATTTTATGTATGAAATAGACATAAAGCTAACAAAAAAGGTGACCATCACACATGCACACACATACATAGTAGATCAATCAATAATTAGAGCTGTATGATTGGCCCATCTAGGACAGTAAAAGGGAAAGAGCTCAAGCATTTTATAAATGTAAAGCTGGCAACTAAGGTTGTGAGGAATATTTTTATTTTTTAAATTTAATTAAAGAAAATGCATTACATAGTTGACATAACTGATAATAATACATTTTTTAAGAAGACCAAAAGCAACATGTTTTTTAAATAGAAAGTTAAAAGACAAACTAAAGAGATGGAAGAGAAAGGAAAGAATATTTTTGAAAACTATTAGCTCACAATGAATTCATTAAAGCACTAGCAGAAACTTTAGTAAGCTTTTCGTCTTTTGTTTTAAAAAGGATAAGATTTAAAAACAATACAGCACTAACGGTGTGAGAGTGGCAAGTATTGTTTGCATAAGCCCAGCAAAATATGGGTAAATGGAAATAAAAAAAAACCTTGTCCTAAATATAAAGAGACCTTATCCCTAAAGTTCTATGGCATAAGACCGACTCTGGGCTCCAGGCATCCTCAGTTCATTCTCTGATTCATTCTTTGCGGTCACAGTGAAAATTTTTCACACATTAGCTGTTGTTGTTGTCCGGTTTATGTAGTTAAAGATTTTGTTTCTGTGCGAGAAGGATTCTGGTTTCTGTATTTCATTGAATTCAGGATGTGGAGTGTCCTTCAGTTTTACCTCACCATTAGATGTGAAGCATCCTGCCCTGCCCTGTCGCTGAGTCATTTGAGTATCAAGGAACACTCCTTGGAGTAAAGTCAATGCCAGGGTAGTGGCAGGGTCTCCCCTGGTAGAGTTTTGTCTCCTGATGATGTTGTAGACAATTGTTATTGTTTACGTAGATGGTCAATGATTCAGGGGTGTATGGGCAATGTCCATTCTTCAGAGGCCTGAGCCAAGTCATTATGCCAGTGTTCAGGATATAAGGCCTGAACATCCCAAATATAAGGCCCGCCATCCCCCATGCTGGCAAACACTCCCGCTCCCAGGAAGGAAAAGATCCTTCAAGAGCTGGAAGCCTTGGAAGTTAATCACCCCCACCCAAACCCTCCCTCTGGAGCCAGGCAGAAAACAGGAAAGCCTGAGATACCCTTTAAACTCATCTTTGGGACCCACCTCCCTGGCCCCTTGGGCAAGTGGCCCAGGGGTAGCCATGGAGTTCTGGAGGGAAGAGGTGGAAGGGTGCTAGGGTGACCCAAGCCCCATACCCCTCCTAAACCTGATTAAAAAGGTCTTTGGCATGGTGAAGGCCCACCATTCCATATTGGCAAACACTCCCAGCTCCCAGGAAGGAAAGCGGTTGTGAAGAAATTTTAAGCTTGTTGCACTAGCAGCTAACTTTTAGAAATCACTGCTAGTGATAGTAGATTTGGTTGTAAACGTATTATAGATTAGATTATGCATAAAATAATATCTCTATCAATGGTTTTTTCATATCCTGCCTTAATCATATCACAAAAGCAGTTTTCATAAGTTGTTAAACATCCTATAATGGCACTGTTTTGAGTCAATAGCACTGAGCACTGTAGCATGAGTCTAGAGCAATTAGTTGATTTACCATAGCCTTCTATAAACAAAAATATTAGAACATTTTAGCATCCAGAATTATAGCAGAGTGGTAAGGCATTTGTCTTCCATGCAGCCAACCTAAGACAGAGCCAAGTTTGATCCCCGGCATTTCATATGGTCCTCAGAGCCTGCCAGGAACTATTTCTGAGCACAAAGCCAGGAGTAACCCCTAAGCCCTCCAAGAATGATTCCCTCAAAAGAGAACATTTTAGCAGATGTATATTAATTGAAAATGGTTTGCTAAAACACTGAGAGTTTAGAGTACAGAGAACTGTAATGCTCATAGATGTCTTATTCTTTCTCCATAGACTTCTTTAAGCAAAAGCAATAGAACATTTGCATACATACTTAATTCGAAACTAAGTTACTTAAACATTGTTATAATGAGCACTGTAATGGGAGTTCATGGCATACAAAATAATTCTTCAGTGATATATGTGGACAAAAACATTAAAATATTATTGCAAAAATCATTTATATGACACTTGCTTTGTTATGCAGCTGTATCTGATGTTATACTTCTGCTTATATTATATATTTTAGAAATCTATATAATTATATTATATTATATAATAGTATAATTATATATGTATATAATATGTTATTTTTATATATTTAATGCTGTTTTATTTTATTATTAATATATTTCTATAATGTATATCTAATATATATATAAATATATACATTATATAGGGAAAATATAGTTTGGTTTAATTATAGTTACATGTATATGATGTTATAGTTTAAAAGAGGATATAAGCTGCTGAAGAATTCACAGAAGAGAAGGAAATATTCTAAAATTGTAATCATTGAATTTAAGCCCTTTTATTGCTGTACTTTTATAATAACATTTTGATGAACTATATTTAACCATAATGATATGAAAAAGAAAATAAGTTATATATTTGTAAAGTTGTTCTTAGGATCACTAAGATACTATGACAAGTCAAGTTTTTCAAAAGGTAAGCCTGTAATTTAGGCTTCTATCTGCCCTTGTTGGAAAGCATATCATATGTATTAAAAGCACAGGTGGTAATTTCTAAATTTCTATCTATTTTAGAAAATTATGCTGAGCTTTGCAATGACTGAAATAAAACCTGTGTTGTCTGTCAGTTTTTCTTCTTTGGAAATAACTGTAGGCAATCCTATAGAGTACAATTGGTTATGAATGCTACTTGCAGAGATAGATGCATAAAAGTCTCAATGTCCAAGACTTTTGTGATTGGTGAGGCACTTTACTGTGAATTTGCACAAACCTTTAAAAAGTTTAACATTGACTGATTCATTAAGGTGCTTTTATCTCTGCCAAGCATGCTCTGCAGTTTTCAAGTCATCAAGATGATTATCTTTTATTATACTAATCTATATGCTTTTCTATTGGTTTTATTCAGGTCTTAACAGGACCATTCATAATATAGAAGTAATTCATGTGAATCTTTTTTCCATACCCTGAAAATTGCATTGGTCTTCCCAGAATTATCTTAAATTCTATTGGGCTGATATGCTTGAGCTCTCCTATCCACAGAGCTTTCATAATTAGGCCAAATTCTTTTGCCACTTTATCTTTGTGTTCTTGCAGATTGGGCCCGTTTATATGATCATTGCAATAGTTTCTATTGAAATAATAAGCCAACCATGGAACATTACAAAAGCACTGTAATATTAAGTTCATGTAACATGTGTTTCCTAAGCTGTGAAGTTCAGTGAGAGCTGAAAGAGTTCCCCCCAAAAAAAGGTTTGAAATTTTAAATTTGTTTATTCATAATGCTCAGAATTTCTGGTTTAGTGTGACAATTTGGCATGTTGTTTTGATTATGTGTTGGAGTTACTGCTGATTTCCATCTTACTTTCTTTTGAATAGTCTGTATTAGATGTCAGGAGGAATAGGAATGCTTCAGCTTGGAGGATTTCTTATCCAACTCAGCAAGATCCTGTGGGTTGGTTTCATTATTTGTAAGAATTCTGCTTCGAATGAGGCATAATTGGACAAAGAAATTCTTTTGGGGGATGCCATCTGTAGAAATACAAGTAAATCCTTTTTTCTAGAATGAGAATATTATCAACTATCCATTCTTTATCATTTTTTTTACCCAATTAGATGAGTTTACTCTTTTATGAGCCTCTACATAATGAAAATCTATTTGACAACTCTGTGTAGTTCTACTTGGACGTAAATTTAAGAAGTTTAATGAAAATAATGTTAAGGATAAAAAAGAAAGGATGGGGGGCCAGAATCTAAGTGATAAAGAAATCAAAAAAGAAAGGAGAGATAAAATACTGAAAGAAATTGTAAGGTATTTAATGAACAAAGACAGAGAAACAATCTCTGAATTATAGGAATACCAGATGGTGAAGAAAACGAAAAAGGGAAAAAACAAATACTGAGGAAAATAATAGAGGATAAATTCCCCACCCTTGTGAAAGATGTTTCTCTACAAATCCAAAAGGCAAAAAAAGTGCCAAATAAAATAGACCCTAACAGAACAACACCAAGACATTTAGTAATCCAAATGGCAGAGAGAGAGAGAGAGAGAGAGAGAGAGAGAGAGAGAGAGAGAGAGAGAGAGAGAGAGAGAGAGATGGACTATTTAAAGCAATAAGGAAGAAGATAGAGCTCAGGTATAAAGAAAAAAACATAGCAATTAAACCAGATCTTTCATTTGAAACAATCCAAGCAAGAAAAGAATGAAATGAAATATTCAAGCTGCTTAACGAAAGAAGCTTTCAACCTAGAGTTCAATACCCAGAAAAAAATTCTCATTTACACTGGAGGGAGAATTAAAAACATTCTCAGAAAAAACTAACTCGGCAATATTTGTGTTAACCAAACTGACCCTAAATGAACGACACTAAGAGCAATTGCACAAACCAAATCCACAATTGTAACAACAACAACAACAACCCTACACAATATAATGATACAACATCTCTGTCAATAATTTTCTTAAATGTCTATGGTCTAAACTCTCTTGTAAAAAGGCATAGAGTAGCAGGTTGGATCAGGAAACAAAACCCAGACATCTGCTGCCTGCAGAAAACACATTTTAAAGTTCAGAATAGATACAGGCTCAGAGTAAAATAAGGCAAAACAATTATACAAGTCACTGAGAAAAAATACTGGGACAGCCATAATCCTATCAGACCAAAATGCATTGAACCTTAAGGAAGTACTAAAACACAAAGTTTGTCACTACCTACTGATCAGGGAAACAATAAACCAACAAGTACTAAAACGTATAGCAATATAGGCCTACATTAGGAAGTAAGAAAATGGCAAAATCAGCAACCTAGAGAGCTATCTTAGACATCTGGAAAGCCAACAGCAAATAAGACCAAACAAAAGCATAAGAAAATTAATAATAAAAACTAGAGCAGAAATCAACACTATAGAAACAAAGAAAGCAATATGAAGAATTAATGAGACAAGGAGCTGTTTTTTTTAAAATAATAAACAAGACAAACCACATGCAAGACTCACAAGTAAAAAGGGAAAATACTCAAATAAATGAGATCAGATATAAAAGGGGTTGTATTATAACAGAACCCAATAAACAACTGTCATTTGTCCTAATTCTTTTGTATAACAAAAATAGGAGAGTTTCAACCTGAAAATAAGATTTTGTATGCCTCATTTAAGTTGCTTCTCTACCAAGTCTATCAATGACTTTAATATTTACAATGTTTCAGGGCCACTGCAAAATCCACACAGGATTATGATACTTCAACTGAATGTGGAGAGGTTAGGTGTATTTAAGTACAGCTGCCCCAATTAAAGAGCATAATCTGGATTAGAACCAGAATGGGATGTTTGGGAGGAATATTGTACATGGTGTGCCACAATTCGTGTAGATCTCGATCCCATACATTCAAAGGCAGAGGAGTTATATATGATTTAAGGTTATTTTGGCCCAATATTGTCAGCAATTAAGCAATCTTTCAGAGGAAGAGGACAATAAAACTACACCTTGCACTTTATAATATATTTCTAATATGGCCCAGTTATGAAACCAGTTTGCAAAAAATTGATAGAAACATTGGCACCTCTGTCAAACATGCCTTTAATTTTCTTCTCAGGAATCTTTAGGGTTAGAAGTGGGCATGCCACTTTTTAAATATTGTTGGTAAGGATATAGGAACAGTAAAGGCAGTGAGGGATTGGTGATAGCAAAGCCTCCAATCCTAGGGTGCTTAAAGTAGCCAAGCATTAAAGGGAAGTTACAGAAGCTGAGAAACTTTCTTTCCCTTCTTAAAATGTCCAAGCATTTTGCATGAAAATGGTAATTTTATTTACTCAACATGACCAGAATGAGCAATGATTCTTTTAATAGTCATACTACTTTTCTCAGTAGCAGACCTATAGTGTATTGAGAGATGGACTTCTATGCCTTATTTAATTTGTAGGGACACTGGGATGATGTTATGGTCATTGTCTCAGAATAGGTGATATCAAAGTTACAACTTCCTGTAGTAGCAGGTGATCACAGATCTGTTGACCAAGATTGCGCACAATTGAGAAACCCTAATTCTGTGGGGTCTAGGGCTATCCACTTGGCCATTTTTTTTCTGAAACAGAATGATTGGGTTATTGTCTTAAGAAGCAGGTCCAAGGTGAATCCTGCGTTTGTACAAAATGCCCTAATTTACCACAGTTAAAATATCTGCCCTTGACTTGTGAAGCCTGGGGCTGCCTTTTTTTCTAGTATCTTGAGACAAGATTACAGAAGCGTGGCAGTCTCTATGCGATTATTTTGTAAAAGTTTGGTGTGTTTGTGTGGTTTTTCTTGCCTTAAAGTAGACACGTCTGTACTCCTTTTAAATTTGGTTTGGACTATGTAAAGTTTCTGAGATGTTATTCTTCTGTGAAGCTATGTATACTTCCTTTAAACCTAAATAAAAATTTGGCTAGTTTGTTTTATTGGTGAGCCATAAATTTCATTGAGTAATTTTACTCTATACCATCACTGCTTTTGCCTCTGTGATTGTCATAAATCTGCTATGAATATTAAGTTTGCTTCTTTGTACTTTTCTTTTTAATTTTTATGTTTGTAGTATTCTAGCCCTGTTGTTTTATCATTGTAACTAATATATGCTTTGAAGTGCCTTTATTTGTATTTCTTTTGGTTGGTATTATATAGGTGTCCACAATTTGGTGCAAGCATTCTTCAACTCTGGAAATTTCAGCAATGATGTATTTGACTTTTGCTCCTTTATAGGGGCTTTTATCCTGGCACTCTAGGACCCAAATTTTTTATGTTTTTTTCTATTCAATATATCCAAATGCCTATTGTCATCTGTTCACTTAAAAGTGAGAATTTTTTTATCTGTTCATTTATTTTAAAATTCTTTTCCATATTCTTCTGTTGTATGCAGGTGCTTTACAGCTCATCTTATAGCTCACTGATTATGTCCTTAGTAGCTGTTAATCTACTGGTGAGACATTCCAATGAATTTTTTACTTCACCTACCAAGTTTTTCAATCCTTTTTTCTGTTTGAGGTTCTCTCACTTCTATTCTCATATCTCTCTTAGTCTTATTTGTTTGTCCATGTTTTTCTTGAGTTCTTTAAACATCCTCAATCTTTATTTTTCAAATTTCTTTCTTTATTTTTTGGGACCACATCTGGTGTTGTTTGAGAGTATTTCTGGCTTTGTACTCGGAAATCACTCCTGAAAGGATTGGGTAACAATATGGGATGCTGGGCTACGAATGCTATTCTTCCGGGAATAAAGGCAGCCTCTTCAACAAATGGTGTGACAATTAAATAACTACATGTAAGAAATTAAAGCAGATTCATATTTTACACTTCACAAAAAAAACTACTCATACTGCAAAAAATAGCCTTGAGATCAGACCTGCACTTTTAGAGTACATTTATAAAAAAATATAGTTTGAATGCTCCAAGAACTATTTCTAAAAAGAGTATTCAATTATTTGATTTCTTGACAAAGACTACTAAATGAAAACTGAACAAATGACTTTACATCAAACCAGAGTTTCTGTATGACAAAAAATGTAAAAAACTAAACACTAACTGCTTAAGAAAAATAGTTGTCCTCAGCACATCAGATAAATAGTTGATACATAAAATATACAGAGTACTCTAAGACTAATTCCCCAAATGTAAAATACCATCAAAAATGGGGAAAGGAGATGAACAGAAACCTTACTGAGGCTGATCAGCAGGTGGCCAAAAGACATACAAAAAATGCACATTATTACCCATTAGTTGGGAAATCCAATCAAGACCATAATTAAATTTTAAATCATAGTGAAATGGCATGTATCAAAAATACTGGGAGCAAACTTTATTGACAGTGATGTGGTGAAAAAAACTTTCATCCATTGCTGTGAAAATATTGACTGGTTCAAATCATGGAGAATGGTATTGAGGGTTTTCAGTAAGTTTATAAATAAGCTGCCATTTGAATCAGCAATTTTACTTTGTATTTTTGACCTGGATAAATAAATATTTATTCAAAAGAACATATTCTCACAACTATTTATTGGAACACTTAGTCCAATAGCTAAGAGTTGGAATCAACATAGATGTCCAACAACAAATTACTGGATAAAAAATTGTGTTTCTTTTTTTCTTGATCTGGAGGCTAGCTCTAGCCAGCATGTGGAAGGCCTTCTTCCTAACTTGGGTGCGCTTGGGCCCCTAGCCGTCCCCTCTTCTGTGCCCGGCCTCCAGGCCTTCCTGGAGTGGCAGCCCAGGCAGCCAGACAAGGTGTGTGTGTGTGGGGGGTCCCTCCTGGATGAGGTCCCAAGCTTCCCCTGCCCTTCCCCTTGCACTAGGGTGGGAAGAGCACAGGGTGGAGGGCAGGAAAGATCCTGGCTTCTGGCTTTCTATCTAGCTGGTATGGGGTTTGAGGAGATCCCATGTAGAAGGCCTTCTCCCTAACTTGGGTGCATTGGGAGCCTTGGTAGGCCTCTAGCCATCCCCTCTTCTGCCCCGGCCTCCAGACCTTCCCTAGGTTCCAGCCCAGGCTGCCAGAAATGGTGGATCCTAACTTGGGGTGTGCTGAGATTTGCTCGGTTGCACTAAGTTTGTCACTGTCAATTTCTGACCAGTCTACATGTGGAAAACCAGGCGGGGGTTAGCACACTGCATGTATTAAGAGTATTCCCTATCCTTACGTTATTTTTTGCTTATCCAGAATGTTTATTTTGTATTCTACCCTTTCCCACACCCCTACAAAGCTCATTTTTACTCCTTAACTCTCTCATGCTGCAGATGTGTTTGCGTCCCTAAGCAAAACCTTAGTGAGTCAGATGAACTCTCACTGGGAATAAGCGGAAGCATGAAGCGGACGAATATGAAATATGTAATAATGATACCACATGCAGTATGTGTGGGTTCAACACATCTCTGGCAAGAGTGCAACAAATTTTAATCTACAGGCAATGGAGTATATAAAGGGAAAAGAGAGGCAGTCATAACATGAAAAGAATGGAATGTACATTGTTTGATTTCAGAACAAATACACATAGCTTAGGGTGTTTAGTAACCTTAGAATAGAATAGGTTTAAGTTAGGAGTTAAAGGATAAAAGGAAGACTAAATTCGTACATATCAAAAAAGTTCCTGGCCCTAGGTGTCATTACTGATGTAAATTAAGGGATGGCAGGAATCCTGGTTTACTCCTGATAACAAATATTCTTAACCTGAGGGAAATAATATTCTAGCTAGGGGCTAAGACTCACTTCCTATGATCTGGTAATAGAAAGAGAATAACACTAAAGAAAGGGATACAATAATTTTACCTAGTGAAATAATCTAATTCTACACTGACCATACCTGCAAGCAGGTATTCAAAGTGACAGAGTTCCCAAGACAGAAATCATCTGCTTTGAAGCTCAAAAGCAGGGAGAGAAGACCATTGTCTTGAAGATGTTATGTTTTGACTTGGCCTTTGGAAGTGAGAAGGCTGACAGAAAGAGAGAGCTGGCTGGACTTTAAGTTGCGTATATGCTAAGCCAGCAAGGAACTTTTAGCAGCTTGCTTTGTTACTCAAATTCCTTTAATGACTGCAAGATAGCTAAGGCCGAATTTCTGTATTGGCAAAAGAGACAAAATTCAAATAAATAATAGTAAAAAGAAAATGTAATGTCACAGCCATGTTAGAATTATAGCCAATAATCCACGCAAAGAGTCAATAATTGACTTCTCTGAACGGGCCTTTTGGCAGATAATTCTTGGGAGGAAAATTAGACACTGCACCAGGAAGGCCAAAGCCACATCTGGTGCGTGTTTCCTTATGTGGGGGGTAACACTCCCCCCCCCCCAACATCACTAACCCACATTACTCTTTTTAACTTCAGTACTGCACAATCCTAATCACAGACCAAAGCCGTGCATTATGTGTAACGATCCCCAACTATTTCAAAACAAAATGGACACATATTTCTTTTGAATATTTTATGTTTTTTTTCCCTGACAGCTATAAGTCTTACTAAATATTCTCTTATACAGTGAGATTCTAACCACTTTTTATCTTCTCTTTGTGAGCTGTTCAATAAGGATTTTTGGTGAAAGAGTCCCCTAGTTTAATGCTGCTGATTGAACCATGTCATGGGATTGTTGGACTTGTTCTTGTGGTCTCCATATGCGCCAATAACGCCACGTGGCATTGTTCCTTTTTTGTATAGACACATTAAAATGGGAAAATACTATACATACAAATAAGATCTTATCTAATAAAGATTGGAACACACAAATCTTGTAGTGCAAAGGGACCTTACTCACTGAACATTGACATAATGACCTGGCACAGGCCTCAGAAGAATGGGCATTTTTCATTCACCCCTGAATCAGGGAAGCCATCCACAAAACATCCAACTTTGTCTATAACATCACCTGGAAGCAATCCTCTACCACGGAAGACCCTACCACTGCTCAGACATCGACCTGCTCAAAAGAGACTTCCCTTAACACTGAGAAGACTTAACAACAACAATGACCTGCTTACAGGATAGGACTCTCTGAAATGTCCTTTAATTTTTAGGTGAAACTAGAGGACGCTCCACATCCTGACTTCAATGTAGGATATGCAGATTCCAATACCTTTAATACAGAAACATGATACCAACAACAGAGACTATGTAAAAAATAAGAGAGTGTTGGCACTACAGTCAATGTCTTGAATTGGACGATCTAGCTTGCCTGGAGACTAGAGTTGGTCTTATGCCAGGAAGCTTCAGGGGTAGGGTCTCTTTGTATTGAGGCCAAGGTTATTTCTTTCCATGCCCCCCATATTTTCGTAGGCCTATGCAAACAATTGCCACTCTAACACCGTTTTTACTGTGCTCCATTGACTCTAATCCTTAAAATACCCACTTAAACTTTAGAGGTTAACTTAAACTAATATGCATGTGCATGGAAATGTAAAAAATTAGTATGCCTCTAATGTCTAAGAGTTACATAAGTTTTATGACTTTAGATTGCCTTGTCTGCTTCTAAGAAATATTATAATGAATTACAATCTGGGGACTTGAGGGACAAAGTAATTGTACATGGATTCTGTTTTATTTATCTTAATGTTCTTTGGCTGAAAGTTCAAAGTTCAAATATCAGCAAGGGGACTTCTGAGAATTATGTTACGGGTGATTGTTCTTCCACTGTAACTTTACCTTGTCCTCCTTTTTTGCATCTTTGTTCTCATAATTAAAAATAAAAACAATTAAAATAATTGTGGTACATATTTACAATGAAATACTATATATTCCATGTAAGGAATAATGCAATCCTATAATTTACTGCAACATGTATGGATGGAAATGGAAGTTATCATGTTAAATGAAGTGACATTGAGGAGGATAAATACAAAATTATATTACTTATATCTAGTATTTAGAATAATTGCAAGAAGAAATTAACAGAAATTTCTTAGAAAATTCTTGATCCTTGGATATAGTGATAAAGTGGAACTGGAAAAAAATCAGATGTGAAACTTTGGGGAAGAGAAGTCAAGGGGATTGAGTTACATTTGTGATATTAAGGAAAGAACAAACTAACCACAAAATTAAACAACACTGTAATTATGAGACCCAAACTTTAAGAACCAAACTTATTTATTATGATGGCAGGTTGGCAGTTTGAGGATGGACTCTAAGAACATTAGTGTAGGGAGGCTGACACTGGTGGAGGGATTGGTGCGGAGACATTGTATTTATAAATCTCAATTATAATAACTTTGTAACTCACAATATTTTAAATAACAAGTTTTAAGTAAGAACTTGCATTTAATTTGAAATCTCCATAAGTAACATATTAACAGTCAATTGACATATTGAAGAGGGAAAAAATCTTTAACACAAGCTTCAAGATATGGTTGAACTTTGTCAAGAAAATGAGACATCACTTTATAGATAATAGTAAAGTAAAATTATGTGTAGGAAAGAGACATTCTTACCAAAGCTATTGATAAAATAAACTATGAATGTACACAGTTAGAAAATTGTTAAAAGTGGGTCAAAGATCCTTGTGCAGATACCAAGATGTCTTGATATAGAGGTCTGATTTTATCATCCATAATGGAGCAGAAGTTTTCCATAAACCCCAAAAGAACTTAGTGGAGAGTAAATGAACATGTATGGAGCCTGTAGTTATTCCCATGACAGTATACTTCAAGCATGAAGAAATCCTGTGTCTCTTAGGCCAAGGGAATTCCCTTTCTAATTTCCCCAATATTTACTGTGACTATGCAGAAAAAAAAGAAGCAGCACAAAATATTTTTTTTTGGTTTTGTTATTGTTGTTGTTTTCATTTTTGTGCTCTGTTTTGTTTTTATTTCAGGATATGGTTATTGTGTGGTGCTTGTCTTTATTGCTGTAGTGCTTATTGGATTTTTTTGTTTGATTTTTCTTTTTGTATTGTGGTGCTTTTCTTCCATTTTCCCTTTCTCCTCTCAAATTGATGTTTAGAAACTCTAGAAGAACTCCACCCATTTTCTGCTTGTTTGATTTTTACCCCATTTTATTTCTTTTCTTCAAACAGAACCACATAACTTGTACCATCTTGTTCTGCCTCTCAAATTGAGGGGGAAATAATGGAGGGTGCCAAGACCAAACAGTTGTATGATCACTAAGTAGTAATAAAAATGATTGGACTTAATCACCAAATCCAAAGCCAACGACAACAGAATCAATACCCAATCTACAACAAGCTAAACACAGAGGGGACCACTTACACTAGCAGCTCTGGGGGTAAAGAAGGGGGATATGGGATGCATGCTGGGACTGGGGTTGAAGGAAAAAAAACTGTGGTGGTGGGAATTCCCTGATTCAATTTAATATGTACATAAAATATTACTGTGAAAGATATGTAATCCACTTTGGTCAAAATAAAAATTATTATATATATATATAAAAAGTGGGTCAAAGATCTTGGAAGAGAATTGGCAAGAACTACCTTTTAATATAAATGAAAAACTTTTTGATACAAGAAAAAATAATATAAATATTTTAATTGAATCTGCTATAATACATCTCCATAATTAAAATTTAATTAACCTATTGTGATTTACAAAATGATTTCATTGTTGTCAACTCTGGCTTGGATATTTAGTTCTGTTTTTCTTAACACAACGAAAAGCAACTGAGACCCCTTGCTCCCTGTCTCCCTTTCATTTCATATGTGTCTTTCACCTCCCACTAATTTCTTTTCTTCTCATTATATTTTGGTGTCTAGAGCATTTTCAACAAACCCCATTTAAACCATTGCATTTTTCATGCAGTTATTCTAAATAATACATATAAGTGATATTATCTTATATTTTATATTTCCTTCAGTCTTATTTTATTTAACATAGTATCTTCTAGTTTTATCCATGTTACAGTGAATTAAATTGCATGATGTTGTAATTCTTTACAGTTCTGTAACATTTCACTGATGTCATCTACATACCTTTTAGAAACAAAATGTCTATACCAAACAAAATTTAACTTAATTATACTTATAACCTAAACTTTTCAGAAAGCATTGTATGCAATTTTTGTTTAAAATATTTATTCTGGTAGAGATAACACCACATAGTCGCTCAGTTGTGGGCTACTCACCATAAAGAAGGGCTTTCCTCTATCCTCCAACAAAGGCAGAGGAAGCATGAGGGACAGGAGAATGAAAGGAACCTCTGGAACATCAAATACCAATGAATGAGGAGAATTGATCTGTGGCTTGTTACTTCTTTATCTAATCCATGATCTACTGTAGCCAATTAATATGGGTGGCCTATTAATAAGAAAAGTTTGTCCTTTTATATTTAGAAAAACTATAGCTTTTTTTCCCAGATTATATAACTCCAAGAGTTTCCCATATACCATTATCACTACGTTTTAATGTGAGCAGTGTCGATACCCTGGATGATTTTTCTTATTTCTTCTCTCTAAGAATAAATTTTTTTCACATCCACACATCCTACAGAGAGTAGTGAAGCTCCCTTCTATTCCCATTTTGATAAGAGTTTTTTTTAAATCAAGAATGGATATAGGACATTGAGACTACAGGCATATTTAAGGAGGAAACTGCACTCTCCAAACAAGTGAAAGCAGAGATTAACAAAAGATGGGAATATATTAAGCTGAAAAGCTTCTGCACCTCAAAAAAAATGCACCCAGAATACAGGAGCCACCCACTGAGTGGGAGAAACTATTCACTCAATACCCATCAGATAAGGGGTAATCTCCAAAATATACAAGGCACTGACAGAACTTTACAAGAAAAAAACATCTAATCCCATCAAAAAATGGGGAGAAGAAATGGGCAGACACTTTGACAAAGAAGAAATATAAATGGCCAAAAGACACATGAAAAAATGCTCCACATCACTAATCATCGGAGATGCAAATAAAAACAACTATGAGGTACCACCTCACACCACAGAGATTGGCACACATCACAAAGAATGAGAACAAACAGTGTTGGCGGGGATGTGGAGAGAAAGGAACTCTTTTCCACTGCTGGTGGGAATGCCTTCTAGTTCAACTTTTATGGAAAGCGATATGGAGATTCCTCCAAAAACTGGAAATCGAGCTCCCATACAATCCAGCTATACCACTCCTAGCAATATACCCTAGGAACACAAATATACAATACAAAAATCCCTTCCTTACACCTATATTCATTGCAGCACTATTTACCATAGCAAGACTCTGGAAATAACAAAGATGCCCTTCAACAGACGAATGGCTAAAGAAACTGTGGTACTATACACAATGGAATATTTTGCAGCTGCCAGGAGAGATAAAGTCATGAAATTTTCCTATACATGGATGTACATGGAATCTATTATATATTTCTATTATGTACATGGAAATAAGTCAGAGAGAGAGAAAGATGGAGAATGGTCTCACTCATCTGTGGGTTTTAAGAAAAATGAAAGACATTCTTGTAATAATAATTTTCAGACACAAAAGAGAGAAGGGCTGGAAGTTACAGCTCACCTCATGAAGCTCACCACAAACAGGGATGAGTTTCGTTAGAGAAATAACTACATTTTTGAATTATCCTAATAATGAGAACGTATGAGGGTTATAGAAAGCCTATCTAGAGTACAGGAGGGGGTCGGGTGGGGAGGAGGGAGATTCGGGACACTGGTGATGGGAATGTTGCACTGGTGATGGGTGGTGGTGTCCTTAACATGACTGAAACCCAAACACAATCATGTATGTAATTAAGGTGTTTAAGTAAAATATATAAAAAAGACTTCTGGATGTAACTTCAGACTACTAATTTGTTAATGTTTATAATTATATATCTTAATATTTAAAATAAAGTGTTTTACCATCCTCAAAAAAAATAATGGGTGTTGGAACTTATCAAATGCTTTCTCTGAATCTATTGATATGATCATATGAATTTTATTTTTCTCTTTGTTGATATGATGTATTATGTTGATTTATTTACTGATGTTAAACCATTCTTGTATTCCTGGGATGAAATATTTGGTTGTGGTTAATGACCTTCTTTATAGGCATTGGATCTTGTTTGCCAGAATTTTGTTGAGGATCTTTCCATTTGTATTCATCAGTGATATTGGTCTGTAGTTTTCTATTTTTTCTTTCTTCTTTCTTTCTTTCTTTCTTTCTTTCTTTCTTTCTTTCTTTCTTTCTTTCTTTCTTTCTTTCTTTCTTTCTTTCTTTCTTTCTTTCTTTCTTTCTTTCTTTCTTTCTTTCTTTCTTTCTTTCTTTCTTTCTTTCTTTCTTTCTTTCTTTCTTTCTTTCTTTCTTTCTTTCTCTTTCTTTCTTTCTTTCTTTCTTTCTTTCTTTCTTTCTTTCTTTCTTTCTTTCTTTCTTTCTTTCTTTCTTTCTTTTTTTCTTTCTTTCTTTCTTTCCTTCCTTCCTTCCTTCCTTCCTTCCTTCCTTCCTTCCTTCCTTCCTTCCTTCCTTCCTTCCTTCCTTCCTTCCTTCCTTCCTTCCTTTCTTTCTTTCTTTCTTTCTTTCTTTCTTTCTTTCTTTCTTTTTTTCTTTCTTTCTCTCTCTCTCTCTCTCTCTCCCTCCCTCCCTCCCTCCCTCCCTCCCCCTCCCTCCCCCTCCCTCCCTCCCCCTCCCTCCCTCCCTCCCTCTATCCCTCCCTCCCTCACTCACTCCTTCCTTCCTTCCTTCTTCCTTCCTTCCTTCCTTCCTTCCTTCCTTCCTTCCTTCCTTCCTTTCTTTCTTTCTTTCTTTCTTTCTTTCTTTCTTTCTTTCTTTCTTTCTTTCTTTCTTTCTTTTCCTTTCTTTCTTTCTTTCTTTCTTTCTTTCTTTCTTTCTTTCTTTCTTTCTTTCTTTCTTTCTTTCTTTCTTTCTTTCTTTCTTTCTTTCTTTCTTTCTTTCTTTCTTTCTTTCTTTCTTTTTCTTCTTTCTTTTTTCTTTCTTCTTTCTTTTTTTTCTTTTTTTCTTCTTTTTCTCTCTTTCGCTTCTTTCTTTCTTCCTTCCTTTCTTTCTTTGTTTCTTTCTTTCTTTTTTTGTTTCTTTCTTTCTTCTTTTTCTCTCTTTCTTTCGTTTCTTTCTTTCTTTTTGCAGCATCTCTGTCTGGTTTTGGTATGAAGGTGATGTCAGCTTCGTAAAAACTCTTTGGGATGTACAATTTGTTTTATTTCATTTTAGGCTACTCAATTAACTCAGATTTTTGGGGCTACTCAGTGATGCTCAAACATTACTCCTGGCTCTGCACTTAGGAACCAGTCCTGGTAATCTTAAAGAGCCATATAGAATATCAGAAATAGAAACAGCTGAGCCCCATGTAAGGCAAGCATTCTACCTGCTGTATTATCTCACTGGTCCCCACCAAGTGTCATATGTCCTGGGTCCTATTAGTGTCTTTGTCTTCTTTACCCATGCTCATAATATGGATTTTATATGTTAATATTAGTTGTAAAGTTTACCGAACAGGTGTTTTAAATGGAATTGAAGAGGTCATGCAGTATCTGTCTCTCTCATTCTGACTGTTCCAATCAACAAGTTATCCTTTAATTCCATCACATTACTGAAAATTACATGGTTTTGCTTTTATTTCTCAAAGCTGAAAATTTTACACTTACTTTATCCATTTTTCTGTAGGTGAACATTTGGATTGTTTTCATAACTTGGTTACTGTACTAAGCATAGCATTGAACATCTGTATTCATACATCCTTTTGATTTAACATTTTTGCATTTTGGGTATAAATTCCAAGAATTGGTATTACTGGGTATATAGAAAGGTAGCAAAAAGAGATCCCAAATCACCATAACAATTAACTAAACCATACAATTTAGTTGGGGCTTCCTTGGGGGAGGGATATAGGTATACTAGTGATGGGTATGGTATTGGAATTGTAATCCTTAGAAACTATTATTAATAGTATTAAGTATAAATAAAATAATTTACAAAATCGGGAAATCTTGGAAGCTGCCAATTTCTCAGGTCACCAGGGACACTCCTTCAACTTTATTTGTCACACTAAAACCCAGAAACACTTTTATGGTAATGTGTTAATGGAACTATATTACCCTCCATCCCACACACTTTATGAACATATAGTAAACTACAGTTCCTAGTTAAGTACAGAACATCCCCATATGTTTCTGATCAAGTAAATAGGAAGAATTAGTAGATATATATATATATATATCCATGTCACATTAAAAATTTAAATAACATTGTAATAAATATAGAAGCATAAGCTCTATTCCTTAAAATAAATGACGTTTGCCCCCACTTTCAGAAAACACAGCATCTGAGTATCACGTGGACTACTGGATGGCCTTCTGTTGCTGCCAACCTGACAGTTCTTCCAGTAAGCAGATGCTAATTTAAACACTCCACTCCAGATGAGCTCACTAGACTGGGCTTCTTTACCTATCACCTAATGTCACAATGGAAAGAGATAAAAATTGTGTGTACACAAGAGAATTTTCCTGTGTACTATTCAATCCAGTTGACCTCATAACCACCTTTAACAATGTGAGTTTACACTAATATACTTACTAGTATTGTACTTAATACAACTTAAAGACAAGTGGAAAGACTTATCAGTTTCAGTATATCCTCATAAAATTCCTGGAAAAAAAGAGAGGAACTATACCTATATTAAATACTGTGGTTATTCTAGTGTAATAACTACATAGTAATGAAAATAATCTAAAACAAACAGGATTATCTTTAGTCTGTTAGTGTAAGATAACATTTAAGGTTATCTGAGCAGTCTCAGATAAGCAGGAATTAAAACTATTGTCAACACCCAGGAAATGCGAAGTAAAATGGGAGAAAACAAAAACTTAGAGATATTTGTAGACAGAAAAGAAGTCTCTGTATGTTATTGATTCCTCAAAACTTTGAAGCCTGGACTTAAGATGAACCCCAAATAGATACTACATAAAATAGCAATAGAAATTAAGAAATGTTTTCTTTGCGAGAATAAGACTAATATTTTACTAATTACTCAGAATACTTAGAAATATGTAATGGAGTAGAATGATAGGAATATGTGTTTATTAAAGAACCTAACTTGGAAAAACATTGAAAAGCTTGTTCAATAGAGAACATGATCTTGAAAGAACCAGCTGAGAGTAATCTTTGGAAAGGAATTCCACCAATTCAAAGAAAAAAATGATGGAAAGTATTAAACAATCTATGCAAATAAAACTGAAGTAGCTAAAGTATGCAGTAGCAAATCGCAACACAAGAATTCTCAAAATGAAGAGCTATATCAGCGATCTTGAAGACAAAGAAAATCATCAAAAAATAAAGTTGCAAAAATATAAAAGAATGGAAGATTATATAAGGCACTTAATATACAATTGCAAGAGGATTCATAGATCTAATAGTATAAAAATTTTCTAATCTCTGAAGAATAATTTTTGCACAAATTAAAAAAACTCAGTACCAACAAAATATTCAAACAACTGCAAGACACAATCAAAATGGAATTAACCATAGAGATAACATGCTACATATCCTCTCAAGAGAGAAGAAAACCTCAAACACAAGGGAAATAATATAATCGCAACAATTTTCACATATAAATCTGTAAAACAAGAAAAGAGTAGAATTACATATTCAAAGTACAAATAAAAAAATTCAACCTATAATTCTCTGTAACTCTGTCATTTAGATTTGAGGGAGTGATAAAAACTTTTCAGACAAAAAAGAGTTGGTAACATTTGTTACAATTAAATTAACCCTGAAAGAATAACTAAAAGGCTATCTATACAAACAAAATGGCCAATAGCAAAGATATCTGAATTTTACACACAGAAAAAAATTAAAAAGTACTATCTTTTCCATCAGTAATTTCATAGAGTGTGAATTGTCTAAACGTTTCAGTGAGGAAGCAAAATCTATTTGTGGCTGCTTAAAGGAAGCAAACCTAAATTAAAAAGACTTACACTTTCACATAGTAAAAACTTTGAAAAAAATCTATATAGTTCAATTATAGACAAAAGAAAAGCTGTGACAGCTAAATTTATATCAGACAAAATAGCATTCTATCTAAAAATGTAATTAGAGATATAGATGGACATTACTTATTGGTTATGAGAACATCAATCGACAAGTACTAAAATTTATCTATACATATATACCAAATAAAAATCTTAGCAAAGTTTAATAAACATCTTTTTACAAACCTGAAGAAAAACATATTATTTTTGTTTATCAGGTTCTTTTTTGACAGTGTAATAGCAAATTAAATTATTAAAGGAACAAAAATTATTGATAATTATCAAGGCACCATTTATATTATTATACATTAATGTGACTATGCTTTTTTAATAAATCCCTCCATTTTAAAGTTTATAGCAATTTTCCAGCTATTTTTTCTTGAATTTTAACTTGTATTTAATGCCATACTCTTGAAGTAGAGGACTGAGTTTAAATATAAAATAAAGAAACATAGTTGTATAATATTTGACTAAAATTATTTATATTATCTTATTATTTATAGGTTGATGCACTACTGTTTACCTGTATGGTAAATAATACTTTCCTTCTCTCTCAGAAGTTATTTTACTACCATTTTCATGATCTCCAGCCAGCCATTGATCTTTTAAAATGCTTTCAGAGCTTTCAAGAGCTATCTTTCTAAATTAGAATTTCAGATGATAGTGTGCTGGCAGTATTGATATTTGTTAAGTGCTCCCCTGGAGAGTTTGATTGGTTAGGATCTAGGATGACTCATGTACTAGAAAGCATTAACCTTCACAGTTAGCACCCAAAACCTTTGCAAAAAATACCTGAAAATGGTGTATAGAGAGTGAGTTTAAAAATCTTATAGATTATGCTGTAGGACAAGTTAAATAACATTTTATAAGAATGAACAATCTCAAAGAGTTTGGGAACAGTGATATCGAGGCTTATCTACTAGTCTCTGTCAGGTCTCTGTCATTAACAACAGAGCAACTATCTAAAATAGCTATTTTTTTTACCTAAGACTTAGAATCAAGATTTCAAAAACAATCAATTTAATACTAAGGCATAAAATTTGTATACATTTATGTTACTATAATAATATTGCTGTACCTATATTCATGCTTGCCTTCATTTTGGCTAATCTTTGTAGACCTCTTCTTTGGAGAGGCTACTGGTTATAGTCTATATGGAGAACCTGCTTCAACTGTGGTGGATTGTTTCTATGAGGGTTTTCAGGATTAGATGCTTTTATATCTTATAATAAGTCTAATTCTCAATGAAGTAAAGGATTGTTAAGTTATTCCCAATACTGATTACTATATCTAGAGTCACTCAAAGTATTAAACTTCATTCTATCTGCTCATATAGTACAATTTTGGATTATCAGTCCCATGAACAGAGAATACATAAGGTTTCAAAAAAAAAAGAAGACAAATTCACCTTCAATCTCATCAAGCTGCTTTTTAAGTCCAGTCACACAAGTTTTCAATTTCCACTTCTTTTACTTTTCTGCATATAGAATCCTCTGTTTTATTTTTATTTTTTAAACAATACCTCTATTTAAACACTATGTTTAAATAAACATGTTTGTAGTTTCGTTTCAGTCATGTAAAGAACACTCCCTTTCACTAGTGCAACATTCCCACCACCAATTCCCCTAATCTCCTTCCTCCCCCCCCCAACCTGCCTGTATCAGAGATAGGCTTCTACTTATCTCACTCATTAAAATTGCCACGATATTTGTTAGTGTAATTATTTCTCTACCTGCACTCACCACTCTTTGTGGTGAGCTTCATATTGTGAGCCGATCTTTCCAGCCCTCATGTCTATTGACTCTGAGTATTATTACAATGTTATATATCTTTCTTAAAACCCATAGATGAGTGAGACTATTCTGTGACTATCTCTACCTCTGATGTATTTTAAACCCATAGATGAGTTAGACTATTCTGTGTCTATCTCTACCTCTGACTTATTTCACTCAGTATAATAGTTTCCATGTCCATCAATGTATATGAACATTTCATGATTTCATCTCTCCTCATGGCTGCATAATATTCCATTGAAAATATGTACCATGTTTTCTTTAACCATTCATTTTTTGAAGGGACTCATGGTTGTTTTCAAATTTTGGATATTATAAATAGTGCTGCAATGAACATAGGTGTGCAGAAGGCATCTTGTGTTGTGTTTTTGTGTTCGTAAGACATATGGCTAAGAGTGGTATAGCTGGATAATATGGGAGCTCAATTTCTAGTTTCCCCCTTTTCTGGGAACCAAATGATCTTACTATGCAAAAGTAAAGTTGAAATTCTCATACTCTTTTCCACTATTTTACTGAGAATGCAACAGAGAGGAACAAAATAATTTTCTAGAGAAGAACAATAAAAGGCCCATTCAATAACAAATAATAAATTCTGATTCAGTAATATATTCTGAGAATTTAAGTAAAGCTACTATGCTTTATCTAATTTTTTGATAAAGATAAAATTAATTGATTAAAAATGATGAAATTAATCTTAATTTTGTAGAAAAGAATTTTTTCTTTTATTGTGACTGAATTTCATTACACAGAATTATTTACGATACATAGTGACAATGAATGAAGGGCATTTCCACCACCAATGTTATCCTTCCTCCACTCTTGTTCCCAGCATGTCTCCCACATCTACTTCCTTTACCCCCCTTATCTAATTGTTATAAGGACACATTTATTCCTTTTTACTGGATGATAGGCAAAAAATGTGCAGCTCAAACAAGTCTCTAATATTCACTGCTACTCCCAACAAATGATGAGCTTTGTTTTAATTCATTTTCTCCCTGAATAAGAAGAAATGTTTGCATATTTTTGTACTTTATGCTGTACAAAAATTTCAAACACACTCCCAGTTTTTTCAGCCTCTCATGTTTTTATGTTCCTAATAGTGATAATACAGAACTTTTTACTTTTAGATATAATAAAAACAAGACAATTAACTTAAAAGCTACTTTTTAAAATAATGGTAACAGCATGTTTTAATATTTGGGCATTTATTTAGACCTCAAAAATAATCATTTTAATTTGTGTATCAAACATCTCGTAATGAATTTTATAGTAGTTCATATAATTATTCTCAAAAACCTTGCAAAATAGCATTATGATTTATTTACATATAAGTTAGTATAAATAAAATTTTAGTTCTATGTTCAACATAAGAATTCAAATATGGCTATCTAATAAAAAATTACAGAAATGACAAAAAAATAAAGGCACAGAAGTAGAGACAGTTTCAGGGAAGTGATTGAAGAGAGTGAGAGTCATTTAATAAAATATATATAATTCTTCCAGGAAATTCAGTTTATTTTTGTTTAGACTTTCTATGAATTGATGAAAAGCAAATTAGAAATTTTGACAGTTTTTCTTTAATGGGATGGAAATAAGTTTCCAAGTTTTCATATTTTCTCACAGCCCCTTTTCATTGTATTCTGTCCACAGTGAGGATATAGGAAATCTTCATGTTGTGTTCTGAATATTGTACAAATTCAAAATCTGAGTGACTGGCATTATAGGCCGTAGGAATAAATATGTAAGACATTATATGTCAGAATGGCTAGTGACAATTAAAAATGTATGAAACTTAATGTGAACTGTAGAATTATATCCTAACAAAATTTGAAATATTTTTAATTACAGTATCATTGTTTGATATAATTTTATGTTTTCAGGAGTACTTTTACACACCTCTTTAAAATTGTTATATCACATCTACTATCAAATTCCCCAAAACACTTCTATTTACTAATGCTCATATTTTATACTTCTATCACAATTTCAATTTGGTAGTTTAAAGTGAAGTTTGAATTTTATATAAATTTTGTGTATCCATTTGATGTACTTCTTTATATTAGTAAGGTTAATCTTTATCTTTGTGATTTATCTTGTTATGCCATTTTACTATATTGTCAGAAAATATTTTTATCATTTCTTAGTTTGTTTCTTCTTATTATGTTTTTTATTATAATAATTTTTATTTTGACAAAATTGGATTACATATCTTTCACAGTAATATTTTAGGTACATATTGACATTGAGTCAGGGGAATTCCCACCACCAAAGTTGTCCTCTCTCCACACTCCCAGCATGCATCCCTTATCCTCCTTCCATATTCCCCAGGCTGCTAGTATAAGTGGTCCCCCCTGTGTCTAGCTTGTTGTAGACTGGGTATCGATTCTGTTGTCATTGACTTTGGGTTTGGTATTTAAGTCCAATCATTTTTCATTACTACTCAGTGATCATACAACTATTTGGTCTTGGTACCCTCCATTATTTCCCCCTCAATTTGAGAGGTGGAACAAGATGGTTCAATTTTTTTGGTTCTATTTGAAGAAAAGAAAAAAAGTAAAATGGCGTAAAAATCAAACAAGCAAAAAATGGACGGAGTCCTTCTAGAGGCTATAAATATCAATTTGAGAGGAGAAAGGGAAAAAGGAAGAGAAACACAACAACAATACAAAAAGAAAAATCTAACAAAAAATTCATAAAGCACCACAGCAATAAGACAACTGACACACAATAACCACAGTCCTAAAATAAAAACAAAACAAAGCACAAAAAAGAAAACAACAATAACAAAACCAAAAAAATTACTTTGTGCTGCTCTTTTTTTTCTGCATAGGCACATTAAATATTGGGGAAATTAGAAAGGGAATTCCCTTGGCCTAAGAGATACAGGGTTTTTCCACCCTTGATGTCATGGGAATAACTACAGACTCCATACCTGTTTATTTACTCTCCCCTAGGTCCTTTTATGGTGTATGAAGAAATTCTCCGCCGTCATGGATGATAAAATCAGACCTTTGTATCTAGATAACTTGATATCTTCACAAGTTAAAAATTGGAACCTATGATGAAGTCATTCTTTATGGTTCTAGAAGTTCTGTTTCATCACAATTATTTTAATCAGTCTTCTGTAGTTGGTGATCTTGGTTTTGCACTGATCCTAGGATGAAGCCTAGGATAGAGTCTTTCATTATGTTTCCAGAAGACCTATTCAGTTGCAGTTGTCTCAGCCAGACCTCTGAAATTAGAGATCTTTTTCATTCCATCTTGTCCTTTTTTCCTTCCCCTCCCTTTATGTCCCAATCCCTCCCCTCTCTTCTCCTCTCCTCTTGTCTCTTCTCATTTCTTCTTCTCTTCTCTCTTCTTCTCTCATTTTCTTTCCTTTCCCCTCCTCTCCTTTCTTTTATTTTTTTGTTTTGTTTTTGGTTGTTGGGCCACACCCAGTGACACTCGGGTTACACCTGGCTATGCACTCAGAAATTGCTCCTGGCTTGGGGGACCATATGGGATGCTGGGGAATCTAACCACGGTCCATCCTAGGCTAGCACGGGCAAGACAGATGCCTTACTGCTTGCGCTACCATTCCAGCCCCTCTTTTAATTTCTTTCCTTTGCATATCGCTCTGAAAATATGCTGTAATATATTATATAGATTTGATTTGTTAGTAAGTGATGGTAGACAATAGTGAGCTTATGTGACTATTGACCATATTTGTTTTCATTGAAAAGTGTCTTATCTTTATGACTTTTGTGGATATATTATTTGTTGTTTAATTTTATGAATCCTTGTATGCCTTGGATATAAATGATTATATTCAAGTCCCATTCAGTAATATATTTTTATTATACTGATGGTTTATTTTGATACATTTTACATTTAAATGGGAGTTATAGAGATTTCTATTCTTTCTTAATGTTTAAATTTACTTTAGGCACATGGTTTACAATAATAATAATGGAGTGGTATCATCTATAAAATATTATAACATTAAATCCTCCACTAGTAGTTTTCCCTTAAATATTTTCCCTCCATCATTATTCTAGAATGCTTCAAAGCTTTCCCCAGCAAAGAAATTCTGGTAAGTCTTTTACTAAAGGCAATCTTTCAGCTTCTATTGTTTTAAGTAGTTTTAGTACCAGGCTAAATTTATTTTATCATACATATATCACACATTATACCTTGTTCTCTCTTTTTTTATTTTAGAAAACCAATTATTTTTTCCTTTTTTTAGCACTGTGATTGTTCACAATTACGTTTTAATTTTACAATGTACACCACCATTCATCCCTGAATATTTACCACAACATTGTTCCCATTTTTCCTCCCCTCCCCATTTCACGTTTGATCTCTCTCCTATTTTTTTTTATCATTTTAGACACTGATTTGCAATTATATTTATGAAGGGGTACTATGTGCATATCACTTTATCGCTGTTGAAAACCCAGTTCTCCAGAGTAATAGATGCAGGGAAATCATTTTGATATGATGTATTCACTATTTAAAAAACTCTCTAACATATGTAAATTATAGGATTTATTTCATATAATCAAAATCGTTTACTACAAGCATATTTTAAACATTAGTCTAAATGACTAAAAATTAAAAGCTTTATTTCTAGATCTGGCTCAAGACAAGGTTTCCACATCTCACCTCTTTGATTTAATGTAGTATTGTAATACTTTTCATAGCAATTAGGAAAGAAAAAGATATCAAGGACATCTAGATAGAAAAGGAAGAAGTCATACTTTCACTCTTTAGTTCAACAAAGTCCCTATTAATTTATTTATTCCTTCTTTTACCCAGAACCTGTTTCATGACAGTGCTCTTGAGCAGTTAAAACTATATCATTTGTGAGCCATTAAACCCTCTCGTGTTGAAGTCCTGGTGTGTGGCTTTCATACAACTGGGTCTCGAAGGGGATCTGCATTAGAAAATGTTAGGAATTAATGCAAATATTAGGACAAATTAAGCTTAAGTTAATATTAAATTGCCTAGAATTATTTACCATCAAGATCCATAGAAAACACTAGCAATTTGGATTTCATTAACTCCAAGATAATTAATTACAAATATATAACATTGTCTTTCTACGTCACTGAAAACAAGACATTACCAAGAAACAAAATGATAAAAGCCTTTGGGGGGGATTTTGGCCCATACCCAGTGACTTCCAGGGGCTCCTACTGGCTATGCACTCAGAAAGCACTCATGGCTGGGGACCATATGGCATGCCTAGAATTGAACCATGGTCAGTCCTTGGTAGCTGTGTGCAAGGCAAATACCCTACCACTGTGCCATCGCTTTGGCCCTCATATAAAAACTTTAACAGTAAAGAAGCAAATATTTCACTTATATCCCATTGTATTCTTCCACATTATTTTAGTTAATAGTTCAAAAATGAAAAAACATTAAATCTCTTAAGTATAAAAAAATATATGGTATAGTCTCAAAGTAAGTTGTTTAAAATTATACTCCTCTTAATTGTTCATTCTCATCCAGAAAATATTATGGTTTAAATAATTCTTGAGTCCATTTTTTTCAAAAACCTTGTAAATTTTCATAAAGCTTCCAGTAAATTATTTTATTTAACACATTAAGCTTTAAAATCAAGGCCATTTTGAAGTAAGTCCTGATACTGATAATATATTAAATACCTTCTCTTACATTATGAAAAAACAATAAATTTGATGTTACTAAGCTTACCAACTAATATTTGCAAAGTCTTTATCATATACACACTGTAAAAATTTAATAAGTTCCTTCAACTTTATTCCATCTTTTGGAGAATTGTTTTATTTTCCCGTCCTCTATTTAAACTTTAGTTCTTTATCCTTTCTTATTAAAATATATTTATTCTTTTATTCTCTTCACACATTTATATACAGTATATTTCTACCTTCAAGACATTTGAAAATAACCTATCTAGAGAAAGAAGATACCTTTATAGATGCCTATTTTTTACTTTAATTTGAAAGTCATATATGTTAGACTTGTTTGATATTCTTCTCCCTTCTTTTTTTCTCCCTTCCACCCTTATTAAATATCAAATTTTTTCCTTCTTATTAAATATCAAATTTTTCTTGGGACAGAAATCTTTAACCAAAGTTTTAAATTTTAAGTCCCTTCTTACATAAACACTTATTTTTTTCCCCTCAAATTCTCTATCTTAAAGCTTTCAGAAATTTTCAAACCCTTAAATTGCCAACCTTCTAACTTCAAAACTGTAAAGAGCACAAGACGTTGATACTTTAGTGTTTCTAGCTCTCATTTATTTTGAGATAGTAGACAGCTACAATGTTACTAATACAGATAGGGGATATTTAAGGCAGCATAGATGACTGCCCAAGTGGCACTGTATGTGGAAATGGAATAATGACATTACTAGGAAATACCAATTACTTCAAACTTTCCTTAATGTTTTTGCTACTTTTGTTATTGAGTGGAGCTCTTTTTTGCATAAAACTTCTGTTATGGTATACCGTAAACACCTAGGCACAAAGCCTCACCTCCCATTTGTCATATATTTGCTAACCAAGTCCTAATTGTGAGAGAATATAGTCATTTAGTTATATGTTTTAAGTGCCACAACTTCTCAATTTTAACATATACATAGATCAAGCAAGATTAATATGTCACAATAAACAAAATTATATTTAAATCATAACTAAAGCAAATCTTAAACACAGGTACAAGATAATAAAAATGTTATAACCAAATTATGAACAGAAATTTAAACAAAACAGAGCCATATTATGACCAGAAATACAAGTGCAAATTCTACCAGAGAGGAAACAGGTTTTTAAGCACCAGAATTATAACTCTGGTATTTTTCTCTCCCTTAAAGTAACCCATTACTTAGTTAATTTTAGATATACTATAAAGTTAAGTTGACAAAATATTAAAGGTAAGGTATTGTCTTAAATGTTTTAGCACTTTAGTATATTTCTTTTATTCTCTGCCAAATTAACCTGACTTAAATTATTATAATGAAAAACTGTATTTTTCTCTTCGAGTTACTCAAACATATTGTAAAGCTAGGCCAGATTCTCTCTTAACTGACATGGGGTAATTCTGATAATAAACACCAGTGGAATAGAGCAACGATTAGTGTACTTTCTTTGCAAGTGGTTGACTGATATTCCATCCCTGCCATCCCAGATAGTTCACTAAAACTGCTTCGATTGATCCTTAGGTTCAGAGCCAGGAGTAAGCCCTGAACATCTGGGTGTGGCCCAAATTCTCCACCCAAACAAAAAGAAAAAGGAAACTGTTCATTCAGATTCATGGCTATGGCACTAAACAAACATAAACCAGTGTATAAAATTAAACCTACTATTCTTATTAACTACAATAATTTACTATAATTATAACCACAAGTTGTTCTGGGCCCATTTTCTAATAAATCCATGCAGGAGCAAAACAACTACATAATTTTAATTATTGTAAAAAGTCTTTAGCCTTTATCAACTTCTAGACACTGGTATACAACAGCTCACTTTTGGGGCTGGGAAGGTGGCGCTAGAGGTAAGGTGTCCGCCTTGCAAGCGCTAGCGTAGGATGGACCGTGGTTCGATCCACCGGCGTCCCATATGGTCCTCCCAAGCCAGGAGCGATTTCTGAGCGCATAGCCAGGAGTAACCCCTGAGTGTCAAATGGGTGTGGCCCAAAAACAAAAAACAAAACAAAAAAACAAAAAAAAAACAACAGCTCACTTTTGTATTGAAATTGGTTAAGCCAATTTTAATAAGGTAAGGAAAGGTAAAATTTTCAATATAGCTATCTCATCTTATTTTTTGAGTCATCTTATTTTTACCTTTTATCTCTAGTTTGTATTAATGTTAAAACTCAACATGATCTCAGATGTTGGTCACTTTAATAGCTTTGATATTTTTGTCCTATTTCTTGACCCATTTGATCCATTTAATATATTCTCACTAAGAAATTTAAAATGAAAGCTTTCCAGTGACCAGTTCAGAAACTTTCCAGCTAAATTTTTGTCTAACAAAATTAAATAAAATAAGCAAAGCAATCTGTATTTTCAAAGCCACCACAAATTAAAAATGCTGTCTAGAAAGGACAAAGTCCACCCATCCTACTAAAGAGCTAGATTATGTTTATACTTGAACATTTTAAGTTCTGATTCAAACCTATTTAATGTTTCATAAATGTAAAGGAGAGAGTATCCCCTATGTCATTATGCAACACTTTCTTAAATCTGCCACATGGGTTCAAGTGAGACCTAGAGGTCTTTAGTACAGTAAAACCAGCTGACAGATAACTCAGACAATGAGATAATACATGAAATGTAACTAATTATTCCAGGACGAGAAGAGTTGCTCTCAGAGGTTCACCTCCAGATGAGTTACATTGCTAGCAGCAAGAAGTCCTTGACTGAGTTATAATGGGTTTCCTTCCATTTTACTTATAATCCATGACTTCATAATAGAATAAAGAGTCTGATAAGTTTGGAGCCATGAATTAGTGTAAAGAAATCAGTCCAGTGGCCTAACTCCCTCACTACAACCAAACAAGTTCCAAAACATTTAAATTGAAAGTTCTTTCAGCTAGACAATCTAACCACATAAAAAAAATAACTTACACAAAGCTAAGAGTTTTTCTTGACTAGCCTATTTATTTCAAAAACCTCTTTTGAATAATTTAAAATTGTAGCTTGTTTCAAAGTTCCTCCCTCCATATTTCTCACCCTAGTTACTGGCATACTTGTCAGAAAAGAAATAGGATACTTCCTCAAGAGGGAATCTCTCCTTTGCTGTCATGACTTTTGAGGACATTGTCTTAGTGGCTCAAACTTTGAGACTTGCAAATATAATACAGCACCTTACACCTCACCAATGAATTACAGACTATATCACTCAGATTCTGCAGCCTTCAGGATATTTTAAGCATACCCTGTTATGGAATCCCAAACACAAACTTGCACCACTTATAAACCAGCTAATGCACTCACTAACACAATCATTCAGTAGCTGCTCACATACCCTACCATGGAGAAATTCCTGAAACCAGTGGAACTCAGAATTTCCAATTTTTCACCTCTGGTCCCTTTGAAAGATCTTTGGACTCACATGAAACACCAGGGTCTTAATTAATAAGACCTGACGTACACCCTAAAGAAGAAATCAGCTGTCTTATTTTCTTCTGGCCAGTCCTAATCAGATGGAGGCTGATCTTCCAAATTAACCTGATAAAATTTATGGGCTTCCTGTTCTATACCGAATCCTTTTCTGTTTTGGAGGCTAGCTCTTGCTGGCATGAGATTTGGGGAGACCCCAGGACGAAGGCCTTCTCACTAGCTTGGGGTGCTGGGAGGCCTGGCAGGTCCCCAGCCATCCCCTTCTAGCTCACCCAGACTCCAGGCATTCCCTGGGTGCCGGCCCAGGTGGCTAGAAAGATGGGTGCTGGGAGGACTCTAAAGGAGACCCCAGGCTTTTCCCACTCCTCACCCTGCACTAGAGGGGAGGGGCATGGGATGTCTGGCTTCCGGTTCTATACTGAATCCTTTTCTTAGCTCTTGTCGGCATGGGGTTTGGGGAGACCTCAGGCCAAAGGCCTTCTCCCTAGCTTGGGGGTGTTGGGAGTTGCTGGGTTGCGCTGGGACAGTCAGTGGCAACTTTTTTCTCACTGGTCCCCATTTTCAAAACCCTGTACGTACAGTATATATTAAAAGTATTCCCTATGATTAACATATGTTTTGCATATGCAGAATGTCCCTCACTTATTCTGCCCTTGCCCAAGCGCTACAAGCTCATTTCTAGTCTTTCACTCCCTCACCCCCAACCATCATTTCCCCACATTTGCTTTTTTACCTTCAGTTCTTCGCTCCTCAAGAGGCAGATCATTGTCCCCACACAAAGCCAGCTGCCCAACTGCACCCTAAGTTGTAAGATAGTATCTCAGCCTGAGAAGATCCCAATACACTGTTGCTATTGACCTACTCTCAGAGGCCCCATTCCTCCTTTTTCCTTCATTGTGGACTTTTGCTTGATAAGGACTCGATATATAAGAAGTTATGGCTTCGGTATCTTTCCTGATATGGACTGTCATCAGCCAGTTAGCAGACTGCACAAGTGAAATCAGAGGCCAAAGTGGTCCACCGGATTTAACACCTCTCCAACTATTTCAAAAGACATAAAAGGAACATGTCTATATCTTTTTGAATATCTCATATGTATTTCCTTAACAGCTATAACTCTTACTAAATATTCTCTTATACAGTGATGATTTTCCTCACTGTTAGGTCTGTTCTTTTCTTTGTGATCTGTTCAACAAGGAATTCTGGTAGAAGAGTCCCTCAGTTTAGAGCTTATGTTAGAACCAAGTTACAGGGATTGTTGGACTTGTTCCAGTGGCCCCATATGCATCAATAACGCCATGTGGCATTGTTCCTCTTTTGCATAGTCATATTAAAATGAGAAAATACTATACATACAAACAAGTTCTTATCTAGTAGAGATAAGAACACTCGAATATTGTAATGCAGTGGGACTTTACACCCTGAATATTGTCATAATGACCTGCCTCAGGCCTCAGAAGAATGGGCATTTTCCATTCACCCCTGAACCAGGGATGCCATCTACAAAACAACCACAATTGTCTACAACATAACCTGGAAGCAATCCTCTACCAAGGAAGACCCTACCACGACTCCTGCATCAACCTACTCAAAAGAGACTTCCCTTAACATCCAGAAGACTTAACAACAACAACAACAACAATGGCATGCTTTCAGGACATGGCTCTCTGCATTGTCCCCTAATTGTTAGGTGAAACTAGAGGGCACTCCATTGTTGCAAGTCAGCCCCTAAAGAGGTTGACTGATGGAGGGATGGAGGATGGGGTCTTTCCCCTTCATCTCGGAGCATGCCTCTGACACCCTGTCCATCCAGCGGTTCTGAGGTGAAGTGGCGGGTAAACAGCTCGCAGACAGGCAAGCTTGTGGAAATATTAGCTTTATTCAGTGGAGAAGACTGAAGTCCAAGGTCTCAGCCTCAGTTCCAGCAAAAAACCTCTCGCCTTCTACAGACCCTTGTTTTTATCCCCCAGAATCAGGTATCACCCAATGGTGGGATCAGATACCACCCAATGGTGGAAGCAGAATCAGGTACCACCCTAGGGGGGGGGCAGAATGCCAGGTCACACCCTAGGGGTAGGGCACATATCAGGGTAGGGTCAGTAACATAATAATCCCAAAAATATTTACAACACAAACAATTCTCCTCCCTTTGTTTTTAGTAAACAAACAATATTGTCTACAATTATTAAAGGAAAAACAAGTCAATAATAAAAGAGCGGCTTTTTGCATAAGCACATCACAGGAAATTGTAAAGAAAAACTTGTAACCTAAACACATAGTGTCTAAAATCAGAAACATGTATCAAGGAATCAACTACAAGCTCCTGAGAAGATAAATCTAAGATGTACGTAGATCCTTTTGAAAGACACCAGAAAGGTTGTGTAGCAGGCGAGAAGAAGCACCTTTTCTTTATTTGTAGTTGTTGTTGGTTTTTGGTATTTGGTTTTTGGGTCACATCTGGCAGTGCTCAGGAGTTACTCCTGGCTTTGCGCTCAGAAATTACTCCTGGCAGATACCGGCATTCGAACCAATGATCTTTTGCATGTGAGGCAAATGCCTTATCTTCATGCTATCTCTCCGAACACATTTTCATTCAAGTCCAGGTAGACCAGAAAGCCCATCTTTGAGGTCATTGAATTAGGCCCTTATTTTGTAGGAAGAAGCATATACCCCCGTGCACAATGGGGGGGCCACTGCGATGATGATCAATAGGCTTCTGAACTTAATCCAAGTTCTTAATCCAGGCTAAAGTCCATATTATGTCCGAAATTGATGTACCAATAAGGTCGATTATTTATAGATAGGAGCTTAAGTCACAAAGCAAAACAAAATGTTTAAGGCAGAGACCCTCCCTGTGTAAATAAACAACTTGAGAGCCCATCCAAAATGGATGGAACCTCCTATAAACCTAGTATTTTGCCTATGATGCGTCCACGCAAAAATCCCTGAGACCAGACAAAAGTATCATTTAGGAAATTATAGACAACAATATCTAACCAACTAACTTAAAGTCAAGAAAGCAACACACTAATGTAATACAACGTCAATTCCTAAGATTAAAAACTAAAATAGAAAAACATTAATTACAATAGTCAAAAGAAGTGTAGTACCAAATATAAATTCAAAGGATTACAATTATAAGAAAAATACAAAAGGTGAAATTTCTACAGAGTCCAATACCAATCTGTAAAGATGAGGGGTCTGGAACTCTGAGAAGATTGGCAAAAGACACTTAATGGGTCTGGAAAAACGGGTTGAAGCCATCATGAGTTGGTTGGGCTTCTGAATTTCCTTTGGGATTGGTGCAATCTTGGGGTAGCCATTGTAGAAATGGTCAACAATAGCACTGTGTATGTGGATGGAAAACCAGAAATTTAGATAGCACAGTTTAACTGGGATCCAGAGATTGTGGGTCTTATCCATGGATCTTTTCTCTGGGGATATATTGTGACACAAATTCCAGGAGGCTTCATTTCCAACAAGTTTGCCGCCAAACATGGTACAAAACTCCCACCAGTCACAATTTCTTCCTCAGGCCAAGATCAGGAGGCTTGTAGTTGTGGGTGAAGGAGATGAGTTGTAAATGTGAAGGGAATCCTGAGAATTAAATGTTAAAGACTAGTAAGGAAGGATAAGGAAGACTAAATTGGGGAAGATAAAGTTAGGAGAAAGGGGACTATATACAAAATATGCAAAACAGACATACACTGAACAAGACATACACATACAGACTTCACAAAATATATGGCCATAACACTCACTCATACCAAAAATATTTGTTGGAAAGGATCCAAAATAGAGCAAAAGAAAAGAGAATTCAGCTGAATCAACTAAAAGTGCTTTAAAATGTAATAGCCGGCAACTGTTTAGAAAAATCATTTCAAATTCAAAAAAAATTTTTATGGCAGAGCAGAGCAGATCTGAAAGAGAATTTCATGCATAATACAAACATGAAATACTCTACTTTAAGTGTATATCAGTATATATACAGTTATTGTATAACAGTAACTCTATGATAATCAATCATAAGGCAAGAAGCACTGTGAAGAAAGTCCACCTAAAAATTATCATTATGTCAGCATGTTTAAAACCTAAATTGAGGGGGCCGGCAGTGCGCTAGAGGTAAGGTGCCTGCCTTGCCTGCGCTAGCCTAGGACGGACCGCAGTTCGATCCCCCGGTGTCCCATATGGTCCCCAAGCCAGGAGCAACTTCTGAGCACATAGCAGGAGTAACCCCCTGAGTGTTACTGGGGTGTGGCCCAAAAATCAAAAAAAAAAAACCTAAATTGAGGGAAATAAAGCAATGATGTTAAAATAAAAAGAGTGAAAGTCGTTAAATGAGTATACCTAGAAAGAAAAACAACATTAATATGATGAGAAATTTTTCTTTCAGGTGAACATTGACTAAATTAAATTGTAAGATTTCATGATTAACTGAGACCTAGAGCAATAATGCTGAGGCTTTTGTCTTCAGGCTTGTTTTCCAAATAAAGCTGATATATTCACAAGCCTGACTGCCAGCTAGCTTTTACCCGCCAAACTGACCTCAGAAAACGCAGCTGAACAGGGTGGCAGATGCATGCTTCAAGCTGGAGGAGAAAGACCTCATCCTCCATCCTTCCATCAGTCAACCCCATCAAGGGCAGTGTTGCAATGGGGTGTATATAAAAAAACAAAACCAAAAAAGTAAAGAACAAAAAAATAAAAAAAAAATGGGTATGGTTGGCTGGGTGTCACAAGTAGGAGGACATTTGCATTTCAAACATTAACTTAGGACAGACCACAATTTGATCCCTGTATGTTTCTATGGTCTCCAAGCCAAGAGCAATATTTTTATTTTATGTTTGGGCCACACCCAGTGATGCTCAATGGTTAAACCTGGCTATGAACCCAGAATTTGCTCCTTGCTTAGGGGACCTTAGGTGGATTTGAAGCACTGTCCTGCCTAGGCTTGTAATGCAAGGGAGATGTCTTATGGCTTCCACAACTGCTCCTGCCCCCAGGAGTGTTTCTGAGTACATAGCCAGGAGTATCCCCTGAGAGACACCTGGCATGGACAAAAAAAAAAAAACAAAATCCAAACTAAACAAAAAACCAAAAATCTTGAAATGGAAAGGATTGTTGGTGCATGCATTAGGGCTTTTGCCTTGCAGATGTTAACCTAGTTTGGATCCCAATTCTATCTCTGAGTGACCCATATGGTACCTCAAATCAGGAGCAATTTGTTTCTTTTTTGGGGGTGGGGGTGGGTTTGGTCCACACTCAGTAACTCTCAGTGGTTAATCCTTTATATGCAACGGTCAAAAACATCATTAAAGAGAAACTACCAGAGCTAATTAATACATGCGATCAAACACTGCATGCCCAAAGAGTACCAACTAAAAGAGACCCCATAAAAAACACCATAAGACAAATCCTAGTCACAATGAATAATCCCACAAATAGAGACAGAATTCTGAAAGCAGCAAAATCGAAATCCCTATAGTAGGGAAGATTAACAGAAATACCTTTTCTCCTGGGATGAATCTAAAGAGAAACGATTTTTGTAATCTGCACAAGAAGATGTTCAATTCATTTTTGGCACCTGTTGTTAGTTTCTCGGGCTATCTAAAGCAGGGTCACCCTCCAACGTTTTAAACAAATTAGATAATTCTGCATTCGGGATTCCTAGTGCAGGGAGGAGCCAATATACATCACCTAAAAGTCTCTGAAAATCATTAAGCATTCAGAGGCTTTCTTTTTTGATAGAAATTTTTGTGGACGTATTGACGTCCGGTCCAAAATAAAACCCAAACATTGATAGGGTGGCATTATCTGTATTTTTTCTAAAGCTCTTTCCAGTCCTGATGTTTGTAAACAGTCAATAACAAAAGAGTATAATCCTGTAAATTTGTTTCATTGTTCAATGTGATCAAGATATCATCTGTATAATGAAATATCATGGCTTGAGGAAATTTTTCACGAGTAGGGCTCAAAACCTTATCTACAAGAAACTGACAGATTGTTGGGGAATTCAGTATGCCTTGGGGGAGAACAGTCCATTGGAAACGTCTGCAGGGATGGGTATTATTGAGAGAAGGAACTGAGAATGCAAAACGTTTTTTATCATCTGGGTGGATAGGAATATGGTAGAAGCAGTCTTTTAGATCAATTATAATTAGTGGCCATTCCTTTGGAATAACTACAGGTGATGGTAAACCAGTCTGCAATTTGCCATAGGTATCATGGATAAATTTACAGCTCTAAGATCCATCAAAAGTCTCCATTTACCGAATTTCTTTTTTATAGTGAATATAGGTGAATTCCATTGAGAACAAGATGGTTCAATATGTCCTAAACTTAGCTCTTCCTCCACTAATTCTGTCAGCACCTTTAATTTATCCGTTTTAAGGGGCCACTGACCTGTCCAAATTGGTTTGTCAGATTTCCATTTTATTTTTATTGGTGCTGGTGTTTTTATGGTAATGGCCCCTACTAAAAATTTTGGGTTTTTAAATCAAAAGAAGGTTCGGGCTCTTCCAAAGCTAATGGGATGTGGAATTCTGCTTTCCACTGTTTGTGTAGGTCATGGCCCCACAGGGATGGTGAAAATGGGCCCATGTGAGGTCTGATTATGCTTTTTAATTTTCTGGGCTGTAAAATATCATAGTCCTCGTACTCAACAGACGGAAGCTCAGGCCTCCTATTTCTTCTAGCGAATATGGGATTTCCTGAAGAGGCCAATTTTCTGGCCATTCTTTATCAGAAATTACAGTAACCTGAGCACCCGTATCTATCATTCTGTCAAAGGGTTGCCCTTCCAAGTGAAGTTTGATCATTGTGTGTTCATCTTTAAATTTAGTAACCAGAGCTACGATTGGGTTTTGAGCAGTACCCGGATCTGTGCTTCCAAAATCTCCAATTCTAGTCTTATCTGAATTCCCAAATTTGACATAAGGCACTATTACTATCTGGGCAATTGCTTCTCCTTTTTCAAAGGTCCATGTAACTGTTACAGTAATAACTACAATGATTTCTCCCATAGAATCTGAGTCAATGACACCTGTTGTTGTGTATGTAAATATTTTGGGGGATTACTATGTTGCTCACCCTAATCTGATTAGGTGATTGTGCCCTACCCTAGGGTGTGACCTGGCATTCTGCCCCCACCCTAGGGTAGGACCTGATTCTGCTTCCACCATTGGTTGGTATCTGATCCCACCATTGGGTGGGACCTGACTCTGGACTATAAGAGCAAGGGTCTGTGGAAGGCGAGAGGCTTTTGCTCTTATAGCACAATCACCTAATCAGATTAGGGTGAGCAACATAGTAATCCCCCAAAATATTTACATACACAACAACCTGTGATTACTGATATACCCTTTATGTTGAGGGAACTTCTGCCAAGAATAAGACCCCTAGTATCTGGAGTGGTGGGCCCACAATGCCAGTTTCTAACATGTAAGGGCATGCTCCTGGGTAAATTGTAATGTCATCTGGGCATAATATGTCTAATCCAGCACTCCCTGATGTAGAGTAAATTAATTCCCTTATCGTGATGAATTTTCTTGGGCTGGGCTTGGAAGGATTATTGTCTGTGAACTTTGACCCTGATTTGGAAGAGCCTCAGGGAAGGCCCTGTGGGCATTTCCCTGCATCTTGTATGTGTGTCCTTGAGGAGCTGAATTTATAAGGAAATGGCAATTTCTTTTGATATGCCCCATTTTCCACAATGGTAGCAGGCGATTTGCCTCCTGGGGATTGTGTTGAAACCTCTACTTAGGTTATTATCAATGAGGTTTCCAGATCTGCAATCTTTCACCCAGTGGCAACCCCTTTTGCATTTTGGGCAAAGACCTGGTTTATGGAAAGTGTCCTGTCTGCGAGGGGAGTAAGGCATTATTCCCTTGGTAACTGGGAAGGTTTGTACTGAGTCTAAGTGGGGTGGTGGTTGGGGTTCCCTATAGACATTCCAACAGGCATAAAAGAAATCATTCACATCTGCCTTTTCTTTTAATGTACTCAATACTAATCTACAGGCCAAATTTGCATTATGATAAGCCAAAGATTTTACTAGGAAGTTTTTCATCTCCTCATCTTCAACTTGTAACTTCAGAGTATCTTTAATCTTACCTACAAACTCTGCATATGACTCATAAGGGTCTTGGGTAATTTTAAAAAGTTTCCTCTACCAGTGCTGTTAGAATCAATTTTTCCCATGATGATAATGCAATATCCCTAATTAAATTTAAGATTTCTTTAAGTAAAGCCGCTTGTGTCTGAATATTTGCAAATTGATTTTCTTCCATCAATAACACATACGATAGAGTAACACCTGCCACTTGCTTTTTTGTACCATCCGGGCTATATAATTTGGCTTTTACGCCTTCTGAATAGTACATTTCCCATTCAGTTTGCTGTTTAGACGACTGCATATTTCAGTGATTCTTTTAAAATCATACAAAGTCCAAGATGAGTTATGACTCCAAAGTCTTAGTAACTCCACACTGTATGGCAATTTTGGACCATACTCTTTATAGGCTTTTTAAAACCGATCTAATTCTTCTATCTGATAGGGTACATAATTAGAAACATTTACCCCATGTAAAGGGGATGAGGCCGGATTAGCAAACTTACTCTGAATAGAGCTTGAGGCCATGCGTGTGGTTCATCTTCTGAATCTGCACTGTTGTGCAATTCAATTTTGTTAATAGAACGAGGCCTCACTTCTGGAGTTAGCACCGGAGGTTGATCATTGTCTGAGTCACTACTGTCATGCAATTTGCTTGAATCAGGCTTAACTTTTTGAGTTGTTTTTCTTCCAGCAAAATTTTCTATATTGTTGATGGTGGGGCTGGATTTGTCAGACCGCACCTTGGTCTGAATTTTCGTCGGAAAGATTTCCTTATTATTCATACTGGTTTTAGCCTCACCATTTCTACACTTTCTATTTCCTAAATACCAGCCAATAACTATGCTCACAGTAACAACGTGAGCCAACACAGAAATTCCACAAATTATGATGTCTGGAGACAATGCACTTTTCATTTGAAATATAGACCACAACCATCCAACTGCAGTGATTGTCCTTAGATGAAAACCAATTCGTTTTAAAGAAAATAGAATAATTCACTTGTATACTAGAGCACCAATGCTTAAGCAAAAAGGTGGCAGAATCCACATGACTAACCACAGAAACTATTTAATGGTCAGTAGAGGAAATTTCCAATGAAGTATTTCACATACAGTTATTGAGGGTCCAGGTTCAGCCTGTCCAGGCACCATTATGTTGCAAGTCAGCCCCTGAAGAGGTTGACTGATGGAGGGATGGAGGATGAGGTCTTTCCCCTCCAGCTCGGAGCACACATCTGCCACCCTGTCCAGCCAGCGGTTCTGAGGTGAAACGGCAGGTAAACAGCTCGTAGACTGTCAGGCTTGTGGAAATATTAGCTTTATTTGGTGGACAAGATTGAAGTTAAGGTCTCAGCCTCAGTTTTAGCAAAAAGCCTCTCTCCTTTCACAGACCCTTGTTTTTATCCCCCAGAATCAGGTACCACCCACTGGTGGGATCAGATACCACCCAATGGTGGAAGCAGAATCAGGTACCAGCCTAGGGTTAGGTCAGAATGCCAGGTCACATCCTAGGGTAGGGCACAATCACCGAATCAGGGTAGGGTCAGTAACATAATAATCCCCAAAATATTTACATACACAACACTCCATATCATCCTGACTTCAATGTAGGATATGCACAGATTCCAGGATCTTTAACTACAGAAATCTGACACCAACAACAGCAACTGTGTGGAAAAAAAGTGTATTGCACTAAAGACAATGATTTGGATCGATAACCTAGTATGTCTGGAGCCTAGAGTTGACAAAAAACTTGAGGGGTAAGATCTCTTTGTGTTTACGCCAAGGCTTTTCCTTTCTATGTCACCAATATTTTGCTGGACCTATGCAAACAACAATTTCCACTTTAACAGCATTTTACTGTACTACTTATCTCTTATCCTTAAAAAAAAGAGAGAAAAGAAAAGCTTATTAAATCATCTGCTGGGCCTTTAATAAGTTAACTGTTCATTCAATTATATTCAAAAATATACTTGCTACTGAACCTTTTCTTTTTCTTCAATCTCATTAGTTTTTCTGATTTTTTTTAAAGAACTTTGCCTTTGTTATTCATGAAACAAATGTATTATGATCAACTGTCAAAAACAATTATTTTAATAAACTATTACAAATTAATAGTTATCAAAAGAGTATGGTACTGGAATAAAGATAGGCCCTCAGATCAGTGGAATAGGCTTGAATACTCAGAGAATGTTCCCCAGACTTACAATCACCTAATTTTTGATAAAGGAGCAGGAAAACCTAAACGGAGCAAAGAAAGCCTCTTCAAGAAGTGGTGTTGGCACAACTGGCTAGCCACTTGCAAAACATTGAACTGAGATCCCCAGCTAATATCATGTACAAAGGTAAAATCCAAATGGGTTAAAGACCTCGATATCAGACCCAAAACCATAAGATATATAGAACAACATGTAGGCAGAACACTCCAGGACATTGAGACTATAGGTATATTCAAGGAGGAAACTGCACTTTCCAAGAAAGTGAAAGCAGAGATTAACAGATGGGAATATATTAAGCTAAGAAGCTTCTGCACCTCAAAGGAAATAGTGCCCAGGATACAAGAGCCACCCACTGAGTGGGAGAAACTATTCACCCAATACCCATCAGATAAGGGGCTAATCTCCAAAATATACAAGGCACTGACAGAACTTTACAAGAAAAAAAAAAACATCTAATCCCATCAAAAAAAAGTGGAGGAAGAAATGGACAGACACTTTGACAAAGAAGAAATACAAATGGCCAAAAGACACATGAAAAAATGCTCCACATTACTAATCATCAGGGAGATGCAAATCAAAACAACTATGAGGTACCACCTCACACCACAAAGATTGGCACACATCACAAAATGAGAATAAACAGTGTTGGCAGGGATGTGGAGAGAAAGGAACTCTTATCCACTGATGGTGGGAATGCCTTTTCTAGTTCAACCTTTATGCAAAGCAATATGGAGATTTCTTTAAAAAGTGTAAATCGAGTTCCCATACAATTCAGCTATACCACTCCTAGCAATATACCCTAGGAACACAAGAATACAATACAAAAATCCCTTCCTTACACCTATATTCATTGCAGCACTATTTTTCATAGCAAGACTCTGGAAACAACCAAGATGCCCTTCAACAGACGAATGGCTAAAGAAACTGTGGTACATATACACAATGGAATATTATGCAGCTGTCAGGAGAGATGAAGTCATGAAATTTTCCTATACATGGATGTACATGGAATCTATTATGCTGAGTGAAATAAGTCAGAGAGAGAGAGAAAGACACAGAATGGTCTCACTCATCTATGGGTTTTAAGAAAAATGAAAACATTTCTCAACAATTTTCAGAGACAAAAGAGAGGAGGGCTGAACATTACCGCCCACCTCATGAACCTCACCAAAAAGAGTGATGAGTTTAGTTAGAGAAATAACTACATTTTGAACTGTCCTAATAATGAGAATGTATGAGGGTTATAGAAAGCCTGTCTAGAGTACAGGCGGGGGTTGAATGGGGAGGAGGGAGATTTGGGACATTGGTGATGGGAATGTTCATTGGTGATGGTTGGTGTTCTTTATGTGACGGAAACCCAAACACAATCATGTATGTAATCAAGGTGTTTAAATAAAACATATAAAAATAATTGTGCCTTTGTTATTCCTGAAACAAATGTATTATGATCAATTGTCAAAAACAATTATTTTAATATCATGCCCAATGATGCCTTAACATTTAACTCTGCATAATATTAATTTTTCTATCATTATTTAAATGTACTCATGTAATTATTACTTTATATAAAACAATGTGTAGTATTACAAATAAATAAATAATTCTTGAATTTTGAATTAGGAGTCCCTTTATATAAGTTATAGACATTATATTATGTAGAAAGTAAGAATTTATTATGACGTGATTGTTTTCATTTAGATAAATGATTCTTGGATCTTGAATAAAGGAATTCCTTTATATAAATTATAGACATTATTTTATGTAGAATATAAGAATTTACTATTTGATGTAATTGCTTTCATTCAGACTCTGGTGCATATACTTTGAATTTTTTAAAGTTATTACTCAGACTTCCCCATCTATATACATGTCAACTAACATCAACTTTAAGAATTGTGCCTAAAATGATCTAAACTTAGCACAAGGTAAAATTATTTGAATTTTCAAACAACTATAAAATGGGGCAGATAGGTCTTTGTGTTCTAAATATATATTGGTATGCAGAAACAATTTTGAAAGGCTATTTTAAGCTCACATTATTATCAAACAAAAGTAGAAGTGTATCTCAAGACATGGCAATCTTGTAGTTTACAAATATTTCAGTAAAGGCCATCAAATTTAAGTTACTATTACAATGGCAGGATTGCTCCACATGTCCTTGGTGTGAATATGAATAAAGTTTGTTTATTTAATAAACCCATCAACATTTTTTCATTACAATAAAAAAGACAATAAGAGAAACCATTCTATCATGATTGTTGCGAAGTGTACATTCATCATTGTGTTTTTACATTGATGTCAGATGATTTATTACTTTAAGATTTAAGAAACAGAAAAAACAGGAATTGAAATGGAAATTGTGATATTAATATGGGAGCAATCATTTTATGCAAAAGCTAGGTGACAACTATTTAACATCCACATTGATAGAATTTCCTACCATCAGTTATATCATTTCTATTCTTCTCCTATCAGAGAAATTAGTTTAAATAATACAAGTACATTTTTTTAGTTGCCTGCAATTTGTGACATACATAAAATTTAACACAAAATGATGTTTCCTTGGGTAAAATATAGAACTGACTATATTGATTTTCTTTAAGTTCCTGCTATTGTCTTACCTATTTTGATATTTTAAACACCATATTGATTAGTTAATATGACCAAAGCTAATAAGGATTCCATACAACTACAATTATAAAAATTTATACCAAAAATATAATAAATATTTGTTTCAGTTGAATTCCCTTTAATAGAATTTGTACATATCTTTCAGTCAGTGTGGATGCAACGATATTAATCTTTTTTTTTCTTAGACATTCAAGCCTATGTCCCTGGAACTTTATGTTCCTGGAACATCAAGCCCTACTGGTAAATATTTTATTGAAAGTCTCTGCATGTAATTTCCCCAAATTTATTTTGAAATCTTATGTCCACTCCACTAGCTTTTCGTCCACTTTTGTCCACTACCTTTGAATACTACTATGCAGTTACAGTTTGGCAAACGTTAGATGAATAAAACTGATAGTTGTGGCTCATACATTTTAATTATTCAATTTTGTTTCAATTTAATGTATACAAAGTCAGTTCTAGTAAAAAACTAAGCCATTTCTTTCCACTAACATTTCCAAATAAAATGTATTCAAGATGGTTTCCCAGTGTATCCCTTCTTTAATTCCTCTAAAGACTAGATTCTAAAACCTTGCAATCTTACACATGTCCCTGAGTTTATTAGCTAAGTGTGACCAAAAGCCATGGTAATGAATGGTCTAAATATGGTCTGAAACTGTTCACAAATCAGAATATAATTACTAATCATGTGAAAGAATATATGTTTAAACTTGGTCAATGAGTACTTTTAGCAGCTTTCTGTTTGTCAGTTAATGGTATTATTCCCCTTAATGCGAATGTAAATTTAGATTTTAACCTCAATTAAAGAGTTAGCTTTCTCTACTCCTAATTTGGTCTCTGTAGTGTGTAGCTTCTGCTTACAGCTTCTAAGTGAGCTAAAAACTTGTTTTTGTTCTGCTCTCACAGCTTGTCGAAGTCCTTTCTTTTTTCTTATTTGGCTCTGCTCCAATACAACATAAAATGTATAATTTAATTGATGTTTAAAGTTGTGCTACCTTTCCACTCAGTCTCATATCAGTTAAACTTTTATAACTACTAATTGTAAGTCTACAATCAGATTTATATTGATGACACATTCCCTTCTGACTGCTATTGTTTTAGCACTTTAGTGGCATTTAATGTTCTCCATCAGCAAATGAGGAATACAATACTGTCTTCACAATAAAAAAAATTATGGGCATCTCCATTAAAACACCCTTCTGGACATTAACAAAACTATTAAGTAGATTTGACAAACAAAATGGGAATAAACATTTTACACTGATATCTCTTCACTTTACTGATAATGATTTTTTTTAAGGGTCAAGATCTTTGCAATTCTAGACAATGTCAGCCCTCTGTGTCTATGAGTTAGAAGTCTCTTCTGAAATTTATAAGAAAGTCAATTATTTGTTCAAGAATCATAACAGTTAAAGGGGGCACACAAATTTTGGGTGACAGAAAGTTTTATTCTTATATATTTTTCCATGGTAGAATGACATCAGTACCCCAGGCACAAGGGGCCAGAGTGCTTAGAATAACTTTGGATATCAAAAATTCCTGTAAAAATTTCTGCCAAAGACCAGGCATAAAACAAACAGCCCAGGGGCCGGCGAGGTGTCACTAGAGGTAAGTGTCTGCCTTGCAAGCACTAGCTAAGGAAAGGACCACAGTTCGATCCCCTGGCATCCCATATGGTCCCCCTAAGCCAGGGGCAATTTCTGACCACATAGCCAGGAGTAACCCCTGAGTATCAAACGGGTGTGGCCTGAAAAACTAAAAACAAACAAACAAAAAAAAACAGCACAACTTGAGAAATGGGTAAACATTTTATTATGTAGAGGATCTAGTAGATCTCAAGAACTCAGAACAAAGTCAAGTGGAAGATTTACAGTCAACTATAAAAATAGAAAATTATAAACTTGTTATTTTTTAGAACAGGGTTTGGTCCAGGTCAAGGACATGAGAACATTCATCATATATTCCTAGTTTACCAAGGTTATAAAAAATAGTAAACAACTCCATCTTCAATGCTTTCCCCATATTTATGCTAGGTTGCTCAAACTCAACTGCCATTTTAATAGTGCCTACTCTCTGAATAAGCCTGTGTTAAGTTAGCCTTTTGGAATATGGGTAGAGGAAGAAGTCTATTTTATTTATCAAAATTACATAGATAATTGATATAAAATAAATTCCCTTCTCTGTCTTTTCCTGTTCTGTGACCTGAAAGAAGTAATAAGGATATTTGTTTCTGTTTATTTCTGTATTTTAAAATACTTGTTCTGAGACTTATTTTTTCTTGCTCCCATAGAACAATTCTATAAATTTATTTAAATTTTCTCCAGAAATTTATGATTTCTTGGATAATTTGATAATACTTGTCATCCAAGAAAAATCATACATGCTTAGAAAAAATTATATTTTAGTTTATATAAATATTTGTTATAAATAAATAAATATATTTATTTATTTTTATATCATATGTATCATGGGAGTCAATTCAAGAAGACTTAAGAGGACAAGAAGAAATTTTACAGCATAGAAGGTGTTTGCCTTGTATTTGCCTCATACAGGTAAAAGCCATATAATCTCATAGACCCACTAGAAATGATCTTTAAGTTCAGAGTCAGAAGGAAGAATATAGTTCCCTGTCTAATGCTATAGAAAGTAGTTCTAGCACTTTATTAAATAGTAGTAATTAGAGTGGCAACTGCGTCTTCTGCCTGATCTTCAAGACAAGATTTTAGTTTATATCTAATGTACATAATGTTTGCTGTGAGATTGTGGGAAGGGCTTTGCTATATTGTAGAAAAAATCCCTTGATTCCCACTTGTTGAAAGTTTTAATAAGAAAGGATGCTGATCTTCTCAAATGTTTTCTCTGCATTAATTAATATGATAATATAATTTTAATATTTTATTTATATGCTACTGACTTACATATATTAAATCATACTTCTTTTTTTCTTTTTTTAATTTTATTTAAACACCTTGATTATATACACCATTGTGTTTGGGTTTCAGTCATGTAAAGAACACCACCCATCACCAGTGCAACATTCCCATCACCAATGTCCCAAATCTCCCTCCTCCCCACCTGATCCCCACCTGTACTCTAGACAGGCTTTCCATTTCCCTCATACATTCTCATTATTAGAACAGTTCGAAATGTAGTCATTTCTCTAACTAAACTCATCACTCTTTGTGGTGAGCTTCCTGAGGTGAGCTGGAACTTCCACCTCTTTCATCTTTGTGTCTGAAAATTATTATTGCATGAATGTCTTTCATTTTTCTTAAAACCCATAGATGAGTGAGACAATTCTGCGTTTTTCTCTCTCTCTCTCTCTCTGACTTATTTCACCCAGCATAATAGATTCCATGTACATCCATGTATAGGAAAATTTCATGACTTCATCTCTTCTGACAGCTGCAGAATATTCCATTGTGTATATGTACCACAGTTTCTTTAGCCATTCATCTGTTGAAGGGCATCTTGGTTGTTTCCAGAGTCTTGCTATGGTAAATAGTGCACAATGAATATAGGTGTAAGGAAGGAAGGGGTTTTTGTATTGTATTTTTGTGTTCCTAGTGTATATATCTAGGAGTTGTTTAGCTGGATCATATGGAAGCTTGATTTCCAGATTTTGGAGGAATCTCCATATCGCTTTCCAAAAAGGTTGAACTAGACGGCATTCCCACCAGCAGTGGATAAGAGTTTCTTTCTCTCCACATCCCCGCCAACACTGTTTTTTCTCATTCTTTGTGATGTGTGCCATTCTCTGTGGTGTGAGGTGGTATCTCATCATTGTTTTGATTTGCATCTCCCTGATGATTAGTGATGTTGAGCATTTTTTCATGTGTCTTTTGGCCATTTGTATTTCTTCTTTGTCAAAGTGTTCATTTCTCCTCCCCATTTTTTGATGGGATTAGATGTTTTTTCTTGCAAAGTTCTGTCAGTGCCTTGTATATTTTGGAGATTAGCCCCTTATCTGATGGGTATTGGGTGAATAGTTTCTCCCACTCAGTGGGTGGCTCTTGTATCCTGGGCACTATTTCCTTTGAGGTGCAGAAGCTTCTCAGCTTAATATATTCCATCTGTTAATCTCTGCTTTCAATACCTTGGAGAGTACAGTTTCCTCCTTGAAGATGCCTGTAGTCTCAATGTCCTGGAGTGTTCTGCCTATGTGTTGTTCTATATATCTTATGGTTTTGGGTCTGATATCGAGGTCTTTAGTCCATTCGGATTTGACCATCGTAAATGATGTTGGGGGGTGGGTAAGTTCAAATTTTTGCAAGTGGCTACCCAGTTGTGCCAACACCACTTGTTGAAGAGGCTTTCCCTGCTCCATTTAGGATTTCCTGCTTCTTTATCAAAAATTAGGTGATTGTATGTCTGGGAAACATTCTCTGAGTATTCAAGCCTATTCCACTGATCTAACATCCTGTCCTTATTCCATTACCATGCTGTATTGATAACTATTGCTTTGTAGTGAAGTTTAAAGTTGGGGAAAGTATTCCTCCCATATTCTTTTCCCCAATGATTGCTTTAGTATTCTAGGGTGTTTATTGTTCCAAACAAATTTCAAAAGTGCCTGATCCACTTCTTTGAAGAATCTCTTGGGTATCTTTAGAGGGATTGCATTAAATCTGTATGATGCCTTGGGGAGTATTGCCATTTTGGTGATGTTATTCCTGCCAATCCATGAACAGGGTATGTGTTTCCATTTCCGCATGTCCTCTCTTTTTTCTTGGAGCAGAGTTTTATAGTTTACTTTGTATAGGTCCTTCACATTTTTAGTCAAGTTGATTCCAAGATATTTGAGCTTGTGTGGCACAATTGTAAATGTATGTTGTTTACTTTAATGTCAATTTCTTCCTTATTACTATTGGTGTATAGAAAGGCCATTGATTTCTGTGTGTTAATTTTGTAGCCTGCCACATTGCTATATGAGTCTATTGTTTCTAGAAGCTTTTTGGTAGAGACTTTAGGGTTTTCTAGGTAGAGTATCATGTCATCTGCAAACACAGAGAGCTTGACTTCTTCCTTTCCTATCTGGATTGCCTTCATATCTTTTTCTTGCCTAAACGTTATAGCGAGTACTTCCAGTGCTTTGTTGAATTGGAGTGGTGAGAGAGGAGAGCCTTGTCTTATGCCAGAATTTAGAGGGAAGGCTTTAATTTTTCTCCAGTGAGGATAATATTTGCCACTGGCTTGTGGTAGATGGCCTTAACTATATTGAGAAAGGTTCCTTCCATTCCCATCTTGCTGAGTGTTTATCAAGAATGGGTGTTGGGGGGCCGGGAAGGTGGTGCAAGAGGTAAGATGTCTGCCTTGCAAGCGCTAGTGTAGGATGGACCGCGGTTCGATCCCCTGTCGGTGTCCCATATGGTCCCCCCAAGCCAGGGGCGATTTCTGAGCATGTAGCCAGGAGTGACCCCTGAGCATCAAACGGGTGTGGCCCAAAAACCAAAACCAAAAAAAAAAAAAAAAAGAATGGGTGTTGGACCTTATCAAATGCTTTCTCTGCATCTACTGATATGATCATGTGGTTTTATTTTTCTTGTTGTTGATGTTGTGTATTATGTTGATAGATTTACGGATGTTAAACCAGCCTTGCATTCCTGGGATGAAACCTACCTGATCATAGTAGATAATCTTCTTAATGAGGCATTGAATCCTATTTGCCAGGATTTTGTTGAGGATCTTTACATCTGTATTCATCAGCGATATTGGTCTGTAATTTTCTTTTTTCGTAGCATCTCTGTCTGGTTTAGTTATCAAGGTGATGTTGTCTTCATAAAAGCTTTTCGGAATTTTTTCTGTTTGTTCAATTTCATGAAAGAGTCTTGCAAGGATTGGTAGTAGTTCCTCTTGGAAAGTTTGAAAGAATTCATTAGTGAATCCATCTGGGCCTGGGCTTTTGTTTTGGGGCAAATATTTGATTACCGTTATAGTTTCATTAATAGTGATGGGGGTGTTTTGATAATCTACTCCTCTTCCTTCAACCGTGGAAGATTATAAGAGTCCAAGAATTTATCCATTTCTTCCGGGTTCTCATTTTTAGTGGCATAGAGTTTCTCAAAGTAGTTTCCGATTACCCTTTGAATCTCTGTCATATCAGTAGTGATCTCTTCTTTTTCATTCCTAATACGAGTTATCAAGTTTCTCTGTCTCTCTTTCATTGTTAGTTTTGCCAGTGGTCTATTTATCTTGTTTATTTTTTTAAAGAACCAACTGCTTTCGTTGATCTTTCGGATTGTTTTTTGGGATTCCACTTCCTTGATTTATGGTATCAGCTTTGTTATTTTCTTTTGTCTCCCTATTTTTGGGTCCTTTTGTTGAGCACTTTCTAGTTCTATTAGCTGTGTCATTAAGCTACTCAGATAATCTCCTTCCTTCGTGATGTGTGCTTGCAGAGCTATAAATTTTCCTCTCAGTACTGCTTTTGCTGTGTCCCATAATTTCTAATAGTTTGTGTCTTTATTGTCATTTGTTTCCAGGAACCTTTTGATTTCCTCTTGGACCCCCTGGTTATTGAGTATGAGGCTGTTTAACTTCCAGGTGGTAAAGTTTTTCTCTGTGTCCCTTTGGAATTCACAAATAATTACAGAGCCTTGTGTCAGCAAAGGTAGTCTGCAAAATTTCTATCTGCCTGATATTATGGAGGTATGTTTTATGTGCCAGCATGTAGTCTGTCCTGGAGAATGTCCCAGGTACATTGGAGAAGAATGTGTATCCAGGTTTCTGGGGATGGAGTGTCCTACATATATCCACTAGGCCTCTTTCTTCCATTTCTCTTTTCAGGTCTAGTATATTCTTGTTGGTTTTAAGTCTGGTTGACCTATCCAGTGTTGACAAAGCCTTGTTGAGGTACCACACAATTATTGTGTGGTTGTTGATATTATTTTTCAGATTTGTCAACAGTTGTATTAAATATTTTGCTGGCCCCTCATTCGGTGCATATATGTTTAGGAGATTGATTTCTTCCTGCTCTACATACCCCTTGATTAATATAATATGTCCATCTTTGTTCCTTACAACCTTCCTGAGTGTAAGTTTGCATTATCTGATATTACTATTTCCACTCCAGCATTTTTATGGGTGTTGTTTGCTTGGATAATTTTTCTCCAGTCTTTTATTTTGAGTTTATGTTTGTTCTGACTATTCAGGTGCGTTTCTTGTAGGCAGCAGAAGGTTGGATTGAGTTTTTTGATCCATTTAGCCACTCTGTGTCTCTTGACTGGTGCATTTAGTCCATTGACGTTGAGAGAAAAATTGTCCTGGGATTTAATGCCACCTTTATATCGAAATTTGGTGTGTGTTTTGGTTAGTCTTGTGTTAAATTAGGTCTTTCAGTTTTTGTCTTAAGACTGATTTGAGTCTGTAAAGTTTCTGAGCTGTTGTTTGTCTGTGAAACCATGTATTCTTCTGTCAAACCTGAAAGTGAGTTTTGCTGGGTACAGTATTCTAGGTGAAGCATTCATTTCATTCAGTTTTGTCACAATATCCCACCACTGCTTTCTGGCCTTGAGTGTTTCTGGTGACAGGTCTGATGTAAATCTCAAGGATGCTCGCTTGAATGTAATTTCCCCTTTTGATCTTGCTGTTTTCAGAATTCTGTCTCTATTTGTGGGATTCATCATTGTGAGTAGAATGTGTCTTGGGTATATTTTCTGGGGGCTCTTTTGGTTGGTACTCTTCGAGCATGCAGGATTTGATCACATATATTCTTTAGCTCTGGAAGTTTCTCTTTAATGATGTTCTTGACTGTTGATTCTTCCTGGAAATTTTCTTCCTGGGTTTCTGGGACTCCAATGATCTTAAGCTGTTTCTGTTGAACTTATCATAGACTTCAATTTTCATCTGTTCACATTCTTTGACTAATTTTTTCATTGTCTGCTCATTTGCTTTAAGTTTCTTTTTTCAATCTCTCCTGCTGTATGGAATTGTTATTTTTCTCATCTTCCACAGCACCAAGTCTATTCTCAGCTTCTGATACCCTGTCCCAGAGCTCATCCACTTTGTCATTCACTTTGTTTATTGACTTTTTCAGGCCTGTTATTTGACATGTTATTTTAGTTTGAAGTTTTGTGATTTTTGTCTTCATATTTTCTTGATTCTTATTAGTGTTCTGTTCAACTTGATCCATGGTTTCTTTGAGTTTGTTGAGCATCTTCCATATTGCTAGTCTAAAGTCATTATCGGAGAGGTTGATTAGTTGGTTGGTCATTATCTGGTCATCAGAATTGTCATCTTCATTCTCTATGTCTGATGCTGGCCTGAGTTGTTTCCCCATTGTCACACTTGTATTGTGGGTTTTTCTACGTGTTGTGGTGGTATTCATTGGCTAAATGTTGCAGGCAGCACACTCCTCTGGCTCCGCCCTTTCTGGATGGTCAACTTGCCTCCAAGTTAGGAGAGTCCTCTGTGTATGAAGCCTCACACAAGATCAAATCTGAGGCTCGAGCACACAGCTGAGAAGACAGTCTGGAGAGAAATGCTGGGCTTCAGTGATCCAGCACATTTCTTAGTGTGATTTTTTCTTCTTGTTGCGATGGTGTTCTTTTCTTAAAAAGAGTGCACAGCCACGAAGCAGAGTGGCCTTGCTCTGCTGGAGCCTCTTTTCATCCCACTCCCAGGATGTTCACACAACAGGATAGTAGACAGACACACACAGGCAGCACTCACAATTTTTCACAGTCAGGCCCCACTGGGCAGGCGTAGTTTCGTGGATTTTCCCAGCCTGATGTCACAAACAGGGGACCTGACTTCTGCAAAGTACAGCCGGTTTTCACATTATGAAGCAGTTCCTTGGCGTTTCTGCCCTAGAATTGGCCTCTAGGAGAGCAAGTTTTCTGGAGCCTCTTTTTGGCCCACTCCCAAGAGATTCATGCAGCAGGATAGTAGACAGACACACACAGGCAGCACTCAAAATTTTTCACTGTCAGGCCCCACTGGGCAGGCATAGTTTCATGGATTTTCCCAGTCTCCATGCTTGCTTTAATTACACACACCTTGGTCATGGTTTATGACCATTTGGATGCATTGTTAAGTTTAATATGCTAGTATTTTGTTAAGAAAACTTACACTTGGGGCCAGAGAGATAGCACAATTGTAGGGCATTTGACTTGCATGTAGCCTCTCCCAGTGGGACCCGGTTCAATTCTCAGCATCCCATATGGTCCCCCAGCCTTTCAGGTGTGATTTTCTGGGTGCAGAGCTATGAGTGACCCCTGAATGCCACTGGGTAGGGCCCAGAAACCAACCAATCAATAAAGTTTAAAAAACAAGAATTTGTGCATTTATGTTCATCAAGTATACTAACCTGTAATTTATGTTTTGTGTTGTCTCTTTCTGCTTTGGGTATTATGGTAACATTAGTTTCATAGAAACTTTTGGGGAGTGTTTCTATTTATTCGATTCCTAGAAAAGCCTACAAATAATTGGAAAGAGGTATTCTTAAAAGATAGGAAAGATAAAAGGATAGTAAAGATTCTATGCTGAATCCAACTGGGCCTGGACTTTTGTTTTGGGGAAGATTTTTGATTACAATTTCAATTTCCTCAATAGTAATAGGCTTGATCCTGTACTCTAAATCATCTTGGTTCAGTCTTGTGAGTTTATAGGAGTCCAAGAATTTATCAATTGTGTCTAGGTTATATTTTTGTGTCATAAATATTCTCAAAGTAATATCTGATGATCCTTTGAATTCCTGTGGTGTCTACTATGATGTTCTTGTTCAGTTTTATTGTTTATTAGGGATTTCTGTCTCTCTCTGTCTCTGTCTGTCTGTCTCTATTAGTCTGCCTCTGTATAGGATTTATAAAAATAAAAATAATTCTATGCATTTTTATTCAATACACATGGTATTTTATACAGAAATAAACCAACTGCAGCTGAAATGTATATGTGGTGATAATCCTTCTACATAGCCTAAACAATTCTAGAAGATAAAAAAGAAAACGGAAGGTTTTCATTTTTACTACTTTAAATTATATTGTAAATTGTAATCAAGAAAATATAGTACTGCGTTACCAATAGACTGTTACTACAGTAAAGATGCTAATGACAGATACAAGGTTACTTAGAAAGCCAATCTTCAACAAAGGAACAATTCCAAATCAAGACAACAATGAGGTACCACCTTACACCAGTGAGGATGGCACACATCAAAAATAGTGGGACAAATCTCTGTTTTGGGGAATGCAGTAAGAAAGGAACTTTTATCCACTGCTGATGGGAATGCTGTCTGTTCCAACTCCTATGGAAGACAGTATGGAAGGTCCTCAGTAACTCATAATTGAGCTGCCATATGACCCAGCAATCACACTCCTGGGTTTTTATCCCCAGGATAGAAAGACATTCATTCAAAAATATGAATGAACACCACTATTCATTGCAATACTCAGCACAATAGCCAGGACTTGGTGTCAACCTAGATGTCCAATAATGTAGATGAGTGGATCATGAAGATGTTGGACCTATACAGAATGGATTACTAAATAACACTAAGAAATGATACAATCATGCAATTTTCAGCATCCTGGATAAAACTCGAAATATTATGTTAAATGAAGTAAACCAGAAAAATAAGGATAAATACAGAATAATAGCACTTATTTGAGGTATTTAGAATATATACATATAAATCTCCATGAAGAAACCTAACAGTCTAAATGGTAGAAACTACGAACACCATAGGTACCAGGGTATTAAATCCAGTGGAAGATGAAAAACACAAAGCCTCTTACATAACATAAAACAAATTTGGCAACAATAGAAACAGCTGTTTAGAGATACAGGTGTTCAATCATTTCACTACAAAGGCCTATAATAATGTTCTACTGTATTTATCCACAAAACCAGGTGCAGAATATGACCTGAAGCCAGGGACTCTCACTGCAGTGTTTACTATCAATATGTTCTAACGCCTTGTTTGTATTCAGTATAAAATTGGTATTAAGTGTCTTCATCCACAGTGGTTCATGGAGATATAGGGTGAACACCCTAGTTTGGCAACTTTAGCCAATATAAAATTAGATACCATATACAGTGTTTATTGTGACAATGTCTTGATAAATTACTCCAATTTAATTTTATATTTTGATTTTGACTTTTAATTATGTTTTCTATTAGAACCTAAATCCTATAACCCCTGAGACAACTGAAACAGACAATTGAGCATGCACACATATGTGTGTGTGTGTGTGTGTGTGTGTGTGTGTGTGTGTATATATATATATATATATATATATTTTATAGGTCCCACTCATCAAGTATGTTTTTGCAAATTACTATTATCCCTTTTCCTTTTTTCTTTCTTTCTTTTGTTCTTTTTCTTCTTTCTTTCTCTTTCTTTCTTTCTTTCTCTCTTTTTTCTTTCTCTCTTTTTTCTTTCTCTCTTTCTCTTTTTCTATTCTTTTCTTTCTTTATTCTTTCTTTTGTTCTTTCTTTCTTCTTTCTTTTTCTTTCTTCTTTCTTTTTCTTTCTTTCTTCTTTCTTTCTTTTTCTTTCTTTCTTTCTTTCTTTCTTATTTTCTTTCTTTCTTTCTTTCTTTCTTTCTTTCCTTCCATTCGTTCTTTCTTTTTTCTTTCTTTCTTCTGTCTTTCCTTCTTTTTTCTTTCTTTTTTCTTTCTTTCTTTCTTTCTTTCTTCTTTCTTTTTTCTTTCTTTCTTTCTTTCTTTCTTTCTTTCTTCTTCTTCTTTCTTCTTCTCTTTCTTTCTTTCTTCCTTCCTTCCTTCCTTCCTTCCTTCCTTCCTTCCTCCTTCCTTCCTTCCTTCTTTCTTTCTTTCTTTCTTTCTTTCTTTCTTTCTTTCTTTCTTTCTTTCTTTCTTTCTTTTTTTTCTTTCTCTTTCTTTCTTCTTTCCTCCTATTCTTTCTTTATTTTCAATTCAAACTATATTACTATGACATCATAAAGCCCATGCTGTCAGTTTCTTTTAAGGAAAGAAACCTTGATGCAGAAGTTACATTTTATGAGAAGTAATGTCATCTTTGATAGGTCTCATTATTTTCTTCCTGAGTCCTGGAAACTAGCTGGCAGTAAAAGCTGTTTGAGAAGCACCAAGAGTGTAGAAAAAGAAAAATATTTCTTGCTACCAGAAAGTTAAACCCAATGACATATATGGGATGATTACTTGGAATACTACAAGGAACTTTTTATTCTTTTAGGTCAGCTTTGCTAATATATGGGGGCTAAGTATAACTTTAAAACATGTGAATTTTAATAAATGTTTCATTAATTTACCCAACTGGAGAGTTCATTTCACTAAAGCCTACAACCATACAAAAGCTGGCAGAAAATTGTTGTGATTTAGATAAGTTATAATCTCTTTGTTTAACCTGCCACAGAAACCAAAAACCGTCACAGGCTATTACTGTCAGTCAAGAGATGCCTGTCCTTGATTAAAAATCAAGCACAGAAATGTGTTCAAACAAACAATATATGTAGGACTATAAAGTGTGTGTGTTTGTGTGTGTGTGTGTGTGTGTGATATAGAGAGAGAGAATATACAGCAATCTACAGAATAATAAAGTTATACCCATATATTAGAACCACAAAGAAGACACTAATATGAGTCTCTGACACTCTGTTGCAAAATCCTATGTAAACAGTCCCTGGTTTACAGAGACCACAATATTACTATTCTTTCAACTAGTCATTGATGCAATGTTTAGTACATATTGGAAAAAAATTTTCTCAAAGATTTAATTCACTGGAGCCAAAGTGATATAGCTCAATGGATAGGGATTTTGTTAATCAAGTGTATATTTCACAAAGGACACTATACAATGGCAGCATATTGACACAGCAAAAACACAGGACTTAATTCAAATTGGCATTTTATTAATGGATATTGATGGTCCTGAGGTATTTGCCTCTGGACATGACTTACTTTTATTTTCTCTCTCAGACCTATTTTTCAAATTGTCTTCAGTTCTATATGAGCCCAATGTTTTATTTAATATGCTAAATTTAGGTAAAATTCTATTCTCTTTCCAAAATATTAGGGTCTGGTTTGTTGGTAACATTTAATGATCTTATCCTGATTAGAAAATGTTTATTCATTGATTAAAACAGTTATTCATTCTCGTCATATGCCATAGAACAGAGTCCTCCATACTTTGTCCTTTACCTGAATTTTTTAAATTTTTATTTTGATCATAGTGGCTTACATATCTTTCACATTAGTATTTTAGGTACATATTGACATTGAATCAGGGGGATACCCACCACCATATTTGTCCTCCCCCCTTCCCATTCCCTTTCTGCAACCTATGTTCCCCACCATCACCCCCCAGGCTTCTACAGTAGGAGGTCCCCTCTTTGTCTAGCTTACTATCAGTGATGATACATCTGTTTGGTCCTGGTGCCCTCCCTTGATTCTCCCTCTATTTGAGAGACTAACCTAGATAAATCGAGTTATGTGGTTTTGTTTGAGGGAAAGAAAGGCAATAGAATGGGGTAAAGATTAAGCAAAAAAAATTAATAAAAATATGCTGAAAATGGGCAGAGTCCTTCTAGTGGCTATCAGCCTCAGTTTGAGAGAGGACATGAAAAAGGTAATTGAAACACTATAAAAATACAAAAATAAATGTCAAATTAAATATCCAGTGAGCCCTACAGCAAAAAGAGAAGCACCACACAATAGGTTCGGTTCTGAATTCAAATCATGCTGGAATGCAAAAAGAGAGAGAAAGATAAGAAAAAATAATATAAAATAAAAAAGAAGACATCAACTTCAATATCTATAACAACTTAAAGACATCAAAAAAACAATCAATCAATAAATATGTACGTGGAAAATTATTAGTTTGTGCTTTTTATTATTTCTTTTTTTCCCCTGCATGGGCACAGTAATTATTGGGGATATTGTAGAGGGAATTCCCTTAGCCTAGGAGATACAGGGTTTCTCCATCCTTTACCTGAAATTTTTAAATATTAGAGCCAAATTTTTTACCTTTAAAGAATAAATTACTAGATACATATTGGGTGATATATGATATTTTTCTTAGAAAAAAGAAGTAATACTTGGTCTAGCTTCCTCTGTAGTCTTGTAGCTGGTTAGTAAATGAGCAGGGAATTAAATATAGGATGGGTTGAACCTTTTACTTTCATTGCTTAATTTAATCATTCTTTAAGTAGTCAGTTTATTTTATTTGTAAAATAGCTCATAATAATAAAAATCACGAGGATGGCATTCATTAAGTGCTTTCCACAGAAATCACACATATTCATGGGCCTGGAGAGATAGCACAGCGGCATTTGCCTTGCAAGCAGCCGATCCAGGACCAAAGGTGGTTGGTTTGAATCCCAGTGTCCCATATGGTCCCCCGTGCCTGCCAGGAGCTATTTCTGAGCAGACAGCCAGGAGTAACCCCTGAGCACTGCTGGGTGTGGCCCAAAAACAAACAAACAAACAAAACAAAAAAAACAAAACAAAACAAAAAAACAGAAATCACACATATTCCTGTTCGTGTGTGTGTGCATGCATGCCCATGTGTGTGTATATTCAGTAGTGACTCTTAGTAGGTCTTGAGGGATACAAGGGCCTACACTTCGTAAAAATGTCTTTATTTCTTTTTCTGTTTGGTTAATAAGATCACAAGAATATAAATAAAAAATAAATAAGAATCACCATAAAATATACATTTAGACTTACCTTGGAAGAAGATATGTGTTGTGTCATCTCTTGAAATATTCTTCTTCCCTATTGCTTTTTTCCAGTTTTACTTAAGTCTTCCACCACTATCTTCATGTTCCCTTCCCTCCACCAAAGCCTGAGCCACTCTTTCAAACTTCGGTTTCTTGTTTGACTATAATCTTATGTCTGTCATTGACGTAAAGTGAGTATTCTTTCCTGTGACTAGACCTACTAATGAGATAATATTCTTACTTGTACTTTTTATTTTGTCTTTCAAAAACTTCTAGGTCTATTCTCCTGAGATACCTTACCAATTATCTGACAGTATTTTTTACATATAGTCAAGTTTGAGTCTGCTTAGGAAAAAAAAAAACTCTTATTTAACTTGAAGAAGCAGGATGGAAACTTAAATAATTGTGAAGCTACCATCAGAGAGGATCTTGTTTGACAATAAAGATGTAATAAAGGAAAATATAATAAAGTTATAAAGTTGAGATGTATAAAGTTTCTGGAACACCTGTGTCTAGTTATGTCATGTGTACCATTAAAATTGCAGTTACATATTCTAATAAATTATTTTATTATTAAACTAGGAAGAGAATATTTTTGCCTTAAATAGCTATAATTCTCTAACAATCACTATTCTTATCTACAAAATAACATACACAATTTTGCCATAGCCCCTGGCTTACAGTCATGATGGCTGATTACCAGCAAGACTGCTGAGGTGTAGGCCGAGCTTCCCCTTAAAAAGTGGGGTGCAGTACTGGCAGACACTACTGAGAAAAGGCCAGTTGTGCCCTAGTTAGCACTTGGCAGGATAACAACAGTGAGCTTATTAAACATTATGCATAATGAGAACAAGAATGCTGAATAGGTGAAAAAAACTGCACCTTTGCCCCTTTAATAGAAACAAGAATTGCTGGAAAACACCCTATTTACCCTAAGCTTCTGGAAAAGTCTACAATACTATTTTTCTCAAGCTAGTAAAACCTACAATAATATTTTTCCCAAGGTGGCAGAATCAATAATTATAATTTTTGGCCAGTTACTTAGTAATGTGTAGAAAGCTATGTGAATGTGTGGTCTTTTAATTACATCTGCCCTCTTTTTTCACAATAGTTCCTCTGTATAGTATTAATAGACAATGGGCTTGTATTTTGTTGATCAATAGTTGACTAGCAAAAATGATATACAAGAAAAGAATAAGTGTTTTTTCTAATTTGTGCTTAGGATAAATGAAAGTGATGACAAAGAATTTATAAAATACATATAATGTTTAGATGGCTGTCTAATGATTGTACTGACAAATAATGTTTAATGATATGTCTAAAATATATGTCATGCTTGACTTCCTGAACTTCCAACTATTGATAATATTTCGCTTACACAAGAAATCCCAATAAATCTCAGTTCCAACAGCTCTTGAGTGTGTCTGATCTCTGAGTGCACACTTTCTCCAACTCCTCTCTCTTTTTCTTTTTTCTTTCTTTCTTTCTTTCTTTCTTTCTTTCTTTCTTTCTTTCTTTCTTCTTTCTTTTCTTTTTTCTTTCTTTCTTTTCTTTCTTTCTTTCTTCTTTCTTTCTCTTTCTTTCTTTCTTTCTTTCTTTCTTTTCTTTCTTTCTCTTTCTTTCTTTCTTCTTTCTTTCTTCTTTCTTCTTTCTTTCTTCTTCCTTTCTTTCTTCCTTCCTTCCTTCCTTCCTTCCTTCCTTCCTTCCTTCCTTCCTTCCTTCCTTCCTTCCTTCCTCCCTTCCTCCCTTCCTCCCTCCCTCCCTCCCTCCCCCCTCCCTCCCTCTTTCTTTCTTTCTTTTCTTTTTCTTTCTTTCTTCTTCTTTCTTTCTTTCTTCTTTCTTTCTTCTTTCTTTCTTTCTTCTTTCTTTCTTTCTTTCTTCTTTTCTTTCTTTTCTTTTTCTTTCTTTTTTCTTTCTTTCTTTTTCTTTCTTTCTTTCTTTCTTTCTTTCTTTCTTTCTTTCTCTTTTTTCTTTCATTTTTCATCTTTCTTTCAGCTTTATTTCTTTCTTTTCTTTCTTCTTTCCTTCCTCCTTTTCTTATTTTTTTCTTTCTTTCTTTTCTTTTTCCTGACTGTGAAGATACCTTTTGTAACGTATCATTTAGCCTATATTAGGAAATGCATTGTGTGAACTTGGAAAGTATTTATACTAAGTTTTTAATGGATAAAAGTCCCTATATATGTATGATTGGCCATGTTTCTTCAATTTCTTCCTTAATGAGCAGTGTTTTGTTGTTGTTGTTGTTCTTTTTTTTTTTTTTTTTTTTTTTTTTTTTTTTTTTTACAAATTTTTCTCATTAAAATCCTATTGTACTGCTGCCAATATCTTTCTTCATGTCTATTTGCATGAGTTTTCAATATTCTGATGGTCCATCATTAGGTGCAAATAGGTTTAGCAGTGTGAATTCTTTTTTTTTATATACATTTTTTATTTAAACACCTTGATTACATACATGATTGTGTTTGGGTTTCAGTCATGTAAAGAACGCCAACAGTCACCAGTGTAACATTCCCATCACCAATGTTCCAAGTCTCCCTCCTCCCCAACTGAGCCCTACCTGTAATCTAAACAGGCTCTCCCTTTCCCTCATACATTCTCATTATTAGGAAAGTTCAAAATGTAGTTATTTCTCTAATTAAACTCATCACTCTTTGTGGTGAGCTTCCTGTGGTGAGCTGGAACTTCCAGCTCTTTTCTCTTTTGTGTCTAAAAATTATTATTGCAAGAATGTTTTTCATTTTTCTTAAAACCCATAGATGAGTGAGACCATTCTGCATTTTTCTCTCTCTCTGGCTTATTTCACTCAGATTCCGTGTACATCCATGTATAGGAAAATTTCATGACTTCATCTCTCCTGACAGCTGCATAATATTCCATTGTGTATATGTACCACAGTTTCTTTAGCCATTCGTCTGTTGAAGGGCATCTTGGTTGTTTCCAGAGTCTTGCTATGAAAAATAGTGCTTCAATGAATATAGGTGAACGGAAGGGGTTTTTGTACTGTATTTTTGTGTTCCTAGGGTATATTCCTAGGAGTGGTATAGCTGGATCATATGGGAGCTCGATTTCCAGTTTTTGGAGGAATCTCCATATCGCTTTCCATAAAGGTTGAACTAGACGGCATTCCCACCATAAGTGGATAAGAGTTCCTTTCTCTCCACATCCCCGATAACACTGTTTATTCTCATTCTTTGTGATGTGTGCCATTCTCTGTGGTGTGAGGTGGTATCTCATCGTTGTTTTGATTTGCATCTCCCTGATGATTAGTGATGTGGAGCACTTTCTCATGTGTCTTTTGGCCATTTGTATTTCTTCTTTGTCAAAGTGTCTGTTCATTTCTTCTCCCCATTTTTTGATGGGATTAGATTTTTTTTCTTGTAAAGTTCTGTCAGTGCCTTGTATATTTTGGAGATTACCCCTTATCTGATGGGTATTGAGTGAATAGTTTCTCCCACTCAGTGGGTGGCTCTTGTATCCTGGGCACTATTTCCTTTGAGGTGCAGAAGCTTCTCAGCTTAATATATTCTCATCTATTAATCTCTGCTTTCACTTGCTTGGAGAGTGCAGTTTCCTTCTTGAAGATGCCTGTAATGTCCTGGAGTGTCTTGCCTATGTGCTGTTCTATATATCTTATGATTTGGAGGCTGATATCGAGGTCTTTAATCCACTTGGATTTTACCTTTGTACATGATGATAGCTGGGGGTCTAAGTTCAATTTTTTGCAAGCAGCTATCCAATTGTGCCAACACCACTTGTTGAAGAGGCTTTCCCTGCTCCATTTAGGATTTCCTGCTCCTTTATCAAAATTAGTTGATTGTATGTCTGGGGAACATTTTCTGAGTATTCAAGCCTATTCCACTGATCTGAGGACCTGTCCTTATTCTAATACCATGCTGTTTTGATAACTATTGCTTTGTAGTACAGTTTAAAGTTGGGGAAAGTAATTCCTCCCATATTTTTTTCCCCAATGATTGCTTTAGCTATTCGAGGGTGTTTATTGTTCCAAATGAATTTCAAAAGTGCCTGATCCACTTCTTTGAAGAATGTCATGGGTATCTTTAGAGGAATAGCATTAAGTCTGTATAATGCCTTGGGGAGTATTGCCATTTTGATGATGTTAATCCTGCCAATCCATGAGCAGGGTATGCATTTCCATTTCCACGTGTGCTCTCTTATTTCTTGGAGCAGAGTATTATAGTTTTCTCTGTATAGGTCCTTCACATTTTTAGTCAAGTTGATTCCCAGATATTTGAGTTTGTGTGGCACTATTGTGAATGGGGTTGTTTTCTTAATGTTCATTTCTTCCTTATTACTATTGGTGTATAGAAAGGCCATTGATTTTTCTGTGTTAATTTTGTAGCCTGCCACCTTGCTATATGAGTCTATTGTTTCTAGAAGCTTTTTGGTAGAGTCTTTAGGGTTTTCTAAGTAGAGTATCATGTCATCTGCAAACAGTGAGAGCTTGACTTCTTCCTTTCCTATCTGCATTCCCTTGATATCTTTTTCTTGCCTAATCACTATAGCGAGTAGTTCCAGTGCTATGTTTAATAGGAGTGGTGAGAGAGGACAGCCTTGTCTTGTACCAGAATTTAGAGGAAAGGCTTTTAGTTTTTCTCCGTTGAGGATAATATTTGCCGTTGGCTTGTGGTAGATGGCTTCAACTAGATTGAGAAAGGTTCCTTCCATTCCCATCTTGCTGAGAGTTTTGATCAAGAATGGGTGTTGGACCTTATCAAAGGCTTTCTCTGCATCTATTGATATGATCATGTGGTTTTTATTTTTCTTGTTATTGATGTTGTGTATGATGTTGATTGATTTACGGATGTTAAACCATCCTTGTATTCCTGAGATGAAACCTACTTGATCATAGTGGATGATCTTCTTAATGAGGCATTGAATTCTATTTGCCAGGATTTTGTTGAAGATCTTTGCATCCGCATTCATCTGCGATATTGGTCTGTAATTTTCTTTTTTTTTAGCATCTCTGTCTGGTTTAGATATCAAGGTGATGTTGGCTTCATAAGAGCTATTTGGAACTGTTGCTGTTTGTTCAATTTCATGAAAGAGTCTTGCCAGGATTGGTAGTAGTTCCTCTTGGAAAGTTTGAAAGAATTCATTAGTGAATCCATCTGGGCCTGAGTTTTTGTTTTAAGGCAGACCTTTGATTACCGTTTTAATTTCATCAATGGTGATTGGGGTGTTCAGATATGCTACATCCTCTTCCTTCAACCGTGGAAGATTATAAGAGTCCAAGAATTTATCTATTTCTTCCAAGTTCTTATTTTTAGTGGCGTAGAGTTTCTCAAAGTAGTTTCTGTTTACCCTTTGAATCTCTGTCATATCAGTAGTGATCTCTCCTTTTTCATTCCTAATACGAGTTATCAAGTTTCTCTCTCTCTCTTTCTTTGTTAGATTTGGCAGTGGTCTATCAATCTTGTTTATTTTTTCAAAGAACCAACTTCTGCTTTCGTTGATCCTTCGGATTGTTTTTTGGGTTTCCACTACATTGATTTCTGCTCTCAGTTTTGTTATTTCCTTCTGTCTTCCTATTTTTGCGTCCTTTTGTTGAGCACTTTCTAGTTATATTAGCTGTATTATTAGTCTACTCAGGTAAGCTTCATCTTCCTTCCTGATGTGTGCTTGCAAAGCTATAAATTTTCCTATCACTCCTTTTGCTGTGTCCCATAAGTTCTGATAGTTTGTGTCTTTGTTGTCATTTATTCCCAGGAACCATTTGATGTTCTCCTTGATTTCATCTCAGACCCACTGGTTATTCAGTATGAGGTTGTTTAACTTCCAGGTGTTAAAGTGTTTTTTCTGAGTCCCTTTGGAATTCACAAATAATTTCAGAGCCTGGTGGTCAGTGAAGGTAATTTGCAAAATTTCTATCCTCTTGATATTATGGAGGTATGTTTTATGTGCCAGCATATAGTCTATCCTGGAGAATATCCCATGTACATTGGAGAAGAATGTGTATCCAGGTTTCTGGGGATGGAGTGTCCTATATATATCCACTAGGCCTCTTTCTTCCATTTCTCTTTTCAGGTCTAGTATATTCTTGTTGGGTTTCAGTCTGGTTGACCTATCCAGTGTTGACAAAGCCGTGTTAAGGTCCCCCACAATTATTGTGTGGTTATTGATATTATTTTTCAGATTTGTCAACAGTTGTATTAAATATTTTGTTGGACCCTCATTCGGTGCATATATGTTTAGGAGAGATATTTCTTCCTGCTCTACATACCCCTTGATTAATATAAAATGTCCATCTTTGTCCCTTACAACCTTCCTGAGTATAAAGTTTGCATTATCTGATATTAGTATGGCCACTCCAGCTTTTTTATGGGTGTTGTTTGCTTGGATAATTTTTCTCCAGCCTTTTATTTTGAGTCTATGTTTGTTCTGACTATTCAGGTGCGTTTCTTGTAGGCAGCAGAAGGTTGGATTGAGTTTTTTTGATCCATTTAGCCACTCTGTGTCTCTTGACTGGTGCATTTAGTCCATTGACGTTGAGAGAAAGAATTGTCCTGGGATTTAACGCCATCTTTATTTCAAAATTGGTGTGTCTTTTGGGTAGTCTTGTCTTAAATTAGGTCTTTCAGTTTTTCTCTTAAGACTGGTTTGGAGTCTGTAAAGTTTCTGAGCTGCTTTTTGTCTGTGAAACCATGTATTCTTCCTTCAAATCGGAAAGTGAGTTTTGCTGGGTATAGTATTCTGGGTGAAGCATTCATTTCATTCAGTCTTGTCACAATATCCCACCACTGCTTTCTGGCATTGAGTGTTTCTGGTGACAGGTCTACTGTAAATCTCAAGGATGCTTGCTTGAACGTAATTTCCCCTTTTGATCTTGCTGTTTTCAGAATTCTGTCTCTATCTGTGGGATTTGTCATTGTGACTAGGATGTGTCTTGGGGTGGTTTTTCTGGGGTCTCTTTTGGTTGGTACTCTTCGAGCATGCAGGATTTGATAACCTATATTCTTTAGCTCTGGAAGTTTCTCTTTAATGATGTTCTTGACCATTGATTCTTCCTGGGAATTTTCTTCCTGGGTCTCTGGGACTCCAATGATTCTTAAGTTGTTTCTGTTGATCTTATCATAGACTTCTATTTTCAACTGTTCCCAATCTTTGACTAATTTTTCCATTGTTTGCTCATTTGCTTTAAGTTTTTTTTTAATCTCTCCTGCTGTATGGAATTGTTATGTATCTCATCTTCCACAGCACCAAGTCTATTCTCAGCTTCTGATACCCTGTCCCAGAGCTTATCCATTTTGTCATTCACTTCGTTTACTGACTTTCTCAGGCCTGTTAGTTGACATGTTATTTCAGTTTGGAGTTTTGTGATTTCTGTCTTCATATTTTTTTGGTTCTTATTAGTGTTCTGTTCAACTCTATCCATGGTTTCTTTGAGTTCTTTGAGCATCTTCCATATTGCTAGTCTAAAGTCCTTATCTGAGAGGTTGATTAGTTGGTTGGTCATTATCTGGTCATCAGAATTGTCCTCTTCATTCTCTATGTCTGATGCTGGCCTGTGTTGTTTCCCCATTGTCACACTTGTATTTTGGGTTTTTCTACGTGTTGTGGTGGTATTCATTGGCTATATGATGTGGGCAGCACACTTCTCTGGCTCAGCCCTTTCTGGATGGGCTGACTTGCCTCTAAGGGAGGGGAGTTCTCCGTGGGTGAAGCCTCACACTGGATCAAATCTTAGGCCTGAGCACTCAACAGAGAAGACAGTCCGAAGAGGAATGCTAGCTTCTGTGTTATAGCACAGTTTTTAGTGTGATTTTTTTCTTCTGGTTGCGATGGTGTTCTTTTCTTAGAAAGAGCGCACGGCCGCGTAGCGAAGCGGAGCGACCGTGTTCTGCTGGAGCCTCTTTTGCCCCACTCCCAATAGTTTCATGCAAGAGGACAGTAGACAAACATTTACAAGCAGCACTCACAGTTGGGCTCCACTGGGCGGGCGTAGATTCGTGGCTTTTCCCCGCCTGATGTCCCAAACAGGGGAGCTGGCTTCTGCAAAAGCCTGCCAGTTTTCACGTTCTGGAGCAGCAGTGTGAATTCTTCATGATGAATCAAGCTTTAAAAAATTACAATTTCTAGGGTTAAAACAAAAGTATTGCTGATAAGGTATTTGCTTTGAACACGGCCAGCATGATGTTAGATCCTATCTCATATGGTCTCCTAAGCCTGCCATGAGTAATTTATGAGCATAGTGCCACACACCTGGGTGTGTAAAAACTTACATTCCTGACTATTTATGCCCTTTTAAATAAAGATCTATATTGTCTTATTTAAGTATGGTCTTTTAAGAGAATTGTTTGTCATTAGATTGTGTGTTTACACAGACCAATTAACTTTCTTGTACATAGCAGTAAGCTAGATTTAGATTTCATCCTCCTACTACTTTGTGTCACTTGATTGATGAGTCCAGCAATTTACCCTTAAAATGTTTTATAGAGATGAAGAATTTTATTGCCATTTTTTGTTATAGATGAAGCATGTTTAAAAATTTGTCTTATCTTTGCAAAAGTTCCTTTAATGTTTCTTAGAAAAGTGGTTTCAAAGTTCAATTATATTCATCCATGAAAATTTGTATTATTCTTTTAAACCTAAATGACAAACTAAATGAGTATTCTTGGGAAGATATTTGTTTCACTGAGGTTTTGGGAAGTGTTTTCTTATTTTCTGATTTCATAAGACAGCCTATGGTGGTTAAGTCTGACACTTAGGGATCACTCTTGGCAGGTTTCTGGGCCTACATGAATTGCCAAGGATCAAAACCTGGTTGGCCTTATGAAAGACAAGAGGCCTACTTGCTGTACTATATTCTTTCTGGCCTTTTGCATCTCAGATGGTAGATCTTCCCTCAATGTTAGGATTTATGGTTCTTTAATACCATCACTACTTTTGTGAAAGTTTTGTGTGTGGAGAGATGGAGCTAGAAATAAATTATTAATAGCATGAAATCCACATGCTATGCATTAATAACATTTTTTTGGAAACTATAGTTATTACAGAGTGAGTATAAAAATTCACCACAGAAAGTATGAATAAATTCAATGGTGCTTTCTGGAATTTCATAGGATCACATGCATAGTTATGTTTGAAAGTAATTAATTTACTAAAATAAAGATTTGGGGTTAGTCACCACATAACCTGGAACAATCACCTAGTCAGAAGCATCTTTCTGCTGTTCTTTTCTATTTGCTCTGAATCAAGATTTAGTTTGTTATCATTAAACTTCCAGTCACCTGCTACCATATTCCCCCCTCTTCTTTTTCATTTATTTTGTTATTTATGTTTTGTTCTATTTTGTTTTAGAAATATACCTGGCAGTGTTCATGGATTACTCCATGCAGAATTTGGGAGGAGAAATGAAGTGCCAGTGATTGAAACCATGTAGGCTGTGTTTTGCAAGACAAATGCTCTAATTACTCTACTATCTCTCCAGCCATCTTCATTTATTCTTTTATGCAGGAGGGCTTGTCTACACCGGAAGATATTCAGGGGTTACTCCTGGCTCTACACTCAAGAGTTACTCCCCGTGTTTACTCAGGTGACCAGATAGAGTGGTTGAAATCTGCCTCAAACAAGGTAAGTGCCCTAACTACTTTACTCTTCCATCCCCTTGGTGCACTTTTATATTAAACACCCTTTATATAAAATTTATTAGATACAGTAACTGTTTTCCAGAGCAAACTGATACAGAAGTAAAACAAATAATTTTAAATGGCAGCCATAAAATGTTATGAAAAGCATACTGCTACTTTTTAAAAAATTATTTCATTTTAGAAAAGTATTTGCGTGCTCGCTTTGGCAGCACATGTACTAAAATTGGAACGATACAGAGAATATTAGCGTGACCCCTGAGCAAGGATGACATGCAAATTCTTGAAGAGTTCCATATTTTTAGTCCCACCTCCCAATTAGAGGGGGATACAATGGAGGTACCATGACCAAACAGTTGTAAGATCACTAAGTAGTTAGCTAGGCACAGAGAGGACCACTCATTCTAGCAGCCCCAGGGGTGAGGGTGGAGGCTATGGGAGGCAAGATGGGAACAGGGGTGGAGGGAGGACAATTCGGTGGTGGGAAAATCCCTGACTCAATGTTAATTTGTACCTAAAATATTACTGAGAACGATATGTAAGTCACTATGATTAAAATAAAAAAGAAAAAAGAAAAGTATTGCAAATTAATTTTTAATAATTTTAATTAAGTCATCATGATTAACAACATAATTGATATTAATGCTGTAGACATACAACGTTTCTATACCACATCTACTAACAGTGAATTTTATTCCTCTCTGTCTTGCTATTTGGCAAGCCCAGTTCACATGTAGTATCTCTGTTTCTGATTTCATGCCACTAGTCTCTTCCCCTACTTTATTGTAAATTTTATTTTCTTAATTATTGATGATGTCTTTTGCGTATGTTATAATAAATCAATATTATTGTTTATACACTCTGTGCCCAGTTCACATGTAGTATTTCTGATTTCATGCCACTAGTCTCTTCGCCTACTTTATTGTAAATTTTATTTTCTTAATTATTGATGATGTCTTTTGCGTATGTTATAATAAATCAATATTATTGTTTATACACTCTGTGCTGCTAAATCTTCTCTGCCAACATACTAAAACTTCTCTACCATTTTTTCTATTTTAATTATTCTATGTTTACAATAATCAAGTAAGAAGGCAAGTATCTAAACCTTTAAAGAGTGTGTATTTTGTTATTTTGGGAGGATTTCAATTGCTATTTTTATTGGTTTTTACTTTCTTATATGAAACTATTTAGTGTCTTTAATACAACACCTCTACCATTTACTCAAGTTCTCCCAAACCTCACCATAGCACTTTCAGATGAGTTCTAGTAAACGCATCTCAAAACCATTTCCACTGTGGATTATCTAATATCTTGTTTTGTTTCTTTAAATTCCACAGATATGTTAGATTATCATACATTTGATTTTTCTTTCTGACTCACTTTAATTAGCTTTATTTTCTCTAGTACCATCAAATTAAAATGTTAATTACAGATTTTATTTGGGTCCATAGTGAAGTAATTATTCCATTGTGTGTGTGTATCTCACAACTTACTTGTTCAGTTTTGTTAGGCAAACAACAAAATATGAGACAATAAGTGTAATATGGGTAACTGTAGTGTTGTTTCTTGACCTTGCATATTGAAAAAAGGGGCTGGAGAGATAGCATGGAGGTAAGGCATTTGCCTTTTATGCAAAAGGTCATTGGTTCAAATCCTGGCATCCCATATGGTTCCCCGCCCCCCATGCCTGCCAGGGGCTATTTTTGAGCAGATAGCCAGGAGTAACCCCTGAGTACAGCCAGTGTGGCCCAAACCCCCCCCCCCAAAAAAAAGATAAAAGAAAATATATATTAAATATATATGGCACAGGTTTTCTGACCCCTGTGGGAAACGACTCAGAGAGTCCCCAGGATCCCATATCAACTTGATCCCATCATTTCTCACCGATCAGGTAGGCAGTCCAGCCCAAAGGTGGTCCCATTTCCTGCTGCTGCCTTTATAAAGCCCTGCAACACACCATTTTTGGCTTTCTGACCCCTGCGGGAGATGGCTCAGAGAGTCCCCAGAATCCTATATCAACTTGATCCCATCATTTTTCACCGATCAGGGAGACAGACCTGCCCAAAGATGGTCCCATCTCCTGCTGCTGCATTTATAAAGCCCTGCAACACATCATTTTTGGCTTTCTGACCCCTGTGGAAGACGGATCAGAGAGTCCGCAGGATCCTATATCAACTAGATCCCATCATATTTCATCTATCAAGGAGGAGCATTTTGATCCGCTTAGCTCTGCAGCCGAGCACATCTCCCAACCCATGAACCCCAATACAATACATAGCAAAAGTCGTGCTACAACTGGGTCAATGGGGAAACAATGCCAGACAACAGCATGTGCAGAGAATGAAGATGGCAGCTCTGATGTCCCAGAGAATACCGATCACATAGATAGTCAGACAAGGAATTTAGAGTACTAATGTGGAGAATGTTCATAGAACTCAAAGAAGGAATTGATCAAGCTGAAGAGAACACAATCAGAAAACTCCAAGCTGAAATAATAGGACTGCAATACTCGGTAGATGAAATAAAAAACTCAATGCAAAGCTTCACAAACACAGTAACAGATGCCAAGGACAGAATCAGCGTGCTGGAAGATGAGATGTAGAACAACTCAATACAGTAGAAGAAATTGGAAAAGAACCTTAAAGCAAATGATCAAACACTGGAAATAGTACTCAAGAAATGTGAACAGGTGAAAATAGAAATCTTTGACAAATTCAACAGAAACAACATAAGAATCATTGGAGTCCCAGAGACCGAAGAAGAAAATCCCCATGAAGAATCAATAGTCAAAGACATCATTACAGAGAAACTTACAGAGCTAAATATGGCATACAACCATATCCTGTATGCGGAAAAGTATCAGCTAGAAGAAACCCCAGGAAAAGCATCCCAAGACACATCCTAGTCAGAATGACAAATCTCACAGATAGAGATAGAATACTGAAAGCTGCAAGATCAAAAAGGGAAATTGCATTCAAAAGATCAAAGGATATTTCTTAAGATTTATGGCAGATATGTTACAAGGCCAAAAGGCAGTGGTGGGATATTGTGACAAGACTGAATGAAATAGATGGATGCCTCACCTAGAATACTTCACCTAGCCGGACTCACATTCAGGGTTGACAGAAAAATTTATAGGTCCACGGATAAGCAAGAGCTCAAAAACTTTACAGATGCAAGAACAGTCTTAAAAGGAAAGATGAAAGGTTTACTTTAAGACAAGACAGACCAATAGAAACACGAAACTTCCACAAGGATGACACCGAACTCCATGACTATCAACTACCTAAATATCAATGGAGTAAATTCATCAGTTAAGAGACACAGAGTGGCAAAATGGATCAAAAGATAAATCCAAGCTTCTGCTGCCTACAAGAAACACACCTAAATAGTCAGAACAAACATAGACTCAAAATCAAAGGCTAGAGGAAAATCATCAAATCAAACAACATCCTTAATAAAGCTGGACTGGCCAAATTAATATCAGACGACACAAATTTTAGACTCAAAAAGTTGTAAGGGCAAAGATGGATACATTGTACTTATCAAGGTATATGTGCAACAGGAAAAAAATCACACTACTAAACATATATGCACCCAATGAGAGACCAGCAAAATATCTCATAAAATTATTGACAAACTTGAAAGAGACTATCCATAATAACACAATAATTGTGGGAGACCTCAACAAGGCCCTGTAACATTTGATAGGTCAACCAGACTGAAACCCAACAAAAATATACTAGCCTTAAAAGGAGAAATGGAAGAAGAAAAAAGCCTAGTCGATATATATGTAGGACACTTCATCCCCGGAAATCTGGATACACATTCATCTCCAATGTACATGGATCATTCTCCGGGATAGACTACATGCTGGCACATAAAACATACCTACATAAAATCAAGAGGATAGACATTTTGCAAGCTACCTTTGCCAAACACAAGGCTCTGATATTAGATATAAACTATAAAGGGACACAGAAGAAAAACTTTAACACCTGGAAATTAAACAGCCTAATACTGAACAACCAGTGGGTCCGAGATAAAATCAAAGAGGAAATCAAAACTATGACTGCACTAAACAATCCCTGTGGTGAGCTCATGTCGGGAGCTGGACCCTCCAGTCCTCCTCTATTTTGTCTCTGAGAAACATTACACAAATGTTTTTCATTTTTCTCAAAACCCATAGATGCAGCCGTCAGAAGAGATGAAATTTTTCTATACATTAATGTATATGGAATCTATTATGCTGAGTGAAATAAGTCAGAGGGAGAGAAATAAACATAGAATGGTCTCACTCATCTATGGATTTTGTCAAATATTATTCTCAATGGAGAAAAGCTAAAAACCTTTCCTCTAAATTCTGATACAAGACAAGTTTGTCCTCTCTCACCACTCCTATTCAACATAGTACTGGAAGTACTTGCTATAGCGATTAGGCAAGAAAAAGATAACAAGGAAATTCAGATAGGAAAGGAAGAAGTCAAGCTCTTACTGTTTGCAGATGATATAAAACTCTACTTAGAAAACCCTAAAGACTCTACCAAAAAGCTTCTAGAAACAATAGATGCACATAGCAATGTGGGAGGCTACAAAATTAACACACAAATATCAATGGCCTTTTTATATACCAATAATGACAGGGAAGAAATTAAGGACATTAAGAAAGTGACCTCATTCACATTAGTGCCACACAAACTCAAATTTCTTGGAGTCAACTTGACTAAAGATGTAAAGGTCCTATACAAAGAAAACTATAAAAAACTTCTCCAAAAGATAAGAGAGGACACATGGAAATAGAAACACATACCCTATTCAACTAGCTCAATGCACACCTGCAATATCTGGAGAACTAACAAATGAATCATTCCACCAATAAGAGTAAATATTTAATAAATTTCAGAGCAGAAATAAACAATATAGATACCATAAAGCAATACAGGAAGTCAAAAAACCTTGAGTTCATTCATCAAAAGAAGAAACAAAAATAGACAAACCATTGGCGTGACACATGAGAAAACTAAAGGTTAAATAGGATAAGAATTGAAAGGGGAGAAATTACGTTCAGATATTATGTAGAACTTTCAAAAATTCACGGCATCATTAGAGCTTGTTGTAAACTATTTTTGTCTGTTAAATTAGAGAATCTGAGAGAAACAAACATATTTCTAGAAACTACTATCATAAACTACAAAAAGTAAACTAATTATGAATTTCCCCAAGTTAAAAGTCTTGGTTAGATGAGTTCATAGTTAGTTTTCCAGAATGTTTAATGTCATCGATCCTGAAACTCCTCCACTACATGAATAAACAAAAATCCTTCCTAACATTCATTAAATGTAACATTATACTCAGAGTATTGCTCACAGAGTTAAAAAGTTCACCAATCTCTTTGATGAATAAAATACAAAAATCCTAAACAAAAGCTTAACAAACCAAATTAAACATCACATCAAAAAATTATAAAACATGATCAAGTGAGTTTCATCCCAGGGACCCAGGAATGGTTCAATATACAAAAATTAATTAGTATCATATATAAGTAAAAGAAAAGATAAAAATAAACAAGCATGTAAGTGGATGCAGAGGAATAGTTTTTTATGATGTTTGGGTCACAACCACTGATGATCTGAGCTTACTCCTGTATTTATTTTCTTTTTAAAAAATGTTTAAACACTGTTTACAAGGTTGTTCATAATAAGTTGTATTTTGTTCACAGTTACAGAGTTGTTTACAATTTAGTTTCAGTCACACAATTTGCAACAATCTTTACCAGTGCACATTTTCTGCCAAAAATGCCCTCAGGTTCCTTCTTGCCCTCCCTGCCTCTGTGCCTCTCTTCTGCCTCCCTCTGTGACAGTTTTCTGTCTTTCAGTGAGAAACCATTTGCTAATATTTAACACTCGTTCATAACAAAAAACCTCAGTAAAATAGGGGTGGAAGAAACCTTCTCAAAAACACTAAGTTCAATATACAAAAGTTCTCTGTAAAAAGCTATCCATAAATAGCCTAAATCCAACATTATAAACATGGTACATTCTGAAAGTTGATAAGTCAAAGATGCTCGCTAGCTCTACTCTTAGTCAAATTATATTAAAATAATAGCAATAGAAATCAGGCACATAAATTCATTGTTATCATTGCTTATTAGTAAAATCCAGTTCAAGAAAACAATTATATATGAGCTTACACCAGTGAAAACGGTACATATCCAAAATATGGGAAGATTCATTGTTGGTGAATGAAGTGAAAAGGGATCTCCCAGCTGCTACTGGGAATGTTTTCTGATGTGACCCTTGTAGGAAACAGTACAGATTTTTGTTTATTTGTTTTTATTTGGTTTTGGTTTGGGGCCCACACCCGGTGACACTCAGGTCACCTCGTAATGAGCTCAGAAATCGCTCCTGGGTTGGGGGACTGTATGGCACTCCAGGTAATCAAACTGCATCTTAGGTCAGCCACATGCAAGGCAAATGCCCTACCACTGCAACAGTGTTCAGGCACCCAGATAGTTTTTTTTTAATTCACAATTGAGATGCCTTATTACCCAGCACATTCAATTTTGAGTACCTATTCCTTGTACAGAAAAGCCTTTATTCAAAAAGATGTATGCACGACATATTTCCATTGCAGTGCTCAACACAAGAGCTAAGATTTTAATCATTCTAGATGTATAATGACAGATATGTATGTCATAAATATGTGATGTATATACAATGCAATACTACACAACACTAAAGAAAACATACACTTCCCTACAACATGTTTAAAACAGGAAGATATGTAAAATGAAATAAGCCAGAAGGAAAAGAAAAAAGGATGATATCACATACATGACACTTTGAATAACTGCCTTACGAATGCAGTTTAAGGAGGGATAACTATATAACTCTTGACTCAGTTTATAGGAATAAGGAAAGAAATAAATTGGTCGGGAAGAAGAAAATAATCAAAATAATGGGGGTTCAGTGTCAAGAAAATTCAGAGATAGCAGTGATGTTAAGGACAAAGTTGGCAACACTGAAATCATGAAACCCAAACTTTACCAAGCAAATTATAAAAGGTGTTAATTAAGATGGCAGATTGGGAGAGGCAGGTAAAGAAAATAATTTGAAACATTGATAAAGGGAAGTTGACAATGTTGATAGATTGGTGTTGGAACACTGTATGTATAAAATCAATTACTTTTTATTCATAAATCAATCTTGACTAAAATATTTAAGGGAAATACGTTGATGAGGGGGTCAGAGCATGAGCAAATCCAGTAGGAAATTTGCCTTGCATGCAGCCAACACACTTTTAATGTCTAATATCCTATATGTTCCCAGATTCTGTCAATAGTAAATACCAAGTACAATACCAGGAGTAATACTTAAGCAGCACCAAAATGCTAATGAATTATTTCTGAGAAAATTGTTAATAATTTTTCATATTAGTGGCAATTATCATGTATCATTAATAGAATGTTACATAACTAAATTTGCTTGAAAAGGAAAATACAGATAAAATATTTATTTGAATATTTGAACCAATAAATTCCTTACATATGGAGAATGTCACAAATGCAATAATTTTCAGTATTCCTTTAAAGAGGTTAGATATGTGGTGGGTTTGGGGATACTTGGATTTATTCTAGTTCATTTTTGGGTTATATCCAAAATCTACAAAAATAAATTGGTGACTTAGAGAATTTTTAAAAAAAATTATTAAAGTAAAATGGATTTCCTTTTTTTAATATTTTAATATTTTTATTTAAACACCTTAGTTACAAGGTGATTGTGGTTGGGTTTCAGTCATATCAGATGACACCCCCCCATCACCAGTGCAACATTCTCATCACCAATGACCCAAATATCCCTCCTCCCCTCCCCGCCCCTACCTGTACTCTAGACAGGATTTCCACTTCCCTCATATATTCTCATTGACAGTATAGTTTGCAATGTGATTAGATTCATGGGGTCGGCTGTATCGTCCAGCCCTCCTCTCTTTGTCTCTGAAAATTGTTGAGAAATGTCTTTCATTTTTCTTAAAACCCATAGATGAGTGAGACCATTCTGTGCCTTTCTCTTTCTCTCTGACTTATTTCACTCAGCATAATTGATTCCATGTACATCCATGTATAGGAAAACTTCATGACATCATTTCTTCTGACGGCTGCATAATATTCCATTGTGTATATGTACCACAGTTTCTTTAGCCATTCGTCTGTTGAGGGGCATCTTGGTTGTTTCCAGAGTCTTGCTATGGTAAATAGTGCTGCAATGTATATAGGTGTAATGAAGGGGTTTTTGTATTGTATTTTAGTGTTCCTAGGGTATATTCCTAGGAGTGGTATAGCTGGATCATATAGGAGCTCTATTTCCAGTTTTTGGAGGAATCTCCATATCACTCTCCAGGAAGGTTGAACGAGTCGGCATTCCTACCAGCAGTGGATAAGAGTTCCTGTCTCACCACATCCCCACCAACACTGTTTGTTCTCATTCTTTGTGATGTGTGCCAGTCTCTGTGGTATGAGGTGGTACCTCATAGTTGTTTTGATTTGCATCTCCCTGATGATTAGTTACGTGGAGCATTTTTTCATGTGTCTTCTGGCCATTTGTATATTTCTTTATCAAAGTGTCTGTCCATTTCTTCTCCCCATTTTTTGATGGGGTTAGATGTTTTTTTCTTGTAGAGTTCTGTCAGAGCCCTGTATATTTTGGAAATTAGCCCCTTATCTGATGGGTATTGGGTGATTAGTTTCTCCCAGTCAGTTGATGGCTCTTGTATCCTGAGCACTATTACCTTCGAGGTGCAGAAACTTCTCATCTTAATATATGACATGACTTTCATTTTAATATAGAGAATCTGAAAATTAACACTGCCATTCTTAATTTTAAAAATTCAAAATGGAACAATCTATAATAACAACAGAAATTACCTTGCTAAAATCTAGAGAATTCACATGCTTACTGAGAACAAATGATAGAATACAAGTAATATGTCATAAAATTTTATTCAGGAATGTAGAAATAGTGGGCAAGACTGAATAAGTGAATTATAGAAAAAGAAGTGGGATATAAAGTTTTATAAAAAATACAGTCAGGGGGCCGGGCAGTGGCGCTGGAGGTAAGGTGCCTGCCTTGCCTGTGCTAGTCTAGGACGGACCGCGGTTTGATCCCCCGGCGTCCCATATGGTCCCCCAAGAAGCCAGGAGCAACTTCTGAGCGCATAGCCAGGAGTAACCCCTGAGCGTCACAGGGTGTGGCCCAAAAACAAAACAAAAAAAAAATACAGTCAGAATGCTGTTCTACTAAAAGTTAGAGAATTGTAAGTTTCTTCTGAAACATTTTTTGTGGGGTAGTAATGCATAAAAGATAGGAATGCCCACAGAAATAAAAAAATACATACTTTCTAAAGCTATTAGGTAATTTTCATCAATTTAATCTTAAGCAACATAATCAAAATATAAAAGTAGAAATCATAGAAAATTTAATAGTAAAGTAAAATAAAAGAAATATTAAGCAAGGAAATATAAACTAGACCACAAATTAATTAATTGAAATGATAAATAAATCAATGAAGAAAAAAAGTTCTTTAAAAAACAAATATACTTGATAGGCTTATTTAATTTAATTATCTAAGCTACATAACAAGTGTCTGTAATTAAAGAACAAACATCACCCGTATCCAAAATGAAAATTTTTTATCATAAATGAACACACAATAAGAAAATAACAGGGAAGTTAACTTGCTCAAATATAGGACTGAGTGATCCAGTACTCAAACATTGCAAAGTAGCTAGAGAGCAATAGGTGACCAATTGCAATACAACCAATCTAATCTGTACACAATTTATCTTTTCTGAAATATAAAATACAGCCTAGGGTAACTGTACACAGTGGCTCAGTGGGAACTGGAGAGACAAATTGAGCCTACAGACCACACTGCTGGCTCAGAACCATAAAAGCATAAACAAGTGTGCATGTACTTGTCATCCCTCTAGACTTCACTGTAGAAGAGCAAAGAATAACAACACTAACTGACAAAGTTTTCTAATTCACACTATTCAGAAGCAGAGGAAATCACTTGAACTAATGCACAGTGTTAAAAGTCTGGGAACAGCACAGTAGACCTCTATATTCTTTCTGGTAAATAAATCAAAGCAAAGGTATTTATACTATTAATGGCATTAAAGAAAATGATAAGCGAGGTCCAATTAAGAACATAACTGAAAAGAAGAGTATCTTAGAAGAACTGAAAAACATAAATAACAAAGGGGACGCAGCCAATCTCCATTATGGGCTGATATCTCACGACCATCCTGAATAGCCTAACAGGGAGAAGCTGGCTGAGGGTGTACCCAGGTGGCTCAGCCAAGCTGCGTTCTTGAAACCAGACTCTACACTATATGTTCAAGTGTCTTTGGTACGAGTCCTCATTAAATATGCATTAAAAAGACAGAATCAGATGATTGAATTAGGTGCTTAAGCACAAGATTCAAGAAATAATTCAAAAAAGAGAAGAAAAAACATTTTCTAGAGTACAAAAAACATAAAAAACCTATGAGACAACTTAAAGGAAAAATGTTCCAGCCACTATCTGACCCTGAAATCTTTATTTAGCAAATCCCACTGCCATCAGTCATGAAGTGCCTAGAAATTGGAAAGCCTTCCACCTTGAACACACCAGCCCAATATTTTTAACTTATTTTCTGTTTACTTTATTCTTTTCTCTCTTATATTTTATTTCCCCTTCTTTCTCTCCTAACTATATTTTGGCAATTTATTTATCTTTTCTAATTTCAATAATTTTTAAGAGCTTAGAACTATCCTATGAGGGTCAGGCCTCCAAGAGCAACTTAAGAATAGATCTCTGTCGGTCTTTTTGTAGACATGAGTTTGCCGACAGTGGACTCCTCTTTGATTGACAAACCAAAATTGTAAATAATCCATGCCTAAAGTGTATATAGTCTCTCTTTCATATTATTTCTCCTCACCCATTCAAAAATCCTTCAATCTTTTTATACCCAAATCCTGATCCAATATTCTTCCTTTTTAACCCTCTCTACCCTCAGTTCTTAACTCAGTAGGTACTGAGACTAACCTCCTGGCCAAATAAGCCACTACCCAGCTCTCAAAGAGAAAGGACACACTCTTGGCCCCAAAACTTTTGCCCCAGCAAGAAATTTCAACCAAAATTCCTCTGATTCATGCTATGTGGCCCTTCTTCTCACCCGTCAACAAAAGTGCAATGTTGCATGCTACTGAATTCAGCTCCAGAGGGACCCCATGCTCAAAGACAATACCTGATCCCTTATCGCTACAAATTATTTTTCAAACACAAGACCACGGGGTGTAATGAAAATATGCCATGGGTTTCACCCCAACCAGAATATCTCAAACGACTTACTGGGGAAGCCTATATTTCCTTTATATGTTTAATATATAAAATAATAGATCTTAGTGTGTTTATTCCCAAATGTAAGGTAGCCTCTTCCATCACTTTTTTCTTTAATTACTTTTTAAAATTATTTTTTATTTATTTTATTTTTTATATATAAATATTTTCTTTAACTTCACCTATTTCATTTCTGCTTGGTATGAAAACCTAGAAGAAAAAGTCTTGCCTGGAATAAAAGCTCAGGTCAAAACCAGGACACAGAATTTGTGTAGCCTGTCATTCTTACCACCAAATGCACCAGTAATATAATATGGCACAATTTTCTTTTGAAAAGGCATACTAAAAACGGAGGAAATTTTATGTATAGAAACAAGATTTTATCTACCAGGGTTAAGAACCCATACATTTTATAATACAGGGGAACCTCCCATCCTAAACGTGTCATGTGGACCCAACTTAAATTTCATATAACCAGACAGCAATCATCCAGCCCTAGATCTCAGACATAGAATTGACACAGCTCTCTGCAACAGTACCAGGAACCAAACTCCCCTAGGAAATTCTTAATACCACTCTGGTACCAACTTGTGTCAGTTTTGATATGACATCCTAACAATGAGGAAATGGCAACAACTTGATCTAAGAGCAGATTTCTCTATCTTATCACCTAATGATAAGATGAAATCAGAAGATAAGTAATCTTTTGCCCTGTGCAAAAACCAAGATCACTAACTACAGAAGCCTGGCTTTGACAATCATGACTGGGCAAAACTTCTCCTGGGACCAAAGAGAAATATTCTAGCCTAGATTTCGTCCTAGGATTTGTACAAAAACCAAGGTCTCTAATTCTAGATGTCTCACATTGACAACTGTGACTAAGCAGAACTTTTGAAACCATAAGGAAAGACTCTATCCTAGGCTTCAGCTTAGAATCTGCGCAAAAACCAAGATCACTAATTAAAGAATACTAATTACAACAGTGATGGAACAGAACTTCTAGAATTGTAAAGAAAGACTCTATTCTAGACTTTGTCCCATGACCTGTGCATATTCTAAGATCTCTAATTAAAGCTGCCTGATTATATCATCCACAACTGAGGGGAAAGTTTCCTGGCTCCATAGAAAGACCCTGGGGTGTGAAAATGTATGTGTAAGGAGCCTATAGTTATTCCCATGACAGTTTGCTTCAAGGGTGGAGAAACCCTGTATCTCTTAGGCCAAGGAAATTCCCTCTCTTATTTCCTCAATACTTAGTATGCCTATGCAAAAACAAACAAACAAACAAAGAATCAAAATCCAGGGCACAAAACCTTGCCATATCAGCACTCTTTCCTTTTATTTGTTATTGTGGTTATTATTTGGTTGTTTTGTTGTTGCTGTTGTGTTTTCTTTTGTAGGTTCTGGTTTTGTTTTGTTTGTTATGTTTTTCTTCATTTTTTCCTTTCTTCTTTAAATTGATATTTATAATCTGTACACAGAGTCCTCCCAGTTTCTTTTTTCTTTTTTTTTTCTTTCCCACAGAACCACATGACTTGAGTCATCTTGTCTGCCTCGTATATTGAGGGGCGAAAATGGATGGTACCAGGACCAAACAGTTGTATAAACGTTGAGTGAAAATAAAAAATGATAAGACTTAAGCACCAAACCCAAAATCAACAGCAGAATCGATACCCTATCTACATTAAGCTATACATAGAGGAGACCAGTTATAGTAGCAGTCTGGAGTGCAAAGGAAGAAGATATAGAATGCATGCTGGAAACAAATGTGGAGGGAGAACAACACTGGTGATGGAAATACCCCTCATTAATTGCAACTATGTATCTTAAATATTACTGTGAAAGATTCATAATTTACTTTGGTCAGAATAAAAATTATTTAAAAAAGAATTTTGAGAAGCTTGTAATATAGCTCAAACCAAGAGTGTTATTCTTTGATTTCAGGAACCAAACGATTGATCTTAGCACCACATATAGCCATTTCCTCCCCAACAACCTCCTCGGTAGTACTGGTACAACATAACATCTATGTTAGACATCATGTTATGTCTAATATAAAAAGCAACTAAAATAATTATGATTCTCTGTTTAAAACCTCCACAAGTAAGGAGGGGAGAGATCTGGGAAGCAACAAGGAGTAGGAATCAAGCAGATCCGGTGTATAAGTAGTATAAAGATATATATATATAATTATATATATATGTAAACTACAGAATCAAGAACTTTGAAAATAAAAGATCTAAGTTTCAAATCCCAAACAGAGGGAGCGAGTAAGGAGAAATTCTAGAAACACTGGTGGAGGGTAATGGTGGTGGAATAGATACTGAAACTTTGTATGTCTAAAATTCAACTATGAATCATACTGTAAATCATGATGCCTTAATGAAGTAATATTTAAAAACATTTAAAAATGGATTCTGGGTTAGTACTTTTTGTATGTTTTGTTTTTGTACATTGATATTAGTGTTAACCTAATGTTAACAAAGGAGGTTCTCCTCAGTGCACCAGGGTACCTCAATGTCTCCTGCCATTTCATGTGGTCACAACAATCACTCCTCCAACTTTGTTCAAGGATCAGGCTTTACAGAGGTAATAGGGAGAAACTAGTATGAACAATTTTTCTTTCTTTTTTTTTTTTGAGAAGTTTATTGCTCTAGTTTATTCCCAGTATATTTATGCTTTCTTGGGGGAAAAACATTTTCCTTTCAAAAGTGCAGACTTAGACATGCTCTTTTATTTATTTACTTAATTCCTTTGATCATTCATGTTTGAGAAATAGAAGCCATGTCCAGTGAATCTGTAAGATCTTGAGGTCAAGCAAAGTGATGTGTGAACAGTAGATTAAGGCTTGATAGTTCAATACTCATGACTTGGTGATATAATTCTGTTTTAATTGATTATACGAAGGACCATCAGAATTATGTCTACTATGCTGGTAGATTTATTGTGTTTGGGATCAAACTCGGTGCATTGCACCTGCTCTCTAATAAGGAAACATTGACTGACTTTCATGGGGATGGGAAGAATTCTAAAAGTTCAGGAAATAAGATTCTATAATATTTTTCACTTTTACTTTTTTAATTTTTATGTTTGAAAATTTACTTAAACAGTATTATTTAAAATTTATTTATAATAAATAGTTTTAGATTTTAAAATTTCAACACCAATCTCATCACCAGTGTGACTATGATGATGTCCCCAATTTTCCAACCCTGCAAATTTACCCCCTTAAAAACACACAATAATTTACTTTGTATTGCTTAATACAATAAAAAGCCAAGTGAAATTATCAAAAAATAATTTAGAAAAAGAAATATTTATATTCCATAGTGCTAAATTATGCAGCATTCTCACCAGCAGTGAATAAAAGTTCCTTTCTCCCCACATCCCGCCATCACATACTGTTCTTGTTCTTTGTGAAATGTGCCACTCTCTGTGGCATGAGATGTTACCTCATAGTTCTTTTGATTTGCATCTCCATGATGATTAGTGATGTGGAGCATTTTTATGTGCATTTTAACCATTAGTATTTCTTCTTTGAGAAAGTGTGTTTATTTCTTTAACCAATTTTTTTATGGGTTTTGATGTTGTTTTTTTTTTTGTGAAGTTCTGTCAGTACCTTGTATATTTTAGATATTAGCCCCTTATATGATGGATATTGGATAAATAGTTCCTCGAATTCTGTGGGTGGCTTTTGTATCTTCGTCACTATTTTCTTTGAGGTGCAGAAGCTTCTCAGTTTAATATAGTCCCATTTGTTTATCTCCACTTCCACTTGTTAAGAGAGTAATGTTTTTTTTTCTTGATTATGTCTCGAGTCTCAAGTTCATGGAGTGTTTTACCTACATGTTGTTCTATATACTTTATGTTTATGGGTTTGATATCAAGGTCTTTAATCCATTTGGATGTAACCTTCGTGCATGATGTTAGATGAAGGTCTGAGTTTGCTTTTTTGCATGTGGCTGACCAGTTTTCCCAACACCACTTATTGAAGAGGCTTTCCTTTCATTGTATGTCTGAAGAACATTCTTTGAACAATATGGAGATTCCTCAAAAACTGGAAATTCAGCTACTATATGATCCAGCTATACCACTCCTAGGAATGTACCCTAAGAACACAAAAACACAATACAAAAATACCTTCTTCTGCACACCTATATTGCAGCACTATTTACTATAGCCAGAAATTAGAAAGAACAAAGATGCCCTTCAGCAGATAATGCATAAAGAAACTGATATATATATAGATATATATAGATATATATATAGATATATACAATGGAATATTATGCAGCCATCAGGAAAGCTGAAGTCATGAAATTTTCCTATACATGGGCATGGAGACTATTATGCTGAGTGAAATAAGTCATAAAGAAAGATAGAAACAGAAGAGTCTCACTTATCTTTGGGTTTTAAGAACAATAAAATACTTTATTATAATAATGCCCAGAGACAATAGAGATGAGGGCTTGAAAAACCAGCTCAGGATATAAAGCTCACCACAAAGAGTGGTGAGTGGAGCAAGAGAAATAACTACACTAAGAACTCTCATGACAATGTTAATGAGTGAAATATATAGAATGCTTGTCTTGAATACAGGCAGTGGCCTGGGAAGGAGAGATATGGGAGGCATTGGTGGTGGATATGTTGCACTGAAGGGATTTTTAAGACAAACTCAACTATAATTATATTTGTAATCATGGTGCTTAAATGAAGATATCATTAAAATAAGAAATATTTGTAAATTGTTATATAATGTTATTAAAATCTTTGAGGATCTACTTGGTACTAGTCGATCCTTCTTTTACTGTTTCACTTATTTAGCTTAGTAGGCTTCTATGAAATATTCCCATCTAACATGCTTTGTTTCTACTGGAGTGTGAAATTTGCAACACAATCCAAGATCTGTGCACCTTCAATAATTTAGCGACTTATGGTCTTCTTAACCACAAGTATTGTGAAGCTGGGATGCTTATATGCTGGAATATGTTGGGTATGTGTGGGTTGCCAGGCCTACAGCACAGAATAGTCTAGACCTGTCCCCTTCCCAAAATGCCCCGGAGAAACATACTAGAGACTGGTCTACAATGGAATTGTATTTGCTTGGCATCTCTTCAAGATCTAGTCTTTGATCAAAGTTACAATGCATTTTACTTGAGATCCTCAAGTCAGATCCTCCAGGTTATATGAATATTAATATTGGGCTAGAATTAATATTTTAAATGATTAGAAATGGCTCCTTATAATGTTACCTAACTCCTTTACACATGTGTAGCCATAGTGTTATTGGCTACCTTACTCAACTACTTAATAGAATAAGATTAAAATATTTTACCTCCATTTAACTTTAAAAGCAGAGCTTATTCATGTTCAACAGGTAATTAGGAACTGAATTCAATACTTTTATTTTTTAAACTTATTCCAGAATGAAATTTATATTTAGAAAACAACAAAGAAATTGCCTTAAGCAACTTGAACAGGAAAGAAATGTGCCTCAGTGTTATGAGACATCAAAGTGTGAAGTACAATTTATTTTGACACATAAACTCACAGGCACAAACACACACTGTTTGCTAGACTGGGGCTAACACATGCTACACACTCCTAGAAGATAAAAAAACTCATGTCAAAGTTTTAGGAGTTATTTTAGATACTGGGCTCACTGGCCTCCATGTCAAAATTTCACAACTGTGCCATTGACATGTTCAAATGTGTTTTTATGCAAAGTCTCAATAATTTTTTTCTGTTTGTTTGGTTTTGGTTTTGGGGTCACACCCGGAGCGCTCAGGGATTAATCCTGGCTCTATGCTCAGAAATCGCCCCTGGCAGGCACAGGGGAGCATATGCGATGCTGGGATTTGAACCACCGTCCTTCTGCATGGGAGGCAAATGCATTACCTCAATGCTATCTCACCGGCCCCCTTAGATGACTATGTTTTATTCTTTTGGGTGTTCTGACCTGGTTATGTCCAGGACATTCTCTTAACTCTGCACTGGCCCTTCTCACGGGACCATATGAAATGTTGGGAATGAAACCTGAGTCAGTACTGTGCAAAGTAAAGCCCTAAACACTATGTAACATTGCAGCCCTATTCTTACTATTAATTGCACAACTAATATAGATTACAGTCTATTCTTCATTGATAAACTATAATTCCATCATTGATAGCATCAAGAAAATTTCAGAGTAAAGGAAAAATCTCATATACTTACTGTGCTTTGTTTTATTCTCCTTTTCCCCAATCTTATTCTTACAGATTTTTTAAATTAAACTTATAAGAATTTTTCCATTTTGTTTAGGAAAAGTATAGTCGGGGTTAAAATACTTGGCTTGCCTGTGGATAAACCTGTTGCCATTCTCAGCATCACATAATGTCTACTAAGAGTCACAATATTGACCCCTGAGAGCTTAACCAGGAGTGAGCTCTTAGCACAGCTTGGTTGAGACAAATATGGTTGCAGAGCTACTAATATAGAACAGGAAAAAAGACGCAATGCCTCTTTTCAGGATTCAAGAAGAGAATAATCAGGATGTACATCCATGTATAGGAAGATTTATTTCTTGTAGAGTTTGTCAATAACTTTTAATAGCTTAGATATTAGTCCCTTATTAGATGGGTTTTGAGTGAATAGTTTCTCCCTTTATATCTTAGTCACTGTTCCTTTGAAGTTCAGAAGCTTATAAGTTTATGTAGTCCCATTTATTTATCATTGCTTCTACTTGCTTAGACAGTGGTGTTTCCTTTTTAAGATGCTTTTAGTTTTAATGTCATGGAAATTTTTGCCTATGTCATAAAATATTTTTAAAACAGTCCTTTTCAGAATTGCCATATGCCATTATACAATCAACATGGTTTGGCAATGTATAGTTTAATAAATATACCTCTAATGAATACAGTTTTATATTTAATTTTGAGCTAGAAAAGTATTTCCTTGACTTTGAAAGTTAGTTACTAAAATAGAATCAACTTGACTTTCTTAGCCTCTATGCATATTTTTGTAGGTAAAGGGGGCTTCAAAAATGCTCAGAAGATCATGGCTGATAATTCTTGGTCAATCTGGCTGAATGTTTAGTGTGTGAGTCCAAGTATCCTGTGCTGCTACTGTGCTGCAATAAAAAGTATTACCAAAGATTCCTGGAAGAGGTGGTATTAGCAAAGTCTTGAGTTTCTAGGGGACACACCTGCAAATGTACTCCAGAGATGCATCAAGCAATGTTTAAAAAAAATTTAGTTCTAGAAATAAAAGTGAATTCACCTTAAAGACAGGCCAGTCTGGGTGGGCCACCTCACTCTCAGCCTATACTTCCAGAAGTCCAATAATCACATGGTCTCCACCTCACCACCATCAGCAGGAGCATTTTATATGGATCTCTGAATTGAGTTGTTGAATCTGCAAAAGGTCCTTCTTGTCTGAGCTGGTGACTTTCCACCTCAATAACAAAGGCAGTTCCTGTGTCTTCTTCAGTCCTTCATCTTTGTTGGAGTGGAGAGGATAACAACATAGAGCCCTAGAATCCAGTTGATTAGAGAGATGAGTTGTGAGAGTTGTTCCCCTCTCTGCACTGGGTCTGACAGAAATGCCTCCACATATGGTGTTAATTCTCCTCATGATAAGCTTTTGTTAGATTCCTTGGCACATCTTACCCCTACTACCTTTGCAGCTTTCCTGCTGATTCAATTTTCCTAGAGATCTGATCACCTGAGAAGTCATTAAGGGGAGTGTAGGCAAAGGTCCATCTTTGTAACTTCTTCAGGCTGGCAAAGGACTGTAGGCTTTACTTATAAAAATGGGTGAACTCTCATGCTACCTTATCTTTTAATGGGGGTCTGCGCAATTGATGGTTTAGATTTGCAGTTATCAAGATATGAAAAAGATCAGATCAAATAGATAGAGGAATCAGACCCTGGAGCAGTATATTATTCTCATTGGGATGACAGAGCAGTAGAATATGGTCTATCAGGATGGTAACACTGAACTTAAGCAACAGAAACCAAAGCTTCATAGTGCTATATCTGTTCCCTGAGTATTTACTGACAGCCTTCCCCAGAAAAAGCTCTCTATTGCTATACAAGTCTTGCCTGGAGAGGAGGCCCACAACTCCAAAGAGGTTCACTATCAGCACATAATTATTTCACCTACCATTGTTGGGTATGAATTCTAGAGAGCAGGCGGTTGGTAAGCTCAAAGAAATGAGAATGCAAAATGGAGAAGCAGTTTATTTGCTTAGCTAGCTAAGAGTTCAACACTTCCATCTGAGAACAATCTTCCAGTCAAAGACCTGAGTCATTGCTCCACTCAGGTTTTATATATATAATCATTTTAATATAAATTAAATATATTTTAATGTAAGTTTAAAATATACTTAATATAATATAAATTAAAGAGTCCTAGAGTTGTGCGGATGGTGAGGCCTTTCATGGCTAGGTCCAGCCTCTGCAGCCCCTATGGCCTGGTAGTTCTATAGGTTACAAGTGACTGCAGAAAAATTCACAAAGCAGTCTGATGAAGTTCCAGGAGTCAGCCAGCTTTATTTCACAGTCCTAAACGCCATGTACATTTCCTCACATGGCTTCTATGCTTGGGCTTTTCTTAGCAGCTACTTCTCTGCTCCTTCTGACTCTTTCTGTGTCCCTTTCAGCTGCTCTTCAGACTTTATTGTTGACTAAATCCCTTTGCTAAAGCTACGGCTGTTGCTTCTTTGCTGCTGCTTAATTTCACTCTGTTGAATCTCGCTGCTAATTCTTGTTTCTCTCTCTAACTCTCCTTCTTATTTCCACTCTCTCCTCAAAAAGACTCCTCATCCTGTCCATTCCAGGTGTAAGTTGCTCTGATTATTCAGGTGGGTTATGCAAGAAGTTGGGGAGAGATACCCACATTCTACACCTTTTTTGTTTTATTACACAAGCACTATTGATAAGTCTAGAATATCCAAGTTTCTTTTCATATGCTTCTCTAAGTCACAAGCACTTTTCTGCAGATAATGCAGTTTGAAAACAAGCTGCTATGTAAGATACACAATATAACATCATAGCAATTGGGAAACTCACTGGGATAGCTGAGAACTTTCAAAACTTTAACATGCATTTCCCCAGAATTGTGCATAGAAATATTAAAGCACTATAGTTAGAGATAAATTTTTTCTGTTTGCAATGGGGCTTAGAACAAAGCAATAAGATTCATGCAGATAAAACACAATTTAATTAGCAATATAGTGACCAATGAAAATAGGGTCAAGGGATTAGCCTAGGAGAAAGTTAAATTTTTGGAGGTAACCCAGGTGCAAGAAGTTCTGACACAGCTTCTCCCTTATTGATATTCTCAATCTTCACCTTCAGTGTTAGGCTGCTGGGGTGTCCTCAATAAGCTGCTTGAGTTTAGAGGTCCTCGGTCCTCGCAAAAGGCGCCTCTGGTGAAGGAAAGTGGTGGTGTCTGAGTCGCTACCCAGTTTTCAACTTTTTTCTCTTCACTGCCCCCATCTGTCTCACCTGAGGGGTCCTCTGCCACCGTAGGTGGTAGGCCAACTGAATGAGGCTAGAGAATGAATTGACAAAACCTATGTCGATTGGGAGTATATCTGCTGCCTTTCACTGACATTCCACCAGGTCCAGATATGTTATCAGCTTTTGGTCCCCTCTCTCCTTTCACAATATCAAACTCCACGGTATCCCCATCTCCAATGCTTCACAGAAACTTCTTAGGATTGTTTCTCTTAATAGCTGTCCAGTGAACAAGACATTTTCTTTGGTATCATTTCTGTTGATAAATCTATAACCATTTCGGATATTGAACCATTTAACAGTGCCTAGGACTTGGATTGCAAGATTGGCTTGTCTTGTCTACCTGAGTCAGTGCTTGGGCATGGGAGTATCTTTTGCTTGAGCCATTTTCAGACTCTGAATCTGCAGAGATGTAGCTGGCTCATTATTCTTTGGAGATGGAGGTCCCTCTGGTTTAGTGCCAGTAATAAATGATAAATTATCAGTTCTGGGAAGGCCTTTTAGATTGAGAACTTGTCACCACTGGGAAGGCACTTTTCCCCTCTTGTGGAATATGTGCAAGAGATCTCTAGGGAGCCTGGGATGTACAGTCCAGAGTACAATATGCAGATAGGTATGATGAGGAAAAATTTCTTAAATGTTTTTAGGTCTTATATATTTAAACTTCTCTTTTTCAAAAGACTGCCCCATTTTAGAATTCTAGCCTGCAAACAGAAACCCTGCCAGAGAGCGGGGAGCCACAGAGACAAAGAGGCCTCAGACAGTTAGAAAGAGGCCTCAGACAGTTAGCTCGAGTTGAAATAAGCAAGCTCTGACTCTCACAGCTCACAAGGACAGCAAGCCTGGGAGATAAAGACCAGCCTTGGGCATGTGAAATCAAGACCTGTTTGTGCTTACTGTTATGTTATAGCTGCCACTTTAAGTAAGTTTTAAGTGTTATAGGATATATATATATATATATCAATAAGTTAAGTGAGCCATTAAGTATTCTTATATTATTGCTAATAATAATAATAAGCCTACAGTAATTTTAGCAGTACCAACCAGAGGGGGCTCTCAGTGCCAGAAAGTCCAACTTCCATGCTTCTGAGGCTGACGTATGTGCCACTCCTTGCAAAGGAATCTAACAATTAGCTACATTTGAATCCTTGAGTTTTAGTGATCCCCTTTCTTCTCTGTAACTAATAAGGCCAGGTTGTTTCCATCCTGGCCCATTGTGATAAGCTGAAATCTGTAATATGTAACACTAGGGTTGATAAGTTTTAGTGATCATCTCTTTGTTCATTGAATAAGTTTCTTTCTTCTGACTAAGTTATGATGTAAAAATGTACAAACTGCTCCTGCGCCTGTAAAAAATACTGTTCCTTTAAGAATTGATATATAAACTTTGTTCGAACAAAGCTTGAGATCTTTGCTTTGGGATCTGTCCCAGGGCACTGACCCTGAATCCAGAATAAAATCTCACCTGTGCTCTTGCATGGTTCCATTCCTTGGAACTCTCGGGGCGCCCTGAGGATGGGGCTTTCTTCCCAGACCCTAACAGGTAAACCAGAGCAACATGAAGCCATTCAGAACAAAAGCCATGTTCACTGATGTTCCAGTGAAAGGCACAGCACATTCAGTCCAGCTCAAGGGGCTGTCATGGTGATCATTCACCAATAGGTCAAGTCACAGTTAACACTCACCATCGCTGAGGTCTTCTTGGGTCCAGGGTTCAAGTAGGTACAAGGTTCTGATGCCATTTGTTGTTTTAATTTAATTTAAAAAGTCCTAGTGTTGGTATGGAATGGTGAGGCCTTTCTTGGCTTGGCCTGGTGTCTGCAGCCCCTGAAACCCATGGGCCTGAAAGCTGCAGGGTAATGGTGGAGAAAGATCTCACAGGCAGTCAGATGAACTTCCAGGAGTCAGCCAGCTTTATTTCATGGTAGTCATGACTGTGAAATGAATAATTTTTCCCTCTGACAATTATATTTACATTTCAAGTTAATGGGCTGTCAAAATTTGTGATGTTAATAATTTCTAAATTCATCTTTGCATGTAATTTTGGATTCTGGTGATAATTTGTATACTGTTCTGTGAATTCTCAGGAAATATACTTGAAGAAACTCCTCTCTTCTTTACCTCTGATTAATTAAATATACTCATGAAATAAAAAATGCTTTTGGGGGGAGATGTATACTTGACACTACCTATTAATCATTCATAGTTGTGCTCTGAGGAACCAATATATGCTGTCAGGGTTCAGACCTGAGTTGGTCACAAGTATTAGCAAAGTAATAGTCTTAGCCACTCATGGAATTTCTGTAACAACAATACCTATTATGGAAGAAAAACTTTTTCATTTAACTTGTGACATAAATGAAGAACTTTAGATAAGAGCCCTTGATAGAAGAAAAAGGCAGATAGTGGGACCTGCAGCAGGATCCTCTTTAAATCAGGGAGCCATTTCCCATACCCCAGGTCAATGATTTTGAGGAGAGGAAAGCTGTGAGGTGGACAGATGGACTAATAGCTGGCTCCTCTTTGACTCAGAAGGGCCATTTTTTACCACAGAGTATTATGCCCAAAGAAGAGCATGGCTACAAGGCAGACAAAGGTTCCATCTCCAATCTCTGCTTTGACTTTGAAAAATGCATGACAGCATTCACAATAAGAGTGTAGCTACTCCACTTGGCTCCATGAGCATGCATGGATTCTTCTTAATAAATATGAAAATAGCATGACACTGTAAATATCACAACAGAAAGCAACATAGAATCTCATAATACTAAGTGAACAAAGATGGTATTATGAAGACCCAAATAGTATCAGCCACCAATATAGTCTCTCTGATAAGTACTTTAGAGTGGAAATGTTGAGGATGTTCAAGGAACTCAAAAGAAACCATGGATTGGCCAGCTCAATTGGATATGAGAACTGAAAGGAAGAAAATTCAAACAAAAGTGACAGAACTGAAAAAGGTGGTAGAAAAATGAAAAAAATCACTGGAATGCCTCATCAACAGGGTATAAACTGCTGAGGATAAAAACAGTGAGCTGTAAGATGAGCTATGTAAGACTTTTATAGTCAAAATTTGGAAAAAAAATCTTAAAATAAATGAACAGAAAATGAAAAAAAAATTCTCAAAATAGGCAAACAGACCAAAATAGACCTTTGGGATAAATTCAACAGAAAAAAACACATAAAACTGATTAAGACATAGGAAGAAAACCCCCAATAACCTAGCAACAAAAACATTATTGCTGAGAAGTTCGCAGAGCTGCAACAAACATCCACCCACTTCCTGGATATCCAAAAGAGTATCATCTAAAAGCACCCCAAGGCACATCCTAATCACAGTGATGAAAAACATACATAGAGATAGAATAATAAAAGCAGAAACATCAAAAAGAAAATCACACACAGGAGAATCCTTAAGATGAATAACCGAGTTATCACAAGGATCTTCTTAGGCCTAGAGTCAGTGAGTAGTGGGATGTATTGAAAAAACGCAATGAAATGAAAGCCTCACCACGAATATTTCACCCAGCCAGACTTTCAGTCAGTTTTGAAAGGATACACTCTTTCATGGAAAAACAACAGCTCAGAAACTTTACAGACTCAAAACAAACCATAAAAAACTTAAGGATATGCTATAAAGCAAGATCATTTACAAAAATATGCCAGACTTCTAAGAAAATATAGTAAAAAATATTCCATGACAATAAATTCTCTCAAGATCAACAGGATAAATGCACCAATTAAAAGATACAGAGTTGCAAAATGAATCAAAACAGTGAATTAAGAATTTTGCTGTTATAATAAACACATTTGAATCCTGAGAGCAAACACCAAAGATTGCGTAACAGTCAAGTTACAAATCATTAAGTAAGGCATGCCAGGCCTAAGTACAAAACCAGAAACAACCTAGAATCCAAATATTTTGAGCAATGACCCTTCAAAGCAATAAATTAAGAGAGACAGCCTGTAAAAACATGCTAACTAAAGCATACTGACCCTGCAGACTCAGATTTCTTCACTGAGAAAGACTCCCAGTACACTAATCATTTAGAAACCTCACAATAGATAGTAAGAACATCAAAAAAGAAAAATATGCCTATGGGATGATCCCTGCTTACGAGGCAGCCCTGCCTTGCCTGAGTACTTTTACTCCAGCTCTCAGGAGTAAAGAATAATTTATCTTCTCAGAATTCTCTTCATTTTCAAGACTCAGTTATAGTATCAATTTCCATATGATGCTCCAAATATTTCTTAATAGCACAATGAAATGTGAAAAGTAGGATTTGATCTGAGAAAAATAAATCTGTGTCCTACCCAAATTTGGTCTTCTGTTCTACAGAGTTAAAAAAATGGAAAAGTTAGATAGGGAAATAAAGAATCTTTTTGCATATGACACCTCAATAAAGAGCCCATAGAAATAGTGAATTTGGTTGGAAAAGCCTAATTAAAATCAAAATTAGACTTCCTCTAAAAGCCAGAAAAATCCAGGGATTATAGCCTTTCCCTCCACTAATGTCCCAGTTTCCATTGCACATACAGCCCCATTCCCTCCATACTGCCTTAATTTTTATGTAACTTCTAATAAGTTTCAATTTCCCTACTACAAAACAACTATGCAAAACAATTTTGTTTTGGAATCAGAATTTAGAAGATACCAGTGAGCAGCTTAGAGAAATATTACCTAGACTTCAGATACCAAGATTTGCTATTATTCTCTGAGGTTCAGTGTTGGCCTGGCCAATTGCTCTCAGAGCACAATTTATCAGTGCTAAAATTTAATAGAGCTTAATCAATTTTAAAGGCATCATAAGTTAAAATATTATTTATAGCTGAGGCTCACATATACATGTTTTAGCACATATCCCACTGCCAGTTTCAACTTCCCTCTACCATTGTCTCCAGTTTTCTTTCCACTTTCAAACCTTCCCCCTTGATAGGAACATTTTTAAGTGTGATTTATTCCTTATGTCCATATCCTTTGGTAATTAAGAAATTACCCTTTGTATTTTATAACTTTTGTTTGTGAAATCTTTGTAGTATGTTATTAGTATGCCCACTCTGACTTATTAAAAGTGTGCTATTTAAGCACATTGCTTGTAAGATTATTTATACTATAACTATAAAGGTTTCATTTTAGATAAAAAATGTTTCAAAGGTTTAATTACAGTCATAAAATATGCAATATTCTATACCACATCACATTTGCTGCCAACAATGTTCCAAGTTTCTCCCCTAAATTCCACCCTGCCTGCTAATGGAACAAATATTTTTATTATCTCTCTCTCTTTTATTACTTTTAGATATTGTCATTTGCAATATTGTTACTTATATGGTATAATGCACGTCATTTTATCTCCTTTCAGCACTCAGTTCTTGTCTACAGAGATCATTTCCATATATAACTGACACACTGGTCCCATCTCTGCCCTAACTGCACTCCCTCACTCTAGATTGGAGATTTCTTTTATTCAGTCCTTTAAATATGTCACTCCACTGTCTTCTTGCTTGAATTGTTTCAAATGGGATATCTGCTTTGATTCTTATGTTTCTTCTTTTGTACTTGAAGGTTTCTTTTTTTCTCCCTTATTGTGTTAAAGAGTTCGTTTCTCTCTTTGTTTTTTGTTTGTTTGTTTGTTTGTTTTTTGCCATTTGGATTACTTTATATCTTGGTGTTGGTCTATTAGGGTCAATTTTATAGGGGACTCTTTTCACCTCCTGGATTTTCACAGAAGCCTCTTTCCAGAGTATGGGAAAATTTTCTGCTATTATTTCTCTGACTATTTGTTCTTCCCTTTTCCCTATTCCTTCCCTTCTGGTATACCTCCAATTATTAGCTTATTTCTTCAGTCTTTGCTCATTAAATACTGCACTCTTTCTTCCAGTGCTTTACTTATTAATTTCTTTTTTGCTTCTTTGCCATTGTTTTGTTTGCAGCTTTCCTTTTAGTTCTATGCGATTTTTCAACTGTGTGATTCTGCTATTATTGCTTTCTAAGAAGTTTTTATTTCCATTAATTCCATTTGTATTGAATCTCTCATATTCTGTAACAGTTCTTTAAGTTGTTTGATTTGTTCATCTATGGATTTCTTGTATTTGCCAGCTAGTGATTCTTTTATTTCTTTTACTATAGCTTGCATCTTTTGTCATGGCTGCATTTAGGTCCTCATCTATTGGGTATGTGCGTTTTGGTGCACTTGGAAACTTGTTAAAATTTATCTTCGTTTCCCTTGTTGTTAGTGTCTTCCTTAGTTTACCCATATTTCTTTGCATTTAATGGTTTGGCTTTGAGTGCAATGTCTTCAGTTTTCACCCCTCTTTTGCCACCTGTAGGGTGGGGTTGGTTCCATTCTCGAGTGTAGCTCTAGTTGGGTATGTTTGTTGAGGTCACAAAGGATGGGCTCCTCCCATGTCCTGGCTAATTGGTCCATCACTCTCCCCTTCCCTGCCTGGAGCCAGTGACGTTCTGCCCAAGTTCACTATCCTTCTCTCTCTCTCTCTCTCTCTCTCTCTCTCTCTCTCTCTCTCTCTTTCTTTCTTATCTTCCTTCCTTCTTCCTCCCTTCCTTCTTCCTTCCTTCCTTTCTTCTTTCTTTCTTTTTCTTTCTTTCTTTCTTTCTTTCTTTCTTTCTTTCTTTCTTTCTTTCTTTCTTTCTTTCTTTCTTTCTTTCTTTCTTTCTTTCTTTCTTTCTTTCTTTCTTTCTTTCTTTTTTTCTTTCTTTCTTTCTTTCTTTCTTTCTTTCTTTCTTTCTTTCTTTCTTTCTTTCTTTCTTTCTTTCTTTCTTTCTTTCTTTCTTCTTCTCCTTCCTTCCTTCCTTCCTTCCTTCCTTCCTTCCTTCCTTCCTTCCTTCCTTCCTTCCTTCCTTCCTTCCTTCCTTCCTTCCTTTCTTTCTTTCTTTCTTTCTTTCTTTCTTTCTTTCTTTCTTTCTTTCTTTCTTTCTTTCTTTCTTTCTTTCTTTCTTTCTTTCTTTCTTCTTTCCTTCCTTCCTTCCTTCCTTCCTTCCTTCCTTCCTTCCTTCCTTCCTTCCTTCCTTCCTTCCTTCCTTCCTTCCTTCCTTCCTTCCTTCCTTCCTTCCTTCCTTTCTTTCTTTCTTTCTTTCTTTCTTTCTTTCTTTCTTTCTTTCTTTCTTTCTTTCTCCTTCCTTCCTTCCTTTCTTTCTCATTTTTCTCTCTTCTTCCCTCTACTTTTCCCTTTGTCCTTTATTCTTATCCATTCATTCAATCCATTGCACTGTGTTTAATTATTCTTTTCTCATCTCGCTTGTCTTTTGTTTTCCCCTCCTTTCACTCCTAAACCATATCTTAGCCAATTATTTATCTTTTCTTCACTCAATTATGACTTAAGAACTCAGACCCAGCCTATAAGGGTCAACCTAAGAATAAAACACTAATGTCTGTTTTATGTAGGCATGAGTTTGTAGACAGTGGAGCCCTCACTGATTGCCAAGCCTAAATTTTAAACATGCCATATCCAAATTGTATATAGCCCCTCTTATATATTATCCCTCTTCCCCCCTTCATATTTCCTTCTACCCTCTCATATTTGAATTTTTTGACCATTATCCTTCCTTATTTATCCCTGTTTACCCTCAGTTATTAGCCCACTATGTACCAGGAACAGCCTCCTGCTCCAATAGAACAACACCAAGCTCCCAAACTGAAAGCACACACTCCCAGCCATATATCACATGCCTTGGCAAGAAATTACAACCAACACACCTGCTGATTCATGCTTCATGGCCCATCTTTTCACCCTCCTAATCATGGATTGTTGCATGCCACTGACTCAGCCCCAGAATAACCAGTACAAGGACACCTCCCTCATGGTTAAAATTTTTTTGCAAACTCAACAAGACACAATGTGTGATTAAAAATGCCCGGAACTGCACCCACCACAAGAACATCTCCAAAAACCCAATAGGGAAACCTATATTACATTTATGTCTTTAATACCTCTATAATAATACCTCCTAGTCTGTTTATTCCCAAAAGTAAGACAGACACATAAACATTTTTTCTTTAATGCCTTTTTAAAATTGTATTTGTGTTTATTTAAATTATATACCTACATATAGATATAATTTTTTCTTTCATACCTTTCTCTCTCCAATCTCACCTGTTTTGGATCTGCCTGGTATGAAAATCTACAAGAAAAGTCTTGCCTGGGACCAGGGCACAGAGATTGTGCAGATTATCATTCTTACCTCCAAATTCACCAGCAATATATGTCGTTTCCTTTTGCATAGGCACTCTAAATAAAGGGAAATCTTATGCACAAAACAAGCTCTTATCTATTTGGGATAAGAACCCATATTTTTTAAATGCAGGGGCTCCTCGCACCATAAGCATGTGTCATGTAGACCCAACTTAGACTCCACGTGATTGGACAGCAATTGTCCAACTAGAACCCAGATGTGGAACTGACACAGGTCTCAGCAAAAGCACCAGGAACCAAACTCCTCCTGGGGAAACTTTGAATGCCATTCTGGCACCAAATTGCACCAGTTTTAACATAGCAACTTGATATGAGTAAACGGCAACAACTTGAGCTAGGACAGGGTTGCCCCATCTCAGTACCTAATGGTATGATGCAACTAGGAGATATGTCATCCTTTGCCTTAAGCAAAAGTCAAAATCGCTATCTACAGAAGACTGACTTTGTCAAATATGGGCTGGACAGAACCTATCAAGGGACCAATAGGAATCTTTTAGCCTCAGCCTCGGCCTAGGTACAAGGGTCGTAAAACTTTTTAAACAGGGGGCCAGTTCACTGTCCCTCAGACCATTGGAGGGTCTGACTATAGTAAAAACAAAACTTATGAACGAATTCTTATGCACACTGCATATATATTATTTTGCAATGAAGAAACAAAACAGATACAAATACAATATGTGGCCCGTGAGCCATAGTTTGAGGACCACTGGCCTAGGATTTGTACAAAAACCAAGATCTGTGATTCCAGAGGTCTAACTTTGCCGACTATAACTGAGAAGAACTTCTGGAACCATATTAAAAGACTCTATCCAAGAGTTTGTCCAAGGATCTGAGCAAAAACAAGACCACTAATTGCAGAAGAGTGATTACAACAACACTGATGGACCAGAACTCCTAGAACCATAATGAAAAACTCTCTTCTAGCCTTTACCCTATTACCTATTTAACTAACAAGATATCCAGCTACAGAGTGGAAGGTCACCAGCCACATTTGAAAGGAAAAATTCCTGGCACCATAAAAAGGCCTTGTGGTGTGCAAAGAGTGAGCATGGAGCCTGTAGTTGTTCACATGGCAGTATGCTTCAAGGGTGAAAAAACCCTGTATATCTTAGGCCAAGGGAATTACACTGTAATATCCCCAATGTTTACTATGCCTGTGCATAAAAAAGGAACAAGAAGAAGAAGAAGAAGAAGAAGAAGAAGAAGAAGAAGAAGAAGAAGAAGAAGAAGAAGAAGAAGAAGAAGAAGAAGAAGAAGAAGAAGAAAGAATAAGAGGAGCAATCTTTTTTTCTTTAAATAGTTGGTGGCCTGGCTTTTTTTCTTTTTTTTTGTAGCTGATGGTCTTGGTTTTTGGTTTATTCTGTGTTTTTTTTTGTAATATTGTCAATGCTCCCTTATTGATTTTTGTTTCTATTTTGTTTGTCTTTATTACCTATTTCTTCTTTTTTGCTTTTAATTTTCTAAATGGATTTCTCTCCAGACATTCTTCTCTGCTGTGTGCTCAGGCCTAAGATTTGACCCTGTGTGAGGCTTCATCCATGAAGGGGTCCCCTTCCTTGGATGTGAGTCGAACCAGCCAGAAAAGGCGGAGTGAGAGGAGGAGTATGGCCGCGCACATCATTTAGCCAATAATTACCACCACAACACTTAGAAAAACCCACAATACAAGTGTGACCATGGGGAAAAATATGCAGGCCAGCATCAAACATAGAGATGAAGATGCCACATCTGATGACCAGAAAACGGCGAACCAACTAATCTCTCAGATAAGGAGTTTAGACAGGAAATATGGAAGATGCTCAAAGATTCAAAGAAACCATGGATCGAGTTGAACAGAACATGAAAAAGAACCAAGAAAATATGAAGACAGAAATCAGAAAACTCCAAACTTAAATAACAAATCAAATAACAGGCCTGAAAAACTCAGAAAATGAATTGAATGACAAAATGGATTAGCTCTCCAGCAGGGTAACAGCAGCTGAGGATAGAATTAGTGAGCTGGAAGATGAGATAAATAACAGCTCCATACAACGGGAGAGACTGGGAAAAAACTTAAAGCAAATAAAGAGACAATGGAAAAATCAAATAATAGGAACAGATAAAAATAGAAGTCTATGATAAGCTCAACAGAAACAACTTAAGAATAATTAGAGTTCCACCTTTCTGGAGAGCGATATGGAGATTCCTCCAAAAACTGAAAATTGAGTTCCCATATGATCTATACTACTATACCAGCTATACCACTCCTAGAAATATAACCTAGGAACAAAAAACTACAATACAAAAACCCCTTCCTTACACCTATATTTATTGCAGCACTGTTTACCATAGCATGACTCTGAAAACAGCCAAGATGCCCTTGAACAAATGAATGGCTAAAGAAACTGTGGTACATACACACAATGGAATATTATGCAGCCATCAGGAGAGATGAAGTCATGAAATTTTCCTATGCATGGATGTACATGTAATCTTTTATGCTGAGTGAAATAAGTCAGAGAGAAAGAGAAAGATGAAGAATGGTCTCCACTCATCTATGGGTTTTAAGAAAAATGAAAGACAGTTCTCAACAATTTTCAGAGACACGAGAGGAGGGCTGGATGTTACAGCCAACCTCATGAATCTCACCAGAAAGAGTGATGAGTTTAGAGAAATAACCACATTGCGTACTATCCTGTCAATGAGAATATATAAGGGAATTGAAAAACCTGTCTAGAGTACAGGTAGGGGCGGGGAGGGGTGGAGGGATATTTGGGTCATTGGTGATGGAAATCTTGCACTGGTGATCGGAGGTTGTCACCTGATATGACTGAAACCCAACCACAATCATGTTTGTAACCAATATGTTTAAATACAAAATAGTTAAAAAAAAAAACTGCTGTTTTTTTTTCTTTTTTTGAGCTGATGGTTTTGGTTTTTGTTTTATTCTGTTTTCTTTTTTGTAATCTTATTGCTACTCCCTTATTGATTTTTGTTTCTGTTTTGTTTTGTTTTATTACCTTTTTCTTCTTTTTTGCCTTCCTTTTTCTAAATGAATTTTTATAACACGTAGATAGAATCCTTCTAGTTTTTCTATTTTTGTTTGCCTTTTTATTTTCTTCATCCCTGATGGCACCAAGGCCAGACAGTTGAATGTTCATTTGGTGAAAATAAAAACTGATCAGACATGAATTTCAAATACAAATTCAATGACAACAGAATTGATTCCCAACCTACAACAAGCTGTACAAGGGGTGGGGGAACAGTTGCACTAGCATTACAAGGGTAAAAGAGGAAGATGTGAGATGCATGCTGGGAACATGGGTGGAGGGAGGACAACACTGATGGTCAGAATGCCCCTCATTCAGGTTACTATGTTCTTCAACTATTACTGTGAAAGAATTGTAATTTACTTCCACCACAATAAAAATTGAAAATAAAATAAGAGTTTGAACTACTTGAGTCAAAGATGGAATGAATAAATATTTGTTGAAAAATTACTTGCTACATTTAGCTAGACTTCAAGATAAGTAAGCCCAGTTTCTAATGACTATTTCATATGGTCAACAATCACTCCTCCTGCTTTGGTCAAATGCAAATTTATACAGGGACAATAGAAAAAATGGGTTAAAAATGATTGTTTTTTTAGACCACACATGGTTATGCTTAGAGTTTACTTCTGGCTATGAGCTCAGAAATCTCTCCTGGTTTGGGGAACCACATGGGATGACAGGGTATCAAACCGCAGTTCTTCTTTGGCTAACATGGGCAAGGAAGACACCTTACTGCTTGCACCACTGCTCTGGCCAAAATTATTTCTTTCTCACTTAGGACATTTGTAAATTAATTTTCTCTTTCCTTCCCCTCACATTCTTGTTATATTTTCTCTGGATAAACTAAAAATATAGAAATATTAGTTTGTAACAGAAAATGACTTGAAGACTATATATATGAGAACAGATATTTTCTGTTATATTTTCCATATATCCTAGTAATTTGGCAGAATGTGGAGTCAGAGAAAATCAATGTGAGAAGTAGGGGAATTAGTTCATTATATTCAGAGGAAATTTTTTTCATTAAGCTAGATGAATTCTCCTCTTAGTTAAATAATTGCTATGGATAGATGTGGTGATTTTATTATGAACTTTGATGCGGTGCACAGTTGTAGAAAATAAACAAGTATTTTTTTTACTTTATTTAACTGTTGAGCATGACTGCACATCTTTAAAATAATTCTGTGTTCTAGAATATAACTTAAATTTTAGCACATATGCCTAATATATAAAAAGTTATAAGTTTAGTCCCTAGTTTCCCATTGCCTCAAAAACACTAATTAGCACACCAAATGTGAAAAGACTGGACCCAGACCATAGTCAGACAAGACGCTTACTATATGCTGGTGGCCCCTTAAATCAGTGTAATCAGTGCTAGCCATAAAATTTTTCTGGAGATACCCTAGACTTCCACATACTGGCAATTGTGGCTCCTAGTTATACTATATACAAATAATAAAAGAAGCAATCATTAGAACCTGGTGCAAATCTTTTCTGTATTGAGTGCTTAAAGACTGAGTCTTCTCTGACCTCTCACAGTAGGCCCCATTCAGAGTAATACAGAACCTGTTTTTCATGTTCCAAAAAAAGCACTGAAATTTCCACTTAGGACATCAGTAAATGCTGCATAAGGGATTATAAGAATAACTATATTACAAAACAGGAATATGTAGTTTCTATTGCTGTTGTCTTCTCTGCCAGAGTTTATGGTTGAGTGATCCTTAGTAGTGAACCCAAACGTTCTTCTCAGAATCTATCAAACACCAAACAATGAATTGAAATAGGTGCTCAGTGACAGCTGAATGCAATCTTTTAAGGTTTTTAAGTTACTAAAATTTTAAGCAAGGGATGGTATACCTCTTAGGTATCCCCATGCACTGAGTAATGTCACTTTCAAAACAACAAATAAAAAAAACAGACTGCCCTATCAATTCACCGGAGTCAGAATTCCTTAGCACTAATATTCGTTTATCCAGTATATTCATCACATAGACAACTCACATTAGATAGTAAGAGCATCTTGAATAATATGACTATAAGAAAGGTACCTGGAAAGTTTTGCATTGCCTGAATTAATAGTTTCTCCACAAATCTCTGAAAACAAAAAAACCATATTTACTGCTCACAATTCTCTTCATTTGTCAACATTCAGTTCTAAAGCCAATTTCCATGAGATTCTTTCAAGGATATAATAAAGATTTTTATGTTATTCTGGGCAAGACGACATGTCTTACCAAAATTTTTATATTCTTTTCTCACAAATAGGCAAAGGAAAAATCTGGGTGATAAATAAGGAAGATTATTACATATAATACCTCAATTAAAAGTCCACTGAAATAATTTTGTATGACTTTAAAGCAACAAAAATCAGAATCAGGCTGATATCTTCCAAAAGAAGAGAGGTTTCCAAGACATCAAGAGAGGTTTCCAAGACAAGTTTCCAGGCATCATTGCCCTTGTTATTTTTTTTATAATATCTAATTTAAGCACCATTGTTACAAAAATGTTTGTAGTTGAGTTTCAATTTACAGAAAAGAAGACCCCTTTTACCAGTGCAACATTCCCACCACCAATGAACCCCACTTTCTCTTTCTGCATCCACTGCCTTTGAGACAGGCATTCTATTTCTCTCACTCATTACCATTGTCATGAGAGATTTTAGTGTAGTTATTGCTCTAATTTCATTCACCACTCTTTGTGGTAAGCATCATATCATAGCCTGGTCCTTACAATCCTCATCTTTATTGTGTCTGAGTATTATTACAATAATGTCTTTTATTTTCTTAATTCCCACAGATTAGTGAGTCTATTCTGTATCTCTCTTCTTTTGACTAATTTCACTCAGAATAATAGTTTCCATGTCCATCAATGTACAGGAAGGCTTCATGTCTTCATTTTACTGATAGCTGCATAGTATTTCATTGTGTATATGTACCATAGTTTCTGTAGCCATTAATCTGTTGTTGAGCATCTGGGTTGTTTCGAGATTCTGGCTATTGTAAATAGTGCTGCAATGAATTTAGGTGTGGTGTGAAGAAGGCATTTTGAGTATATATTTTGGGTATATATCTAGAGTGGCATAACTGGATTATTTGGGAGCTAAATTTTGATCTTTTTGAGGAATCTCCATATTGTTTTTCATAAGAGCTGGAATAGACTGCATTTCCTTTCTCTCCACATCCTCACCAGTACTGATTGTTCTTGTTCTTTGTGTTGTGTGCCATTCTCTGTGGCATGGGATGCTACATACTTGTTGTTTTGATTTGCATCTCCCTAATGATTAATGATATGGAGCATTTTTATATGCCTTTTGGCTATTTTTTGAGGAAGTGTCTGTTCATTTCTTCCCATTTGATGGAGTTAGATTTTTTTTCTTGTTTTGTCTGCCAGTACCTTGCATATCTTAAATAAGAGACCCTTATCTGATCTGCAAGATATTCTTCTATGCTTCAAATTTTACTTTATCTTAAAGGTTAAAAGAGTGGCAATACATTTGTGGAATGAGAATTAGATAACTGTTACCCATTCAACATATATGTTCCTATATATAAGAAGCTGTCACATACCATTTACAGACAACACTTAATTCTACATACTGTGAATCCTGACAGGTGGTAGAGAAAATTTAAAGATATTCCATTATAAAGAACCAAAAATATGTGTCTAGTATTTTTTTCCAGAAACGGTTCTTGACATCTCCAGAGATTTTATTTGCATTTTATCTTGTATAGAATTTAGATACTTGGTCTTGGAAATTTTTTATTTTACCCTTTATTAAAAGATTATTATTCTTTAGTTTAATTAGAAATGGTTTCTTATTCACGTAAACTTATATAATACCCACCAACACTGTACCATTTCCCTCTCTCAAGGATTTCATGATCTCTTTCTTTCAAGCCCCAACCCCAACTCAATTGGGTTGATCAGGTCTCTCATTTAAATCTTTGTTGTTTCTTCGCTGAGTATCTATAATTCTCATAGATATTATAGAGTTCATTCTATTTTATCTTTCTTTCTGATTTTACTCAATGTTATCTTTTAGTTTCTTTAATGTTATTACGAATTGCATCATTTTGTTATTTCTTAGAGCTAAATAATATTCCTTTCAGTGTATATGCCACAATATCTTGATCCATTTGTTTGTAATTGGGTGTTTGAATTGTTTCTATGTTTTAATTATTCTGCTAGGTGTGTAAATATTAGACTTTCAGGCATGACTTCTTATGGTACTTTGGATCTCTCCTCTTCTCCGTAAATATCTAAACAATCACCTTAAAATATGATGCAAATTTTGAAATTCCTTTGCAGAATCATATATCTAACCATGATAGATTCTAGGGAGGGTGATTGATGCTGTAAGCTGCAAATAATCAAATTTTCAACTGTGGATAATGGGAATCATTCTAAATGTATAGCTATTTCAAAATGGTGATGGTCACATCTTTCTAATAAATGTTGCATTAAAAATTGTCTCAATAAATGAACAAACTCCTCTAATAAATTTCTTAGGAGCATGATACCATTGATTCCTCTGAAGTACTCTGCTCCAGTCTGAAAATTTTGGAACAATCTCATAGAGGGTGGGGGCAGATTTGACTTTCTGCCTGAAGCTAGAGCAGCCCACTACCACACCTACGACCATAACATAGAAAGAGCCCAGCTCCATAACGGAATTCCAGTAATATGAGTAGCTAAAATTTTACAGGTGTATCTAGACATATTCACTGAAATTGCTGGGGTATTCACAGAATGAGGCTGAAACAAAATTCCTCTAAAACTCATCTGTCACTAGAAAACCCAGCAGCCTCGAACCACACCTGCCATTTTTATACCAGAACTCCCCCCTCCCCAGCTCCTCCATTGAGTTCCACAAGAATCTTATATCTGCCAACTCTTTCTAGATAATCTAATTTGGGATCTAAAATCTGAGGCCTTCTCAAAAGAGTGGAGACAGCTCCTTTTTTTCCCTGAAGCCACGATAATTCACTGCCACATTTGACACCTATAGAAATGTATCAGCTTTAAAATTTATTTTAGTAAACAGCAAAGCCACCAATTTTTCTTTCTTTTTTTCTTTTTTGTTTTTTTGGGCCACACCCAGTGATGCTTAGAAGTTAATACTGGCTATGCTCAGAAATTGCTCTTGGCTTGGAGTACCTATGGGATGCCAGGGAATCAAACCATGGTCCCTTCTAGGTGAGCAGGGCAAGGCAAATGCCTTATCACTTTTGCCACTACTCAAGCCCCGATTTTATTTTTTTAATAACTTTTTTAAAAATCACTGATTACAAATATGATTGTAGTTGGGTTTCAGTCATCTAAAGAACACCCACCATCACCAGTGCAACATTGTCATCACCAATGTCCCAAATCTTCCTCCTCTCCAACCCCTGCCTGAATTTGAGACAGGCTTTCTAATTCCCTCATTCATTCACATTTTTATGATAGTTCTCAGTGTAGTTATTTCTCTAACTGCACTCTTTGTGGTGAACTTCCTATTGTGAACTGGACTTTCAGCCCTCATCTATTTTGTCTCTGAGAATTATTGCAAAAATGTCTTTCATTTTTCTTAAAACCCATAGGTGAGTGAGACTCTTCTGTGTCTATCTCTTTCCCTCTGACTTTTTTTCATTCACCATAATAGATTCCATGTACATCCATGTATAGAAAAATTTCATGCTTCATCTCTCCTTACAGCTGCATAATATTCCATTGTGTATGTATACCAGTTTCTTTAACCATTCATCTGTTGAAGGGTGTCTTGGTTGTTTCCAGAATCTGACTATTGTAAATAGTGCTGCAATGAATATAGATGTGAGGAAGGAATTATTGAATTGTATATTTGATTTCCTAGGGTATATCCTAGGAGTGGTAAAGCTGGATCATTTGGGAGCTCTATTTCCAGTTTTTTGAGGAAGACCCATATCTTTTCCATAAATGTTGAATGTCCTGGCCAGCAGGACAGGTTATTCGTGGGTATAGAGGGGTCCCAGCCTGAAAAGAGAATGTGGAGAAAGAAGGGGACCAAGCAACACGAGGCTTGTCAAGGCTCCGGTTTATTGATCAGTACAGGCTCCTTTTAAGCACGATGTTACAGGGGGTGGAAAGAGAGCAAAATGAAACAGCCTGCATTACAGAAGTCATCTTATGGGTAATCTTTACATGCCATCTTTACATAAGGAGCACAGGAACACCTCAAGGTTAGTGAAGTTTCAAGGATGTCACAAGCTTCCTGGAATGTATGATTGATAGGAAACTGCAGTATTTCTTTGGACCCTGGGGCTAGCCAATGCCTTACGTTATGTACTCTGGCTACACAAGACTGGTTTGTCCTGCAGAATTCCATATATAAGGTTTGGTCTCTGGCATGTCCCCCTTCTGTGTGTAAAAGAAAAGGTGGGAGAAGAACCTGTCTTAGGCTACCCGGTGGGCTCCCTGTGTCAGCACTAAAACTATGAAATAATTTCGTTCTGCACAATTATTAATTATATGGGGGAGTGTGACTCTGACTCCTGGCACCGAGATATTTCCGTCTTTGGCAGCCCCACAGTCGGAACCACAAGGATGGTCTAATTAGCTTTTCAAGCTGCAGGGCATCCTGTGGAAGTGGTCCTTCAGGGCTTCAAAGCCCAACAGAAGCGGGGTCAATAAAGTCAGCGTCCGGAGGCTCTGATACCTCCAGACATTGGTAATGGACAGCTATTGTCTTTTTGGTAGCAGAGTCAACCTGAGTTTTAACAAAATCTGTTAATTTACAAAATGCCCTAGGGCCAAATTAAATGATCAGCAGAAATCCTATGAATGGTCTCAGCAAGCTAGGGAGTAAAGTTGAGAGCCAGGGGGACACTGAAAACCAATTCTGATACCAGGATTCACTTTGCTCTCTTTGCCTGTTTCTCTTTCCTCTAGGCTTTGCTGTACTTATTAATGCTGTCATTAACCAATCCTAATTTATCTTTAAAAAAGCAACATTCTTCCTTAAGGGCGGTACATAACTCCCCCTCTTTCAGAATGAAAGAAGTAATAACAGTTCCTGCTCCAGCAAAACTCAAACCCAAAACAACAGCAAGAGTAATAGCAGTAATAGGTTCACACTTATGTCTAAACATAGTAATCTTCTTATCCCAAAGCAAATCATCAACAGATCTAATGGTTAATCTAGACATTAACAAAACTAAAACATAATAATCACGATAAGCAAGAAACATTTCAGTAACAATATGGGGAGAGAGTCCAGCAGAGCAAGCAAAATAAGTGGAGTTGGGGGCTTAAATAAAAATGAAAGAGTTGGTAACAACAATGGTTTGGTTGCAAATGTCCAATAGTTGGACAGGGGGGTTCATATGCGGTTCAAGTAAGCAAAGTCCCACACCCATGACCTGTCTTAAAGTTATGCCTTGATGTGACTCAGCTACTCATCGGAGGTCAGCAGGGTCGTTGATAGCAGTGGGCATGCCAAAGGTGGCAATTCCTTTGTAGAATGGCGCAGAGTAGCAAATCCAACATTCTCCTTAGGCAGAGTCAGAAACAGGTCGGCAGGAATGGTGGGTTGAAAGACTAGAACGGTGGGTGGGTAACAGAGGTGGCAGGCTCTTTTGAGGTGGATGAAAGCACGACTGCAGGAGGTCTATGAGAAAACGGCTTGGCAGGAGGCAAAATGGTTACTTGGGGTTTCTTTTTACAATAAAATTTTCCATAAATTTAATTTTTCACATAAAAATAAAAGTTTACTTAGTCTTCTGGCCTTAGTTTACAGGCAGAAGACACTAGCAATTTACATTACACAAATTATTTTCCAATACCACGGGAATGCTTACTGACTTTTGTCAGACTTTAGACTTCAAATAATTTTATAATTAACAATCTCCAATTTTTCAAAAACTTTTAAACTGAACCTTAATTATTTTTCTTAAACTTCTTAGTTATTTTCTTAAACCTTGATGCTTCTCTCTCTAGCCACATGTTCATATTTTTCTGGCCTTAGCTAACACATGGCAGGAAATCTGGTTGATTGCAAAGTCCAGAAATTCTCCAGGGGAAGTTTATTCCTGATGGCCATTGAGAAATCTAGGGTTTATGATCCCTTACACCTTCTGCCATGTTCTCAGAAGGACAAAGCCAGCTTAACACATAATTTTTTAACACATGATGTTAGTTGCAGGATGCCACAGTCTGTCAGCTGCTAAGTGACCAGACTGACCAAGTTGTGAAAAAATCAGTTGAAATTTCAAAAATGAATAAGACTTTGAAAATTGTATTTTATCACAAAATGTAGAGATACAAAATAAACAGACAACACAAGACAACATTTTACACTCGTGGCCACTTTCATTCAGTACAACACACACATGAACAGACAAAAGGATAGATCCAAAACTTACGTTAGAAAAATTGACCTGGGTAAAATTGGACAAGCACTTTTAAATATTTAGCCGGCAAGTTTGTAAGAAAAACACTTTTTTAGATAGACTTTTTCAGCTTTTAGAAGTACTTAATGTAGATGGAGTAGAGCTTTGCTGAAAATAAAAGCTTCAAGGTTGAGATTTAGCACAAAACATTTTTAAAACAATCCTAATTTGAAGTTTAAAAATTAAGTAAAATGGTTAGTAAGCAGTTTAAAAATTTCAAGTAAAATGGTTAATGAGTACTGTAGAAGGAGTCTCCACTCTGAAGTAATATATCATCTGCTGTAAATAAACAGGTTTCCTTTAAATTAGTTTCACAGTAGAACGGTAAGACAGCTGCAATAATGTGTTAAAAATTCAATGATTAAACACAAGAACATAAACTATGACTATTAAAGGTATGAAAAACTGACTTTAAAAAACAAACAACTGTTCCTAATTTGAAGACTTGGAGTGAATAATTTGTAAAAAATATTCTATATCAAACTAACAAAATGTTAAGATCATTATAAAATATAGTTAAAGACACTGATGCATTTCCACACTAGAGCTTAAGACCAAAATTATATTTGATACTTGTTGTCAACCTGCTTATAAAATTGAGTTACTTTTATAATATTAATTAACAGTATTATTTTAAAAAGGCTAACTACAACATTTTCCATATACTTTTAAGATCAAAATAATTTTCTAATAGAAATATAAAAGATTCAAATTTTAACATTTTTGTATCAGTTCAAATTTTAAAACACCAAAAATTTTTTTTACTATATCTGTTATTACAAGTGATAGAGTTGTTATCTTGCTCTAAAATTCCTGAGGCATAAACAAAGAAAGTTTAGTACCCTTATCTCTCTGTTGCTCTTTCTCCCAAGAGAATTTTTTAACCTTTACAGACCTGAATTTAGAATGTTTTCTAATTTCCAAAATTTTAATAATTACTTTACACCACCCAATGCACAAAACTTAATTACACAAATGCTTTTAGAAAAGGCACACTCATGCCGCATAATTTAATTCACAAACAAATCTGACAATAATTTTTATTATAAATTCCACATAAACAGAGTTGCTGATTCTTTTTGCAACACAATAGATGTCAGAGGAACGTAATTTTGAGAGGCCACGGGGTTGGTCTATGACTAGTGTGGAGGTATCAAGCGGGAGAGGCAGGGCCTGAGCTGACTGTTCCCTGAGGCCTGCAGGAAGGAGGCTGAAAGAGGGGCCCAGTGCTGGCCCAAGCAAAATGTCCCATTTTTCCACACTTAAAACATTCTTTGTTGGCTGCTTAATTAAAGGCGGCACTGGTGGGCAAGTGAACCTTATGGGCAAAGGGATCAGCCTCACTACACATTCAGATCATTTCATTTAAGATATTATCCTTATTATTAATAGCCTCTTTCCCCAAGGCTCTTTCAGCTGCTTCCAACAGGTGATTAATAAACTCACTATAATCCTCTTGAGCACTTTGCACAATTTGGGTGATGAGGGTTACAGCCAACCCTTTAAAGGGGATTGCCCTCCAGGCCCCTAGGGCTGCGGTGGTGGTTTGGGCTAACATCCCCATGGACACGCGCTTCTGCATATCCTTGGAGAAGTGACCTTGTCCACTTAGTTGTTCATAAGTCCAGGGGGTGCCCTGAGGCCCTGGATTTTTGGTAGCGAATCTTTGGCAACACTCCAGGAAGTCGGCCTGCTAAGTAAGAAATTGAGCTCTGGTTAGGGCAGCACGGGTAACTTTAATCCATTCACATGGGAGCAACAGCCCCCCAGCTGAAAGGGCATCGAGAATGCTCTGAATAAAGGGCGCATTAGGCCCATAAGTTTTAACAGCAATGTGCAGATCTTGCAAGGTTTTATGGCTTAGCTGCTGACATTTTGTAATCCTCTGGCTCACTGGGCGCTGGCAATTATCTGCAGGCACCACAGTGGTTTATGCCTCACGGCACTTGGCCTCACCCTCATCAGCCTCTCCCTCTGGTAATGTGACCCTGGGTAGGCGAGGTCAGGCTTCTAATGGATTCTCAAGAGGGGGGACTGGCCCTTAGATCGGCTGGGCATAGGACAGACAACTTTAGATTCAGGAGGGCTGGGGAAAGCCTGAAGGGCAGAAACTTGTGAATTAAGGGAAGCAACCTGTTCTTGAAGGCTCAAAATTCGTTTAAGATCTTCAATTTGGCCAAGTAATTTCTTTTCTATAGCCTTAAGAGGGGGGTGGATCAAGAAAGGTCCGGGCACAGAAATCCTGAATAGGGGGATATGGAGGAGGCTGTAATGGTGCAGTCACTTGAAGCAGCCGGTCACGGTCTTATTCTCCAAGGTTTGGGTATCCCTTGCATCAAGGGGCTCCTCAGGGGGAAAAGACAGAGTGGGGTAAAGATGTTTAGGCGGGGAAGATCAACTGCAATAGAAGGTGAAGGACTAGTATGACAGGAATAATCACATTTGGGAAGGGAGTGGAGGGAGGTCTCAGAGCTTGCCCTAGAGGCAGCTCGAGAGGCAGTATGAGACAAAGGGTGTGAGCAGAATTCAGCTAAAGAAAGAAGTTAATGTTTCTTGGGGTTACCAAAGATGGTATTTGTAACATCCTTCTGGCCGTCCTCCATTACAATGATATTTCTCGGCCCACGTTTTGCCATATTGAAGGATAAATTTCTGGGCCAGTTATGATAAAGTATGGGCACTTGTTATGAACAAAGAGAAAAATTTCCTTTCTCTAAACCCTAACACTTCTTTCCCTGAGAGATGCCTTCAGTTTCGCAGCCTCTTTAGACAAATGTTGGCCCATTCTGATGGAACGGAAATGTAAATGTGCACAAATTAGTCCGTGCCACCCTGCTGGGGTTTTGTGCAGATTTTCCTACCTGTTCACATCGCCGTAATGGGGTTTGACTGGCGTCTTACGATCAGGCCCTGGAGGTTCGTCCGGTACCATCCGACTGGGGGTCCGTACTCTACATCCACGTTGGGGCGCCACCTATCCTGGCCTGCAGGACAGGTCATTTGTGGGTATAGAGGGGTCCCAGCCTAAAAAAAGAGAATGGGGAAAAAGAAGGGGGCCAAGCAACATGAGGCTTGTCAAGGCTCCGGTTTATTGATCAGTACAGGCTCTTTTTAAGCCCGATTTTACAGGGGGTGGAGAGAGATCAGGATGAAATAGCCTGCATTACAGAAGTCATCTTATGGGTAATCTTTGCATGCCATCTTTACATAAGGAGCACAGGAACACCTCAAGGTTAATGAAGTTTCAAGGATGTCACAAGCTTCCTGGAATGTTTGACTGATAGGAAATTGTGGTATTTCTTTGGGCTCTGGGGCTAGCCAATGCCTTACATTATGTACTCTGGCCACACAAGACTCGTTTGTCGTGAAGAATTCCATATTAGGGTTTGGACTCTGGCAATTGAACTAGAAAGCATTCCCACAAGCAGTGAATAAGAGTTTTTTCTCTTCACTTATCCACCAGCACTGCTTGTTCTCATTCTTTGTGATGTGAGCCAAACTCTTTGGCAGAAGATGGTGCCTCATAGGTGGTTTGATTTGCATCTCCCTGATGATTAATAATGTGGAACAATTTTTTTCATGTGTCTTTTGGCCATTTGTATCTCTTGTTTTTTTTTTATATTTTTTTTTTGGTTTTTGGGTCACACCTGGCAGTGCTCAGGGTTACTCCTGGCCCTCCTATCAGAAATAGCTTCAGGCCTGCTCAGGGGCCCATATTGGATGCCAGGATTCAAACCACCTTCCTTCTGCATGGAAGGCAAACACCTTACCTCCATATTATCTCTCCAGCCCCATTTGTATTTCTTCTTAGAGGAAGTCTGTTCATTTCTTCTACCCATTTTTAATGTGATTGAATGTTTTTGTTCTTCTAAAGTTCTCTCAGTGCCTTGTATATTTTGGATATTGGCCCCTTATCTAATGGTAATAGATGAAAAATTTCTTCCATTCAGTAGATGGTATTGTATCCTAGGCATTATTTCCTTGAAGGTGCTTTTCAGATTAATATATTCCTATTTGTTTATCTCTGCTTACACTTGTTTGGAGAGTGCTGTTTCCTCTTTGAAGATGCTTTTAGTCTCAATGTCATGGAATGTTTTACCAACATGTTGTTCTATATACCTTATGGTTTCAGGTCTGATAATCCATTTGAATTTTACCTTTGTGCATGGTGTTAGCTGGGGATCTGAGTTTGCTTTTTTGCAAGTGGCTAACCAGTTGTGCCAACATCACTTGTTAAAAAGGCTTTCCTTGCTGCATTTAGGATTTCTTGACCCTTTATCAAAAAGTAAGTGATTATATGTTTGGAGAACATTCTCTGAGTGCTCAAGCCTATTCAAATTATGTGGGAATCTGTCTATATTCTAATACTAGTCTGTTTTGATAACTATTGCTTAGTAATACTGTTTAAAATTTGGGACAGTAATGCCTCCTATATTCCTTTACCCAAGGATTGCTTTAGCAGTTCATGGGTGTTTATTGTTCCAAATAAATTTCAGAAGTGTTTGTTTCACTTCTTTGAAGAATGTCATGGATATATTTAGAGGGATCACATAAAGCTGTACAATGCTTTGGGGAGTATTGCCATTTTAATGATGTTAATCCTGTTAATCCTTTAGCAATCTTTGTGTTTCCATTTGCACTTGTCCTCTTTTATTTCTTGAAGCAGGGTTTTATATTTTTCTTTGTATAGGGCCTTCACGTTTTTTAACAAGTTGACTCCAAGAGATTTGAGTTTGTGTGACATTAATGTCAATGAGGTTGTTTTCTTAATATCCATTTCTTCCCTATCATTATTGGTGTATAAAAAGGCCATTGATTTCTCTGTGTTAATTTTGTAGCCTTCCACATTGCTATATGAGTCTTTTTTTCTAGAAGTTTTTTTGGTAGAGTCTTTAGGGTTTTCTAAATATAGTATCATGTCATGTGAAAACAGTAAGAATTTGACTTCTTTCTTTCCTCTCTGGATGCTTTTGATATATTTTTTTTGCCTAATCACTATATAGCAAGTACTTCCAGTACTATGTTAAATAGAATTGGTGAAAGAGGACAACCTTCTCTTGTACCATAATTTAGAGAAAGGTTTTAGTTTTTCTCCGTTGAGAATAATATTTGCCATTAATTTGTGGTAGGTAATCTTAATAATTGAGAAAGATACCTTTCATTGCCATCTAGATGAGAATTTTTTTATTAGTAATGGGTGTTGGACATTATCAATTGCTTTCTTTGCATCTATTCATATGACCTAATGGTGTTTATTTTTATTTTTATTGATTTGGTCTATTATGTTGATTGATTCATAGATGTAAAACTATCTTTGCATTCCTGGAAAGAAATCTTCTTGATCCTAGTGAATGACTTTCTTGATGAGGCTGTTTGCTGTTTGCAAGAATTTTGTTGATGACCTTTGCATCCATGTTCATTAGGGATATTGGTCTATATAGTTTGGGCAGCATATCATTCTGGGTTTGGTATCAAGGTAACGTTGGCTTCATAAAAACTACTTGGAAATGTTTTCATTTTTCTCAATTTCATGAAAGAGCCTGGCAAGGATTGGTAGTATTTCCTCTTGAAAGGTATGAAAGCATTCATTAGTAAATCCATCTGTGTCTGGGCTTTTGTTTTTAGGCAGACATTTGAATACCATTTTAATTTCCTCACTAGTAATGGGGGTCTTTAAATATGTTATAACCTCCTTTTTCAAACGTTGCAGGTTATAAGAGTCCAAGAATATATCCATTTCTTCCAGGTCCTCATGTTTTGTGGCAGAGTTTCTCAAAGTAGTCTCTCATTACCCTTTGAATCTCTGCAATATCTGCAGGGATCTCCCCCTTTTCATTTCTCATAGGATTTTCAATTTTTCTCTATTTCTGAGTTTTGCCAATGATCTATCTTGTTTATTTTTTTCCAAAAGAACCAACTTCTGTATTCATTGATCTTTTGAAATATTTTTTGGATTTCCACTTCATTGATTTCTGATCTAAGCCTTGTTATTTACTTTTATCTACCCATTTTTGGTTCCATTTGTTGATTATTTTCTAATTTTATTTATTTATTTATTTATTTATTTATTTATTTATTTTTGGTTTTTGGGCCACACCCGGCGGTGCTCAGGGGTTTCTCCTGGCTGTCTGCTCAGAAATAGCTCCTGGCAGGCACAGGGGACCATATGAGACACTGGGATTCGAACCAGCCACCTTTGGTCCTGGATCAGCTGCTTGCAAGGCAAACGCCACTGTGCTATCTCTCTGGGCCCTATTTTCTAATTTTATAAGCTGTTTCTTTAAGGTATTCAGGTATGCCTCTTCTTCCAGCCTGATGTGTGCTTGGAAAGCTATAAATTTTCCTCTCAGTACCGCTTTTTCCGTGTTCCATAGATTCTGATAGTTTGTGTCTTTGTTGTTATTTTTTTTCCAGGAAAATTTGATTTCCTTTATGATTTTATCTCGGACCCACAGGTTGTTCAGTAATAGGCTGTTTAACTTCCAGGTGTTAAAGTTTTTCTTCTATGTCCCTTTTTAGTTCACATATAATTTCAGAGCCTTGTGGTCAGCAAAGGTATCCTGCAAAATTTTTATTCCCTTGATTTAATGTAGATATATTTTATGTGCCAGCATGTGGTCTATCCTGGAAAATGACCCACATACATACATTGGAGAAGAATGTGTATCTTTGTTTCTGGGGATGGAGTTTCTTATATATATACTAGGCCTCTTTCTTTCATTTCTCTTTCAGAGCTATTATATTTTTGTTGAGTTTCAGTCTGATGGGTGCATATATATTTATAAGTGTGTTTTTTATCCTTTGATTAGTACAAAATGTCCATTTTTTCCCTTAAAAATTTTGTGAGTCTAAAGTTTGTGTCAAATGATATTAATATGGTCGCTCCAGCTTTTTTAAGGGTGTTGTTTGCTGGATAAATTTCCTCCAGTCTTTGATTTTGAATCTATGTTTATTCTGACTATTCAGGTGTGTTTCTTGTAGTCAGCAGAAGTTGGATTCATCTTTTTGATTCATTTTGCCACTCTGTGTATTTTAACTGGTGCATTTATTCCATAGACTTTGAGGGAGCTGCTTGTAATGGAATTTAATATTATCTTTGTGTATAAGTTTGGAGTGTCTGTTGGGCTGTCTTGTTAAATTATACATTTCAGCTTTTCTAAAGGCTGTTTTTATACCTGTAAAATTTCTGAGCTGTTGCCTATACATGAAGCTATGTATCCATCCTTCAAACCTGAACATGAGTTGGGCTGGGTGCAGTATTCTAGGTAAAGTATCTATTTTATTCAGTTTTGTCACAATATCCCACAACTGTCTTCTGGTCTTGAGGGTTTCTTGTGACATATCTTAAGGATGCTCCTGTGAATGTAATTTCCCTTTATGATCTTGCTGTTTTCAGTATTTTATCTCTATCTATGTTGTCATCATTGTGACTAGGATGTGTCTTGGGGTGCTTCTCTTTGAGTCTACTTTAGTTGGTACTCTTCGGGCATGCAGGATTTGGTTGCATGCAGTCTTTAGATCTTGGAGTTTCTTTGTGATGATGTTTCTCTTTAATAATTGATTCTTCCTGGGGATCTCCTTCCTGAGTCTCTGGAACTTCAATGATTCTTATGTTGTTTCTGTTGAATTTGTCACAGACTTTGATTGTTTGCATTAAGGTTCTTTTCCAATCTCTTCTGCTGTATGAACTTATTTTGCACTTCATCTTCCAGTTCACTGATTATGTCCTCAGTTGTTGTTACCTGTTGGAGAGGCTGTCCATTGAGGGTTTTAGTTAAGCTCCTGAGTTTTCTATTAAACCTGTTATTTAAATTTGGAGTTTTTTATATCTATCTTTGTGTTCTGTTCAGCTTGATTTATACTTTCTTTGATTTCTATGATCATACTCCATATTTTTATTTTAAATTATTTATCTGAAAGATTAATATGTTGTTTGGTATATTTTGGGTCATCAGAGCTATCATCTTCATTCTCTGTGCATGGTGTTTGCATACAAGTTTTCCCCTTGTCATTATTTTATTTTAGATTTTTCTACATGTTATGGTAGCATTCATTGGCTGCACTCCTGAAACTCTGCAGAGATCAGCTATTTCCATTGTCTGTGGGCGGGCAACTCACCTCTGAAGAAGGCAAGTCCTTAGGGATGAATGCCAAAGAAATCAAATAATCAGGAGCAGGAAAGCAGAAAAGCCCCAAGATGTTCGCTGGGCTCCTGACCCCCAGCAGAGATCAGCTAGTTACACTGTCTGTGGGCAGGGCAACTCACTCTCTGAAGAAGGCAAGTCCTCAGGGAAGAATGCCAAAGAGATCAAAATTTCAGGCCATAGGAAAGCAGAAAAGGCCCAAGACGTCAGCCGGGCTCCTGACACCTAACAGAGATTAGCTAGTTAAACTACATTTTTTAATTTATTCCAAATTTCTAAATCCTGTGCATCATGGCTATAAGCTGTTCTAAGACAGCTTATGACATCATCATAGATCACAGCAAACTCGATGGGAAAGTGAATTTGAAAACCACCTAGCTCAGTGAGCCTAACAAGTAGTACAGAAGGTTCAACTAACAAATTAAGCCCCGAAATCCTCACAAAATAACTTTTAATAACAACATTGAGGAATTAATAATTAATATTAATTGGCTCTTATTAATATAACTTTTAATAATTCTATTATTCTTTATTATAATAAATACTATTAATTAAATTTGTGGCTACAAGGGTCAGTGTAGAACTGTGAGTGGGAAATAAAGAATGCTTATGAAGGGAAGGACACAATGTGGTGAGATTTGTGTTTGAATATTTAATATCTAAATCAATTTATTATAAACAACTTGGTAAATCAGTGTTATGATAAAATAATTTTAAGTAAAACATTTTAAAAAATGTGCATGACTAACTCAGGGGTTCAACATTTTGGTGACAAACAAGTTGAGGTTGCTGAGGTAAAAATAAATATTTTTTATTTTATCTTTTTTAGAGTCATCTGGTTTCTTTGGGAAGATTTGCTTTGCTATAACAAGAACAGGGAGGATGTATGTTCTTACCCTATCCTGACTTTGATAGAATGGGAACTAAGACAATCTATTTTAGTTAGTATGCATACAATAAACAAGTTTTGCAGATACAGAAACAAAATATTTTGACACATTTCTATTTTCTCCTCTGTTTCAAGGAGAATGAAAAGCATAGTTTTGCATTTTTGGAAATGTTTGAATATTTTATTATTGCTTAGCATTGTGGTAGTTTTGGCGAGAAATATTTTAATGATTCTGTAGGATCCCTTGCTTAAGGGTAATGGGTAGCCAGAGAGTGGTGGATTCTAACTTACTTTACATTTTGTGAAGTGGCAGGTCTCTAACATAAATTTGGGTGCAGAGCAATAATACAGTGTAAGGTAATTTCCTTGCACAAGGCAGATTCAGGTTTGAGTCCTTATACCCATTGGTCCACTTAGCCTTCTAGAAGTAGCCCTAAGAATATAGCCAGGGATAAATCCTTAGCACCACTAGTTGAGATCTCCCAAATAATAAAATGAAATATATCTGGTTTCAGGAGGTATAGCATCCACAGGAGAAAACCAACCATTGGGCAGTAATTTTTTTCCTTTGAGCTGTGTATATTTCAGCTGCTGCTTAACTCACCCCCTTTGTTCTGTAAATATCAAGTTCTTTTGTTCTCTCAAAGGATTAGAGACTATGGATTTTCAATATTCCTCAGAGTTTTCAAGGTTGTAGGACAACAGTTGCCTAACTAACATCATAAAGGAGTTTTTCTTCCTTCCTCCCTAAGGCTCTCTTTGACATAAGCTCAGTGGGCATCCACTTCTAGCAACTTTCCCTCTGGTTAGGCTTGGAAGCTTGCTGCCAAGTCACCCTGCTGCTTTTCCCTTTCTGCTACTACATTATATATACTTACTCAATCATTTGTTGAATTGTTCATAGTTGAAGCTCATTATTTCTTATCTTTGTTCTAGTTTTTTCCTCTGGGGTTCTTGCAGCAGTAATTTTCTTAGCTTGTCCAGGCTCTCTGGGAACATCTCAGAGGCTAAGAGCATCTAGGAACTATTTCTGCCAAACAAATTGAAAATGGTCACAAACAATTAAAAGTAATATGCAAGGGTGGATATTAAAAGTAATATCCAAGTTTTCCTGTTGACTGAACACCCTTGGGGGAGCTAACATATTTGTGCTATTTACTCAATGCTATATAGCCCCCAACCCCAACACATAAGACATTGAATAATTTTACAAATACAATAAGGACAGTTAGTAGACATCAAAATTTAAGAGATACATTAGCAGGACAGTACCAATATTAGAGGCTGGGATAGTCATATACCAATCAGCAAGCAACTTTCAAGTACAGTATAGATTAATGGTAATCCATTCTGTTTTTTGCCTGGGTGCAAATTTGCTGTCCTTACTATCTAAACTACCCTAAACTTGTATTATTCTATAATTTACCTGGGCATATGTTTGCAGCACATATATCTAAACTTCTTTAATTTGTTTTACCAGGGGATCCAACGTTGAGGTTTGTTAGATTTCCCATAGGCAGTGACAGTGTGAAAACAATCCTAAGATAATTGCACCCAGTACTTTGCTAGTTCAAATGATTCTCTTTTCTCTAAAATTTTCATTTTTCTATTTTGGTTGGTATTCTCTTAAATAGATAAACAGTTTTGTGATAAAACTATCTTCCCTGCCAATACTATTTTTAAAAATCTTTATTTAAGCACTAGGTTTACAAAATTGCAAAGGCTTTTAAATGTTTTAAAACTTTTCTTTAAAGCCAATTAAATTGACACCTTCAACCCCATCCAGCAAGTGTCAGTAAAAGAGAATGAGAAAAAACATCAAAAGACAGAAAAACACATAAGATGAATTGTCAGAGATTTAGGTTACTGGGCAGCCATCAAAGTTCTTACACACCAGCCATTCATTCAATAAAATAATATTCCTCTACCTCTTCCTGGTTGTCCCAACAGATTGACAATTATTTAAGGACATGGTACATGAATCAGGGGCATTTTCCAAAGCTATCAGAATTCACCTTTAAAATACATGGTAAAACATTCTCCAGGATAGAGTACATGCTAGCACAAAAAATATACCTCCATAACATCAAGAGGATAGAAATTTTGCAGGCTACCTTTGCTGAACACAAGTCCCTGAAATTATATGTGAACTACAATGGGACACAGAAGAAAAACTTTAACACCTGGAAGTTAAACAGCCTCATACTCAATAACCAGTGGGTCGAGATGAAATCAAACAAGAAATCAAAACCTTCCGAGAAACAAATGACAATGGAGACACAAACTATCAAAACCTATGGGACACAGCAAAAGCGGTACTGAGAGGAAAATTTATAGGTTTGCAAACACACATCAGGAAAGAAGAAGGGGCATATCTGAATAACTTAATGACGGAGCTCATAGAATTAGAAAGTACTCAACAAAAGGACCCAAAAATAGGAAAGACAGAAGAAAATAACACAGCTGAGAGCAGAAATCAATGAAGTAGAAACCCGAAAAACAATCCAAAAGATCAATGAAAGCAGAAGTTGGTTCTTTGAAAAAATAAACAAGATTGATAGACCACTGGTAAAACTAACAAAGAAAGAGAGAGAAACTTGATAACTCATATTAGGAATGAAAAAGGAGAGATCGCTACTGATATGGTAGATATCCAAATGGTAATCAGAAACTACTTTGGAAACTCTATGCCACTAAAAATGAAAACCTGGAAAAAATGGAAAAATTTTTGGACTCTTATAATCTTCCATGGTTGAATGAAGAGGATGTAGTACATCTAAACACACCCATGATTGTTGAGGAAATTAAGACAGTAATCAAAGGTCTGCCCAAAAACAAAAGTCTAGGCCCAGATGGATTTAATAATGAATTCTTTCAAACCTTTCAAGAGAAACTTCTATCAATCCTGACAAGACTCTTTCATGAAATCGAAAAAATAGGAACACTTCCAAATAGCTTTTATGAAGCCAACATCACCTTGATAACTAAACCAGACAGAGATGCTACCAAAAAAAAAATTACAGACCAATATAGCTGATGAATACAGATGCAAAGATCCTCAACAAAATCCTGGCAAATAGGATTCAATGCCTCATTAAGAAAATCATCCACTATGATCAAGTAGGTTTCATCCCAGAAATGCAAGGCTGGTTTAACATCCGTAAATCTATCAACATTATACACAAAATCAACAACAAGAAAAATAGAAATCACATGATCATATGATAAAGAAAGCATTTGATAAGGTCCAACACCCATTCTTGATCAAAACTCTCAGCAAGAAGGGAATGGAATGAACTTTTCTCAATATAGTTAAGGTCATCTACCACAAGCCAGAGGCAAATATTGTCTTCAATAGAGAAAAACTGAAAGGCTTTCCTCTAAATGCTGGCACAAGACAAGGCTGTCTTCTCTCACCACTCCTATTCAACATAGCACTGGAAGTACTTGCTATAGCGATTAGGCAAGAAAAAGATATCAAGGGAATCCAGATAGGAAAGGAAGAAGTCAAGCTCTCGCTGTTTGCAGATGGCATGATACTCTACCTAGAAAACCCTAAAGTCTCTAAAAAAAAAAGCTTCTAGAAACAATAGACTCATATAGCAAGGTGGCAGACTGCAAAATTAACACACAAAAATCAATGGCCTTTCTATACACCAATAGTAATAAGGAAGAAATAGATATTAAGAAAACAACCCCAGGGACCGGAGAGATAGCATGGAGGTAAGGTGTTTGCCTTTCATGCAGGAGGTCATCAGTTCGAATCCCGGCGTCCCATATGGTCCCCCGTGCCTGCCCGGAGCAATTTCTGAGCGTGAAGCCAGGAATAACCCCTGAGCACTGCCGGGTGTGACCCAAAAACCACACACACACACAAAAAAAAAAAAAAAAGAAAAGAAAAGAAAAGAAAACAACCCATTCACAATAATGCCACCAAAACTCAAATATCTTGGAATCAACTTGACTAAAAATGTGAAGGACCTATACAAAGAAAACTATAAAACTCTGCTCCAAGAAATAAGAGAGGACACACAGAAATGGAAGCACATACCCTGCTCATGGATTGGCAGGATTAACATCATTAAAATGGCAATACTCCCCAAAGCATTGTACAGATTTAATGCGATCCCTCTAAATATAACAATGACATTCTTCAAAGAAGTGGATCAGGCACTTTTGAAATTTATTTGGAAAAATAAACACCCTAGAATAGCTAAAGCAATCATTGGGAAAAACAATATGGGAGGAATTACTTTCCCAAACTTTAAACTGTACTACAAACCAATAGTTATCTAAACAGCATGGTATTGGAATAAAGACAGGCCCTCAGATCAGTGGAATAGGCTTGAATACTCAGAGAATGTTCCCCAGACACACAATCACCTAATTTTTGATAAAGGAGCAAGAAATCCTAAATGGAGCAAAGAAGCCTCTTCAACAAGTGGTGTTGGCACAACTGGCTAGCCACTTGCAAAAAATTGAACTTAGACCCCCAGCTAACATCATGTACGAAAGTTAAATCTAAATGGACAAAAGACCTCGATATCAGACTCAAAATCATAAGATATGTAGAACAACATGTAGGTAAAACACTCCAGGACATTGAGACTAAAGGCATCTTCAAAGAGGAAACTGCTCTCTCTAAGCAAGTGAAAGCAGAGATTAACAGATGGGAATATATTAAGCTGAGAAGCTTCTGCACCTCAAATGAAATAGCGCCCAGGATACAAGAGCCCCCCACTGAGTGGGAGAAACTCTTCATCCAATACCCATCAGATAAGGGGCTAATCTCCAAAATATACAAGTCACTGACAGAAATTTACAAGAAAAAAACATCTTATCCCATCAAAAATTGGAGAGAAGAAATGGACAGACACTTTGACAAAGAAGAAATACAAATGGTTAAAAAACACATGAAAAAATGCTCTACATTACATCACATCAGGGAGATGGAAATCTAAACAACTATGAGGTACCACCTCACATCCCAGAGATTCACACACATCACAATGAATGAGAACAAGCCGTGTTGGCTGAGATGTGGAGAGAAAGGAACTCTTATCCACTACTGGTGGGAATGCTGTCTAGTTCAACCTTTATGGAAAGCAATATGGAGATTCATCCAAAAACTGGAAATCGAGCTTCCATACAACCCAGCTATACCACTCCTAGGAATATACCCTAGGAACACAAAAATACAATACAAAAATTCCTTCCTTACACCTATATTCATTGCAGCATTATTTACCATAGCAAGACTCTGGAAACAGCCAAGATACCCTTCAACAGATGAATTGCTAAAGAAACTGTGGTACATATACACAATGGAATATTATGCAGCTGTCAGGAGAGATGTAGTCATGAAATTTTCCTATACATGGATGTACATGGAATCTATTATGCTGAGTGAAATAAGTCAGAGAGAGAGAGAAAAATGTAGAATGGTCTCACTCATCTATGGGTTTTAAGAAAAATGAAAGACATTCTTGTAATAATAACTTTCAGACACAAAAGAGAAAAGAGCTGGAAATTCCAGCTCACCTCTGAAGCTCACCACAAACAGGGATGAGTTCAGTTAGAGAAATAACTCCATTTTGAACTATCCTAATAATGAAAATGTATGAGGGAAATAGAAAGCCTGTCTAAAGTACAGGCAGAGGTTGGGTGGGGAGGAGCGAGATTTGGGACATTGGTGATGGGAATGTTTCACTGGTGATGGGTGGTGTTTTTTACATGACTGAAACCAAAACACAATCATGTAACTAATAAAGTAGTTTAATTTAAAAAAAGAAAAATATACACAGTAAAATGTCAATTTTTACTCTTTTTTTGCTTGTGTTATCCTTATTTTTAATGGAACACAGACAGTTATTCTGTGCTTGCTTTCTTTATTTCTTCCCAGCTGGTTATAATTGTTATATATTTTATTTTTTCTGCTATATTATTCCTTCCATGACCCATTTTTGCAAATATTTGTCATTATACTACATAAATAACTAGGGGCATACTCCAACCTTGGGGAATTTTGATAAGGGTATGCAATCCTACACATATTTATTCCCATTTCTGGTTTTTCCTTAAAAATCAAGGAGTGTATATATCAGGAAGAAATTATATTCTAAACTTTTATGCATCCGATGATATTTAAAATAACTGCTAGTAGACTTGAAGAAAGATATCAATATAAACATATTAGCATTTTAGACATTATTATTGCTCTTTCACCAGGATAAAACTCAGGAAGGTAATACTAGATTTGAAGGAAGACAAGAATAGCTAGAAATTATCTCTCTGGACAAGAATTGTGTTCTGAAAAGATGTGAAATGTAACAATATTGCAAGCCAGTGTCTAAAAGGTAAATAAAGGTACATTGGTGAATGATGAGTGCTCAACATTGTATGACTGAATACCAGTCAAATAACTTTGTAACTGTCATTCAATTAAGTTTCTTAAAGAAAAGAAATGTGTTCAAATTATTATCAAAATATTGATAATTCTTGATTACTCTCCTTCCTTAAACAAGTTTATATTAGGGTTGAAGAAATTAAATGTTAATTTTTACCACTACATCAGTTTATATTCAGCCTAACATTCAATCCCAGAAATTCTTAATATATCCTTGGTTTCAGAATTGTCAACAGTAGAAACAATAATTTATTTCAATGTAATCTTTTTAAAGCCATTAATGAGTGAAAACTTAGATATTTCCCAGTTGTCAGGCATTGCTTGAATTTTCTAGAATCTATTCTCTCTTGTACTGTACACTTAAAAAACAATCCCTACTATCATAGAACAAGTATTAAAAGATACTAGTAATTTTCTAATCCAGTTTCTTTATTTACAAGTGATAAAACATTCCTTGGGATCTTGAAGAAACAGAGCAGCTGGTAGGCCACTTGCCTTGCATATAACACTAGGTTTGATCCCTAATACCCCATTTGGTCTTCTAAGCCTGACATGAGTGTCCCCAGAATGAATAGTCAATGGTAAGACCAGAACACTTCTGAGTGTAGCTCATAAACAAACACAAAATTAAAGAAAATAAAGAAACCAAACATTTCTTAAAAGATGAAACCAAGTTGTCAGTCAGTATCCAGGGATCAAAACAGAGTCCCTTAAATTCAAAGTACACCCTTTTTTAGCTTTAATGGATACCATAAGTTTTTCATATTTACCATTAATATGACCAGTATCAGACCTTGACAAGTATATAAATAAAAATAAAATATTTTTGAATATTATAGGCTTATAAATAGAATATATATTTGCTTGCCTACACTACACATATTGTAGGCTCATAAAAATAACTAGTATCTCAGAACTAAGGACCCAGGGTTTTTTATTTTCTCTGTGGGTAGTTTGCACTTAGTAAATCTGCCATTGTGCTATTGCTTATATTAAGAAATTGTGTTTATATTAAGAGATTTGTGTTATAATTTAATTTAAACAACAAAACATTGATTCTTCGTATCTATAGGATGTTCAACAGTGGAAGACACAAAATTATAACTCATTTAAGCAAAATTTGACACAGTTTAGTAAGTAATAAAAAATTGACCAACTTGTTATTTTTATACTCTTTTTCAACTCAGTAGATGTTATTTTTATTTCCTGATTGTTGAGACCAAAGTATCTGTATTCATTCTGTACTTCTCTCTACACCTTTTTCCTCTATGCAATTTACCAGAAATATCTATTACTCAATAAATTGTTTTACTGTTATAAACTGAAAATGAATGAAATCAAGAATATCAAAGTATGAGCCATATGGTATGTCTTTAGGAAACAAATAAGATAAAACATTTTTCTGATCCAATTTTTGTCTTGTCAGTTGAGAAATTCTCAGTTCCAAAACTAATCAGTACAGTAGATTCTCAGATAATGACTTCAGTAATATCATTGTGGCATATCTTAAATGGACTTTTTTTTTTTCTGATTTTTTTTTTTTTTTTTTTTTTTTGGTTTTTGGATCACACCCGGCTGATGCTCAGGAGTTAATCCTGGCTGTCTGCTCAGAAATAGCTCCTGGCAGGCACAGGGGATCATATGGGACACCGGGATTCGAACCAACCACGTTTGGTCCTGGATCAGCTGCTTGCAAGGCAAACGCCGCTGTGCTATCTCTCCGGGCCCTTAAATGGACTTTTATTGATTTTATGTTGTGATAATTTAATTTGATTTGTATTTTAATAAACAATATGATGTAAAACATTTTTGTGCCTGCAAGGGGGCATGTTATGGTGATGGCTGGAATCTGGGAATAGTGGTGTAGGGAAGGAAGGTCACTATGGTAGTGGGGTTGGTATTGAAACATTTAATGAGTGAGACAACTATATTATGCACAAATTGGTAAATAGCAGAACATATATAACAAGCTAAACACAAAGTGGATGTGCTACATTAGTAGTCCAGGGGGCAAAGAGTGTTTATATGGAATATATGCAGGGAAGTATGGTGGAGGGAAATCAACACTGGTGGTGGGATTGGCCCTAATTCACTGTCACTGTATGCCTAAAATACAACTGTGAAAGACTTGAAATTTACAATGGTCTCAATATAATAAAAAAATAACTGAGTATAATATAAAAAACTTTTTAAAAATTGTATTGCCATCACATGATTTTCATCTTTTATAAATTCTGGACTTCTGGAAAACATTTAATTTATTTCATTAAATATTACAATTAATATCTTTACTGACCATGTAACAAATATTTTTCCAGGACTCTTTTCTTTGGCATGGAAGTTCTTCCTTTTTATTTACTTATAGCAAGAGTCAGTACTTGATTTAACCATTATATTGCACAAAGGTCACTAATTATTATTTGAAGTTTGATTAAGGTCATGGATTTGTATGCTTTCACTGACCTTACTGGTATATAAAAAGCACTTCTGAGTCAGGGGTTTTAAGACAATATAATAAAGGATTCCCACATAAATTAAATGAAATTGAAAACACTAGATAGAAATCAGGATGTCACTTCTACAGGACAATATTCTAGACACTATACCATTCAAATGGCAGGAAATGGTAACTAGTGGACTTTCACTGTAGTGCTCACACAAATGAAAAAATGGATAGTTTTGGGAAATTTATCATGCTTTGTTCCAATGATCAAAAAATAAAATTTAGAAAGTTTCTTCTGTTAATTCAATATCTTTTAAATCGACCCTACTGGATATCATATAAATTTAATGATCTCCCTTTATTTACGTAATCTGAAGTTGGGTATGAGATAGGACAATGATTGCTTTCATAATTTGTATGAAATTTGTGGCTGGAACTCTGCATATTCTCTTTTATTCTGATCTTACATTTCAAATCTCTAATGCTACATTTATGTAAATCTTCCCTGAAAGAATTATGTAGAATGCCTAACTATGTGAGAATAACGAGAAATGTGAGAAATAAAAAACACACCAAACTAAAATATGTGTCTACCATGACAGTTTATCATTTAGGAGCATTCTACTTTGTAAAGAAAACTATGCATATAACTATAATATCATTAGACACTAGTAGAGTATTTAATTATAAAATCAATTCTCAGCTGGTACAGTTAATATAGATAAGAGAAACTATGTATGAGGAAGAGATGGAGAAGGCAAAAAGATGGAGAAAGACAGAGAAAAAGGTACAAAAACCTGTGATTTAAATGCAGATTTTTAGATTTTTGTGTATTATTCAAACCAAGTTGAAAATCCTGGCATTGTTAATACCAATTCTACTCAATTTAATGCAAATATTCAACATTTATTATTTGGAGTTTCTTTACAAGTGGTAAATTAACCACTTTTCCCTCTACTAAAATATGAAAGCTTATTGTGCTAATGCTCTTACCATCCCATTAATTACAAAAATCCAGTGAACTTTCTTCATTTTTCAGGAGATTAAGGTGTAAACTATGTCTATATATTTCAAATTTGTTTTAAAGTATCACTTCTAGTGGTATCTATGGGGAAAAATCTGACGCACTTCCAAATGCTTGGGAGCCATCAGGGTCCAGTGTACATTAAAGTCCTGCACATAAATGGCATTGCTCTGTCAATTCAGCCATTCTAAAGTGTGAGTGGAAACTGAAGCTGGGCCTTCAGAAGGTAGTGAACAATTGTGAATATGAAATGATTCATTGATATGTCTCTGATAGTTTAGATATTTTTCCATGGATGTGCAGAAAACATCATGGTTCTTAAATATATATATATTTGGTTTTTGAACCACATCCTGCAATGCAGAGGTTGCTCCTGGCTCTGCACTCAGAAATCACTCTTGGCAAACTCGGGGGTACCATATGGGATGCTGGAATGGAACCTTAAGTCAGCCTCATGAAAGAAAAACTCCTTACCTGCTGTGGGATGAATAAGAAATACTAAGAAGAAAGTTATTATTGCAAGAAACTGGGTAAAGATTTTATAGTTCAAAATTAATCCTTAATATTACTTTTTGTATACTCTTCACTGCGTTTTCATTGCTCCTGCTGTGCTAAGGATGAAAATTTGTACTTAAACCCTCTGAACTCTCTGAGGAATTAGAGTGAAAATTGCTTTTCTCTTCCCTGCACATCTTCCTCCAGTGACAGGAAGTATAAATGAGCAGCATGAAATTTGAAAAAGAGCTGTGGAGATGTAGAGAGTAACCCACTGAAATGGCAGAGGTCAGGAATGGAAGCTGAAAATTAATATCATCTCACAGAGTATAACAGTGAGCAAACAAAAGATGTGAAGGACTTGAAATGACCACTTTGTACATTTATTTTAAGGCACTCTCTCCAATTATAATAGCTTCAGGAATCCTTGGTGTACCTATATTCTACTAAATTAAATTTATAAATAATAAAACAAACGATTGCTTTACTTTAAAGCTGAGAATGTATAGACACCTTCCAACACTCACCGTTTCTGATTTTAAAGAATAAATTTTATTAGAATTATCTTCACTTCTGAATCTTGTGAAGAATTAAAGCCAACATTTATTTCTAAAGGTAATCTGGTTGAAGGATTAAAATATAGATTATCCTAATGGGCTGGAGTACCAGTCTATGATGTAAGAAAATCTCAACAAGGTAAGTAGAAGGTAAAAATTCAAAGGCTCTCTTTCATAGTCTTTTTTTGTATTAATCTAAATATTAAGTTATTTTTTCAATTATATATTTCAGATAAAAACCCAGATAGGAGAAACAAAATAGTATCATTCACTAATATACTATTTTAAATTATCTAAGCACACATATGGAATCATATATGTTATTTGAGAAATGTCATATATTTTCAAGAAAACTAAAACTAATGAGCCTGAGAATCCTTATTGAATATATATATATATATATAAATGCATATCTCAGACCATTCCAGACGTTTGAATAATGATCTATTAATTACTCATATTATCCCAAAACATCTTATTAATATTTAATTCTCTTGTACTTAAAATGGTTTCTGGAAAATAGCAGTATCAGCACTACCTGAATTTCGTTTCTAAAAATGCAGATCAATATAAAACAAAATAAAATATTGCTGACTATCGAGTAGTTAACCATCTTTTTATCTAAACAACTCTATATAAGCAGCCACCATTGCTCTAGATAGGGCTTGGATAACTCTGAGGGTTATCATGTAATAAAATCAATAATTTATCCAAGGACTTTCAGAGATCTCAGTGTCAGCCAATCTGTCCTCTGAGTCATTGGAGGGTAGAAATAAAAGTTTGCATAATATTTATGGAAGATAATGTAGATGAATTAATTATGATAAAAACTTTTGTATAGATGATTCTAAACTTTTAATTGTACTATTTCTTAATCTTGGGGTTTACACTGTCATAACTGAAGTACATAGCACCAAACATATTCTGATACACACATTAAATATAAATTATCCCCCAAATTGATAAAATACCCACTACATGATTTATACTACACTTATATTTGGCCTCATATGGCCAAACTTTTCAATCTAGTCTGGGATTAAATAATATCACTTTAGATTATATTTTTGATTGTATTGCTGTTGTTATATGTAAGATTAGTTTAAAGCTGCATAAGAAATTTATAACTAAAATACTTCCAAACTACATTTCACATTTATAATTTTTTATATTAGGATCTTTTATTATCAAGATGACCAAACACTTTACACACTAAAAGTTATGTTATTTCCATAACAATCGAAACATAGGTTGTCAAATATTCTGACCTCAATATTCATTCTATATTATTGCTTAATAACGCCCTTATCACCCAAACTAAGTATTTCAAAAGTGATATAACGGCTAGATAAAATATGATGCATACGTATTGAAAGAACTGAAAATTTGATCAATTTCCTGAAAGGACTACTTTACAACAAGACAGAACAACAGACACAACAAAGTCTTTTTTTCCTTTATTTAAACATCTTGATTACAAATATGATTGTGATTAGGTTTCACTCATGTAAAGAACACCCCCTTCACCAGTGCAACATTTCCACCACCAATGTCCCAAATCTCTCTCCATACCACCCCACCTGTACTCCAGACAGGCTTTCCAGTTCCCTCATTCATTTACATGACTATGGTAGTTTTCTGTGTAGTTATTTCTATAACTGCACTCACCACTCTTTGTGGTGAGCTTCATGAAGTGAGCTGGAAGTTCCAGACCTCCTCTCATTGTCTCTGAGGATAGTTGCAAAAATGTCTTTTATTTTTCTTAAAACCCACAGAGGAGTGAGACTATTCTGCATCTCTCTCTTCCTCTGACTTATTTCACTCAGCATAATAGATTCCATGTACATCCATGTATAGGAAAATTTCATGACTTCATCTCTCCTGATGGCTGCATAGTATTCCATTGTGTATATGTACCACAGTTTCTTTAGTTATTCTTCTGTTGAAGGGCATCTTGGTTGTTTTCAGAGCCTGGCTAATGTGAATAGTGCTGCAATAAATATAGGTGTGAGGAAAGGGTTTTTGTATTGTATTCTTGTGTCCTTAGGGTATATCCCGAGGAGTGGAATAGCTGGGTCGAATGAGAGCTCAATTTCCAAATTTTGGAGGAATCTCCATATCACTTTCCATAAAGGTTGGACTAGACGGCATTCCCACCAGCAGTGGATAAGAGTTCATTTCTCTCCACATCCCCACCAGCACTGATTGTTCTCATTCTTTGTGATGTATGCCAATCTCTGTGGTGTGAGATGGTATCTCATTATTGTTTTGATTTGCATCTCCAAAGGTGGCACTAAATTATCTCTCTCAACTGTCAATGGACTAAATACACCTATTAGGAGACACAGAGTGGCAAAATGCATCAAAAAGCTAAACCTAATGTTTTCCTGCCTGAAAGAAACACATTTAAATAGTCTGAATAAATATAAACTCAAAATCAAAGGCTGAAGGAAAGTCATCCAGGCAAACAACTTCCTTAAGAAAGCTGGAGTGGCAATAATAATATCAGAAAATACAAACTTTAGACTCAGGAAAGTTGTAAGGGACAGATATGGCCATCTAGTAAAATATTATATATTATATCAATAGATGCAGATAAATCATTTGATAAGGTACAACACCCACTTTTTAAAATACCGTTATTTAAATACCGTGATTAAAAATATGATTGTAGTTGGGTTTTAGTCATGTAAAGAACACCACCCTTCACCAGTGCAACATTCCCATCACCAATGTCCCAAATCTCCCTCCTGCCACTCACCCCGCTTGTATCTAGACAAGCTTTCTACTTTCCTCATTCATTCACAATGTTAAGATAGTTCTCAATGTTGTTATTTCTCTAACAGCACTCATCACTCTTTGTGGTGAGCTTCATGTCGTGATCTGGACCTTCCAGCCCTACTCTCTTTTGTCCCTGAGAATTATTGCAAAAATGTCTTTCGTTTTTCTTAAAACCCATAGATGAGTGAGACTATTCTGTGTCTATCTCTCTCCCATTGACTTATTTCACTCATAGATTCCATGTACATCCATGTATAGGAAAATTTCATGACTTCATCTCTCCTGATGGCTGCATAAATTTCCATTGTGTATATGCAACACAGTTTCTTTAGCTTTTCATCTGTTGAATGGTATCTTCGTTATTTCCAGAGTCTTATTATTGTAAATAGTGCTGCAATGAACATAGGTGTGAGGAAGGGATTTTTGTATTGTATTTTAGTGTTCCTAGTGTATATCCCTAGGAGTGGTATAGCAGAATTGTATGGGAGCTCACTTTCCAGTTTTTGGAGGAATATCCATATTGCTTTCCATAAAGGTTGGATTGGAAGGCATTCCCACCAGCAGTGGATAAGAGTTCCTTTCTCTTCACATCCCAGCCAGCACTGCTTGTTCTCCATTCAGTGTGATGTGCACCAATCTCTGTAACATGAGATGGTACCTCGTAGTTGATTTTATTTGCATCTCCCTGATGATTAGTGATGTGGAACATCTTTTTATGTCTTTTGGCCATTTGTATTTCTTCTATTACAAAGTGTCCATTTATTTTTTCTCTCCATTTTTTGATGGGGTTAGATGTTATTTTCTTGTAAAGTTCCATCAATGCCTTCTATATTTTGGATATTAGTCCCTCATCGGATAGGTATTGGGTAAATAGTTTCTCCCACTCTTGTGGCTCTTGTATCCTGGACACTATTTCTTTGAGGTGCAGAAGCTTCTCAGCTTAATATAGTCCCATCTGTTTATCTCTGCTTCCACGTTTTTGGAAAGTGCTTTTTTCTCTTTAAATATGCCTTTATTCTCAATGTCATGGAATGTTTACCTATGACAACACCCACTCTTGATAAAAACACTCATCAAGATGGGAATGGAAAGAATTTTTATCAGTATAGTCAAGGCCATAGACCACAAGCCAATAGAAAATATTATTCTCAATGGAGATAAAGTAAAATCCTTTCCTCTAAAATCTGGTGAAATACAAGGTTGCCCTTTCTCACCACTCCATTGAACATAGTGATGGAAGTTTACCATAGTTATTAGATAAAAATAAAAAAAAAGATATCAAGGGCATCTTGATAAAAAAAGGAAGAAGTCACATTCTCATTGTTTGCAGATGACATGGGTACTATATCTAGAAAAACCTAAAGACTCTATTATAAAGCTTCTAGAAGCAATAGATTTATATATTTAATTGGCAGTTTACCAAATTAACACGCAAAAATCAATGGCCTTCTTATTCACCTAAAATGATAGATAAAAAATGGACATTTAAAAAGATTCAATATAGTGTCACACAAACTCAAATATCTTAGAGGCAACTTAAATAAAGATGTGAAGGACCTATACAAACAAAACTACAAAACCCTGCTTAAAGAAATAAAAGAAGACACAAGAAAATGGAGACATATACCCTGGTCATGGATTGGGAGGATTAGTATCATAAAAATGTAAAAACTGCCCAAAACATTGTACAGACTTAATGCAATCCCTCTAAGAATACCAATGACATCCTTTAAAGTAGTGGATCAAACACTCCTGTAATTCATCTGAACAATAAACACCCACAAATAGCAAAAGCAATCTTTGAGAAAAGGAATAAGAGAGGCATCACTTTCCCCAACTTATAACTGTATTACAAAGCTATAGTCATTAAAACAGAATGGTATTGGAATACAGACCCTCAGGTAAGTGGAATATACTCCAGTATTTATAGAATGCTCCCAGATATACAATCAATTAATTTTTGATAAAAAGACAAGAAATCTTAAATGGAGCAAGGAAAGCCTCTGCAACAAGTGGTATTGGGACAACTGGTCAGCCACTTACAAATAAACGAACTCAGATCTTCATCTAAGACACTGCACAAAGTCAAATGCAAATGGATTAAAGACCTTGATATCAGACCTGAAAACATAAGGTACATAGTACAACCCATATGTAAAACACTCCAAGACATTGAGACTAAAGACATCTTCTAGGAGGGAAGAGCACTCTCCACACAAGTTGAAGCAGAGAAAAACAGATGGGACTATATTAAGCTGAAAAGCTTCTGCATCCCGAAGGAAATAATGCCTAAGATACAAAAGCCACAGAATGGTAGAATCTATTCATCCAATAACCATCAGAAAAGGGGCTATTATCTAAGATAGACAAGTTACTGACAGAATTTAACAAGAAAAAATATCTAACCCCATCAAAAAGTAAGGAGAAGTAATGAACACACAATTTCTTAAAGAAGAAATACTATGACCTAAGGCACATGAAAAAATGTTCCACATTACTAATAATCAGGGAGATGCAAATTAAAACAACAATGAGGTACCATCTTACACCACAGAGACTGGCACACTTTGCCAAGAACAAGAACAATAAATGCAGGCAGGCATGGGGGGATAATGGAACTCTCGTTCACTGTTGGTGGGAATGCTGTCTAGTCCAGCTCATATGGAAAACAATGGAGATTCTTTACAGAAGTGGAAACTGAGCTCACGTACGATCCAACTATACCACTCTTAGGGATGTACACTAGGAAACACAAAAATGCAATTAAAAAAAAATGCCTTCCTCACACCTATATTCATTGTAGCACTATTTACAATAGCCAGACTCTGGAAACAATCAAGTTGCCCTTCAATAGATGAATAGCTAAAGAAACGCATTGTGATACATATCACAATGGAATATTATGCAGCCATTAGGAGAGATGAAGTCATGACATTTTCCTATTGATAGATGTATATTTAATCTATTATGCTGGGTGAAATAAGTCAGAGTGGTGATGGGAATGTTGCACTGGTGAAAGTGTGTTATTTTTATGACTGAAATCCAACTACAATCATGTTTTTAATAACTGTGTTTAAATAAAGATATTATCTATTTATAAAAATAAAATTAATCAGTTTTGAATCAATTGATAACCTCTGGACAAGTTTGGCATAAAACAAAATTGATCACTTTATCAGAGAAACCAGAATAATTGAAAAGTCCCAGTACTGAAATATGGTAATAACTGACAATTTTGGAGGATTTTGCAATGGAAATAAATCTGTACAGTCATTCCGTGTTGCTTGTGGTAGACTTGACAACTTTCAATGGAAGAGATTCCCTGGGTGACGTAAGTGAAGTGAGAAAGAGAAAGATTGCAACCTCGAGTAGGAACTCTACTTTTTGCATCTTGACTCATCTCTGTCACTTCAGAATGTGCCTGGAATGTTCAGGACTGAGGAAAGTCTGCTATAAGCCCCCACATGACACAGATAATTACAACCCACTAGCATCACAAGACACCAGTCAAGGTGCACCCAAACTTTATTTTGTTCTGGCTATGTAGGAGATGATCTCTGCCACTTGATTTTTCAGGGAGCCATGGACTCAGGTTTAAGTAAGGAATTGCTCCTTGGAGAAGAGGAAAGTCTTCTCTAAATCTTACCCAGGCTTTTTGGGTTTAAAATTATTTCCTCAGAAAATAATTTTAGAAGGAAACTCATATTCAAGAATAACATTTATTTGAGAAGTGAAGGGGAAAGTAGAGATATAGATTAAGAGAGAACACTAGTTTCTCTAGAAAAGAAATAACCCATAATACATATCGTAGATGAAGATGTAGACCATTATCAGAATGGGAAGGATCCTAAAATATGAAAATACACATGTTAAGAGTGGAGATGTGAGTGGCATGTTCACAGGCAATAAATGTGTGAGCAAAAGTGTGGACATTTTCCTCTGCCAAATTAGTTTATATACAATTTTTCAAAACTGTTCTCCCAAACAGCCTATTGGCTCTATGCCTTTGATCTGTTTTAAATTTTATAAATATTTTCTCTAGTATACATTACCAGGACACCCTTGCCTGCCATTATAGCCTATCAAAAAACCAATCCTGAATTTTGGGGTAGTCTCCTGGGCAAAACAGTGGAAGTCATAGAATATAAATGGGCAAAGGAAATGTAACAGGAAATAATAGGATAAAGAATCTAGGGTGTATCAGATAGGCAACATAGTCAAAAAGAGAAAAGGAAACTCTCATGACTTTACACTTTAAGGGTATATACTTGTTTGTTATATTAAATATCTTTGTCTCTGTCCTTAATGTACTGAATTAATTTTGTTGTGCTTCTTGATTTCTTATGCCTTCTTTAATTTAAAAGATAACTCATTTGTTGGAAACCAAAATGAGAAAGTGATACTGTATTGAAGGTGACCCTAAAGCTTAAATTCAAGTTCTCAAGGAAAAACATATTTTTGATCCTAGTAATGGAGCAGTGTTATTTCTGGCTGCATAAATTCTTGAAAACTATAATTTTTTGTTTTGTTTAGAGACTACACCAAGTTTTTTTCAGGGCTCATTCCTGGATCTGCACCGAGGAATCACTTCTGTAAGGTTTGTGTACCAGAAATCAAACCCAGGTCAGCCAAGTGCAAGGCATGCACCTTAAAACTGCTCTATTCCCATTCTTGCATGATATTTGAGGAATCTGGTCTAATCCTGAAACATGTTACACTTTTCAGTTTTATTTTAAACTCTAATTATAAATAATTAAAACTAGAGGGATTATAGAAAATATCTAGTTAAATGTATTTTATAGATAGACTACCTAAGTGACTAATTTTTCTGGTTTAGTACTTAATGAAGGGCCTATTAATTCATTATTAGTTGATAAAATATTCAAAAGCAAAGCTTATTAATCACATCAGAATAAAATTTTTTGACATATTTTCAATTTTCTACATTGGAAGATGCATTTTCAATTTAAAGCAGAATGTCACATAGCCACACAAAATAAGTTGCCATGGTAAACAGACCCTCTTTAGCCTCTGATTTCATAAACATTAGGGATCAAAACCCTACTTTGTTCACATGTCTGTTTCAATGCCACAGTGCAGGATTCAATAAATTTTTTCTCAATCATCAGAGTGTGCTTTTTTTTTCCTATTACAAAGGAGGCTTGCAGACAGAATTATGAAGGTGAAACAGACTTTATAAATGTCTCTTCATAGAAACAGAATAAAGAATGATAACATATATTTAACTCACTTGGAATGTGCTTGCATCGTTTTTAATCTGAGTGTCTTTGTTATTCTCAAAAATAGGACAATATTTTACCCCTGATACTAACTTTTCAACGAAGTCAAATTCAGGAATTTAGTTTATATCTAACTATACACTGAGTTAGCAATGAGGAGAATATTGTGTCCATAAGATCACTGGACCAGTGGAAAAAAGTAATGTTACTGTGTGTCCAGTGGAGGTGCAGGAGCTTCTCAGTTTAATATATTCCCATCTGTTTATCTCTGTTTCCACTTGTTTGAAGAGTGCTGTTTCTTCCTTAAAGATGCTTTTAGTCTCATAGAGTGTTTTACCTCAATGCCATAGAGTGTTTTACCTACGTGTTGTTCTATACACCTTGTTTCAGGTCTGATATCTAGGCCTTTAATCCATTTGGATCTTACCTTCAAACATGGAATCTGAGTTTGCTTTTTTGCAAGTGGCTAACCAGTTGTGCCAACACCACTTGTTGAAGAGGCTTTCCTTGCTTCCTTTAGGATTTCTTGCCCGTTTACAAAAATTAAGTTATTGTATATCTTCGGAAAATTCTCTGAGTACTCAAGTCTATTTCACTGATCTGAGGATGTCTTTATTACAATACCATACTGTTTTGATAAATATTGTTTTGTAATACAGTTTAAAATTGAGGAAAGTAATGCCTTCCACATTCTTTTCCCCAAGTATTTATTTAGCTATTTGTGGGTGTTTATTGTTACAAATAAATTTCAGAAGTGTTTGATCCACTTTTTTGAAAAAATGTCATGTGTATCTTTAGAGAGATCACATTAAATCTGTACAATGCTTTGGGGAGTATCACCATTTTAATGATGTTAATCCTGCCAATCCACAAGCAGGGTATGTGTTTCCATTTGCTTCTGTCCCCTCTTATTTCTTGAAGCAGGGTTTTATAATTTTGTTTGTATAGGTCCTTCATGTCTTTAATCAACTTGATTCCAAAATATTTGAGTTTGTGTGACATTAATGTGAATGGATTTGTTTTCTTCCCTATCATTATTGGTGTATATAAAACCCATTGTTTTTTGTGTGTTCATTTTGTAGCCTGCCACTTGATATATGAATATATTTTTCTAGAGCTTTTTGGTGAAATCTGACGGGTTTTCTAAATACAGCATCATGTCATCTGCAAACAATAAGAGCACGACTTCTTTTCTTTCATATCTGAATGCCCTTGATACATTTTTCTTGCCTAATGGCTATGGGAAGTACTTCCAGTTAATATCTTGAATAGGAATTGTGAGAGAGGACAGCCTTGTCATGCATCAGAATTTAGTGGAAAGGCTTTTAGTTTTTTCCATTGAGAATAATATTTGCCATTTTTGTAGTAGATGGATGTAATTATATTGCTGAGAGTTTTTATCAAGAATGGGTGTTGTATGTTATCAAATGTTTTTTCTGCATTTACTAATCTGAGTATGTGGTTTTTATTTTTCTTGTTTATATTGTGTATTTTGTTGATAGATTTATAGATGTTAAACCAGTCTTGCATTCCTGGAATAAAACCTACTTGATTGTAGTGAATAACCTTCTTGATGTAGCATTGGATCCTATTTGCTAGAATTTTGTTGAGGATATTTGCGTTATGTTCATCAGGGATATTGGACTGTAATTTTCTTTTTGGCAGGATTTCTATCTGGTGTTGCTATCCAGGTGATATTGGCTTCATAAAAAGTATTTGGAAGTGTTCCTGGTTTTTTTTTTTTTTTCAATTTAATGAAAGATCTTGGCTAGGATTGGGTAGTAATTCCTCTTGAATGGTTTGAAAGAATTTATTATTAATCCATCTGGGCCTTGGCTTTTGATTTTGGGCAGACAATTGATTACCGTTTTATTTTCCTCAATAGTGGTGGGGGTGTTTACATACGCTACGTCCTCTTTTATTCAACCATGGAAGATTATAATAGTCTAAGAATTTATCCATTTTTTAAGGTACTCACTTTTCATGATATAGAGTTTTCTCTTAGTAGTCTCTGATTACCCTTTGAAACTGTGCAATATCTGTAGTGATTTCCCCCTTTTCATTTCTAATTATGGTTATCATGTTTCTCTTTGTAAGTTTTGCCAGTGGTCTATCAATCTTGTTATTTTTTCAAAGAACCAACTTCTGCTTTCATTGATCTTTCAGATATTTTTTGGGTTTCTACTTCATTGATTTCTGCTCTAAGCTTTGTTATTTCCTTCTGTTTATGTATTTTTAACTTCTTTGGTTGACCATTTTTTAATTTTATAAGCTGTTTTATTAAGCTATTCAAGTATTCCCCTTCTTCCTTTCTGATATGTGCTTGCAAAGCTATGAATTGTCCTCTCAGTACCACGTCTGATAGTTGTGTCTTCATTTTCATTTGTTTCCAGGAAAGTTTTGATTTCTTCATTGATTTCATCGTGGACCCATTGGTTGTTCAATAGGAAGATGTTTAATTTCAAGGTTTAAAATTTTTTGTTCTGTGTTCCTTGTTCACATCTAATTTCAGAGTCTTGTGGTCAGCGAAGTTAGGCTGCAGAATTTTAATCCTCTTGATATTATGGAGGTAATATTTATGTGCCAGCATGTGGTCTATCCTGGAGACTGACCCTTGTACATTGGAGAAGAATGTTTATCCAGGTTTCTGTGGATGGATATATATATACATAGATAGATAGATAGATATACGTATCTATCTATCTATCTATCTATCTATATATATATGTATATATATATCTGGGCTAGTATATTTTTTGGGTTTCAGTCTGGTTAACTTATTAAGTGTTGACAGGGCTATGTTGATGTCGCCCACAATTATTGTGTTATCATTGATATCCTCTTTCAAATTTGTCAATAATTGTATTTGATATTTTGCTGGTCTCTCATTCAGTGTGTATATTTTTAGTAGTGTGATTTCTTTCTGTTGCACATATCCCTTGATTAGTATGAAGTGTCCATCTTTGTCTCATACAACTTTTCTCAGAAAAGTTAGTCTAAAGTTAGTGTCATCGATATTAATATGGCCACTCCAGCTTTTTTAAGGTGTTGTTTGCTTGGATGATTTTCCTCAAGCCTTTGATTTTGAATCTATGTTTGTTCTGACTTTTCAGGTGTGTTTCTTGTAGGTAGCAGAAGGTTGGATCCATTTAGCCACTCTGTTTCTCTTAACTGGTGCATTTAGTCCATTAACCTTGAGGTAGATGATTGTCATAAAATTTAATTTCATCTTTGTAAGTTTGGTGTGCCTATTGGTCTTTCTTGTCTTAAAGTAGACCTTTCAGCTTTTCTTTCAAAGCTGGTTTTGCTCTGTAAAGTTTCTGAGCTGTTGCTTATTTATGAAGCTATGTATCCTTTCTTCAAACCTAAACGTGAGTCATGCTGGGTGCAGTATTGTAGGCGAAGCATCATTCAGTCTTATCACAATATTCCACCACTGTCTTCTGGCCTTGAGGGTTTCTTGGAACATGTCTGCTGTAAATCTTCAGGATGCTCCTTTGAATGTAATTTCCCTTTTTGATCTTGCTGTTTTCAGTAGTATATATCTGTGTTGTCATCATTGTAACTAGAATGTGTCTTGGATGTTTTTCTTTGGGTCTCTCTTGATACTCTTCGGGCATGCAGGATTTGGTTGCATTCAGTCTTTACCTCTGGGAGTTTCTCTGTGATGATGTCTTTGACTGTTGATTCTTCCTTCGGATCGCCTTCCTAGGCCTCTGCGACTCCAATGATTCTCATTTTGTTCCTGTTGAGTTTATCAAAGACTTCTATTTTCACGTGTTCACATTATTTAAGTACTTTTTCCATTGTCTGATTATTTGCCTTAAGGTTCTTTTCCAATATCTTCTGCTGTATGTAGTTGTTCTGCATTCCATCTTCCAGTTCACTGATTCTGTCCTCAGCTGCTGTTTCCCTATATTCAGTTCAGCTACCATGTTTTTCAGACCTGTTATTTTAGTTTGGAATGTTCTGATTTCTATTTTTGTGTTCTGTTCAGCTTGAACTATGCTTTCTTTGATTTCTATGAGTAGCCTCTATATTTCAATTCTAAACTCCTTATATGAGAGATTAATTAGATGGTTGGTATTTTGGGGGTCCTTAAAGCTCAAATCTTCAATATTTGTGCATGGTGTTTACCTAAGAGGTTTCCCCATTTTTACACTTGTAGTCTGATTTTTTTCTATTTGTTATAGTAGGGTTCATTAATAAAAAGAGTGCTTGGCCGTAAAGCAAAGCTCCTCTCTTCTGGAGCCTCTAAGAGGCAGTTTTTGCTGGGTCTTTCTTGGCCTTCTTAGGATAGCCTCAGAGAAAGAAGAGAATAGAAATAGACAAAGGTGACAGATCCTTTCAGTTTCTCTCCTTATTGAAATGCACGCAGCAGTGGCCAGGCAACTTCACAGACAAAGATGCTATGATGCTTCTGAAATATAGTTTTTGTTGGGTCTTTCTTGGCCTTCTTCTATCAGGATCCATTTAATCAATTTTCAAATATGAACATTGCTTCCATTTTATCAATGTAATCCCATTCTGAACAACACACTGATTATCTATTTGTTCAGAATTATTTATGTGACTAATATTGGATAGCTCTATAATTCTGCAGTGTAAATTGTCATGTAGTATTTTATTATATATACATATATATTAAACTTTGGAGTAGCTCTCTTAATGATTCTAGTTTACAATTAAGTTTAAGAATTGCTGCTATAACTTAAGTTCTTTCATTAATTTATTTTATAGCAATTTTCCCACTATCTTTTTGTACTATACAAGTTAATCAGATTGACATCTAAAATTCCTCCAAGATGCCCTTTTACCAGCTGCTTGTTGAAACATGAAAGTTTAGGAGTAACTGGAGTGTTCATGTTTTGTTTACATTTATATAGCAAGTACTAGATGTTAGAGTCAGAGAAGCCTGAGACATGAGTAAAAGAGGAGCAGTCTGCCAAATAATTTTTGGGACATTGTTTTGTTTCAACCAATATGTACCGGTCAATGTTGTGCAGCTTTTCTACTGTGAAGAACAGTACTTTCTTTGGGGAGACCTGCTCGTGGCCCCCTCATCCTGTCATGGGTGCCTTCATGGCCTCTGGCTCTAAGAGCTTTTAGTTTGGAGGACCCATGCCCATGGGGATTTTCAGGCTGCTCCAGTGAAGAAGTGTTAGAGGTATAGAATGCCAAGTAAGAAGAAAAGTAGGGGCCAGCGAGTTGCGCTAGAGGTAAGGTGTCTGCCTTGCAAAAGCTAGCCAAGGAAGGAATGTGTTTCGATCCCCCAGCGTCCCATATGGTTCCCCCAATCCAGGGGCAATTTCTGAGCGCTTAGCCAGGAGTAATCCCTGAGAATCAAACGGGTGTGGCCCTAAAAACCAAAATAAAAAATAAAAAAGAAGAAGAAAAGTAGGATAGCCACTTAAGGACCTAGGTGCTCTCCTCACCAATCTGAGAGAAAGACAGTCAGTCAGTAATGCAATTAGCAATTATGTTTATTACCTCGGCCAAGGGGTCTTACAGTCTTCAGTGGTCACAGACCCCAAGTGACAGTCACATACAGCTTTTTATAAATTTTTGAAATATTACATATTTCATTCAATAAATTTTAAGAGACAATGGAGCAATTATGAAACAATATTTTCTATTAATTTTAACCAAAAACATCCTCTTCCACCTCACATAAATTCTGTGTATGCCAGCTTTTTCCTCTTCAACTATTTTCTTGTTTGTTTTTAAAGTACAACTATGACAATACGTAGTTTAAAAAAATGACCAAGGTAAGGCAGTCTTAGCTGCCTAGGTCCTGCCCTTTGCCAGGGCCTCAAGACCTGGGTTGTCCAGATATGTCCTGTCTATTGCTATGGCTTTGGACCTCTAGTTAAACTTTAAACATGTTGTGAGAAGGAGCATTGATTCATAGAAACAGAAGCATAATTAATATATTTCAATGTTATCATTTATATTTCATTTTCAACACTAGAAACATGAAAAAATATAACAGCTAACATCTATCATTAAGGTTCACCATTGTGAGAATTCTTACTGAAAATTAATCATAGATATGAGTGACAGTATAAAGAAAAAAGTGCAACACAAAACTTTTATTATGAAAAAGATGTGATGCAGTAAGAGTACTGTATAAACAAAAGCCATGAACATACAGAAATTATATCATGGGCAACCAACTGAAGCTCATATTAAAAATGAAACATTTAAAACCAAAGAGATATGAGCTCTTCAACAGCTGAGAAATAAATTTGTAATTAGAATCCATGAAGAAACAACAGTCAAATCTGGACACTAAGCTACTTTGAATCCTGAAATATCTATCTAGTAAATTATTCGTGGTGACATGAGTCTCCTAAGTCCTAGTAGACACACTAGTCATATGCAAGTCCTAGCAATATGCCTGGATGGAGTGGCTTTCTATGACACCTATGGAATAGATTTCTAAACATAGAAATCTCTAGCTGCACTGTCTTGCATATCACTTCCCTAATGAACCACACACTTGTATGTTTTGTTGTTCGGGCTATTTCTCCTCCCCTGGTCCTTGTACCTAAATCTTACTCTTTAGATTTTTCAAGAGCCACTTAATCCCTAGACTCTTCTAACCTGCTAATTTAATTTACCATTTTTCTCAAAGTCAACATCCTCTGAATTTGCCAGAAGTTTACTGGAGTGAACTTAGTCATATTTTTTGTTTGTTTTGTTTTGTTTACTTTTGGCTTTGCAGAAATGCAGGAACTGTCCTCAGAGTTTAAACAATACAAACTCAGCAAACAATAGAGATGCAAATTATTGAACCGTTTATGTGCATGAAAGAAAGGTGCCGTACTCTTTTGCTCCAGGACTCATGCATCTGTCTCATAGCTATTCCTAGCACAGCCTTAGTCATATTCAATGTTTATTTAATTTGGAATTCAGAAAAGGATTAATTTTTATAATAAGACATATCTCTATACTTACAAGCAATTTAAAAACAGAAGACCAAGACCCATTAAGATGACAGAATTTAACAGTGTTTGTTGACAGTTCTCTAGGATACATAATATAGGATGTCCTAATGGGTCTCAGTTTCTCATCCTAGTCTCCTTCACACTTCTAAATCCCTTTTCCATACTTCAGTTGAGGGGACTTGAAATAATTTCTAGGGCTTTCAATGACCATGTGCAATTAATTGTAACAAAATATATCCAATTAGTGTTAGCACATTTCCAAGATTGTCATCAATCTGTTCTGCAGCAAACAGACTTAATTATCTTTTCTCTTGATATTTTTTTAGCTTGCCTCATTAATGAAAATTTATTTGACTGATACAAATTTGAATGAGGCAAATTAATTCTATAAACAACTTGAAGTAAAACTTGAAATATTTAGTTTGAGTTCCATAGTTTGTTTAGGGCACTTATCTTTTAAAATCACTAAAATAATATTTTCAGAAAACTGGCATTTTGATGGCTTTAGGAAAACCCACTTTCTGAGGGGATAATTGGTGTTTATACCTTTTAAATTCAACAAAGTCACAGTTAAAAAGCTCACATATTTAGAAGGATGGCAGTCATTTATGACTGCTTATTCACTTCTCCAACAAAAAACAGACATTGTTTTATTTCCTTCAAAATTAGTACTATTCCATTCTCAATGATTCAAGGAAAGCTGATACTTAACATTCGTTGTTTTTATGCTAGCAGCCCAAAGAGAGCACCTACCAATGCAAATCACAAAGTGGGTTTTTATTTGATAGCTAGCTAAGGGTCCAAGACTTCCACCTGTAAATAGACTTCCAGTTAAGGACCCCAAGTCGAGGGGAGTGATGATATATATAAGCTATGACCAAGCATGCCCATGCATTAGTGCTGAATGTACAGCCTCAGGAAGCAGATAAAAAGTATACTCCATTCAAATGCCACAAGATACATAATTCAGATGTTACAAGTCTGATCTGTTAAGGCCTATCTTGAGTGAACAGATGTGGGTTTTGTGTTCTGTTCCAGATCTTGTGTCTTCCTTTGTCTCCAACTCTTATTTGAAGACCACATTCCCACATGCTAACAAAATAACAAAGGGGGATATACAGAAACAGTTTTAGCCAGAGCAGAAACTTACATGGGAAAGAGGAAACCTCAGGGTCCTATAAATTCATCTCTGGATACAGAAGTCTAATCAACTGAACTGAATTATCTAGGTACATTTATTAGCAGGGGATAGAAAACCAATTAAAGCAGGTTAAGAAAAATCAATTATGGGACATTTTCTGAGATTATGGGGTAAAAGCCTCTTTTTACGTATAATGTTAGTCTTTAAAAATAAACATTTGATTATTTCATTTGCATTGTCTCACAATAATAGAATGATAGAAATAAAAGAAAAGAAAAAAGAGAGAGCAAGAGGCCTAGAAGGAGAGAGGTATTGGGATGAAGAGATTGTTTCCTGAGGAAAGCAACTGATAAAAAGTCATTCTGCTTCAAGCAATGTACTTGACTTTAAGATATTTGGCTCATAATTTACTTTTTCTCCTCAATTCACTTTAGGACATGTGTGTAATTAAACCAAATTTTTTTCATAGATAGATAGATAGATAGAGCTTGAGGTATCCCTTTCCCAAGGCCCTTGCTTGAGCTTCCTGTTGATGTTAATTCCACCTGGAGAATCAGATCTGCCCACACCTGAGGTGGGACAGGCTATTTTGAAGAAAGAAAATAGAGAGTCTGGCTAAGAGGAAGCAGGGAGGCAGCAAAAAGCAGAGAACCTGGGGAGAGCACGAAGAAAAGCTGTTGGGTATAGAAAGGAGAGCAGAAAGAATATGAAATCAAGCTGGCTGACTTAGATGAAATTATGACTGCTCTTGAATTATTTCTCCACTGCTACTACTCTGCATCTTCATACCCATTTGCCGAAGGGGTTAAAGGTGCTGTGTCATGCTCAGAAAGGCTTCATCCAGACATGTGGACATTAGACATTGCATTTTATATTAAATCAACAATAGAGTGTTTTTAAATGACTTTATTTTGTCCACTACATGCATATGTAACTCTCTAATCCTGTATGTACTTATATGTATATTACCAAATATAAAATCTCATTTTAATGGAAGCACCTTTAAGATATTGAATTAAGGTAGGATTATTCTTCTCTAATAATACTGAAATTTGCTTTGGACTTTTCTTCTTTCCTAACTAGCCTTTGTTTATATCTTTATAAGAGCCTTCAAGAATTTTACCGATAAATTACTTTTCTATCAATACCTTCTTTGAATACAGAGAGAACTGAAGTCTGCATCATTATAGCTTTTATTTAGTAACAGTACAGAGGTTCTGGACCTGAGATCTTTCACCTGTTTGCCAATGGCCAACTATATATGTTTCTGCTATTCTCTCTGTTTCCCCTCAGCAAAGAGCTAACTTATTTATTACATTGTTTCTAGGGATCAAATATTTCTCTTGATGCCACTTTATTCCATTCCTTCAGAGAAATAAACTTTATGTGAGCACCCTCAAAGTGTCCTATCAGTTCCATGTCATTCTGGCATACCTACAGTCTCCGGTCTCCCATACATCAGATTTAAAGAGATCTCAAATAACTTGCAGCTACTAAATTCCTCATATTTTTTCTTTCCATTTATTTTCATTCTCCTATTTAATTTCTTCTTTCACATTTTTATTTTGCTCCATCTTTGGCATTATTTAGGAAGAGGGGAACATTTGATGCAGATCCTTTGCTAGTACTGAGATTCTGTTTTGCAGAAGACTCTGAAAGACATGCAGATAAAGAAGGTGATTAAAGTTGGTGTGGTTTTCAGGACTTGGGAAAGTGTACTAGGAAGTGTACTAGAACAGAACAAAGAATACTTATAAGATTTTGTACCTGTCACCACTGACACTCATTGCATAACTGAGAAATAAGCAAGAAAATAAATGTTTGGTGAGAATTTGAAAAAACACAAAATAATAGCAAGTCAGAGAGCTCCTTCTGAACCTTCTGAACCTTCTGAACCGTAAAGGTCAAAAAGAGTCTTAAAAAGAAAAACAATTGAAAAGAACACAAATTTTTTAGTCTAGAACTGAAATAGGAAAAAATAACTAAGGTCCATCTACACTTTAATTGCCATGCTTAGTTACATAAGTGTAAGAGAATAACAAAGCACTTGTTATTGTTCAAGTCATGAGATTATTTTATCATGTTTTGAAAGCATAATAAAGTGTTTTAGTATTAATAGTTATCATTAATCAAGCATAACTTATTAACCATATCTTGGATTATTGATAAAATGTCAAATGAATTTCATCACTCCCTAACCTTAGTCAATTAGGCATACTACTTTCCCAGAACTGCCACACAGGAACAGCCAGAATTTGATTCGTCAATTTCTTGCAATAGTCTTCTACTGAAGGGTTGTATTAGGTTAAGTGGACCTTTGAAAAGGATTCTAGAGGTCTTTCATCATGAACGAAGTCTGGTTTTATCAGGGAGAGAAGCAAAATATAAAGTCTTCACAAATGTCTCTAGGAAGTGAGGAAGATGTCATACACTTAGTAGGATAAATCCTTGTTATCCCTACTTTATAAAAGCAACCCAGCTGGCTATACTAGCTTCATGCTTGATTCTGAAAATACCTTGGATCTTGAACAACATATGTGATAGATAAACAATTAAATGCCATACTTCCAGGATCCATTCATTATGGTAAATACTCAGTAAATTTCATGTATGATTGACAAAACTTTCCTGCAGAAAACCCTCTGGTCATGAGGATCTTTCCATTAAAATCACCTTCTTTCTCCACAGAAATTATTTGGGGGACTGCCTCTGAGAAAAAAACACATTTTCTATTTTTATCATGATTGGCCAGTCACCAGGGAACTGATATTGTGCTGTCCATTTTCATTAGTTCTGTGTCCAAAATAATTCCATTTCTTACAACTTCTGTAAAATGGTTTTTTGACTCTCATAGTGACTTGACTGCTTTAAATTGGCAATATATGACATGAACAAAAATTATCTGTCACCATTATGTACTTATTAATTTCATAAGTTTATGTAATCACTAAATAATACCTTTATAGATCTCCTTTCTAATATGTTACTTCAGAATGTTCAATATAGTTGACTTATTTATGGTTTTCAATCACTGACAAACTCTAATGAACTAAGTTCTCTGTCAACTCCAGTAAAGATGCAGCATACATCGCAAAATATTTGTGCCTTGAAGTTAATAAAACACGACAGTTATATGTTACTGTGCCATAATTAAACTAGTCTTACTGAAATAAGATCTACATTGCAATTAAATTACAAGTAAACTAAGAAGATATCAATTTTGATCCACTTTTCACATTCTTAAGGTATCTACAAAATTATTCAAAACTTACATCAGGATTAAAAGCTAATATTTTAATTTAATAATGGCTTTTGGCATCACTGCATATATTTCTGGTTATGTGTCAGTATAGTCTTGGCACATAGAAAGAAAAACCTTCCTTATGCTTTGGTATACTCTTTCCAATCAGCTCATAATCAGGGAAACTTACCTTGTATAACAGGGGTCTCAAACTCAATTTACCTGTTGGCCACAGGAGGCAAAGTCAGGGTGAGGCAGGGCCGCATAAGGGATGTCACCGAAAAAGTCCTCAAACGTCATTATTAACAGTTTTAATTATTTCTTCTGAACATGAATAGGATATTGAGTGAAGATCATGAACAGTTCTTCTGACAATGGCATCTTTTGCCTATTCCTTGCTGCCAGAGACTTGGTAGTGCTTCTTCGCACAAATCTGAACCACATTTGGCTTTAGAGAGAAAGTAGTTGAGACCCTCAGTATGGCTTGAAGATTATCATCATTAAGTCTAGATCTGTACTTTGACTTATTGAAGTTCAATGTAGAGAATAACTTTTCACACAAATATGTGCTCCCAAAAAGGCACATGGTGCGCTTAAACATTCAGCAAAGCTCAGGGAAGCTGGGGGCAATTGTTTTAAAAATTGCCCATGTATGTCTGCTTTTCCACTAATCTCTCTGAACTTGGCTTTGAGAGTTGCATTTCAGGTTAATGAGCTCCATTTGAAGCACAGGAGGGGCATCTTTCACAATAAAGGAAATGGGGTCCACAAAAATTTGGAAAGTGGCTCTGTGCTTTATGATGTCTGCAAATCTGTAATCAAATTCCTGCTCTAACTTAAAAATAGCATCAACATATTTCGCACTGCTGAATGGTATGCCTCCATCCACAAGTTCCTTGCATGCTGGGAAATGGCAAAGGTCTGTCTGAGAGAGCTGGCATTTCTATAACTCAAGTTTTGTGGAGAATGCTCTCACGTTGTCATAGGCAGCACTGGTAGGCTTCCCCGGGCCTTGTAACATCTTGTTTAGTACATTTAGCTTATGTGTGATGTCAACCAGAAAAGTTAAGTCCATGAGCCATTTGTGATCACTCAACTCAGAAACAGCATTCCCATCCTTCTCCATAAAGGCTTTCACTTCTTCTCTCAACTCAAAAAATCTTTTCAGGACATTTCCCCTGCTGAGCAAACATACCTCGGTGTAATAGAGCACATCTCCATATTCTGACTCCATTTCCTCTGAAAAAGCATGGAACCTCCTGTGCTTTAATCCCCTGGATCTGATTTGGTTGATGCATTTCAGAACAACAGACATCACATTGTCACATGGCAGGCATTTACTGCAAAGGGCCTGCTGATGGATAATGCAGTGAAGAGCAATGGCCTTCTCTACACCCTCCTCTTCAAGTTTTTTTTTTTTTTGAACAAGTACCACCAGTCCATTTTTTCCTACCTGTCATTGATGGCACTCCATCGGTAATTATTCCAACAAACCTCTTCCATGGCAAACCTGCATTCTCAATGGCATCAAAGAGATGCCAAAATATCTCATCAGCGGTGGTCTGGCCATGCATTGGAATTATTGTGAGCAGCTCATCTGTCAATTCAAAATTGCAGTCAACACCACGGACATAAATTGTGAGCTGTGCAGTGTCTGTTTTATCTGTGCCCTCATCAAGAGCAACTGAGTATGCATCAAAACATTTGGCTTTCTCACATAGTTGATGATATATGTCACTTGACATGTCAGGAATGTGCTCTGCCACAGTGTTGGCAGAAAGGCTGATTTTACTAAACTGACCTTTCTTTTCCAGACAGATAATATTTGCAGCCTGTATCATGCATTTTTTCTTTTTTTATTTTTATTTTTATTTTGATCATAGTGGCTTATACATCTTTCACATTAGTATTTTAGGTGCATATTGACATTGAAACAGGGGAATACCCACCACCAAATTTGTCCTCCCCCTTCCCCATTCCCTTTCTGCAACCCATATCCCCCACCATTTCCAGGCTGCTAGAGCAGGACGTCCTCTCTTTGTCTAGCTTACTATCAGTGATCATACATCTGTTTGGTCCTGGTGCTCTCCCTTGTTTCTCCCTCTATTTGAGAGGCTAACCTAGATAAATTGAGTTATGAGGTTTTGTTTGAGGGAAAGAAAGGCAATAGAATGGGGTAAAGAGTAAGCAAAAATTTTTTTTTTTAATTTAATTAATTAATTAATAAAAGTGTGCTGAAAATGGGCAGAGTCCTTCTAGTGGCTATCAGCCTCAGTTTGAGAGAGGACATAAAAAAGGTAATTTAAACACCATAACAATACAAAAATAAATGTCAAATTAAATATTCAGTGAGCCTTACAGAAATAAAGAGAAGCACCACACATTAGTCTCAGTTCTGAACTCAAATCCTGCTGAATGCAAAAAGAAAGAGAAAGATAAAATAAAATAATATAAAATAAAAAGGAGACATCAACTTCAATATCTATACCAAAATAAAGATGTCAAAAACAATCAATCAATAAATATATATGTGGAAAAATGATTATTTTGTGCTTTTTTCTCATTTTTCCCCCTGCATAGGCACAGTAATTATTGGGGATATTGTAGAGGGAATTCCCTTGGTCTAGGTGATACAAGGTTTCTCCATCCCTAAAGTATAGTGTCATGGGATTAACTATAGACTCCTTGCATGGTCATTTACTCTCCCCTTGGTGCTTTTGTGGTGTATGGAAGACTCCTGCTTTGTCATGGATGGTAAAATCAGTCCTCTGTATCTAGAGATCTTGGAGACTGTGCAGCTCAATGAATGGATCTTATGATGAAGGTTTTCTTTGTGGTTCTAGCAGTTCTGCTTCTTTAGTGTTGTTTTAATTAATCTTTTGTAGTTGGTGTTCTTAGTCATTATGTTGCTCTAGGATGGAGCCTGGGACAGAGTCTTTTGTTATATTTTTGGAAGACCCGTTCACTTGCGTTGTCTCAGTCAGACCTCTGGAATTGAAGATCTTGTTTTTTGAACAGATTGTAGACCAAAAGCTAGGTTAGAGCTTTTTGTTGTTGTTATTGTTGGTCCCAGGATGCGTATTGTCTAGTCCTGGTTGTAACAACCAGACATCTGTATATAGCAATCTTGGTTTTTGCACAGATCAAAGGGATACATGTCTTCTGATTTTATCTTTTCATTGGCTAGTGAGGAAGGATAACTTGATCTTAGATTTAGTTGTTCCCATTTCCTTATTGTCGGGTTATCAAATTAGAACTGGCATACATTGGCATCAGAGCAGTATTATGAATACCCTGGAGGGGACTTGGTTCCTGGAGCTGTTGTGGAGAACTCTGTCATTTCTATGTCTGGGATCCAGGAGTCAAGGCTGGGCAGTCAGTGCCTATTTTCCTGGAGTCTAGGTTGGTTCCTCATGACATACATTCAGGGTGGGAGATGTCCCTGTGTCATAAAAAAAAGTATAAGTTCTTATCCCTAGTAGATAAGAGCTTGACTTTACAGGTAAAATTTTCCCTATTTTAATATGCCTTTGCAGGAAGAAGTGGTGCTACATTATATGCTTGTGGATTTGGGGGTGAAGAGAGAAGAAAACAGACCCATGACAAAAACTAAAAATATATATGCTCAGACATATCTAAAGAAAAAAGAGTTTTTTAAGAGAAAAAAAAGGATTGAATAAAAGACATAATTAAAGGAATAGTATGGGGCCGGGATGTCTGTTTTTCCTGCAGAAAGACAGTGGCTCACATCCCGGCATCCCACATGGTCCCCCATGTCCACCAGGGGCAATCTCTGAGCACAGAGCCAGGAGCACCCTCCGAGTACCGCCAGATGAGGTGGTACCTCATTGTTGTCTTGATTTGGATTTCTCTAATGATGCGTGAAGGTGAGCATGTTTTCATGTGTTTGTTGGCCATCCTTCGGTCTTCCTCAGAGGTTTCTATTCATTTTATATCCCCATTTTTATGGCTTTATTTGATTTTGGGGGGCTCAGCTTTCTGAGTGCTTTGTATATTCTAGATATCAGCCCTTTATCTGACATGTTGAGTGCAAAGATTTTTTTCCCATTCAGTTAACTGTCTTCTTGTGCTAAGTAGGGTTTCTTTTGCCATGTGGAAGCTTTTTAGTTTGATGTAGTCCCATTTGTTTATGTTTGATGCTAAAGTTCCTGCCATTGGTGCTCCATCCTCGAAGACCTTTTTGATATACAGGTCTTAGAGTGTTCTGCCTATTTTATTCTCAATAAACTTTATAGATTCGGGTCTGATTTCAAGTCTTTGATCCATTTTGAGTTGAATTTTGTATAAGGAGTAAGGGATGGGTCAATTTTCAATTTCTTATATGTGGTTTTCCAGTTGTACCAACACCATTTGTTGAAGAGACTTTCTTTGTTCCATTTCAAGTCCTTGGCTCTTTTGTTAAATATTAGTTGGCTGTATATCTGGGGGTTTATGTCTGGGAATTCTGTTCTGAGCCATTGGTCTAAGGTCCTGTCTTTGTTCCAGTACCATGCTGTTTTGATCACTATGGCTTTATAGTATAGTTGTAGGTTAGGTAGAGATGCCATCCAGCTTCTTATTTTCAATATGTGTTTGGCTATCCTGGGTCTTTTGTAGTTCCAGATTAATTTTGTGATTGATTGCTCTAATTCTTTAAAGAATGATGTCTGAATTTGGATAGGGATTGCATTAAATCTATATAGTAGTTTGGGTAGGATAGTCATTTTGACTATGTTGATTTTTACCTACCCATGAGCATGGGATGTACTTCTACTTCCTTAGATCCTCTTCAATTTCTTTCTGAAGTGTTTCAAAGTTTCACTAGTATGGGTGCTTCACTACCCTTGTAAGGTTGATTCCTAGGTATGTAATTTTTTGGATACTATTTTAAATGAAATTGTATTTTTAATCTCTCTTTCTCTTCAGCTTCGTTATTTGTATAGAGAAACGCTACTGTCTTTTGTGAATTGACTTTATAGCCAACCACTTTGTTGTATTGGTTAATTGTTCCAAGGAGTTTTACTGTGGATTCTTTAGGGTTTTCAATGTATATCATAATATCGTCTGCAAAACGAGATAGTTTGAGTTCCTTTTTCCCAATTTGTATTCCTTTGATTCCCTTCTCTTGCGGGATGCTAATGCTAGGACGTCTAAGATCATATTGAATAAGAGTGGAGAGAGTGGACAGCCTTGCCTAGTTCCTGACCTTAATGGAAGTGCTTCTAGTTTTTCGCCATTAAGGATAATTTTGGCTGTGGGCTTTTCATAGATAGCTGTAACTATCTTGAGGAAGGTTCCTTTAACCCTATTTTACTGAGTGTCTTCAACATGAAAGGATGATGGATTTTGTCAAATGCCTTCTCTGCATCGATTGATATGATCATGTGGTTTTTGTCTTTCTTGTTGTTGATGTGATGTATGATGTTGACTGATTTGTGTATGTTGAACCAACCTTGCATTCCTGGGATTAAACCCACTTGGTCATGGTGTATGATCTTTTAGATGAATTGCTGGATTCGGTTTGCTAAGGTTTTACTGAGTATCTTTGCATCTATGTTCATTAGTGAGATTGGTTTGTAGTTTTCTTTCTTGGTGGTTTCTTTGCCATCTTTGGCAATGAGTGTGGTATTAGCCTCATAAAAAGAATTGGGGAGGATTCCTGTTTTTTCGATGGTTTGGAAGAGCCTGTGGAAAAGTGCTAGTAAGTCTTCTCGGAATGTTTGATAGAATTCACCTGTCAATCCATCTGGGCCTGGACTTTTATTCTTAGGGAGTTTCTTAATTACATCTTCAATATCCTGTGGCGTGATTGGTCTGTTTAGGCTTTCTATGTCTTCCTTTTCCAGTCTTGGAAGATGGTATTTTTCCAGGAATCAGTCAATTTCTACTGGGTTCTCCAGCCTAGCTGAGTATAGTTGTCCATAATATGATCTCATGAAATGTTGTATTTCTTGGGGTTCTGTTGTAATATTTTACCTTTCATTTGTGATCCTACTGATTTGGGTGTTTTTTCTCTCTCTCTTTTTTTTTTTTGGTGAGTTTTGCCAATGGTTTTTCTATCTTGTTTATTTTTTCAAAAAACCAACTCCTGGTCTCATTGATTTTTTGTATTGTTTTCTTAGTTTCTATGTTGTTTATTTCTGCTCTGGTTTTTATTATTTCTTGCCTTCTGATTGTGGTTGGATTTCTTTGCTGCTGTTGTTCCAGTTCCTTGAGATGATCCTTTAAACAGTTGAATTTGTCATTTTCCTCTTTCTTGATATAGGCCTTTATTGCTATGAGTTTTCCTCTAATTACTGCTTTTGCTATGTCCCACAAATTTTGACAAGTTGTCTCTTCATTATCGTTTGTCTCAAGGAATCTTTTTATTTCTTCCTTGAGTTGCTCTTTGATCCATCTGTTATTGAGTATCATGTTGTTTAATCTCCAGGTACTAGTTTTTCTCCATTGCTTCTTCTTGCAGTCAATTTTGACCTCTGTTGCATAGTGATCTGATAGGGTGCTTCTAATGATCCTTACACTTGTGGTCTTATATAGGTTAGATTTGTATCCTAGGACATGGTCTATTCTGGAGAAGGTTCCATGTGGGCTTGAGAAGAATGTGTATTCTGTTTTCTGGGGGTGGAGGGCCCTATATAAGTCTATTAACCCTAGATCTTCTAATTTTTCATTTAGGGCTCTTATTTCTTTGCTATTTTTCTGTTTGTTGGATCTGTCCAGTGGTGACAGTGGATTATTAAGGTCTCCTACTATTATCACATTTCCCTTCATTTGTTTCTCCAGGTTAGTGAGCAACTGCCTCACATATTTTGCTGGCTCTAAATTAGCTGCATAAATATTGATCAGGGTTAGTACCTCTTGATCTAGTGTACCCCTGATTAGTATGTAATGACCCTCTTTGTCTTTGATCACTCTCTTAAGGTTGAATGGAATTTGGTCTGATATAAGAATGGCTGTCCCTGCTCTTTTTTGTTTTCCATTGGCCTGAAAGATTGATTTCCATCCTTCTATTCTAAGCCTATGCCTGTCCTATACTTGTAAGTGTGTTTCTTGCAGGCAGCAGAAGTCCGGTTTATGTTTTCTAATCCAGTTCTCTACTATGTGTCTTTTAATGGGAAACTTTAGTCCGTTAACATTTAGGGAGATTATCGACAGAGAGGGCTGTTGTGCAGTTGTGTTCTGTAGGGTGGTTGTTGTTACAATCGTGGGTTTGGATTGTGTAGTTCGTCTCTGAGTAGGTCATTTAGAATTGGTTTTGTTTGCACAAATAATGCAAGATCGTTTTTGTTTGAGAATGCTTTTAGGCTACCATCCCATATGAATGAAAGTTTTGCTGGGTATTGTACCTTAGGCTGGAAATTTCTTTCATTCAGTCATTTAAATATTTCATTCCATTATCTTCTTGCTCGAATTCTTTCAAATGGAAGATCTGGTTTGATTCTTATGTTCCTTCCTTTGTACTTGAGGTTCCTTTTTTCCCTTATTGCTTTAAGGAGTTCATATTTCTCTTTTTTTGCCATTTGGATTATTATATTTCTTGGTGTTGGTTTATTAGGGTCTATTTTATTAGTGACTCTTTTCACTTGCTGGATTTGCATGGAGTCTTCTTTCCAAAGGGTAGGAATGTTTTCTGCTATTATTTCCCTAACTACTTGTTCTTCCCCTTTCCTTGTTTCCTCCCCTTCTGGTATACCTACAATTCTTAGATTATTTCTTTTGTCTTTGTTCATTAAGTACTGGACTTTTCCTTCCAGTGCCTTGCCTCTTAATTCCTTGTTGGTTTCCTGGTCATTTTTGGTTTGCAGTTTTTCTTCAAGTACTACTATGTGTTTCTCCATCTCTGTGATTCTGCTTGTCTGTCTTTTAACGGTGTCTATTAATTTCTTTAATTAATTTTGTATGGAGTCACTTATATTCTGTATCAGATTTTCTTTAATTTGGCTAATTTGTTCCTCCATGGATTTCTTATACTTGGTGGCTAGCGATTCTCTCATTTCCTGTAACAGGGCTTGCATTTCCTTTCTCATGGCTGCTTTTAAATCTTCATCTCTTAGATCTTTGCATTTTGGCGGACTTGGGAACTTAGTAGGAGTTCTCTCTGTGTCTCCAGCTGTTAGGGTCCTCCTCACTCTACCCATGTTTTTATGCATTTATTGGTGGCTTGAAGAGCAGTGCCTTCCGATTTTGGCCTGTTTTTGCTCCCTGTGGTATGGGACTGGGTCCCTTCTCTGGATTGCAGCTCTGGGTGGGACTGTTGGGTGGGCTGGCTGAGGTTTGGCCTATAGAGTGCCCTCTAGCGGAGCCTGATTAGTTGTTTGCCTTTTCTTGTTGCCAGCCAGTGCAGTACCGCACCTGGCCACAATGGTAGAGGGCGCTTTTGAGCCTGGCTCCTTTGTCCTCCTCCCCTATGTGGAAGTCAGCGGAGCTCCGCACCCTGCAGTGGGGCAGGGCCAGAGACAGAGGAAGTCCCCTAATATCTGCCAGCCACAGAAGCCTCAGGATTGTGATCAGGGGAGGGGCAGAGGTGGAGTGCTGGAAGCCTCAGAGATGCGACTGGGGGGGGGGACAGAGACGGGAAAGTCCCCTACCATCAGCAGCCGCTGGAAGCCATAGAGACATGATGTGGGGGGGGGGGGAAGAACGGGGGAAAGTCCCCTACATCAGCAGCCACCAGAAGCCTCAGAGACGCTGCTGGGGGAAGGGCATAGATGGGGAAAGTCCCCTACGTCAGCAGTCACCGTAAGCCTCAGAGACACGATTGGGGGCGGAAACAGGGAAAAGTCCCCTACCGTCAGCAGCCACTGGAAGCCACAGAGACCAAATGCGGGGGGGGGGGGGCGGAGATGGGGGCAAGTCCCCTACATCAGCAGCCACCAGAAGCCTCAGAAATGCGACTGGGGGGAGGAAAGTCCCCTACCATCAGCATCTGCCGGAAGCCTTCAGGGGAAATAGCGGAGACGGGGGAATAGCAGATACGGGGGAAAGTCCCCTATGTCAGCAGCCGCCAGAAGCCTCAGAGACTTGATGGGGGGGGCAGAGACAGGGAAAGTCCCCTACCTCAGCAGCTGCGAAAGCCTCAGAGACATGGCCGGGGGAAGGGTGGAGATGGGGGAAAGTTCTACAGCAGCCACCGGAACCCTCCTAACATGCATTTTTTTTTTAACAAACTCTCCTTCTGTGAATAGTTTCCCTGCCTTAGCAATCATCTCACTAACCATGTAACTAGCTTTGACTGATGCAACATTCTCTTTGGTTGCTTTCTTAAAGAAATCTTGTTTCCTCATTAGGCATTCTTTAAGACTGGCAACCTGCTTGGCTCTCTCATTTCCTTGATATTTTGCACATTCCTCAGCATGTTTAGTTGAATAATGGCATTTCAAGTTGTATTCCTTGTGCACTACAACTTTCTCTGAGCAAATAAGACATGTGGGGATGCCCCTGTGCTCAACAAAGAAATACTGCATTTCCCACTTTTCCTGAAATTGTCTGTGCTCATCATCAATCTTTCTCTTCACTGCAGGCTTTGATGAAGTCATGATGAAGGTATGACAAAATCTAATTCTGTAATAAACTTCTCTCCCTTCTCTTCCTTAGGCCTCTGATAATGCAAGGGACAGTGGGCAGGAGCAGCAGATATGACATCTGCGCTAGGTGCAAAGTACTCGCGATTATTCACTTACTGAAATTTTGCAATAAAAAATCACATTAGTAAGAAAAAACAGCAAAATATTGCATTAAACATTTGCATGCCCCAAACGAAATTGCTCGGGGTATGCGAATGTTTAATGCAATTTTTTTACTAATGCGATTTTTATTGCAATTATTTGGTAAGCAAATAATCACAAATACTGCGATATTTGAAGGCCGGCCGCAGGCCACAATTTGAGACCCCTGTTGTATAAGAAAACACAAAGAAAGCTGACAATGTCTCAGAAATGAAGTGAAGGTGTATTTTTATCTTCATGGAAACATTTCTATAAAAGTATCAATTATGGGAATGTAATATAAGATAGGGCTGTTGATTGTGGTCTTGGCTGGAAATTGTTAAGGTCTGGAGTCAAATGATGAGTCCACACAATTGAAATAAAGCAAAGCAAATCTTTCTTTCATCAGCCAACATGCTACAAACTGACCAATCAGGGTTACATCCTGTAGAAGGCGACTCCCCACTGGAAAATCACAAGCCAGGTTATATAGGACTGAACCAAAAAGTCTTGATTTGCTATTGTCTAGAATGTTTCTAGGGTGTATCTTTGGTGTTTCATCCTGTCATTTTATGGCTAGATATCTAGGGTGGTATATTGTGATTTATAGGCCCTTGAGGTTTGTGTCATTGGGATATAAACTTAGTCTTTAAATGGATACACAGCCTTGTATGTCTTAAATAGTCTTAAATGGAAACTTAACTTTGGGTTAACAAAAAGGTGTCCCTTATGCTCTGTTTCAAATTTCCTCTTCTTTTGGAACTGAAAACTTTGGGTTAACAAAAAGGTGTCCCTTATGCTCTGTTTCAAATTTCCTCTTCTTTTGGAACTGAGTTAAATCTTTGACTCTCCTTGAGGTCCCTCACCCCACATCCCTACCTTTAAGCACACTGGGATCTTAGCACAATCAACATAACTGCACTTATGCAATCCTGAATAAAACAGTTGAGGAGACCAGTGGAGCATAATCAGAAAACTCAAACTGCCTAAGTCAAAGTTTACGAGAGGGATCCCTGGAGTGACAGTGTGACCCACAAACCCTTAATCCACTGTCCGGGTAGATTCCAAGTACATATAGTCCACAAGAAAATGGGGGTGTTGATTCCAGCCAACTATACTGTGGGCACTACTGTCAGCAGGAACAACTGGACAATCTGCATTCTCCCTTGATTTGGGGCACTGAGTTAGCTGAATCTACGAGGGTCCATTTCGGGGTCCTTCTCATTTGCAAAGGTGACTCCCCAATTCGAGCAACAAGGTGGTTCCTGTGTTTTTTTTTAATTCTGCAACTTTAACATCTGTTGGAATGGAAAAGTTGCCTTAAGAGATGGACTGTCAGGGTTATTTCCCACTCTGCACTGGATCTGAACTGGTACTCGGAACTTGGATGTAAACCCTGGACCCAAGAAAACAGCGACTATGGTGAGATTTCTGCTTTTCAGTTTGATTTTGGCTTTTTTCGAATGTACTGAGCCCAAAACCCTGGGACACGTGCAACCATGTTCAAAGATGGCTGCAACCCCTTCTGGGGACACAAAGACAAAGGCCTCTGAAACATGTGAGGTGGGAAGCTTGCATCACCTCCATCCCTGGCTCAGGCCCAGGACTTAAACTTCGTTACAATAAACAAAAACCTTGGCCTCCTCAAAGACTGATTAAAAACCTAGATTGGAAACGGAGGAGAAAAAAGGCTGTATTGAAAGTGGACTGATTTTCCAAGAATAACCTTTGGCTTGAATTTGGATTTTGACTTTGGAAATTTCGGACTGGACTTTTAGTTTAAATCACTTTAAACTTTGAACATCCAAAATTGCCCTGTAAAGCTGTGGCTGAGAAGCTGCAGAACATCAGTTGGAATGGAAAAGTTGCCTGGAGAGATGGACTGTCAGGGTTGTTTCCCACTCTGCACTGGATCTGAAAGAAATATCTCCCACAACTGGTACTAATTCTATTCAGGATCGGCTGTGGTTTCTGCTATGTTTTTGTTAGTTCCTGTGGCACCTCTTGCTCCTAATACCCCCGCAGCTTTCCCTCAATCTTTTACATATTCCCTAGATATTTTACCACCTTAGAAGTCAATAAGAGGCATGTGGACAAAGGTCCATCTGCTGAAATTTCTTTTGGCTGGCAAAGGACTGTAAACTGTAAACTCTCATGCTACTTTACCTTTTAATGAGGGTCCAAACAGTTAACTGGTTAGGGTTTGGAGTTATGAACATCTAGAAAAAGATCATATTAATTAGACAGAGGAATCAGATGCTGGAACAGTAGAAGACCCTCTCTGTCTGGGATGAAGACACAGGAGTTGAGCAAGAGAAACCAAAGCATCATAGCAATATACCTGTTTTCTGAGAATTTAGGCATCTATGTGAAGACATACTGCCAATCTTCCTCAGGAAATTCTCTCTAAGTCTATACAGTTGTTGCAGGGATAGAAGGCCTATGACTTCGACTAGGTTCAGTAACAGCACATAATTATTCTTTCTACTTCCTGTTCAGCCTATGTTCTCCCTGGACAGTTTCTGGCTTCCATTAGTAATAGCATTTACACCTTTATGTTTCTTCATGACCAGAAAATCCACTAGAATACATTTAAATCAGTAATTACAGAAAAATTAATTTTCCTCTCCACCTTCACCTTGAACCTTGCCAGATGGCAGAATAAATTTGGCTTGTTTCTTTGCATAAACAAGCTAAACTAGAGAAATCTTCATTTGGGATATCCCATATTTTATAGAAAATTCTCAGACTGTTATAGGACAAAGCAGGCGCTTTATCAATAATTGAATTACTACTTTACCAGTTATGTTAGGGTTATCCAGGCTTGGCTGATATTAAGTTACAAAGATCAGATCAGCATGAAATGTCCCATTTCTCTCCAGAGTTGGGAGAGATTCTGACCTCCAAAACTTGTCTTGAGGTTGAGAGAACACAGGTTGTGGCCAATCAGCATAGATCTAAATATCCCTAGACAATTTCTGGTATCCTAGGCTAGTCTGCCCTTTGGTCTCTCTAAGATTTATCAGAGTACTTGTAACAGTTTCAATTGTTACTAAACCTGTTCCAATCCTTTAATTTCAATCCCTTTTAACTCTCTTTCCCTAGAAGAGTGATCTGAGGTCCCCTAGCTGAGTTTTAAGATTCCCTATCTGTGTGAGGAATAATCCTCACTACAGGGAGGAAAATTTTCTGCCTGTATTTTTTCAAATTAACATAATTCCATGAAGCATAAATATACTGAAGTTGCCAAGAAAAGAGTAAAAGCAAAGGTTTCACAAATTTACAGAACACATAGAACAACAAATATGCATATAATTTTAATTCAAAAAACATTAGTTTTCTATCATTTCTAAAAGTCTAATTTTTAAGAGCACTGTAACATGAGTCTAGAGCATCTAAGTTTCTTTTCCTTTTTGTATCACTATACAGAAACATTAGATCATTTCTAATTTAGAGACAAACTAATATCAATCTAGTTTGAACATATAGTTTCTTTCCTTAATTTACATCCCTCAAACCTTCTGCAAAAATTTTACATTCATTTTGTAACTTCTTTAAATCCAACTTGAAACTACTCACTACACTTTTACAGAATTCCCTTCCTTTTTTCCTCAATATTCATAATTCCTTCCATTATATTCCTTGCATAAAATGAAAATCTACTCTTCTTTCTCGAACCTTCTCTTCTTTCTTCATCCTCTGACTTAATTTTCCTGATGCTGCATGCACTCAGCTTGGAGAACTGGACATGGCCATTCTTGGCTCTAAGCTCCAGTCTCTTTCTGTGCCTTTTTCTGTATATTTCTCCAAAACCATTGCTATAGCTCTAGGAGGGAGACTCGAAACTATTCACTTTCAATTTGGAAACAAATTGCTTGAAATGCTTACAATTAACAGGACCAAATTGTTTTTATTGAAATTACTAAAGACTTTTATATCAGTTATATAGATTTCCCATATGTTGAATATTGACAATCAAGCATCATTATATTTAGATAGCATTTACTGAGATTACCATAATACACTGAAATTTTCACTTAAAGCTATCTTAAGATCAACAATAAGTTTGATACCTGTAGACAAAATTGATATTAGATTGAGTTACCTTAACAATATCATACATTCCCATTGTCTATGTTTTTCTCTTGGGATAGATATCTCACAGAGAAGCAGCTTGGAAACCAACACTCTTGACTGCTTGGAATTTTCTGCTTTTATTTTGTCTTGTTCCTTTATACTTTCTCTATACACATGTAGATAAGCTTGATCAATGTTCCTCTGCTCTCATCTCAGAAAGGCAGGTGGGTAGCTTATGTTTGTTAAGAAAGATGAAAGTCTTCAAGACAAATTGAACCCCTGTCAGCCAAATGAGACTTTTTCTCCTGAATATGCTCTCAGAAATTTTTCCTGGCTTAGGGGACAATATGGGATGCTGGGGGAGGGGATCAAATCACTGTCCATCCTAGTAGTTAGCCACATGCAAGTAAATGCCCTACTGCTTTCCCCACCATTTTGGCTCTCCAACTGAGACTTTCTCATGTTTCCTGAACCTCCCACTATGCTCCTGGGCTGTTTGCAGACTAAAGTATACAACAAAGACTGACACAAGATCATACCACAAGCACAAAAACACAACATATAATTTTGCTTAAACCAAATTTCACCAATCTCAAGGTAGTGGCATTTTCTTTTAGAGTGCCATGACTCATATTCCTGACCAAGATAACACAAAGACAGAGAGACAATGTCAACTCTTCTGGTACACAAAACAGATGAGTGGATACATGGACACTACTGCCTGTGCCCGCAACCCACACTTCACAGCTCCTACAGCAACCCTTGACCTTCTCTGGGAAAAAGGATCTATGCGAGTCCTTTCTAACTCTCAGCTCTTGTTGTGATCCACTAGGCCTCCTCCAAACCTTTCAGATACTATTTCAAACCTCCAGCCTGTGACCCTGGAGAAGAGTAGGGTAACTCAGCACTGCCTCCTACATGGGGATGATTCTACATCCAGTTTTTCTCCTCAGGCTGCACCCCATTAGGCCTTTACCTACCTCAAGAAGGTTTCGTACAAGACCTTGGTAGCTTTGTTCGTGATCCGGGTCAATGCTGTTCCATCCTGGAGAGCTCCCAATGTTGTTAGGGTCCAGAGTTGAAAGATGAGACAACACAATTGAAATAAATCAAAACAAAGCTTTATTCTGTCTACCAACAAGCTACAAAGTGATCAGGTGCATCTCCTAGAGGAGGCAAACTAAGCCAAACCCAGGTTAACAAGCCAGGTTACATAGGATCAGAAACAGAAAGTCTTGACCTTTATGTTGATTGGCTGTTGTTTATGGTTTTTTTTCATCATGTCCTTTTATGGCTCTATATCAAGGGCAGTATATTTTTGTTTATAGGACATTGAGGTTTGCAGCATTATTGTTGAGATAGAAACCTAGCCTGTATTTGGAACTTATTATTTTAGTCTTAAATGAATACTTTCCTTCGAGTTGAGAAAATGATATCCATTCTGCTCCAGTATTCACAAAATCTTTAAAGAAGGACAAAAAGCAATGACACATGTCTCTCTTAAACATCATTTAATATCTAAAACCCAAATGCTACTGCTATTTGGAAATTTTCAGGATGGCAGGGGGCATGGCATGAGCATTATTTGCAGACACAGTTGCAGATAATGAGGAAACATGGCATCACCTCATTACCTAAGGAAGGATGGGGCACTGGCATTATTTTTAGAGAAAGTGTAAACAAATTGTAAATGTTGAAATTTTTCTGGTTAATTAGATTCTGGGCTTGTAAAAATATTTCATGGTTGCCTTATTCCCTTCAGCATGAAAATCATGAGGACTTGTGTTTCAGATTCAGCAGTTTTCATAGTATTTTAAAAATTATCTGAAGGTGAAGTATATGGTTCACTGTTCACTAAATTTGCATTGCAGAATTTCAGAGATGGTTTCCCATTTATAATGTTTTTAGTCCCTCTTGCTGAGCCATATTTCAAGCAAAGCTGCAACCTATGTTTTTAAAAGGTCACTGTCAAAACTTGAAGAAGTCAATAATGATATATTTTAGCTATTAAATAGAGGAGGACAGTTGGGTTTAGGGAAAACAGCTCTTTCTGGGAGGAGCTGTTATCCTTTGGTTCTCCAGGAATTCTGTACTAAGGCACTTTGAGTCACCTCCTTGCTTTTGGCAACTAGTATTCAAAGGTGTGATTCAATAGGCAATAATGTAAAATTAATATGTAACCTCTCTTGTTCTTTTGCTTATTTGTTCTTGGGCCACAAAAAGCAGTGCTCAGGTTTTACTCCTGCCTGTGTGTGTATGGGTCACTCCTGGCAGAGCTGGGAGATCAATCAGATCATCTTCTATAGTTGAGTATGTTTCTGTCTCTGTCTGTCTCTATCTCTCTATTTTTCTCTAATTTTTTTCTAGGAAGGTCAACTTTAGTAAGTCATGACTGGCTACCTCACTTATCTGGCAACAGAAATTCTGGATTTAATTAACAAACTGAATGTCTGACCACTTGGAATTCTGAGCAAAAATTCTTAAAAAGTTTTAAAGGAGAGTAGTGATATTGTTTGAGCCACATGCAGCTTTATTCCTAGCACTTTTGACTAGAGATCTTTCTCTGTAGGATCAAAACAATCCACTATGCTATCTCTCCAGGTCCCATTCTGACATACTATTTATATTGCTTTTTATTTTATTCATAAAAAATCTTTCATTTACATCTTTATACTTTAGATCTTTATACTTGTATTTTGTTTGTTTATCTTATTCTTTTGGGTCACACCCGGCAGTGCTCAGGGGTTACTCCTGACTCTGCACTCAGAAATCAATCCTGGCAGGCACAGAGAACCAAATGGGATGCCACGATTTGAAACGCCATCTGTCCTGGATTGGCTGTGTGCAAGGCAAATTCCTTCTATCTCTCCAACCTTACACTTTTATCTTTATGTTATTGTACTTACTTTCACAAACTTACTAAAACTGAAAATTGATTTCTATAGTATACATAGCATTACATGTAGGTTCTATTTTTTACCTGGAAAACAAACATAATTTACACAAACTTTCAGTTAAGGATATTCTTACATTTTATAAATGGAATGGCATCAATATTTTATTTCTCTGAAAAAGAGAAATAGGTAGGTAGGGAAACTTGTCAATAAGTTCTTATAATAATAAAATACAATATAATTCATGGAAAAATAAAAGTAAGAGACTGAATTAGAAAAAGTTATTCTTGACACTTGCCCTAAGGCTACCAGGATAGACCTTGTTTGTGTGGATGCAGGAAATATGGTCTTATAAAAAATCTCCTGCACAAACAATAGCCTAGAAAAGAAGGTGAAAGAGGAACATCAATGTTCCCAAACCTTTCCCTTGGCAACTAACCTAGCAAAGAACACTTACCAAGTGGATAGATTAGGAGAAACCAAATTAGAATAAAAGAGATAAGCCCTTTTGTTTTACTAATACTTTTTGCCTGTATTTGCCCTCTTTTGTAAATTTTTATTGTGGCTAAATTAAATTGCAAATCTTTCACAGTAATATCTAAGGTACATAGTGACAATAAATGAGGGGTAATCCCACCACCAGTGTTTCTTCCCTCCACACCTGTTCCCAGCATGCATCCCATATCACCCTCCTTTACCACCCAGAATGATAGTGTAACTGGTCCCCACTTGTGCAACTTGCTGTAGATTGGGTATCAGTTCTGTTGTTGTTGACTTTGAGTTTGGAGTTCAAGTCTGATCATTTGTTTTTTACTAAAAGTTTGTACAACTGCCTGGTCTTGGTTCCATCATCCATTTGGCCCCCTCAATTTCTGTGGTTGAATAAGGTGATTCAAGTTATATGGTTCTGTTGGAAATAGGTAAGAAAAAGAAAAGAAAAGAAAAGAAAGAAAGAAAGAAAGAAAGAAAGAAAAGGAAAGAAAGAAAGAAAAGGAAAGGAAAGAAATAAAGAAAAAAGAAAGAGAGAGAAATAGAGAAAGAAAGAAAGAAAGAAAGAAAGAAAGGAAAGAAAGAAAGAAAGAAAGAAAGAAAGAAAGAAAGAAAGAAAGAAAGAAATAAATCAAGATAGAAAGAAAGAAAGATAGAGGGAGAGAGAAAGGAAGGAAGGAAGTAAGGAAGGAAGGAAGGAAGGAAGGAAGGAAGGAAGGAAGGAAGGAAGGAAGAAAGAAAGAAAGGAAGAAAGGAAGAAAGGAAGAAAGGAAGAAAGGAAGAAAGGAAGAAAGAAAGAAAGAAAGAAAGAAGAAAGAAAGAAAGAAAGAAAGAAAGAAAGAAAGAAAGAAAGAAAGAAAGAAAGAAAGAAAGAAGAGAGAGAGAGAGAGAGAGAGAGAGAAAGGAAGGAAGGAAGGAAGGAAGGAAGGAAGGAAGGAAGGAAGGAAGGAAGGAAGGAAGAAAGAAAGAAAGGAAGAAAGGAAGAAAGGAAGAAAGGAAGAAAGGAAGAAAGGAAGAAAGAAAGAAAGAAAGAAAGAAAGAAAGAAAGAAAGAAAGAAAGAAAGAAAGAAAGAAAGAAAGAAAGAAAGAAAGAAAGAAGAAAGAAAGAAAGAAAGAAAGAAAGAAAGAAAGAAAGAAAGAAAGAAAGAAAGAAAGAAAGAAAGAAAGAAAGAAAGAAAGAAAGAAAGAAAGAAAGAAAGAAAGAAAGAAAGAAAGAAAGAAAGAAAGAAAGAAAGAAAGAAAGAAAGAAAGAAAGAAAGAAAGAAAGAAAGAAAGAAAAAGACCGGAATGGAAAGGACAGGAAAAGAAAAGAAAAACCGGGAGAAGTTCATCTAGGTGTATTTGCCCTTTTTAAGATGTGTATTTTAATATTTCACACTTGGTTGTGCACTGTTTCTCTCTATGCCTGAGTTCTCTTGAGCAAATTACTCTATTTTTCTCTCTCCTTTTCTATCCTAAGAATTTCTAAGTAAAATCTGTTTTCACGTCATTGCTTGGTCTCCTGACAGTATTTTGATTAGATGTTTAATATTTATTTATTTAAACATCATGGTTTACAAGTTGTTCATAATAGTTGTTTATTTTTTCACATTTACAAAAATTGTTCATGATTGAGTTTCTGTCATATAATGTACAACACCCTTCACTTCTGCATATTTTCTACCATTAATGCTCCAGTTTCCCTCTGTCCCTACCTCCACTGGCACTGTGGCATATATTTTTCTTGTGTATTTCTCTCTTCCTTTTTATCCCTTCTATATATTGTGATTTGAAATATTGTTAATGAAGGGATAGTATAAATAATTCAATTTTTTCTAAATCCAATTCTTGTCTTGTCCAAAGTTTAAATTCCAACTAGTATGATTATAGAGATTTCTTCTCTGCCTTTTCTGCAGTATCTACTATTTGTGACAAGCTTCCTACAATTTACTAGTCCTGCTGGCCCTCCTCTCTTTTGTCTGGATATTATTACTATATTTTTAAAATATTCAATTAATGAGTGTTATTATTTACTGTGTATCTCTCTTCCTATGACTCACTTTGGCCAGCATAATGCTATCCATAACCATCCATGCATAATCAAATTTCATAATTTTTATTTTTAAAAGGATACGGATAGTATTCCACTGTGTAGATATACAGTTTCATTATCCATTCATCTTGTTTTCAGTTAGTTGTATTTTTCCAGATTCTTGTTACTGTGAACAGTGCTACAATGAACATAAGAATGCAGAGGGATTTTCTGCATTGTTTTTGGCTCCTATATTCCTAGAAGTCATATTACTGGCTCATATAAGTTTACTTTCTAGTTTTCCTAGAAGTCATATTACTGGCTCATACGAGAGCTTACTTTCTAATTTTTCTCCCCACATTCATTCCAGCACTGATTGTTCCTGTACTTTTTGATTTGTGCCAGTTATTTTGACTAGCATCTCTTTGATGAATAATGAAGTGGAACATTTGTTTCATATGCCTTTTGGCTATTTGTATTTCTTCTTTTAGATAATGCCCTTTAATTTCTTCTTCTGTTTTTAGATTGAGTCAATTTTTTTTCTTGTTAAGCTCTACCAGTGCCTTAGCCCCTTATCAGGTATCTATTAGTGAATATTTTCTCCCATTCCAGGAACAGTCTTTGTGTCCTAGTTATCATTTACTTTGAGCTGCAAAAAATCTTAATTTAATGTAATCCCATTAGTTTATGTTTGTTTCCACTTGCTGGGTTGGTGTTTTTTCAAACTTAAAGATACCTTTATATCAATAAGTATCATGAGGTGTTCTGCTTATATTTTCCCTATGTACCAATATGATTTGAAGTCTGATATCAAAGTCTTTAAGCAATAATTTTTGATTTTTTAGACACTGCTTTTAAAAAAGGTCTAGTTATCTTTTTTGCATGAAGTTGATCAGTTTTCCCAAGTCCACAAGAAGAGGTATTCCTTGTTCTGCTTATATTTTCCCTATGTACCAATATGATTTGAAGTCTGATATCAAAGTCTTTAAGCAATAATTTTTGATTTTTAGACACTGCTTTTAAAAAAGGTCTAGTTATCTTTTTTGCATAAAGTTGATCAGTTTTCCCAAGTCCACAAGAAGAGGTATTCCTTGTTCCAGTTTATATTTCCAATCAATTTATCATTAATTGATCATTAATTGAGAATAAGTCTATTCCATTGATCTGAGAATTTATATTTATTTCAATAACATGTTGTTAACTATAGTTTTATAGTACAGTTTGAAGTTGGGAAAAATAATGCTTCACATTTTCTTTATTTCCAAGGATAGAGATCCATAGAAGTTTTTTTTTTTTTGTTTTTTTTTGTTTTGTTTTGTTTTGGGGCCACACTCGTTTGATGCTCAGGGGTTACTCCTGGCTAAGCGCTCAGAAATTGCCCCTGGCTTGGGAGGACCTTAGGACGTAGGGGGATCGAACTGCGGTCCTTCCTTGGCTAGCGCTTGCAAGGCAGACACCTTACCTCTAGCACCACCTCGCCGGCCCCAGAAGTTAATTTTTATATATAAATTTTAAGAGTGCTTGATCCATTTTTTTCAACTAATAGAATAGGTATTGTTAGAGGGTTGCATTAAATCTGTACAATAATTTGGAAAGTATTGCTATTTGAATAGTATTTATTCTCCCAAACTATTGTCTATATATTTCCATTTAATTATGTCCTTTTGTTGTTGTTGTTGTTGTTGTTGTTTGTATGTTTTTTTGGCTCACAGCCAGTGGTGCTCAGAGATTACTGCTGGCTCTGTGCTCAGAAGTCGTTCCTTGCAAGGTTAGGGGGGCATATGGAATGCGAGGGCCCATCCTGTACTATTTCTCTGGCCCTCTTTGTGTCCATTTTTATTTCTTGACATAGTATTTTGTTGTCTTCTTTGTATAGGTCTTTCATCTCTTTAGATAAGTTGACTCCAAGGTATTTGTTTTGTGAAGCATGATTGTGATGCAATATTATTTTATAACTATTTCTTATATTACATTTATATAGAAAAGGCTATGGGTATTTCATATTAATTTTATAATTTTATATAATTTTTTATAATTTATTATATTTTTTTGTTTTGGGGCCACACCTGGTGATGAAAATGTTCCTGGCTTTGGGGACCATATGGGAGGCTGAAGATCGAACAGAGGTCCATCCTATGTCAGCCGCATACAAGGCAAATGCCCAACCACTGTGCTATCGCTCCCGCCCCTTCATATTAATTTTAGCCAGTCACTTTACTATACATGTCTATTGTTTCTACTTGCATTTGGGTATAATCTTTAGGATAATCTAAATAAACCTTGATTAAAGAGCTTGATTTCTTCCCTTCTGGATACCCTGGGCAGCTTTTTCTTCCCTAATTTCTCTGGCAATTATTTCCAGTGCTATGCTATATTGAGTAGAAGTAGTGAGAATTAGCAAATTTGTCTGACTTTCACTCAAGGTTTCCAGCTTTTCTGTGTGCTGTAACAGAAAAGAGTTTCAAGGCCTGGAGAAACAGCACAGCGGTGTTTGCCTTGCAAGCAGCCAATCCAGGACCTAAGGTGGTTGGTTTGAATCCCGGTGTCCCATATGGTCCCCCGTGCCTGCCAGGAGCTATTTCTGAGCAGACAACCAGGAGTAACCCCTGAGCACCACTGGGTGTGGCCCAAAAACCAAAAGAAAAAGAAAAAGAAAAGAGTTTAAGTAATAGACAGATAATACATTAAATAACATATTAAACATGAAAAAAGAAAATGTACACATCCAAGAGTGAATGCAGTATGCCCCGATTAAGGAAAAGAAAGTAACATATTCTATCAGAATGTGAGTAATCAAGGAATGGGAGTGTGTTTGCTTTTCAAATTTGTTTTCATAGTATATTAAAATTATACAGCTAAGTGTTTTCTGTGTAGGTATGAGTTGTCAATGAGAAAATATTAGAATTTGTGGTGATCATCTTTCATATTTTTAATGACTATTAGAGAATCTCTTTTGAGAAGGTCCAGGTCTCTTTGAACTTATGCTGGCATTCCTAAGTCTTACCAGACCTCATTTCTTCAATCTCTAAAAGGGTTTTAGCCTTCATACTTCTGGGCTGCCAAAAGGTTTGTGATATTTCTTTTTTAAATACTTCCCTTGGGTTGCTAATTCTCAAACTGCATTGGCAGTCTCATTTATATGCTGACTTTATTTTCTCTAAAGCACTATCATTTTTGTTTTTTTGTTTTTTTTTATTTTATTATTATTTTAATTATGACAACAAAGATGCAAAGAAAGAGGACAGGGTAAAGTTACAGTGGAAGCCCAATCACCCATAAACAGGATTCTCGGTAGTCCCATTGATGATATCCCAGCCTTGAACTTTCAGCCAAAGAACATTAAGAAAAACAAAACTGAACTCATGTACAATACAATTACTTTGTCCCTCAAATCCCCAGTTGTAGTACCTATTATTTCTTAGCAGCACACCATATAATCTAAAGATATTAGACTTATGTAACTCTTTAAACATTGAGGGCAAAGTACATTTATCTAGTTCCATGCACATGCTTACTAGTTTAAGTTAACCTCAAAAGTTTAGTGGGTTGTTTTTCTTAAGGATTGGAGTCAAGGGAACATAGTAAAAAACGATATTAAAGTGGCATTTGTTTGCATAGGCCCACCAAAACATAAGGGACATGGAAAGAAAAATTGTAGTCTAAATACATGGAGACTCTACCCCTGAAGTTTCCTGGCACAGGACTGACTCTAGGCTCCAGGCAACTATCTTTAAGAAATCAAGAAGATAACACGGGGAACCTCATGAATCTCAGGATATCTAATAGACTCTTCCATCCCACATGTCATCTTACATGAATCTCTCAAATCCTACCAATTGAAATTCTGAAATATCCTAATTACATCTCAAAATCTCCTCAGCTCTATTGATATAAAAGCCATTTATACTCAGTGAGAGATTCCTAATTAGTTTCATGAAATCTATTCTCCCACACAAACTTTTTCCCATATCAGAGTGGTATTTTGTCCTGTATTAGAATATTTATTGGCTTTCTGTTGGTCTTATTATGAAAAGTATATTACACCTGACATACCTCAACCTTATACTCACACTAATTAAAACATAGTTATCTCTAGAATAATTATTTGAACATCTTACCATATATAACTTTGTTACCTGTTCTTGCAGTCATTTTTTATGTTAAAAACTTAATCCAGAGGCCAGAGCAGTGGCACAGCAGTATGGCATTTACCTTGCATAATGCTGACCTAGAACAGACCATGGTTCGATCCCCCACTATCCTATATGGTCCCCTGAGCCAGGAGCAATCCCTGAGCATCACAGGGTATAGCCCCCAAAATACTTAATCCAATTTATAAGCTTAACACTGATGATATAATCAATACCAATCTTTGTTATTGATTTCTCAATTCAAAATTTTATCCTATTTCCAGTCCTATATTAGCTGATGCCAAAAATATATAATATTAGGCAAAGGTATAGAATCAACACAAGATTATCCAGAAAAGGATAACTTCACTAAATCATCTGACTAGCTCTTTTTTTCTTTGTTGTTGTTGTTGTTTTGGTTTTTGGACCACAGGGTGACACTCAGGGGTTACTCCTGGCTATGTGCTCAGAAATCTCTCCTGGCTTGGAGGATGGTGGTTAGAATCCCAGCATCCCTTATGGTTCCCCAAGCCAGGAGCAATTTGTGAGCACATAGCCAGGAGTAACTCCTGAGAGTCAGTGGTTGTGGGCCAAAAACTCCCAAAAATAGTATCTAAAATTTTTAAATCTAAAAATATCAAATACCTAAGAATCAACTTAACAAGAAAGGTTAAAGACCTATACCATGAAAACTTCAAAAAGGTTCAGAAAGAAATTGAAGAATACCTAAGAAATTGGAAGAATGACCTATGATCATGGGTAGGAAGAAACAATAACCATCTTACCAAAATTACTATATAGATTTAATGCAATTCCTGTCCAAATTTAAACATCATTTTTTAAGGACTTCAAGCAATCAATTATAAAGTTTGTGCATAACCACAAAAGATGCAGGATAGCCAAATTCATAATGAAAAACAAGATAAGAGGTAACATACTTTTACCTAACATGGAGTTTACTACAAAGTGTTGAAATCTCCAGCCACTATCACATTTGCTTCCATATGTTTCTTCAGATTTGTGAGTATTACATATTTTGCTGGCTCTACATTTGGTATATAAATATTGATCAGAGTTAGTACTTTTTGGTCCAATATTCCCCTGATCAAGTAGTAATGTCCTCTTTGTCTCTGAGTACTATATTGACATTGAATGCAATTTGGTTTGATACAAATATGGCTGTTCCAGTTTCTTGTTTCAAGTGGCATGTATAATTGATTTTCATCCTTTTAATTTCCACCTATGCCTATCCTAAACTTTTTTTTTTTTTGTGGTTTTTGGGTCACACCCGGCAGTGCTCAGGGGTTATTCCTGGCTCCAGGCTCAGAAATTGCTCCTGGCAGGCACGGGGGACCATATGGGACGCCGGGATTCGAACCGATGACCTCCTGCATGAAAGGCAAACGCTTTACCTCCATGCTATCTCTCCGGCCCCTATCCTAAACTTTTAAGTGTTTTTCCTGTAGGCAGAAGTAATCTAGGTTTTGTTTATTGATCCAAAACTCTATTCTATGCCTTTTAAGGGGAGAGTTTAGTTCATTGACATTTAAGAAAATTATTGACAAGAGAAGGTTGTTGTGCTATTATATTGTGAGGGTGGTTACAATTGGGGAATTAGTTTGTGAAATTGATCATTGAGTAGTTCATTTAGAGACAATTTGGTTTGCACAAATATTGTGAGTTCTTGTTTGTCTGAGAATGTTTTTAACTCTCCCTCCCATGTAAATGAGAGTTTTGCTAGGTAATGCATTCAAGGGTGGAAGTTTCTTTAATTCAGTACTTTAAATATGTTGTTTCACTCTCTTCATGCCTGAATTGTTTCAAATGGAAGACATGGTTTGATTCTTACATTTCTGACTTTGTACTTGAGATTTTTTTCTCCATTATTGCTTTGAAGAATTCATCTCTCTCTTAGTATTTTGCCATTTGAAATATTACATTTTTTGGTTTTGATCTGTTAGACTCTATTTTGTTCGGTACTCTTTTCACCTCTTGGATTTATACAGCAATTTCTTTCCAGAGAGTTGGAAAATTCCCTATTATTTCCCTCACTACTTATTCTTCTCTATCCCCCCCCCCCCCCCACTTTCTGGCATTTGATTATTTCTTTTGTCTTTTTTCATTAAGTACCTTATATTTTCTTCCAATGTTTTGTCTCATTTTTTTTACTTCATTTTTGGTTTGTATTTTGCCTTCAAGTTCATCCATGCTATTCTCTATAGGTGCAATTCTGCTCGTATGGCTTGCTAGCATGTTTTACAGTTCTCTTAATTCCATATTTATGGATTCTCTCATCTTCTGATAGAGTTTTTCTTTGAGTTGGTCGAATTTCTCATCTTTGGATTTTTAATTTCTTTGGCTAGTGATTCTTTGAATTCCATTGCTGAGGCATTAAACGCTGGTGTCTTCCTTAGTTTCCCCATTGTTCTTTTCATTGGGTGAGTTGGAGTGCTGGAGTTTCAGGTTGTTATAATAAGTGATCTGTTTAATTGTATGAGAAGTGGTTGGAGGTATATCTGATTTGGGGTTCATTTATTCTAGGTAAGCAAGTTTACCCAAGTATTAAAGTAATGTTGTGCACTAGTTTGTTGGATTATTCTTCTGGGACTATATATATGTGTGTGTGTGTGTGTGTGTGTGTGTGTGTGTGTGTGTGTGTGTGTGTGTGTGTGTGTGTGTGTATTCTTAGGGTAAAATATGTTATCTAGAAGCATGCCTAGAACCATGCCTAGAACTATCTGGCATAAGCTGAAGTGCCTGCAAAGTCTGTGGGGCAGTGATCAATGGGCTTTTCTGAGGGGCATAAGACTTTTGTAACGGTGGCTGGGAGGTGTGGAGATGAAGAGGTGGGAGAGGGGCTGTTTTGCATTTCCAAATGTACAAATGACCCAGGGGCTCCATCCCTGCTGTGCTTAAAATCTGTGAGGATAGGGTGTGGGGAATTTGGAGCTCTTCTCAGGAACCTTTTTTCCTTTAGCAAGTGCCGCCTCTGTAATGGAGTCTGGAAAGTTTAGAGGGAGTAGGGTTAGGTTAGTAAAAAAATTTTCTAAGTTGCCCAGTGCATCCTGGGGCCAATAAAAATTTTCAATGTTTTTCTTCTTCCTAAAATACTTTCAGTGAGAATAGCTCTCGAAAAATATGAGTGAAGGGTAGGACTTTAATTTCTTCTTTACCAAAGAGGTTCTTCAAGCTTTTGTGAATCCAGAACTCCCCAAGAACCAGACTGTTAATGTTATAGTATGCAATTAGGAGAGTAGTTGTTGCATATTCTCTCAGGTAACTATATCCTAAAGCTTCTCATGCACCCGCCACCATTGTGTATATATTCTCAGATTTCAATAGCTTTAGTAGATGCTATGTCTTGTTTCTCTTTACTCTATCACCATTAATTTCAATGTTTTAAATATACACACCTATATTTGTTTTTTTCTATTTCTAATTCTTTCATACCTTTACAGATTATGCTATACAATTTATAAAAATTCAAGTCTTCCTAATGCTATGTTGATGCTACTCATTATCTTTTCTTTCTTTCTTTCTTTCTTTCTTTCTTTCTTTCTTTCTTTCTTTCTTTCTTTCTTTCTTTCTTTCTTTCTTTCTTTCTTTCTTTCTTTCTTTCTTTCTTTCTTTCTTTCTTTCTTTCTTCTTTCCTTCCTTCCTTCCTTCCTTCCTTCCTTCCTTCCTTCCTTCCTTCCTTCCTTCCTTCCTTCTTTCTTTCTTTCTTTCTTTCTTTCTTTCTTTCTTTCTTTCTTTCTTTCTTTCTTTCTTTCTTTCTTTCTCTTTCTTTCTTTCTTTCTCTCTCTTTTTCTTTCTTCTTTCTTTCTTCCTTTCTTTCTTTCTTTCTTTTGTTCTTTCTTTGTTCTTTTTTCTTTCTTCTTTCTTTCTCTTTCTTTCTTTCTCTTTGTTTCTCTCTCTTTTTCTTTCTTCTTTCTTTCTTCCTTTCTTTCTCTTTCTTTCTCTCTCTTTCTCTCTCTTTCTTTCTTTCTTTCTCTCTTTCTTTTATTTATTTATTTATTTATTTATTTATTTATTTATTTATTTATTTTTGGGTCACACCCAGTGGCACTCAGGAGTTACTCCTGGCTCTACATTCTGAAATCACTTCTGGTATGCTCGAGAGACGATATGGGATGCTGGGATTAGAACCAGAAGGATCAAATTTGATAGTACTTGAGGCCAAGTAGTGACAAATTACAAAAACAAATTTTAATACAGCTAGATCATCTGTTGTACCATTTTAGTAACATCTTTTGCCCTACGTTTCAACTTCTAACATAGTTCCAATTGGCTTTTGATCACTGAATACTATTTTGTATAGCGTGGAAGAAGTGGAGTATTATTGTTTCTCTCTATTAGATTTTTTGATTTCCTTTGACATATGCTCTTATGAAAAATATCTCTTCCAGGAAATCTCCTTCTTAATTATAGAGATTGCTATTGTTCATTGAGAAACAAACTTCTATTTTCTCATAAATTTTTTTTAAAATTTGAAATTACATGATTATTTTTATTTATTTATTATATCTATAATCCTTACTATAATATCTCCAATGGTTTAATATTATTATCATGTTTCTGTTGATAATTTTCTACATTTTCCTCTACCCCTTTCATTTTAATTATGGTAATTATCATATTTTTTGAAGGACTCTTTTTGTTGCTTTTATGTTCATTATTTTTAGTTACCCTTATATCAAATATGAGAATAAAAATCTGATAATTGCTCTTCACTTTCTTTCTTTTCTTTTGGCCACACATGGTGGTGCTCAGGGATTATTCCTGGCTCTGTGTTAAGGAATTACTCTTGGAGATGCTAGTGATGGTGGTATTGGTAGAATTGGGATTCCTATGATCAAAGCTGTATTAATTTAATGCAAAGCAAATGCCCTGCCTGCTATACCGTCATTCCAGACCCTATGCTATTTTTTCACTGAACATAATCTCCATCATATTTGATGTCCTTAAAAAAGGCAATAATCTATATATTTTTATTTTGTTTGGGGACCACATATAGCTGTGCTCGGGGGAAGTTTTTTGTTCTGCACTAAAATTTACTTCTGAAAGCCTCCAGGTACCATATGGAATCTAGAGATGAAACTCCAGTCAACCATGTGCAAGGCAAACACCTTACCAACTCTGCTATTGTTCCAGTTACAATTTATTTATCTAATCATATAAAGAAAGATATTTATACTACTTTTATGACTTATTTTTTCAAATTTATAATTTCTAATTCTTGAGAAAAATATATACTAAATTGGGTATAATGAAGACACAAGTTTGCATTAACTTTAACCATATTTTTGAGAAAAATGGGTTTTACATTAAAAATTATAAGAAAGGGGAGGAAGATGATAAGAAAGAGAGAATAATATACTCAATAGAGAATGTCAGCTTCTCCAAAGGCAAAGAGTCCATGAACACAACACAAATAGAAGGAGACTATGTTTATGAAGAGGGGAAATACGGCAACATGGACATATGGTCACTACGTGTTTGGGCCAAGAAGCATATGTGCCAACATTAACCATTTTGTAATTGATTTAAACACCACAGTTGCAAAATTGTACCTTGTTGGGTTTAAGTCATACAAGTTAAATCATCCTTTACCAGTGCACCCTTCCCATCATGGGAATCTTACAAATAAGTAAGACTATTCTGTGTCTATCTCTATTCCTCTGACTTATTTCACTCATCATAATAGTTTCCTGTACATCAATATAGGCAAATTTTATAACTTCATTTTTTCTAACAACTGCATAGTATTGCATTGTGCTTAAGTGCCACAGTTTCTTTTGTCACTAATCTGTTGTCTGGCCTTTGGGTTGTTTCCAGATTCTGGCTATTAACTTCGCAATGAACATAGACTTGCAGAGGGCATTATTGTATTGTGTTTTTCTGTTCCTAGAGTATATCCCTAGCAATGGTATTGCTGGATCTTATGGAATACCATTCTCTACTCTTGTTAAACTCACTGCTCTTTGTGGTAAACATTCTATCCTGCACTGGACCTCCTGACCTTTATCTCTAGTGTCTCAGAGTATTATTACCATAGTATATCTTATTTTTCCTATATCCCACAAATGAGTGAGCCTATTCTATGCCTACCCCTTTCACTCTGACTCATTTCATTCAACATAATAATCTCCATGTCCACACATGAATAAACAAATTTTCATTTGCTTTATTTCTGTTAACCATTTTTGAGTTTATAGGACATATTCATAGAAATTGAATTATTTTGTAGTTTTTATTTGCATTAAACTTGCATTTAATTATTTTCTTTATGTATCTGTTGGCCATCTGATATTTTAAAAATGTTTATTCAAATCTACTCATTTATATATTATTTTTAGTTGTGAGTTATTTATGTATTTGGATCTGAACCTGTTGCAAATGTCATAATAAAATAAATGTTTTTTAATTTTTTATTTCTTCCACTAGAAAAATATAAATTTATTTAAATTTACTTCTGCATATTTCTTTTATTTACTGTTGGAATTGACACTGTAAAGACTGCTATAAATGTTTATAAATGTTTTACTTTTCTCTATATATTTTATAGTTTTAGATCTTTTATATAAAATATATCCATTTGTAGTAAAATTTTAGTGTATGATGTTTAATAGCTTTCTGATTTTTCTTAATTTTGTTATGTTAGAGAAACTACAGAAAATCAAGATGGTATTTCAAAGTAGGTAGAAAATAAATGTATTTAGTAATGCAGAGCCAGAAGAGCTCATCCATCTGACATCTCCATCCTGAGTAAAGTACAGAATCCATTTTAAATATAAAGTTAGCCTGCTAACAAACTAATCTTTAGTTAGAGCTGATGTGGTTTTGAAGAGCAAAGAGTTTCTGCAGAACTAAATACCCTCTTTTCCAACTGTATTGTGCCAGTGATTTGGTCCTTTTTTTCTCTAGAAATTTTTCTTTTCTTTTTTTTTTTCCTTAGGGAGGAAGGGAGGAAGGAGAGCTTCTCTAGGAATTTTTAATCACCTTTCTCACTCCTCTTATGCCCATAATCTTTGTCAGTTTTTCTCATATCCATAGATTTTGGAAAAATTTTCTCACAATTAGATTGTTCCGATTTTATAACTCCATATGTTGAAAACAATTTATTTTCTCTATTGTATGTTAATGGCCAATTTGCTATAAAATATGGTAGAATAAATTAATGAGACAGAACCAAATATCTGTTATTTTATTATATGATCTTAATTATATTCTATGTGTTTTGGTAAAATACTCTATTGATTGTAAAATCTTTATAGTATAATTTGAAGTGATACCAAGTCACCTCAATTTGTGTTTTCTCCCCAGAATTGCAAAACCACATGTCTTTTGTGGTTTCATAAAAATTTAGAAAAGTTGATCTTTTTTTTTTGGTTTTTGGGCCACACCCGGCATTGCTCAGGGGTTACTCCTGGCTGTCTGCTCAGAAATAGCTCCTGGCAGGCACGGGGGACCATATGGGGCACCGGGATTCGAACCAACCACCTTTGGTCCTGGATCGGCTGCTTGCAAGGCAAACACCGCTGTGCTATCTCTCCGGGCCCTGATCATTTTTTTTAAATTACCACTGATAGACCTAAATTTTATCCCAGTACCCTATCTGCATCTCCAAGCCCTGCTAAAAGAGATGTCCAGGTGAAGAGCTCAGAATTAAGTCCTTAACATAGCCAGATATGGCATTTAAACCAAAAACAAATTTCCTAGAGGGGTTCAAGTAGTTGTACTGAGGGTCCCTTGTGCAAAGCAAACAGCCTAAGCCCTGTATACTCTCTCTGTTCCAAGAATAAGGTAATTTAAGTTTTGGATCACAAGATAAAAGACAGCAAAATGTGAAACGAATGATTGTGGTCTTACTAGATTACTTCCAATTTTCTTTTTAGCTACAGTTAAATATTAGTTAGCCTACTTATAACTTTACAGCAATGTCTCTAAATTTCTAACTATAACACGAGCCCTGATGGTCAAAGGCAACAAGAAGAGAGAGAGAGAGAGAGAGCTTGGAGTAAAGTATTCTACCTAAGTCTTAAACTCCAATTAACAGCACAGAAACTTACCAAATAAGCTTTAACTTTGTCTTCTGCTGCCCAAATGTGGGAATATGTAAGATGTTTTCTCCTTCAATTGCACATTAAAGACATCAATATTATGAGAAAGTTCACAATCCTGGCACTCCTCCTATTACTTATAAGTCTGAAAATCCTTAAGCACCCATAAATGAATAAATTAAAAAAAAACTTCAGACAATACCTAATAAAGGCAACAAACTCAAGAAATGAAGATAGTAGCCCAAAAGAATCTACCAGTAGCAACTAGCTCTATATTCAGTTAGATAAACAATTAGGAACACCATAACAAATATTTCATTTATATCAAATAAGTAATTGTGGGACCAGAGTGATAGCACAGTGGTAGGACATTTGACTTGCCCAGGGCCAAGCCAAATTTTATCCCTGGCATTCCATATGATCACCCTAAAAGTGACAGTATGACCTCTAAGCACAAGGCCAAGAGTAACTTGTGTGTACCACCTGGTGTGACCCCAAAACAAACAAGCAAATAAAAATAAAGGTACAATAAAAATGGTACAAATAAAAATAATATTACAATACAAGAATACAATACAGAAAGTTTGAAAGGAGAAAAAATTATGATCAAAACGGACAGAATTGAAAAATATGGTAGGTAAATTAAAAGACTCAATAAAAGGTCTCAATAATAGAGTTACAACCAACTAGGAAACCTCAGTGCAAGAAAGTTTTGTATAAGACAGATGTAGGAATGGCAGCAGAGGAACAGCAACCAGTGAACTGGATAATTTGAGGAACTGAAAGAAAAATTCATGAAGATTTCAAATAAACCATAGAAAATATTACCCAGTATTGAAGAGATTAAAAGGGTCTCAGATTGGGATATCCAAATAAAAAGTATTTAAGACAGAGTTCAAAAAAAAAAGAAAGGAAAACAATGGACCTGGAGAGAAAGCACAGAGGTGTTTGCCTTGCAAGCAGCCATTCCAGGACCAAAGGTGGTTGGTTAGAATCCCGATGTCCCATATGGTCCTCCATGCCTGCCAGGAGCTATTTCTGAGCAGACAGCCAGGAGTAACCACTGAGCACCGCCGGGTGTGACCCCCCCCAAAAAAAATAGTATAGTAAAAATAGCAAAAGCCAAAGATAGGCTATTGTAAGAAACAAGATCAAAGAAGACTCACATACAAAGGAAATCTCATTAAGAGTTACAGAAGACTGATTAAAACAACAGTTATGGATCACAACTCCAAGAACCCGTAAAAAAGACTTCATCCTAGGCTCCATCCTTTGATCTGTGTAAATATCAAGATCTCTAGCTACAGAGGTACAAGTTTATCAACCATGATAGAGTGGAAAGTTTCCAGATACCACAGAAGGACCTAGGGGACAGTAAAAGAGCATTTATGGAGCCTGTAGTTATTCCCATGACAGTATACAGGGCAGAGAAACCCTGTATCTCTTAGGCTAATATTTACTGTGCCTATGCAAGAAAAAAAAAAAAGAGAAGCACAAGTCAATTTTTTTTCTTTTTTAAATTTTGTTATTGTTGTTGTCTGTTCTGGTTTTTTTTTCTTTCTTTTGGGCTTTGTTTTGCTTTCTATTTCAGGACTATGGTTATTATATGGCTGCTGTCTATATTGCTCTGGTGCTTTTCAAGATTTTTGTTTGATGTTTTTTATCTTTTATTTTATTTTTAATTTTTTGTACTTTTGTTATTTTTTCTTCCTCTTCCCTCTCTACTCTTAAACTGACAAATATAGCCTCTAGAAGGATTCCTCTCATTTTTTGCTTGTTCGATTTTTGCTCCATTTTACTTTATTATTTTTATTTTTTTTCTTTCCTTCAAACAGAACCACACAACTTGAAACATCTTGCTCCGCCTCGAGGGGGAAATAATGGAGGGTACCAAGACCAAACAGTCATTTGAACGTTAAGTACAAATAAAAATAGGTTCAAACGTAAGCACAAAATTCAAAGTCAACGATAATAGAACCAAAACTCAGTTCACAACATACTAGACATAGGGAGAATGACCTAAACTAGCAGACTGGGGGCTACTAATAAAGGGAGATATGGGATGCATGCTGGGAATAGGGGTGGAGGGAGGACAATATTGGTGGTAGGAAAGCCCCTGATTCACTATCACTATGTACCTAAAATATTACTGTGAAAACGTTGTAATCCACTTTGATTAAAATAATAAAAAATACCCGCTACACACACACACACACACACACACACACACACACACACACACACACACACACACACAAAGAGTTACAGGTGATTTATAAAATGGGACTCAAAAGACCAGAAAACTATGAAGGGATAGGGGAGGACTTACAGAAGGTGGATAGAGTGCAGAAATGAGGAAAAGTTATATGCATGATACCCAATAGGGAGCAGTATTATAAACCACAGTGCTTAAAAAAAGACTAAACATAAAGTAGATAGTGTCTTCTATTAGAGGCAGTACTGGAAGGTGAAGAAAAATTAGGAAAATTGGTGGAGTGCAGTAAAAACTACCAAAGGTATTAATGTTGTAATATTGTACACCTGGAAATCAAACATGAATAAACTTGTAACAATTGTAATTTAAGGTGATGCAATTAAAAAAGCATGAGAGTGATAAAAAAAAGCTCAATGGAATGAATGATCCACCAATTTATTTTATGCAGATAAATTATCATTCAGATTTGAAAAAATTGTACAAAATTTCATGGACAACCAACAAGTAGGAACTTCTCAAAATCAAAATAAATCTTGTAAGAAGCAGATTCTCTAAGAGAAAGACAAATATGTATGTCACACATAATCCTATAAAACATACAGAATACACACCAATATTAGTGAATTGGATTCACCAATCATAATGAAGGGTAGGAGCTTGGATTATAAAACTAAGTTCAAAATTCTGTTGATTACAAGAGATACATATGAACAGTCAGGATAAATACAGGCTTAAAGAAATGTTACGAGAAAAAATTCCCACATATAAAACTTTTGTGGTAGCAAAATTTGTATTAAAAACTAACCATAAATTTTAAAATAGAAAATGATCTTGTAAATATAGATAACCATTTTTAACAATCAAGAGATCAGTATATAAGTATTTTACACTTGTTACATTCCCCCAATGATGCTACATCCAAGTTTTGTTTTAGTTTGTTTGTTTGTTTTTATAGTCTACAATGTTTTGTTTTATTTAGCTCACCGAATTATTTGGTTTCTTTATGTCATTTATTTATTTTTAATATATAAATCTTTATTTAAGCACCATGATTACAAGCATGTTTGTAGTTGGGTTTCAGTCATAAACAGAACACCCCCCTTCACCAGTGCAACATTCCTACCACCAATGCCCCCCTCCCCCACTCCTGCCTTTATTTGCAACAATCTACTTCTCTCATTCTTTAACATTGTCATGCTAGTTTTTAGTGTAGTTATTTTCCTAACAGCATTCACCACTCTTTATGGTGAGCTTCAAACTGTGAGCCAGTCCTTCTGGCCCTTCAAGCCCTTAACTCTATTGTGTCTGGGCCTTATTACAGTAATGTCTTTAATTTTTCTTAAAACCCATAACTGAGTGAAACTATTCTGTGCCTATCTCTCTCTGACTTATTTCACTCAGCATAATTGATTCCAGCTACGTACAAGTTTTTAAAATAGATGTTATCATTCCCAAAATAGATATTAACAGTTATATCAAAATTGTAGGACATAATAACAAATGTTTTTATACTACCGATATAATTATCTAGAAAATAAGCTAACAAGAAAGCAATTGGGCTGGAGAAATAAATAGAAGACAAAAGTTTAGCATTTATAGATAGAAAATTTTTACTAGCAAAATTAATACATAATATCTAGTGCACTTCAAACTGTGCAAGGTAGATCACATACCAGATTATGAAACATATTTTCATAAAATAAATATAATAAAGATTATTTCATCTTTCTTCTCAGATTTAAGGCATTAAAAATGAAAATGAACCAGAACTGGAAGTGGGGGAAGGCTTAAACATTTGGAAATTAAAAAATTCAGTACATAAAGACTAGTGAGTTAAAGAGAACATCAGAGGGAAAATCCAGTGAACCAGGAAACAAACAATAATTTTAATAAAGCTATCAGAATATGTAATAAATAGTAAAAGTGGTGTTAACAGCAAGTTCATAGTAGTCAAGTGTCCAGAAGAAATTAAGAAAGAATCCACATAGAAAACTATAAACACACAATATAAACAGCTAGAAATAAAAACCAATATTAAAAAAAAACAGAGTAGAATAAGGGGTGAAATAATAAGACTTAGAGTAGAAGTTAATATAATGAAAACTCAAATAAATTCAAAAGATCAACAAAATCAAGAGCCTTATTTGTTTGTTTATATTTTTTTGGTTTTGGTTTGGGGGCCAAGCCAGGTGGCATTCAGAGTTACTCCTAGGTATGCATAGAGAAATTATTTCTACAAGGTCATGGGACTATATGGGATGCTGGGGATTAAACATGTGTTGGCCACATGCAAGGCAAATGCCACATGGCTATGCCAGTACTTCATCCCTGAGAGCTATTTTATATAATATTTTTTTAAACCAGTGTGATTTAAAAAATAATTTATAGTTGGGTTCTAGACATAAAAGATTTCAGGACCAATCCCACCACCACTACCTCTACCAATAATATCCCCAGAGTCCATCCCATGTTACCACCAAACCCAACTCCACCCAATTCTGCCATATTAACAGGCCCCAATTTAAATTTGGTTGTTTTTCTATTCTATTCTATTTCATCTCATTAAATTCTATTCTATTCTATTTATTTTGTTCTGTTCCATTCCATTTCGTTTTGTCTGATCTATTCTCTGTTATGTTATGTTCTATTTTTTTCAATTCTTAAAAGATTAAGTAATTTACCAGAGTCATCATATTGCTACATATACTCAGAATGAAAGAGGTTAACATCAAGAACATTTTTTGAATGATAATTCAAAAAAGTTGAATGTTATAATTCCTAGAGAATTATTAGATGTTAGCCTGGAAGTAAAAGTGAGGGATCTAAAGTAAAAGTGGGTATACCTCCAAATGTGGACTATTGCATGCTACCAATTCAGCTTCAGAAAGACCTCCAGCCCAAGGACACTACCTGGTCCCTTATGGGTACAAATCACTTCTCAAACTCAACAAGACCAATATTTGTTATAAAAATGTGCCCTGATTTTCAATCCCACAAAAATATCTCAAAAGACTTAATGGGGGAAGCCTATATTTTCTTTATATGTTTAATACCTCTATAAACATTCCCCCTGTGGGGCCAGAGAGATAGCATGAAGGTAGGGCATTTGCCTTGCATGCAGAAGGACTGTGGTTCAAATCCTAGCATACCATATGGTTCCCCAAGCCTGCCAGGAGCTATGTCTGAGCATAGAGCCAGAAGTAACCCCTGCGTGCTGCCGGGTGTGACCCCAAAACAATGCCCCCTAGTCTGTATATTCCCAAATGTAAGATAGACCCTTAAACACCTTTTTTCTTTAATTTATTTTTAAATTTATTTTTATTATATATTCATAGATTGATTTTTTTATCTTTAAATTACCTGTTTTGTTTCTGCTTGGTACAAAAACATATAAGAAAAAGTCTTGCCTGGGATGAAAGCTCAGGTCAAAACCAGGGCACAAATTTTCTGTAGCCTGACATTCTTACCACAAATGCACCAGCAATATATATGGCACAATTTCTTTTTACAAAGGCATGCTAACACAGGGGGGGTGTGATTTTATGTATAGAAACAAGCTCTTAATTGCTAGAGATAAGAGCCCATACATTTTATAATACAAGGGTGCTGCAGGCAGCTTCTGTCCTACAGTGGCAGTGGGATTTCAATAATCCACTTCAGGGATAGTGGGTTGCGTAAGCGGCAAAATATGAAATAAATGATAACGACACACACATATTGTATATGGGGATCCGTGTCGTTTGGAATAAATGTAAGACAAGTTTAATCTTTAAGCAGGTAGCTTTTATAAGGGGTAATAAAGTCAGTCATGGGTATTGAAAAGAATGTTTGCAATTACAAAGCAGTTTAACAGTAAACAATCATCAAGATATGGGTGTGAACCATAAGAATTTTGAGTTACAAAGGAAAAGTTCATAACTTAAGGCACCTCTGGCAACTAAGTTCAGATGCAAAATAAGGTATTAAGAAGTAGAAAAAAATTAGGAACATGATCTTCGCTGGGATGAGCTCTATTTTTTAGAGGTCAAGTGAAAGAGCTAAATCCACTAAGGTGTAGTTTCTATTTTCTGGGAAGAGTGAATAGCACAGAATGTGCATTTTGGCTTCATCTTTGATTATGAGAAACTGAGGCTGCAAGGACATATTTGAAAAAGAGATAAAATATTGTCTTTTATTTTGGTGCTAAATGTTATCCAGAAAGGGGGTTCTTAGTAATATTTGGTGCTGGGATTTCTGAAAGAATTTGATTGAGGCCATATTTTGGCCTGTAATTTTACAATGGAGAGAATGCCAAATATGACAGAAAATGTAATACCATCGCATGGATTTATCTCTTTGGAAGTTCCTCAACCATCCATGCAGGGGAAGAAGCATCCACAGCATGCCTTTTGAGGAACCTCGTGGGTTTTTTTTAATTGTCAAATTTCTTTCTTTTTTTTTAATTTTTTATTTTTAATTATGAGAACAAAGATGCAAAGAAAGAGGACAAGGTAAAGTTACAGTGGAAGGACAATCACCCACAAACAGAATTCTCAGTAGTCCCATTAATGATATCTTAACTTTGAACTTTCAGCCAAAGAACATTAAGAAAAATAAGACAGAACCCATGTAACAATTACTTTGTCCCTCAAGTAATTGTAATACATATTTCTTAGCAGCACACAAAGTAATCTAAAGCCATAAAACTTATGTTACTCCTTAAACATTGAAGGCAAAGTACTTTTTTACATTTCCATGCACATGCATATTAGTTTAAGTTAACCTCAAAAGTTTAAGTGGGTTGTTTTTCTTAAGGATTATAGTCAAAGGAGCACAGTAAAAACGGCATAAGAGTGGCAATTATTGTTTGCATAGGCCCACCAAAATATGAGGGGCATGGAAAGAAAAAGACTTGACCTAAATACAAGGAGACCCTACCCCTGAAGTTTTCTGGCATAAGACCAACTCTAGGCTCCAGGCAAACTAGTTTGTCCAATCCAAGTCATTTTCTGTAGTGCCATTACACTTTTATTTTTCACACAGTCTCTGTTGTTGGTATCATGCTTCTGTATTAAAGATCCTGGAATCTGCATATCCTATATTGCAGTCAGGATGGTGCAAAGTGTTCTCTCGTTTCACCTCACAATTAAAGGGCAATGCAGAGAACCCTGTCCTGTAAGCAGGTCGTTGTAGTTGTCAGTCTTCTTAGTGTTAAGGGAAGTCTCTTTTTGAGCAGGTCGATGTCAGAGCAGTGGTAGGGTCTTCCCTGGTAGAGGATTGCTTCCAGGTGTTGTTATAAAAAAACCTTGGATGTTTTGTAGATATCTTCCCTGGTTTAGGGGTGAATGGAGGATGCCCATTCTTCTGAGGCCTGTGCCAGGTCATAATATCAATGTTCAGGGTGTAAAGTCCCATTGCACTACAAGATTTGTGTTTCAATCTCTATTAGATAAGGACTTATTTGTATGTATAGTATTTTCCCATTTTAATGTGCCTATGCAAACAAGGAAAAATGCTACATGGTGTTATTGGTACTTATGGGGCTATAAGAACAAGCCCAACAATCCCCATGACATGGTTCAATGTTCAATTAAAAGCATTAAACTGAGAGACTCTTCCACCAAAATTCCTTATTGAACAGCTCACAAAGAGAAGACAAGATAAAAAGTGGGTAGAATCGTCACTGTTAAAGAATATTTAGAAAGAGTTATAGCTGTCAAAGAAAATACACAAAATATTCAAACAACATATATGTCCATTTTATGTCTTTTGAAATAGTTGGGAGTAGTTAAATCCAATGTATGACTTCGGTTTATGATTAGGACTGTGTAGCACTGAAGTTAAAAAGGATAATTGTGTGGTACTGATAGTTGGGGTGAGAGAGTTAAGGAGTAATAATGAGCTTTGTAAGGGTGTGCGAAAGGGCAGAATCTGTTGGGGCAAGAGATCGGTTTGGTGCATAACAAGTTAAGAACTGAGAGTAAAGAGGATTAATTAAGGGGAAGATAACAAATCCAGATTGGGAGATGAGGGAGTAGAAGGGACTCTGGTGTGGGGGAGGGGAAATATATCAGAGGGGCTATATACTTCGTATATATGAATTGTTTATGGATTAGGCTTGGCAGTCAGAGAGGACCTCTGTATAGGAAGTCACGTCTACATACACACTAATTTTAGAGACCTATTTGAATGTTATCCTCCAAATTTAGGGCATTCCATTTTTTTCAAAGGAACAGTCGAGAATTAAGAACATTTATGGGTGTTGTTAAAAAAGTATCTATGTCGCGTGGGTACTTTTGAAAATGAATACTAGTAAGAAAAGAACTCCTGAATGGGGTCCAGTGTGCATATGAGAGGAGTTTCTCTCCCCCACCCTCCCACAGGGCCCAATTTACCAGACCTGGCCATGAAGACCAGTCTGGCCTGTGGGGATCTCAGTCCCCTGGACTAAGTGGTCAGCCCAGGGGGTTTATGGCTAGCTGTCCTGCCCAGAGCCCCCAACATACCAGCTGAAGACACACAGAAATCCTGGCATGTGGAGTCTTCTGGGTGCAGCCCCTGCCTCTGTAGTTTGTATATGCATAGGGGAGGAGATTCTCTCCCCCACCCAGTTTTTTTTTTCATTTATCCACACCAGGGAAATACGGGGATACATCTGGTGGGCCCCCTAAGTTCCCCTTAAATGAAGATGTTTATGCATGGAGTGGCACCATGGCGCCTCCCAACCTAAAACATGTGTCATGTGAACACATCTTAGACTTCATGTGACCTAGCAGTGACCATCCAATCTGTGACTTAGACCTCAGACATAGAACTGACAGTTCCCCACAACAGCACCAGGAACCAAACTCCCCCTGGGAAATTCCTAATACCTCTCTAGCACCAACTTACGCCAGTTTTGATATGACATCCTGACAAAGAGGATATGGGAATAACTTGTTCTAAGAGCAGAGCGTCCTAATGGTAAGATGAAATCAGAAGACACATAACCCTTTGACCTATATAAAAGCAATATTTCCAACTACTGAAGACTGACATTGACAGCCAAGATTGAGCAGTACTTACCCTGGGACCAATAAAAAAGACCCAAGCCCAGGCTTCGGTTTAGGATCTGTACAAAAACCAAGATCTCCAATCCCAGAGGTCTGACTGTGACAACTTCAACAGAATAGAATATCTGGAATCATAATGTAAAAATTCTATTCCACGCTTTGTCCAAGGTTCTGTGTAAAAATTGAGACGACCAGTTATAAAAGACTAATTACAACAACAGTGATGGAACAGAACTTCTAGGAACTATAAAAAAAAGACCATTCCTAGGCTTTGTCCTATGACCTGTGTAAATGCCAAGATCTACAGTTAGAGAGGCCTGATTATATTATCCACAACTGAGCAGAAAGATGTATGGCACCATAAAAGGATCTTGAAGTGTGAAAAGAGTGTGTACAAAGCCTGTAGTGGTTTTCATGACAGTATGCTTCAAGGGCAGAGAAACCCAAAATCTCTTAGGCCGAGGGAATTCCCTTTCTAACTTCCCCAATATTTACTATGACTTTGCAAGAAGAAGAAGAAAAAGGAGGAGAAGAGGAGGAGGAGGAGAAGTTCAAATAAATGTAGTTGCTGATTGGGTTATTTTTTACTTTTTTTTTGTCATTGTTGATTGTTTTTGTTTGTTTGTTTGTTTGTTTGTTTTCTTTTCTTTTTTTTGTCTGTTCTTCACAGTTGCTGGCTTTGGGTTTTGTTTGTTGTTTGTTTTTGTTTTTTTATTTTTGTTATTGCTTTGTTGTTTTTTGCTTGTTATTGTTTTTTTATTTTGTTATCTTTTTCTTCTTTTTATCATTTCCTCTTCTAAATTGATATTTATAATATTGGAAAGGACTCCTCCTAGATTTTTTTCTTTTCCTTTTTTTCCTATATCTCCAACAGAACCACATTACTTGTATCATCTTGTTCAGCCTCATAAATTGAGGGGGAAAGAATGGATGATACCAGGACCAGGCACTCACATGAACATTTAGTGGAAATAAAAAATGACCAGATCTGAATATCAAACCCAAAGTCAATGACAACAGAATCCATACACAATCTGCATCAATCTGTACAAGTGGGGACCAGTGACACTAGTATTTTGGGGGGAGGGGAAAAGGATGGAGATAGGGGATGCATGCTGGGAACAGGGGTAGGAGGACAACACTTATGGTGGGAATGCCCCTGATTCATTGTCACTATGTACCTTAAATATTACTGTGAAATATTTGTAATTCACTTCGGCTACAATACATTTTTTTAAAAAGTATATGAGGGAAATAGAAAGCCTGTGTAGAGTACAGGCAGGGGTGGGGGTGTGGAGGAGGGAGAATTGGGACATTGGTGATGGGAATGCTGCACTGGTGATGGGGAACGTTCTTTACATGACAGAAACCTAACCACAATCATGTTTGTAATCAAGGTGTTTAAATAAAATATTATTTTTTAAAAAAGTAAATTAGCATAATAAATAAAACAAAACTTTTCAAGGAAAAAATAAAGTAAAAGGTATAAAGTAAAACTTAGGCCACTACTATTATTGATAAAATTAAAGTCAGAATATAGATCATCTTATTATTACCTAGTATGAGTATTTCTAATGTGTTCAACACTACAAAAATGATCTTCAGTTCCATATTTTGTGCCTAACAACAGCCAATTCTTAGATGTAATTTTGAGGATTGTTCCCAATTATATGTCACATGGCCCCATCATAGTTTTCTTGGGGCCAGATGAAGAAAATAGGTCTTTTCACTGTTTGATCTTCCTCAAGGTATACCATTTCTGAAAATGTATTTATCCTGTGGAAATTCAGTATTTTTCCATCAGGAGATTTTTTAAGACATTAAATAAAACATACAAAAATTAATCATTATTATTAATATTCTGGAATATATGTTCAAACTTTATTCTCCCATTATACATTTTAATAAATGTATATTTTCTATATTATTGTCACAGAAAGGCTTTATATTTATATTTCTGATGTTACTGATTTATTTGTCAATCATTAGTAATGCAAACTCACTTGGTAGGAGCTGGGAATCAGAATTGTTCTATGCACAAACAAATGTACCAGAAAATGAATCATGTATTTGTCAATCAAGGAAAATGTACAATGAAGTCTAAGGTGTATATTAGTCTCAAAAACTTGAAGGTAAGAATTATTCATGATTTATGTCCATAGGAAATTCTTAAGCCATTGCTGAATTTTTTTATTATGGTCAAAACTCAGGCAAATGGTACAATCAATCAAAATAAAAACTAAATTTGTTAGTTCTTATAAAATATGCATCTACTTCTGGTGATCAAACCATTCCATCCTATGAAAGGAACGAATTGTAGAAACACCTAAGTAAACAACAACAAAGACTAGCTGGCTGAAGTATACTTTTATGTTTTAATTCTCATAAGATTAAAAAGTTTGAACTCAGAAAGCATATACAGCTGCATAGATAAACAACATCTCAGAAATTTTACAGACTCAAACAATATTAAAAGAAAAGCTGAAGGGTATACTCTAAGCCAAGGCAGACAATAAACACAAAAAACTCCTACAGTAAGATGACACTTAATCCCATGACAACCATCTCAATGTCAATTAACTAAATGCACTAATTAAGAGACATAGTGTGGCAAATGGATCAAAATGTTAAATTGAACATTCTGCTGCCTGAAAAACACATCTGGGTAGTTAGAGAAAATTTATACTTAAAATTAAAGGCTGGAGAAAAAACATTCAGGCAAACAACTCTCATAAAATGGCTGGTGTGGCCATACTAATATCAGTCAACACAGACTTTAACCTTAAGAAGGTTATGAGGTAGATATGGACAATTTTTAAATAATTAATGGATATATATATAAAACAAAAATATCACATTCACACACAAAAGGAAATAATGAAGCTCAGAGGATAAAATCATGAACTGGAACCCCGTCAAAAATCCAAAACATCAATGAAAGCAAGAGTTGGTTCTTTAAAAAAAATAAACAAAATTGACAAAACACTCGCAAGATTCACAAAAAAGAGAAACTTAAACTGAATTAGAAATAAAAAGGGAATAATTATTATAGAAACTACAGAAAGTCAAAAAGAATCAGAGATTACTTTGAGAAATTCTATGACACAAAACAAGAGAATCTGGAAGAAATGGATACATTCTCGTACTCCTATAAACACTAAAGTTTGAACTTGGATGGTCTGGCATGTCTGAACAAACCTATCACTATGGGGAAATTCAAATAATCACAAATCTTCCTACAATCAAAAGCACTGGCCCAGATAGATTTAATAATGAATTTTTTCAAACCATTCAAAAAGAACTACTACTAATCCTTTACAGGAATTTCCAAGAAAGTGAAGAAATAGAATCATTTCTAACACTTGATTTTAAGTGAAGCTAAAATTCCCTGATACCAAAAGCAGTCAGAGAGGCCACTAAAAGAGAACAAAAAACCAATAACCTTGATAAACACAGATGCATAGGTCATCAACAAAATCCTAGTAAATAGGACACAATGGCTTTTTATGAATGTCATACACCATGACCAAGTTGGGGGGGTGTCCATACAAGGATGGTTTAACATGCGCAGCTAATCAATGTAATGCATCATAAATAAAGGAAAAGAAACTTATATGATCATATCAATAGATGAAGAGAAAGAAGTTAACAAGGATCAACAACCATTCATGATCAAAAAAGTCTTAGCAAGATGAGAATGGAAGAAACTTATCTCAATATAGTCAAGGACATTAATGTCAAGCCAGTGGTAAATATTATATTCGATGCATAAAAACTAAAAGCCTTTCCTCTATGATCTGACACAAAACAAGGTTTTTCCCTTTGGCACTTCTTTTTAATTAGTACTGGAAGAACTTGCCATAAGTTAGGCAAGAAAATATATAAAGGGTATCCAGATATGAAAGGAAAAATTCAAGCTCTCATTGCAGATGATATAATACATTTGGAAAATCTAAAGAACTCTAAAAAAAAACTCTAAAAAGACTCTAAAAAAGCTTCTAGAAACAATATGTTTGTATGGTAAAGTGGCAAGCTACAAAATTACCACTCATAAATTCACAGCATTTATATATACATATATATACATACATACATACAAATAATGAAAGAGATGAAAAGACATTACAAAAACAACCCCATTCACAATTATGCCTCTAAAAATCAAGTACCTGGAGGTCAACTTAACAATAAAGATGAAAGAACTGTAAAATGAATACTATAAAACTCTGTTTCAAGAAACTAAAGAGAACACAGAAAATGGAAACATATACCATGCTAATGGAATGGGAAGATTGCCATAATTAAAATGGCAAAACTTCCCAAAGCATTGTAAGGATTCAATGCAGTCACTCTAAGGATATCCTTGACGTTTTTCAAAGTGGATCAAACATTTCTGAAATTCATTTTGAACAATATGTGCTCAAAAGTATCCAAAACAATCCTTGGGAGAAAGACATGTACTATAGTACATTATAATAAATATAATATAATATAATATAATATAATATAATATAATATAATATAATATAATATAATATAATATAATATAATATAATATAATATAATATAATATAATATAATATAATATAATATAATAATATAACAATAGTAATTAAAGCAGCATGATATTGAAATAAATACAGAAACACAGATCAATGAAATAGACTTGAGTATTCTGAGACTGACCCTCATATATACAACCAATTAATCTCTGATAAAGGGGCAACAAATACAAAATGGATCAAGAAAAGTCTTTTAAACAAGTGTTGTTGGGAAAACGGTCAGTTACATGCAAAAAAGGTGAACTATGAGTTCTCTGCAACACCAAGCAAAAATGTTAAATTAAAATAAATTAAAGAGGGGCCGGAGAGATAGCATGGAGGTAAGGTGTTTGTCTTTCATGCAGAAGGTCATCGGTTCGAATCCCGGCATCCCATATGGTCCCCTGTGCCTGCCAGGAGCAATTTCTGAGCATGGAGCCAGGAGTAACCCCTGAGCACTGCTGGGTGTGACCCAAAAACCACAAAAAAAAATAAATAAATAAATAAATTAAAGATCTTGATATAGTACCTGAAACTATAAGATACATGTAGGAAATTATAGGCAAAACTTCCATGACATGGAGACTAAGGGCATTTTCAAGGAGGAAACAACACTGTCCAGTCAAGAAAATCAGAGATAAACAAATGGGACTACATTAAACTGAGAATTTTCTGCACTTCAAAGAAAAAAGTAACTAGATTACAAAGGCTACCCATGGAATGGGAGAAACCAGTCACCAAATATCAATCTGAAAAGGGTTAATATCTAAGATATATAAGGTACTGACAAAACTCAACAAGAAATAAAGGGGCCAGAGAGATAGCATGGAGGTAAGGCGTTGCCTTTCATGCAGAAGAACAGTGGTTCGAATTCTGGCATCCCATATGGTCCCTCGAGCCTGCCAGGAGCTTTTTCTGAGCATAGTGCCAGGAGTAACCCCTGAGCGCTGTCAGGTGTGACCCAAAACCAAAATAAGGGGGGGAGAATCATCTAAGCTCATCAAAAAAGGGGAGCAGTAAACTGACACTTCATCAAGAAGAAAGATGGCCAAAAGGCACATGAAGAATTCTTCACATCATTAATCAGAGATGCAAATCAAAACAACAATGACGTATCATATCACATCAAAGAGAATGGTACACATTATAAAGAATAAGAACAAATTTATTGGATGTGGATATAAGAAGAAATGGATTCTTATTCACTGCTGTTGAGAATGGCATCTACTTCAACCATTCTGAAAAACAATATGGATATTCCTTAAATAACTGAAAAGTGTGTTTCTTTATGATCTACACTACACTACTAAGGATATACACTATGAACACAAGTACACATTACAAAATGTCCTATGCACTCCGATGTTTATTGCAGCACAATTTACAATAGCCAGAATCTGGAAGCAGCACAGTGTCTGACAAGAGATGAGTGGCTAAAGAAACTGTTATGTAATGGAATACAATGCAGCTGTTAGAAAAAATGAATTAATAAATGTTGCTTTTACATAAATGAACATGGAGAGTATTATGCTTAGTGAAATCAGTCAGAGGGAGAGGGATAAGTGTAAAATAATATCACTTATCACTGTGATATAAGGGAAATAAAAGACAGTGTGATGATGATATTCAGACACAATACACATTAAAATCAGGAGGACCATTCCATGGTAGGTAGCTTGCAACAAAGAGTGGAGAATGCAGTTAGAATAGAGAAGGTCTAATATAGATAGGACATTTGGAACCCTTTTATTTGCAGTAGAACAAACTACAATGTCACAAATTAGAAGAGAGGGAAGAGAGAGAGAGAAAATAAAATGTCTGTCCCAGAGGCAGGCAGGAGGGAATGGGTTAGAGAAAATAGGGCATCTGGGAGGGTGAGAGAAAAACTGTTGACATTGGTGGCAGGAAATGCACACTGGTAAATATTGTTATGCATTGTATAATTGTAATTTAATCATGAACAAATTTATCTGTGAAAAAATGTTATTAAGAACAACCTTGTAATCATGGTATTTAAAAAAAGTTTAAACTCATAGATAAGTAAAGAAAATAAAAACATAATCCTCTTTGTGTTACAAATAAAGTATAAAAATGGTTTTGTTAGACAAATATCAAAATGGAGAAATGCTCAAGCAGCTTTTTATCCACAGAGAACAAAGCCACAGAGGTGAGCATGGCCCCATTCAGAGGGAGAGATACAGAAATACTTCCAGCTTCTCCCTTGTTTCACTACAGAGATGGTGTGGCCCCTCCCAGAGGGGCTCCATAGTTGAGCATTTTCCCAGGAAGAACAAAAATTGAGAAAAGCCACATCTGACCCTCTTCAGATGGGCAATGCCACAGAGGTCGAGTATGACCTGACTAGAGGGGAAAAAAATAGAGAAAGGCCCCAGCTGCTCCTAGTCAAAGGGAACCATGCTGTAGGTTAGGATGTCCCCACCTAGAGACAAATACAGAGGATCATAGTTGCTCAGCTCTACTCTGTGATCATGCACTTCTCTTAGTCAATGAATCCCATCACAGCATATATAAAACATTATACGATAAGCATGATAATGAGGAAACAACACAGACCTCCACCATGCTTAGAGAATGAGGATGGTAACTCTGATGATCTGACAAGTATCAATCAACTATAAAGAAAATAAAAAAGCACTGCTTCCAGAAATAAAAGAGGAGAAAAGCAAATGTAGACATATAACCTGCTCATGGATTGGGAGGATTAACATAATTAGAATGCCAATACTTCCTGAGGCATTGCACAGTTACAATACAAGCCCTATAAAACTTCCCATAGCATATTTTCAAATAAGTGGGTCAAACACTCCTGAAATTCATATAGAGAAAAATTGTCAACATATAGCTAAAATAGTCCTTGGCAAAAATAAGATGGAAGGAATCAGTTTCTCCAACTTCAAATTGTAATATAAAGCAGTCATTATTAAAGTAACATGCTAATGGAATAAAGATAGACCCTCAGATCATTAGAATAAATTTGAAGGTGGACCCACAGGTTTATAAACAATTAATTTTTGACAAAGGGGCAAAAATTAAGTGGAATGCAATTCTCATGAACAAGTGGTGCTGGGTGGTAAACTATATGCAAAATAATAAACCCAGAACTCTCCTTAACACCATACAAAATATTCAAATCAAAATGGATTAAAGACCTTCATATGAGATGTGAATCCATAAGGTACATAGAAAAAACATAGGCAGAACACTTCATAACATTGCAGCTAATAGCATCTTCAAGGAAAAATATCAACTCACCAAGAAGAAATAAAATAAATAAATGGGACTACATTAATCTCAGAAGATTCTGTAAGTCAAAGGAAATAGTGACTAGGATACAAAGACTACCCACGGAATGAGAGAAAGCTTTCACCTAACATCTCTCAGATAAAGAGGTAATATCTAAAACAAACAAGGCACTGATTGAACTTTTAAAAAATAAAACATTTAACCCCATCAAAAATAGGGATTGGAAATGGACAGACATTGCCTCAAAGAAGAATTACAGATGGCCAAAAGGCACAGAAAAAAATGCTCCATATTACTAACCATCAAGGAGATGCAAGTCAAAACAATAATGAGTTATTTCATAACTCAGAGACTAGCACACATTAAAAAAAAACAACCAGTGGAGGCTGGAAAAATAGCACACCTGTAAGGCATTTGCCTTGCATGTGTCTGATCCCAGAGCTGGATTCCCAGCATCCCATATGGTCCCCTGAGCCTGCCAGGAGTGATTTCTAAGCGCAGAGCCAGGAGTAACTTCTGAGTGCCACCAGGTGTGGCCCAAAATCAAATAAAGAAACAAACAAAACAACCAGTGCCTGTGTGGAAAGGGGGAAGAATGAACTCTTATTTACAGGTGGTCGAAATGCAGATTGGTTTAGCCTTTTTGAAAAACAATATGGACCTTAACTCAAAAAGTTAGAAATTGAGCTTTTATATGACTCATCAATATACCTGGATATAGCCCCAGGAAAATAATAACACCATACAAAAATTCCTTCTCCACTCCTATGTTCAGAGTAGCACTATTTAACATAGCTAGAAGCTGGAAACAATTCTAGTGCATGAAAAACATGAATGTCTAAAGAAACTCTGGTATAGCAACACAATGGAATACTATGAAAACTTTAAAAAATTGAAGTCATGAAATTTGCTATACATGAAAAGACATGGAGACTACTTTGCTGAGTGAAATAAGCCACCTGGAAAGGGATCAATATAGAATAATCACACTCATTTGTGGGTAATAAGAAAAAAAGGTAGTATTGTGATAATATCCAGAGACAATAGAGACAAAGGTCAAGAGGTCCAGCCTAGGGAAAGAAGCTAGCTCTCCACATAACAGTGACTGTAGGAAAATTAGAGAAGGGTCACTATAGCAATATCTTGGCACTACAAATGGAGAAATTAACAGGCAAGGCATTCCTCCATTAACAATAGTGAAAATATAGTGTGAAAAAGAAAAGAAAGAGAGTAGCAATATGCTTGCATAAGTATAAGGCAGGGGACAGGTGTGGGGAATTGGAGGGAAAAGAGAGACATCAGTGATGGGAAGAATTTCCTGTGAAGGATGGTGAATATTTATGATTGAAATCCAACATTGAACAATTTTTAACCATGATGCCTAAATAATTTTTTAAAAAAGAAACTTATATACCATGACCAAGCAGGATTCATTCTAATGATACGTGGTTGATTTAACATGAGAAAATCAATCAATGTAATACAAGTTATCAACTTAATAAAACATATAATCACATCAATAGACACTGAGACATTTGACAAGGCCCACCACCAATTTATAATAAAAATATTCAATAAATTGGGAATTGAAGTAACTTTCCTCAATATGTGCAAACCCACACATCATAAACCCTTTGCAAACATTATAATCAATGGTAAAATACTAGAAGACTTTCTCCAATAAGATCTGGCACAAGGAAAGTTTGTGCTTTTTCATCACTTCTATTCAATATAGTACTGGAAGCAATTTCCACAGCTGTTAGGAAAGAAAAAGACATCAAGTGCATACACATAAAAAAAGAAGAATTGAAGCTCTCATTGTTTGCAACTGACATGACACTATCTATATCTAGACAATGAGAAAGACTCCAGGAAAAAAAAAAGCCTCAAAAATAAGACTTGAATACTAAAGCGGCAGGCTACAAAATTAATCTGCAAAATTCATGGCTTCTCTATATACAAATAATAAAAGAGAATGAAATATATTTAAAAACAAGGCCCACCCACATTGTGCCTCAGAAAATCAAATACCTTGGACTAAACGTAAATGAAGAGGTGAAAGAGCATTAGAAAATAAACTACTTAACACAGATTATGTTGCATGAAAGGAGTCAGAGGACAGAGAATGACATAGAATACTTGCACTCATTTATGTTATGTAAGACAAACAAGAGATAGTATGATAATAATATTTAGAGAGAATAGAAATAAGTATCAGGATGCCAAACCCAGGATAGAAAGCATACCACAATGAGTGATGAATACAATTAGAATAGAGAAGAGTCTATTAGGACAATAATAGTTTGAACTGATCACTCTTGCTAAGAACTCAGTGCTGAACGTGAAGAAAGTGGCATGTAAGTCAGGTGATTTAACTCACCTAGAAATATGGGGAAACAGTTTAGGAAGTATGGTTCAGAGTCCATTAATATGGCAAAGGTTTGGCAATCTTAGTATATCTGTTCTTAGAATATTTTATTGGTTACTTATTTTGATTATTTTATTTACAAATGACTTAAAACAATATAGTTCATTTTAATCACTTCAATTAAATAGCATACTTAATGTAATTAGCATACTGATCATAGTGAGTCGGAGCAACATTATTTATAAGGAAAGAAGTTATAGAGAAATAAGCAAAAAGAGAGCACAATAATAAAAACATTAAAGCACAGTTTTGTATCTTACAATGAAGTCATTAAGTTATTGACAGAAGATTTAGCACATGCTTGATACTAGATGATCGTTCTATTACTTTTTTTCTTTCTGAACACTAGGTGGCTTCAGATACACATTGGTGTCTAAACTTTTGTATTCCTTTGTAGATGACAGTATTTAGGAAGGTGGGGATAGGGTTCCTGCACTGACTCCAAAAATGCCCTTGTTACGTCAGCACATACCTAGTGGTTTTTGTTAGATTGATGTCTCTACAGAAAACCACAGATGAGTGGTGAACAGGTTCATTGGCATAGTGGTTATTGTGTATAATGGTTGCAGCAGGCATGGCTTTGGCAGGGTGGGAACTGATCTTATGCTCTTCTCCCAAGGTGTCCAACTTTCGACTATGTGTTTAGTGTATCTATTATATTTCATGGCTTGGTATGCATCTATTTTGAGAACAGAGTTAATTTACGGAGCTGACCAAATGTAGACATAGCATCTGCATTATTGTCCTATTCTGGCTATGCCCTTGATTATCAGAAACTGAAGCTGCAAGTACGTATTTGAAAAAGAGAAAAATATATTGTCTTTGCTTTTAGGTGCTAAATATTATTCAGAAAAGGGATTCTCTTATTATCTTTGGTGCTGGAATTTCTTAGCCAAATTATTTTATAGAGGCCATAATTTTGCTTGAGATATTACAAAGGAGAAATAGCAATCATAATGACAGAAAATATAATACCAAGCATAGATTTTTCTTTTCTGGAATTTCTCAACTATTTACACAGGGGAAAAGGCGTCCAAAGTGGGCCTTTTGAGGAACCCCATGTGGGTATTTTCAATTCTACCCACCAGGAAAAGTCTGGGGATACATCTGGCAGGCTGAACTCCCCTAAAAGTTCATACATGAGGTGGCATTACACCCTTTTTAATGGGTCACACTGGGTGGTGCTCAGGGGTTACTCCTGGCTCTGTGCTCAGATGTCCCTCCTGGAAGACTTACGGAACCATATGGGATGCTGGGTTTGAACCGGGGTCCATCTTGTATTGGCCACATGCAAGGCCAAAATCTTACTGCTGTGCTATCTCTCAGGCTTCTCTTATTGTTTTTGTTTAATAAATTTCATGCTGTTTAAGTAGAAGGTGTAGAAATAACAGCACCAAAAAATTAATAATTAGCAATCTGATCCTAGCAATGTAGGAAACAGACGTTGTAATAAATATAAAAATTATATCAGCTAAATTGGTCAAAATAGTATAAAGACTAGGATATCAGTTATTATCTATCTTACGAGGACTTGAATATAGGCTGTTAGCTTTAGTATAATAAAGACTGAGAATCTATTCTAACACTGAGGAGTTAGAACAAATAAGTAAAGCACTTTATGTGAGAAAATTATAAGGAGCAAAAAAAATTGGAGTAATACTAATATCGTTTGTCCATGCCATAAGCATAGAAAATTTAAAGTTTATAGTAGAAGAATTAAACAATAGAAAACAATAGAATATATGAACAAATTTTGATAGGAATATTGGTAGGTAGATGGGTAGACAGACTGCTGATCTGCAATCTCCCCCTTATTTTTTTGAATATAACAATAATTACAGATAGGACATTGAAACTATATAGTAGCTGCTTGCCAAACAAAATATCTTAACAGGAAACAATTATACATAAGAGCAAGAAGCAATATTTTTAGTATTGAAAGTCTATAAGGTGCAGTCAGGAGGCATTTGGTCTTTCAGCTGTGGGCCTTGATGTCATCTGTTCCCAGGCAGTCCCCAGTAGTTGATTAGCTGTCAACAGGTATTTCCAGGATGTCTGCATTTTGGTCCCTTTTGGTTGAGTGAGCTGGATCTGCAGAGTACTTTTTCTGTCCATGAAGGCGGGAACTCTGCCCAGGAAACTAGGTGGTTTCTGCGTTTTCTTTCTGTAAAACTGGAACCTTAAGCTAGGTATTAGAGCATAAAATATTGTTGATTACTCTTAACTGTGTCCCAGAGAAAGTGTCTCTAGACTTGTCTTAATTTCTAATAGCTTAAGTATTTCAGGGGAAGCTGTAGGCTTTCCTTCTAGATTTTATATTCTAGAGGTTTTATTACCTAAGGAATATTACAAAGGGAGTGTGGGCAGAGGAATTCCACCCTTTGTCTTTAGAGTGACAAAGGGCTGTAGTTTCTATCTGTGAGAAAAGATGAAACTTTTATGCTACCTTGATTACAAGTGATGCAATTGACTGGTTTGATTCTGTAGTTTTAATTTCTGAAAAAGTTCAGATTAATTAGATAGTGTGATTTTACTTGAGCAGATCAGGCCCTGGAGGTGCAAGTGGTCCTCTCTTTTTGGGAGGACAGAATTTTCTGTGAAATGATAACACAAAAATTAATTCAAAGCATCATAATATTTCAAACTTGTTAGGAGCAAGGTAAATTTCTTATAGTCACAATATTTAAATGTATTTTATATACAAGTATTTAATAAAGTAGTGGTAGGTATAGCTGTTTTTGAGGCTAGAGATATAAGGAAAATAGAAGCACAAATTTGCCATAATTGCAACTTAAATTGAATTTAGTTATATATTAAGATATAAAATAATTATTTTAAAAGGAATTTTTATTTAGATAAAATGGAAAAAGTTAAGTAGCAAGTAATATTATTAATTTTTTTGTTTTGTTTTTGTTTTTGGGCCACACCCGGTAACGCTCAGGGGTTACTCCTGGCTATGCGCTCAGAAGTTGCTCCTGGCTTGGGGGACCATATGGGACACCGGGGGATTGAACCGCGGTCCGTCCAAGGCTGGCGCAGGCAAGGCAGGCGCACCTTACCTTTAGCGCCACCGCCCGGCCCCAATATTATTAATTATTAATGTAGGTCATACTTGTTAACTGGCATTCCTGTGAAGACACACTGCCAGTCTTAAGAAAAGCTTTTTAATGCTATACAGATGTTGCTATGCAGGAAGAAAACACAGCTGAGTTAACTTTACTGTTATTTTCTCACTTTAATTTCAGGGTAAGACTTCCTGGATAAGGTTCAAGTTAGATTAGTGGTTGTATTTAAACTTTGTTACTCATGACCAGTCTGTTACAATTAGCAAATAACTTCCACATAACCAAGAGGATTGGGGTTTAAGCTAAGTCCTCTAAAAATGCATATAATTCAGTAAAGTACAGAAAATCAGTTGCTCTTTACATCTTAACTTTAATTTTTATTTCCAGATAGCTGAATAATTTTATGTTATGCTCTAGCATAAATTTAGTAAGATTGAAGAAGTCTCCTTGAGACACCCATTGATGGCTGTAGTGTCCCTTAGTTGGCTTAAATTTCTGTCTGCAAGAGGATTAATCCTCACTGCAGAGAGCTTCATGTCTGTATATATGCAACCTAAGATAGCCATTAAGTAATACAATAACTAAAAAACATTGGAGATGCCAAGAGACAAAATCTTGTCAAGTTTACTGAACACACAGAGCAATCATTAAATTTGAAATTGCAATTTAATAATTTAGGTTATTATAATTTATATAAATCAGGTTTTATGAGCACTGTAACATGAGTTTAAGAGTTTAAGTCCTTAATTCCTAGAAATTTCTATATAAAAATGATTATTTCTAATTGGAAAAATAATTCAGTTTGATCATGCAATCATAAATCCACTATTTTTTTAAAAACAGTTACACTTCTTTCTTGCTTTCTTGCTTTCTTGCTTTCTTTCTTTCTTGCTTTCTTTCTTTCTTGCTTTCTTTCTTTCTTTCTTTCTTGCTTTCTTTCTTGCTTTCTTTCTTTTTCTTGTTTTTTTTTTTTTTTTTTTTTTTTTTTTTTTTTTGGTTTTTGGGCCACACCCGTTTGACGCTCAGGGGTTACTTCTGGCTAAGTGCTCAGAAATTGCCCCTGGCTTGGGGGGACCATATGGGAAGCTGGGGGATCGAACCGCGATCCCTTCCTTGGCTAGCGCTTACAAGGCAGACACCTTATCTCTAGCGCCACCTTCCCGGCCCTCTTTCTTTCTTTTCTTTCTTTCTTTCTTTCTTTCTTTCTTTCTTTCTTTCTTTCTTTCTTTCTTTCTTTCTTTCTTTCTTTCTTTCTTTCTTTCTTTCTTTCTTTCTTTCTTTCTTTCTTTCTTTCTTTCTTTCTTTCTTTCTTTCTTTCTTTCTTTCTTTCTTTCTTTCTTTCTTTCTTTCTTTCTTTCTTTCTTTCTTTCTTTCTTTCTTTCTTTCTTTCTTTCTTTCTTTCTTTCTTTCTTTCTTTCTTTCTTTCTTTCTTTCTTTCTTTCTTTCTTTCTCTATTTCTCTCTCTTTCTTTTTTCTTTATTTCTTTCCTTTCCTTTTCTTTCTTTCTTTCTTTCCTTTTCTTTCTTTCTTTCTTTCTTTCTTTCTCTCTCTCTCTCTTTCTTTCTTTCTTTCTTTCTTTCTCTCTTTCTTTCTCTCTCTCTTTTCTTTCTTTCTTTCTTTCTTTCTTTCTCTCTCTCTCTTTCTTTCTTTCTTTCTTTCTTTCTTTCTTTCTTTCTTTCTTTCTTTCTTTCTTTCTTGCTTTCTTTCTTGCTTTCTTTCTTTCTTGCTTTCTTTCTTTCTTTCTTTCTTTCTTTCTTGCTTTCTTGCTTTCTTGCTTTCTTGCTTTCTTTCTCTCTCTTTCTTTCTATCTTTCTTTCTTTCTTGCTTTCTTTCTTGCTTTCCTTCTTTCCTTCTTTCCTTCCTTCCTTCCTTCCTTCCTTCCTTCCTTCCTTTCTCTCTCTCTCTCTCTTTCTTTCTTTCTTTCTTTCTTTATTTCTTTCTTTCTTTCTTTCTTTCTTTCTTTCTTTCTCTCTCTCTCTCTCCCCTTTCCTTCCTTCCTTCCTTCCTTCCTTTCTTCCTTCCTTCCTTCCTTCCTTCCTTCCTTCCTTCCTTCCTTCCTTCCTTCCTTCCTTCCTTCCTTCCTTCCTTCCTTCCTTCCTTCCTTCCTTCCTTCCTTCCTTCCTTCCTTCCTTCCTTTCTCTCTCTCTCTCTTTTTCTTTCTTTCATGCTATCTCTTCGACCCAAAAAACAGTTACACTCTTATTTCTAAGCCTCTCATTACCATTTTGATGTTGATAACCAAGGTCACTATATATGATAACAATTTATCTTTAGTAAAGAATGTAAATTCACTCTGCTGGTTTTACGCGTGTCCTGCAAGAGTGGGGGTAGGTTTTAAATAAAACAGTAGTTATAACAAAAGAATTTTGCACTAATTGACTGATCATCAATGGCCTGATTAATTAGTTTTAACTACAAGAATTAAAGTCTTTAGAGTCTGGGAACAGGTCCCCTATTACCAAATAAAGTACTTAAATCTGGTAAAATCTGATGGCATCCTTTGAAGGTAAATTACACCTCAAAGTTTTCTGAGGTAATCATTGACAAGTTTGAGTCAACACTACTTTCAGCTAGATTAAGACCAGCGCTGATGGGTGGGGCATGCCAGCTTATTAAATTAGTATTTAAAACTAACATTAAGGCTCAAAGGTGGAAATTATGAAAACTGCCCTTTTTATTTAAATTTAAATTAATATAGATAATTAAATGCTAGATGTTTATTAAAGACACTTAAAATTAGTATCCTAGACCTCCCAGTTTTAGGATAACAATAAAGTATCATTATAATCATATAGCATTTCTATTATTATTCTGACCAATGGTAATATCATGCTTTAATAAAGTTATTATATGATGAAGATTAAATTAAAACTGTCAATTAAATTAAGTTCTTAACAATATCATGCATTCACAATTTAGCAATATTATCTAAAAAGGTGGATCATAATTAATTGCAACATTATTCAAACAATTCTTATTTCTTAAACACTTCTATTAAAGTTAGAGAAATTTGGAAACTTTAAAAAAAAAAACAGACCTTATTTCCTTAACTGGTTTTTGCATGCAAACATGTGTTCACTGGGGAGATTCTCTCCCCCTCAGGAAAATGAGGAAGTTCTAAAACCTTGAATCAGCTTGGATTTAAAAGGCAAGCATATTTTTGCAGCAGTTTTGTCTTGAACAAACGGCTGGTTAAAGTTTACATATCTATAATATATTTAGTCATAGTAAAAAGCACTCACTGTTTCAACACACGACTCCAACATACAATCCCAATGCACACTCAAACTTTCAGCACATAAATTGACAAACAATTTAAAGATGAGTTACAGATTAAAGATATGAGATGAGAAAAATATGTGGAAAATTTTTAGACGTCTCCAAACTTTCCCACCAGATCTTTGTAGGCTATATATCAGAAAAAAGTTTTTTGGAAAAGAAGGCCTCTTTAGAAGAGTAAGAGCCAGCTCTAGTTAAATAGTAGTTTAAGAAGAGGAAGAATAGAAGAAATTATTAAGTCCATTTATTTCTTTCTTTAAATTCTTAGTTGATAAATTCCTATTTTTGTTGCATCAGATATTTCATGTAATTTTCTTTTTTTGTCCCCCAATTCACAATACAGATCAGGCAAAGGGCCTGGATAGAGGTGTATATGAAGTGCTTTTACTGTACTGCCTCATTCTATACAGTCAGTGTAAAGAACACAGCCTGTGGTTAGAATTGGGAGGCCTTATCTGTTTTTTTCTTTTTCTATAGTTAACAAAACAAGACTATTATTTTTACATAACATTGAGCAGAGACTTATAGTAAAACTTCACTTATTTTTAAATGTTAGTTACCATAATGTTTAGACACATTTTAGTTTATCTCTTCCACACAAGGTAAATAATAAGTGAGGTAGAATATAGGGCTGGAAAGTTCCTTTGCTTACACCATGCCAAGTTAAAATAATTGCACTTTTAGCCCCATTATTTGCTAATACTAGGCCCAATAAAAAAAGATGAAACATGTACAATAGCCCAAGAATAGGGCCAGTCCATTTGAGAATTCAAGAAATATCCTTACTTGTATCCAAAAGTCCTAATATTTTCTTTCCCTGAATTATTATAGATATTAAAATTCTTTTACTTCCTAGTTCTTAATTTCTATAAAGCAAAGGTTGCCCTAAGACTCCACATATTTCTCAAACATTACAAAAGAACAAAACTCTGCAGCACCAGAAGCTGCAGTATATGGACTGGTTATTTCTATAAAATTTCTAATACTTTGCATAGGAGGAGCAGAAGCCAAAGCCAACAGAGGTCTATTCTAAAGGCTTTTTTCTCCAGTTTTTACGTCCTTTTACAGGATTTATAATCACAGAAGGCCCATGATTTTCTAATTTAGCATTTAGAGCCATAGGTTCTAATTCAGGTCTATCACATGTAAGATTACTAATCTGTCTCCATATAGAAGAGGATATTGCCAGATGGGCGTTTTTTGTGTGTGTGTGTGTCTTTTTGTTCATGAGACTCCAGAATGTCCATCCTATACTTTAAATAGCCAGGGACTAACTTTATGTACATACAACCTGGAAAATTGACTTTAATTGTTGTTTAGTTAATGTAGTTATGAAGTTCTACAGTAAACATTAGAAAAAATCTGTTTACCTTCTTGTCTTAAACCTGTTGCTGTTCAGGGAGTCGTAGGCACTCTGATGAGGTTCCTGCTTCATGCACCTAAAAATAAAAATGAAACAAAAATAAGAAGAAAAGAAAAGAGGGGGACAGCTTGCTTTCCTCGATGGCCCCTAAATGCTGAGTGCCAAATGCTGCAGGTGTCTTGCATCCCAGCATCTCTAGTGGGGAGAAAATCCATCATGAGAGAAAAACAGGTAACACGAGTGGCCGAATATGAGATATGAAATAATGAAACCACACACTGAAGATGTGTTTACCTCACATACTCTGTGTGTGGTTTCATTATTTCATATTTTATATTCAGCCGTTCATATTACCAGTTTTCCTCTCGTGAAGAATTTGATTCCAATTACAGAGGCTGAGCTGCCAGACTCCTGCTGCACTCTGTATTCCATAAAAGCTGAACAGAGGACTGAGCACCAGAAAGCAACATACCTGGTGGCTGGATCAGATGCAGCAGTCATTTACTCAGATATCAGAAAAAGTAGAGGAATAAGTGATGGCACCTGGAACTGGATGAGATGCAGTAGTAAGATTGAGTCTAATCACTTGTCACTGAAGCTGGATAAGTGTCAGCATGCCCTATACCAGCATATAAGACTATGTCAGACTTTTAAGAAGATTTTCATGGGTTAAAAAGTCATTTACCCTTTCCTGAGGTGAGTCTTTCCTGCGCAGAGACTGTGGAATTAGCTTACTCTGCTGGGCCTCTGAGCACGGCAGACATCTTTGGCCTTTGCTCTGCTTGCTTTGGCCAGGGAAATTTGATCCTCTCTGGCATCTTTCCCAGAGGGCTCATCTTCTCCTGAGGTGAGTCATCCCACCCACAAGAGGTGGAGCCAGAGGAGTGCATCCATGAAGCTTCACAACCAAGCACTCCACCTAGCCAATGAATACCACTACAACATGTAGAAAAATCCACAATATAGGCATTATAATGGGGAAACAATGCAGACCAAAAACCAGGGATAGAGAATAAAGATAGTAACTCTGATGACCGGAAAATGGCAAACCACTTAGTTTCTCAGATATAAAGTTTAAAGAAGATATATGGAGGACGTTCACAAAACTCAAATCCAAATGGATTAAAGACCTTGATATCACACCTGATACCATAAGTTATATAGTACAACACGTCAGTAAAACACTCCATGACACTGAGACTAAAAGCATCTTCAAGGAGGAAACTGTACTTTCCAAACAAGTGGAAGCAGAGATCAACAGATGGGAATACATTAAGCTGAGAAGCTTCTGCACCTCAAAAGAAATAGCGCCCAGGATACAGGAGCCACCCACCAAGTGGGAGAAACACTCATCAGATAAGGGGCTAATATCCAAAATATACAGGGCACTGACAGAACTTTACAAGAAAAAAAAAAACATCTGATCCCATCAAAAAATGGGGAGAAGAAATGAACAGACACTTTGATAAAAAAGAAATACAAATGGTCGAAAGGCACATGAAAAATGCTCCTCATCACTATTCATCAGGGAGATGCAAATCAAAACAATGATGAGATACCATCTCACACCACAGAGATTGGCATACATCACAAAAAATGCGAACAATCAGTGCTGGCGGGGATATGGAGAGAAAGGAACTCTTATCCACTGCAGGTGGGAATGCCGGCTAGTCCAACCTCTATGGAAAGTGATATGGAGATTCCTCCAAAATCTGGAAATCAAGATCCCATATGACCCAGCTATACCACTCCTAGGGATACCCTAAGAACACAAGAATACAATACAAAAAACTCTTCCTCACATGTATATTTATTGCAACATTATTCACAATAGCCAGGCTCTGGAAACAACCAAGATGCCCTTCAACAGACGAAGGGCTAAAGAAACTGTGGTACATATACACAATGGAATATTATGCAGCCATCAGGAGAGATGAAGTCATGAAATGTTCCTATACATGGATGTACATGGAATCTATCATGCTGAGTGAAATAAGTCAGAGGGGGAGAGAGAGACGCAGAATATTCTCACTCATCTATGGGTTTTAAGAAAAATAAAAGTCATTTTTGCAACAATCCTCAGAGACAATGAGAGGAGAGCTGGAACTTCCAGCTCACTTCATGAAGCTCACCACAAAGAGTGGTGAGATTATGGAACTACCATAATCATGTGAATGAATGAGGGAACTGGAAAGCCTGTATGGAGTACAGGTGGGGGTGGGATAGAGGGAGATTTGGGACATTGGTGGTGGGAATGTTGCACTGGTGAAGGGGGTGTTCTTTACATGACTGAAACCTAATCACAATCATATTTGTAATCAAGATGTTTACATAAAGAAAAAAATCTAAAAATAAAGAAATAAAAAAAGAAAGCATAGATCGAGTTGAACAGAACACTAATAAGAATCAAGAGAATATGAAGATAGAAATCAGAAAACTCCAAATTTAAATAACAAGTCAAATTACAGGTCTGAAAAACTCAGTAGATGGAATGAAAAACTCAATAGAAAGCCTCTTGAACAGGGTAACAACAACTGAAGATAGAATTAGTGAGCTGGAAGATGTGATGAAAAATAAGTCCATACAGCAGAAGAGATTGGGAAAAAAGCCACAAAGTAAATGATCACACAGTAGAAAAATTACTCTAAGACTAAGAACAGATGAAAGCAGAAGTCTTTGATAAGCTCAACAGAAACAACTTAAGAATCATTGGCATCCCGAGACCCAGGAAGAAAATCTCCAGGAAAAATCAACAGTCAAGAGCATCAACATAGAGAAACTACCAAAGCTAAAATATACATGCGACCAAATCCCGCACGTCTAAGGGTGCCAGCTAAAAAAGACCCCAGGAAAGCACCCCAAGACACATCCTAGTAAGAATGATGACTCCCATAGAGAGAGACAGAATACTGAAAGCAGCAAGAACAAAGAGGGAAATTACATTCAAAGTAGCATCCTTGAGATTTACAGCAGACATGTCACAATAAACACTCAAGGCCAGAAGGCAGAAGGTACATAGTGACAAAACTCAATGAAATAAATGCTTTGCTTAGAATACTGCAAACAGCAGAACACACTTGCAGTTTTAAAGGAAGTATATATAGCTTCACAGATAAACAACTGCTCAGAAACTTTACAGACTCAAAACCAACCTTAAAAGAATAACTGAAAGGTCTACTTTAAGACATGACTGACCAACATACAAACCAAAATTCTACACAAAGATGGCACTAAATCCCATGACAATTATCTCTCTCAATGTTAATGGACTAAATGCAGCCATTAAGGACACAGAGTGACTAAATGGATCAAAACACTGAATACAACAATCTGCTGCCTACAAGAAGCACACCTGAATAATCAGAACAAACATAGACTCAAAATCAAAGGCTGTAGGAAAATCATCTAAGCAAAAAATACCCTTAAAAAAGCTGGAGTGTCCAGAGTAATATCAGATGACACAAACTTTACACTCAGAAAATGTTGCAAAGGACTAAGATGGAAATTTTGTACTAATCAAGGGATGTACAGCAAGAAGAAAATACTCTCCTAAACATATATGCACCCAACAAGGGACCAGGAAAGTATTTAATACAATTGTTGACAAATCTAAAAAAGGATATCAAAAATAACAAAATAATTGTGGGAGACCTCAACAATGCCCTGTCACTTAATAAGTCAACCAGATTAAAACCCAACAAAAATATACTAGACCTGAAAAGAGAAACGGAAGAAAGAGGACTAGTAGATACATATATGAAACTCCATCCCCATAAACTTTGATACACATCCTTCTACAATGTACAAGGATCATTCTCCAGGATAGACCACATTCTAGCACATAAAATATACAGGCATAAAATCAAGTAATCAAGTGGTTAGACGTAACTTGAACTAGCTAGTCCTGCCTCCCAGTTAGAGGAGTTAAGAAGGGAGGCACCAAGACCAACAGGGGCAAGACTACTAAGTAGTAGGCTAGGTACAGAGGGGACCACATATTCTAGCAGCCCTAGGAGTGAGGGAAGAGGATATGGGAGGTAGGACAAAAACGGAGGTGTAGGGAGGACAAATTGGTGATGGGAATCCCCTATGATTTTATGTAAATATGTGCCTAAAATATTATTGTCAACAATATGTAAGCCACTATGATCAAAATAAATATTATATTAAAAAATCAAGTTGTTAGAAATTTTGCGGATACCTTCGCTGACCACAAGGCTCTGAAATTAGATGTGAATTACAAAAGTACACAGAAGAAAAAATGTAACACTTGAATATTAAAGTGCCTATCATTAAACAACCAGTGGGTCCGAGATATAATCGAAGAGAAAATCAAGAATTTCCTGGAAACAAATGACAATGAAGACACAAACTATCAGAACCTATGGGACACAGCAAAAGCGATACTGAGAGGAATATCTATAGCTTTGCAAGCATACATCAGGCAGGAATAAGAGGCATACCTGAATAGCTTAATTATACAGCTTATAGAATTAGAAAAAGATCAACAAAAGAAAACAAAAACAGGGAAACAGAAGGAAATAACAAATCTAAGAGCAGAAATCAATGAAGTAGAAACCAAAAAAACAATCCAAAAGACCAATGAAAGCAGAAATTGGTTCTTTGAAAAAATAAACAATATTTATAGACCATTGGCAAATTCATTGGCAAAAAAAGAGACAGAGAGAAACTTGATTATCTGTATAAGAAATGAAACAGGGGAGATCACTACAGATTGAGAGATTCAAAGGGTATTCAGAGACTACTTTGAGAAACTCTATGCCACTAAATATGAGAACCTGATAGAAATGGATAAATTCTTGGACTCATAACCTGACACGTTTGAAAAAGGAGGATGTAGTGTCTAAACCCCTATAACTATTGAAGAAAATAAAACTGTAATCACAAGTCTGACCAAAAACTAAAGCCCAAGCTCAATTCGATTGATGAATAAATTATTTCAAACATTTTAAGAGGAACTAGTATCAATACTGACCAGGCTATTTTATAAAATTGAAAAAAAAATGGTATACTTCCAATACTTTTTATGAAGCCAACAACGCCTTGATAGCAAAACCAGACAGACATCCTGCCAAAAAAAAGAAAGAAAGAAAGAAAGAAAGAAAGAAAGAAAGAAAGAAAGAAAGAAAGAAAGAAAGAAAGAAAGAAAGAAAGAAAGAAAGAAAGAAAGAAAGAAAGAAAGAAAGAAAGAAAGAAAGAAAGAAAATTACAGAGCAATATCCCTGATGAACACAAATGCAAAGGTTTTCAACAAATTCTGGAAAATAGTATCCAATGCCTCATCAAGAAGATCATTCACTATGATCAAGTAGATTTCATCCCAGGAATGCAAAATGATTTAAGATACATAAATCTATCAACATAATACACAACACCAACAACAAGAAAAATAAAAATCATGTGATTATATAAATAGATGAAGAGAAAGCATTTGAAAAGGTCCAACACCCATTCTGATAAAAACTCTCAGCAAGATGGGAATGAACGAAACTTTTCTCAATATAGTTAAGGCAAAACAATCCCAAATATTATCCTCAGTGGAGAAAAACTAAGAGCCTTTTGTCTAAATTCTTGTACAAGACAAGGCTGTTTTTTCTCACCATTCCTATTTAATATAGAACTGAACGCACTTGCTATAGTGATTAGGCAAGTAAAAGATATCAAGGGAATCCAGATAGGAAAGGAAGAAGTCAAACTCTCACTGTTCAGAGATGACATAATATTATACTGAGAAAATCCTAAAGTCTTTACCAAAAAAGCTTCTAGAAATAACAGACTCATAAAGCAATGTGGCAAGCTATGAAATTAAAACACAAAATGAATGGACTTCTTATACACCAATAATGATAGGGAAGAAATGGACACTAAGAAAACAACCCCATTTTCATTACTGCCATACAAACTAAAATATCTAGGAGGCAACTGACTAAAAACGTGAAGGACCTATAGAAAGAAAACTATAAACCCCTGCACCAAAAAATAAGAGAGGACAGGCGGAAATACCCTGCTCATGGATTGGCAGGATTAACTTTATTAAAATGGCAATATTCCCCAAACCATTGTACAGCTTTAATGCGACTTCTTTAAAGATACCCATGACATTCTTCAAAGAAGTGGATAAAAAACATATGAAATTTATTTGGAACAATAAACAACCTAGAATAGCTAAAGCAATCCTTGGAAAAAGAAATATGGGAGGCATTAATTTCCCCAATTTTAAACTGTATTACAAATCAGTAGTTATCAAAACAGAATGATATTGGAATAAAGACACTCTCAGAACAGTGGAGTTGTCTTGAAGACTCAGAGAATGTTCCCCAGATATACAATCACTGAATTTTTTATAAAGAAGCAAGAAATCCTAAATGAAGCAAGGAAAGCCTCTTCAACAAGTGGTGTTAACACAACTGGTTAGCCACTTACAAAAAGGGGAACTCTGACTCCCATCTAACACTATGTAAGAAGGTAAACTCCAAATGGATTAAATACCTTAATATCAGACCTGAAACCATAAGGTATATACAACAACACATAGGTAAAACACTCCATGATTGAGACTAAAGCATCTTTAAGGAGGAAAAACCACTCTCCAAGAAAGTGGAAGCAGAGATAAGCAGATAGGACTATATTAAGCTGAGAAACTTCTGAACATCAAAGGAAGTAGTGCCACTCACTGAGTGGGAGAGCTATTCACCCAGTACCCATCAGAAAAGGGGTAATATCCAATATATATAAGGCAATGATGGAACTTTACAAGACAAAACCATCCTATCCATAAATGGGGAGAAGAAATGACAGAAACTTTCTCAAAGAAGAAATACAAATGGGTAAAAGGCACATAAAATATGTTCTACATCACTAATCATCAGGGAGGTGCAAAGCAAAGCAACTATGCTGCACCATTTCACGCTACAGAGATTGGCACACATCAGAAAGAATGAGAACAAGCAATGATGCTGGGGATGTGGAGAGAAAGGAACTCTTTTTCACTGCTGGTGGTAATGGTGTCTAGTCCAACCTTTATGGAAAGTGATTTCCAAAAACTGGAAATTGAACTCATAATTTAGCTATGCCACTCCTAGGGATATACCTTGGGAATACAAAAATACAATAAAAAAATCCCTTTCTTACATCTATATTCATTTCAACACTATTAACCATAGCCAGACTCTGGAAACAACCAAGATGCCCTTCAACAGATGAATGGCTAAAGAAACTATGGTACATATACACAATGGAATATTATGCAGCAGTCAGGACAGATAAAGTCATGAAATTTTCCTATACATGGATGTACCTGGAATCTATTATGCTGAGTGAAATAAGTTAGAGGGAGAGAGATAGACGCAGAATAGTCTCACTCATCTATGGGTTTTAAGAAAAATGAAAGACATTTTTTTCAATAATTCTCAGAGACAAAAGAGAGGAAGGCTGTAATGTCCAGCTCATGACATGAAGCTCACCACAAAGAGTGATGAGTGCTGTTAGAGAAATAACTATAACTACATTGAGAACTATTCTAACAATGTGAATGAATGATGGAAGTAGAAAGCCTGTCTAGAGTACAGGCAGTGTTGGTGATGGCAATGTTGCACTGGTGAAAGGGGGTGTTCTTTAGATAACTGAAACCCAACTACAGTCATATTTGTTATCAATGTGTTTAAATAAAGATATTATTTTTAAAGTCATCTTTTATGCCAGAAAATACAGTATGTCATATATTATATAAATAATATACAAAATTAAATACTGTGATGCTATAAGCAATAACTAATCATTCTTGTATGAATTTGAAGTGAAGTAAGTCATAAAAGGACATATATCTGATGTTTTCAGTAATCTGTAGTGTATAGAATAAATATTCCAGGAGAAAGTAGTTATCAAAGCACCATAACTTATTGGTTATATATCACAGAAATGTAAACATAGGGTAAAGATAGTAAAATTTCTGGGGAAAGAAGGATGACACATTCTAGAAGTAGATAGTTTTGTCGAGACAGCTACATACAAGATCAGGAGTCCTGGAGTAATCTGTGGTACAGAGGTAAGATTTTTCTACACACCTCAAACTCTAACCCAAACACTATTATAAGCAGAAGCTTCAAGATACTATTATTAAACTTAAAAATTATTTCTTTCAAGAAGGCAGAGGAGAAATAGGAAATAATCTGAGCTCAACGGTGGATGGATACAATCATTGATTGTAATGGAACTTGAATTGAAAACATTGTTATGTCTGAAACATTGTCAACAACTTTCCAAACAATGGAGTACACATTTAAAAAATAAAAGTAGAATATCTAAAAAATAGGGCCGGAATGGTAGCACAGCCATAAGGTGTTTGCCTTTCACGTGGCTGACCCAGATGGATGCAAGTTTGATCCCATGCATCTCATATGTTCCCCTTGCCAGGAGCGATTTCTGAGAATAGAGCCAGGATTAATCTCTGAGCGCCACCAGATGTTGCCCAGGAAACAAAGACAAACAAAAAAGAATATCTGATAAAAATAATTTACACAATAAGTAAGCAACAAATAACTAAAGTTTAAATAAATGATTTGTCTATAAAACTTAGTTTAGCTGAAGGTTTGGTATGGGTTAGAGGAATTTTTGAGACATTAGTGGAGAGAATAGGACACACTGGAGTATGCTTTGGAATAATTTTATTCATAAAATTATATAAAGAAAAGAAATATAATAGTATTGCGGTACTTGAGGTAATAAAATGAACTGAATAAGGTAATTTTTAAAGAAATAAAAATTTCCTTTCTGTAGCAAAGTAGCTTTGAATGCTGGAGATTATTATTATTATTATTATTATTATTATTATTATTATTATTATATTTTGGGACACAGCCGGTGACACTCAGAGTTTACTCCTGGCTATGCATTCAGAAATCTCTCCTGGATTGGGGGATCATGTGGGATGCGAGGGGGTTGAACCACAGTAGGTCCTAGTGCGTGCAAGGCAGAAGCCTTATGCTTTGCACCACAGCTCTGGCTGCATATTATTTTTTAGGAGGCCTGGATTCAACTCCTGCCATAACACAATTCCTCCAGCATAACTAGGTGTAACATACCACCATAAAACATTTCTAATTTTAGTACTTTTTAATTTTATTTTTTATTTAATTTTATTTTAATTAATATTTTTATTTAAACACCTTGATTAAAAACATAATTGTGGTTGGGTTTTAGTCATGTAAAGAACACCCCCCCTTCACCAGTGCAATATTCCCATCACCAATGTCCCAAATCTCCCTCCTCCCCCCCACCTACGCTCATACTTTAGACAGGCTTTCTACTTCCCTCATTCATTCTCATTGTTAGGATAGTTCTCAATGTAGTTATTTCTCTAACTACACGTATCACTCTTTGTGATGAGCTTCAGAAAGTGAGCTGGAACTTCCAGACCACCTCTCATTTGTCTCTGAAAATTATTGCAAGTATGTCTTTCATTTTTCTTAAAACCCATTGTATTTGTTCATGGAGTATTACATGTATATATGTAATATATTACATGTATATATGCATATTTATATATATGTCCCTCAGAAAAGTGCTAACATCATTTAGTGTTTATCCTTCATTGTCTGGCTTACTTCATGTAACATAATATTTTGTAGATCCATCCACATTGCTGCAAAATTCATGACTGTATCATTTCTAACTGCTACATAGTATTCCATTGGGTATAAATACCACATATTCATGATCCACTCACCTGTTGTTGGATACCGAAGTTGGTTCCAAATCTTGGCTATTGTACTGAGATCTGCGATTAATAGTAGAGTGCACACATATTTGGGGATAAATGTCCTTCTGACTTGAGAATAGATACCCAGAAGAGCAATTGCTGGGTCATATGGCAGCTCAATTCTGAGTTTACCGAGCACTCTCCACACTGTTTTCCATAGGGGTTGGACCAGACAGCATTCCCACCAACAGTGGATGAGAGTTCCTTCCTTACCACATCCCTGCTAACAGAGATTATTCCCGTTACTTTTTGTGAGTCATTCTCATTGGTGATTTGGATTTCCCTAATGATGAGTCAAGGTCAGCAGTTTTACATGTGTCTTTTGGTCATCTTTCGGTCTTTCTCAAGAAAGTGTTTATTGATTTCTTCTCCCCATTTTTCTATGGCTTTATTAGATTCTTTAGAGCTCACCTTTCTGAGTGCTTTAAATCTTAGATATCAGCTCTTTATCTGACATGTTGAGTGCAAAAATTTTATCCCGTTTTGTTAATTGTCTTCTAGTATTAACTAGGGTTTCTTTTGCAATGCAGAAACTTTTTAGTTTGATGTAGTCCCATTTATATAGATTTGATGCTAAAGTTCTTGCCATTGGCATTTTATCTTCAAAATACTGTTTGATATATATGTCTTCGAGTATTCTGTCTATTTTTCCTCAATAAACTTTATTGATTCTGGTCTAATTTCAAGCTCTTTAATCCAATTTGTGTTGACTTTTTGTATGGTGTATGGAACGGATCAATATTTAGTTTAATATGGGTGGTTATCCAGTTGCTCATACACCATTTGTAGACTTCTAAAACTATGTTGCATAAGAACGACAACATTGGACAACCTTGCCTAGTTTCTGACCTTAATGGAAATGCTTTCAGATTTTTGCCATTAAGTATATGTTAGCTGTGGGCATTACATAGATAGCTGTAATTATCTTGAGGAAGGTTCCCACCAGTCCTATTTTGCTGAGTGTTTTCATCACGAATAGGTTTTGGATTTTCTCAAACAACATATCTACATCAATTAATATAATCATGTGATTTTTGTCTTTCTTGTTGTTGATATGGTCTATGATGCTGCTTGATTTGCATTTGTTAAACCATCCTTGCATCCCTGGTATCAAACCCACTTGGTCATGGTGTATAATTATTTTGATGTAGTGCTGGATTCAGTTTGCTAAGATTTTGTTGAGGATTTTTGCTTCTATGTTTCTTAGTGAGATTGGTCTGTAGTGGTCTTTCTTGGTGGTGTCTTTGCCATCTTTGGGAATGAGTGTGATAGTAGCCTAATAAAAGGAATTAGGAAGGATTCCTGACTTTTCAATGTTTTGGAACAGCCTGTGGATCAGTGGTAGTAATTCTTCTCGGAACGTTTGATAGAATTTTCTTGTAAAACCATTCTGGACCTAGACTTTTGTTCTTGGGGACTTTCTTAATTATTTATTCAATTTCCTCAGATGTGATTGTCCAATTTAGGCTTTCTACATCCTCCTTATTCAGTCTTGGAAGATGATATTTTTCCAGAAATCTGTCTGTTTCTTCTGGGTTCTCTAACCTGACTGAGTAAACTTGTTCATAATAAATCCTCATGATGTGTTGGATTTCATGGGGTTCGGTTGTAATCTCTCTCTTTTCATTTGTGATCCTATTTATTTGGGTGTTTTTTATCATTTTTTTGGTGAGTCTTGCCAGTCGTTTGTCAATCTTATTTATTCTTTCAAAACACCAACTCCTTGTCTCATTGATTTTTGTATTGTTTTCTTTGTTTATTTCTGTTCTGGTTTTTATTATTTCTTGTCTTCTGATTTTGTTTGTTTGTTTTTTTGCTGCTGTTTTTCCAGATCCTTAAACAGTCCCTTTAAACTGCTGATTTTGTCATAATCCTCTTTCCTGTCATAGGCCTGTATTGCTATGAGTTTAACCCTAATTACTGATTTTGGTATGGCCCACAGATTTTGGTAAGTTGTCTCTTTATTATCGTTTTTCTTAAGGAATCCTTTTATTTCTTCCTTGAGTTCCTCTTTGACCCAGATGTTGTTGAGCAGCATGTTGTTTAATCTCCAGGTGTTGAATTTTCTCCATAGCTTCTTTTTATAGTCAATCTTGTTCTCTGTTGCATAGTGATCTGATAGGGTACTTATAATAACCTTTATATTTGTGACTTTATGCAAGTTAGAATTATATTCTAAAGCATGGTCTATTCTAGAGATGGTATCCATGTGCACTTGAGAAGAATGTATATTCTGCTTTCTGGGGGTGGAGGGCCTATATAAGTATATTATCCCTAGTTCTTCTAATTTCTAATTTAGGGCTCTTATTTCTTGGCTAGTTTTCTCTTTGGTGGATCTTTCCAGTGATGATAGTGGAGTATTGAAATCTCCTACTACTATCAATTACTTTCCATATGTTTATTCAGGTTTGTGAGCAAATGCCTTACATATATTGCTGTCTCTGCTTTTTGTACAAAATATTTACCAGTAGTCCTTGCCTAGCATTCCACTGATCAGTAAGTAGTGACCCTCTTTTTCTCTGATCACGTTCTTGAGTTTGAATGCAATTTTGTCTGAAATGGTAATGGTTGTCCCAGCTCATTTTTATTTCCATTGGCTTGAATAATTGATTTCCATCCTTTTATTCTAAGCCTCTGTCTATCATGTACTTGTAGGCATGTATCTTGCAGGCAGCAGAAATCCGGTTTTTGTTTTCTAATCCAAGTCTCTACTATGTTTCTTTTACTGGAAGATTTTAGTTCATTGGCATTTAAGAAGATCATTGATAAGAGAGGGCTCTTGTGCAGTTCTATTGTTTAGAGTGGTTGTAGTTACAATCAGGGATTTGGATTGTGTAATTCATCTCTGAGTATAACATTTAGAATTGAGAACATAAAAACCGGCAGCTTTTGCAGAAGCCGGGTCCCCTGTCTGTGACATCAGGTGGGGAAAATCCACGAAACTACGCATGCCCAGTGGGGCCCAACTGTGAAAAACTGTGAGTTCTACCTGTGTATGTCTGTCTACTGTCCTCTTGCGTGAAACTCTTGGGAGTGGGGTGAACGGAGGCTCCAGAAAACTCACTCTCCCAGAGGCCATTTTCAAGGTGGGACTCCAGAACATAAAAACCGGCAGCTTTTGCAGAAGCCGGGTCCACTGTCTGTGACATCAGGAAGGGAAAATCCAAAAAACTACGCCTGCTCAGTGGGGCCCAGCTGTGAAAAACTGTGAGTTCTACCTCTGTATGTCTGCTACTGTCCTCTTGCATGAAACACTTGGGAGTGGGACGAACAGAGGCTCCAGCAGAGCATGGCCGCGTAGCGAAGCGAAGCGGCCATGTGCTCTTTCTAAGAAAAGAAAACCATTGCAACAAGAAGAAAAAACCACACTAAGAACTGTGCTAGATCAAAGAAGCAAGCATTTCTCTCCGGACTGTCTTCTCTGTTGCATGCTCGCGCCTAAGTTTTGATCCAGTGTGAGGCTTCATCCACAGAGGACTCCCATCCCTTAGAGGCAAGTCAGCCCATGCAGAAAGGGCAGAGCCAGAGGAGTGTGCTGCCTGCATTATATAGCCAATGAATACCACCACAACATGTACAAAAACCCACAATACAAGTGTGACTATGAGGAAACAACGCAGGCCAGCATCAGACATAGAGAATGAAGATGACAATTCTGATGACCAGATAATGACCAACCAACTAATTAAACTCTCAGATAAGGACTTTAGACTAGCAATATGGAAGATGCTCAAAGAACTCAAAGAAACCATGGATCGAGTTGAACAGAACACTAATAAGAACCAAGAAAATATGAAGACAGAAATCAGAAAACTCCAAACTGAAATAACATGTCAACTAACAAGCCTGAAAAAGTCAGTAAACGAAGTGAATGACAAAATGGAAAAGCTCTGGGACAGTGTAACAGAAGCTGAGAATAGACTTGGTGCTGTGGAAGATGGGTTACATAACAATTCCATACAGCAGGAGAGATTGGAAAAAAATTAAAGCAAATGAGCAGACAACAGAAAAATTAGTCAAAGAATGGGAACAGATGAAAATAGAAGTCTATGATAAGATCAATAGAAACAACTTAAGAATCATTGGAGTCCCAGAGACCCAGGAAGAAAATTTCCAGGAAGAATCAACGGTCAAGAACATCATTAAAGAGAAACTTCCAGACCTAAAGAATATATGAGATCAAATCCTGCACGCTCGAAGAGTACCAACCAAAAGAGACCCCAGAAAAACCACCCCAAGACACATCCTAGTCACAAATCCCACAGATAGAGACAGAATTCTGAAAACAGCAAGATCAAAAGGGGAAATTACATTCAAGCAAGCATCCTTGAGATTTACAGCAGACCTGTCACCAGAAACACTCAATGCCAAAATCAGTGGTGGGATATTGTGACAGGACTGAATGAAATGAATGCTTCACCCAGAATACTATATCTAGCAAAACTCACTTTCTGGTTTGAGGGTAGAATACATGGTTTCACAGACAAAAAACAGCTCAGAACCTTTACAGACACAAAACCAGTCTTAAGAGAAAAACTGAAAGACCTAATTTAAGACATGACTAACCAAAAGAAACACCAAATTTTGATATAAAGATGGCATTAAATCCCAGGACAATTCTTTCTCTCAACGTCAATGTACTAAGTGCAACAGTCAAGAGACACAGAGTGGCTAAATGGATCAAAAAACTCAATCCAACCTTCTGCTGCCTACAAGAAACGCACCTGAATAGTCAGAACAAACATAGACTCAAAATAAAAGGCTGGAGGAAAAGTATCCAAGCAAACAACACCCATAAAAAAGCTGGAGTGGCCATACTAATATCAGATAATGCAAACTTTATACTCAGGAAGGTTGTAAGGGACAAAGATGGAGATTTTATATTAATCAAGGGGTATGTAGAACAGGAAGAAATAACTCTCCTAAACATATATGCACTGAATGAGGAGCCAGCAAAATATTTAATACAACAGTTGAAAAATCTGAAAAATAATATCAACAACAACACAATAATTGTGGGGGACCTTAACACGGCTTTGTCAACACTGGACAGGTCAACCAGACTGAAACCCAACAAGAATATACTAGACCTGAGGAGAGAAATGGAAGAAAGAGGCCTAGTGGATAGGACACTCCATCCCCAGAAACCTGGATACACATTCTTCTCCAATGTACATGGGACATTCTCCAGGATAGACTATATGCTGGCTCATAAAACATACCTCCATAGTATCAAGAAGATAGAAATTTTGCAGACTACGTTCACTGACCACAAGGCTCTGAAATTATTTGTGAAATCCAAAGGGACTCAGAAAAAAAACCTTAACACCTGGAAGTTAAACAGCCTCATACTCAATAACCAGCGGGTCCGAGATGAAATCAAGTAGAAAATCAAAAGGTTCCTAGAAACAAATGACAATAAAGAAACAAACTATCAGAACTTATGGGACACAGCAAAAGCAGTACTGAGAGGAAAATTTATAACTTTGCAAGCATACATCAGGAAGGAAGAAGGAGCTTATCTGAGTAGCTTAATAACACAGCTAATAGAACTAGAAAGTGCTCAACAAAAGGACTCAAATATAGGAAGACAGAAGTAAATAACAAAGCTGAGAGCAGAAATCAATGAAGTGGAAACCCAAAAAACAATCCGAAAGATCAACGAAAGCAGAAGTTGGCTCTTTGAAAAAATAAACAAGATTGATAGACCACTGGCAAACCTAACAAAGAAAGAGAGAGAGAAACTTGATAATACATATTAGGAATGAAAAAGGAGCGTTCACTACTGATATGACAGAGATTCAAAGGGTAATCAGAAACTACTTTGAGAAACTCTACGCCACTAAAAATGAGAACCTGGAAGAAATGGATAAATTCTTGGACTCCTATAATCTTCCACGGTTGAAGGAAGTGGATGTAGCATATCTAAACACCCCCATCACCATTGATGAAATTAAAACGATATTCAAATGTCTGCCCAAAAACAAAAGCCCAGGCCCAGATGGATTCACTAATGAATTCTATCAAACTTTCCAAGAGGAACTACTACCAATCCTGGCAAGACTCTTTCATGAAATTGAACAAATGGAAACACTTCCAAATAGCTTTTATGAAGCCAACATCCCCTTGATACCTAAACCAGACAGAGATGCTACAAAAAAAGAATATTACAGACCAATATCGTTGATGAATGCAGATGCAATGATCCTCAACAAAATCCTGGCAAATAGTATTCAATGCCTCATTAAGAAGATCATCCACTACGATCAAGTAGGTTTCATCCCAGGAATGCAAGGCTGGTTTAAAATCTGCAAATCTATCAATATAATACACTACATCAATAACAAGAAAAATTAAAACTACATGGTCATAGCAATAGATGCAGAGAAAGCGTTTTATAAGGTCAAACACCATTCTTGATCAAAACTCTCAGCAAGATGGGAATGGAAGGAACCTTTCTCAATATAGTTAAGGCTATCTACCAGAAGCCAGCGGCAAATATTATCCTCAGTGGAGAAAAACTAAAAGCCTTCCCTCTAAATTCTGGAACAAGACAAGGCTGTCCTCTCTCACCACTCCTATTTAATATAGGACTGGATATACTTGCTATAGCGATTAGGCAAGAAAAAGATATCAAGGGAATCCAGATAAGAAAGGAAGAAGTCAAGCTCTCACTGTTTGCAGATGACATTATACTCTACTTAGAAAACCCTAAAGACTACCAAAAAGCTTCTAGAAACAATAGACTCATATAGCAATGCAGCAGGCTACAAAATTAACACACAAAAATCAATGGCCTTTCTATTCACCAATAGTAATAAGGATGAAATGGACATTAAGAAAACAACCTCCGGGGCCGGGCGGTGGCGCTAAAGGTAAGGTGCCTGCCTTGCCAGCGCTAGCCTTGGACGGAATGCGGTTCGATCCCCCGGTGTCCCATATGGTCCCCCAAGCCAGGAGCAACTTCAGAGCGCATAGCCAGGAGTAACCCCAGAGCGTTACCGGGTGTGGCCCAAAAAACAAAAAAAAAAAAAAAGAAAACAACCCCATTCACAATTGTACCACACAAACTCAAATATCTTGGAATCAACTTGACTAAAAATGTGAAGGACCTATACAAAGAAAACTATAAAACTATGCTCCAAGAAATAAGAGAGGACACACGGAAATGGAAACGCATACCCTGCTCATGGATTGGCAGGATTAACATCATCAAAATGACAATACTCCCCAAAGCATTATACAGATTTAATGCTATCCCTCTAAATATACCCGTGACATTCATCAAAGAAGTGGATCAGACACTTTTGAAATTCATTTAGAACAATAAACACCCTAGAATAGCTAAAGCCATCATTGGGAAAAAGAATATGAGAGGAATTACTTTCCCCCAACTTTAAACTGTACTACAAAGCAATAGTTATCAAAACAGCATGGTATTGGAATAAGGACAGGTCCTCAGATCAGTGGAATAGGATTGAATACTCAGAAAATGGTACCCAGACATACAATCATCTAATTTTTTATAAAGGAGCAGAAAATCCTAAATGGAGCAGGGAAAGCCTCTTCAACAAGTGGTGTTGGCACAATTGGATAGCCACTTGCAAAAATTGAACTTAGACCCCCAGCTAACATCATGTACGAAGGTAAAATCCAAATGGATTAAAGACCTCGATATCAGCCCCAAAACCATAAGATATATAGAACAGCAGATAGGCAAAACACTCTAGGACATTACAGGCATCTTCAAGGAGGAAACTGCACTCTCCAAGCAAGTGAAAGCAGAGATTAACAGATGGGAATATATTAAACTGAGAAGCTTCTGCACCTAAAAGGAAATAGTGCCCAGAATACGAGAGCCACCCACTGAGTGTGAGAAACTATTCACCCAAAACCCATCAGATAAGGGGCTAATCTCCAAAATATACAAGGCACTGACAGAACTTTACAAGAAAAAAACATCTAATCCCATTAAAAAAATGGGGAGAAGAAATGAACAGACACTTTGACAAAGAAGAAATACAAATGGCCAAAAGACACATGAAAAAATGTTCCACATCACTAATCACCAGGGAGATGCAAATCAAAACAATGATGAGATACCACCTCACGCCACAGAGAATGGCACACATCACCAAGAATGAGAATAAACAGTGTTGGCGGGGATGTGGAGAGAAAGGAACTCTTATCCACTGCTGGTGGGAATGCCTTCTAGTTCAACCTTTATGGAAAGCGATATGGAGATTCCTCCAAAAACTGGAAATCGAGCTCCCATATGATCCAGCTATACCACTCCTAGGAATATACCCTAGGAACACAAAAATACAATACAAAAACACCTTCCTTACACCTATATTCATTGCAGCACTATTTACCATAGCAAGACTCTGGAAACAACCAAGATGCCCTTCAACAGACGAATGGCTAAAGAAACTGTGGTACATATACACAATGGAATATTATGCAGCTGTCAGGAGAGATGAAGTCATGAAATTTTCCTATACATGGATGTACACGGAATCTATTATGCTGAGTGAAATAAGTCAGAGAGAGAAAAACACAGAATGGTCTCACTCATCTAAGGGTTTTAAGAAAAATGAAAGACATTCTTGCAATAATAATTTTCGGACACAAAAGAGAAAAGAGCTGGAATTTCCAGCTCACCTCAGGAATCTCACTACAAAGAGTGATGAGTTTAGTTAGAGAAATAACTACATTTTGAACTGTCCTAATAATGAGAATGTATGAGGGAAATGGAGAGCTTGTTTAGAGTACAGGCAGGGGTCGGGTGGGGAGGAGGGAGACTAGGGACATTGGTGATGGGAATGTTGCACTGGTGATGGGTGGTGTTCTTTACATGACTGAAACCCAAACACAATCATGTATGTGATCAAGGTGTTTAAATAAAAAAATTAAAAATAAACATTTAGAATTAATTTTGTTTGTGCAAATAATGCAAGTTCTTTTTTGTCTGAGAATGATTTTTGTCCTCCTTCACATACGAATGTTTTTCTGGATATTGAAATCTAGGTTGAAAATTCCTTTCATTCAGTTATTTAAGTATGCCATTCCACTTTATTCTTGCTTGAATTATTTCAAGTAGATGATCTGGTTTGATTCTTATGTTCTGTCCTTTGTATTTTAGGATTTTTTTCTCTTATTACTTATTACTTTAAGTAATTAGTTAATACTCTTACTACTTATTATCTTAAGTAATTACTTAATGCTCTTACAACTTATTACTTTAAGTAATTACTTATTTCTCTTGTTACTTACTGCTTTAAATAATTCATCTTTCTCTCTATTTCTGCCATTTGGATTACTATATATTTTAGTGTTGGTTTATTACAGTCTAATTAATTAGTGACTCTTTTCACCTCTTGGATTTGCACTAAGCCTCTTTCCAGAGTGTGGGAAAGTTTTCTATTATTTCCCTAAATATTTGTTCTCACCCGTTCCCTATCTCATCCCCTTCTGTTATTCCTACAATCCGTAGATTATTTCCTTTGCTTTTGTTCATGAAATACCTAACTTTTTCTTCCAGTGCTTTACTTTATTTTTCCTTATTAGCTTCTTTGACATTTTTGGTTTGTAGATTTTTCTTAAAGTTCTTCAATGTGACTCTCCAACTGTGTAACTCTGCTACTATGGTTTGCTAAGATATTTTTGATTTTCTTTATTTTCATTTGTATTGATTCTCTCATCTTCTGTATAAGTTCTTTGAGTCGGTAGGTTTGTTTGTCTATGGATTTCTTGAACTCTCTGGTTAGTGATTCCATGATTTCTTTTGCCATGGCTTGCAATGTTGCTTTTAGGTCCTCATCCTTTGGGCCCATGTGTTTTGGTGAACTTGGAATCTTGCTAGGATTTCTCTCCATATTCCCAGTTGTTAGTGTCTTCCTAAATTTACCCATATTTTCTTTCATTTGGTGGTTTGGCTTGGAGTGACTGACCTCCACAGGTCCGGTCCACCTGGGTCAACCGCCCCTTCCCCTACCTGGCAGATGGCATGGTTTAGCTTTCAGCTGCAGAGACTGAGCTCCACAGGTTGGCTTGGGTCATCCACCCCATCCCCTCTACCTGGCAGATGGTGTGGTTCAGACCCTGCCACTGAGACTGAGCTCCACAGGTTGCCCTGGGTCAACTGCCACTCACCCTCTAGCTGGCAGACAGCATGATTTAGCGCCAGCCACAGAGTCCGAGCTCCAAAGGTCATCCTGAATTCCGCGCCTCTAACCCTATCTGGCAGGTGGCGTCAATCAGTCCCAACCGCAGAGTCTGAGCTCCCCAGGTCAACCTGGATCCCCTGCCCTTCTAATTTTATCACTTTGCCTTTAAATCCAAACATATTATGATATGAATGATCACTGTTCTATCTTTCAGAATATCTTACTTACATTAATAAAATATGTATATTATACATATCTAACTTTATTTCTATCTCTATATATGAATATATCCTTACCTCAAGCAAGTTATCTTACCACACAAATTTGAGGGCCTGGTGTTGTGAAGCTTTTCCTAGATTTGACTTATGTTAACACTAACTTCGTGGCCATCCTTATGTTGAACTAAAGTATAGTCTAAATCTTATTTCAGTCCATGATGACATACTGCTATTAGACAAAAGGCTACACATGTGTATATAATTTTGTAAAGATAGTGGAAAAACTAACAGTGACAATTTGGTCTACTGTTGAATTATGTTTTACAGAAATCTGCCATATTTCTTCATTATCTATCTGACTTTTGAAGAGATATACCAATGATTATTGTTACTTTGATAACATTACAGTATTTTTGTGTAGTGCTAATTTTTACTATATCAGATGGGTTGTTGATTATAATATACTGTACTATCTTGGCTGGGATGTGAAGCCAGTTTTGGTATCCATACCTGGTTCATTCAATAGAATAACTTGCTGCTATCAAGAAAATAAAATTGCGAAGCATAGTCAACCATTTAAGCACTGAAATCATGAAACTTATCACAAATTTATTGAATATTTGGAACATGGTTTTGGTTCAAGATTATACTTGTATTCTGACTTTTAGGGCAACTCTGACAAAATCATTAGATGATGATTTGGTTTATTTTGTTCTTCAAATATCAACACAAATGTTTGAATTATTTTGATACTTGTTCTTTTTCAATGTTCAATGATGTGTATGGGTATGTTAATTTTTCTAATTAGGTACTTTTCAAAAAAACTTTCCAAATTTTATGGAAGTTTGTACAGAATTTCAAAAACAAAATTTTTTTCCAGTCACATTTTTTTATAAAAGACCTTTATTCCTTAATAACAGAAATATTATCTACTTTGAGAGTAGGCTAGAGTGAATAATATTGAGGGGTTAGTTAGTCCTCCTGGTCAATCACTTAAACATTCTGATTCTCAGTTCTGGTCTTCATTAGTTATGTAAGCCAAACTATTGCTTGCTTGCTTACTTGCTTGCTCACTGGTTAGCTGCTTCTGACAACTTAATAGTCTATTAGTCTTTGCAAATGAATTCAAATTTTAGGCTTAGTTGCCATCCCAAAATTATTCTCTATTATGATTATCTACTGATGACCCTACATACAATTCCACTTAATTTTTTCTGCACTTTTTTTCCCCTAAAACATCCTTTTCTAATAGTTGACTGCTTTTTTCAAAGCAAGGCAAAGTCTTACTTAAATTCTTGCTAGGTCTCTTATCAAGAGCTCACTGTTTAAATTCAAATTTCTTTCTCTTTTTCTAGCATTTTTTATACTTCATGCAATCAATATTTCCCTTTCCCATCTTTGAATTTAAACCTAATTTTATTATTCAAGGTAATAAAGCAATAACAAATAAGTTGGAAAAATATTGTTACTATTCTCCTATTTTTTGCCAGTTTTCCCCAAACCACTTACATTTTGAAAGTTGGCATTTCTTTTAATTACAGGGGTCTTATGACTTACTCCAAACCTTTCACCTCTTTCAGAAAACCTCTTCTCTGGGATTTTGATCATCTTCCTCCAAAGGATGAATTTTTCATATTGCATTGGAATTATTAAAAATAGTTTGTCTTCCCATTGGTAGTGTCCTCAAGTCCTTGAGAAAAAATATAAACTAGTTTGTATTTTTGGAGCATAGAATTTTCCTCAAGAATAAGTACTTAGACTATCAATATTTGATGCAGAATTGTAGATATATGGATAAATATATATATATATATAAATAAATAAATGTAGGAGTAGGTGTGTGTGTATTTGTAATATACTGAAAATCCCTAGTTCCTGGGGCCATTTCTATTTACCTATATTCACAGACTCTATTCATTTGATTCAAAACCAGGGTTGCACATATAGTTAAAATATAATTATATCTTTAAGAATTAGATTTGGTTTTATATTGTATAAAGTACACATACAATTATTAGCACACTTGCCTTTTATTTTTGTCTCTGAAATCCTTAAATTCCCTCCAGGAAATGAACTACTGTTTATTACCTCTCTTGGATCTCGCCCCTAACCAATTGTTTGCAAAAAGCAGCACTTATTAATTACATAACACTTTTTCAATTGTCTGACACAAATCTACAAGATTCCAACAAGAATTAGTGTAAGGGCTCAGACAAAGAATCAAAATTACAGCTGAAGTACTTATGGGGGGGAGGAGTTTCTTTGTATGGACTGAGAGTTTAGGTAGCCCTGGCAACTCTTGGAACTCTAAAATAATGAACACCGTTTTTATACATTTTTAAGCCTACAGCACCCGACATTCCCAAGCAGTCTCCCATCCAAGTACTGACCAGGCCCGACCCTGCTTAGCTTCCCTTTTTATACATTTTAAAAAATTTCTTACACAAACTAAATTGAAATTAAGACTGCTGAGATTTGAAGAATAATTTGCTTAATCGGTTTAGCTTTCTAGCTTCAGTTTCCTGTATTCTGATAATTCCAATTTCCCCAGACTCTTGGCACTCCAAGCAAGGTAAGTCTCCCTTATCTTCTTTGCATCTTTTATTGCCACTATAACTCTTTTTCACTTTAGTTTTCTCCTTTAATGTCTCTAAATTCTTTGACACCTGTTTTTTTACTCTCCAGTTTTCTTTTAATTTTCCTCACATGGTTTCATTCATAAAATCTAGTACAGTGCTTACCCAACTTAAGTATTTTGAAAATTAAGGAGAAGTAGTCACTAAAACTTAGCTCAGGCATAATACATTAGAGGAGATGGGAAATAAAATTACCTGCTTCTTTGACTAGGTGACGAAACAATCAATTTAGACTGATACATAACATGGAAAAAGCATGGGCATCTTTACATTCCCTTTCTTACCCTCCCCAAGTATGAGGCCATCTCCAATTTGGAACTCTAAGGTTCACCTTAACTGAAGGATACTAATTATTTGTTATTTTTCATTATCCCCTACAAAAAGCACCTCTTTTTTTTTACTAGAGCAGCTCTCCTATGAATCACAAGGAAAGCCTTACCAATATCATTTTACATTGGTTCTTGTATAAGGCATATATGCCTTTATTTGTCTGTTCAATTATAAAACAACTATAATTTGGTAGGGTTTGAAATTGTGAGACAGCCATTGTTTACTGAATTAAATCCTTGTCATTTCTACTCTCATCTAGTCTCAGGCTACAGGAGCATCAAGAAACTCTATTTACTAGAATTTAATGAGGATCTGGGTGATATTTCAGATGTGGAATAATTAGCAATATGCCCAAGAAGCAACAAAGCTGTGAATACTATTTAGTGACAATTATTTAGCTAAACCATTGCTTACTATTATAGGGACTTATTAACACTGAATTGCTTCTATAGGAAGTGGCATCAGCAATAAAAATAATGAATGCAGCTTGCTGTGCAAACCCAGAGTCAGCAGAAAAGCATTGAAATGTGGGCATATCTTTCTGGGACTTGATGGAATATGTTGGAACCAATAGGATCTGACTTAAGTTGTTCAGGGTAGTGACTAGGCAGGACTGTTCACTATTAAATAATTCACATCTTTCTCTTATGTGTGTATGCACAGGTATGCATGTGCATTGGGGCAAAGCATAAGACATCCAGGAATATACTTGGACATCCTAACTCATCATGTTTGTAAGTATACACAAGAATTAGCAGAAAACTGAGTGATTTAAAAGCCTGACTTTTAAATATAATCCATTCTCAGAATAGCTTTTTTATTTAATTTGATCATTTTCAAATATATTTTTAATAAGATCACATAGTAAGTAGTGGTGAATATAAAAGTAAGTTTATGTATATTCTATCTACATGCTTAAATTTTATACTATTCTATATTACAATTAGAAAGAAGTCTTAGGTAGGCAAGTCAGTTCAGACTACAAGTGAAAGAAGTGATTTTGATGGAATTTTAGTGAGTGAATTAAATACAGAACTAGAAAATTAGACATGTGTGACTCAGAGAACTCAGCTCAGTATAAATTATTTTACTTTCTCTTTCTCTCTCTTGTTCTCTCTCTTTTTCTTTTTCTTTTTCTTTCTTCTTTTTGTTTTTTCTTCGTTTCTTCCTTCCTTCCTTCCTTCCTACCTTCCTTCCTTCCTTCCTACCTTCCTTCCTTCCTTCCTTCCTTCCTTCCTTCCTTCCTTCCTTCCTTCCTTCCTTCCTTCCTACCTTCCTTCCTACCTTCCTTCCTTCCTTCCTTCCTTCCTTCCTTCCTACCTTCCTTCCTTCCTTCCTTCCTTCCTTTTTTCCTTCCTTCCTTCCTTCCTTCCTTCCTTTTTTCCTTCCTTCCTTCCTTCCTTCCTTCCTTCCTTCCTTCCTTCCTTCCTTCCTTCCTTCCTTCCTTCCTTTCTTTTTTTCTGGTGATCAGTCTCCAAAAATTTACTATAAAGTGTTTTAGAAAAGATAAAAAGCATTTTTCTATAACATTTTCATTAACCAGAATAAAATATCTGCTAAAAAATTTAGTGAACACTATAGTATAGTTGATATATTCCAGACAAGGAATTTGCCTTTATAGTAATTATTTAACATGAGCTCTAAATTTTTGTTGACACTTAAATTGGTATGACATTTCTCTAAAGCAACAATAATTGATCTTGGATTTTAGATGCAATTGGCAGAACAGACCCTCCATAGGAAGATTGCTCAAAAATTATGTGAGTTTTACTTTCGCTGAATCAAACATTTTTAAATTATTAGAGTATTAATGCAATTGTCATCTGGAGTCAGGTCAAGTTATTCTATTTATCTATCTTTTATATAAGCTTTTCTTACTTTTATGCATTTTCACTTGTTTTCTATTTTATGGGCTATAATTATATGCGTTCAAGGTTTACTCCTGGATCTGTACACAGGGGACCATTAGTAATTATGCAATGTTGGGAGCATGCAAGACTATCAACCTACTCTGTACTATCTCTTTGGCCATTTGTTTAAAGTAAAAATAGAAAATATTTTCATGTCCCAGAAAGCCCTTTTTTAATTTTTGGGTCACATCACACAGCACTCAGGGATTACTCGTGGCTCTGTGCTCAGAAATTACTCCTGGAAGCCTCTGGGAACTATATGGGATGCTGGGAATTGAACCAGGCTCCATCCCAAGTCAGCATCATGCAAGATGAACACCCTACAACTGTGCTATCTATCCAGCCTCTGAAACCCTTTTTTTGTAAACCATTTTTATTTAGGTATTTACAATTCTTTAATCCATATTTTTCATATAAAAAGTATTTCCTTGTAAAATACCTTATTAGTAAACCAAATAGATCAGTGGTCCTCAAATTATAGTGAAGAGGCACATGCCGCCCGCTGAGGACATTTATCTGGCACGCCAGCCCTCCAGGCTGGCTGCTGCCTGTCTTTTTTTTTTTTTTACAGGACAGTCATTAGTGGGAGAGAGGGCGAGAATTATAAAAACCGAGGTCCAGCCTTCAGGAGATGAGAGGATCCGAACATTGCAGCTGGACTACTACTACCCAGGATTGAGAGGAATCATTTAAAAGGACTGCCTGCACAGTGGCTTGTGGGCAGTGAAGGTCAGAGAGCAGGAGAGAGAGTCTGACCAGAGGTGCAGTTCAGAGGCATCTTGGAGGAAGTTGGCAGTATTATTAATAGATGGGTGCCATGGTCACTACCAGAAGGAACAGAAGAAATTGTGAATAATAAGAAGAGATGTAGTTTAGTGTGAAAAGAAGGAAACACTAAAGGATGAACAGAAGGAGGGTAGTAAGGAATAAAGAAGTTAGGTGTGATTAAGGAAAGAAGTAAGGTTGAATAGAAGGAAAGGGAGAAAAACAGGAAAGGAGAAAGGAGGAGAAAAAGGAAAGATGTTAAGCTGGATGTGTGTTCACAGAGTGATCTCTGATGTCTGGACCACATATTATAGCCGCCCTGGGGGTGAGGGAAGAGGAAATGGGAGGTAGGACAAAAACGGAGGTGTAGGGAGGACAATTTGGTGATGGGAATCCCCCCTGATTTTATGTAAAATATGTACCTAAAATATTATTGTCTACAATATGTAAGCCACTATGATCAAAATAAAAATTATATTTAAAAAAATAAATAAATAGAACTTGCAGAAGCTATCAAATTGTCTTAAACAAAAGCTCTAGATGTGCTGGAAAAAGTGCATTGATGTGATTGCTCATACTATATTACCACATAGTATGTCTGCACAATAAATCCTTAAAATCACAGATTGCAAAATTTCTTAAAGGTGCCTAGTCATTAATGAGGCAGAACACTGCAGATGTCAAGTGGTTAATGGCACCTGCATCAGTTTGAGCCTGAGGTAAAAGCAGAGTGTCTGCAATGCAGTCTGATTGGTGAAACTCTGCATTGCAGTCTATATGCCTCTGTGGGGGCAACGTTATTGCTGGTATATTGTTTTTGTAGTGCTGTATATGTGTGTGTGTGTGTTTGTGTGTGTATAGTGGTATTTTACTATTAGAACTTGGAATCCCTAGGAAACATTGATGTAAAGAAAGAGAAAATTGACTCGAAGTGTAGGATATTCAAAAAACAGTGGACTTTTGATTACTTTTTCATGAAGTACAAGGAAAGAGCAGTGTGTCTGATATACCAGAAAATAGTGTCTGTGTTCAAACAATACAATTTGTGTTGACACTATGAACCCAACATAAAGATAAATATGATTGTTTGGTTGGAGAAGTGAGAAAAGATAAAATATTAAAACTGAAAACGACATTGATAACTCAGAAAAACACTTTAGTAAAACAGAAGCAGGTAAATATTTTATCACTGTGAGCAAGTTTTCAAATTGCCAAGATACTTGAGGTATATTTCAAATTAACAAATCACGCTATGGTAGACCATTCATGAAGGGAAAATGTGTTAAAGAATGTCTTCTTTTTGTTGCCAAAGAGATGTGTCCAGAGAAAGCTTATTTAGTATAGTGAGTCTTTTAAGACCTATAATTACATGGAGGATTGAAGAGAGGGGAAACTATTTGTATCAGCATTTGCAAAACTCCACCAAAATCTTTCATATTTTTTCTTGGCACTTGACAAAAACAATGATGTTTGTGATTCTGCAGAACTTCTAATTTTTATTCATGAGACAATTGATTATTTTGAAGTCACAAAAGAGCTTGCTGCACTACAGAGCATCAAAGGAACAACAACAGGCAAGGATAGCTATGAAAATTTTTGCCAAACTATGAATGGTTTGGAGCTGGACTGGGTTAAACTAGCCAGCGTGACAATTGATGGTGCTCCTAGCATGGTTAAGTCTAAGAAAGGAGTAATTGCTCTCATTAACCAAGAGATGGTCAAAAAATAACCATTCTCATCCAATATCCATACATTGAATCATTCACCATCAAGCACTGTGTTGTAAATCAGTGAAGTGAAATTCTGTTATGAAAATTGTGTTATCTTGTGTTGACTTCATTAGAGTTCATGCACTAAACCACAGACAAGTTCAGGAAATTTTGTCTGAGCTAAATGTTGACTATTAAGATGTTCAGTATCACACAGAAGTCTGTTGACTGAGTTGAGGGAGAATTTTGAGAAGTTTCTATGAGTTACTTTCACAGATTACAACTTTTCTGCTTTCAAAAACAAACAAGTTCTAGATCTCTATGATGCAGAATGGAAATGGCACCTTACCTTTCTGACCCATGTAACAGAGCTACTCAACAATTTAAATGTGAAACTTTAAGGAAACAGGAAGTTCATCTGTGAAATGCAATCACATGTCAAAGCATTTGTAGTAAAATTAGGCCTCCTCATCAAACAAGTAAAGGAGAAAAACTTCTTCCATCTCCCCACAATTCAAAATCTGTTAGCCGAAAAACCATTGGTTACATTCCCAAACAAAACATGTGTAAATTCACTGGAAATATTGCAAATGAAGTTCCAAAATAGATTGAAGAGCTTTATCTCCATGAACAGGACATATAGCTTTTCCATAACCTATTTTCTATTGACAATAAAATGTGGATACAATTTATCAAATGGAACTGGCTGAACTGAAGAATTGTGACTCTCTGAAAGACGCATTCAAGTGAAGCAGCCTTCTTAATTTTTATGCATCTCTCCTCTCTGGTCTCATTTCAGGACCAATGTATTTAAAATGGCAACCATCTTTGACAGCACTTATGTCTGTAAACTGACTTCTTTTTTTTTGGGGGGGGGGTTTGGGCCACACCCGTTTGACGCTCAGTGGTTACTCCTGGCTATGTGCTCAGAAATCGCCCCTGGCTTGGGGGGACCATATGGGACGCCGGGGGATCGAACCGCGGTCCGTTCCTTGGCTAGCGCTTGTAAGGCAGACACCTTACCTCTAGCGCCACCTTCCCGGCCCCGTAAACTGACTTCTTCTATAACAAAACATTTGAAATATCCCAACAGATCAAGACTATCTGATGCACACTTGCATCATTCTTTATGACTAGAAGTGACAAATATGAAACTTGACATTGAACATTTCATTAGCCAAAAGCAGGCCCATTGTTCCATTAAAATAATGGTAAGTTCGTTGATTTAATTTTACTTCATTTTAAATATTGTGTTTGTTCCCCTTTTGTTTCTTCACTTCAAAATAAGATCTATAGCAGTGTGCATAGGAATTTGTTCATAAATTTTGTTTTTACTATAATCCAGCCCTACAATAGTCTGAGGGTCAGCGAACTGGCCCCTGTTTAAAAAGTTTGAGGACCCCTGAGATTCCATGAATACTGATTACAATTAATATCTTTAAAAGTCTGGCTCTGAAAGAAGCAAATAGTTGTATGGAAAAGTCCTCAATTAATCCCATTATCCATCAGCAGATATTTATTTTAAGTTGATTTATTTTATGTTTAAAAATAATAAGAAATAATAAACAAACTTATGAAAGTTATAAATTCTACACCTAAAAACTAAACAGATAATACAATTATAAAACAGCATGGGACACTATACTATCAGTGAGTGGACTTATAAAACCAATACCAGAAATAAAAGTACATTCCTAAGTTAATTTAATTGTTGACCTAATGATTATTTGGGACCTGTCAATGCCAAACTTCCAGAGATTGTCCCACACTGTCAATGTCCACAGGGGTCTTATAGGCAAAACTCTGACAAATTACCTCAATTATTTTTATTTTTAATATTATCATTACTTAAGCACCTTGAATACAAACATGATTGTAATTGGGTTTCAGTCATAAAAAGAACAACCCTCTTCATCAATGCAACATTATCACCACCAATGCCCTCTATCTCCCTCCTCCACTACTTCTGCCTGTATTCGAGACAGGCATTCTACTTCTCTCACTCATTAACATTATTGTGGTAGTTGTTAGAAAAGTTCTTTCTCTAACTGCATTCAACACTCTTTGTGGTAAGCTTCATATCGTGAACACTAATCTCTGGGCAATATTACAATAATGTCTTATTCTGTGTGTCTCTCTCCCTCTAACTTATTTCAACTATTATGTAAAATCTCAATTATTTTTAAAAGAGAAGCAGAGGAGCCGATGACAAACACCTAGACCAGGAGAGAAAGACAGAGAAAGAAATGGTTTGGGATCAGGGTAAGATCATATTGAAGCACACTAAAATTTGAAAATATTAGATACTAGATGAATTATCCATTAGGGACAAGAACTCAGTAATTTCTTCTTACAGGAGACCTTCCACCCTGCACATTTGCAATAGTAACCTGACATGGACATTAGCTGATTACCGCTAAACCTTGATCTCATCTTTGGATTTGTCACAGTTTTCTGCACCTACACTAGGAATCAATCTTCTACCAAGATGGACCCTGGATCCTCACTGACTGGCTGAAGTCTAAGCTCTGCTCTCAGAATCAAGAAAATTCTGGAAATCAGAGTCTCTCCCAATTCTGAAGAGGGATGGGACAGATCCTCTCATACCAGTACACTCCTACAGAGAATGAGAAACTCAAGGCCACATTTCAGCTCATCAAGTTGACTTGAACTTTACATCTTTACATCAGCTAAGTATGGGTAAACCTGATTTGACAGGGAGACCATAAAGAAAAATAAATTGGCCTAGGAAATTGGAGATCATATAAGAATGAGGGAAATGCCTTGGCACATACTTTCCCTAGGATGGGCTAACATGCTAACCTGACAATATCTTAGAAATTAGAAATGACTTATTTTGAAGGCATCTTTCCCTTCCTTGCCACACAACAGTAAAATGAAACCAGAAGATGCATCAGGAAATCCTGATTTCAACATATGATATGTGCTAACACCAATATCTCCAATTACTGAAACATGACAGCAAAGACAGTGATTGAGAAGAACCTTTATTCAATAGGAACATTGAATAAAATTTTTTTGGGTTAAACAAATTAGTGTGCCTGAAGCCTATAGTTGGTCTTATGGTGGGATGCATCATCAATAGGGACTCCCTATTTTTAGGCCAACAGGTTTTTTTATCCAGCTTTTTCTGTGTCTATAAAAAATATTGTCAGCCCCTTTATCTTTTAGTTAGAGACATCTACCCTTTTCATAGAACCATGGAATGTAAATTATTTTGTTTTTATTTTTTTCTTTTCTTTCTTTTTTTTTGGGAGGTCACACCCGACAGCACTCAGGGATTACTTCTGGCTCTATGTTCAGAAATCGCTCCTGCAGGCTTGGGGAACATATGGGATGCTGGGATTCAAAACACTGTCCTTCTGCATGCAAGGCAAACACCCTATCTGCATGCTATCTCTCAGGCCCCTATTTTGTTTTTCTATAAAATCAATTAGGAAGATAATTTAAATTAACTGGGCCCTACCCTACTCAGTATTCATTCTCCACTTCATGGTATAATGGATTACTTGGTTCTATTTTATTCAATATTAGTTCTCCACCCTAGGGTGTGGTCTAGTTCTTGATAATATAAATCCTGGAATTCAGGAAGACTTGCATTTACTCTATGGGATCTTCAAACTTTTTAAAGTGGGGGCCAGATTACAGTCCCTTAGAGAGCTGGAGGGCTGGATTATATGAGCTACTAATTCCTACTCACACTGCACATATCTTATATAAATAAAATGAAAACCATTTATAAATAAACAGATTACACATCAGTATTTTAATGGGAACTTGGGCCTGCTTTTGGCTAATGAGATGGTCAATGTTCGGTTCCATATTTGTCACTGCCAGCAGTAACAAGTGATGCAAGTGGGCATTAGTTAATCTTGATCTGGTTGGAGATTTCAGATGTTTCATTCTTGAAAAAGTCTGTTCACAGGCATAAGTGCTACCAAAGATGGTTACCATTTTGAGTGCATGGTTCCTGATATTTGGATATGTCTCAGAAGGGAGAGATGCATAGAAATTCAAAAGGTTACTTGACTTAAATGCATCTTTCAGAGAGTCACAATTCTGCAGTTCAGCCAGTTCCATTTGGTAAATTGTAAGGATATTTTCAATCTCAACAGAAAATGGGTTACGAAAAAGCTGTATGTCCTGTTCATGGAGATGAAGCTCTTTGAATCTAAATTGAAACTCCTTTTGCAACAATTCTAGTAAAGCCAGACATGTTTTCTTTGGGAATGCAACCAATGGTTTATCTGCTGACAGGTTTTGAGTTGTTGGGAGATGATTGAAGTTTTCCTCCTGTACTTGTTTGATGAGAAGGCCTACTTTTACTTCAAATGCTTTCACATGCGATGCCATATCACAGATGAGCTTCCCCTTGCCTTGAAGTTGCAGATTGAAACTGTTGAGTAGCTCTGTTATATTTGTCAGAAAGGCAAGGTGCTATTTCCATTCTGCATCATTGAGCTCTGGTACTTCTTGGTTTTTTGAAAGTAGAAAAGCTGTAATCTGCGGAAGTAAGTCATAGAAACGTTTCAAAACTCTCCCTCTACTCAGCCAATGGACTTCTGTGTGGTAAAGAACATCTTCATGGGCAACATTTACCTCAGATAGAAATTCCTGAAATTTTCTGTGGTTTAATGCATGAGTTATAATTTAATTAGCACAAGATAACACAATTTTCATAACAGAGTCCCAATTCAGTGATTTACAACACAGCGCTTGTTGGTGGATGAGGCAGTGTATGGCAATTGGATGAGGATGGTTATGTTTGTCCATCTCTTGTGTAATGTGAGCAATTACTCCTCTCTTAGACCCCACCATGCTAGGAGCACCATCAGTTGTTACACTGACTAGTTTAGCCCAGTCCAGTTCCAAATTATTAACAGTTTGGCAAGCCTTTTCAAATATATCCACTCCTGTGGTTGTACCTTTGATACTTTGCAGTGCAGCAAGCTCTTCTGTGACTTCAAAATACTCATTTGTCCCATGCATATAAATGAGAAGTTGGGCAGAATCATGAACATTATTGTTTTCGTCGAATGCCAAGGAAAAATAGAGAAGTTTCTTTGCAGAGTTTTGCAAATGGTGCAGCAAATTTTCTCCCATTTCTTCAATCCTTCATGTCATTGTAACTCCTGAAAGGTTCACTGTACTAAATTAATTAGCCTTCTCTGGACACATCTCTTTGGCAACAGAAATAAGGCATTCTTTAACGAATTCTCCATCCACAAATGGATTGCCATTGCGCGCTTTTAGCTTGGCAACTTGAAAACTTGCCCGCAGTAAGGAAATATTTAACTGCTTCTGCTTCACAAAAGTATTTTGCTGAGTCATCAGTGTATGTTTCAGTTGTAATATTTTATCTTTTCTCACTTCTCCAACCAAACAATCATATTTATCTTTATGTTGAGTTTGATAGTGGCGTCGCAAATTGTATTCTTTGAACACAGCAACTGTATTCTGGCATATCAGACTCACAGCTTTTTCTTTGTACTGTATAAAAAAGTAATCGTAAGTCCACTGTTCTTTGAATATCCTACATTTGTTGTCAATTTTTCTTTTTCTTGACATCATTGTTTTCTAGGGATTCCAAACTAATATTAGTGAAATACAAATATGTGTGTATATATACACATAGTGTATGAACCCCCATTAGTCCCTTATGTGAACACTTACCCCTTGCAGGCTTTTCTAAGCAGACCAGCTCAGTCCCTGATAGTTCAGTTATATCTCCCTATATAATACCCAAATTGATATGTTCAGAATCAGCATGTGAACACTGAAAAGGAATTGCAAAATGCATATAAAATTTTCAATGTAACCCCTTTAAAATGCTTCAGCATCGAACCCCTAATTTTCCACATGGGCAATTCAGCACCGAATCCCTAACCTCCCAACCTCTGCCCACCCCCTAACTTTGATTTCAGCATTGAACGCCTCACCACCCCAAAGGGGAATTTTCATATGAGTCACCCACAGCCCAATCGGGCAAAACCCCCCATCTGGCAAAAAATTATTTCTATGGCACTTTTGACTGACCTTTGGCAATTGAGGGAGTGGAGGAAAACCTCACTGACAGGCAGGCACAGCACACAGACACCACGTTGCCTGGGGGTGGAGCAGGCGCCTTTTTACATCATATAGTCACCCACATGTGGTCCTCCGGCACCCTCCAGTGATGTCATCAGCAACACGCTCCAAGTGCCAGGCGCAAGGGCGCATCAGTGTCCCTCTCAACACCACCCTCACACCCACCCTCCCAGCACACAACATGCCGTGGGTGGAGGCGGTTGACGTCATCCCTGAGAAACCGTGACACTGAGTGTATATGCTGCAGGTATCCTGGCAACCAAACATCGCTCACTGCTGGCTGGCGATCAGACTCCTCTGTGGGCCGCATGTGGCCCGTGGGCCATAGTTTGAAGACCCCTGCTCTATGGTCTTCCCCAATAAGCTCCCTGCCTCTTAGGAGTCAAAGGCTTGTGTGTTGGAATTCCTAAACCCATTTTAATCCCCTTTCACTATATGGATTATTTCTTGCATCAGCATTTGCTTCCAGACCCGTGTCTCTCCAGGTTGTGGTATTGGAGTATGGGGCTTCCTTATCAATACTTTTTCAAGTAGATAATATATGTTAATTCTATTGTAAATATATATACTTCAATAAATAATAATAATAATAACTAAATGCCTCACATAAACCCTAGATTTTTATGGACTGAATAACAGAATAAATAGCCTAAATAACTGTGCTGATATACAGTTATAATATCTTGAGAGATAAAATTTACCAACACAACTGATAAACAAATTATTCTAATGATAATTACCATATGAGTGTGATGAAAAGTACCTAAAAGCCAACATACTAATGTTATTTTATTGTTTTTTATTTTTCAGAGAAATGAATATTTGGACAAAATATAAACATCATCAAATTTATAAAGTTAAGATACACATACAAAAACTTGTCAAGACACTTAGTGATGAATGCTTATTGTAGAACTAGCTGAGGGAACAGACTGCAAACAATCAAATCACTTTGTATTTGTGATAGGTTAAATCTTGATATTTTTCCCATTTTTTTTGGTTCTCAGTTTCTATTCAGTCATGCTCAGCACTTATTCAATATTCTGTGTTAAGCAATTACTTCTCAAAAGGATTTGGATTTTGAGATTAAACCTGGATCAGTTGTATGCAGCTGTGCTAACAATTTGATCTCTAAATTAGAATATCCATAAAATAAACTACTGTATTAGAAATATTGTGTAGCTCTTCTGTTAAAATTTCAAATTATATTATTAATATAATTATGATTATTTTACAGTTTTAAATATGTATTTTAAAGTTACCATGTGATAAACTTTAATTTTGATACTTTTATGGAGATAATAAAGAAAAATTTAGGACAATGGCAGTTGAAATTAATCTATCTGGACAAGAAATGGGTGCTAAAAGAGAAAGGAAAGAAATGTTCAGCACCATCTCATTAACAATAATGCAAACCACAGTCAATAATGAAAGAGAGAAGGAGAGAGAGAAGCAAAATGCCTGCCTCAGAGACAGGAAGGCTTGGTCAATTGGGAGGGAAATAGAGGCCATTGGTGACAGGAAAGTTGCACTGGTTAAGAGTGGTGTATATTTATTATTATTTTATCTTTTTGGGCCACACCCAATGATGCATAGCTCCTGGCTATGTACTCATATATCGCGCCTGGCTTGGGGGACCATAAGAGATGCAACAGGATCCGTCCAAGGTCTATCCTAGGTTTACACATACAAAGCAAATGCCCTACTGCTTGTGCCACTGCTCTGGCCCCACGGGTGGTGTATATTTTATGACTGAAACCCAACTATGAACATTTTTGTAATCACAGTTCTTAAATAAGGCAATTAAAATAAGTAAATAAATAAAAAAATAGTAACTAAAATGTTGGTGCTATTAACTATTTTTATAAAGCTGTCTGTAGTACATTTATTATATTATGACCACCAATGTTATCTGGTTAGTCTAATTTATAGTTAATTACATATTATTTTTATAATAAAATACATACTCTAACATATAAAATATTTACTGATTATGCAGTTTTTATTTACCTATTTTTGGTTTGGGGGCCACACCCAGTTATGCTCAGGGCTTACTCCTGGCTATGCAGAAATTGCTCCTGGCTTGTGGGGGACCATATGGAACTCCAGAGGTGGAGGATCAAACCAAGGTCTATCTTGGATTGGCCGCATGCAACACAAATGCCCTACCGCTATGCTATCACTCGGGCCTTAAAACCAACTTGTACCCCTAGGACAAGGTAATACAGCAGGTAAGGCAATTGTGTTGTATGCAGTTCACCTGTATTAAATCCCTTGTACCTCATATTGCCCCTGAAACTTGCATTTAGCAATGCTGAAAGTAAGATCTGAGTAAAGAGTCACAGCTCAAAGCACAAATTTCTATTCATGAAATAATTCAAACTTGAGGTGAATTAAGCTGAATAGTGTAAAATACTTTTCTTTTATGTGAATAGCAATTCTTCAATTCAACCTGAGTTTGTGATTCCATGAGAAATCTGGTGGCAACGATAATCTTCCATCTCTGTCAAAAAAAAAAAAAGTGGACTTTAGGTTCAGCCACATGGGGCTGGTGAGATTTAAGGAGGACTTAAGTGGCAAGACTTTTAATGCAGAAGCACACCAAAGTTTTTTCCAGGTCTAAGATTTCTGCATAATTCTGGATGGCAGGATTAGAGAGAAATTGGGAGATTTATTTTTCTAGGCTGCAATCTCTCTCCTTCCCTTTTCATATTAGTCAGCTAAGGACTTCCACTGACAACTATACCAATACATACATGCAATTATCCTCATCACAAGAGGATTCCTAAAACAAAATTTGTTTTTGTGTGTGCTAAAATGAGTTTAAGTTCTGTAGGAGTAGAAAGTTTGAGCAAACAGGAAGGATTCCTTAGATGCTCAGTTTCTAGAAAAAAATATTTACACATTTTTAATTACTCATGAAGAAGGAAATATAGAAACTACAACAATCAAAGATGTTAGAGATCTTTTTGAGGGTAGAAGCTAATGAAATAATTAGCCTGCACTCTCAAGGATAGTCCCAGAAAAGCTGCCTCTCAGAGCCAGCTGGGTATTTGCACATGCTAACTTACAAAAGAAGCTCTTCAAATACTTCTTGCTAATCAACTAAATTATATATTACCCAATAAAGAGGCGTTCCAAATGAGCTAGTGAAATGATGTGCCTTACTATTAAGCTTAATAAAAAAAAACCTGAGAGTTAAATTTTAAAAATACTCATTATAAAACATAAAAAAGTGTTTCATTTATTAAAAGCAAATAGTGTAGATTTTCTCTTTTCCCTACAGTACTTAAACCTAAAGATAATGTCACTACTAGGCTGGACTGGGATTTTGGAAGAATAGTTTATCACCTCAGGGATTAATCTAACCTATTTCTAAATACAATTCCTTAATAACTATGTTAGCAAATCAAATGACAGGAAGTTACTTTTTTTGTGTGTTTGAATTTTCTTTGTTACATCTTTCCATATGTTCTTTATCACCAGAAGACTTCTGCTGCTCAGAGCTCTTAACCCCACAGGTGTGAGGTTTAAAACAGTAACAAAGACAAAGAAATGATACTACATTACATTGAGAAGCTTCTGCTTCTCAGGAAACAGTGATTGGGATAAAAAATTATCAATGGAATGGGAGAAATTTTTCACCAAACACCTAATTGGTTGAACTTAGCAAGGAGCAAAAACGATCTAACTTATCCAAAAATGGGAAGAAATGAACAGACATTTACTCAAATAAAAAATACAAAAGGCACATGAAAAAAGGTCCATGTCACTAATCATCAAAATATGCAGATCAAAACAAAGTGAAATCATTTACCACCACACACACTGGCAAACATCACAAATACAAAAACACAGTAAGGGCTAGCTCAGTTGTGGGAAGAAGGGACTCTCATTAATTGCTGGTGGGACTGTAGACTGGTTCCGCACTTTTGAAAAACAATATGTATCTTTCTCAAAAATCTAGAAATTTAGTTTCCATATGTCCCAGCAATGACATGCTTGAAATATATCTAAGAAACCCCAAAACAACATACAATCCCTCAGCATTCCCATGTTCAATTGAAAAAATTATTTAAAATATCCCAGGATTTGGAAACAATCCAAATGTCTCAGATCAGACGAGTGACTAAAGAAACTGTGGCAAAACTATTTAAACAATGGAATAGTATGCAGCTGTTAGGAAAAGTGAAGTCATGAAATTTTTTTATACTTGTATGTATATGAGAATTGTTATGCTGAGTGAAATGAACTAAAAGGAGAGGGTTTGACCCAGAAAATCTCAATCATTTGTGGGATATAAGATAAATAAAAGTTAGTTTGGTAATAATATCCTGAAGCAATAAAGATGAGGTCCAGGAGAACCAATCTATTGAAGAAAGCTTGTCATGAATATCCGTTAGTGCATTTAGAATAGAGAAGTGTCCACTATGATAATGATAGTAAAACTGATTATTTTGGATAAGAACTGGGTGCTAAAAGGAGAGTAAGTTTTATGTACACTACCCCTTCATTAACAAACCACAGTATCAAAAAGGAGATAGAAGACAGAGAAACACACAAACATCTCATTTTTCTGCATGACTTTTTCTTTAATATCAACCACAAATACTCTTGAAACTTGGTTAACTTCTTTTCAAAGCCCTATAAAGTGGAGGAAAGAAAGGGGGTATAAATTTGGAAAGTTTATACCTTCTTGTATCAATTTCCTGCCATTCCAATCCATAGGGAAACAATCGTCTGGAGGTTTTTTTTTTGTTGGGGTGGTCATGGCAACAGTGGCAGTCTGGTCTAGTAGAATTCTTGGTATGATTTGTGATATGAATTTGAGTTATTAAATTTGTACCCTAAAATGTTATCTATCCTAGAATATGTTCAGTGTGTACTAGACATGAATGTATATTCAGCTTTTTGAGGATGGAAGGCCCTGTGTGAGTATGTTAGCCCTTTTTTTCTCGTTTCTTATTAGGGCTCTAATGTTCTTCCTGAGTTTTTGAGGAGGAGATCTATCTAGGTGTGAGAGTGGTGTGTTGAAATATATACAATGGAATATTATGCAGCTGTCAGGAGAGATGAAGTCATGAAATTTTCCTATACATGGATGTACATGGAATATATTATGCTGAGTGAAATAAGTCAGAGGGAAAGAGATAAACACAGAGTGGTCTCACTCATCTATGGGTTTTGAGAAAAACAAAAGACATTTGTAATAATAATAATTCTCAGAGACAAAATAGAAAAGGACTGGAAGGTCCAGCTCAAGACATGAAGCTCACCATAGAGAATGATGGGTGAAGTCACAGAAATAATTACACTGAGAACCATCATAACAAAATATGATTGAATGACGGAAGTAGAAAGCCTGTATAGAGTACAGGCTGGTCTGGGGTGGAGAGGAGGTGCATTCTTTGTTCTTATTTTTTGTCACACCCATAGTGCTTGGGGCTTACTGGCTGTCTGCTCAAGGATAATCCCTTGGGGGTGGGGTCTAGTAATGTGATGTAATATATTACACGTTGCTTAATATTCATGTTGGAGGAACACTTGGGACATTGATGATGGGAATGTTGCACTGGTGATGTTTTTTTAAAATATATATAAAATGCTAAAAAACAAAAACAAAGAATGTAGATATAGCTATCTAATCACTCTAATCACTGAGTAAATCATGGTAAACAAAGTACCCAAGATGTGAGGCAGAATTTACACTGCTTAAGGTTGAATTCACATTGAGTTCTCTCTGCCACATTGATACATTTTTTTGCACAAAAGAACAGATTGTACCTAAATCTGAAGAGGAAGTTGCAAAGAATAAAAGTACACAAGAAACTCAAGCAACAAAACATGTGATATAGGAATAAACTCAGTATGAATTAAAAACAAATATAATTAAAAATAAAAAATACTGTTAATGAGAAATAAAGTTCTCTACAGGGAAACTACTCCCTGAGTTTTAATTTGTGCAGCATACAGGTGTTAAGGAACCCACACTATTTTTAAGTAACAATGCATTACAACATCAAGTTTTAGGTGCACATTAGTTAATATCAGCATGCCTTTATCTAAAGTAAATACTGTGACACTAAAAGACCAATTCTATCATTCACCATGTAGTCTCCTTTTAACCAATTTACCCACATCTCTTTTACCCTTCCTTCGGTAACCATTAATCAGTATTATAGTGTAAATACTTAATATATTTCTTATTTTATTCTTTCTATAAAATAGAGAGAGATTATTGCCATGAGATTTTTGAGTATTCTTTCTGTTAGAGTTTGATTTGTCTGTGGGGTCAGCCTTGCTTTAAAGTAGATCCCTCAATTTTTTTAATGTTAATTTTGAATCTGTAAATTTTTAATCTCTGGTTTATCCAGGAATCTGTGTATTCTTCATTCAAACCTGAATAAAATATGGTTGGGTAAAGTAATCTAGATGAGATATTTATTTTATTTATTTTTCACTATATCCACCACTGACTGAAGAGTGGATTGTGATAAGTCTACTGTAAATCTTTTTTTTTTTTTTTTGGTTTTTGGGTCACACCCGGCAGTGCTCAGGGGTTACTCCTGGCTCTATGCTCAGAAATCGCTCCTGGCAGGCACGGGGGACCATATGGGACGCCGGGATTTGAACCACGGACCTTCTGCATGAAAGGCAAACACCTTACCTCCATGCTATCTCTCCGGCCCCTCTACTGTAAATCTTAAGTTTGCTTGTTTATGTGTAAATTCCTTTTTTGATCTAGCTTCTTTCACTATTATATCTTTATCTATGGTTATAATCATTGTGATTAGGATGTACTTTGGGGTGTATTTATTTAAATCTCTTTTATCTGAAATTCTTTATGCTTCCAGGATATGGGTCCAAGTATTCTTCATCTCTGTGAATTTTTCAGTGATGATGTATTTGACTATTGCTCTTTCTTCCTGACTCTATGTGACCACACTGATTCTGTTGCTCCTTTTAAATTTAACTCAAATATTTATCATTTTATATTAACTTTTTTAGAATATTTTCCAACATTTGTTCTTATATTTTAATACTCTTCTCCGATTTTCTCTGAATGGAGATGTATGCAGTTCATCTTCAAGCTCACTAATTCTATCTTCTGTGCCTCTGCTGTGAGGTTTTCATTTCACCTATCATGTTTTTCAGTTTTTATATTTATTTTTGAATTTTTCTAATTACTATTCTCATATCCTCCTGAGACTTATGAGCTCTCTGTTCCATGGTGTCTTTGAGTTTTTTGAACAAATTTAACATTTCCTTTCTAAAGTTCTGATAATATAAGTTATGTAGGTAACTGAAGTTCATAGAGTCTTTAGAACTAGTACCTTCAGTCAAAAGGTTAATGGCATGTTTTCTTATTGTGACTTTATAGCATAGTGTTATCTTTTATGTTTTCAATAATGAGTCCATGTTTTTGTCATATCAAAAGTGTCATGTGTTTTACAGTATTTCTTTTCTTAAGATCAAACACTAGGGGGCTGGCAAGGTGGTGCTAGAGCTGCCTTGCAAGCACTAACCAAGGAAAGATCGCAACCGAGGTTCGATCCCCCAGCGTCCCATATGGTCCCCCCAAGCCAGAGGCAATTTCTGAGCACTTAGCCAGGAGTAAACCCTGAGGATCAAATGGGTGTGGCCCGAAAAACCAAAAAAAAAAATCCAACACTACATTTTCAGCCTATTCATATTTTCTACTTTAAATTATTTTAATTTTCTTTACTCTTTCTATATTTTATAGTTCTAGGCTTCACTTGTTTTTAAATGCTATATTAGCAAATAATTAAAATTGTTTTATTAATTACAAAGAAGAGACTTATAATGAGACAGTAAAAAGTGTGAAATACACATGTATGTGACATATTTTTATAAGAGTTGAAAACTTATCTATGTAAATCAGAGTAGAAATTATATCATAATAAATCATTTTAATTTATATTTTATAAGTTAATATATAGCAATCATAAAAATTGATTCTTATTTATTTTCTGATAAGTGCATTTGGCATTCTAAATTTTCTGGCATGAGTAGTATAAATTTAATTTGTTTTGTGACATAAATGTGGCAAAGATGTAGGAAGGAGGGGAATTGGGAACATTGGTGCAGGATAGGTTATGCTGGTCATGGTACTAGTGTTGAGGCATAGGATTACTAAAGCAACTGTTATGAACAACTTTATAGGACACAATAATTTAATAAATATAAAATTAAAAAATATAGAAACATTATTAGGCTGGTACAGTCAAAATAATATCAAAAATAGTAAAGGCAACTTAACATAGGGCTAAATCTAATATAAAACAATTCTCAAATTTATAACACAAATATATTTATCTCATATCAACTAAGTAAATTTGATCAGCCTTCTTAAAGATTATTAAAAGAAATAAAAGTGGAAAAGGGACCCATGAGGCATAGTACATAAAGTATTATTACTTTCTTGCCTGAGTAGCACATATAATTTTACAAACACTTTCAGAGTAGACTGTACATATCCTGTTATAAACAGCTATCCTGTTATAAATTGGCATATATAGTCTTCTACAATTTCCAAATTCACATGCAATTACCTGCTGTATCCAAATGTGTTTAAATACCACAAAATTGTGTAAGAATCTAGAGAAATAGTACAGTGAAAAAAGTACATATGCCTTACATATGATTAACTATTGTTTGTTCACTGAAATGTCATTGTCACCCTTACATCATCAAATGTGGCTATAGAGGTCACTGAGCAAAATAAAACTCAAGTAGCACCACTTCCATGGCTTCTTAAATTGAACTATTTGCCTAGATGGTCAACAACTGTAGGATAGAGAATTCTTTTAAGCAGTGGTTTAGAACTCCCACAATTGTGTATCTCTCACAAACACCACAAAAATAATAATAAACAGGGGATGATGTGGCAGTGCTAGGGGTAAGGCATCTGTCTGCATTGCCCGCTCTAGCTTAGGAAAGAGTGTGGTTCAATCCCCCAGTGATCCATATAGTCCCCAAGCCAGGAGCAATTTTTGAGCGCATAGCCAGGATTTAACCCCTGAGTGTCACTGGGTGTGGCCCAAAACAAAAAAAAAAACAAAACAAAAATAATAATAATGATAAACAGTATAGGTTTTGTCATTTATTTATGTTATTTTATTGTCTGGTATGTAATAATATATCTGGCATAGATTGTCTTGGAATATGAGGCTTTTTGTGTGCATACATTCTTTAAATCTCATTTTCTGCCTGACTTTTTCTTTAATAACAACCACAAATACTCTTGTAACTTGGTTAACTTCTTCTCAAAGCCCTATAAAGTGGAGAAAAGAAAGGGGGGGTACAAATTTGAAAAGTTAATACCTTCTTGTATCAATTTCCTACCATTCCAATCCATAGGGAAACAATTGTCTGGAGGCTTTTTTTTGTTGGTGGTGGTCATGGCAACAGTGTAATTGGCATACAATCTGAGAGTAACAAGCTTAATAAAACAGTGTTCACATCTCTGATTAAATAAGATCTGCATAATGCAAAGATATTAAATTTTTATGTTTCTCTTTTTATTTCCCTTTCCAATACAAAGAATAACTGCTGTTAAAGAACCCTGTGAACATCATTTCTCTAAATTTTCTTGAAATAAAAAAACGCTTTTTAATAGTTAGCACTGGCTGGATCATAAAACAAAGAAAACTCTTGAGAAATGTAAAGATTCTGACTCCAGAGGGATAAAGCTTCTTTCCACCTATGGAGAGAAATTTTGTGATATATTGGAGGAAAAACTGAGAAGAATAGAGACATCAAATGTGTGTGTGTGTGTGTGTGTGTGTGTGTGTGTGTGTGTGTGTGTGTGTGTGTGTACGAATACCTGGATTTTTTTTTTTTGGTTTTTGGGCCACACCCGGTAATGCTCAAGGGTTACTCCTGGCTATGTGCTCAGAAGTCGCTCCTGGTTTGGGGAACCATATGTGACACTGGGGGATTGAACCGCGGTCCATCCTAGGCTAGTGCTGGCAAGGCAGACACCTTACCCCTAGTCCACCATGCACCCCTGGAATATTTCTTACACTAGCACTGTGCTGTCTTCCCTAGATTTTTAAAGATTAATAATATTCATAGTAGCAACAAATTTTTATTTTAATATAATCAATATGAAAGATACTTCAGTATGAGAAGTAATATGATGGCAACGACAAAAGCTATCAAAATTTCAGGAAATATGTTTGTTTATTGATTTAATTATTTTGAGCTTCTTACCCAGCAGAGTTCAGTTCAGGGCTTATTTCTTGGTCTGCACACAGGAACACATGAACATATGGGGTACCAGGTATCAAACCTTTGGCTGTATGCCAGGTACAGAACTAATGTGCCAGATTTCAAACCTGGGTGGGATATGTGCGTAGCAAAATGTGATAGAAATTTACATTTTTAATTTTATTCAAAATAGTTGCAAAGGTGCCAAAAAGATAGAACAGTAGCTAGTTGCTTGCATTCAGGTTGATCAAACTGATTCAATGATTTACAATACATAAGTTTCTTTGAGCCTTCTAAGATTGGCCTCTAAGATCAATGATACCTGATCCCAGAAAAAGTACTGAGAACAATGAGTATGACCCCCAAAGAAAAATAAACTAATCATAAAAAATCTAAGAGTATAATGAGATTTATCTTATATAATTATATATTATTTATATATTTATATATATTATAAAATAATATATCTTCCTATTAGAGAATATTTTACTGTACTTAGAGATATTTATCACTGAACAACTGGGAAAGGCCAGTTGTTTGTAGGATATAACAGAAATGTAGTGAATATCCTATATTACATTGTCTTTAGTAGCAAAGTATTATTTGGTCCAAAATATCAACAGTGATGAGATAGAGAAATCTTCGAATCAAGGAAAGCATTTTTAACATGAACTGGTGTCTTCAGAGATGATGAAAGAAGCAGTACAGTAGATTATTAATGTCTGCTTTTGAAATTTAGTTGAAAGAAGGAAGGTGTGTGCTGTATTATACATGCAAAACTGAATACAAAGCATATATCTCTTGCAGCAGTAAGGAACCTGAAAGTGAAAATTTGAAAAGACTAGGTATCTATATATTACTTTCTAGGCTAAGGATAAATATTAAAAGCAACAAATACCCTGAATTTGAAAGTTTTGAGAAGCAAAGCCTAAAAATAAAGAAATGTATGAATGCACACAATATTTTTTTGTTTGTTTGTTTTAGGACTATACCAGTTACTCCTGGAAGGCTTGGAAAACCATCAGGAATACAGTCAAGTAAACCTAGGTTGGCCACATGCAAGACAAATGTCCAAGCTGTTGTTTTGTATCTCAGGCCTCAACACACAATAGATTTTGAAAAAGAGCTTCCTGCTTCTGATTCAGGATAAAAAGCAGACCCTGGATATTTTCAATCCAAATCAGTGTGTGAGCACCCCCAAAGAGTATAGCTGGGAGGAAGAAAGAACTGCAGGGCAAGCGGGCTCCCCTTTGACAAAAAAGAGACATTTTCACCCACATTAGTGCATGTGACCATTAAGAGCATGGCTGTTAAACAGAAAGACAGGTAGTGGCAAGCTCTGCTTTATTCCAGGTTAGTATATGTTCCCTGAGAAGAGTCCATGAACCCACCATACTACAAAGGCACAGGAGAAAGTAACACAAAACCCAACCATGCTTAATGCATGGTGTTATTTCTGATGACTCAAATAGTATAAGTCAAATATATAGCTCTTCTAATAAAAACTTTACCCAGGTAATTTTAAGGTTTTTTTTTTCAAAGAATTCAAAGAAACCATGGAACAGCCAATAAGAAGACTCCAAAAAAAATAGCTCTCCCAGAGGCTCATCCAAGGCCGGAGTGCCAAGGAACTGTGTCTGACCATAAAAATCGACTATCTGCAGTATTCTGCAGAAAGGAAGGTCCCCTGTTTGTGATGTCAGGCTGGGAAAATCTACACCTGCCCAGTGATTCCCTACTGTGAGTGTTGCCTGTGCGTGTTTTTCCACTATCCTGTCTCCAAAACCTCTTGGGAGTGGGCCAAAAACGGCCCAGAAAAATAACTCTCCCAGAGGCTCCAAAAGAGCATGGCCACTCTGCTTTGCTTTGCAGCTGCTCACTCTTTCTAACCAATAAACCCCACCACAACATGCAGAAAAAAATCACATTACAAGCGTGACAATGGAAAACCTCCCATGCAAACACCATGCACAGAGAATGAAGACTATAGCTCGGATGACCTAAAAAATCTTAACCATTGGTTTAACCTCTCAGATAAGGAGTTTAAAATAGCAATATGGAAGATGTTTGTAGAACTCAAAAAAAAAAAAAAGCATAAATCTATCTGAACAGAACACAAAGAAGAAATGAGAAAACTACAAACTGAAATAACAGATTTGAAAAACACGGTAGTGAACTGAAAAACTCAGTGGATGGCCTCGCCAGCAAGTAACAGCAGCTGAGGACAGAATCGGAGTACTGGAAGATGAGATGCAGAAAAACTCAACACAGCAGAAGAAATTGAAAAAGAACCTTAAGACAACCAATGAGACAATGGAAAAAGTACTCAAAGATTGTGAACAGATGAAAATAGAAGTCTTTGATAAACTCAACAGAAACAACATAAGAATCATTGGAGTCCCAGAGGCCCAGGTAGGAGATGTTCAGAGGAATCAACTGTCAAAGATATTATCAAAGAGATACTCCCAGAGTTAAGGACTACATGCAATCAAATCCTGCATGCCTGAAGAGTACCAGCTAAAAGAGACCCAAAGAAAAAACACCCCAAGACACATCATCATTATGATGACCAATCCCACAGATAGAGATAGAATACTGAAAGCAGCAAGATCAAAAAGGGAATTTACATTCAAAGGAGCATCCCTAAGACTTACTGCAGATATGTCACAAGAAACTCTCAAGGCCAGAAGACAGTGGCGGGATATTGTGACAAGACTGAATGAAATGGATGCCTCACTGAGAACACTGCACACAGCCCAACTCACGTTCAGGTTTGAAGGAAGAAAACATAGCTTCATGGATAAACAACAGCTCAGAAACTTGACAGATGAAAAACCAGCCTTAAAAAAAAAACCGACAGGTCTACTTTAAGACAAGAGAGACCAACAAACACAGCAAACTTATTTACAAAGATGACATTAAATCCTATGACAATCATCTCCCTCAATGTCAATGGACTAAATTCACCAATTAAACGACACAGAGTGGCAAAATGGGTCAAAAAGATGAATCCAACCTTCTGCTGCCTACAAGAAACACACCTGAATAGTCAGAACAAACATAGACTCAAAATCAAAGGCTGGAGGAAAATCATCCAAACAAACAACACCCTCAAAAAAGCTGGGGTGGCCATATTAATATCTGATGACACCAACTTTATACTCAGAAAAGTGGTAAGGGACAAAGATGGACAATATGTACTAGTCAAGGGATATGTGCAACAGGAAGAAATCAGACTATTAAACATATATACACCCAATGAGACACCAGCAAATTATCTAATACAATTACTGACAAATCTGAAAGAAGACATTAATAATAAAACTAATTGTGGGAGACCTCCACACAGCCTTATCATCACTTGATAGGTCAACCAGACTGAAACCAAACAAAAACGTACTAGCCCTGAAAAGAGTAATGTAAGAAAGAGGACTAGTAGATATATACAGGACAATCCATCCCAAAAAACCTGGATACACATTCTTTTCCAATGTACATGAGTCATTCTGCAGGATAGACTACATGCTGACACATAAAACATACTTACAAAATCAAAAGAATAGAAATCTTGCAGGCTACTTTTGCTGACCACAAGGTTCTGAAATTAGATGTGAACTATAAAGCCACACAGAAGAAAAACTTTACAATATTGGAAATTGAACAGCCCGCTACTGAACAACCAGTGGATCCGAGATGAAATCAAAAAGGAAATCAAAACTTTCCTGGAAACAAATGATAATGAAGACATAAACTGCCAGAATCTATGGGACACAGCAAAAGCAGTCCTGAGAGGAAAATTTATAGCTCTACAAGAACACATCAGGAAGGAAGAAGGGGCATACCTGAATAACTTAATGATGCAGCTCATAAAATTAGAAAATGACCAACAAAAGAAACCAAAAGAAGGGAGACAGAAGGAAATACCAAAACTGAAAGCAGAAATCAATGAAGTGGAAAACCAAAAAACAATGTGAAAGATCAACCAAAGCAGAAGTTGATTCTTTAATAAAATAAACAAGATTGATAGACCATTGGAAAAAATTCACAAAGAAAGAGAGAGAAATCTAATAACCCATATTAGAAATGAAAAGGGGGAGATCACTACAGATATTGCAGAGATCCAAGGGTAATCAGAGACTACTTTGAAAAACTTTATGCTACTAAACATGAGAACCTAGAAGAAATGGAAAAATTCTTGGACACTTATAACCTTCTACATTTAAGTAAGGAGGATGTAGCATATCTAAACACCCCCATTACTACTGAGGAAATTAAAACTGTAATCAAATATCTGCCCAAAAAGAAAAGCCCAGCCCCAGATGGATTTAACTAATGAATTTTTTTAAATCTTTCAAACGGAGCTACTACCAATCCTAGCCAGGCTCTTACATGAAATGGAAAAAAAATGGGAACACTCCCAAACAGCGTTTATAAAGCCAACATCACCTTGATACCAAAACCAGACAGAGATGCTGCCAAAAAAGAAAATTACAGACCAATACCCCTGATGAATGCAGATGCAAAGATCTTCAACAAAATACTGGCAAATAGGATCCAATGCATCATCAAGAAGATCATACACTACAACCAAGTAGGTTTCATTCCAGGAATGCAAGGATGGTTTAACATCCATAAATCTATCAACATCATACACAACATCAACAACAATAAAAATAAAAATCACATGATCATATCAATAGATGCAGAGAAAGCATTTGATAAGGTCCAACACCCATTCTTAATCAAAACTCTCAGCAAGATGGGAATGGAAGGAGCCTTTCTCAATCTAGTTGAAGGCATCTACCAGAAGCCAATGGCAAATATTATTCTCAATGGAGTAAAAATAAAAGCCTTTCCTCTGAATTCTGGTACAAGACAATGCTGTCCACTCTCAGCACTCCTCTTCAACATAATACTGGAAGTTCTTGCTATAGTGATCAGGCAAGAAAAAGATATCGGGGCCGGGCGGTGGCGCTAGGGGTAAGGTGCCTGCCTTGCCTGCGCTAGCCTAGGACGGACCGCGGTTCGATCCCCCGGCTCCCCCGGCGTCCCATATGGTCCCCCAAGAAGCCAGGAGCAACTTCTGAGCTCATAGCCAGGAGTAACCCCTGAGCGTCACAGGGTGTGGCCCAAAAACCAAAAAAAAAAAAAAAAGAAAGAAAAAGATATCAATGGAATTCAGATAGGAAAGGAAGAAATCAAGCTCTCATTGTTTGAAAATGTCATGATACTCTACTTAGAAAACCCTAAAGACTCTACCCAAAAGCTTTTAGAAACAATAAACTCATATAGCAAGGTGGCAGGCTACAAAATTAACACACATAAATCAATGGCCTTTTTATACACCAATAATGATAGGGAAGAGAAGGAATTCAAGAGCAATCCCATTTGAAATAGTGCCGCACAAACTCAAATATCTTGGAGTCAACTTGACCAAAGATGTGAAGGACCTATACAAAGAAAACTATAAAGCCCTGCTCCAAGAAATAAGAGAAGAACACGGAAATGGAAACTCATACCCTGCTAATGGATTGGCAGGATTAACATCATTAAAATGGCAATACTCCCCAAAGCATTATATTGATTTAATGTTGATCCCCTTAAAAATACCCATGACATTTTTCAAAGAAGTGGATCAAACACTTATGAAGTTCATCTGGAACAATAAACACCCTTGAATAGCTAAAGCACTCCTAGAGAAAAGGAAAATGGGAGGCATTATTTTTCCCAACTTTAAACTGTACTACAAAGACTATTAAACATATATGCACCCAATGAGAGACCAGCAAATTATCTAATACAATTACTGACAAATCTAAAAGAAGACATTAATATTAACACAATAATTGTGGGAGACCTCAAGATGCCCCTGTCAACACTTGATAGGTCAACCAGACTGAAACCCAACAAAAACATACTAGCCCTGAAATTAATAATGGAAGAAAAAGGACTAGTAGATATAAATAGGACACTCTACCCCAAAAAACCTGGATACATATTTTTCTACAATATACATGGGTCATTCTCCAGGATAGACCACATGCTGACACTTAATACATACCTTCATAAAATCAAGAAGATAGAAATCTTTAAGGCTACCTTTGCTGACCACAAGGCTCTAAAATTAGATGTGAAATACAAAGCCACACAGAAAAAAAAACTTTAACACCTGGAAATTAAACAGCCTAATACTGAACAACCAGTGGGTCCGAGATGAAATCAAAGAGGAAATAAAAACTTTCCTGGAAACAAATGATAATAAAGACACAAACTGCCAGAATGTATGGGACACAGCAAAAGCAGGCCTGAGAGGAAATTGTATAGCTTTACAAGCACACATCAGGAAGAAAGAAGGGGCATACCTGAATAACTTAATGACACAGCTCATAAAATTAGAAAATGACCAACAAAAGAAACCAAAAGTAGGGAGACAGAAGGAAATAACAAAGCTGAGAGGAGAAATCAATGAAGTGGAAACACAAAAAAACAATCCGAAAGGTCAACGAAAGCAGAAGTTGGTTCATTGAAAATATAGATAAACCACTAGCAAAACTAACAGAGAGAGAGAGAGAGAGAGAGAGAGAGAGAAACTTGATAACTCAAATTAGGAATGAAAAAGGAGACATAACTACTGATATGGCAGAGATTCAAAGGGTAATCAGAAAATACTTTGAGAAACTCTATGCCACTAAAAATGGGAACCTGAAAAAATGGATAACTTCTTGGACTCTTATATAATCTTCCACAGTTGAATGAAGAGGATGCAGCATATATAAACACCCCCATCACTATTGAGGAAATTAAGACAGTAATCAAGCATCTGCCCAAAAAGAAAAGCCCAGGCCCAGATGAATTTACTAATGTATTCTTTCAAACCTTTCAAGAGAAGCTACTACCAATTCTAGCCAGGCTCTTCCATGAAATTGAAAAAACAGGAATACTTCCAAACAGCATTTATAAAGCCAAAATCATCTTGATACCAAAAACAGAGATGCTGCCAAAAAATAAAAAATTACAGACCAATATCCCTAATGAATGCAGATGCAAAGATCTTCAACAAAATCCTGGCAAATAGGATCTAATGCATCAACAAGAAGATCATACACTATGACAGTAAATCTATCAACATTATACACAACATCAACAATAAAAATAAAAATCACATGGTCATATCAGTAGACACAGAGAAAGCATTTAATAAGGTACAATACCCATTCTTGATCAAAACTGTCAGCAAGATGGGAATGAAAGGAATCTTTCTCAATATAGTTAAGGCCATCTTCCACAAGCCAGTGGCAAATATTGTTCTCAATGGAGAAAAACTAAAAGCCTTTCCTCTAAATTCTGGAACAAGTCAAGGCTGTCTGCTCTCACCCCTCCTCTTCAACATAGTACTGGAAGTGCTTGCTATAGCCATCAGGCAAGAAAAAGATATTAAGGAAATCCAGATAGGAAAGGAAGAATTCAAGCTCTCACTGTATGCAGATGACATGATACTCTACTTAGAAAACCCTAAAGACTCTACCCAAAAGCTTCTAGAAACAATAGACTCATATAGCAAGGTGGCAGGGTACAAAATTAACACACAGAAATCAATGGCCTTTTTATACACCAATAATGATAGGAAAGAGATGGACGTCAAGAATGCAATCCCATTCACATTAGTGCCAACAAACTCAAATACCTTGGAGTCAACTTGACTAAAGACGTGAAGGACCTATTCAAAGAAAACTATAAAGCACTGTTCCAAGAAATAAAGGAGGACACACGGAAATAGAAACACATACCCTGCTCATGGATTGGCAGGATTAACATAATTAAACTGGCAATACTCCCCAAAGCATTGTACAAATTTAATGCAATCTCTCTAAAGATACCCATGATATTCTTCAAAGAAATGGATCAAACACTTATGAAGTTCATCTGGAACAATAAGCACCCTCGAATAGCTAAAGCACTCCTAGGGAAAAGGAAAATGGGAGGCATTATTTTTCCCAATTTTAAACTGTACTACAAAGCAATAGTTATCAAAACAAAAATGGGGAGATGAAATGAACAGACACTTTGATTAAAAAAAAAGAAATACAAATAGCCAAGAGGCACATGAAAAATTGCTCCTCATCACTGATCATCAGGGAGATACAAATCAAAACAATACCATCTCACACCACAGAGATTGGCACACATCACAAAAAATGAGAACAATCGGTGCTGGCGGGGATGTGGAGAGAAAGGAACTCTTATCCAATGCTGGTAGGAATGCCTTCTAGTCCAACCTCTATGGAAAGCAATATGGAGATTCCTCCAAAACTGGAAATTGAGCTCCCATTCGACCCAGCTATTCCACTCCTAAAGATATACCCTAGGAACACAAGAATACAATACAAACACCCCTTCCTCACACCTATATTTATTGCAGCACTATTCACAATAACCACGCTCTGGAAACAACCACGTTGCCCTTCAACAGATGAATGGCTAAAGAAAATGTGGTACATATACACAATGGAATATTATGCAGCAGTCAGGACAGATGAAGTCATGATATTTTCCGATACATGGATGTACATGGATCTTATCATGCTGAGTGAAATAAGTTAGAGGAAGAGAGAGATGCAGAATATTCTCACTCATCCATGGGTTTTAAGAAAAATAAAAGTCATCTTTGCAACAATTCTCAGAGACAATGAGAGGAGGGCTGGAACTTCCAGCTCACTTCATGAAGCTCACCACAAAAAGTGGTGAGTGCAGTTATAGAAATAACTACACTGGGGCCGGAGAGATAGCATGGAGGTAAGGCATTTGCCTCTCATGCAGAAGGTCATCGGTTTGAATCCCGGCGTCCCATATGGTCCCCCGTGCTTGCTAAGAGCAACTTCTGAGCATGGAGCCAGGAGTAACTCCTGAGCAACTGCCGGGTGAGACCCAAAAAAACCAAAAAAAAAAAAAAAAAAAAAAAAAAAAAAAAAAAAAAAAAGAAATAACTACACTGAGAACTACCATAATCATGTGAATAAATGAGGGTACTGGAAAGCCTGTCTAGATTACACGTGGGGGTGGGGTGAGATGGAGGGAGATTTGGGACATTGGTGGTGGGAATGTTGCACTGGTTAAGGAGGGTGTTCTTTACATGAGAGAAACCTAATCACAATCATATTTGTAATCAAGTTGTTTAAATAAAGAAAAAATGCAAAAAAAGAAGACTCCAGAGTATAAACAGTGAAAATGAGAAAACTTTAAACAGATATGACAGAATTGAAAAACTTCATGGGTAAAATGAAATATTAACTAGGAGGCCTAAGCAGAAGAGTAGCAACTTCTGATGATAAAATAAATCAGTAAGCTGAAAGATAATTTGCATAGCATTCTGTAGTATGGAGATACTACAAAAGTTGGGAAAGAGTATTAAAATAAATCAACAGATAATGAAAAAGACTCAAAAAATTATAGAGAAGAGTATATTCCTTCGGAATAACTTCAACATGAACATTAGGGTCCTAGAGAGCCGAGAATAAAACCTCTGTGAAAGAACAACTGACAAAGATATTTCTTAAAATTTTCTAGAGCTGTAAAATGCATGCATCATCTATCCTAGAAATCTGAAGAATACCAACTAAAAGAGATACATGTAAAAGCACCTAATGGCATATTCTAATTACAATGATAAAAACAATAAACATAATATACAGTAAACAAAATAATCAAAAAAGGAAAATATTTACAATAGAGCATCCTTAAGATTTATGCCATATTTATCATAAGGCCCTAAAGTAGTAGTAGGTATATTGAAAAAAATTAATGAATAACTTACCTGTCTTATTTATATTCAGTTTAAGGAATGATACACAACTTAATGTAAAAACTCCTTAAGAACTTAATAGACTCAAAACCTACTTTAAAAGAAGAAATGAATGGTCACTTTAAGGCACGATAAACCCCACAAATACACACCTTTCTTTGAGGGTACACTTCTTTTATCTTATCTCTCACATTTCAAATAAACCTATTTATAATTTATTCTCTCTCTCTTTTTTTTTAGTGACTTAAAGGAAAGTACCTAAACTCAGATGAAGATAGGGAAAAATGTTTTCTTAACCAATCATGGTTTCTCATCTTATGAATGCTAGTAATGCTACTACAATTTCATGTTTATCAGCTGAAAAAAATAGAACAGGAAAATCAGTTAAAATCATTATACATTTTTTCCTGCGTTGAGATTATACTTTGCTCAAAAGCATCTCAATTGTCATTAGTTACCCCAGCATTAAGATCTATAGAATCACACTGGAGCAATAATTCTCTGACTGCTATAGAATTCCCTTTCATCATACATAATGTCAATGTAAAGTCAATTTAAATATGCTCAAGAAAAGTAACAGAGGGCCCGGAGAGATAGCACAGGGGCGTTTGCCTTGCAATCAGCCAATCCAGGACAAATGTGGTTGGTTCGAATCCCGGTGTCCCTGTGCCTGCCAGAAGCTATTTCTGAGCAGACAGCCAGGAGTAACCCCTGAGCACTGCCAGATGTGGCCCAAAAACCAAAAAGGAAAAAAAGAAAGAAAGAAAGAAAGAAAAGTAACAGAATTCAACAATTAAAAAACTCTCGCAATATTTCTTTCTTTCCTTTTTTCTTTCCTTTTTCCTTCCTTCTTTCTTTCTCTTCTCTTTCTTTCTCTTCTTTTTTTCTTTCTTTCTTTTTCTTTCTTTCTTTCTTTCTTTCTTTCTTTCTTTCTCTTTCTCTCTCTCTTTCTTTCTTTCTTTCTTTCTTTCTTTCTTTCTTTCTTTCTTTCTTTCTTTCTTTCTTTCTTTCTTTCTTTCTTTCTTTCTTTCTTTCTTTCTTTCTTTCTTTCTTTCTTTCTTTCTTTCTTTCTTTCTTTCTTTCTTTCTTTCTTTCTTTCTTTCTTCTCTTTTGGTTTTTGAACCACACCCAGTAGTGCTTAGGGATTACTCCTGGCTCTGAGCTCAGAAATCACTCCTGGCAAACTCTGTAAACCATATGGGATGCCAGAAATTGAACCCAGGTCTGTCCTGGCTGAGTACAAGGCAAACACCCTACCACTATGCTATCCCTCCAGCCTCAATGTTTTTATTTCTAATTGTGGTACCTGTTCTTGTTCCCAATCTGCTTGGTCAATACACTACTATTTTTCCATTAAAAAAACAAACAAACAAAACAGGGCCCAGAGAGATAGCACAGCGGTGTTTGCCTTGCAAGCAGCCGATCCAGGACCTAAGGTGGTTGGTTCAAATCCCGGTGTCCCATATGGTCCCCCGTGCCTGCCAGGAGCTATTTCTGAGCAGATAGCCAGGAGTAAACCCTGAGCGCCGCCGGGTGTGGCCCAAAAACCAAAAAAAAAAAAAAAAAAAAAAAACCAAGAAAAAAAAAACAATTTTATCAAGAAGGGAAGACCTATGAAATCATAAAATCACTATAATATTTATATTACTCCAAAAAAATGTTTTCCAAATTTTAAATATATGTGTTATGTCTTACATACATATTCCTGTTGGGGGGGGTTGGTTGTTGGTTTTGTTTTGTTTTGTTTGCAAAACCAAACACACACACACAAAAAAAAAAAAAACAGTGGTTGTGATTATAGAAATACTCAAGGATTTCTGAGGTTCCTATGTTGTTCATGTTGAAGTAATCCTGAAGGAATATACTCTTCTTTTTAATTTTTTGACTTTTTTTCATCATCTGTTGATTTATTTTAATACTCTTTCCCAAATTCTATCTACCTGGGTGGCCTCTTCATATAAATAAAAGATATAACCTTCAAAACATTGAAAATGGGAACAAAATACAATTTGAAATGAACTGCTCTTTAAGCAGTTAATGAGTCAGAAGAAAGCAGGGCTTGAAATCTAGGAGCTGAATGGACTGGAGAGCATGCCTAAGGTATTGTCTATTGAGAAAATCTGTCATTCCTTCTAATCAGCATTATACTGACCATTTCATCAAAAGTTAATTAAGTTTAGTGATTTAATTCCTTATCAAATTTCTAGAAAAATGTGAAAAAAATGAATTGGTCAGTAATGATTGCTTCACCCATTTTTGGCTTGGTATTTACAAGAGTTTCAGTGTTGTGGTTTATCTTTTTTTTCTCTTTTGTTTTTTGGGCCACACCCAGTGACGCTCATGGGTTACTCCTGGCTATGTGCTCAGAAATCGCTCTTGGCTTGGTGGACCATATGGGAACCCCAGGAATCGAATCTCTTTCCTTCTTAGGTCAGCTGCATTCAAGTCAAAGGCTATGCCACTGTGCCACCGCTCCGGCCCCATGTTTGTGTGATTTCTGCCAAGGAACAGAGTATAGAATTAGCCAGAAATTGAAATAACTAAAACCGCTTTTGTAAGTGCCTAGTATTTTGGAGTTTCCCAATTTGAGTGATGCCCAGAAAGATGTTTGAGAGATTTGTGCTGTTGAAGGTATCTTCAATGTCCTGTGTTTTAAGCCATTTTAATCTTCATAATTTAGTAAATTAAGACTCATTATAATGTCCTTTTACTCTTAGAGGTGAATAACTAATTCAATAAGTTTACTTCATACACCAAGGCAGAAAAATGATCTAATCTTTTTAGCTTCAGTGCCACCTCATGAGTGGCACCTCATTTTCATCTCATTTCATCTTTTATATACATCAACAATTAAATATATTAAAAATATTTTACTATGCAAAAGTGACAAAGGGTTTATTCTCAAAAAAGACAAAACTTTTCCTCTTCAATATAAAATGCTTACTTGTAATTTTCATTTCAAAGTCCCTGCTTCAGACTCTTTTAACAGCTAGGCCAGTAGGCTGGCATAATTTAACATATGTTACAAATGTTAAATTTTGGGTTTGTTTTTGTTTTTGGGCCACACCCGGTGATGCTCAGAGGTTACTCCTGGCTATGCGTTCAGAAATTGTTCCTGGCTTGGGGGAGGGACCATATGGGTTCTTCCTAGGCTAGCGTGTCCAAGGCAGATGGCTCTGGCAGATGCTCTGGCCATCACTGCTCTGGCCCCTTAAATTTTTATCTTAAGGAATGCACATGGAGTGTATGCCACCTCACACCCTCAAAATGTAAATGCAGCCTCTGATCATAGAGATATTAGAATTACAAGAAATCTTCCAAAAGATACTTTGTCTCTTTCTAAATTACTTTAAATCTCTACTCAATTGAAAGTAACCTGTTCTGACAAAAAATTGTGTAGATATAAAATTTGCTTAAAGAAAAACAAAGGTTATACTGCAGGTAACAGGGAACGGAGGGGACCTGAGGACAGGCTTGGACCTCAGTTGGTCTCTGCCAATGTCTGCAGTTGCGGGCTATGGCTTGGAGAGGGGACCCTGCATCTACCCACAGATAACAGGGGAAGGAGAAGACCTGTGGGCCGGCTCAGAGTCACAGCCATTGTCCGCACTTAACTTTTTCTTTTAAATCAAACTTTTTTCCATATATCTTTTTGAAAATTATAGAAATCTTCAAATTTCTATCATTTGGAGTTTGTTTTTTCCTGCTTTATACATCAAATATCAAAATTTGCCTTCATTATTTATATAATTTATTTATATTACTGCTTTTTTATTGATGCTATAATCTGGTTTTTTTCTAAATAAAGTTTCAGCTTCATCTAATCCGATGCTAAGTATACTACTTTTATCTTTAGCTATTGTTTCAAAATTTAAAAATATTGCATAGACTTTTTTTAGTTTATTCAGTTTCTTTCAAATTTTGCTTCAGTTCACTGGCTATTGATAAGATTGTTATTCTGGAGACATCTTTAGACATCAATGAATGTCTAATGTCTACATCTGTTGATTGAATTTCATGAATTTTTCATTACTAACGCTTCCTGTAGAAACTAAGGATGGACTTTTAAGTTCTAAAAGTTTTGAGTAGCAATCCGATCTCCTGTTTGTAACATCAGGCTAATGTCTACTGATTTTTGTCTATTATAAATACCTTTTGAGAATTTTTTGTTTGTTTCTGTTTTTTGGGCCACACCCGACGGTGCTCAGGGTTACTCCTGGCTGTCTTAAATCTATCTGATTTTTGTCTATTATAAATACCTTTTGAGAATTTTTTGTTTGTTTCTGTTTTTTGGGCCACACCCGACGGTGCTCAGGGTTACTCCTGGCTGTCCTAAATCTATCTGATACAAGGTTTACAATTACTGATGTATGGTAGTTAATATTGTATCACAGTCCAAATGACTTGGGCATTAACTGAGAATTATAGTCTCAGCTATTGGTTATGATCTGATGTAGCTATGTGTGGAGAAAGGGAAGTTTCCATATTTTCTTAATATTCCTGAATTTAAAGGTGATTTAAGTTATGAAACACAAATCTTAGACCTGAACAAATGTATATTAGGTATACTTGTGCTGGGATAGCTATTTTGCATATGTTACCTGGCTCTCCAGAACCTGGCTATTTCTCAATACTTGTACTTAAGCCTGTTTTTTTGTTTTGTTTTGTTTTGGGGGGATTTTTTTGTACATAGATCTTGTTATAGCTAAAATGTATTTAACTCTCTGCCTTCTCTCCCTTATCTTACTTCTGACACATTTTGACTCATTTTACACTAAGGTTTAGCTACTCAATGTCTTTGTGGGCAATTACTACTTTCATTTTATATTTTGAATGTTACATTTACTTTATAAAATATATTTACATGTAATTTTTATTTTTCTCTTTAAAATATAGAAATATCAATGTAATGATAATGACCAAGTGAAGTGGTGAGCTTGTTTTGATTCTCAGTGATAATTTTGCAGTTTTTCTTGGGCTAGTATACTATAAACAAATTATCATATATTATAATTAACCAGAGAAATTTTATTAATGATAGATAAATATATGTAGCATATATTACTATGTATCCATGCATTAAATTTATTATGATTTTTATAATATTAAATTTATTATAAAAATATGTCAAATACGCTGATTTATTGTCAGAAGGGGATACAGTTACTACAAAAGTAGGTTAAAGAGTGTCTTTTTTGAAGGAAACTGGAAAATTTTATCTTACTCAAGAGAGAAGAATTGAGGCCCAAGTGATAGCACAGTGGTAAGGCATTTGTCTTGTACATGGCTGATCTGGGATGGACCTGGATTCAATCCCCAGAGTCCCATATGGTCCCCCAAGCCAGGAGCAATTTTTTGAAAGCATACCAGGTAGTAAACCCTGAGTATCACTGAGTGTGGTCCAAAAAGAGAGACAGACAGACAGACAGAGACAGAGAGAAATAGAGGCTTCTTGCTCTATTTAAATCTTCAACAGAAGGGGTAAGGCCTACCCACATCAGTAAAAATAAATCTGCTTTTATCTGATGATTTAAATATTACTTGACACCAGAAAAAGTACAAAAGGTAAATCATATTGCCTTATATGCATGTGACCTAAGTTTGATCCCTGACATTTCATATGATCACCCAAGCACTTCCAGGAGTAATAACTGTGTACGTATCTAAGGGTAAACCCTGAGCATCCCTAGGTATATCACAAGAAACAAAAAAAAATAGTCTTATGCAAAAAAACACTCGAAACATTACCCAGAATTATATTTGAAAAATTAAATATCTAATTATATGTGTACTTATAAAATAACATATACAATTACCCCCATATTTTCATAATTTCTTTATACACTTATTTCCAAACTAGCACTTTTTATAATTTTTATTTAATTACAAATTTTAAGATGATATTTTAGTATTTCAGGAAAAATTATCAATATATTATTATCAACTAATCCCACACTTGTTTCCATCTTTTTTCTATCAGTGTCTTCTTAAAACTAGTCCCAAAAATCCATCAAGGGAAATTCTTGAAAGGAAAAATTTCTGAAGATCTATAATAAGGCCAAGATTTAAAGAGGTTCTAACATCAAGCCCCAGAGCTCTCTTTTGCATTAGTCTTTAATTCTCAATATTTAAATCTAGCATAAATCTGAAACACAAAAGAAACAAAGATGAACCATCCCTCCACCCCAGAGGTGACAGTGAACAGCATAGTTCCATGGCCCAGACAGGACTCAGTGGTGGGATCTAGTGCAAAACTCAATTAAATGAATACTTTGTCAAGAATACTTCATCCAGCCAGATATGAAGGAAGGATCTAAAACTTCAGGGATAAGCAATAGCTTAGAAAATTTTCAGATCCAAAACAAGCCTTAAACAACTTAAAGAGATTACTGTAAGACAATGCAGATGCCCCAAAATATACATCCAACTCCTACAAAAAAAGATGACACTATATCCCATGACAGTCAATTCTCTCAATGTCAAGAGACTAAATGTGCCAATTAAGACACACAGATTGGCAAAATGGATCAAAAACTTAAATTCAACAGTTTTTCTTTTTCTTTTTTGGATTTTTGTTTATTTGTTTTCTCTATTATATGTCTGCTTTCTATTTCTTTTTTATTAGTAATTTTTATTTTGACCAAAGTGGATTACAAATTGTTCATTGTAGTATTTCAGATACATAGTGACATTGAATCAGGGGCATTCCCACCACCAATGTTGTCCTCCCTCCATCCCTGTTCCCAGCATGCATCACATTTTGCCCCTCCTTTGCCCCCTGGGCTGCTAGTATAAGTGGTCCCTTCTGTGTCTAGCCTGTTGTAGATTGGGTATTGATTCTGTTGTAGTTGGCTTTGGATTTGGTGTTCAAATCTGATCATATTTTATTTCTACTCAATGTTCATACAACTTTTCTCCCTCAATTTGTGAGGCAGAACAAGATATTCAAGTTATGTGGTTCAGTGTGAAGGTAAGAAAAAATAGAAAGAAAAAGGGGGGGGGCAAAAATTTAAACAAGCAAAAATGGGAGGAGTTCTTCTAGAGGCTATAAATATCAGTTTAAGAAAAGGAAGGGAAAAAGAAAGGAAAACATAAAAATAATACAAGAAAAATCAAACCTATAAAAACAAAACAAAACAAAAATAAGCAAAAAATCTGAAAAGCACCACAATAATAAAGACAACAGCCAAACACTAACCACAATCCTGAAATGAAGGCAAATCAAAGCATGGGGAGGGGGAAGGCAAAGAAAAGAAAAGAAGAAAAAAAAACAAGCAACGACAATTTCAAAAAATTTTTTAAAAATTTAATTTGTGCTATTTTTTTTGCCTAGGCACAATAAAAAATTGGGGAGATTAGAAAGGGAATTCCCCTTTTCTTAGAGATACAGGGTTTCTTCACCCTTGAAGTATACTGTATGGGTATTACTACAGGCTTCGTACATGCTCTTTTACTCTCCCCTAGGTAATTTTGTGATGTCTGGAAGTTTTCTGCTTCGTCATGGATGATGAGATCAGGCCTCTGTAGCTAGGGATCTTAGTATTTGCACATGTCATAGGATGGAGTCTTTCTTTACAGTTACAGAAGTTCTGTTCCATCACTGTTGTTTTAATCAGTCTTCTGTAGTTGGTGGTCTTGGTTTTTGCACCGATCCTAGGAAGAAGCCTACAAGTTTTTCATTATGTTTCCAGAAGTTCTGCTCAGTTGCAGTTGTCTCAGTCCAACCTCTGGAATTAGAGATCTTGGTTGTTGTACAGATTACAGGCCAAAGCCTAAACTAGGGTCTTTTTTATTGGTCCCAGGATACCTTCTGCCCAGTCATGATGGTCACAGTCAGTCTTCTATAGTTAGCGATCTTGGCTTTTGTACTGATCAAAGGATGATGTATCTTCTGATTTCATCTTATTGTTAGGTGTTGAGATGAGACAACCTGCTCTTAGATCGAGTTGTTGCCATTTCCTTGTTGTCAGGATGTCATACCAAAACTGGCACATATTGGTGTCAGAGCAGTATTAAGAATGTTACAGAGGGAGATTGGTTCCTAAGAAACGTATGTGAATAGTCAAAGCAAACATACATCAAAAGTCAAAGTTGGAGAACAATCATTCAAGCAAACAATTATTTTAAATAGCTGGGGTTGCTATATACAGATCGCACAGATTGCACAGAATTGACTTTATACTTAAAACTTTTATAAAAAACAGAGATGAATATTTTGTAATAATCAAAGGATATGTACAACAGAAAGATATTACTTTCTTAAACATATATGAACCTATTGTGATGGGCCAGCAAAATATCTAAAACCATTGCTGATAGATTGCAGAAAGACATCAATAGCAGAACAATAATAGTGGGGAAAACATTTGTTTTGTTTTTTTGGCCACACCCGTTAGACGCTCAGGAATTACTCCTGGATATGCGCTCAGAAATTGCTCCTGGCATGGGGGGACCATATGGGGCGCCGGGGGATCAAACCGCGATCAGTCCTACTCTAGCGCTTGCAAAGCAGACACCTGACCTCTAGCCCACCTTCTCGGCCCCTATAGTGGAAAATTTTTACACCACACTTTCACCCTTTGATAGATAAAATAGGCTAAAATATAACAAGAATATCCTGAATCTTAAGGAATAAATTGAAGAGAGTGGCTTAGTAAATATATTAGGCTTTCCATTCCTAAAAACTGTAAACTCATTCTTCTCCAATTCACATTGAACATTCTCCAATATAGACCATATGCTGTCCCATAAAAAAAAAACTCATCCAGAAAATTAAGAAGATAAAGATTGTATGAATTAACATCTCAGATCTTGATGTATGGAAATCAGATGTGAATTATAAACAGACACTGAGAAAAAATTTGAAATCTGAAAATTAAAAAATTCAATACCAAACATTCAGAGCTGAAATAAAAGAGGAAATTAAGATACATGGAAACAAATGAGAATGAATAAAAATATTATCAGAATTTGTGGGCACAGAAAAAGTGAGACTAAGAGTAAAATTTATAGCTTTGCAAGCTTTATAGGAAGAAAGAAAAGGTTTACATAAATAAATTATTGTCGTTTAAAATATTAAAAAGTAATAAAATGAATCAAATATAGACAAACAGAAGGATATAAGACTTAGAGAAGATATTAATGAATAGAAATTAAAAACTTCAAAATAGCAATGAAAGCAAAAGCTATTTCTTTGGGAAAAAACAAGATTAATAACCTATTAGCAAGACTTACCAATAAAGGTAGAGACAGTAACTTGATAAACCAATTTAGAAATGAAAAAGGGGAAGATACTACAGATACTACAGGAATTCAAAGAGTAATCAAAGATTACACTGAGAAACATTATGCTACAGAATAAGTAAACCTGAAAGAATTGGATTCAGTTTGCACTCTTAAAATCTCTCAAGATGATTTGGAATATCTGAACAGTCCTGTCACAACTGGTGAAATTGAAAGAATGATCAAAAGTATTCCAAAAACAAAAGCCCAGGCCCAGATGTAGTCACTAGTGAATTATTTTAAACTTTTAAAGATGGCCTACTGTCAATTCTTTTTGCAGATTCTTTCATAAAGCTGAAGAAGCAGAAAAACTCCAATATTTTCTACAAAGCTGATATCACCCTAATAACAAAAGCAGTCAGAGATTCCACAATAAAATAGCTACAGGTAAATATCCTTTATGAACACAAATACAAAAATCTTCAAAAAAATTCTAACAAAAAGGATTCAATGGCTTATCAAAAATAGCATATACCATGAAAAATTAGGATTTAGTCCAGAGATGCAAGGATGTTTTAACATATGCAAGTCAATATATGTATTACACCATATCAATATATGGAAAAATAAAAATTATATGAACATATCAAGAGATAAATGAACAACATTTGTCAAGATACAACACCCATTCATCATAAAAACTTTCAAAAAGATGTGAATGGAAGGAACTTTTCTCAATGTAATTTACCACAAGTCTGTGACAAATATTAAACACAATAGGAACTAACTTAAAGTCTTTCCTCTATGATCTACCACAAGACAAATTTTCCATTTCTCCTCTCTGGAAGCATTTGCCACATGGATAAGGCAAATATAATAATTCAAGGACATCCACATATAAAAAGAAGTCAAACTCTGTTTACAGATGTCATGATACTATATTTAGAAAATTCTAAAGAATATACCATAAAGCTTTTAGAAACAGTATATCTGCACAGTAAAGTAACAGCCTATAATATTAAACAACAAAGTTTCACAGTATTTTTATATACATATTAGTGATAGAAAGGAAATTGTCGTTAAAAATAGCATTCAATGAGGCCAGAGCAGTGGCACAAGCTGTAGGGCATCTGCCATGAGTGCACTACCTAGGACAGACCATGGTTTGAACCCCCAGCATCCCATATGGTCTCCCTTGTCAGAAACGATTTCTGAGCACATAGCAAGAAATAACCCCTGAGTGTCACTGGGTGTGGCCCAAACCCCCCCAAAAAATTACATTCAAAATAGTGACATGGAAACTGAAGTGCCTTGGACTTATCTTAACTAAAGATATAAAAGACATGTACAAATGAAACCACAAAACTTTCTTTTAATAAATAAAAAAGGATATAATGAAATGGAGACATATATGTTGTACATGGATTGGGAGGATTGACATCATTAAAATGTCACTGTTTTGTAAATTATAATTTTTTTTTATCATTCATAGTTGTGTTAAAGTCATAGAATGTACACTAATTTTTACCAGTGAAACTTTCTCACCACCAATGACCCCTATCTCCCTCCCATCTTCCCTCTCATGCTAATATCTCAGATAGGCTTTCTATTTTTCTCTTTCTTTTGTAACAATGTGGTTGCACTAATAGTAGGTGCCATGCATATCATTTATCCCATTTTAGCACCTAGTTATTGTTCAGTGTGACCAATTAAATTATCATTGTCACGGAACTTGATAGTTCAGTTAATGCTCTTACTGCACTCATCGTTCTGTGTGGCAAGCATTATATCATAGGCTGGTTCTTCAGGCCCTCATCTCTATTCTATCTGGTTATCATTACCATACTGTCTTTTATTTTTATTATATCTCACAGAAGAATGATAGCATTCTATGTCTATACCTCGATCTCTGATTCATTTTACTCAGGACAATATTCTCCATATTCATTCATATAGAGGCATTTTTTCTAATCCATTTTGCAATTTTTGGAAAACAATAGGAGATTCCTCAAAAATCTGGAAATTGTTCTTCTTTATGATACAGCAATACAGTTTCTAGATATATACCCTATGAACACAAAAACACAAATACAAAAATTCCTTTGCACTTCTATGCTCATTTTAGCACTAAATAGTAAGATTATGGAATCAACCAAAGTTCCTACAATAGTTGAGTTGCTAAAGAAATTTGTGCATCAATACAATAAAAAACTATGCTTCCATTCAGGAAAAGAAAATTTTTCTATACATGTATACACTAGGGAATGTTATTATGAGTCAAATGAGCCAGAGGGAGAGGGATAGATATAGAATAGTCTTAATCATGTGTGGGATATCAGAAAAATAAAGCCCAAGACCATCACTAAGAACATATTTCTCAAAACACCCTGAGACACTAGCATACCACCCTCCCTATTGCAAAGAACAATATGGAAACTCAGGAAGACACCAGAAGCTATAGAAATGGAGAAAAATCCTAGCAGATTTTTAACTCCTCCAAAATGCATGAAGTTCATAGATGAGGAAATAAATTCGGTATTTAATATCTTAGCAATCACTAACAAAAGAAATTCATAAATTCATAGATGAACAATTCATACAACTCAAAGAAATCTATCAGCAGATGATAGAATCCATACAAATGGAACTAAGAGAACTAAAAAAACATGCTAGCAAGTCATAGTATAAGAATTACACACATAGAGAACCGCATAGATGTACTTGAAGACAAAATGGAAGCCAGCAACAAAAAGAAGTCAATAAAAATGAGAAAATATGGAAGAAAATGTAAGGTACTTAATGAAAAAGACAAAAAGAAATAATCTACGACTTATAGAAATACAAGAAGGAGAAGAAATGAAAGGGGAAGAATAAGTAGTGAGGGAAATAATAGCAGAAAATTTTTCTATTCTATGGATAGAGTCACCTGTACAAATTCAAGAGGCAAAAAGTATTCAGAATAAAATAGACACTAATAGATCAACACCAAGTTATATATTATCCAAGTATCACAAAAATAAACAATGAGAGATATTCTTCTAAGCAATAAGGGAGAAAAAATCCTCAAGTACAAAGGAAGGAATTTAAGAGTAAACCGATATCCCATTTTAAAAAATTTAGGCATGAAGACAGTGGAATGAAATACTTTAAACTATTGAATAAAAGAAACCACTAACATAGAGTTCACTACCTAGAAAAACTGTCATTTACATGAGAGAAAGATTTAAAACATTCTCAGACAAAAAAAATTGCAAAATTTGCACTAACCAAAACAACTCTAAATGAACTACTCAGAGATCAATTACACATCCCAAATACCCAATTTAACAATATAAGAGCACAACAATCCTACCTGTCAATAATCTTATTAAACGTCAAAGGACTAAATTTCCCTTTTAAAAGATACAAAATAGAGGCTTGGATCAGAAAACAAAAACTGGAGATCAGCTGCCTACAGGAAACACACCTAAAGATCAGGATAGGCTTAGAATGAAAGTTTGGAAATCAATTTCTCAAGCTACTGAAAAACAGCAAAAACAAAGAAAAAACAAAAGGGACAGCCATTTTTACACCAGACAAAATTGCATTCAACATCAAGAAAGTGCTCAGAGACAAAGATGGACACTAATAATGGATCAGTGGAAATTTAGACCAAAAAGTACTAATTTTGATAAACATTTATGTACTCTATATAGAGCCAGCAAAATATGTAAGGCTTTTGCTCACAAACCTTGAAAAACATATGGTTGTAAATGTGGTAGTAGAAGACTTCAACACACCATTGTCACTACTTGATAGATCCACTAGGCAGAACACTAGCAAAGATATAGGACCTCTACATGAGAAACTTGAAGAACTAGGACTAATAGATGTACAAAGCCCACCATCCATAGAAAGCAGAATACTAATTTTTCCCAAGTGCATATGGAACATTCTCTAGAATAGACAATGCCTTAGGAACCAAATTTAACTTACATAAAGTAGCAAATATAAGAATTATATCAAGCATTCTAACATACCACAATTTAACAGAGATCAAGATTTGATCTAAAAAAATGTGGAGAAAATCTAACATCTGGAGACTAAACAATATGCTGCTCAACAATAGTTGATTAGAGGAAATCAAAGAAGAAATAAAAACTTCTTGAGACAAATGGCAATAAATAAATAAATTGCCAAATTCTATGGGGCACAGCAAAAGTAGTAATTAAGGAGGAACTAATAGCAATACATGCCTATGTCAGGAAAGAGAAAAGTGAAAAAATCAGAGGCTTAATTGGGCATCTTGAGAATTGGGAAAAATAACAGCAAAAAAACCCAAAGACAGGTAAAAGACAAGAAATAATTAAAAATCTGAGCAGATAAACAACATAGAAACAAAAAAAAAATATGCAAAGAACCAAAGAGATCAGGAGTGCTTTTTGAAAGAATAAATATAGACAAACCACTTGCAAGACTCGCAAGGAAAAAAATTGGAAAACACTCAAATAAATCAGACCAGAAGTGAAAGGAGAGAGATAACAGAACCTCAAGAAATGCAATACATCTTGAGAGGTTTTTTTTTTTGTTTATTGTTTTGTTTTTTGTTTTTTTGGGCCACACCCGGTGGTGCTCAGGGGTTACTCCTGGCTGTCTGCTCAGAAATAGCTCCTGGCAGGCACGGGTGACCATATGGGACACTGGGATTCGAACCAACCACCTTTGGTCCTGGATCGGCTGCTTGCAAGGCAAACACTGCTGTGCTATCTCTCTGGCACAATATCTTGAGAATATTATGAACAACTGTATTTAGTTATGCTGGAGAACACAGAAAAATGAACAGATTTTTGGAAAAATATCTCCCGAGACATATTAAGGAGGAAGTTCAAAGCATAACCAGATCAATCCCCTGTAAAAAAAAAAATTAAACAGCGCTTAAGAAACTCTTTAAGAATAAAAGTCTAGCCAATTTTACAAGTGAATTCTATCAGACATCTCAGAATTACTACCATTGATCCTTAGACATTTTTAAAACATAAAAAAAAACAGGAATTGTCTTCAATTCCTTTTATGAAGCAAATATCATGTTCATTTCAAAGCTAATAAAGATTCCACCAAGAAAGAAAACTACAGAACAATATCCAAATGAACATGAATGCAAAAGTTAATAACAAAATCTTAGTTAATAGAATCTAACAATATGTCACATAAATTTATCACAACCAAGTGGGTTTTATCCCAGGGATGCAAGAATGATTCAACATACACAAATCAATCAACATTATACATCACATCAACAAAAATAAATACAAAAACTACATGATCATATCAGTCACAGAGAAGGCATTTTATAAAGTCCAACATAGGTTCATGATGGAAAAACTCAGCAAAATAGGGCTAAAATTAACCATTCTCAAGATAGTTACAGCAATCTATCAAAATTCCACAGCTAACATTATCCTTAATGGTGAAAAACTTAAAGCATTTTTACTGAGGTCATGAACTAGGCAAGGCAGTCCACAGTCTCCACTCTTATTCAATATAGTATTAGGGTCCGAGCAATAGCAATCAGATAAGAGAATCAAAGAAATTTAAATAGGGAAAGAGGACGTCAACCTATCTCTATTTGCATATGATATAATGGACCCTAAACAGTCCACAAAAAAACACTTGTAAAAAAATTAACCAATAAAGCAAAGTGCCAGCTATATAGTCAGCAACAACCACAAAAAAAAAAAACCCACAAAAAAACCCACAAAAAATTTTCATTCCTTTATGCAAATAATGAGACAGAGAAGAGAGCTCAAATAGTCCATACATTGAAAATAGTACCGAAAAATATCAAAAGAAAATCAACCTAACAAGAGCGGTAAAAGACCTATGTCACGAAAAATTTAAAAAAACTTCAAAAAATAAAATATAAATGAGGATCTAAGAATGGAAGAACATCCCGTATATATTGGTACAAAGAATCACTATCATCAAAATGACCATTTTATTACATAGATTTAATGCAATCCCTATGCAAATTTAGACATAATTTTAAGGACTTAGAACAATCAATAATAAACTGCATGTGGAAAAAAGACCTAGGTTAGCCAAATCCATATTGAAAAACAAGAAACTGGTGACAACTCTTTTTCTATTTGAAGCTTTATTACAATGCCATAATGATCAAAACAGCATGGTACTGGAACAATCTCAGACTAACGGGTCAGAAAAATATATTTAGTGACACTCCCCAAATATATAGTCAACTAATATTTGACAAAGGAGCAAGAATTTGAAATGGAACAAAAATAGTCTCTTCAACAAATGGTGTTGGAACAACTGGATAACCACCTGTAAGAAATTTAAGATGGATCCAAACCTCACATCTTACACAAAAGTCAAGTCAAATTGGTTTAAAGACTTTGAAATCAGACCCAAAGCTATAAAGTTCATTGAGGAAAACAGGCCAAACACTCAAAGATTTATACCTCAATAATTTCTTTGATGATTGGATACCAATATCAAGAGACACAGCATCAAACCTAAATAGTTGGGACTACAAACTAAAAATTTTCTGCATGGCAAAAGAAACATGGTCTAAAACTAAAAGTCAGCTAACTTATTGGTAATATTTTTTGCACTCAACACATCATATAAATGTTTGATATCTAGGACATACAAAACACTCACAAAGGCTATCTCCACAAAAACTAAAAAAATTAATTGTTAAAAATGTGATGAAGAAATGAACAGGAGGGCCCAGAGAGATAGCACAGTGGCATTTGCCTTGCAAGCAGCTGATCCAGGACCAAAGGTGGTTGGTACAAATCCCGGTGTCCCATATGGTCCCCCGTGCCTGCCAGGAGCTATTTCTGAGAAGACAGCCAGGAGTAACCCCTGAGCATTGCCAGGTGTGGCCCAAAAACAAACAAACAAAAAAGAAATGAACAGGCATTTCTCTGAGGAAGATCAACAGATGGCCAAGAGCCACATGAAGATATGTTCACCATCACTTATTATCAGGGCAATGCAAATCAAGAAAACAATGTGGTACCATTGTACACCAGTGAGGATGGCCCAATTAGAGAAATCTGTTTTTGTGCAGATTTGGTAAGAAAGGAACTCTAATCTACCTCTGTTGGGAATGCTGCCTGGCCCAAACCCTATGGAAAACTGTATGGCAGGTTCTCAGTAAACTCAAGATTGATCTACATTATGACCGCAATATTCATAACAGCAGTCAATACAGTAGTTAAGACTTGTAATCATCCTATTTGTCCAATAAAAGATTATTAGATCATGAAAATGTTATATATATATTAATTTTATATACACAATGGAATATTTCATAGCAGTAAGAAATGATAGAGTCACGCAATTTGCAGCAACATGGATAAAATTAGAAATATTATGTTAAATTAAGTAACCCAGGGACTGGAGCAGTAGTGCTGAGTGGTAAGACGTCTGCCTTGCCTGCACTAGCCTAGGATAGACCTAGATTAAATCCCCTGATGTTCCATATGGTTTCCCAAGCCAGGAGCAATTTCTGAGCACATAGCCAGGAATAACCCCTGAGCATTACTGGGTGTATTCCAAAAACCAAAACAACAACAACCAAAAAAAAAAGAAGTAAGCTAGAAGAATAAATACATAATGATATTACTTTTATGTGGTATTTAGAGTAACTCCATGAAAAAAACACAATATTCAAAATAGTAGATACTCTGAACAGAGTAGTTGCCAGGTTATAGTGAGAAGAAAATGAATCAACTGGAAGCGGAAAAACACAAAGCCTTGACTCTCTTTTATACTACAAAGATTCCTACAACAATGGAATCAGGGGCCGGGCGGTGGCGCTCGAGGTAAGGTGCCTGCCTTACCTGCGCTAGCCTAGGAGACGGACCGCGGTTCGATACCCCGGCGCCCCATATGGTCCCCCAAGCCAGGAGCGACTTCTGAGCGCATAGCCAGGAGTAACCCCTGAGCGTCACCGGGTGTGGCCCAAAAACCAAAAAAAAAAAAACAAAAAAACAAAAAAAAAACAATGGAATCAGCTTAAACTATTTTAAATGAACAGGTGTCCAATCAATTTCTCACTACAAAGGCTTATAATAATATTCTAAAGTTTTTATCCACAGAGACAGGTGCAGAATACATTTGGATGCCAGAGAATCCATGGCAGTGCTCACTATAAGTATGTCTTAGTAACTTAATTTTGTTATGTATAAAATAACTTCAAATTCTGTCCACAAGTGGTTCTTGGAGATAGAGGATAGACACCCTAACTCCACTATTTAGTGCTCTATCATATTAGATTTCAAATACAATGCTCAATAGGACATAGTCTTGACAGAATATTCCCATTATCTATTTTCCTTTTAATTACATCTGCTACTAAGACATGACTTGGGCCAAAGAGACCTCTGATTTAGGCAAAATCACACCATAGACGGTTGTTACAGACCCTGTTCATTGAGTATGTTTTTTGAAAATTACTATTGATTTTTTCTTTCCTTTCTTCTTTCTCAACTCAAGCTAAGTTACTATTATATCATAATATCCACCCTGGCAGTTTCCTTTCAGGAAAGAAAACTCAATGCATAGGGCATGGAGAATGATACCATGGAATACCGTGCTCACTACCATATTGCTTAGATGTGAAAATTATGTTCATCATAAGATGCTCCATGCACTACCTAACCCTGAAAGCATCATTTAGCGAAGTTCACTCCCACCATTAATGAAGGGTCTAGAAATTGGTAAACCCTTTTTCCTCTGATGTGCTGGCTCCCCTTTAATTTCACAGTTTTCTGACTTATAAGGATCAATCTCTCACTATAACCTAAGAATAGATCTCTAATGTCTGATATAAGTGGGTGTGAGTGTGTATATTGTGGACTTCTCTATGTTTGTCTAACCCGGGTAGTACATAATCTCTGCCTATATTGTATTAAGTCCCTGATATATACTATCCCTCCTACACCACTCTCAATTACCACCCTAATAAAACTTCTATCCTCTCATCCTCTCAACCCTGATCTTCTATCTCTCTTTATTTAAACCTCTTTACCTTCAGTCCTAACTCCTCAGTAACCTGGACTTTACTTCTGCCCCATTAAGCTGTCATCCAGCTCCCAAAGCAAAAGGACATCTTCTCAGCCCCCAATCTCTTGTAACCGCAAATCTAGTCTCGCTGACTTAGTCTATGTGGTCCTCTTTCCCTTCCTCACCTCAGTGTTGAATATTGCTTACTACTGGGCTCAGCTCCAGAGAGACCCCCAGCTGAGGGCACTTTGAGGATCCTGACTACTGCAAACCATTCTTCATATTCCACAAGACCACACTGTGAGAAGAAAATATGCCCTGAACCTTATTCTCCTTCCCCAGACTATCTCAAAAGCTCAATGAAAATATCTATATTTTCTTTGTATGTTTAGTTATATCTATAAGCTATAACTCAGTATTTATTTCCACAGGTAGAGATAGCTTCCCATATCCCTTTTTTCTCTTTTTCATTTTTCTTCTTTCTTCTTTAGGAGGCCTGTTTTTTGTTCAAATAGCAGGAAATTCTAGTAATATGTATGCCATGTGAGAAGGATTTGTTCAATTCACAGCGCTGAAAAATAAACAAGAAGATGAGAATATAGTGGTCTTGCCATCAACAGATCCGTGTGATAATGAGATTGAAAAAAAAAGGACCAATGATCCTTGAATCACTATAGGAATCAAACTCCCTTTATTAAAAGCACTGCTTCTTTAAATCACCTTATATCAGAAGCATGCTCACACAAGCATAAATCTTCAATGTTATAAAGAGATAAATGTCAAAGCATTTTGGAAACAAGTATGGTGACTTATTTTCTAGACAAAGATGACCTGTAGACCTTGAACTGTGTTCTGCTGATTGGTTATTTTCTAATTACACCAGTTTTTTAGCATAATTCTTTTCTTATCTTCTGGGCAAAGTAGGATTGAGGTGTACATGTACCTGTCAGTGAGGCATGAGGCAGAAATATGGGCTACTACCAATGGTAGATTGATTATCCAGTTTTTTATTTTAAATTTTCTTTTCTAGGTAAGGCTTTACCCCCTTCTGAATTTTTATATTGAAATATGAGTTTCTGTAATTATTTTTATTTTGCTCAATTTTGAAAGACAAAGGTGTCCGAAATCTAAGTTCTGGAATTAGGCACTGTGATTTTCATTGAGAAATTTTGGATAAATAATTTTTCAACCTACAAAATTACAGAAAGAGACAGAACTGATAAATATAAGTGTAACCTCCAACAAAGTACAGGAAGTTGTCAAGACAGAGAGTATAGCAAGTAAGAAACTTGCCTTGCATGCAAATTGATTACAGTTCTAATATTTGCAACACATTGACTACAAATATGGTTAGTAGAGAATGTTGGAAACAACCCCTATGTTCATTGAGCATGCCTTCTAGGCTCCTTCTAAAATAAAAATAAAAATGGTAGGGGCTACGACTAGAACTAATTTGACTGTATTTTCAGTAGCTAAGAAAAATTGACAGAGTTGCTATTTAAAAGACAAGAGTATGAGTTGGAGAGATAGCATGGAGGTAAGGCACTTGCCTTTCATGCAGAAGGACGGTGGTTTGAATCTCAGCATCCCATATGGCCCACTATGCTAGCCATGGGTGATTTCTGAGCATGGAGCCAGGAGTAATCCCTGAGCACTTCCGGGTGTAACCCAAAAACAAAAACAAAAACAAACAAAAAAAAAGACAAGAGTAAATAGTAGCTTAAGATACTGCTATTATTTATTTATATAAATAATTTATTTAAATTTATTTGAAAAGTAAATGTATGACAGCTACTATTTACTTATATATAAACATTTATTACTCAGTTAAAATATGATATTTATCCCAGTTTTAGTTTTATATGGTGGGAAACCTTTAATATACTCTATCAATTACTAATATATAAATTACTATAATTCCTAAGCAAGGAAGCTATTGCATTCTAGAGTGGTAATTACTGAATAACTATCTGTGTCTTGCTAAAGTTATCATGTGGTGTCAGTAACTTAGCACTCCAACTTAGTAAATGATGTTAGTGAACCTGCAATGATTCAGGATATTTCTGTAGTCTTATACCTGCTAAAAATTCCCAATTGGTCATAGGTTTCTTCCCAGGGAAATGCCTGGATGCTCATCAAAATAATTATTTCCTACTTAATATGATGTTATCCAAAATGACAGTAGTATGCCTGTATATGTTCAGAAATGCTCAGGTGTGTCCGAATCTTTCTTTTATTTCAAAGAAAGTAAATTGGATTTGCAATTGAATTACTACTTCTTAGGGAAGTCATCAATTCACTCACCATTCTCAAACTCTGAAAGGAAGTCATGTAATCTGATTTCTATCAGTTGTGACACTCAGCCAAGTCAATATTTACAGCTTCATATATCCAAAGATATTAGGTTTAGATGCTCATAAGTTGTTTTAACTATCCAAAACTGCAATTGCTTTTCCTATACTAGCAACTTTATAGAATATGTGCCAAGTAATTCTTGAAGTTTAAAAAAGCTCATTTTAATACTAACGTTATTTCCCCCATTGTACAAACAAAAATGACTAAAACAGTCAAGAAAAAACAGTGATGTATAAAATATAAAAAGTATTAAAGATTCAAGATGACCAATAGACATATACTTATCCTTCAAATTTTAAGTTAGTGTTCTTTTTTTTCTGATCAAAGTCTCAAACTTTATTTTTCGGCCTAAGTTAGTGTTCTTAAACACTTGTGTGTAGTGTTGACATGCCCTTGTTTCTCAGCTTTTGAAATTAGCTGTAATAATCGAGCAGTAGGCACATAATATCTGTACATAAAAGTACCAGATTGTTAGGTTTCCTAAATATTGTTTCTTCTTTGAAAAAAGTATTCATGTTTGCTGATATGAATACCTCAGTACAAAAAAAAACAGAGCATGAAAAATATATCTTGTGTTATTTTAGCCAGGGTAGAATTAGAAACTAATTAAAACATGATAAATTGATCACCTATGTAGAGAGCATCATTAAATGTCATACTTGTCCCCAGAAGGATCAGGCCTCCAACTACAACGTATGAATAGATGTCTAAGAACTGTTTAGTAGTGGATGTGAGTTTGATTGCAGTGGATTCCACTATGCTTGCCTAATCTCTTTTGTAAGCAACCCATGCCTATATTGTATATAATCATGGATATTATCCATTCTTCACCTAGTCAGAACTTTTTATCCTTTCACCCCCTCAATCCTAATTTATTATTTCTCCCTATTTAACCCTCTTTACCCCCAGTTCTTAACTCGTTAAGAACTGAGACCCAAAAAAGGGGGGGTCGGAGAGATAGCACAGCAGCGTTTGCCTTGCAAGCAGCCGATCCAGGACCAAAGGTGGTTGGTTCAAATCCCGATGTCCCATATGGTCCCCCGTGCCTGCCAGGAGCTATTTCTGAGCAGACAGCCAGGAATAACACCTGAGCATAGCCGGGTGTGGCCCAAAAACAAAACAAACAAACAAAAAACTGAGACTATCTCCCTGCCTCGGCAAGATGCTACTCGGCTCCCAAAGTGAAAGGACACCCTCTCAGCCCCACATCTCTCGTCCTGGTAAGAAGCTGCAACAACCATTTCTGCTGACTCGTTCTATGCAAACCTTTTTCTCATCCACCCTCACTGTGGACTGTTGCATGCTACCAGACTCAGCTTCAGAGGGACCCCCAGCTCGAAGACAGAACCTGATCCCTTATGGCTTCAAACCATTACTCAGACCCATAAGACCATGGTGTGGGACAAAAATGTGCCCCAAAACTCAACACTCTACCCAAGCCTATTTCAAAGTACTTAATGAGGATATCTATATTTTCTTTGAACGTTTAATTTATATACATATATATATATCTTAGTGTTTTTATTTCCAAATGTAAAGGTAGCTTTTTCCATTCCCCTTTAGTTTTTATTTTTGCTTGTTTTTGTTCTGCTTCGTACAAAATTTAAGTAAAATTTTAGTAAAAAGTCTTCCTTAGAATTAAATCTCAGGTCAAAACCAAAGCACAGAGATTGTATATCCCCAAATTCATTAACAATATAATATGGCATCGTTCCTTTTTGCATAGGCGATCTAAAATGGGAAAATTTTATGTATAGAAACAAGTCCTTATTTAGTAGAGATAATGACCCATAAATTTTATAATAGAGGGGTACCTTCCACCCTGAACATATATCATGGGGATTCGACTGAGACTTCATGTGATCAAACATCGACCTTCCAACCCCAAACCCTTACCTCAGGAATTGCACAGTTCTAACATTAGAAATTGCACAGTTCTCCCAGGAACTAAACTCCAGGAAGTAAACTCCCCCTGCAGGGAGTCCTTAATACCACTCTAGTAACAACTTGCCCAGGGTACATTCATAAAACATTCTTTCAGGGCTGGGCATTTTCCTTGTAAACTGTAGATGAACCCTGGTTCAATACCTGGCATCTTGAGCCTTCCAGGATCAAGTTCTGAGTGCAGAGCCACCTTAGCACTACCAGTTGAACTCAAACAAATAAACAAAGAAACAAAAAAAAAAAACCATACAACTTCATATCAACAAGAAAACAGCAACAACTTCATTTAAGGGCAGGCTGCCCTACCTCATAATAAAAAGTTAGATGAAATTAGAAAACACTCCATTCTTTGATCTGTGCAAAAACCAAGTTAACTAATTAGAGAAGACTGACTACAACAGCCATGACTGAGCAGAACTTCTGGTACCATAAAGAAAGACTATCCTAGACTTCATCCTAGGATCTGTGTAAAAATCATGAGCTCCAATTACAGAGAACTGACTTTAAAAACAGCAACTGAGCAGGATATTTCCTGGCATCATAAGAAAGACTTTGGGATTCTACAATGAACAAATCTGGAGCCTGTAGTTTGTCTAATAACAGTATGCTTCAACAGTCTGTATCCTTTAGGGCAAGGGAATCTCCTTTCTAATTTTCCCAAATCTTACTATGTCTTTGCAAAATAAATAAATAAATAAATAAATAAACAAAAAAACACAACCACAACAAAAATTAAACCTTCCCACACCACTAGCCCCCCTTTTTCTTTTAAATTTATATTTATAGCTTTTAGATGGGGCTCCTACCCACTTCTCTCTCTCTTTCTTTCTTTCTTTCTTTCTTTCTTTCTTTCTTTCTTTCTTTCTTTCTTTCTTTCTTTCTTTCTTTCTTTCTTTCTTTCTTTCTTTCTTTTCTCTCTCTCTCTTTCTTTCTTTCTTTTTCTTTCTTTCTTTCTTTCTTTCTTCTTTCTTTCTTTCTTTCTTTCTTTCTTTCTTTCTTTCTTTCTTTCTTTCTTTCTTTCTTTCTTTCTTTCTTTCTTTCTTTCTTTCTTTCTTTCTTTCTTCTTTCTCTCTCTCTTTCTTTCTTTCTTCTTTCTTTCTTTCCTTCTTTCTTTTTCTTTCTTTCCTTCTTTCTTCTTTCTTTCTTTCTTTCTTTCTTTCTTTCTTTCTTTCTTTCTTTCTTTCTTTCTTTCTTTCTTTCGTTCTTTCTTTCTTTCTTTCTTTTGTTCTTTCTTTCTTTCTTCTTTCTTTCTTTCTTTCTTCTTTCTTTCTTTCTTTCTTTCTTTCTTTCTTTCTTATTTTTTATTTCTTTCATTTTCTTTCTTCATTTGTTCTTTGTTCTTTTAGGAAAGTACTTTTATTTTATTTTTTAATAATTTTTATTAAGATCCATGTGAATTACAAGTCTTTCTCATTTATATTTAAGATACATAGTGGTAGTGAACTAGGGCAAATATCCATCACCATGTTGACCTCCCTTTGCCCCTGTTCCCAGCTTTTATCTCATATTTCCCCTCTTTGTCCCCTAAACAGCCAGTTACCTGGTTCCCTTTGTATATAACTTGTTGTAGATCTTGATTCTATTGTCATTAACTTTGGGTTTGGTATTTAGGTGTGATCATATTTACTTCTACTCAATGTTCATGCGACTGCTTGCTCCTGGTACCTTTTATTTTATCCCCCCCCCCCAATTTATGAGGCAGAAAAAGATTATTCAAGTTCTGTAGTTCTTTTGGGAAAAAATAAAAATAAGATGGGAGAAATCCATCTAGAAGCTATCAATATCAATTTAAAAGAAGAAAAGGGGGAGAGAAAAAAAAAGAAGAAGCAACAGCAAAATACACAACAGCCACCAATAAATAACTACTAAACAACAACACCAAAAATGAAAAAAAAAAAAAAGGAATGAAGGCTGGTATGGTGAAGTTTTGTGCTCTTTTTGTTTTTTTTTGGTTTTGGTTTTTTGTTTGTTTGTTTGTTGCATGTGCACAGTAAGTATTGGGGAAACTAAGGGAATTCCCTTGGCTTAAAACAGGGGTCCTCAAACTTTTTAAACAGGGGTCCTCAAACTTTTTAAACAGGGGGCCAGTTCACTGTCCCTCAGACCATTGGAGGCTCTGACTATAGTAAAAACAAAACTTATGAACGAATTCTTATGCACACTGCATATATCTTATTTTGCATTGAAGAAACAAAACAGATACAAATACAATATGTGGCCCACGGAGCCATAGTTTGAGGACCACTGGCTTAAAAGATACAGGATTTCACCACAAAGAGTGGTTATTGCAGTTAGAGAAATAACTACACTGACAATTAACATAACAATGTGAATAAATGAGGGAAATAGAAAGCCTGTCTCAAATAAAGGTAGGGGGTAGGGAGGTGGGAGATTTGGGGCATTGGTGAAGGGAATGATGCACTGGTGAAGGGGGATGTTCTTTATATGATTGAAACCCAACTTCAACCATGTTTGTAATCAAATTGTATAAATAACATTGTTAATAAAAAAAGGGATACAGGGTTTCTCTGTCCTTAAAGCATACTATCATGGGAACAACTACAGGCTACAGATATGTTCATTATCATACCTCAAAGTCTTTTGATGATGCCAGGAAATGTTCTTCTCAGTTGTGGCTGACAAAATCATTCCTCTGTAATTAGAGATCTTGGTATTTGCACAGGTCATAGGACAAAGTCTAGCATAGAGTCTTTTTTATGGTTCTAGAAGTTCTGCTCCATCACAGTTGTTGTAGTCAGTTTTCTGTAATTAGTGATCTTGAATTTTGCACAAATTATAGGATGAAGCCTCGGATATAGCCTTTCCTGATGGTTCCAGATGTTCTGCTCAGTTGTAGTCATTCAAAGTCAGACCTCTGTAATTAGAGATCGTGGTTTTTGTTCAAATCCTAGGCTGAAGCTAGGAAATTTCTTATTGGACTCAGGAAAGGTTCTGCCCAGTTGCTGTTGTCAAAGTTAGTCTTCTGTAACTAGTAATCTTAATTTTTGCACATATAAAGGGCTTAATGTCTTCTGATTTCATCTTACCATTAGCTGATGAGGCAACCTGCTTTTAGATCTAGTTGTTAGTGTTTCCTCATCAATGGGATGTTGTATCAGCCTGGTGCAAATTCGTGCCAGGGTGGTATTAGGCGCTCCCCAAAGGGTGTTTGATTCCTGGTGCTATTGCAGAGAACTATTTTGATTCTACGGTTGGGATCTGGGGTTTGGGGTTGGAGGGTCTCTGTCCAATCACATAAAGTTTAAGTCTAGTCCCCATGACAAATATTCAGGGTGGGCCCTATATTATGAAACTTAGGGGTTCTTATTCCTAGTAGATAAGAGCTTCTTTAAATACATAAATGTCCCCCTTTTTTTAGTATGCCTATGCAAAAGGAAATAGTGTCATACTATATTTCTGGTGCATATGGGGGTAAGAATGACAAGCTATACAATGTCTGTGCTGTGGTTTTGACCTGAGCATATTTCCCAAGAAAGACTTTTTCTTCTAAAATTTCTACCGAGCAGAACTTAAAAAAATAAAATTATATATATATATATATATATATATATATATATATATATATATATGTCTGTGTGTGTGTGTGTATAAATTAAAAATGATAAAATAGAAAACTTATGTAAATTTAAAAAAACAGGAGAAAAAAGAAGAGTATGGAGAAGGCTAGTTTTGCATTTGGATATAAACACACTAAGAGACATACTATTGGGATTTTAAACATACAAAGAAAACATAGATATTCCTATTAAACCTTTTTGATATATTCTGGGGGGATTAAGGGCTCATTTGTTTTTATGTTGTTTATTTCTGCTCTGTTTTTTTATTATTTCTTGTCTTCTGCTTGTTTTTGGGTTTCTTTCCTGTTGTTTTTTCAGATCTTTACTATTTCCCTTTATGTTGCCGATTTTATTGTTTTCATCTTTCCTAAAATAAGCCTGTATTTCTGTGAGTTTCCTCCTTATTACTGCTTTTGCTGTGTTCCACAGTTTTGACAATTTGTTTCTTCATTATCATTGTCTCAAGGAATATTTTTATTTCTTCCTTAATTTCCTCTTTGATCCAGCTGTTGTTGAGCAACATGCTGTTTAATCTCCACGTGTTGGATTTAATCTCCACCATTTTGATTTTACCTTGATCTGCTAGGGTGCTTCTTATAATCCCTATATTTGTGACACTGTCCAATTTGTATTTAATCCTAAGGTGTGGTCTATTCTAGAGAAGGTTCTATGTGCCCTAGAGAAGAATGTGTATTCTGCTTTCTGGGTTTAGAGGACCCTGTATAAGTCCATTTGTCCTAGTTATTCTAATTTCTCATGTATTGCTCTATGACTTTGATAGTTTCAGTCTGGTGTATCTGTATAATGGTGATATTGGTGCGTTGAAGTCTCCTACAAATATTTCATTTTCTTCCATATGTTTTGCTACATTTGCAAGCAAATGCCTTACATATATTGCAGGCTCTACATTTGTTGTATAATTGTTAGGCAAAGTTAGTACTTATTGGTCTAATGTTCCCATGATCAGTAAGTAGTGACCTTCTTTGTCTCTGTGCTTTTTCTTTAGGTTGAATGCAATTTTGTCTGATATAAGAATGGCTTTCCCAGATTATTTTTGTTTGCATTGGCTTGAATAATTAATTTTCATCCTTTTTGTTTCATTTTGTTTTGTTTTGGGGTCACACCCAGCAGTGCTCAGGAGTTACTCCTGGCTCTACTCTCAGAAATTGCTCCTGGAAGGCTGGGGGGACCATATGGGATGCCAGGATTTGATCCACTATTCTGCATGCAAGGCAAATTCCCTACTCCATGCTACCTCTCTGGCCCCTCATTCTTTTATTTTAAGCCTCTGTCTATCCTGTTCCTTTAGGTGTGTTTCTTACAGGCAACAGATATCCGGTTTTCATTTTCTGATCCAACCCTCTATGTCTTTTAATGGGGGAGTTTAGTTCATTGACATTGAAGATTATTGACAGAGAGGGTTGTTGCTCATTTAGAGTAGATTTGATTAGCACAAATAGTGTGAGTTCTATTTTGTCTGAGAATGTTTTTAGTTCTTTCCTCCATGTTAATGAGAGTTTTGCTTAGTGGACTCAAGGTTGGAAGTTTCTTTCATAAAGTGGTTTAAATATGTCATTCCACTGTTCTCTTGCTTGCCTGTTTCAAATGGGAGATCTCGTTTGAGTCTTATGTTCCTTCCTATGTAATTGAGGATTTTTTCTCCATTATTGCTTTAAAAAATCCATATTTCTCTTTTCTTTTTATTTGGATTACTATATGTCTTGGTGTTGATCTGTTAGTGTCTATTTTATTAGGGACAATTCTTGCCTCTTGAATTAGTACATGTGCTTTCTCCAGAGTGTAGGGATATACTCTGCTATTATTTCCCTCACTATTGGTTCTTCCTCTTTTCCTTTTTCTTCCCCTTCTATTACTCATACAATTTGTAGGTTATTTCAATCGTCTTTGTTCATTAAGTACCTAACATTTTAGTCCAATGTTTTGCCTCTTCTTTCCTTACTGACTTCTTTGTCTTTGTTGGTTTGTAGTTTTACTTAAAATTTCCTTTATGAGGAACTTCAGGAACTTTAATAACACATATCTTCTATGTGTTATTCTGCTTTTATGGCTTTCTAAAATGTTTTTTTCTTAATTTCATTTGTATGGGCTCTCTCATATTCTGTAAAAGTTCTTCTTTGAGTTGGTTGAATTGTTAATATATAGATTTCTTAATTTAGCAGGCTAATAATTCCTTGATTTCTATTGCTAAGACAATCATTGTCACTTTTAGGTTCTCCTCTATTGGGCTCATACAATTTTGTGGACTTGGAAAATTTTTAGGATTTCTCTTCATATACCCAGCTGCTAGTATCTTCCTTAGTTTACCCATATTTATTTTCATTTTTTGGTTTTAAATGTTCAAGTTTCGAGTTATTTAATAAAGTTGTCTGCTCTACTGATTGTATTAGAAGTGAGTAGAAGTATATCTAATTTTGAGTTTATTTTTTCCCAGCCAGGTGAGCTTGTCTAAGTATAATGGAAGTATTACAAGCTATTATATTGTTTTGCCATTCTGTTTCATGGGCTGTGGATTATTTGAGGTAAATGAGTGTTAGTTCTGGGCTTCCTAGACCCATTTTTTATAAGTTAGAATAACTTTGTGCAGATGCATGAGCTTCCATGCTGTCTGGGTGGTTTGGCAGGAGGGAGTGGGGTATTTCCGAACCTGGCTAGAGGTCTGCGAAGTTTGGCCAGGTGTTCACATAGTTCGTGGGTTTGGTGTGATTGGGCAGGGCATTCACGAACCTGGCTGGAGGACCGCACAGTCTGTCTGACTGTTCACCTTGTCTGAGGGTTTGGTGAAAAGGACTCTCTTTCTCTCTCTTTCTTTCTCTCTTTCTCATATTTCTCTTTCTTTCTTTTTTCTTTCTTTCTTTCACTCTTCATTTTTTTAACAATACCATAGAACATGAGTCATCTTGTTCTGCATCGTATTTCTATATTTTCCTACAAATTGATAAAAAAAAAAGTGATGGTACCAGGGGCGAAACAGTCTCATGAGCATTGAGTGGAAAGAAATAATGACCAGACTTAAATACGCAATCCAAATCAACAACAATAGAATCAAGAAACCTAAACTACAACAAGCTACACACAAAAGGGATCTACTACACTAGTAGTCCAGGGGGCTAAAGGTGGGGATATAAGATGCATGTTTAAAACCATGGTGGATAATGGTAAACAATGATGGTAGTATTTGCCCGAATTCACTGTCTCTAAGTACCTTAAATATGACTGTGAAACACTTATAATTTAAAAAATAAAGAAAATTTAAAGTCAGCCTTATTAAATTTAACAAAAATGTATTTTATATGTGTCTTCTAAATGTCAACCCCCAATGCATTATTTAATTACACATATAAGTATATTAATGTGTGATAATGTTATAATTTATTATTGATATGATATGAGTAGAAGGGAATAATAATATATTAAGTTATATGTTGGGATTATAGGTTTTTAATTTCTCCCTTTAATTATCTATATATGTTGTTCAAATAAGTGATACACACATACCTTACTGTCCTATTTATAGATTTTCATGGTCAAGCTAACTGAGGAGATCAAAGTTTGGCAGGTATATTTTTATATTTGGCAGTAGTCCTTTATGAGGATTGCACTCCTTTATTGGTGACACTGACACACTTGGTGATAGTGCAGTAAAAAATCACATGTTTGTTTATGGACCTCTTGCCTAAATATGTCAAACAGGTATTCTATATCAATAAAAATGTTATCTGGATTCTAGAATATAGGATTTTTATTTTGAAGCATCATCATATCATTGTTTATTTTTAAAAATCGTTTATATATGTTTCAAAGTTGTTCTAAGAATTTTGGCTAATTTTTAAGACTATTAACAAAGTAAGATGGAGGAAGAATATTGAGACTATAAGATGTTGCTTAGCATTTAGTCAACAGCAATGTTCTTACAACTATCAATTAAAATTATTCACTGTGTGTTAGGGACATTTTCACTATTTTTTTCCATACAGGATGTTCAGTTCTATTTTACTCTGAAGAAACAATCTTTAGGTGATGACTCAATCTACAAATGCCTCTCTGGTACTGGAGACAGATGGAACTCACTTAGAAATAAGATGGGCAGTTCTTTATTAGCAGCTCAGCTATTTATTTATTCATATCATGGTTTATTAGTCCAGTATAAAAGTGAGCAAAACTGTTTTGTATGTTATTCTAAATAAAATAACATTATATTGTTAGTTCTGGTATTAGAAATACAAATATTAAAATTTTTCTTTGTTGTTCTATTTCTGCTTTAACGATTTCTTTCCTGAAAAAGGATATCCTAAGTTTAGTTGCCTGAATTGTTGAAATACTTGTTTGTATCTTAGAAATTATTTTAATACCCCCACCTAATTTATTACAAATGCTTTAAATCACAGAAAAAGGTTGACAGCCATCCTCCTCCACAGAAAACAAATTTATAAGCTTAAATAATGGAGAGTCAGAGAATGAATATTTCCAGCAAGTGGGTCAATCATAAAAAAAAATGGTAGTGAAGAGTATGATTGAACCTGCTGGCTTTATTCTTCCACACTCTCAAGTTATGAATCTACTTTATTCCATGATAAAGTTCAAAAATAATAGATAATTATAAATATTATGCTGATGTCCAGTGTTACTCCTATTGTTGAATAAATTGTGGGAAATAGATTCTCCTATATCTTTTGTTAAACAGAAGTGTGATTATGGCTATACTATATAGTGCACTAAGAGTCTGAGACAACTACAGAATGGTTAATTTCAACTAGTAATTTTAACCAGAAATTTCAAAGGAATTACTCTCCAGATTAAGTAAGATATCCTGTTTTATTCCATGATAAACTGCTTTCATTTAAATCACGAATCACTTTCAAAATAAAATAAAAATTACAGCAGGCTGCATAAGTATATGAATTTAAAGGAGATATTAAAATCATACTGTATGCCTCTTCCCACAATTTAAAAAATCTTATTTCAAACTACTTGTCCTGCATGTGTGAAGCCTTATTTTTTATTATAATTTTTATTTTGATCAAAGTGGCTTGTATATCTTTCACAGTAATATTTTAGTTACATATTAACATTGAATCAGGGGAATTCCCATCACCAAAGTTGTCCTTCCTCCAACACCATTCCCATCTTGCATCCCATATCCCCCACCCTCACCCCCTGGGCTGCTAGTATAAGTGGTCCCCTCTGTGTCTAGCTTACTACTTAGTGATCACACAACTGTTTGGTCTTGGTACCCTCCATTATTTCCCCCTCTATTTGAGAGGCGGAACTAGATAGTTCAAGTTATGTGGTTTTGTTTGAAGAAAAGAAAAGCAATAAAAAGGGATAAAAATTGAATAAGCTAAAAATGGATGGAATCCTTCTAGAGGCTCTCAATCTCAATTTGAGAGAGGAAAGGGAAAAAGAAAGTGAGACACCACAACAATACAAAAGGAAATATAAATTAAAAATATCCAGTGAGCACTACAGCAATAAGACAAGCACCACATAATAACCATAGTCCTGGGGAAAAAAACATAACATAGGGCAAAAAGAAAAAAAAAAAAAAAGAAAAAAATTGGAGACAACAAACCAAAATAAAGAAATCAAATAACTAAATAAATAAATAAATAAAGATTATTTTGTGTTTTTTTTTTCCGGCATAGACACAGTAAATATTGGGGACATCAGAAAGGGAATTCTCTTGACCTAAAAGATACAGGGTTTCTCCACCTTTGAAGTATACTGTCATGGAAATAACTAGACTCCTTGCATGTTCATTTACTCTCCCCTCTGTGCCTTTGTGGTGTATGGAAGACTTCTGCTCCATCATGGGTGATAAAATCGGACCTCTGTATCTAGAGATCTTGGAGTCTGTACAGCTCGAGGAATGGAGCTTATGATGAAGTCTTTCTTTGTGGTTCTAGGAGTTCTGTTCTTTCAGTGTCGTTTTAATTCTTCTTCTAAACTGGTGGTCTTGGTCATTGCGCTGATCCTAGGATGGAGCTTTTATGTTTCCAGTAACCTGTTCAGTTGCGGTTGTCTCAGTCAGACCTCTGAAATTAGAGATCTTGTTTATTGTACAGATCGTAGGCGAAAGCCTAGACTAGGGTTTTCTTTTTTTAGTCTCAGGATACGTACTGTCCAGTCTTGGTTGTAACAGCCAGTCATCTGTAGATAGCAATCTTGGCTTTTGCACTGATCAAAGGGTGACAATTCTGATTTTGTCTTATCATTAGATGGTGAGGTAGGACAACCTGCTCTTAGATCAAGTTGTTCCCGTTTCCTCGTCAGAATATCATATTAGAACTGGCACATGTTGGTGCCAGAGCAGTATTAAGGATGTCCCGGAGGGGATTTGGTTCCTGGAGCTATTGTGGAGAATTGTGTCATTTCTATGTCTGGGATCCAGGGTTCAAGGAAGCCTTATTTTTTATCCATTTTTCAAAAAAAAAAAAACACACAGTCATAAAAACAGAAATAAATAAATAAATAAATAAATTTGTTTTGAGATCACTATTAAATAGATGTGATAATATCAGCTCACTAGGAATTGAAATACATCTCTGCCTGGTCTCCTAATCAATTTACCAACTGACTAATTGACATTTTTCTACTAATCATATGATTGTTGACTTTAGATGCCTTGGCTGTACTGGAATAAAAGAACAGGTCTTTGGGACATAGGAGGAAAACTAAAAGGGAAAACAATCTGCAGAAAACATAGTCATTCACGTGGGGTGGTATGGTTATTTTCAGGGGAAATGAACAATTTTACAGTATTTGTCAAATGATGATGATGATGATGATTACATTAAAAATATTTAAAGAAAAAGAGTTTGCATTATTTTAATATATTTTGTCCAGGTAAGCATTTTTATAATCATAATGATTATTGATATGATTCTTGATGATATTGACATGATTCTTGATGCGTCTATTGATAATTAGAGCAGTATTTGGTAAGATTTGATGTATGACTCAGTGTAGATTTAATGTAATGAAAGTCAATATTTGATTCTTGTATTATGTAAATATTTTAAATAAAAAAGCCATTTTAAAATACCTATTATTTATATGTAATTTTTCATATATTTGATTATTTACACTTTACAATATAACTCTAGAACTCTTAATTTTTTAAATCTTGATTTATTGCTACTAAAATTTTGCTATAAAATATATCACTACTAAAATATTGCTACTGACACATTTATTTTCAGAAAAGTTAATGTAATTCTTTTGTTTATTTGAAACATATTGTTTTATCTGTAATACTTAACATTATTTATACAAATAAATAAGAAAAATTAGAAATTTAAAAAGGAAAATGTAAAGAGTAAGAATTATGATCAACAAAATAACTGAAATTCAATAAAACATATAACTTCAGAGTTATGAAACGAATATATTTGAAAAGATTTATTTAATTAGTGCAAAAGTTGATAAAGAGAAAAAGCATCAGGTTAATAAAGGTATTTATTAATCAACAAGCTAGAAAACTTGAAGATGGCATACTCAGATCCTGTGATTATTTTGCACAGCCAGAAGAAAGTGTTTTAATAGTAAAAAACAAACAAACAAAAAACAAAAAACAAAAACTAGGAAGCAGAAAAATCTGTAAATTCATAATTAATAGTTCATCCTCATCTTTTAAGTCAAAATAAAGATGACATTTAGATATTTTTAATTATACCTACACGTGGGGGAGGAGGCTGGCGAACTTCTGGCTTTCAGCTCAATGCCGAACTCTTTTCTGTTCTGGGAGCCAGAAGCTTTCGCTGGCATGGGGAGCAGAAAGGCTCCATGCCAAAGGCCTTTTAGCAAGCTTGGGCGGGGGGGATGAGCTGCGGAGCTCGGGCTGTCACCAACAGCCTTCCTTCTCCTTCCTCCCGAATTCCAGGGCTATCCCTGAGCACTCATTCAGGGAGCCAGTGAGGCCAGAAGGAGCTTAAAGGGGAGCTCAGGCCTTCCCCAAACCCCACCCTGCACAAGAAGGGTGGGCTTGGGGAAGTTTCAGGCAACTTTCCTTCCCACCATTCTCAAAACCATGCTGGGGCATAAAGTATAGATAATTCAATAGGATATCATAGGGCTTAATGTATGTTTGCAATATACAGAATGTCTATGTTGTATAGTCTTTCTCTTCTTTGCTTAACACGGTATGTACAAGCTCATTTCTAGTACTTCACTCCCTCACCTCCTCCACCAGCCCAAACCAGGTGCAGAATATGATTGGAAGCCTGGTCTCCCGCTGCAGTGATTACTAACTGTATGCTTTAATTTCTTAATTTTACCAAGCATAAAATAAGCGTTCAGCTTCTTTGTTCACAGGGAGCCTTGGAAAAAAAGGTGGACATCCTAATTTTAAACCTTGGCTGTCAATCTTACTGGATACCATATACAGTGTCCATTATGTCAATGTCTTGATAAAATAATCTAATTTACTTCCTGACAATGACTGACAAAGTCACAAATTTACTTCCTTTTGTTTATGTCTTCTGTTAAGACCCAAAGCATATGATCATTCAGACCACTAGAAAAGACAATGGTGCACCACAGACTTATACTACAAGTCCCACTCATAGAACACATTTTGGCAACCATGAACGAAAGTGGTGGGCAACCTTTTTTTTGAACTGAGCCAAATCTCGCCAAAACCACGATTGAAATTTATTTTGAGAGCCACATTTTTAAAACTGAAAATACATAGGAAGGTACACTGTTTTTAGTTTTAATAAATTTTTATTGAGAATATTCTGCATGCAAGTATCCACATAGGTCAGGAGGATACAAATAGCACAACTAATAAAACAAAAACTTTAGAATGATATTATCTATCAATAAAGTTAAATTCCGTAAAATTTGCCTTACATTGTAGAGAAAATTACATCTTGACAATGACTGACAAAGTCACAAACACTAATGTGAACATTGGCCTTGCATTTCCTTGATAGTTTGAGTAAGTCAGGTTTGTATGTTGTTTTTAATTTTAGGCACGATTGTCTCATCAATGAGACAATTTCTCAATTTATTCTTGATAAAATTCATGCTTGAAAATGATTGTTCACATCAATATGTAGACCCGAACAAGGAAAGAACAGCAAACACTAGCTTTTTTTAGTTGATTATATGAGTCAGGAACACTATTCCAGGTGTTAAAAATCAACATATCTTTCTTCTCCAGGTCTTTCAAAGCAGAACACTTGTGCTGTGAACTAAGCTCACATTTGTGTTTCTTCAGTCTTTCTAAATTAGCACAAAGACGTTCAAATTTCGAGTTCCACAGTTCTTTGTTTTTTAAAACCAGCAATTGCATCCCAAAGTTGCCAAAGGGAGAAAACTTTAATTCTGTTACAGTAGCATCCAGAGGTTTTTTTTTTTTTTTTTTTTTTAACAAAGGCCAATGTCGCTTTGCTGTTTCTGAAATTCTGAAACCTCTTGAGACAAGCTTCCCTGATATTTAAAAGTGCTGTTTTAAAATAGGTAATGTCAGTATCAGAATTATTTTCTTAGTGATGTTTGAACAGGCTTGAAAAGTGAATCAAAGTTTTTTGTCAAAATCTTGAGCAAAAACAGATAATTTGTTTTCAAATGAAATAACCTCTTTTTCTAACATCGAAAAATTGTGTTTCCTTTCCCCTGTAGTTTATGATTAAGCTGATTTAGATGTGAAGTAACTCCACCATGAAATACAGTTTTTGATTCCACTGATCGTTTCTGGATAATGAACACCCTTTTCGAGGAAAAATGCTTTGATTTCTGATAATAGGGAAGCAAAACACTTCCTCTTGATAACCAAAATGTGCTGAAAATTAGAAACCCTACAATATGGAGATGAAAAAGGTAAAAGAGAAAAAATTTTAACAATTTTTAAAAGCAAGAACAGTGTTCCAGAGAAAAGTAGTGATTTTACTGAAATGAAAAACAATCTATTGACACTTTAGTGTGTGCCGCAATGGCACCATGCATGTCAGTTATCCATTTTCAGCATCCAGTTCTTGTCCAGAGTGGTAAGTTCCAACTATTAATGTCATAATGTACCTTTCTCTATTCTAACTGAACTCACCACTTTTTATGGCAAGCTTCCTATCATGGACTAGTCCTCCTTTCCCTCATCCCTATTTTCTCTAGATATTATTACCATATTGCATTATATTATTCTAATATGCCACAAATGATTATTCTGTGTCTACACCTCTCCTTCTGACTCATTTAATAATAATTCGATAATAATTCAATAATAATTTGATGTGTTGATGTATGTACAGATGATGCCCTGTGCGTGGCTCAGTGTTTTTGTGTAGTCACAAGAAACAGAAGTTGCACACCTGTACATTGTATCCACTCACTGTATGATAGACTGGATTCAAAAAACCTCTCTGCTGAACCAAATCTGTGACAGATGACGCAGTAGAGATAATTTGTGAAATTCACAATTGTGATCAAATCCAGGCTATTCACCACCCTGGGTGAGGGTACGGATGCCCACTACTAGCATCTTCTTCATAAAGAAGTGAGGTGACTGTTTAGGGGAAGAGTGCTCTCTCACTTGTTGGTAAGAGGGAAGAAGTAGTGCAGTTCCTGTGAGAGCAGAACTCTGACTTTGTACAGCCTCAGTTGGATAAGGAATGGGTAGCTAAGCTTGTATATTTGGCAGACATTGTTCATTTTCTCTATGAACTTAATATTTCTCTGCACGAAGAGTTTCACAAGTAGTTTTTATGGGGCTGGAAAGGTGGTACTAGAGGTAAGGTGTCTGCCTTGCAAGCGCTAGCATAGGACGGACCACAGTTTGATCCCCCGGGGTCCCATATGGTCCCCCCAAGCCAGGGGCGATTTCTGAGTGCATAGCCAGGAGTAATCCCTGAGCGTCAAATGGGTGTGGCCCAAAAACCAAAAAAAAATAATAATAAAAATAAAACAAGTAGTTTTTACAGTAAGACATAAGATGGATGTGTTCAAAAATAATCTGATTCTGGGATAGCTGTGTCTGAAAAGGAGATATTGAAATGTTTCCACTCTTGCAAAAATTTTTTGATTTCCACTTGTGTTATACAGAAAGTCATCATCAATATGAAAAACAGCATTTAAGGGCATTAGCTCACAACTTTAATCATTAGTACTTTGAACATGAGAATTCACAGATAAGACAACTCTGGGTTGAGAATCCCTTCATGGAAGATGCCCACCTTGTGCAAAATAAAATATGTGTTTTAAGATCACTCCAGGCACTGTATTTCTAAACCCCACTCAACCTGGTCTGAAGAAGCAGGGCAGCAGGAAATAAATAATAAACCATGCTAGCCAGGAAAGGATGATCATGGAGTCCATGATCTTTTACCTTGTACTCTCTGCCTCGAGCCCAAAAAGCTAAAACACCTCTTTATTAAAACCAATTCCCAATACCAGGAGGCTTCAGGTCAAGAGAGAGAGAGAGAGACAAAAAGTGCATATTCAGTGGGCTTTTACATATCAAAGGAAGACGTTTAAGAAAGGATGATATTGGGGGAACACCTTTGTTTGGGGTTGATACTGGTTATCATCTTACACTCTTGGAGCCAGCCGCTGGCGCTGCACACAGGACGCGCACTGACAGAGGCAAGGAGCTGAGTCCAGAGTCCTGGAGCAGCCGCCCAGCACACAGAATAGCCACATTAAATGTGTAAAGAGCCGCATGTGGCTCGTGAGCCATGGCTTGATGGCCACTGAGCTAGGTCATACTATTGGTGGATTGATGTTTGAACAGTTAATGCCTGAAATGACTGTATTATGAACAATTTTGTAGATAGCAGTGTTATCTACCTGATCCCTGACTGCTGAAAACCATTTTTCACACTCTACAAGACCACGTGGAAGGTTGAAACTGTGCTATGGATTTTATCTCCACTCAACAAACACTATTTCAAAAGACTTAAAGGAGATATGTATATTTTTCTATATTTTTTTAGAGGTATTTCTTCAGTAGTTATAATTCTGGCATGTATTTCCTTATGTAGAGGTAGTTTTTTCCATTCCTTTCTAGGATCTGCTTAGTAGGAAATTTTAGTAGATAATTTTCTTTTGGGATCTGAGTTCAGGTTAGAACTAGGTTATAGGGTTTGTTTGGCTTGTTATTTTATACTCCCATCTGCACCAGTAGTATCATGTGGCATTGTCTCTTTTTTAATAGGCACATTAAAATGGGAAAAAAATTACATATAGAGAAAAGTTCTTATTTAATTGGGATAGGAATTCATAAACTTTATAGTGCAGGGATACCTCTTACTCTGAATATTTATCATATTGACTTGACAGGCTTCAGTTTATCTGACATTGATGTCAGAATTGATGTCAGGATCATTGTCAGATTCTGAAGCTTGGATCCCTTAGATGGAATCAACACGGTTTTTGAACCAGCACCAGGAATCAAACTTTTACATGGGGAAGCCCTAATACTGCCCTGGCACCAAGTGGCTTTAAGTTGAATTATATGACACACTGGCAACTAGGAAACAACATTAACTTACTTCAGGGCATATTTCTCTGCCTCACCACCTAGTGGTGAGATGAAATCAGAAGATATGTCATGACACCCCGGCTTTGACATAGGATCTGTGCAAAAAAACAAAAACTATAGGTTCTGAAGCCTGACTGTGACAATCATGATTGAGGAGAACTTTTCCTGGGACCATGAATTAAGATCTTAGAGTTGTACAACTAGTAAACCTGTCTTATGACAGGATGCCTCATGGTATGAACATGAAACCTGTTTTTTAGGCCAAGTGTATTTTCTTTCTAATCTCCCCAATATTTGCTGCACCTATCAAAAACAGAACAACAGCAACAACAGCAAAATATCTTCTACCCCTTTTTTACATAATATTTTTGTGTTCTATATAAGGGCTCCCTCCTTTTTCATAGGACCTTAGAACATGAATTACTTTGTTTTACCTCATATTTTTGCATTTAAAATTGACAAAAACAAAAGGGAATGGAGGTCAGGGACCAAGTGATCTCAGTTGAACTGATGAATAAAAAGAAAAAAACTAAATATCCCAGCCAAAGCTGACAACAATAGAACCAAGAGCTACAAACTATAACAATCTAAACTTAAAATGGGCCTGTTAAACTGGCAGGTCACGGAGCTAAGGATGGCGACATGGGACGCAAGCTGGAATCTTTAGTGGAGACAGGTCAACACTGTGGTGGTGGAAATGGCCCTAATTCACTGTCACCATTTGCCTAAAATCCAACTATAAAATACTTTGTAATTCACAATGATATCAATAAAAATGAAAAAGTCACAGTGTCATAATAAAAAATTAGGAAGCATAAAGGAAAAAATAAATTACCCTGTTTATCTCTCATAACCTCTTTAAGCCTGTAGTATAAGCCTTCTTATATCAGATTAGTATGGCCAGTCCAGCTCATAAGTTAGTTGGTTGGTTGAGAAATTTCTTCAAATTTTCTTCAAATTCAAAAAATTTCTTCAAAATTTCTTTGACTTTAAGTTTATGCTGCCTCTGACTATTCAGGTATGTTACTTGAAAGCAAAAACAATTAAATAAAATGCTTTGATTTATCTTGCCACTCTATTTCACATAATTAGTGCATTCAGTCCATTGACTTTGAGAGAGATAATTTATTGTCTAGATCTGTTATCACTCCTTATTTAACCCTCTTTACCCTCAGTTCTTAACGCATTAGGCACTGAGTCTGACGTCCTGCTCCAATAAAACACCACCCAGCTCTCAAAACAAAAGGATACCCTCACAGTCCCACATCTCATGCCCCAGCAAGAAACTACAACCAACACACCTGCTGACTCATGCTATGTGGCCCTTCTTCTTACCCCCTAAATGTGGACTATTGTATGGTACTGGATTCAGCTTCAGCAGGATCCCCAGCTCAAGGATGCTACCTGATTCCTTAATGCTGTAAATAATTTCTCAAACTCAACAAGACCATGGTGTGTGATGAAAAAGTGCCTCGGATTTCATCTCCCCAACAATAATATCTCAAAAGACTTAATTGGAATGCCTATATTTCCTTTGTATGTTTAATATCTCTATAATAATGCCTCTTAGGATGTTTATTCCCAAACATAATGGTTGCCTCCTCCATCACTTTTTTCTTTAATTACGTTTTTAAAATTCATTGAGTTTATTTCTTTTATTTTATGTAGATATATATTTTCTTTAACTTTAACTGCTTTGATTCTGCTTGATATAAAAAACCTAGAAGAAAAAGTCTTGCCTGGGATAAAAGCTCAGGACAGAACCAGGTCACAAAGAAAAAAATAAGGAAAAAGAGAAAAATAAAAATAAATAAAACAGAAGTATATGGTGTCACTATTTTTTTTTCTTTGTTCTCCACTCTTGTGGTTATTATTTGGTGGCGTTTTTTTTTTGTTTGTTTTGTTTTTCTGCTGAGTGCTTTTACTCTTTTTGGTAGATACTGTTTTTGTTGTTGTTTTGTTTCATTTTTACTATTGTTTGTTGGGGGATTGTTATGGTTTTTTTGTCTTCTTCTAGAATAACCACACAACTTGAATAATCTTGTTCTGCCTCATGAATTGGGGAGGGGATAAAAATGAACGACCATATTGAGTGGAAATAATAAATGATCAGATTTAAACACCAAACCCACAGTAAGCTACAACAGAATCGATACCCTATCTACAACAAGCTATACACACAGGGGAACAGTTACACTAGCAATCTGGGGGTCAAAGAAGAAAGATATGGGACACATGCTAGGGAAAGGGTTGGAGGGAGGACAAGCCTGGTGGTAGGAAAGGCCCTGTGAAAGATTTGTTATTCACTTTTGATCACAATAAAAGTTATTATAATAAATAAATAACAAGTATATATTATAAAAAGAATTTTTAATTTAAATTTTATTGAGACCATTGTGAACTACAAGTCTTTCACAGCTGTACTTTAAGCAAATGGTGACAGTGAATTAGTGACATTCCCACCACCAGTGTTGGCCTCCCTCAACTAAAGTTTCCAACATACATCTCATACCTCCACGCTTAGGCCCCTAGTCTACTAGTGTAACAAGTCCATTTTGTGTTTAGCTTGTTACAGTTTAGGTCTCTTGATTCTATTTGCATTGACTTAGGCTTGGGTATTTAGATCTGACCATTTTTTCCATTTAATGCACCCAAGACTCTTGCCTCCCATCCATTTTTTCCCTCAATTTGTAGTAAGACAGAGAAATATGAGGCAGAACAAAATGATTCAATTTCTAATGTTCTATGAAAAAGGCATGATTTACTATGTAGAAGATATAAATAAATTTAAAAAGAAGAAAAGCAAACGAAAATGAGGGGTAAATGTGGCAAGTTTGTTGTTTTTGCATAAGTGCAGTAAACATTTGGATAATTAGAATGGAAAATTTTCTTGGCCTAAAAGATATAGGGTTTTTTCTCCCCTGAAGAGTACTGTCATAAGGCTGACTACAGGCTCCATACATGTTGGTTGACCAAATCCAAAGTCTTTCCATATGGTTTCAGCAAAATCTCTGCTCAGTCATGATGTCATAGGATTTTGAGCTAGATATCAAGGGCATATAGGGAGAGAAAGAGAGATGTTTGCAAATGACATGATACATATTTATAAAATCCTAAATTTTCTACCAAATAGCTTCCAGAAACTATACATGCATATAGCAAATTGGCACGCTAAAAATATAACAGGCAAGTAACAGTGGGCATCTTATACACAGATAATGACAGAGAGAAAATAGATATCAAATATTCTCATTTAAAATTATAGCACAGAAATTAATACATTGTAGTCAACTTTACTAAAAAGGTAAAAGAATTATACCAGGGGTGGCAAACAGGATTTTTACCTGTTGCAAAATGAAATATATGTTTAATATATTATTGTTAAAATTATATGCTTTTGTGTGAGTGTACGTCTGTTTTGGCAGGTCACTGTGTGGTGTGGCTCTCTGACTCTCACAGTTTAAAATTTCGGCTCTTTGTGTCAAACTTGTTTGCCACCCTGAACAATACAAAGAAAAGTACAAACCATTGCTTTAAGAAATAAAACAGTGCATAGGAAATTCATATAACATACATTAAAAGTATTCATGAATTAAGAGGAGCAACCTCATTAAAATGGCAACACTCCTTAAAATATTGTTCAGATTTAATGCAATCTCTTTAAGAATATGCATGACATTTTTAAACAAGTGAATCAAACAATCCTAAAACTAATTTAGAAAAATAAATGCCCATAAAATGCTAAAGTAGCCCTTAGAAAAAAATATCATTTGATGCATCACTTTCCCCAACTTTAAATTGTACTACAAAGCAATAGTCATTAAAACAGCATGGTATTGAGAGTTTATTTGGAGGATGTAGCAGGGGAGCATAGCTACTCATACATCCTAGACCAAAGAACAGTCCTTCTCTATTCGGGGAAGGCCGTCTTCTTCAACTGAGCATGCAACTTTGGGAGGAATGCACATGGAGCGGTGAGAGAGGAAGGGGACACCAGCATACTCAGCTAGATCAACCAAATCAACCCTGGCAATCAATGGAATGACAGCTAAATTGCTCACACATCCAGCATGGTATTGAAATAAAGAAAGAATCTCAGATCAATTGAATAGATTTGAGTCTTCAGAGAATGACCCCCCTTTAGACATATATAATCAATTGATCTTTGATAAAAAAGAAAAAAAGCAACATGGACAAAGGAATGTCTCTTCAACTAGTGGTGTTTTGACAACTGGTCAGCCACATGCAAAAAAAGTAAACTGAATTTTATTCAACAACATGCAAAATAAAAATAAAATAAGGACTTTTATATTAGACATAAAATGTAGAGTATTATGTCATCGGCAAACAATGAGAACTTGACTTCTTCCTTTTCTATCTGGAGTCCCTTGATATATTTTTCTTCCCTGATTACTATAGCAAGAACTTCCAGTAATATGTTGAAGAGGAGTGATGAGATCTGACGGCCTTAGCTTGTACCAGAATTTAGAGGAAAGGTCTTTATTTTTCTCCATTGAGGAAAAAAATTTGCCATTGCTTGTGGTAGATAGCTTCAACTAGATTGAGAAAGATTTCTTTCATTTCCATCTTTCTGAGAGTTTTTATCAAGAATGGGTGTTGGATATTATCAAATGCTTTCTCTGCATCTATTGATATGATCATGTGATTTTTCTACTTAGAAAACCCTAAAGACTACCAAAAAGCTTCTAGAAACAATAGACTCATAAAACAAGGTGGCAGACTACAAAATTAGCACACAAATTAATGGCCTTTTTATACACCAATAATGATAGGGAAGAGAAGGAAGTCAAGAAGGTAATCCCATTCACATTAATGTCACACAAACTCAAATATCTTGGAGTCAACTTGACCAAAGACGTGAAGGAATTATACAAAGAAAACTATAAAGCCCTTCTCCAAGAAATAAAAGAGGGCACACGGAAATGGAAACACATACCCTGCTCATGGATTGGCAGGATTAACACCATTAAAATCGCAATACTCCCCAACACATTATACATATTTAATGTGATCCCCTTAAAAATATCCATGACATTCTTCAAAGAAGTGGATCAAACACTTATGAAGTTCATCTGGAACAATAAACACCCTCGAATAGCTAAAGCACTCCTAGGGAAAAGGAAAATGGGAGGCATTACTTTCCCCAACTTTAAACTGTACTACAAAGCAATAGTTATCAAAACAGCATGGTATTGGAATACAGACAGACCCTCAGGTCAGTGGAATAGGCTTGAGTTCTCAGACAATGTTCCCCAGACATACAATCACCTAATTTTTTACAAAGGAGCAAGAAACCCTAAGTGGAGCAGGAAAAACCTCTTCAACAAGTGGTGCTGGCAGAACTGGTTAACCACTTGCAAAAAAGCAAACATAGACCCCCAGTTAACATCATGTATGACGGTAAAATCCAAATGTATTAAAGACCTTGATATCAGACCTGATACCATAAGGTATATAAAACAACATGTCAGTAAAACACTCCATGACATTGAGACTAAAGGCATCTTCAAGGAGGAACTGCACTTTCCAAACAAATGGAAGCAGAGATCAACAGATGGGAATAAGCTGAGAAACTTCTGCACCTCAAAAAACAAAATAGTGCCCAGGATACAAGAGCCACCCACCAAGTGGGAGAAACTGTTCACCCAATACCCATCAGATAAGGGGCTAATATAAAAAAATATACAGGGCACTGACAGAACTTTACAAGAAAAAAAAATCTAATCCCATCAAAAAATGGGGAGAAGAAATGAACAGATGCTTTTATAAAAAAAGAAATACAAATGGCCAAAAAGCACATAAAAAATGCTTCTCATGCTAATCATCAGGGAGATTCAAATCAAAATAATGAGATACCATCTCACACCACAGAGATTGGCATACATCACAAAGAATGAGAACAATCAGTGCTGGCTAGGATGTGGAGAGAAAGGAACTCTTATCCACTGCTGGTAGGAATGCCGGCTAGTCCAACCTCTATGGAAAGCGATATGGAGATTCCTCCAAAATCTGGAAATTGAGCTCCCTTTGATCCAGCTATTCCACTCCTAAGGATATACCCTAAGAACACAAGAATACAATACTAACACCCCTTCCTCACACCTATATTTATTGCAGCATTATTCACAATAACCACACTCTGGAAACAACCAAGATGCCCTTCAACAGACAAATGGCTAAAGAAAATGTGGTATATTTACACAATGGAATATTATGCAGCCGTCAGGAGAGATGAAGTCATGAAATTTTCCTATACATGGATGTACATGGAATCTATCATGCAGAGTGAAATAAATCAGAGGGAGAGAAAGATGCAGAATAGTCTCACTCATTTATGGGTTTTAAAAAAATAAAACTCAATTTTGCAACAATCCTAAGAGACAATGAGAGGAGGGCTCGAATTTCCAGCTCACTTCATGAAGCTCACCACAAATAGTGGTGAGTGCAGTTATAGAAATAACTACACAGAGAACTACCATAATCATGTGAATGAAGGAAGGAACTGGAAAGCCTGTCTGGAGTACAGGTGGGGGTGGGGTGGGATGGAGGAAGATTTGGGACATTGGTGGTGGGAATGTTGCACTGGTGAAGTGGGTGTTTTTTACATGGCTGAGACCTAATCACAATCATATATGTAATCAAGATGTTTAAATAAAGGAAAAATGTTATATATATAATAAAACATAGACAAAACATTCATGACATTGAGACTAATAGCATCCTCGTAGAGGAACACCATCAAAGTATGTGGAAATAAGGAAAAACTAATGGGGCTACGTTAAACTGAGAAGCTTCTGCACTTCAAAGGAAAGAGGAAGTTAAAAAGGCCACCCAGAAAAGAGGATAAACTATTCTCCCAATGCCCACGAGGCTGATATATATGACATACAACGTACTGACAGAAGTGCTGGAGCGATAATACAGCAGTAGGGCATTTGTCTTGCACTCAGATGACCTGGGACAAACCCAGGATTGATACCTGGCATCCCATATGGTCTTCTGAGCCTGCAGGAGCAATTTCTGAGCATAGCGCCAGGAGTAACCCCTGAGCACTACCAGGTATATCCCCCTCCCCCCAAAAATAAAATAAAACCCAACAAAACAAAGCAAACAAACAAAAAAATATGTACTGACATACTGACAGAACTTAAGAAATAATCAGCCAACACCATCAAAAATGAAGAGAAGAAACATGAGACATTACCCAAAGAAGAAATACAGATGGCTAATCGTTACATGAATAAATTTCCACATCAGTAATCATTATGGAGACAAAAATCAAAACAATAATGAGGTATCTATCATCTCATACCACATAGCTTGGCACACATCACAAGAAACAAGAACAAAGAGTTCTGGAGTGGATGTAGGAAGGAAGGAAATTTCATTCACTGCTCCTTGGAATACTATTTAGTTCAGCCATTCTGGAAAAAAGTATGAATATTTCTCAAAAGCCTAGAAATTGAGTTATCATATAATCCAGCAATACCTTTCCTAGGGATGTTCCTTAGCCAAAAATAAATTTCCCCCTGCACCACTATGTTTATTGCAGCCTTATTTACAATGGCCAGAATCTGAAAACAACCCAAGTACCTGATAACATGTAAGTGGCTATGGAAACTATCATAAATATATACAATGAAATACTGTGCAGCTCTTAGGAAAATGATCTCAACAGCGCCCTCCACCTGGAAGGTCGTACGTGGGAAAGCATGCAGGAAAACTGATATTGAAGAAAAATATTATAAAGACCTCCAGGTACCTAACAATTTCCCCCCTTCTTTAATAAAGCAACAATAATAAGATGCAAGAATTAAGGAATAAGTCCTATAGTACAAAGGAAAGAACTAAGAAAAAAACCGGCCTATGTTTACATAAGCACATCACAAGGAAAAGGTAACAAAAAACTTTTAACCTAAAAACAGAGTTCCACAACCAGAAACATTAGTCAAGGAGTCAACTATAAGCTCCAGAGATGACATATCCACGACGTGCAAAATAAAGGATTAAAAATAAATTCTGCCTAGAAAATTGAGTGGAATATTTGGAATTCAATGATCAGAGATCTAGTAGGCTATGAGGAGTTCCCAAAGCAATCAAAAAGTCCATTTGTAATCCTAAAACAGAAATCCTTTGAAGAGATGCTAAAAAAGCTGAGCAACAGGCAGGATGAAGCACATTTTCTATTCATGTCCTAATGGCAAGGAAGCCAATTTTGTGGGCACTGGTTTGGTCTCCTACTTAGAAAATGTAAGGCACACCTCCAAGATCACTGAGGAGACAACTGAAATGAAGACCAATTGGTATATGAACTTAATCCAATTTCTTCTTCCACATGTAGAGACCATGTGGAAGTCTGTGAAAGGTCTGAAAATGCTGTACAAAGTACAAAGGAGTATGCCCGATTATTTAGTGATGGGACCGAAACAAAATGTTTCAGGCTGAGAATCTTCCAGTATAGAAAAATAACTTGAGATTCCATCTAAAATGAATAGAACCTCCTTTTGAACCTACAATATTTTTCCTCATAATGCACCCAGGCAAAAACAGCACCAAAAGGCAAGAAATATCATTTGGGAGAATATCAACATTGTAACCAAATCACTAAGCTAAAGTTGATATAAGCAAAGAACATAAAGTAACACAAAAATCATTCTAAAAGTAACAATTAAAATTGGGGAGAACAATAATTACAATGGACAAAATAAGGCTAGAATCAAATAAAAATGAAAGGATTACAATCAGAAGAAAAATGCAAAAGGTGACTTCCTGAGTACAATGCAAATTTGTAATGATGAAGAATCTGGAACTCTGAGAAGTTTGTCCATGGAAGTTTGAGGAGTCTGGGAAAGCTGGTCACTGCTTGTCACAGGATGTGAAACTCCAAAAGCCCAGGTTTTCTTCTGAAAGCCAAAATCTGGAATCTTGTGGTTGAATATAATGGAGGAGATGATTTGAAGAGATGGAAGAATTTCTAAAAAATGAAGATTAAGGACTAAGAGGAAGGGGGAATGAATATGGAAGAAAGAATAAATTGGGGAAGAGAAACTTAAATAAAAAAGGAACTATACTGCTGCTTGGTACAAAAAGCCTTGACTGGGATAAAATCTCAGATCAAAACCAGACCACAGAGACTGTGTGTGCAGCCTGTCATCCTTACCCAGAATAGCACCAGCAACACAGTATGACACCATACGTTTTTGTATGAGCACAGTAAAAAAAAAAGGGGGGGGGAAACCATAGACACAGAAACAAGATCTTATCTTCTAGGGATAAGAACTCACACTTTTTATAGCAGAAGAGTGCCTCCCATTCTGAACATGTGTCATATGGATACAATGCAGTCTCCAGGAGGTTGGACAGTGTTAGTCCAATCCCAAACCCCAGATCCCAGACGTAGAACTGATACAGCTCCAGGTAACACCACCAGGAACTAAGCTCCATTGGGAGATTTATAACACTACTCTGGCACCAACTTGTGCCAGTTTTGATATGACGACGAGGAAAGGACAACTTGACCTAAGACCAGGTTGTCCTATCACATCACTAAATGGAAATGAGAAGAGAGATCGTCCTTTGAACTGTGAAAAATAAGAGCACCAACAACAGAAAACTGACTTTGACAACCGTGACTGAACAGAACCTACCTTGGGACCAATAAGGAAAACCCTACGCTAGGCTGTAGCCCAAAACTCCAACAACAACAACAACAAGATGTCTTATTGCAGAGGCCCAACCTGGACAACAGAGACTGAGCAGATCCGTTGGATACATAATATTCTAATCTTCGGCTTAGGGACTGAACAAAAACAGGGAGCAAGTGTTACAGAAGACTGAACACAACAACAATGATTGATAGGAATTTCTAGAACCGTAAAGACCCTATCCTAGACCCTAACCTATAACCTGCCCAAGTACCAAGATTGCTTGCTACAGTGGCTTGATTTTCTCACACACAACTGAGAGGAAAGTTTCCTGGCACCATAAAAAAAATCCTTTGGGATGGGTAAATGAGTATATATGGAGCCAGGGGTTGATTCCATGATGTTATGCTGCAAGGATGGAGAAACCCTGAATCTCTTAGGCCACAGGAACTCCCTTTCTTCCCCAATGCTTACTGTGCATATGAAAAAAAAAGTGGTGGGAAGGCCAAACCCTGCTACTCCAGCACCCCTACTTTTTCTTGTTTTGTTTGATTTGTTAGTTTTTGACTTTACTTTCCTTCTATTTTTTCTTCCACTTTACTCTTTCTTTTTCATTCTTGTGGTTATTATTTGGTGATTTATTTTTATTTACTGGGTGCATTTTTTCTTCCATTTTCCCCTCTTTTTTAATGGTACTTGTTACCAAATTTTTTCTCCCTTTTTTTTCTTTTTTTTAAAATTTTTTTAAATTTAAACACCTTGATTACATACATGATTGTGTTTGGGTTTCAGTCATGTAAAGAACACCCCATCACCAGTCCAACATTCCCATCACCAATGTCCCAAGTTTCCCTCCTCCCCACACGACCCCCGCCGTACTCTAAACAAGCTCTCCATTTCCCTCATACATTCTCATTATTAGGACAGTTCAAAATGTAGTTATTTCTCTAACTAAACTCATCACTCTTTGTGGTGAGCTTCCTGAGGTGAGTTGGAACTTCCAGCTCTTTTCACTTTTGTGTCTGAAAATTATTATTGCAAGAATGTCTTTCATTTTTCTTAAAACCCATAGATGAGTGAGACCATTCTGCGTTTTTCTCTCTCTCTCTGACTTATTTCACTCAGCATAATAGATTCCGTGTACATCCATGTATAGGAAAATTTCATGACTTCATTTCTCCTGACAGCTGCATAATATTCCATTGTGTATATGTACCACAGTTTCTTTAGCCATTCGTCTGTTGAAGGGCATCTTGGTTGTTTCCAGAGTCTTGCTATGGTAAGTAGTGCTGCAATGAATATAGGTATAAGGAAGAGTTTTTGTATTGTAATTTTATGTGCCTAGGGTATATTCCTAGGAGTGGTATAGCTGAATCAAATGGGAGCTTGATTTCCAGTTTTTGGAGGAATCTCCATATTGCTTTCCATAAAGGTCGAACTAGACGACATTCCCACCAGCAGTGGATAAGAGTTCCTTTCTCTCCACATCCCCGCCAAACTGTTTATTCTCATTCTTTGTGATGTGTGCCATTCTCTGGGGTGTGAGGTGGTATCTCATCGTTGTTTTTCTTTGCATCACCCTGATGATTAGTGATGTGGAGCATTTTTTCATGTGTCTTTTGACCATTTGTATTTCTTCTTTGTCAAAGTGTCTGTTCATTTCTTTTCCCCATTTTTTGATGGGATTAGATGTTTTTTTCTTGTAAATTTCTGTCAGTGCCTTGTATATTTGGAGATTAGCCCCTTATCTGATGGGTATTGCGTGAATAGTTTCTCCCACTCAGTGGGTGGCTCTTGTATCCTGGGCACTATTTCCTTTGAGGTGCAGAAGCTTCTCTGTTTAATATATTCCCATCTGTTAATCTCTGCTTTCACTTGCTTGGAGAGTGCAGTTTCCTCCTTGAGGATGCCTGCAGTCTCAATGTCCTGGAGTGTTTTGCCTATGTGTTGTTCAATATATCTTATGGTTTTGGGTCTGATATTGAGGTCTTTATTCCATTTGGATTTTACCTTCATACAAGATGTTAGCTGGGGGTCTAAATTCAATTTTTTGCAAGTGGCTATCCAGTTGTGACAACAACACTTGTTGAAGAGGCTTTCCCTGCTCCATTTAGGCTTTCCTGCTCCTTTATCAAAAATCAGGTGATTGTATGTCTGGGGAACATTTTCTGAATATTCAAGCCTATTCCACTGATCTGAGGGCCTGTCCTTATTCCAATACCATGCTGTTTTGATAACTATTGCTTTGTAGTAAACTTTAAAGTTGGGGAAAGTTATTCCTCCCTTATTCTTTTCCCCAATGATTGCTTTAGCTATTCTAGGGTGTTTATTGTTCCAAACGAATTTCAAAAGTGCCTGATCCACTTCTTTGAAGAATGTCATGGGTATCTTTAGAGGGATAGCATTAAATCTGTATAATGCCTTGGGGAGTATTGCCATTTTGATGATGTTAATCCTGCCAATCCATGAGCAGATTTTTATAGTTTTCTTTGTATAGATCCTTCACATTCTTAGTCAAGTTGATTCCAAGATATTTGACTTTGTGTGGCACTATTGTGAATGGGGTTATTTTCTTAATGTCCATTTCTTTAATGCTATCTTTATATCGAAATTTGGTGTGTCTTTTGGTTAGTCTTGTCTTAAATTAGGTCTTTCAGTTTTTCTCTTAAGACTGGTTTTGAGTCTGTAAAGTTTCTGAGCTGTTTTTTGTCTATGAAAGCATGCATTCTTCCATCAAACCGGAAAGTGAGTTTTGCTGGGTACAGTATTCTAGGTGAAGCATTCATTTCATTCAGTCTTGTCACAATGTCCCACCACTGCTTTCTGGCATTGAGTGTTTCTGGTGACAGGTCTGCTGTAAATCTCAAGGATGCTTGCTTGAATGTAATTTCCGCTTTTTATCTTGCTGTTTTCAGAATTCTGTCTCTATCTGTGCGATTTGTCATTGTGACTAGGATGTGTCTTGGGGGGTGGTTTTTCTGGGGTCTCTTTTGGTTGGTACTCTGCAAACATGCAGTATTTGATCACATATATTCTTTAGGTCTGGAAGTTTCTCTTTAATGATGTTCTTGACCTTTGATTCTTCCTGGAAATTTTCTTCCTGGGTCTCTGGGACTCCAATGATTCTTAAGTTGTTTCTGTTTATCTTATCATAGACTTCTATCTTCATCTGTTCCCATTCTTTGACTAATTTTTCCATTGTCTGCTCATTTGCTTTAAGTTTTTTTTTCAATCTCTCCTGCTGTATGGAATTGTTATGTATCTCATCTTCCACAGCACCAAGTCTATTCTCAGCTTCTGATACCCTGTCCCAGAGCTTATCCATTTTGTCATTCACTTCGTTTACTGACTTTTTCAGACCTGTTAGTTGACATGTTATTTCAGTTTGGAGTTTTATGATTTCTGTCTTCATATTTTCTTGGTTCTTATTAGTGTTCTGTTCAACTCGATCCATTGTTTCTTTGAGTTCTTTGAGCATCTTCCACATTGCTAGTCTAAAGTCCTTATCTGAGAGGTTGATTAGTTGGTTGGTCATTATCTGGTCCTCAGAATTGTCATCTTCATTCTCTATGTCTGATGCTGACCTGTGTTGTTTCCTCATTGTCACACTTTTATTGTATTGTGGGTTTTTCTACTGTTGTGGTAGAATTCATTGGCTATATGATGCAGGCACCACTCTCCTCTCCGCCCTTTCTGGATGGGCTGACTTGCCTCTAAGGGAGGGGAGTCCTTCGTGGATGAAGCCTCACACAGATCAAATCTTAGGCCCGATCATGCTGCAGAGAAGACAGTCCGGAGAGAAATGCTTGCTTCTGTGATCCAGCACGGTTCTTAGTGTGATTTTTTCTTCTTGTTGTGATGGTGTTCTTTTCTTAGAAAGAGCACAAGGCCGTGCAGCAAAGCAGAGCTAAGTTCTTTGCTGGAGCCTCTTTTCTGCCCACTCCCAAGAGGTTCATGCAAGAGGACAGTAGACAGACACACTCAGGCAGCACTCACAGTCGGGCCCCACTCAGTCAGCAATTTCTTACTCACTCGCTCGCTGGGTAGCTTCAGAATGCAGTTTTTGGGAGTTCGCTTCCCAGGGCTCTGAGGAGAGTCTCAGAATTCAGAAAAGACAGAGAAGCACAGGGCAGGGCTCCCTTCAGGTCCTCAGCCTCCTCAGAAGAAGCACAGCCAGGCGGGGACTCCGCAAGTGAGTCAATCAGCACTTCACCTGGCAGTCCCCAAGGTCAGCCACCTCTTACTCACTCACCAGCTTGCTGGGTAGCTTCAGAATGCAGCTTTTTGGGGGTTCGCTTCCCAGGGCTCTGAGGAGAGCTCCAAGGATTCAGAAAAGACAGAGAAGCACAGGGCAGGGCTCCCTTCAGGTCCTCAGTTTCTTCAGAAGAATCTCTCCCTCTTTTCTTATCCTTTTTTTTTTTTTTATCTCCAATGAGGGTGGAATGGATGCTCAATCTACAACAAGCTGTAAAGTGCAGACCAGTTGCACTAGCCTTCTGGGGGTAAAGAAGGGAGATATGGGATAAATGCTGGGAACAGGGGTGGAGGGAGGACAGCACTGGTGGTGGGAATGCCCATTATTCATTGTCACTATGTACCATAAATGATGCAGTGAAAAATTTGTAATGCACTTTGGTCACAATAAAAGTTTAAAAAAAGGAACTATACACAAAATGGACAAAATGAACAAACAAGTAACAAGACAAACACAGAATTCACAGAATGTTGGCCACCGCACTCACTCACACTCACACAAAGGTTAACCATAAATCAAAAGGAATGGATCCAAAATAAAGAAGAAAAAAATCAGCTGAATAGGCAAAATAAAAGAAGTGCTTCAAAACACAATACCTGGCAGATTGGTTAGAGAACAACTTCAAATTCACAATTTCTTTTTCTTTTCAATAACAAAGAGCAAATCTGAAAGAGAATTTCATGCACAATATAAACATGGTTAACATTTACTACACGTAGAGAATAGTAAGCATAATAATTAAGCACAGATGAGGAGCACTGAAAAGGGAGTCCACCTAAAAAGTACTGTCTTGCCAAAATTATGCATTCACTTCCATCTATAAAACTATAAAATTGAGGAAAATAAGGCAGTGAAGTTAGAATATACAAATGAAAGTCATTAGATAAACATACCTTAAAATTGATATAGAACAACTTAATATAATGAGAATTCTTCTTTCAGGAGATCCCAGTGTAAAAAGAATAACACTGTAAAAATTTCATGAGTAACTGTAAACTTGAGAAATAATAAAAGCAATACATAGATTCACCATAAAAAGCAACTGAAGTGGGTATCCAGAGTTTTCAAGCCCTTTCAGCAATCATACCTTTGAGAAGAACCTTAGAGCATTAGTAGAAACTGAAAAGGAAGGGAAGTCATTAGCTGAAAATAATCACATCATTCATTGTAGATCTCTGAGAAGTGTAAAACATGATGTGTGCTGCTGTGGATTTCACTAACATACTAGAGACATTTGATCTTGTCATCAAAGTTGATCCAGCTTTGTCTTGCAGCAATTTTACAGTATTATCTACAGTGTCTGTAATGAACTTTACCATAATGGTTTGAAACTGATGATAAATTGTATTTCTCAATCTTGTCTTTATTCTCAAGTCATATTCTTATGTCTGAATTCTGCTAAATTGAAAACTTCTAAAAAAAAGTTCACTTAAGTATGCAGTTTTTTTAATTAGCCATTAAAAGCAAAATATTTCAAATGTATTATTAGTAATGGGGGAAAATTCCATATATATATATATTTCATATATATGTTTTCCTCAGAAACATTCCCTTGCAGTTGTTGCAATGAACTTTGTTGTCGTCTCTTAACTTTTATTTGGAAAATTCAATAAGGCATTCCTGTAATGTACATTTTACTGTAGACATAACAGACAGGGACAAATGAACAAACATCTAATAAACCTCAAATTTTTGGTGGCATGTTAGGCATTAAAGTATAGATTTGAACTGTCATTGAAAGAGAGCATAAGTAATATACTTGTGAGTCCTTTTGTATCCTTATCTAGATTATTTATAATATTCAGTGTTCATGAGGTAATTAACTTTATCTGTCACAGAACTTTCTTTTAACAAATCCTGGTGTAGGCTGTCTATGAGAAACATCAATACTTTATTGAAGGTCCTGCTGATTGTGTTCAGCACACTGGCCATTAAGTAGGCCAATTGTTGTTTTGAAGCTTTCAGATTTAATATATCTATGATAACCATTTCTCATGGCTTTGATGATCTGGCAAAATTCTGCTAATTTAACTTCATGTCCCAGAGTATTTTTCCTGTTAACATCATTTTTATAATAATCTTGATAAAAATATTGAGTCAAGTCTGAAATATTGAGTTTATGTAGCATGACTTTTCTATATTTGAACCCTGTAAGGACAGGTTCCTGTCTTTCCTGTTGTATTCTGGAGTATAATGGCTTACCGCTATTATCAGTCTCACTCAAGTAGTGGAGCATGAGTGTTAAATCTTTGTTACCTGTAGTTGAGGTTTCAACAATGATACTGTTGGTCTTTTGAGTATTTTATAGTTGATCTGAAGGGGAGTTTATAACCACAGTAATCTGTACTTGATCATTTGTGTTTGCCCGATTTCTATGAGGTGTAATGGGACCCAGAATTTCTTGGGAAGTTGTTATCTGTAGAAACATAAGCATATTCTCTCCCTCTCAAGAGAATGTATTCAGGCGTCCATTTATCATCCTCCTTAATCCTAACAGGTGTATAAATTGTTTCCTGTGTCTGAATGTCTTCTTTAAAATGTATTTCCACTGCAGTGTAAATTTCCCCTTGGGGTAAATTTAAATAGTTTAATGTGAAGAGAGTCATGGATAACAAGTCCATTGGTGGCAAAACTCTTTTACTATTTCTCTGCAATTGACTTTTTAAGGTTCTGTTAGTCCTTTCCACAATGCTTGTCCATGACAATTATGAGAAATTCTTTTAGATGTTTTATCTGCCACTCTTTACAAAATAATTAAAAAGTTTTGCTAATGTAGGCTGGCACATTATCAGTTTTTATAGAATATGGAATTCACATCACAGAAAAACACTGTAAAAGAACTACATACAGCCTTAGTCCTTTTCAAGGACATAGGAATGGCCCATACAAATCAAGAATATTTTTCCACCACAGCATGTAGATAAGGTTTCTTTGGAAAAAGATCTGTGTAAGTGATATCCATTTGCCAAAGTTTGTTAGTCTATAAGTCTCTCAGGTTTGCTCTTGCAGTGAGTTTTTTTTGTTTTGTTTTGTTTTTGTTAATGCACAAATGTTGCAGTTCTCTATCATTTCTCTGGCCTGCCTCTATAGAATTTAATAATTCACATGTAAACAGCATGCATTTATATATAGAACTGAATGTTCTTCTAAAAGATATTTGAAAATAAGCATTGCTAATAAGTCAGCAGTTTTTTCCCTTGAGCCACCAGTCCTAGTAATCCTAGGTAGGTGCTAATATGAGTGATAAAAATGGGCTCAGTTCATTTCTGAGAAGCTGCTGTAATTGTTTAAGTAATTTCTGTATAAATAAGTTATTGGTATCGAGGGAGGCAGTGGCAATGGCAGGACACAGACCTACCATATAAGCAGAGTCACTTACATGGTTCTGTTACATGTTCTAACAGCTATTTTAATACTGCTAATTCAATTTGCTGTGCAGATTTGTATGTAGTATGTATAATTATATTAATATTATCCCCAGTGATTCCTCTGTTCCCATTTTGGGATTGTCTAAAAATATCTTTGGCATTGGGAATAGGCAAATCCCAAACAATCGGAGACAACAAACTGGATTTTCTTTTAAAAAAAGTCCCAAGCCTTTCCTGCTGGATAATGGGAGGATATTTCTCCTGTAAAATCTGAGAGAGACTTTTGAAGATATTCATTAAGAGGCAAGACTGACTCAATTTCTTTTTTCTTTTTTTTTTTGGTAATGGCAGAACAATTTTGTCTGGATCAAAACCCAGCAAGAAAACAGCTCTGAGTCTTGCTTTGATGATAAACTATGAAATCAGTCCTAAATAGGGCACCACTAAGAGAGGTTGTTTGTTATGTAAATAAACCCATTCCAAAGATCCGGATATTTGTATCAGTGCAGCTGTAGAAGATTCTATTGTAAAGAAAATCAACAGAAAGACCTTTTCTTCAGGTATAAACCAGGAGAGGTAGGATTTTTGAAGTTTTTTTAAGAAAAACTCCAATTCTTTTTGGGCTGCTGGTGTTAACTGTCTCAAGTTATTTAAGGTGGGGTCTTCCTCCAGCTTTTGAAAAAGATTAGCCAGCTCTGCATTTGTTATACCGGGGGTGGGACATATCCAGTTTGGTCACCTAAGAGTTTTTGAAAAATCATTAAGAATTCTAATTTGTTTTTGATTAATGGAATTTTTTGCGGGTATATAGAAGTTTGGTCTAAAATGAACCCCAACTACTGATAAGGTAGCATAGTCTGTATTTTTCTGAAACTATTTTTAATCTTAATGCTTGTAAACAGTCAGTAATGAAAGAGTACAGAGTCTGTAAATCTATCTCATTGTTATCATTAATAAATTATCATTGGTGTAGTGACAGATAATAGACTGAGGCAACTTTTTAGGAGCCAAGAACAAAATCTTATCTACAAAAAACTGACACATTCTTTGGGAATTTGACATGCCCAGGGTAACACCTTCCAATAAAAATGCCTACAGGGTTGAGTATAATTGAGGGAAAGGACTGAAAATGCAAAACTTTTTCTATCTTCTGAAATATGATAGGATATGATAAAGCAGTATTTTAGATCAATTATTTTTAATACCCAGTCCTATAACTATAACTACAACCTATAACCTATAACTATAGGTGAAGTTAAACCAGTCTGTAGTTTGCAATTTGGATAAATTCACAGCTCTAAGATCCATCAAAACTCTCCATTTCCTGGATTTTTTTTATAGTAAATATGGGTGAATTTCATTGAGAAAAATAAGTTTCAATATGTCCTAATTGTAGTCGTTCATCCACTAATTATTTCAGCACCTTTAATTTATTATCATTAAGGGACCTGTTCATATTGGTTCATCTGACATTCAATTTATTATCATCTCTGCTGGATTTTGAATGGCAGTGGCACCTAGGAAAAGTTTTGAGATTTTGAACCAGAGGAAGATTCAGGTTTTTCTGGAGCTAGTGGGATATGAAATTCTGTATTCTACTGTTTATGTAGGTCAGAATCTTACAAAGACAGTGAAAATGAGCACTTGTGAGGTCTAGTTACGCTCTTTAATTTTTCTAGGTCTTTAAACACCATAGTATTTGTGTTCAGCAAACCTCCTATTACTTTCAGAGAACACAGGATTTCCTGGAGAGGCCAATTTTTTTGGCCATTCTTTTTTAGAGATTACGGTATCCTGTGCCCCGTTGTCTAAAAGTCCTTTAAATGTCTTTCCTTGCAATTGCACTTTTATCCTTTGGTGTTCATTCCTCATTTTCTCAACCATAGCCATGAGTGGGTTTTGGATGGCACCCGGATTGGTACTTTCAAACCTCTGTTTCTTTTCTTATTTGAGTTTCCAGTTTTGACATAAGAAACTGTAATGAGCTGGGCTATACCTTCACTTTTCTTAAAGATCCATGTGACCGGTACAGTAATAATCACAATTATTTTTCCCATTGAGTCTAAATCAACTACCCCAGTAGTTACTAAAATTTCTTTGACATTGAGAAAGTTCCTGCCAAATATCAAGCTGATCATATTCAGAGGTGGTGGATTCATAATGCCTGTTCTCAACATATAAGGACATTGTCATGAGTTAATGGTAATGTCTTCTGGGCACATTATGTCTAAACCTCCACTTCCTGTACTAGCAAGATTAAAGTCTCTTATCATGTAGCATCTTCTTGGAGTGGTCTGGGGAGCATTTTGGTTTGGGGGTTCTGCCCCTGGTTTGAATGGGCTTGCCAAATATGTTTCCCTGCATCTTGTATCCATGCACCTGAGGAAATGCATTTAGAAGAAGCTGGCAGTCTCTTTTGATGTGTCCTGATTTCCCACAATGAAAACATTTCCCTTTCCTCCTGTGGTTTGTATATTAAACTTCTCCTCAGGTTGCAATTAAAATAGCTTTTGAATTTACAATACTTGGCCTAATGCTTCTCATGTCCACAATTCGGACAAAATCCATGTTTTCTGAATGAGATTTGTCCTCTGTGAAGAGAGGGTGTTGTTCCCTTGGTAAAAACAAATGTTTGTACCAGGTTTGAGTAGGATGGGAATTGGGTTATATCATGTATACATACATATATATATATATATACATATATATATATATATAATATCATATCATATCATTCTGACAGGCATAGAGAAAATCATTTAGACCCACCTTGTCTAGTAGAGGCCATAATAAGGATTTGTAAGCTGTATTAGCATTGTGGAAAGCCAAATTCTTTTTACGAAATTTTCTCATCTAACCATCCTTTTTTTTAAATTTATTTAAACACTTTAATTACATACATGATTGTGTTTGGGTTTCAGTCATGTAAAGAACACCACCCATCACCAGTGCAACATTCACATCACCAATGTCCCAAGTCTCCCTTCGCCACACCCGACCCCCGCCTGTACTCTAGACAGGCTCTCCATTTTCCTCATACATTCTCATTATTAGGACAGTTCAAAATGTAGTTATTTCCCTAACTAAACTCATCACTCTTTGTGGTGAGCTTCCTGAGGTGAGCTGGAACTTCCAGCTCTTTTCACTTTTGTGTCTGAAAATTATTATTACAAGGGTGTCTTACATTTTTCTTAAAACCCATAGATGAGTGAGGCCATTCTGCGTTTTTCTCTCTCTCTCTGACTTATTTCACTCAGCAAAATAGATTCTGTGTACATCCATGTATAAGAAAATTTCATGACTTCATCTCTCCTGACAGCTGCATAATATTCCATTGTGTATATGTACCAGTTTCTTTAGCCATTCGTCTGTTGAAGGGCATCTTGGTTGTTTTTAGAGTCCTGCTATGGTAAATAGTGCTGCAATGAATATAGGTGTAAGGAAGGGGTTTTTGTATTGTATTTTTGTGTTCCTAGGGTATATTCCTAGGAGTGGTATAGCTGGATCATATGGGAGCTCGATTTCCAGTTTTTGGAGGAATCTCCATATCGCTTTCCATAAAGGTTGAACTAGACGGCATTCCCACCAGCAGTGGATAAGAGTTCCTTTCTCTCCACATCCCCACCAACACTGTTTATTCTCATTCTTTGTGATGTGTGCCATTCTCTGGGGTGTGAGGTGGTATCTCATCGTTGTTTTGATTTGCATCTCCCTGATGATTAGTGATGTGGAACATTTTTTCATGTGTCTTTTGGCCATGTGTATTTCTTCTTTGTCAAAGTGTCTGTTCATTTCTTCTCCCCATTTTTTGATGGGGTTATATGTTTTTTTCTTGTAAAGTTCTGTCAGTGACTTGTATATTTTCGAGATTAGCCCCTTATCTGATGGGTATTGGGTGAATAGTTTTTCCCACTCAGTGGGTGGCTCTTGTATCCTGGGCACTATTTCCTTTGAGGTGCAGAAGCTTCTCTGTTTAATATATTCCCATCTGTTAATCTCTGCTTTCACTTGCTTGGAGAGTGCAGTTTCCTCTTTGAAGATGCCTGTAATGTCCTGGAGTGTTTTGCCTATGTGCTGTTCTATATAACTTATGGTTTTGGGGCTGATATCGAGGTCTTTAATCCACTTGGATTTTACCTTCGTACATGATGTTAGCTGGGGGTCTAAGTTCAATTTTTTGCAAGTGGCTATCCAATTGTGACAACACCACATGTTGAAGAGGCTTTCCCTGCTCCATTTAGTATTTCCTGCCCCTTTATCAAAAATTAGGTGGTTGTATGTCTGGGGACCATTTTCTGAGTATTCAAGCCTATTCCACTGATCTGAGGACCTATTCTTATTCCAATACCATGCTGTTTTGATAACTGTTGCTTTGTAGTACAGTTTAAAGTTGGGGAAAGTAATTCCTCCCATATTCCTTTTCGCAATGATTGCTTTAGCTATTCGAGGGTGTTTACTGTTCCAAATGAATTTCAAAAGTGTCTGATCCACTTGTTTTGAAGAATGTCATGGATATCTTTAGAGGGATGGCATTAAATCTGTATAATGCCTTGGGGAGTATTGCCATTTTGATGATGTTAATCCTGCCAATCCATGAGCAGGGTATGCGTTTTCATTTCCGTATGTCCTCTCTTATTTCTTGGAGCAGAGTTTTATAGTGTTCTTTGTATAGGTCCTTCACATATTTAGTCAAGTTGATTCCAAGATATTTGAGTTTGTGTGGCACTATTGTGAATGGGGTTGTTTTCTTAATGTCCATTTCATCCTTATTACTATTGGTGTATAGAAAGGCCATTGATTTTTATGTGTTAATTTTGTAGCCTGCCACCTTGCTATATGAGTCTATTGTTTCTAGAAGCTTTTTAGTAGAGTCTTTAGGGTTTTCTAAGTAGAGTATCATGTCATCTGCAAACAGTGAGAGCTTGACTTCTTCCTTTCCTATCTGGATTCCCTTGATATACTTTTCTTGCCTAATCGCTATAGCAAGTACTTCCAGTGCTATGTGAATAGGAGTGGTGAGAGAGGACAGCCTTGTCTTGTGCCAGAATTTAGAGGGAAGGCTTTCAGTTTTTCTCCATTGAGGATAATATTTGCCACTGGCTTGTGGTAGATGGCCTTCACTATATTGAGAAAGGTTCCCTCCATTCCCATCTTGCTGAGAGTTTTGATCAAGAATGGGTGTTGGACCTTATCAAATGCTTTCTCTGCATCTATTAATATGATCATGTGGTTTTTATTATTCTTGTTATTGATGTTGTGTATTATGTTGATAGATTTACGGATGTTAAACCAGCCTTGCATTCCTGGGATGAAACCTACTTGATCGTAGTGGATGATCTTTTTAAAGAGGCATTGAATCCTATTTGCCAGGATTTTGTTGAGGATCTTTGCATCTGCATTCATCAGTGATATTGGTCTGTAATTTTCTTTTTTGGTAGCGTCTCTGTCTGGTTTAGGTATCAAGGTGATGTTGGCTTCATAAAAGCTATTTGGAAGTGTTTCTGTTTGTTAAATTTCATGAAAGAGTCTTGCCAAGATTGGCAGTAGTTCCTCTTGGAAAGTTTGATAGAATTCATTAGTGAATCCATCTGGACCTGGGCTTTCGTTTTTCGGCAGACATTTGATTACTGTTTTAATTTCATCAATGGTGATGGGGGTGTTTAGATATGCTACATCCTCTTCCTTCAACCGTGGAAGATTATAAGAGTCCAAGAATTTATCCATTTCTTCCAGGTTCTCATTTTTAGTGGCGTAGAGTTTTTCAAAGTAGTTTCTGATTACCCTTTGAATCTCTGTCATATCAGTAGTGATCTCTCCTTTTTCATTCCTGATATGAGTTATCAAGTTTCTCTCTCTCTCTTTCTTTGTTAGGTTTGCCAGTGGTCTATCAATCTTGTTTATTTTTTCAAAGAACCAACTTCTGCTTTCGTTGATCTTTTGGATTGTTTTTTGAGTTTCCACTTCGTTGATTTCTGCTCTCAGCTTTGTTATTTCCTTCTGTCTTCCTATTCTTTGGTCCTTTTGTTGAGCATTTTCTAGTTCTATTAGCTGTGTCATTAAGCTACTCAGGTAAGCTCCTTCTTCCTTCCTGTTGTGTGCTTGCAAAGCTATAAATTTTCCTCTCAGTACTGCTATTGCTGTGTCCCATAAGTTCTGATAGTTTGTGTCTTTATTGTCATTTGTTTCCAGGAACCTTTTGATTTCCTCCTTGATTTCATCACGGACCCACTGGTTATTGAGCATGAGGCTGTTTAACTTCCAGGTGTTAAAGTGTTTCTTCTGAGTCCCTTTGGAGTTCCCAAATAATTTCAGAGCCTTGTGGTCAGCGAAGGTAGTCTGCAAAATTTCTATCCTCTTGATCTTATGGAGTATGTTTTATGTGCCAGCATGTAGTCTATCCTGGAGAATGTCCATGTACATTGAAGATGAATGTGTATCCAGGTTTCTGGGGATGGAGTGTCCTATATATATCCACTAGGCCTCTTTCTTCCATTTCTCTCCTCAGGTCTAGTATATTCTTGTTGGGTTTCAGTCTGGTTGACCTATCCAGTGTTGACAAAGCCGTGTTAAGGTTCCCCACAATTATTGTGTTGTTGTTGATATTATTTTTCAGATTTGTCAACAGTTGTATTGAATATTTTGCTGGCCCCTCATTCGGTGCATATATGTTTAGGAGAGTGAATTCTTCCTGCTCTACGTACCCCTTGATTAATATAAAATGTCCATCTTTGTCCCTTACAACCTTCCTGAGTATAAAGTTTGCATTATCTGATATTAGTATGGCCACTCCAGCTTTTTTATGGGTGTTGTTTGCTTGGATAATTTTTCTCCAGCCTTTTATTTTGAGTCTATGTTTGTTCTGACTATTCAGGTGCGTTTCTTGTAGGCAGCAGAAGGTTGGATTGAGTTTTTTGATCCATTTAGCCACTCTGTGTCTCTTAACTGGTGCATTTAGTCCATTGACGTTGAGAGAAAGAATTGTCCTGGGATTTAACGCCATCTTTATTTCAAAATTTGGTGTGTCTTTTGGGTAGTCTTGTCTTAGATTAGGTCTTTCAGTTTTTCTCTTAAGACTGGTTTTGTTTCTGTGAAGTTTCTGAGCTGTTTTTTGTCTGTGAAACCATGTATTCTTCCGTCAAACCGGAAAGTGAGTTTTGCTGGGTATAGTACTCTGGGTGAAGCATTCATTTCATTCAGTCTTGTCACAATATCCCACCACTGCTTTCTGGCATTGAGTGTTTCTGGTGACAGGTCTGCTGTAAATCTCAGGGAAGCTTGCTTGAACGTGATTTCCCCTTTTGATCTTGCTGTTTTTAGAATTCTGTCTCTATCTATGGGATTTGTCATTGTGACTACGATGTGTCTTGGGGTGGTTTTTCTGGGGTCTCTTTTGGTTGGTACTCTTCGGGCTTGCAGGATTTGATCACATATATTCTTTAGCTCTGGAAGTTTCTCTTTAATGATCTTCTTGACCGTTGATTCTTCCTGGAAATTTTCTTCCTGGGTCTCTGGGACTCCAATGATTCTTAAGTTGTTTCTGTTGATCTTATCATAGACTTCTATTTTCATCTGTTCCCATTCTTTGACTAATTTTTCCATTGTCTGCTCATTTGCTTTAATTTTTTTGTCCAATCTCTCCTGCTGTATGGAATTGTTATGTATCTCATCTTCCACAGCACCAAGTCTATTCTCAGCTTCTGATACCCTGTCCCAGAGCTTATCCATTTTGTCATTCACTTCGCTTACTGACTTTTTCAGACCTGTTAGTTGACATGTTATTTCAGTTTGGAGTTTTGTGATTTCTGTCTTCATATTTTCTTGGTTCTTATTAGTGTTCTGTTCAACTCGATCCATGGTTTCTTGGAGTCCGTTGAGCATCTTCCATATTGCTAGTCTAAAGTCCTTATCTGAGAGGTTGATTAGTTGGTTGGTCATTATCTGGTCCTCAGAATTGTCATCTTCATTCTCTATGTTTGATGCTGGCCTGCATTGTTTCCCCATTGTTACACTTGTATTGTGGGTTTTTCTACGTGTTGTGGTGGTATTCATTGTCTATATGATGCAGGCAGCACACTCCTCTGGCTCCTCCCTTTCTGGATGGGCTGACTTGCCTCTAAGGGAGGGGAGTCCTCCGTGGTTGAAGCCTCACACTGGGTCAAATCTTAGGCCCGAGCATGCAACAGAGAAGACAGTCTGTAGAGAAATGTTTGCTTCTGTGATATAGCGCCGTTCTTAGTGTGATTTTTCCTTCTTGTTGCAATGGAGTTCTTTCCTTAGAAAGAGTGCACGGCCGCGTAGCTTTGCTATGCAGCCGTTCTCCACTGGAGCCTCTTTTTGCCCCACTCGCAAGAGTTTCATGCAAGAGGACAGTAGACAGACATAGACAGGTCACACTCACAGTTTTTCACAGTTGGGCCCCACTGGGCCTGTGTACTTTCGCGGATTTTCCCCGCCTGGTGTCACACACAGGGAGCCGGCTTTTGCAATGCTTTTCCGGTTTTCATGCTCTGTAGTCCCTCCCTGAAAATGGCGTCTGGGCGAGCGAGGTTTCTGGAGCCTCTTTTTGCCCCACTTGCAAGAGTTTCACGCAAGAGGACAGTAGGTAGACATAGACAGGTCACACTCACAGTTTTTCACAGTTGGGCCCCACTGGGCCGGTGTACTTTCACGGATTTTCCCCGCCTGGTGTCACACACAGGGAGCCGGCTTTTGCAAAGCTTTTCCGGTTTTCATGCTCTGTAGTCCCTCCCTGAAAATGGCGTCTGGGCGAGCGAGGTTTCTGGAGCCTCTTTTTGCCCCACTCGCAAGAGTTTCATGCAAGAGGACAGTAGACAGACATAGACAGGTCACACTCACAGTTTTTCACAGTTGGGCCCCACTGGGCCGGTGTACTTTCGTGGATTTTCCCCGCCTGGTGTCACACACAGGGAGCCGGCTTTTGCAAAGCTTTTCTGGTTTTCATGCTCTGTAGTCCCTCCCTGAAAATGGCGTCTGGGCGAGCGAGGTTTCTGCTAGCCTCTTTTTGCCCCACTCGCAAGAGTTTCACGCAAGAGGACAGTGGACAGACATAGACAGGTCACACTCACAGTTTTTCACAGTTGGGCCCCACTGGGCCGGTGTACTTTCACGGATTTTCCCCACCTGGTGTCACACACAGGGAGCTGGCTTTTGCAAAGCTTTGCCGGTTTTCATGCTCTGACCATCCTTCATTTGTAATTTAAGCACATTTTTAAGCCTTCCAACAAAACTCTACATATAGTTCAAGGGTGGCCTGGGTGATTTTCAAAAAGTTCCCAAAAATGTTCCCATGGAATAAATTTTTTCCCATGAGGTCAATGCGATATCCTTAATATGTCTACCATTTCCCTAGGTAAAGCAGCTTGAGTTTGAACATTTGTGTATAGATTTTGTGCCATCAATAATTTGTGAGAGAGAATGACCCCTGCCACCCATTTTTAGTTCCATCCAGGCTATAGAGTTTTTCTTTTACTTTTTTTCATATAAAACATTTTCTACCGAATGATCTGGGTGGAAGAAAAGCACGTGTGCTACTTTTTGAAAATCATGAAAAATCTAAGCTTATTTTTGACACCAAAATTTTAGAAACTCCACTCAGTATGGTAATATTGAACCATAAACTTTACATGACTTTTTAAATCTATATATGTTTTTCATCTCAAGAGGTTCAGAGTTTGAAACATATACTCCAAGTAAAGGGGCTGAGGCCGTGTGTGATTTTGGTGTTTCATTTTCTGATTCAGCAACCTTGTGTATTTCTGTTATGTCAATAGAATCAGGAATTACCTGTGGACTTAACACCAGAGGTTGTCCAGTAGTGGTCGGTGTAGGGTGGAGCTGTGAGTTTCTAAAGTATTGTTTCGATGTTGGAAGATATGCTCAATCTACAACAAGCTGTAAAGTGGAGACCAGTTGCACTAGCATACTGGGGGGTAGAGGAGGGAGATAGGGGATGCATACTGGGAACAGGGGCGGAAGGAGGACAGCACTGGTGGTGGAAATGCCCCTCATTCATTGTTACTATGTACCATAAATGATGCATTTAAGGCATTGCCTGGGGGAGGGTAAGAGAGAGAGAGATATTCATCAAGAGAGGCTCAGCAAGAAAGAGGAGGAAGCATGGAGAGATGAGAGAGAGGATAGACGCAGGAGCAGGAAAGAGGCTGCTTAGCTTAGAAGCCATGTAAAATATGTATATGGCAGTTAGAGCCTAAATAAAGCTTCAAGACTCCTGAAATCTGATGGCTATGGATAATTTTTTCACCATTATCCTGAACCCTTAAACTCACTTGCCTAAAGGTGCATCAGGTGCCAGGTGGATTCCATGCAACACCAAGGACTCTATAATTAATATTTAATTCTACAAATTGGTGTCCTTACATGGATTTGAACTCTGGACCCTAGAAGAACTCTACATAGAGATTTCTTATTTTATGGTTGATTTTGGCTCTTTTCAGCTGGAGTGAGACTGAAGAGCCCAAAATATTGGGCCATGTAGCATCTGATCTAAAAATGGTGAAGACCCCTGCTGGTGGTAGAGTGGGCAGTTTTGAAAAGGGAATTGCTGAAAGCTTGGAGCAGCTCCAAAAGCCCAGAGCCCACCAGCTAGCTGCCCAAAAAGACCCTAACCTCCTAGTTCAATACCTATTTATTAGAATCTCAACAGTGCCCTCCACCTGGAAGGATGTAGGTGGGAAAGCAGGCAGTGAAACTAATATTAAAAATATTGTAAAGACCTCCATATACCTAACAGGAGACCTAGTAAGAATGCTGGAGACACAAGGTAATGGCTGAACAACTCATTGCCCATAAGTAGAGCTAACTGATCTATTAGAAAGAACAAGCCTTTGCACATCCACACAAATAGAGTCCATACCCAAGTGCATAGTCTCCTGAGCCATAAGATACATGCACATAAGCTATTGTAAGTCTTTCCTAGCAGTATAAAAACTGAATGTAACTTAGGAAAGATGCACCTTGAATATACAAAAGGCATTATTGGTAAACAGCCAAAAACTTTATCATGCCTTGTTTGTGAGGATTACAATATTGTATACATCCAATCACTAGTATCCTTCTATATAACCAGTCTGAAACGAAAGTGAGAGTGTAAGAGCTTAAGATGTTTGACAGTAGCATAGAAAAACTAAAATGCACCAACCCAAAAACATAAGAGGATATGAGAGAAAAATGAGAGAAATACAAACAAATAACTAAAAAATAAATAAGCAAAAATAAAATTCTTTGAAAATTTTATTTAGCAGAATAAAAACTGTTGAGGTCTGAAAATAAGTGAGCTCAAATATGAAGTAAAAAAGTCATTGAGACAATAACAAAAGATGGAAAATAATCTTAAAATAAGTGAAATGATGAAAAGAGGTCTGCATATCAATTCAAGCGAAACAACATAAGAACCACTAGGGTCCTCGAGAGTTAGGAAGAAAACTCCTATAAAGAAGCAACAGTCAAAGACATTATTTCTGAGAAGTACCCAGAACTTTTGATGTGTATGTACCCCTATCATGGAAGCCTGAAGAATACCCTCTCAATGACCCAAATAAAAAAATCTCAAGGCACATTTTAATGAGAATGATGGAAATCATAATTAGAGACAAAAATAAAATCAGCAAATCATAAAGAGAAACTATATCCAAGAAGTATCCTTAAGATTTAGAAAAAAATTACCAATTAAAACCTTCCAGGCTCAAAGATTTTAGTGAGATGCAATTAAAATAAATTAATAAATATTCACCAAAGATATGTTACCGAGCAAGACGTTCATTGAGACTTAAAAGGAAGATTCCCAGGTAAACAACATTCGGAAACTTCATAGACTTGAAGCATCCCTATGACAATTATAAAAGGGGCTACTATAAGACAAAACACTAGATACATACCAGTATGTTATTTATATATTGGCATATTGACAAAAATATCATAGCAAAAATCTCTCAATGTTAATGGGTCAAATGCACCAATTTGGAGAAAAAGAGAGGACTGATAGAATAGAATACTAAAATAAACATTCTGCTAATTACAGGTCACAAATTTAAAAATTATAGAGCACAGATTCAAAGTCAAATTTGTAAGATAATTTTTCAAGCAAACAACTCTATAATCTATAATATAATCTATAATATAGACAAGCGTGGCCATACTAGAATCAGACAATATAGACATCAGACTCAAAAGGTAAGTTTTTTATTTTGTTTTAGGGCTACACCTGGCATGTTTTGGGGGTTACTCTTGACTCTGCACTCAGATACCCTTCCTAGTGGTACTTGGAACTCATAAGGAATGCTGAGGATCCAACCAATGTCAACTACATGCAAGTTAAATGCTCTATGCTCTGTGCTATCACTCTGGACACTGAAGGTAATTTCTTAATGACCAAGAATAGGCACATTATTAAAAACTCACAGTCCTGAATATATATTTATATATAATGAGGGGAGAGCAAGATACTTAAAACAATTGCTAATAGATCTGAAATAACATATTGACACTAAAAACGATAGTATGAGACTTCAACACCAAAATGTCGTTTCTCAATAGATCAAATAATGTCAAAGATGTAAGCTAAATAAACACTCGTTTTAAAAAAAAAGTAATTGAAGAAAGGAGCTGTGTGTGTGTGAACATGAGTGTGTGAATGTGCGCATGCTCATGTGTGTGTGTGTGTGTGTGTGTGTGTGTGTGTGTGTGTGTGTGTGTGTGTGGTGTATTTGGGCAACTTTCACTCCACCAAAGCCAAATATACTTTCTTCTTTAGTGAATACAGGTGAACTAGAAAAGTAGGTAACTCCAGATTACGTTATATTTTTGTGAAAGATAATATATAATTAAAGATAATAGAAATTATGTACATTCTTAGATGATAAAGGACTAAAAATATATGTCAATCACAAACAGAAAAGTGGGAAACAATGCAAGTACCATAGAATAAATATCTCATTACTAAAGAAAAGTGAATCAGAGAGGAATTAAAATGATTCCTAGACAAAATCAAGAATAAGCTGGGGCCAGAGCTCAGCAATAGTGCCTTTTTGGTTTTTGGTTTTTGATTTTTTTTGGGGGGGGTCATACCCATCAGTGCTCAGGGGTTACTCCTGGCTGTATGCTCAGAAATTGCTCTTGGCAGACTCGGGGGACCATATGGGATGCAGGGATTTGAACCACCGACCTTCTGCATGAAAGGCAAACACTTACCTCCATGCTATCTCTTCAGCCCCAGCAGTAGCACTTTTGCCTTGCATGTGGCTGACACAGGACAGACCTTAGTTCGATCCCCACCACCCCTTATTGTCCCCTAAGTCAGGAGTAATTTCTGAGCTCATACAGTGTATGGCCCACAAAATTAAAAAAAAATAATCAAGAATAAGGATGACAGGGGTAGGGCATTGGCCTTGCAAGCAGTAGACTCAAGCTTGATCCCTGGCAACTCATATGATTCTCTGAGCCTACCAGCAGTGATTTCTGAGTGTAGTTAGGAGTAACCCTTCAGCACTGATGGGTGTGGTGAAAACAAGCAAACTAAAAAGAATAAGAAAGAACACAGACTATCATTATTTGTGGGAAAAAGCAAAAGCATTATTAAGAGAAAAATTTATAATTTTGAAATATTAATAAGGAAGAAAGGGCCTACATAAATAACTTAATTGCATAGATTAAGAAATTAGAAAATGACTAACAGTTCAAAAGCAGACAGATAGGAGTAAATAATAAAATTTAGAGTAGATATTAAGGAACAAGAAAACAAAAAAATTCCAAAACATGAACAAAATTGAGTTGGTTCTTTGAAATAAATAAACAAATTTGATAAAACATTAACAAGTCTCACAAAAGAGAGTGAAGTTATGTAACAAATTAGAAATGAAAACGGGGATACTACAGAAACTCAAAGGATATTTAAAGATTACAATGAGAAAATGTATGCCACAAAGTGAGAGAAAACTCAAAGAAATGGATAAATTCTTAGACATCTCTGGCCTCCCAAAACTAAAACAAGTTTATTTCAAATACCTGAACAAATCAAGCAGTAATGAAAAAGTAAAATGGCAATCAAATTTCCCCCAAACCAAAACTTCCACCAAAAAAGATTCACTAATTAATTCTTTCAGACATTTAAGGACTTATTGCTAATGCTGAAAGCTCTTCCACAAAATTCAACAATCGCAAATTGTTTTTAAAGAGCTATCATCGCCTTGATCTAAAAAGCAGAAACACTGCAAAACAACAACAACAACAACAACAACAATAACAAAAACTACTTTATGATGGGTTTACTTGATCTTAGCCAAAAGGCTGAGAAGCAATGATGATTGTGGTTTCAATGATACTCGAAAATATTAGAAAATATCATACAATTTATCAAAGTGATCATGTACTATAACTCAATCAGGCTCATCTCAGGGATGCATAATAGGTATCAACATAATACATTATATAAATATCAAAAAATTAATACATTATTTCAATATCAAAAAAATTAAAATAAGATGATTATACCAGTATCTGTGGAGAAAGCATTTGTCAAAATACAGCACTCATTTATACTAAAAATTTTCACCTACAATTGAAATGAGAGAACTTATTTCAAGTAGTAAAAGCCATTTACCTCAATTCTGCAGCAAACTTTATAATCAATACAGAAAAGGTAACACCTTTTCTCTAAGATCTGGAAGCAGATAAATTAGGCTATTGACACCACTTCTCTTCATTATAGTATGGGGAGGATTTTCTATGGCAATTTAGAAAAATATATCTAGGGCATTTGCATAGTACAGGAAGAAATTATACTATCACTATTTAAAGTCAACATAATAATTTTACTTAGAAAACCCTAAAGATTCTAATAAAAGCTTCTAAAAACAAGTGCAGTAAAATGGCAGATTACAAAGCTAACAAAATGCATGACTTTTTCACATACAATTAATAAAAGAGAAGGAAGTAATATTAAAAAACAAAAACACCTTTGTGTCTAGAAAATCAAGTATGTCAAAATCAACTTAACTAAGGAGATGAAAGAAAAGAAAAAAATTACAAAAACATTTTTCAAGAAATTACAGAATATAGAAGAAAAAGAAAACATATTACCTGCTCAAATATTGGGAAAATCATTATATTAAAGTTCCTAATATTTACCAAAGAACTGTATAGATTCAATAAAGTTTCTTATAAGGAAAACTATAAAATTTCAAAATTTTATAATGAACAAAATATCATCATGAATAGCTAAGGCGAGTCTCAGAAAAAAGATGGGTGGCATCATTATTCCCAACTTCAAAGAGATAGTAATTAAAATATTATTGAAAAAAAGACAGATTCTAATATCAGTGTAATAAATAATTGAGTACTGTGAGACAGATAATCAGTTATATGATAAGTTAATTTGATTAAGGAGCTAAGTTTAAACTGGAACCAGAAAAGCCTTTATAAAATTTGATCCTTTTAAAACTGGCAAGTACATGCAAGAATATGAATTCAGAATTTTCTCAAACACAGGTCAAAATAGCACAAAATAGTTTTCTCTAGAAAAGGACAAATCAGAATGGATTAAAGACCTTGGCATAGGACCCAAAGCCATGAGTGTCAAAGAAGAATATATAGGAAACAATCTCCATGAAAATGAGGCTAAATATATCTTCAATGATATAACACCATGACCATGTAAGTGCAAGCAAAGAGCAACAAATCAGCTTCATTATATTAAGAAGCTTCAGTAGCTCAAAGGAAATAATGACTAGCATAGAAATGGAATGGAATATGGAATGGAAGAAATTATTCACTCAATGGAGCTGGAGCACTTGGTAGAGCATTTGCCTTGCAGACGCTGACATAGGACAGACTGCAGTTCAATCCCCCAGCATCTCATATGGTTCCCCAAACCAGGAGCGATTTCTGAGTAACCCCTGAGCATCAATGGGTGTGCCCCTCAAAAATAATGAAATTATTCACTCATCTGATAGAGGTTTGTGTTTCTGTATGTTATATACATTGACACATAGGCATTGATAGAGCTTAACAAGAAAAAAAAACATACTCATCAAAAATGAGAAGAGATGAACAGAAATTTTCACAAAGCTGTGGACAGGAGCTGGAGAGATAGCAGAGTGGCATTTGCCTTGCAAGCAGCCAGCTGATCCAAGGACCTAAGGTGGTTGGTTCGAATCCCGGCGACCCGTGTGGTTCCCCATGCCTGCCAGGAGCTATTTCTGAGCAGATAGCCAGGAGTAACCACTCAGCATCGCTGGGTGTGGCCCAAAAAAACAAACAAAAACAAACAAAAAAGCTGTAGACAGATACCAATAAAAAACACACAAAAAATGCACCACATCATTAATCATCAAGGAGATGCAAATAAACACAATAATAATATGTCAGGTCACATGAAAGGGATTGGCACATCTCAAGAATAATAACCAGTGGTGACAGAGATGCATAAATAAAGTCACTCTTACTGCTGATGGTAAGGTGGAATAGCTATATATAAATAATAAAAATATATCTATTATATAATGATAAATCACATAAATTATTGTAATCGTATTGTTATAGCATCATAAATATTATAATAAATAAAGTATAGAATATCTACATAAACCTAAAATATAAAACCAAAAGCACAATATTGAAAAGACAACTGCATCGCTATGTACATTATTTCACTAATAATTGTAATGACTGGAATCCAGGAACAATCCACGTGCACAAGAACCTATGAGTGGATAAAGAAACTATTGTCCATTGACACTTTAAAACTGAACATCAGGAAAAAATTCAGTCATTAAATTTGCTGATTTATAAAAAAAATGTTGGCTGAGTAATGAGTAATAGGGAAAGGGACAGACAGAATAATCACATTTATCTGTGAGATATAAAAATATGATGAAAATAATTGCGAATTGGTGGAAAGTACAATTAAGACAGAAGAGAACACCTACGACATTATTGTTGGAAATGATCTATACAAGTACTAGAAATTGAAAATAAGTAAACTGTAATGACTGGTTGGTTTAGTAGCATTTTTGCATTGCTTAAAAAGAATAAAGAAAATGAAAAAAAGTCTGTCATAGAAACAGTTGGGGAACTTTGGGGGTAATGGTACAGGGATTGGGAGAGTAACTGGGAAAAATATTAGCGATATAAGAGCACTGTTAAAGAGATTGGTATTAGAATACTGTTATGCAAGTTTCAGATATCAAAATCTTTTTGGTCCTGCATATCATGAATTTTACAAAACTATAAATATTTTTATTTTATAAAAAGCTATTGCATCAGTTCTTGGGATCTAGGTGGGGAAATACACTTTCTATATAGCAGGTGTCATAATTGCATATTTTAATGTGAGAATCCATTTTCATTTATTTAAAATGTTATTGATATCACTGATACCAACTCACTACCCTTCTACCTATAATGGTTCCACTTTCTCTATATCCTGTGTAAAGAACATAGATTGACAGAACCTCAAAGGAAACTGGGAGATAGAGATTACCTAAAAATGACCAGAAGGGTGAGGCCAGAGGAGAGCAGCCACTCAACTTTGATTTGCGGCCTAGCATATCTTCTAGCAAATGAACTCCACCATAAAATGTCGGGAAAAAACACACACAACAAGCATGAAAATGGGAAAAAAAGAAAGCCAACACCAAGCATAAAGAATGAAGATGGCGGCTCTGATAACCCAAAATATGCCTACCATCTCATTAGACTCTCAGATACAGAGATAAGAGTAGAAATATGGAGCATGCTCATAGAACTAAAAAAAAATAGATCGAGCTGAACAGATCGCCAGGGTGGAAATCATAAAACTCCAAACTGAAATAACAGGACTGAAAAACTCTGTAGATGAAATGAAAACCTCAATAGAAAGCCTCTCCAATAGAGTAACAGAAACTAAGGACAGAATCAGTGAGCTAGAAGATAAGATATAGAACAACTCTATACAGCAGAAGAGATTTGAAAATAATTTTAAAGCAAATGATCAGACAATGGAAAAAATACTCAAGAAATGTAAACAGATGAAAATTAAAATCTTGGATAAATTCAACAGAAACAACATAAAAATCATTAAAGTCCCAGAGAACCAGGAAGAATTTATAGTTAAGGACAACATTAGAGAGAAACTCCCAGAGCTAAAGATTGCATGCAACCAAATCCTGCATGCATGGAGACTACCAGCTAAAAAAGACCCGAAGAAAAGCACCCTAAGACACATCTTAGTCACAATGACGAATCCCACAGATAAGATTAGAATACTGAAATTAGCAAGATCAAAAAGGGAAATTACATTCAAAGGAGCATCCTTAATATTTACAGCAGACCTGTCACAAGAAAACCTCAAGGCCAGAAGGCAGTGGTGGGATGTAATGATAAAACTCAATGAAATTAATGCTTTGCCTAAATTTCTGCACTCATTAAGACTCAATTTCAGATTTGAAGGCAGTGTACATGACTTCACAGATTAACAACACCTCAGAAATTTTACAGACTCAAATCCATTCTTAAAATTTTTTTGAAAGGCCTAATTTAAGACAAGAAAGACTAACAGACACACCAAACTTCTACATCAAGATGACACAAAATCCTATGACAATTATCTCTGTCAATGTCATGGACTAAATGAACCTGTTAAGAAGAACAGAGTGGCAAAATGGATCAAAAACCTGAATCCAAAATTTTGCTGCCTACAAGAAACATATCTGAGTAGTCAGAACAAACATAGACTCAAAATCAAAGGTTGGGAGAATATCATCCAAGAAAACAATTCCCTTTGAAAAGGTGGATTGGCCATATTAATATCAGATGTCACAAACAAAACTCAGAAAATTTATAAGGGATAACAATGGACATTTCATACTAATCAAACAATATGTACAACAGGAAGAAATCACACTCTTAAACACATATGCACACAATGAGTGACCAGCAATGTATTTAATCTATTTGTTGACCATCTGAAAGAAGATATCAATACCAACACAATAATAGTGAGAGACCTCAACACTTCCCTGTCACCCCTTGATAGGTCAACCAGGCTGAAACCCAACAAGAATATAAAAAGAAGAAAGAAGAAATGGAAGAGAGTGGACACAAATTCTTCTCCAATGCACATGGGTCATTCTCCAGGATAGACCACATGCTGGCCCATAAAACATATCTCCATAAAGCCAAGAGGATAGAAATTGTACAGACTACCTTTTTAAAATCACAAGGTACTGAAATTAAAAGTGAACTACAAAAGGGACACCAAAGAAAATCTCTAAGTCCTGGTAATTAAACAGCAGTGAGTCAGAAATGAAATCAAAGAGGAAATCAACACAGTGCTGGAAACAAATGACAATGAAGAGTTTCCAGAATTTGTGGGACACAACAAAAGCAGTACTTAGAGGAAATTTTTTAGTTTTTCAAACATACATCAGAAAGGAAGAAGAGGCCTAAATAAAAATCTTAATTAGAAAAATGATCAATGAAAAGCACCAAAAATAGGTAGGCAGAAGGAAGTAACAAAGTTTAGAGCAGAAATCAATTAAATGAGAAAATAATTCAAAAGATAAATGAAAGCAAGTTAGTTCTTTGAAAAAATAAACAAGATTGATGAATCACTAGCAAAACTCAAACAAAAAAATTAAGAACAGAGAGAAACTTAATAAACCAGATAAATACAAAGGGTCATATTTGCCATTATCTCTGCTTAGGGCTGCACTCCAGACCCGTCGCCACACCACAGGTGGCAGAGAAGGGCTGATAACCAAGGGCTGGGCCAAAACCCGGCATAGTCGCCACCATCATTCCTGCTTAATGCCATAGTCCAGAGAAGGGACTCAGCTTCATGCCACAGGTGACAGAGAAGGACAGAGATCCTAGGGCAAGGCCAAGCTTCTGCTTGGTCACTGCCATTACTCCCTGCCTCCTCCCCACTGACTCTGCAGACTAGAGTCTGTATACTATACAGGTCTAAGCAGACCAAACCTAACAGTTATTGATTAGATAATCCACAGCCCATAAAAAATAATAGAAAAACAATGAAGTAGCTTGAAATACTTTTGCCATACTTTGACAAGCTCACTCAACTAGGAAAAATAAACTCTAATCACATCTAACAGAGTAAATTCGGCAGATCCCTGTATTAAACAAATTGAAACTTCAACATTCTATGCCAACAAATGCAAATAAATATGAGTAAACTAAGAAAGACACTAGCAGCCAGGGATATAGAGTAAAACTCTAGCAAGTTTCCAAGTCTGCCAAAATGCATGAGCCCAATAGAAGAGGAACTAAAGATTGCAATGAATATCATAGCAATAGAAATCATGAATCATTAGCTTGCGAAATTAAGAAATCCATAGATGAACAATTCAACCAACTCAAAAAAGAACTTTTAAAGAAGATGTTATGATGTATACAAATGTAAATAAGAGAAAATAAAACATAGCAGGCCATAATAGCAGAAGTACACAGTTGGAGACTCACATAAAGGAACTGGAAGAAAAACTACAACTCAAAATATGTTAATATTATGAACAATTAATGAACAAATACAAAAGAAATAATATATGAATTGTAGGATATCAAAGGGGAGAAAATAGGGAAATGGGAAGAACAAGTAGTAAGAGAAATAATAGCAGAAATTTTCTCCACCCTCTGGAAAGAGGCACCATTAAAAATACAAGAAAAGAGTTCCTAATAAAATAAATCCTTAATAAACGAACACCAACACATATAGTAATCTAAATGGCAAAAAAAGAGAAAGATGAATTCCATAAAGCAATAAGGGTGAATAAAACCCTTAATTATAAAGGAAGGAAAATAAGAATCCACCCAGATCTCCAGCTTGAAACAATTCAAGCAAGAAGGCACTGAAATGACATATTTAAACTACTCAATGAAAGAAACTTCCAAACTAGAGTACACTCCCTGTCAAAAGTCGTATTCATATGAGGGAGGACTAAAACCATTCTCAGACAAAAAAAAAAAAAAAAAAACTTGCACTATTTGGGCTAACAAACAAACTCTAAATGAACTACTCAGAGATGAATTACACAATCCAAACACCCAATTGTAACAACTATGCGTCACAACACAATAAAACAACAATATGCTCTGTCAATAATATTCTTAAATGTCAATAGACCAAACTCCCCCATAAAATATACATATTAGAGGGTGGGAGCAGAAAACAAAAATCAGATATCTTCTGCCTGCAAGAAACACACCTAAAAGTACAGGATATACACAGGCTTACATTAAAAGGATGGAAATCAATTATTCAAGACAATAGAAAACAAAACAAAACAAAAAAAAGCTGGTACTGCCATTCTTATATCAGACCAAATTGTATTCAACTTCAAGAAAGTGCTCAGAGAGAAAAAGTACTACATACTGATCAGGGGAACACTTGATCAAGAAGTACTAACCCTGATCAACATTTATGTACTAAATGCAGAGCCAACAAAATGTGTAAGACATTTGCTCACAAACCTAGGGAAACACATGGAAGGAATTGTGAGAGTAGTAGGAGAGTTCAATACACCATTATCACCAATAGAAAGATCCACCAGGCAGAAAACTAGCAAAAACATAATAGCCCTAAAGTGAAACTATAAGTACTAATCTATTTCTATATGACCCTCCATCCCCAGAAAGTAGAATACATGTTCTTTTCAATTGCACACGGAACCTTTTCAAGAATAGACCATGCCTTATAATATAAATTTATCTTGTACAAAGTCACAAATATTATCATTATTAGAATCACACTATCAGATCACTATGCAACAGAGATCAATATGACTGTAAAAAGAAGCAGTGGAGAAAATCTATCACCTGGATATTAAACATCATAATGCTAAGCAACAGCTGGATCAAAGAGTAAATCAAGGATGAAATAAAAATTTTCTTGAGACAAATGATAATGAAGAAACAAATTGTTAATATCTGTGGGACACAGCAAAAGCAGTAATTAGGGGAAAACGCATAGCAATACAAGCCTATGTTAGGAAAGATGAAGATGACAAAATCAGTAGTTTAAAGGGACACCTAAAGACCAGAAAAAACAGCTGCAAAAAAACAAACACAGGTAGAAGACAAGGAATAATAAAAACCAGAGCAGAAATACACATAGAAACAAAGAAAAAAACACAAAAATATCAATATGAACAGGAGTTTGTTTTTGAAAAGAGTAAATAAGATAGACAAGCCACTGGCAAGACTCACCAAAAAAGGGGGAAACACCCAAAAAATAGGATCACAAATGAAAGGGGAGAGATAACAACAGAACCCCAAGAAATTAGTGACATTCTTAGGGCTTATTTTGAGCAACTTTAATCAGTTAAGTTAGAGAACCCAGAAGAAACCGTCAATTTACTAGAAAAATATCATTTCCAAGACTTAATAAGGAGGTTATAGAAATCCAAAACAGAACAATCATATCTAAGGAAGTTGAAACAGTCATTCATAAAATTCCCCAAAACAAAAGCCCAGGTTCAGGTGGTTTTACAGGTGAAGTTTCTCAAACATTCAGAAAATAATTAGTATAATTAATCCTCAGGCTTTTCCAAAATACTGAAAATACTGGAAATATCCATAACTTCATTTATAAAGCTAATATTACACTCTGTTCGAGTTGGCAAAAAATCACCAAGAAAAAAGTTACAAACCAAACTCACTATTAGTGAGTTTGAAAATGGATACAAAAATTCAACAAAATCTTAACAAACCAAATCCAACAATACATCAAAAGATTATACAGCATGACAAGTAGGTTTTATCCCAGGAATGCAAGGATGGTATAACATCATACACCACATCAGTATGAATAAAACAATAATCACATGATCATATCAATCGATGCAGAGAAGGCATTTGACAAAATCCAACACCCATTCATGATTAAAAAAAAAAAACACTCAGCAAGATAGATTTGGCAGTAACGTTCCTCAAGATAGTTTATAGCCATTTATTAAATGCCCACAGTCATCTCTTTTTATAGAGCATATGCTGTTATATATAAATAAAACTCTAGAGTCCACAGTAAAACTCCTAGAGGACATCCTATACAGGGGCTGGAGTGGTGGCATGGAGCAGTAAGGCATCTGCCTTACCGGCGCTAGCCTAGGATGGACCGCTGTTCAATTCCCCAGCATCCCATATGGTCCCTCATGCTAGGAGCAATTTATGAACACATAGCCAGGAGTAACATCTGAGTGTCTCTGGGTGTGACCCCCCTAAAAATAATCAATATAGCAAAGTGACTGGCAACAGAGTTAATACTCAAAAGACAGTAGCATTCATATAAATAGTGAAGCAGAGTAGAAAGAGTTTGAGAAGTCTCTACCATTTAAAATAGTATCCAACAATATCAAGTACCTAGGAATAAATATCTATATCATTAAAACAGCAAAACACTTCAGAAAGGTATTTCAGAAGACCTCATAGTTAGGTAGAAACAACATAATAAAAATGACTATCTTACCTAAGCTACTACATAGATTCAATGCAATCCCTTTCCAAATTAAGACTCTTTTTTAAGAACTTAAAATAATCAAGTATAAAATTCATATGGAATCACAAAATATCCAGGTTAGCCAAACCCATACTAAAAAATAAGGTGCTGGGTAGCATACTTTATCTAACCTAAAGTTTGTCATTGATAAAATGCCTAGCAATGGGAAGACCTCCCAACCCTGAGGCGCTGGCCCAATTTTTTTCTCTTTACTTTCACTTGTTTTTTTCTTTATTTTTGACCTCTTATTCTTTATTCTTTCTTTCTCTCCTAATTTATATTTTTAGCTTTTTAATTTATCTTTCTTAATTTAGTTATTTCTTATGCACTCACACCATTCCCTATGAGTTGCAAGCCTCCAATAACAACTTATTAATAGAACTCTAATGTCTATCTTTACTTGGCATGAGTTTGTATAAAATGGACTTCTTTTTGTCAGACAAACATATATTGTAAACAAACAATGCCTAAGAGTGTATATAGCCCCAATTCTTATATAATACCCTCCCCCTTCAGAATTTCTACTATACTCTCATAGCCCTCCCTCATCCTTATTTATATCTTTCCCCATTTAACCCTCTTTACCTTCAGCTCTTAATTCAGTAGGTACCAAGTCTTACCCTTTGCCCCAATAAGCCACCATCCAGCTCGCAAAGCAAAAGGACACCCTCTTGGTCCCAAATCCCGTGCCCTGGCAAGAAGCTACAACCATTACTCCTGCTGACTCATTTTATGCTGCCTTCTTCGAAACTCCCCTCCACAAAATGTGGACTGTTGCAAGCTACCGATTTAGCTTTAGAAGTATCTCCAGTCCATTCTCAAAGGAAAAGGTAGTCTCCTCCATCCTTTTTTATTACTATTTTTAACTTTTTTATCTTTTCTATTTATGTACATATTTGTTAATTTCAATTGTTTTGATTCTGCTTGTATAAAATTATAGGAGAAAAAGTTCTGCTTGAGATAAAAGCATCAAGTCAAAAACAGGGCACAAAGACTGTATAGCCTGTCATTTTTACCCCAAAAGGGCACCAGCAATGTAATATGGCATCATTCCCTTTTGCATAGGCATACTAAAACAGGGAAAATCTTATGTATAGAAACAACCCCCTTTTTTTGAAAAGTTAAGAATTCTTTAATTTTTTATGGTTCTGGTACCACTACCACAATTTGATAGGGCAATATACCCTGATGTAATAAAAAGAAAAAGAAAAAGCTGCAACAGATAAAAGACCTCAGGAAGTGTAACATCTAATTGACACTACATTGCATTAATCCATAAGCTGCACTTTTGGCAATTGTGGCTATGACAGTCCTGAACAAGAAGGGTTTCCTTTTTAAGCTGCAGTAACTTTCTGACCTATGAATCATCACTCCTTCTGTGGCAGATTTTTACAGTTTCTCTAATGGATTTGGCATGACTGATCTCAAAGTAACCTGCAGTACTCCTGACAACTCATTCCTCTTTCTCCTTCTAAGAATTGTAACCCTTTGCTGTTGAATTTTTAGAACCTTCTTCTAACTTAGCCACCACTTCCACCACCAGATCCATAATCACCACCATACGAACTGCCCGAGCTTCTGCCACCAAAACTGCTCTCTTGGGCCCGGAGAGATAGCACAGCGGCGTTTGCCTTGCAAGCAGCCGATCCAGGACCAAAGGTGGTTGGTTCGGAATCCCGGTGTCCCATATGGTCCCCCCGTGCCTGCCAGGAGCTCTTTCTGAGCAGACAGCCAGAAGTAACCCCTGAGCACTGCCGGGTGTGGCCCAAAAACCAAAAAAAAAAAAAAAAAAAAAAAAAACTGCTCTCTTTTTGGGTTCATAATTTGATTGCTGTTGTCCACTATGATTTCCAAAATTATTATAGTTGCCACCACCACCATAATTACCTCCACCAAAATTTTCTCCTTCATTGTAATTATCATATCCTTCACGATCTCTACCTCCTTGATTTTCATATCCTGGTCCTCCACCACCATAGCCTCCTCTTCTACTATAACTAGGACCTCTGCCATAGTTGCCACCATCAAATCCATTATATCCACCATCACCTCCTCCATAACTACCTCTGCTGCCACCACCTCTACCACCATAGCCTTCTCTTCCACCAAAGTTTCCTCCACCCCCTCCAAAATTGCCTCCATGACCCAATAAAGTAGCCAGATCCACTTCCACAACCTTTTTGAGATTCAGCAGACTGCATTTCTTATTTAGAAAGGGCCTTTTTCACTTAACAATTATGCCCATTAATAGTGTGGTATTTCTGAACAATTTTATCAACTGTATTATGAACATCAAAAATTACAAAAGGAAATTGCTGCAGGAGTCTTGCGTCTCAGCATCTCTAGTGGGAAGCAATCCATCATGAGTAAAAAGTGGGTGCATGAGCGGCCGAAGTTAAAATATGAAATAATGAAAACCACAACACAGAGTATGTGGGGTCAACACATCTTCTGGCAGGAGTGCAACAAGTTTAATTTTTTGAACAGGGAGATTTATAGGGGTAAAACTAGCCATAGGTGTAGAGAAGAATAATTATAATCACAAAGCAAAGTACAACAGTAACAATACCTTAAGCTATGGGTGTGACTATAAAAATTTTAAGTTACAAAGGAGTGGTTACAACTCAAGGCAGCTCTTAGCAAGCTTACTTCAAATGCAAAATCAAGACTAGGAGGAAGTAGGAAATATCTATGAACTTGACCTTCACTGGGCTGTGCTCTATTGTTTCAGGTCAAGTAATGGAAGAATCAAAATTCCCTAAAATATGTTTCCCTATTTCTAAAGGAGAGTCAATAGCCCAGGATCTACATTCGTCCTTGCTACCCAGAGACTGCAGCTACAAGGACATATTTGAAAAAAGAGAAAAAGCATTGTCTTTGTTTTTAGGGCTAAATATATCCAGAAAAGGGGTTCACTTAGTAATCTTTGGTTTTGTAATTTCTGAGTCAAATTATTTGATAGAGATTTTGCCTAAGATTTACAAAGGAGAGATAGCCAAATAATGACCAAAAACGTAATGCAAAGTATCTCTTCGAAAATTCCTCAACCATCCATGCAGGGGGAAAAGGAGTCCACAGCGGGCCTTTTGAGGAACCCCATGGGTGTTATTTCAGTTCACCCCACCAGGAAAATCTAAGGATACATCTGGTGGGCTGAGCTCCCCTAACACTTTATGTAAGCTGTGGCATCAAATCCTCTCTTTTTTCACTCTGCCTGTCTTCCATAACTTTTATGGTTTCAATTTTGCAATATTTTTCAAAGTAATCTCTCAAATTATATTCCTCTGTATCTTTTTAAATACACCAATAAAAATTTTCTTCACTGTTAGATGGGCATCAGGCTTTATCAGAATCCTCTCGAGAAGCAGCTCTTTTTGGTTCCATTACTCGCCCATCAACCTTATGTGGTCGAGCACACATTGCTGCATCCACTTCTTCAACACATGAATAAGTCACAAAACCAAAGCCTCTGGAACATTTTGTCTGGGGGTATCTCATCACCACATAAACTGTAAGTGTGCCCCATTTCTCAAAATGTTCTCTTAAAATATCATCTGTAGTTTCAAAACTTAAACCTCGAATAAACAGTTTTCTCAACTGATCTTGTTCCTTAATCTTGATCAAGGCTCTTGAGGGCCTTGATCATGGCCCTCCTCACCCTGACAGTGGTGACTTTGGCCAGAGTTGGGCAGGGGGCCACTGGGCAGTCGTTTTACCTCCATTTTGGGACTGGACTCAACTCTTCTAATTTGAGTTTAATGTCAGAAACAAACTCTTACCTACTATGGATAAGAGCCCTTACATTTTATTATACAGGGGCACCTCTCACCCTGAACAAGTGTCATTAGGATCTGACTTTATATAATCAGACAGAGACCATCCAACCTCGAACAACAGATCCCAATGAAGATCCTACACATCTCCTTGCATCAGCACCAGGAACAAAACTCTCCCTGGGAAATCCATAATACCACTCTGGCACCAACTTATGACAGGTTGTTAAAATAACCTTACAATGAGCATACAGCAAAAAATTGACCCAAGAGAAGGTTGCCCTATCTCTTTACCTAAAGGTAAGATAAAATCAGAAGACATGGCATCCTTTGATCTGTGCAAAAATCAAGGTCACTAATTACAGAAGATGGACTTTGACAACTGCAACTCAGTGGAACTTTTCCTGTGACCGATAAGAAAGATTCTAGCCTGCACTTCAGCCTAGGATTTGTAAAAAAAAAAAAACACACAAAAACAACAACAACAACAAAAAAAAAAAGCAAACAAAGAAACGCTCTCTAATCCCAGAATTTTGACTTTGACAAATATAACAGAGCAGAAATGTTGGTGCCAAAAGTAAACACTCTATCCTAGGCTTCAACCTAGGATCTGTGTAAAAAACAAGATCACTAATTACAGAAATTACAACAAACTTTTTTTTCTTTTTTATTCTTTTTTAAATTTAAACAACTTTATTACATACATGATTGTGTTTGGGTTTCAATCATGTAAAGAACACCATCCATCACCAGTACAACATTCCCATCACCAATATCCCGAATCTCCCTCCTCCCCACACAACTCCCACCTGTACTCTAGACAGGCTTTCTATTTCCCTCTACATTCTCATAATTATGATAGGTCAAAACGTAGTTATTTCTCTAACTAAACTCATCCCTGTTTGTGGTGAGCTTCATGAGGTGAGCTGTAACTTCCAGCTCTGTCTGGAAATTATTATTGCAAGAATGTCTTTCATTTTTCTTAAAACCCATAGATGAGTAAGACCATTCTGCATCTTTCTCTCTCTCTCTCTGACTTATTTCACTCAGCATAATAGATTCCATGTACATCCATGTATAGGAAAAATTTATGACTTCATCTCTTCTCGCAGCTGCATAATATTCCATTGTGTATATGTACCACAGTTTCTTTAGCCATTCGTCTGTTGAAGGGCATCTTGGTGGTTTCCAGAGTCTTGCTATGGTAAATAGTGCTGCAATGAATATAGGTGTAAGGAAGGGGATTTTGTATTGTATTTTTGTGTTCCTAGGGTATATTCCAAGAGTGGTATAGCTGGGTCATATGGGATCTCGATTTCCAGTTTTTGGAGGAATCTCCACATTGCTTTCCATAAAGGTTGAACTAGATGGCATTCCTACCAGCAGAAGTTCCTTTCTCTCCACATCCCCAACAACACTGCTTGTTTTCATTCTTTGTGATGTGTGCCAATCTCTGGGGTGTGAGGTGGTACCTCATAGGTGTTTTGATTTGCATCTCCCTGATGATTAGTGATGTAGAGCATTTTTTATGTGTCTTTTGGCCATTTGTATTTCTTCTTTGTCAAAGTGTCTGTCCATTTCTTCTCCCCATAATTTTGATGGGATTAGATGTTTTTTTCTTGTAAATTTCTGTCAGTGCCTTGTAGAGTTTGGAGAATAGCCCCTTATCTGATGGGTATTGGGTGAATAGTTTCTCCCACTCAGTAGGGGGCTCTTGTATCCTGGGCAGTATTTCTTTTGAGTGCATAAGCTTCTCATCTTAATATATTCCCATCTGCTAATCTCTGCTTTCACTTGCTTAGAGAGTGCAGTTTCCTCTTTGAAGATGCCTTTAGTCTCAATGTCCTGGAGTGTTTTGCCTACGTGTTTTTCTTATGTTTTCGGGTCTGATATCGAGGTCTTTCATTCATTTGGATTTAACCTTAATACATGATGTTAGCTGGGGGTCTAAATTCAATTTTTTTGCAAGTGGCTAGCCAGTTTTGCCAACACTACTTCTTGAAGTGGCTTTCTTTGCTCCATTTAGGATTTCTTGCTCCTTCATCAAAAAGTAGGTGATTGTTTGTCTGGGGAACATTCTCTGAGTATGAGGGCCTGTCTTTATTCCAATACCATGCTGTTTTGATAACTATTGCTTTGTAGTATATTTAAGGTTGGGGAAAGTAATTCCTCCCATATTCTTTTTCCCAATGATTGCTTTAGCTATTCTAGGGTGTTTATTGTTCCAGATGAATTTCAAAAGTGCCTGATCCACTTCTTTGAAGAATGTCATGGGTATCTTTAGAGGGATCACATTAAATCTGTACAATGCTTTGGGGAGTATTGCCATATTAATGATGTTTATTCTGCTAATCCATGAGAAGGGTATGTGCTTCCATTTCCGCATGTCCTCTCTTATTTCTTGGAGCAAAATTTTATAGTTTTCTTTGTATAGGTCCTTCACAGTTTTATTCAAGTTGATTCCAAGATATTTGAGTTTGTGTGGCACTATTGTGAATGGGGTTGTTTTCTTAATGTCCATTCTTCCTTATTACTATTGGTGTATAGAAAGGCCATTGATTTTTGTGTGTTAATTTTGTAGCCTGCCACCTTGCTATATGAGTCTATTGTTTCTAGAAGCTTTTTATAGAGACTTTAGGGTCTTCTAGGTAGAGTATCATGTCATCTGCAAACAGTGAGAGCTTGACTTCTTCCTTTCCTATCTGGATTCCCTTGATATCTTTTTCTTGCCTAATCACTTTAGCAAGTAATTCCAGTGTTATTTTGAATAGGAGTGGCGAGAGTGGACAGCCTTGTCTTGTGCCAGAATTTAGAGGAAAGGCTTTTAGTTTTTCTCCATTGAGGACAATATTTGCCTCTGGCTTGATTACAACAACCTTAAAGGAGCAGAATTACTAGAACCAAAATGAAAGACTCTATCCTAGACTTTGTTCTATGACCTGTTGAAATACCAAGATCTCTAGTTACAGAGGATTGACTTTGTCATCCACAACTGAGGATAAAATTTTCTGGAACCATAAAAAGAACTTGGGGTTTAAGAATGAGCATGTATAGAGCCCATAGTTGCTCTTAAGATAGCATGCTTCTAGGGTAGAGGAAGTTATCTCTTAAGCCAAGGGAATTCCCTTTCTAACTGTCCCAATATTTATTGTGCCTATTAAAAAACAAACAACAAACAAAAATCCACAAAAACCTTCCTTTTTTTCTTTTTTCTTTCTTTTCCTTTTTCCTTTTTTTTCTTTTCTTTCTTGTGGTTGTTGTTTTGGTGATGGTTTTTGTTGGTGCTGGTTTTTTTGTCATTGCTTCTTTTTTGTGTGTGTGTTTTTTTTATTTAAACACCTTGATTACATACATGATTGTGTTTGGGTTTCAGTCATGTAAAGAACACCCCCCATCACCAGTGCAACATTCCCATCACCAATGTCCCAAGTTTCCCTCCTCCCCACCCGACCCCCGCCTGTACTCTAAACAGGCTCTCCATTTCCCTCATACATTCTCATTATTAGGACAGTTAAAATGTAGTTATTTCTCTAAATAAACTCATCACTATTTGTGGTGATCTTCCTGAGGTGAGCTAGAACTTCCAGCTCTTTTCTCTTTTGTGTCTGAAAATTATTATTGCAAGAATGTCTTTCATTTTTCTTAAAACCCATAGATGAATGAGACCATTCTGCATTTTTCTCTCTCTTTCTGACTTATTTCACTCAGCATAATAGATTCCGTGTACATCCATGTATAGGAAAATTTCATAACTTCATCTCTCCTAACAGCTGTTTTTGCTTTTTCTTTTCTTTCTTTCTTTCTTTCTTTCTTTCTTTCTTTCTTTCTTTCTTTCTTTCTTTCTTTCTTTCTTTCTTTCTTTCTTTCTTTCTTTCTTTCTTCTTTCTTTCTTCTTTCTTCTTTCTCTGCTTTCTTGCTTTCTTGCTTTCTTGCTTTCTTGCTTTCTTTCTTTCTTTCTTTCTTTCTTTCTTTCTTTCTTTCTTGCTTTCTTTCTTGCTTTCTTGCTTTCTTGCTTTCTTTCTTTCTTTCTTTCTTTCTTGTCTTTCTTTCTTCTTCTTTCTTGCTTTCTTGCTTTCTTTGCTTTCTTGCTTTCTTTCTTTCTTTCTTTCCTTTCTTTCTTTCTTTCTTTCTTTCTTTCTTTCTTTCTTTCTTTCTTTCTTTCTTTCTTTCTTTCTATTCTTTCTTTCTTTCTTTCTTTCTTTCTTTCTTGCTTTCTTGCTTTCTTTCTTTCTTTCCTTTCGACATTTATATGCCTTTAGACGGATTCCTATCAGCGTTTTTTTTTTCTTTCCATTCTTTATCCAACAAAACCTCAGAACTTGAATCATCTTTTTCACCCTCATAAATTGAGGGGGAAAATGGATAGTACCAGGAAAATCCTGTTGTATGAACATTGAGTGGAAATACAAATATATCAGAGTTAAGCACCAAACCCAAAGTCAATGACACCAGAATTGATAACCAATCTACAACAAACTATACACAAAGAAGACCTATTACACTAGCAGTACATGGGGAGGAAGGGGAAGTATAGAGTGCATACTGGGAAAAGGAATGGAAGGAGGACAACACTGGTGGTGGGTATGGCCCTAACTCATTCTCACTATATTCCTTAAATATTACTGTGAAAGACTTGTAATTCACTTTGGTCAAAATAAAAATTATTAAATAAATATTTATTATGCAGAATGTAATCCAAAAGGCAGAATTTTTTCCTGGGGTCTATTTCTTTACTCCATTTGTGTGATCTCAGTACTAAAATTAGTGTCTTAAATAATAATTTGTACACAATATGTATTTCTTTATTAAACTGTTGAATAAAAATAATTCCATTTAAAAAAACATGTGGGGACCAGAGAGATAGCATGGAGGTAAGGCACTTGCCTTGCATGTAGAAGGTTGGTGGTTCAAATTCTGGCATCCCATATGGTCCCTCAATCCTGCCAGGGGCGATTTCTGAGCATAGAGCCAGGAGTAACCCCTGAGCGCTTTCAGGTGTGACCCCCCCCACAAAATGTGAAGAAACTTTTAAGGGATTTGAAAGAACACATAAGGCTTCTAAATCTTGAAAACCCTGATATGATTTATTTTGGAAAAAGAAAATTTTGAGAACATGTCTTCTATTTAAATTGAAATAAAATTTTGAGAATATTTTTTCTTTTAAATAAAAAAATTTCAACTATTTAGATTAAAAACTTTGAAACTTAACACGGAGTATTGAGTTTAATTAAAGAAATAACTACACTAACAAATATCATGACAATGATAATGAGTGAGAGAAATAGAATTCTTTTCTTGAATACAGGCAGAGATGGGGGATGAGGGAGATGAAGGACATTGGTGGTGGGAATATTGCCCTGGTGATGGGTGTTGTTTTCTTTATGACTGAAACCAACTGCAAACATGTTTGTAACCATTGTGCTTAAATAAAGATATCACTAAAAAGATGAACAAGTAGTGAAGTTAGAGTAGAGAGTGGTCTACTGTGACAGGGCTAGTTAGAACTGATCACTTCGGACAAGAATTGAGTGCTGAAAGGGGATAAAGTGACATGCATGTCACCTCTTTAAGCAACAATAGTGCAAACCAAAATGTCAAAAATTAAGAGTATGAGTGAGAAAGATAGTATGTAAGTGAGGGAGAAGTAAAATATGTGTCCAGATGCAGGCAGGAAATTGTGGGTAGAAGGGAAAGAGGGGACATTGATGATAGTAAATATACACTGGATTGCAAATAATTTATCTAAATGGAAAAAATGAAAGAGAGAAAGAGAGAGAAGAAAAATGTATGCCCCAGAGAGATGCCCCAGAGAAAGGCAGGAGAGCGTCATGGAGGAAAAAGAAAAATTGGGAACATTAGTGGTAGAAAATGTACACTGGTGAAGGTTGTTGTATATTATATGACTGTAAGTCAAACCTGAACAAATTTATCTGTAAAATAAAGAACATAACTGTATTATGAACACCCTTGTAGCAGCTGTGTTTAAATAAGACAAATTAAAAACTGATGTTGAAATTTTGGGAACACAGAATTTCTTCTCTCTAAGTATATAAAAAATAATACCATGGTTACCTTCATAAATGCATTTTAATTGTTTCAAATGTATCATCATAAGCATGATTTAGTATCAAAGTTATAAAATTATGTAACTAGAATATATTTCCACACAGCTTAATCTATCCTAGAAGATAGAAAGGATAAAGATAAGGATAGAAAATCCTTTTCCCAGTAGAGGCAAGCTATATCTTTACTATATGTTTAGCATAGAGAATAAACCACATATGGAAGTGTTCGACAGTCTCTCTTAGTGCCATATGTAATGTCAGGAAGCAAACTAGGATAGGCTCCCAGATTACTAATACAGTGGCATGTGGCAGACCCATGTTCAATTCCCATTAGACCACAGAAATAGATTTCTGAGCCAGTAGTAAGACTTGAACACTGAGGGTATAACTCCTCAAAAGACAAAACTGTAGTTTACACTATTACAATCTATTCTATATTGCATTTTAAGTATTTACAATCAGCATCATACATTATACATGTTATGGTTGTTACAGAAAAAATGTATATACTGTGTTTTATTTCTTTTGTTCCTGAAATATGTCCAGATTCTCTGAGGTTATTTCTGTCTCTGTGCTCAGAATTCATTTCTGCATGTGCTTGGAGGATACTCTGAGGTGCCTAGGATCAAACCAAGGTCAAACACATGCAAGGCAAGGACCTTATCTACTGCACTGTCTCTCTAACTCCTAAAGTTACTTTTTTAAATTATTGTACATAGATATACTTTCTTATATAGTATAAAATATACGTCCTTTTACTTTTTAATAAAAATGGTATTCCACTATTTGAATTTTCCATTAGTAATGAAACTAAACATATGGACATATAGATTCCTATAAGTGTCCTGTTTAAAATATTTACATAAATTACTTTGTTCATCATTTTGCATGTGACCAACTTTATAAGCAGGCTAATTGCCAAAAATTTAATTGCTGAGTCAACGGAAAGAACCACTTTTATTTTGAGTATCTTTAAATTGTTCTCCATAAAGCTTTTAATTTTGCTATTTTGTCCAGTAATATATGAGTATATTTCTCCCCCTAGATATTTTTTATCAGTTCGGAAATCTTTTATCATTGAAAATTTGATTTTTTAGGCAAAATAGATACAATCATTTAATTTTACTTACAAGTTTATATTTTTAGATATTTGAGAGTCAAAGTATTCATTTGTATGATACTGTGTACACATTTCAAAGATTTGTATTCCAGGTTCTTTTGGTAGTTTTCTTAATGATTTACAAACAGTTAATTTATAAACTGTGAAAAGTAACTAACCATTTATATTTAAATTACAAATTTTTTGTACAATATCACTTTTTAAATTTGTTTACGTTGGCTGAGTTTTTCCCAAATACAATTTAAAAATTATTGTTGTTAACTTTATCAATATTCTCTTCATGTTACCCTTTATGAAAGCTTAATCCTGTATGCTATTTATATATTTTTCTTAATGTTAATATAATAAAACAGAATTACAAATGAAATTGTTTATGATAAAATCTTTAAAATATAATGAATCTTTAACACTTTAATTCCTTTTACAGGTAATCATATGTGTGTGTTCTGGTGTCAGTGTGTGTATGCTTGATTTGGAGGCCAGATGGTGTTTATGGTCTAGTCATTTCAGTTTGCCTGGGAGTTTTTTTTTTTTTTTTGTCAGTTTTCTGGGTATCTTGCAGTTCCAAGGATAAAACCTAGGCTTCATGCATGCAGAGCATACATATAAGCCCCTTGAACTAAACCCTGGGGCATATATCATACATTGTTATTATATGTAGAAGAATTGATAACCACCAACTAGCCAAGGAATAGAATATTGCTCAGAAGCCAAAAGCATTATACTTTTATAACCACTTCAAATTTTCTCTACTTTTTTCTTGTCAACTAATAATCTCTTCTCCATATCAATTATAACATTCGTTAAAAATATTACATTGTTTAATTTCTAGAAATGGAGTTTATTTTACTCAGAATAGTTTCCTCAAGATTCATACTAAACATCAATAATATGTTCCTTTTAATTGCTAAGATATATTTCATGATTTTGACATATCAAATTAGTCATTATTAAGTACTGTGGCATTTTTATTCATTTGACTCTTGTGAGTCAAGCTCTTATGAGCACTAAATAATATATGTTTTATGAAAATGGTTAATACTTTTTCTGAAAAATTTCTTAAGAATACACTCTTTGTGTCATTTACAATTATGTCTACTTTTATAGGAAGCTGCACTTTTTCTGAGTAACTATTTAATTTTACAATGAAGTTTCACTACCTCATCACCAGCGTTTGGAATACCTACTACACTATTTTAGCAATTCTGATGTAAATATGATATCACACTATAATCTATAATCTTAGAGGTTAGCTATTTCTCTAATAGATAATGATGCATCATAAAATTAGTTGTTGTTCCCAACTGAATAACTTTTTTTAATAAAATTTTTATATAAGCACCATAATTACAAGCATGATTGCAGTTGGGTTTCTGTCATAAATAGAACATCACATTCACCAGTGCAACATTCTCACCACCAATACTCCCCTCCTCCTCCCGCACTGCTGCCTGTATTCAAGACAGGCATTCTCCTTCTCTCATTCATTAACATTGTCTTTTTTTTGGGGAGGGGGCCACACCCGTTTGATGCTCAGGGGTTATTCCTGGCTAAGTGCTCAGAAATTTCGCCTGGCTTGGGGGGACCATAGGGGACGCTGGGGGATCAAACCACGGTCCTTTCCTTGGCTAGCGCTTGCAAGGCAGACACCTTACCTCTAGCGCCACCTTGCCGGCCCCATTCATTAACATTGTCATGCTAGTTGTTAGTATAGTTATTTGCCTATGAGCATTCATCACTTTTTGTGCTGAGCTTCAGATTGTGATTGTGATCTGGTCACTTGTAGTATGATTTTTTTACATGTTATAGTAGTGTTCATTAGTTATATAAAGCACGCAGCTGAGAGGCAAAATGGAGTGGCCATGCTCTTCTGGAGTCCCTGGCTACTGTGGACTCTGTAGGAGACAGTTTTCGCTGGATCTTTCTTGGCCACCTCAAGAGGAATTTCAGGAGACAGAACAGCAAACAGGAGGAAGAAGTGAGAGATTTTTCATTCCTTTACCTTGTGTCTAAGCACACAACAGGGGTCAGGCACCACCTTCCCTTCACAAGCAGAGAGAGAGAGATAGTACCTGGCTGCTGTGTAACCTCTAAAAAATAGTTTTCACTGGGTCTTTCTTGGCCTCCTCAGCAGAATTTCAGCAGACAGTAGAGTAAACAGGAGGAAATGGATATCTAGCCTTATACTGCTGAGATTTCAGTTTCACTATACCTTAGAGAGGATTTCTTTTTCATTTTTCTCAAATATTTTCTTCAAATCAGTAGCTTATTATTTCTTTATTTTTAACAATAATATTACAAAAAAGGGGGGTTTTGTTTGCCCAGGGAGGCACAAATTATTTTGCTCAAGGCTTACTCCTATGTGCTTAAGGTTGTATCCTAGTGATGTTTGAGATGCAAGGAACTGAACTGAAACTGGATGAATATAAATCATGTTATTACTTTTACCTCCAGAGAAGATCTTTTTTTAATTTAGGAAATAAAAAAATTTGATATATATTTTATTTAAGTGTGATTAATTTTTAAGAATTGAATCAACGTACACTACAAACTGATTTTCAATATGATTTTCAATGCTCCAATACCAATCCCTTCACCAGTATTCCATTTTTTCCATCAATGTCTCAATTTCCTTCTCACTACCAAGCCTACCTCTGTAGCAGACTCATTTTCTTTCTTCTTTCCTTTCTTCCTTCTTTCTTTCTTTCCTTCTTTCTTTTCTAGCTTCCTTCCTTCTTTCTTTTTTTTCTTCCTTTCTTCCATCTTTATTTATTTATTTGGTTAGTTTTTGGGCCACACCGGCTGTGCTCAGGGGTTACTCCTGGCTATCTGCTCAGAAATAGCTCCTGGCAGGCACAGGGGACCATATGGAATGTCAAGATTCGAACCAACCACCTTAGGTCTTGGATTGGCTGCTTGCAAGGTAAAGACTGCTGTGCTATCTCTCTGGTCCCCTTCCTTCCATCTTAACTTCCTTCCATCCTTCCTTTTCTCCTTTATTTCTTCCTTCCTTTTCTCCCTACTTCCTTTCTTCTTTTCTAATTTTGGGCCACACTCAGAGTTTGCAGGAGATACTTCTGGTTCTTTATTTAGGAATTACTCCTGACAGTGCTAAAAGTTCACTATGTACCGAAGAAATTAAACTTGGGCCAGCTATAATGCAAGGCAAGCAAACTAACTGCTGTACAATTTTTCTAACCCTCAATTCATTTACTATCTTGATATTAATTTCCCTGAATTATCCCATCCTCAATATAATGGTCAGGTTTCTGCTGAAGAACAGCACTTATACTCTTTTGTTTCTATTGTTTTGGGGCTTTTGTAATTACTCTCCTCTCCTATATTTTGGTGTTTGATTTTAATTTTTGGCCACACTCAGTGATACACATTACTCCTGTCTCTGCCCTTAATAATTTTTTGTAATGGGCTTAGAGAACCATAGAAGATACTAATGATCTATCCTAAATGGGCTATATGTGAGGCAAGTTATCTACCCACTCTGGACTTTCTGAATGTGTTTCTTTTTATTCTGCATATAAGATGATTCATTCTTTGTCCCTATTTCTGACCATTTCAGTCAGCATAATACTCTACAATGTAGCAGACAGATACATGACATCATCTATTCTTATACCTGATTAGTACTACTCTGTGTATAATTACCGCTGATTATCTAATCATTTTCTTGAACAATTAGTTGTTTCCAGATTTTGACTATTGTGAACAGTGCTTATTTGGAGTCCAGATGTCTTATCTTCATTATGATATTAGACCCCTAAGGTATGAGTATATGTTCACATCAATGTGAACAATTATTGTTCTTTTTGATATGTTCCATTCTGGTGTGAGGTGATATCCCGTGGTTGCTTCCCACCACCCACCCCCATGGTTGTTTTTATTTGTCTTACCTTGGTGATTACAGAACTTTATTTCCTATACCTTTATTTATTTGTATCTCTTCTTTGAGAAAGCTTTTGCTCATCTCTTCTCACTAACTTTTTATGAGGCTGAATATTTTCTTACAGAGTTCTTCCTATGCTTTTTATATATTGTATTTTAACACTTCATTGGATAAGTGATGAGCAAATAATTACTCCCTACTCCTAGTTTGTGGGATGTCTTTGTATTCTGGGCTTTGTCTCCTTTGAGTTATAGATGCTTCTTAATGTATTTCTATTTGTTTCTTTGCTTCCAGTACTTTAACCAATGGCATTGTATTCCTAGAGATGCCTCTAGCATCAATTAAAAGGAAAATTCTGCCTATGTTTTTATCTATGTAATTTATGTATTTAGGTCTTATATAAATATTATCTTTAATGGTACTAGTATATTATTTAATTATTATTGTGGCCAAAGTAAATTACAAATCTTTCATAGTGATATCTAAAGTAAATAGTAACAATAAATGGGTAGTCCCACCAACAGTGTTGCCCTTCATCCACCCCTGCTTCCAGCCTGCATTTTTTATCTTTCTCATTTACCCCCAGAATGCTAGTGTAACTGGTCCCCACTTGTACTGCTTGTTGTAGATTGAGTATAGGTTCTGCTGTCATCGACTTTGGTTTTGGAGTTCAAGTTTGATTTTTTTTAACTAAAATTTTATACAACTGTCTGGTCTTGGTTCCATTCATTTTCCCCCTCAATTTGTGAGGCTGAATAAGATGATTCAAGTTATGTGGTTCTGTAGGAGATAGAAAGGAAAAAAGAAAGAAAGCAAGAAAGCAAGAAAGCAAGAAAGCAAGAAAGCAAGAAAGCAAGAAAGCAAGAAAGAAAGAAAGAAAGAAAGAAAGAAAGAAAGAAAGAAAGAAAGAAAGAAAGAAAGAAAGAAAGAAAGAAAGAAAGAAAGAAAGAAAGAAGAAAGAAGAAAGAAGAAAGAAAGCAAGAAAGCAAGAAAGCAAGAAAACAAGAAAGAAAGAAAGAAAGAAAGAAAGAAAGAAAGAAAGAAAGAAAGAAAGAAAGAAAGAAAGAAAGAAAGAAAGAAAGAAAGAAAGAAAGAAAGAAAGAAAGAAAGAAAGAAAGAAAGAAAGAAAGAAAGAAAGAAAGAAAGAAAGAAAGAAAGAAGAAAGAAAAAGAAGAAAAAACTGGGAGGAGTCTGTCTAGATGTTATAATTATCTAAAGGGAAAAAAGGAAAAAGGTAAAAAAACTAATAAAAACAAAGAAACAAAAAACAAAGCAACAACAAAACATACATAAAAGAACAAAAAAAAAACACCCAGAAACAGCAACTGTGAAAAACAAATAAGTAAACAACAAAAACAAAACAAAACAAAACAAAAACAACAAAATAACTTTAAAAACCCAAACTAGAAACTACATTAAAAAGTTTGTATTTTTTTGCATAGGCACATAAGTATTGTTATATAAATATTATTAATCCACTTTAATTTGATGTTTGTGCCTGGCTTTAAAAATATTTATGGGTGCCCGGAGAGATAGCACAGCGACGTTTGCCTTGCAAGCAGCCGATCCAGGACCAAAGGTGGTTGATTCAAATCCAGGTGTCCCATATGGTCCCCCGTGCCTGCCAGGAGCTATTTCTGAGCAGACAGCCAGGAGTAACCCCTGAGCACCGCTGGGTGTGGCCCCCCAAAAAACAAAAAAACAAACAAAAACAAAAAAAATATATTTATAGGTTCAGACTTTTGCCATGTGGTGACCTTTTTTCCCAAAAACAATTATTAAAGAGGCTTTTCTTATTCTAATTAGTACTTGTCTTTATTGAAGACTGATTGACCATATACCTAAAGATTTTCCTTGGGTTTTCAATTCTGTTTCATTGATCTTAGAGTTTATCTTTATTTCAGAACCATACTATTTTAATTACTACCATCTTTCTCTCTTTGATCTTGAAGCTAGCAATAACTTCTACCTTCTATTTTCTCAGAGTATTGACTTGGCTATTGAACAGATTTATTGTTTCATATGAATATTAAAGTTGTTTTATTCATTTCTTTCAATTATATCATAGGAGACATTATAATAAATATACTAAATCTAAATAATTTCTGGAAAGTAATATTTTGTTTATATTAATCTTTCTAAGAGCAAAAGATGTGTTTCCATTTTGTAATTTCTTTATTTAAATACCATGATTACAAATTGTTGGGTTTAAGACATACAATGCATACCATCCTTCACCAGTGTATCTTTCCCATCATTGTCACTGATGTTTCCCATATCCTTCCCACCCCCAAATTTTTTATTAGGTATCTTATTTTCTTCTCTTTTGTTAGGTAACTGATTATCTAATGCATTGCTTTGTATGCAATTTCTTTCAATTTCTCTCTTCTATTTTGTTACTCCAATTTAGAAAAGTCATGAACATTCACATCTTGATTGTCTATCCAGCCACTTTATAGTATTTTTTTTAGCACCTTTCTTTAAATGCAAAGGCATTGTCATCATATTTTTCTGGAAGCTTTATTCTTACCTCTTAAAGAAAATTTCACACTATTTTCCATATAGGCTGAACTAAATGACAGTTTGCAAATAAGGAATGAGGGTTTCTCTCTCACCTCATTCCCACTAAGACTGTTTGCAGTTTTTGCATTTGTGTGAGATAATATTTATTAGTTTGATTTGAGTTTTCCTGATAAAAAATGACATTGAAAAGTTTTCTTTGAGTAAGTGTCTGTTCATTTCTTCTCATTTTTTCATTTGGTTAAATGTATTTATTTTCTGTTAAGTTTTGTGAGTACATTGTATACCTTAGAAATTAGTTTTTTATCTGATGGATATTGGGTGAATACTTTATCCCATTCTGTGGGAGGTGTTTGTGTCCTAATTACTATTTTATTTGTGGTACAAAAACTTCTCAGTTAAATGCAATCTCATGTGTTTATCTCTCCACTTATTTGGACAATGGCATTTCCTCCTTGAAGATGCCTTTAGTCTTTATTTCCTGAATAGTTTTCTGGTATATACCTTGATTCTTTTTAGGGGGCCACACCCTGTAAACTCAGGCTTACTATTGGCTATGCGCTCAGAAATCCCTCCTGGTTTGGGGGACCATATGGGACACCAGGGAATCAAACAAAGGTCTATCCTAGATAGGCCACATGCAAAGTAAATGTTTTACCACTGTACTATCACTTATGATTTAGGTCTTATATTAAGATCTGCAATGCATTTGGATTTGACCTTTGTGCATGTTGTTCGATGGAAGTCTGAGTTTACATATTTGCATGTGGCTTACCGGTTGTCCCAACAACACTTTTGAAGAGGCTTTTCTTGTTCAATATTTTGCTCTTTTATCAAAGATTAATTGATTTATATCTGGCAAACACTCTCTGAACACTCAAGTCTACTTCATTACTCTGAGTTTCTGACTTTATTCCAATAGCATGCTGGTTTTTTTTAAAATTAAGCAACTTTAATATAGTTAAGCAGTGATTAACACTCACATCTATAATGTCACATCATACAAATGTTAATATAAAATTACTACAGTACAATATATTCTCTGCATGATGAAAAATATTTGGTTTCCATAAAACTCTCTTTAAAATTCAGAATCTTATCAAAAATTAAAACGGTATTCTATTTAAGATGAAGATCTGTTAGCACAGAGTTAGACTTCAAGAAATATCAATTTAGGGGCCCAGAGAGATAGCACAGTGGTGTTTGCCTTGCAAGCAGCTGATCCAACCAAAGGTGGTTGGTTTGAGAATCGTGGTGTCCCATATGGTCCCCCCATGCCTGCCAGGAGCTATTTCTGAGCAGACAGCCAGGAGTAATCCCTGAGCATCGCCGGGTGTGGCCCAAAAAACAAAAAAACATCAAGAAAGAAATATCAATTTAATAGTTTGAGAAGTTGCAGGAGGATATGTTTGAAGAACAATTCTAATATAGTGTGGCAGGTGCAGGAAACACCATATTTAAGCTTTTAAGCATAACACATCCAATCTAAATTGTTAGCGGAAAGATCCAATTATTTATAAATAAAGCTAAAACTAAATTATTGTACCCAATATTGATATGTATATTAAATGTAAAAATTTATAGTGTGAAGCTAAGTCAGATGGTTTTAATGACTATTTCTTCATAATACAATTTAAAGTTGAGAAAATTGATGCTTCCTATGTTATTTTCCTATGTTCTTTAGCTTTTTGTGGGCATTTATTGTTCCAAATAAATTTTAGAAGTATTTGATCCAAATTTTTTGAAAATATTACGAGTAAACTTAGAAGGATGGCATTAAATATCTATAATACTTTGTGATTTTAATGATGTTAATCCTCCTAATCCATTAATAGGGTATGTATCTCCATTTCCTTTTGTACTCTTTTATTTCATGAAGATATACAGATTGTCAAAATGCACACAAAAAGTGAACCACATTATTAATCATCAGGGAGATAAAAAATGTGGTATCATTCCATGCTACATCACAAAAAACAAGAAAAATCAGTACTAGGGGGAATACCATCTAGTCTGGCTTTTCTTTAAAACCATATGAATATTCCTCAGAAAACTGAAAATTGAGCTGTAGTATGTTCCAGGAATACTAATATTAGGTATATAACCTAGGAACACAAAAAGTCAATAAAAATGTCCTCTGCATATCTATGTTCATTGCAGCACTATTTACAATAGTCAACATATAGAAACAACCGAGGTCTAACAAAAGATGAGTAGCTAAAGAAACTGTGGTACATTTACACAATGGAATACTGTGTAGCCATTAGGAAAAACTGAAATCATAAAATTTTCCTATATATTGATGTACATGGACTCTATTATGCTGAGGGAAATAAGTCATATATATATATGTATATATATATATGTATATATATATATAGGCTAAATGGTAAAAGGACAGGCCCACAATATAAAAATTACCACAAAGAGTGGTGAGCACAATTAGAGAAATAAATACATTAAAAATTATCATGACAATGATAATGAATTAGAGCAATAGAATGCCTATCTAAAAGACAGGTGGATGAAATAGAAAAGTAGGGGAAGTATTAGTGGTAGAAAGGTTGCACTGGTAAAAGATGTATACTTTTTATGCCTGAAATAGAACTACAAGCATGTTTCTAACCATGGTGCCTAAATAAAGATATTATTAAAAAAAGAAAAGAAAAGTTTTTCATATTACTGTTAGTCATCCATATTCCATTTCAGGGAAAATGACTGTACATAGCCTCACCTCATTTTCTGATGGGGTTCTTAATTTTTGTGTTGCTGACAAACTCTATAAGTGCCCTAGGAACATTTTTGGTAGAGTGCTTAGAGTTTTCAAAATACTATAGAATATAATCTGCAAATAGAGAGAATGTAATTTTATTTATAATTTTTATTTATAATTTGTTTTATTAAATAAACACATCTTAACATTTCTTATTATCTTTTTGGTAATAGTTTTCCTATAAATTGTTTTTAAAACAAATTTGATATTCTAAAACACCTTTTTGAGCTACAATTTATTTGGCTATAAAAAATTTCTGAAGGAGCCAGAGAGATAGCATGGAGTTAGAGAGTTTGCCTCGCATGCAGAAGGATGGTGGTTTGAGTCCTGGCTTCCCATATCATCCCCCCAAGCGTGCCCAGGGGCAATTTCTTTTTTTTATTTTAATAGTTTTTTATTTTGATCAAAGTAGATTACAAATCTTTCACAGTAGTATTTTAGGTACATAGTGACATTAAATCAGGCACATTCCCACCACCAATGTTGTCTTCCCTCCGCCCCTGTTCCCAGCATACATCCCATATCCCCCTTTTTGCCCTCGGGCTGCTAGTATGAGTGGTCCCCTCTGTGTCTGGCTTGTTGTAGATTGGGTATAGATTCTGTTGTCATTGTTTTTGGTTTTGGAACCTAAGTCTGATCATTTTTATTTCTACTCAATGTTCATACGACTGTTTGATCTTGGTACCCTCCATTATTTCTCCCTTAATTTGTGAGGTGGAACATGATGGTTCAAGTTATGTGGCTCTGTCTGAAGGAAAGAAAGAAAAGGGGGGGTCAAAAATCAAACAATAGAAAGAGGGAGGAGTTCTTCTAGAGACTATGAATATCAATTTAAGAGAAGAAAGGGAAAAAAGTAAGAAAAACATAATAATACAAAACAAAAACTCAAACAAATAACCTGAAAAGCACAATAGCAATAAAGAGAACAATCAAACAATAACCATGGTTCAGAAATAAGAACAAAACAGAGCACAAAGAACAAAACAAAAAATAAAAAATAATAACAACTAAAATATTAATTTCTGCTTTTTTATAAGCACAATAAATATTGGGAAGATTAGAAAGAGAATTATCTTCGCCTAAGAGATACAAGGTTTCTCTGTACTTGAAGTATACTGTCATAGGAATAACTACAGGCTCTGTTAATACTCTTTGACTCTTTCCTAGGTCATTTTGTGGTGTCTGGAAACTATCTTCTCAGTCCTGGATGATAAACTCAGGCTTCTGTAACTAGATCTTGGTATTTACAAAGGCCATAGGAATGAGCCTAGGATGGAGTCTTTCTTTATGGTTCTAGAAGTTCTCTTCCAATATTAACTATAGATGACTTTATATAACAACCAGGTCAGAAAAGAACTTCTAGAACAATAAATAAAGACTCTATTCTGGGATCAGAGTGGTAGCACAAGTGGTAGGACATCTGCCTTACATGCAGTAACCAAGTAAGGAACAGGGTTCTATCCTCTGCCATCCCATATGGTAACTCAAGCTAGGAGCAATTTCTGAACACATAGCCAGGAGTAACCCCTGAGCATCACTGGGTGTAACCCAAAAAGCAAAAAAAGAAAGAAGGGAGAAAGAAAGAAAAAAAGAAAAAAGGGAGAAAGAAAAGAAAGAAGGAAGGAAGGAAGGAAGGAAGGAAGAAAAAGAAAGAAAGAAAGAAAGAAAGAAAGAAAGAAAGAAAGAAAGAAAGAAAGAAAGAAAGAATAAAAAGAAAGAAAGAAACAGAGAAACAAAGAAAGAAAAAAAGACTATTCTAGACTTTATCCTATGATATATGCAAATACCACAATCTCTAATTACAGAGGACTATATTTTGTCAACAACAACTGAGCAGAACCTTTTCTGGCACCATAAAAAGACCTTGGGGTGTGATAATGAGCATGTCCAGAGCCTGTAATTGTTTCAAGACAGTTTGCTTCAAGGGGAAGAAAGCCTGTAACTCTTACTCCAAGGGAACTAAAGCTCTTTGTAATTATCCCAATACTTACTGTGTCTATACAAAAAAAAAAAAAAAAAAAATCTTGCCACACCAGCCCTCCTTCCTTTTTTCTTTCTTATTTTTTTGTTGTTGATTTTTTTGTTGCTGCTGTATTTTTTGTCATTGCTTGTTTTGTTTCTTTTCCCTTTATTCTTTTATATTGATATTTATAGCTTCTAGATGGACTCCTCTAAGCTTTCTCTTTTTTTCTGCTAACTGGACCGTAGAACTTGAATCATCATGTTTTGCTTTATAAATTGAAGGAAATGAGAAAGAAAAAAAGATGGAAAAAAGCAGGTAGTACTGGAGCAAACAGTCGCATAAAAATTAAGTGGAAATTAAAAATGATCAGACTTAAACATCAAACCCAAAGTCAACAACAACAAAATCAAGATACCCAATCTACAAGAAGCTATACACAAAGAGGACCCTAGCAATGCAGGGGGGGGGGGAAGGGGGAGGTATGGGATGCATGCTGGGAATAGGGGTGGAGGGAGGACAACACTGGTGGTGTTCACTCATTCACTAATACTATGTACCTTAAATATAACTGTGGAAGACTTGTATTTCACATTGGTCACAATAAAAACTATTTGTTAAAAAATGAAGTACATCATGGGTACTTTCAAGCACAAGACTATTGGAAACCTCCAGATAAGTTAGAATATAATAAATCTTAAAGCAGAATAATTTTAGACATTTATGCCTTAACAGAACCTCTTTACTTTCTTGTTTCTTTTATCCCTCTGTTCTTCTTCACTCCTTCCATCTCCCATTTCTTTATTCCCTTTTATTCTGTGCTGTTTTCCTACTCTTTTCCTTCCTTCTATCTTTCCTACCATCACATTTAAATTCAATCTCTCTTTTCTCTTTTCTCTCCACTTTTTTTTTTACCTCATTTATGTTAGAAACACAGATATATGGTGGAAAGACATTAAAAGTTTAAGGATAAACCTAGTTTTATCTTTGCTAATGCATACGGTTCCCTAAACACTAGTAGGAGTTATTCTAATATTAAAGACAGAAGTGTGTTTGGGGCATTTCTTTATATATATATTCCTATATATCATACCTGTTCACTTCTTTATTTTTAATAATTCCTTTCTTTAAACACAGTAATTAAAAACATAATTGAAGTTGGGTTTCAGTCATAACAAGAACACCCCCTTCACCATGCAATCTTCCCATCATCAATGTCCTCATATCTCCCCTCCCCCAGTCCTGCCTGCTTTTGAGACAGGCTTTCTACATCCCTCACACACTGACATTGTTATGATAGTTCTCAGCATATTTATTTCTCTAACTGCACTCACTACTCTTTGTGGTGAGCTATATATCTTGAGCCTGTCCTTCTGGCCCTCATCTCTGGGAATTATTTCAACGTCTTTAATTTTTCTAAAAAAAAAGAAAACCCATACATGAGTGAGACTATTCTGTGTCTCTTTCTCACTCTGACTAATTTCACTCAGCAAAATAGATTACATGTAAATCCATGTATATAAAAATTTCATGACTTTATCTCTCCTGATGGCTGCACAATATTCCATTGTGTAATATGTACCACAGTTTCTTTAGCCATTCAGCTGTTGAAGGACATCTTGACTGTTTCCAGAGTCTGGCTATTGTAAATAGTGCTGTGATGAATATAGATGTGGGGAAGGAGGTTTTATTGGAGTTTTTTTCCTAGGGTTTATACCTAGGAGTGGTATAGCTGGATGATATAGGAGCTCAAATTCCAGTTTTTTGAGGAATCTCCGTATTGTTTTCCATAAGGCTGAACTAGATGGCATTCCCACCAGCAATGAATGAGAGTTCCTTTCTCCCCACATCCCTGCCAGCACTGATTCTTCTTATTCTTTGTGATGTGTGCTCATCTCTGTGGTGTGAGATGGTACCTTATTGTTCTTTTTATTTGTATCTTCCTGATGATTAGTGATGTGGAGCATCTTTTCATGTGTCTTTTGGCCATTTGTATGTTTTCTTTTTTTTTTTTTTTTTTTTTTTTTGGTTTTTGGGCCACACCCGGTAACGCTCAGGGGTTACTCCTGGCTATGTGTTCAGAAGTTGCTCCTGGCTTGGGGGACCATATGGGACACCGGGGGATCGAACCGCGGTCCGTCCAAGGTTAGCGCAGGCAAGGCAGGCACCTTACCTTTAGCGCCACCGCCCGGCCCCCGTATGTTTTCTTTTTTTCTTTGAGAAAGTGTTCATTTCTTCTCCCCATTTTTCATGGGGCTATATGTTTTTTCTTCTTGTTAAGTTCTGTCAGTAGCTTGTATATCATAGATATTAGTACCTTATCTGATAGTATTGGGTGAATAGTTTCTCCCATTTTGTGGGTGGCTTTTATATCCTAGGCATTATTTCCTTTAAGCTGCAAAAGCATGCCATTTGTGTATCTCTGCTTAGACTTGTTTGAAGTGTGCTGTTTCAGCCTTGAAGAGGCCTTTAATTTCAATGTCCTATAGTGTTTTCATCTACATATTGTTCTATATACCTTATGGTCTCAGGTTTGATATCAAGGTTTTCAATCCATTTGCATTTGACATTGGTGCATGGTGTTAGCTGGAGGTCTGAGTTCATTCCTATGCAACTGGCTGACCAATTGTGCCAACACATTTGTTAAAGTGGCTTTACTTGCTTAATTTTATATTTCTTGCCCCTTTATAAAAGATTAATTGATTGTATAGCTGAGGAGCATTCTCTGAATATTCCAGTCTATTCCACTAATCTGAGGGTCTGTCTTTATTCCAATATCATGCTGTTTTAATGACTAAAAGTGATGTTTTAATGACTAAGTCATTTAATGACTAAGTGTTTAATGACTAAAAGTGATGCCTCTCATATTCCTTTAAACAAGCATTGCTCTAGTTATTCTTGTGTGTTTATTGTTCCAAATGAATTTCAGGAGTGTTTGATCCACTTCTTTTAAGAATGTTATGGATATCCTTAGAGGGATTGCATTAAATCTGTACAATGCCTTGGGTAATATTGCCATTTTAATTATGTTAAGCCTCCCAATCCATGACCAGGGTATGTGTCTCCATTTCCTGTGTCTTCGTTTATTTCTTGAAGCAATGTTTTGTATTTTTCTTTGAATAATTTCTTCACATATTTAGTTAAGTTGACTCCAAGATATTTGAGTTCATGTGGCACTAATGTAAATGTGATTGATTTTTGATATTTATTTTTTCTCTATCATTATTGGTATATAAGACTATTGATTTTTGCGTGTTAATTTTTAGCCTGCTACTTTCCTATATAAATCTATTGTTTATATAAGCTTTTTGGTAGATTCTTTAGGATTTTCTAAATATAGTGTCATGCCATCTGCAAATAGTGAGAGCTTGACTTCTTCCTTTTCTATCTGGATGCCCTTGATATATTTTTCTTGCCTAATTGCTATGTCAAGAACTTCCAGCACTATTTTGAATAGGTATGGTGAGAGACGAGAGCCTTGACTTGTACCAGGTTTTAGAGGAGATGCTTTTAGTTAATCTTCATTGTCAATAATATTTGCCATTGGCTTGTGGTAGGTTGCCTCTACTACATAGAGAAAAGTTCCTTCTATTCTTATTTTGATGAAAGTTTTTTTTTTAATTAAAAATGGGTTTTGGACCTCATCAAATGCTTTCCATGCATCTATTGATGTGATCATAGGGTTACTTGTCTTTTTGTTGATATGGTGTATTATGTTGATTTATTTACAGATGTTAAATAATCCTTGCATCCCTGGGATTAAACTTACTTGGTCGTGGTGATGATCTCCTTGATGAGGCATTAGATTCTGTTTGCCAGAGTTTATTGAGGATCTTTGCACCTGTGTTCATCAGGGATATTGGTCTGTAGTTTTCTTTTTTTGCAGCATCTCTGTCTGGTTTTGCTATCAAGGTGATGTTAGCTTTGCAAAAACTATTTGGGATTGTTCCTGATTCTTCAGCTTCAAGAAAGAGCCTGAAGAGGATTGGTTCCTCTTGAAAGGTTTGAAAGAATTCGTTAGTGAATCCATCTGGACCTGGGCTTTTGTATTTGGGAAGACTCTTGATGACAGTTTTAATTTCCTTAGTAGTGATATGTCTGTTTAGATATGCAAGATCATACAGGTTTAACCTTGGAAGATTTTAAAAGTCCAAGAATTTATCCATTTCCTCAAGGTTTTCAAGTTTTATGACATAGAGTTTCTCAAAGTAGTCTCTGATTACCCTTTGAATCTCTGCAGTATCTGTGGTGATCTCCCCTTTTCATTCCTAATCTGGTATATAAGATTTCCCTCTCCATTTCTTTGTGAGTTTTGCTAGTGGTTTATCTATCTTGTTTATTTTTTCAAAGAACCAACTTTTGCTTTCATTGATCATTCCAATTGTTTTTTGGATTTCCATTTCATTGATTTCTGATCTAAGCTTTGTTATTTCCTTCTGCCTACCTTTTTTGGTTCCTCTTGTTAGACATTTTCTAGTTCTAAAAACAGTGTAATTAAGATCTTTATATAGACCCCTTCTTCCTTGTGTGCCTACAAGGCTAAATTTTCCTCTGAGTACTGCTTTTGTTGTGTGCCATTAATTGTGACAATTTTTGTCTTCATTGTAATTTGTTTTCAGAAATGTTTTGATGTCATTTTTTATTTCATCTCTGACCAACTGTTTGTTCAGTAGTGAACTATTCAGTTTCCAGGTGTTAAAGTTTTTCTTCTGTGTTTCTTTGTAGTTCACATCTAATTTCAGTGCCTTGAGGTCTGTGAAGGTAGTTTGCACAATTTCTAATCTCTTGGCTGTATGGAAATAAGTTTTATGGGCCAGTATGTGGTCTATCCTGGAGAATAACCCATGTGCATTGGAGAAGAATATGTATCCAGTTTTATGGGGATGCACTGGCCTATATGTATCTACTAGTCCACTTTCTTCTATTTCTCTTTTCAGAGGTAATATATTCTTGTTCAGTTTCAACGTGATTGACTTATCAAAGGGTGCCAGAGCATTGTTGATATCTCCCACTATTATTGTGCTGGGATTGATATTTTCTTTCAGAATTGTTATGTCCATTTATTTGCACTTCCATCTTTGAATGTGTATATGTTTAGGAGTGTAATTTCTTCTTCTTGTACACATACTTTGATTAGTACAAAATGACCATCTTTGTCCCTTACAACTTTTCTGAGTCAAAAGTTTGTTTCATCTGAGACCAATATGCCACTCCAGTTTTTTAATGTTGTTGTTTGCTTGAATGATTTACTTCCAGCCTTTTATTTTGAGTGTATATTTGTTTTGATTATTGTTTTTTCTAGGCAGCACAACGTTGGATTCAGCTTCCTGGTCCATTTTATCACCCTGTTTCTCTTAAAAGGTGCATTTAGTCCATTGACATTGAGAGAGATAATTATCATGAGATTTAGTGTCATCTTTGGTAGAAATTTGGTGGATCTGTTGGTCTTTCTTTCCTTAAAGTATAACTTTCAGCTTTTCTTTGAGGGCTGGTTTTTAAGTTTGTAAATTTTCGAGCTGTTGTTTATCCATGAAGTCATGTATACTTAAATCAAACCTGAAAGTTAGTCTGGCTGGATGCAGAATTCTAGGTTAAACATTCATTTCATGGAGTTTTGTCACCATGTACCACCACTGCCTTCTGGCCTTGAGAGTTTCTTGTGACAGTTCTGCTATAAATCTTAAGTATGCTCCTTTAATGTAATTTTCCTTTTTGATCTTGCTACTTTCAGTATTCTATCTTTATTTGTGGAATTCGTCATTGTGACTAGCATGTGTCTTGGGGTGCTTTTCTTTGGGTTTCTTTAAGCTGGTACTCTTCTGGCATGCAGGATTTGGTTGCATGCAGTCTTAATCTTTGGGAGTTTCTCTGTATTGACATTCTTGATTGTTGATTTCTTCTTGTTGTACATATACTTTGATTAGTACAAAATGACCATCTTTGTCTCATAACTTTTCTGAGTCTAAAGTTTGTTTCATCTGATACCAATATGGGCACTCCAGTTTTTTTAATGTTGTTGTTTACTTGGATGATTTTCTTCTAGTCTGGGTTTCTGGGACTCCAATGATTCTTATGTTGTTTCTGTTGAATTTTTCTAATATTTCTATTTTCATCTGTTTAAAATCTTTGAGTATTTTTCTATTGTCTGATCATTTTCTTTTAATTTATTTTCCTGTATGGAGTTATTATGCATATCATCTTCCAGCTCACTAATTCTATCTTCAGCTACTGTTACTCTTTTGGAGAGGCTTCCCATAGAGTTTTTCATTTCCTCTACTGCATTTTTCAGTCCCATTATTTCATTTTGGAGTGTTCTGATTTCTATATTTTTGGTCTGCTCAGATCAATCTATGCTTTCTTTGAGTTCTATGAACATCCTCCATATTTCTATTCTAAACTCTTTATCTGAGATGTTAATTAGGTGGTTGGCATTTTTTGGGTCGTCAGAGCTGCCATCTTTATTCTCTATGCATGCTGTTGTCCTGCATTTTTTTCCCATTGCCACACTTGAAGTGTGATTATTACTCAGTGTTGTGAGGTGGTTTGTGTTCTATAAGGAGTGCTCAGCCACGGAGCAAAGCGGAGCGACAGGGATTTTTTTTTTTCTGTGTTCTTCTTTGACTGTTCCCAAAGATTAGGAAGTAGCCCCAGGTGTCATTTAAAAAATGTCCTCTGTATCCCAAAGCTCAGCAGGAATTATGCCACATTCTTTTGGGCTGAGACGCTCCTACCTGAAGTTAGGAGTTTGAGAGCTGATTTTGCTGTGTTCTCTTTTCAGCACTTCTAGGTCTATTCCAAGACTTGAAAAAAAAATTAAAAATACTCTCCACATCTATTTTATTTTATTACCAATATTAGACCATACTTGTTTTATTCAGCTAAGTAATATGTTTTTCATATCACTGTTATAAGAACATGTATAAAAAGCTTGAAAATACAAAATATAAATTTATCAAAATTAATTTTGTTATTATTTTAGGACTATTAATTCAGCTTTCTTACAAGTTATTATTAAGGTGAAGAAATAGGAATAGAACTATATTTTTTTGTTCTGTTTTGTTTTTTGTTTTTTTTTTTGGTCACACCCGGCGGTGCTCAGGGGTAAGTTACTCCTGGCTGTCTGCTCAGAAATAGCTCCTGGCAGGCACGGGGGACCATATGGGACACTGGGATTCGAACCAACCACCGGGCCTAGAACTATATTTTTTAAGTAAACTTAAAATTCAGTTAAGCAGAAGTAAAAGTCTCATGTAAGCCCACAAATTTATCCCTAATTTACAAAAAAGGGACTGAGTACACCACGTGAAAAAAAAAGAAGTCTTCAACATATGGTATTCAAAAAACAGTATAGCCACATGTGAAATAATGAAATTTTAATGATACATCTCTCATAAATCATTCACATCTACTTTTTTTTGGGAGGTGGTCACACCTGGTGACACTCAGGGGTTATTCCTGACTATGCACTCAGAAATCTCTCCTGGCTTGGGGGACCATATGGGACACCGGGAGATCAAACCACGGTCCATTCTTGGCTAGCATGAATAAGGCAGGCAGATGCCCTACTACTTGTGCCATCTCTCTGCCCCTTTTCACATATACTTTAAACTTAAACTAGCTTAAAAATCAAAATTATACAAGAATTTATAAAGTAACCAACTATATAAATGAATATTTAAGGAAGTTCTGGTATATATACAATGAACTATTATGCAGTTCTAAGAAATTTGAACCAACCTCAAAGTCTAACAAATGCCTTTACCTTTTGTACTATATTTTTTATATAAAGTTTTTCTAGTAAAAAAATTTTGCCTGGCCATTTTCAATGATCAGATTTCCTCTTATACAGTATTTATCAAATATGAATGCTTAAGAATATATTTTAAAATTAAATTTTTATCATAAAATTAACATTATTTTTATATTTTTCAGTTATCCAAGGGAAGGTCTTTATATAATAGAGTTTTGAGGCCCATCCACATTGTTCCAAGAAATTAAGGTAGACAGAGAACCATCAATGTTTTCTTTGTGACCCATGGTCAGCAACTCCAAGATGTGGCTCTAGAATGAATTGCAGTTGACCCACACATTTTATCTAGTCACTCAATGACAAAATACACCAATAAAACGTGTCTAGACTTCAAATTTCAAAGTGGTAAAGCGGTACTGAACACCAGCATACATAAAAAGCATAGATAAAGACTTTAGAGAAAAACTGTTAAGGATGTTCAAGAATCTCAAAGAAACAATGAAAAAGACAAATACAGGGGGATATGGGAGCAAAACTGAAAAAAAAAGTCCTACAGAAATGACAAAAATAAAAAACTTGGTAGGCAAAATAAAAAATTCACTGGTGAAGGTTACTGAGTACTGAATCTGTGAGCTCCAAGATAAGCTTCCTCAAAGATGAGGCAATATTAGAAGGTGGGGGAAATGCCTGAGCTGACTAGAAAACTGTGATATATTTAAGAATAACAATGTAAGAATCTCTAGGGTCTGAGAGTGCCAGGAAGACAAACAACTCTATGAACAAGGAACAGTTAAATATATAATTGCAAAGATGTTCACAGACTAGAGAATACATGAACTCACACCATGAATGTCTAAAGGAAACAGGATAAAATGGATCAAAATAAAAATAACTTGAAGACCCATTCTAATCATAATAATAAAATACATTGATAAGAAAAATAAAAACAAGATTAAAGAAGAAAAGATCATTTAAGGAAACATAATTGTGGGATATTTAATTATTAAAGCAGATTTATCAAGGGAAAAATCCAAGGCCTAGAGGCAGTGCTTGAATATAATGAAAAAATGAACAAAATGAATGTCATATCAAGAATACATAGCACAGTTTTACTCTGATTAAGATTGTAAAGAATGACAAATAACTTCAAAGATAAACAAATGCTCATGAACACTACAGACTCACAATAAACTGTAAAATAACAAATAAATGGAAGCTACTTTAAGACAAGAAATACCCAACAAATACAAAAAAGCTTCTAAAGAAAGTTGGCACAAAACTTCATGAAAAAAAGTCTCTCAATTTCAATGAGAAAAAGAGACAAAAATAGTAAAATGTTTTAAATATGGAATTTAATATTCTTCTCCCTGAGAAAACGTATGTGAATAGACTCACAAATTTAAATTCAAAGTTTGGAAGGCAATACAACAAGTGAATGATTCCCTTAAAAAAGCTATAGTTGGGGCTGGCGATGTGGCACTAGAGGTAAAGTGTCTGCTTTGCAAGCGATAGAAACCCTACTTAACACAAAAAGACAATTAACTAAATGGGAAAAAAATCTTTGCACTCAACATGTCAGATAAAGGGCTGATATTCAGAATATACAAAGCACTCAGAATCTGAGCCCTCCAAAACCAAATAAAGCCATAGAAAAATGAAGAGATGAAATGAACAGACACTTCTCTGGCGAAGACCAAAAGACGACCAACAAACACATGAATACATGCTCACCTTCACTCATCATTAGGGAAATCCAAATCAAGACAACAATGAGGTACCACCTTACACCAGTGAGGATGGCTCACATAAAAAGTAATGGGAACAATCTCTGTTGGCAGGGATGCGGTACAAAAGGCACTCTCATCCACTACTGCTGGGAATGCCCCCTAGTCCAACACCTATGGAGAACAGTCTGGAGAGTGCTCAAAGAACTCAGAATTGAGCTGCCATTTGACCCAGCATTTGCTCTCCTATGTATATACCCCCACGTTGGAAGGACTTTCATCCCAAAGTATGTGTGACCCCATTATTTATCGCAACACTCAGTATAATAGCCAAGTCTCGGAACCAACCTCGATGTCCAACCACAGATGAATGGATCATTAAGATGTGGTATCTACACACAATTGAATACTATATGGCAGTCAGAAATGATACAATCACAGACTTTGCAGCAACGTGGATGGACCTAGATCATGTTATGATAAATGAAATAAGTCAGAAGACGAAAGATAAGCACAAGCACAGAATGATAGCACCATTCTGAAGCATCTAGAACATACACCTTATATACAACTAATATGCAACATTCAAATAACAAGGTTTAACAGGGTAGAAACTCCAAACACTGTAACAGTCAACATATACCAGGGAGTAGTGCCCAAAACACATGGAAGAGGAAGAACACAAACTCTTGACTACACCTTATACCACAAAGAAACCAGCAACAGCAGAAACAGCAGCATAGAGAGAACATGTATGTAATCAGCCTTCTACTATAAAGGCCCACAATAATCCCTTAGGGGTCTTATACAGGACCACAGGTAAAGAATACCATGGGAAATTACTGACTTCATCGGAAGCATTTCATAACAATGTGTTTTCATGCCTTAATCTTACTACATTTAAAATAACCTCTCAGCTTTTCTGTCCATGGGTGCTCTTGGATAGAAAGGGTGGACAAACTAAGATGGCATCTTGGGGCTCACACACGAGATACCGTACCCAGCCTGCACTATGAGAATGCCGGAGAAAACTCTTTAACAAATCTTTTTTAATTTAATTTTTATTTTGATCATAGTGGCTTACATATTGTTAACAATAATATTTTAGGTACATATTTACATAATATCAGGGGGGATTCCCATCACCAATTTGTCCTCCCTACACCTCCGTTTTTGTCCTACCTCCCATATCCTCTTCTCTCACCCCTGGGGCTGCTAGAATATGTGGTCCCTTCTGTACCTAGTTTACCTGTTTAGTCCCTTATTTCCCCCTCTAACTGGGAGGCAGGAATAGCTAGTTCAAGTTACATGGTTTTGTCTGAAAAAGAGAAAAGTAATAAACTGGGGTAAAAGTCTAATATGCCGAAAATGGGAGACTCTCATCATTGGTTTGAGAGATGAAGAAAAAAAGAAGGTGAAACACTTCACCAGTACAAAAAGAAGTGTCAAATATCCAGTGAGGACTCCAACAAAAACGATAAACACCACAAAAAAAAAAAAAAACAGCCATGATCTTGAGATAAGAAACATGGCAGAGCACATAAAGAAAGAAAAGAAGAGAAAAATAAGTATAAATGGGGGCAACAACTTCAATAACCATGCCAAAACAAAGAAATGAACCAAAAATAGATAGGTAAATAAAAATAATAATAATAATAAATGAAGATAAAAATAATATATAAAAAATAAACAATGTTTTGTGCTTTTTGCTTTTTTTCCCTCCTGCCCTGGCACAGTATATATTGGGGTCATTCGAAAAGGAATTCACTTTGCCTAAGAGATATCGGGTTTCTCCACCCTTGGAGTATATTGTCATAGGATTAACTATAGACTCTGTTTAGGATCATTTACTCTCCCGGTGGTGCTTTCGTGGTGTTTGGAAGACTTCTGCTCCATCCTGGATGATAAAATCAGACCTCTGTATCTAGAGATCTCAGTAACTGCACAGGTCCAGGAGTGGGACTTATGATGAAGGCTTTCTTTGTGGTTCTAAAAGTTCTGTTTCCTCAGTGTCAATTTTAATTCATCTTCTCTTTGTGGTCTTGGTCTTTGCATTGAACCTAGGATGGCACCTAGGATAGCGTTTTTCTTTGTGTTTCCAGTAGCCCCATTCCGTTGCAATTGTCTCTGACAGACCTTTGGAACTGGGATTCATGGTTATTGTGCAGGTCATAGTTCAAACCCTAGACTAGGTTTTTTTATTGGTCCCAAGATATATACTGTCTGGTCATAGTTCTAGCAGCCAGTCATCTGTAAATCACGATCTTGGCTTTTGGACCTACTAAAGGGTGACAAGTCTTCTGATTTTGTCTTATCGTTAGCTGGTAAGGTAGGATAACCTGCTCTTAGGTAAAGTTGTTCCCATTTTTCTCGTTGTCAGGATATCATACTAGAGCTGGCACTTGTTGGTGACCTAGCAGTATTAAGGCTGTCCCGAATGGGATTCGTTTACTGCAGCTGTTGTGAAGAACTGTGCCGTTTCTATGTCTGGGATCCAGGGTTCCAGGCTGGACGGATGGTGTCTAATCACCTGAGGTCTAAGTTGAGTCCACGTGACATATTTTCAAGGTAGGAGATATCCCTGTATTGTAAACAACTATGAGTTCCTATCCCTAGCAGATAAGAGCTTTCTTTTATATGTAAGATTTTCCCTTTTTTTAGTGTGCCTTTACATAGAGAAATGGTGCTACATTATATTGTCGGTGTATTTGGGGGTGGACAGAGAGAAAAACAGAAGCAGGTCATACACCCAAAAAAGATAAAAATAGGAATAAAAATGTATTTGCTCACATATGTATATGTAGAACAGACATTTTTAAAAAACAATTAAGTAACAAAGTATTTAAAGGACCAAAGTGATGCAAAAGATTACCTTACATTTGGGAAAAAGGAGGTAAAGAGGTAGTGTAATACAGGTCTTATACTTATGTTAGAAGTACAGGTTTTCCCATTGTCTTTTGGATTTTTTCTTGTGGTGTGTGGGTTCCCAGGCACCTTTCCATCACACCCCCTGACCTTCTTCAGATTGGCAAAAGATTTGCGGCAGGGAGGTCTTGGAAGAGTTCTTGCACTGGGGATACTTTTGGAACTAAATTTGATTTCAAGTAACAGTCCACCTTAGGGGGAGTTGGTAGGGAGGGCTGCGCAGCATGAGTCCACAGGGGAGTTGGCTGCCTTTTCTTGCAGGGGACGAGGTGTGGGTTTGACTGGGTGTCCCTTCGCTTGGGTGGTGGGTACTGCTTCATTGGGGTAGGAGGTCAATCTTGATGCCTAATAGATTAAGGACTGAGGGTGAAGAGTTTTAATATGGTGGGAGGTCTGGATGGGATTGAGGGGTGAAGAGATAGTTGAATTTCCAAAGAGGGGAAAGGGGAAGGTATATGGAAGGGGTAGGAAGAGAGAAAAGAGAAACTACATTAGAAAGAAAGGGAGAAGAGAAAAGGAAAAAAAGAAAAGAGAAGAAAAGAAAAGAAAAATAAATAAAAAAGAATGTAGTGAGAAGAGAGGAGAAAATAGCAAGGGAATGCTAGTTTGCTTGAATGTATTCGATGAGTAGAGCCTTTAGTTTAAGTCTGTATGTCGCAGTTCCTGCTTTGGTGGTCTGACTGGTCACGTGCTTCAATTTCTAAAAGAAGGTATAACCTAGAGATAAAGTGTATGTTAGAGAGTTTTCTCAGGACCATCTCGTAGTGCAAGCTGGGTATGGTATCTCGTGTGACTGAGCCCCAAGCTGCCATCTTAGTTTGTCCACCCTTTGTATCCAAGAATGGCTGTGGACAGAAAAGGCTGAGAGGTTATTTTAAATATAATAAGATAAAGGCATTAAAACAAAGTGTTATGGGATGTTTCCATTGGAAACTGTATACGGTCTCTAAGGGGCTATTATGGGCCTTTATTATAGAAGGCTGATTACATACCTGTTCTCTCTATGCTGCTGTTTCTGCTGTTGCTGGTTTCTTTGTGGTATAAGGTGTAGTCAAGAGTTTGTGTTGTTCCTTTTTCATGTATTTTGGGCACTGCTCCTGAGTATATGTTGACTATTACAGTGTTTGTAGTTTCTACCCTGTTAAACCCTGTTATTTGATTGTTGAGTATTTGTTGTGTATAAGATGTGTGTTATAGGTGCTTCAGAATAGTGCTATCATTCTGTGTTTATCTTTTGTCCTCTGACTTACTTCATTTATCATAACATGTTCTAGGTCCATCCATGTTGCTGCAAAGTCTGTGATTGTATCATTTCTCACTGCCATATAGTATTCAATTGTGTATATATATCACATCTTAATGGTCCTTTCATCTGTGGTTGGACATCGAGGTTGGTTCCAAGACTTGGCTATTATACTAAGTGCTGCGATAAATAGTAGGGTGCACACGTATTTTGGAATGAATGTCCTTCCAACGTGGGGGTATATACATAGGAGAGCAATTGCTGGGTCAAATGGCAGCTCAATTCTGAGTTCTTTGAGCACTCTCCAGACTGTTCTCCATAGGTGTTGGACTAGGGGGCATTCCCAGCAGCAGTGCATGAGAGTGCATTTCATACCACATCCCCGCCAACAGACATTGTTCCCATTATTTTTTATGTGAGCCATCCTCACTGGTGTAAGGTGATCTCTCATTTTTGTCTTGATTTGGATTTCCCTGATGATGAGTGAAGGTGAGCATCTTTTCATGTGTTTGTTGGCCATGCTTCTGTCTTCGTAAGAGAAGAGTCTATTCATTTCATCTCCCCATTTTTTATGGCTTTATTTGGTTTGGGGGGGGGCTCAGCTTTCTGAGTGCTTTGTATGTTCTAGATATCAGCCCTTTATCTGATATGTCGTGTGAAAAGATTTTTTTTCGTTGTTAACTGTCTTCTTGCATTAAGTAAGTTTTCTTTCACCAGTTTGATGTAGTCCCATTTGTTTATGTTTGATGCTAAAGTTCTTGCCATTGGTGCTCCATTCTCGAAGACCTTTTTGATATATAGGTCTTCGAGTGTTCTGCCTATTTTATTCTCGATAAACTTTATGGATTCGGGTCTGATATCAAGGTCTTTGATCCATTTTGAGTTGATTTTTGTATAAGGAGTAAGGTATGGGTTGATTTTCACTTTCGTACATGTGGTTTTCCAGTTGTTCCAACACCATTTGTTGAATAGACTTTCTTTGTTCCATTTCAATTTCTTGCCACTTTTATCAAATAGTGGTTGGCTGTATATCTGGGGGTTTATGTATGGGAATTTTGTTCTTACCCACTGATCTGTGGTCCTGTCTCTGTTCCAGTACCATGCTGTTTGATTACTATGGCTTTATAGTATAGTTTCAAGTTAGGTAAGGAGATGCCACTCAGATTCTTGTTTTTCAGTATGTGTTTGGCTATCCTGGGTCTTTTGTGGTTCCAAATGAATTTTGTGATTGATTTTTCTAATTCTTTAAAGAATGATGTCTGAATTTGGATAGGGATTGCTTTAAATCTATATAGTAGTTTGGGTAGGATAGTCATTTTGACTAAGTTAATTCTACCTATCCATGAGCATGGGATGTTCTTCCATTTCTTTAGATCATCTTCATTTTCTTCCTGAAGATTTTGAAGTTTCCCTGGTATAGGTCTTTCACTTCCCTTGTCAGGTTGATTCCTAGGTACCTAACATTTTGATACTATTTTAAATGGAATTGTATTTTTAATCTCTCTCCTCGACTTCTTTGTTTGTATATAGAAATGCTACTGTCTTTTGTGTATTGACTTTGTATCCACCCACTTTGCTGTATTGGTTAATTGTTCCTAGGAGTTTTATTGTGGACTCTTTAGGGTTTTCAATGTATAATATCATATTGTCTGCAAATAGAGATAGTTTGAGTTCCTCTTTCCCAATTTGGATTCTTTTGATTCCCTTCTCTTGTCGGATTGCTATTGCTAGGATTTCTAAGGTTATATTGAATAAGAGTGCAGAGAGTGGACAGCCTTGCCTAGTTCCTGACCTTAGTGGGAATGCTTCTAGTTTCTCGATATTAAGTATAATGTTGGCTGTAGGCTTTTCATAGATAGCTGTAACTATCTTGAGGAAGGTTCCTTTTAACCCTATTTTGCTGAATATTTAACATGAAAGGGTGTTGGATATTCTCAAACGCCTTCTCTGCATCGATTGATATGATCATGTGGTTTTTGTCTTTCTTGTTGTTGATGTGATGTATAATGTTGATGATTTGCATATTTTGGACCAACCTTGTGTTCCTGGTATAAAACCCACTTGGTCATGATGTATGATTTTTTTTATGAAGTGCTGGATTTGGTTTGCTAAGATTTTGTTGAGTATCTTTGCATCTATGTTCATTAGTGAGATTGGTAAGTAGTTTCTTTCTTGGTGGTGTCTTTGCCATCTTTTGGAATGAGTGTGATATTAGTCTCATAAAAGGAGTTGTGGAGGATTCCTGTTTTTTCTATGGTTTGGAAGAGCCTATGGAAAAGTGGTAGTAAGTCTTCTTGGAATGTTTGATAGAATTCACCTGTAAATCCATCTGGGCCTGGACTTTTGTTCTTAGGGAGTTTTTTTAATTATATCTTTAATTTTCTCTGAGATGATTGGTCTGTTTAGGCTTTCTAGTTCTTCCTTTTCCAGCCTTGGAAGACGGTATTTTTCTGAGAATCTGTCGATTTCTACTGGGTTCTCTAGCCTAGCTGAGTATAGTTGTTCATAATATGATCTCATGAAAAGTTGTATTTCTTGGGGTTATGTTGTAAGCTTTCCCCTTTCATTTGTGATCCTAATGATTTGGGTGTTTTCCCTCTTTTTTTTTTTTGGTGAGTTTTGCCAGTGGTTTGTCTATCTTGTTTATTTTTTCTAAAAACCAACTCCTGGTCTCAATGATTTTTTTGTATTGTTTTCTTCATTTCTATGTTGTTTATTTTTGCTCTGGTTTTTATTATTTCTTGCCTTCTGGTTGTGGTTGGATTTCTCTGTTGCTGTTGTTCCAAGTCCTTAAGGTGATCACTTAAACTGTTGATTTTGTTATTTTCCTGTTTCTTGACATAGGCCTGTATTGCTATGAGTTTCCCCCTACTTAATGCTTTTAAAGACATGTTGTCTCTTCATTGTAATTTGTCTCAAGGAAACTTTTTACTTCTTCCTTGAGTTGTTCTTTGATCCAGCTGTTGTTGAGCAGCATGTTGTTTAATCTCCAGGTATTAATTTTTCTCCATTGCTTCTTCTTGATGTCAATTTTGACTTCTGTTCTGATAGGGTACTTCCAATGATCCTTACATTTGTGGTCTTATATAGGTTGGCTTTGTATCCTAAGACATGCTCTATTCTGAAGAAGGTTCCATGTGGGCTTGAGAAGAATGTGTATTCTGCTTTCTGGGAATGGAGGGTCCTATGTAAGTCTATTAGCCGTAGATCTTATAATTTTTCATTTAGGGCTCTTATTTCTTTGCTATTTTTCTGTTTGGTGGATCTTTCCAGTGGTGATAGTGGAGTATTGAGGTCCCCTACTATTATCACATTTCCCTTCATGTGTTTCTCCAGGTTTGAGAGCAGTTGCCTCACGTATTTTGCTGGCTCTACTTTAGGTGCATAGATATTGACCAGGGTTAGTTCTTCTCAATCTAATGTTCCCCTGATCAGTAAGTAGTGACCCTCTTTGTTTCTGATCAATTTCTTGAGGTTGAATGCAATTTGGTCTGATATAAGAATGGCTGTCCCTGCTCTTTGTTGTTTTCCATTGGCCTAAATAATTATTTTCCATCCTTTTATTCTAAGCCTGTGCTTATCCTGTAGTTGTAGGTGTGTTTCTTGCAGACAGCAGAAGTCCGGTTTATTTTTCCTAATCCAGTTCTCTACTATGTGTCTTTTAATTGGAGAGTTTAGTCCGTTAACATTTAGGGAGATTATTGACAGAGATGATTGTTGTGCAGTTCTGTTGTGTAGGGTGGTTTTTGTTACAATCGGGGGTTTGGATTGTGTAATTCGTCTATGAGTAGGTCGCTTAGGATTGGCTTTGTTTGCACAAATAATTCAAGTTCATTCTTGTTTGAGATTGTTTTTAGTATGCCTTCCATATGAATGATAGTTTTTCTGGGTATTGGACCCTGGGTTGGAAATTTCTTTTATTCAGTTTTTTAAATATGTAATTCCACTGTCTTCTTGCTTGTATTATGTCAAATGGGAGATCTGGTTTGATTCTTATGTCCCTTCCTTTGTACTTGAGGGTTTTTTTCTCCCTTATTGCTTTAAAGAGTTCATTTTTCTCTTTGTTTTTGCCATTTGGATTACTATATGTCTTAGTTTATTAGGATCTATTTTATTAGGGACTCTCTTCACTTCCTGAATTAGCATTGAAGTTTCTTTCCAGAGGGTGGGGAAGTTCTCTGCTATTATCTCTGACTACTTGTTCTTCCCCTTTCTCTACTTCCTCCCTTCTGGTATATGCACAATTCTTAGATTGATTCTTTTGTCCTTGTTCATTAGATAGTGGATTTTTCCTTCCAGTGCTTTGCCTTTTATTTCTTTGTTGGTTTCTTGATCATTTTTTGTTTGCAGTTTTTCTTCGAGTTCTTCAATGTGCTTCTCGAACTCTGTTTTTTTTTCTCATAAGGCTTGTTACTTTGTGTTTTAATTCCTTCAATTCTTTTTGTATGGAATCTCTCATGTTCTTTAACATTTCTTCTTTAATTCGGCTGATTTATTCACCCATAGATTTCTTATACTCGGTAGCTAGCGTTTCTTTCATTTCTTTTATCAATTCTTGCATTTCCTTCCTCATGGCTGCTCTTAGGTCTTCTTCCCATGGATCTGTGAGTTTTGGTGGACTTGAAAACTTGCTAGGGTTTGTCTACATATCTCCAGATATTAGGGTTCTCCTTGATTTACTCATATTTCTTTGCATTTATTGGTGAGGTTTGGAGTGCTGTGTCTTCTAAATTTAGCCTGTTTTCATCCCCAGTGGCATGGGGATGGGTCCCCTCCCTGAGGGTGGTTCTCGAGGGGCTGTTGGCTGAGCTTCCTGCGGTTTAGCTCCTCCTGTGCTCTTTATGTGGCCTGATCCGTTGCTTTGCCCTTTTGTTGTCAGCTAGTGCTGGTCCTCTTCTGGCCACAATGGTGGTGGGCACTGTTGAGTCTAGCTCTTTCTCCCCCCCTCTGCTACCTGGAGGTCAGCCTTCCTTCAGTGGGTCTGGTCAACTTTCTTCTCTTTATTCCTGTCAGCCTGTGCAGTTCTGCTCCTGGCCACAATGGTTGCAGGCGCTGTTGAGCATAGCTCTCTGTTCCCTCCCCTATCTGGGAGTCAATGAAGCTCCGCCCCCTCCAAGCTTCAGCAGAAGAAATTCCCCCAGCCAAACCCACCCAGTAGCTGCCCTCAGCCCTTGGGGATTCTCAGGTCCACTCCGGGGCTCAGAGGGGTAGGCTTCTCTAGGTTACCCAAAGGTCCAGGTGGCAGGCCCCAGCTCACCCAGTCTATTGGTCCCAGCTTGTCTTAGCAGCACAGAGTGTGTCTGGCGCAGCAACTTTGACCTGCGATGTGCCAGGGAACTGTACTCCCCTGTCTAAGCTCGGGTCAGGTGGGGTGATTTCTGGGGACAGGAGAGTGAGGCAGCAGATAAGAGGGTCCTGCGCACCCATGTGGAGCGGCCCCAGGTTATTGCACTTACCATGGGCATCTGCGTGTGGGATCGCAGACGCAGGGGTCCCTTTGTGCCCAGGTGGAGTGGCCTCAGGGCCCTGCACTCTCACTCTGGGTACAGGCACACAGGCTGGTGGGCGGAGGTCTTCCTGCACCCACGTGGAGTGGCCCCAGGGGATGCACTCACCCTGGCACCGGCTTGGGGTCACAGATGCAGGGTCCCTGCGTGCCTAGGTGGAGCGGCCTCAGGGCACCACACTCACTCTGGGACAGGCACGCAGGCTGGCGGGCACGGAGGTCTCTGTGTACCCACATGGAGAGGCCCCTAACATACCTTTTATCTATAGGTTATACCTTCTTTTAGAACTTGAAACACATGACCAGCCAGACCACCAAAGCAGCAACTGTATGCTATACTACAGGCCCTACTCATCGAACACATTCAAGCAAACTAGCATTCCCTTGCTCTTTTCTCCTCTCTTCTCACTACTTTCTTTTTTCACTCTCCTTTTCTTTTTAATTTATTTTCTCTTTCCTTCTCTCCTGCCTCTTCCATATACTTTCCCCTTCCCCCCTTTGGAAATCTGACTATCCCTTCACCCCTCAATCCGATCCATATTTCCCACCTCATTAAAACTCTTCACCCTCATTTCTTAATCCATTAGGCATCAAGACTGACCTCCTACCCCCAGCAAACCAATACCCAGCACCCAAGCGAAAGGACAACCAGTCAAAACCACACCTCGTCCCCTGCAAGAAAAGGCAACCAACTCCTCTGCTGACTCAGGCTGCACAGTCCTCCTTAAAAACCCTTCCTAACTTGGACTGTTACTTGAAACCAGACTTAGCGCTAAAAGTATCCCCAATGCAGGAACTCCTCCCAAGACCTCCCTGCCACAAAGCTTTTGCCATTCTCAAGAGGGTCAGGTTGTGTGATGAAAAGGTGCCCGGGAGCCCACACACAACACAAGAAAACCTCAAAAGACAATGTGGAAACCTATTCTTCCATCAAAAGTATAAGACCTGTATTACACTATTCTTTACCTGCTTTTCCCGTAATGTAAAGTAGTCTCTTGCATCACTTTGCTCCTTTAATTTTTTTTACCTCATTTTTAAAAATCTTTTTATATGTATACGAGAGCACATATATTTTTATTTCTATTTTTATCTTTTTTGAGTGTGTGACCTATTTTTATTTCCTTCTCTTTTTACCCTCAAATGCACTGGCAATATAATGTAGCACCATTTCTCCCTGCAAAGGCACACTAAAGAAAGGGGAAATCTTAAGTATAAAAACAAGCTCTTATCTACTAGGGATAAAAACTCATACTTATTTACAATACAAGGGCATCTCCCACCTTGAAAATATGTCACGTGGACCCAACATAGACCCCAGATGATTAGACACCAACCATCCAGCCTTGAACCCTGGATCCCAGACATAAAAATGACACAGTTCTACACAACAGCCACAGAAAACAATCCCATCCGGGACATCCTTAATACTGCTCGGACATCAACAAGTGCCAGCTCTAATATGATATCCTCACAACAAGGAAACTGGGAACAACTTGATCTAAGAGCAGGTTATCCTACCTCACCAGCTAATGATAAGACAAAATCAGAAAACTTGTCACCCTTTGGTCTGTCTAAATGTCAAGATCGAGATTTCCAGATGACTGGCTGATAAAACCATGACCTGACTGTATGTATCCTGGGACCAATAAAAAAGGCCTAGTCTAGGGATTAAGCTATGACCTTCACAACAACCATGACCTCTAGTTCTAGAGGTCTGTCTGAGATAATTTGCAACAGAATGGGTCTTCTGTAAACATAATGAAAGATGCTATCCCAGGCCCCACCCTAGGATCAGTGCAAATACCAAGACCACCAACCACAGAAGAAGGATTAAAATGACACTGAGGGAACAGAACTTCTAGAACCACAAAGAAAGACTTCATCATAAGTTCCAATCCCTGACCTGTGCAGACACCGAGATCTGTAGATACAGAGGTCTGATTTTATCACCCAGGATGGAGCAAAAGTCTTCTATACACCACAAAAGCACCAAGAGGAGAGTAAATGAACCTGACAGGAGTTTATAGTTAATCCCATAATAATATACTTCAAGGGAGGAGAAACCCTGTATCTCTTAGGTCGAGGGAATTCCTTTTCGAATGACCCCATTATTTATTGTGCCTGTGCAGGAGGGAAGAAAAAATAAAAAAAAAAAGGCTAAAAAGCACATAACAATTTTCTTTTTCAGCTATTTATCTAGTTTTTGTCAATTTCTTTGTTTTGGTGTGGTTATTGAAGTTGTTGTCTCCATTTATATTTGTTATTTTTTCTTTTATTTTCTTCCTTTATGTGTTCTGCCATGTTTTTTATCTCAAGACCATGGCCTTTATGTGGTGCTTATCTTTATTGTTGGAGTGCTCATTGGACATTTAACTTGACACTTCTTTTTCTACTGTTTTGGTATTTCACCCTCCTTTTCCCCTTCATCTCTCAAACCTAGGATAAGAGTCTCCAGAAGGACTCCACCCATTTTCAGCATATTTGATTTTTCCCCCAAGATAGTACCTTTCTCTTCAAACAAAATCACATAACTTGAACTATCTAGTCCTGCCTCCCAATTAGAGTGGGAAATAAGGGAGGTACCAAGACCAAACAGGTGTAGGACCTCTGAGTATAAGCTAGGCACAGAGGGGACGACTTATTCTAGCAGCCCTGGGGGTGAGGGAGGAAGATATGGGAGGTAGGATGGGAGTGTAGGTGGAGAGAGGACAATTCGGTGATGGGAACTCCCCTGTTTTTATGTTAATATGTTAATATGTACCTAAAATATTATCATCAATGATATGTAAGCCACTATGAATAAAATAAATATTATATTAAAAAATCTTTAGACTGTTTCAAAAATATTATAAAGACAGTTAACCTTCCTAAAAAATGCTATGATCCTAAAATTATGCTCATCTTAGAAAAATTAGCAAGAAGGAAAACTACATACTAATATCACTCATGAGTATTAATGAGAAAATCCTCAATGAAATCTTAGCAAACAAAAGCCAGCAATACATCAAAAAGAGTATACATCATGACCACGTGGGTTCATCCCTACAATGTAAGAATGGTTTAATATATGCAAATTAATCAGCATCATATATCATATCAAAGAATAATATATTATGCTATTATGTCAATGCAGAGAAAGCATTTGACAAAATTAAACATTTATTCATGATTAAAAACTTCAGCAAAATAGGTGTACAAGGAACATCTCAAGATAGTAATAATGTTCTGCAAAAATTATTTAACCAACATAATTTGAAATGGAGGCATTTCCATTAAAATGGCATTAAGCAAGGTTATCTATTGTCTCCACTATTATTCAAAATGGTATTAGAAGTCCTATAAATAGTAATCAGAAAAGAGTAGGCCAAACTATCTCTATCTTTAGATGGCATAATGGTATATATAGAAGACCCTAAAGAGTCCACAAAAAAGCTTCTCACAGTAATAAACCAATATAGCAAAGTGGCTAGCTACAAAATCAATACATAAAAGACAGTTGCATTTCTTTATAAAAGCAATGATTGGGGGCTGGAGAGATAGCACAAAGGTAAGGCATTTGCCTTGCATTTAGAAGGACTGTGGTTCAAATTCCAGCATTTCATGTGGTCCCCTGATCCTGCCAGGAGCGATTTCTGAGCATAGAACCAGGAGTAACCCCTGAGAGATGCCAAGTGTGACACCCCCCCTCCAAATAAGCAATGACTCAGAGAAGAAAGAGATCAAAAAGTCTATCCGATTTAAAATAGTCTCCAAAACTATAAAGTAACTAGGAATCAACATATCTAGGGAAAAATATCAAAATACTTAAGAAATAATGGAAAAATACCTACGGAAATGGAAAAAACATCCATGCTCATGAATTGAAAAAATCAATATCAAAAATTACCATTTTACCCAAAGTACAATTTAGATTCAATGCTATTCCTATAACTAGAAAACATTCAAAAAGAACTTAGAATGATTAATTATAAATTTTTGTTGAAGCATAAAATACCTAGTTTATACAATTATTTATCGAAAAAAAACTGGGAGGCATTTTTACCTAACTTGAAGCTCACTACAAATTCATAGTGCTCAAAACAGCACAGTATTGGAACAAAGAAAGACTTATAGACCAATGGGTTAAAATAGAATATCCAGTGAAAACTCCTAGTATATGGTTAATTAATCATTAACAAGAAAGCCAAGTACTCGGATTGGAATAAGGACAATCTCTTTAACAAATGGTGTTGGAACAATTAGATATCCACTGTAAGATATTAAAGACTGATCCATATCTCATACCTTACACAAAAGTAAATTCAAAATAGATTAAAGACCTTGATATTAGACCAGAATTTATAAGTTCATTGAGGAAATCTAAGGCAAAACTATCCAAAACTTACATATCAAAGAAGTCTGGGATAATAGTATGCCTTTGGTAAGAGCTATGGCACCAAATCTGAATAAATGAGACTACATCAAACTAACAAGTTGCTGTATGGCAAAATAAAAAATAGAAAACAGGTAACTACATGGGAGAAAATTTTTGCACTCGACTCATAAGATAAAGTTTTTGTTTCTAAGATAGACAAAGTATTCACAAAGGTTAGCTGCAAAAACCTGAAAACCCATTCAAAAATGGGGAGAGGAAATGATCAAACACTTTTTTTTTTAACCAGAACTTCTATGAGGATGACAAACAGATTGACTTTGGGCACATGAAAAATCCTCATTATCACTTATCATTCGGGAAATCCAAGTTAATACTAGAATACACCACTGAGGATAATACATATCAAAAATACTGGAAGAATTTTGTGTTGGCAGGAATGAGGTGAGAAAAGAACTCTCATCTACTGTTGGTGAAAATGCTGCCTGGTCTAAACCTTATGAAAATCAGTATGGAAAGTTTTCAGTAAACTCAAAATTGAGCTGCCATTTGAGTCAGCAGTCACTCTTTTGGGTATCTATCTCCAGGACAAAAAAAGAAATCCTCCAAAATTATGTATGTAAACTTCTTTTTATTGCAACATTCAATACAATAGCTAAGACTTGAAATTTAGATGTCCAACAAAAGATGAATGGATTTTGAAAATGTGGTACATGTGTACAATGAAACACTACAGAATTTCAAGGAATGTTAAAATAATTCAATTTGCTGCAACATAGATAGAACTGAAAGATACTGTTTTAAATGAAGGAAGCCAGAAGAAGAATAAATAAAGAATAATATCACTTATTTGTATATTTAGAATAATTTAATGAAGAAATGCAATGGTTAAAAGGGAGTTATCATGAATAATCTTAACTCCAGAGTATAGCGAGGAAAAGGAAAGAAACTGAGTGGAGAAGGTGGAATATGAAAGGATTGGGGCCAAGGTCCAAGTGGTCTCAGGTACATTAGTAGAGATATAAAAAAAGTCCAAAACTATAACCCAAAGCCATCCTTAAAGATCTCATAGCGCTAAAAAATATAACAAAAATAAATAAACACATGATATTACAATAAACTGAAGAGTTTCTTCATGGCAAAAGAAACTATTATTAAAACTAATAGACCACTAACTGAAAGGGATAAATATTTGCAAGATAAATCTTGATATCCAGAATATGAAAAACACTAACAGAGGTTAACAAAAACAAATTCAAAAATTATAGCAAAAATATGAAGTGTATGGGGCTGGAGCAGTGGAGCAGCAATAGAGCATTTGTCTTGCACACGGTTGACCTAGTACCGCATTTCAACCCCCCTGTGTCCCATATGTTCCCCCAAGCCAGGAGTAATTTCTGAGTATCACTGCATGTGGCCCAACCCCTCAATAATATATGGAGTAAATAAATAAACAGACACTTTACAGAGGGAGATAAAATATCACCAATATGCACAAGAAAAAGTCCTCAGCAATATTCATCATTAGAAAAATTCAAATCAAGATGTTGAAATATCATCTTACTCTAGTGAGAATGGGGCATATCAAATAGAATAGGAACAGTATCTGTTGGTGTGTGTGGTGAAAAATAAACTCTCATCTAATTCTGGTGGGAATATTGTCTGGAAAATATTATAAAGAAGTCATAGTAAAGTAAGTAAAATTAGCCATTTTGCTTTTGTTATCTACTTCAGGACTTAAAAACACTTATCAAAAATATGCACACCAATACTTATTGCTGCACTTTATACAATAGTTAAGACAAGGAATGTCACTTAGTTACCAGTGATAGAAGAATTAAACATGAAGATGTAGTTCATACCTACTCATGGTTAGAAGTGAACATATCATGTGAATTAAGTAATACAGAAAAAGACAAATACAGGATTAGTTCATGTATATCTGATATATAATATAACTAGATCAAAAGGGAATTATTAAATTATTAAAGCTTGGCCACAGAAATGAAAAGGAGAAGCATGAATGAAAGAAATCAAAGAGGGAAAGAGGAAGGTGAGAAAGAGAAGTATTCAGAATAGGAATTGGGGTTTCAGCATATTGGAGGAATGGGAAAGTGGTCTTGTTCTACATCCAATGCATAGACTCAATGACATTATAAACATAAGATCTAAGCAACAACCAGTGAACTTTTTAAAGTGCCTGCCAAGACTGAAGGCACAGGGGCTGGAGAGATAGCATGGAGGTAAAAGCATTTGCCTTGCATACAGAAGGTTGGTGGTTCGAATCCCAGCATCCCATATGGTACCCCGAGCCTGCCAGGAGTGATTTCTGAGCATAGAGCCAGGAATAACCTCTTAGCCCGGCCGGGTGTGACCCAAAAAAAGCCAAAAAAAAAAATAAACAAGACTGAAGGCACAGAGTTGGGGTGAGTAGAATGGGAGGAGAGGGTATTGGAATATGGAAGTACTGGTGATGGGAGTTGACACTGTTATTGCAATTGGTTTGAAAAATTATATGCTTAAAACCAACTGACTATAAATAATGGCTCTTAAATTAACAAACAATTTAATAAATTAAATAAATAATAAAATATCATACACTATGACCAAGTCAAATGCAGGCCAATACAATAATGACATAATATGTGAAAGTTAATCAAAATTACAAACTAAGAAGTTTCTTTATGGCCAAAGAAGCAATGGCTAAAACTAAATGATTAAAAGAAGATATTTTCACTCAACACATCCTTTTTTTTTTTACGTATTGTAGGCACCATTCAGTTTTTTTTATTTTTTTTCTTTAACATCTTGATTACAAATATGATTGTGATTAGGTTTCAGTCATGTAAACAACACCCCCCCTTCACCAGTGCAACATTCCCACCACCAATGTCCCAAATCTTCCTCCATCCCACCCCAACCCTACCTGTACTCCAGACAGAATTTCCAGTTCCCTCATTCATTCACATGATTATGGTAGTTCTCTGTGCAGTTATTTCTATAACTGCACTCACCACTCTTTGTGGTGAGCTTCATGAAGTGAGCTGGAAGTTCCAATCCTCCTCTCATTGTCTGTGAGTATTGTTGCAAAAAAGACTTTTATTTTTCTTAAAACTCATAGATGAGTGAGACTATTCTGTGTCTCTCTCTCACTCTGACTTATTTCACTCAGTATGATAGATTCTGTGTACATCCATGTATAGGAAAACTTCATGACTTCATCTCTCCTGACGACTGCATAATATTCCATTGTGTATATGTATCACAGTTTCTTTAGCCATTCGTCTGTTGAAGGGCATCTTGGTTGTTTCCAGAGCCTGGCTATTGTGAATAGTGCTTCAATAAATATAGATATGAGGAAGGGGTTTTTGTATTGTATTCTTGTGTTCTTAGGGTATATCCCTAAAAGTGGAATAGCTGGGTCGAATGGGAGCTCAATTTTCAGATTTTGGAGGAATCTCCATATTGCTTTCCATAGAGGTTGGACTAGATGGCATTCCCACCAGCAGTGGAAAAAAGTTCCTTTCTCTCCACATCCCTGCCAGCACTGATTTTCTCATTCTTTGTGATGAATGCCAATCTCTGTGGTGTGAGATGGTATCTCATCAATTTGATTTGCATCTTCCTGATGATTAGTGATGAGGAGCATTTTTTCTTTCTTTCTTTTTTTAAATATATTTTTATTTAAGTAACATGATCATAGTAGGGTTACAGTCATAACCAGAACAACCCCCTTCACCAGTGTAACATTACCCCCTCCCCTCTTCCCATCCCCTTCCTGTATTCGAGGCAGGCATTCTACTACAGTTATTTGTTTCTAAGTTCAGTAAGTTGTATTTTTTCCTTAAAGGATAAGAGTAAAAAAGTATAGTAAAGGCGTGATAGTGGCAATCACCATTGTTTGCATAGGTCCAGAAAAATGGAGAAAATGGAAAAAATCCTTGGCCTGATTATAAAAAGGCCTCACCCCAGAAGTTTATTGGCACAAGACTGATTCTGGGTTCCAGGCATACCAGTCCATCAAACCCGAGTTATTCTCCGTGGTCCTGGTGAAACTTTTTCACACTTTAGCTATTGTTGGTATCAGATTCTTATATTTAAAGACTCTGGATTCTGTGCATTTCTTTTATCAATGTCAGGCTGATGTGGAGCATCCTCTAGTTTTAGCATACCATTAAATGCGGAGGGATCTGCCCTGCATGCAGACTGTTGCTGAGTCATCTGGGTGTTGGGAGCACTCTTTGGAGTAAGTCAATGCCAAAGCAGTGGTAGGTCTTCTCTGATAGAGGCTTGGATCCTAGTAATGTTATAGACAATTCTGGTTGTTTCCATAGATGGCATCCATTGTTCAGGTGTGTGTGAGCGATGCCCATTCTTCTGAGGCCTGAGCCAAATCATTATGCCAATGTTCAGGGTAAAGGCCTAATTACATTACCAAATTTGTGTTCCCATTTCTATAGATAAGAACTTGTTTGCATATGCATTATTTTCCCATTTTAATGTGCCTATGCAAAAGAGAAGTAATGCAACAAGATATTGTTGGTACATCTGGGGGTCAACGAATAAAGTCCAAATTTCAAACTTGAAATTTATAGAGATACTCTTCTACCAGTATTGCTTATAAAACAGATCTCAAAGAGGGAAAAATCAAACAATCAAATAACAAGTCTAGTGGGCAAAATTGTCACTATATGAGGATGTTTGAAAAAAGTTATAGATGTTAAGGGAATACATCTGAGATATACAAAGGAGATACACATGTCCCTTTTATGTTTTAGAAATAGTCAAAAGGAAGGGGGTGTTTCCGAGACACCACTTTGGTCTGTGATTTGGACAAGCAAAGAGCAAATGGAACCATGTTCTTCCCTTGTTGTCTGCTGAAGCTTCCGACTCCCCGAGAGGCATTTGCTTCCTAATTGCTGGACGTTGAAAGTTCACCAGTCCCCTCTCAGCCCCTTGCAGGGACAAAGAAGCCTGGGGTCTGTTTTGAATTGCACCTCGTCAGAACCCACTTGCTGGGACCCTGAGCAGGTGTCCAGGAATAACACTGGGGATGGGGAGAAAGGAGAGAGAAGGCTGTGGAAGGCAGCTGAGGCTGCAACTTCACCTTATCTTGACCAAAAAGCCTACAGCATGGAACCTTGCCGTGACATGTTGCCTGCTGAAGCTTCAGACTCCACCCAAAAAAGTACTATAAAAGATATATAATCCACCTTGGCCAAAACAAAAAAATCATTAGTTAGTACAGAAAAATGGTTAAATGTGGGATAACAAGAGATGGGAGTAAGGGAATAAAGAAATAAAACGTGCTACTGGACGTCTTTAGGACTATGACAAGCAGATGAAACACAATGATGTCCAAATATTTGTATAGTGTTCCAAGCGGTTTCCCAATAGACAGATTTAATAAGGAAACTTCCCTGGTAAGTCATAAAGCCAGACCTATTGTGCTGTTATTCACCTCGCTGGCTTGGCCAGCCATGTGGCCAGGAAAAGCCCATGGAATTTCAGAGGAATAGATAGAGGGGTGTTGGGGTGACCCATGGCCCGCACCCCTTGCTAGGCCTGGTTAAACAGGCCTTGGCATGGCTGAGGGCTGCCAAACTCCATGCTGGCAGAACCACCCAGCTCCCAGGAAGGAAGGAGGTCCTTCCTGAGCTAGAAGGCTGGAAGGTCAGAGTCCCCACCCCAGATCCTAACTTTGGAGCCGGGAGAAAAAGGGGAAAACCTAGGAAAACCAACAAGCTCTTCCAAGGGACACACCTCGCTGACTTGCCCAGCTATGTGGCCAGGAAAAGCCCCTGTAGTTCCGGAGAAAGGAGGTAGAGGGGTGCAGAGGAAGGAGCGTTTTTATGTGCCTTTTGGCCATTTGTATTTCTTTTTTATCAAAGTATCTGTTCATTTCTTCTCCCCATTTTTTGATGGGATTAGATGTTTTTTTCTTATAAAGTTCTGTCAGTGCCCTGTATATTTTGGATATTAGTCCATTATCTTATGGGTGTTCAGTGAATAGTTTCTCCCATTTGGTGGGTGGCTCTTGTATCCTGGGCACTATTTCTTTTGAGGCACAGAAGCTTCTCAGCTTAATGTATTCCCATCTATTGATCTCTGCTTCCACTTGTTTGGAAACTGCAGTTTCCTCCTTGAAGATGCTGTTAGTCTCAATGTCATGGAGTGTTTTACTGATGTGTTGTTCTATATACCTTATTGTATCAGGACTGATATCAAGGTCTTTAATCCATTTGGATTTTACCTTTGTACATGATGTTAACTGGGGTTCTATGTTCACTTTTTTGCAAGTGGCTAACCAGTTATGCCAGCACCAATTGTTGAAGAGGTTTTCCCTGATCCACTTAGGATTTCTTGCTCCTTTGTCAAAAATTAGGTGATTGTTTGTCTGGGGAACATTGTTTGAGAACTCAAGCCTATTCCACTGATCTGAGCGCCTGTTTTTATTCCAATACTATGCTGTATTGATAACTATTGCTTTGTAGTACAGTTTAAAGTTGGGGAAAGTAATGCCTCCAATTTTCCTTTTCCCTAGGAGTGCTTTAGCTATTCGAGGGTGTTTATTGTTCCAGATTAACTATATAAGTGTTTGATCCACTTTTTTGAAGAATATCATGTGTATTTTTCAGGGGACTGCATTAAATCTGTACAATGCTTTGGGGAGTATTGCCATTTTAATGATGTTAATCCTGCACAATTCATGAGCAGGGTATGCGTTTCCATTTCCGTGTGTCCTCTCATTTCTTGGAGCACAGCTTTATAGTTTTCTTTGTATAGGTCCTTCACGTCTTTGGTCAGTTGACTCCAAGGTATTTGATTTTGTGTGGCACTAATGTGAATAGGATTGCCTTCTTGACGTCCTTCTCTTCCCTATCATTACTGGTGTATAAAGAGGCCATTGATTTCTGTGTGTTAATTTTGTAGCCTGCCAACTTGCTATATGAGTCTATTGTTTCTAGAAGCTTTTTGGTAGAGTCTTTTGGATTTTCTAAGTATAATATAATGTCATCTGCAAACAATGAGAGCTTGACTTCTTCCTTTCCTGTCTGGATTACCTTGATATCTTTTTCTTGCCTGATCACTATAGCAGGCACTTCCAGTACTATATTGAAGAGAAGTGGTGAGAGAGGACAGCCTTGTCTTGTGCCAGAATTTAGAGGGAAGATTTTGGTTTTTCTCCATTGAGGATAATATTTACCATTGGCTTCTGGTAGATGGCTTCAATTAGATTGAGAAAGGTTCCTTCAATTCTCATCTTGCTGAGAGTTTTGATCAAGAATGGGTGTTGGAACTTATCAAATGCTTTCTCTGCGTCTATTGATATGAACATGTGATTTTTTATTTTTTTTCTTGTTGATGTTGTGTATGATGTTGATAGAATTACAGATGTTAAACAATCCTTGCATTCCTGGGAAGAAACCTACTTGGTTGTAATGTATGATCTTCTTGATGATACATTGATTCCTTTTGCCAGAATTTTGTTGAAGATCTTTGAATCTGCATTCATCAGGGATATTGGACTATAATTTTCTTTTTTTGACAACTTCTCTGTCTGTTTTTGGTATCAAGGTGATGTTGGCTTCATAAAAGCTGTTTGGGAGTGTTCCCGATTTTTGAATTTCATGGAAGAGCCTGGCTAGGATTGGTAGTAGCTCCTCTTGAAATATTTGAAAGAATTCACTAGGAAATCCATCTGGGCCTGGGCTTTTCTTTTTGGGCAGATGTTTAACTACAGTATCAATTTCCTCAGTAGTGATGGGGTGTTTAGATATGCTACATCCTCCTTACTTAAATGTGTAAGGTTATGAGTGTCCAAGAATTTTTCCATTTCTTCTAGGTTCTCATGTTTAATAGCATAAAGTTTCTCAAAGTAGTCTCTGATTACCTTTTGAATCTGTGCAATATCTGTCGTGATCTCCCCCTTCTTATTTTTAATACATGTTATCAGGTTTCTCTCTCTCTTTCTTTGTGAGTTTTGCCAATGGTCTATCAATCTTGTTTATTTTTTCAAAGAACCAACTTCTTCTTTCTTTGATCTTTCGGATTGTTTTTTGGTTTTCCACTTCATTGAGTTGTGCTTTCAGCTTTGTTATTTTCTTCTGTCTCCCTATTTTTGGTTCCTTTTGCTGGCCATTTTCTAATTTTTTGAGCTGCGTCATTAAGTTATTCAGGTATGCCCCTTCTTCCTTCCTGATGTGTGCTTGTAGAGCTATAAATTTTTCTCTCAGGACCGCTTTTGCTGTGTCCCATAGATTCTGGCAGTTTGTGTCTTCATTATCATTTGTTTCCAGGAAAGTTTTGATTTCCTTTTTGGTTTCATCTCGGACCCACTAGTTGTTCAGTAGCAGGGTGTTTAATTTCCAATTGCTAAAGTTTTTCTTTTGTGTGCCTTTGTAGTTCACATCTAATTTCAGAGCCCTGTGGTCAGCAAAGATAACCTGCAAGATTTCTATCCTCTTGATTTTATGGAGGCATGTTTTATGTGTTAGCATGTGGTCTATCCTGGAGAATGACCCATGTACATTGGAGAAGAATGTGTAGCCAGGTTTTTTGGGATGGAGTGCCCTATATATCTACTAGTCTTCTTCTCCCATTACTCTTTTCAGAGCTAGTATGTTTTTGTTAGTTTTCAGTCTGGTTAACCTATCAAGTGTTGATAGGGCTGTGTTGAGGTCTCCCACAATTACTGTGTTACTATTGATATCTTCTTTCAGATTTGTCAGTAAGTGTATAAGATAATTTTCTGGTCTCTCCTTGGGTGCATATATGTTTAATAGTCTGATTTCTTCCTGTTGCACATATCCCTTGATTAGTATATAGTGTCCATCTTTGTCCCTTACCACTTTTCTGAGTATAAAGTTGGTGTCTTCAGATATTAATATGGCCACCCCAGTTTTTTTTTAATTTATTTGAACACCTTAATTACATACATGATTGTGTTTGGGTTTCAGTCATGTAAAGATCACCACCCATCACCAGTGCAACATTCCCATCACCAATGTCCCAAGTCTCCCTTCGCCACACCCGACCCCCGCCTGTACTCTAGACAGGCTCTCCATTTTCCTCATACATTCTCATTATTAGAACAGTTCAAAATGTAGTTATTTCCCTAACTAAACTCATCACTCTTTGTGGTGAGCTTCCTGTGGTGAGCTGGAACTTCCAGCTCTTTTCTCTTTTGTGTCTGAAAATTATTATTACAAGGGTGTCTTTCATTTTTCTTAAAACCCATAATTGAGTGAGAATTCTGCGTTTTTCTCTCTCTCTCTGAATTATTTCACTCAGCATAATAGATTCCGTGTACATCCATGTAAGGAAAATTTCATGACTTCATCTCTCCTGACAGCTGCATAATATTCCATTGTGTATATGTACCACAGTTTCTTTAGCCATTCGTCTGTTGAAGGGCATCTGTTGTTTCCAGAGTCTTGCTATGGTAAATAGTGCTGCAATTAATGTAGGTGTAAGGAAGGGGTTTTTGTATTGTATTTTTGTGTTCCTAGGGTATATTCCTAGGAGTGGTATAGCTGGATCGTATGGGAGCTCGATTTCCAGTTTTTGGAGGAATCTCCATATTGCTTTCCATAAAGGTTGAACTAGACGGCATTCCCACCAGCAGTGGATAAGAGTTCCTTTCTCTCCACATCCCCGCCAACACTGTTGATTCTCATTCTTTGTGATGTGTGCCATTCTCTGGGGTGTGAGGTGGTATCTCATCGTTGTTTTGATTTGCATCTCCCTGATGATTAGTGATGTGGAACATTTTTTCATGTGTCTTTTGGCCATGTGTATTTCTTCTTTGTCAAAGTGTCTGTTCATTTCTTCTCCCCATTTTTTGATGGGGTTAGATGTTTTTTTTTTTTGTAAAGTTCTGTCAGTGCCTTGTATATTTTGGAGATTAGCCCCTTATCTGATGGGTATTGGGTGAATAGTTTCTCCCACTCAGTGGGTGGCTCTTGTATCCTGGGCACTATTTCCTTTGAGGTGCAGAAGCTTCTCAGCTTAATATATTCCCATCTGTTAATCTCTGCTTTCACTTGTTTGGAGAGTGCAGTTTCCTCCTTGAAGATGCCTGTAATGTCCTGGAGTGTTTTGCCTATGTGCTGCTCTATGTATCTTATGGTTTTGGGGCTGATATCGAGGTCTTTAATCCACTTGGATTTTACCTTCGTACATGATGTTAGCTGGGGGTCTAAGTTCAATTTTTTGCAAGCAGCTATCCAATTGTGCCAACATCAATTGTTGAAGAGGCTTTCCTTGCTCCATTTAGGATTTCCTGCTCCTTTATCAAAAATTAGGTGGTTGTATGTCTGGGGAACATTTTCTGAGTATTCAAGCCTAATCCACTGATCTGAGGACCTGTCCTTATTCCAAAACCATGCTGTTTTGATAACTGTTGCTTTGTAGTACAGTTTAAACTTGAGGAAAGGAATTCCTCCCATATTCTTTTTCCCAATGATTGCTTTAGTTATTCGAGGGTGTTTATTGTTCCAAATAAATTTCAAAAGTGTCTGATCCACTTCGTTGAAGAATGTCATGGGTATCTTTAGAGGGATGACATTAAATCTGTATAATGCCTTGGGGAGTATTGCCATTTTGATGATGTTAATCCTGCCATTCCATGAGCAGGGTATGCGTTTCCATTTCCGTGTGTCCTCTCTTATTTCTTGGAGCAGAGTTTTATAGTTTTCTTTGTATAGGTCCTTCACATATTTAGTCAAGTTGATTCCAAGATATTTGAGTTTGTGTGGCACTATTGTGAATGGGATTGTTTTCTTAATGTCCATTTCATCCTTATTACTATTGGTGTATAGAAAGGCCATTGATTTTTGTGTGTTAATTTTGTAGCCTGCCACCTTGCTATATGAGTCTATTGTTTCTAGAAGCTTTTTGATAGAGTCTTTAGGGTTTTCTAAGTAGAGTATCATGTCATCTGCAAACAGTGAGAGCTTGACTTCTTCCTTTCCTATCTGCATTCCCTTGATATCCTTTTCTTGCCTAATCGCTATAGCAAGTACTTCCCGTGCTATGTGAATAGCAGTGCTGAGAGAGGACAGCCTTGTCTTGTGCCAGAATTTAGAGGGAAGGCTTTCAGTTTTTCTCCATTGAGGATAATATTTTCCACTGGCTTGTGGTAGATGGCCTTCACTATATTGAGAAAGGTTCCTTCCATTCCCATCTTGCTGAGAGTTTTGATCAAGAATGGGTGTTGGACCTTATCAAATGCTTTCTCTGCATCTATTGATATGATCATGTGGTTTTTATTTTTCTTGTTATTGATGTTGTGTATTATGTTGATAGATTTACGGATGTTAAACCAGCCTTGCATTCCTGGGATGAAACCTACTTGATCGTAGTGGATGATCTTTTTAACGAGGCATTGAATCCTATTTGCCAGGATTTTGTTGAGGATCTTTGCATCTGCATTCATCAGTGATATTGGTCTGTAATTTTCTTTTTTGGTAGCATCTCTGTCTGGTTTAGGTATCAAGGTGATGTTGGCTTCATAAAAGCTATTTGGAAGTGTTTCTGTTTGTTCAATTTCATGAAAGAGTCTTGCCAAGATTGGCAGTAGTTCCTCTTGGAAAGTTTGATAGAATTCATTAGTGAATCCATCTGGACCTGGGCTTTTGTTTTTCGCAGATATTTGATTACTGTTTTAATTTCATCAATGGTGATGGGGGTGTTTAGATATGCTACATCCTCTTCCTTCAACCGTGGAAGATTATAAGAGTCCAAGAATTTATCCATTTCTTCCAGGTTCTCATTTTTAGTGGTGTAGAGTTTTTCAAAGTAGTTTCTGATTACCCTTTGAATCTCTGTCATATCAGTAGTGATCTCTCCTTTTTCATTCCTGATACGAGTTATCAAGTTTCTCTCTCTCTCTTTCTTTGTTAGGTTTGCCAGTGGTCTATCAATCTTGTTTATTTTTTCAAAGAACCAACTTCTGCTTTCGTTGATCTTTCGGATTGTTTTTTGAGTTTCCACTTCGTTGATTTCTGCTCTCACCTCTGTTATTTCCTTCTGTCTTCCTATTCTTGGGTCCTTTTGTTGAGCATTTTCTAGTTCTATTAGCTGTGTCATTAAGCTACTCAGGTAAGCTCATTCTTCCTTCCTGTTGTGTGCTTGCAAAGCTATAAATTTTCCTCTCAGTACTGCTTTTGCTGTCCCATAAGTTCTGATAGTTTGTGTCTTTATTGTCATTTGTTTCCAGGAAACTTTTTATTTCCTCCTTGATTTCATCTCGGACCCACTGGTTATTGAGCATGAGGCTGTTTAACTTCCAGGTGTTAAAGTGTTTCTTCAGAGTCCCTTTGGAGTTCACAAATAATTTCAGAGCCTTGTGGTCAGTGAAGGTAGTCTGCAAAATTTCTATCCTCTTGATCTTATGGAGGTATGTTTTATGTGTCAGCATGTAGTCTATCCTGGAGAATGTCCCATGTACATTGGAGAAGAATGTGTATCCAGGTTTCTGGGGATGGAGTGTCCTATATGTATCCACTAGGCCTCTTTCTTCCATTTCTCTCCTCAGGTCTAGTATATTCTTGTTGGGTTTCAGTCTGGTTGACCTATCCAGTGTTGACAAAGCAGTGTTAAGTTCCCCCACAATTATTGTGTTGTTGTTGATATTATTTTTCAGATTTGTCAACAGTTGTATTAAATATTTTGCTGGCCTCTCATTCGGTGCATATATGTTTAGGAGAGTGAATTCTTCCTGCTCTACGTACCCCTTGATTAATATAAAATGTCCATCTTTGTCCCTTACAACCTTCCTGAGTATAAAGTTTGCATTATCTGATATTAGTATGGCCACTCCAGCTTTTTTATGGGTGTTGTTTGCTTGGATAATTTTTCTCCAGCCTTTTATTTTGAGTCTATGTTTGTTCTGACTATTCAGGTGCGTTTCTTGTAGGCAGCAGAAGGTTGGATTGAGTTTTTTGATCCATTTAGCCACTCTGTGTCTCTTAACTGGTGCATTTAGTCCATTGACGTTGAGAGAAAGAATTGTCCTGGGATTTAACACCATCTTTATTTCAAAATTTGGTGTGTCTTTTGGGTAGACTTGTCTTAGATTAGGTCTTTCAGTTTTTCTCTTAAGACTGGTTTTCTGTCTGTGATGTTTCTGAGCTTTTTTTGTCTGTGAAGCCATGTATTCTTCCGTCAAACCGGAAAGTGAGTTTTGCTGGGTATAGTATTCTGGGTGAAGCATTCATTTCATTCAGTCTTGTCACAATATCCCACCACTGCTTTCTGGCATTGAGTGTTTCTGGTGACAGGTCTGCTGTAAATCTCAGGGAAGCTTGCTTGAATGTGATTTCCCCTTTTGATCTTGCTGTTTTCAGAATTCTGTCTCTATCTGTGGGATTTGTCATTGTGACTAGGATGTGTCTTGGGGTGGTTTTTCTGGGGTCTCTTTTTGTTGGTACTCTTCTACATGCAGGATTTGATCACATGTATTCTTTAGCTCTGGGAGTTTCTCTTTAATGATGTTCTTGACCGTTGATTCTTCCTGGAAATTTTCTTCCTGGGTCTCTGGGACTCCCATGATTCTTAAGTTGTTTCTGTTGATCTTATCATAGACTTCTATTTTCATCTGTTCCCATTCTTTGACTAATTTTTCCATTGTCTGCTCATTTGCTTTAAGTTTTTTGTCCAATCTCTCCTGCTGTATGGAATTGTTATGTATCTCATCTTCCACAGTACCAAGTCTATTCTCAGCTTCTGATACCCTGTCCCAGAGCTTATCCATTTTGTCAATCACTTCGTTTACTGACTTTTTCAGTCCTGTTAGTTGACATGTTATTTCAGTTTGGAGTTTTGTGATTTCTGTCTTCATATTTTCTTGGTTCTTATTAGTGTTCTGTTCAACTCGATCCATGGTTTCTTGGAGTCCGTTGAGCATCATCCATATTGCTAGTCTAAAGTCCTTATCTGAGAGTTTGATTAGTTGGTTGGTCATTATCTGGTCCTCAGAATTGTCATCTTCATTCTCTATGTCTGATGCTGACCTGCGTTGTTTCCCCATTGTCACACTAGTATTGTGGGTTTTTCTACGTGTTGTGGTGGTATTCATTGTCTATATGATGCAGGCAGCACACTCTTCTGGCTCATCCCTTTCTGGATGGGCTGACTTGCCTCTAAGGGAGGGGAGTCCTCCATGGATGAAGCCTCACACTGGGTCAAATCTTAGGCCCGAGCATGCAACAGAGAAGACAGTCCAGAGAGAAATGTTTGCTTCTGTGATATAGCACTGTTCTTAGTGTAATTTTTCCTTCTTGTTGCAATGGTGTTCTTTCCTTAGAAAGAGTGCACGGTCGCGTAGCGATGCGGAGCGACCGTGCTCTGCTGGAGCCTCTTTTTGCCCCACTCGCAAGAGTTTCACGCAAGAGGACAGTAGACAGACATAGACAGGTCACACTCACAGTTCTTCACAGTTGGGCCCCACTGGGCCGGTGTACTTTCGCGGATTTTCCCCGCCTGGTCTCACACACAGGGAGCCGGCTTTTGCAAGGCTTAGCCAGATTTTATGCTCTGTAGTCCCTCCCTGAAAATGGCGTCTGGGCGAGCGAGGTTTCTGGAGCCTCTTTTTGCCCCACTGGCAAGAGTTTCACGCAAGAGGACAGTAGACAGACATAGACAGGTCACACTCACAGTTTTTCACAGTTGGGCCCCACTGGGCCTGTGTACTTTCGCGGAATTTCCCCGCCTGGTGTCACACACAGGGCGCCGGCTTTTGCCCACCCCAGTTTTTTTAAGGGTGTTGTTTGCTTCGATGATTTTCCTCCAGCTTTTGTTTTTGAGTCTCTGTTTGTTCTGACTATTCAGGTGTGTTTCTTGTAGGCAGCAGAAGATTAGATATCTTTTTGACCCATTTTTCCACTCTGTGTCTTTTAATTGGTGAATTTAGTCCATTGACATTGAGGGAGATCATTGTCATAGGATTTAATGTCATCTTTGTAGATAAGTTTGCTGTGTACATTAGTTTCTCTTGTTTTAAAGTAGACCTTTCAGTTTTTCCTTTAAGGCTGGTTTTTTATCTGTGAAGTTTCTGAGCTGTTTTTAATCAAAAATCTATGTGTCCTTCCTTCAAACCTGAACGTGAGTTGGGCTGGGTGCAGTATTCTCAGTGAGGCATTCATTTCATTCAGTCTTGTCACATTATTTCACCACTGTCTTTTGGCCTTAAGAGTTTCTTGTGACATGTTTGATGTAAGTCTTAGGGATGCTCCTTTGAATGTAATTTTTCTTTTTGATCTTGCTGCTTTCGGTATTCTTTTTCTATCTGTGGGATTTGTCATTGTAATGATGATATGTCTTGGGATTTTTTCTTTTCGGTCTCTTTTAGCTGGTACTCTTCGGGCATGTAGGATTTGATTGCATGTAGTCTTTAACTCTGGGACTATATCTTTGATGATGTCTTTGACAGTTGATTCTTCCTGGAGGTCTTCAACCTGGGTCCGTGGGACGCCAATGATTCTTATGTTGTTTTTGTTGAGTTTATCAAAGACTTCTATTTTCATCTGTTTGCATTCCTTGAGTACCTTTTCCATTGCCTGTTCGTTTGTCTTAAGGTTCTTTTTCAATTTCTTCTGCTGTGTTGAGTTTTTCTGCATTCATCTTTCAGTACTTCTATTCTCTCCTCAGCTGCTATTACTCTGCTGGTGAGGCCATCCATTAGGTTTTCATTTGAGCTACAGTGTTTTTCAGATCTGTTATTTCAGTTTGGAGTTTTTTGATTTTTCTCTTTGTGTTCTGTTCAGATCGATCTATGCTTTCTTTGAGTTCTACAAACATCTTCCATATTTCTATTTTAAGTTCCTTATCTGAGAGGTTAATCAGATGGTTGGAATTTTTTAGGTCATCTGAGCTATCATCTTTCTACTCTGTGCATGGTGTTTTTCTGCGAGGTTTCCTCATTGTCATGCTTGTAGTGTGGTTTTTTCTGCATGTTGTGGTGGGGTTCATGGTTAGTAAGAATGCGTGGCAATGAAGCAGAGTGGCCGCTCTCTTCTCTGGGCTCTAGATGACAGTTTCTTTGGGGGGTGCACTTCCTAGGCCTCTGAGAAGAGCTTAAAGTATTCAGGGAAGAGAGACAGACAAGCAAAGCAAAGAGTTCCCTTCAAGTCCTCAGGATCATCCAAGGCACAGCAGGAGGACGGATTCAGCCAAGAACTCTCTATAGTAGGCAGGATTGCCAGCAGGAATGCTGATGAAATCTAGTTTTCAGGCAGCTGGAAGCACTATGGTCCAAGATGACTTCTGCGTCCTTCTGACACCCAGCAGAAACCAGCAGGAATCAGTGTGTGTACATCCTGAACCACCTCTGAAGCAGGCAGGATCACTAGCAGGAATGCTGATGAAATTCTGTCTCAGGCAGCTAAAAACAGAATGACACAAGATTGCTTCTGCACCCTTCTGACCTCTGGCACAATCCAGCAGGAATCAGTTTGTGTACATCCCGACCCACCTCGGAAGCAAGCAGGATCACCGGCAGAAATGCTGATGAAATCCAGTCTCAGGCAGCTGGAAATTGCATGGCCCAAGATGGCTTCTGCGCCCTTCTGACTCCCAGCAGAAACCATTAGGAATCAGTGTGTGTACATCCCAACCAACTTCTGAAGCAGGCAGGATCACCAGCAGGAACGCTGATGAAATCGAGTCTCAGGCAGCTGAAAACAGCATGACCCAAGATGGCTTCTGCAACCTTCTCACTCCCACTCAACACATATTAAAGGGTTTACATATAGGACATACAAAATACTCAGAAAAGTTAAACTTGCAAAACCTAAAGATCACATTATAATAGAGAGAGAAAATGAACAAACACCTCTTTGAAAAAGAGCAATAGATGACCAATAGGCACAAGAACATCATCACAATAATCATCATAATCATTAAGGGAAATCTAAATTAAGACAACAATGAGATATTTTCTTTCAACAGTAATAATGGCATGTATCAAAACTATTGGGGATATTTTGTGTTGGCTGGGATTTGCTGAAAAAGAAACTCATCCATTGCTGACGAAAATGCTGCCTGTTCTAATTCTTATGAAAAATAGTATGCAATTTTCTCAGTAAACTCAGAATCAAGCTGATATATGACTCAGCAATATTGCTTTTCGGTATCTATCCTCAGGAAAGAAAATCTATCACCCAAAAGAATATGTACACACCACTATTCAATGCAGCATACAGTACACTACCTAAGAGTTGTAATTAACCTAGATGTCCAACAAAAGATGATCATAAAGATGTGGTAACATATATATTGAAATACTACATACCTGTAAAGATGTAATTATGCAATTTGCTGCAATATGAATAGAAATAGAAGATATTATGTTAAATGAAGCAGAAGAATTATAAATACAGGATGGTAAAACATATATAAAATATTTAGAATAATTTAATGTAGAAATGTTAGGCTTTATATGAGCACCCTAGTCACCAGAATACAGTGAGGAGAAGGATAGAAATTGAGTGAAAGAGAAAAACAAATATGAAAGGACAGGGATCTGGAGCAAGTGATCTCAGGTACATTGAAAGTTGTGAAAAAGACAGAACTAAATACCCATTGCAGAGCCAACAAAAGTTAAATGATAAGACCCAAAATTTAAAAACCAAAATTAAAAATGTACATGTTGTGATGACTGGCAAGGTTGTTTGTATGAGACAGACTGGAAACATTGATCTTCATGTTAAAGAAATAGATCAAACAAACATGAAATTCATATGATAAAATAACTCCCACAGACAGAATACTAGAACAGTCTGGCAAAATACATTATTTTTGATATTAGAAATTTACTTCTAGTAATAATTATTTTTAAAAAGCCAGATATTCTATGTACATAATATTAAATGTAAATATTGATCAATATTATATTTATTATACTTTAATTTTATCACTCTTCCAGGGGTCTCAAACTTATTTTACCTGTGGACCGCAGGAGGCAAAGTCGGGGTGATCCTTGAGTGCAAAGTCAGTAGCAAGCCTTGAACATTGGAGGGTGTGACCCAAACAATTAAAACAAAACAAAACAAAACAAAACAAAAGATTCCTCTAGGACAGGGCCGCAAAATGTTGTATGGAGGGCCATTTGCGGCCCGCGGGCAGAGAGTTTGAGACCCCTGCATGATTCTGTTATCACTTGTCCCATTACAATTCTCTAGTTTAACCAAGAACACTGATGAATATTTGATCACTGAAAATTTTGTGTAGAGCCATATTTCAAGGAAATGACCTGACTTTCTAGTAGTACAAATCCGAGAAAGAATGAGAAACATAATTAAAAATAATGGATCTGTTTGTTCCTGATAATCTTGTTCTTTAAGGAAATGTGCAGTAAGTTGTTGAAGTGCTCATTATTTAGCATCTACATCTCTCATGGACTGTTATGCTGATAATTCATAGAAAAGTATATTGGATGTATCTCAGCATTATGAAGAGTGGTAAGTCTTGCCAGTCATAGAGGAAACAAGTTCCAGGAGCCAGTGATTTCTATTACATCAACTGACACTTTGCTGTGAAGTGTGTCTTTCCAAAATAGATCCAGATTGGGGTGGGGACATCAGCCTCTTTTAAATTCCCTGTTCTTTTCATTTTGTTACCACATATGCCAACACAATTATGTTGCATAAATTTGACTGGGAAAGTAGAAAATTGCATCAATATTCATTAAGAATATTATACTACATGAGAGTTACCGTGAGATTAATTAGTGTTTTCATAGACTTCCATATTTCTTTATTTCAAATTAATATCTGACATTCTAAAAGTGCATGGGAGAAGAAAATGTTAAATGTCAGTAGAAATAAGAAAAACTAAGTATGAAATATTAGAAAAGAGATTCAAATATTATCAAAATCTTTTTTTTTTTTTTTTTTTTTTTTTTTTGGGCCACACCCGGTAACGCTCAGGGGTTATTCCTGGCTATGAGCTCAGAAGTTGCTCCTGGCTTGGGGGACCATATGGGACACCGGGGATCGAACCGAGGTCCGTTCAAGGCTAGCGCAGGTAAGGCAGGCACCTTACCTCTTGCGCCACCGCCCGGCCCCTATTATCAAAATCTTTATCAAGAATTTATAAAATTAAAAATAGTAGTGGGTCTTTGGCAGATCCAGATCTTTAACTCAGAACTTCTACTTTTTCATTCTTTTTGCATCTGAGGTTGATTCTGTGATGTCTCCAGAAAATTCTTTGAAATGGAAGAGGATTCCCTTCTTTTTCACCTGGGTCACAGCAGCCACCATATTAAGCCTCTGCCTTATGTGCCTACACACATTCATAATGTAAAATATACATTTATATTTATTTTCCAGGCTCAGATATACAGCCTCCACTCTACTTATCACCTACACATGCAGCTGATGTGTGGGAAACTCTATAGTTTTCACATTTAATAATGCACACACACACACACACTTATACATATTTCCTGTCAATAGGTAAGACTGTCAGGTAAGGATAAAAATAAATATCAATCTTATATCTTAGAGTCCCATGAATGTGAACTATAAATAGTCTCCTTTGGGAGAACACAAAACCTCCAACTCTGGGTGAATATAATAGCATAGAGGGATTTACTAGTAACAGCCTTTAAGATAATGTAACTGTTTAGATTATTACAATAGATGCACCAAGTTAATGATGTTTAATCAGCTCAAACAATAGTAATTTAGGTAATTAAAAAAAGCACAAGAAAAAAATATAAAAGTGAAGTGAAGAAAATACAGTTGAAAGTAACAGAACAGAAGAGTACGGTAGGTAAAATAGAAGACATCAGTAATTGAGTAGGAGCATCTAAGGAAAAAAATAAGTAACTTCTAAATAGAAATTCAGTGTACCTCCAGTAGAGAAAACAAAAGATGAAAAAAATTTAAAAACATTTATGAGAAAAACCGGCAAGGCTTTGCAAAAGCCGGCTCCCTGTGTGTGACACCAGGCGGGGAAAATCCGCGAAAGTACACCGGCCCAGTGGGGCCCAACTGTGAAGAACTGTGAGTGTGACCTGTCTATGTCTGTCTACTGTCCTCTTGCATGAAACTCTTGCGAGTGGGGCAAAAAGAGGCTCCAGCAGAGCACGGCCGCTCTGCATCGCTACGCGGCCATGCACTCTTTCTAAGGAAAGAACACCATTGCAACAAGAAGGAAAAATTACACTAAGAACAGTGCTATATCACAGAAGCAAACATTTCTCTCTGGACTGTCTTCTCTGTTGCATGCTCGGGCCTAAGATTTGACTCAGTGTAAGGCTTCATCCACGGAGGACTCCCCTCCCTTAGAGGCAAGTCAGCCCATCCAGAAAGGGAGGAGCCAGAGGAGTGTGCTGCCTGCATCATATAGACAATGAATACCACCACAAAACGTAGAAAAACCCACAATACAGTGTAACAATGGGGAAACAACGCAGGCCAGCATCAGACATAGAGAATGAAGATGACAATTCTGAGGACCAGATAATGACCAACCAACTAATCAACCTCTCAGATAAGGACTTTAGACTAGAAATATAGAAGATGCTCAATAATCTCCGAGAAACCATGGATCGAGTTGAACAGAACACTAATAAGAACCAAGAAAATATGAAGACAGAAATCACAAAACTCCAAACTGAAATACATGTCAACTAACAGGACTGAAAATGTCAGTAAACGAAGTGAATGACAAAATGGATAAGCTCTGGGACAGGGTATCAGAAGCTGAGAATAGACTTGGTGCTGCGGAAGATGAGATACATAACAATTCCATACAGCAGGAGAGATTGGACAAAAAACTTAAAGCAAATGAGCAGACAATGGAAAAATTAGTCAGAGAATGGGAACAGATGAAAATAGAAGTCTATGAGATACATAATAATTCCATACAGCAGGAGAGATTGGACAAAAAACTTAAAGCAAATGAGCAGACAATGGAAAAATTAGTCAAAGAATGGGAACAGATGAAAATAGAAGACTATGAGATACATAACAATTCCATACAGCAGGAGAGATTGGACAAAAAACTTAAAGCAAATGAGCACACAATGGAAAAATTAGTCAAAGAATGGGAACAGATGAAAATAGAAGTCTATGATAAGATCAACAGAAACAACTTAAGAATCATGGGAGTCCCAGAGACCCAGGAAGAAAATTTCCAGGAAGAATCAACGGTCAAGAACATCATTAAAGAGAAACTCCCAGAGCTAAAGAATACATGTGATCAAATCCTGCATGCAGAAGAGTACCAACCAAAAGAGACCCCAGAAAAACCACCCCAAGACACATCCTAGTCACAATGACAAATCCCACAGATAGAGACAGAATTCTGAAAACAGCAAGATCAAAAGGGGAAATCACATTCAAGCAAGCTTCCCTGAGATTTACAGCAGACCTGTCACCAGAAACACTCAATGCCAGAAAGCAGTGGTGGGATATTGTGACAAGACTGAATGAAATGAATGCTTCACCCAGAATACTATACCCAGCAAAACTCACTTTCCGGTTTGACGGAAGAATACATGGTTTCACAGACAAAAAACAGCTCAGAAAATTCACAGACAGAAAACCAGTCTTAAGAGAAAAACTGAAAGACCTAATCTAAGACAAGTCTACCCAAAAGACACACCAAATTTTGAAATAAAGATGGTGTTAAATCCCAGGACAATTCTTTCTCTCAACGTCAATGGACTAAATGCACCAGTTAAGAGACACAGAGTGGCTAAATGGATCAAAAAACTCAATCCAACCTTCTGCTGCCTACAAGAAACGCACCTGAATAGTCAGAACAAACATAGACTCAAAATAAAAGGCTGGAGAAAAATTATCCAAGCAAACAACACCCATAAAAAAGCTGGAGTGGCCATACTAATATCAGATAATGCAAACTTTATACTCAGGAAGGTTGTAAGGGACAAAGATGGACATTTTATATTAATCAAGGGGTACGTAGAGCAGGAAGAATTCACTCTCCTAAACATATATGCACCGAATGAGGGGCCAGCAAAATATTCAATACAACTGTTGACAAATCTGAAAAATAATATCAACAACAACACAATAATTGTGGGGGACCTTAACACGGCTTTGTCAACACTGGATTGGTCAACCAGACTGAAACCCAACAAGAATATACTAGACCTGAGGAGAGAAATGGAAGAAAGAGGCCTAGTGGATATATATAGGACACTTCATCCCCAGAAACCTGGATACACATTCTTCTCCAATGTACATGGGACATTCTCCAGGATAGACTACATGCTGGCACATAAAACATACCTCCATAAGATCAAGAGGATAGAAATATTGCAGACTACTTTCGCTGACCACAAGGCTCTGAAATTATTTGTGAACTCCAAAGGGACTCAGAAGAATCACTTTAACACCTGGAAGTTAAACAGCCTCATGCTCAATAACCAGTGGGTCCGAGATGAAATCAAGGAGGAAATCAATAGGTTCCTGGAAACAAATGACAATAAAGACACAAACTATCAGAACTTATGGGACACAGCAAAAGCAGTACTGAGAGGAAAATTTATAGCTTTGCAAGCACACATCAGGAAGGAAGAAGGAGCTTACCTGAGTAGCTTAATGACACAGCTAATGGAACTAGAAAATGCTCAACAAAAGGACCGAAGAATAGGAAGACAGAAGGAAATAACAAAGCTGAGAGCAGAAATCAACGAAGTGGAAACTCAAAAAACAATCCGAAAGATCAACGAAAGCAGAAGTTGGTTCTTTGAAAAAATAAACAAGATTGATAGACCACTGGCAAACCTAACAAAGAAAGAGAGAGAGAGAAACTTGATAACTCGTATCAGGAATGAAAAAGGAGAGATCACTACTGATATGACAGAGATTCAAAGGGTAATCAGAAACTACTTTGAAAAACTCTACGCCACTAAAAATGAGAACCTGGAAGAAATGGATAAATTCTTGGACTCTTATAATCTTCCACGGTTGAAGGAAGAGGATGTAGCATATCTAAACACCCCCATCACCATTGATGAAATTAAAACAGTAATCAAATGTCTGCCGAAAAACAAAAGCCCAGGTCCAGATGGATTCACTAATGAATTCTATCAAACTTTCCAAGAGGAACTACTGCCAATCTTGGCAAGACTCTTTCATGAAATTGAACAAACAGAAACACTTCCAAATAGCTTTTATGAAGCCAACATCACCTTGATAACTAAACCAGACAGAGACGCTACCAAAAAAGAAAATTACAGACCAATATCACTGATGAATGCAGATGCAAAGATCCTCAACAAAATCCTGGCAAATAGGATTCAATGCCTCATTAAGAAGATCATCCACTACGATCAAGTAGGTTTCATCCCAGGAATGCAAGGCTGGTTTAACATCCGTAAATCTATCAACATAATACACAACATCAATAACAAGAAAAATAAAAACCACATGATCATATCAATAGATGCAGAGAAAGCATTTGATAAGGTCCAACACCCATTCTTGATCAAAACTCTCAGCAAGATGGGAATGGAGGGAACCTTTCTCAATATAGTGAAGGCCATCTACCACAAGCCAGTGGCAAATATTATCCTCAATGGAGAAAAACTGAAAGCCTTCCCTCTAAATTCTGGCACAAGACAAGGCTGTGCTCTCTCACCACTGCTATTCACATAGCACTGGAAGTACTTGCTATAGCGATTAGGCAAGAAAAGGATATCAAGGGAATCCAGATAGGAAAGGAAGAAGTCAAGCTCTCACTGTTTGCAGATGACATGATACTCTACTTAGAAAACCCTAAAGACTCTATCAAAAAGCTTCTAGAAACAATAGACTCATATAGCAAGGTGGCAGGCTACAAAATTAACACACAAAAATCAGTGGCCTTTCTATACACCAATAGTAATAAGGATGAAATGGACATTAAGAAAACAACCCCATTCACAATAGTGCCACACAAACTCAAATATCTTGGAATCAACTTGACTAAATACGTGAAGGACCTATACAAGGAAAACTATAAAACTCTGCTCCAAGAAATGAGAGGACACACGGAAATGGAAATGCATACCCTGCTCATGGATTGGCAGGATTAACATTATCAAAATGGCAATACTCCCCAAGGCATTATACAGATTTAATGCCATCCCTCTAAAGATACCCATGACATTCTTCAACGAAGTGGATCAGACACTTTTGAAATTCATTTGGAACAATAAACACCCTCGAATAACTAAAGCAATCATTGGGAAAAAGAATATGGGAGGAATTCCTTTCCCCAACTTTAAACTGTACTACAAAGCAATAGTTATCTAAACAGCATGGTATTGGAATAAGGACAGGCCCTCAGATCAGTGGAATAGGCTTGAATACTCAGAAAATGTTCCCCAGACATACAAACACCTAATTTTTGATAAAGGAGCAGGAAATCCTAAATGGAGCAGGGAAAGTCTCTTCAACAAGTGGTGTTGGCACAATTGGATAGCCACTTGCAAAAAATTGAACTTAGACCCCCAGCTAACATCATGTACGAAGGTAAAATCCAAATGGATTAAAGACCTCGATATCAGCCCCAAACCATAAGATATATAGAACAGCACATAGGCAAAACACTCCAGGACATTACAGGCATCTTCAAGGAGGAAACTGCACTCTCCAAGCAAGTGAAAGCAGAGATTAACAGATAGGAATATATTAAGCTGAGAAGCGTCTGCACCTCAAAGGAAATAGTGCCCAGGATACAAGAGCCACCCACTGAGTGGGAGAAACTATTCACCCAATACCCATCAGATAAGGGGCTAATCTCCAAAATATACAAGGCACTGACAGAACTTTACAAAAAAAAAACATCTAACCCCATCAAAAAATGGGGAGAAGAAATGAACAGACACTTTGACAAAGAAGAAATACACATGGCCAAAAGACACATGAAAAAATGTTCCACATCACTAATCATCAGGGAGATGCAAATCAAAACAACGATGAGATACCACCTCACACCCCAGAGAATGGCACACATCACAAAGAATGAGAATCAACAGTGTTGGCGGGGATGTGGAGAGAAAGGAACTCTTATCCACTGCTGGTGGGAATGCTGTCTACTTCGACCTTTGTGGAAAGCGATATGGAGATTCCTCCAAAAACTGGAAATCGAGCTCCCATACGATCCAGCTATACCACTCCTAGGAATATACCCTAGGAACACAAAAATACAATACAAAAACCCCTTCCTTACACCTATATTCATTGCAGCACTATTTACCATAGCAAGACTCTGGAAACAACCAAGATGCCCTTCAACAGATGAATGGCTAAAGAAACTGTGGTACATATACACAATGGAATATTATGCAGCTGTCAGGAGAGATGAAGTCATGAAATTTTCCTATACATGGATGTACACGGAATCTATTATGCTGAGTGAAATATGTCAGAGAGAGAGAGAAAAACGCAGAATGGTCTCACTCATCTATGGGTTTTAAGAAAAATGAAAGACACCCTTGTAATAATGATTTTCAGACACATAAGAGAAAAGAGCTGGAAGTTCCAGCTCACCTCAGGAAGCTCACCACAAAGAGTGATGAGTTTAGTTAGGGAAATTACTACATTTTGAACTGCCCTAATAACGAGAATGTATGAGGAAAATGGAGAGCCTGTATAGAGTACAGGCGGGGGTCGGGTGGGGAGAAGGGAAACTTGGGACATTGGTGATGGGAATGTTGCACTGGTGATGGGTGGTGTTCTTTACATGACTGAAACCCAAACACAATCATGTATGTAATTAAGGTGTTTAAATAAATTTAAAAAAATGAAAAATAAATAAATAAATAAAAAACACACACACAAAAAACCAAAAAAATATTTATGAACTGCACTCCAGAAATTTGTGGGATGAATTTGATAGGAACAATATAAGAATAATTTGAGATTTTGGCAAGTAGAAAAGTAAATTTACCAAAGAAAAACTGTAAAATGAATAATTGGTATAAATTTTTCAGAATTTAGCAATGTATGAACCCAGATTCAAATGATCTGTAAGGCCCTAGTGAAAAATTCCAAATCAAATTACTCTGAAACTCTCACATTGTAATCAGAATGTCAAAAGCCAAAGACAGAGACAGAATATTAAGAATAAAAAAATATTCAATAAAGGAATTTACATGTAAAGGAACAACATACTATTAATGGAAAATTTGTCAAATAAAACTATACTATCAGAAAAGAATAGTTTAAAAAAAGCTCCCAAAACAAAAAACTCAGTCAAATGAGCATCTCACCAGCAATACTATTTTCATATACATTATCAATAAATTCAATAAATGATAAAAAATATTCATGAATAAACAGCTTAAAAATCTCATAACCTTGAAAAACAATTTCATAAGTAATATCAAAGAAGGGGAAAATGTCAGAAGATGGTGACAGAAGTGTTGGCTACAGCAGCAACAGTGCAGAGGAGACTGGAGATGTTGAGAGAGCAGCTTTTCCCCATGTGACCTAGAGTGTAAAATTCTCAATATCCTCAAGTAATGAGGTAACGTACTTCTGGAAAGGAAGCAAAGACTGTACACCTGATTGAAAATTAAGCTCCAACTAATATTTCCAGAGAAAAACATGACAGAGAAGTGGCCTTAAACAACAGAGCAGTGCTGAAAGCAGCTATTCAACAGTGTCCCACAGTGGGCTCGAAACTGTGAAACATGGCAGAGCATGGGTCCATCTGCACAGACAAGCTCTTGAGATTCAGGCATTATCACTGAGGGAGAGAGCCAAGGTAAGGCTAAGTGAGGTAGAAGGACCCCACAATTTTGTTATATGAGTAGTGGTGGCTCAGCTGTGAGACACCAGCTACAAGATGGTCAGGAGTGGCAATGAGACCACTTTGGTCATTGCCAGGAGAGAGTCAGGGAATGGCTCTCTGACTTGATCCCACAGTGGGACTCATAGATGAGGGCACACTTCAGACCTATCTGAGTGGGCTGAGCTCAAGAAATACAGACATTAGTATTGATAGAGAGTAGGAGCAAAGCAGAGTGATCATACACTTCTTAGTGCACTAGTGTGAGTTCACAATGGTCTTTTAGATTCCAAACTACAATCACTGACGCTGCTTGTTTCTGGTCTTGCCATCACCCTGCAACTGTCACAATGGGAAGACAATAGATAAACCCACCACACCTATTGAATAAAGATGGTAGTTTTGATAACTTAACTCAAGTCTATATAGTTAGCTATATCATTAAATAGAGTTATATAGCCAACTATATCACCTCTCTGATAAGGACTTTAGAGAGGAAGCATGGAATATGTTCAAATAATGCAAAGAAAACTTCAAAACGTAGAACAAACAGCCAATAAGATTCAAGCATGTATAAGAGTAGAAAAGACAAAACTTCAAACAGCACAGTGGTAGGGCATTTACCTTGCAAGCCGTAGTCCCAGAACAGTGGTTTGAATCCCAGCATCTCATATGGTCCCCCAAGCTAGCCAAGAGCTATTTCTGAACACAAAGCCAGGAATAACCCCTGAACACTGTGAGGTGTGACTCCAAAAACAACAACAACAACAAAAAACTTCAAAAAAGATACAGCAGGTCTAAAAAGCTTGGCAAATTAAATTAAAAATCAATGGAAGGCCTCATTGGCAGAATAGCAACTACAGATGATAGAACAAGTTAGCTGGAAAATGAGTAGCATAATGCCACCATATGTAAAACGAAGTTGGAAAAAGCCTTAAAATAAAGAAAAAGAAAATGGAAAAATATTCAGGACATCAATAAATAAGTAACAAGAGATCTCTTGGATAAATTAAAAAGAAACAATATAAGAAGCATTCAGACCCTAGTGATGCAGAATGAAAACTCCCTATAAAGAAGTAGCAGCCAAAGACATTGTTGCTAAAAAGTTAGCAGAAACGAGAGTGCATGCTACCACATCTTGGACACCAGAAAAGTGACAGCTAATAAAAAATAAATAAATAAAATCATCCCAAGACACATCCTAGTCATAATGAAAAAAATACAGACAGAGAATACTGAAAGTATCAAGATAAAAAGTGAAATTACATAAAAAAGGAGCATTTTTACAATTTACAGCAGAGCTATCACAAGTCAACCTCTACTCCCAAAGGCAGTGGTAGGACATAGTGAAAAAAATTAATGAAATAAATGCTGAAAGAATTAGGCCTCAGGTTTCAAAGCCAAAACACTGGAGATATGTGTGTCTAAAAACAAACATTGATGTAAGAATTAATCCATGCACAAAAAATAAAGAGGAAGAAACTGGTTTAGAAATTTCTAGACATAAACCTTTAGCTCCTAAGAATTAGGACATTTGATGAGAAGTCCAGAAATGCAAGAAAACATTTTCCTGCAGCATGTCATATTTATTGGGAAGGAAAAGGCCACACCAATATGAAGGAATTAGGTGATTTAAATATCAACCCAGGGTACTGCATTAAAAGATATTTCAACCAATGAATAACAAGGTATATATTGAATGGGATGGGATACAATTAACCCAGTATTAACCCCCTGGATGCCACAGGGTGTAATAAAAAAGAAAAAGAAAAAAGTTAATTAACTGGACATCCAAAAAATAGAAAAGATTAATGAAAGCTAAAGTTTGTTCTTTGAAAATAAACAATATTCAATAAAACATCTGCAAGATTCACAAAGAAATAGGAGAGAGAAAATAAACTGAATCAGAAATGAAAAGAGGATGTTATAACAGATACAACAGAAATATAAAGTGTAATCAGATAAGAACAATGGGGAAACTAAGGAAAACAACAGCAGCTAGCAAATTTTCAAGTCTTCCAAGGCTCACATACCTTATAGATGAGGACCTAAAAATCAGAATTTAATGTCTTACCAATGTAATTTAAGGAATCACTAGCTAAAGAAACTAAAGAATCAATATATGGACAATTCAATAAAGTCAAAGAAGAACTCTATAAGAAGATGAGATAAGCCATACATATGGAATTAAGTGTACTAAAATCATGCTTGTAAGCCATAGTAACAGAATCACTCATATGGAGAATCACATGGATGAATTTGAAGACAAAATCCAGGCCAGCAACAACAAAGAAGTCAATAAAGAAACAAGAGACAAAACATTGGAAGAAAATGTTAGGTACTTAATGAATAAAGACAAAAGAAATATTCTCTGAATTATAGAAATACTAGAAAGGGATAAAAAAGAGAGTGGGTAAGAACAAGTAATAAGGTAAATAAAAACAGAGAATTTCCCTCACTCTGGAAAAATACTGCTTTACAATTCCAAGAGACTAAAAGAGTATCAACAAAAAGAACCTAACAGAACAACATCAAGACATATAGCAATCCAAATTAAGGGAAAACAAACAAACAAACAAACAAAAAAACAAATAAATGAAAACAAAGATCAGTACAGAAGAAAAAGCTCAAGTGAAAGAAAAAAAAAAAGAACATAGTAAGCAAAACATATCTTCTATTTGAAACTATCCAGGCAAGGAAAGAGGGAACAACATATTTAAATTACTGAATGAAAGAAACTTTCAACCCAGAGAACTCTTCCCAGCAATACTTTCATTTAAATGGGAGAGTTAAAAACATCCTCAGACAATAAAGAATTCAAAATATTAGTACTAACTGAACCTACCCTAAACTAACTACTCAAAGATTAATTACACAAACCAAAAATCCAATTGCAAAAAAAATAAATTTATGCAATATAGGAGCACAACAAATCTCTTTGTCAATATTTTCCTTAAAAGTCAATGGAAAAAACTCTTCCATCAAAAAGCACGGAGTAGAGGGTTGGATCAGGAAAGAAAACCTGGATATCTGCTGCCTCCATGAAACAAAATTACAAGTTTAGGATAAATGCAGGCTTAGAGTAAAAGAATGGAAATCAATTACACATGCCATTTGAAAATAAACAAAGCTAGGATAGCCATACTTATATCAGCCCAAATTGCAATGAACCCCAGAAAGTACTTAGAGAAAAAGATGAACACTATTAATTGATAAGGTTAACATTAGTCTCAGAAACACTAACTCTGATCAACAGTTATGCACCAAATGTAGTGCCAGCAAAATCTATAAGGCATTTGCACACAAAGCAAGTGAAACATATAGACGGAAAGGTGATAGTAGCGGGAGATTTCAACATGATAATATTGCCACTAGATAGATCCACTAGGCCAGTGGTGGGCAACCTTTTTTTTCAACTGAGCCAAATCTCACCAAAACCACGATTGAAATTTATTTTGAGAGCCACATTTTTATTTTTATTTTTTTTGGGGGGGGGGCACACCCAGCAGTACTCAGGGGTTACTCCTGGCTGTCTGCTCAGAAATAGCTCCTGGCAGGCACGGGGGACCATATGGGACACCGGGATTCAAACCAACCACCTTTGGTCCTGGATCGGCTGCTTGCAAGGCAAACGCTACTGTGCTATGTCTCCGGGCTCAAGAGAGCCACATTTTTAAAACCGAAAATACATAGGATGGTACACTGTAGGTAGGAAAGTAACATACCTCCCATACCACATGACCTGACTGGAGCTGTGTGGACCCGGCCACCTGGGCTGCACACAGGGGCTCACTGACAGAGGCTAGGAGCAGAGTCCTGACTCCTGGACTGGCCGCCTGGCAAACAGAAGAGCCGCATTAAAAAGTGTAAAGAGCCGCTTGCCGACCACTGCACTAGGCAGAACACTAGCAAAGATATGAAAGCCCCAAATGAGAAGCTAGAATTAGGACTAATGACGTATATAGGATGTTTCGTTCTCAAAAAGCAGAGAAAAACATTTTTCTCAAGTGCACAATAAACTTTATCCAGGTAACCACTTTCTAGGACACAAGTCTAACCTACATAAAGAGACAAGTATAAAAAGTGTACCAAGCACCTTATTTGACTACAATGCACAGAAATTAAGACTGACTATAATAAGATGTAGAGAAAATCTACCACATGGAGACTAGACGACATGCTGCTCAACAACAACTGGATCAAAGAGTAAATAATGAAGAAATAAAAAGATTTCTTGAGACTAATGACAATGAAGAAACAAATTGTCAATATCTATGGGACACTGCAAACGTAGCAATTAAGGGAAATTCATAAAAATACAGGCACATGTATGTATGGAGGGTCAGATAAATAGCACAGTGTTAGGGCATTTGCCTTGTATGAGCCAACCCAAAATCAACCCGATTCTATTCCCGGCATCACATATGGTCCCCAGCCTGCCAGGTGTAATTTCTGAGTGCAGACGCAGGAGCAGCCCCTTAGCGCCGATGGATGTGGACCAAAAACCAAACAACCAACCAATAAATTAATTAATTAATTAATAAAGTTTATAGAGGGTATCCACCTCTTACAGTTCTCACTACCACATTGCTTAGTACTCTAGACGTGAAAACAATGCTTATCCTTAAAGGCTCCAGCCACTATCTAACCCTGAAATCTTCACTTGGCAAAGCCCACCCCTATTATTGATGAAGTGCCTAGATATTGGAAAACCTTCCATCTCCGATACACCAGCCCAATTTCTTTAAATTTATTTTTACTGTATTTACTTACCTTCTTTTCTCTTCTCTTCTCTCTTGTTTTCCCTTTCTTTCTATACTAATATATATCTGAGCTAATTATTTATCTTTTCTTAATGCAATTCTTTTTTTATTTTTTATATATTTTATTTAAACACCTTGATTACATACATGATTGTGTTTGGTTTCAGTCATGTGAAGATCACCACCCATCACTAGTTCAACGTTCCCATCACCAATGTCTCAAATCTCCCTCCTCCCCAGCCGACCCCCGCCTGTACTCTAGAAAGGCTTTCCATTACCCTCATACAATCTCATTATTAGGACAGTGCAAAATGTAGTTATTTCTCTAACTAAACTCATCACTCTTTGTGGTGAGCTTCCTGAGGTGAGCTGGAACTTCCAGCTCTTTGCTCTTTTGTGTCTGAAAATTATTATTGCAAGAATGTCTTTCGGCAAAAGCTGGCTCCCTGTGTGTGACACCAGGCGGGGAAAATCCGCGAAAGTACACCGGCCCAGTGGGGCTCAGCTGTGAAAGACTGTGAGTGTGACCTGTCTATGTCTGTCTACTGTCCTCTTGCGTGAAACTCTTGCGAGTGGGGCAAAAAGAGCCTCCAGAAACCTCGCTCACCCAGACGCCATTTTCAGGGAGGGACTTCAGAGCATAAAAACCGGCTAACCTTTGCAAAAGCTGGCTCCCTGTGTGTGACACCAGGCGGGGAAAATCCGTGAAAGTACACCGGCCCAGTGGGGCTCAGCTGTGAAAGACTGTGAGTGTGACCTGTCTATGTCTGTCTACTGTCCTCTTGCGTGAAACTCTTGCGAGTGGGGCAAAAAGAGCCTCCAGAAACCTCGCTCACCCAGACGCCATTTTCAGGGAGGGACTTCAGAGCATAAAAACCGGCTAACCTTTGCAAAAGCTGGCTCCCTGTGTGTGACACCAGGCGGGGAAAATCCGTGAAAGTACACCGGCCCAGTGGGGCTCAGCTGTGAAAGACTGTGAGTGTGACCTGTCTATGTCTGTCTACTGTCCTCTTGCGTGAAACTCTTGCGAGTGGGGCAAAAAGAGGCTCAGAGGAGCACGGCCGCTCCGCTTCGCTACGCGGCCGTGCACTCTTTCTAAGGAAAGAACTCCATTGCAACAAGAAGGAAAAATCACACTAAGAACGGCGCTATATCACAGAAGCAAACATTTCTCTCTGGACTGTCTTCTCTGTTGCATGCTCGGCCTAAGATTTGTCCCAGTGTGAGGCTTCATCCACGGAGGACTCCCCTCCCTTAGAGGCAAGTCAGCCCATCCAGAAAGGGAGGAGCCAGAGGAGTGTGCTGCCTACATCATATAGACAATGAATACCACTACAACACGTAGAAAAACCCACAATACAAGTGTGACAATGGGGAAACAACGCAGGCCAGCATCAGACATAGAGAATGAAGATGACAATTCTGAGGACCAGATAATGACTGAACAACTAATCAACCTCTCAGATAAGGACTTTAGACTAGCAATATGGAAGGTGCTCAACAGACTCCAAGAAACCATGGATCGAGTTGAACAGAACACTAATAAGAACCAAGAAAATATGAAGGCAGAAATGACAAAACTCCAAACTGAAATAACATGTCAACTAACAGGACTGAAAAAGTCAGTAAACGAAGTGAATGACAAAATGGATAAGCTCTGGGACAGGGTATCAGAAGCTGAGAATAGACTTGGTGCTGTGGAAGATGAGATACATAACAATTCCATACAGCAGGAGAGATTGGACAAAAAACTTAAAGCAAATGAGCAGACAATGGAAAAATTAGTCAAAGAATGGGAACAGACGAAAATAGAAGTCTATGATAAGATCAACAGAAACAACTTAAGAATCATTGGAGTCCCAGAGACCCAGGAAGAAAATTTCCAGGAAGAATCAATGGTCAAGAACATCATTAAAGAGAAACTTCCAGAGCTAAAGAATATATGTGATCAAATCCTGCATGCCCGAAGAGTACCAACCAAAAAAGACCCCAGAAAAACCACCCCAAGACACATCCTAGTCACAATGACAAATCCCACAGATAGAGACAGAATTCTGAAAAGAGCAAGATCAAAAGGGGAAATCATGTTCAAGCAAGCTTCCCTGAGATTTACAGCAGACCTGTCACCAGAAACGCTCAATGCCAGAAAGCAGTGGTGGGATATTGTGACAAGACTGAATGAAATGAATGCTTCACCCAGAATACTATACCCAGCAAAACTCACTTTCCGGTTTGATGGAAGAATACATGGTTTCACAGACAAAAAACAGCTCAGAAACTTCACAGACACAAAACCAGTCTTAAGAGAAAAACTGAAAGACCTAATCTAAGACAAGACTACCCAAAAGACACACCAAATTTTGAAATAAAGATGGCGTTAAATCCCAGGACAATTCTTTCTCTCAACGTCAATGGACTAAATGCACCAGTTAAGAGACACAGAGTGGCTAAATGGATCAAAAAACTCAATCCAACCTTCTGCTGCCTACAAGAAACGCACCTGAATAGTCAGAACAAACATAGACTCAAAATAAAAGGCTGGAGAAAAGTTATCCAAGCAAACAACACCCATAAAAAAGCTGGAGTGGCCATACTAATATCAGATAATGCAAACTTTATACTCAGGAAGGTTGTAAGGGACAAAGACGGACATTTTATATTAATCAAGGGGTACGTAGAGCAGGAAGAATTCACTCTCCTAAACATATATGCACCGAATGAGGGGCCAGCAAAATATTTAATACAACTGTTGACAAATCTGAAAAATAATATCAACAACACAATAATTGTGGGGGACCTTAACACGGCTTTGTCAACACTGGACAGGTCAATCAGACTGAAACCCAACAAGAATATACTAGACCTGAGGAGAGAAATGGAAGAAAGAGGCCTAGTGGATATATATAGGACACTCCATCCCCAGAAACCTGGATACACATTCTTCTCCAATGTACATGGGACATTCTCCAGGATAGACTACATGCTGGCACATAAAACATACCTCCATAAGATCAAGAGGATAGAAATTTTGCAGACTAACTTCGCTGACCACAAGGCTCTGAAATTATTTGTGAAATCCAAAGGGACTCAGAAGAAACACTTTAACACCTGGAAGTTAAACAGCCTCATGCTCAATAACCAGTGGGTCCGAGATGAAATCAAGGAGGAAATAAAAAGGTTCCTGGAAACAAATGACAATAAAGACACAAACTTTCAGAACTTATGGGACACAGCAAAAGCAGTACTGAGAGGAAAATTTATAGCTTTGCAAGCACACATCAGGAAGGAAGAAGGAGCTTACCTGAGTAGCTTAATGACACAGCTAATAGAACTAGAAAATGCTCAACAAAAGGACCCAAGAATACGAAGACAGAAGGAAATAACAAAGCTGAGAGCAGAAATCAACGAAGTGGAAACTCAAAAAACAATCCGAAAGATCAACGAAAGCAGAAGTTGGTTCTTTGAAAAAATAAACAAGATTGATAGACCACTGGCAAACCTAACAAAGAAAGAGAGAGAGAGAAACTTGATAACTCGTATCAGGAATGAAAAAGGAGAGATCACTACTGATATGACAGAGATTCAAAGGGTAATCAGAAACTACTTTGAAAAACTCTACGCCACTAAAAATGAGAACCTGGAAGAAATGGATAAATTCTAGGACTCTTATAATCTTCCACGGTTGAAGGAAGAGGATGTAGCATATCTAAACACCCCCATCACCATTGATGAAATTAAAACAGTAATCAAATGTCTGCCGAAAAACAAAAGCCCAGGTCCAGACGGATTCACTAATGAATTCTATCAAACTTTCCAAGAGGAACTACTGCCAATCTTGGCAAGACTCTTTCATGAAATTGAACAAACAGAAACACTTCCAAATAGCTTTTATGAAGCCAACATCACCTTGATACCTAAACCAGACAGAGACGCTACCAAAAAAGAAAATTACAGACCAATATCACTGATGAATGCAGATGCAAAGATCCTCAACAAAATCCTGGCAAATAGGATTCAATGCCTCGTTAAGAAGATCATCCACTACGATCAAGTAGGTTTCATCCCAGGAATGCAAGGCTGGTTTAACATCCGTAAATCTATCAACATAATACACAACATCAATAACAAGAAAAATAAAAACCAAATGATCATATCAATAGATGAAGAGAAAGCATTTGATAAGGTCCAACACCCATTCTTGATCAAAACTCTCAGCAAGATGGGAATGGAGGGAACCTTTCTCAATATAGTGAAGGCCATCTACCACAAGCCAGTGGAAAATATTATCCTCAATGGAGAAAAACTGAAAGCCTTCCCTCTAAATTCTGGCACAAGACAAGGCTGTCCTCTCTCACCACTCCTATTCAACATAGCACTGGAAGTACTTGCTATAGCGATTAGGCAAGAAAAGGATATCAAGGGAATCCAGATAGGAAAGGAAGAAGTCAAGCTCTCACTGTTTGCAGATGACATGATACTCTACTTAGAAAACCCTAAAGACTCTATCAAAAAGCTTCTAGAAACAATAGACTCATATAGCAAGGTGGCAGGCTACAAAATTAACACACAAAAATCAATGGCCTTTCTATATACCAATAGTAATAAGGATGAAATGGACATTAAGAAAACAACCCCATTCACAATAGTACCACACAAACTCAAATATCTTGGAATCAACTTGACTAAATATGTGAAGGACCTATACAAAGAAAACTATAAAACTCTGCTCCAAGAAATAAGAGAGGACACACGGAAATGGAAACACATACCCTGCTCATGGATTGGCAGGATTAACATAATCAAAATGTCAATACTCCCCAAGGCATTATACAGATTTAATGCCATCCCTCTAAAGATACCCATGACATTCTTCAAAGAAGTGGATCAGACACTTTTGAAATTCATTTGGAACAATAAACACCCTCGAATAGCTATAGCAATCATTGGGAAAAAGAATATGGGAGGAATTACTTTTCCCAACTTTAAACTGTACTACAAAGCAACAATTATCAAAACAGCATGGTATTGGAATAAGGATAGGTCCTCAGATCAGTGGAATAGGCTTGAATACTCAGAAAATGTTCCCCAGAGATACAACCATCTAATTTTTGATAAAGGAGCAGGAAATCCTAAATGGAGCAGGGAAAGCCTCTTCAACAAGTGGTGTTGGCACAATTGGATAGCCACTTGCAAAAAATTAAACTTAGACCCCCAGCTAACATCATGTACAAAGGTAAAATCCAAATGGATTAAAGACCTCGATATCAGCCCCAAAACCATAAGATATATAGAACAGCACATAGGCAAAACACTCCAGGACATTACAGGCATCTTCAAGGAGGAAACTGCACTCTCCAAGCAAGTGAAAACAGAGATTAACAGATGGGAATATATTAAGTTGAGAAGCTTCTGCACCTCAAAGTAAATAGTGCCCAGGATACAAGAGCCACCCACTGAGTGGGAGAAACTATTCACCCAATACCCATTAGATAAGGGGCTAATCTCCAAAATATACAAGGCACTGACAGAACTTTACAAGAAAAAAACATCTAACCCCATCAAAAAATGGGGAGAAGAAATGAACAGACACTTTGACAAAGAAGAAATACGCATGGCCAAAAGACACATGAAAAAATGTTCCACATCACTAATCATCAGGGAGATGCAAATCAAAACAACGATGAGATACCACCTCACACTCCAGAGAATGGCACACATCACAAAGAATGAGAATAAACAGTGTTGGCGGGGATGTGGAGAGAAAGGAACTCTTATCCACTGCTGGTGGGAATGCTGTCTAGTTCAACCTTTATGGAAAGCGATATGGAGATTCCTCCAAAAACTGGAAATCGAGCTCCCATATGATCCAGCTATACCACTCCTAGGAATATACCCTAGGAACCCAAAAATACAATACAAAAACCCCTTCCTTACACCTATATTCATTGCAGCTCTATTTACCATAGCAAGACTCTGGAAACAACCAAGATGCCCTTCAACAGACGAATGGCTAAAGAAACTGTGGTACATATACACAATAAAATATTATGCAGCTGTCAGGAGAGATGAAGTCATGAAATTTTCCTATACATGGATGTACATGGAATCTATTATGCTGAGTGAAATAAGTCAGAGAGAGAGAGAAAAACGCAGAATGGTCTCACTCATCTATGGGTTTTAAAAAAAATGAAAGACACCCTTGTAATAATAATTTTCAGACACAAAAGAGAAAAGAGCTGGAAGTTCCAGCTCACCTCAGGAAGCTCACCACAAAGAGTGATGAGTTTAGTTAGAGAAATAACTACATTTTTAACTGTCCTAATATTGAGAATGTATGAGGGAAATATAGAGCCTGTTTAGGGTACAGGCGGGGGTTGGGGGGGGAGGAGGGAGATTTGGGACTTGGGTGATGGGAATGTTGCACTGGTGATGGGTGGTGTTCCTTTTATGACTGAAACCCAAACACAATCATGTATGTAATCAAGGTGTTTAAATAAAAAGAAAAATTAAAAAAAAAAAAGAATGTCTTTCATTTTTCTTAACACCCATAGATGAGTGAGACCATTCTGTGTTTCTCTCTCTCTCTCTCTCTCTCTCTCTCTCTCTCTCTCTCTCTCTCTCTCTCTCTCTCTCTCTCTCTCTCTCTCTGACTTATTTCACTCAGCATAATAGATTCCGTGTACATCCATGTATAGGAAAATTTCATGACTTCATCTCTCCTGACAGCTGCATAATATTCCATTGTGTATATGTACCACAGTTTCTTTAGCCATTCGTCTGTTGAAGGGCATCTTGGTTGTTTCCAGAGTCTTGCTATGGTAAATTGTACTGCAATGAATATAGGTGTAAATAAGGGGTTTTTGTGTTGTATTTTTGTGTTCCTAGGGTATATTCCTAGGAGTGGTATAGCTGGATTGTATGGGAGCTCGATTTCCAGTTTTTGGAGGAATCTCCATATCGCTTTCCATAAAGGTTGAACTAGACGGCATTCCCACCAGCAGTGGATGAGTTTCTTTTTCTCCACATCCCCGCCAACACTGTTTATTCTCATTCTTTGTGATGTGTGCCATTCTCTGGGGTGTGAGGTGGTACCTCATAGTTGTTTTGATTTGCATCTCCCTGATGATTAGTGATGTGGAGCATTTTTTTATGTGTCTTTTGGCCATTTTTATTTCTTCTTTGTCAAAGTGTCTGTCCATTTCTTCTCCCCACATTTTGATGGACTTAGATTTTTTTTCTTGTAAAGTTCTGTCAATGCCTTGTATATTTTGGAGATTAGCCCCTTATCTTTTTTTATATTAACATAATTTTTATTTTGATCATAGTGGCTTACATATTGTTGACAATAATATTTTAGGTATATATTTACATAAAATCAGGGGGGATTCCCATCACCAGTTTGTCTTCCCTACTCCTCCGTTTTTGTCCTACCTCTCATCTCCTCTTCCCTCACCCCCAGGGCTGCTAGAATATGTGGTCCCTTCCGTACCTATCCTATTACTTCATAGTCTTACACCTGTTTGGTCCTGATGCCTCCCTTATTTCCCCCTCTAATTGTGAGGCAGGATTAGGTAGTTCAAGTTATGTGGTTTTGTTTGAAGAGGAGAAAAGTAATAAACTGGGGTAAAAGTCTAATACGCTGAAAATAAGCAGAATTCTTCTAGAGGCTCTCGTCATCGGTTTGAGAGACGAAGGAGAAAAAGAAGGTGAAACACTCCACCACTACGAAAAGAAGTGTCAAATATCTATTAAGACTTCCAACAATAATGCTAAGCACCACAAAAACAAAAGCAAACAAACAAACAAAAAATGCCGTGGTCTTGAGATAAACACCATGGCAGAGCACATAAAGAGGGAAAAGAAGGGGCTAGAGAGATAGCATGGAGGCAAGGCATCTGCCCTTCATGCAAGAGGTCATCGGCTCGAATCTCGGCGCCCTATATGGTCCCTCTTGCCTGCCAGAGCAATCTCTGAGCCTGGAGCCAGGCATATCCCCTGAGCACTTCCAGGCGCTACCCAAAAACCTGAAGAAAAAAAAAAGAAGAAAAGAAAAAGAGAAGAAAAAAAAAGATAAGTATAAGTGGGGGCAACAACTTCAATAACCACACCAAAACAAAGAAATCAACCAAAAATAGATAGGTAAATAAAATTAATAATAGTAGTACATGAAGATAAAAAGTAATATATGAAAAATAAACAATGTTTTGTGTTTTTTTCCCTTCTGCCCAGGCACAGTAAATAATGGGGTCATTCGAAAAGGGATTCACATGGCCTAAAAGATGTGGAGTTTCTCCGCCCTTGGAGTATATTGTCATGGGATCAACTATAGACTCTGTTCATGATCCATTATTCTCCCAGTGGTGCATTTGTGGTGTTTGGGAGACTTCTGCTCTGTCCTGGGTGATACAGTCAGTCCTCTGTATCTAGAGATCTCAGTATCTGCACAGTTACAGGGGTGGGACTTATGATGAAGTCAGTCTTTGTGGTTGTAGAAGTTCTGTTCCCTCAGTGTCATTTTAATCCATCTTCTGTGGTTGGTGGTCTTGGTCTTGGCACTAAACCTGGGATGGCACCTAGGATAACGCCTTTCCTTGTGTTTCCAAGGGAGGGGAGTCCTTTGTGGATGAATCCTCACACAGGATCAAATTTTAGGCCCGAGCAAGCAGCAGAGAAGACAGTCCAGAGAGAAATGCTGGGCTTCAGTGATCCAGCACAGTCCTTAGTGTGATTTTTTCTTCTTGTTGCGATGGTGTTCTTTCCTTAGGAAGAGCACATGGCTGTGTAGCGAAGCAGAGCTTTTGTGCTCTGCTGGAGCCCCTTTTCGGCCTACTCCCAAGAGGTTCATGCAACAGGATAGTAGACAGACACACAGGTAGCACTCACAATTTTTGACATTCGGGCCCCACTGGGCAGGCATGGTTTCGTGGATTTTCCCAGCCTGATGTCACAAACAGGGGACCTGGCTTCTGCAAAGTATAGCTGGTTTTCACGTTATGGAGAAGTTCTTGGTGTTCCCGCCCTAGAATTGGCCTCTGAGAAAGCGAGTTTTCTGGAGCCTCTTTTCGGCCCACGCCCAAGAGGTTCACGCAACAGGATAGTAGACAGACACACACAGGCAGCACTCACAATTTTTCACAGTCAGGCCCCACTGGGCAGGCATAGTTTTTTCAAGGTGTTTAAAAAATATTATTAGAAAAAAGTCTATCCCTTTTTAAATAGTATCTAAAATGATCAAGTGCCCAGGAATCAACCTAAAAAGAAAGGTGAAAGACCTGTAGCATGAAAACTTCAAAACACTTCAGAAAGGAATTGAATAGGGCCTAAGGAATTGTAGGAATTACCCATGCTCATGGGTTGGAAGAATCAATATCATCAAAATGAGCATCTTACCTAAACTACAATATAGATTCAATGCAATCCCTATTAAAATTCAAACATTTTTAAGGCCTTAGCACAATCAATTATAAAGTTTGTGTGGAACCACAAAAGTCCTAGCTTAGCCAAATCCATACTGTAAAACAAGAAATTGAGTAGCATCTCTTTATGTAACTTGAAGCTGTACTACACAACCTTAATGAAAAATAAATCATGGTACAGAAACAAAAAGAGATTTTCAAACCAATGGATCATAATAGAATATTCAGTGGATTATGAAGATGTGGTAGATATTTAATACTACAAAGTGGTAAGAAATTACATAACCATTCAATTTGCAGTAACATGGATAAAACTTGAAAATATTTTATTAAATGAAGTAAGCCAGAAGAAGAAAGGTAGAGAATGAGTGTCACTTATGTTATTTAGAATAACTGCATGAAGAAACACAACAATCTAAATGGTAGCTATACTGAACACTGTAGATGCCAAAGTATAGCAAGGAGAGAGAAACAAATCAAGTGAAAATAGAGAAAAACAAAGTCTGTACTCTCTCTTATACTACAAAGAAAACTCTAGCAATGGAAACAACTGTTTAGATTGAACAGGTATCCAATACACCTCTCACTACAGAGGTCTATTATAATGTTCTAATGCTTTGATCTATAGAAGCAGGTGCAGATTATGTTTGGAAACCAGAGACTTCCTCTGCAATGCTCAATATTAGTATGTTTTAGTGTCTTAATTTTACTATGTTTAAAAATAACACTTCAACTTTTGGAGGGGCACACCTGGTGACGCCCAGGAGTAACTCCTAGCTCTGCACTCAAAAATCTTGCCTGGCTCAGCGGAAAATATGGACACCAGAGGATCAAACCACAGTCCTTTCTGGGTCAGCCATTGTGCAAGGCAAATGCCCTACCGCTGTGCCATTGCTCTGGCCCCAACTCTTCAACTTTTTTGTCCACAGTGGTTCTTGAAATTACAGTTTGGCCATCCTAATTTCCATTTCAGTGCTCTGTCCTATTAGACGCAAATACGTGCTCATTATGCAATGTTTTGACAAAATATTTCAATTTGTTCATTTCCTTTTGATTACATCTGCTACTATGATCTAATACTTATGTCCTTACAGACCACTGAAATAGGCAATGTCACATCATAGACATTAGTTACAGAAGACTTTTGTTACTTTTGTTCATTGGATATATTTGCAAATTATTCTTTTCCATTACAAGCTAAATGACTATATCATCATGACCACACTGTCAGTTTGTTTTCCAGAAAGGAACCTGGAGGCAAAATACACAGTAGATGATACTACATGGGGTAATCTCTTCTTATAGTGCTCAGTACAATATTGATTAGTATTCTAGGTGTGAAAAAATATATTTATCCTAAAATGCTCAATGCACAATCTGACCCCAGATATTTTATTTAGCAAATTTCTCCCTTACCAATGATGAAGTGCCTAGAAATTGTAAAACCTATGCCCCCACTATTGTGTTGGCTCCATTTTATTAAACATTCTGATCCATCACATAAGAGTCAGTTCTCCAACTGCAACCTACTTATAGATCTCTAATATCTGGCTATATATGATTGTGAGTGTGAATACGGTGGACTCCTCTATGTTTATCTAATCATTATTTTATAAATCCCTGCCTATATATATGGTCACTCATATATATAATATATATAATCTCTCCTTATACCTCTATTCATCACCTTCTGAATTCTCTTCTACCCTCTGACACCTTTTACCCTGATCCATTAACTCTTTATATTTAATTTTCTATACCCTAGGTTCTTAACTCCTCAGGAACTGGAACCTTCTCCCTGCCCCCAGCAAGCTGAGACCTTGCTCCCAAAGAGAAAAGACACCTTCTCAGCCTCCATCTCTCATCCTAGGAAGAAGCTGCAGCCACCACTCCTGCTGACTCATTCTATGTGGCCCTTTATCTCCCACCTCCCCTCACTGTAGACTGCTGCTTGCTACAGGTTTCTGCTTCAGAGAGAACCTAAGCTCAAGGTCACTACTTGAACCCTGACTGCTGATAATCATATCTCAAAATCCACAAGACCATAGTGCAGGATAAAAATGTGTCCTGAATTTTATCCTTCCCTCAGACTATTTCAAAAGACTTAAGGAAAATATTTATGCTTTTTTGTTTCTATAGATGCATTTTCTTAATCGTTATAATTCTTAGTGTTTATTTTCATATATAGAAGTAGCTTTTTCTATTTCACCCTTAATAGGAAATTCTAGTATACAGAGTTGCTTAGGATATGAGCTCAGGTCATAGAGACTGTTTAGCTTCTTATTCTTACCCCAAATGCACCAGTAATATCATATGACATTGTTTCTTTGTATAAAAGCACACTAAAATGGAGAGATCTTATGTAGAGAAAGTTCTTGTTTGTTTGTTTGTTTATTTATTTATTTATGATTTTGGGGTCATCTCCAGCAGCGCTCAGGGATTACTCCTGGCTCTATGCTCAGATATCGCTCCTGGCAGGCTCTGGGGACCATATAGGATGCCGGGATTTGAACCACTGTCCTTCTGCATGCAAGGCAAACGCCCTACCTTCATGTCATCTCTCCAGCCCAAGAAAGTTGTTATTTAATAGAAAGAAGAACCCATAAACTTTATATAGTGGGGGGGGAACTTGCACCATGAATATTTGTCATGGGGACTGACTTAGGCCTCAAATGATTGGACATCAACTTTCCAATCCTGAACCCTAGATCACAACCTTAGAACTGGAAAGTTTTTTTTTTTTGTTTGTTTGTTTTTTACAAATCCTGGAATCAAACTTCTTTCAGGGAGGCCCTAAAATGCTTCTCTGGCAACAGCTTTCTCCAACGTAGGTTCATATGACACCCTGACAATGAGAAAACAGCAACAACTTGATCTAAGGGCAGGTTTCTTTCTCGTGCCACCTAATAGTAAGATGAAATCAGAAGATGCTTAGTGATACTCTGACTTTGTTCTAAGATCTTGCAAAAACCAAGCTCTTTAATTACAAAAGACTGACTATGACAACTGTGACTGAGTAAAATTTCTCCTTGGGGTTGAACAAGTAACATGCCCAGAGCCTGTAGTCATTTTATAACAATTTTATTCTTGGGTAGAAACACCCTGTTTTTTTTTAAACCAAGGGAATTTCCTTTATAATTTTTCCCAATGTTTACCGCATCTATGCAAAAAAAAAAGGAAAAGGAAAGAAAAAAAATTATGCCACATCTGCCCTCTCCTTTTCCTTATCTGCCCTCTCCTTTTTCTTTTTAATTTTATTTATATCTTTTAGATAGAGCCTCCTGCCTTTTATTCAAAAAACATTGAAACATGGATTATCTTGTTTTGCTTTTTACTTCATATTTCTATGTCTTTCTACAAATTGAGAAAATAAAAGGAAAAGTGGATGGGACCCAGGGGCCAAGTGGTCTCTTATGGGAAAAAGGTTCAGAATAAATACCCAAGCCAAAGTCAATGGCAATAGAATCAAGAGAACCAAGCTATAACAAGCTAAACACAAAATGGGTCTGTTACACTGGTAAACCAGGTGGCTAAGAGTGGAGGTATGAGATGCATGCTAAAAATTCTGGTGGAGAGAAGTCAACATTGATAGTGGGAACGTCCCTAATTCACTGTCACAATATGTCAGAAATACAACTATGAAAGACTTGTATCTCACGAATATCTCAATAAAATTTTGCTGCAAGTGCTCACTGGATATCTTATTTGTTTCCTTTTTTTGAACTGTTGTGGTGTTTCACCTTCTTTTCCCCTTCATCCCTCAAACCAGGATGAGAGCCTTTAGAATGATTCTGCTCATAGTCGGCATAGTCGATTTTTACCCCACTATATTATCTTTCTCTTCCTCAAACAAAACCACATAACTTCAACTTTCTAGTCCCGCCTTCCAATTAGAGGGGGCAGTAATGGAGGCACCAAGACCAAACAGTTATAAGACCACTAAGTAATAAACTAGACACAGAAGCAACCACGCATTCTAGCAGCCCCTGGGGAGGATAAGTGAGGCAGGATGGGAGCAGTTGTGGGAGGACAATTTGGTGGTGGGAATTTCCCTGATTCAATGTAAATATGTACCTGGAATATTACTGTGAATGATATGCAAGCCACTATAATTAAAATAAAAATTAAATAAAAAAGTATAAGCAGGGGCCAGAAAGATAGCACAGCAGTAAGGTGTTTGCCTTAGATGCAGAAGGACAGTGGTCAAATCCCGGCATCCCATATGGTCCCCCGAGCCTGCCAGGAGCAATTTCTGAGCATAGAGCCAGGAACAATCCTTGAGAGCTACTGGGTGTGACCCAAAACTCAAAAAAAAAAAGTATAAGCAGAGATTACTTTGAAAATATTTATGCCACAATACAAAATAACTTGTAAGAAATAGATAATTGCTTGGAGTCCTATAACCTCCCAAATTGAGACAAGATAATCTAGAATAAATTAATAGACCTATAAAGGTTGGAAAAATTGAAATTTTAATCAAATGGGTTCCCAAAAACAATAGCCCAGGTCCAGAAGTATCCATTATTAAGATCGTTGAGACATTTAATGAGGACCTAATGCCAATCATTTTCAGGCTTTTTTTTTAAAAAATTGAACAACCAGAGCACTTCCAAATAGTTCCTTTAAAGCTAACATCACTTATTGAATGAGCTAAGTCCTCTGGTTCAAACACTAGAACACTAGAAAGACAGGGGTCTGGAAGCAATCATTAATGCGGAAATAATCTACACAGTTAAAAGCTACACGAACAGGTTCAGGAAATTCAGTACTCAAGCAAGCCACACAAGCTTTCTGCTCCTAAGGAGAAATGCAACTTAGGGGTGGAAGACCACTGAATGAGTGCCTGGTTCCTCAGACCTCTGCTTTTATTGGCAAGAACTAAGCCACACCCTAGGATGGAAGAGGTATATTAAGTAGGGTATAATCTAATAATCTCAGCACCAGATCACAACCAAGGGTGGAGTATGAATATTGATTAGGGTAGGACCAGTAATTCAACATCTTCCTCTAAATGACTTTATAGAAAAACAAAATAATTTAAATTCCATGATTCTAATATTAGGGCAGATGCCTCTAAAAATAAAGGCAAAGTTTGGTAATATTTTGCATAGGTACAGCAAAAGTTGGAAAAATATAAAGAAAAATTTTGGCCTAAAATCATGGTATCCTTACCCATGAAGCATCCTGCCTTAAGACCATCATCTGCACAGACCATCATCTGTGCAAAGACCATTTTCCTTTTCACCATAATGGTTTAAGACAGAGAATAATTTCTATTCTTCATAGTTGTTCTTAGAGTCCATAGTATACTGTTAAAGAAAAAGGCTTTCTAAAGGAAAGTTCACATAGGTCTGTAATTATTTTGATATTCTTGCCATTGTAGAAGTGCTTCAAATGTTTTAATAGCACAAGTTGTAGTTTCAAATTTCTGTGCTCTTTAAAAACTCTTGCTGTGTTTCACAGTGGCTGCAATAAACCCTATTTTTATTTTATTTTATTTTTTAGTTCTTTAAAAAACACTTTAAGGCAACCTTGCAACATGCATTTATCTGTAGATGTCAAAGGCAAGAATAAATGAGTAAAGATCTCTAATGCCTGAGATTCTTGGTGGCTGAAGAGGCATTGAGTTGTAGATTTAAGCTGGCCTTAAAAAAGTGTAGCAATAGTAGACTCATTAAACTACTTGTGTCTCTACCAATGTTGTTTTACAGCTTTTTGAGTCAACAAGATGATATCTGTTTTCCTCTATATGTCCATTTGGTATATCAGCTTTGTACAAGTACTGATAAAGACACTCCATCAAAAATAGATGTAGTTCATGTGGATCCTGTTGTCTCCTGAAAATTGATTATTTATCTTTCCAGTGGTCATCTTAAAGTCTTTCGGGTTGATACACCTGTGCTGTCCTGCCCCTAAGGCTTTTATAATCTTACCAAACTCTTATGCCACCTTGCCTTTATGTCCCAACAAATTTATCCTATTATTGTTCTTCTTATAATGGTTCTGGTAAAAATGGTCAGTCAAACAGGAAATATTATACAGGCATTGTAGCACTGAGTTCATGTAACAAGTTTTTCCTAAATTATGAGGCCGAGAGAGTAGGGCCAGTTTCCTCATTTACAGCATCAAGATTCTGGAACAGGTAATATCCACCCATGATAGTCTGCCTCATAATGTGGTGTCTGTTTATTAACCTCATTATCTATTGATGTCACAGATTATTCTTTGCCACATTTTTTTAATAATCTGTGTTGATTCTGAGGTAAGGGTTACACACTTATCATTCAATTGTGTTTGAGTTTTTTGTTGTTGTTATTTTGTGTTTGTGGAAATCCTGCTTCTGACAGGTGAAGTGGCACCCAGAGTTACTTGCCTGGGTTGCCATCTTTGAAACACAAGCATATCCTTTTCCTCAAATGAGGAGGTTACCAGAAATCCATTCATTATCCATTATGCCTATATAGGTTAATTAATTTTTTTTGTACCTGAACATCTTCTTGAAAGTTTATTTCTGCAGTGGTATAGGGTCTCCTTGAAGTAAATTTAAGAAGTGTAGTGAAAATAATGTTAAAAATAGAATGTTAGTGTGTGGCATGCCACGTTTTCTACATTTTAATAATGTAGCTGACTAGTTGAGTTTTTAGAGTCCTGTGAGCCTTCTCAACTATGACTTGCCCTCTGAGATTATAAGGGAACCCCATGATATACTTGATTTGCCTTTTCTTTCAAAATAATTGCAAATTTTTGCTTACATAGGCTGGGCCATTTTCTGACTTAATGGATTAGTGGACCCCCATAACAGAAAAGCACAAACTGCCTCAGCTCTTTCAGAAATAATTGGAACTCCCCATATAAAGTAGGAATAGGTATCCACCACCATATATAGGTTTTTTTTTTTTTAAGGAAAAAAATTTCAACATTTGTGATATCCATTTGCCACAATTCATTAGTCTGTATTCCTGAGGGTTTGGCCCCAGACACATTTGTTCTTATATTCAAGGCCCACAGATGCTATATGTATCAACTATTTTTCTGGTCTGACTCCATTGAATATGATAATCAACATGTCGATGATGGAGATTTGTGTGCAGTGTGGCATGTTCTTCTACAGGAAACTAAATATTGACATGGCCAGGTGATCAGCAGTTTCATTATCTTTTGCCATTGGCCCTTAGTAGGCCAGAATCGGCTCCAATGTGAGAGATACATTTAGGCCTAGAGCATTTTTGCAGAAAACGCTGTTTGTTATTTTGGACGCTAATGACACAGGCTCAATATTGGGTATCACGTTTGTTTGAAGAATACTACTGTGTCATTCTTGAGTGCAGAGCCAGGAATAAGCCATGAGCAGACAGTCTAGTAGTCCAAAGGGGCTTGAGCAAGAATGGCACTTAACTTGCAAATGTCAATTTAATTTAAATTCTCAGTTTCTATTATGACCCTCTAAGCCAGCTTGAAATTATTACTGAGTGATGAACCAGGAGTAACAGGGAATACTGATGACTGAGACCAGAGAACAAAACAATCTTAAAGAACAATGAAACCAAGAGGTGGTTATTTGAAAAAATGTGAAAAGATCAAAATCAATTAGCACTAGCAAGACTCGCAAAGTATAGAGAAAACTAATAGAAAATCAGAAAGGAAATGAAGATGTCAAAAGAGATACCATGTAAATATAAAGGACCATCAAAGACTACTTTGAGAATCTTTATACCATGAGAAACTTCAGAAGAAATAGATAAATGCTTGGACTTCTATAACTTTCCTAGGTTGAATCAAAAAGATATGAAACACATGAACAGACCTACAGTTTCTAAGAAAATAAAAAAGTAATCAATGTCTACACTAAAACAAAAGCCCAAGCCCAGGTGAATTTACTAATAAATTTGTTAATATCTTTAAAGAATATCTACAACCAATTTTTTCAGGTTATTTCAGAAAATTGACAAAAACAGAAACAGTCTTAAATAGTTTTCATGAAACATCTTCTTAGTACGAAAAAAGGAGACAGACACTATAAAACAGAAATATGGGGTGATATCCCTGATAAACATATATGCAAAGATCTGTACAAAATTTTAGCAAATAGAATCCCAAAAACTCATAAAAATATTGTATATCATGACCAACTGGGAGTCAGCTATAGCATGCCAGAATGGTTTAACATATGCACATCTATCAATATAATACACATTTTTTATATTTATGGGTTCTTTATATATCACAGATTAATAAAATTATCTTGTGTTTGTTTTCCTTCTGGATTACTTAACTTAAAATAAAATCTTCTAGTTTCAAACAGGTTTCTAAAAATTGCATGATTTCTTCTCTCCTTGTAGCTATATAGTATTGAATTGTACGTTTATACCATATGTTCATAATCTAGTATTCTTTTTTTGACAACTAGGTTAATTCCATGCTTTAGCTAATGTACTAAGTGCAGCAATGAACAATGATGTGCATATATTCTTTTGAATCAGTGTTTTTTTTTTTATTTCTTGGGTATATATTCAAAATGAAATTGCTGAGTCATGGTAGCTTAATTCTAAGTTTACTAAGATATTCTCCTAGATATTTTCAACAGAGAAATAGATATTTTTTCTAGAGATGTTAACCTATTTCCATGAACACTACATGACAGTTATATTTTCACCACTTCCCTGCCAGCATAGACTGTCTATATTTTTGATTTGTGCAATTCTCACTGGAAGGAGTTGATAGATATTGCTGCCTTGATGTAAATTTACCTAATTATATGTGTTGATAGGCACTTTCTTCATGTGCCTAAAGGTGACCTTTGTCTTCCTCTGAGAAGTGTTTGTAATTTCCTACCCCCCCATTTTGATTGAGCTTTTGATCTGATATATTTTGAGTAAGGTGGCAGGATATAAAACTATACAAAATAGCCCATATTAAATAATAAAAATGACAGATATTAAAAATAGCAGATATTAAAAATAGCTATTCAAATTGTAGATAATAAAATCAAGTACTTCAAAATTAGTTTAACAAAAATTTAAAGATATATACAAAGAAAATTACAATACACTACTTCAATAAATATAAAAAGGACATGAGGAAGTGAAAATGCATTTTCTGGTAACAAATTGCGAGGATTAATATCACCAAAATGACAATTCTCTTTCAAAACTCTGTAAAGATTAAATGCAATCCTTACAAGAATACCCAGGACATTTTACAAATAAATAGATGAATCACTTCAGAAATGCATATGGAATAAAAAACTCTACCAAATAGCTATAGCAATTTATGGAAAAATAAATATATGATATCACATACCTGCCTGAACTTCAAACTGTACTATAATCAACAGTTATTAAAATGTGATAATCCTGAAATAAAGATAGGATCTTATTTCAAGTAAATAAAGTTTAATATACAGAAACAAACCCTTAGGTATATTGTTAGTTAATATTTGGTAAAGAGCAAACATTATGAAGTAGAATAAGGAAAGCCTCTTCAAAAGTGATGCTGGGGAAAACTGTTCAACAACATGCAAAATAATGAAATCAGACTGACTACTTGTTAGGCTTCTCTTAGATTCTGAACAAGAAAAGACACCATTAGTAAGGACAACATATTGTAAGCCACATGTTAAGCTTTTTCAAACCTATTTCCATTAAAACCACCCCAATTTACTTGGACACCCCATTTAGCTTATCTGGAAGGGACACAAGGGAGCATAGGAAGATATCCTAGGACCTAGACCACAGCAATCATTTTGAAGATCATCAAAAGCTAGAACTTCCCTATACCTCCTCCCTTTATAATCTCATTCATTACTTGGGCCTGGTCGTCTTTTCTGGGAGACAGCCCTGATTGTTCAGTATAGGGCTTGTGGCTGATGGAATAATGTTTTGTTCAACTTTACTCCAATTGAGGGATCTCATCTTTCAATTTCAGGCCCTAACCATCTGGGGACTCCTCTGCGATCAACCAGTGATGATTTAGTTGCCAACAAATCTGCTTAGGTCTTGAAAACATACACCAGGAACCACTGAAAGTAGGTGGAGGCCCTGTCTTCAGGACTTAAAATTGTCCAGCAGAATGCCTGGATAATCCAATCAATTTTATCTGTTCTCCTGCAATTCTTAGATGGGAGGGGGCAGAAGAAGTTTAATTGAGGTTATGTGCATGTGTATATAGAGAGTGGGAGGGAGAAATCAAGAAACCATGGAAGGGAGTCCTGAGGAGAGGGTGTCAGGAGGCAGCCTGGTCACTTTCCAATGGTGAAAATTGCCTGGAGAAAAAAAATGGTCAGTTTAAAACTGAATTCAAGAAAACTAGAATATGTAATTTTGAAAACAGTGTGAATTTGTCCTATCAGTGATTAATTTTGGGATTTGCTTATTTCTGGGCAAGGAAACTTTCTTAGCCCTTTCCCCTACAAAACTTATTATCTAATCCCAAAACAAAATCCAACAGAGTTAACAGGGAAGATTGATCCAGGTGGGCTTTTGCATATCAAAGAAAATATTTGGCAAGAGTTGGATGATAGGAGAATGCCTTTGTTAATAGAATTGGGCAGAAAATGTTATAAATTATTGTGGTTTGGCCCTTTTAGACAGCATTGTTAATTTTTGAGTTCATGTTGTTTTTAAGGTAACTCAATTTCATGTCAATTTTTTCACATCAAACTTAATGTTGGGGTTAATTGTAAAAGTTTCAATGATACTAGATTGTGAATATCTAAAAGAAGAGAACTGGTATAAATGTCCTTAATAAGTACCATAAAGGACAATTTTGTCCTGCTAGGTATGAGATTATTTAGAAATTTTGTTCTAAAATGGCAGAAAACAGTTTCAAGTTTCCCTCTAGAGCCTTATTGCTGGGTTCTAGGTTGCTAACTTGGGAAGCTGTATGCTCTGTGAAGAGGCTGGAGTGTAGAGCCAACGAGGATTCTCTTCAATCCTCTGAGCTCGATGCATGCAGATGCTTGTGGCAAGCAGGGCAGCAAAACTGTCAGTCATAGGATAAAGAGAGAAGAGAAGGTTGGAGAAAGAAGGTTAGATGAGTGTTTTGTGTAGAAAAGATAATGAAGTTATTAATAAATAGAGGGACGTCTGTGTGTGTAATCAGTCAATTGCAAATTTGGATACAAGAAAGGTAAAATTAAAACAAAGTAATATGCAGAAGGTTTGAGAATTGTGTCAGAAAAAACTATTCATACAGTATTTCTATTTGTATGTTGTTTCTAAATTAGAAATAATCTAATGTTTATGTAGATGCTCAGATGCTGTAGACTCAGGTTAAAGTGCTCTTAGAACTCTACATATTTATAAATAATAAATGATCTAATTTTTGTAAAGAATTCAATTGAGAATTCTATATAAAAAAACTTAGATGTTATAGGCTCATGCTCTTAGAAAATTAGACCAAATACTATAGAAAATCAAGGTTTCCAAATGAGATTTAAAGTTATGTGCATAATCATTGTCTGTGTGTTCTGTAAATTGAGAAAAATTGCATTTTCTCTTGGCACATTTAGTATTTTTTATGCTACCTGGCATTATGTTGCTTTTTTAATGTAAACAGGCAGGAAGTTTTCCTCTTTGTATTGGGGAATACTCCTTATGCAGACAGGAAATCTTAAAAATAAGCTGGAATTCCTAAAACCCCCTTTCAGGGAAATAGAGTTGAAAGGAGTTAGAATTGAGTGACAAGAAAGTTCCATACTATTACAAATACTTTGCTCATCTTAGGAAGACTATAAAGGTAGATTGGCCTTGAGAAATCAGAAATTGTCTAGGAGCATCTAGATCTCTGCGAGCTCTGCTCACTATCTGCAACCTGGGTCTTGCTCTCAGCATTGAGAAAAGTTCTTGAGATCAGAATATATTCCAACTATGAAGAGGGATGGGACAGATTCCTTCTGGCACAGCCTTACAGAGAATGAGAAGGCCACAGACACCTCCAGATCATTATTCTGACCTTCAAATCTTATCATCCGCCAAGCCTGGAAAACCCTGATGTGACAGGTAAAGCATTAATGCTTTTATTAGTAAATCACCTGCTCTATCCTTGACCAGAAATTCTCTGTAAATAATAGGGTGCCACAAATGGAGACTTCTCTAGTCCTACTGGGTTATACAAAAAAACAGCCAAGTTTATTTTGCCATATGAAAAGTTTCAATGTGAATGTGGAGAGAAAAACTTTCTGTAGCTGATTTAATTGCATGCATTCTAGTAGGCTTAACTTGAAGCATATTCCTATGAGTTAACCTATATGGAAGTCTATATACTAGTTCTAATAGGCTGGTCATAGGGAACTGAAAGCTATAAATGTAATCACTAGTCTGGCTGGAACTTTACCAGGGGGAACTGATCCTGAATATGACAGTAGGAGAAGTAACTCTGAGCTATGCTCTAATTGCAGTTGTTGAACCTAGTCAGAGTCCTGGGTTTCCTCACCAGGCATAGCACTTCCAGTACTATGTTGAATAGGAGTGGTAAGGGAGGAGAGCCTTGTCTTGTACCAGAATTTAGGGGGAAGACTTTTAGTTTTTCTCCATTGAGAATAATATTTGCCATTGGCTTGTGGTAGATAGCCTTAACTATATTGAGAAAGGTTCCTTTTATTCCCATCTTGCTGAGAGTTTTTTTTTTTTATCAACAATGGGTGTTGGAACTTATCAAATGCTTTCCCTGCAACTATTGATATGATCATGTGATTTTTATTTTTCTTGTTGTTGATGTTTGTATTATATTAATAGGTTTATGGATGTTAAACCATATTTGCATTCCTGGGATGAAACCCACTTGATCATAGTGAATAATCTTCTTGATGAGGCATTGGGTCTTATTTGCCAGAATTTTGTTGAGGATCTTTGCATCTGTATTCGTCTGGGATATTGGTCTGTAATTTTCTTTTTTGGCAGTGTCTCTGTCTGGTTTTGTTATCAAGGTGATGTTGACTACATAAAACCAATTTGAAAGTATTCCCATCCTTTCAATTTCATGAAAGAGCCTGGCCAGGATTGATAATAGTTTCTTTTGAAAGGTTTGAAAGAATTCATTAGTAAATCCATCTGGGCCTGACCATTTGTTTTTTGGGCAGACATTTGATTACCGTTTTAATTTCCTCAGAAGTGATGGGGGTGTTTAGATATGTTACATCCTCCTTATTCAACTATGGAAGGTTATAAGATTCCAAGAATTTATCCATTTCTTCCAGGTTCTCATATCTGGTGGCATAGAGTTTCTCAAAGTAATCTCTAATTACCCTTTGGATTTTTTGTAGTATCTGTAGTAATTGCCCCCTTTTCATTTGTAATATGGGTTATCAAGTGTCTCTCTCTTTCTTTGTGATTTTTGCTAATGGTCTATCAATCTTGTTCAATTTTTCAACGAACAAACTTCTGCTTCTGTGGATCTTTTAGATCGGGGTTTTTTTTTTGGGGGGGGGGTTTCCCCTTCAATTATTTCTACCCTAAGCTTTGTTATAGCTTTCTGTCTACCTATTTTTGGTCCCTTTTGTTGATCATTTTCTAATTTTATAAACTGCGTCATTAAGTTATTGAGGTATGCCCTTTCTTCCTTTCTGATGTGTGCTTGCAAAACTATAAATTTTCCTCTCAGTACCACTTTTGCTCTCTCCTATAGATGCTAATAGTTTGTCTTCATTGACATTTGTTTTAATTTTATCTCGGACCCACTGTATGTTCAACAGTAGGCTGTTTAATTTCCAGTTGTTAAAGTTTTTCTTCTGTGTCCCTTTGTAATTTTAGAGCCTTGTAGTCAGCAAAGGTAACCCTACCATTTCTTTTCTCTTGATTTTATGAGGGTATGTTTTATGTGCCAGCATGTGGTCTATCCTGGAGAATGACCCATGTACATTAGAGAAGAATATATATCCAGGTTTGTGGGGATTGAGTTTCATATGGCCTCTTTCGTCCATTTCTCTTTTCAGGGCTAGTATATTTTTGTTGGATTTCAGCCTGGTTTACCTATCAAGTGTTATCAGGGCCGTGTTGAGGTCTCACAAAATTATTGTGTTATTATTTATGTCCTCTTTGAAATTTGTCAATAATTGTATTATATATTTGGCTGGCTCTCATTGGGTGCATATATGTTTAGTAGTGCGATTTCTTCCTGTTGCACATACCCCTTGATTAGTACGAAGTGTCTATCTTTGTTCCTTACAACATTTCTGAGTCTAAAGTTTGTGTCATCTGATATTATTATGGCCACCCCAGATTTTTAAGGGTGTTGTTCACTTGGATGATTTTCCTCTAGCCTTTGATTTTTGTCTATGTTTGTTCTGACTATTCAGGTGTGTTTCTTGTAGGCAGCAAAAGGTTGGATTCATCTTTTTGATCCATTTTGCCACTCTGTGTTTCTTAATTGGTGCACTTAGTCCTTTGACATTGAGGGAAATGATTTTCATGGGATTTAATGTCATTTTTGTGTATAAGTTTAGTGTGTTTGTTGGTCTCTCTTGTCTTAAAGTAGACCTTTCATTTTTCCTTTAAGGCTGATTGTGCATCTGTAAAGTTTTTGAGCTCTTGTTTATCCATGAAACTATGTATTCTTCCTTCAAACCTGAATTTGAGTTGGGCTGGGTGCAGTATTCTAGGTGAAGCATCCATTTCATTCAGTCTTGTCACAATATCACAGAACTGTCTTCTGGCCTTGAGTGTTTCTTGTGACATGTCTGCTATAAATATTAAGGATGCTCCTTTAAATGTAATTTCTCTTTTTGATCTTGCTGCTTTCAGTATTCTTTTTTTTTTTTTTTTTTAGGTAAACTAATATAACATAATATAGTGACATAACATAACATATAATATAATTAATATAATAATAATACATGTAAGTCAAAGAAAGTTTCTGATTAAAAACACAATTTTCTTTTTTTTCCATAATGGCTTACATATCTTTCACTGTAGTATTTTGGGTACATATTCACATTAAATCAGGGGAATACCCATCACCTAATATGTCCTCTTCTCAATCAAAAATCAAATATACTGAAAATAGGCAGAGTCCTGTCTAGAGGCTTCCAACCTCAGTTTGAGAGAGGATGTGAAAAAAGTAATTAAAATACCACAACAATACACACACACACACACACACACACACAAAAATATCGAATTAAATAACCGATAAGCACCACAACAATAAAAACAGGCACCACACAATAATCTCGGTTCTGAAATCAAATCATACTCAAGTGCAAAAAGAAAGAAAAAGACAAAACAAAATAAAATAAAATAATATTGGAGACATCAACCGTAATCTCCACACCAAAATAAAGACGTCAAAAAAAATAGATCATTTATTCTCCTCTTGCTGCTTTCGTGGTATGTGGAAGACTTCTACTTTATCTTGGATGGTAAAATCAGACCTGTTTCTAGAGATCTTGGTGGCTGTGCAGATCAGGGAATGGAGTTTATGAAGTCTTTCTTTGTGGTTCTAGCAGTTATGCTTCTTCAATGTCCCTTTTTTGTTTTTTATGTATTCTAGGTGATTCAGAATAGTGCTACCATTCTGTGTTTTTCTTTTGTCTTCTGACTTACTTCGTTTAACATAACATGATCTAGGTCCATCCACGTTGCTGCAAAGTCTGTGATTGTATCATTTCTAACTGCCATGTAATATTCCATTGTATATATGTACGACATCTTAATGATCCATTCATCTGTTGTTGGACATCGAGGTTGGTTCCAAGATTTGGCTATTATACTGAGTGCTGCAATAAATAGTGGGGTGCATACGTATTTTGGAATGAATGTCTTTCCATCTTGGGGATATATGCCTAGGAGAGCAATTGCTGGGTCAAATGGCAGCTCAATTCTGAGTTCTTTGAGCACTCTCCAGACTTTTCTCCATAGATGTTGGACCAAGGGGCATTCCCACCAGCAATGAATGAGAGTTCCTTTCATACCACATCCTCTCCAACAAAGGTTGTTCCCATTATTTTTGATGTGAGCCAACCTCACTGGTGTGAGGTGGTATCTCATTGTTGTCTTGATTTGGATCTCCCTGATGATGAGTGAAGGTGAGCATGTTTTCATGTGTTTGTTGGCCATCCTTCTCTCTTCCTCAGAGAAATGTCTATTCATTTCGTCTCCCCATTTTTTTATGGCTTCGTTTGGTTTTGAAGGACTCAGGTTTCTGAGTGCTTTGTATGTTCTAGATATCAGCCCTTTATCTGATATATCAAGTGAAAAGATTTTTTCCCATTCTGTTAGCTGTCTTCTTGCATTAAGTAGGGTTTCTTTTGCCATGCAGAAGCTTTTTAGTTTGATATAGTCCCATTTGTTTATAGTTGATGCTAACGTTTTTGCCATTGGTGCTCCATTCTCAAAGACCCTTTTGATATAAAGGTCTTCGAGTGTTCTGCCTATTTTATTCTCGATAAACTTTATAGATTCAGGTCTGATTTCCAGATCTTTGATCCATTTTGAGTTGACTTTTGTATAAGGAGTGAGATATGGGTCGATTTTCACTTTCGTGCATATGAGTTTCCAGTTGTACCAACACCATTTGTTGAATAGGCTTTCTTTGTTCCATTTCATATTCTTGCCCCTTTTATCAAATATTAGTTGGCTATATATCTGGGGGTTTATGTCTGGGAATTCTGTTCTAATCCACTGGTCTGAGGTCCTGTCTCTGTTCCAGTACCATGCTGTTTTTATTACTATGGCTTTATAGTATAGTTTCAAGTTAGGTAAGGAGATACCTCCCAACTTCTCATTTTTCAGAATGTGTTTAGCTATCCTGGGTCTTCTATGGTTCCAAATGAATTTTATAATTGATTGTTCTATTTCTTTAAAGAATTGTGTCTGGATTTGGATAGGGATTGCATTAAATCTATATAGCAATTTGGGTAAAATAGTCATTTTGACTATGTTAATTCTACCTATCCATGAGGATGGGATGTTCTTCCATTTCTTTAGATCGTCTTCAATTTCTTTCTGAAGTGTTTTGAAGTTTCCCTGGTATAGATCTTTCACTTCTCTTGTAAGGTTGATTCCTAGGTATTTGATATTTTTTGATACTATCTTAAATGGAATTGTATTTTTAATCTCTCTCTCCTCAACTTCATTGTTTGTATATAAAAACGCTACTGTCTTTTGTGTATTGACTTTGTATCCAGCCACTTTACTGTATTGGTTGATTGTTTCTAGGAGTTTTTCTGTGGATTCTTTAGGGTTTTTGATGTATATCATCATATCATCAGCATATAGAGCTAGCTTGTGTTCCTCTTTCCCTACTTGAATTCCTTTGATTCCCTTCTCTTGTCGGATTGCTATTGCTAGGACTTCTAAGGTTATATTGAATAAGAGTGGAGAGAGTGGACAGCCTTGCCTAGTTCCTGACCTTAGTGGGAATGCTTCTAGTTTCTCGCCATTAAGTATAATGTTGGCTGTAGGCTTTTCATAAATAGCTGTAGGCTTTTCATAAATAGCTGTAACTATCTTAAGAATGCTTTCAGTATTCTATCTCTATCTGTGGAATTCTTCATTGTGACTAGGATGTGTCTTAGGGTGTTTTTCTTCAGGTTTCTTTTATCTTGTACTCTTTGAGCATGCAGGATATGATTGCATGCAGTTTTTAGTTCTGGGAGTTTCTCTATGATGATGTCTTTGACTGTTGATTCTTCCTGGGGATCTCCTTCCTAGGCCTCTGTGACTCCAATGATTTTTATGTTGTTTCTGTTGAGTTTATTAAAGATTTCTATTTTCATCTGTTTCAATTCCTTGAGTACATTTTCCATTGTCTGATCATTTGCCTTAAGGTTCTTTTCCAAACTCTTCTGCTGTATAGAGTTGTTCTGCATTTCATCTTCCAGGTCACTGATTCTGTCCTTGGCTGATATTACCCTGTTGGAGAGGTTTTCCATTGAGGTTTTCAGTTCAGCAACAATGTTTTTCAGATCTGCTCTTTCAGTTTGAAGTTCTCTGATCCCTGTTTTGTGTTCTGTTTAGCCAAAACTATGTTTTTTTTTTATTTCCATGAGGATCTTTCATACTTTTATTCTAAACTCCTTATCGGAGAAACTAATCAGATAATTGGTATTATCTTCATTCTTTGTGCACGGTGTTTGCTTGAGACGGCTCCCCATTACCATGCTTGTAGTGTGATTATTTTCTGCGTGTTATGGTGGGCTTCATTGGTTAGGACATGGGTGCAGGCACGAAGTGAAGCAGAGCAACCTCGTGCTCTTCTGGAGCCTCTAGGAGACTTTTTTTGCTGGGCCCTTTTTGGACCTCTCTGGAGAGCTTCAGGAGACAAAAGAAAAGAGAAATATACAAAGTCAATCAGTCCCCTCAGTTTCTCCCAGCCGTCAATCTGACAGCAGGGCCAAATCCCTCCAGCATGCCTTCACAGAAAAAGGAGTCACCTCTCTGCCTGGCGCCTCTAGTAGCCAGTTTTCACCCACTCAGTCTTTCTTGGCCTTTTGGCCTGAGTGTCTCCAGAAGACAGTTTTTTGCTGGGCCTTTCATGGCCCTCTCAGGAGAGATTCAGGAGACAGACATAAGAGAAACATGCAAAGCCAACAGGTCCCCTCAGTCTCTCTGAATCCTTCTCTTATGTTCTATACCAGGAAAGACTCCATTTTGTTTGGACCACATGTTGTTAGCTACATATCAGGCTTTATCAAGCCTATTTCCAAAACCACCCCATGTTACCTTGTCATAACAGGTAGCTTATCTTGACAGGATGCAAGGGAAGAGTTGGAAGGTAATCCAGACAACAGCCAATCATTTTAAAGATCGACAAAAGCTAGAACCTCCATATTGCCCCTTCCTATATAATATGACCTTGAGTATTGTTTTCTCTGAATTGTTCAGAATTCCCTGAACAATTTGTCTTTCCTGATTGCTCAGAATGTGGCTTGTGGCTGAAAAAATAACTATGTTCAATTTTACTCCAATTGTCAAGTGTCATTCTTTGACTTTGAAACTTAACATTTTTATTTGACCATTTTTTGTTTCTAAGTTGTTCATTCAAGATCTATATTTGGTCACTGGAAGAATATATCACTCCTAGGTGAGTGGAATCTACCTCTAGCATACCCTGCTCTCCCACTGGCAAGAGTTTGGGATGTATTTTTGCACCCAGTTGAGCAGGCCAGATGCTGCACTGAAAAGCAGAAAATCTTCCCTTTTCTGTGGTGGAACCCAGAAAGTACATCACCCAGGAAGCACTTCATCCCCAAGTTAGTGGACTCTGCCATGAAGGACGGAGCTTGAGAAACACTCCAGCTGCTGTGCTATGCACTGCTTTGCAGATGTGCACTTCTCCTAGTCAAAGAACCCCAGCATACAACGTAGAAAATATGACATCGTAGCATGACAATAGGGAAAAACACAGGCCTCTACAATGCTTAGAGAATGATTATGGTAGCTCTGATGCCTGAAAAGTACCAACCACCTGTTAAGTCTTTCAGGTAAGGATGTTAGAGAATAAATATGAAGGATACTAAGAGAACTCAAAGAATGCATGGAACAAACACAACATTTGATAAATAAGAATCAAGATGATATGAGAATAGCCATAAAACACTAAAATAATAGGATCTAATAATTTGGTAGCTGAAATAAAAATCTTATTGGAAAGACACTGCAAAAGAGTAACAGTGGACTGAATCAGAAGAAACTGAATCAAAATCAAAGGATGGAAGAAAATTGTCCAAGCAAAGACCTTCGATAAAGAGGCTGAAATGGCCAGATTACTATCAAATTACACAGGAATTAGACTTATATAAGTTATGATAGACAGAATTAGATATTTCTTAATAATCCAGGATATACTCAACAGAAATATATCACACTTGTAAATATATACACACCAAATGAGTGGCTAGTAGAATATTAAAAACAATTGCTCACAAATGTGAAGGAAGATATCAATAGTGACAGAAAAATTGTTGGAGACATTAAAAATGTCCTGTCACTCCATTATTGGCCATTCAGGCTAAATACTTACAAATATATACTGGCAGTTCTGAAGAGAGAAATTGAAGAGAGTGTATATATATATATATATATATATATATATATATATATATATATATACATACATACATATACACACACATAAAACACAGATACTCCTTTCCAGAAAATTGGATACAAATTTTTCTCCAATGCACACAAGTTATTCTCCAAGAACAATGACATACTATTTCCTAAGACATAGTTACATAAAATCAAGAAGATAAAAACTATATGAACTAAATTCTAAGATCATAATGCACTGAAATTAGAAGTGAATTAATTACAATAGACAAAGAAGAAAAACTTTAACTTTCGGAAATTGAACATCTCACTACAGAACAACTAGAGGGTTAAAGACAAAATAAAAAAGGATATAAAATGACTTATGGAAACAAATGACAAGGAATACACAAATTATCAGAATTCGTGTTTCACAACAAAGCAGTACTATGTGGAATATTTATAGCTTTGTAAGTACTCATCATGAAGGAAAATAAAACATAATGCCACAGATTATAAAATTAAAAAGTGATCAAAATAAAACAAAACAGTCGATGAAGGAAATAATAAAGTTTAGAACAAACACAATTATATGGGTAATAAAAAATCCCAAAGGATCAATGAAAGCAAGAGTTGATTTTTGGAAATTTTTAAAAATATATATTATCAATTAATCACTAGCAAATCTAACAATGTAAGGGAGAGAGAAACTTAAACTGAATTAGAAGTGAAAATAAGGGAAAAATCTATTCTTGCCCAGTGGTTCCCGACTGTGAGAAACTGTGAGTGCTGCCTGTTTGTGTTTGTCTACTGTCCTGTCTCCTGAACCTCTTAGGAGTGGGCAGAAAAGGGCCTAGAAAATTCGCTCTCCCAGAGGATCCAGAAGAGCACTTACCTCCGCTTCGCTATGTGGCCGTGTGCTCTTTCTAATGAAAGAACCCCACTGCAACAAGAAGAAAAAAAATCACACTAGGAACTGTGCTGGATCACTGAAGTCAGCATTTTTCTCTGGACTGTCTTTTCTGCTGCGTGTTCGGGCCTAAGATTTGATTCTGTGTAGCTTCATCTATGGAGGACTCCCCTTCCTTGGAGGTGAGTTGGCCCACCCAGAAAGGGCAGAGCCAGAGAAGCATGGCTGTGCACATCGTTTAGCCAATGAATACCACCAGAACACATAGAAAAATGCATAATACAAGTGTGACAATGGGGAAGCAACACAGGCCAGCATCAGACATAGAGAATGAAGATGACAATTCTGATGACCAGAAAACAGCCAACCAACTAATCAGTCTCTCAGATAAGGAGTTTAGTCAAGAAATATGAAAGATGCTCAAAGAACTCAAAGAAACCAGGGATAGAGTTGAACAGAACACTAGTAAGAACCAAGAAAGTATAAAGACAGAAATCAGAAAACTCCAATCTGAAATAACAGGTCAAATAACAGGCATAAAAAACTCAGTAAATGAATTAAATGACAAAATGGATAAGTACTCCAAGAGGGTAACAGAAGCTGAGAATAGAATTAGTGCTGTGGAAGATGAGATAAATAACAACTCCATACAGTGGGAGAGATTAGAAAAAAGTTAAAGCAAATGAACAGACAACGAAAAAATTAGTCAAAGAATGTGAACAGATAAAAATAGGAGTCTATGATAAGCTCAACAGAAACAACTTAAGAATCATTGGAGTCCCAGAGACCCAGGAAGAAAATTTCCAGGAAGAATCAAAGGTCAAGAACATCATTAAAGAGAAATTTTCCAGAGCCAAAGAATATATGCAATCAAGCATGCCCAAAGTTTGGTTTGTAAACCAAAAGAGACCCAAGAAAAAACACCCCAAGGCACATCCTAGTCACAATGACAAATCCCACATATAGAGACAGAATTCTGAAAGCAGCAAGATCAAAAAGGGAAATTACATTCAAGGGAACATCCTTAAGATTTACAGCAGACCTGTCACCAGAAACACTCAAGGACAGAAAGCAGTGGTGGGACATAGTGACAAAACTCAATGAAATAAATGCTTCGCCTAGAATACTGTACCCAGCAAAACTCACTTTCAGGTTTGACAGAATACGTGGTTTCACAGACAAACAACAGCTCAGAAACTTTACAGACTCAAAACCAGTCTTAAGAGAAAAACTGAAAGACCTATTTTAAGACAAGACTGACCAAAAGACACACCAAATTTCGATACAAAGATGGCATTAAATCCCAGGACACTTTTTTCTCAATGTCAATGGACTAAATTCACCAGTTAAGCGACACAGAGTGGCTAAATCGATCAAAAACTTAATCCAACCTTCTGTTGCATACAAGAAATGCACCTGATTGTCAGAACATAGACTCAAAATAAAATATATATAAATATATATATTACCTTCATTTATTATTGTTATTATTATTTTTGATTTACCTATCTATTTTGGTCGATTTCTCTGTTTGAATGCGATTATTGAAAGTGTTGTCCCCAATTATACTTACTTTTTTTTTCTCTCTTCCTTTCTTCTCTTTTGTTATGTGCTATGCCATGTTTCTCAATTCAAGACCATGGCGTGATTTTTGTCTGTTTTTGTTTTTGTTGGTTTGTTTGTTTTGTTTGTTCTTTGAGGTGCTTATCAATATAGCTGGAGCCCTCACTGGATATTTGATACTTCTTTTGGTACTAGTGGAGTGTTTCACCTTCTTTTTCTCCATCTCCCAAATTGATGATGAGAGCCTTTAGAAGGACTCCGCCCATTTTCGGGGTATTAGACTCTTACCCCAGTTTATCACTTTTCTCTTTTTCAAACAAAACCACGCAACTTGAACTAGCTAGTCCTGCCTCCAGTTAGAGGGGGAAATAAGGGAGGCATCAAGACCAAACAGGTGCAAGACTACTAAGTAGTGGGTTGGATACAGAGGGGACCACATATTCTAGCCGCCCTGGGGTGAGGGAAAAGGAAATGGGAGGTAGGACAGAAACGGAGGTGTAGGGAGGACAATTTGGTGATGGGAATCCCCCCTGATTTTATGTAAATATGTACCTAAAATATTATTGTCAACAATATGTAAGCCACTATGATCAAAATAAAAATTAAAAAAAAATATATAAAAGTAAAAAAAAAAAGGCTGGAGGAAAGTTATCCAAGCAAACAACACCCATAAAAAAGCTGGAGTGGCCATACTAATATCAGATGATGCAAACTTTATAACTCAGGAAAGTTGTAAGGGACAAAGGTGGACATTTTGTATTAATCAAGGGATATGTAGAGCAGGAAGAAATAACTCTCCTAAACATATATGCACTGAATGAGGGGCCAGCAAAATATTTAATACAACTGTTGACAAATCTGAAAAATATTATCAATAACACAATGATTGTGGGGGACCTCAACATGGCTTTATCAACACTGGATAGGTCAACAAGACTGAAACCCAACAAGAATATACTAGACCTGAGAAGAGATATGGAAGAAAGAGGCCTAGTAGATATATATAGGGCACTCCACCATCAGACACCTGAATACACATTCTTCTCCAATGTACCTGGGACATTCTTCAGGATAATTACATGCTGGCACATAAAACATACCTCCATAAAAATCAAGAAAATAGAAATCTTGCAGGCTACCTTTGCTGACCACAAAGCTCTGAAATTATATGTGAACTACAAAGGGACACAGAAGAAAAACTTTAACACCTGGAAGTGAAACAGCCTCATACTGAATAACCAGTGGGTCCGAGATGAAATCAAAGAGGAAATCAAAACTTTCTTGGAAACAAATGATAATAAAGACACAAACTATCAGAACTTATGGGGCACAGCGAAAGCAGTACTGAGAAAAAAATTTATAGCTTTGCAAGCACACATCAGGAAGGTAGAAGGGGCCTACCTGAATAGTTTAATGATGCAGCTCATAGATTTAGCTCAACACAAGGACCCAAAAAATAGGGAGACAGAAGGAAATAACAAAGCTGAAAGCAGAAATCAATAAAGTTGAAACCCAAAAAACAATTTGAAAGATCAACGAAAGCAGAATCAATAGCAGCACTATTTACCATAACAAGACTCTGGAAACAGCCAAGATACCCTTCAACAGATGAATGGCTAAAGAAACTGTGGTACATATACACAATGGAATATTATGCAGCCGTCAGGAGAGATGAAGTCATGAAATTTTCCTGTTCATGGATATACATGGAATCTATTAGGCTGAGTGAAATAAGTCAGAGAGAGAGAGAGAGAGAGAGTGAGAGAGAGAGATAAAATGGTCTCACTCATCTATGGTTTTTAAGAAAAATTAAAGACATTTCTCAACAATTTTCAGACATTAAAGAGAGGAGGGCTGGACGTTACAGCTGGCCTCATGAATCTCACCACAAAGAGTGATGAGTTTAGTTAGAGAAATAACCACATTGCGAACTATCCTAACAATGAGAATATATGAGGGAAGTGGAAAGCCTGTCTAAAGTACAGGTAAGGGCGGGGAGGGGAGGAGGGATATTTGGGTCATTAGTGATGGGAATGTTGAACTGGTGATGGCGGGGTGTCATCTGATATGACTGAAACCAAAGCACAATCACGTTTGTAACCCAGGTGTTTAAATAAAAAATATTAAAAAATAAAAAAAGAAGTGAAAATGAGGAGATTACTACAGATTCAACAGGAATTCAAAGGATAATCAGAGACTACTTTGAGAAACTTATGCAGCAAACTAAAGAACTAGAATAAATCGATAAGTTCTAGGACTCTAATAACCTCCCAAGTTTGAATAAAGTTGATTTAACATATCTGAAAAGATATGTAATTATGAATTATAATGGTATTCAAAAAATTTTCCCCCAAACAAAAATCCAGTCCAAGCTAGTTTCTCTAACAAAATTCTTTCAAACCTTTCAAGAGAAATCACAGCCAATCCTTTTTAGATTTTTTCCAAGCAACTGAGGAATCAGAAACAATTTCTAAGAGTTTTTACAAAACTAACATCAACCTGATACCGAAAGAAGAAAAGAGGCCACGAAAAAGATATCTACACACCAAATATTTTTGATAAATATAGATGCAAAGATTTTCAATAAACTCCTAGCAAACATTGACCATCATGAAGATCTTCCACCATTAACAAGTAGAACACATTCCAGAGATATAAAGTTGGTTTAACATATGTTAGTCTATGAATGTAATAAGCCATATTACAAAAGGAAAAATATAAACTATATGATCATATCAATAGATGCATCAAAATCATTTAATAAGTTTGAAAACCCATTCACGATAAAAACTTTCATGAAATGGAAATGAAAAAAAATTTGTCAATATAGTAAGGGCCATTTACTGCAATCCATAGCAAATATTATACTCAATGGATGAAAAAATGAAATACTTTGTGCTAAAAATTTTCAATGACAAGATTGCTTCCTTGTAGCACTCCTATTAAAAATAATACTGGATATACTTGCCTTTGCAATTAGTTAAGAAATAGGTATCAGTGATTTCTAGATAGAAAGGTGAGAGATAAATCTCTCACATTTAGCAGATGACATGGAACTCTATTTAGAAATTTTTTCCTTTGCTTTTTGGGCCACACCCAATGACTCTCAGGGTTACTCCTGGCTAGGCACTCAGAAATGGCTCCTGGATTGAGGGTCCATATAGGACAGCAGGGATCAAGATCAAACTGTGGTCTGTCTTAGGCTAGCACAGGCAAGGCAGATGACTTACAGCTTGCACCACTGCTCTAGCCCCTCCATTTAGAAAATTCTGAAATCTCTACCAAGTAGCTTCTATAAATTATAGATTATTAAAACAAAGTGACAGACTACAAAATTATCATCAATAAGCAATGGCCTTTTTATATATAAATAATAATAGAGGAAATAGACATTAAAAAAAAAACGAATCCCATTCAGAATTGTATCACAGAAATTCAAATACCTTGGAGATCACTTAACTAAGGAGATGAAGGACATATACAAAAAACCCTACAAAACACCAAAGAAATAAAGGAGAACACGAGTAAATGAAGAGATATGCCATGTTCATGTATTGGGAGGATTAACATAATAAAAATCACAATAACCCCAAAAGCTTTTAGAGATTTAATGTAATCACTGTAAGAATACTTGTGACATTTTCCATTAAAGTAGACCAAGCACTTTTGAAATGTATTTAAAGCAATAAATGGGCATTAATAGCTAAAGCAACCCTTAGGATAAAGAAGATAGGAGATATCATATTCCTCAAACTTAAATTAAACTATAAAGCCATAGTCATTAAAACAGCATGGTAATTGAATTAAAATAGACCCCTAGATCAATGGAATAGACATACAATCAATTAACCGTTGATAAAGGGGTATGGAATGCAAAATGGAACAAGGAAAGTCTTTTCAACAAGTGGTCTTGGGACTAGTCAGTCACAAGAAAAAAAGAACACAGACCTTTATATAACACCATGAGAAAAGGTCAAATAAAAATATATTAAAGTCCTTGATATTAGACCTGAAACTACAAATTATATAGAAGAAAATATTCCATGATATTGAGACTAAAGACATCTTCAAAGAGAAAACATCTCTGCCCAAACAAGTGGAAGCAGAAAGGCTCTGCACTTCAAAGGAAACAGTGATCAGTATAGAAATGTCACCCAGGTAATGTGAGAAACTATTCACTTAATACCCATCAATAAAGGGCTAATCTCTAAGATACACAAGTTAGTGATAGAAATTAACAAGAAAATAATTTAACTGAGGCCAGAGAGATGACATGGAGGTAAGGCATTTGCCTTGCATGCAGAAGGGTGGTGGTTCAAATCCTGGCATCCCATATGGTCCCCCCGAGCCTGCCAGGAGCGATTTCTGAGTGTAGAGCCAGGAGTATCCCCCTAAAGCTGCCGGGTGTGACCCAAAAACCAAATAATAATAATAATAATAATAATAAATAATAATTTAACCCCATCAAAAATGGTAAGAAGAAATGAACAGACATTTCCTCAAAGAAAAAATACAGACAAAAGGCACATGAAAAATGCTCCATATCTCTAATCATCAGGAGATGCAAGTTAAAATAACAATGATGTATTGTCTTGCACCACCAAAACTGGCACATACTGCAAAGTAGAGAAAAAAATGCCTTGGTTTACAAATATTTGGTTTACTTATATTTAAGTTACAGGCATATAGCATTTCAACACCAATCCCACAATCAGCAGCAACTCCCAATACCAGAGTTTTTGTAATCTCTCTCCACCAAACAACCTTCCCCATGCCCTGCCTGCCACCTTAAAGTTCAGTGGTTTTTGCATAGATATCATATCTTGAGTGTTGTGTGTGTGCTTTGAACATAAAGAGAAAGCACTCTCAGACTACCCAAATATAACCAACAACAAACCCCTGTTACCCTATTACTTCCTATACCTGATCTTCTTTCTCACCTCTTTTATTTATTTTCTTATCTATAATTTTCTATCCAACCATGTGGAGTCAAGGATAATTTAGGCATTTCCCCTTGCTACATAACATTTCCTAATACATTTTCTTTTAATACCACAGGTGAGTGAAAACAATAAGTGGTAATAGAAAGCTTAATAGTAAAATACTAAAATATTAAGATAAGGTAGGTTCAATAGTAAGAATTTTTCAGGATTAATATTTTACAGAAGCTTTATACTTGCTTACAAATCATATTTGTGATGTAAAAATTATAGTGGCTAAGGCATTTACCTTGCAGGCTGTTAAACCTGGTTTGAAACCTGACAATAAATATGGTCTCCTAAGCATGTCCATGAGTGATCTCTGAAAGTCATGAATAAGTACTGAGCACAATTGGTTGTGCTCCTCTTCAGGCCATAGAGGCAGTCTGGTTGGGCAAGGGGCAGAAGGGAAACTCTAGACATTGGTGAAGGGAAGTAGACACTGGTGAGGGGATTGAAATGTTGTATGCCTTATCTCAATTATAAAGAACATTGGAACTTCGTAATTCATGATGATTCATTCAAAACAACTTAACAACAAAAAAGAACACTAAAAGTAAATATTAAAGCTGAAATTTAAAAAATTCAATGTGGTTCTAAATGTCTTTATCTTCAGATAGAGACTTCTTTGGACTCCATATTTTTAGGATTCTGATTTATTTGTTAAGTTTAATGAGTAAATCAGAGGGGGAAAAGAAACAAGTTTGGGCCCATTAAGTTAACATGTGTGTTATTCTAAATTAAACACCCTTTATAAATTAATATTTCTGATGTATTACATCGGATAAAATGTGATATTTTTTGTTGTTTTCTGTTTGTTTGTTTGTTTGTTTGTTTGTTTTTTGGCCACACTAGGCAAAGCTCAGTGGTTACTCCTGGTTATTGCGCTCAGAAATTGCTCCTGGCTTGGGGGACCATATGGGATGATGGGAAATTGAACTGAGGTCCGTCCTAGGCTACTGCATTCAAGGCAGACGCCTTACTGCTTGTGCCACTGATCCAGCCACCGATTTTTAATTTTTTGACATTAAGGCTAAAATTAAACGTTTCCTTGTAATATTGAATTTGAATATTGAATATTTTCATTTTTAATAAATGTATTTTTTATCAGCAAGTGTATCATTCTGTTTTACACACTCCAATTTTTTCCCTTTGTGGTCCTTTGTTTACTAATCAAAATCACAATTTCTAAATTAAGTGAAAAAAATTTCTTTTCTCAAACGAATTTGATACACAAGAAAATCAGGAACAAGTAAGATTGTTACCTCTTTTTCTGGTACTGACCAATTAAAGTGTATTACTCTCGGTATTAAACTACAATCCCTGCACAAATACTCCATCCCTCTATACCCTCCTTAGATTTGGATTATTGTTAAATTTGCTAGTTGGGATCAAGCTGCTCTCAAATTCTAGAGTAAATTGGATTCCACTTAGGTAAGGTCTTTCTCTATTGGAGAAAAAAATCAACTTATTATAGTTTTTATTCTGAAATGGGTATCACTGGTTACAGCTGGTTATAAGGGCATTGCCACGCACAGCTAATTTCAGAAGCCTCTCAGAATAGTTGTTCTTCAAAAGAAAATGTCTATCCACAGGAGGGCTCTGCCTTCAGTAGTCTTTATTCAGAAATGTATAAACAGGAAAGTACAGTTCAGAAATTAGAAATGAAGGAAGAAAATAGATTACATTTGCTTGAATCTGCAGATAAATTATTGAATAACCTGGATAACTCCAAAATGTTCTGTTCTTTTTACACCTGCACACATATCTATTGTTATTTGATAAGAAAGGACATGAGACATTCACTATTATTATAAAAAAACACATATATTGCTGTTAGAGCTGATGTGAATTTTGATCCAGCCTTTATGTTTTTGCAGAATAGAAACAAAAACAACACTTATTGAACTTTTGAGTTTCTAAGATACAGGACAATTCACAATCCCATATCTCATTCTGTATTGCATTGGAAACCAGAATTTTTTTCTTATTTATTTCATAGAAAAGAAAACATTTTTGGAGAGATAATTATTTTTCATGATTTAAGAATTTCTAGTTTAATCCCTGGTTAAGAAGCACTGCTCTACTATAATGTACACTATAATTTCTATGCTATAATCTCTAAGATTATAGAGAAACAAAAAAAATTCTGAGATAGGACTGTGTGAAAACTTTCCAGTAGAGAGATAAGACCAAATTCATACATTTTTTGCTAAGTTTTATCTCTATCATGACTACTTTTAAAAAGGGTATGGCAATATTCTGTAGTTAAATGTATTATAAATAACTTGAGAATAATTATGCAAAATAAAAACATATTAGTAAAAAACCATGCAAGAAATCAAACTTCAAAAACATATGGAAGAACAAAATGAAAGTGCATTAGAATAATAGTCAATCCAATGTTTTCAATAATAAAATTTGTGCAATCTTCATAATATGTAAATTTATTAAATCACATGCTTTTGTGACTTTTTTGGTCACGCTGGGACCAACTTGTGTCAAGGATAGAGTCCAGGGCTCATCCATGACAAATATGTGTTCCTGCTCTTTGAACCATCTCCATGGTTCAAACTTGCTTTTTTGATCATACTAGTTACCTTTTATCCAAGAAAACCAACTACCAGTAATCTACTTCATTCCTTTATTATGTTGCTGTAATTTTCATATTTCTCTTCTTTCATCGTTTTATACTCCAGTTGACTAAAGAGCCAACAAATATGTAAATATGACAGTTTTCTTTGTGATTAAAGACCACCAATAATTCTCCATCCGTTGCTGAATAAATTAAAGTTCTTTGGCAGCTTATTTGAAAAACTCCTTGGGGATTCACACTGTACAGAAAATATCTCCTCCTTAGAGTTTCACGCTGTACAGAATATATCTCCTGCTCACACACTCTAATTCGTATCCCTATTTTGCTAATGGTGCACCTCCTGCTGTGATTGTCCACTGCAACTTGTTTTCTGTGTAAATCTTAAGCACACCTCTAGATTCTGTTTGTTAAATAAAGACTAAAATGTCTTTCATTTTGATCTTTTCCCTTCATGTTTAGCCTGGATGCCCAAATTTATTCTCAGAGTACTCTATGCTCACCTATATGACCAGGAACTTACTTTAAATTAATTTGTTTATAACTCCTCAGAGTTGACAAGGTTCCCCTCCATTTTTTTTTAAAACAACAACCCATTTTTATCTCTATTTTTACAACTATACCTTGTGGGAATTTAGGTGTTAAATAAATGTTTGTTGAACAAGTATTGAAAATGACAGTTGACAATAAGTTGGGGTGAAATGACAATTAAGGGGAAATTAATATGAAGAGGTGAACTAAGAGAGAAAAATAACAAGTGGGTTGTTTCCAAGATTTATTGTGCATTTCTCTCTCGGGCCAAGGTCTCCATCTTGTGCCTTAAAATCTAAGTTCTAGCACCAGTTCTAGCACCTTTTGGTAATATTTGCTAAGAAGGTACTCTTTTTCAAAATAGGGAATCTTTCGGGTTCATTGTGATTGGATCATATTAGTGATCTATCTCTATGCTCTAACAACTCGTTCCTTGCCTTCAGCCTAAGCATGTATGGCCATGGCATACAGAACCAGGGCACAGTACAGAATTGTGGCTATGGTCAGATCTTTCTGCTTAGTTTCGTCTAGCAATTTAAAAGAGTCATGTGAAATGTACTGATCACAATTCACTCTTGGGATAATCTCATAACTTCTAATGCTACAATTAAGTTCCCAAGCAGCACCTGCATGGAGCTGTCCCTCTCTTCCATCACCTCCTGCAGATGGATTTCTTATTTTACAAATGAGTCTTAGAGGCTCAGGCACTAACAGGTGCCTTATAGCACAGGAGCTATCTTGTAACTTGGGGAAGGCAAAAGGAGAGTACTTATGGGAATGAGTGGGATGGGCCTCATGGTGACCTTGACTGAGGTAACCAACAGTCAAGGTCAAGCTTCCTGGACCCCATCTCAGTTTAGGGTACTGTATAAAGGGCTTAACAGCTTCTCTCAATTGTGAGTGGATATCTCTACTAGGAAGAGGCAAAGGGATGCCGAAATGCCAACCTCTCTCTTGCAGTGCACAGTCCAAGACTCAGGTAGGATGGGTTGGTTTGAATAAAGAAGAGGTTTGCTGCAAGGGGATAATGCTTGATCTGCTTTTGGCACTGTCTTCGCCAGCCAGGTTGGCCTTATCGATTTAACTGTGTCCTGGTCTTTGATGCTGAGGCACTTGAAGTGGAGGGAGAAGTAAAGGAAGCCCTCCCCCAGAGCCCGGGCATGAAAACGTGGGCGGTCTTAAGCTGCTACCAGCACCAGCTTGTACTGTTCTGTGAGTTCGTGTGTCTCCCCGTTTCCTCTCACAAGAGCTCCCGTACTAGTCTAAGAGGAGAGCCGGCGAGCCTGGGTAGCTGCCCTCAGGCCTCCTGCGGCCGCCGGTGTAGCTGCAGCGGGGCTTGGTTAGTGAAGTCCCAGCGCTTCTTCTTACCCCGCTAGCGGGTGGACCCCAGCTCCCGCCGGCTGCGACCTAGGGAGTCAGCCTGCGGCGGGAACCCGTTTCTAGACCTGAGGCCATCCGCGCCGAGTGGCGGAGAGTGGGCTCGGAGAGGGAGGGCGGTGCGGGGGGCCGTGGGTGCGGGTCTCCCCGACTGGCCCTGCGCTCCTCGAAGGCTGCCTCCTCCTTCCCTCTCGCCGTTCGTCCCCGGAGCGCCCGTCGCCCCACCCCGCGTCTAGCCCCCGGTCTCGTCCCGCAGGACCTGAGCGGACGGGTCCCAGCCGCTGCCGCCACCTGGAGAGGAGCGTTTGTCCCGCCGGCCCGAGCAGCTGGAGGAGCCGCCGCGGTCGCCTGCGGGGGATGGGGCTACCCCGGAGGCGCACGAACCCCGCAGGAGGAGCGTGGAGCCGGCGCGCAGCGTGAAGCTTCGGAGCCTCCGCGCCGGTCGGTCTGTCTGTGCGCACCGCGCGCTGCCGCTCTCGCCGCCGCCATCGCTCGCGCCTCGATGGCGCCATCGCCCAGGAGTAGCCGTTGATCGCCCGGTGTTTCCCGCTGCTCGGCGCGGCCGCCCCGGAGCCTCGCTGGTCAGGGCAGCGGCCTGCCGCCCGTCTCTTCTCGCCCGCCCGCCCGGCCCCGCCATGGCGCTGCCGCCGCTCCTGCTCTTCTTGCTCCTTTCTCTGGAGTCTCTGGACTCGCTGCCCGGCGCCCACGGCGCCCGGAGCCGCGCCGCAAACCGGACTCTGAGTGCCGGCGTCTCTGCCGTCGGGGGCCGGCGGCCGGGGGGCTCCGTGTCCCGGGGCGGCCGCGAACTGAACAGCACTGCCCGGGGTCTTGGCGTCTCGGAGGCGGGCAGTCGGAGGGGGCAGCTGGCCGCGGCAGCAGCCGGGCCAGCCGGCGCAACCGTCACCTATGAGACGTGCTGGGGCTACTACGATGTGAGCGGGCAGTACGACAAGGAGTTCGAGTGCAACAACAGCGAGAGCGGCTATCTGTATTGCTGCGGCACCTGCTACTACCGCTTTTGCTGCAAGAAGCGCCATGAAAAGCTGGACCAGCGTCAGTGCACCAACTACCAGAGTCCGGTGTGGGTACAGACGCCCAGCACCAAGGTGGTGTCTCCCGGACCTGAGAACAAGTACGACCCAGAGAAAGATAAGACCAACTTCACCGTCTACATCACTTGCGGGGTGATCGCCTTTGTCATCGTGGCAGCCGTCTTCGCCAAGGTCTCCTATGACAAGGCCCACCGCCCACCACGGGAGATGAACATCCACAGGTGAGAGCCATCTGCTGTCTACCCCCTCAGCCTCCCTGGGCTGCACCCCTCTTTGCATTCTCCCTTGTCATCTTCATTCTTGGTGTACCACCGTCTCCCCTACTCTCTTATCTCTTTTACATGCTATAAATCAGAAGCTCTTGTTTCCGCTTTATTTCTTCAGAACTAGGAGAGAATACATGTCTTCGTGGTAGAGTGATTTACAAGGTAAGGTAAGGATTGTTGAATCCATGAAGTTTGAACAATATTTTGCCAATTCTGTTATTGTGGATTTGGCTTTTGGGTTTGGTTTCCATGGCAGGTGGACACTTTGGTAAAGACTCTTAATACGTTTTTGTTTTCCAAGAAAACCAGAGAGGTATCTTCAGTACTGGAAATTGTCCAAAGCTGGAATCTTATGGAAAAGAATACTACGTGATTTTGTGAAGGTTTGTGTGGAGAGGTAGGGTAAGGATGCGTGTGTGTGTGTGTGTGTGTGTGTGTGTGTGTGTGTGTGTGTGCGTGCGCGCTCTCGTGTGTTAATAAAGATGTAATCGCTTCACATTGACCAAGGGCAGATGGACTCTTCATCACACCCTCTGTTGCTTGCTTTTTTTCTGCTGCCAGCGGAGCTTTTTGAAGCGCTTTAAAGCTGTAGGCATAACTCAAGTTAGCACTACTCCCTGCTTTAAACATGGTGTGCATCTTTCATTTTACTCTTTTCCTTGGGGAAACAGAGGGGTTCATTCCTACTAAAACTTACCCCAAGAAATTAAGACAGAGAGCTCAATGAATAGTTTTATGCTAACTGCCTCTCACCTTTCATAATCCACCTCCCAGTGAAAACTCCAGAAAGTCAAAGCCCAGATAACAGGATGCCATCTTCTCTTTATAGTTTTAGAAATTATGCAACTAAGGGATACACGGTTCACTCTTTAATCCCCTTTAAGTAATAAAAGTTTGGAAATGGTTTTAGAAAATCTTTCAAGGAACAAGACAAGAGATGGAGATATTTCTTGCCCCATATTTTTCACCTGATTTGTGCACTTCGCTCTTATCTAGGGCCATTCCTTCATCATTTCTACTTCAGAATTTGCTCAGCAGTTCCTTATCCTGAGTTCCTAAGTCTTTAGCTCATCACTGCATTCTTAGTGGCCTGAAAACATTCTTCCCTCACTTTGTGAATCACCATGATGAAGATAGGAAAATGTAGGCATTTCTGATCAGGCCACAAAATTATGAGTACTTTGGTACTGACAAACCATCAGTTTATCATCTTTATGAATCTAAGGTGCCACTGCCTTCCATATATTTCTCTCAGAAAGTGAGTCTGTACCTGTGTACCTGAACTGATGAAGGAGTTGTGATAGTCTTTAATCAGTCTTGACTCTCAAATACAGAGCTGGGATGGGGAAAAGGGAGATGGATAGAGAGCAAATAGCAGGACTCTCTTGCTGTGGGACATTTCTGGAAAATCAGTTCTCTCTTGGTCTCACCTTGGGAAACAGAGAAGTCTGTCATGGACAGACTTCTTTCAGAACAAGAAGTATAGGATCCTTTTCATTATCATTTCTCTATCTATATCTCTATCTATATTTGGCCCTGGAAAGATGTTGTCTTCCTTCACCTTCTTTTTTGGTCCTCGCTTTTCATTTTAACTTAGCTGTGGCATACTTCTCATTCATTCTCACAAACCTTGCCTGGGTTTCTTTCTTCTCTGAGCCATTGATCTCTTCATACTAGGCAGCACTGTCACCCCTGCTTTTATGCTGCTACTTTCTTCTGAGTTTTTTCTACGTCACCCGAAAATATGCTGGTTATTTTTGTATATTAGCATTGGTATTCATATTCCAGTGGTTTTGGACTCTAGATATGCTACTGTCTTGGTGTTTTCTCTCCTCTTGATCACACAGACACACTGTTTCTCAGCCTTAATCTGCTAGTGTCTTGTTTGTGTAGGGTAGATGGTGCAATGGTGATGCTATTAGAACAGACACTGTCTTGAGTTGAGGAAGAACTATAATCATGGAAATATAAACTTTATTCCTCAAATTGTTATGTAAATATGGGATATTTCTTAAATTCACCAGCTAGCTCTATTGTTTTTTATAGTATTTCATTTAGATGCTGCAGTCTCACTTGATCAGAGCTTTGGAAATTCTCATAGTAGGTAGGTGACAATGACTATCTCTGTATTTGGAGAGGAGGGATTCATCACAGTTACTTTATAAGTGACTTCCATTTTTGTAGCTAAGACATAACAATTACCCATCTTGTTGCTTTCCTTCCCAGGCATCTCAAACGTGAGTGTGCACATTGCTATCTGCTCTGACCTGTTGGTATGCATAGTTGCACCATTTGTCTCACTTTGCTTACAGGTCAGTATTCACTGCTTTTATTTTCTTTTTCTTAAGCTTTTGGTGGGCATACACAGTGATGGTCAGTGGTACCCTTGGCTCTGCACTCATAAATAATTCCTGGTGGGCTTGAGATACCTGGGATGCTTGGGCTCAAAGCCAGGTTGGCTACATGCAAGTTAAACAACCTACCCACTGCACTACTACTATGGACACTTTGCCATTACTTTCAATTCAGGAGAAATTATAATGCATTTTGTTTTATTGGGGACTATAGTAAGGTAAAGAAAATTGTGAAGAAGAAAGATATATTTACACAATCATTATTTTCCCTTAGGAAAAACAGGGGAGAATAATGTATACTGAAAAGGTCAAGAGAGGAAGTAAGATGCTTACTTCATTAAATTTTCTAATAAATAGTTCATAAAAGATATTTATTTTCTGATAGGTGTTGATTTCAATGTGTTATAATCTCTGAAGACATTAGTTATCAAGCAGTAAGAGAACTGCAGGATTGAGAGGGGTATTTGTGGGAGAGTTAGAGGGCTGAAAAACAGGATCCTGCCCCCGAGATCATCCATCTGCCACTCCTTGTGTTTCCAAGATGACTAGCCCTCCATCTGCTTCCACACTTTCATTCTATGAAGCACGGCATTCTTGTTGTTTTATGACACCCATAGGAAGAGTTGACTTGATTTTTTAATAAAACTGTTTAGACTTTGTTACCCTGTTTCTCTATAAGAATGTATTCTCTATAGGGGAAATTTTCAGTTCTTTGATATTAATAGATGATCACAATCATCTGTACGAAACAGAAGAGAGGAGGAACTAATGACAAAACATTGTGTTGGAGATGAATAATCATGGGTACTGGGTACATGCTTTTCCTAACCAAATATCTTCCCAATTTTCCAGTTTTCCAGTCTGAGGCTTATATCGATAAACCACATGCATAACCACCTTTAATGTTTTATAAATAAATTCTTCAGTGTAACACGGCTATTTCTTTTTTTTTCTTCTTTTGTTTTGTTCTGATGTTGTTTAATTTGGGGGGGGGGTCACACCAGAAGTGCTCAGGACTTACTCCTGGCTTCACACTTAGGAATAACTCATGGTAGGGCTATGAGACTGTATGGAATACTGGGGATCAAAACCTTGGTCAGCTGCTGAAGAAGAATGCAGCCTATCTGTTGAACTATCTCTCCAGCTTTAGGCTGTTCTTTTTCTTTTATTTTTTTATGACATTTTAAATTATCATGCTACCTAAATAGTTAAAGATGCTCATGATTGAATTTCATTCATAAAATGTCCAATACCTATCATTTCATCAGTACACATTTTCCATCACCAATGTCCCAAGTTTCTTTACACACCTCTAGCCTGCCTTCTCCCTGCATACCTATACAGCAGACGTCTTTCTTTACTTTTCCGTTCTCTCCTTCCTTCCTTCCTTCCTCCTTCCTTCCTCCTTCCTTCCTTCCTTCCTTCCTTCCTTCCTTCCTCCTTCCTTCCTTCCTTCCTTCCTTCCTCCTTTCTTCTTTCTTCCTTCCTTCCTTCCTTCCTTCCTTCTTTCTTTCTTTCTTTCTTTCTTTCTTTCTTTCTTTCTTTCTTTCTTTCTTTCTTTCTTTCTTTCTTTCTTTCTTTCTTTCTTTCTTTCTTTCTTTCTTTCTTTCTTTCTTTCTTTCTTTCTTTCTTTCTTGTTTCTTTCTTCTTTCTTCTTTCTTTCTTTCTTTCTTTCTTTCTTTCTTTCTTTCTTTCTTTCTTTCTTTCTTTCTTTCTTTCTTCCTTCCTTCCTTCCTTCCTTCCTTCCTTTCTTTCTTTCTTTCTTTTTCTTTTCTTTCTTTCTTTCTTTCTTTCTTTCTTTCTTTCTTTCTTTCTTTCTTTCTTTCTTTCTTTCTTTCTTTCTTTCTTCCTTCCTTCCTTCCTTCCTTCCTTCCTTCCTTCCTTCCTTCTTCTTTCTTTCTTTCTTTCTTTCTTTCTTTCTTTCTTTCTTTCTTTCTTTCTTTCTTTCTTTCTTTCTTTCTTTCTTTCTTTCTTTCTTTCTTTCTTTTTCTCTTTTTTTCCTCCCCCTTTCCTTCTTCACTTCCTCCTTCTTCTCCCCCTCTTTCTCCTCTTCCTCCTTCTCCTCTTTTGTCTTTTTAGACACTGATTTGCAATATTGTTACTGAAGGTGTTTCATGCATATAACTTTATTACCTTCCAGTACCCAGTCTTGTTGAAAGTGATAATTTCCAACTATCATTTTTGTACTTGGTCCCTTTGTTGCCCTAACTGCACTCCCTCTCTTTGTGACAAACCTCCTACCATGAGGTAGTCCTTCTGGCCCTCATATCTATTGCCTCTAGGTAGCATTCACATACTATCTTTTTATAATCCCATAAATTAATGCAATTATTCTATGTCTATCCATCTCCCGCCATGTCATTTAAACATAATATCCTCCATATCCATCTATATAAAAGAAAATTTCATGACTTAATTTTTCCTAACAGCTGTATAGTATTTATTTGTGTAGATGTACCATAGTTTCTTTATCTACTCATCTGTTCTCAGGCACATATGATGTTTCCAGATACTGGTTATTGTGAATAATTCAAAAAATATGAGTGAAGATGGCTTTTTTGCATTGTGTTTTTGGTATCTGAGGGTATATACCTAAGAGTCATTTTGCTGGGTCATATGGAAGTTCAATTTCTAATTTTTTGAGGAGTATCCATATTGTTTTCCAAAAAATGCTGGACCAGTAAACATTCATATCGTCAGTGAATGCACATCATTTTTACCCACATCTGTGGCAGCACTGGTTGTCCTTATAATAAGAAGCTTCTGCCCACAAAGGTATGACAACCAGAATAGAAAGTCTGCACATGAATTGGGAGAAACTATTCATCCAACACCCAAAAATAATAGATTAATATCTAAGGTATATAAAGTATTAGTAGAGCCTAACAAGATAAAACATCTAATTCTATCAAAAATAGGGAAAAGAACAAAACATCCTCAAAGTAGAAAATACAATGTTGTTGACTGTGTGGTTTGGATATTTAGTTCTGTTCTTCCTTTACAACACCAAACTACCTGAATCCCCTGTACCCCTGATCCCGTTATTTTACATCTGTCTTTCTCCTTCTCCACTCTATGCCTTTACATATCCTCACTATATTCTGGGAGAGAGCATTCTAGAAAACTCCCGTTTCTTTTCTTTTCTTTTTTTTCTTTTTCTTTTTTATTTATTTATTTTTATTTTTTGGTTTTTTGGCCACATCCGGCGGCACTCAGGGGTTACTCCTGGCTCTATGCTCAGACATTCTTTTTTTATTTTAAAAGTTTGTTTGTTTGTTTGTTTGTTTATTTATTTATTTATTGGTTTTGGGGCCACACCCATGGATGATCAGGGGCTACTCCTGGCTCTGTGCTCAGAAATCACTCCTTGCAGCTCAGGGAACCATATAGGATATCAGGCATGGAACTGGGTTTGTCCTGGGTCAGCCAAATGCAAGGCTATGCCCTACCACTATGCTATGTCTCTGGTACCCGAAAACTTTCATTTTTATATTGCAATCCCTTATGCAGTTATTCTAAACATCAAATATAAGTGATATTTTCTTATATTTATTCTTATGGCTTACTTCACTTAGCATGATGTTTTCCAGTTCTAACCATGTTGAAACAAATTGCAAGATTACATAATTTCTTAGAGTTTTGTAGTATTCCATTGTATATATGTACCACATCTTTGTGCTCCTTCTGTCTGTTATTGTACATCTAGGATGATTCCAACTTTTAGCTATTGTACTGACTGTGATGAATAGTGGTGTGAATATGATTAATATATTCTTTTGAATGAATGTTTTTCTCTCCTGAGAATAGATATCCAAAGTGATAATGCTGGATCATATGGCAACTTCAAACCACAGAGTCAACAACACTTAAACTTTTCCAAGTTTTATTTCTATCTATTATCTATCTATTATCTGTCTATCTATCGATCTATCAATCAATCAATCTATCTATCGATCTATCTATCATCTATCTGTCTGTCTGTCTGTCTATCTATCATCTATCTATCAATCTATTGATTAATTTTCTACCTTTCTATTTATTTATTTAGTGTTTTGGCCACACCTAGAGGTGCTCAGGTGTTACTCTTGTCTCTATACTCAGAATCAATCCTGGCAGGTTGGGGGGATCATATGAGATTCCAGGGATCAAACACAGGATGGCAGCATGCAAAGCAAATGTCCTATGCACTGTGCTATCTCTCTGGCCCAAGACCCAAATTTTATCAAACTTAATAAGGTACTTGTGATGGTGACAGCCTGAGAGAGGGGTTGAAGATGGGTGTGGGATGGACCATGGAGGCATTGATGAAGTGAGGTTGACACTTGTGGTGGGATTGGTGTTGAGAAATGTATGACTAAAACTCAACTATGAATAAATCTGTAAATCAAAAAATATTAAATTAAAAACTAAAACCAAAATATTATAAACAGCTATAAAATTTTTGATAACAGAGAGATTTAAGAGATTTCTCCCATGGCTAGATTTTATCATAAATATAGAGGAATAAAGAATAATAGGTTAATAAAGAAATAAAGGTTGCCAAAAAAAGCATGTCAAAATGTTCCTATCATTAATCATCAGGGATATGAAAAATCAAAATAATGGTGAGATAGAATCTCACACCAGGGCTGTTTCTTTGGAACAGAGGTCTCTAAAAAAAAAAGAGAACATCTATGTCATTGGTTCCCTTTTCTGATTCAGGAGTTTCTCATGTTCAAATCTGTCACTTCCACCTTATGTTTAGTTGGCTCATTAACATTACTTAAGAATCATTCTGTGTATTTTTAATGGTTAATATACAGATGGGTCAGGAAGCTGTTGGGATGTTATAGCTCCCTGCTACAGGAAGTGCAGAACTACCTTGCACAATGATGGAGAAGTGGTCAAAGCTCTGGGACAAAAAAATGAACATCTCATTAGCAAAAATAAAATATACTAGGAGGTTATTAAAAGGATACTTTTCTTGGAAGTCCTCTGCTTATATTGAAGAATTATGTATTCATTTTTCTAACTGCTTACAAACCCAGAGTTCTGTTTATTTCTCATAAACCACAACTGCTCAAGGCAGACCACTTTGGTGACTGATTGAGTGAATTTTCTTCAAAGATTATTGAGCAATAAATTGTCAAATCACCTGCAAACATTTTATTTTCTGAGTTACTGTATAATGCTACTATAATGAATCCATCTAAACATAGTCAATTTATTCTTTTCTTCAGTTGTAGCAACTTGGAAGGAAAGAATCTTGTCTTGAACTGAAGGTCTTAGCTTTGAGTGATTTCCAATTTCACTGAGTTAAAAAAGCATGTAGAGAAAGTAGTGCAATTGAAGGATTTATAAAGATTTTGTTGTAGGGTTAGGGGGAAATACACCAGGATCACAGAAAGAGGTTTCTGAAGGAGGAACATGATCAACTAGAAAAAGATGAATTCTCCCAGATTGTATGTTTTCCCTAAGGTTTTGATTTCATTATGGCTACTGCTACTGTATACATACAAACCCCAGTTCATTTGGTTTGGGCTTTATATGCCTTTTTACAATATGTGTTTGATGTATGTGGCTAGCAGAGGCATCAGATAGTGATGTCTAAATCACATAGAGAAACATGAAGTTAAGTGATTTTGATTTAGCAGATCAGTCATACAAATATTTAAAAAAAAAAGATAGAATTTGAAACTACCTCCTGGTATGTTGATGTTTAGACCCTCTCCTAACTCACCAATATCTATCTCTTTTTTTTCTACCTACATCTCTCACCTGGCTCAGAATATTTCTAAGACACCAAGTTTACCCATGGTTCTAGACTGTAAGAGTTCTAGGCTATCAAGTTCATAGAGCAAAAATTTTACTTCATTGTTTTCAGAGTGCAGACTGCTAACCATTACAGGATGAAACCACATACCTCTTTGTTTTCAATGTGGTCTAATGGAAAATGAGATTTATTTGTAAATGATTCAGATAAATTTTAGGACATTTAGATTATTTAGAACATTACAACATCATTATTAGAACAATTGAAAATGTGAGCTGATCTAAAGATATACAAATACAAATCTAGAATAGAAACATAAGGCTGGAGTGATAGCACAGAGGTAGTGTGTTTGCCTTGCACTCAGACCACCCGATCTGAGATATGGTCCCCCAAGCCTGCCAGGAGAGGTTTCTGAACGCAAAGCCAGGAGTAACCCCTGAGTGCCACCAGGTGTGATCCCTAAGCAGAAAATAAACAAGCAAAAGAAAAGAAGAAAATCACAAGGGCCAGAGAAATAGTACAGATATTAGGGCACATGGTGGAACCAGATTTTACCCCTGGCATCCCAGAGGCCCTCCAGGAGTGATTCCTGAATATAGGGAGAAAAGCCTGAGCACAGCTGAATGTGACCTTAAAATTCTTTTTTTTTTTTTTAATTCTAAAATTGAAGGGAATCACATCAAAAGAATCTTCATTCTCATTATCCACTGCTCCATTTTTTAAAAGCCTACTGGGACTGTATTTAAATCTAAACTATCTGATCTTTTTTTTTAATTGTGAGAATCCTGCCACATGCTAGAATTGACACCTCACTACTATCAGAGGCTACCTCTTTTTCTTTCTCTGCCACTTTTCCCCATCTCAGCTTCCAAAGACCTGTACAATTAATTCTTGAAAATTTGAAGGATTCAAGTATATTTTGTCTGAAAATTTTGGTTCTGTTCCTCGACAATATATATTTCCTGGACCCACAAATATGTGGTTTTAATATACTATCTAAAATGTCTTTAATTGGTGTTGAGTGGGGACTCTGTTTAACTAGATTAAGTCTTAGATTCTATTCATTTTTAAAGTCTTCTGTGTTTTTTACTTGTTTTCTGTCTTAAAAAATATCAATCTATTATTTTCCAAGTCATGCTTAGTATATTTTTAGCATCTTCTTTTACAAATGAATATATTGCTTGGTGGAGAATTTACCAATAAATCATCAAAGGCTATATCTGCCCTCTGATTTTGGCAGATTTATTTTATTCCTGTTTAGGACTGATTGATAAATCTGTCTTTTTCCATCTCCTATATCTTTTTAACTGAAACCGAAAGGCAGAATAGGACTTTCTATTATTTTGTAATTATAGAATCATAAAATTCTTATTGTAGGAAAATCATTTATCCTAACTTCCTAATTTTCTAAGCAGGATCACTGAAATCTAGATCGACTCAGTTCCAGTACCAAGATTCGACTGCTGCAAAGGGTGTCAGCCTTACCCTTTCTATAGGGCTTATTTAATCTCATCTAGCTACTGAAAATCTATTCTTTTTATACATGATTTCTTAGTCATTGTCAAAATTTTACATATTTGGAAAAATTAATGATAGCCACATCTCTTTTTATTTTTCCCCATTTTCAATATATCCTACCTCATTTAGTTTTCCCATGCACCAAGTTGATATCCGTTGCTTGCCCTATTTCTCTTCTTTTTTCCCTACATTTCTTTGAGAAGTGCAACAGTCTTCTCAAATCATAGTTCTTTAATAAGATCGAATTATGTTTAAGAAGAAAATGTAGCACATGTCAAAGAATTGTGAACCAAAACAAAGGGTCACTAAAATAGAACAGGACAAAAATATGTCATAAATAAATAAATAGACAAACAAAAACATGGAGCTATGAATAGTTTCTCGCACAGAAATGGGAAATGCTGGCACTTAACATTAAGTTTGGTCTTTGTCAGAATTAAGGTGCTCAGTATTGTAATTGTGGACTTCTTTATTCAGTATAAGTAAGAGAGTTCTGTGGACCAGGGGAGCCCTTTCACTGGAGCCTATCCTGCCTTTTTTTTTTTACAGGATCAAAATGAATACAAAGTGAAAGGTATCAAGTAGATTCAGGAAGGTCAGCTAATAAAACTAAATATGGGTAGTTATTATGTGAAATTAGTTTTGATAGTTTGTACTTTGGGGCCTTTGCCTATAAAGTACCTAATTATTCCTTTGAAGTAATCAGGACACACGTATTTTATTGTGTAGTCTTTCTAAGCAGTTACCTTGAGGAGCTGATGCTTCTGCAGAGAAATTTGCCACAATTTCTTTCTTGGAAGTACTTCTATAAAACCATAACTTATCATTTTGAATTTCATAAAGATAGTATTTTTTTATTTTATTTCGTTAGATTTTATTCTTGTAAGAATCATTAAGCCATGAGTTTGAGGTTGATGAATTATATAAGAATTAGGTTGGTAATTCAATACTAAGAGCAACCCCAGTGATAAGACTTGCCCTCCCAGGAACTGCAGTACTGTTTCTAAAAGCAGATGCCCAGAAGAGGTGTTTCATTAATAAATGACAGCCCTTTATTGCAGATCTTTTCTCTCCATAACAATCACTTTGAAAGAGTTACTTCCAACAGAGAAGAATAACTTCTGATCTAAAGAAATTGAGTTTCATGTTTTATCATTCTGTTGAAATAAAATGGAAGAGTTGGGAGTAGGGAGAGATCAAATTGGTGAAATTTTGCTGGAAGCTCTGTTATTATGACTTAGATTCCTAACTTTTAAAATTATTTATTATTGATTTTTGGTTATGCCAATTAATTCAAGGGCTTACTCTAGATTCTCAAGAATTACTTCTGGTAGGTTCTAGGGACCATATTGTGTGCCAGTGGTCAAATCTAGGTCAGTGGCATGCAAGGCAAAAGTCATATCTACTGTAGAGTTGCTCTTGATTCTATCATTTTTTAAAATTTTTCTTGACTTTTGGGGGGATACACCTTGTGATTCTCAGGACTTACTATTGAGTATGTGCCAAGGAATCACTCTCAGCAGGCACTAGGCCTTTTGGGCACAGGGGATCAAACCCTGGTCAACTATGTACAAGGCCTTAGTGAAGGGGATTGTTAGCAAAGAAGCTCAAGTTATTTTTGTGGTTGGAATCGGAACATGCTGTCTCCATATCATGAAATATTTATTAATTTTTTTCTGTTATTTTATAATTTCTTCCTTTCTTTAGACTCCATCCAAGGAGAAGTTCTCCTGGTCTTCTGCTGCAATTAGATTCACTTTCTTTTCTCTATTCCTTCTTCTTCTTTCCAAGGAGAGGGAAACAAATGGTTTCACACAGTCTTTGGCCACTCCAGTCAAGCTAGTTAGGGTTGGGCAAGACTTCCATGGGATCACAGCCATCCCCAAGGCGTTTATTTTGTTGGTTTAATTGTGGGGGTTTTGTTTATGCCACTCTCATAGAATAGTGAGTTCATCTCTAGACTTGGCATCTACACCCATCCTGGTGCCCCAGAAAACTTGGACTTGTCTGCCAGTCTGAGAGTCCTCAGCACTCCTAGGCAATTGAGTTGCCTCAAATTCTATTTGTTTCTCTTCTTCCTGGAAGGCTATCTTCTCATTTGAGATTAATTCCAAATGTCTGTTTTGCAGTGTCTTAAGGGTTTGAGACCATTGTATTTTGTTCTACTTGCTCCCCTTCCCCCTTCATAGAGTGATTGTGTTGCAAAATGTATAATGTGCATATTCACTGATTTATCAGCAGAGGTTTCTCTGGGCTTTCCCCCTTTTGGTGTATTATTCAATACTATGTTAAAGGTATTCCACTGATAAGAAACCAGTGTGTTATTTTTTTGAGGGTAACAGTGCCTTACTTACTTCTATATTTGTGGCCTTTTTTTGGGTTTAAGTTGAATAATAGCTTTATTCTTTTTTCTTTTTGCTTTATGTTTTAAATTTTGTTTTATTTTAGGCATTGAGATGTGATAGGATTTCATGCATAGAATGTTACAACACTATCTCCTCTACCAAAGTGTCCACTTTCTTCTGCTGTTGTCTCAAAGTCTAATCTCTCCTTCCCCTCTATTCTCAACCTAATTTATCTGAGGGTGAATTAAGGGATGCATGTGGCCTGGCCCAGTATTGGAATCGAGAGTTCTCTGTGTCTTTCATGTTCTCTATCACCTCTGCAGTAGATTTAGCTGAAGTCACCATTTAGATCAGACAGTTATCAGTGAAGTGGACACATTTTTAAGTTGGAACACAAGATTTTGCTACATTTGATTAATAGATTTTTGATATATGCTCCTTGTGTTTTCTCCAAATCTCTATTCACTTGATGGGATTAATGGAATATAAAGTGAACGCAAGGCAGAGCATATTTAGATTATTGCACTCTGAGTTAGCCATTACCTTCTGTACTACTGCTCTGACCCTTAATCTTCTAAGATGTGAACCTGTCAGTGACACTCTTTCTGGAAAGATCTGCCCACTTTTGTCCTTATCAGTGGAGGACTGGGAAGGTCTATTACCTTGCATTTGGGGTTTTGCAGAACTGGACTACTCGCCATCATATTGCACACAGAATTCAGAGCTACCCATGGTGATGAAAAGATATTTTTAGACTAGTGAGGCCAGTGAAAGAACAATGAAAGAATAAAAAAGAAACATAACTTAAAATTTTAGTTGAGGAAAATTAAAGCAATCTCTTGGAAATAAGTCCTGGCATGTTTGTAGGGCCACCAGACAATACAAGTGATTTGAAGATGTGAACATGGACCTGTGGGCCATTACCAGGTTTAAATCTGTGAATAGTGAGTTCCTCAAATATTTGTGTACATTTCACATCTCTTCCCTTAACCATTTATAACACTTTTTTTACTGTTTACAGAAATTTGGCCCATTCCCTTATGCATCCCCATGCAAGTTACATATTTTTTAAAATTAAATCTTCTTAGTCATGCTACCTATTTTCTTGACATTTTTTACTATGATATTATGCCTTTGAGTCTGTGCTGAAGGGCATGTGAAAGGGAGGTGTCCAGGGATACATAGGTTTCCTTCGATTTTAATTTCCAGCTCTAGTTGTCATGGTCAGAGATAGCATTCACTACTGTGGTGGTGAATGATATCAGGACTTCTTAGTATAACACATTAGAATCTAACTGGGTCACTCCACTCTGATTAAATGGGTATGTGACCCCTACTTCCCCAGCGACTCTTATTTCCTGAATGATGTTTTAGCACTATTTTACACCAGCTGGCTTAGATTCACTCCTTATCAGAGGGGTAGAAGAAATTGAAACCTTGGATTCTTCTTGACAAAGCTACTATTCCCAATGCAAGAAAAATAATGGCTGAGTTTCAGTTAAGATCTGGTTGCCTAGAATCTTGGCTCTAATTCTGAAAGTTTGTAAAAAAAAAAAAAAAAAAAAAAAAAGAGTCACTGTTTTCTGCAGTCTTTTACAAATATTCTCATTATTCCTTGATTTTTGGCATGTGGTCTTTCACACTGTTCCCATTAGCTTTGGCATTAAAGTCTCATTTCTGAGGACGTATGTTCATTGGACATATTCATTGCTTCCTTCACCAAATGTCTTCATCTGGGAAGTGTGCTCTCTATGGAGACTACTACTTCTTCATTATACCTTTTGTCTTATTGCTTAAGTAAGGAGGATTTCAGAACTCAAAGCTGTGCTTGGAAATGGGATGAAGTGACTGCTTCTATCAGGTGGGATCTGAGAATGTGCTCCTGATTATCCTATATCCTGCCTTCTAGCGCACTGGGAATAAAGATCAGTATAGTCATTTACAAGGGTTTCAAAGAGGAAGAATTTCAGGAACTTTTTTTCTAGTTCAAGGCTAGGATCATCCTCAGGCTCAATAGTTGTAAATTCTGATCTCAATCTCTATGATTGTGAGGGAAGTTTGGTTTTGAGGGTTTGTGTTACTTACCTCCTGGTATGGCTGAGCAGGAGACCCAGGTCAAGAACAGAGATGATTCTAGAAATTTTGGAACTATTTTTATTCTAGACTTCTTGTTGGACTAGCATTTAACCCTTCCTGATTGCTAACTTCATCTTGAGAAATTATTCTGAACTTGCTTAAGAATGTGGGCTTGAAGACGTTTTCTGCAATTAGATATAAACTCAGTTTTTCTGTTATCAAATAATCAATAGCCAACTTCCTAAATACCTCCCTGCCAGCTATTCATTCCCCTCCTTCAGACATCTACAGAAAGAGTTGTTGTTTTGGGGGGCACACCTGGCGGTGCTCAGGGGTTACTCCTGGGTCTGTGCTCAGGAATGGCTCCTGACAGGCTTGGGAGACCTTATGGGATGCCAGGGAGTGAACCCAGGTCCTTTTTGGGTTATCCACATGCAAGGCTTTATGCTGTGCTATCACTCCGGCCCCCAAAGTTTTTTTTTTCTTTTTTTTTTTTAAGTAGATCTGTAACTTTCTCAAGTCACTTCATTAAAATGTTTCATCTTGTTCCCTTCTGTGTCTTTCTTCACTGTCATTTCTTTCTCCATCTGTCCTTTCAATTCTTCTTGATACCTCTTAAGTTTTTTTTTCTACTTCCTTTCCCTCCAGCTCTTTTGGATCCTATCGTTTTATATAACTTTATTAAGCAGCATTAATTCAGACTCTTGACAATTCAAACTTTATCTAAATTGAATTCGGGTAGGGTTGTTTTTCTTTTCTTTAATAAAAAGCTGTGATGAATAGATTGATAGCTTAGACAAGACTGAAAGATTTTGGAGGGCACATATACCAAAAAGAACAATAAAGTATATATTCATGCAGGATCCTTTGTAGAAAATTGGCATGCTAATTACAAATTATTCTTATCCATTCAATAAGTATGTCCCTAAAGATCAATTTTTAAAGACAGTTTGTAAAATCCCAATGTTCTGGAAAGCAGCAAATGAGTTTACTTTAAAACTGTTTTTATAAATTTCTTGAGTTTCATTGATTAGAATTAGCCAATACCATTCTGAATTGGACATTTTTTAATGTTAGACTGTTTTGAGTTACCTTTTTAATTTATTCTGGGGACTCTTGCTAATTTTTCTCTTCTTGTTTTTTTCTTTTTTAATTTTTCTGAGGTTTTAGAACCTAGAAATGCTATCATCCAACTTCAAGGGTTATATTACTTATTTCTAAGGCTCCGAGGTTGCTTTATTCTTTATTAGCCACAAGAATGACCACCTAGGGACTATATAGATCACTTACCTAGAGACATATTTAGGACAACTCATCTCTGAGCAATTAAGAGGATGGTAAGCTTTTTTGCCCTCTATTCTGTTCTTTGTAGCCTGTTTCTGTCAAGCAATATGTTTGAAAATCACAGTCCCAAACACCAGTATTTGGAAGAAAAAAACCATCGAATGTTATATATAGGATATAATTATATATAAGTTGTCCAACATTTTGATGTCCTTTCCTTAGTTGCTTTAATGACTTTAGAGGAATGCCTAAAAATTCTTTTTTTCTCACTTGAAGTGTGTCTTTCCCTGCTTTCGAGCACTTCTTAGGAGCTGAGGTAGCAGTATATTAATCCCAATTTTTGTCATTTTCTATCCCTATAGCCTTGAATAAGTCTTCCACATCTCTCTTGTCTCTCATTATTATTATTATTATTAATTTTTATTTAAGCATTATGATTGATTACAAGCATGTTCATTGTTGGGTTTCAGTTCATGACTCTCTTGTCTCTTAACCCTGCTGTAAGAGGACAGGCTAAATTCTAATCTTAGCATATCTCTGAGGTTCAGGAAAACACACCCAGAGTTTCAAATGTAGAAATGTAGGAAATACATTTTCCTTGCACAATCTCTTCAAGTAAGAATAATATCTGAAATGGACTTCTGAGGTTTATTGATTTTAGCATCTTCAATTCATAGAATTTCGTGGTTATAATGAAATCTTGGGCAGGAGTGATAGTACAGGAGGTAGGGTGCTTGCTTGCATATGGTCAACATGTGATCCATTCTCTGCAGCCCATATGTATGCAGATCCCATCAGGATTGATTCCTGAACACAAAGCCAGGGGTCAGTCCTGAGGACCCCTGAGAGTGGCTCTAAATCAAAATAAAAAATCAAGCGAAGTCCTTGTGGCTTTTAAATGCCTACTTCCACCAGGCACTTACCTGTCCTCTAATGTATAGCCATTTAGAACTGAAGATCCCCTTAGACCTAAAGAGAGTCTATCAGTAGAGTTATATTGGGAACCAATTACAGTCAATATTTACATGTAGTGAACACTGAATTTCCAGACATGATACTTGCCTAAGCAAAAGGTATTTCTTTAAATACCACAGTTAAAGCCCTCTTCAATTTTTCTTTCTTTTCGATAATTGCCATTAATTATATGTCTATTCTCATGCTTCATTTTTTTTCATGTTATTGTTCCCTATAGAAATGGGCTTACAGACCCCATTTCTATAGAAATATCTCAAGTAATGTTGCCAATACCAACAGGTGGAATTTCAGTAATCCAACTAACATGTAAGTAGTTAAAATTTGTCTAGGGAAAATTTCCAGCTTCAATTCATTGGTAGTGACCCATTTCCAACAGCAGTATGCTGAGTTTGTTTTATATAGTATGCATAGCTTTTTCTGTGTGTGTGTGTCAGTGTGGTTTTGATGCCTTTACTTTTTTGTTTTTTGATATTTTTTGGGGGGTAGGAGCTGCACTCGGTGACGCTCAGGGGTTATTCCTGGCTATGTGCTCAGAAATCGCTCCTGGCTTGGGACAATGGGGAATTGAACCTCAGTCTGTCCTAGGTTAGCATGTGTAAGGCAAATGCCCTACTGCCTGCACCACTGCAGGTGTTTTTGAGGTTACATCTGGCAGTGCTTGAAGGATCCTTCTGGCTTAGTTCAAAATAATGCCTAGCACAGACAAATAGTCAATAGATTAACTATAAGAATGAAGGAATACATGACTTAATTAGTTAAAATGAAGATTCTCTATGAGCTCTTTTATTTCCTTACATTTGTTATTGTTTCATTTAAACACCAGAGATAAAGGTTGTTCATAATACAGTTGCTTTTTGTTCACAGATACAAAGTTCTTTATGATGGAGTTTTAGTTATACAATGTATAACACCTTTTACCAGTGCACATATCCCATCACCAATGTTCCCAGTTTCTCTCCCATCTTCCCCCTTCTTGCTATAAACAGACATCTTTCTTCTCTCTCTTCTCTCTTTCTCTCTCTCACTTTTACTTCACCACTTTTAGACACTGTGGTTTGCAATCTTGTTATTGAAGTGTATTTGTCTTCTTTCAGCACCCAATTCTTCTTGTCTGGAGTGAACATTTTCAAATATCATAGTCATAGTGGTCCCTTCTCTGCCCTAACTGCATTCCCTCACTCTTGGTGGCAAATTTCCTGGTAAGAGTAATTCCTCCTGGTCCTCATTTTTATTGCCTTTAGGTATTATTTGCATAGTAATCTTTTTTTTTAATTCCACAAATGAGTGCACTCATTTTATGTCTATCCTTTTCTCTCAGTGTCATTTCATCATAATACTCATCCATGTATAAGCAAATTTCTTGTCTTCATTTTTCCTAAGAGCTACATAGTAATCTATTGTGTAGATGGACTGTAGTTTCCTTATCTACTCATGCTCTCAGGCACTTGGACTGTTTCCAAATTCTGGCAATTGTGAGTAGTGCTGCAATAAACAGAAATACAGAGGGATTTTTGGAGTTGTTTATTTGGGCTCCTTTGTTATTTTCTAAAAGTGGAATTTCTGGGTTATATGGAAGCTCAATTTCTAGCTTTTTGAGGAATGTAAAAATTTGTTTTCCAAAAAGGCTGGATGACCAGCATTCCCACTAGCAATGAATTAGAGTCCCTTTCTCAGCACATCTGTGCCAGCACAGGATGTTCCTGTTCTTTGTGATATGTGCCAGTCTCTGTGATGTGAGATGATATCTCATTGTTGCTTTGCATCTTCCTGATGATTAATGCTGTGGAGCTTTTTATCATGTGCCTTTTTCTATCTGCATTTCTTTTATGTGAAAATGTTTGTTCATTTTTGTTTTTGTTTGTTCATTTTGTCTTCCAGTTATTGAATGGGTTAGATTATTTTCCTTGCTAAATTTTACCACTGGCTTGGCATATCTTGGATATTAATGATTTATGAGATGGATTTTGAATGAATAGTTTCTCCAGTTTTGTGAGTAGTCTTTGGATCCTAGTTAAAATTTCTTTTGAAGTGAAGAGGCTTTGTGATTTAATATAATCTAATTTGTTTATCTTTGCTTCCACTTGCTTGACCAGAAGATGCCTTTGACTTCAATCTCATGGAGGTTTCTTTTTAAATTTTTGACTATGTAACTTATAGTTCCAGATCTAATATTAAAGTCTTTAATCCAATTTGATTTTACATTTGTGCATGATTTTATGGAGGGTCTAAGTTTTGTCTGTTGTCAACAAGTTATTCCATGACTTGTTGAAGTGGCTTCCCTTGATCCAAAATTTATTTCTTGTCCCTTTATCAAAGGGTAGAAAATTTCTTGTGTCTTCATTTTCTTGAAGTAGTGTTTTATAGTTTTGTTTTTTTTTTCGGGCCACACCCATTTGATTCTCAGGGGTGACTCCTGGCTAATCGCTCAGAAATTGCCCCTGGCTTGGAGGACCATATGGGATGCCGGGAGATCAAACTGCGGTCGTGATCATTCCTTGGCTAGCACTTGCAAGGCAGACACCTTACCTCTTGCGCCACCTCGCCGGTCCCAATTGTAGTTTTCTTTGTATAGGTCTTTCACCTCTTTATTTAAGTTGACTCCAAGAAATTTGTTGTTCTGAGGCAAAATTGTGAATGGGATTATTTAAAGCAGCTCTTTCATCTATTTCACTATTTGTTTATAAAAAACTAATTGATTTTCATATTAATTTTGTAGTCTGATGATCTACAATACAAATATATTATTACTAGTAGTTTTTGTTGAGTTTTTAGGATTTTCTAAATATAGTGTCTTGTCATCTGCAAACAGTAAGAGCTTGACTTCTTCCTTTCCTACCTGGATACACTTGAGGTCTTTTTCATGCCTAATTGCTGTGGCAAGTACTTCCAGGAATATAATGAAATGAAGTTGGGAGGTAGAGCAACCTTCTGTTTTGGTAGATCTTAGAGAAAGGTTTTCAGTTGTTCCCCATTGAGTATAATGCAAATCCTAGGCTTATGGTAAATTGTTTGCCTATATTGAGGAAATTGCTTTATTTCCCATGTTGTTTAGACTTTTTCATTTTTTTTATAAATTGGTCTTAGAGCTTGTCAATTATTTTCTTTGCATTTATTGCTATGATCAGATAATTTTTATATTTTCTTTTCATGGTATGTTGTATTATATTGATTGACTTGTATAGTTAAACCAACTTTGCATCTTTGACTGACTCCTACTTGATCATGGTGTATGACCTTGTTAGCAGTTGGAGTCTAGTTGCTAGTATTTTCTTGGATATCATTGCATCTGTGTTTTTCAAGGTTATTGGCCTATACTTTTCTTTTTTTGTGGTGTCTCTGTTTTTGGTATCAGGATCATGTTAGCTTCATAGAAACTATTTGGTAGTGTTTTCATTTATTCAATTTCCTGAAGAGCCTGAAAAGGATTTGCAGTAAGTTCTCAAAGGTTTGAAAAATTTACTAGTTATTCTATCTGGTCCTCGATTTTTTTAATTGGAGGAAGTCTTTTGATTACCATTCCAATGTTGATGATTGTAACAGGTCTACTCAGATATTCAAAACATCTTGGTGAAATCTTTTTTTCTTTTTTTTTCTTTATTTAAACATCTTGATTACATATATGATTGTGATTAGGTTTCGGTCATGTAAAGAACACCCCCATCACCAGTACAACATTCCCACTACCAATGTCTCAAATCTCCCTCCATCCCAACCCACCCCCACCTGTACTCCAGACTGGCTTTCCATTTCCCTCATTCATTCACATGATTATGGTAGTTCTCTGTGTAGTTATTTCTATAACTGCACTCACCACTCTTTGTGGTGAGCTTCATGAAGTTAGCTGGAAGTTCCAGCCCTCCTCTCATTGTCTATGAGGATTGTTGCAAAAATGACTTTTATTTTTCTTAAAACCCATAGTTGAGTGAGACTATTCTGTGTGTGTCTCTCTCTCCCTCTGACTTATTTCACTCAGCATGATAGATTCCATGTACATCCATGTATAGGAAAATTTCATGACTTCATCTCTCCTGATGGCTGCATAATATTCCATTGTGTATATGTACCACAGATTCTTAGCCATTCATCTGTTGAACAGCATCTTGGTTGTTTCCAGAGCCTGGCTATTGTGAATAGTGCTGCAATAAATATAGGCATGAGGAAGGGGTTTTTGTATTGTATTATTGTGTTCTTAGGGTATATCCCTAGGAGTGGAATAGCTGGGTCCAATGAGAGCTCAATTTCCAGATTTTGGAGGAATCTCCATCTCGCTATCCATAGAGGTTGTACTAGCCAGCATTTCCACCAGCAGTGGATAAGAGTTCCTTTCTCTCCACATCCCTGCCAGCACTCATTGTTCTCATTCTTTGTAAAGTACGCCAATCTCTGTGGTGTGAGGTGATATCTCATTGTTGTTTTGATTTGCATCTCCCTGAGTAGTGATGAGGAGCATTTTTTCATGTGCCTCTTGGCCAATTGTATTTCTTTTTTTTATCAAAATGTCTGTTCATTTCTTCTCCCCATTTTTTGATGGGATTAGATTTTTTTTCCTGTAAAGTTCTGTCAGTGCACTGTATATTTTGGATATTAGCCCCTTATCTGATGGGTATTGGGTGAATAGTTTCTCCCACTTGGTGGGTGACTCTTGTATCCTGGGCACTATTTCTTTTGAGGTGCAGAAACTTCTCAGTTTAATATATTCCCATCTGTTGATCTCTGCTTTCACTTGTATGGAAAGTGCAGTTTCCTCCTTGAAGATGCCTTTAGTCTCAATGTTGTGGAGTGTTTTACCAATGTGGTATTCTATATACCTTATGGTATCCGGTCTGATATCAAGGTCTTTAATCCATTTGGATTTTACCTTCATACTTGATGTTAACTGGGGTCTATGTTTGCTTTTTTGCAAGTGGCTAACCAGTTCTGCCAGCACCACTTATTGAAGAGGCCTCTTTGCTCCATTAAGGATTTCTTGCTCCTTTGACAAAAATTCAGTAATTGTTTGTCTGGGGGACAAAGTCTGAGAACTCAAGCCTATTCCCCTGATCTGAGGGTCTGTCTTTATTTCAATACCATGCTGTTTTGATAACTATTGCATTGTAGTACAGTTTAAAGTTGGGGAAAGTAATGCCTCCCATTTTTCTTTTCCCTAGGAGTGCTTTAGCTACTCGAGGGTGTTTATTGTTCCAAATGAACTTCATAAGTGTTTGATCCACTTAATTGAAGAATGTCATGGGTATTTTTAAGGGGATTGCATTAAATCTGTATAATGCTTTGGGGGGTGTTGCCATTTTAATGATGTTAATCCTGCCAATCCATGAGCAGGGTATGTGTTTCAATTTCCCTGTATCTCTCTTATTTCTTGGAGCAGGGCTTTATAGTTTTCTTTGTATAGGTCCTTCACCACTTTGGTCAGGTTGACTCCAAGATATTTGAGTTTTTGTGGCACTATTGTGAATGGGATTGCCTGCTTGACATCCTTCTCTCCTTATCATTATTGGCGTATAAAAAGGCCATTAATTTCTCTGTGTTAAATTTGTAGCCTGCCACCTTGATATATGAGTCTACTGTTTATAGAAGCTTTTAGATAGAGTCTTTGGGGTTTTCTAAGTAGAGTATGATGTCGTCTGCAAACAATGAGAGCTTGACTTCTTCCTTTCCTATCTGAATTCCCTTGATATCTTATTCTTGCCTGATTACTATAGCAAGAAATTCCAGTACTATGTTGAAGAGGAGTGGTGAGAGCGGACAGCCTTGTCTTGTACCAGAATTTAGAGGACAGGCTTTTAGTTTTTCTCCATTGAGGATAATATTTGCCATTGGCTTGTGGTAGATGGCTTCAACTAGATTGAGAAAGGTTCCTTCCATTCCCATCTTGCTGAGAGTTTTGATCAAGAATGGGTGTTGGACCTTATCAAATGTTTTCTCTCCGTCTATTAAGATGATCATATGATTTTTATTTTTCTTCTTGTTGATGTTGTGTATGATATTGATAGATTTACGGATGTTAAACCATCCTTGCATTCCTGTGATGAAACCTACTTGGTCGTAGTGTATGATCTTCTTGATGATGCATTGGATCCTATTTGCCAGGATTTTGTTGAAAATCTTTGCATCAGCATTCATCAGGGATATTGGTCTGTAATTTTCTTTTTTTGGCAGCATCTCTGTCCGGTTTTGCTATAAAGGTGATGTTGGCTTCATAAAAGCTATTTTTGAGTGTACCAATTTTTTCAATTTCATGGAAGAGTCTGGCTAGGATTGGTAGTAGCTCCTCTTAAAAGATTTGAGAAAATTCATTAGTAAATCCATCTGGAGCTGGGCTTTTCTTTTTGGGCAGATGTTTGATTACAGTTTCAATTTCCTCAGTAGTGATGGGATGTTTAGATATGCTACATCCTCCATACTTAAATGTGGAAGGTTATAAGTGTCCAAGAATTTTCCATTTCTTCTAGGTTCTCATGTTTAGTAGCATAAAGTTTCTCAAAGTAGTCTCTGATTACCTTTTGGATCTCTGCAATATCTGTCATAATCTCCCCCTTTTCATTTCTAACACGGGTTATCAGATTTCTCTCTCTCTCTTTCTTTGTGAATTTTGCCAATGGTCTATCAATCTTGTTTATTTTTTTCAAAGATCCAACTTCTTTCTTTGATCTTTCAGATTGTTTTTTGGTTTTCCACTTCATTGAGTTGTGCTTTCAGCTTTGTTATTGCCTTCTGTCTCCCTATTTTTGGTTCCTTTTGCTGGTCATTTTCTAATTTTTTGAGCTGCGTCATTAAGTTATTCAGGTATGTCCCTTCTTCCTTCCTGATGTGTGCTTGTAGAACTATAAATTTTCCCCTCAGGACCGCTTTTGCTGTGTCCCATAGAATCTGGCAGTTTGTGTCTTCATTATCATTTGTTTCCAGGAAAGTTTTGATTTCCTTTTTGATTTCATCTTGGACACACTCGTTGTTCAGTAGCAGGTTGTCTAATTTCCAATTGTTAAAGTTTTTTTTCTGTGTGGCTTTGTAGTTCACATCTAATTTCAGAGGCTTGTGGTCAGCAAAGGTAGCCTGCAAAATTTCTATCCTCTTGATTTTATGGAGGTATGTTTTATGTCTCAGCATGTAGTTATTCTAGAGAACGACCCATGTACATTGGAGAAGAATGTGTATCAAGGTTTTTTGGGATGGAGTCCTCTTTCTTTCATTAGTCTTTTCAGGGCTAGTATGTTTTTGTTGGGTTTCAGTCTGGTTGACCTGTCAAGTGTTGATAGGGCTCTGTTGAGGCCTCCCACTATTATTGTGTTATTATTGATTTCTTCTTTTTGATTTATCAGTAATTGTATTAATTTGCTGCTCTCTCATTGGGTGCATATTTGTTTAATAGTCTGATTTTTTCCTGTTGCATATATTCCTTGATTAGTACATAATGTCTATCTTTGTCCCTTACCTCTGTTCCATGTATAAAGTTGGTGTCATCGGTTATGAATATGGCCACCCCAACATTTTTGAGGGTGTTATTTGCTTGGCTGATTTTCCTCCAGCCTTTGATTTTGAGTCTATGTTTGTTCTATTCAGATGTGTTTCTTGTAGGCAGTAGAAGGTTGGATTCATGTTTTTGACCAATTTTGCCACTCTGTGTCTTTTAATTGGTGAATTTAGTCCATTAACACTGAGGGAGCTGATTGTCATAGGATTTAATGTCATCTTTGTAGATAAGTTTGCTGTGTTTGTTGGTCTCTCTTGTCTTAGAGTAGACCTGTCAGTTTTCCCTTTAAGGCTGGTTTATCATCTTTGAAGTTTCTGATCTATGGTTTATCCATGAAGCTATGTATTCTTCCTTCAGACCTGAATGTGAGTTGGGCTGGGTGCAGTATTTTAGGTGAGGCATTCATTTCATTCAGTCTTGTCACAATATCCCAGCACTGTCTTCTGGCCTTGAGAGTTTCTTGTGACATGTCTGCGGTAAGTCTTAGGGATGCTCCTTTGAATGTAATTTCCCTTTTTGATCTTGCTGCTTTCAGTATTCTATCTCTATTTGTGGGATTTGTCATTGTAATGAGGATGTGTCTTGGGGTGTTTTTCTTTGGGTCTCTTTTAGCTGGTACTCTTCAGGCATGCAGGAATTGATTGAATGTAGTCTTTAACTCTGGGAGTATCTCTTTGATGATGTATTTGACAGTTGATTCTTCCTGGAGATCTCCTACTTGGGTCTCTGGGACTCCAATGATTCTTATGTTGTTTCTGTTTAGTTTAATAAAGACTTATATTTTCATTTGTTCGCTTTCCTTGAGTACTTTTTTCATTGCCTGATCGTTTTTCTTAAGGTTCTTTTCCAATTTCATCTGTTGTGTTGAGTTTTTCTGCATCACATCTTCCAGTACACCGATTCTCTCCTCACCTGCTGATACCCTGCTGTCAATTTCATCCACTGAGGTTTTCTGTTGAGCTACCGTGTTTTTTAGATCTCCTATTTCAGTTTGGAGTTTTCTGATTTCTGTCATTGTGTTCTCTTCAGATCAATCTATGCTTTCTTTGAGTTCTACAAACATCTTCCATATTGCTATTTTAAGTTCCTTATCTGAGAGGTTAATCAGGTGGTTGGAATTTATTAGTTCATCCGAGGTTTTTTCTTCATTTTCTGTGCATGGTGTTTGCCTGCGAGGTTTCCCCATTGTCACGCTTGTAGTATGGTTTTTCTTGCGTGTTGTTGTGGGGTTCATTGGTTAGAAATAGTGCAGGGCCGCGAAGCAAATCGAAGCAGCCAGCTCTTCTGCTGCCTCTAGACAGTTTTTTTGGGGTATGCTCCATAGGCCTCTGAGAAGACCTTCAGGGATTCAGAAACACAGGCAGACAGGCATAGGCAGAAGTTTCCCTTGAAGTCCTCAGAGTGAACAGAGTCACAGCAGTGTGAGCCTCCACAGGCCAGAGAGTTCAGCTTATTGGACGATGACCCCCACAGCCAGAATGTACTTACTGGGCAGCTTCAAAATGCAGTTTTTTGGGGGGTGCACTCCCTAGGCCTCTGAGAAGACCTTCAGGGATTCAGAAACACAGCCAGACAGGCACAGGCAGGAAAAGTTTCCCTTAAGTCCTCAGAGTGAACAAAGGCACAGCAGTGTGGAGCCTCCACAGGCCAGAGAGTTCAGCTTATTGGACGATGACCCCCACAGCCAGAATGTACTTACTGGGTAGCTTCAAAATGCAGTTTTTTGGGGGTGCGCTCCCTGGGCCTCTGAGGAGACCTTCAGGGATTCAGAAACACAGGCAGACAGGCACAGGCAGGAGAAGTTTTCCTTGAAGTCCTAGGGTGAACTTTGTGAAATCTTGGTAAGACTTTATTCATTTTTTTTCATATTCTATTATTTTGTTGCATAATGGTTCTCAGAATATTTGCTATGTACCTTTGAATTTCTGTAGTATGCCTTGCGACATATTTCCTTTCATTTATGATTTGACTCTTCAGGAATCTCAATCTTGCTTTTTTTTTTTTTTAATATGGAATGCTTCATGAATTTGTGTGTCATCTTTGCGCAGGGGCCATGCTAATCTTCTCTGTATCGTTTCAATTTTAGTATATGTGCTGCAGAAGCGAGCACTATCTTGCTTTTTTTAATTCCTTCTAGTAATTTATCAATCTTGATTATTTTTCCACAGATCAATTATTGATTAGTTCATCTCATGGATAGTTTTTTGAGTTTACAGTTATTAATTTTTGCTCTAACTTTTATTATTTTCTTTCCCCTCCTTGCTCAGCTTATTTTGTTGTTCAGTCTTCATTTTCTTATTTATTTAGGCCTTTTCTTTGTTCTGGTTGAATGCTTGTAAAGGGATACATTTTCTTCTTAGCACTGCCTTTGCAATGTTTCATATATTATGATAATTTGTGTTTTCATTTTCATTTGTTTCTAGAAATGTTTTGATTTTCTCTTTGCCTTCCTCTCTGACCCACTGATTGTTCAGTAGGGAGCTCTTTAGTTTTCAGAATTTAAAGTTATTTTTCTATTTTTGTTTATAATTCACTTCCGTTTTCTATGCCTCATGATTTGAGAAGATAATTGATATAATTCTATCCTTTTGATTTTATGGAGGTATGTCTTACAGACAAACGTGATCTATCATGGGGAATGTCTCAGGTGCATTGGAAAAGAATGTGTATTTAGCTTTTTGTCATTAAAAAACTCTCTATATATGTGTTTTATTAAGCCTCTCTCTTCTATGTTTTCCTTCAAAGCTAATGTATACTTGTTGAGTTTTATCCTTGTTGATCTATCAAGAGATGACAGAGTGGTGTTCAAGTATCCCAATACTACTACTCTGCTATCAATGTCTTTCTTCAAGTCTATTCACAGTTGTTTTAATATGTTGCTTTCTACTTATTGGCCCATATATGTTTAGAAATGTGGTTTCTTCTTGATGCACACGTTTCATGATTACTAAAAAAAAATGATCTTCTCTTTCTCTAATGACCTTTTAAAGCCTGAAACTTATGTTACCTGATATTAGTAGGGAGAACCTAGCCTTTTAACTATATTTATCTATTTTTTTGTACCAAACTCAGGAGTGTTCTGCACTCAGAACTAACTCCTTGCAGTGCTCAGGGCATATGGCATGCTGCAGATCAAATCTTGATCAGCTCTATGCATAGCAGATACCCTAAACGTGGTACTATTGCTCTGTCCTCTAACCCAGCATTTTAAGGAAGTTACTTTGTTGAAGGATTGTCTTCCAAACTTTTGATTAGAATTTATGTTGCTCTGAGTATTCAAATGTTTCTTGCAAACAGCAAAATTTTAATTCAATTTTCTGATTCAATTTTACCACTCTGTGTTTTTTAACTGGTGCTCTTAGCCCATTGATGTTGTAAGAGATGGCTGTGATGGAATTTTCTGCCATCTTTTCATAGGAGTTTGTGTGTTTGTGTGTGTGTGGGGGGTATATGTCTGTGTGTGTTTGAGGGTCTTGCCTTAAATTAGACATTTCGGTACTACTTTTAAGATATGTTTTGATTCTATTGCTGTTGACTTTGGGTTGGGTATTTCTGATCATATTTTATTTCCACTCTTTGCTCATGAGACTGCTTTGCCCTGTACCATTCATTTTTTTTTCTCAATTTGTAGGAAGAAATAGAAATATAAAGCAAAACAAGATAATTCATGTTCTATGGTTCTGTTAAAAAAAAAGAAAAGATATGGTTTGGGGCTGGAGAGATACCACAGGGGTAGGGCATTTGCCTTTTACATGGCTGACCCAGGACGGACCTGGGTTCAATTACTGCCATCCCATATGGTCCCCAGAGTCTTCCAAGAGCTATTTCTGAGCACAGAACCAGGAGTAACCCCTGGGTGCAGCTCAGTATGGCCTCAAAACCATACACAAAAAAAGATATGTTTTGAGTCTAGACATTTCCTAAGGTAATGTTTATTCATAAAGCTGTTTTTCTTTCCTTCATTCCTGAATGAAAGTCTGGCTAGGTGAAGTTCTTAGTGAGACTTTCATTTCTTTTTTTAATTATCTTTATTTAAACACCGTGATTACAAATATGATTATAGTTGTATAATTACAATCATGAAAAGAACACTCCCCTTCACCAGTGCAACATTCCCACCACCAATTTCCAAGATGTCCCTCCTCCCCACCACACCCACACCTGTACTCGAGACAGGCTTTCTTCTTCTCTCATTCATTCACATTGTTATGATAGTTTTCAGTGTAGTTATTTCTCTAATTGCACTCATCACTCTATGTGGTGAGCTTCATGTCATGAGCTGCACCTATCCGCCCTCATCTCTCTTGTTTCATTTTATTGAGTTTTTTCATTATATCCCACCACTTCCTTTGAACCTGGAGGGTTCTTTGTGATAAATCTGCTGTAAATCTTGTTTGCTTATTTGTATATGTTTGCTCTTTTTCAATTTGCTGCTTTAAGTATTCTCTCTCTGTTTATAGTTGTTATTATTCTGACTCAGATGTGCATTGAAATGCTTTTATGTAGATCTCTTTTAGCTGGTAATTTTTGGACATCCAGAATGTAGGTTCAAGCATTCTTTTTTTTTACTTTTTTATTGTGGTCAAAGTGAATTACAAATCTTCACAGTAATATTTAAGGCACATAGTGACAATGAATGAGGGGCATTCCCACCACCAGTGTTGTCCTTCCTCCACCCCTGTTCCCAGCATGCATCCGACATCTCCCTCCTTTCTAAATCCTCTGTAATGCTAGTACAACTATTCCCCACTTTTACACCTTGTTATAAATTGGGTACTGATTCTGTTGTTGTTGACTTTAGGTTTGTTATTCAGTATGAACTTTTTTTATTTCTACCAAATAAACATACGACTGTCTGGTCTTGGTACCATCCAATTTTCCCCCTCAAAAAATGAGTCTGATCAAGGTAATTCCAGTAATGTGGTTCTATTGTAAATATAAGAAAAGATATGGGAAAAGAAAAGAAAGAAAAAAGAAAAAAAGGGCAAACAAAAAAAGAGAAAAACTAGGAGGAGTCCATCTAGGTGTTATAAATATCCATTTAGAAGAAGAAAGGGGAAAAAAGAAGAAAAAGGTAACAAACCAAACCAAACCAAAACAAAACCAAACGAGAATAAGGGAGTAACAACAAAAGCAGACCAGCAACTTCTAAAAAAAACCTTTCTTCTTCTTCTTCTTCTTCTTCTTCTTCTTCTTCTTCTTCTTCTTCTTCTTCTTCTTCTTCTTCTTCTTCTTCTTCTTCTTCTTCTTCTTCTTCTCTTCTTCTTCTTCTTCTTCTTCTTCTTCTTCTTCTTCTTCTTCTTCTTCTTCTTCTTCTTCTTCTTCTTCTTCTTCTTCTTCTTCTTCTTCTTCTTCTTTCCACCCACAAGTGAAGTTTTCTGCCTGATGGTTCTGTCTAGTGGTGATAGAGGAGTATTGAAATATCCTACTAATATCACATTTATTTCCATATGTTTCTCTAGAGTTGTGAGCAAATGTCTTACATATTTTGCTGGCTCTACAGTCAGTGCATAAATATTGATCAATGTTAGTACTCTTGGTCTAATGTTCCCCTGATCAGTAAGTAGTGATCTTCTTGTTCTCTGAGCACTTTCTTGAGGTTGAATGCAATTTGGTCTAATATAAGATTGGCTATCCAAGTCTTGCTTTTTTTTACTTTGGCTTGAATAATTGATTTTCATCTATTAATTATAATCCTGTGTTCTTTTAGGTGTTTCTTGAGGCAGCAGATGTCTTTTTTGTTTTGTTTTCTGTTCCACCCATCTACTTTTGTCTCTTTTAATGGGGGAATTTAGCCCGTTGACATTTAAAGAGATTACCGCCAGAGAGGGCTGGTGTGCTATTGTTTGAGTAGAGTGGTTGTTGTTACATTGGAGGGGGTGGTTTGGATTGTGTAGGAAGTCTTTGAGCAGTCCATTTAGAGATGGTTTTCTTAGCGCAAATAGAGTGAGTTCTCCTTTTTTTGTCTAAAACTAAGAATGTTTTTTGTTATCATATGAATGAGAATTTTGCTGGGTAGTGTAGTCTAGGTTGGAAGTTTCTTTCATTCAGTAGTTTAAATATGTCACTTCACTGTCTTCTTGCCTGGATTGTTTCAAATGGGAGTTCTGGTATGATTTTTATGTTCCTTTCTTTGTATATGAGGGCTTTTCTCTCCCTTGTTGCTTTAAAGAATTCATCTTTCTCTCTCTCTCTTTTTTTTTTTTTTTTTTTTTTTTGCCAGTTGGATTACTGTATGTCTTGCTGTTGGTCTTTTAGGGTCCATTTTCTTAGGGACTCATTTTGCCTCTTAGGTTTGTACAGTGTCTCTTTCCAGAAGGTGGGAAAATTATCTGCTATTAATTCCCTCACTACTTATTCTTCTCTTTTCCCCTTTTTCTCCCCTTCTGGTATTTCTACAATTTAAGATATTACTTTTCTCTTTGTTCATTATGTATCTAACTTTTTCTTCCAATGATTTGCCTCTTGCTTCCTTATTGACTTTTTTGTCATTGTTGTTTTGTAGTTTTCCATCAAGTTCCTCTATGCCTTCTTTTAACTGTGTAATTCTGCTATTATTGCTTCCTAACATGTTTTTTTTTTAATTTCCCTTAGTTCTAATTGTATGGATTTTTCATCTTTTGTTAAAGTTCTTCTTTGAGTTGGCTGATTGTTCATCTGTAGATTTCTTAATCTCACAGATTAGTGATTCCTTGATTTTCATTGCTAGGGCATTCATTGTCGCATTTAGGTTCTCATCTATTGGGCTCGTAGTTTTGCTGTACTTGGAAACTTGATGGGATTTCTCTCCATTTGCCCAGCTGCTAGTGTTTTCCTTAGTTTATCCATATTTCTTTGCATCTGGTGGTTTTGAATGTTGAGTTTTCTGGTTATTTAATAAAGCAGTCTGCTGTACTGGTTGGATTAAAGGTGCTTGAAGGTAAATTCAATTTTGAGTTTATTTTTAGCCAAGTGGCTTGTCTAAGTATGATAGGGATATTGGAAGCTGTTTCAGTGTTTTGCTATCCTGTATTATGGGCTGTGGATTATCTGAGGAAATTGAGTCTTAGGTCTGAGCACACTGGACCTATGTGGCGTAATTTAGACCATCTGGTCTGTTCCCACGGTTTGGGGTTTGGGGGATGGTGGGGAACGATCTAAAACCTGCTCAAAGTTCCCAGGCCAAGGTACATGCCTTTCCCGGTCTGGCGGAGGGTGGTCTCAGACCTTTCCAAAAGGTTTCAGGCCAAGATGTGCACCTTTCCCGGTCTAGTGGAGGGGGACGGGCAGTCTCAAACCTGCCCAGAAGGTCCCAGGTGAGGTGTGTGCCTTTCTTGGTCCAGCACAGGTTGGGGCCATCTCAGACCTGCCCAAAAGATCCCAAACCGAGGTGTGGCACTTCCCTGCCCAATGGAGTGGGGTGGTCTCAGACCTGCTCAAAAGTTCCCATGCCTTTCCCGGTCAGGCAGAGGGGAGAGGCGGCCTAAGACATGCCCAAAAGGTCCCAGGCCGAGGTATGGAGCTTCCTGGTCCTGGTTCAAGCATTCTTAAGCTTTGAAAACTTCTCAGCTATAATGCTTATTTTAGACTGATTTGAAGCAACTTTAATACTTGGGGAAAATTCATAAAAATATTTTGGGGGGTGCATTTACTGTACCTCCTCTTTCTATACAGTCAGTGTAAAGAACACAGCCTGTGGTAAGAATTGGGAGGCCTTATTTTTTTGATTTATTAATATATATATATATATATATATATATATATATATATATATACAAAAAATCCTTCATCAGTGCAACATTCCCATGACAAATATCTTATGTCCTTCCTCCCCACCCCACACAGGCCTGTACTATAGACAGGCTTTCTACTTCCCTCATTCAGTCACATTTTGTTACGATAGTATGATAGTTCTCAGTGTAATTATTTCTGTGACTGCACTAAACGATCCCTGTGGTGAACTTCATGTCAGGAGCTGGACCATCCAGTCCTCCTCTATTTTGTCTCTGAGAATCATTACACAAATGTTTTTAATTTTTCTCAAAACCCATAGATGAGTGAGACCATTCTGTGTTTATCTCTGACTTATTTCACTCAGCATAATAGATTCCATATACATCCATGTATAGGAAAATTTCATGACTTCACCTCTTCTGATGGCTGTATAATATAAAGCTACAATGCTTTTGACTATTGTTTCTGCATAGTGGTTTCCAACGTGTCTTTCCAGGACCCAGTGATTTTTATGATGGCCCTGTTGATTCTTATGTTGTTCATGTTGAATTTATCTGACAGACCTATTGTTGTCTGTTCACTTACTTTGAGTTTTTCTGTTTGTTTTTTTTGTTTGTTTTTGTTTTTGTTTTTGAGCAACACATGGTGACACTCAGGGCTTACTCCTAGTTATGCACTCAGAAATCGCTCCTGGCTTGGGGGACCATATGGGATGCTGGGGGATCGAACCGTGGTTCTTGCTGTGTCAGCCATGTGCAAGGCAAACATCCTACTGCTAAGCTACCACTCCAGCCCATTATTTTGAGTTTTTTTTTTATATTCTGTTCATTAATTTCAGGCTCCTTTCCAATTTCTTCTGTTGAATGGAGGTGTTATTCCATCTCACTGATTCTGTTCTCAGCAGCTCTACTCTGCCGTTGAAGCTTTCTTTTTATCTTTCATTTCACATGCCATATTGTTCAGTAATGATATTTCTGTTTGAAAATTTCTATTTCTATACTTGTATCCTTTTGACACTTATTTGCTGTCTTATTTGCATGTTTTTTTTTTTTTGAGTTCTTTGAATATACTCCACATTTCCTCTCTAAAGTCCTGATCAGAGAGAGGTTATGTAGGTGGCTGATATTGTGTCTTCATAAATGCCATCTTTCAATAAGTTAGGTGAGTTTCTGTGTTATTTTTTATGTAATGTTGGGATTCCTTGACCAAAAGACATGCTTGACTTTAGGGCAAAGCAGAGTGGTGTGCTCTAGTCTCAACACACTGACCAAAGTCCATTCAAATTGGTACCTTTTAGTCCAAAACAACCCACTGTCACAATTTCTAATGCCACTGAATGTCAGTAGTCTCTTCTCCTGGCCATGCTTTTGTTTTGTTTAATTTTGTTTTTGTTCACAACAATGGTTCTCAGGAGTTATTGCTGGCTCTTTTTGTGCTCAGGGTTCATTCCTGGCAATAATCAAGGACCATATAAGATGCCAGGGGATCTATTCCGTTGTCCTTGCAAGGCAAACACCTTATTCACTGCATACTATTCCTCCAGGTATGAGTTTGTCTGGTATCTTTCACCTCAGGTAGTTTAAAAAGGTGCTTTTTAGTTCATAGCTACCCACAGGCCACACACTTCTCACTGCTGCAGCTCAACAACCTTTTCTTTAGGCCAGGGGTCTCAAACTCATGGCCCGCGGGCCATTTGCAGCCCTCCTTACAACATTTTGTGGCCCACAGCCGGCCTTCAAATATCGCATTATTCACGATTATTCACTTACCAAATAATCGCAATAAAATTCGCATTAATAAGAAAAAAATCGCATTAAATATTCACATACCCCAAGTAGTTCCATTCAGGGTATGCAAATGTTTAATGAGATTTTTTGCTATTTTTTTCTTACTAGAGCGATTTTTTATTGTGAATATTTGGTAAGCAAAATCTCTTATGTGGCCTTGGCTCGCCCCAACTTTGCCTCCTGCGGCCCCCAAGTAAATTGAGTTTGAGACCCTTGCTCTAGGCCATGCTCTTGTTGGCTCACTCTTCTTTGGGATACCTCAATCTTTAGTGTTGCATTGATAAGAATATACCTACTTGAGCATGGGCATGAATACAGTATTTAAATTTCTTTTTAAAAAGGAGGAAAAAAGGGACTGTAGCAAAAGCACAGCTGTAGGGCATTTGCCTTTTATGCAGCTTTCCCAGGACGGGCTTGGGTTCAATCCTCGGTGTTCCATATGGTCCCTCAAGCCAGGAGCAGTTTCTGAGTGCTTAGCCAGGAATAATCCCTGAGCATCACTGGGTGTGACCCTTCCCCCACAAAAAAGAGGGTAAAAGAGTAATAAATAGGAGAAAGAATAGAAAAAAGGGGATTTTCAATCATAGAGATATAAAGAATCTCATTTGTGCCATCTCTTCAGGTGTTCTTGATATAGGTGATCTGCAAATCAGACCCACAACGTTCAGGGATCTGATGTATGACAGAAATTCACCACTTTGTAGTTGGTTCCAATGCCTCCAGTGCTGTCTCTGCCTTTCTCTATACTGGCCCTTGCAGGATCTTGGGACTTATTAGACATAATCAGAAGGAAAGAAAGATAGAGTCCAAGCTATAGAGGAAGAAAATTGGTAGTTTTTCTGAGTACAATTTTAAGGAAATACAAGCACGAGTGTGGAGGCAGTTGCAGCAGCACATCTGATTTGGCACAGAACAAAAACTAAGGACAGCTCACCTAGGTGATAGTTGTCACAGTGGCAGCATCAAATTTGCAGCAGAGGAGCATTGATCCAACAGCAGTGGCAGCACACCATCACAGTGGTGGCTGAGTTAGCAGCACCTGTGTAGTGTCAGAGGCAGGAACACAAACAAGTGACATCAGCAGTGTTGCAGCACCAGGATGGACACAAAACAAAGAAGTGCTCACCCAGGAAGTGGTCATGGACCGGAGTTATTTCTAAACAATATAACTTCCTTAAGATATCCTTGGAAATAGGGATAACTGAAAGTAACTTGGGAAACTAACACCTTAAAAATATAAAATAAACTGTGATAAAGCAATACAAAAACATACCAAAACTGGTGGCTAAAGACTAAAAATCTTCAGACTAAATCAGTATTAATCTCCTACATAACCTCTCTGATATGGAATTCAGAATGGAAATGCTTAGGATGTTCAGTGAACTCAAAGAAACAAGGGAGGATACTTCCAGTAATGCATCATATTTGAGAGCATAAATGAGAAAATTAGAAGAAACAATGTCACAACTTAAAAACTTGGACAGAAAAGTGAAAAAGTCACTGTAAGAGCTTGCCAGTAGACTGAGGACAGAATCATTGAGCTCAAAGATGAAGTACAGAAAATTTCAGCAGTAGATGGAAAAAATCATCAAAATAAAGAGATGACAATAGAAGTTTGGGATAATTCAACAGAAACAACATAAGAATTGTTGGGGTCCCAGAGAGCCCGGAAGTAAACTACTTTGCAGAAACTACAGTCAAAGAAATCACCGCTGATATATTCCCAGAGCTGAAGAATACATGAACCCACATTCTGGATGCCTAAAGTATACCAACTAGAAGAGACCCAAATAAAAGCACACAACAAGGCACATCCTAGGCACAATGATTGAAACCAGAGCTAGAATACTGAAAGCAGCAAGGTCAAAAATAAAATTACTTACTAAGAAACCTCCTTAATTTTTACAGCATATTTATCACAAGCAAACCTCCAACCCCAAAGTCATTAGTGTGATATAGTGAAAAAGTTCAAAAAATAAACATGTCATCAAGAATAATTCACCCAGCCAACTATCATTGAGGTTTGAAGGAAGGTTACACTCTCATGGATAAACAATAGCTCCAGAAATTTAGATTAAAAACTAACTTTAAAAGAAGAACTGAAGGGGATACTTGAAGGCAAGACAAAACTCACAAATACACAGAACTTCCACAATGAGATGACACAAAATTACATAACGAGTTTTTCTCTTGATGTCAATTACTAAATGCACCAATCAAGAGAATTGGAGAAAAAATGGTTTAGAAAATTTGGGCCCGGAGAGATAGCACAGCGGCGTTTGCCTTGCAAGCAGCCGATCCAGGACCAAAGGTGGTTGGTTCGAATCCCGGTGTCCCATATGGTCCCCCGTGCCTGCCAGGAGCTATTTCTGAGCAGACAGCTAGGAGTAACCCCTGAGCACCGCCGGGTGTGGCCCAAAAACAAAAACAAAACAAAAAACAAACAAAAAAAATTAATACAACATTCTGCTACTTGCAAGAAACACATTTGTATAGGCAGACTGAAAGTGAAATATTGGAAGGCAACCCTCAATGGAAAGAACTCAAAATGCTGGGGATGACCATTATTAATTAATATTAGATTATTTCAATTCCAGGCTTACAAAGGTTATAATAGACAGAGAAAATCATGTCCTAATATTCAGAGCATATGAACATTAAATACATTACACTCTTAAACATATATGCATGCTATGTGGTGCCAGAAAAATATTTAAAACAACTGCAAATAAACTTGAAGAAATACATGATTAGCAACACAATAGAAATCAAAGATTTCTGTCACTTTTTTTTTGATGAATCAGGCTAAAACTCAACCAGGGTATACTGGATTTGGAGCTTCTGAAGGGAGGGAGTGGCACATCTGGTGCCGCTAAGGGGGTACTCCTGACTATGCATTCAGAAATCGCTACTGGCTTGGAGGACCATATGCAATGCCGGGATCAAACCAATTTCTGTCCTGATTCAGCCGCATGCAAGGCAAATGCCCTACTGCTGTGCTACTGCTCCAGCCCAAGAATATACTGTATTTGAAACAAGATAAGTAAGACAAAGGGTTTATATATTTATAAACATATATCTATATACATACATATCTACATTTCATCCCCACAAAGTGAAAAACACAAACTTTAAGTGTCTGTATACTTTAACATTCTCTAAGATAGACTATACTATGAGCCATAAAACATGTGTCCATAAACTCAAGAGGATATACATATCAAACTATCTACTTAGAACATTATGCACTGAAAATGGAAATGAAATTCAAACAGAAAAGTAGAAGCCAGTTTAACACCTGTAAATTAAACATCTCACTTCTGAACAACCAGTGGGTTTGAAAGGCCAAGAGGAAATCTAAACATTCCTGGAAACATAAAAGAATGAGGACACAAATTATCAGAATATGTATGATATTGCAAAAGCAGCAGTAAGCAGAAAATTATAACTTTGCAAGTACTCATCAGAAAGAAATAACGGATACATAAATAACGTAACAGCACTGCTTAAGAAATTGAAAGCGAGGGGCCGGGCGGTGGCGCTGGAGGTAAGGTGCCTGCCTTACCTGCGCTAGCCTAGGAGACGGACCGCGGTTCGATCCCCCGGCGTCCCATATGGTCCCCCAAGCCAGGAGCGACTTCTGAGCGCATATAGCCAGGAGTAACCCCTGAGCGTCACCGGGTGTGGCCCAAAAACCCAAAAAAAAAAAAAAAAAGAAATTGAAAGCGAGCAAGAAAATGAGCTGAAAACATATCACAAAAGAAATAATAAAATTAGAACATTAATTGAATATCTAGAAACCTAAAATACAATACAAAGATCAGTGAAAAAAGAGTTGGTTCTTTAAGCAAATAAACAAGATTGTTAATCATTTACAAGTTTCACAAAGAGAGACCTGAATCAGAACGAAAGGGGATGCCACAACCAACACAACAGAAAATTGAAGTTAATCAGAGATTAATTTGAGAATTTTGTGCCACAAAATGATAGAACATAGAAAAAAGGATGAATTCTTGGACTCCATAACCTCCCAAGTTTAAACCAAAAGACTTGGAATAGTAGCATTATAGAAAATTTGAAATACTGGGGCTGGAGTGGTAGCACAAGTGGTAAGGTTTCTCCCTTGCATACACTAGCCTAGGACAGACCACGGTTCCGTCCCTCAGCGTCCCATATGGTTCCCCAAGCCAGGAGCGATTTTCTGAGTGCATAGCCAGGAGTAACCCCTGAATATCACTGGGTGTAGCCTAAAAACCAAGGAAAAAGAAAAGAAAACTTGAAATACTAATTAAAATTCTGAAAAACAAGTGCCTGGGCCCACATGGATTAACTAGTGAATTCTTCAGACCTTCAAAAATGACCTACTGCCAATATTTTTTGAGCTGTTCAAGGAAACTGAAGAAACAGAAACACTCCCAAGCATTTTTTTTTATGAAGCTAATCTCACTCTACCAAAAGCAGACTGAAACACCACAGAATAAGAGTAGTATAAGCCAATATTCTTGGTGAACACAAATGCATAGATTTTAAAAATATAGTAGCAAATAGAATCCAACGATTTATTAAACAGATCATAACCTATGACTAAGTAGAATTCCTCTCAGGAATGCAAAAATGGCTTCCCATGTGAAAACCAGTCAACATAATACACTGTATTAATACAATATTAACATTATTAATTTAATATTAATAATAATGATCATATCAGTAGATGCACAAAAAGCATTTGCCAAGATCCAACACAAACTTATGGTTAAGAACTCTCAATAAGATGTGAATTTAAGGAACTTTCCACACTGCACCCAAAGCCATTTACCACAAGCTTACAGCAAACATTTAATGCAGAAAAACTTAAACCTTTTCTCTAAGGTCTGGCACAAGACAAGGTTTCCACTCTTGCTACTTCTATTTAATATAGTACTGGATGTACTTGCCATATCAATTAGACAATAAAAAGATATCAAGGGCATCTGTAAAGCAAGGGAAGAATTTAAGCTCTCACTATTTGCACATGTTATGACACTGTATTTTGGAAATTCTAAAGACTTCAGTAGTAAGTTTCTAGGAATAATAGATCTTTACAGGAAAGACAGAGGCTACAAACTGACATTTAAAAATTCATGGATTTCCTACATACAAATAATGAAAGAGAATAAAGACACATTTAAAAACCAGTCACATTCACAATTGTGACTCAGAAAATTAAGTGCCTTGGTATCAAGTTAACTTAAGAGGTGGAAGACCTGTACAAGAAAAATTAAAAATCACTACTTCAAGAAATAAGAGAGGACAAGAGAAAATGGAACTATACCCCCCCACACTTATGGGTTGGGATGTTTAATATAACTAAAATGAAAATACCACCTAAAGTATTGTGTGGATTTAATACAATCCATGTAAGGATATCCATTATATTTTTCAAAGAAGTAGATCAAATACTTATGAAATTCAAAGGGAACAATAAACCTATGTGAATATCTAATGCAAGGTAAGGTAAGGAGCAAGGTAAGGGGGTATAACTTTTCCCTCCTTTAAATTGTATTACAAATAGATAGTAACTAAACAGACCTGCTACTGGAATATAGTCAGATTTTCTGATCAGTGAAGTAGAATGGGATATCCTGAGACAGATTCCCCAGGTATACACTATGCTAATTTTTGAAAAAGGGGTAAAAAAATACAAAATTAAACAAGAAAAGCCTCTTTAACAAGTGGTACTGTGAAATCTGTTCAACTCTGTAAGAAACTGACCTTGACCTCAGAAGTGATTCTGACACCATGCACAAAGAAAAATCAAATTATGTTAAAGGCCTTGAGATTAGACCTGAAATTCTAATGTATGTAAAGAAAAACATAAGCAGAACTCTCCAGAACATTGAAGCTAAATGTATGTTCATATATGAAATACCACTGACCAATTAAGTGGAATCAAAGAGATACAAACGATCCTAAATTAAGAATCACCTCAAAGGAAATGACGATAAAAAAGTAGGATATAAAGTCCACCACACAATGGGAGAAACTAATCACCCATCTGACAGTGAATTAATATCTAAGTTTCTAAGTTCTATAAAGCATGAGAGCTTTATAGAAAATGTCTTTTTACTTTTTGACACATCAAAAAGAACAAGAACAAGCAGTTCTGTTATATATATGGAGAGAAATGTGAGAATGTCAAATGGTTCTAGACATTTTTCAAAAAACTAGAATTGAGCTCCTATATGACCCAATAATACCACTCTAGGGAATATGGCCTTTGGACTCCAAAAGACATGTAGAAAAGACCTCTACATTCCTATCTTTATTCCAGCACTAAGTACAGTAGCCAGAATCTGGAAACATTCCATTGTTCAAGAACAGTTGAGTGGATAAAGAAAATGTTTACACAATGGAATACAGATGCTAGGAAAATGACATTATGAAATTTGCTTATACATGGATGGACATAGAGAGTGTTATAAGGAGTGAAAAGTGTCAGAGATAGCACTAGACATTGAATTATTGCAGATATTTCTGGGATATAAAAATAGTATAATAATAACAAAATACAGTAGAGATGAGTGCCAAGTGAACTCATTGACGGTTGGAAGATTGCCATAAAAATAGAGCAGTGCATTTAGGGCAGAGAAGGGGCCATTATTACAGTAATAGTTGGAAATGATCACTCTGTATAAACTTGGAACTGAAAAAGATAAATTTATATGCATGATACCCCTTCAGTAACCATATTGTCAACCACAGTGTTTAAATGGGAGTAAATGAAGAGAGAGAGGAAAGATACCTGCTTTTAAGGCAGACAAAGCAGGAGGGAAGATGGGATGGTTGGAAGCTAACTAGAAATATTAAAGGTTGGAAATGTGCTCTGGTGAAGGGATTGAATGACTGAAAATCTATTTCAACTTTGTAACTATTTCATATGGATTGAATCAAATTTTATTAAAGAAAAAAGTTTGTGGTGCATCGGTAGGGTGTTTCTCTTGCACACGGGGCTATCCAGGATGATCCCAGGCATCCTTTATCGTTCCCCAAGCCAGGAGCGAATTCTGAGCACATAGCCAGGGGTAACCCCTGAGCGTCACCCAGTGTAATTCAAAATCCAAATATCTATCTATCTATCTATCTATCTATCTATCTATCTATCTATCTATCTATCTATCTATCTATCTATCTATCTATCTATCTATCTATCTATCTCTATATATGTATATATATAAAAAAAGAAAGAGAAAGAATAATGAATTAAGAAAACAAACAAACCAATTCCATAGTAAAAAAAAATGTTGGCCTTAGCCAGTTTGATACATTTTAATATGCACTTTCTTGGGAGCATTTATGGGCAACATCTTGCTGTGCTTAGGGCTTACAATCTTTGCTCAAGGAACAATTTCTGTACTGGGATTGAACCAGATTTGGCTGTGTGCATATACAAGCACCTATCTTTTCATCCAAGTCTTTTGGGTCACAATAGAATACTGAAGTTTGTTGCTTCTGATGTAAATTTTATTTTTTAGCTGGCATTTATCTTGATTGATCCAGTGCTGTAAGTAGTATTTTTTAAACTTTTTCCTCCCATAATCCCCTTTAACATAGATTTCTTTTAGTGGCTTCTTTGCCCAAATAGTTAAACCCTTGTTTTAGGCCCTCATACTCCATACATTTTAACATGTTGACCCCTGAAAATATCCTAGTATTGCTATGAATCTGGTTGACAAATGCAATAGCACTTGTTTGGATGTATGACTCTGAATAAGTGCTTTGGTAGAGAAAGCACAAAACACATTTGATGGTCTTACAGAAAAAAGCTAACAGATAAACATTGTATTTGGACCAGAAATATTATTTATATTCAGGGATTCCTTTCCTCACACCTGAAAATATGGGGTGTGGTCATTCTCTTTCATGTTGACCCATGATCACACAGTGTTGGCTAATCTGGAATTACTGAATCAGTAGTTCAAGACTCATTTTTAATTTGCATTTTTATTGTAATCTATATGCTGAATCCAGACACTGAAAAGTTTTATTTCTGTCTATGTATTTATTAACACACATTTTTATAATGTTTACTAGATTCCAGGTTGTGTTCCTAGTGGCTCAACAAATATTAATTTATTTATCTCACAATAAACAAGTATGTCAATATTATTTTATCCTTATTATTTTGCCATTATTTTTTTTGAGTGTGGTAATTTAGAACTTCAGGACATTTTAAGTAGCTAATTAATGATCATCAATACACTAGGCACTCTGACTCTACTATCCCTGCTTATGTGCCAGTAAGAAATGAAGTAACAATAATGATATCAGCAGCAGCAGCCTTTACACACTAATTCACTGCATTTATTAATTGGCTGGATCTATGAACTTGCTAAGAATATCACTCTAATTTTTCTGACTAAATTGTTGCTATGACACCTACAGATCCTCATTAAATTCTTAGACAATCCAAATAATTCTGAGAATTCTGAGACTGGTCTACTAAAAAATCCCCAGACCTCCGTAAGTCTTCTTTTGATTCATGGGGTAAAAGATGGAGTATATAAAAATGATCAATTATAATAACTGAGGGAAAGGGATTACATCTATTTTTACAGAGCACATGGATGGCCATTGTGGGAGAGTCCCAGGATTAACTCCTATTAAAATGTGATAATATATCCTGCTATCATTAGATGAAAATCAGGTATCTGCTCACTCAACTCTGCAATGTTTATTGGCAATGATGAATTTCAATTGTTCCAGGAACAACACAGATATATAAAACTCAGGGCAGATACACAGATATTGTTACCACAGCAAAGGAGATCTCCTCTCATTCTGTGTCTTGGCAATTACAAAGTCTTCAGATGTATTTTTCAATACATTTTTTCAATACAAAAGAATAAAGAATTGGATAGCTACTTGTTCAACTTAGTCCAAGTTTATTAAAATATATATTCAGTTCAGTTGCCCAGAGTAAATATTTGAAAGAATAAAAGTTCTCAACTGTCCAGTCAATGAATCATCAAGGGTGGAAGAGGACCCAAGATAAAAGCTGACAATGGTCAAATATACCATTTTTTGAAATTAAAATAGAATAGAATTTTTGCATACTTTCTCTTTGCCCTTTTTACTTTTTAAAATATTTTAGATTAGAATTATATGAACTTTAGTACTGTTAATGATGCTTTCCGCTGCAATTAATTCCAGCACCACACCATTCACCAACTTATCCACCTTCCTCTATTAGGACCTCAACACCCCTGCCTTTTCTCCTCGCCTTCAACTCACTTTTGTGGATCATTTCTCCCATTGTGTTGGTTTGTCCCTTTGTTGCTACCTTAATCTTTCAGTCTCACATATAAGATCATTCTGTATCTATTCATTTTTGACTGAATCTACTTAGCATTCACTAGTTCCTTTCTGTTGCTGCAAGTTGCATTATTTTATTCTTTTATGCATAGCATTCCATAGGTATATATATATAAAGCATATTTTATGGCTTTCCTTGATTATTTCTGAGTCACCTTCAAAGGTGCACAAGGCATACCACTGTTGTACACTTAGAGGTAATTTTTGGCAATGTTTTAGGGAGCATCTTTGGTGTCAGAAAGGGAAACCAGGTTAGCTATATGCAGGTGAACAGTTCAACATACTGTAGTCTATATTATAAAACTTTTATCATTCATTTATATTGAAATATTTGGATTATTACCAAGTCTTCACTATTGTACTAAGTGCTGTTATTAGTGTTTTTGTGCTTTGGAGATAGATCTAGTATAGCCATTTATAATCTTTTTCTGTTTTGGGACAGATGTCATGACATTGCTGGGTTGTATGGGAGTTCTACCCCTATTTTATTTTTTAATTTTTTTTCTATCCCTATTTTATTAAAGAGCTCTCTACATTGTTCTACATAGAGATAAAAACATGATACCATTTACAGTGGCTAAGAATTATTTTTCTCACGATAGACCTGGAAAAAGTGGCTGTTATGAGGCATTTTGATATGTGCCATTATCATTGGTGTGAGATATTTCAGTGTATTTGTGATTTGCATTTTTCTAATCATGAGTGATTTTTATGTGCTTTTTCCCCTCTCTTTTTCCTTTTTTTCTTTGCCATTCCAATGTCTTTTTTGGGGAAGTCTCTCTTAGTCTCTTTGCCCATTTGTATTTTTTTGTTGTTGAACTTTGTGACTTCTATGTAGTATTTTTATTTCATGTATTATGTGTGAATCTTTTCTTCCATTCAGTTGGTGACTTTTTTAAGTACTTTTATTGTTTTTCTTCTTTTGTAGTTTAACATTTTTATTTTGTTTTTGGTTGTCTCTACCACTGTAGTAATCTTATTGAAGAAATTTCGATGGTCAGTTTTAGAGAGATCAGCTAGTATGTTCTTCAATGTATTATATGGATAGATTCTACTCTAATCTTAGGGACTTTACTTAATTAATATGTTTATTTAAACACTCTGATTAAAATTTGATTGTAGTTGGGTTTCAGTTATGTAAAAAACAACCCACTTCACCAGTTCAATATTCCCATCACCAGTGTCCCAAATCTCGCTTCTCCCCATCACATCCACACCTGCATTCGAGACAGGCTTTCTACTTTCCTCATTCATTCACATTGTTATAATAGTTCGCATTGTAGTTTTTTCCCTAACTGTACTCACCACTCTTTTTGGTGAGCTTCATGTTGTGAGCTGGTCCTTCCAGCCCTCCTCTTTTTTGTCTCTGGAAATTATTGTAAAAATGTTTTATTTTTTTTAAACCCAGAGATGAGGGAGATTATTCTGCATCTATCTATCTCTCTCCCTCTGATTTATTTCACTCAGCATAATAGATTCTATGTACATCCATGTATAGGAAAATTTCATGACTTCATCTCTCCTGACGGCTGCATAATATTCCATTGTGTAGATTATTCTGCATCTATCTATCTCTCTTCTTCTGACTTATTTCACTCAGCATAATAAATTCCATGTACACCCATGTATAGGAAAATTTCATGTATTCATCTCTCCTGATAGCTGCATAATATTCCATTGTGTTGAAGGGCATCTTGGTTGTTTCCAGAGACTGGCTATTGTAAACAGCACTGCAATGAATATAAGTGTAAAGAAGGGATTTTTATATTGTATTTTTGTGTTCCTAGGGTATATCCGTAGGAGTGGTATAAATGGATTGTATGGGAGCTCAATTTCCAGGTTTTGGAGGAATCTCCATATTGCTTTCCATAAAGGTTGGGCTAGACGGCATTCACACCAGCAGTGAAAGAGAGTTCCTTTCTCTCCAAATCCCCACCAGCACCGCTTGATCTCCTTCTTTGTGATGTGTGCCAATCTCTGTGGCATGAGATGGTACTTCATAGTTGTTTTGATTTGCATCTCTCTGATGATTAGTGATGTGGAACATTTTTTCATGTGCCTGTTGGCCATTTGTATTTCTTCTTTGGCAAAGTGTTCATTTCTTCTCCCCGTTTTTTGATGGGATTAGTTGTATTTTTCTTGTAAAGTTCCTTCAGTACCTTGTATATTTTGGATATTAGCCGCTTTTCTATGGGTATTGAGTGAATAGTTTCTCCCACTCAGTGGGTGGCTCTTGTATCCTGGACACTATTTCTTTTGAGGTACAGAAGCTTCTCAGCTTAATATATTACCATCCCATATTTATCTCTGCTTCCACATGTTTGGAGAGTCTCTTTCCTTCTTAAAGATGGCTTTAGTCTCAATGTCATAGAGAGTTTTACCTACATGTTGTTCTATATACCTTATGATTTCAGGTCTGATATCAAGGTCTTCAATCCATTTGGATTTGATCTTTGTGCATGGTGTTAACTGGGTCAAAGTTCGCTTTTTTTTTGCAAGTGGCTAACCAGTTGTGCCAACACTACTTGTTAAAGAGGCTTTTCTTGCTCCATTTAGGATTTCTTGCTCCTTTATCATTCTCTGAGTACTGAAGCCTATTGCATTGATCTGATGGTCTGTCTTTATATCAATACCATGCTCTTTTGAATAACTATTGCTTTGTAGTACAGTTTGAAATTGGGGAAAATAATGCTTCCCATATTTCTTTTCCCAAGGAAAAGCTTTAGCTATTCGAGGGCGTTTATTGTTATAAATGAACCTCAGAAGTGCTTGATCCTCTTCTTTGAAAAATGTCATGGGTATCTTTAGAATGATCGCATTAAATCCGTACAATGCTTTAGGAAGTATTGCCACTTTAATGATGTTAAACCTGCCAATCCATGAGCAGGGTATATATTTCCATTTCCGCGTGTCCTCTCTTATTTCTTGGAGCAGGGTTTTATAGTTTTTTTTTTTGTATAGGTCCTTCACATCTTTAGTCAAGTTGACTCCAAGATATTTAAATTTAAGTTTGTGTGGCACTAGTGTGAATGGGGTTGTTTTCTTAATATCCATTTATTCCCTATTATTTTGGTGTATAAAAAGTCCACTGATTTTTGTGTATTAATTTTGTAGCCTGCACCTTGCTATCTGAATGTATTGTTTTTAGAAGCTTTTTGGTAGTCTTTAGGGTTTTCTGAGTAGAGTATCATGTCATCTGCAAACAGTGAGAGCTTGACTTCTTTCTTTTCTATCTTGATTCCCTTGATATCTTTTTGTTCCCTAATCGGGCAAGCACTCCCAGTGCTTAGAAGGAAGGCTTTTAGTTTTTCTCTTGAGGATAATATTTGCCATTGGCTTGTGGTAGATGGCCTTAATTATGTTAAGAAATGTCCTTTCATTCCCATCTTACTGAGAGTTTTCATCAAGAATTGATGTTGGACCTCATGAAATACTTTCTCTGCATCTATTTACATAATAATGTGATTTTTATTTTTCTTATTGTTGATGTTGTATATTATGTTGATAGATTTATGGATGTTATACCATCCTTGCATTCCTGGGGTGCAACCTACTTGATCGTAGTGGATGATCTTCTTAATGGGGTATTTAATCCTATTTGCCAGGATTTTGTTGATGATTTTGCATCTGTGTTCATCAAGGATATTGGTCTGTAATTTTCTCTTTTGGTAGCAACTCTGTCTGGTTTAGGTGTCATAGTAATATTGGCTTCATAAAAGCTATTTGGAAGTGTTCCCGTTTTTTCGATTTCATGAAAGAGTCTTGCCAAAATTGGTAGTAGTTCCTCTTGAAAGGTTTGAAAGAATTCATTAGAGAATCCATCTGGGCCTGAGTTTTTGTTTTTGGGCAGACATCTGATGACCGTTTTTATTTCCTCAATAGTGACGGGGTATTTAGATATGCTACATCCTCTTTATTCAACCATGGAAGGTTATAAGAGTCCAAGAATGTATCCATTTCTTTCAGGTTGTCATTTTTAGTGCCATAGAATTTCTCAAAGTGGTTTTTGATTACCCTTTGATTCTCTGCGATATTTGTAGTGATCTCCCCTTTTTCTAATATGAGTTATCAAGTCTTTCTTTTCTTTTCTTTTCTTTTCTTTTCTTTCTTTCTTTCTTTCTTTCTTTCTTTCTTTCTTTCTTTCTTTCTTTCTTTCTTTCTTTCTTTCTTTCTTTCTTTCTTTCTTTCTAGTTTTGCTAATGATTTATCAATTTTGTTTATTTTTTCAAAGAAACAACTTCTGCTTTCGTTGATCTTTTGGATTGTTTATGGGGTTTCCACTTCATTAATTTCTGCTCTCAGCTTTGTTTTTTTCTTCTGCTTCCCTATTTTAGGTTCCTTTTGTTGAACATTTTCTAATGTGTCATTAAGCTATTTAGGAATGCCCCTCTTCCTTCCTTGTGTGTGCTTGCAAAGCTTTAAATTTTCCTCTCAGTACTGCTTTTGTTGTGTCTCATAGATTCTGATAGTTTGTGTCTTTATTCTCATTTGTTTCCAGGAAAGTTTTGATTTTCTCTTTGATTTTATCTCGGACCCACTGGTTGTTCAGTATTAGGCTGTTTAACTTTTATGTGTTAAAGTTTTTCTTCTGTGTCCCTTTGAAAATCACATATAATTTCAGAGCCTGTGATCAGTAAATGTATCCTGCAACATTTCTATCCTCTTGATATTATGGAGGTATGTTTTTTATGCCAGCATATAGTAGTCTATATGTAGTTTATCCTGGAGAATGACTTTGGAAAATAATTTTTATCCAGGTTTCTGGAGGTGAAGTGTCATATATATATATATATATATATATATATATATATATATATATATATATATATATATATATATATACCTAAAAAGGGAAATGAAAGAGGCCTAGTATATATATATATTCTAGGTCTAGTATATTCTTCTTGGGTTTCAGTCTGGTTGACTTATCAAGTGTTAACAAAGCCGTGATGAGGTCTCCCACAATTATTATGTTGTTATTGATATTCTTTTTCAGATTTTTTATCAATTGTATTAAATATTCTGCTGGCCACTCATTTGGTGCATATGTGTTTAGGAGAGTGATTTCTTCCTGCTGTACATATCCCTTGATTTGTATGAAGTGTCCATCTTTGTCCCTTACAACAATTCTGAGTCTAAAGTTTGTGTCTTCTGATATTAATATGACCACCCAAGCTTTTTTAATGGTGTTATTTACTTGGATAATTTTCCTCCAGCCTTTGATTTTCAGTCTATGTTTGTTCTGACTATTCAGGTGTGTTTCATGTAGGCAGCATAAGGTTGGATTAGTTTTTTGAACCATTTAGCCACTCTGTGTCTCTTAACTGGTGCATTTTGTCGATTGACATTGAAAGAATTGTCATGGGATTTAGTGCCATCATTGTGTAGAATTTTGGTGTGTTTGTTGGTCAGTCGTGTCTTAAAGTAGATCTTTCAATTTTTCTTTTAAGACTGGTTTTGAATCTGTAAAGTTTATGAGCTGTCATTTATCTGTGAAGCCATATATACTTTCTTCAAATCTGATACTGAGTTTTGCTGTGTGCAAAAAAAAAATTCTAGGTGAAGAATTTATTTCATTAATTTTTGTCACTATGTCCTACTACTGCCTTCTGGCCTTGAGTGTTTCTTGTGACAGGTCTGCTGTAAATCTCAAGGATGCTCCCTTGAATGAATTTTCCCTTTTTGAACTTGCTGCTTTCAGTATTCTGTCTCTATCTGTGAGATTCATCATTGTGATTAGGATGTGTCTTGGGGGATGTTTTTCTTGGTAACTCTTTTAGTTGGTACTCTATGGGCATGCAGGGTTTAGTCACATGTATTCTTTAGCTCTGGCAAGTTCTCTTTAATGATGTTCTTGACCATTGATTATTCCTGGAGATTTTCTTCCTGGGTCTCTGGGACTCCAATGATTCCTAGTTTTTTCTGTTGAACTTATCAAAGACCTCTATTTTCATCTGTTCACATTCTTTGAGTAATGTTTCCATTGTCTGATCATTTGCTTTAAGGTGTTTTCCAATCTCTTCTACTGTATGGAGTTGTTATGTATTGCATCTTCTGGCTCACTAATTCTATGCTCAGCTGCTGTTACTGTTGGGGAGAGGTTTTCCATTGAGTTTTTCAATTAGTGTACTGAATTTTTCAGACCTGTGATTTGACCTGTTATTTCAGTTTGAAGTTTTCCGATTTCTGTTTTCATATTTACTAGGTTCATACTATTGTTCTGTTCAAGTTGATCTATGCTTTCTTTGAGTTCTATGAACAGCCTTCATATTTCTTCTCTAATTTTCATATCTGAGAGACTAACTAGGTAGTTGGCCATTTTTGGGTCATCAGAGTTGTCATTTTCATTCTCTACGCCTGATGCTGGCCTGCGTTGTTTTCCCATTGTCTCACTTGTATTGTGTGTTTTTCTATGTGTTTTGTTGACTACATTATGTGTGCTGCTGCTTAGCAAAATAGAGTGGCCCGCTCCTCTGGCTCTACCCTTTGTGGGCGGGTCGACTCACCTCCAAAGAAGGGGAGTCCTCCAGGGATGAATCCACACCAGATCAATTATTAGGCCTGAGCAGGCAGAACTGGCAGAGGAGACAGTGGAGAAAGCTCAGAGACCCAGCACTGTTCAGCTGGCTGCACCCTTTGTGGGCGGGTCTACTCACCTTCAAGGAAGGGGAGCTCTTCAGGGATGAAGCCACACTGGATCAAGTCTTAGGCCGAGCAGGCAGAGAAGACAGTCCAGAGAGGTCTGTTAAGCTTCAGAGACCCAGCATAGTTCCACTGGCTCCACCCTTTTGTGGGCGGGTTGGCTCACCTCCAAGGAAGGGGAGCCCTCTGAGGATGAAACCACACCAGATCAAGTCTCAGGCCCAAGCAGGCAAGGCAGGCAGAGAAGACAGTGGAGAGTGTGCTGAACTTCAGAGACCCAGAACAGTTCAGCTGGCTTCCAATCTTGAGGTCTTAATCCACTACACTTTACTTTTGTGAAATGTGACTATCTAGTGTTCTAGCCTTTTCAAATTAATGTTTTTGTGTTTGAGGGATAGATGTCATCTCTCCTGTTATCTGTCCTGTAACCTATTATCTTACTGCGTTCATTTATTATTTCTGAGTTTTTATATATTTTTGTGAAGTTCTATATACTTTTAGGAAAACTATAGAACTAGTTGTCACACTTTTGTTTTGTTTTTCTTTTTGTGCTATACTAGTTTATGATAAGTTCTTACTCCTGATTCTATACTTAAAAAATCACTTGGTTGATTCTGAGAGGACCATCTGTAGTGCTTCTGGTGAAAACCTGTGCCTGCAACATACATGGCAGGTGTCTTACCAGATCTTCCTATCTATCTAACCCTGCTCCCAGATTTTTTTTAATAAAGTCTTCCAGAATAAGTCATTTCTAAGTATGTATATTTTATATGTTCACCTTTGTTTTGTGATTTTCCATATATAACTTAGTTTCTCTAAGATTGTTTATTCATAAAAGATTTGTATTCTTTTAGAAAAGACAATATCCTCCTTCTAATTAGACTTTTGGAAAAATTTTCAAAAGCAAAAAACAATAATTGAATTGCTTTAGACTAAAACAAACCAGAATGAGTTATTTATGTTATGGTTCATAATTGGAATTTAATACCCATTTAATAATGTATATTTCTTCTTACCCACTTTCCTCATAAAAGAAAAAATGGCATTATTAGAAATCCAAACTAAACACTGAGTTTTGCTTTTGGCACGGTGAAAAGTTATTGCTGCTAATAAACTTATTTTTTCTTTCATGATAGCTAAATGACTTAGAAGGAATACTAATACTAATACTAATACTAATAGAAATCTGTATATTCACAAGAAGGAAGAATGCTGATTTTTCCTCTATTGTAGAAATGAATTGTTTTACATAATTTTTATTGAGACCAATGTGAATTACAAGTCTTTCACAGTTATATTTATTGTACATAGTGACAGTGAATTAGGAATTCCCACTACCAGTGTTGACCTCACTCTGCCACTGTTCCCAGCATGCATCTATACCTTCACCCTTAGCCCCCTGGACTGCTAGTATAACAGGTCCCTTTTATGTGTAGTTTGTTATAGTTTGGGTCTCTTGATTCTATTGTCGTTGATGTTCGGTTGGGTATTTATGTCTGATCATTTATTTCCATGCAGCGTTCAGGAGACCACTTTGTTTTGTTTTGTTTCATTTGTTTGCTTTTCGTGAGACTACTTTGTATCAGTGATTTTTGTGGGGTTTATATAGAAAACTTATTAATTTTGATAAAAATTTAACAGTAAACTAAGGGCCCTTACTCTCCCCACAATTTGAGAGAGCCTAAAGTTAATTGTCTGTTCACTGAGAAAAGATGGGGACCCAAAATTCCAAGATTATATTATATTTTGCAACTATTTTTTCAAATTTGTAAGTTTATAAATATATATCATTAGCTTTTTAGATCAGATCTATGACTCATCATTCAGTCCTCTTGCAGATAAGGAGAATAGTGAGGCACAGTACAATTTTTAAGAATATAATTTAAGAAAATTGGTGTTTCTGGGGCTGAAGAAATAGTATGCAGCAGTAGGGCACTTTTCTTGCATGCGCCCTTTCTGGCTTTGATTATCAGAATCCCATGTATTCACCTGGACAATTATAGGAGTAATTCCTGAATGTTAGAAGTACTAATCTATGAGCATTGCAGGGTATGGCCTAAAAACCAGGGAGAGAAATATAAAATGCATGTCTGTTGGGCCAGGAGAGATTGCACAGCGGTGTTTGCCTTGCAAGCAGCCGATCCAGGACCTAAGGTGGTTGGTTCGAATCCCGGTGTCCCATATGTTCCCCCGTGCCTGCCAGGAGCTATTTTGAGCAGACAGCCAGGAGTAACCCCTGAGCACCGCCGGCTGTGGCCCAAAAATCAAAAAAAAAAAATGCACGTCTGTTAAAACGATGTAAAAAAATCTCAAATAAAGATAAACAAAGATCAAAACCGAGAATTATTGATGCTGGTAATTCACATAGGTAAAAAATTTGGCAATTAGTTGAGTAGTAGGTGCTCAATATTTGGCTATATATTTTTCTTTGAAAATGAAACATTATAAATTTCTTAATTTATATTTCAATTGAATCATTTCTGGAGTTGCCATTTTAACTTAGATCTTAACTATCTGAACTTAGACTGCCTTTTTTTTTAACCTAATGGGACTCTTTCTTTCCTCCTGTATAATATTTTAATATAAAACTATATATTTTACTAAACCATTACATCTTAGATTTAGATATCATTATGTGGACCTAATAGGATTAAAATATGTAAATAATAAGGAGGGAGTTGAAATGATGGGAGAATAATGATAGTTGTGTTAAATGATTGTGTGGGTAGATAAATTATTAGTAGTATAAATGTGTGTGTTTTGTTTAATCTACCTGTATTTAAGATAATGCTGTCTCTGGGGCTGGAGCAATAGTACAGGTATACAGGACACTTTTCTTGAATGCTCCAGTCCTGGGTTTGATTCCCAGAATCAAATAAAGATTTATAATTTGATAGTTTTGACATGATATCTGGCTGTGCAAGGCCTTTCATTTCTCATAAAAATGCAACTGCTGGGGCTGATGAAATAGTGTTAGGGTCTGGAGTTGAAGGACCAGACCACACAGATGAAATAAAGTAAAGCAAAGATTCCATCACCAACAGCTCTAAACTGACCAGTCAGGGTCACCTGCCCAATAGGCAACCCTGTCCAGTGTCACAACCATTTTGTAGGGTTTTTGCACACAAAAGTTCACATGTGAGAAATGAAAATTTAGCCTTAAATGGGAAGATCAGTTGCTTTTGGCCTTGGTCAAATACCTTGTGCAGGTATGGTCAGATGCTCAGTGGGTTTTTGTGGTTTAGAACTGGATCTTATTATATGCCACAGAAAAGTGAAACTTAATCTTAAGAACAAGAAACTATGCTTTTTCTGGTTCAGAGCCCAGGGCAACTGAGGGTACTTCACAATATTACAGCAGGTAGGGTTCTTATCTTGAGCAAAATTGTTGCAGATTCAATCCCCAGCTATCCATATTGTTCTTGAACCCAACAGGGATTATCTCTGAGCTCAGAACTAGGAATAGGATCTGAGCACACAGCCAAATCTGTCCAAAAAAACAAGAAAAATGTAGTTGCTGATAAGGTCACTTTGATAACTTTATAATATACTTCCATGACCTTAGTAAATATTTTGCACATAGAAGTTGCCAAATAAATGATAGTAGGCAAGACAATGAAGCAAAGTTATAAATAAGACTTTTGGCTATACCCTGCTATTAGGGGAAATAATTTGACATTTTAAAGAAAATTTTATGTCTTGATTGCAGGTTTTAGCACATTGATATGTTCGTTGTGCTTAGTTCTTATCAAGAGCTAGCAAATGTGGCCAGAGCCATAGTACGTAGAGTGGGGCATTTGCCATGCACAGAGCTAAACTGGAGTTGATCTCTACCATCCCATATGGAAATTGAGCCTACCAGCATTGATAGTTTTTAGCAGAATAATTTATTTACTATTGCTCTATGCCTAAATATTAATTTGTATTTGCTAAATTAGCAGACCCAGGTGGGCAGGAAACATTTACACTGATGAGTTGCAGGAAAAGGCAATGTTATATAAAAAGTAATCCCAGTGAACAGAACACTGGGTTGCAAGTTAAAAGTCCTGCAGTCAGGTTGCTGTTTAATTATATATCATGTCTAAGCCTCAGCTTCTTCTTAAAAAATTGAAGTCATAATATCTCAAAGGTATTGTAGTATAGTACTATCACATCTAATAAGGCAGTTGGCAACAACTAATATCTATTATATGTTATGCAAATGTATTATAGAATCACAATTTAGTTACTCTTATTAGTATACAATCAGTCATGAATAATACTAGTTTCCTACCTGGAGAGCTTGTTTTTTTTCCTTGATCAGATTTGCTATCTGATTTTTTTTACTATCCTCTGCTTGCCCTATATACACAAAGGCCAATAAGTACTTTACAGAAGGAGATGGCAAACTGAAGCAGTTTGCATATAATTTAGAAACAAACGTTTTTTTACAAAATGGGCATATCTTGATATTGCAGGAAAAGTTGCTGCAGGGAAATGATAGCTCCTGCCTACTATTTTACAGAATCTGCTTCTATGTTCCTCAGTGGCCATTTTTTTCCCTCTATGTTATAAAGTAGCTCAAGCCTTAACCTATTTCCTCCGGCTTACTTTAATTAATTAGGTGAGACTAGGATTGTATATTTCATCATTAGAATATTTGACAAATACCCTGGAGAGAAGGCAATGGCATAATGTTAGAATTTATGGTAGAAAAGAACAGAGCAAGGAGGGAGGTCTCTGAAGTGAGCAATTGAGAAGGTAAATTATGTTGGGGGAGGGCAGCTATCAGAAGAATTTCTCCTAAGGATATACTATCTGGGAATTAAGACTACCTTTCTGGTATTAGAGAACACTGCAAAAAGATGGATCTTAAGAATTTGTTTTTAGAAGTCAAGGAATATCCATAAAATGGTTTTTCAGGAAATGTCCCTGGCATCATACTCCTCTAGGAATACATGTGGCAGAGACCCTATACATCAAGCCATTAATCTGGTTGGCAGCCCTCTCTTCAGGATCACCTCACAGATCCCTCCCCTATGGCTAAGAGAATTTGGTATATTCAGAGGATTCAGTTAGATTTGCCATCCATTTTCTTCTTAATAACTGGGATGGAACACAGATTTTAAAATCATTCTTGATGTGAAAGCTATACTCAAGCATCTTTAACATACACTTAGCCTAATAGTCTTCAGCAGATCACTAGTAGGGACTTGTAGTTTTCCCTATCACGTTTTCACCTTTCACCTCTGTGTTGCAGAATATTAGACTTCTCAGGGGATAGAAAACAAAAGCTTCCCCAGCTGTTTTTTTTTTTTAAGTTTATTTTTTGCTCAATTCTTCTTTGTCAGTGAGCTCAAGGATTAATGTTCTCTGCAGTTGCATTTGTGCTGTTGATGTGGACAAGAGTGATGCCTGTTGAAAACTACATAGAATACTAAAGTAACAATATTTGTTTATTTGTTTATGTAATGACTTAAGTTATGTGTAAAGACAGACTAAATCTTGCCCTACTTTAGAATGTGTGTGTGTGTGTGTGTGTGTGTGTGTGTGTCCTTATGTATCCATCATCTAATTTTTATTTATGGGTCATTCACTTGACATCTGTAAAACTAGATTTCATTGAGCATTAATCAAAAACACACCTGGTATAGTGCTGAGTCAGGACTTTTCCATCTTGCCAATACTGATATTTTGGCTCAGATATTTCCATATTGTGGTGATGTCCTGTGATTGATAGAATGATTATAAACCATATAGCCATATAAATCATCCAGCGACTTCTTTTTATCAGATAATAGTAGTACTTTCCTTTCCTGTTGTAGCCACCAAAAATATTTCCAATATCTTACCAAATGTCTGTTTGAAGACAAAAATCATCATGATTGAAAACCACTCTTTTTGCCTAGGGAAGTTAGTGTATTTATTTGTCTTTGTCTTTGGAATGGAATATTTTAAGAGCTTTGGAAGATAACATAAAGAAAAGGATATTTTTGGAGGTAGTTGCAAGATGTAGTTTACTGACTCTAAAAATTTATCTTTATTATTTTTACTATTCCAGAGAGATAGTAGAGGATTAAAGCACTTACCTTTATGTGGCCAACACTTGTTCTTTTTCTTGTACTATCCTTGGTCTACAGAGGGCTTCTAGCTGTCACACCTAAGCACAGAGCTAGGAATAACCTATTAATATTACTGAATGTTGTATAACCACAAATCCTCCAAAATAAATTAAAAAATTAAATTCAAAACTTTGTGATTTTTATAGTTATAGAGATAACATCTATTGCCATTATCTAATATCAAGGGATTTTAATTTCCTTAAAATGAAACCCCATATTTATTAATTATCATGCTCCATTTGATGACTCCTATTTTTTTATATTTAAGTCTACTTATTTTTCTAAAGTTCTGCATATGTGGACATTTTATATAAATAGAATTATTATAAATATCACTATATAAGTATAATAATTTTGACTGGTTTCCTTTACTTAGTATGATAGTTTAAACAATTGTTCATTTTATTTATATACTGTAATGATTTTTAATGAGTGGGGGTATATAGGACTGTGATCAGGCTTATTTATCCTCAGTGTTTAGGGCCTAGTCCTGGAAACATCCATGGTATTATTTGGGATGTGGGGATTTTAACTGAGTTGGCTGCATATGATGCAAATGCTTTGTTCTATACTATTTCTCTGGCTTCATGCTGCATTGCTTTCTAAGATTGGACAGCATTAAAAACCTGTTATGAGAATGTGCCATATTTTACTTATCAATTCATCATTTGAGGAATACTTGTACTATTTCCAATTGGAACAGTATTCTCTTTTTTAAAAGTTGTGTTATACTATTTTGCCTTTATATTAGACAAACATTGGTGCCTATCTCCTCCTACCAGAAGAAAGATTTTTGCTTTTATAACAAGTGGTGTAATGAAAATAGCATTCTGTATTTGTTTTTTTGTAGTAGCAGAACAGTGAGAGATGTGTGCATATTATCACTTGTCTTGCATATGGTCATTTTGCTGACTATTGTCAATCGTTGATACTATATATGGTCCTCTTAGCAATTCCTCTGCACAGAAGTTCGTGGCTGAAACAACAAACAAAAGACTTTGTCTAAAACAAGTAAAAAACATTTACTTTATTTTTTCTATGAGTTTATAGATTCAGCTATAATATTTATGTCTATGATCCATTTTGAATTTTGTGTATGGTGTGAGGTAATGGTCCAACATTTTTGGTGTTATATCAAAATATAACACTAAGAAACTTTTTTTTCCCTATAGTGTGATCTTCAAAGTTTTCCATCCTGTTGAAAATTTAATCGATCATCTCTTTATTACTTTACTTCTGGAATCTCATTTCTATTTTATTGGCATATTATTTCTTTAAAAGATTTCTTAAAAGATAAATTGTTCATTAAATGAGGGGAGGGAAAAGAAGAGACATTTAGAAGATAAAACAGGTTTCTCCAGAGTGGAACAAAGCATAGTACACATCACAGAGGGAGATGTGGAGGTCACTTTCCCCAAATGGGAGAATATGTCCTAAAATAAAGAAAAAAAAAACACACACACAGATATGGACAAATGTGCTCTACTCTAAGAAAGTACATATCAGAGAAATGAGAGGAAATACCTCTTTTAGAACCATAACCCATTATTTTCTTAACATAAAAATCTGTTAGGAAATTTGAGAGATAATGAAACAGTACAATGTTTGCCATTCACACTGCTGACTTGGGTTCAATCCCTAGTACTGTATATATTTTTCTGAGCACAACTGGTGTAACACAAAATCAAACTGAAAACATATTAATAAAGTGCTTTGATAGTCATAGGGTAAAGAATGGAAGGAAAAGGAAAAATGGATTGATGCAAATTTTCTTTTTTACTAAATACATGTTTAATTTTTTAACAAAAACATATTTACACTATGAAATATGAGAATTTGATAGTGACAAAAATCATCTTTTGGCAATATGGGGCCACACTTGATTTTGTTCAGGGCTTATGCTTGACTTTTCTCTGAGGAGAGAGCAGAACTATATAAGATAGGGAACCATATGGGTGCTGGGAGAGAGAGGACCCAAGGCTGGCTTTGTGCAAGGCAAATACCTTATTTCCCTGTAGTGTTCTTTTTATGTCAATACAAATATCATTAAAATATATACTGAAAGTGCATACAAACAAATACACCTCTATTATTTTAATGCTTTACAGAGGTCTTTAAAGATAGCAAGTATCAGAATATTTTTTATAAATGTAATTTGCTTAAGATTATATCACAATATAGTTGTGAATAAAGATAGGGTTTGCTAGCTCAAAAAAAGTTATTAACAAGTTATAAAAGATAGGGTTTGCTAACTCAAAAAAAAGTTATTAACAAGACACACTAAAAAACATTCAGCTTAGACTGTCATCATCTCAGAAAACATAATTTTCTTCACCCATCTCCTTTGGAACGGCAGCCCATACTTCTTCATCCCTCAGCTAGTTATTCTGGTCATTGCTAGCTCTGCTCATTACACATAATAGTCTTCTATGTTTTCTGAGTATCTGGTATGTATTTTAGTTTTCAGAATTTTTCAGTTATTTTTATGTAATCAGAGCTTCAATTTCTTTTTCTTTTTTCTTTTTGTTTTGTTTTTGTTTTTCTTTGAAACACATCAGTGGTTCTTGGGCTTACTCCTGGTTCTATGTCCAGGGAACATTCCTGATGTTACTCTGGAGGACCATATATGGTGCCCAGTATCATAGCCAGTTCAGCCACATACAGTACAAGGTAGGCACTCTGCCCACTGTTGTATCTCTCAGTCCTGTCTTTGGATATTTTTTTAATTTAATTTTTATTTTGATCATAGTGGCTTACATATTGTTGACAATAATATTTTAGGTACATATTTACATAAAATCAGGGGGGGGTTTCCATCACCAATTTGTCCTCCCTACATCTCCGTTTTTGTCCTACCTCCCATATGCTCTTCCCTCACCCCTAGGGCTGCCAGAATATGTTGTTCCCTCTGTATCTAGCCTAATACTTAGTAGTCTTGCACCTGTTTGGTCCTGGTGCCTCCCTTATTTCCCCCTCTAACTGGGGGGCAGGACTAGCTAGTTCAAGTTACGTGGTTTTGTTTGAAGAAGGGAATAGTAGTAAACTGGGGTAAAGATCCAATACGCAGAAAATAAGCGGAATTCTTCTAGAGGGTCTCATCCTCAGTTAGAGAGACGAAGGAGAAAAAGGTGAAACACTCCACCAGTACAAAAAGAAGTGTCAAATATTCAGTGAGGACTCCAACAATAACGCTGAGCACCACAAAAAAAAAAAAAAAAAAACCCGCCACGGTCTTGAGATAAGAAACATGGCAGAGCATATAAAGAAAGAAAAGAAAAGAAAAGTGTAAATGGGGGCAACAGCTTCAATAACCACACCAAAACAAAGAAATCAACCAAAAATAAATAGGTAAATATAATAATTATAATATATGAAGATAAAAATAATATATATAAAAAGATAAACAATATTTTGTGTTTTGTTTCTTTCCCTCCTGCCCTGGCACTGTAAATATTGGGGTCATTCCAAAAGGAATTCACTTGGCCTAAGAGATATGGGGTTTCTCCGCCCTTGGAGTATATTGTCACGGGATCAACTATAGACTCTGTTCAGGATCCTTTACTCTCCCTGTGGTGCTTTTGTGTTGTTTGGAAGACTTCTGTTCCGTCCTAGGTGATACAATCAGACCTCTGTATCTATCGATCTCATTATCTGCACAGCTCCAGGGATGGGACTTATGATGAAGTCAGTCTTTGTGGTTCTAGAAGGTTCGCTCCCTCGGTGTCATTTTAATCCATCTTCTGTGGTTGGTGGTCTTGGTCTTGGCACTAAACCTGGGATGGCACCTAGGATAAAACCTTTCCTTGTGTTTCCAGAAGCCCCATTCCATTACAGCTGTCTCTGCCAGACCTTTGGAACTGGGGATCATGGTTGTTGTGATATAAATTTTTTTAAAGAAAGGAGACCATAGAAGCTATAGATCTTTAAAGTTGTTTTGATGATGTAAGGGTAAAAATTCAATTTTATGGCAGAGCATATATGCATAAGAATCATAACTTATCAGGGCCAGTGCTCATATTAGAACTCACATCTTAGGGGTCAGAATAGTGTGCTTGTCTCACAAAAGGCTGACCCACGTTTAATCCCTTATATCCGATTTGGGCCCCTGAGCAACATCAGAAGTAATTCCAGGTATGACCAGGAGTAACCCTGAGCATTGCCTAGTGTGGTCCAAAAAGAAAAAAGAATAGACAATATTTCAATCTTCTAAGATAGTGATTATTGTTAATACTTATCCTTCTACTACTACTACAACTAATATTATTTTTAAGCCCTTAATATCAAGTCCTTTGAACCAGAGCCCAAGTCAGCCCAAAGACCTTTACCAAACTGGTGACTGAGATTTCTTTACTTCTAGGTCAACAGAAGTAAATCTGCATGGCAGCATGTTTCTAATCTCTTTCACAGCTTGAGAGAAGTCAGTGACAGAAAAGTATTTGAAAAATCTGAAAAATCTATGTCACTAAATGATGATTGGCAGCCTGATGATGTTTTCAAATTATTTGAATTGTAGAGGTGGCATAATGGGAAGTACTATTTATCTTTGTAACATGTTTTGAACAGTCATGGATGTCCCTTTGCAAGTGGGGAGAATATTGAGAGTTGAAATTCAATACATATATAAAAAGCAAAAGTCCTTGGTAGTCATCACTCACTGGAACAGAATCAGAGATATGGTGCCTTGTTCACTCTTCAGAGCCACTTCAAAGTGATGGAAGTCCTTGCCTGACTTGTGCAAAATAAAGTGCATTTAGATCCAGGGGCTTGGCTCTCAAATATAATATATCAGGATAGGTCACCTTTTAGTAGCTTAGTCACACTCATCTTTGTCTCTCCAGAGCAATTTTGTGTTTCTTTACTTTTCATTAATAGTGATTAAATATATCTTACATGAATGAAAGTATACTTGTCAGAATGCAAGAATGAGAATAATTTTTCCAAGTTAGTCTCTAAATGACAGACATTGTTCCGATTAGTTTTGAAGTGACTTACACATAATGAGTTCGTGCAATGTTATTGAGAATATGGGTATTTCTTTCTTTGGTTATATGTCTTCTACAGAGAGAGTTATTCCAGCACAGCAGTGCCACTGATATCTTCTTCCTGTGCTTGTAATTGTTTCTTTCACTTTGCTTCAGACGAGTTCTCCTTCTGCTGTATCCATTCTTGTCTCTCTCTCTTTTTTAAATAATTTGTCTTATATTTTATTTTATTTAAATATCATGACTACAAAGTTGTTCATGATTGAATTTCAGTCTTACATAATATACAACCCTTCATCAAAGTTTTTTTTACCATAAATCTACCCAGTTTCCCTCCTCCTCCAACTTCCCTCTTGCCTGCCTTTGGGACAGGCAATTTAGTCTCCTCTCTCTCATTTTTTTTTTCATTTTAAACACTGTGGCTTGCATTACTTTTAAAGAAGAGGTACTGTGCATATTTTTATCTCAATCTAACACCCAGTTGGATTGTTCAGAGTGATCAGTTCCAATTACCTTGTCTTTTTATTTTAAACCTGAGTGCCTTGTATTTTCAGTTAAATCATACCTTTTGTTGAGACTGGAAGTTAACTGAATATTTATTTGTGTCTCTGGTATAGATTATGGTATAGATTACATGCTGAAAATATTGCTATATTTTTTTTCTCCTGATATTAATAGCCTTCTTCTGGATTTGAGACTTCTGTTTAAAGTTTTTCACTGCAGTTTCTTTCAACTGGCTAACTGCTATAGATACCTACCAGTAGTAGGATGGATATTTGAGAAGCCAATGTTTTGAAAGGGCTTGAGTGGGTTTATGTCAGGGCTGTCTTGGACCCTACACTTAAGGGAATTCTCAGGGTCTCTCAGGAAAGTGGGTGACAGAGTCCTGGAGATAAATGACAGAGTCAAACTCAGTAGTGTGAGAGAAACAGCATTCTGCTCTATTGAAAATTACAAGAGTTATATAAGCAAGATGTTTTTGCAAGTAATAATTTTTGTGGTATGTAAAAGAAAAAGCTCACATTTGTTTCTTTGCAGAATCAAACATACCTTTCTTGTTAACAAAAGCTTTATCAGTGCATACTGTTTGATTTTCAAAAAAAATTCAGATGCCTCTAAGGTGGGTCACACACCATCTAAAGGTCCTCTTCAATCAAGAGACAGAAATAAGTATCTACTTGAGCTCAGAAACAGGACAAATTTTAACATCTTAAAGATTCAATTCTAATGTAAATTGAAATATTAGGAAGATGTCAGGCTTTCCTATGAAGGTTTCTTTCATCTAAGGAAACAGGCTTTTTGTTATTAGGGCTTTTACTGATAACCAACTTCCTAAGAAAGAGCAGATTTTAGTAAAAAGAGCAAATTCTGACTTAATAACACAAACTCAATTAAAAAGGGGGGTGCAAATCTTTACCTGGGAAAAGCTTTCCTAACAACTCATTGTTACATCTAGGCCAAACCTTGGATGTTCTTTCAGAGATAAAAGATGAGCAAGTCACCAAAATTACCTTATGCATCAGACATGCACCCAAAACAAACATTCCTTTTATCTGAAAGGGCAGGGCAGCAAGGCAAATTCCTGTTAGTTATTTTACCTCTATATGTTTCTTCCTGATGATAATTTTTCCAGGTAAAGAGGTAAATGCTGAAATATATATAGTACAGCAGAAGGGAGATTCATATTTAGGCCAATTAAAATTTTGCAACTCTTAATAAGCTAAGCCTGAGAAAATATCATAATCACTTATTAGGGGAGCATTGTCTCTTTAAGATCTGTTTTCTGCTAGCCATGCTTGGTAGGGGTGGGTTTTCCACAGCAGGTCCATTGGTGTTAGCTTGTGACAGGATGATGTCAAAGGAATTAAATAAAAACACCATAATAATGGCCTATCAGTGCCTGTACAGCCTGTATAGCTCTATGTGCAATTTTCCTGAGACAAAAACTAGATGAACTAGTTAGATTTGTAATTTTTATTTATTTATTTATTTATTTATTATGTTTTATATTTTGGTTTTGTGCCACACACGGCAGCACTTAGGGGTTACTCCTGGCTCTGCACTCAGAAATCACTCCTGGCAGACTTGGGGGACTATATGGAATGCCAGGTTTTGAACCACCCTCTGTCCTGGGTCTGCTGCATGCAAGGCAAATGCCTACTGCTGTGCTATCTCTCTGGTCCCTTGCTATGTTTCTATCTCTTCATCAAATTCTCTATGTTAAAGTACCTGTGAACATATGCCAATTTTATTTTTGAGGTGTATGCCTCCACTATGTATCTCATTTTGTTTTCTCTTCATCTAGGGCTCTGGCTGATATCTTAAGACAACAGGGTCCAATTCCGATAGCACACTGTGAAAGAGAAAATATATCAGCCATTAATACGTCTCCCAAAGAAAACACACCAGTTAGATCATCCTCCAAAAATCAGTACACCCCTATGCGTACAGCCAAGCAGACTCCAGGTAAGTACTTTACGTAATTATCTTTATTCTATTGAAGGAAGGAGGGGTTTCATGATGTTTCTGATTTTTGATATAACGGAGCTGGTGACGGAACCCTGTGTTGACTCTGATCGCAAGTACATGTGTAGGTTTTGATTTGGGAGAAACAGCTACCGATGAGTGCATAGTTGAATGTAAGCAGATTTTAATGAATGAATAGCATAATTCTTTTACCTGTAAAGGAGCTGTGGTAACTAATGGAAGAGTACAAACAGCTACTTGCCCATGTGTTTGGATAGTTTTGGCTACTTATGCTTCTTAGGCCACTTAGGATATGTGATAAAAAATTTCCTCAACCAAATATGAATGATGCTCATAAATTGGAATCTGAAAAAGCATTTCTCAGTGATTACAGTGATTTATAGTGTAGTCATTTTCTTTGATGTAGATTCTTAATGTATGATGTAATAATATACTTTATTCTCTTTATTTTGTCATTATAACATATAAATGAAACTGAATGATTATAAATGAAACTGAATGAAACTGATTTTATGTTGTTTGAATTGATATTTGAAGCTCAGGAAAATTTACTGTCTTGAAAAATCACCCAAATATGAATATAACTATAATATAAAATTATTTATTGCAAAAATATAAGTTCATATCTAATAGGATACTGTTCTTATGCTGAGAGTTTTGTGTAAATTTTCTTATTTTTCATAACAATAATTAAAATACTTATGCTATTTGTATTTTGCATAAGGAATAGAAATGTTAGTAATTTTCCCAAGGACATGCTCAGTATGAAAGAGAGCTCACGTTCAAACCATGGCAGGTAGGTGAGAGTAGGAGAGGTAAGAAGACTGTAAGAGCAACACTGTTATGATATTAATTAACAGTCACTTTGTCAGTATAACTGAAAAGGCACTTCTAATTGTGAGCACTATCATACACCCTAGTCTCAAGCTTTTAATCTGAAGCTTAAATCTAAAAATCTTGTTCATTACCAAATACTTTTTGTTTGTTTTTAGACTCAGGGATTATGTCTGGCTCTATGCTCAGAAATTTCTCTTGACAGTAATTGGAAAACCATATTAGATTCTGGGGATTGAACCCAGGTCAGCCACATGCAAGGGAAACACCATATCTGCCTTACTGTTTCTCCATCCCTAATAATTTTTGAAAGACAGGTCTGAAATAAACATGCAATAAGGGTCTAAAACTGTTAGGAGACCTTTGTGTCTTCCCAATGCAAAATTATATAGTAAATATGCTCCTAAAATCAATTTTTATCCAGTTGGTAACAGAGCCAAACTCTTCAAATTTTTTAAAAGCTATGGGCATTTTATTTAAAAAATATATAACTATGTTTATTCAATGTTTTGCATATAACTTAATAGAATATTTAATAGAACTAAGGGGTTATTCCTAAGTTAGATATAAAATCCCTTGATTAAAATTAAAGAGTATAGATATGCTCTTACAAAAATCTAAAATGCATTTTCAGAATTAATGCTAGAGATTTTTAAATTATGAGCAATACATAGAAAAAAATTTTGGTTAATTTTTCTTTAGAAGTATTTATGAATTACATATCAGACACTTTAGTGGTGGAAAAGTTGCATTGGTAAGGGGTGTGTGCATTTTATGCTTGAAACCCAATTTATGGACATGTTTGTAACAATGGTGCTTAAATAAAAAATTGTAAAAATAAGTTTTAAAAAAAGAATTGCATATCAAAGTCTTAAATTGTGGCTACCTGGAACACACAAATTAACAGGAGCTCTTCAGGATATAGTAGGCAGCAGTTTTTTTAAATCTTCCTAAGTTGATACCTAACCATGAACTAGGTGACAAGATGACAAGATGACAAGGTGAGGAAGCTCTGGTATAGATGGATACCTTCGTTTAATGAGTGGAGACATTGAAAGAATATGCTAACAGTTTTCAAACTTGGCTGTGCATTGGAATCCCATGAGGAGTTTTAGAAATTAAGGGTAGCTGGACCCAGATTTTTTTGAGGATAGGTGAGTATTGAAAACTCCTCAGGTAACTCTAGTATTGGACAATAAGTTTGAAAACCATTGTGCTATTAAAATTGCATAAAAGTGCCATTCATTATAATCTTTCTCACGTATCACCTTGGTTTTATTACTACTAGGATTTTGTTTGTTTTCACGATGATATATATCTTGAAGGCAGACTGTATTAATGATTCTTGAACTTCACATCACTCTGGCATCCAGAGCACTCTAGGAAGCTTAAGTCCATTCCTCTGTGCTTAAATTTTCCCTGTCTAATTCAGAAGGCAGTTAGTTCCCAGATATTAAGTCCAGACAGTCATTATGGGAATTTTTAATTTGCATTTGAGCTGGAGATTTTATTAAACCATTCTATGTTTATTATTTTTGGAGGGGAAAATGCTAAAGTTAGTAGTCACAGGAGGAAAGCTTATATAAACAGAATATATTCTGTGCTTTAAGAAATCCAAAATCTACTTCTATGAAAGTTCTTCACATACAGTTTCAGGTAGAAATTGTTTCTGTGTCCAAGAATGAATTATTTGATGATACTGAAATCTAAAATAAATGTAAAAAATACCCCTGCTTCATTTACAACATATGGACACACTGTTTTTTAAATAGCTAATAACTTTTACTACAAAATCCTGAAATTTATTTAAATTAAATAGTTTATGTTTAATAGAAATTGGATATTATTTTGCACAATTGTCAAATGAATAAAATTCAATGGAAGTTCTAATTGTAGAAATCCAGTGGAGTCTTTTTGGTAGACCTTTAAAATATCACCAGAAATTCTAGTAGGCTCAATGGCATATAACTTTTATTCCCCAGAAGCTGTTCTTGGACATTAGTATCAGCATCAGCAACGGAGTTGGTGAGAAAGGAAAATAATATCTGGTTTCATTCTCCTACCAAATGAAAGCCCCATGTTTTAGTGAAATCCTATAGCAAATAAAGTTTGATAAAATATGTAAAACATGGCTTCAAAATATATCCCTCTGTTTGTTTTCTCTTAATTACACTGTAAAAGATGCAAAAGATAACAGGCTGGTGAATGTTAGATGCTTGGCAATCTACCCTCACTCAGGTTGGGCTTCGGGTGGAGAGGAAAGTGAAGATTGGAGGTATCCCAGAGAAAGCCTTCTGGAACCACTGCAGTGAGACTTACTTTATCTATCAGAGAGGAATGAGTATTTAAAGTGTTATACAATAGAATATACCTGCTCATGGAGCCGGAGAGATAGCACAGCGGTAGAGGCATTTGCCTTGCATGCAGAAGGACGGTGGTCTGAATCCCGGCATCCAAAAATGGTCCCTTGAGCCTGCTGGGGGCAAATTTCTAAGTGTAAAGCCACAGCACTGCTGAGTGTGACCCCCCCAAAACAAAAACAAAACAAAAAGCCAACCAAACAAAATAGTATATACTCCTCAGGAAACTCTAAGCAAGAGAAAGGCATGGCCCTTACTGGCCAATGCGTTGCGTGTAGAATGTTAAATCTGAAGACATGACCAAATATAACCTATATGACTAGGGAGGAGGTGATTTATGTGACTGAGGAGAGGAGAGGAGGTCGAGTCCATCGTGATATGCCAGTTGTTTGTTCAAACAGGCTTCATTCCCCTCTCCCAGGTTGGAAAAAGGGATGATTCAGCCCTATTAGAGTGTCTCCTTTCAGAGCTCCATTTGGTGGATGTGAGTCTGCCTGCTAGAGTAATAATCTCAGTGGAGTCCAAACTCCTCCTCTGAATGGCCCCAACTACTTATGTATGTACTTGGGTAGTTTGCATCTGTGAATTTCTCATCTGGTATTGAAGTTAAGGCATATATCTATCTAGAAATGTTGTGGGGTATGATGAAATAGACCAATTAAGACAGGTCTTTACATATAGCAAACACTAAATGTTAGCCCTGATTAAATTACAGACATACATTACAGTCCATGAATTGAAATTAAATAAATAAATGTAGCAAAGGCACTGGTGTCATTAGGTAGTGTCCATGTGTTTGTTTATGGCAGAAAGTTCAAGGACCTAATCTATCGTTATACATGGCTAATCTATGCCATACATCCCTCTTAGAGTATAGGGTATGTAGGGCTAAGTCGGGGCTTTGGAAAAAATTTTTAATATAAAATCAGTGTGAAGATCTTGCCCTTAAAAATAATAAAAACCTATAATGCCATAGTACATATATTAAGCTCCAGTGTAATAGAATATCACGTAATATTTCTTTTAATATAATATATATAATATAATAATAATTTTTAATTTTAATTCATAATGGCTTACATATCGTTCACAGTAATATTTAGGTACTTTATTAACAATTGAATCAGGGGTCCCATCACCCAAAATTGTCCTCCCCCCCATCTCCAGTTCCCATCATACCTCCCATTATCCTCCACCCTCACCCCCAGGGCTGCTAGAATGAGTTGTCCCCTCTGTGCGTAGCTTACTACTTAGTGATCTTACAACTGTTTGGTCATGGTATCTCCATTATCTCCCTTATTTCCCCCCTCAATTGGGATGCGGGACTAGATAGTTCAAGTTATGTGGTTTTGTTTGAAGAAGAGAAAAAGTAATAAAATGGCGGTAAAAATCAAAATACACCGAAAATGGGCAGAAGCCTTCTAGAGGCTCTTATCCCTCAGTTTGAGAGACAAAGGGGAAAAGGTGAAACATCACAACAGTATAAAAAGAAGTATCAAATGAAATATTCAGTGAGCACTACAGCAATAAGATAGGCACCACATAATATCCATGGTCTGAAATAAAAAAAACATGACAGAATGCAAAAAGGAAGAAGAGAAAAGAAGAGAGAAAAAAATAAAAATGGAGACAACAAGTTCAATATCCACACCAAATAAAAGAAATCGACAAAATCTAGATAGATAAATTAAAAAAAATTATTTTGTGTTTTTGGTCTTTTTTTTTCCCCCTCCTGCATAGGCATAGTAAACATTGGGGTCATTCAAAAAGAAATTCCCTTGGCCTAAGAGATACAAGGTTTCTCCAGCCTTGGAGTATATTGTCGTGGGATTAACTATAGACTCCTTTCTAGTTCATTTGCTTTCCCCTTGGTACTTTTTGTAATGTATGGAAGATTCTGCTCCATCCTGGGTGATAAAATCAGGTCTCTTTATCTAGAGATCTCAGTCTCTGCATGGGTCAAGGATGGAACTTATGAAGAAGTCTTTCTGGTTCTAGAAGTTCTGTTCCCTCAGTGTTATTTTAATCCGTCTTCTGTGGTTGGTGGTCTTGGTCCTGCGCTGATCCTAAGATGAAGCCTGGGATAGGATCTTTCGTTATGTTTCCAGAGTACCCATTCAGTTGCTATTGTCTCAGTTAGACCTCTGGAATTAGAGATCATGGTTGTTGTGCAGATCGTAGATCAGACCCTAGACTAGGGCTTTTTTATTGGTCCAAGGATACATACTGCCCAGTCATGGTTCTATCAGCCAGTCATCTGTAGATTGCAACCTTTGCTTTTACACAGAGAAAAGGGTGACAAGTCTGATTTTGTCTTATAGTTAGCTGGTGAGGTAGGAAACATGCTCTTAGGTCAAGTTGTTCCCAAATTCCTCGTTGTCAGATATCATATTAGAGCTGGGGCATGTTGGTGTCCGAGCAGTATTAAGGATGTCCTGGATGGGATTTAGTTCCTGTAGCTGTTGTGAAGAACTGTGTCGTTTCTATGTCTGGGATCCAGGGTTCAAGGTTGGATGGTCAGTGTCTAATCACCTAGGGTCTAAGTTGGGTCAACATGACATATTTTCAAGGTGGGAGATGCCCCTGTATGTAAAAAAAATATGAGTTTTTAATACCTAGTAGATAAGAGCTTGTTTTTATATGTAACATTTCCCCTTTTTTTAGTGTGCCTTTGCAGGAAGAAATAGTGCTACATTATACTGCCAATGAATTTGGGGGTGGAAATAGAAGGAAACAGAAACAAGTCACACACCCAAAAAAGATAAAAATAGAAATAAAAATATATGTGCTCACATATATATATAAAGAAAAAAGATTTAAAAAAATGAAATAAAAAAGTAATTAAAGGAACAAAGTGATGTAGGAGACTACCTTATATTTGGGGAAGCACAGGTAAAGAGGTAGTGTTATACAAGTCTTATACTTATGATGGAACTATAGGTTTCACCATTGTCTTTTGAGATTTTTTTGTGGGGTGTGGGTTACCGGATGGCATTTCATCACACACCCTGACCTTCTTGAGATTGGCAAAAAATTAGTGGCAGGGAGGTCTTGGGTAGAGTTCTTGCATTGGGGATCCTTTTAGAGCTAAGTCTGATATCAAGCAACAGTCCACGTTAGGAAGAGTTGGCAGGAGGGCCACACAGGATGAGCCAGCAGGGTTGTTAGTTGTCTTTTCTTGCTGGGGACGAGGTGTGGGTTTGAGTGGGTGTCCATTCGCTTGGGTGCTTGGTACTGGTTCATTAGAGGAAGGAGGTCAGGCTTGATGCTTAATGGATTAAGAACTGAGTGTGAAGAGTTTTAATATGGTGGGAAATCTGGATGGGTTTGAGGGGTGAAGGGATAGTCAGATTTCTAAAGCAGGGAAAGGGGAAAGTATATGGAAGTGGCAGAAAAGGAGAAAAGAGAAAATAAGATTAAAAAGAAAAAGAAAAAAAGAAGTAGTGAGAAGAGAGGAGAAAAGAGCAAAAGAATGTTAGTTTGCTTGAATGTGTTCGATGAGTAGGCCTTGTAGTATAAATATGTATGTCACAGTTGCTGCTTTCATGGTCTGGCTGGTCATGTGTTTCAGGCCTAAAAGAATGTATAACCTAGAAATAAAGGGTATGCTAAAAAGTTTTTTTTAATTAGAAATTTTTTTATTATAAGAATTTATTCAAGAGACAAAATTGATTAACATTGAGGTAAACTGACAACATAATATAGTAACATAACATAACATATAATTAATATAATAATGTAATATAATATAATATAATAATAATACATGTAAGTCAGAACATTTCTAAATAAAACACAATTGTTTTTCATAATGACTTACATATCTTTCACAGTAGTATTTTAGGTAAATATTAGCATTGAATCAGGGGAATATCCATCACCCCTAGTGTTGTCTTCCCTTCATCCCTGTTCCCAAGCACATATCCCTTTCTTCCTCCTGTATCCCCCAGAATGCTATGTGTTAAGACTAATGTAAACCTTTTTTTTTGCAGTTCCCAATATTTTTACTAATGGTTTCTTAAAGGTTTAGAGTAAAAAGTGTTATCGAGACATTTTCATAATGCAAACTGGTATGGTATCTTGTGTGACTGAGTCTCGAGGTGCCATCTTAGGTTGTACACCCTTTGTATCCAAGAACCCCTGCGGACAGAAAAGATGAGAGATTATTTTAAATATAGTAATATTAAGGCATTAAAACATATAATTTTGAAATGATTCCATTGGAGTCAGTGATTTCTCATGGTATTCTATACCTGTAATCCTGTATAAGATCCCTAAGAGATTATTATGGGTCTTTGTAGTGAAAGGCTGAATACATACTTGTTCCCTCTAAGCTGCTGTTTTTGCTGTTCCTGGATTCTTTATGGTATAATGTGTAGTCGAGCATTTGTGTTGTTCCTCTTTCAGGTGAGTTGGGCACTACTCTCCAATATATATTGACTGTTAAACGTTTGGAGTTTCTACCCTGTTAAACCCTGTTATTTGATCATTGAGTATTAGTGATATATATGGTGTATGTTCTAGGTGCTTCAGAATAGTGCTATCATTCTGTGTTTATCTTTCATCTCTCTTACTTTGTTTAACATATTATGTTCTAGGCCCATCCACTTTGCTCAAAGTCTATGATTGTATTTCTGACTGCCAGGTAGTATTCCATTGTGTATAGATACCACATCTTAATGATCCACTCATCTTTTGTTGGACATCAAGGTTGGCTGCAAGACTTGGCTATTATACTGAGTGCTGCAATACGTAGTTGGGTGCACACATACTTTGGAATGAATGTCCTTCCGACTTGGGGGTAGATACCTAAGAGAGCAATTGCTGGGTAAAATGACAACTCAATTGTGAGTTCCTTGAGCACCCTCCAGACTGTTCTTCATAGGGGTTGGACTAGGGGGCATTCCCACCAGCAGTGGATAAGAGTACCTTTCATACCGCATCCCCACCAACAGAGATTGTTCCCATTATTTTTGATGTGAGCCATTTTCACTGTTGTAAGGTGGTACCTCATTGTTGTTTTGATTAGGCTTTCTCTAATGATGAGTGAAGGTGAGCATGTTTTCATGTGTTTGTTGGCCATCTTTAGGTCTTCCTCAGAGAACTGTCTATTCATTTTATTTCCCCATTTTTTATGGCTTTATTTGGTTTTGGGGAGCTCAGCTTTCTGAGTGCTTTGTATATTCTGGATATCAGCCCTTTATTTGATGTGTTCAGTTCAAAAATTTTTCCCATTCAGTTAATTGTCTTCTTGTGTAAAATAGGGTTTCTTTCGCCATGCAAAAGCTTTTTAGTTTGATGTAATCCCATTTGCTTATGTTTGACGCTAACGTTCTTGCCATTGGTGCTCCATCCTTGAAGACCTTTTTGATATTTATGCCTTCGAGTGTTCTGCCAAATTTATTCTCAATAACCTTTATAGATTTGGGTATAATTTCAAGATCTTTGATCAATTTTGAGTTGACTTTTGTATAAAGAGTGAGTTATGGGTCAATTTTCAATTCGTTACATGTGTACCAACACCATTTGTTGAAGAGACTTTCTTTGTTCCATTTCAAGTTCTTGGATCTTTTTCAAATATTAATTGACTGTATATCCAGGGGTTTATGTCTGAAAGTTCTGTTCTAACCCATTGGTCTGTGGTCCGGTCTTTGTTCCAGTACCATGCTGTTTGATCACTATGGCTTTATAGTATAGTTTCAAGTTAGGTAAAGAGATGACACCCAGCTTCTTGTTTTTCAATATGTGTTTTGCTATTCTGGGTCTTTTGTGGTTCCAGATGAATTTTATGAATGATTGTTCTAATTTGCTAAAGAATGTTGTCTGAATTTGGATAAGGATTGCATTAAATCTGTGTAGTAGTTTGGGTAGGATAGTCATTTTGATTACGTTGATTCTACCTACTAATGATCATGGGATGTTCTTTCATTTCTTTAGATCCTCTTCAATTTCCTTCTGGAGTTTTTTGAAGTTTCCCTGGTATAGGTCCTTCACTTCCCTTGTAGGGTTGATTCCTGGTACCTTATAAATTTGATACTATTTTAAATGGAATTGCATTTTTAATCTCTCTCTCCTCAACTTTGTTATTTCTATAGGAAACTCTACTGTCTTTTGTGTATTGACTTTGTAGCCAGTCACTTTGCTGTATTGGTTGATTGTTTCTAGGAGTTTTACTGTGGACTCTTTAGGGTTTTCTATATATATATATATCATCATATCATCTGCTCTTTCCCAATTTGGATTCCTTTGTTTCCCTTCTCTTGTCGGATTGCTATTGCTAGGACTTATAATATTATATTGAATAAGAGTGAAGTGAGTGAGCATCCTTGCCTAGTTCCTGACTTTAGTGGAAATGCTTCTAGTGTTTTGCCATTAAAGATAATGTTGGCTGTGGGCTTTTCATAGATAGCTGTAACTATCTTGAGGAAGGTTCTGTCTAACCCTATTTTGCTGAGTGTTTTTAACAGGAAATGGTGTTTGTTGGATTTTGTCAAACGCCTTCTCTGAATCGATTGATATGATCACGTGATTTTTGTCTTTCTTATTGTTGATGTGATGTATGATTTTGATTGATTTGCGTATGTTGAACCAACTTTGAATTCCTGGGATGAAACCCACTTGGTCATGGTGTATAATCTTTTTGATGAAATGCTATATTCAGTTTGCTAAAATTTTGTTGAGAATCTTTGCATCTATGTTCATTTGTGAGATTGCTCTGTAGTTTTCTTTCTTGGTGGTGTCTTTGCCATCTTTGGGAATGAGTGTGAGATTAGCCTCATAAAAGGAGTTGGGGAGGATTCCTGTTTTTTGATGGTTTGAAGAGCCTGTGGAAAGTGGTAGTAAGTCTTCTCTGAATGTTTGATAGAATTCACCTGTAAATTGATCTGCACCTGGATTTTTTATTAGGGAGTTTTTTTTTTTTTTTTTTTTTTTTTTTTTTTTTTTTTTTTTTTGGTTTTTGGGCCACACCCTGTGATGCTCAGGGGTTACTCCTGGCTATGTGCTCAGAAGTCGCTCCTGGCTTGGGGGACCATATGGGACGCCGGGGGATCGAACCGCGGTCCGTCCGAGGCTAGCGCAGGCAAGGCAGGCACCTTACCTTTAGCGCCACCGCCCGGCCCCGGGAGTTTCTTAATTACATCTTCAATTTCCTCTGAAGTGATTGGTCTGTTTAGGCTTTCTAGATCTTCCTTTTCCAGTCTCGGAAGATGGTATTTTTCCAGGAATCTGTCGATTTCTACTGGGTTCTCTAGTACAATTGAGTATAGTTGTTCATAATATGATCTCATTATATGTTGTACTTCTTGAGGTTCTGTTGTAATCTCTCCCCTTTCATTTGTGATCCTATTGATTTGGGAGTATTCTCTCTGTTTTTGGTGAGTTTTGCCAGTGGTTTGTCTATCTTGTTTATTTTTTCAAAAAACCAACTCCTGGTCTCATTGAGTTTTTTGTATTGTTTTCTTAGTTTCTATGTTGTTTATTTCTGCTCTCGTTTTTATTATTTCTTGCCTTCTGGTTGTGGTTGGACTTCTTTGTTACACCCCACTCAGGAAGGGCACACACATCAGAGTGTTGCACTCCTGGAAAAGAATTATTTGCCAAAAAGGCCCGCTTAGAGCAGTCAAAATCAGTTGACCCTTTGTGTGGAGTGTTTGGCCATAATTCTAAAGTGGCTGTAATTATCTCTCTCTTTATTTTTGACCATTATTAGAAATCAGGCCTTAGTAATTTTTTCTAACAAAGGAGGACAGTACAAATCCCGCCAAAAGTCTCCCACTGACCAGCGCTCTGTGATCTTTGCTACTTTGGCACCAAGATCATGTTTTTTCCAAAACTTAGCTCATAGTAAAGCAATTTTCAGTTTTCCCCAAAACTCTAAAACATTTCTCTCTCTTCCCACTTCCCTGAAAATTACCTGGTTTCTTCTGCTTACCCAAAACAAAGCTAACCCAAAACAAAACTTCTTTTCACCTTCAGTATCGGTTCTTTAATATGCAAATTTTAGCCATGGTCTTTCATTCTGTTTCCCTAACCATCTCCCACTTTCTTTGATGTCAAAAATTACACCCTGCATTCCAAACCTCAACCTTTAAAAGCTACCCAGCTCAAAAAATAAATTTGTCTTCGTCTTTCTAGACGCAAGTCCCCATGCATTCTGTGTGGTCTCATTCATTTCATATTTCATAATTCATATTTCATATTCACCTCTTCGTGCTTCCACTTGACTTCCAGTGGGAAAATGAACTCACTAAGGTTATACTTAGGAACTTTTTATCTCATCAGGATAAAAAAGTCCGCAGCACTTCTTTGCTGCTGTTGTTCCAATTCCTTGAGGTGATCCTTTAATATGTTGATTTTGTTATTTTCCTCTTTCTTGACATAGGCCTGTATTGCTTTGAGTTTCCCCCAAATTTTGACAACTTATCTCTTCATTATCGTTTGTCTCAAGGAAACTTTTTATTTATTCCATGATTTCCTCTTTGATCCAGCTGTTGTTGAGCAGCATGTTGTTTAATCACCAGTTATTAGTTTTTCTCCATTGCTTCTTCTTATAGTCAATTTTGACCTCTGTTGCATAGTGATCTGAGAGGGTGCTTCTACTGATCTTTAAATTTGTGGTCTTCTGTAGGTTAGATTTGTATCCTAGGACATGGTCTATTCTGGAGAAGGCTCCATGTGTGCTTGAGAAGAACGTGTATTCTGCTTTCTGGTGATGGAGGGTCCTATATAAGTCTATTTTCCCTAGATCTTCTAATTTCTCATTTAGGACTCATTTCTTTGCTATTTTTTTCTGTTTGGTGGATGTGTCCAGTGATGATAGTGGAGTATTGAGATCTCCTACTATTATCACATTTCCCTTTATGTGTTTCTCCAGGTTTGCGAGCAGTTGCCTCACATATTTTGCTGGCTCTACATTAGGTGCATAAGTATTGACCAGGGTTAGTACTTCTTGATCGAGTGTTCCCTGATCAGTAAGTAGTGGCCCTCTTTGTCTCTGATAACTTTCTTGAGGTTGAAAGCAATTTAGTTTGATATAAGAGTGGCTATCCCTGCTCCTTTTTGTTTTCCATTAGCCTGAATAATTAATTTCCATTCTTTTATTCTAAACCTGTGCTTTTCCTTTAGTTGTAGGTGCGTTTCTTGCAAGCAGCAAAAGTTCGGTTTATTTTTTCTAATCCAGTTCTCTACTATGGGTCTTTTAACGGGAAAGTTTAGTCTGTTAACATTTAGGGAGACTATTGACAGAGTGAAATGTTGTGCAGTTGTGTTGTTGTTACAATCGGGGGTTTAGATTGTGTAATTTGTTTCTGAGTAGGTCGTTTAGGATCGGTTTTGTTTGCACAAATAATGCAATTTCATTTTTTTTGAGAATGTTTTTAGTCTGCTCTCCCATATAAATGAGTTTTGCTGCGTATTGGACCCTAGGTTAGAAATTTCTTTCATTCAGTCATTTAAATATGTCATTCCACTGTCTTCTTGCTTGAATTATTTCAAATGGGAGATCTAGTTTGATTTTTATGTCCCTTCATTTGTACTTGAGGGTTTTTCCCATTATTGCTTTAAGGAGTTCATCTTTCTCTGTGTTTTTTGTTTGTTTGTTTGTTTGTTGTTTTTTGCCATTTGGATTACTATATGTCTTGGTGTTGTTTTATTAGGGTCTATTTTATTAGGGACTCGCCTTACTTCTTGGATTTGCACTGAAGCTTTTTTCAGAGGGTGTGAAAATTTTTCTGCTATTATTTCCCTGACTACTGCTATTATTTCCCTGTTTCCTCCCCTTCTGGTATATCCACAATCCTTAGATTTTTTCTTTTGTCTGTGTTCATTAGATACTGGACTTTTTCTTCCAGTGCTTTGCCTTTTATTTCCTTGTTGGTTTCTTGGTCGCTTTTTGTTTGCAGTTTTCCTTCGAGTTCTTCAATGTGCTTCTCCAACTTTGTGATCCTGCTCGTATGGCTTGTTACGGTGTCTTTTATTTCTTTTAATTCCCTTTGTATAAAATCTCTCATGTTCTGTAACAGTTTTTTAATTTGGCTGATTTGTTCATCCATGTCTTTCTTGCATTTGTAGCTAGCATTTTATTCATTTCTTTTATACATGGCTTGCATTTCCTTTCTCATGGCTTCTTCTAGATCTCCTAATGGATCTGTGCATTTTGGTGAACTTGGAAACTTACTAGGGTTTCTCTCTGTATCTCCAGATGTTAAAGTCCTCCTTAATTTACCCATATTTCTTTGCATTTATTGGTGTGGCTTGGAGCGCAGTGCCTTCCGAATTCAGCTTGATTTTGCTCCCTGTGGCATGGGGATGGGTCCCCTCCCCGAACGTGGTTCAAGAGAGGGCTGTTGGGTGGGCTTGCTGAGGTTTGGCTCCTTGTGTGCCCTCTAGTGGGGCTTGGTCAGTTGCTCTTTCCTTTTATTTCCAGCTAATGCAGTTCCTCTCCTGCTTTAAAGGAAGGTTCATAATGTTTTATTAATTCATCATTGTGTATAGGAAGAAAATAGTGAAATATATTTCTAACTCCAATCTTTAAGTTTGACTGCTTCCAGACTCTGATTTACCATTTTTTAATAATAGAATTTAAGATTAACAATAGTTCAATTTTAAATATACCTTCTTTATTAAAGCAGCATTCCTCTAGCTGAGTAAATTTTTTCCGTTGGAAAGGAGGTAATAGTCAAATAAGTTATTGAGCCCTGAGTTGAAAGAAATGTTATGCCTTAGCTATATACATTGTCAATTTTTAAAATGAACATCATTAATCCCACTTCTTGTCGAAGATGTGCACTGTAATGGAAGATTTAGAGAGCTATAATAGATGACTCTTGCTGATTCCTGCAAACCAAAAGTAAAACTTGAACTTCTGACAGAGAAACTTGTTATGGTGTTATGTGGCCTGATTCATTAACAAAATCCTTTTCCCTTAATATCTGCTCCTATCATTTTCTAATTTTTCTCATATTTTTAAATATGTGAATTTTCTTGCCATCCAAACTCATACCATGTGTGTCCTTTCTTTAAATATTACCCATCCTCTGCATTGTGATGGGAAAGTTTCAAGCATTAGTTATTTATGATATTAAACATAAAATTTATTTATTGCAGTCTCTTTGCTAATCTCATCTTCTGCTTCTACTTAATTTTTATTCAGAGAACTAATATCATTTAATGGTATATATTTGTTTGTTGGTTGGTTATTTCTGTCTTTAATAAAGTGTGATTAAATTCCTGGAATTTCATAGATTGTTCTGTAACTATTTGTGCCAGAGATGAATGGATGATAACAGTGTCCTTTACTTGAATGCCAAAGAACTTCCATTATAGCTGTGTAATTCTTTTCAAGTTGTATACATACATACAGTAAATAGGAAGCTGTCACTTTGACAGATCAAATACTAGTCTTTCTGGTTGTAAGCCAGGTTTTGAATCTCTGGTTAATAGAGCCCAGGTTTCTCATGAAGTCCCATAGTATCCGTCCTTCTGTCTAGGGCTAAGGATGCTAGCTTAGCACAGCCAGAAATTGGGAGCATTGCTTTTTTGTATAGGTTCAGAAAGATTGTAATTGAGAGATTCCTGCCCAACACTTTTAATCTGCCAATAAATACTCAATTATAGAGCTCTTGAAATTCCAAACAGTGAAGTCCCTGTTTCCAGGGATATATTTATGGATGCGGGTAAAGATGGACTTTGAGAAACTCATTGATTATTTGAGTTTTATTAAAAATTGGGACTTAGTTATCCCCAAAGCACAGTGCATTTTTATTCTTGAGGAACCCTAGATAATTTATGCTTTAGAATTTGGAGGTTTAATGGTATAGCAAGATGACTAACCCAGTTTCTTTGAAACTGAGGCAAACAGAAATATTCTATATGAGAACATGTAGGATCAGGCTACAGCATTTATGGTGCAATGTAGACTTGTGCTGGTAGAACTGGCTATGAATTCTGGCTCCACAAAGACAAATTTAGCATGCATGCTTCCTTGTGTAACATACTATCCTCAGCAACCTGTCTGTTGAGTTCAACTATAACTAGCATTCTCAACATGAAATTTTTTAAAAAATTAAGTGTAATATGTTTTTTAAATGAATTGGCACTGGTTTAGTTCATATTAAATGCTAACCATTTTAACCATCATTATGATCATCTTTTCTGATTAACTTCTCTGATAATATTATCATATCAATTTACTTATTTTATTTTTTGGCTCTGGGGTCACACCTTGCAGTGCTGAGTGGTTACTCCTGGCTCTGCACTAAGAAATCACTCCTGGAAGGCTCAGGGGACCATAGGGGATGCAGGAGATTGTACTTGGGTCAGCTGCATTCTAGTCAAATGCCCTACTTGCTGTGCTTTCACTCTGGCCCTCTTTACTTATTCATAGCCTTTCCTTTGCTTCCTTCTGTTCTTATTTTTTTATTTTACCTAGTTAGAAATATATGCCATATTGTGTATCTTCAACAATTTTGTTTAAAAAATGCCCTACCTTAGCCTTTTCTTTTTTTCATTAATTGCCTTATTGAAGCACTGTGCTAACAAAATTGTTCATATTGGGTTTCTGTCATACAATGTACACCATCCTTCACCAGTACACCATTTCTTCCCACCACTTTTGTCCCCATTCACTTCCCTCATCTTCTGAAACCTCTCCATCTCTAGGGCGGACACTTTGCTTCTGTCTCTCCCTCTCTATTTCTCTCCCTTTTGACACTGTGGTTTGCACTCTTGTCAATAGAGTTTTGCACTGTGTGTCACTTATTCTGGCTATTGTAAATATTGTTGCATGAATATAGAGATTAGACTCTTATCATTAGTATTATTCTTTGTCTATTTCCTGTCACTCAAGATTTCTCTAAGTACCAATATCTCTCAACACATTTACATATTATTTAGTCTTCTAGCATAATTATGTTGACTTTTCTCAAGTGAATTTTCTTTTCTTTGCCAGGTTTTAAGTTGCCTCTATTCCCTCTGCTCCATTTCCTTGTTTATGGCTCCCACAATTCCACCTAGGGATGATATAAAGTAGACCTAAAGCTTACCATATCATCTGCAATAGACAACTACTCAATGATCATTGCCTCACTGGAGGCTTAGAAATCTTAAAGATTTGGTATAGAATATTATTAAATCTCTGATTATAAGTAATTTTGTTGGTTTATATAAAATAATTGATAGGATAAACCACGGACTGCAAAAAGTTCATTGACCTTATTAAATAATTGAATTAGCATAACTCTATAATTATCTTTATTCCCTTTATACAGATTTAAAAATTGAGGTTATGTATATTAGAGATCATGCTGGCAGTCATATACATAGCAATTGATAGAATATTCAAACTCAAACTTGATATTTAAATATTTTGCTAAAGGGCTTTTTATTTTTATTGATTCCTTCTACCTCAAATCATTTTAATCAAAGAAAACAATTTTATTTATATCAGTTTTTCAAAGAATCTGCTATTACATCTGATTTAACCACTAGGGTGGGAAGCATTTGTCCCTTAAAGCATTTAAAACTAATTTCTAGGACTAGAGAGAAAGCACAACAGTAAGACATTTGCTTTCCACGCGGCTAATCTGAGATGTATCCTAGTTCGATCCTTGGCATTCCATATGGTCCTCCAAGCCTTCCAGGAACAATTTCTTAGTGCATAGTCAGGAGTAAACCCTGAGGGGAACCAGGTGTGGCCCAAAAACCAAAATTAAACTAAAACAAAAAAATTTTTTCATCTCACAAGTTACTAAAAATAGAATCTCCACTGTCGTACACATAATTTATATTAGCATTTTTAAATAATGGCTCGTATGTTCTATGTGGTCCACATGATATTGCAAAAGAGCACAGGTGAAAAAAATCTTAGAAATAGAGAACCAAATCTTGAAACAAATGGCCCAATACACTAGGACAGAAAAAGAACCATAAAAAAAGAAACATGGTTAGAATGGTGGCACATTCAGAATAAGGTGGTTGAGAAAAACTGGTTTTCATAAATTAAATAAGCATCATGTACTGATATCTAGTAAACTAGCATCATGCATTGTTGCTGTGTTGGGTTTTGCAAATTTATTATGGTTCTGATCAACTTTACTTCTTAGTGAAAAGTTAGCAACCATACAGACATTTTTTACATATAGTAGGTAGAATATTGTTGTGAAAGAAGCTAGAAATACCACAAAGGCTATGAAACATTAGTGAATCTTGAAGAATATGCAGAAATTTGGCAGATACAAACAGGGGGCTTGGGTGTACATAATGGAACAAATAGCATACTGACACATGAGTGATAAAATATACTAGTTTTGTTTTCAGACCACACACACCTCATGACACTAAGGCATTATTTCTGCACTAAAAATTAACTCGTGGCTATGCTTGGGGAAGCATATATGCTCCCAGAGATTGAACCAGGGTCAAAATATGGAAAGCAAGTGCTTTACCTGCTGTACTATCTCTTGGTCCCCAAAAGTGATAAAATATGGAAAGAAAATCTTTGAGAAAGATGTTTTAACAGACTTTGATATATGAAGGTATCAGCTCTTTTTACATAGAAGAACTACTCAAAATTCTATGATCAGCTTTTTATAGGCTGTTTTCTCTTTTACATTCAACCAATCAGCTGTTTGAATTAGATAAACATCCCAACTTTTCTTCATTTTTGTTTCCTTGTTTTGGAGCAAAACAAGTCATGATCAGTGCTCTATGTGGTTTGGGGAGGCTATGTTATACCAGGGATTGGAACTAGACTTCTCACATGCGCAGCATGTGTTACCATCGTTTGAGCCATCTCACCAACCTTCTTATTTAAGGTTGGCACAAGAGATAGTCAAGTCTATTATTACACATATTGTAAGTAGTAGGCCATAAACCTAGCTACCTTTATTATTGGAAGGACCTGGATCTATCCTGTACTTTAAAAATATTTCTGTTAATTCACCATGATTTACAAAGTTATTCATACTTGATTCAGACTTATAATATTACAGCAGCAACTATAGCTCCTGTGTAAATTTCTTTTTTGTAATTAATGTCTTTATTTAAACAATTTGATTACAAGTTGTAGTTGGGTTTCAGTCATGTAAAGAACACCCCCCCTTCACCAGTGTAACGTTCTAATCACCGATGTCCCAAATCTCCCTCCTCCCCTCACCACCCCCACCTGTACTTTAGACAGGCTTTCTACTTCCCTTATTCATTCACATTATGATATTTCTCAATGTAGTTATTTCTATAACTGCACTCATAACTCTTTGCAGTGAGCTTCAAGTCGTGAGCTGGACCTTCTAGTCCTTCTCTCTTTTGTCTCTGGGAATTATTGTAAAATTGTATTTTATTTTTCTTAAAACCCATAGATGAGTGACAATATTCTGCGTCTATCTCTCTCTCTCTGACTTATTTCACTCAGCATAAAAGATTCCATATACATCCATGAATAGGAAAATTTCATGACTTCATCTATCCTGACGGCTACATAATATTTAGTTGTGTTTATGTATCAAAGTTTCTTTAGCCATTCATCTATTGAAGGACATAAAGGTTGTCTCCAGTGTCTGGCTATTGTAAATAGTGCTGCAATGAATATAGGTGTGAGGAAGGGATTTTTGTATTGTACTTTTGTGTTCCTAGGATATATCCCCAGGAGTGGTATAGCTGGATCATATGGGAGCTCAATTTCCAGTTTTGGGAGGAATCTCCATATCACTTTTTATAAAGGTTGGACTAGACAGCATTCCCACCAGCCGTGAAAACGAGTTCCTTTTTTTCCACATCCCCACCAGCACTGCTTGTTCTCATTCTTTGTGATGTGAGCCAATCTCTGTGGTATGAGATGGTACCTCATAGTTGTTTAGATTTGCATCTCTCTGATGATTAGTGATGTGGAGCTTTTTTTCATATGTCTTTTGGCCATTTGTATTTTTTTTTTGACAAAATATCTGTTCATTTCTTCTCCCCATTTTTTGACAGGATTAGATGTTCTTTTCTTGTAAAGTTCTGTCAGTGCTTTGTATCTTTTGGATATTAGCCCCTTATCTGATGGGTATTGGATGAATAGTTTCTCCCACTCAGTGAGTGGTTTTTGTATCCTGGGCACTATTTCCTTTGAGGTGCAGAAGATTCTCAGCTTAACATATTCCCATCTGTTGATCTCTGCTTCCACTTGTTTGGAAAGTTCTGTTTCCTCCTTAAAGATACCTTCAGTCTTGGGCCAGAAAGATAGCATGGAGGTAAGGCATTTGCCTTGTATGCAGAAGGACAGTGGTTTGAATCCCAGCATCCCATATGGTCTGCCGAGTCTGCCAGGAGCTATTTCTGAGCATAGAGCCAGGAGTAGGAGTAATACCTCTGTGCTGCCAGGTGTGACACAAGAACCAAAAAAAAAAAAGATGTCTTTAGTCTCCATGTCATGTTTTACCGCCATACTAGTCTATATACCTTATGGTTTCAGGTCTGATATCAAGGTCTTTAATCCATTTGGAATTTACCTTTGTAAAATATGAGTTCACTTTTTTCTTTATCATAAACTACATGATTGTATGTTTGGGGAACATTCTCTAGTACTCAAACCTATTCCACTGATCTGAGGGTCTGTCTTTATTCCAATAGCGTGCTGTTTTGATAACTATTGCTTTGTAATACAGTTTAAAGTTGGGGAAAGTAATGCTTCCCATATTCCTGACGGTTGCATAATATTCCATTGTGTATATGTACCACAGTTTCTTTAGCTATTCATCTGTTGAAGGGCATCTCAGTTGTTTTGAGATTCTGACTGTTGTAAATAGCACTGCAATGAATATATGTGTGAGGAAGGATTTTTGTATTGCGTTTTTGTATTCCTATGATATGTCCCTAGGAGTCATATAGCTGGTAATATGAAAGCTCAATTTCCAATTTTTTTGAGAAATCTTCATATCGTTTTCCATAAGGGCTGGACTAGATGGCATTCCCACTAGCAGTGAATGAGAGTTCCTTTCTCTCCTCTTCTAGGCCAGTACTGACTGTTCTTGTTCTTTGTGATGTGTACTAGTCTCTGTGTTGTGAGATGGTACCTCATTGTTGTTTTCGTTTGCATCTCCCTGATGGTTAGGGATGTGGAACATTTTTTATGTGCCTTTTGGCCATTTGTATTTCTTCTTTGAGAAATTGTCCATTTATTCCCTCCATTTTTAGATAAGGTTAGATTTTTTTTCTTGTAAAGTCTGTCATTACCTTGTATATCTTAGATATTAGCCCCTTCTCTGATAGGTAATGGGTGAATAGCTTCTCCCATTCTGTGGGTGACTTTTGTATCCTAGGAAATATTTCCTTTGAGGTGCAGAAACTTCTCAGATTAATATAGTTCCATCTGTTTATCTCTGCTTTCACTTCTCTGGAGAGTATTGTTTTCTCCTTGAAGATGCCTTTATTCTCAATGTCTTGGAGTGTTTTACCTATGCGTGGTTCTATATACCTTATCTTTGGGGGTCTGATATCAAGGTTTTTAAACCATTTGTACTTGATCTTTGTGCATGGAGGAACACTTACTTTGAATGGGAAAAAAATGATCCCTTTCTTCTCTAATTTGCTTTTATTTTTTTTTAATTTTTTTTTATTATTTTAATTATGACAACAAAGATGCAAAGAAAGAGGACAGGGTAAAGTTACAGTGGAAGCCCAATCACCCATAAACAGAATTCTCGGTAGTCCCATCGATGATATCCCAGCCTTGAACTTTCAGCCAAAGAACATTAAGAAAAACAAAACTGAACCCATGTACAATACAATTACTTTGTCCCTCAAATCCCCAGTTGTAGTACATACTATTTCTTAGCAGCACACAATATAATCTAAAGACATTAGACTTATGTAACTCCTTAAACATTGAGGGCAAAGTACATTTCTCTAGTTCCATGCACATGCTTACTTGTTTAAGTTAGCCTCAAAAGTTTTAGTGGGTTGTTTTTCTTAAGGATTGGAGTCAAGGGAACATAGTAAAAAACGGTATTAAAGTGGCATTTGTTTGCATAGGCCCACCAAAACATAAGGGATATTGAAAGGCAAATTATGGTCTAAATACAAGGAAACCCTACCCCTGAAGTTTCCTGGCACAGGACTGACTCTAGGCTCCAGGCACACTAGTTTGTCCAATTCAAGTCATCCTCTGTAGTGGCAATACACCTCCATTCCTCACTTAGTCTCTGTTGTTGTTGGTATCATGCTTCTGTATTAAATATCCTGGAGTCTGCATATCCCATATTGTAGTCAGGATGGTGCGGAGCATCCTCTCATTTCACCTCACACTTATGGGGCAATAGAGAGAACCATGTCCTGTAGAGCAGGTCATTGTTGTTGTCAAGTCTTCTCAGTGTAAACGGAAGTCTCTTTTTAGGAGGTCGATGTCAGACCCTTGGTAGAGTCTTTCCTGGTAGAGGACTGCTTCCAGCTGTTGCTATAAAAGACCTTGGATGTTTCGTAGATAGCTTGCCTGGTTCCGGCGTGAATGGAGGATGCCCATTCTTCTGAGGCCTGTGCCAGGTCATTATATCAATGTTCAGGGTGTAAGGTACATTGTACTGAGATTTATTAGATAAGAACTTATCTGTATGTATGGTGTTTTCCCATTTTAATGTGTCTATGCAAACAAGGATCAATGCCATGAAGCATTATTGGTGCATCTGGAGGCAATGGGAACAAGACCAGCAATATCCATGACATAGTTCAATCATAGGCATCAAACTGAGGGACAGTTCCACCAACAATCCTTACTGAACAGCTTACAAAGAAAAGACAAGATGAAAAGTGGATAGAAACATCATAGTAGAAGAATATATAGTTACATCAGTTAAAGAAAATACCCATAAAATATTCAAAAGATATATGTGTTCAATATGAGTTCAATTTCTGTCCTTCTAAGTAGTTCTGGGATTTGTTAGATCTACTGTATGTCTTTGGTCAGAGAATAGAACTGTGTGTTACTGAAGTTAAGAAGAGTAAATCTGGGGTACTAATGGTTGGGAGGAGCATATGTTCCGCGCGGTTTGCAAAATGTAGACCTGTATGAAATTGCCAGTGACAGCCTAAGTATAGCTGAGCAGCTATCTGCCACCCCCCAGATCAATCTCCACCCCCTTAGCCAACCTCTGTAGCCAGCCTAGGAGTGGGGAAAACCCAGGGTGCCCCATCAGCTCCTTCCAGAAACCCACCTGGAGATCCGGAGGAAAGGGGGAGAGGGGGGTCGGGTGACCCATTGTTCGAGCCCCCCTACCCTAGGCCGGGCCAAGAGGCCGCTGGCACATGCGGAGGCCTGCCAGCTGCCCGCCCGTGCTGGCTAAAAATCCTTCTAATTTGCTTTTAGCTTATAGGAATGCAACTAATTATTTTACATATTGGCTTTGTTTTTTTGTTCAGTCTTTTGCAATAATTAGACTTCTTTTTCTATTTTTGCCCTTCATTTGCTTTATTTTTAGTTTTGGTTCACATTCAGATATTACTCCTGGATATACATTCAGGGATCACACTTGGCAAGCACAAGAGATCATATGGGGGCCAAGGATCAAACTGGGGTGGTCATGTGCAAAGTGACATCCTATCTACTAAATTATCACTCTTTACCATTTTCTTTTATTTGTTGGAATGCTTTTGTTAGGACCACTCATTGTATTAAATAAAATAAAATGAGTAGACATCCTTGCCTCATCCTTGATCTCAGAGGGAATACTTCTAGTTTTTCAACATTGTGAATGATAATCACTGTGGGTTTGTTATAATTTGCCATTACTATCTTGTGGATGAATACTTTCAGCCTGCTTTTCTGAGGATTGTTTTTCATAAATGAATAATCTTACCAAAAGCTTTTGCTGCATTATGTGATATGATTTTATATTACCCTTTTTTGGTGAGGTGTATTAAGTTCATTGATTTTGCACATGGATTTTGCATATTTTGCATATGTTGAACCATCCTTTCACCTGTAGAAAGAATACCACTGGATTGGTTAGATGAATTTTTTTATTCTATGTGTTTGGTTTGCAGAGATATTTTAGAAAATTTTTGCATGAATATGCATTAGGGAAAATTGTCTGAAATTTTCTTTTCTAATAGCATCTCTCTGCTTTGTTAACTTCATGGTAGCTGATAAGAGGGATTCCTTTTTTAATATTTGTAAAAGCTAAGTTCTAAAAGCAATAAATTGATGATGAAGTTTATATGAAAATGCCTTAAGCAGGACTTTTTTTTTTTTAGGCGATTCTTGATTCCTGTTTCATTTTCTTTTTTGTGATTAGCATGTTGTAGTTTTCTATTTTCTTCTTGTTCAGGTTTTGGAAATTTGCATGCTTCTAGAAATATATCACTTTATCTTATATTCTACAGCTTATCTACATGAAACTGACTGTAGTAATAGTTTGAGTTTCTGAGGGTTCTGTTGTAATTTTTTTTATTCATCTCTGATCTGATTTAATTTATTTAGACATTTTCTCTTTTTTCCCATGCCAGACTAGCTAAAGGTTTGTCTATTTTATTTCTTTTGAAAAATAATATCTAATTTTATATTTTCTTTGTATTTCTCATTTTCTATATTATTGAATTCTGCCTAGTTACTAATTGTCTATTTTATTTCTTTTGAAAAATAATATCTAATTTTATATTTTCTTTGTATTTCTCATTTTCTATATTATTGAATTCTGCCCTAGTTACTACCATTTCTTTTGCTTTACTACTTTTTATATAATTTTAGTTTCAGCATATTATTGAAATATGTTTTTAGTTTGTTCATTTGAACTATTTATTTTTTCTTATGGTTGACTGCACTAATAAGAAGTTTCATTTTAGTAAAGCTTTTATGGTGTCTCATAGGTTCTGAGAGGTTGTTTTAATTTTAAATTCTTATTATTTTAAAGGAATCTTTATATTTTTTTCCTTTAGTTCCCCTTTGATTTTAGTTTTTAGTTAGCAGTGTTTTGCTCAGCTTGCAGTATGGAAGTTTTTACATCTTTTCTGATTAATTTCTACTTTCCTGGCATTGTATCCTGAGAGAGAACTTTGTATTGTTTATCTCAATTTTAATGTATGTATGTTAAAATTGTATCATAGTATGTTTTCTGTTATTTGTCCTAAAGGAATTTCATGTATTCATATTTTGGGATAGAGGGACTTGTTATTCCAAGTCCTTTTAAGTGTTCATTTAATACTATGAAATCGTGTTTTTTTTTCTCATTTTCTTTAAATTATCATGAGATAAAGAGTTAAAAATTTCTTGATAGTGTAGTTTTACTCAAAACTATTCCAACACTAATTCCTTTACCAATGTTTATTTCCAGCCAACAAATTTCCTCAATTTTTTCTATTTCCAACCACCACACAAGCCTGCCTTTACGGAAAACATATTTTTCAATCTTTATTATTTCAATTTTATTCTTTCAATCTTTTTTCCTCTGTGCTCTCTCTTGCCCTCTTTATTCCTTTTAAATATCATGGTTTACAATACTGTTACTGAAGAGGTATCATGCATATTAGTTTATTTCCTTTTATTTTTATTCTTGTGCAGAGTAATCATTTCCAACTATTATTGTCATTGTGGCCCCTTCTCTCTCATGTCTGCAATGCCTTCCCTGATTATTTCTATTCTCATTTTAGCATTGTATTCAAACTGCACATTTTTTAATATCCTGAATGTGCTTGATCATTATATTTGTCCCACTACTTCTGAATCATTTCATGCACCATGACACTCTACATAACTAACCATATATAGGCCAATTTCATGACTTCACAATTCCTAAAAAGTAGCATAAGATTCCATTGTGTGGATATACCATAATTTCGTTATTAGGCAGTTGGATTGTTTATAGATTCTGACTATTGTGACTAGTGCTCAATGAACATAGGAGTGAAAATGCTTTTTTCTGTTTTGGACTCCAACTGTATATTTCAGGAGCATTTTTGTTGGATTATATGAATTTCTAGGTTTTTGAGTGATGTTCATATTGCTTTCTAAAAATACCATTGTAAAATAAAAATGTAAAATAATATCCATGAGTTATATGAAACCGGCCCGGGTACTGTGTTTTTAACCCCTCAGAGTCTGATAAGCATGTAGTGGCAGAGAAATAATACACCAAGCCAGTGAGTTAAAGTTTTATTGAAGCTAGTCTGTATTTCACCTTATGGCCTTTCCCTGCTATCTGAAGTCTCTACAATGTGCTGCCATTGCCATGTGCGAGCTCTCTCTCTTCAGCATAAAACCACACTTCTTTATTTAAACCAATCCCCAAATCCAGAGGAAGGATTTAATAGTAATCCAGGTGGAGTTTTACATCTCAAAGGAAGAGGTTAAGAAAAAAGGAAGTCTGGGGAAGGATTCACTTTACATTTCCACATTTTATGTTTTAAACAAAAAAAAAAAAAAAAAAAGAGAAAAGTTATAAAACTCTTATTTTACTTGTCTCTGCCAGTGAATGGAACCCCAGATTAGAACTCAAAACATCAAAGTTTAAATTGTATACATTATTCTCAAAACAATCAGCATTTTCCATATCTTATATATATCACAAAATTTTTTTCATAGACTTCTCTAAAAAAAATCACAAGAACATTTTTGCAGATATATACGGTATACAGTTTGAAATAATAAGTTAGCTAAAACATTCTTATAATGAGCACTATTAATAAAAGTCTATAGTATGCAATTAGTTTTTCTATCTGTGTCTGTGAACAAAGACATTAGAACGATTTTTGCAGACATAATTTGAGAATAAATTGCTACATAATAATATACAATAAAACATCCTAACAATTGGGAAATATTCACTGGGATAGCTGAGAACTTTTAAAACGCTAAGAACATTATGCATTTCCCCAGAATTGTGCAAACAAATATTAAACCACTAAAGTTAGATACAACATTTTCTTAGCAATGGAATATATATTAAATCACTAAAGTTAGATGCAAAATTTTCTTTTTGCAATGGGGCTTAGAGCAAAACAATAAGATCCATATAAATAAAACACCTTTTAACCAGCAATATATTGACCAATGCAAATAGAGTCAAAAGATTAGCCTGAAGAGAACCCAGGTGCAAGAGGTCTTGAAAAAAGTTGATCCTCAGTTGAACTTTGGCTAGGCTTGTATTTTCAATCTCCACCTCCTCCTCCTCCTCCTCTTTTCTTCTTCTTCTTCTTCTTCTTCTTCTTCTTCTTCTTCTTCTTCTTCTTCTTCTTCTTCTTCTTCTTCTTCTTCTTCTTCTTTTTCCTCTCTTCTGCCTCCTTCTCCTCCTCCTCCTCCTCCTCCTCCTCCTCCTCCTCCTCCTCCTCCTCCTTCTTCTTCTTCTTCTTCTTCTTCTTCTTCTTCTTCTTCTTCTTCTTCTTCTTCTTCTGTCTTGTCTTCTTTGAACTTCAGTAATAAAATATCCACACATTCCCCTTACCAATGAATATTTTCTACTACCATAGCCCCCAGTTTCTTCACTATGCTCTCCCCAGCTCTTTCTCATGTCTGCCTCTCTGACAGAAAATTTTTTTATTTTCCTCTGTACCTCCCTTTGTCTTCCTTTTTTTTTGCAGAATTTTACTGAGGGGTATAGTACATAAAACTTTATCTCATTTGAGCACCCAGGTCTTGTCAGAGTGAAAATTTCCAACTCAAATTGTCATAGTGGTCCCTTCTCTGCCCTAAATATACTCCTTTACTATTTGTGGCAAGCATGCTACTATGGTCCAGTCTTTCTGAACCATGTCTCTATTTTTTGTGTATATTTTTTTACCATTAAGACAATTTTTATATCCGGAAAATGAAGATACTGTTTTTTGTTTGTTTGTTTATTTTGGGGCCACATCCGTGATGCTCAGGGTTTACTCCTGGCGATATGGTCAGAAATCGCTCCTGGCTTTGGGGACCATATGGGATGCTGGGGGAATCAAACCAAGGTCTGTCCTAGGTTAGTGCATGCAAGGCAGTTGTCTTAGTGTTTGCGCCACCACTCCGGCCCCTGAAGACACTGTTTTTATGTCTGTGCATCTTGCTCTGACTCATTTTGTTAGCATAAAGCTCTACATATTCATCCATATATAAGAAAATTCATGAGTTTGTTAATGATCATTATAAATTTATTAATTATTATTGTTATTTATTATTTATTATTATTATTATTCATGAGTTTATTACCTAAGTGGCACATAATATCACATTGTATAGATTTACCAGTTTCTTTATTTGCTAATCTGTACAAGGGCACTTGTGTTGTTTTTAGGTGCTGGCTATTGTGAATAGTGGTGCAATGAGTGTAAGAGTGCAGATCTCTTTTTACATTGTGTTCATGGATCAGAAAGATTAACAACATTAAAATGACAATACTCCCCTAAACATTTTAGAGATATCATGCAATACATAAAGGATGCCAATGACATTATTCAAAAAATAGTTAAATAAATCCTTGGAAAAAAGATAATGAGATGCATCACTTTCCCCAACTTCAAACAGATCTATAACTTGGTAACTAAAAGAGTAACTAAAAAGCAATAAAATTATTAGAATAAAAAGTGACCCTCCCATCAATGGGATAGACTTGAAAATTCTGATACAGACCCTCTGGCATCTTATCAATTAATCCTTTCTAAATAGTTATGAAGCAAGGAAAATATTTTGAACAAGTATTGTTAGGATAGGTAACTGGTCAACTACATGCCACACATGAGCTCAGAACATGTTTTAATATCATGCACAAAAGTCAGGTCAAAATGAATTAAAGACCTAGATATCAGATCTGAAAATAAGATAAAATCTTCAAGGAACGAACACCATTGACGATGCAAGTGGAAGCAAAGATAAGCAAATGAGACTGCATTAAACTGAAAACATTGTTCACCACAAAGTAAACAGTGACCATTCCTACATTATGGTAGGGACTATTTACTGTTTACTGTTGATACAGAATTAATATTATAATACACTATTATATATTATAAGTGTAATATAGTCTTACATAATAAAGTTAAGAAATATAAAGCAGTAGACTTTATCAACAAATAATAATATAACTCCAACAAATTGGGAGACAAGATAAACATTAGAAGAAATATAGATTAGAAAAAAGGCACATGAGGGGCCGGTGAGGTGACACTAGAGGTAAGTTGTCTGCCTTGCAAGCTCTAATCAAGGAAAGACCGCGGTTTGATTCCCCAGAGTCCCATATGGTCCCCCCAAGCCAGGGGCAATTTCTGAGTGCTTAGCCAAGAGTAACCCCTGAACATCAAATAGGTGTGGCCAAAAAGCCAACAACAACAACAACAAAAAAAAAAAAACGGTACATGAGAAAAATCTTCGACATCATTATTCAAAATCACAATGTGATATCATCTCACATCACAGAGACTGGTATACCTAAAAAATACACAACAACTGTAAAATAAATAAATAACCAACACAAGCATGGATATGGAGAGGAAGAGACAGTCCTTCACTGTTGGTGGCATTTTGGACTGTTCCAGCCTTTTGAGAAAACAATATGGGACTTATTCAACACTAGAAATTGATTTCTAAACAATCCAGCAATAACAGTTCTGGAAATATGCAATATATTGTAGTTTTAATAAAACGTCTACTAGAAAAAAGCTACTAATAAAATAATAAAGATAAGAAAATATGTTTATATAATTTTTAAAAATTTTTCTTTCCCCGGGGCCGGGCGGTGGCGCTGGAGGTAAGGTGCCTGCCTTGCCTGCGCTAGCCTAGGACGGACCGCGGTTCGATCCCCCGGCGTCCCATATGGTCCCCCAAGCCAGGAGTGACCTCTGAGCGCATAGCCAGGAGTAACCCCTGAGCGTCACTGGGTGTGGCCCAAAAACCAAAAAAAAAAAAAAAAAAAAATTTTTCTTTCCCCACACCTGGAATTGCTCAGGGCTTACTCCTGGTGCTATCTTTAGGGATAACTCCTTGTAAGTCAGGAGGATCATATGGGATGCCAGGTATTTAATTTGGAAAGCCATGTACAAGAAAAGTGCCTTATGCATTGTACTGTCACTCTGGCAATATCGTATTTTTTTATAATTATTATTATATAAATGTATATCATTTGATTACACAGAATCCATAGTTGACCAGTGCAGTTTAAAGCCAAATTGTTTAGTAGAACCAAACAATTCTTGATATTCACTAATTTTTAGCGACTTTCTAGTGGCACTTTTTATTCTTTTTTTAATTTTTATTATGACCAACGTGTATTAAAAGTATTTCATAATTATATTTATGGTACAAAGAGCATAGAGACAGTGAATTAAGATCATTCCCACCACCATGTTGTCCTCCCTCCACCCCTATTCCTAGCATGCATCCCATACCTTCCCCCTTTGCCTTCTGGACTGCTAGTGTAATAGGTCTCTTTTGTATATAACTTGTTGTAGATTGAGTTTCTTGATTCTGTTGTCGTTGACTTCGGGTGTGGTATTTAAGTCTGATCATTTTTATTTTCACTCAATGTTCATGTGAGTGGTTGCTCTGCTACCATCTACTTTTCCCCCTCAATTTGTGAAGCAGAACAAGATGATTCAAGTTCTGTGATTCTGTTGGAGAAAAAAGGTGAGAAAAAAAAGAAAAAAAAGAAAGCCTGGAGTTCATCTAGGAACTATCAATATCAATTGAAATGAAGAAAGAGAAAGAAAAAATTAAAACAAGCAATGACAAAAAACCAATAAACAACTAAACAAAAAAACAGCAAAAGTGAAAATAAAAGTAAAAAAAGGAAAAAAGGACTGGTGTGGAAGGTTTTGTGCTTTTTTTGTTTTTGTTTTGTTTGTTTTGCATAGGCACAGTAAGTATTGGGGGAATTAGAATGGGAATTCCCTTGGCCTAAGAGATACAGGGTTTCTCCATCGTTGAAGCATACAGTCATGGGAATAACTATGGGCTCCAGCCATGCTCTTCATCGAAACCCCAGGTCTTTTTATGATGCCAGGAAACATTCTGCTCAACTGAGATTGACAAAAATCAGTCCTCTGTAATTAGTGATTTTGGTATTTGCACAGTTCATAGAATGAAGTCTAGGACTGAGTCTTCCTTTATGGTTCTAGAAGTTTTGCTTCATAACATTTGCTGTAGTAGTCTTCTGTAATTAGTGATCTTGGTTTTTGCCCAGATCTTAGGACAAAACTTTTCCTTATAGTTCCAGAAGTTCTATTCAGTCACGATTGTCAGTAAGACCTCTGGAATTAGAGATCTTGGTTTCTGTACAAATCTTAGGTCAAAGCCTAGGCTAATGTCCTTATTGGTCCCAGGAAAAGTTCTGCCCAGTCATGGTTGTCAAAGTCATTCTTCTGAAATTAGTGATCTTGGTTTTTTTCACAGATAAAAGGTTGGAGTGTCTTCTGATTTCATATTACTGTTAGGTGATGAAGTAGGGCATCCTGGTCTTAGATCAATTTGTTGCTATTTCCTCATCATCAGGGTGTCGTATCAAACTGGTACAAGTTGGTGGCAGAGTGGTAGTAGGAACTTGCTGAGGGGAATTTGATTCCTGATACTGTTGCAGGGAACTGTGTCAGTTCTATGGTTGGCAACTGGGGTTCGGGGTTGAATGGTTGCTGTTTGATCACCAGTAGCCTATGTTGAGTTCCCATGGCAAATGTTCAGGGTGTGAGATGTCTAGTGGCACTGAATTTTTTGTGAAAATAACAAATTTTAGTGATCAGTCCTCATGGCTAAAAATGGAAGCAAGTACAATAACAATATAAATATCACAAATTAAGATAAGCATCTGTATAAGACATATACTAATAAACATTAAATTGAGAAGCAATATACTTCAAAAGACATAATGTTTGGAACAAAATGATACCTCATAGACTGGGAGATAATATTTTTCCACCAAATGGTCATACAATATTTGTCTCTCAGAAAAGTAATAACCCAAGTACTTATAAAGTATAATAACTAGAAAATATCTTTATCAATAAATGGGGGAAAGTGATCGACAGATACTTTCTTATAAAAGACAGATTGCCTATAGGCATATAGGGAAAAAAAGCTTTCCATCATTTATTATCAGGAAAATTATAACAAAAAACAAAATGAGTTATCATTTCACACTAGTGAGGCTTACTGTGTTCTATAAGTCAGGTGTCTCAGATTCTGTTGCTTTCAGGCATTTGATTTTACTTTTTTTTTGTGTGTTCACACTTGGTTGCTCTCAGGTTCTTTCCTGGATTTGCACTTAGAAATAACTCCTGGCAAGCTTGTGGATCTTTCTGGGAATTGAAATCATGTTGGCCATATGCGAATCAAATGATATAATTTCTATGCTATCACTCTGGCCTATCAAATCTATATTTCCTTTTTATAGTCTACATATGAAAGAGTTCTGCATCTTTCCCTTTCCTGATTAACTTTATTCAGCATAATTCACTTCATATTTATCCACAAGAATATATTTATATATTCATATACACATATGTATACATATTGAAATATAAACATATATATCTACACATAGTTTAAATTCCTGAATTTTTATGCTGACTCCAGTGTTTAGCAATTGTGAGTATTGTTGCTTTGATTTTTTGTTTGTCTTTTATTTAAGCATCATGGTTATAAAATATTCATGATTGAGTTTCAGTCATACAATGCATCCATCAGTGGTAGTACTGCCTACTATCTCATATTGGATATGCCCCCTATTAACAAAATATTATGGTAGAAAGAGTAGGTAACATTTGTTTAAACTTACTATTGTAAGTCTATTGTGCTATAGTTTTTGCAGTCCCGTTCATTCTGTCATAAGTTCTTTCACTATTGTAGCAGTTAGTATGACAGGAAAATAAAGGAATAGTAGGTCAGATTATCATAAGTATTCATATGTTAATATGACTCAGGCTGGGTGCCATCTTACTCCACCTTCTCCACCTAGTTGAATTATTACTGAGAATAAAGAAAAGTCAGCCTAGCTTTGGCACAAAGAGATACCACAAGCCAAGAAGCAAACTGAATCCATGACTCTCCTGACTGGCTTGGTTTATTAATTCTTCACAGCTGCCCTACCTGCATCATACTCTACCTCCTGGGGGTGGAAATGCACGTGTGTGGTGATCTTACAACTTGGGGATTTATTTTACAACTGGCACCTGAACAGGGACCTGAGGACCTGAGAAGATCTCAATGCTGGTGAGTTATTTAACCCTCTGATGGATATTCACCATGGCTTCCTTCAGATAGAGTGAAAGTACAGTGTCCATCACTGGAACATTGGTATATATGGCCCCTGTTCAAAGCAGCTTTGTTGCTCTGGTCTTGTTGCTCAGCTGCCCCACCACCCACAGTAGCAGAGGTCCCCTCAGATGGGACAGAAGCAGGCAGTTAGAGAGGAGAGAGATGAAGACCCTGAGCAGTGTCCCAAAAGTCAAGTCTTTCCACATTTTACCATAGGTATTTTGTGCACAGAACTTGGCCCAATCTGTAGCATCCTTTCGAGGTCACTGATGGGGTAGAAGCCAAAGAGAAAGCACCTTTTAAAGGGGAACAAACAGCAGAGAGATATGATCTCCTGACAAGATTCTAGCCCAGGAACCTAAAGTCCTTTCATCCCAGATGACCTAAGTAGCCCATCACAGATGGAGAAGATGGAAGATCCAAGCACAGTTGAAGCCCAACTGAGGAAAAGCTGCTATTAAAAACTCCTGTAACTTTCCTCTAGGTTAATCTCTCAACTCTATTTGCATCTGTCACTATATTGCTGGTTAAACTTTGTGTTCTACCTGTATAGATCTTAATAGCTATTCATTTTGTTCTATGCCCCACTGCAATCAGATAATTATGTATGTAATCTTAGTGTTTTTATATTAGTTTCCACAGTTCTGGGGAAATGCTTAATGTTAGATTTTTAATGATTCTCAGCAATCCAATTGGGAATGTTTCTCAATGCTGCGATGCTTGATTGTATATATTAAGTAGCAACTTATCTTCAAATTATGTCTGCAAAAATGTTCTAATGTTTGTCCACAGGAATCAATGAAAAAAGAACTTGGATATTGGATTCTTATTACAATTCTCATTATAAGAATATTTTAGCAAAGTTATTTTCAAACTGTATATATAGCTGCAGCAATGATCTTGTGATTTTTTAGGGAAGTTATGGAAAAAGAACTTGTATATTAGCTTATAACAGTGCTCATAAGATTATTTTAGCAAATTTACTTTAAAACTGTATATATAGGTACAGAAATGATCTTGTGATTTTTTTTAGGGAAGTTCATGGAAAAAGAACTTGGGTATTCTAGACTTGTATTACAGTGCTCGGTGTAAGAATGTTTTGGGATTTTCAAATTAAGTGTATCAGCAGAAATGTAGTGTTTTGTATTCAGAGAAGTCTATGAAAAATAATTGTGTTATGTATAAGACAAAGATTTAGAAAAAGGTGATTTTTCTACAGAATGTTATAGACAGTCTAATATTTAACACTTTTATAGACAATTTTTACTGTGCCTATGCAAAATAACAACCACTTTTATAAGTTCTGATCTGGGGGTCCTTTCTCTAGTGAAGCAAAGTAGAACAAAATTTTAAATTTTTCTCGAGTTTTTTGTTTTTTGTTTTGAACAGAAAGAGTAGAATTGTGAAATGACACCCAATTATTAACCCAAAATAAAAGCACTTCCCCAATTTTCTAATTCCTTTTCACCTAGACATTTCATATGTAAAAGTCCACTAGGATCTTATTATACCCTACCCCACTGGGAAGAATTAGTACTGAGAGTAAAAAGTCATTATGACTTTGACACAAAGATATACAAGACATGAAGCAAGTGACTCCAGGTTCTCTCCTGATTGGTTTGTTTTATTAATTTTTTGTGGCTACCCTACCTGCATCACACCTTTTCACCTGGGATTGAAAATGCATACATGTGTATGGTGATCTTATAGCATGGGAATTTATTTTACACAAAGCACACACTCAGTGATTGTACCATTTTATTTTTTTCTTGTGATTTGTGAATCATTAGGTTAGTCTGATGGTCAATTTAACATTCCATTTCAGAATTTAGTATCATCTACAAAATTATTACTGAGTCCTTATGCCAGGGGTCTCAAACTCGTGGCCCGTGGGCTGTTTGTGGCCCTCCGTACACGTTTTGTGGCCCTAACTTAGAGGAATTTTTGTTTTGTTTTAGTTGTTTGGGTCACACCCCCCAGTGTTCAAGGCTTACTACTGACTTTGCACTCAAGGATCATCCCAACTTTGCCTCCTGCGGCCCCCAGATAAATTGAGTTTGCAATCCCTGCCTTATGCTGTGGTTTGTGGAGATGGAGCAGGGTGTGGGTAGTGGTTTGGGAATGTATAACACTAATTATGCTCTCCCAAATCAGGATATCGGATGTGTAAGAAATAAAACTTTACAAATGCAAATGGAAATATACTTTTCCTTCTTGGACTTCTAGGCTTCATCCTTCCTACTCTAACTAGGCCTTTTACTGCCTTGGAGTCATATAGACTTACTTGTCTATCTTTGCCAGATTGAAAGATCTGACAGCCAGAGAGGTACCCTGAGTCAGAGGCAAACACAGCCTGATGTTTCCACATGTCTGGGAGAAAGCAGCAAATTATTGAACTGTCTGCTGGTTACCCACTGATCTCAGAAAGTTGAAGTATTTAGAATATCTTTTAGGTATTACTAAAATGAGGTATATAGGTATATATAGAGCCCTACAGAAAGGATTTTGCTTTAAAATTCACGTGGTGAGTTAGTTATGTGTCAGGATCATCACAGCACAATACAGAAGACATAAAAATAAGAACACTAGGCAAAGAAAAGACATTTGCTATAAGTATCAAAGGTGGATAGGAAAGCAAAAGCTTATAGAAAGAAGTGGAGGGGCCATAGTGATAGCACAGTAATAGGGCATTTGACTTGCTCAAGAACTATCTGCCATGAACCCGAGTTTGATCCTCGGCATTCAATATGCTGTGTGCAGAGCCAAAAGTAACCCCTGAGCGCTGCTGGGTGTGGCCCACGCCCCCATAAAAGAGATAGAGACAAATTTATCGTTTTGGATATTATGTTGTTTTTTTTTTTAATTCTTGTTAGCTTAATGCTTCTCACCTAAAGAATTCTTTAGGCAACTGCCATGGAAGATGAGGCAGTCTTGGGTTGTGACAGCCTATAGATATATCTGTAAAGTACCCACTATGTTCTAAGCATTCCTAGCAGTGACATATTAATTGAATAAACCAGCCTCATTCATGAATTTATATCCAAGAACATAAGATAAAACTATGAAATAAAACAATTTTCTCATGAATATGTTCCACCATAATTACAAATCATGTGCTTAAAAAGGTAACCATGGGTAACTAAGAACCTTCATGATGGGTAAGGAAGATGGTGAATGAGCTGATGAAAACAAAGATAAGTAGAACTGTAGAGGGTAGGAAACCAATGGTTTTGCAGCCTTTGAATCTACAACATATCAGCTCATTAACCAGCTCCATAGACTCATTTTATTCTCAAGAAGAAACAAGCAAAGCCATAAAAATTCATGGAAAGACAAGTCTTGCAGCTGAAAACTCTGGTGTGGACTGGTGTGTGTATGGGGGGGTGGTTGGGAAGCCCCCACTGTGCTAAAGACACTGCAAATTCATCAACATCCCCCAATCCCTACTAAATCAATAATGCAACTTAACATTTCAAATTATCTATGCAGTCATCAGGAAAAATGAAGTCATGACATTTACCTGTACTTGGATGGACATGGGAACTATTATGCTGAATGAAACAAGTCAGAGGGAGTTATGGAATTAAAAAAAAATAAAAGACAGGTCCCCTGTTTGTGATGTCAGGCTGGGAAAATCCACAAAACTACGCCAGCCCAGTGGGGCCCGACTGTGAAAAACTGGGAGTGCTGCCTGTGTGTGTCTGTCTACTGTCCTCTTGCGTGAACCTCTTGGGAGTGGGCTGAAAAGAGGTTCCAGAAAACTCGCTCTCCCAGAGGCCAATTCCAGGGCGGGACTCCATAACATGAAAACCAGCTAGGCTTTGCAGAAGCAGGGTCCACTTTTTGTGATGTCAGGCTGGGAAAATCCACGAAACTATGCCTGCCCAGTGGGGCCCGACTGTGAAAAACTGGGAGTGCTGCCTGTGTGTGTCTGTCTACTGTCCTCTTGCGTGAACCTCTTGGGATTGGGCCAAAAAGAGGCTCCAGCAGATTTTTGGCTCCACTTCGCTACGCACCCATGCACTCTTTCTAAGAAAAGAACACCATTGCAACAAAAAGAAAAAAATCACACTAAGAACTGTGCTGGATCACAGAAGCAAGCATTTCTCTCCGAATTGTCTTCTCTGATGCATGCTTGGGCCTAAGATTTTATCCTGTGTGAGGCTTCATCAACAGAGGACTCCCCTCCCTTAGAGGCAAGTCGACCCATACAGAAAGGGTGGAGCCAGAGGAGTAGTCTGCCTGCATGATTTAGCCAAAGAATACCACCATAACACGTAGAAAAACCCACAATACAAGTGTGACAATGGGGAAACGACGCAGGCCAGCATCAGACATAGAGAATGAAGATGACAATTCTGAGGACCAGATAATGACCAACCAACTAATCAACCTCTCAGATAAGGACATTAGACTAGCAATATGGAAGATGCTCAATGAACTCAAAGAAACCATGGATCGAGTTGAACAGAACACTAGTAAGAACCAAGAAAATATGAAAACAGAAATCACAAAACTCCAAACTGAAATAACATGTCAACTAACAGGCCTGAAAACACAGTAAACAAAGTGAGTGACAAAATGGATGAGCTCTGGGACAAGGTATCAGAAGCTGAGAATAGACTTGGTGCTGTAGAAGATGAGATACATAACAATTCCATACAGCAGGAGAGATTGGAAAAAATACTTAAAGGAAATGAATAGACAATGGAAAAATTAGTCAAAGAATGGTGACAGATGAAAATAGAAGTCTATGCTAAGATCAACAGAAACAATTTAAGAATCATTGGAGTACCAGAGACCCAGGAAGAAAATTTCCAGGAAGAATCAACGGTCAAGAACATCATTAAAGAGAAACTTCCAGAGCTAAAGAATATATGTGATCAAATCCTGCATGCTTGAAGAGTACCAACCAAAAGAGACCCCAGAAAAAATACCCCAAGACACATCCTAGTCATAATGACGAATCCCACAGATATAGACGGAATTCTGAAAAGAGAAAGATCAAAAGGGGAAATTACGTTCAAGCAAGCATCCTTGAGATTTACAGCAGGCCTGTCACCAGAAACACTCAATGCCACAAAGCAGTGGTGGGATATTGTGACAAAACTGAATGAAATGAATGCTTCACCTAGAATACTGTACCCAGCAAAATTCACTTTAAGGTTTGACAGAAGAATACATGGTTTCACAGACAAAACGCAGCTCAGAAACTTTAAAGACTCAAAACCAGTCTTAAGAGAAAAACTGAAAGACCTAATATGAGACAAGACTAACCAAACAACACACCAAATTTCGATATAAATATGGCATTAAATCTCAGGGCAATTCTTTCTCTCAATGTCAATGGACTAAATGCACCAGTTAAGAGACCCAGAGTGGCTAAATGGATCAAAAAACTCAATCCAACCTTCTGCTACCTACAAGAAACGCACCTGAATAGTCAGAACAAACATAGACTCAAAATAAAAGGCTGGAGAAAAATCATCCAAGAAAACAACACCCATAAAAAAGCTGGACTGGCCATACTAATATCAGATAATGCAAACTTTATACTCAGGAAGGTTGTAAGGGACAAAGATGGACATTTTATATTAATCAAGTGGTATGCAGAGTAGGAAGATATAACTCTCCTAAACATATATGAACCGAATGAGAGGCCAGCAAAATATTTAATACAACTGTTGACAAATCTGAAAAAATAATATCAATAACAACACAATAATTGTGGGGGAACTCAACACGACTTTGTCAACACTGGATAGGTCAACCAGACTGAAACCCAAAAAGAATATACTAGACCTGAGGAGAGAAATGGAAGAAAGGGGCCTAGTGGATGTAGGACACTACATCCCCAGAAACCTGGATACACATTCTTCTCCAATGTACCTGGGACATTCTCCAGGATAGACTACATGCTGGCACATAAAACATACCTCCATAATATGAAGGGGATAGAAATTTTGCAGACTACCTTTGCAGACCACAAGGCTCTGAAATTATTTGTGAATTCCAAAGGGACTCAGAAGAAAAACTTTAACACCTGCAAGTTAAACAGCCTCATACTCAATAACCAGTGGGTCCGAGATGAAATCAAGAAGGAAATCAAAAGGTTCCTGGAAACAAATGACAATAAAGACACAAACTCTCAGAACTTATGGGACACAGCAAAAGCAGTACTGAGAGGAAAATTTATAGCTTTGCAAGCACACATCAGGAAGGAAGAAGGAGCTTACCTGAGTAGCTTAATGACACAGCTAATAGAACTAGAAAGTACTGAACAAAAGGACCCAAAAATAGGAAGACAGAAGGAAATAACAAAGCTGAGAGCAGAAATCAACGAAGTGGAAACTCAAAAAACAATCCGAAAGATCAACGAAAGCAGAAGTTGGTTCTTTGAAAAAATAAACAAGATTGATAGACCACTGGCAAACCTAACAAAGAAAGAGAGAGAGAGAGAAACTTGATAACTCGTATTAGGAATGAAAAAGGAGAGATCACTACTGATATGACAGAGATTCAAAGGGTAATCAGAAACTACTTTGAAAAACTCTATGCCACTAAAAATGAGAACCTGGAAGAAATGGATAAATTCTTGGACTCTTATAATCTTCCACGGTTGAAGGAAGAGGATGTAGCATATCTAAACACCCCATCACCATTGATGAAATAAAAATGGTAATCAAAAGTCTGCCCAAAAACAAAAGCACAGGCCCAGGTGGATTCACTAATGAATTCTATCAAACTTTCCAAGAGGAACTACTACCAATCCTGGCAAGACTCTTTCATGAAATTGAACAAGTGGAAATACTCCCAAATAGCTTTTATGAAGCCAACATCACCTTGATACCTAAACCAGACAGAGATGCTACGAAAAAAGAAAATTACAGACCAATATCGCTGATGAATGCAGATGCAAAGATCCTCAACAAAATCCTGGCAAATAGGATTCAATGCCTCATTAAGAAGATCATCCACTACGATCAAGTAGGTTTCATCCCAGGATTGCAAGGCTGGTTTAACATCTGTAAGTCTATCAACATAATACACAACATCAACAACAAGAAAAATAAAAACCACATGATCATATCAATAGATGCAGAGAAAGCATTTGATAAGGTCCAACACCCATTCTTGATCAAAACTCTTAGCAAGATGGGAATAGAAGGAACCTTTCTCAATATAGTTAAGGCCATCTACCACAAGCCAGTGGCAAATATTATACTCAATGGAGAAAAACTAAAAGCCTTCCCTCTAAATTCTGGCACAAGACAAGGCTGTCCTCTCTCACCACTCCTATTCAACATAGCACTGGAAGTTCTTGCTATATTGATTAGGTAAGAAAAAGATATCAAGGGAATCCAGATAGGGAAGGAAGAAGTCAGCTCTCACTGTTTGCAGATGACATGATACTCTACTTAGAAAACCCTAAAGACTCCAGCAAAAAGCTTCTAGAAACAATAGACTCATATAGCAAGGTGGCAGGCTACAAAATTAACACACAAATATCAATGGCCTTTCTATACACCAATAGTAATAAGGAAGAAATGGACATTAAGAAAACAACCCCATTCACTATAGTGTCACACAAACTCAAATATCTTGGAATCAACTTGACTAAAAATGTGAAGGACCTATACAAAGAAAACTATAAATCTTTACTCCAAGAAATAAGAGAGGACACGCGGAAATGGAAACGCATACCCTGCTCATGGATTGGCAGGACTAACATCATCAAAATGGCAATACTCTCCAAGGCATTATACAGATTTAATGCTATCCCTCTAAAGATACCCATAACATTCTTCAAAGAAGTGGATCAGGCACTTTAGAAATTCCTTTGGAACAATAAGCACACTAGAATAGCTAAAGCAATCATTGGGAAAAAGAATATGGGAGGAATTACTTTCCCCAACTTTAAACTTTACTACAAAGCAATAGTTATCAAAACAGCATGGCATTGGAATAAGGCCAGTCCCTCAGATCAGTGGAATAGGCTTTAATACTCAGAATACGTTCCCCAGACATAAAATCACCTAACTTTTGATAAAGGAGCAGGAAATCCTAAATGGAGCAGGGAAAGCCTCTTCATCAAGTGGTGTTGGCACAACTGGATAGCCACTTGCAAAAAATTGAACTTAGACCTCCAGGTAACATCATGTATGAAGGACAAATCCAAATGAATTAAAGAACTCGATATGAGACCCCAAACCATAAATTATAGAGAACAACACATAGGCAAAACACTCCAGGACATTGAGACTACAGGCATCTTCAAGGAGGAAACTGCACTCTCCAAGCAAGTGAAATCAGAGATTAACAGATGGGAATATATTAAGCTGAGAAGCTTCTGCACCTCAAAGGAAATAGTGCCCAGGATACAAGAGCCACCTACTGAGTGAGAGAAACTATTCACCCAATACCCATCAGATAAGGGGCTAATCTCCAAATTATACAAGGCACTGACAGAACTTTACAAGAAAAAAACATCTAATCCCATCAGGAAATGGGGAGAAGAAATGAACAGACACTTTGACAAAGAAGAAATACAAATGGCCAAAAGACACATGAAAAAATGCTCCACATCACTAATCATCAGGGAGATGCAAATCAAAACAACAATGAGATACCACCTCACACCACAGAGAATGGCACACATCACAAAGAATGAGAATAAACAGTGTTGGCGGGGATGTGGAGAGAAAGGAACTCTTATCCACTGCTGGTGGGAATGCTGTCTAGTTCAACCTTTATGGATAGCAATATGGAGATTCCTCCAAAAACTGGAAATCGAGCTCCCATATGATCCAGCTATACCACTCCTAGGAATATACCCTAGGAACACAAAAATACAATACAAAAACCCCTTCCTTACACCTATATTCATTGCAGCACTATTTACCATAGCAAGACTCTGGAAACAACCAAGATGCCCTTCAACAGACGAATGGCTAAAGAAACTGTGGTACATATACACAATGGAATATTATGCAGCTGTCAGGGGAGATTAAGTCATAAAATTTACCTATACATGGATGTACACGGAATCTATTATGCTGAGTGAAATAAGTCAGAGAGAGAAAAAAACTCAGAATGGTTTCACTCATCTATGGGTTTTAAGAAAAATGTAAGACATTCTTGTAATAATAATTTTCAGACACAAAAGAGAAAAGATGTGGAAGTTCCAGCTCACCTCAGGAAGCTCACCACAAAGAGTGATGAGTTTAGTTAGAGAAATAACTACATTTTGAACTGTCCTAATAATGAGAATGAATGAGGAAAATGGAGAGCCTGTTTAGAGTACATGTGGGGGTCGGTTGGGGAGGAGGGACACTTGGGACATTGGTGATGGGAATGTTGCACTGGTGATGGGTGGTGTTCTTTACATGACTGAAACCCAAACACAATCATGTATTTAATCAAGGTGTTTAAATAAAATAAAAATATGTAATTGGATTATAAAAAAATAAAGAAAATAAAAGACAAATTTAATAATACCTAAAGACAATAGAGATGAGAGCTGGAAGGACCAACTCATGATATGAAGCTTACCACAAAGAGTGGTGAATGCAGTTAGAAAAATAACTGCACTAACAACTATCATGATGATGGTAATAAGTAAGAGAAATAGAATACCTGTCTCAAATACAGGCAGGGGTTGGGAGGTGGGAGATGGGGGGCATTGATGGAGGGAATGTTGCACTGGTGAAAGGGGTATTCTTTTATGACGAAAACCTAACCACATATTTTTAATCCTGGTGCTTAAGAAAAGATATTATTTAAAACACAAAATGATTATAATATAGAATTTACTTTAATATCAAAGGGTAATGCAGCAATGAAGGTAAAGCAAAGTAACATTATATGGAGCAGGGAAATAAATATTAAAGCAGAGAAGCGAACCAGTTGACTTGTATATTAAATAATTAGTCTGTCTACTCCTATCTTTGAGAAATATTGCGGAGAGAAAAGACCACATCACACCACAGAGATTGGCACGCATCACAAAGAATGAGAACAAGCAGTGTTGGCAGGGATGTGAAGAGAATGTAACTCTTATCCACTGCTGGTGGGAATGCTGTCTAGTTCAACCTTTATGGAAAGTGATATGAAGATTCCTCCGAAAACTGGAAATCGAGCTCCCATACGATCCAGCTATACCACTCCTAGGAATATACCTTAGGAACACAAAAATACAATACAAAATCCCGTCCTTATACCTGTATTCATTGCAGCACTATTTATCATAGCAAGACTCTGGAAACAACCAAGATGCCCTTCAACAGATGAATGGCTAAAGAAACTGTGGTACATATACACAATGGAATATTATGCAGCTGTCAGGAGAAATCAAGTCATAAAATTTACCTATACATGGATGTACATGGATCTATTATGCTGAGTGAAATAAGTCAGAGAGAGAGAAAAACGCAGAAATGTCTCACTCATCAGTGGGTTTTAAGAAAAATGAAGGACATTCTTGCAATCATAATTTTCAGACACAAAAGAGAGAAGGGCTGGAAGTTACAGCTCACTTCATGAAGCTCACCACAAACAGGAATGAGTTTAGTTAGAGAAATAACTACATTTTGAACTATCCTAATAATGAGAATGTATGAGTGAAATAGAAAGCCTGTCTAGAATACAGGCGGGGGTTGGGTGGGGAGGAGGGAGATTTTGGACATTGGTGATGGGAATGTTGCACTGGTGATGGTGGTGTTCTTTACATGACTGAAACCCAAACACAATCATGTATGTAATCAAGGTGTTTAAATAAAATATATAAAAAAGAAAAAAAGAGAAAAAGTTAGGAGGAAGCTATTACAGATATCAGAAAGGAAGGAAAATAGAGGCTTAGCTTTATGTTAATTATTATAACAGTGATGTATGATATAATGCATATGATGTTTATTAATATTATTTTTGAAATATTACAAATTAGTGAAAATTTTACAGTTGATTAGGAAATGTGATGACAGCTAAATGACCTTTGCTATTTAACATTTATGTCTCTCTTTCACCTCATTTTCCCTAACACATTCATCCTCACCATCGATTACCAATATCGCCAGCACTTTAATGATTATATCCACCTCTATTTCCATCATTATTGCATTATAGCATTATGGCATAATGGCATTATGGCAATAATCATTATGCTCATTATCAGATATGAACCATTTGAGAGTTATCAAGATAATCTCTAACTATGTTAATATGTATCTCAAGATTCAATGATATTCTTTCACAGAAGAACAGTTACTAGAATTAAGAAATTTGGTGGCCGGCTAGGTGGCACTAGAGGTAAGGTGTCTGCCTTGCAAGCGCTAGCCAAGGAATGAACCGCGGTTCAATCCCCCAGCATTCCATATGGTCCCCCGAAGTCAAGGGCGATTTCTGAACACTTAGCCAGGAGTAACCCCTGAGCATCAAACGGGTGTGGCCTGAAAAACAAACAAACAAAAAAAAAACAAAAAAAAAAAAAGAAATTTGGTGTTATAATACTAATTGTTCGTAAAGATTTTAGGATTTTCTAAACTTCTGTTAGGAAGAATTTCCACTCAAAGTTAGACTTTTCTCATGTACATACCCCATTGAAAACGATGGCTCCTTTAGTTGAGTACTGAGAAAGCTGAAGTCGGGTTGAGACTGGGGGGCCTCTCCCCTGTGCATGTTTCTTTACTTTCTATTTCCTGAATCTCTCCTGAGAGGGCTGAGAAGGGCTCAGCAAAATCGCTCTCCTAAGCCAAAAAGCCAAGAAAGACTGAGTGAGTGATTGAGTGAAAATGGGCTATCAGCAATGATCCTGCAGAAAGGCAGATCCTTTGTCTGTGAAGGCAGACAGGAAGAATTTGCCCCTGCTGTGAGATTACCAGCTGGGAGAAATTGGGAGAGTGGGGGGCTGTCCCCTTTGTGTGTTACTCTACTCTTCTGTTTCCTGAAACTCTCCTGAGAGGGCCCTGAAGGGTCCAGCAAAATCAATCTCCTAGAGGTGCCCAAGGTGAAAAGCCAAGAAAGACTGAGTGAGTGAGTGAGTGAGTGAGTGAGTGAGTGAGTGAGTGAAAACCAACTATCAGTTGTGACCAGGCAGAAAGGCAGATCCTTTGTATGTGAAGGCAGGTGGGAGGAATCTGCTCATGCTGAGATTACCAACTGGGAAAGACTGGGGAACCTGTTGCCTGTATGTGTTTCCCTACTCTTCTGTCTCCTGAACCTCCCCTGAGAGGGCCGAGAAGGGCCCAGCAAAACCGCTCTCCTAGAGGCTCCAGAAAAGCATGGCTGCTCTGATTCATTTCATGGCCACACAGTCTTTTCTAACTAATGAACCCCACCGTAACACGCAGATAAAAGTCACACTACAAGCATGACAATGGGGAAACCTCACAGTATAACACGATGCACAGAAAATGAAGGTGATATCTCTGATGACCCAAAAAATACCAATCATCTGATTAATCTCTCAGATAAGTTTAAAATAGAAATATGGAGCATCCTCATGGAAATCAAAGAAAACATATTACTAGCTAGACAGAACAAAAAGATAGAAATCAGAAAATTACAAACTATTATTTTCAGGAAATAACAGTTCTGAAAAACATGGTAGCTCAACTGAAGACCTCAATGGAAAGCCTATTCAACAGGGTAATAGCAGCCGAGGACAGAATCAGTGAACTGGAAGATCAAATGCAAACAAATTCATACAGTAGAAGAGATTGGAAAAAACCTTCAGGCAAATGATCATACAATGGAATAAGTGCTCAAAGAATGTGAACAGATGAAAATAGAAGTTTTTGATAAACTCAACAGAAACAACGTAAGAATCATTGGAGTCCAGAGGCCCAGGAAGGGAATTCCCAGGAAGAATCAACAGTCAAAGCCATCACCAGAGAGAAACTCCCAGAGCTAAAGACTGCATACAATCAAATCCTGCATATCTGAAAAGGTCCAGCTAAAAAAGATCTTAAGAAAATAACCCAAGACACATCTTAGTCACAGTGACGAATCCTGCAGATAGAGACAGAATACTGAAAGCAGCAAGAACAAAAAGGGAAATTACATTTAAAGGAGCATCCTTAAGACTTAAAGCATACATGTTAAAAGAAACTCTCAAGGCTAGAAAACAGTGGGGGATATTGTGACAAGATTGGATGAAATGGAGGCTACACTTAGAATACTAACACCCGGCCTGACTCACATTCAAGTCTGAAGGAAGAATACAGAGCTTAACAGATAAACAATGGCTCAGAAACTTTATAGATGCAAATCTAGCCTTAAGGGAAAAGCTGAAAGGTCTACTTTAAGACAAGACAGACAACAGACACACCAAACTTATACACAAAGATGATATTAAATCCCATGACAATCCTCTCCCTCGATGTCAGTGAACTAAAACCACCAGCTAAGAGACAGAGTGGCAAAATGGATCAAAAAGATGAATCCAACCTTCTGCTGCCTACAAGGAACAAACCTGAATTGTCAGACGAATATAGACTCAAAATCAAAGGCTGGCTGAAAATCATTCAAGCAAACAACACCCATAAAAAAGCTGGAGTGGCCATAATGATATCAGATGACACAAACTTTTGACTCAGAAAAGTCGGAAGGGACAAAGATGGACACTTCATACTAATCAAGGGGTATGTGCAATAGGAAGAGGTCACATTACTAAACATATACACACCCAATGAGAGACCTGCAAAATATCTAATACAATTATTGACAAATTTCAAAGAGGACATCAGTAATAACACAATAATTATACACACCCAATGAGAGACCTGCAAAATATCTAATACAATTATTGACAAATTTCAAAGAGGACATCAGTAATAACACAATAATTGTGGGAGACCTCAACATGGTCTGGTCAAACCTTGATATGTCAACCAGACTGAAACCCAACAGAAATATACTTGTCCTGAAAAGAGAAATGGAAGAAAGAGGTCTAGTAGATATATATAGGAAAATCCATCCCCAGAAACCTGGATACACATTCTTTTCTAATGTACATGAGTCATTTTCGAGGATAGTCCACATGCTAGCACATAAAACATTTCTTCATAAAATCAAGAGGATATAAATTTTAGCTGACCACAAGGCTCTGAAATTAGAGTTGAACTACACAAGAAAGGACACAGAAGAAGAACGTTAACAACTGGAACAAGAAGTTGTCCGATATGAAATCAAAGAGGAAATAAAAACTTTCCTGGAAATAAATGACAATGAAGACACAAATCATCATAATCTATGGGACACAACAAAAGCAGTACTGAGAGGAAAATGTATAGCTTTGCAATCACACATCAGGAAGGAAGAAGGAGCATACCTGAATAGCCTAATGATGCAGCTTATAAAATTAGAAAATAATCAAAATAGGAACCAACATTAGGGAGACAGAAGGAAATAACAAATCTTAGAGTAGGAATCAATGAAGTGGAAACCCAAATATCAATCTGAAAGATCAATGAAAGCAGAAGTTGGTTCTTTGAAAAAAATAAGCAAGATTGATAGACCAATACCCATCAGATAAGAGGCTAATATCCAAAATATACAAGGCACTGACAGAATTTTACAAGAAAAACACATCTAATCCCATCAAAAACTGGGGAGAAAAAATGAACAGACACTTTGATAAAGAAGAAATACAAATGGTCAAAAGGCACATGAAAAAATGCTCTACATCATTAATCATCAGGGAGACTCAAATCAAAACATCTATGAGGTACTATATCATGCCACAGAGATTGGCGCACATCACAAAGAGTGACAACAGCAGTGCTGGCAGGATATGGAAAGAAAGGATTTCTTCTTCAAAGCTGGTGGGAATGAAGTCTAGTCCATCTTTATGGAAAGTGATATGGAGATTCCTCCAAAACCTGGAAATTGAGCTCCCATATGAACCAACTGTACCACTCCTAGGAATATATTCTAGAAACACTAAAATACAATACAAAAATCCCTTCCTCACACCTATATTCATTGCAGCACTATTTACAATAGCCAGACTGTGAAAACAACCAAGATGTCCTTCAAGAAATGAATGGCTAAAGAAACTGTGGTACATATATACAATGGAATATTATGCAGCCATCTGAGATGATTCATGGAATTTTCCTATTTATGTATGTACATGGATTCTATTATGCTGAGTGATGTAAGTCAGAGGGAGAGATACAAACACAGAATAGTCTCCCTCATTTTTGGGTTTTAAGACAAAAGACATTTTTGCAATAATTCTCAGATACAAATGGAGGAGGGTTCGAAGCTCCAGCTCACAAAATGAAGCTCACCACAAAGTGTGGTGAGTTCAGTTACAGAAATAACTACACTGAGAACTATTATAACAATGTGAATGAATGAGGGAAGTATAAAGCCTGTCTAGAGTAGGGTGGGGGTGGCGTGGGGAGATTAGAGATTTGGGACATTGGTGATGGGAATATTGCACTTTTGAAGTGGGGTGTTCTTTACATGACTGAAACCCAACTACAATCATATTTGTAATCAAGGTGTTTAACGATACATTGGAGTTATGGTTGGGAGTATTGTAAAATGAATTGTAGAAGAAAATTGAATAACTTTCAATAATAAAGAAGTGAGGTCAACACTAAATGGATTCTAGGTATGTGTTAAATCTGATTGGCACAGACTTGACTAGGAAAGTATAATATATTTGCCTTGTCTATTACATTCTTGTCTATTACACTCTTCTCTGTACACTCTTTAATGGCCTTCAGTACATACACATCAGCGCCCTAAAGATATGAGGGGATCAACACACTTGCTTTGCATATATGTGGCCCTGATTTGAACTCTGGTACTGCCGGTGGTCCTTTGAGCAGAAATAGGTTTGACTCTGAGCAAAGAGAACCACCAAGTGGGCCCAAATACTAACTCTTTCAAAACTCAATTTCTGGGACCAGAGCCATGGCACAGTAGGAAGGGTGTCTTCCCTTGTACATGGCTTCTCTTGTTTTGATCCCAGCATCCCATATGATCTCCATATCCTGCCAGAGTAAGTTCTGAGTTCAAAGTCAGTAGTATCTGCTGAGTCCTCCTGAGTGTAACAATAAGAAGAAAGAAAGAAAAGGAAGAAAACTGAATATGCAATAAAATTAATTTATTCATAATAATTGAGCAATTTTATGTTAATTATAAAAATTTCAGGATAATTTTATACACATTTGCTGGTTGGATTATATGGGTATTATGAGAAAAGATTGTAGGCATGTCAAATTTTATAAATTTTGTCCTGAGTAAATGATGAAAATAGTACAAGACCACTGTAATCACCTGCATAAATAGAGAAAATTTAGGAACTTATTTGTAATGTTATTTGTACTGTTATAACATATTTGTAGATGAACTGATTTGTATTGTTAAAAGAAAGATTTTGCCACAGCAGTTATAGTGAAACAAAATGATCTCTCTCCCTCCTGTGATCCTTTCTCCCTTTTCTTTCTTTCACATATACACATGTCCCAAGTACAAACTTTTTCTCTTAGAGACCTAGATATGAAAGATAGATATATTTCTCCTAAGCTGAATCACTAATGACCCATTTGACTATTAATGTTTTTATATAATTTTGGGGCATAATTATTTACTTATTGCATTCAAAATGCATAGTAGATATTCAATGGGATCTCTTCAGTAACTAGTGGCAGAATAAGAACTCTAGTATATTTAACAAAGTTTAACGAACAAAGTTTATTTATATTTGAAACTAGCAGTTTTAAATTAGCAGTTGCTGATGCAGAATAAGTTTCTTCTTCCTATTTTCTTCTAGTGGAAGTCATTACAGTGGTGGAATGTCTGTTGTTTATAAGACACTGCATTGATTATATAATGGCTCTGGCTTCCAAAGCACATGGCTTCCAAAGCATGTAGCCTCTATATCCTGGTCCATGGTACTGCTCAAAGCTATGTTCTAGGAGGAAAATTGGTCCCAAATCAAGTTGATTTTTTATGAATATTTGCTTAAAATTGACATACCAAGCCAATTTACATTCTGCTTATTAAAGAGTTTTTGATTGTGGGTTCTTTGTGACCTTCCAATAAAACATATAGGAGTTATTTGACTAAGAATGAGGTTAATGTTCAGTGTTATCATGGTACCTTGAAGGGACATAGGGCTATATGTTGCATTTTAAAATAAAAGGTAGTATAAAAAGGCATGTTATATAAAAACACCATGTCTACCATTTGTGTTTCTTACCATAACCACAACTAGTTGTCTCCTTAAATGAACTGTAAGTTAACAAGACCCCTGTGAAGACACAAGGTCTCTGTGATCACAGAAGTTTTCTTAGAAAAAAGTCTGAAATCACAGAAGGACTTTTGTTTTATTGCTTGCCCTTCTGATACAGAGGTTGCAGGTTGTTTATCAATTAGTCAAAACACACATTTTGATAAACCTTGGCGAGTAATTCTAAACTCTGTGGGCTTGTTTGTGAACTCAGTAAAATTTAAGACTATATATTTTCAAATTTCCTTGTTTGTGGTTTTTCTGCTAGAAATTTGGGCATGGAATGAAAGAAGATAATTAATTTTAGATTATTTGGAAGTTTTACAAGATAAAATATATAGCCAGTTTTTTTTTCTAAATCAAAGTTTGTGGAGATTTAGCTGGAACACTCTAGAACAGATATATAAATATAGACATTTCCTTAATTCTATCTTGTACCCCTTCAAAGGAAGCAAGTCATCTATTCTTAATTAGAAAAAGTGATTGGTTGAGATGCCAGAGTGGTGGAGCAAGCAGTTAGGCATCTGCTTTGCCCATGCTAGCCTAGGATGGACCGTGGTTCGATCCCCCAGTGTCCCATATGGTCCCCCAAGCCAGGAGCGATTTCTGAGTGCATAGCCTGGAGTAATTCCTCAGTGTCACCAGGTATGGCCCAAAACCAAAAAAAAGAAAAAGTGATTAAGTGGATAACACTGCCAACAGCCAGTCAAAAGTCCACATTAAGTGCCACCCCCAGCCTTGTTTCTTGATTTTGATCTGTATTCAAACCTTCACTTTAATAAATGTGATATTTCTTGCCCTGTAAGAATTGGATTAAAGGAAATGGGGCCAAGGAAGTCTAAGTAGGGCAGGTCGCAGCACAGTGAGGAGACATTGCCTGCCAAATTACTTTGTGATGAGATCTGGGACTTCAGTTTAGGATCTTACAAGGAGGACAGGGCATTCTTACTGTAGAGAAACATCCTCTGTACCCACGAAATAAAGCTAACGTTGAAATATATTATTTAGAACATAGCTTTAGGTCTCATATTTATGGTAAAACTGAAGGTCTGCCTCCTAGGACATAGGTTCAGCTCCAGGATAATCAGAGAAGCATAATTATAGTAGAAACAGTATATAGACTATAAAACCATTTATAAAGACATTGGTGAATCTTTATGTACTTTGTGTTAACTTTCCTCTATATGAGAAATAATCCTACTTGTAGAATTTGTGGAGGAAATAACTAGTCTGTGGAGATAATAGACAATAAATACAAGGTACCTAGCATATTCCCAGCATGTGGTTGATAACAAGTGTTAGTTTTATTATAGTGAAGTTTATACTGATACTATTTAATTATCTTATACTTTGCTTTCCACAACTTTCAGGATGGAGAATATTGTACTTTCTTTACCTCTGTTCAATTATTTCCCTTACTAAAGGATTACTAAATGAAATCTTATAAATTGAGTAATGTGATCATCCTTGTTGTCATCTCCAGTTGACGGAATTAAGTTTGGAAAGAATTACTGACTTGCTTTAATTTATACAACTCACATGTTTACAAGAAATTGTAACAGAATTCCTGCGCTCTTCATAGTAGGCATTGTTTCTATAACTGCCACTAGTTTTATTCATGGTTTTTTTTTTTTGTATTTGTGTGCATGTTTTGGGCCATGTGTAGTTGCTTAGCAATTCCTACATGTTCTGCATATTGGATCACTCCTGAAATTGCTCAAGACCATATGTGTCTGAACCCAGAGTCAGCCTTGTGAAGGCCACCACTATGAACACTGTACTGTCTCTCCAGCCCCATCATTCACAGTTCCGAGGTTAATTGGACCAAGAATAAGAGAGAAGAGAGGAGAATGGCTAGGGCAGTGACCTAAATTTTTCAGTTTTATGAGGTTTATGCTTGAAGTGCAGCTCTAGGCAAACAACTGGCTCCTTAATTTATCTATGATAGAAGGTTGTTGGGACTTTAGAACCAAGCAGGGTTATTAGAAGTGGACCAACAACCTTGAATCTGGCTTGAGTCACAAGGGCTTCATGGACATTCTCTAAAATTGTTCAAAATCTTTTTTTATTTGAGTAAGCATTATTAAATTGTGATCTTCATAGCTTTCTGTTTGTGTTATTACCATATAAATATTCAGTTTGTGCCTCAGAAGTTTGTTTTTCTGAAACATTCTCTGCAATATAATTCCTTCAGGTAGATTGTTACCGATTTATCTAATGTGCATCAATTCTTTTTAAATTGTTTTATATAAAACATTATTATTTACTGTTATGTATAGTTAAGTTTTAGACATACAATGTTTCAACACAAATATCACCATCACTGTCAATTTCCCTCTAATAATATTTCCAGAGTCCAGAGCATACCACCACCATCACTCCCCCAATAACCTCGTGTGTTAATAATGTGTTAACAGTGTGTCTTGGGTATATAGTTCTGTTCCTTCTTTTTTTTTTTTTTCTCTCGGCGAAGTTTTATTTCCAGCCCCCTCGAAAGACTTTACAAATATGATAGCTAAAAACCTATACCCAAATGTAAATAAAAGAGATGGGCCTGCAAGAGCCAAGAGGATCCAGTCAGGCAGGAAATGGGTGAGGATTTGTCTCTTTTCTGAAATCAGTGTGATGGTTTTGGGAGATAGTGGAAAGGAGGATCTTTTCCCCACCCACCCAAGGTTGCTCTGAATGACTAGAAGGAAGAGGCAGCAACAAGACAAGGCAAAGATACCCATGAGTCTGACCTTGGCACTTTTCTTGTCAACTCTACCCCCAACAGTTCATAAATAGGTTACCCAGCAGGGGTGAGGTATTGAGCTGGGGTTCAGGTGAGTTTCTAGGTTAGGCAGCCTAGAATGAACAGGATTAGAGGAGGACACAGTCTGAATCCTGCTTTGGCTCTGTTGATACTCCCTGAATGGGCCTTCAGATACTGAGGCTCCTCAGATCTGCAGTGAGGTGGCTCAGTGGCCAAGGGGGAGAGTACTGACTATTGCTGGTACTCCTGCTGAAGCTGCTGTGCCAGCTCCAAGTCACGGAGTAGCTCATGCAAGGACAAAGTGATGAGGTAGTCCATGCCCACAAGCCACTGCTTTTCTGGAGATCCATGCTTTACTCTGGCTCCTGGCTCCTGGCCCAGGGAGTGGCTGAAGTGAATGCAAAGTCACATAAGCAGCTGTCCCTATCTATTTTGTGCAGACTCTTTCATATCTCTTGCTCTTCCTGCAGAAAGCTCTGATCAGTGATCAGCAGGTACAGGTGACTCTTGTGCTTGCTTGATCATGCTGCTAAAGTGATTGTTTCAGAAGAAGATGCTAAGTTCTCACTCTGTGATGGCTGCAGTCAGTTCACATAGACCATGGTAAGTCATCTGGCCTGCTATGTACTTGAGAAACTGCTCTGCAATCAGGCCTTCTGTTACCACGTTGCTGTTGTTGGAATGCCTGCAAATGATGATCTTTGCCACTAGTTAATTGTAACACAGTTTTCCCACTGTACTCACTGCCTCAGGAATCTGAGGATCCACCAGTCAGCTGTGTTATAGGGAGATGCCTAGTATGTTGAAGATGCTTCATTCAGGTATGTACTCTAAGTCAAACACGTATTTTAAGTGCACATTGACATCCAGACCTCTACCTAAATTAGGCAGCACTGTTAGTTACATCATCCACATTCTTCTAAAAATTAAGCTTAAGTCCCTCCAACTTCTTTGTAGCTTGACCTACATGAGACAGTCTCTGAGGTAGGCCATGAGTTCATCAGCTATGATCATTTCTTTCTTCAGGGCAGCTTTACATTTCACTGGAGATAGAAGATGTTCCTGATGGAAGATGGGGCAAGGATGCTCTGGGTAATGATGGTATCTGTTCTCTCTTCCAAGCGATCCACTTCACACAATAGAAATCCAGTTCAGGTTGTGAAGTTCTGGGGGACTGAGAAAGTTCCAGTGATCTGGATCTCGCCCCCATCATCTGTACATCCAGCCTCATCCTCTGGGCTAGCCTCAGTGGGCCAGAGTTAACATTGGCAGGAGGGGATTCCAGAGTCTCGCGGTTCTGGGCAGGAAGTGAAGTTTGGTTTGCTGGCCCCTGTTTTCTCATGCTGTCCAGTGCCCTATAAACCTCCACAGTATCCTTCTCCTGAGATAAATCACTGAAGTTTGATGGGTCTTCCTGATTTGCAGTTTTCACTCCCTCTCTAGGCTCAGCCTCTTCAGCAGCTGGATGCTCAAGCTAGGGATGCTCCTTAGTCCAAAGACACTAACTAAAGGTCGCCAAAGAACTCTCTTGTCCTTGAGAACTTCCCTAATCCACAGTCTGGGCAACCAAAGAGGGGTCTATTGGACTAGAAAGCGGATGGGAAGGGACTTGGAAAAGGCATGTTCTGGGAGAGGCTGTGCCTTGAGCATTGAGTCTGTGCTCCGGGAAATATGGGTATTTTGTTTCAGATGAACAGACCGGGATGAGCCCTTTTCAATCTAACTTATCGAGATCAGACAAATCCGGAGGTACAATGGTGGAGTCAGTGTCTTGTCCATGCACAGAGGTGACAGCAACCTGAGTCTCTGAAACTGCAGTGTCCCAGCTTCTAGCTTTGACCTGGTGAGTGCTTTGGGCCCACCATGCTACGCTGGTTTTCAAAGGAAGTTTCTGCATTTCCTTCTTTCTTCTTAATTCTCCTTTTTCCCCTCATAAGGACAAAAATTTTATTTCAGTTCAAGCTCCCAAAGAAGGGGCATACCCAAATCTTGAGAGTCTCGAGATTCTCTGACTTGGTCAGCAGCCTGGAAATCAGCAGGGAGAGGAAAACAACAGAGGTTTTGTCTGTGCTGCAGAGACTTCTAGTTCTGTCCTTTCTTAATATCACCAATGTACCTGAGTCCCCGTCCCCAATTAATTCACATCTGTCTGTATTCTCTTCCATTCATTTTTTTCCCTTTTGCTTACTCTACTCTGAAGCCAAAGTGTTCTAGGTGACCCATGATAAAAACACCATCACAAAATGAAAAAAGAAAAGAAACTGATTCTTTTCTGAGGAAGACCAAGAGATAGCAACAAGCATAAGAATAAAATACTCATCATTGACATTAGGGAAATACAAATTAAGATGACAATGAGATATCATCTTAAACAAATGAGAGTCACATATTAGAACACTTTGAGTTGGTGGGTATGTTGGTTTAAAAGAACCTCTCTCATTCACTGTTGTTGGGGATGCCACCTTTAGAAAACACTGTGGAGGGCTGTCAGCAAACTTTGAATCTAGTTGTCTTATGACCCATAAATTCCACTTTAGGGCTATCTAGTCCCAGGAATGAAACTTTAGTTCAAAAGGACATAAGTACACCTCTAGTCATCATAGCATTCAGTATATTCATGAAGAGTTGCAATCAACCTAGTTGTCCAAAAACAGATAAGGGGATCATGAAGATGTGGCATATATACACAGTGAACACCACATAGCTCAAAGAAACGTAGTTCCTTAATGCAATCTTGCAATTCGCTGAAATTTATGGAACTAAATGGGATTGGAAGATATTATATTAAATGAAGTTAGAATAATAAAAGATAAATATCACATATATGTGAAATTTAGAATAACTGCTTGAACATATTGTTACTGCATTGTCTCTAAATGTAAGGTAGTTTCAGATCCACACTGGTATCTAAATTGGTGTGTTCCTCTGGGAATGACAGTATTAAAGATATATGGCATGTGGTCCAGGAATTGTTGATATTGTGGTGTTTTCATGTATGGTTTGGGCTGCCAGGTCTTCCAGATGTGAGAGAAGGTGGTGTGGAAGTGTGTAAACTCACTCAAAAGAAGTCCTGGCAGTATAAGCCCAAATGCCAACACACTGGGAATTTTGGTCAGATTGGTGCCATCAGCAAAGAGATAGTTTGGCTTCCTCTTCTCAAATTTAGATTTCTTTGGTCTCTTTCTCTTGCCTGTTTGTATTGCTAAAATTCCTTAAATTTTGTTATGGAGAAAATAGGCCTCCTTGACTTGTGTCTTACCTCAAGTGTGAAGACTTTCACTTTTTCATCATTAGGAATAATGTTGGCTACTGGCTTATTATTGAGAGCTGTTACTCTCTTGAATAAGTTTCCTTCCATATATATTTTGCAGAGAATTTTAACCATGAATGAGTTTTGGATCTTACTAAATGATTTATCATCATCAATTGATATAATCATATGATTTTTTTTATATTTCTTCTTTTACTGATGTTATTAATCAATGTTATTTGATTTTTATATATTGAACCATCCTTGCATTTTTGGGATGAAATCAGCTTGATAAAGATATAAAACTTTTTGATGTGCTAATTGATTTTTTGTCAAGATTTTTTTTAGAAATTTTTTATGAATGTTCATTAGTGACTGTGGTCTGTACTTTTGTTTCTTGTTAGTATTTGTCAGCTTTGCGAATCAGCATAATGTTAGATTCATAGAAGGTATAGGGAGGTTCTTGTCTCTTCAATATTTAGAAGAGTTAAGGATCAGTGGTATTGATACTCCTCTGAATGTTAAGTCATCTGTAAATTAATCTGTTCCTGAACAGGGAAGATTCTTAATTACTGTTTCAATATACTTGCTTTGATTGGCCTGTATAGGTTATTTATTTTTTCTTAGTTCTGGGATTCTTATAATTTTCCAGAAATCTGTCCATTTCTTTTAGTTTCTCTAGTTAAGCAAAGTACATTTGTTTATGCAAAATTTCTCTTGGTGTCGTGCACTTCTACAGGTTCTTTTGTAATTAGTACCTTTAATTTCTGAACTAATTTATTTTAGCTCTTTTTACTTTGGTAAGTTTTACCAATGGTTTGACTATTCTATTTATTCTTAAAAAATAAAGACCCTAGTTTCTTTGTTTTGCTTTTTTCATTTCTGTTTTATTAAATTCTGCTGTGATTTTAAGTTTTTTAGTTATTTTTGGGTTCTCTTGTTGATTTTCCAGCTGTTTAAGGTGTGCCTTTCGGTTGTTGATTTATCTTTTCCTTCTTCGCTTATGTAAGCTGTGTTGCCATGAATTTCCCCATAATTACTGCTTTTGCTGGTTTGCATAGATTTTTGTATCTTGTTTCTGAATTATCATTAAGTTTCAAGGAACCTCTTTATTCCTTGTTTTCATCTTTGAATCAGCTGCTATTTTGCATCATGGTTTTTAGTTTCCAAGTATTGGAGTTTCTCTGCATCTTTTTTTTAATATCAATCTCTATCCCTGTGCCATTGCAGTCTGATGGGATGCTTAGCATGATTATTGTTTGTGAATTTTGTAAATAAGACTTATGTTCTAAAAAGTGTACTCCAGAGAAGAATATATATTCTGTTTTATGAGACTGGATGGCACTGTATAAATTCATCATTTCTGAATCTTCTTGATTCTCATTTAGGACTGATGTTTTACTAGTGAATCTATTCAGTGGGGAGAGTGGAATGTTGAATTCTACCACTACTATCACCTTTCCATCATATATTTCTCTAGGTTCATGAGCAAAAGCCTTAAATACTTTGCTATCCCAACATGTAGTGACTATATGTTGATCAGATTTAGTAATTCATTGTCTGTTGTTCCCCTGAACAATGAGTAGTTCCTACTCATTTATGCAATTCCTTTCTTTAGCTTTACTGCAATTTGTTCTTTTTTTTGTTTTGTTTACAGATAGCAATCACTATTTTTTCACCTTAGTGAGATTTTGATAAACAGTTAAGGTTGGAAATAACAGAGAATATATGAATTGATTAAATAATTGTAATGCCCTGTGAGGTATTGAAAGCATGTTATTACATTCACTCATACATAACACATTCATGATCTAATTCTGTTAGTGATAACTACATTTTTTAGTAAAACCTAAACTTGAAAAAAATTGAGAGTGATATTAAAACAGAACATGACTTATACAACTTTCTATACTTTTTTAATATATAAATCTTTAAGCACCATGATTACAAGCATATTCGTAGTTGGGTTTCAGTCATAAACTAATACCCCTCCATCACCAGTGCAACATTTTCACCACCAATGGCCTCCCTTCTCCCCAGTCCCTGCCTGTATTCTTGACAGGCATTCTACTTCTCTTATTCTTTAACCTTGTCATGCTAGTTGTTAGTGCAGTTATTTCCCTAACAGTGTCACCACTCTTAGTGGTGAGCTTCAGCTTGTGAGCAGGTCCTTCTTGCCCCTTCCAGCCCTTAACTCTATTAACTCTGAGCCTTATTACAGTAATGTCTTTAATTTTTATTACAACCCATACATGAGTAAGACTATTCTGTGTCTGTCTCTCTCCCTCTGACTTATTTCTCTCAACATAATAGATTTCATGTACTTTCATGTATAGGAAAATTTCATGACTTCATCCTTCTCGATGTCTCCATAATATTCCATAGTGTCTATGTACCACAGTTTCTTTAGCCATTCATCTGTTGAAGGACAACTTGGTTGTTTCCAGAGTCTGGCTATTGTAAATAGTGCTGCAATGAATAAAGATGTGAGGAAGGGACTTTTGTATTGTTTCTTTGTTTTCCTAGGATATATCCCTAGGAGTGGAATAGCTGGATCATATTGGAGTTTAATTTCCAGTTTTTTTGAGGAATCTCCATATTGTTTTCCATAAAGGCTTGACTAGATAGCATTCCCACTAGCAGTAAATAAGAGTTTCTTTCTCTTCACATCCCCACCAGCACTGATTGTTCTTGTTCTTTGTGATGTGTGCCAGTCTATGTGGTATGAGATGATACCTCATTGTTTTGATTTGCATCTCCCTGATGATTAGTGATGTGGAGCATTTTGTCATGTGTATTTTGGTCATTTGTATTTCTTTTTTGAGGAAATGTCTGTTCATTTCTTCTCTCCATTTTTTGATGGGGTTATGTGTTTTTTTCTTATTAATTTCTGTCAGCAACTTGTATATGTTTGATATTAGTCCCTTGTCTGATGGGCATTTGTTGAATAATTTCCATTCTGTGGATGGCTTTTGTATTTTAGGCACTATTTTCTTTTAGTTGCAGAAGCTTCTCAGATTAATATAGTCCCATCTGTTTATCTCTGGTTCCACTTCTCTGGAGAGTGCTGTTTTCTCCTTGAAGATGCCTTTAGTCTCAATGTCATGGAGTGTTTTACCTATGTATTGTTCTATATACCTTATGGTTTCAGGCCTGATATCAAGGTCTTTAATTCATTTGGATTTGATCTTTGTGCATGGTGTTAGATGGGGGTCCGAGTTTGCTTTTCTGCAAGTGGATAACCAGTTGTGCCAACATCACTTGTGAAGAGGGTTTCCTTGCTCCATTTTGAATTTCTTGTCCCTTTATCAAAGATTAGTTGATTGTATGTCCGGGAAATATTCTCTGAAAACTGAAGTCTATTCTACTAATCTGAGGGTCTGTATTTATTCCAATATCATGCTGTTTTGTTAACTATTGCTTTGAAGTACAGTTTGAAATTTGTGAAAGTAATGCCTCCCATATTCTTTTTCTCAAGTATTGCTTTAGCTTTTCATGTGTGTTTATTGTTCCAAATGAATTGCAGGAGTTTTTGATCCACTTCTTTGAAAAATGTGATTAGTATCTTTAGAGGGATTGAATTAAATCTGTAAAATGCTTTGGGGATTATTGCCATTTTAATTATATTAATCCTGCCAAACCATGAGCACAGTATGTGGTTCAATTTCTGCATGTCCTCTCTTATTTATTGAAGCAGAGTTGTATAGTTTTCCTTGTGTAGGTCCTTCACCTCTTTAGTTAAGTTGACCTCAAGATATTTGAGTTTGTGGGGCACTAATGTGAATGGTATTGTTTTTTTAATATCCATTCTTTCTCTATCATTATTACTGCATAAGAGGGCCATTGACTTTTATATGTTAATTTTGTAGCCTGCCAGTGGCTATATGAATCTATAGTTTCTAGAAGCTTTTTTGCAGTCTTTAGGGTTTTCTAAATATATTACCATGTCATCTGCAAAAAGTGAGGGCTTGACTTCTCCCATACCTATCTGAATGCCCTTGATACCTTTTTCTTGCCTAAACTCTATGGCAAGTTCTTCCAGCACTATGTTAAATAGGAGTGGTGAAAGAGGGCGGCCTTGTCTTGTATCTGGTTTTAGAGGAAAGGCTTTTAGTTTTTCTCCATTGATGATAATGTTTGTCATTGGCTTGTGGTTGATGGCCTTGATTATATTGAGAAAATTTTCTTGCATTCTCATCTTGCTGATAGTTTTTTATCAAGAATGGGTGTTAGACCTTATCAAATGCTTTCTCTGTATTTATTGATATGATCATATGATTTTTGTTTTTCCGTCGATTATGGTGTATTATGTTGATTTTTTTATGGATGTTAAACCATCCTTGCATTCCTGGAATAAAACCTACTTGGTCGTAGTGGATGACCTTGATGATGCATTGAATCTATTTGCCAGAATTTTGTTGAGGAACTTTTCTTCTGTGTTCTTTAGGGATATTGGACTGTTATTTTCTTTTTTTTTTAGCAGCATCTCTGTCTTTTTTTGGTATCAAGGTGATGGGTTTGTCTTTCCCAGCATTTTTTCTTTTATAGAACTTTAATAATTATTTCTATCCTTTTACTCTATCCTAAAATTTTTGGTGTATTTCCTGTAAGCTGCAATTGCTTGAGTTTTGTTCCTTGATCCAAACCTCTACACTGTGCCTTTTGATGAAGAGATTAGCCCATTGACATTCAAAAAAAAAAAAAACTATTAACAGCGAGCTTTGTGCCATTATATTGTGTGGGGTGATTGTTCTTCCAAATTGTTATTTGTTTCATATAAGTAAAATTTTAATAGTTAATTTAGAATTGATTTTGTTATTGCATATGTTGCAAGTTATTTTTGTCTCAGATTGTTTTACAGCCCTCTCCCTCATATTAACTAGAGGTTTACTAGCTAGTGGACTTTAGGTTCAAATTTCTTTCATTTAATAATTTCAATATGACATTCCACTGTATTCAGATTTATTTGGGAAATCTGGTGTGATTTACATGTTCTTTCCTTTATATATAAGGTTTTTCTTCATTCATTGAGAAGTCCATCTCTCTCATTGTTTTTTGCCATTTTTATTCTTTTAAGTCTTAGTGTTCTGCTTGGATCTATTTTGTTTGGTATTCTTTTGACCTCTTATATTTGTACAGCTGCCTCTTTCCAGAGAATGGGGCATTTTTTCTGCTAATGTCTCTCCCACTACTTGTTCTCCCATTTACCCTTTCTTTTTTACTTCTTTATCAATGCTAGCTTGTACTTTGTCTGCAAGGTCACTTATATGGTTTTCTGCCTGTGAGATTATGCTTCTATTAATTCTTTCTTTTTGTTTGTTTTTTTTTGGGGGGGGGCCACACCATTGAAGCTCAGGGGTTACTCCTATCTATGCACTCAGAAATCACTTCTGGCTTAGGGGACCATATGGGACACTGAGGATAGAAACAAGGTCTGTCCTGGCTCAGCTACCTGCAAGGCAAATGCCCTACCTCTCTGCTATTGCTCCAGCCCCACTTCTATCAGTTCTTAACATATTCTTTAATTCTTTCCATTCCATTTGTATTGATTCTCTTATATATTGAAAGACTTGTTTGAATTGCTCATCTATCAGTTGCTTAATTTCTCTGGTTAATGTCACTTTGACATATGTTGCTAAGGCATAAATGTTACTTTTAACCTGTTAACCAAACAGGCTCAGCTGTTTTCATAGCCTTGATCTCTACTTATCTGCAACTGCAGTTGACCTTTTTAATTTGTTGTTATTTGCATTTTGTGGTTTCAAATGGTGGCATTTCAGGTTACTCCTTACTTAAGAAAGTGATCTATTGAATTGATTATACAAAAGTGGCTACTAATATATCTTCCTTTCAGGTTTTTTCCTAATTATGCAGGGTTATTTTAGCATTCTAAAAATAGTTACTTGCTTTGAATGACTGAGTTTTGAAGCTGTATACTCTGAGGGAAAAATGCTACCCTCCCCTTAGAAACAAAAGATGCATTGAATGTCTTTGGGTGAATACACTAACATCTGTATGGTTTGGTGATGAGAGGGCAGAAACAAGGCATACTGGAAAACTTTCAGGCCTCTGATGGTAGAGGGAAAATAGTTTTGGTGGTGTGTGGAGTCTGGGACATAGACATCAGCTCCAGAAGTCAAGTTCTTTTCCTAGGATGACACACCTAGGATAAAAGGAGAGAAGGATATCTGGATGGGAATGAACAGTGAAAAAGGTGACATTTGTAGTCTGGAGCATAGAGATTCAGCTTCATAAGTCAGGTCCTGCTCCTTAGAAGAGGCACTTTGATGAGAGAGCAGATGAACATTAGGGCATGCTACTTTTGGGTCTCAGGCTGGAAAAAAGTAGCCTCGCAGTTGGTGTGGGGAGTCTAGGGCATAGTTATTTAGTCAAGACCTGCCCTTAGCATGATGATTATACATATATTAATATTGTTCCTCAGCTTTGTATGCCTTTTTTTGGCCTTCTAGCACTGTATGACTGAGTATATCACAATTACATCCAAGTATATTGAGTCTGTTATCTACTTTACATAATAATGCTCCCTTTATTGTTCCTTCATAAAATACTCCTTGCTGGCAACAGTAGAGTTGAATGTTACTTTCTGTTTAGGTAGTTATGGGGTGGTGACTCTGAGTAAGATTTTTTCTTTCTATAAAAAATGACCAGAAATAATAATCTCTATATTCATTCATGTATAGGCAAATTTTGTGACTTATGTTAAGTGAAATAACTCAGTGGGAGAGAGGTAAACACAGAATGGTCTCACTCATCTGTGGGATTTAAGAAAAATAAAAGTATAACAATAACACCCAGAGACAATAGAGATGAAGGTTGGAAGGACCAACCCATGAAGGTTACCACAAAGTTGTAAGTGCAGTTAGAGAAATAACTGCACTAATAACTACCAAGGCAATGAACTTGAGGATAAAGAAATACTTTACACTGTGTCTATGCTACATATTTTAAGATGCCCTTAATCAAATTGAGAAAGTTTCATTATATTTTTAGGTTGTGGGACCAAGAGATAATACAATATTTAAGGTGCTTGCCTTGCATACGCCTGACTTCAGTTAGATGTCTTACATGGCGTATAGTTATACAAGTGCTGCCTGGAATGATTTGGGAGTCCAGATCTAGGAATAATTTCTGAACAGTATTGTTGAATACAGCCCGCCAAAGAATATAACAATAGTGTTTCTAATTCATGTAATATTTTTACATTTTTATTAAGGAATTTTTAATTGACAGCATGAGATCTATAGTTACAAGATTTTCAAGATTGAGTTTCAATAAGACAATGGTCAGACAACAATCTCCTCACCAGTGTATATGTGCTCCTATCAATTTCTACATTTTACCTCTTGCAACACCCAGATAATTCTATAGCAAACATTTTTCAGACCTCTCTGTCTTTTACCTTTGAGACACTGTGTTTCAGAATTGTTACTTAAAGAGTAATATGCATATCTTTATCTCTTTCAAACACCAGTTTGCCCAGAGTGATCATTTTTATCTTTTATTTCATAGTAGTTCCTTCTTGCTCTAATTGAAATCTCTCTTTGTGGCAAGCTTCCTACTCTGGATTTGTCCTCCTGGCATTTGCCTTATCATCATACTGCCTTTTCAGAATATATCCCACATATAAGTGCATTTTTATATATCTTGCCATCTGATAGTTATGCCATAATAATTCTCTCCATATCATATATGTATAAGAAAATTTCAAGAGTTTATTTTCTTAATAGCTGCATAGTTATTATGCATATATACCCTGTTTTTTATCTACTCATCAGTTCTCAGGCTCTTGGGTTATTTCCAGATTCATCATATTGTAAATAGTGGTGCAATAAATGTAGGAGCGCAGATGCCTTTTCTGAATTTTGATGTGTGGCCACTAGGTTTTATTATGAGAAGCAGTATTGATGTGTCATATGAAGCTAAAATTTTGGTATTTTGGAGCAACTTATATATTGATTTTAGACAAAGGCTGGACCAGTCTACATTCCCATGAGCAGTGACTAAAAAATAAATAAATGTTTAAAAAATTTCTTTATTTTCAAGACCTTTCTTTTTTCAACTATTATGCTGTTTTAATTATTATTAATTTGTAGTGCAGTTTGAGTTGGAGAAAGTGATGCTGCCCATCTTCCTTTTCACAAAAATTCCGTTAGCTATTGGTGTGTGTATGTGGAGGAGGTTATTGATCTAAATGATTTCAGAAGTGTTTGATATATTTGAAAAAATGTCATGAGTATCCTTATAGATACTGCATTAAATATGTACCACTATTGGGGATTATTTAAAAAAATTTTTGGCCACTCTCGGCTATGTGGGCTATGTGCTCAGAAATTACTCCTGGTTGTGGGACCATATGAGACACTGGGGAATCAAACCATGGTCTCTCCTAGGCTATTGCCAACAAGTCAGATGCCTTACTGCTCTGTGCCACCACTCTGGCTCCAGATTATTTTAATTTTAATGATGTTTTCTTTTCAGTTAATAAGCAGGGGAATAATTTCAATTGTCCTATATACTCATCCTCTTTTATCACTGCAGTGATATTTTTGTTATTATCTTTGTATAGGTCTTTTAACTTATTAGTTAAATGATTCCCAGGAACTAGGTTTTCTGAGTTACAATTGTGAAAGGAATTTTTTAAAGTTCTCTCAGATTATTTTTATATAAGAAACCATGAATTTTTTCATATTGCTTTTGTAGTCTGGCATTTTACTGTGAAATCTATTTTTCTAGAGTTTTATTGTAGTCTTTAGGATTTCCTAAATGAAATATTTTGTCACCCACAGATATTGAGTACTTGATTTATTCATTTTTAAAAAATATTTTTATTGAAATCATTGTGGATTACAAATTCTTCATAGTTATATTTTAGACTGAGATTGACATTGAATTAGGACTATTTTCACCACCAGTGTTGACCTCCCTCCCTCAAAGTTTCCATCATGCATTCTATACCTCCACTATTAGCCCCCTGGTCTGCCAGGGTAACAGACCCATTTTAAGTATAGTTTGTTATAGTTTGGATCTCTTGATTCTATTGTTGTTGACTTTGCCTTGGGTATTTAGATTTGTCCATTTTTATCTCCATCAATGCACCTGAGACAATTTGGTTCCTGGACCCTATTCTCGTTTTTTCTTCTAAATTTCATAAATATACAGAAATATGAAATAAAACATGGTCATCATGTCTTAAGAGTCTATGATAAAGGTGGGAGCCACTATCTAGAAAATACAAATAAAATTTAAGGAAAATAAAGGAGGTTGACAGGCTTTATTTTTTATATAGGTGCAGCCCACATTAGGGAAATTAGAAAATACTGTTGGTCTAAAATAAAAGGATGTCTCCTCACACGAAGCATCCTATCATAAGACCAACTGCAGGCTTCAGATATACTAATATACGAATCTCAAATTCTTCTTGATTTCTGGAAAAGTTCTCCTCAATCTTGGTTGTTGCAGTTAGGCTTCTGTATTTATAGTTCTTGATTTTGTACAGATTCTATGTCGAAGCTGGCATGTCACGAAACATCTTCTGATTTCATTTCACAGTTAGGTGAGTCAGAGAAACCTGCTCAAAAAGCAAGTTAGAGTTGTTTCCTAGTCATCAGGGTGTCATATGAGCCCACATTGGAGTAAGTAAATGCCATTGTGGCATTAGGGCCTCCCCGGGTGGAAGATTGATTCCTGGTGCAGAAAACTGTACCATTCCTAGAATAGAATCCAAGCTTATTCATTTTTATCGGAATTCACATGGTATTTTTTTTGCCTAATAACTGTTGCAGTTACTTTCAATGATATAATAAATTCTGATGTTGAGAGTGTGTCACCTTCACATGTTCTTAATTTTAGATTAATGTGTTCCCCCAAGTTTTATTTTTTATGGTGTACTTATTTGGCTCTATTGAGGAATGGTTCTTCAATTTTTATGTTGCTGATATATAATATAATAATTAATGTGTTACATATCTTATCAGTTTCTTGAATGTGATTATATGATTATATATTTTTATTTCAAAAATTTTGATTCAGTATATTATGCTGATTGACTTGCTAGTGTTCAATCATTTTGTATACTCAGGATAAATCTTAGTTGGTAGTCATGCATGAACATTTTGATTAGGTTTGTTATATTATATTTGCAAATATATTGTTAATTATCTTTGCATCTTTGTTTATTAAGAACATTTGCAGACTGTGTCTCTGAGGCTTCCCGGGCTGGTAGATGGTAGGGGAACTTCCCCTGTCCTGCCCCTCCTGTGTGCACCTCTCCAAAATCTCTGGTGTCACTAGGACGAGCTAGGCACTACAGACGGGAGGGGTTTTCGGCAGAGGCCTGGAGGAGGCAGAGATCCGCTAACTTCCAGGTAGAGGAGAGGGACAAGGGAGCCAGGCTCAACAGCACTCTCCACCATTGTGGCCAGGAGTGGTATTGCACTGCTGGCAGCAAAAGGGGGAGCAACTAACCAGGTTACACTAGAGGGCACGTGAGAGGCCAAACCTCAGTCAGCCCACCAAACAGTCCCACCCAGAACTGCAAACCAGAGAAGGGACCCAGCCTCACACCACAGGGAGCAATAGTGGATCAAAATCGTAAGGCACTGCTCTACAAGCCACACCAATAAATGCAAAGAAACATGGGTAAACTGAGGAGGACCCTAACAGCTGGATATATGAGGAGAAACCCTGGTAATTTCCCAAGTCCACCACAACACACAGATCCAACAGATAAAGATTTAAAAGCAGCCATGAGAAAGAAACTGCAAGCCATGGTAAAAAAAAAATGAAAGAATTGCTAGCCACCGAGTACAAGAAATACATGGATGAACAAATCAGCGAAATTAAAACAGAACTGTTACAGAACATGAGAGATTTCATATAAAGGACATTAAAGGAATTAAAAGACACCGTAACAAGCCATAGGAACACACTCACACAGTTGGAGAAGCACATTGAAGAACTCGAAGGAAAACTGCAAACAAAAAATGACCAAGAAACCAACTATGTGTGCACCCCACTATTTATTGCAGCACTCAGTATAATAGCCAAGTCTTGGAACCAACCTCAATGTCCAACAACAGATGAGTGCATTATCAAGATGTGGTATCTATACACAATGGAATAGTACATGGCGGTTAGAAATGATACAATCATAGACTTGGCAGCAACATGGATGGACCTAGAAAATATGTTAAACGAAGTAAGCCAGAAGATGAATGATAAACACAGAATGATAGCACTATTCTGAAGTACCTAGAATATACACCAGATATACAACCAATACCCCGTGATCAAATAACAGGGTGTAACAGGATAGAAACCTCAAACACTGTAATAATCACCATATATTGGGGAGTAGAGTCCAAAACAAAGGGAAGAGAAACAACACAAAGCCTGACTACACATTATATCATAAAGAAACTAGCAACAGCAGAAATAGCAGCATAGAGAGAACAGGTTTGTAATAATTTTCTAGGGATCTTATACAGAATTACAGGTAAAGATTATGAGGGGAAATTACTGACTCCAACGGAACCATTTCAAAACAATATGTTTGAATGCCTTAAACTACCGCATATAAAATAACCTCTCAGTTTTTCTGTCCATGGGGGTTCCTGGATACAAAGGGTGAACATCCTATGGTGGTACCTCGGTGCACAGTCACACGAGGCACCATACTCAAATTGCACCGTGAAAATGTCTGGATAAAACTCTTTAACATACACTTTATCTCTAGATTATGCCTTCTTTTAGGACCAAAAGCATATGACCAGCCAGAGCACTGAAGTAACAACGGTGACATACAGATTTATACTACAGGAGCTAAGCATCGAACATGTTCATGCAAACTAACATGGCCTTGCTCTTTTACCCTCTCTTCTCATTACTTCGTATTTTTGTTGTTGTTTGATTGTTTGTTTGTTTTGTTTTTCCTTTTCTCTCTTCTTGTCTCCCTCTTCTCCTCCTCAGTGTCACCAATTCAATCATGTCAAATAAAAACCACATGGTTACCTCCTCTATAGGAAAGGAAAGCTGACATATAGGGTGCTGTGGACAATACTGCAAAGGGTAAACACCTATATATAGACCTTACTAACACAATGGTTAGTACTCAAGACATGAAACCTATACATATCCAAAAGTTGATCTATTAGTTTCTTTTCCTTACAAGTACTGTACTTACCTATCTTTCTGTACTCAGCTTATCTCTTGCCCTCCATACTTCTCCATTAATATATACCTAAGCTAACTTCTATATGTTTATATGTGGGCAGGAGCACACAGAGATAGGAATCCTTAAGAGACAAACAACCCATACCTATACCATTTAACCCCTCCCCCCTTCAGAAATCTGACTATCCCTTCACCCCTCAATCCCATCCCTGATATCCACACCATATTATAATTCTTCACCCTCAGTTCTTAATCCATTAGGCTTCAAAACCGATCTCCTACCCCAATGAACCAGTACCCAGTACCCAAGTGAAGACACAACTCAAACTCACACCTCGTTTTCAGCAAGGAAATACAACCAACACTCCAACTGACTCATGCAGTATAGCCCTCCTAATCACCTCTCCCTAATGTGGACTGTGACTTGATACCGGACCTAGCTCCAAAAGGACCCCCACTGCAAGAACTCTACCCAAGACCTTCCTGACTGGAGCCAACACCCACCAAGGAAATCTCAAAAGATGATGGGGTAGCCTATACTTTCTTCATAAGTTTAGACCTATATAACACTACCTTTTATCCCAGGGGTCTCAAACTCAATTTACCTGGGGGCCACAGAACGCAAAGTTGGGGTGAGGCAGGGCTGCATAAGGGATTTCACTTACTGAATATTCACAATAAAAAATTGCATTAGTAAAAAAATCACAAAAAATTGCATTAAACATTTGCATACTCCGAAAGAAACTGCTCGGTGCATGCGAATGTTTAATGCATTTTTTCCTTACTAATTAGATTCTTATTGCTTGCAATTATTTGGTAAGCGAATAATCGCGAATACTGTGATATTTGAAGGCAGGCCACGGGCCACAAAATGTTGTACAGAGGGCTTCAAATGGCCCGCAGGCCGCAAGTTTGAGACCCCTGTCTTATCTTTTTATCCCGAATGTAAAGTAATCTCCTGTATCACTTTCTCCCTTTTACTTTGTTTTTTGTTCTTGTTCGTTTTTTTTTTATTTGTTTTGTTTTAGTTTTTGTTTTTTGATTTGATTGTTTTTGCTTTTTTTGGGTCAACCTGGCAGTGCTCAGAGGGTACTCCTGGCTCTATGCTCAGAGGTCGCCTCTGGAGGGCATGGAGTACCATGTGGGAAGCCGGGATTTGAGCCCCTGTCCTTCTGCAGGAAGGACAGAAACCTTGCCTCCATGCTATCTTTCCCAGCCCCACTTTATTCGTTTAATTACATCTTTTATTTAATATTTTTTAAAAAAACTTTTTTCTTTAGATATGTGTGAGCACATATATTTATAGTTTTTGTCGTGAATCTGTTTTTCTTCTCACTCCACCCCCAAATCTACCTGCAATATAATGTAGCACCACTTCTTCCTGAAGGCATATTAGAAAAGGGTAAATTTTAATGTAAAGATAAGCTCTTATCTACTAGGGATAAGAACTCATACTTTTTTTTAATAACACAGGGGCATCTCCACCTTGAACATATGTCATGTGGAACCAACTTAGACCCCAGGAAATTAGGCATGGACCATCCAGCCATGACTCCTGGATCCCAGACATAGAAACAACAGAGTTCTCCACAACAGCTCCAGGAACCAATACCCTCTAGGGTATCCATAATGCTGCTCTGACATCAACATGTGCCAGTTCTAAATTGATAACCTGATGAGGAAATAGGAACAACTTGATCTAAGAGCAAGTAATCCTTCCTCACCAGCCAACGATAAGACAAAATCAGAAGACATGTCACCCTTTGATCTGTGCAAAAGCCAAGATCACTGTCTACAGATGAATGGTTGTTACAACCAGGACAGGACAGTATGCATCCCGGGACCACCACCACCACCAACAACAACAACAACAACAAAAATCTCTAGCCTAGCTTTTGGTCTAAGATTTGTTCAACAAACAAGATCTCCAATTCCAGAGGTCCAACTGAGACAATTGCAACTGATTGGGTCTTTCTGAAACATAATGAAAGACTCTATCCCAGGCTGCATCCTAGGAGCAACATAATGACCAAGAACACCAACTACAGTAGATGGATTAAAATGACACTGAAGAAGTAGAACTGCTAGAACCACAAAGAAAGACTTCATCATAAGCTCCATTTCTTGAGCTATACAGACACCATGATCCGTAGAGACAGAGGTCTGATTTTGCCATCCATGACGAAGCAGAATTCTTCCATATACCACAAAAGCACTGAGGGGAGAGTAAATGATCATGCAAGGTGTCTATAGTCAATCCCATGACAGTATACTTCAGGGGTGGAGAAACCCTGTATCTCTTAGGCCAAGGGAATTTCCTCTATAATATCCCCAATAGTTACTGTGCCTATGCAGGGGGAAAAAGAAAAAAAAAACACAAAATAATCATTTTATCCACATACATATTTATTTATTGATTGATTTTTATTGAATTCTTTATTTTGGTGTAGATATTGAAGTTGATGTCTCCAATTTTATCTTATTTTATTTTATCTTTCTCTTCTTTTTTGCACTCCGGCATGGTTTGACTTCAGGATCAAGACTATTGTGTGGTGCTTGTCTTTATTGTTGTAGTGCTCACTGGATATTTAATTTGATATTTCTTTCTGTATTGTTGTTGTGTTTCAGTTACCTTTTTCATGTCCTCTCTCAAACTGAGGTTGAAAGCCTCTAGAAGGACTCCGCCCATTTTCAGCTTATTTGATTTTATTACCCCCATTCTATTGCTTTTCTTTCCTTCAAACAAAACTACATAACTTGAACTATCTAGCTCCGCCTCTCAAATAGAGGGGGAAACAAGGAAGGGTACCAGGACCAAACAGATATATGATCACTAATAGTAAGCTAGACAAAGAGGGGACGACCTACTCTAGCAGCCCAGGGGGTGATAGTGGGGGATATGGGTTGCAGGAAGGGAACAGGGATGGGGGAGGACAAATTTGCTGATGGGTATTCCACTGATTCAATTTTAATATGTACCTAAAATGCTACTATGAAAGATACGTAAGCCAATATGATCAAAATAAAAATTTGAAAAAAAGAATATTTGCTTGTAATTTTCTATTTTAATGGTGCCTCTTTTTTGCTTTGTTATCAAGATGATGTTAGCTTCATAGAAATTGTTTTTTGTATTTGTTATATGCCTTTTCTATTAGAGTTCACTGTTTCTGTCTTAGAATCTGTTACTTTGCTGGTCAGGCTTACCAGTTAGTTTTTCAGTTTTCTTTTATACAGTTTTGCCATTTCTGTTTACAGTTATTTTTAAATATTTTTCTCATGCCATCTTATGTTTTATTGTTTGTCTATAAATGATTTCTTTGAGTTCCTTGAACATCTTCAAGATATCTTCTGTTCAGTCATTATCACACAGGTTATTATGTTGGTTGATTACGGTTATGTCTTCAGGGCTACTGTCTTTAATCCCAAAATGTTGTGGGTTTCCACGTTGCTTTCTTATTTTGATCTTTGTAATTTCTTCTGTGTGGATTTGTCACTCTTACTAGAAGAAAATTGTATCTGCTCTTACTTGCTCTGTTGCTGTAGTCTTTTTGGAACTGCTCTTGGGAAACAATGGCATTGTTAAGTCACAAAGATACCCTGTTTTTACTCTGCTATATCTCTTGGTATTAGGATCCAGGCAAAGCTTAGTGTGGTGGTGGGAAGATCCCTCCCCTCACTGTTGCTTTTCTCTTGTGTCTGCTGTCTTGTGAATAAAATGGTGCTTCTGAGTAAGAAAAAAGACTTGATGCAAATATTTCTGCTTCAATTTCTTGAGACTTATTTTTATTAGCAATTAATACTGAGGTTTTATTTTATAATTTTTGATATAATCAAAAAGTGTTTTAGTCATGAATTTGTTTAATCATATTTATTGGCTTTCAAATATTGAATTAACCATGCATTCCTGTTGCATCTTACTTGGTGTGTGGGCTCACATAATTTATCACTGGATTTTATTTGCCAGAGTTTTGACAACCATTTTGTTTACATAGTCTTGAAGGGTGTGATTGCTGTGGTATTATTTTCTTATTAACCTGGTTTTCTTGGGAGGGGGAGGCTAACTGGATAAAATGCTGAGAAATTTTATTTTCTCATCTGTTATGTTGTAGCTTTGTAGAACTCATTAGTAAAATTTTTAGTGAAGCATATACAGAATAAACTGGAATTTGCTTCACTCTAATAGAAATAATTTATACTAAATTTTCGATTTTCTTAATATATATAGATGTGTGTTATTTCTTATCTAAATTACCATAAATGAGTAAATTACACTTTAAACTTTATTTACACATCTGATCTCAGATAATTCTTTAAATATAATTGATGAAACACTAGATCAGGTTCAGGAGAATAGTTCAAATATCTCTTGCAAGTGAAAGTTTTGAATTCTACCCCTATTGCTACAACCATCATAGGAGTAAAAACTCAAACACTTGGAAATTAAACAAAATAAGTACTAAATTTTTTTGAATTAAAAATAAGATTATTAACAAAACCGAATCTCTTGCCTTGTATATACCCAATGAAGGTTCAATCTTGGCCTGATTTTCACTCAACAGAAACAGGAGAAATTACAGAGAATGGTGCCAATCATGAGCCAAATTCAAACCAAACAAAAATTTACACCTAATCACACACTACCTCTCAGAAATGATCAATAATTTAATATAACCAAATAATAGTAACAATTTTATTTATTAGCTTCATAACACTACAGTATAATTTACATAACGTTCTCTGATATTGGTTATAAAAGATCCACTCTCAATTAGCTTAATAAATGTTTACCGAGTAACTTTGATTATCTTTTACACACTTGTCCATTAAAATATTATGGAAATTAAAGAAATAGCCTTGCATCAAAAACTGTATTTTGAATTTAAATATTTTTAAAATGTGAAAGTTCCTTGTACATTTGTTTTACTTCTTAAAACAAGTGAGAAGGAGTACTAGAAGATATCTAATTATTTTTAGTTTTATTTATTTGTTTATTTTGGTTTTTGGGCCACACCTGATGATGCTGAGGGGTAACTCCTGGCTATGCTCTCAAAAATTGCTCCTGGCTTGGGGGATCATATGGGACTCTGGGGGAATCAAACCATAGTTCGTTCTAGGTTAGCATTTGCAAGGCAAACACCCTACTGCTTGTGCCACTGCTCCGGTCCCTATTTTTTATTTTTTTATTATAACACTATTTTCCATAGCCTTTATTTTTTTCTAAAAGAAATTTCATTTGCAAATGTGCTTGGGGAAAAGTACTCTAAATAAATATAGAATGAGTGACTTAGTAGTTCATATCAGAGAAGATAAGTGAGATAACGGGCCCAGAGAGATAGCACAGGGGTGTTTGCCTTGCAAGCAGCCGATCCAGGACCAAAGGTGGTTGGTTTGAATCCCAGTGTCCCATATGGTCCCCCGTGCCTGCCAGGAGCTATTTCTGAGCAGAAAGCCAGGAGTAACCCCTGAGCACTGCCAGGTGTGGCCCCCAAAACAAACAAACAAACAAAAAACAACAACAACCAAAAAAATGAAGTGAGATAACTAGGTGATACTTTGTTATTGTGCCTTAAAAAATGTAAAAGAATCTTCTTTGAAGGGCATTAAATTTATATGTTTTAATCCACCAGCCTAATGTAGGAAGGATAGGTAGATCAATTATTACTTCTAGGTAATTCATGATAATTTTGCTAAATAACATTAAAGACTGCTCACTCCATATCTGACACAGAAACACGTTATAAATATCTTGTGGAAATTTATATGGAAGATGTTTTTAAATGTCTTGTCTTGATTGGACATAAATGAAGCCCATTGCGCTGGTGAATTCCACTTTTATTGAAACAAAGCTGTAAAGTAAAGAGATGATGATATAAAAAGAATTTCCTAGAGATTGCACTAGAATCACCTTTTTTTATAATTTTTATTGAGACCAATGTAAATTAAAAGTGTTTCACAGTCATATTTAAGGTACAGAGAGAGAGTGATTTAGAGCAATTCTCACGACCAGTGTTGACTTCCCTCTGGCCCTATTCCTAGCGTTCTTCCCCTGTCTCCTCCCTTCTGGACTGCTAGTGTAACAAGTTCCTTTTGTGTATAATTTGTGGTAGTTTGAGTCTCTTGATTTTATTGTCATTGACTTTCAGTTGGTTATTTAGGGATGCTCTTTTTTTTTTTTCACTCTATGTTCATGAGACTGCTTTCCCCAGTACCATCCACTTTTTATTTCTTCAATTTATGAGGCAGAACAAGCTGAATTGTCTTCTATGGTTCTGTTGAAAAAGAGAAAAAAAAATAGTGGTAATGAGCCCCTATGTAGAGGCTATGAATTTAAATTTTAAAGAAGAAAGAAAAAGAAAAATAAACCACACCAAATTAAATAAAAGGAAGGGGCTGGTGTGGCAAGTTGCTGTTGTTTGTTTATTTATTTATTATTTATGCATAGGAACAGTAATTGGGGAAATTAGAAAGGAAATTCTCTTGGCCTAAGAGATACATGGTCTCTCCTTCCTTGAAGCACACTGCATTGGGATCAACAGTATTCTATGGCCATGATCACTGTCAAACCCCAAAAGTTGTTTTTTTTTCCCTCATGGTGCCAGGAAATAAATGTTCTGCTCTGTTGTGGAAGTCAAGGTCAATAGTCTGTAGAGATCTTGGTTTTTGTATAGGTCAAAGTGTGGAGTGTCTTCTGATTTAATCTTTCCATTAGATAATGAGGTGGGGAATATCCCTTTAGGCAAAGTTATTGCTGTTACCTTATTGCAAGGATGTCAGATGCACCCAGCCTGACGCAAGTTGGTGCAGAGTGGTATTAGGTACTCCCCGGGAAGAGTTTATTTCCTGGTGCTGGTGCAGGGAACTGTTCAGTTCTAAGGTTGGAAATACAGGATTTGGGGTTGGACAGTCAATGTCCAATCTTATATGCTCTAAATTGAGTCCCTATGACAATTGTTCAGGGTGTGAGTTGCCCCTGTATTATAAAATTAACAAGTTCTTATCCCTAGTAGATAAGTGCTTGTGTCTATATAAAACATTTCCCCATTTTAGTGTGCCTATGCAAAAAGGAATGATGCCATATTAATTTTTTTTGCATTAAGGGGTGGAAATTGAGGATTATACAGTCTCTGTGCCCTGGTTTTGGTCGAAGCTTATTTATTCCAGGTTAGACTTTTCTTCTAGAATTTCTTGTTAAGTTGAACCCGAACAAGCAAAGAAAAATAAAACAAATAAGTAAGAATTAAAATAAAGAAAAAAAAAAGAGATGGAGGAGGCTCCCTTTAGGCATTTGGGAATTGAAACATGAAGAGGCATAGCTGTTTAGGTTTCAAACATACATGGAAAATATAGATATCCTATTAAGTCTTTTGAGACATTCTTTGGGGGATGAGATCTGGGGCATAATTTCATCCCACATCATTGTATACTTGAGATTGAGAGATGATTTGCAGCAGTAAAAGTTTGGAAAGTATCCTCTAGTTAGGGTACCTTCTGGAGCTGAATGTGGTAGCATGCTCCAGTCCATGTTGGAATGTGTAAGATGAAAAGATCGCATAGAATGAGTCAGCAGGAATGGTCTTTCCACTTCTTGCCAAGATGAGAGGATGGCAGTTTGTTGAGGCAGGGGGTCGGTCTCGGTTCCTAATGAGTTAAGAACTGAGGATGCAGAGGGTTAAATAGGATGTTATAATGGGTCAGGATTGAGGATGTGAGAGGATAGATGAATTTCTGAATGGGGAGGGAGGAGGAGGGATAATATATGAGAGTGGCTATATACAATATAGGCATGGATTGCTTACAGTATAGATTAGGCAAACATAGTGGAGTCTGCGACGTAAAAACTCATGCACACTTAATAGACAAACTTAGAGATCTATTCATAGGCTGTATTTGGAAGCTTGATGCTTACAGAATGTGTCAGAGTGCTTAGGAAATAATTGAATTAAAAATAAATAAGTAAATTTGAAGTATATCTTAGGAGAGAAAGCAGAGATAAAAGAAGAGAAAGAAAAAGATAAGTAAGGATAGAAAAATAAATAAGTTGGATTAGCATCTTGATGGGAAAAGGTTTTTCTATTTCTTGGTGCTTCTTGGATGACAAGGGTGAACTTTAGCATAAACATAATTTTCACAAGTAGAGTACTAAATAATTTGGTAGTGGACACTATAAAAGGAGTCTACCTTATGTAGTACCATCCACCATGTCTGTGCATTGTGGTTCCTTTCCTGAAAATATCTGACAGCATAAACACTATGATATCATAGTGCCAGAGCTTGGGCTGAAAAATAGAAAGAACGAAAGGAAAAGGGAAAAAGAAAGAAAAACAACAACAACCAAAAAATGTAAGTAAAGGGATAATAGCAATTTGCAAATACTCAATGACAGGGTCCTATAAGATATTTCTGTGGTATGAGGTTGTCCATTTCAGTGGTCTTAACGATCATAAGCCTTAGGACCTACTCACATGGAAATGGATAAATTGAAGTATTTATTAAGACATTTTCAAAATGATTATTATATGGAGTCTAATATTATAGAGCATCAGATTGCAAACTTAGGGTGTCCACACAATGTCTTAAAAAATCTCTGTGGACAAAGGAGTTAATGTTATTTATACATAGTAAAATTAAGGCTATAAAAGATATTGATTGTAAACACTACAGTGGGAGTCACTGGCTTCCAATAAAGTTCTGCTCCTCATTCTGTGGATAAAGACACTAGAACATTTTTGTTGGCCTTTATAATGCGGGTTGATTGGACGCCTGCTTGATCTAAACTGTTATTTCCATGGTTTCAGGTTTCTTTGTGGTATAAAAGAGAGTAAAGGCTTTGTGTTTCTCCTCTTCTGATTGATTTGATCACTCTCATTATACCCTAGCATCTATGGTAATTAGACCATTATGTTTCTTCATGGGATTATTCTAGATGCCACATATTAGTGATATTATTTTGCATTTATCCATCTTCTGAGTTACTTTATTTAACATAATAGTTCTAGTTCCATCCACATTGCTGAAAATTGTATGATTGTATCATTTCTTACTGCTATGTAGTATTCCATTGTGCATATGTGCCACATAAGCACAATCCATTCACCTGTTGTTAGACATCTACATTGGCTCTAAATCTTGGCTATTGTGTTCAGTACTGCAATGAATAGTTGTTTGCATACTTATTTTTGGATGAATGTCCCTTCTATGTTGGGACTAGATACCCAGGAGTGAAATTGTTGGGTCATATAGCAGCTGAGTTTGCTGAACACCCTCCATAATGTGTTCCTTAGGGGTTGTACCAGGCAGAATTCCCACCAGCAGTGGATGAGAGTTCTTTTTTTACCACATCCCCAGCAATAGAGATTGGTTCCATTATTTTTGATGTGTGCCATTTTCACTGGTGTTAGGAGGTACTTCATTGTGGTCTTGATTTGACTTTACCTAATGATGAGTGATAGTGAACATGTTTTCTATTTTCTATTTCATATTCTATTTCTATATTTCATATTTCTATTCCAGAAAGTGTGTCTATTGGCCATCTGATGCTATTCCTTGAGTTGTGTCTATTCATTTCTTCAATTTTTCTATGGCTTTATTAGGTTTTGTGAAGCTAACCTTCTGAGTGCTTTGTGCATCCTAGATAAAAACCCTTTATCTGATGTGTTGAGTGTGAACATTTTTTTCCATTCCTTTAGCTATCTTCTAGTTTGAACCAGTGTTTCTTTCACCATGCAGAAAATTTTTAGTTTATTGTAGTTCCATTTTTATGGGATTGGCATTCCATCATCAAAATTTTTTTCTGAGGTTTAAGTCTTAAAGTGATCTGCCGATTTTTTCTCAATGAACTTTATAGTTTCAGGTATGATTTTAAGGTCTTTAATCCATTTTGAGTTAATTTTTGCATAGAGTGTGAATTATGGATCAATCCTTAAATTCTTACAGGTGGTTATCAAGTTGTTCCAGCACCATTTGTTTAAGAAATTGTCTTTGTTCCATTTCAAGTTCTTGGCTACCTTATGGAATATTAATTGGAGATGTCATTAGGAGATGTCACTTGATGTTCTGTTCTGATCCAACAGTCTGAGATTCTGTACTATGCTGTCTTGATCACCATGACTTTATTGTATATCTTCAGGTTAAATAGATACCACCCAGTTTCTTATTTTTCAGTATGGATTAGGCTAACCTAGATATTTTGTGGTTTTACACAAACTTTAAAATTGGGGTTCTAATTTCTTAAAAAGTCATGTCTGAATTTGGATAGGGATTACATTGGATCTGCATAGTAGTTTATTTAAGATGGTCATTTTGATGATGTTGATTCTTTCTATCCATGAGCAAGGGATGGTCTTTCAGTTACTTAGGTCCTCTTCAATTTCTTTCTGAAGCATTTTGAAATTTTCATGGTATAGTTCTTTTACCTCTCTTTTTAGATTGATTCCTAAGTACTTCCTATTTTTAGATACTATGGGATCCACTCCTTTTTCTCCATCTCTTCTGCTTCATTATTTGAATGAATTAATGCTACTGTATTTTGTGTATTGACATTGTAGTCAGCCACTTTGCTGTAATGGTTTAATGATTCTAGAAGCTTTTTCTAGACTCTAGGATTTTCTATGTATTTGATCAGATTGTCTGCAAATAGAGATACTTTGAGTTTCTCATTTCCTATTTGGATAACTTTGATTCCCTTCTCTTGTCTGATTGCTATTGCTAGGATTTCTAAAACTATATTGAACAAGAGTGGATTCCATGTGGCCGGAGTGGTGGCAGGAGCAGTAGGGCATTTGACTTGCTTGCAGTAACCTGGGACAGACCATAGTTCAATCCTTCGGTGTCCCATATGGTACCCCAAGTCAACAGATTTTTCTGTGCGCATAACCAGAAGTAAATCTGGTGTGGCCCAAAAAAAAACAAACAACAACAAAAAAAAAATAGTGAAGACAGGGGACAGGGAGACAATATTCAGAAAAGCCTAGTACCTGACCTTAGTAGAAATCTTTTCTGTTTTAACCATTAAAGTTAATGTTGGCTGTTGGCTTTTTATAGATAGCTGTAACTATCTTGAGGAAGGTTCCTTCCAAACCTATTTTGCTGAGTTTTTCCATCAAAACTGGGTGTTTGACTTTGTCAAATGCCTTCTCTGCATTGTTTGATATGATCATATGTTTTTTTTCTTTTTGTTGATGTGGTGCATGATGTTTATTGATTTGAGTATGTTAACAACACTTGGATCACTGGAATAAAAGCCACTTGGTCGGGGCGGGAGAGATAGCATGGAGGTAAGGCGTTTGCCTTTCATGTAGGAGGTCATCGGTTCGAATCCCAGCATCCCATATGGTCCCCGTGCCTGCCTGGAGCCAGGAATAACCTCTGAGCACTGCTGGGTGTGAACCAAAAACCACAAAAAAATATACAATTGGTCATGGTATGTAATCTTTTTGATATATTGTTGGATTCTATTTGCTAAGATTTTGTTGAGGATTTTTGTATCAATTTTTATAAGTGATCTGTAGTTATCAATTTTTATATGTGGTCTGTAGTTATTTTTCTTCTTTGGCATCTTTACCATCTTTGGGAATGAACTTAATATTATAAAAGGAGGTAGAGAGGATTCCTTTCTTTTCAATAGTCTGGAAGAGCCTGAGGATCAGTGGTAGCATTCTTCTCTGAATAATTGATACAATTCACCTCTAAAACCATCTGATCATGGTCTTGTATACTTGGGGAGTTTCTTAATTATTATTTCAATTTCTTAGCTGTGATTGGCCTGTTTAGGCTTTCTACTTCCTCCTAATTAAGTCTCAGGAGATGATATTTTTCCAAGAATCTGTTGATTTCTTCTGGGTTCTTTAAGGTGACAGAATACAAATGTTCATAATAAGCCTAATTGTGTCTTCCATTTCTTGGAGTTCTGTTGTAATCTCTTCCCTTTCTTTGGATATCCTATTTATTTGGGTGTTTTCCCTTTTTTTCTTTGTGAGTGTTCCAGTCTTCCAGTTGTTTGTCTATTTCATTTATTCTTTCATAAAACCAGCTCCTGGTCTCATTGATTCTTTGTATTAATTTGTTGTTGTTTTTATGTTGTTTATATCTGTTCTAATTTTTATTATTTCTTTACTTCCATGTATGTATGGATTTATTTGCTGCTATTTTTCCAGAATATTAAGGAATTCCTTTGAGCTGTTGATTTTATCATTTTCTTCTTTCTTGAGGTAGGCCTGTGTTACTGTGGGTTTCTCTCTAATTACTGCTTTTGTTGTGTCCCATAGATTTTGACAATTTGTTTTCTCATTGTCATTCATATCAATGAATCTTTCCATTTCTTCCTTGATTTCCTCTTTGATCCAGTTGTTGTTGAGCAGCATGTTTAATCTCCAGGTATTGGATTTCCTCTAGGCCTTCTTTTTTACAGTCAGTCTTGATCTCTGTTATATAGTGATCTGAGAGGATGCTTGTTATAATTCTTGTATTTGTGACTTTATGCCAGAAAATTTATATACTAGGGCATGGTCTATTATAGAGAAGGTTCCCTGTGCACTTAAAAAGAACGTGTATTCTTCTTTCTGCAGATGGATGGCCCTGTACATGTTTATTATTCCTGGATTTTCTACTTTTTTATTTAGGTCTTTTATGTTTTTGTTAGTTTTCCGCATAGTGGATCTGTCTAGTGATGATAATGGTGTGTTGAAATCTACTACTACTGTCATATTTACATCTATGTGTTTTTCTAAGTTTGTGAGCAGTTGCATATATATTTTGTTTGCTCTATATTTCATGCATAAATGTTGATCAGAGTCAGTATTTCTTGGTCTACTTTTCCCCTCATCAGTAAGTGTTGTGTATGTAAATATTTTAGGGGATTACTATGTTACTAACCCTAACCTGATTGGTGATTGTGCCCTACCCTAGGGTGTGACCTGGCATTCTGCCCCCACCCTAGGGTAGTACCTGATTCTGCTTCCACCATTGGTTGGTATCTGATTCCACCATTGGGTAGTACCTGATTCTGGGGGATAAAGACAAGGGTCTGTGGAAGGCCGGGGCTTTTTTGCTGGAACTGAGGCTGAGTCTTTGGACTTCAGTCTTGTCCACCAAATAAAGCTAATATTTCCACAAGCCTGACTGTCTGCGAGCTGTTTACCCGCCGTTTCACCTCAGAACTGTCGGCTAGACAGGGTGGCAGACGCGTGCTCCGAGCTGGAAGAGAAAGGCCTCGTCCTCCATCCCTGTATCAGTCAACCTCTTCAGGGACTGACTTGCAACATAAGCTTTAGCCTTCTTTGTCTCTGAGTACTTTCTTGAAGCTGAATGCGATTTGGCCTGATATAAGTACAGCTATCCAGGCTTTTTTTTTTTTTTACAGTATCTTGGATAATTGATTTCCATCATTTTATTCTAAGCCTGTGTCTATCGTGATCTTTTACATGTGTTTCCCGCAGGTAGCAGATATCTGAGTTTTGTTTTCTGATTCAACCCTCTACACTCTGTCTTGTAATGGGGGAGTTTATTCTGTTGACATTTAGGGAGATAATTTACAGAGAGGGTGTTGTGCTGTTAAGATTGTATAGGGTCGTTTTTGTTACAATTATGTGTTTGAATTGTGTAGTGGATGTCTTTGTAGATCATTTAGAGTTGGTTTGGTAGCACATACGTTGCAAGTTTTTTATTGTCTGAGATTCTTTTTGCTTCTTTCTCCCATGTAAATGAGAGTTTTGCTGGGTAGTGGACTCTAGTTTAGAAGTTTCTTGCATTCACTAATTTAAATATGTCATTCCACTGTCTTCTTGCCTGAATTATTTAGAATAGAATATCTGATTTGATTCTTACGTTCCTTCCTTTGTACCTGAGAGTTATTTTTCATTTCTTTCTTTTATTTTTAATATATTTTATTTTGACCAAAGTGAATTAGAAATCTTTGACAGTGATATTTTAGGTACATAGTGACATTGAATCAGGGGCATTCCCACCACCAGTGTTGTTCTCTCTCCGCCCCTGTTCCCAGCATGCATTCCATATCCCCCTCTTTTGCCCCCGTGGGCTGCTAAAATATGTGGTCCCCTCTGTACCTAGCGGGTTGTAGATTAGATATTGATTCTGTTATTGTTGGCTTTGTATATTGTGTTTAAGTTTGATCATTTTTTATTTACACTCAGTGTCCATATGCTTGTTTGGTCTTGGTACCATCCATTATTTCCCCCTCAATTTATGAGGCAGAACAAAATGAATCAAGTGGTTCTATTTGAAAGAAAAAAGGGGCAAAAATCAAACAAACAACTGGGAGGAGTCCATCTAGAGGTTATAAATATCAATTTAAGAGAAGAGAGGGAAAAAGGAAGAAAATATCAAAAATATATTTGGATTACTGTGTTTCTTGGTGTTGATCTATTCAGGTCTATTTTGTTCATAACTTTTTTGCCTCTTGGTTTTGTACAGGCACCCCTTTCCAGAGCGTGGGAACTTTCTCTGCGAATATTTCTATCACTACTTCTTTTTTTCCCGACAGCACTGATTGTTCTCATTCTTTGTGATGTGTGCCAATCTCTGTGGTGTGAGATGGTATCTCATCGTTTTTTTGATTTGCATCTCCCTTACGATCAGTGATGAAGATCATTTTTTATGTGCCTTTGGCCATTTGTATTTCTTTTTTATCAACGTGTCTGTTCATTTCTTTTCCCCGTTTTTTGATGTGATTAGATTATTTTTTTCTTGTAAAGTTCTGTCAGTGCCCTATATATTTGGATATTAGCTTCTTATATGATGGGTATTGGGTGAATAGTTTCTAACACATGGTGGGTGGCTCTTGTATCCTGGAACTATTTCTTTTGATGTTCAGAAGGTTCTCAGCTTAATGTATTCCCATCTGTTGATCTCTCCTTCCACTTATTTGGAGAGTGCAGTTTCCTCCTTGAAGATGCTTTTAGTTTCAATGTCATGGAGTGTTTTACCGACTTGTTGTTCTATATACCATATAGTATCAAGTCTGATAGTTAGTTATTTAATCCATTTGGATTTTACCTTCATACTTGATGTTAACTGGGGGTCTATGTTTGCTTTTTTGCAAGTGGCTTACCAGTTCTGCCAGCACCACTTGTTGAAGAGGTTTTCCCTGCTCCACTTAGGATTTCTTGCTCCTTTGTCAAAGATTAGGTGATTGAATGTCTGTTGAACATTGTCTGAGAACTCAAGCCTATTCCACTGATCTGAGGGTCTGTCTTTATTCCAATACCATGCTGTTTTGATAACTATTGCTTTGTAGTACAGTTTAAAGTTGGGGAAAGTAATACCTCCCAATTTTCTTTTCCCTAGGAGTGCTTTAGCTATTCGAGGGTGTTTTTTGTTCCAGATGAACTTCATAATTCTTTGATCCACTTCTCTAAAGAATGTCATGGGTATCTTTAGAGGGATCACATTAAATCTGAACAATGCTTTGGGGAGTATTGACATTTTAATGATGTTAATCCTGCCAATCCACGAGCAGGGTATGTGTGTCCATTTCCATGTGTCCTCTTTTATTTCCTCTCTTATTTCTTGGAGCAGGGCTTTATAGTTTTCTTTGTATAGGTCGTAAACAACTTTGGTTAAGTTGACTCAAAGATATTTGAGTTTGTGTGGCACTAATGTGAATTGGATTGCCTTCTTGACGTCCATCTCTCCCCTAACATTATTGGTATATAAAAAGGCCATTGTTTTCTGTGTGTTAATTTTGTAGCCTGCCACCTTGCTATATGAGTCTATTGTTTTTAGAAGCTTTTTGGTAGAGTCTTTAGGGTTTTCTAAGTAGATCATGTCATCTGCAAACAGTGAGAGCTTGACTTCTTCCTTTCCTATCTGGATTCACTTGATATCTTTTACTTGGCTGGTCGCTATAGCAATGACTTCCAGTACTTTATTGAAGGGGAATGGAGAGAGCAGACTATCTTGTCTTGTACCAGAATTTAGAGGAAAGGCTTTTAGTTTTTCTCCATTGAGGATAATATTTACCATTAGCTTGTGGTAGATGGCTTCAACTAGATTGAGAAAGGTTCCTTTCATTCCCATCTTGCTAAGAGTTTTGATCAAGAATGTATGTTGGACCTTATCAAATGCTTTCTCTGAGTCTATTGATATGATAATGTGATTTTTATTTTTCTATTGTTGATGTTGTGTATGATGTTCATAGATATACGGATGTTAAACCATCCTTGTATTCCTAGGATGAAATCTACTTGGTCAAAGTGTATAATCTTCTTAATGATGGATTGAATCCTATTTGCCAGGATTTTGTTGAAGATCTTTGCATTTGCATTCATTAGGGATGTTGGTCTGTAATTTTCTTTCTTTGGCAGCATCTCTGTCTGGTTTTGGTATCAAGGCGATTTTGACTTCATAAAAGCTATTTGGGAGTGTTCCTGTTTTTTAATTTATGGAAGAGCCTGGCTAGATGGTAGTAGCTCCTCTTGAACTGTTTGAAAGGATTTATTAGTAAATCCATCTGGGCTTGGGCTTTTCTTTTTGGGCAGATGTTTGATTACAGTTTCAATTTCCTCAATAGTGATGGGGGTGTTTAGATGTGCTACATCCTCCTTACTTATCTTTGGAAGGTTATAAGTGTCCAAATATTTATCCATTTCTTCTAGGTTCTCATGTTTATTAGCATAAAGGTTCTCAAAGTAGTCTCGGGTTACCCTTTGTTTCTCTGAAATGTCTGTCGTGATTTCCCCTTTTCATTTCTAATATGGGTTATCAGGTTTCTCTCTTTTTTTGTGAGTTTTGCCAATGGTCTATCAATCTTGTTTATTTTTTCAAAGAACCAACTTCTGCTTTCGTTGATCTTTCAGATTGTTTTTTGGGTTTCCACTTCGTTTATTTCTGCTCTCAGCTTTGTTATTTCCTTCTCCCTTTTCTGGGCCCTTTTGTTGAGTACTTTCTAATTCTATGAGCTGCGTCATTAAGCTATTCAGGTATGCCCCTTCTTCCTTCCTGATGTGTGCTTGCAAAGCTATAAATTTTCCTCTCTGAACCCTTTTGATGTGCCACATATATTCTGGCAGTTTGTTCTTCATTATCATTTGTTTCCAGGACAGTTTTGATTTCCTCTTTGATTTCTTCTAGGACCCACTGGTTGTTCAGTAGCAGGGTGTTTATTTTCCAATTGTTAAAGTTTTCTTCTGTGTGTCTTTGTAGTTCACATCAAATTTCAAAGGTCACTAAAGGTATCCTGAAAGATTTCTATCTTCTTGTTTTTATGGAAGTATGTTTTATGTGTCAGCATGTAGTCTATCCTGGAGAATGACCCATGTACATTGGAGAAGAATGTATATCCAGGATTTTTTGGGGTGGAGTGTTCTATATATATCTACTAGTCCTCTTTCTTTCATTACTCTTTTCAGGGCTAGTATGTTTTCATTGGCTTTCAGTCTGGTTGACCTATCAAGTATTGTCAGGACCATGTTGAGGCCTTCCACAATTACTATGTCATTACTGATATCTTCTTTCAGATTTGTCAGTAATTGTATTAGATATGTTTTATTTTCTGATTTCTTCCTGTTGCACATATCCCTTGATTAGTACATAGTGTCCATCTTTGTCCTTTACAACTTTTCTGAGTATAAATTTGGTAACATCAGATATGAATATGGCCACCCCAGCATTTTTAAAGGTGTTGTTTGATTGGATGATATTCCTCTAGCCTTTGATTTTAAGTCTATGTTTGTTCTGACTATTCAGGTGTGTTTCTTGTAGGCAGCAGAAGGTTGGATTCATCTTTATGACTCACTTTGCTACTCTGTTTTATTTAGTTGGTAAATTTAGTCTATTGACAGTGAGGGAGATGATTGCCATATGATTTAATGTCATCTTTGTAGATAAGTTTGCTATGTTTATTGATCTTTCTTGTCTTAAAGTAAACCTTTCCATTTTTCATTTAAGTCTGGTTTTTCATCTTTGAAGTGTCTGAGCTGTTGTTTATTCATGAAACTATGTATATTTCCTTCAAACCTGAACGTGAGTTGGGCTGGGTGCAGTATTCCTGGTGAGGCACCAATTTCATTCAGTCTCCTCACAATATCCCACCTCTGTCTTCTGGCCTTGAGAGTTTCTTGTGACATGTCTGCTGTAAGTCTTAGGGATGCTCCTTTGAATGTGATTTTCTTTTTTGACCTTACTTCTTTCAGTATTCTATCTCTATCTGTGGTATTTTTTATTGTAACGAGGATGTGTCTTGGGGTGTTTTTCTTTGGGTCTCTTTTAACTGGTACTCGTCGGGCATGCAGGATTTGATTGCATGTAGTCTTTAACTCTGGGAGTATCTCTTTGCTGATGTCTTTGACAGTTGATTCTTCCTGGAGATCTCCTACCTGGGCCTCTGGGACTCCAATGATTCTTATGTTGTTTCTGTTAAGTTTATCAAAGACTTCTGTTTTCATCTGTTCACATTCCTTGAGTACTTTTTCCATTGCCTGATCATTTGTCTTAAGGTTCTTTTCCAATTCTTCTGCTGTGTTGTGTTTTTCTGCATCTCATCTTCCAGCACACTGATTCTGTCCTCAGCTGCAGTTACCCTGCTGGCGAGGCCATTCACTGAGTTTTTCAGTTGAGCTACTGTGTTTTTCAGATCTGTTATTTCAGTTTGGAATTTTCTGATTTCTGTCTTTGTATTCTGTTCAGATCGATTTATGCTTTCTTTTAGTTCTACAAACATCTTCCTTACTTGTAATCTAAACTCCTTATCTGAGAGGTTACTCAGATGGTTGGGATTTTTTAGGTCATTTGCGCTATCTTCATTCTCTGTGCATGGTGTTTGCCTGTAAGCTTTCCCCTTTGTGTGATGTTTTTTCTGCATGTTGTTGGGGTTCATTGGTTAGAATGAGTGACTGTTTTCTTCTGGAGCCTCTGTGAGAGCTATTTTTCTGGGCCCTTTTTGGTCCACTACTAAGAGGTTCAGGAGACAGGACAGGGGACAAACACCCACAGGCAACACTTACAGATTCTCACAGTCGGGAACCACTGGGCGGTCGTAGATATTCCCAGCCTATGTCACAAACTGGGGACTTTCCTTTATGCAGAATACTGCAGATAGCCAGTTTTTATGGTTGGACACAGTTCCTTGGCATTCTGGCCCTTGGATGAGCCTCTGGGAGAGCTATTTTTCTGGACCCTTTTTGGCCTACTCCCAAGAGGTTCAGGAGACAGGACAGTAGAAAAACTTGCACAGGCAACACTTACAGTTCTCATAGTCGGGAACCACTGAGGGCATCTATGAAGGGATTTTTATATTGTATTTTGTGTTCATAGGGTAGTGTTCGGCAACCTTTTCTTTTTTCAACTGAACCAAATCTCGCCAAAATCCCGATTGAAATTTATTTTGAGCGCCACATTTTTTTTAAATTGTTGGGTCACACCCGACAATGCTCAGGGGTTATTCCTGGCTCTTCAGTCCGAAATTGCCCTGGCAGGCTCAGCTGACCATATGGGATGCTGCAATTCAAACCAGTGACCTTCCACATGCCAGGCAAAAGCCTTACCACTGTGCTATCTCTCTGTCCTCTTGAGCTGTATCATTTAAGTCACAAGACTCAACTGCTATTGATAAAACTGAAACCACTTTAAGATCATCAACTTGTTGGTTGGTGATAGAGGAGGAAATTTTGTCTGTTCTATCCTTCACTGTTTTAGCAGACAATGGCAACTCTTTAATTATTTTAGAATTTCTTCTTTGTTCTTAAAATCCCTGAATAACTCTTCTGATGCACTTAAAAAACATTGTTTTATGTATTCGCCATTTTTATATCGTTTGCCTCTCTTAGCAATCTCTTGACTAACCGCAAAACTTGTAAAATTAACATAGTTGGAAGATTGCACCCAGTGACTAAACAGAGAACTTGATTTTTCTTGACTCTTCAGAAGTTCCTCAACTGCTTTCTTCCTTGCATCACCAAAAGGATATTTATTACTAAAGGACAAGTGTTATTGTTGTTAAGTGTCTTTCCAAATTAGATTTTTTTGTTATGCACCAATTTTTCCTTACAAATAAGACAGGTTGGAAAGCCATTTATGTTCTGAAACGTGAAAGTCTTGGTCCATTCCAATTTAAATTCACGGTTTTCATCTTCCATTTTTTGTTTTTTTTCTTTGTAGCCATGTCAAACAGGGGACCTATAAAAATGTTTCATTTTAAAATAAAGCCACCAACACCAAACCGGCATTCTTAATCACATAAAAGAAGTAATATTGGATGACACACTGTTATGGGGACCTTTGTAGAAGACGCACAGTTATTTATCTTTGGAAGATGCACTGTTATTTATCCTTGGAAGACACACTGGTATTTATTGGTGGATGAGGCACTGTTATTTATGGGTGATGCACTGTTATGGAAGATCTGTGAATGACGCATATATAGCATCTTATGTGTGTGTAAATAGTATTATAAAATTAGTGGGGCTCATCATGGGTATTTTAAGCAGGGTTCACTCAAATAGTCCTCACTGGTACTGTTATATATTGACCTCAGAACCTGGCCACTAACTTATTTTGATGGCTCCTAGATTTAAAAAAATGTGTGAAGCTCTGGCTCACAAGACCCCAATACAAACTTTGTCCCATAGGGTAGGAGATGGGGCAGGGTCCAGGTTAGACAGTGACTCACCAGGCACCATGACACAGCCACTGACCCACACATGGCTCTCTCCTCTATTGCTCCTCAGTCTGTTGTGCAGAGAGGATGCTGCCTCAGTGCCATAGCACCAGATAGAAAGTCATGACCCCATACCACATGACCTGACTGGACCTGTGTGGCGCCACAGAGAAAGTCACGCCCCCCCCCAAAACACATGACCTGACTGGAGCTGTGTGGCACCCACCACTGGAGCTGCACACAAGGTAGGCACTGACAGAGGCTAGGAGCAGAGTCCTGACTCCTGGAGCAGCTGCCCGGCACACAGAAGAGCCAAATTAAAAGTGTAAAGAGCCACATATGGCTCACGAGCCACAGATTGCTGAAAACTGTTCTAGGGTATATATTTAGGAGTGGTATAGCTGGATCCTATGGGAGCTCAATTTCCAGTTTTTGGAGGAATCTCTGTATTGCTTTGCATAAATGTTGGACTAGATGGCATTCCCACCAGATTTGAATAAGAGATGCTTTCTCTTCACATTTCTGTCAGCACTTCTTGTTCTCTTTCTTTCTTTGTGATGTATGCCAATCTCTGTAGCATGAAATGGAACCTCATAGTTGTTTTAATTTGCATCACCCTGATGATTAGTGATGTGGAACATTTTTTTCATGTGCCTTTTGGCCACTTGTATTTCTTATTTGACAAAGTGTCTGTTCATTTCTTCTCCCCATTTTTTGATGGGGTTAAATGTTTTTTTCTTTTAAAGTACAATCAATGCCTTGTATATTTTGGATATTAGCCCCATATCTGCTGGGTATTGGGTGAATAGTTTCTCTCATTCAGTGGGTGACTCTTGTATCCTGGGAACTATTTATAATATAATCTTAATATAATCTCATCTGTCTAACTCTGCTTCCACTTGTTTGGAGAGTTTTCTCCTTAAAGATGCCTTTAATCTCAATGTCATCAAGGGTTTTACCTACATGTTATTCTATATACTTTATGGATTCAGGTCTAATATCAAGGTCTTTAAACCATTTGGATTTTACTTTCATACATGATGTTATCTTGGGGTCTGAGTTTGCTTTTTGCAAGTGGCTAACAAGTTGTGCCAACACCACTTGTTGAAGAGGCTTTTCTTGTTACATTTAGAATTTCTTGCTCCTTTATAAAAAATTAGGTGATTTTATGTCTGGGGAACATTCTCTAAGTATTCAAGCCTATTCCACTGATGTAAGGCTCTGATTTTATTCCAGTACCATGCTGTTTGGATAACTATTGCTTTGTAGTACAGTTTAAAGTTGGGGAAAGTAATGCCTCCCATATTTCTTTTCTCAAGGAGTGCTTTAGCTACTCGAGGGTGTTTATTATTCCAAGTGAATTTCAAAAGTGTTTGATCCACTTCTTTGAAGAATATCATGGGAATCTTAGGAAGTATTGCATTAAATCTGTACAATGCTTTGGTGAGTATTGCCATTTTAATGATGTTTTCGTGCTAATTGAAGAGCAGGGTATGTGTTTCCATTTCTTCATGTCCATTCTTATTTCTTGGAACAGGGTTTTGTAGTTTTCTTTTTATAGGTCCTTCACATCTTTAGTCAAGTTGACTCCAAGATATTTGAGTTTGTGTAGCACTAATGTGGATGGGGTTGTTTTCTTAATGTCCATTTCTTCCCTATCATTATTGGTGTATAAAAAGGTCATTGATTTCTGTGTGTTGATTTTGTAGCCTGCACATTGCTATATGAATCTGTTATTTCTAGAAGCTTTTAGGTAAAGTTTTTAGTGCTCTCTAATTAGAGTATCATGCATCTGTAGACAGTGAGAGCTTGACTTCTTCCTTTTTTTATCTAGATACCCTTGATATCTTTTTTTGCCTAATTGTTATAGCAAGTACTTCCAGTATTGTTTTGAATAGAAGTGGTGAGAGAGAACAGCCTTGTCTTGTACCAGAAAGTAGAATGAAAGCTTGTAATTTTTCTCCATTGACGATAATATTTGCCATTGGCTTGTGGTAGATGGCCTTAACTATTTTTAGAAAGGTTTCTTTCATTCCCATCTTGCTGAGAGTTTTTATCAAGAATGAGTTTGGAGCTTATCAAATGATTTCTCTGGTCTATTGATAAGATCATGTATTTTTTATTTTTCTTCTTGTTGATGTTGTGTATTATATTGATAGTTTTACAGATGTTAAACCATCCTTGCATTCCTGGGATGAAGCCTACTGAACGTAGTGAATTATTTTCTTGATGAGGCATTGAATCCTATTTGCCAGGATTTGTTGAGAATCTTTGCACCTGTGTTCATCAGGGATAACGGTCTGTAATTTTCTTTTTTGGCAGCATCTCTGTCTAGTTTTGGTATCAAGGTGACATTGCCTTCATAAAGCAGTTTGAAAGTGTTCCCGTTTTTTTCAATTTAATGAAAGAACCTGGCCAGGATTGATAGAAATTCTTCTTTAAAGGTTAGAAAGAATTTAATAGTGAATCCATTCAGGCCTGTGCTTTTCTTTTTGGGCAGACATTTGATTACTGTTTCAATTTCCTCAGTATTGATGGTGGTGTTTAGATATGCTGCATCCATCCTCCTTATTCAAACGTGGCAGGATATGAGTCCAAGAATTTATCCATTTCTTTCAGATTCTCATTTAGTGGCATAGAGTTTCTCAAAGGAATCTCTAATTACCCTTTGATCTCTGCAATATTTGTAGTGATATCCCCCTTTTAATTTCTACTATAGGTTATTTTTAAGTTTCTCTTTCTCTCTCTCCCTCTCTCTCTCCCTCTCTCTCTCTCTGTCTCTCTCTCTCTCTGAGTTTTGCCAAGGTTATTAATCTTGTTTATTTTTTTTAAAGAACCAAGTTCTGATTTCATTGATCTTTTGGATTTTGAGGGGGGGGGGTTCCACTTCATTGATTTCTCCTGTAAGCTTTGTTATTTTCTTTTGTCTTTCTATTTTTGGTTCCTTTGTTGATCATTTTCTAATTTTTTTTCTTTTTTTTTTAATTTATTTAAACACCTTAATTACATACATGATTGTGTTTGGGTTTCAGTCATGTAAAGAACACCACCCATCACCAGTGCAACATTCCCACCACCAATGTCCCAAGTCTCCCTCCTCCCCACCCGACCCCCGCCTGTACTCTAGACAGGCTCTCCATTTTCCTCATACATTCTCATTATTAGGACAGTTCAAAATGTAGTTATTTCCCTAACTAAACTCATCACTCTTTGTGGTGAGCTTCCTGAGGTGAGCTGGAACTTCCAGCTCTTTTCTCTTTTGTGTCTGAAAATTATTATTACAAGGGTGTCTTTCATTTTTCTTAAAACCCATAGATGAGTGAGATCATTCTGCATTTTTCTCTCTCTCTCTGACTTATTTCACTCAGCATAATAGATTCCGTGTACATCCATGTATAGGAAAATTTCATGACTTCATCTCTCCTGACAGCTGCATAATATTCCATTGTGTATATGTACCACAGTTTCTTTAGCCATTCGTCTGTTGAAGGGCATCTTGGTTGTTTCCAGAGTCTTGCTATGGTAAATAGTGCTGCAATGAATATAGGTGTAAGGAAGGGGTTTTTGTATTGTATTTTTGTGTTTCTAGGGTATATTTTTTAAGCTGTGTCGTTAATCTATTCAGGTATGCCCCTTCTTCCTTCCAAATATGTGCTTGCAAAGCTATACATTTTCCTCTCAGTACCAGTTTTGCTGATAATTTGTGTCTTTATTGTCATTTGTTTCCAGGAATGTTTTTATTTCTCTTTGATTTCATCTCAGACCCACTGGTTGTTCAGTAGTAGGTTATTTATTTTCCAGTTGTTAAATTTTTCCTTTGGTGTCCCTTTGTAGTTCACATCTAATTCAGAGCCTTGTGGTCAGCGAAGGTAGCTTGAAAAATTTCTATCCTCTTGATTTTATGGAGTTATGTTTTATGTGCCAGCATGAAGTCTATCCTGGAAAATGACCCATGTACATTGGAGAAGAATTATCAAGATTCTGGTATGGAGTGTCCTATATATATCTACTAGGCCTTTCTCTTCCAGGGCTGGTATATTTTTGTTGGATTTCAGTCTAGTTGATCTATCAAGTGTTGACAGAGCCATGTTGAGGTCTTCCATAATTATTGTTTTATTATTGATGTCCTCTTTTAAATTTGTCAATAATTGTATTACACATCTTGCTGATCTCAATGGGTGCTTATACATTTAGTAGTTTGATTTTTTCCTGTTGCACATATCCCTTCATTAGTACAAAGTGTCCATTTTTGAACTTTACAACTTTTCTGAGATCTAAAGTTTGTGTCGTCTGATATTAGTATGGCCCCCCAGCTTTTTTAACGGTGTTGTTGCTTGGATGATTTTATTTCAGCCTTTGATTATGAGTTTATGTTTGTTCTGACTATTCAGGTGTATTTTTAGTAGGCAGCAGAAGGTTGGGTTTATTTTTTTGATCCATTTTGCCACTTTGTGTCTATTTAAATAGTGGATTTAGTCCACTGACACTGAGGGAAATGATTGTCATGGGATTTAATGTTATTTTTGTGTATGAGTTTGGTGTGTCTGTTGGTCTGTTTTATATAAAAGTAGATCTATCAGTTTCTCCTTTAAGGCTGGTTTTGTATCTGTAAAGTTTCTGATGTGCCACTTATCCCTGAAGCTATGTATTCTTTCTTCAACCTGAAGGACGGCTATTTGCAGTATTCTAGGTGAAGCCTCCTTTTTATTCAATCTTGTCACAATATCCACCACTATCTTCTGGCCTTGAGAGTTTCTTGCAACATGTCTTCTGTAAATCTTTATTTTTTTTATGTAAATCCTAAGGATTCTCCTTTGAATGTAATTTCCCTTTTTAATCTTGTTGCTTTCGGTATTCTATCCCTATCTGTGGGATTCATCATTGTGACTAGTATGTTTCTTGGGGTGTTTTTCTTTGGGTCTCTTTTAACTGGCACTTTTCTCGTATGCAGGACTTTGTCGCATGCAATTTTTATCTCTGGGAGTTTTTCTGTAATGATTTTTCTGACTGTTTATTCTTCCTGGGGATTTTCTTCCAGGGCTACTTGGACTCCAATGATTTTTATGTTGTTTCTGTTAAATTTATTGACCATTTCTATTTTCATCTGTTCAAAATCTTTGAGTATTTTTCCTTGTCTGATCATTTGCTGTGAGGTTTTTTTCCCTCAATCTCTTCTGCTGTATGGAGTTATTATGCATTTCATCTTCAGGCTCACTAATTCTGTCTTCAGCTGCTGTTACTCTTTTGGAGAGGCTTTACATAGAGTTTATCATTTTTTTCTACTGCATTTTTAGTCAGTTATATCAGTTTGGAGTTTTCTGATTTCTATTATTTGTGGTCTGTTCAGATTGATCTATTTTTTTCTTTGAATTCTATGAATATCTTTTATATTTCTATTCCAAAAACTTATCTGAGAGTTTAATAAGTTTGTTGGCATCATTAGGGTCATCAGAGTTGCCATCTTCATTCTCTATGCATGATATTTTCCTGGATTGTTTTCGCTTTTGCCATACTTGAAATATGATTCTTACTCAGTTTTGCGATTGAGTTCGTGTTCTACAAGAAGTGCGTGGCCATGGAGTGAAACTTTTATTTTTTACATTTTATGGTAGAGTTCATTTACTAGAGATGTGCTCCTCTGGGCCTAACCTACTCCGATGTTGTTTTCGATCCTGTGGCCCTCAGTAGCCCTCAGTAGTGGCATTGGTGGTGGCAGCCCGGTCTCACCCCTATTCAGGCATGTCTTTCTCAGCTTTCTTCAGGGATCCTGTGGGGGAGGGGTTGGTTTCAAACCTGCAGTGCTCAGCCACCCTCAGTAAAGATGGAAGCAATCTGGACTCACCTCTAGGGCTTCAGGCGTGTCCAAGGCACCTCATTCTGAGCTTTCTTCAGGAATCTTGTGTGGGGGTTGGTCTCAAACCTCGGCACTATAGCTATATATTTTCAAAGAAAGAAAAGTTTGGCCCTGCTCTACCTTGGACTGTCTGGTATAGTATTAAGTGTCATCAGGGTTTGTAGGGCAGTGTGATTATGCACAGTGATGCCATCACTTACCCGGGGTTCCTTCCTGTAAACCTCTGGGCAAGGTTGAATCCCTCTTTGTCTTTCCTCTGTTTCCCTGCTTTATGGACCCACAGCAACTGGCATTAGTATTATTTTTATCTTCCTGGATGAAAATAGTTTTGTTAAGAAATAAACTTTATTGATTTTCACACTGCTAAATATTTTACTGCAGTAAAACTATATTAGATTCCGTTTTGAAATATTTTCTATTATATTGAGAATTTATCTCCAAAAGCAACCATTTTATGTTCTAATAAATGTATATGTACATTCCATGTATATGTGTTCATATTACACTTGATTATACTCAATTTTTTATTTTATAAATAAATAAATAAAACTTTATTTTATTGGAAAAAACTTTATTGCACACATTTTATTTTATATTTTTTATTTTTGTTTTATGAGCTACAACTGAAGACACTCAGGGTTTACTCCTGGCTCTGCACTCAGAAATCACTCCTAGCAGGGACGGGGGACCATATGGGATACTGGGAATTGAACCTGCATCTATGTCGGGTCAGCTGTGTGCAAGCTTCCAGTGTGCTACTACTCCAGCTCCTTTTACATACATTTTAACTGACTGCATATTATTTCCTAATTGTGAATATAAGCATTGTCATCTCCTCTTGTATCTTTTGTCAATAGTCAACAAACTTAGTATTAATTTTTGTATAATGAATTTGTAATTTTTAACTTATAGAAACTTCTTATTACTGTTCATATTTTAACTTGATTTTTTTATTTCCTATATATTAAATAAGCTGGAGATAATCATTAGTTTTAAGAAACTTATTTTAGGAGGACTTCAAGGGAAACTTCTTCTGCACCTGTCTGCCTGTGTTTCTGAATCCCTGAAGGTTTCCTCAGAGGCCTAGGGAGTGCACCCCGAAAAAACTGCATTTTGAAGCTGCCCAGTAAGAACATTCTGGCTGCAGGGGTCACTGTCCAATAAGCTGAGGTCTCTGACCTGTGGAGGCTTCGCCCTACTATGCCTTTGTTCACTCTAAGGACTGTCAACTAGACATAACAGAAGAGTTGGATGCTATGCTTCGCTTCGCAGCCATGCACTCTTTCTAACCAATAAACCCCACCACATCACGCAGAAAAAACCACACTACAAGTGTGACAATGGGGAAACCTCTCAGGCAAACAACATCCACAGAGAATGAAGAGGAAAGCTCAAAAAACCTAATAAATTCCAACCACCTGATTAACCTCTCAGATAAGGAGTTTAGAATAGAAATATGGAAGATGTTCATAGAACTCAAAAAAAGCATAGATCGATCTGAACAGAACACAAAGACAGAAATCAGAAATCTCCAAACTGAAATAACAGACCTGAAAAACACGGTTGCTCAACTGAAAACCTCAATGGATAGCCACGCCAATAGCAGCTGAGGAGAGAATAGGAGTACTGGAAGATGTGATGCAGAAAAACTCAAAATAACAGAAGATATTGGAAAAGACTCTTAAGACAAATTAACAGGCAATGGAAAAAATACTCGAACAGATAAAAATAGAAATCTTTGATAAACTCAACAGAAAAAATATAAGAATCATTGGAGTCCCAGAAAACCAGGAAGGAGTTCTCCAGGAAGAATCAACTGTCAAAGACATCATCAAAGAGATATTCCCAGAGTTAAAGACTACATGCAATCAAATCCTGCATCCCCAAAGAGTACCAGCTAAAAGAGGCCCAAAGAAAAACACCTCAAGACACATCCTCATTACAATGACAAATCCCATAGAGATAGAATACTGAAAGCAGCAAGAAAAAAAAAAGGAAATTACATTCAAAGGAAGATCCCTAAGACTTACAGCAGATATGTCACAAGAAATTCTCAAGGCCAGAACACAGTGGTGGGATATTGTGATAAGACTGAATGAAATTAATGCCTCATCGAGAATACTGCACCCAGCCCAACTCACGCTCAGGTTTGAAGGAAGAATATATAGTTTCATGGACAAACAACAGCTCAGAAACTTCACAGATGATAAACCAGCCTTAAAGGAAAAACTGACAGGTCTACACTAAGACAAGAGAGACCAAAAACACAGCAAACTTATCTACAAAGATGACATTAAATCTTATGACAATGATTTCCCTCAATGTCAATGTACTAAATTTACCAATTAAAAGACACAGAGTGGCAAAATGAGTCAAAAAGCTAAATCCAACCTTATGCTGCCTACAAGAAACACATCTGAATAGTCAGAACAAACATAGACTCAAAATCAAAGGCTGGAGGAAAATTATCCAAGAAAACAACACCCTCAAACAAGCTGGGGTGGCCATATTAATATTTGATGACACCAACTTTATACTCAGAAAAGTGGTAAGGGACAAAGATGGACACTATGTACTAATCAAGGGATATGTGAAACAGGAAGAAATCAGACTATTAAACATATATGCACCCAACAAGAGACCAGCAAATTATCTAATACAATTACTGACAAATCTGAAAGAAGAAATGAATAATAACACAATAATTGTGGGAGACCTTTACACGGCCCTATCAACACATGATAGGTCAACCAGATTGAAAATGAACAAAAACATACTAGCCCTGAAAAGAGTTATGGAAGTAATAGGACTAGTAGATATATACAGGACACTCCATCCCAAAAAACCTGGATACACATTCTTTTCCAATGTCCATGAGTTATTCTTCAGAATAGACTACATGCTGACACATAAAACATACCTCCATAAAATCAAGAGGATAGAAATCTTGCAGGCTACCGTTGATGACCACAAGGCTCTGAAATTAGATGTGAACTACAAAGCCACACAGAAAATAATCTTTAACAATTGGAAATTAAACACCCTGCTGCTGAACAACCAGTGGGTCCGAGATGAAATCAAAAAGGAAATCAAAACTTTCCTGGAAACAAATGATAATGAAGACACAGACTGCCAGAATTTGTGGGACACAGCAAAAGCGATCCTGAGAGGAAAATTTATAGTTCTACAAGCACACATCAGGAAGGAAGAAGGGGCATACCTGAATAACTCAATGACGCAACTCAAAAAATTATAAAATGATCAACAAAAAGGAACAAAAAATAGGGAGACAAAAGGAAATAACAAAGCTGAAAACAAAACTCAATGAAGTGGAAAACCAAAAAACAATTCCGAAAGATCAAGGAAAGCAGAAGTTGGTTCTTTGAAAAAATAAACAAGATTGAAAGACCATTGGCAAAACTCACAATGAAAGAGAGAGAGAGAAATCTGATAACCTGTATTAGAAATGAAAGGGGTGATCACGACAGATATTGCAGAGATCCAAAGGGTAATCAGAGATTACTTTGAGAAACTTTATGCTACTAAACATGAGAACTTAGAAGAAATGGAAAAATCTTGGACACTTATAACCTTCCACATTTAAGTAAGGAGGATGTAGCATATCTAAACACCCCATCACTACTAAGAAAATTGAAACTGTAATCAAAAATCTGCCCAAAAAGAAAAGCCCAGGCCCAGATGTATTTCCTAATGAATTTTTTCAAATCTTTCAAGAAGAGATACTACCAATCCTAGCCAAGCTCTTCCATGAAATTTAAAAAACGGGAACACTCCCAAACAGCTTTTATGAAGCCAACATCACCTTGATACCAAAGCCAGACAGAGATGCTGCCAAAAAAGAAAATTACAGACCAAAATCCCTGATGAATGCTGATGCAATGGTCTTCAACAAAATCCTGGCAAATAGGATCCAATGCATCATCAAGAAGATCATACACTACGACCAAGTATGTTTCATCCCAGGAATACAAGGATGGTTTAACATTTGTATATCTATCAACATCATACACAACATCAACAACAAGAAACTTAAAAATCACATGATCATATAAATAGACGCAGAGAAAGCATTTGATAAGTTCCAACACCCATTCTTTATCAAAATTCTCAGCAAGAGGGGAATGGAAGGAACCTTTCTCAATCTAGTTGAAGCCATCTACCACAAGCCAATGGCAAATATTAACCTCAATGGAGAAATACTAAAAGCCTTTCCTCTAAATTCTTTTACAAGGCAAGGCTGTCCGCTCTCACCACTCCTCTTAAACATAGTACTGGAAGTTCTTGCTATAGCAATCAGGCAAGGAAAAGATATCAAGGGAATTCAGATAGGAAAGGAAGAATTCAAACTCTCATTGTTTGCAGACGAAATGATATTCTACTTAGAAAACCCTAAAGACTACCAAAAAGCCTCTACAAACAATAGATTCAAATAGCAAGGTGGCAGGCTACAAAATCAACCTACAGAAATCAATGGCCTTTTTATACACTAATAATGATAGGGAAGAAATGGAAGTCAGGAAGGCATTCCCATTTACAATAGTCCCACACAAACTCAAATATCTTTGAGTCAACTTGACTAAAGACGTGAAGGACCTATACAAAGAAAACTATAAAGCCCTTCTCCAAGAAATAAGAGAGGACACACGGAAATGGAAATACATACCCTGCTCATGGATTGGCAGGATTTTCATCATTAAAATGGCAATACTCCCCAAAGCATTATACAGATTTAATGTGATCTCCTTAAAAATACCCATGACATTCTTCAAAGAAGTGAATCAAACACTTATGAAGTTCATCTGGAACAATAAATACCCTCAAATAGCTAAAGCACTCCTAGGGAAAAGGAAAATGATAGGCACTACTTTCCTCAACTTTAAACTATACTACAAAGCAATATTTATGAAAACAGCGTGGTATTGGAATAAAGACAGACACTCAGATCAGTGGAATAGGCTTGAGTTCTCAGATATTGTCCCAGGCAATCAATGACCTAATTTTTGACTAAGGAGCAAGAAATCCTAAGTGGAGCAGGGAAAACCTCTTCAACAAGTGGTGCTGGCAGAACTGGTTAGCCACTTGCAAAAAAGTGAACATAGACCCCCCAGTTACCATCATGTACGAAGGTAAAATCCAAATGGATTAATGACCAAGATATCAGACCTGATATAATGTATATAGAACAACACGTCAGTAAAACACTCCATGACATTGAGACTAAAGGCATCTTCAAGGAGGAAACTGCACTTTTCAAACAAGTGGAAGCAGAGATCAACAGATGGGAGTACATTAAACTGAGAAGCTTCTGCACCTCAAAGGAATAGTGCCCAGGATACAAGAGTCACCCACCGAGTGGGAGAAACTATTCACCCAACACCCTTCAGATAAGGGGCTAATATCTAAAATATACATGGCATTGACAGAACTTTACAAGATAAACACATCTAATCCCATCAAAAAATGGGAAAAGAAATGAACAGACACTTTGATAAAAAAGAAATACAAATGGCCAAAATGCACATGAAAAAAATGCTCCTCGTCACTAATCATCAGGGAGATGCAAGTCAAAACAACGATGAGATACCACCTCACATGACAGTGATTGGCGCACATCACAAAGAATGAAAACAATCAGTGCTTGCGGGGATGTGGAGAGAAAGGTACTCTTATCCACTGCTGGTGGGACTGCCTTCTAGTCCAACCTCTATAGAAAGCCATATGGAGATTCCTCCATAATCTGGAAATTGAGCTCCCATGTGACCCAGCTATTACACTCCTAGGGATATACCCTAAGAACCCAAGAATACAACACAAAAACCCCTTCCTCACACCTATATTTATTGCAGCACTATCCACAATAGCCAGGCTCTGGAAACAACCAAGATGAACTTTAACAGAAGAATGGCTAAAGAAACTGTGGTACATATACACAATGGAATATTTTGCAGCAATCAGGAGAGATGAAGTCATGAAATTTTCCTATACATGGATGTACATGGAATCTATCATGCTGACTGAAATATGTCAGAGGGAGAGAGATGCATAATAGTCTCACTCATCTATGGGCTTTAAGAAAAATAAAAGTCATTTTTATCAATCCACAGAAACAATGAGAGGAGGGCCGGAACACCAGCTCACTTCATGAAGCTCACCACAAAGAGTGATGAGTGCAGCTATAGAAATAACTACACAGAGAACTACCATGATCATGTGAATGAATGAGGAACTGGAAAGCCTGTCTGGAGTACATTTGGGGGTGGGGTGGCCTGGAGGGAGATTTGGGACATTGATGGTGGGAATGTTGCACTGTTGAAGGGGTATTCTATACATGACTAAAACCTAATCACAATCATTTATGTAATCAAGTTTTTTAAAGAAAGGAAAAAATGGGAAAAAAGAAACTTATATTACATAAATTTTATTTAAGAAAACATAGAATGCTACAAGTCTTAGACCGCAAATAAGTCTTCAATGATACAATGCCAGTGACAAATAACATAGAATTAAATCTGAAAAAAAAAACCCACAGAATTAAATCTAAACAAATGGTACTATATCAAGCTAAGAAATTTCTGTATGGCAAAATAAATAGGCTAAAATCAAAAGAAAGCTAACTTATTTGGAGAATATTATTTCACTCAACACATCAAATAAACCCATTTGTTATCTGGGATATATAAAGTACTCACAAAAGTTAACTCCACAAAACCTAAAATCCACATTAAAACTGAAGAGAGGAAAAGAACAAACACTTCTCTGAGAAAGAACAACAGATGGCCAAAAGGCACTGGAAAAAAAATCTCATCATGACTTATTATTAGGGAAATTTAAATCAAAATTACAATGACATATCATCTTACAACAGTGAAGATGGCATTTAGCAAAAATACGGGGAACAATTTGTTTTGGTTAGGCTGCTGTAAGAAAGAAATTTTCAGGCATTGCTGGCCAGAATGTGGCCTGGTCCAAGTCCTACGGAATGGAGGGTTCTCAGTAATCTAAGAATTGATCTGACATATGACCCTACTTTTGGATATCTATCTCCAGGACAGCACACTGCTGTTAATTGCAGCACTCAATAAAATAACTAAGAGTTGGAATCAACCTAGATGTCTAACAAGAGATGAGTGGACTTTAAAAATGTGGTATATGTGTACAATGGAATACTACATTGCATTGTTTAGAATTTTGCAATTATGTAATTTGCTGAAACATGAATAGAATTGGAAGATATTATGTTAGTTTAAGTAAGCCAGAAAAAGAAGGATAAATACAGAACGATATCACTTATATGTGTTATTTAGAATAACTGTAGGAAGAAATACTATGTTAAAACATAGTGGGAGCTGTCTAAACACCCAGTAACCCCAGACTATATCAAGAGAAGAAGAAAAAGCAGAGGAGAAGAAAAACTTATATGAAAGCATGGGGGCCAGGGACCAAGTGGTTAGGTACATTGGTGGTATTAGAAAAGGACAGAACTAAATATCCAAGACAAAGTCAACAGTAATGAAATTAAGAGACCCACACTTTAACAATCTAAACTTAAATTGGACCATTTATAAGTTGCAGACTGGGAGGAATGGGTTGATAGCATGGAATGGACTCTGGGAACATTGGTGGAGAAAGGTGGACACTGATGGTGAGATTAGCCTTGATTCATTTTATGTCTGAAACCAAACTATGAAGAAATTTGTAAATTACAATAGTTTCAATAAATTATTTAACAAAAATTCTTTTAAACTCTTTTTAGAATATTCAGATTATCACAAAAACTTTTAATTTTACTTAGTATTACAAATTAAGACAAAGTGATAATAGGATAATTGAAAACACTACATTATTTCCAACCTTTGTGGAGATAGCTCTGAATATATTTATTTTTATTATTAGTCTATTATGACTGCTTGTTTGTTTATAATTAGTGTCAACTTCGTATATTACAAATATACTACATTTAACTGATAGTTTTAAGTAATGATGTGCAGGATATTTTGTTTTATTATTTTATGGTGATATGATTTAATTTTTCTCACTAAGATTTAGTTATATTACTGGATATATATATTGGTTATATTGGCTTTTAAACAATTAACATGATTATTTCAGGTCAAGAAGTGTGAAAATGTTTGTCTTAGGGTAAGGTGTTATCAAACCATTACCAGTGTGAAGATATTTAATTGCTGTGGAGTTATGAAATCATTTCTACAGGCCCCTCCCTGCCTCTCTTTGGGACAGGATTGCCTTCATTTTGGGGCATATATGCTGCCTTGCTTCTATATATTTCCAGATCTACTTTCTATTGAGCTTTTTCTGAGGTAGGGAATCTTAAGCTTTATTTTATAGCTCTTTTCTTTTGATCAGTTTTTAAGGAAAAGTATCTTTTTTTTCTTTATTTTTCTTCTGAGAAAGCATTTGCCTTTTCCTCCTTTCTTCTTCTTCCACCACAACAATCATGGTAACAGTATGCTTACACACACACATACACCACACAAATATAAACAAACACAAATAGGTATATATATGCACACACATATATAAACAAACACACATAGGTAATATAAATGTACACACATATGTACATATATACAGCATGATGCTCTTCTTGTGTATTATTGGAAGACTAGTTTGATTCCATAGCTTACTATATTGTACTGAGTGGTGCAACAGCTATTATGCTGATTGAATTAAGTTAGAGGGAGAGAGATAGACATAGAATAGTCTCACTCATCTGTGGGATTTAAGAAAAATAAAAGACATTATTGTAATAACACCCAGAAACAATAGAGGTGAGGACTGGAAGGACCAGCCCATGATATGAAGCTTACCACCAAGAGTGATAAGGAAAAATAACTACACTTACAACTAGCATGACAATGGTACAATAGAATGCCTGTCTGAAATACAGGCAAAGGGTGTGAGAAGAGGGACATGGCAGGCACTGGTGTTTGGAATGCTGCAGTGGTGAACGGGTTGTTCTTTTCTATAACTGAAACCCAATTACAAACATGTTTGTTTAAATAAAGATATTATTATGAAAATAAAAAGACTTTAATTATTATAGTCTGCCTGGCCCTATAAAAAGTCCCCTAGTGGAGAGTCAGTGTGAAGAGGTATAAAAAATAATGGTGTGCATATACCTTTTGAAGAAATGTTTTTGTGTATTTGGGGTAGAAACCCAGGAGTAGAATGCTGAATCATATAGCAGCTTAAATTTTATTTTAATTAGCTATAACCATACTTATTCTTATAAATATAGAACTAGCCAACATCCTATTGAAAGTGGATAAGTGTTCCTTTTCTGTCATATTCAACCAAAAAAGGTTATTTCAGTAATTTATTTATATGAGCCATTCTCATTGATATGAGATAGCACCTTATTGTCATTGTAATTAGAACTTCTCTAATAGTGAGGTGATGGTGAGCACTTTTTATGTTTGTATTGGCCATCTTTTATCTTCCTGTCAGATATCCCTGATTACTCCACTGTTCCATTTCTTGATCGATATTTGGATATTTCTGAGTACTTTAAATATCCTGGATATCAACCTCTTTAAAAACTACTTTGTTAAATACTATGGTTAGAAAGTTGAATTTTTACAGTTAGAAAGATATTCATGATTTTGCTTTAGTCATACAATGTGGAACACATTTCAACAGTGCACATTTTCTTCCAACAATGTCCCCAGCTTTCTCCCATACTTCCTACTGCCTCTATAGCAGACTTTTTCTTTTCTCACCTTTTAAACACTGTGGTTTGTGGTGTTGTTACTAAAGAGGTATTATTAATAACACTGTTTATCTCATTTTAATACCTAGTCATTTTCCAGAGTGACCAGATCCAACTAGCATTGTCATAATGCTACGTTTTATGCCCCAAATAAACTCCCCTTTATTTGTGGCAAGCTTCATACCATGAACTTTTCCCCCACCTGCACAGCATTTCTATAGATATTATTACCATACTATCTTTTCTTGTACGCTGTAAGGTGAACCCCTAAATTCCTTTCTTCTGTAACCTCTTCCTTTGACTTGTAAAAGACCACTTAAACTACAGGACCATCCCCCACCCTGTGGAATTTGGTTCTGGATAGTATAGGAAGAGCAGTTCTGGCTGGATTCTCATCAGGGAGAGCTCATGATGGAGAGAGCACATGGCAGAGAGAGAGAGGTCTTGAAGCAAAAAGCAGGCTAACTCTGATGAATCTTTAACAAACTGGCTTATTATTAATTCTCCACAGCTACCCTGATTCATCAAATCCATCCACCTAATGGGTTAGAACCACTGTGCCTGGAATGGTTTCACCACTCATGGATACTTGTATTTTACATATGCTACAAGTGTGCACAATTAGTCTAGGTCTATACTTTTCACTTTAAATCATTTTGCTCAGCATAATACTCTCCATATCAATCCATAGATAAGAAAAATTCATGACTTTACTTTTTCTAACTGTTGCGTAATATTCTGTTATTTGTTGGTGTCACAGTTTTATTTACCCATTAATCTGTTCTCTGGCACGTAGGTGGTTTGTAGATTATGGATATTTTGAATAGTGCTAAAATAAATATTGCAATATAGAGGGATTTTCTGCAATGTATATTCTAGCTTATGTTAATAAGTGTGGTTTCACTGGATCATACAGAACCTCAATTTCTAGATATTTTTAGGAATATATATGTATATTTTATTGGTATATACAATATACAATATTTTTGTATATTGCACATTTATTTGTATATTGTATTTATATTTTTGTATATATTGTATATTGTATATATATGTTGTTTCAAAAAAGACCAGGCCAGTCAACATTCTCACTAGTAGTGAATGAGAGCCCATTTCTCCTTACATCTGCACCAACTCTACTTGTTCTTGTTCTTTTTCATGAGCGCCAGTCTCTGTGGTGTGATTTATCTCATTGTGATTTGTAGATCCCTGATGATTAATTATGCAGATTGTTTATTAACCTGCCTTTTGGCCATATCTATTTATATTTGAAGATATCTGTGATCATTTCTTCTTTACATAATTTGGACAAGGCTAGATGTTTTGTTCTCTCTTGATAAGCTCTGCCTTGTAAATCTCAGATATTAACTACATATTTGATAGGTTTTGGGTGAATAATTTCTCATATACTGTGGTTGATCTTTTGTTTTTGTCACCTTCTTCTCTTCCAGACTTTAACATTGGGTACCATTTTAGAATTCATCTTATTTTGCTGTTAAGGAACTTGGCATACTTTAATTAATTTATTAATTTATTACTGCTTTTGGATTATTTTAATTTATATATTGATTTAAGCACCATGGTTGAAAACATGATTGTAGTTGGGCTTCAGTCATACAATGTACATCCCTCCTTCACCAATTCAACCTTCCTGCCACCAGTGCTCCCCATTCCCTCCTCCCGCACCCTCTGTCTTCGAGGCAGGCATTTTATTTTTCTCACTAACTGCCATTGTCATGATAGTTGTTGGAGTCATGATGTTATTTCTCTAACTGCACTCACCAATCTTATTACCATACTGTCTTTTATTTTTCTTAAATACCATAGATGATTGAGACAATTCTGTGTCTATCTCTCTCCCTATGACTCATTTCACTCAGTATAATAGTTTCCATGACCATGTAAAAGAAATTTTATGACTTCATTTTTCCTGACAGTTGCATAGTATTCCATTGTGTATATGTACCATATTTTCTTTATCCACTATTCTGTTGTCTGGCATTCAGGTTGATCTTTGTATCCCACTCACTATTTAATTTGACATGCAGAAATTCCATATTTATATTTTCCACAGACAACATTTACTTCAGCAGTGGATGAAATTTGCTTTAAGAACATACTAATTGTTAAGCTCTGTGTGGAAATAAAGAGACAACTTCAATGTTTTTATGTAGAAGAGCAAATAACTTTTGATATTAGTTTGGAGAAACCCCTTTAAAGGGTATTTAGAGACCTAAAGGATAAGGACTTCGTAGCAGAAATAATGGGGTGTCATTTTTCATATTTTGGGGGGCATTTCTCTTCTAAATTTAAGCCTTTATGTCACAGATGGACTTTTCTTTCATAGAGTCTTATATCAAAGCTTTGACAAGCATCCCAAACCCTCTATAATTCTTTCAATCCTGCCACCTTTATTGTAGTGGTTGTTGTTGAGGTTAAGGAACACATACTCTCAAGTGAAAGCTAGTATTTATACCTTGGGTACGCTACAGTCCAGGATAATCAAACATATATTTTTAAGTGTATAGAAAATCTCATTGCAATTTGAAGGGAATATTTAATTGACCTATTGTCTTTTGAAATTTAAATTTGTTTTGTGGTGCCAAATTTCCTTGTCCTAGTGTGCTAGTCAAAATAATTGTGGTAAAGTGTACTGGTCTCTCAATTGCAATGTCATCTTTCCACCAATTACAGTTACATGTACATGTAATTACAGTAAATGAATATATTTTTCTTTTATGAGCATCCCTAATTTGATCTAACTATTGTACCTGTTTTTCTTGTCACTATTTTTTAAGGGGAAGATTTCAGGAACAAGCCATATTTGCAACATTTTTTATGAAGGTTCTTCTAAAATAGATGTTTCTGTATAGACCCTCTCTTATTTCCAAGTCAAAGTCACACAGATTAAAGGGGTGTTCACTTTAAAAATATCACAACACTATGATTTACCAAGTTGCTCATAATATGGTTGTTTTAAGCATTTAATTTTTTTAAATTTTTTTCTCTTTATTTGAATATCTTGATTACATAAATGATTGTGATAAGGTTTCAGTCATATAAAGATCACCCCTCTTCACCAGTGCAACATTCCCGCCACCAAAGTCCCAAATCTCCCTCCATCCCACCCCACCCCCACCTGTACTCCAGACAGGCTTTCCAGTTCCCTCATTCATTCACTTGATTATGGTAGTTCTCAGTGTAGTTATTTCTATAACTGTGCTCACCACTCTTGTGGTGAGCTTCATGGAGTGAGCTGGTGTTCCAGCTCTCCTCTAATTGTCTCTGAGGATTGTTACAAAAATGACTTATTTTTCTTAAAACCCATAGATGAGTGAGACTATTCTGCGTCTCTCTTTCTCCCTCTGACTTATTTCACTGAGCATGATAGATTCCATGTACATCCATGTATAGGAAAATTTCATGACTTCATCTCTCCTGACAGTCCAATCCCACCACTATTGTGAATTTTCATTCATCAGCTTCACCAATTTCCATCTACTATCCTAACCTTGCAGATACAAGTTTATTTGATATTGATTGTTATAACACAAAGGAAAATGTAATTTTCAAAATTTAGGATGAAATGGAAATGGGAATGTTGGTGAAAATTTGGGAAATCTGTACAGGTCAGTGGATGAGAAACTCATTGATGAAGAACTTTGTAGTTGTGTATCACATAATGATTCAATTAAAGTATTTCTTTGATTAGAATAACAACTTGGATCAATAAGAGTCAATTTGAAATATATATATTATATTTCTCCATGGTGTTATTAAAGTCAGTGTCTTAGGATTTACTGGCCTGTGGTTGGTGCTAGTTGAACTTTCTATATTACTGTGTAGACTCACTGAGCTGGCAGATTGATATGTAAATTTCTCATAGTTCCTGTGATATTACTGGGCTGGCACTATGCTAAACTTTTCAGTGTCAAGCTGCCATGCAGTTCTGAATCTATGTATCTGAAACAAATTTGATACTTGGCAGTTTGAAAAGGTTATGTTGTGTAACAGGGATGTTTCTTTTGGGTATATGTAGGATGGTGACACTGGTATGCTGTTGCATAAACAGAAAGGGGAATCCTCCCCCATCTGTTTTAAGAATTGTCCAGAGGTATCAACTGGAAACAGACTAACTATGGTGAAAATCAATGTGTTAATGGCTATTATTTTATTTTACTTACTTATTTTTGGAGCTTGGTAAAAGAACTGGACTGTTTATCTTCTAGGAAGATAGCAGATATGAGTGAAAGTTTCAAGGTGGTTTTTGTTGTTGTTGTTGTTGTTGTTGTTTTGGGTTTTTTTTGATCCCACCTGTTTGGTGCTCAGGAGTTACTCCTGGTTATGCACTCAGAAATTGCTCCTGGCTTGGGGGGACCATATCAGACACCTTACCTCTAGCATCACCTTCCTGTCCCCTTTATTTTTTGTTTTTTTTTTTCCTTTGGTTTTTCGGGCCACACCCGTTTGATGCTCAGGGGTTACTCCTGGCTAAGCGCTCAGAAATTGTCCCTGGCTTGGGGGGACCATACGGGATGCCAGGGGATCGAACCGCGGTAGCAATCTTTCCTTGGCTAGTGCTTGCAAGGCAGGCACCTTACCTCTAGCGCCACCTTGCCGGCCCGGTATCAAGGTTTTTTTGATATAAGGGTGGTTGTGGAGGAATTTGGCTCATTCCCAACCCTAAAATATTCCAGAGATTTCAGCCTATATTCTGGTCTCACCAGAAATGGTTTGCTGTTCAAATTATTTGAGTTAAGCAGAGAAGGGTTGTTTTGTTGTCATAGACTTTAAGGTGGTTGTTTTGCTGCTGTGGTCTTATGCAGAAAGGGGGCTTTGCCCCTATGCATTCTGAGATTGCTACAGAGGTATCAACCTAAACCAGACTACCTGAGAAAAATTGACAGCCATTATTTTCTTTGCCAGCATGTTAGAGAAGCTATAATATAGAATATAAATATTTTCACTATATTCTGGGATTTAGAGTGATCTCAACAACCTCCATTTAAACTTTTGCATTTATTCATGCAGTTATTCTAAATACTGAATATAAATCACATCCTTCTGTATTTATTCTACTTCTGGCATACTTCATTTAACATACCTTCCATTTCTATCCATGTTGCAGTGAATCCCATGATTGCATCCTTACTGTCATGTGCACATTTAAAGAATGTCATTTCATAGGAAAATCTCGACTGTAAAGAGGTTTTTTTCCAATTGTATTTACTTGCTGAAATTTATGACTGGGATATTTTAAAGAATACATATTTTTCTCTTATACTGTTTCCCTCAGAAAAAAGAAGAGTGCAAAGAATAAAATAGATTAAAGTATACATCCTATGTTCATCTGGTGTGAACCACTGATTTTATGGATGAAGAAACTGCTCAAGGCTCAATGATGGACAAGTTGCAGACTAATGATAACAATCCATCTTCCAGGATATATAGATATTTGCTTGACTCACTTTTCTACATGGTCACATCAGTACCTCTTCATTTGTATACAAGTGCCTAAAACAGCTAATATTTTCTGTTAAAAAAGGTATTTAAAATATTAAAATATAAACCCTGAAGAGAAGGAAGAAGGGTAAGTGAAACAGGAAAATATAAGAAATGTTTGAAAAATAAGGAAAGATAGAAAGGTGGGAAAGGGAAAGAATAGCAGAGAGAAACTAATTTTGATGAATTAGAGGAACTGGTGGTTTTTCAAATATCTAAAATAGTTAATTATCCCTTTGCTATCAGCATTAATTGAACTTTTCTCTCTAGAGTAATATGAACAATATTTATACATACATATATGCATATCATGCTCATATATAAAAGGACCTTAACCCGGTTATTTTGTTTCACCTTGAAATAGTGTTTAAAGCTGTTGATAGTTGAGATTTTTATTATAAAAATATTCTAACGCCCATTCCTTTAACTTTATTCATTTCCCACCACCAAATTCCCTAGTTACCAACATATTCTCCCACCCCTATCGACACTCACACCCTCAGCATGCCTCTAAGGAAGACATAATTTTTCTCTTCATTCTTACTTTATTCCTATTAGTCATCATTATTTTCAATACTGTTACTGAAGGGATATTATGCATGCCACTAATTTTTTTCAATTCACAAATCTTGTTCACAGAGATCAGATCCAACTCTTTTGACATAGTGTTCCCTTCTTTGTATTAATCTCATTTCTCAAATAATTTTATTGTATTTGGTTATTATTCTTATTCCAGAAATTAGTGTGATCATTCTTTACCTATTTCTCTTTCTATGACTCATTTTGCTCATCAGAATACTCTCCATATCCATCATATATAAGAAAACTTCATGTCTTTATTTGTCCTAACACTTTCACGGGATTCCATTGTGTAGATATGCAATGGTTTCTTTATTCACTCATCTGTTCTTAGGTACTTGATTTATTTCTAGATTCTGATTATTATGAAAGTGCTGCAATGTACACAGTTGTTCAGAGGGCTTTACTGCATTGTGTTTTGAGGTCTCTAGCATGGCCCACAAGTAGTATCACTGAGTCTTATCAGAGATGACTTTCTAGTTTTTTGAGGAATGTTCTTATTGTTTTTCAAAAAGACTGAACAGTCTTTATTTCCATTATTCATGAGTTCCTTTCTCACAGGACCCACAACAATATTTATTATATTTGGGGGGCTGCACACCCAGTGGGTGTCACTCAGGGGTCATTTCTGGTGGTGTTTGGGGATCATATAGGACACCAGGAATTGAATCCAGGTTGGCCACATGCAAGGCAAATGCACTATTCACCGTATTCTCACTCCTGCCCCTGTTCTTATTCTTTTTGACTTTGCCAGAATATGTTGTGTAAAATCATATCTCACTTGTTTTGATTTGCATCTCCTTAATGATTAATGATGTGGGAACACTTTTTCATGTGCCCTTTTCACCATATGTGAAGAAGGTTCTGTTCAACTCTTCTCCACAATTTTTTTTGGGGGGCCACACCTGGAGATGCTCAGGGGTTACTCCTGACTCAGAAATCGTTCATAGCTTGGGTTCCATATGGGAAACTGGGAATGAAACCGCAGTACATCCTAGGTCAGCTGTGTGCAAGGCAAATGCCCAACCACTGCGCCACTACTCCAGCCCCTCTTCTCCACATTTTGATGGTGTTCAATATATTCTCATGTTTAACTCTAGCAGCGAATTATTGTGTATAAATCCTCATAATAAAATTCCTAGGTAAAAGGGGAAGTAGGTCTCTGGAGCACAGCCACTGCAGGAAATAATCTAAACCAGATGGAGAAAGATCAAACACAGGTCTGGGGACCTATGCACCTAGTAGAGAATTAGAAAATCCTACTAGGACTGCAGTATATATTGGAAAGATAAGACCACTCCCATGGATAGAAAATAAATTGAGTGAGGTACCTATTTTGAAGTTCTCCCCGCCCAGTGGGTTTTTCATGTATTAAGAAGGGGGCCATAATGGTGGAGGGTGGAGTCTGATATGTCATAATAATACAATAAAGGCTCATTACTCCAACAATGTATAATCATAAATGGTTTATCATATAGGTATTTGGAGAATAGTTTCATAATTTGGGGTGATCTTTCTATGCTAATCCCTTTTTACTTTGAGGTATTGAAATTTCTTAGAATAATGAAATTCTATGTATTTATCTTTGCTTGCTCTTGCTCACTTACTGAATTTATTTCTTGAAGATGCTTTTAGCTTCAGTGTCATGGAGAGTTCAACATATTTTCCCTTTGCTCATTTTATGGTTTTAAGTTTGTATCAATCACTTTAATTTATTTTTATTTGACTTCTGTGCATGACATCAATGAGAGGTTTGAATTCATTTTACCTTCATGTAACTGACCAGTATTCCTAACAATTTGTTAAAGGTTTTGATCACTTCATGTCTAATTTCCCTTTAGCAAAAATCAATTTATCATGTATTTGAGAGTCTTTCTCAGGATTTCAAGTTTATTCCATTGATCTGAGGGTCTTACCTTGTTCCACACCATGTTGTTTGAAGGACTGTCAACTTTTAGTACAAGTTAAACTTCAGGAATGTGATGCCTCCCATCTTCTTTTTGCCAATGATTGCTTTACCTATTCAGTATTATGTTAAGTATCTTTGTATCTGTGCTCATGAAGGATTTAATTCTCTCTCTCTCTCTGGCTATTTTTGGTATCATTGTGATATTTGTTTTATATGATCTTATTTGGATTATTCAGCCTGTTTATTCAACCTCCTGGATCAGCCTAAAATGGATTTTCAGGCAGTGGTCCTCAAACAATGGCCCGCGGGCCAAATATTATATTTGTATCTGTTTTGTTTCTTCATTGCAAAATAAGATATAAGTAGTGTGCATAAGAATTTGTTCATAAGTTTTGTTTTTACTATAGTCAGACACTCCAATGGTCTGAGGGACAGTGAACTGGCCCCCTGTTTAAAAAGTTTGAGGACCCCTGGAAGGATCTTTCCGTTACGTAAGTTTGAAATAAGTCTCTAGTATCTTGAAATAAGTATCCAGTATCTAGTAAAGAAGACTACTATTTCAGTTTCCTCAATAGTTATATATCTGTTCAGGTATTCAAGCTCATTTTAGTTCAATCTGTTTAAATTTGTTTCTTTTAAGAAGGAGAAAGTTGGGTTCAATTTTCTGATCCATCCTTCTATTTTGTGTCTTTTAATTCTTAAATTTAAGCCATTGACTGAGAGTGTTTATTGTCTTGGAGTCTTGTGTCATCTTTCTGTAGTTTTGTCTGTTTGTGTGTTTTGTCTTATCTTAATGTATCTCCTACAGTGTTTCTCTTCAAGACAATTTTGCCTCTATAAATTTTTGAGCTTTATTTTTTTGAGAAATTGTATATAATTCCTTCAAATCTGAATGAGTATCTGACATGGAAAAGTAAGTTTTTTGAGGCATTTGTTTCACAGATTGTTTTTTTATTCTACCCAACCACTTTATACATTCCTGTGTAGTTTTCTTTAACAGATCTGTCTTAAACTTTAAGGATGCTCCTTTATTATGATATTTTCTTTTCTGATCTTACTGCTTTTGAAATTCTTTCTCTGTTTTTTTTTTATCATTTTTGATAAGAATCTCCTTTGGCACGGTTTTATTTGTGTATATTTCAACTTGTTCTTTTGAGACCTTCATGATGTATTTATGTATCTCTAAATATGGGAACTCCCTCTGGGAACTTCTCTTTATTTTTATCTTTGTTGCTTCATCATTGGTTTTTTTCCCTGGCTCTCTGGCAATCCAATGATTTTAATATTGTATCTGTTGCTTTAATTGATATCATAGTTCCCTTTTAATGCATTTCTTTATTCTGTGGCTTTATTTCATCTTCTGCTGTTGTCTTAATGTTTTCTGCACGTAATCTTTGATCACTAATTCATTCTTTATGCTGTTACTTAGCTGGTGACACCAACTTTATATTCAGAAAAGTGGTAAGGGACAAAGATGGGCACTATGTACTAATCAAGAAATCAGATTATTAAACATATATGCACCCAATGGGAGACCAACAAATTATCTAATACAGTTACTGACATCTCTGAAAGACGACATCAGTAATAACACAATAATTGTGGAAGACCTCAACACGGCCCTATCAACACTTGATAGGTAAACCAGACTGAAACCCAACAAAAACATACTAGCCCTGAAAAGAATAATGGAAGAAAGAGGACTAGTAAATTATATATAGGAAACTCCATCCCAAAAAAACGTGGATACACATTCTTCTCCAGTGTCCATGGGTCATTCTCCAGCAAAGATTACATGCTGACACATAAAACATACCTTCATAAAATCAAGAGGACAGAAATCTTGCAGGCTACTTTTGATGACCAAGAAACTCTGAAATTAGATGTGAATTACAAAGGCACACAAAAAACTTTAACAATTGGAAATTAAACACCCTGCTACAGAAAAACCAGTGGGTTTGAGATGAAATCAAAGAGGAAATCAAAACTTTCCTAGAAACAAATGATAATGAAGACACAAACTGCCGGAATCTACGGGACACTGCAAAAGTGATCCTGAGAGGAAAATTTATAGCTCTACCAGCACACATCAGGAAGGAAGAAGGTGCATACCTGAATAACTTAATGATGCAGTTCATAAAATTAGAAAATGACCAACAAAAGATACCAAAAATAGGGAGACAGAAGGAAATAACAAAGCTGAAAGCAGAAATCAATGAAGTGGAAACCCAAAAAACAATCAGAAATATCAACGAAAGCAGAAGTTGGTTCTTTGAAAAAAATAAACAAGATTGATAGACCATTGGCAAAACTCACAAAGAAAGAGAGAGAGAGAGAAACCTGATAACCCATATTAGAAATGAAAAGGGAGGGGCCGGGCGGTGGCGCTGGAGGTAAGGTGCCTGCCTTGCCTGCGCTAGCCTAGGACGGACCTCGGTTCGATCCCCCGGTGTCCCATATGGTCCCCCAAGAAGCCAGGAGCAACTTCTGAGCGCATAGCCAGAAGTAACCCCTGAGCATCACAGGGTGTGGCCCAAAAAAAAACAAAACAAACAAAAAAAAAAAGAAATGAAAAGGGAGAGACCACGACAGATATTTTAGAGTTCCAAAGGGTAATCAGAGACTACTTTGAGAAACTTTATGTTACTAAACATGAGAACCTAGAAGAAATGAAAAAATTCTTGGACACATAACTTTCCACAGTTAAGTAAGTAGGATGTAGCTATATATAAACACCCCCATCACTATTGAGGAAATTGAAACTGTAATCAAACATCTGCCCAAAAAGAAAAGCCCAGGCCCAGATGGATTTCCTAATGAATTCATTCAAGTCTTTCAAGAGTAGCTACTACCAATCCTAGCCAGGCTCTTCCATGAAATTGAAAAAACGGGAACACTCCCAAACAGCTTTTATGAAGCCAACATCACCTTGATACCAAAACCAGACAAAGATGCTGCCAAAAAAGAAAATTAAAGACCAATATCCCTGATTAATGCAGATGCAAATATCTTCAAAAAAAATCCTGGCAAATAGGATCCAATACATCATCAAGAAGATTATACACTATGACAAAGTTGGTTTCTTCCCAGGAATGCATGGATGGTTTAACATCCGTAAATCTATCAATATCATACACAACATCAACAACAGAAAAATAAAAATCTCATGATCATATCAATAGACACAGAGAAAGCATTTGATAAGGTCCAACACCCATTCTTGATCAAAACTCTCAGCAAGATGGGAATAAAAGGAACCTTTCTCAATCTAGTTAAAGCCATTTACTACAAGCCAATGGCAAATATTATTCTCAATGGAGAAAAACTAAAAGCCTTTCCTTTAAATTCTGGTACAAGACAAGGCTGTCCACTCTCACCACTTCTCTTCAACATAGTACTGGAAGTGCTTGCTATAGCAATCAGGCAAGAAAAGATATCAAGTGAATCCAGATAGGAAAGGAAGAAGTCTTGCTCCCATTGTTTGCAGATGGCATGATAGTATACTTAGAAACCTCTAAAGATTCGGAAGCTACCCAGCAAGCTAGTGAGTGAGTGAGAAATGGCTGCATGTGGGGGTTTCCAGGCAGAGTGCTGATTGCTCTACCTGCAAAGTCTCCACCGGGCTGTGCTTCTTCTGAGGAACTGAGCACCGGAAGGGAGCCCTGTCCTACCCTTCTCTGTCTTTCCTGAACTCTGGAAGCTCTCCTCAGAGCCCTGGGAAGCGAACCCCAAAGAAACTACATTCGGAAGCTACCCAGCGAGCCAGTGAGTGAGTGAGAAATGGCTGCATGTGGGGGTTTTCAGGCAGAGTGCTGATTGCTCTACCTGCAAAGTCTCCACCGGGCTGTGCTTCTTCTGAGGAACTGAGCACTGGAAGGGAGCCCTGTCCTACCCTTCTCTGTCTTTCCTGAACTCTGGAAGCTCTCCTCAGAGCCCTGGGAAGCAAACCCCAAAGAAACTACATTCGGGAGCTACCCAGCGAGCCAGTGAGTGAGTGAGAAATGGCTGCATGTGGGGGTTTCCAGGCAGAGTGCTGATTGCTCTACCTGCAAAGTCTCCACCGGGCTGTGCTTCTTCTGAGGAATTGAGCACCGGAAGGGAGCCCTGTCCTACCCTTCTCTGTCTTTCCTGAACTCTGGAAGCTCTCCTCAGAGCCCTGGGAAGCGAACCCCAAAGAAACTACATTCGGAAGCTACCCAGCGAGCCAGTGAGTGAGTGAGAAATGGCTGGATGTGGGGGTTTCCAGGCAGAGTGCTGATTGCTCTACCTGCAAAGTCTCCACCGGGCTGTGCTTCTTCTGAGGAACTGAGCACCGGAAGGGAGCCCTGTCCTACCCTTCTCTGTCTTTCCTGAACTCTGGAAGCTCTCCTCAGAGCCCTGGGAAGCGAACCCCAAAGAAACTACATTCGGAAGCTACCCAGCGAGCCAGTGAGTGAGTGAGAAATGGCTGCATGTGGGGGTTTTCAGGCAGAGTGCTGATTGCTCTACCTGCAAAGTCTCCACCGGGCTGTGCTTCTTCTGAGGAACTGAGCACTGGAAGGGAGCCCTGTCCTACCCTTCTCTGTCTTTCCTGAACTCTGGAAGCTCTCCTCAGAGCCCTGGGAAGCAAACCCCAAAGAAACTACATTCGGGAGCTACCCAGCGAGCCAGTGAGTGAGTGAGAAATGGCTGCATGTGGGGGTTTCCAGGCAGAGTGCTGATTGCTCTACCTGCAAAGTCTCCACCGGGCTGTGCTTCTTCTGAGGAATTGAGCACCGGAAGGGAGCCCTGTCCTACCCTTCTCTGTCTTTCCTGAACTCTGGAAGCTCTCCTCAGAGCCCTGGGAAGCGAACCCCAAAGAAACTACATTCGGAAGCTACCCAGCGAGCCAGTGAGTGAGTGAGAAATGGCTGGATGTGGGGGTTTCCAGGCAGAGTGCTGATTGCTCTACCTGCAAAGTCTCCACCGGGCTGTGCTTCTTCTGAGGAACTGAGCACCGGAAGGGAGCCCTGTCCTACCCTTCTCTGTCTTTCCTGAACTCTGGAAGCTCTCCTCAGAGCCCTGGGAAGCGAACCCCAAAGAAACTACATTCGGAAGCTACCCAGCGAGCCAGTGAGTGAGTGAGAAATGGCTGCATGTGGGGGTTTTCAGGCAGAGTGCTGATTGCTCTACCTGCAAAGTCTCCACCGGGCTGTGCTTCTTCTGAGGAACTGAGCACTGGAAGGGAGCCCTGTCCTACCCTTCTCTGTCTTTCCTGAACTCTGGAAGCTCTCCTCAGAGCCCTGGGAAGCAAACCCCAAAGAAACTACATTCGGGAGCTACCCAGCGAGCCAGTGAGTGAGTGAGAAATGGCTGCATGTGGGGGTTTCCAGGCAGAGTGCTGATTGCTCTACCTGCAAAGTCTCCACCGGGCTGTGCTTCTTCTGAGGAATTGAGCACCGGAAGGGAGCCCTGTCCTACCCTTCTCTGTCTTTCCTGAACTCTGGAAGCTCTCCTCAGAGCCCTGGGAAGCGAACCCCAAAGAAACTACATTCGGAAGCTACCCAGCGAGCCAGTGAGTGAGTGAGAAATGGCTGGATGTGGGGGTTTCCAGGCAGAGTGCTGATTGCTCTACCTGCAAAGTCTCCACCGGGCTGTGCTTCTTCTGAGGAACTGAGCACCGGAAGGGAGCCCTGTCCTACCCTTCTCTGTCTTTCCTGAACTCTGGAAGCTCTCCTCAGAGCCCTGGGAAGCGAACCCCAAAGAAACTACATTCGGAAGCTACCCAGCGAGCCAGTGAGTGAGTGAGAAATGGCTGCATGTGGGGGTTTTCAGGCAGAGTGCTGATTGCTCTACCTGCAAAGTCTCCACCGGGCTGTGCTTCTTCTGAGGAACTGAGCACTGGAAGGGAGCCCTGTCCTACCCTTCTCTGTCTTTCCTGAACTCTGGAAGCTCTCCTCAGAGCCCTGGGAAGCAAACCCCAAAGAAACTACATTCGGGAGCTACCCAGCGAGCCAGTGAGTGAGTGAGAAATGGCTGCATGTGGGGGTTTCCAGGCAGAGTGCTGATTGCTCTACCTGCAAAGTCTCCACCGGGCTGTGCTTCTTCTGAGGAATTGAGCACCGGAAGGGAGCCCTGTCCTACCCTTCTCTGTCTTTCCTGAACTCTGGAAGCTCTCCTCAGAGCCCTGGGAAGCGAACCCCAAAGAAACTACATTCGGAAGCTACCCAGCGAGCCAGTGAGTGAGTGAGAAATGGCTGGATGTGGGGGTTTCCAGGCAGAGTGCTGATTGCTCTACCTGCAAAGTCTCCACCGGGCTGTGCTTCTTCTGAGGAACTGAGCACCGGAAGGGAGCCCTGTCCTACCCTTCTCTGTCTTTCCTGAACTCTGGAAGCTCTCCTCAGAGCCCTGGGAAGCGAACCCCAAAGAAACTACATTTGGAAGCTACCCAGCGAACCAGAAACTGAGCACCTGAAGGGAGCCCTGTCCTACTCTTCTCTGTCTTTCCTGAACTCTGGAAGCTCTCCTCAGAGCCCTGGGAAGCGAACCCCAAAAAAACTACATTCGGGAGCTACCCAGCGAGCCAGTGAGTGAGTGAGAAATGGCTGGATGTGGGGGTTTCCAGACAGAGTGCTGATTGCTTTACCTGCAGAGTCTCCACCCGGCTGTGCTTCTTCTGAGGAAACTGAGCACCGGAAGGGAGCCCTGTCCTACCCTTCTCTGTCTTTCCTGAACTCTGGAAGCTCTCCTCAGAGCCCTGGGAAGCGAACCCCAAAGAAACTACATTCGGAAGCTACCCAGCGAGCCAGTGACTCTCCTCAGAGTCCTGGGAAGTGAACCCCAAAAATACAGCATTCTGAAGCTGCCCAGCGAGCGAGTGAAAACTACGCCTGACCAGTGGGGCCCGACTGTGAAAAACTGTGAGTGCTGCCTGTGTGTGTCTCTCTACTATCCTGTTGCGTGAACCTCCTGAGAGTGGGCTGAAAAGAGGCTCCAGAAGGCACTTAGCTCCACTTTGCTACGCAGCCATGCGCTCTTTCTAAAAAAAGAACACCATCACAAGAAGAAAAAAACCACACTAAGAACTGTGCTGGATCACAGAAGCAAGAATTTCTCTCCAGACTGTCTTCTCTGCTGCGTGCTTGGGCCTAAGATTTGATCCTGTGTGAGGCTTCACCCACGGAGGACTCCCCTACCTTGGAGGCAAGTCGGCCCATCCAGAAAGGGTGGAGCCAGAGAAGTGTGTTGCCTGCATCATATAACCAATGAATACCACCACAACACGTAGAAAAACCCACAATACAAGTTTGACAATGGGGAAACAACGCAGGCCAGCATCAGACATAGAGAATGAAGATGACAATTCTGATGACCAGTTAACGACCAACCAACTAATCAATCTCTCAGATAAGGACTTTAGAGTAGCAATATGGAATATACTCAAAGAACTCAAAGAAACCATGAATAGAATAGAACAGAACACTAATAAGAATCAAGAAAATATGAAGACAGAAATCACAAAACTCCAAACTGAAATAATATGTCAAATAACAGGCCTGAAAAAATCAGTAAATGAAGTGAATGACAAAATGGATAAGCTCTGGGACAGGGTATCAGAAGCTGAGAAAAGACTTGGTGCTGTGGAAGATGAGATACACAACAATTCCATACAACAGGAGAGATTGGAAAAAAAAACTTAAAACAAATGAACAGACAATGGAAAAATTAGTCAAAGAATGGGAACAGATGAAAATAGAGGTCTATGATAAGATCAACAGAAACAACTTAAGAATCCTTGGAGTCCCAGAGACCCAGGAAGAAAATTTCCAGGAAGAATCAACGGTCAAGAACATCATTAAAGAGAAACTTTCAGAGCTAAAGAATATATGTGATCAAATCCTGCATGCTCGAAGAGTACCAACCAAAAGAGACCCAAGAAAAACCACCCCAAGACACATCCTAGTCACAATGACAAATCCCACAGATAGAGACAGAATTCTGAAAACAGCAAGATCAAAAGCGAAATTACGTTCAAGCAAGCATCCTTGAGATTTACAGCAGACCTGTCACCAGAAACACTAAATGCCAGAAAGCAGTGGTGGGATATTGTGACAAGACTGAATGAAATGAATGCTTCACCTAGAATACTGTACCCAGCAAAACTCACTTTCCAGTTTGACGGAAGAATACATGGTTTCACAGACAAAAAACAGCTCAGAAACTTTACAGACTCAAAACCAGTCTTAAGAGAAAAACTGAAAGACCTAATCTAAGACAAAACTGACCAAAAGACACACCAAATTTCGATATAAAGATGGCATTAAATCCCAGGACAATTCTTTCTCTCAACGTCAATGAACTAAATGCACCAGTTAAGAGACACAGAGTGGCTAAATGGATCAAAAAACTCAATCCAACCTTCTGCTGCCTACAAGAAACGCACCTGAATAGTCAGAACAAACATAGACTCAAAATAAAAGGCTGGAGAAAAGTTATCCAAGCAAACAACACCCATAAAAAAGCTGGAGTGGCCAAACTAATATCAGATAATGCAAACTTTATACTCAGGAAGGTTGTAAGGGACAAAGATGGATATTTTATATTAATCAAGGGGTATGTAGAGCAGGAAGAAATAACTCTCCTAAACATATATGCACCAAATGAGGGGCCAGCAAAATATTTAAAACAACTGTTGACAAATCTGAAAAACAATATCAATAACAACACAATAATTGCGGGGGACCTCAACACTGCTTTGTCAACACTGGATAGGTCAACCAGACTGAAACCCAAGAAGAATATACTAGATCTGAGGAGAGAAATGGAAGAAAGAGGCCTAGTGGATATATATAGGACACTCCATCCCCAGAAACCTGGATACACATTCTTCTCCAATGTACATGGGACATTCTCCAGGATAGACTACATGCTGGCACATAAAACATACCTCCATAAGATCAAGAGGATAGAAATTTTGCAGACTACCTTCGCTGACCACAAGGCTCTGAAATTATTTGTAAATTCCAAAGGGACTCAGAAGAAAAACTTTAACACCTGGAAGTTAAACAGCCTCATAATCAATAACCAGTGGGTCCGAGATGAAATCAAGAAGGAAATCAAAAGGTTCCTGGAAACAAATGACAATAAAGACACAAACTATCAGAACTTATGGGACACAGCAAAAGCAGTACTGAGAGGAAAATTTATAGCTTTGCAAGCACACATCAGGAAGGAAGAAGGAGCTTACCTGAGTAGCTTAATGACACAGCTAATAGAACTAGAAAGTACTGAACAAAAGGACCCAAAAATAGGAAGACAGAAGGAAATAACAAAGCTGAGAGCAGAAATCAATGAAGTGGAAACTCAAAAAACAATCCGAAAGATCAACAAAAGCAGAAGTTGGTTCTTCGAAAAAAATAAACAAGATTGATAGACCACTGGCAAACCTAACAAAGAAAGAGAGAGAGAGAAACTTGATAACTCGTATTAGGAATGAAAAAGGAGAGATAACTACTGATATGACAGAGATTCAAAGGGTAATCAGAAACTACTTTGAAAAACTCTATGCCACTAAAAATGAGAACCTGGAAGAAATGGATAAATTCTTGGACTCTTATAATCTTCCACGGTTGAAAGAAGAGGATGTAGCATATCTAAACACCCCCATCACCATTGATGAAATAAAAATGGTAATCAAAAGTCTGCCCAAAAACAAAAGCCCAGGCCCAGATGGATTCACTAATGAATTCTATCAAACTTTCCAAGAGGAACTACTACCAATCCTGGCAAGACTCTTTCATGAAATTGAACAAGTGGAAACACTCCCAAATAGCTTTTATGAAGCCAACATCACCTTGATACCTAAACCAGACAGAGATGCTACGAAAAAAGAAAATTACAGACCAATATCACTGATGAATGCAGATGCAAAGATCCTCAACAAAATCCTGGCAAATAGGATTCAATACCTCATTAAGAAGATCATCCACTACGATCAAGTAGGTTTCATCCCAGGAATGCAAGGATGGTTTAACATCCGTAAGTCTATCAACATAATACACAACATCAACAACAAGAAAAATAAAAACCACATGATTATATCAATAGATGCAGAGAAAGCATTTGACAAGGTCCAACACCCATTCTTGATCAAAACTCTCAGCAAGATGGGAATGAAGGAACGTTTCTCAATATAGTGAAGGCCATCTACCACAAGCCAGTGGCAAATATTATCCTCAATGGAGAAAAACTAAAAGCCTTCCCTCTAAATTCTGGCACAAGACAAGGCTGTCCTCTCTCACCACTCCTATTCAACATAGCACTGGAAGTACTTGCTATAGCGATTAGGCAAGAAAAAGATATCAAGGGAATCCAGATAGGAAAGGAAGAAGTCAAGCTCTCACTGTTTGCAGATGACATGATGCTCTACTTAGAAAATCCTAAAGACTCTACCAAAAAGCTTCTAGAAACAATAGACTCATATAGCAAGGTGGCAGGCTACAAAATTAACACACAAAAATCAATGGCCTTTCTATACACCAATAGTAATAAGGAAGAAATAGACATTAAGAAAACAACCCCATTCACAATAGTGCCACACAAACTCAAATATCTTGGAATCAACTTGACTAAAAATGTGAAAGACCTATACAAAGAAAACTATAAAACTCTGCTCCAAGAAATAAGAGAGGACACGCGGAAATGGAAACACATACCCTGCTCATGGATTGGCAGGATTAACATCATCAAAATGGCAATACTCCCCAAGGCGTTATACAGATTCAACGCTATCCCTCTAAAGATACCTATTACATTCTTCAAAGAGGTAGATCAGGCACTTTTGAAATTTGTTTGGAACAATAAACACCCTCGAATAGCTAAAGCAATCATTGGGAAAAAGAATATGGGAGGAATTACTTTCCCCAACTTTAAACTTTACTACAAAGCAATAGTTATCAAAACAGCATGGTATTGGAATAAGGACAGACCCTCAGATCAGTGGAATAGGCTTGAATACTCAGAAAATGTTCCCCAGACATACAATCACCTAATTTTTGATAAAGGAGCAGGAAATCCTAAATGGAGCAAGGAAAGCCTCTTCAACAAGTGGTGTTGGCACAACTGGCTAGCCACTTGCAAAAAATTGAACTTAGACCCCCAGCTAACATCATGTACGAAGGTAAAATCCAAATGGATTAAAGACCTCGATATCCGACCCCAAACCATAAGATATATAGAACAACACATAGGCAAAACTCTCCAGGACATTGAGATTTCAGGCATCTTCAAGGAGGAAACTGCACTCTCCAACCAAGTGAAAACAGAGATTAACAGATGGGAATATATTAAGTTGAGAAGCTTCTGCACCTCAAAGGAAATAGTGCCCAGGATACAAGAGCCACCCACTGAGTGGGAGAATCTATTCACCCAATACCCATCAGACAAAGGGCTAATCTCCAAAATATACAAGGCACTGACAGAAATTTACAAGAAAAAAACATCTAATCCCATCAAAAAATGGGGAGAAGAAATGAACAGACACTTTGACAAAGAAGAAATACAAATGGCCAAAAGACACATGAAGAAATGCTCCACATCACTAATCATCAGAGAGATGCAAATCAAAACAACAATGAGATACCACCTCACACCACAGAGAATGGCACACATCACAAAGAATGAGAACAAACAGTGCTGGCGGGGATGTGGGGAGAAAGGAACCCTTATCCACTGCTGGTGGGAATGCCGTCTAGTTCAACCTTTATGGAAAGCAATATGGAGATTCCTCCAAAAACTGGAAATCGAGCTCCCATACGATCCAGCTATACCACTCCTAGGAATATATCCTAAGAACACAAAAATTCAATACAAAAATTCCTTCCTTACACCTATATTCATTGCAGCACTATTTACCATAGCAAGACTCTGGAAACAACCAAGATGCCCTTCAACAGACGAATGGCTAAAGAAACTGTGGTACATATACACAATGGAATATTATGCAGCTGTCAGGAGGGATGAAGTCATGAAATTTTCCTATACATGGATGTACACAGAATCTATTATGCTGAGTGAAATAATTCAGAGAGAGAGAGAAAAACGCAGAATGGTCTCACTCATCTATGGGTTTTAAGAAAAATGAAAGACATTCTTGCAATAATAAATTTCAGACACAAAAGAGAAAAGAGCTGGAAGTTCCAGCTCACCTCAGGAAGCTCACCACAAAGAGTGATGAGTTTAGGTAGAGAAATAACTACATTTTGAACTGTCCTAATATTGAGAATGTATGAGGGAAATGTAGAGCCTGTTTAGGGTACAGGCGGGGGTTGGGTGGGGAGGAGGGAGATTTGGGACTTGTGTGATGGGAATGTTGCACTGGTGATGGGTGGTGTTCCTTTTATGACTGAAACCCAAACACAATCATGTATGTAATCAAGGTGTTTAAATAAAAAAAAAAAGAAACCTCTAAATACTCTACCAAAAAGCCTCAAGAAAAATAGACTCATATAGCAAGGTGGCAACCTACAAAATTAAGACACAAAAATAAATGGCTTTTTTATACAGCAATAATGATAGGGAAGAGAAGGACGTCAAGAAGGCAATCCTATTCACATTAGTGCCACACAAACTCAAATATCTTGGAGTCAACTTGACCAAAGATGTGAAGGGCCTATACAAAGAAAATTATAAAGCCCTATTCCAAGAAATAAGAGAGGAGACACGGAAGTGGAAACACATTCCCTGCTCATGGATTGGCAGAATAAACATCATTAAAATGGCAATACTTCCCAAAGCTTTATACAGATTTAATGCTATCCCCTTAACAATACCCATGACCTTCTTCAAAGAAGTGGATCAAACACTTATGACATTCATCTGGTACAATAAACACCCTACAATAGCTAAAGCACTCCTAGAGAAAAGGAATATGGGATTCATTACCTTCCCCAACTTTACACTGTACTACAAAGCAATAGTTATTAAAACAGCATGGTATTGTAATCAAGACAGACCCTCAGATTAGCGGAATAGTCTTGAGATCTTAGACAATATTTCCCAGACATACAATCACCTAATTTTTGACAAAAAAAGGCAAGAAATCCTAAGTGTAGCAGGGAAAACCTTTTCAACAAGTGGTGCTGCCAGAACTGGTTAGCTACTTGCAAAAAAAGTGAACATAGACCCCCAGTTAACATCATGTACGAAGGTAAAATCCAAATGGATTAATGACCAAGATATCAGACCTAATACCATAAGGTATATAGAACAACACATTGGTAAAACACTCCATGACATTGAGACTAAAGGCATCTTCAAGGACGAAACTGCACTTTCCAAACAAGTGGAAGCAGAGATCAACAGATGGGAATACATTAAGCTGAGAAGCTTCTGTACCGCAAAAGAACCAGTACCCAGGATACAAGAGCCACCCACGTGTGGGAGAAACTTTTCACCCAACACCCATCACGTAAGGTCCTAATCTCCAAAATATACAGGGTACTGACAGAACTTTAGAAGAAAAAACATCTAATCCCATAAAAAAAATGGGTGGAAAAAATGAACAGATATTTTGATAAAAAGGAAATACAAATGGCCAAAAGGCCCATGAAAAACGCTCCTCATCACTAATCATCAGGGAGATGCAAATCAAAACAACGATGAGATATCATCTCACACCACAGAGATTGGCATACATCAGAAAGAATGAGAACAATCAGTGCTGGCGGGGATTTGGAGTGAAAGGAACTCTTTTCCTCTGCTGGTGGGAATGCCATCTAGTCCAACCTCTATGGAAAGTGATATTAAGATTCCTTCAAAATCTGGAAATTGAGCTCCCATTCAACCCAGCTATTCCACTCCTACGGATATACCCTAATATCACAAGAATACAATACAAAAACCCCTTCCTCACACCTATATTTATTGCAGCACTATTCACAATAACCATGCTCTGGAAACAACCAAGATGCCCTTCAGCAGACGAATGGCTAAAGAAACTGTGGTATATATACACAGTGGAATATTATGCAGCCGTCAGGAGAGATGAAGTCATGAAATTTTCCTATACATGGATGTATATGGAATCTATCATGCTAAGTTTAATAAGGCAGAGGGAGGCAGAGAGATGCAGAATAATCTCACTCATCTATGGGTTTTAAGAAAAATAAAAGTCATTTTTGCAACAATCCTCAGAGACAAAGAGAGGAGGGCTGAAATTTCCAGCTCACTTCATGAAGCTCACCACAAAGAGTGGTGAGTGCAGTTATAGAAATAACTACACAAAGAACTACCATAATCATGTGAATGAATGAGGGAACTGGAAAGCCTGTCTGGAGTACAGGTGGGGGTGGGTGGAATGGAGGGAGATTTGAAACATTGTGGTGGGAATGTTGCACTGCTGAAGGGGTTATTCTTTAGATGACTGAAACCTAATCACAATCATTTGTAATCAACATTTTTAAATAAAGAAAACATTTAAAAATGGAAAATAGAAATGCTCATATAACATGATAACACATAAACTAGAACAATCATAATATTTTGTAGTATCAAAAAGAGCAATTAAAGCCAAAGAGATAGTATAGTGGTTGATATGCACAAGTTGCATGTGGCCAAACAAAATTTGACCACTGTACTTCATACAATGTTGTGAACACTATCCAGGTGTGAACATTAAACAGAGTGATGAGTAAGACTTAAGCAGAACCAGTTGTGGGTCAAAGACAGCAGCCACAAAATTAATAAAAGATTTATCTTGTAAATACGGAATTTTCTTTGTATTTTGAAATAACCTTAGAATGTTTTTTCTTTGAATTGTGTTCATAATCATTTATCTGGGGATATATTAGAGATAGGCACAAATGAGTTGAATCCTCAAGCTACTCCAATTTAATTTGAAGGAAAAGATTGAAAAATACTTAAAAATTCTACTATAACATTTAATTTTACTGAAGAGAATGTCCAGAGATCTCCCCCACCCTAAATATAGCATTTATGCTATGCTATTTTTGTACAAGTAGACATACATGGAAAGGTCAGAGATATATGGGCAGAAAGAACACAGAAAGTGACTGTAATCTTTTGAAATGTCTTCAGTGCAATCCCATCTTCCTAAATTCATACTTTTACTTATTTTCTTCCCTTATTTTCTACTTCATATAAGTATAAAGGCAGCTAAATCTTTTTTAGAAATTTTGTAGAAAATGTCAAGAATAGTAAATTTTCCTTTTTACATTCTGTCTAAATTCTAAACCCTCCTCCATAATTAAATGTCACAGATTTCGTAAGTCTAATTTCTAGAGGACTTATGGAATATAATTCACTAAACACCCTCAGATATTGTGCATTCCTGTGTTTGCTAACTCCCTTCAATTTAAAAGCTGATATGAAAAGCAATCAAGTTTTCTCAGCATGATTTGTTCTTTAATAAAGAAACTCGGTGAACTCATTGCTGATCTTTGCCCAGGGCTCAAAACTTTAGCCCATTCTAGATTTCTGTTTGGTAAGTATTTATAAGAGATTTTCTCCTGATCTGGTGACTTTAACAAAGGCAACAACTCTAATGAGAAACGAATAGTGTAAAAAAATAAAAGCCTATCAAATTGAACCTCCAGGTTTAGTGACAAATATTTTCAGCTCATATTTTCACCTAATCCTAAACTTCCAAAGTTTGATCATTGCTATAAAGCATGAACCAGATAACTAGACTTTGAGCCTTTGTGGAAGCTAGTGTTTGTCAATTATCCTTCCAGGAGAATAATATGCTCGTTATATCTAGTTTGGTTCATTTGTCAAATGGTTTCTTGATTACTACATTCTGGAATATATTTTATTAGTGAACCTTCTGATGTAATTTTTTTCTTTTTTGAGATACATAGATATCTGTAACTGAGGCATTCTTTAATTTCTCAATTTTATCGTATCTCAACTCTGATTCTAATGCTTATTTTACTAATGTATTATTTTCTAATAATGTGCATTTTTTCTAATGCTTATTTTTTTATTTTCCCCATATGAGAGTTAGTACTGAATTGTCTTAAGTGACCAGCATAGATTGTTATTATTATTTTTACTATGAGTCATTCTGACTGGTATGTTATGATATCTCATTTTATATTGATTCATATTTACCTAAAGATGATTTTTGATGAGCATTTTTATGTTTTTATTTGCAATTCATTTATCTTCCTCTGAGAATTGTCAGTTCATTTCCTCTCCCCATTTGTGTTAACAATTTGAATTGTGTTAATAATTTTTTTAGCTTATCTTTGATAAAACTTCATATATCTTTAATATTAAGCCTTCAAATGAAGTGTTGATGAACATTTTCTGATTAGTTATCTATCTTTTAGTGTTATTCATGTTTCTTTTTCCAGGCAATTTAATTTGATATAGTCCCATTTTTTTATTGCCTCTGCCATTGGTATTAGAACACTGAAGATGACTTTGAGGTCTGAATTATGGAGTGTTATGCCTATTGTTTTCCTCATTGTACTTTATAGTTCTTTGTAAGAATACATATATTTTATCCTTGTTAAGTAGAGTTTTGTGTTATCTGTGAGATATAGACCAAATTTAATTTCTTACATGTAGTTTACTGAAACAGAATCCTTATACACTAATTCTAAAGAATTGTGAAGCACTGGTTTTCTAGCAAAGGAAGTATTCCACACAAGGTTGAAGAGAATCAAACGGATGCAGAGAATTTTCACAACAAGCTCTCTATTCAATAGCAAAATATACCAACAGACAGACTAGTTGTGAAAAATAGAAGCTGCAGGCAGCTTCTCCCTGAGACTCCAGGTCTTTATTGCAAAGAGAAAGTATATTCTCCTGATGGGTGGAGAATAGCTAGAGTTAAGGAACCAATTCAGAAGTACAACCAGTCCATGAGTGACAAGCACAGTTAAAAAAATTATCCTATAGAGTGAAAACCAGTTACTCCAAATATTTTCCCTTATTAGTGTTTTAGAAAACATTTAAATATGAGGCAAAGTAAAGTTCTCCTCTTCATTGTTGTCACAGCCAGACTTCACTAATTAAAAACTTGGTTTTTGCTCTGGTCCTTTGTTGAAGTCAGGTGTCATGAAGCTCTTACTGGTTTCATCTCACCATTAGGTTATGTGGCAAGAAAATCACCCTGAACAAAGTCATTGATGGGGCCGGAGAGATAGCCTAAAAGTAGGGCGTTTGCCTTGCATGTAGAAGGACGGTGGTTCTAATTCCGGCACCCTATATGGTCCTCCGAGCCTGCCAGGAGCGATTTCTAAGCATAGAGCCAGGAGTAACCCCTGAGCAATGCAGGGTGTGACCCAAAAACAAAACAAAACAAAAAAAAGTCATTGATGATTTACAAGTTGTCATAGGGGTAGCATAGGATCCCACTCTGGAATAAGTTGATGCCAAAGAAGTACTAGGGCCTGCCCTGGTAGAAGGTCGACAATAGGTGATAGTGCAGAAACTATGCTGACTCCAAAGCTGTGGCTCAAGGTTCAGGGGTGAACAGCAGATATATGAGAAACTGAATCCTAAGTCAAGTCGCTATGACAAATTTTCAAGGGTACAGGGACCCCTGCAGCATAAAATAGTAATTATCCTTAGTAGATAAGAATTCTCTCTGTACCAAATAAACACTTTTATTGTGCATATGTAAAAAGGAACAATTCCACAATATATAATGGTGTATAAGGATAAAAGCAATAGGCTATATAATACCTATAAGCTGGTTATATCAGAAACACAGAACTAGGAGGTATATTCATTCATGTATGGCAGTTGGACTTGGACACACCTCCTGGATAACCACACTGAATGACAAGTTGAATATGGACAAGTCCCCTGGACCCTCTCCTTGGACATGTACCCTGTCATGCTGGGTATAAATGGAAAGTCTTGGACTGTTGGGGGGGGGTGTCTAGGGTAGTGAACAGAGCAGTGCCTGCTAATCCAACAGGGCGTGGGTCAGAGATAAAGCATTGCAAAGATCCTGCCTGCTTTGTATCTATAATATTTTTCTTCTTTGCACTCAGGCCCTCTCATGACCATCTCTGACCTCTAAATTTTACCCCCCCCTCAAAAAAAAAAAAAAACCCAGATGACAGCAGCAAACCTCAGACATCAAGAAGCATAAAAATAATACTTGGTTTCAATTTCTCTCTTCTTTCTCTTCTCTGGGTGGGTAGTCCCTTCATGTTGACATCCATGATGGGAATGAGGTCATACCCAGCAGCCTTGCAGCACTGTGCTCTTGCAACCTTGGGCCTTCACATATAGCTACTCAAATTTTCTACTAACCAAATCTAAAAAGGGGGGAAACTACATATACATAAGAAAATACACAATAAACATTTATACATATTAAGGAAATACACCTCAAAATACACTAAAGATATATAAATACTTTAATTATTTTGAAATAGTTCGAGAGCAATAGACTCCAGAGCACAGCTTCAGCTGACGAAATGGTCTTGTGGCAGTCTGAAAAATGTTTTGCAGCAGTCTTAGATCAGGATGTGTCCTAGAACTGAGACTTTCTCAAAAGCTGAATCCTTTTGAGAGTAGCTGTTCACAGATTATGGAACTAGGAAGGATGAGTGTGAGAAGAATGTTCTAGTTCCCAAATAGTTAAGAACTGGGGGTAATAAAAGGTTAAATAAAAAGAATAACAAATCAGGGGCGAGAAACTAAAGGAAAAAATGGAAAACTATTTGTAAAGTGGTAAGCAATGGGGGAGGAATTTATAGGGTTATATACAACAGAAAGAAGGACTATCTGTAATATAAACAGACATCATGTACAAGACAGATAGAGGTGGCCAATACACACACAGAGACAGACATAGAAAATTAATCATTAGGTTGCATTTGTAGACCTGACCCAGGTGGAAAAGATCAAAGTGCTTCTAATATATAAAGCCAGCAGATCATATGAAAAAAATTTTCAAATTGGTGAGGGTAATCATGGCTGAAAAAATATAGGTTAGATTGTGCATAGAACATTCTCAAAATAATCATATCTGCATGTCTACAATATTTAGTAATATGGTAATGAGAATTATAAAAGGCATCTACCCCATGGAGTATTGTATAATGGTTCTTGAGCATCCAGATTCCTTTTATGAAGGCAAACTGAGAACAAAGGCATTATAATGTAATAGTAGACTAACTTGAATCAAATACAAATTGCAAAGATATATCCAATGAAAGAATATTGTACCAAATTTTTTTTAATTTTTTATTTATTTAAACATCTTGATTACATATATGATTGTGATTAGGTTTCAGTCATGTAAAAAACACCTTCCTTCACCAGTGCAACATTCCCACCACCAATGTCCCAAATCTCCCTCCAGCCTACCCCAACCCCAAATGTACTCCAGACAGGCTTTCCAGTTCCCTCATTCATTCACATGATTATGGTAGTTCTCTGTGTAGTTATTTCTATAACTGCACTCACCACTCTTTGTGGTAAGCTTCATGAAGTGAGCTAGAAGTTCCATCCCTCCTCTCATTGTCTCTGAGGATTGTTGCAAAAATGACTTTTATTTTTCTTAAAACCCATAGATGAGTGAGAATATTCTGAGTCTCTCTCTCTCCGACTTATTTCACTCATGATAGATTCCATGTACATCCATGTATAGGAAAATTTCATGACTTCATCTCTCCTGACGGCTGCATAATATTCCATTGTGTATATGTACCACATTTTCTTTAGACATTCGTCTGCTGAAGGGCATCTTGGTTGTTTCCAGAGCCTGGCTATTGTGAATAATGCTGCAATAAATATAGGTGTGAGGAAGGGGTTTTTGTATTGTATTCTTGTGTTTTTAGGGTACATTTATAGGAGTGGAATAGCTGGGTTGAATGGGAACTCAATTTCCAGATTTTGGAGGAATCTCCATATCGCTTTCCATAGAGGTTGGACTAGACAGCATTCCTACCAGCAATGGATAAGAGTTTCTTTCTCCACATTCCTGCCAGCACTGATTGTTCTCATTCTTTGTGATGTGCGCCAAGCTCTGCGGTGTGAGGTGGTATCTCATCATTGTTTTGATTTGCATTTCCCTGATGATTAGGGACATGGAACATTTTTTCATGCGCCTTTTGGCCATTTGTATTTCTTTTTTTTTTTTTTATCAAAGTGTCTGTTCATTTTTTTCTCCCCATTTTTTGATGGGATTAGTTGTTTTTCTCTTGTAAAGTTCTGTCAGTGCCTGTATATTTTGGATAATAGTGCCTTATCTGATGGGTGTTGGGTGAATAGTTTCTCCCACTCAGTGGGTGGCTCTTGTATCCTGGGCACTATTTCTTTTGAGCTGCAGAAGCTTCTCAGCTTAATGTATTCCCATCTGTTGATCTCTGTTTCCACTTGTTTGGAAAGTGCAGTTTCCTCCTTGAAGATGCCTTTAGTCTCAATGTCATGGAGTGTTTTACCGACATGTTGTTTTATATACATACCTTATGATATCAGGTCTGATATTAACGTCTTTAATCCACTTGGATTTTACCTGCGTACATGATGTTAACTGGGGGTCTATGTTCGCTTTTTTTGCAAGTGGCTAACCAGTTCTGCCAGCACCACTTGTTGAAGAGGTTTTCCCTGCTCCACTTAGGATTTCTTACTCTTTTGTCAAAAATTAGGTAATTGTCTGGGGGACAATGTCTGAGAACTCAAGCCTATTCCACTGATCTAAGGGTCTGTCTTTATTCCAATACCATGCTGTTTTGATAACTATTGCTTTGTAGTACAGTTTAAAGTTGGGGAATGTAATGCCTCCCACTTTTCTTTTCCCTAGGAGTGTGTAGCAAGAATTTATGGCATGTTGCGGCTGGAATAGTGGCGCAGTGTTTGCCTTTCACGCGGCTGAACTAGGAAGGACCCAGTGTCCCATATGGTCTCCTAAGCCAGGAGCAATTTCTGAGCTCATAGCCAGGTGTAAGCCCTGAGTATCACCAGATGTGGCCACAAAACCAAAAACAAACAAATAAATAAATAAATAATGAGTTTATGGCATGTAGATGTCTCTTGCAAATATATCTGTAGACAGAAACATTAGCATGCACACTCAAATAAAGAATATTTTATGACATTATTATTGGACCTCTGGCCCTATGTATTTTAAAATGTCTTGAGTTCTGTCAAACAGATGATGAAAACTAAACATCACCTATTCTTTCCAATTTATATTGTATGTATTACAATATACAATTATAGGGCCAGTGTTGTAAAGATGTCAAATATGCCTGTATGCCTGAGTCAAACAAGCTTTCAAATTTCTTTTACTGAATTCAAGGGCTATCATTGGGTATTCTTTAAAATTAACTGTAAAGGCTAATTAGTTCCATCTTTCTTTTTTTTCTCTCTTCTTTATTTTTTTGGTAGTTGCTACCAAATTTTTTCTTCCTTTTTTCTTATCCTTTTTATCTCCAACGATGGCAGAATGGATGCTAAATCTACAACAAGCTGTAAAGTGGAGACCAGTTCCACTAGTATTATGGGGGGTAATGGAGGGTGATATGGGATACATACTGGGAAGAGGGGTAGAGGGAGGACAACACTGATGGTGGGAATGCCCCTCATTCATTGTCACTATGTACCATAAATGATGCAGTGAAAGATTTGTAATGCACTTTGGTCACAATAAAAATTTATTTAAAAAAAAACAAAAACAAAACAAACAAAAAGAAATAATCTCCGAACAACAACAACAAAAAAAGCTTTAACAGAGGCATTGTTATTTGTGTTTCCAAACTCTCCTACCCTGAGATGGTCTGCTTGACCAGGCATAACATAAGGATGCAATAACATTTTAGCTATGTTTTGACCTTTTTAAAAGTCAAAACTGTGGTCACAAAATAAGAAATATTATTTCTCCAAGATGGTCATAATCTATAATTCCCAAATGAACATATATACCTTTAATAGTCAGACTGCTTTTCCCCATTATAAATTCCCAGTTTCTGAAGGAATCATCTACTTTATATGACATCTTAAATTGTAAGGATACTGGACTGATATTACTTTCATTTTTTTCCGGGCAGTGTATTCCCAAGTACTGCTTTCTGAAGTATCAGGCTTCAATGAGTCTCAGCTTCACAGATTTGCAGCTCTTTTAGCCTGGGCTGGAGGCCCCTTATTTTGTTAGGCCTGTGATCAGCCCATGACCCAGTTCTGTGAAACTGGATGATTAGGTCTGGGACTCAAAGGGGCAGTTCTAAGAGAAATACTGCAATATCTACATAAATGTTGCAGTTTTCTACAGTTAAACCATCTGATATGAACTCCTATTGCTGGATTTTTACCTCTTCCCCAGTTACTAGAGGCATGATAAGAATATCATAAGTAATCTCTGGCATTATGGAATCCTTTGCCAAATCTTGACAATGTGCAGCAGTTTTCTTGGACGAGAACCACCATAACTTCTATCAGAACAGTTAGATTTATTCTGGTTCTCAGGAGTTTGCTTCACAATGGAGTATGTCAATAAAGCCATCTCCCTAGGATTTTTACAAGCTCTGAAATGGAATGAACCAACATATCTACAAGGCTGTAGAAATCCTGTGACACTTTTCTCTCTCTAAAGGGACATAATATAACCTGAAAAATCTTCTTTGGCATTTTCAAAAGCTAACAATTTTTTCAGAATCTTTATTTCTTCTGTGTTCCTTGGGAGATATCATCATAGTCATCTAGAAAATGTAATAATATTATTATTTTGGTTATTTTTCTAATATGGATCCTTTAATTTGTTTTATTTGTGAGATTTCTATAACAAAGTTTTCTAAAAATTTATTTATCAAAAGTGTAAACAATGGATATACATGTTGTAGTACTGATATCAAAGAAAATGGTTCCAATATTTCACCATTTGGTGTGATAGTGTGTGTAAGTTTGTTATAGCTGGCACTTAATGTTTTAAAAAAGTTTCCTTCAGGCTGACTGAGAGAGACCTCTCTCGCTAGGTGAGGCAACCCCTTGCCCCCTCAGTGGATGGTGTGAGACCTCGGGCCAGGTACAGCACACCCCTGACCCCACCACCAACCATGGGAGAACTCTGGCCAGGTGCAGCAATGCCCCACTCCCTCCACCAACCTTCCAGATCTTGCTGATGACTGCGACACCCAGGCCAGATGCGACAATACCCTGTCCCCTCTGCGACCACCTAGACTGTGCAATGTTCGCTTGATCTCAAGCCAGGTATGGCAACGCCCTGCACCCTTCCGATGATCGCACAAAATATCAACTGACCTTCAGCCATGTGTGGCAATGCCCTGCCTAGACCAGTGATAGCTAACCTTTTTGATCCCGAGTGCCCAAACTGCCACACAATGCCTGGTCCTCTCAATGGCCAGTCCGGCCCTGTTGCCAGTTGAGCTGCAAAGCAGAAGCTGGCACACTCGCCTCCCACAGCGCCGCATAACTTAATTGAGGACCTTCCCTTGTGCCAGCTGCAAGGCTTTGCATGCCACAGGTTTGCCATCAAGGGCCAAAACTTGTGCATGACTGTCCTGTGGCCTGGGATTGGATGTTCTTTACCCATTGTTCCTTGAGGGCTCTTCAGAGGTGAGTTGTCCTGTCAAAAAACAGTGCAACCTGAGGAGCTTTTGCATCCATGTGCACCTTCTAGCCAATGACCACCACCATAACATGTAGAAGAATCTTCACCACAAGCATTACAATAGGGAAAAAACATAGACCAACACAAGGCATAGAGAATGAAAATGGCCAAACACCTAGGTAGTCTCTCAGATAAGAGTTTAGAGAAGTCGTATGGAGGATATTCATGAACTCAAAGAAAGCATAGATCAAGTTGAATAGAACATAAATAAGAATCAGGTAGATATGAAGATAGAAATCAGAAAACTCCAAACTGAAATAATATGTTTGAAAAACTCGATTGATGACAGGAAAATCTCTATGGAAAGCCTCTCCAACAGTGTAACAGCAGCTGAAGATAGAATCAGTGAGCTGGAAGATGAACTGTATAAAAATATACAACAGAAGAGATGGAAAAGAGCCTTAATGCAAATTATCAGACATTGTAACTATTACACAAAAATGTGAACAGATGAAAATAGAAGTCTTTCATAAGCAAAGCAGAAACAACATATGAATCATTGGAGTCCCAGACCCATTAAGAAATCCCCAGGAAGAATCAAAAGTCAAGGACATCATTGCAGAGAAACTCCCAGAAATAAGAAATGCATGTAACCAAATCCTGCATGACCGAAGAGTCCCAGCTAGGAGAGACGAAAGAAAAGCACACCAAGACACATTATAGTCACAATGATGAATTCACAGATGAGGATAGAATACTGAATGCAGCAAAATCAAAAAGGGAAATTACATTCAAAGGAGTATCCTTAAGATTTATAGCAGGCCTGTCATAAGAAACCCTCAAGGCCAGAAGAGAGTGGTGGTATATAGTAATAAAACTCATAGAAAAGTATGCATCCCTTAGAATACTACACCCAGCAGACTCACTTTTAGGTTTGATGGAAGTATACATTGTTTCATGGATACACGACAGCTCAGAAATTATATAGTCACAAAGCAGCCCTCAAAGAAAAATTGAAAGATCTCCTCGAAGTGAATACTGACAGACACACCAAACGTCTACACAAAGATGACAATAAATCCCATATCAGTCATCATTCTCAACGTCAATGAACTTAATGCATTTGTTAAGTGACACAGAGTGGCTCAATGGATCAAAAAGCTGAATTCAACCTTAGCTGCCAACATGAAACACAGCTGAATAGTCAGAACAAACATAGATTCAAAATCAAAAACTGGATAAAAATCATCCAAGCAAACAACATCATTAATAAAGTTGGAGTGGCCATATTAATATCAGATGACAACAACTTTAGACTCAGAAAAGTTGTTTGGGACAAAGTGGACATTTTGTACTAATTAATAGATAGTGTAAGATGAAGACAGACACTTCTAAACATATATGTACCCAATGAGAGACCAGCAAATATTATTGACAAATACAGTTATTGATAATTTTGAAAGAAGATATCAATACTAACACAATACTTGTGAGGACCTCAACACTGCCCTATCACCCTTTGATTGGTTAAACAGACTTGAACACAACAAAAGTATACTAGCGTGAACAGAGAAGTGAAAGAAAGTGGCCTAGTACACACACACACACACACACACACACACACACACACACTACATTCCAGAAACCTGGATACACAAATATTCCTGGAAACAAAGACATGACACAAGATATCAGGATCTATGGGAACAGCAAAAGCGTTTAGCATTGTAATGGTGTATGATTACAAATTCTATCCATTTTTCTACATTCTCTAGGTTAAGAGCATAATGTTTTTAGAGTAATTTTGTTTTACTGTTTTTATGTAAAGATGTTTTGAATTACTGAAGGGTGTTTTCTAAAGTTTTCCTTTGGTCTCTACTTAAATTCATTGAATGTTTTGTTATTTTAATAAAAGTTATATCTAATTTATTCCTTCAAAGAACCTATTCTGGTTTCATTGATTATTTAAAATGTTTTTTTTATTTCTCTGTTTTTTATTTCTACTCTCAGTTTTATGTTTTAGCTCCTACTGAAAAGGAAGCCAAAAATCCCTCCCTTCACCCCCTTAAATCCTAGTGATACTTTGTTTCTGTTTGATGGTTAATAACTCCTGTTGACAGTTAATAACTTCTTTTGCAGACGGTTAATAAAGTCTATAAAAGGCCCTCACACACTCTGCTCTATGTGGTTCTCTGCCTCAGTTTGTGTGGAACCCCAGCATACTGGATGTGTTGGTCCACCATGCTGGTTAATAAACCCTTTGCAATTGCATAAGAGAGTGGCTTGGAGCCTCAACATACGGAGGTTCTACCGAGATCCAATGCAGCAATGGAGGTCAATAGGCCTGACTCGGGTGTCTCCGGTCAGCCCCAACCTGTCTCTCTTTGGATATTGTTTCGTCTCTTTGGATATTGTTTCGGTCTCTGTTAATGTTCCTCTCTGTAGTTCAGTTTCTGTTTCTGTTTTAGTCTGGTCTCTGTAGGCTGGCCTCTGTAGCACCTGAGAGCTGGAAATGTGTGACCTTCCTGAATAGTGATTTTGATTAGAGACAAACAAGGTGCAACTGGAGGCTCGGTGTCAAGGCTAGGTTGATTGAAATGGATTGAATTCAAAAATCTGCCCCAAGGCATCCATTGTATTTGGATAATTCTCTTGAGCAGGTATTGGCAGCTAGTTTGTGTTTCTGTTTCTGTTTTAGGCTGGTCTCTGTGGTTTCTGTAGTTTCTGTTTTTGTTTTAGGCTGGTCTCTGGTTTCTGTAGTTTCTGTTTTTGTTTTAGGCTGGTCTCCGTGGTTTCTGTAGTTTCTGTTTCTTCTGGTTTGTGGTTTGGCTGTTTCTGTTTTAGGCTGGTCTCTGTAGGCTGGCCTCTGTATTGTCTGAGATTTCACTCTGTGGTAAACTGGTCTCTATTTTAGGCTAGTCTCTGTGTGGTTGTTGGAGGCAGACCAAGTGAGCCCTCCTTGACTCCTCTCCAACTGTGTTGGAAGGACGGGACCAGGAGCTGCAGGCCACAGCCCTGGGGGATGCCTTGGTTGCTCGAAGGACACTTGAGGATTCCTTCTGGGTGGATCCAGAGAATTCACATCTGTTTGGCTGCTCAGGCTAGTCTCTGTTTTAGGCTAGTCTGTTTATGTGGCTGTTGGAGGCAGAACAAGTGCAGGAGTGTGAGCCCTCCTTGATTCCTTCCAACTGTGGTGGATGGACACGTCCAGGAACTGCAGGCCACAGCCCTTGGGGACGCCCTGGTGGTGGTTGGGACTTCAAGGACACTTGGAGGTTCCTTCTGGGTAGATCTGGAGGATTCACTTCTGTTCGACCAGCTCAGCTATTAGTCTGAGAATTCTCTGGTATTTGTTTTTGTCTTGTTTCTGTTTTCCTTCCTTCTGGGTGGATCTGGAGGATCTACATCTGCCAGGCTAGCTCGGCTATTATCTGAGAGTTTCTACTTCTGTTTTCTTCTGGGTGGATCCGGAGGATCTACATTTGTCAGGCGAGGAATCACTTCTGTCTGGCCAGCTCAGCTATTAATCTGAGAATTCTCTGTGGTATTGTTTTTGTATTATTTCTGTTTCTGTTTTCATTCCTTCTGGGTGGATCTGGAGGATCTACATCTGTCAGGCCAGCTCAGCTATTGTCTGAGAATTTTTGTCTTAGGATGAGACAGTCTGCCTCGTCTCCATTAGAAACCTGCCTCTAATTGTTAAGGAAAGAAAATGGCAGACCTTCTGTTCAGCTGAATGGCCAACCTTTTAGGTTGAATGGCCACCTGAAGGTTCTTTCCAGCTGACATTATAAGGTAAAAGCTGCAGTGTTTTAGCCTGGAAAAACATGGTCATCCGGATCAGCAGCCCTACATCATAGTATGGCAGAGCCTATGTGAGAATTCCCCTCCTTGGGTAAAAGTTTTCTTATCTGCCTCTGATCTAGCCGTTTCCTATCCCACTTTAACTCAAAGAGTATTTTAACAAAGAGTGTCCTAGAATGGATCCAGGAGGCATAAGCATTTTTCTTCAGTGTCTCCATTGAGTGGGATTAAGTGATGATGGTCATTCATAAACTGTGCATACAATTACAATATAATGCAAGACCTTTTTTGGTTCACAAAAATGTGTTAATAGAGATATACAGAAATTTTGTGATATTAAGAAACAGCTTCAAAGAATTCAAATGGGAAATTTTTTGAAATGTGAGCACTGAGCTAATAAAACTATGTTTAGTTTGCTAGAAAATTTATGGGTCACTATTTAAAGGTCTGAAACATATAGATTTGGATTATATATGTCAAAATTGTCAAAATATAAATTATGTAGTGACTGTAATATGTAATTTTACAAAGTGCTGCTGTTTAGGATTTTTGCAATAGCAGATGTATGCTAAAGAGTCCTGCAATATCCTACTGGTCACATCAACATTTTTGGTAGTGAGAGGAGGTCAGGAATATATTAGGTCCTAGATTCTTAAACTGAGGGTCATATAAGTGAATGTGCCATAGTGAAAATTTTGGTAAAAGTTTTCTGAACATCAGGAGGAGAAAGAAGATAAGTGGAATAGGAAGAAGAATAGAGAGCTGACAAAAATTCTAGCTGCAGTAGTAGATAATTCAAGATATAAGAAAGGTGCAGAAGGTAGACAAGGCAACCTGGGCCACTGGTGGCAACCTGCTCTGGGTCCATTCCAATGTGCCTATTGCTAAGAGAAAGGGCACTGGGCAAAATAATTCCCTAGAAAAAAGGGAACAGGCTTGCCCGGTCCCGTGTATTGGTACTGGAAAACGATTAGGGAAGATGGGGTTTAGATTCCCTCCCCAAGCTCAGGGTAAACTTTGACATGGAGGGTACTCCCGTTGATTTTGAGGTAGACACTGGGGCTGTCTACTCTGTCTTATGACAGCCTCTGGGGACACTGTCCTCTAAGAGGTCATTGGTGAGGAGAGCAAACAGGAGTAGATACTGAGCTTGGACAAATAAATTTAGGAAAAGGAAAGGTGTATCATTCATGTTTGGTTACTCTCCAGTCCCTCTAATGGGAAGAGATTTGCTTACTGTGGCATATGCTTTAAGTCAGCACTTACGTTAGTTCACTTTGGATAGACTTGTTTTATAGCTTTCATTCTGATATCTTGCATAATTTTACGTTCTGGTATTTATGATGAGAAAAATCCCTTTATCCAGTATCCATAGTTGGGAAGAGTTAGTCTAATGTAAATTATTTTTAACAGCCTTTTTCTGGCCTGCTAATAGAGAATGGTGATCAGCCTCTAACTTAATTGTAATGCAATATGTGACAGAAAGTTGGAAATTTTTAGTCATTACATTCTGATTCATTGGCTTGCACAATCCCTGCCTTATTGTCTGGAGAACTTTCTTAGAATTTCTTAGAATTTGCCTGCAGATTCCTTGCTGCTACCTGCATATGTCTGCTGACATTCTTGAACTGTGCCTACGTCAAGTGGGGCATGAGGGTTCAAGGTTCTTGTGTTTTTCATAAAATGCAGCATTTCTTTGCTGTGGGGTTAACTGTCTCCAAGTAGGGCCCATTTATCCTTGTTGTCTTGTCACATCACAGTTCTGGAAGTGATGTCCATGATTTGAAATGGCATTTTTAGTTTTACTTATAAATGCACACTACCATGAATTTAATGTATAAAATGTTTGTTGTCAAACCAATGTTGGGGGGGGCCCTGTCTATTTATGTGCTATTTATATGAATGTTGTACTTGATCTGAGCATAACTTCCCCAGTGTTAGTGTTTTTATTGACCACTAACAGCACTGGGCGTACTTATTGTGTTACATAATAAGACCCTCTGCTGTCTTAAATAGCTTTTGTGTAAAGTTCTGAACACTGTTAAGGAAAAGCAGAGTATTGACTTGCTTTTCTGACAAGTTGGGGTTCTTTGTGAGTGTTTATATTATAGATTTCTCAATTAATTATGAATTTTAGTCCGATCTTGAGATCTTTAATTCACTGTAAATTGACTTAGAAATTGTGACACAGTTTCCTTGTTTAGCAATTGTTATTTTACATGTGACTATTTAATTTCCAATTTCATTTATTGAAGAGGTTTTCCTTGCTCTGCATCATGTATTCAGCGACTTTGTCAAATTTCTCACAAACTTAGAGGACTTTTGTTTGGGTCCTTAGTTTAGTCATTGATATACAAACTCATATTTTTTGGCTTATTACAATAGATATTTATTTCTTTCAGTCCTGGGACTTGCAAGTGCCAACAGCTGGATATCAGCATGGCCCAGAGAATTTCTCTCCAGAAGTGTAGATCTCTTTCTTACTCTTTACCTGGAACAAGGGTTAGGTAGCTCATTGGGTTCTCTTTTATGAAAGGATTGACCCTCAAATGCAACCAGATTACAGTTGTTCACGTTTTTAGACATAGATCCTGATGGACATGATTCCAGTGATAAAGAGCAATGAAAATGCTAAATAAGAAAGCCAAACCATATTTCCCTTTCCCCACTCCAACTCTACTCTGCTATGGAGACTTGCAGTCTAATAAGAGATTGGAGAGGAATTGGGGAAGGGGTCTGTGTTCTGGTTCAACAAACTCATTTTAATATTTTATTGTTTTTATTACTGTAAATGTTTGTAATATGATTTAATACCAGGATACATAAAGCCCACATCTCATTTTTTCTTATTATTGCTTTTGCTATTTATGTGTTTTATGATTCTATATAAATGTTTGTAACATTTGTCCTATCTCCTTGATTATTGGTACTTTATTGAGGTATGCATTGAATCCATGTAATACTTTCGATAGGAAATACATTTTTAAAATATTAATTCTTTTTATTTATTAACATGGATTATTTTTTATTTTCTTATACCCTGCTTTTTTCTTTTAGTAATGACATACACTGCATGGCATATTGTTGTTTTATATGATTTCTGAGGGCTCTATTATAGTTCTCCTCTTTCATCTTGGTCTTACATTATATTTACTCTTTATTTTAATATAATTTTCTCATTTTATTCCTTCTAAGTTCTTTGAGATTTATTTGCTATTCGTTTTTAGTGTGTTTTTGGTTTAAGTTTATTTTAGAATGATTTTAATTAAATATTTTATTTAAATATTCTGGTTACAAGGTTATAATACAGTAGGTTTTAACTTTTTTTTTTTTTGGATTTTTTATCACTTTCCCCCATGTAAGCCATATATTGCTTTGACCAGTCATTTTGCTCTGATTTTGCTGTATTCCAATGGTGTGGGTATTTTCACATGCCATAACCCCAAGGGGAAAGCGGAAGTGGCTTTGGAACAGAGGAAATAGTCACAGGAGATAATCCCCTACAGGCTGAAGAAAGATGAAACAGAGACCTTTCAACCACACAGATCAAAAGTATGAGGATGGTCAAAACTACATCATATATTGGGAAGTTAGGACCACCTTCATGGGAATCTAAAGTAAAGGACCTATGTAGCCATTGGTGGGTCTTTGTCATTTAAAAGAGCAAGTCATCATAGTAAAGGGTAAAGTTTGAGACAGCCATCATAGATTAGGGTGAAGGCTGAATAATTCTTCAACCTCTCTTCTATGTTTACGAAAATGCAGAAATGTGAGATAGTAGCTAAAATGGCTGACTGTATTTTGCACAGGCACAGTAAAAGCTGTGGCCTAAGAGCAGTATGGCATTTCCCAGGAAGCATAGTCACATTTCCATTCATAGGTTTCAGACAGACTAAGTTTGCATAACTCTAATGAGTTTCTTTGAGGTCCTGGGAAGTTCTTCTCATGGTGATTGTTGTAATCAGGCTCTATAATTAAAGTCCTTGTGTTCTCACAAATACTATGTCATTGCTAGGGCATCACAAAGCTTTCCCTGTTTTGCCAGTCATTGCCAGGTGTAATGAATCATGCCCTGGTTTGCCAGTCATTGTCAAGGCATTATGAAGGATGCTATAGATTATTCATCCCTAGAATAGTTTGAAACCTGACCTTAGTTCCACTGAAGGGATCCAGAGTTCATGGTGTATGGCCGATCTCAAAGCAAGTGAAGCTTAAGTCAAGTCTATATGTCAAATATAGAGTTAAAGGCCAACCTGCAACAAATATATTTTGGAGTTCCCTATCCTTAATAGACAGAAACTCCTCTCACATAAGATTTTTACATTTTACTGGGTTTGTGCAAAAAGGAAGGAAAATACAGGATATTGTCACCAGTTAATATTGGGGCACCAGGGGACTATAGATAGTATCCCTTAAAAGATGCCATGCTCTATAATTCTTCATTCATAGGTATTGTAACAACATTGTTTACAGGAAATACATATAAAATATACACATCCCCTAATAATTTCTACTGAACAAGTCCAAAAAGCAATACTGCATCTCAAGAAAGAAATACACCGGAAAAATACACATATCTCTGCTTTATATTTTGAATAAGACCAAGATGGTAAGAATCTGTATTATTGCTTCATCTTATGAGGTGATCTGTCAGTTGATGACAGTCAGGAAAGTGATGGAAATGCCTTGCAGCTGTTGGTTGTAGTCACGGGTTAAGATCAGTCCATGAGCCATGTCCACTTGAAAAGCTTATTCTAAAGTGGGCAGCTGTACACAGTAGTAAATGGGTGTTGGGGCAACTGGGATGGTGTTCTTGGGTTCAAGGAGTGTAGAGCTGAAGTGTCAAATTTCTTTTTTAAAGAATCCCAGTGAGCTCTGCAGTGACTGCAATAAAACCTGATATTGTCATTTTTTTTTTATCTTTGGAAATTAACTTGAGGAAATCCTGTAGATGCTTGTGGATGCTAGTAGTAGAGACAGATGCATTGAAGTCTTAAATATCTATGACTTTTAATGGCAGGTGAGGCGCTGAATTATGGATCTGAACTGACCTTGAAAAAGTGTGACAATAATAGACTCATTGAGTTGCTTATTTCCTTGTCAGTGTGCTCTGTAGCTTTCAATTTATTGATATAATTATGCTTTTTCTTTTTGTTTGCTCTGGCTATTGAATTGCTCAGGTCTTCAAGGAGACCATTCATCATAAATAGACTTAGTTTATGTGAATCTCATTGTCTATATTCTATAAATTGCGATTCATCTTCCCAATGTTTTTTTAAGTATTTTTGACTGATATGCCTGTACTGTCCTGCCCACAGGACTCTCATAATTTGGCAAAATTCTTCTGCCACTTTACATTAATTACCCAACAAACTTGACCTGTTAATATCACCCTGGTATTGGTTATGTTTGAAATAATCAGCCACACAATGGAGCATTACATAAACACTATAATGCTGAGTTCATGTAAAAGTATTTCCTCAGTTAAACAGTTCAGTGATCGCTGTACCCCTTTCCCAAAAAAGAACAGCAAATTCAAATGTGATTACTCCTAATCCCTGTAATCTCTGCTTTAGCATATTTTTGTTAGCTAGTTGTCCCAATTGCCTGTTGGAGTTGCTGCTGGTTTCCTTTTCTCTTGATCTTGAGTAGTCTGCTGAACCACAGTGAACCCGCTGTATTAGGAACCAGATAAAGAGTTCAGGGAGGGATATTTTATGATGAGCACCACTCTTTGTGTATATCTCAAACTCACAATTACAAGGGCAGAGAAACCACATGTGATTAGGAGGTATCCATTTGTCTGTCTGGATTAATGCTTACCTGCCATCTAGCATTCTGTTGAACAGGGGATGAGGGAAGTGAATCTACTTATGCATGCCATAATGAATTGGCTCAGTTATGTGTGGCCCAGTTATGTGAAGAAATGATGGAAACATTGGCATCTGTGTCGAACATGTATTTAAATTTCTTCCCATGAGTCTAAAGGTTTATACATGGGTGCTTGACATTTGTAATATTGTACGTAAATTGTAGGTAATACTGTATATAAATCCTCACCAGAGGATCAGTAGAGGCTGCTAGTGAGTTGTTGCTACCAAAGCCTCCAATCCTACTGCAGTCAGTGTAGCCAGACATTAAAAAGAAGAGAAACAGAAGCTGGGCAATATGCACTTTTTTCTCAGAAGTCCAAACATTTGGCATGGAAATGACAATTATTTTTTCACCAAATTGTTCAGAATCTATTATTCCTACATGAATAGTTATTCCCTTTATAGTCAGACTGTTTTTCCCAGGAACAAGCTGATAGTGTCTGATGCTCTAGGCCCCTTTGGAGGGGAATTGAGTAGTATTATGGTCACTGTCACAGGGAACAACTTGTCCTAGATACAGATTCCTGCAGTAGCAGGTTGCAGAAAATTTATTGATCACAGCTTTGCTAGTCCAGGCTAGAGAAGGGAAGCACAGATAAGAATGTTCCATGATTCTGTGGTTTCTGGGGGCTGGCTCCTTGCTCAGTTTCCTGAAACAGAATGTGCCTCAGGCTTGAGAGGGCAAGTCCAAGAGGAATCCTGCAGTTTCTACAAAAATGCCCTAGCTTACCACAGTTAAAACATCTATCCTGAAATCCTGAAGCCTGGGCCTGGCCTTTTCTTCAGCTCTTCAATTTCTCAAGTCTGGGTTACCAGACCACCAGCAGTCTCTAGCCCAATGTTTTCCTTTACCAAATATTCAACAAGGTCTGTTTTTTTTTTTCACTAAAGGGGCGGTATTGCAGAAACTCTGTTTTCTGAGGTATAGCTTAATCTATCCTGATTCTCCAGAGCTTTCCCTTGTACAGAATAGGCCACTATGACATAGACATGAATCTCATATTTGATGGAACCAACATTTTGACAAGCTGTTAGAAATCTTTAACATTGTATTTTTTTCTAATAGAGTGCAGAATCACCTGTCATTCTCTTCATTGGCATTTGTAAAATATAATTTTCTTACTAGGTTTCACTATGATTCTTTATCTCTACCTTCTCTCTGGATAGCATTCATTAGAATTTCCAAAAATTCGGGGTCAGTGAGATAGCATGGAGGTAAGGCATTTGCCTTCCATGCAGAAGGACGGTGGTTTGAATCCCAGCACCCCACATGGTCCCCTGTGCCCGCCAGGGGCAATTTCTGAGTGTAGAGCCAGGAGTAACCCCTGAGCACTGCCAGGTGTGGCCCTAAAACATAAACAAAAAAGAATTTCCAAAAATTCTGCATATTGCTCATCTAATCCCTGAAAAATTGTTACTTAACTTCCTTTAAATTCAGAATCAGAATAAATCTTTCCCATGCCCACGTGGACCTATCTAAGTGGACCTCCTGGACCTGTTCTAAGAGAGCATGAGGTAGGGTAAATTGTGTTTTTACATCTGCAAAAAGACCTTTCTTGATTAATAAATCACAGCTTTACCGAAACCATAAAATTATTCTTCCAGTATGTCCTAGGTTGTGGAAATTAGTCTTAGCTTTGTCAGTAAGCCATGTTATCCACTGAATATATTGCAATGGATTCAAGCATGGCTTAGCAATTACATGAAAGCCAGAGGAGTACAATGCACACCCTCACTCCTTTTACTAAGGACTTTAATACAGAAAGGTGATATTGGTCTGTATGCAGTGCAGGGATTTTTAAGCTGGCTGAGTGTGGCTATGTTTATGCCCATATAAAATGGAATTGTATTATTTTCTTAATGGGTGGGTTTGGAGGAGCTGCATCTAGTATGCTCTCTGCCAGGCTGTGGTGGGGAGGATTGAGGGACTTTTCTACAGAGACACTATTGGACTCTGATTCTAGGCAGTAGCTAGCTCATATTCAGCATTCCCTTCATCTGATATATTAATCCAGGCAGGTGATTTCTCTAATTAATGTCAATGGCTGGATGCAATTTCCTGGCCTTGGGAAGGCTTCTAGTTTGAGAACATGGGATAGATGCAATTTTATTTTCCAATATGGAAGATATTTCTGTAAAGCACAATGTATTTGTAAAAGCACCAAAGTAGAATAAAGCCTATGAGTAAACCAAAACGCCTAATATATATGTCATCACTTTGATAAAGGATATGGTAAAAGACTTAGTACCAAAGAAGGACACTAATATAGCTTGATCCACCAGGGAATTTTGACCCTAAACCATGAGGGATTTATAGTCCTAACTCACCAGGGGATTATCTAATTCAATATTGTTGACGTCTTCTCAGTCCATGTTCAAGCAATAGATGTGGGTAATTCCACACATTTACCATAATTCCACGTGGAAGGGAGAAGTGGGTCTGAAGCAGAACCGCTGCAGAAAATATTCCAAACCAGGCTGAAGAGAGGTGAAACATGGATCTGGGAGCCGTTCTACCATGTGGATCAAGAGGAAGATGCCAGCAGCTACCACAGTATTTATTAGGAAGTAATGACCACCCCATTGGTGGGGAAATCTAATGTAAAGAACAGCTCTCTAGTTTTTCCAGCCTAGAAGGGTCATTGATATTTAAAAAAGGAAGCTATCATAGTTAACAATGAAGGCAGGGATATCCTAGATTAGTGTAAAATCTGGTTAACCCGGCATATAATTTTTGATAATTTGTGTCCTTAATCTCATTTATTTTTTTAAGATTCTTTCAACATATTACTTGATTTTCTCTTTTTTTAATATTAATATATTTTTATTTTTACAGAAGTGGATTACAAATCATTCACAGTAGTATTTCAGGTTCATAGTGACATTGAATCAGGGGCATTCCCACCACCAATGTTGTCTTCCCTCCACCCCCGTTCCCAGCATGCATCCCATATTGCCCCTTCTTTGCCTCCCAGGCTGCTAGTACAAGTGGTCCCTTCTGTGTCTAGCCTGTTGTAGATTGGGTATCATTTCTGTTGTAGATGGCTTTGGATTTGGTGTTCAAGTCTGATCATTTTTCATTTCTACTCAATGTTCATACGACTATTTGGTCTTGGTGCCCTCCATTATTTCCCCCTCAATTTGAGAGGCAGAACAAGATGGTGCAAATTATGTATTTCTATTTGAAGGTAAGAAGAAGAAAAAAAAAGAAAAAGGGGGGGGCAAAAATTCAAAAAAGCAAAAACAAAAAAACAAAACAGGAGTCCTTATAGAGACTATAAATTTTATTTTAAGAAAAGAAAGGGAAATAGGAAGGAAAACATAAAAATAATACAAGAAAAATCAAACCCAAAATAAAACAAAACAAAAACAAACAAAAAACCTGAGAAGCACCACAGCAATACTGACAACAAGGGAACACTAACCACGGTCCTGAAATAGAGACGAATCAAAACAGAAGGAGATCTGGAAAATTGGTGATGGGAATCTTGCACTAGTGATGGGGGGGGTGTTCTTTACATGACTGTAATCATACAACTTCAATCATATTTGTACTCACGGTGTTAAAATAAAGATAATTTAACAATAAAAAAAAGAAAAAAAGGCAAAGAAAAGAGAATGAAAAGAAAAAACACAGGCAACAACAAAAAAATTTAAAGGAAAAAATTTAATTTGTGCTATTTTTTTTTTGGTATGGGCACAGTAAAAATTTGGGAGATTAGAAAGGGAATTCCCCTGGCCTAAGATATACAGGGTTCCTCCACCCTTAAAGTATACTGTCATGGGTATAACTACAGGCTCCGTACATGCTCTTTTACTCTCCTATATCCTTTTATGATGTCTGGAAGTTTTCTGCTCTTTTTTGTTTTGATTTGTTTTGTTTTGTTTTGGACCAAACCCGGAGGTGCTCTGGGATGCTCTGGTTATCTGCTCAGAAATAACTCCTGGCAGGCACAGGGGACCATATGGGACGCCAGGATTCGAACCAACCACCTTAGGTCCTGGGTCGGCTGCTTGCAAGGCAAATGCCGCTGTGCTATCTCTCCGTCCCATTTTCTGCTCTTTTTATGTGGAATTCCTATGGCTCTGCACTTGGGAATTACTCTTGGTGGTTCTATGGCAACTATATGCAATTGTAGTATCAAAGTGGAGTTGTTCACATGCAAGGCAAGTACTGTAGTATTTCTTGGGCCCCTGATTTTTCTTTGATACATTAAATATTTAATAGTATGTTGCAACTTTTCCGAATGTTTTAGTATTTAAATATTTATGATTTTTACTTAATGGGATTGTGTTCTGAAAAGATAGTTACTATATCTATTTACTTTTCTTTATGCATATTTACATTATACCCCATTATGTGATCAATCTTCATTAATGTTCCATATGTACTTCAGAAGAATATGTAATTTGCTTTTGTGACTTAAAAAATATATCTTGTAGATATATATTAGTTTAGTTTTACAGTTCCTTATTTAGTGCTCTTATTTATGTATTGATTTTCTGTGCAGTTATCTGGGTTATCTGTACAGTGACAGGAGTATATATATATATCCCTTCAGGTTTATTAGATTCTTTTTAAGCTGATGTCTTAATTTGGTTCATATATGTTGCCAATATTCAGTCATTTTCATACATTTAATTATATACTTTTATGTGTTATCTATTTCTATTATTTTATTTAGCTTAAATTATATTTGATTTGGCACAGTATTATATTTTAGGTACCGTTTGATTATTTTCCTTTTTTGTTTTACTTTTAACTGATGATTATTGTGAAAATTCCAGTTTATCTCTTGTAGACAGAAGAAAATTGTATTATATTTCCTGATTCATCTAGCAATTTAGTGCGTTATAAGAGAGTTAATTCATATACATTTAGATTAATTAAATTTGTATTTGATGCAGGGATATGTTTGAGAATATTTTTGTCATTTCCACAAATCTGAGAGATAGTGTAAGATAGTGTAACAGCATAGAGGATATTGGTAATAAATGAATATTTTATTTATTCTTTGAATATATATCATTACATTTTCTGTAGAGTATGATTTGATGTATCTTATGAATTATACTAGTTTTGTTCTATTTCAAGAGATTTTCTCTCTTTGGTTATTAAGTTTAGTTTATTAGTGCATTTTGGGTTTATTACAATAGTTAATTTTATTATTACTATTGTTATTTTATTGTTATTATTATTTGGTACTCCAAATATCTAGATCAATTTCAGCTCATGCTGCAGATATTTTTAGATTTATTTCTTATAATAGCTGTTCTTTCCCTCTTATTCTGTGATTTTTGGAATTTTTTTATTTGAAGAAGGTTGTTCCATTTGCTATTTTAATAGATTTCTTAGATTTCATTTAACTTTTTAAATATTCTATAACTTCTAGAATATTGGTGATGTGGTGTACCTTGTCCACAGGAAATAAGTTTGTTGATTATTTTACATTATTTGTCCTGGTATTTTATTCCTTGACTGCTTCAACTATGTTTAAACGATGCCTTTAATGTTTTCCATACATTTTTATTCAAATTTGCTAAATTTTCTACTATATTTAACGACAGTGACCATTAATATGATTATTCTTATAGTGCAGCAATAGGGTGATTGCCTTGCATGTGGCTGATCCAGAATGGACCTCAGTTCTATCCCTGGTGACCTATATGGTCCCCCAATTCAGGAGCGATTTCTGAGTGCATAGCCCAAAGTAACCCCTGAGCTTTACCAGGCATGGCCCCAAAACCAAGGGAAAAAAAAGAGGATTGTTGCCCTGTTTTTGTTCACAGGTATATTGTACCTACTGAAGGACATGAGAAATTTGTGGCAGAAAGTTTTTCTTTTATCCAATATTCCTGGTACTATGGAAAGCAAATTTGTCAAATAATTTTCTAGATTTTTTGAGTGTTAGCTTACATCTTATTTTATCCAAAACAAAGATCATCCATTTTTTCTTTGTAGCTGTTTATTTACAACTTGATTTTATTCTAAACAGAGATTGCCTTACATGTAAATTTAGACTAGACTGGCTTAGGATAGTCTGCACTATTGGTCTTTACTCCCCCTCTAGGGGTGGTCTTTGTATTCAATTTAAAAACAGTTCTGGAAGGCAGCTGGTGTTCCATATGAGGTATAAGATTGGCAGATTATACATGTTTCACCCTCAGCCTGTTCTGTATTATTTCATGTTAACCCTAATTCAGACTTGTTCACCTGGGGTTGGTGATACGGTGTGGGGTGATTTTATAACAAATGTTCTTTTAAACAATATCAGTTTAGAGACTTAGATTGAATTTTTTAATCCAATATTCACAGTATCATTCGTTATTGAAATTTCTAAATCATTGCAATATTTGTCTGGTATGTGGCTCTTGTTTATATGCATTTTGATAACAGCAGGGGTATTGTCTCTCTAAATGGAAGCTTGATTTATGGAGTTGAATCTTTTAAAATTTGAGTAAAATTTTCAGTAATATCTGTCATATAGATCATGTGTCTGATTAATTTTTAATGTGATTTTGTGTAAAAACTATTCTTTGAGCAATATTGAACGACTACTTTTAGGCATTCTTCACCTTTTTACCCCTCATTTGTCAATATTTTACTATGAGTGTTATTATTATTGGCATTGTATGCCTGTTATTTTGAAAACTAATTAAACTGATTCTGTGTTAGTTTTTCTTTTTCTTTTGTTCTTCTTCTTTTGTTTTTGGTTTTGGGGCCACACTCAGTGATGCTCAGGGGTTACTCCAGGTTTATGCACTCAGAAATTGCTCCTGACTTGGGAAAAATATGGGAGGCTTGGGGATCGAACCAAGGTCCATCCTAGATTACCACGTGCAAGCAGACGGCATACTACTTGCACCACTGCTTCGACATCCATGATTCTGCATTAGTTTTTAAAGAGTTGTGCCACAGTGTCCTTATCATTCATTCTTCAGATAAAACTGGCCTCTAAGTGCATCATTCAGCAACACCCTAAAATATTGCTAGGTCTCCAGTTATGACCATAATTACAACTCTTTGTTATATTGCTGTACTTTGCATCATTTTTATTGATATGATCCTACTTATTTATTTTTCATTCAGTATTAGATTAAGGACACATTTTATTTTGAATAATAAAAATTAGAGCTAAATATGATAATAACTGTTTGTGTCTTGTCAGGAAAGCTAAAATTGTACCAGAAAATGTTCAGTTACATTTTCTTTTCTATAACTAGAAATTTACGGTAACTACTCACTTTAAGAGATGCTATAATACTGAGTCATTAACATTCTAGTTTCACTATAAAAGAAAGTAGCAATTAGAGAATAAAAATGAGTTCTATTTTGGCAACCAATATGTTGAAATAAGAAATAAATATTTCTTAATATAAATAAATAAAAATTAAATGTTTTATTGGTAGATATTCTTATTTAATTTTAAATCTATTATTAGTTTTGTATTTAAAGAACATCTGGTAAAATAATGTGAGATCTTTTTTTTGGTTCTAGTTTGAGTATCTGTCTTTTTTAATTGTGATGCTTACTCAATTCATATTTACTGAGATGATTTATATAAATTAGTTGAAATCCACCATCATGATAATTTTTTTCTATCTGTTCTTAATTTTTTTTTACTTTGTTTCTCCTTTAGTGTCACTTTTGGAATTTTGATGTTCTACTTTACTTTAATCCTATCTCTTAAGATATCTGTCTTCACAAATTTTTTATTTCTCTCTGTATTATATGTATTTATAAATATTTGTCATTAATTAATATATATTTCATCTATAATACAATGCAGATAAATAACCATTGTCCTATATATTATTTTTATTCCTTTTCTGTGGGGACATGTATTATTCAATACATATCTTAAAAGCATTATGAATAGTTTTAAATTTATCTCTAAGAAATTAATAAAAGAAAACATGTATTTTGCATTTTCTACTTATTTTCCATTCCGAAGGGCAGTTCTTTCATCAAAACACACATGACAGCGACTTGCAAGAAAGCAAAATCAGACGTCTATCTAATACCATGCACAAAGGTCAAATACAAATGGATTAAAGACATTTATATCAGGCCCGAAATGATAAGATATAAAAAAACAACAACATGTAGGTAAAACACTTTGTCAAAGAAGAAATACAATTGATCAAAAAGTACATGAAAAATGCTTCACATCACTAATCATCAGGGAGATTCAAATCAAAACAACAATGAGGTACTGTTTCACAAAACAGAGAGAGGCATACATCATAAAGATAAAGAACGACCATGCTGGCAGGGATGTGGGGAGAAAGGAAATCTCACTCACTGCTAGTGTGAATGCCATTTAGCCAGCCTTTATGGAAAACAATATGGAAATTATTCATAAAACTGGAAATTAAGCTCCAATATGTTCCAGCTATACCACTACAAGAATTATAACCTAGGAACATAAAAATACAATTCAAAAATTCTTTCCTCACATCTGTATTTATTGCTATGCGATTTTCAATAGCCAGACTCTGAAAACAACCAAGAAGCCCTTCAACAAATGAATGCTAAAGAAATTGTGATACATATACACAATGGAATATTATGCAGTTGTCAGAAGAGATGAAGTCATGAAATTTTCCTATACATGGATGTACATGGAATCTGTTATGTTGAATGAAATAAGTCAGAGGGAAAGCGCTAGACAAAGAATAGTTTCACTCAACTATGGGTTTTAAGAAAAACAAAAGATATTATTGTAATAATGCCCGTAGACAATGATATGAGGGCTGGAAGGATTGACTCGACATGAAACTCACCAAATAAAGAGGTGAATTTGGATAGAGAGATGAGTAGACTATTATAATATTGTTAATGAGTGAGAGAAGTAGAATGTCTGTCTCGAATACAGTCAGGGGTTGGGAAGGAAGCATATGGGAGCATTGGTGGTGAGAAGGTTCACTGGTGAAGGGTGATATTATTTTTATGACTAAACCCCAAAAATTATGTATGTAAAATTTTTATTATTAAAAGAAAAACAGAAAGGTCTACTTTAAGACAAGAAAGACCAACAGACAACCAACTTCAGCACAAAGATGACACTAAGACCCATGATAGTTATCTCTCTTAACATCAGTGGACTAAATACACTAGTTAAGAGACACAGAGTAGCAAAATGGACCAAAAAGCTCAACACAACATTAAGCTGCCTACAAGAAACATACCTGAATAGTTAGAATTAACAAAGACTATAAGTCAAAGGTTGGAGGACAAATATCCTAGATAACCATGCTGTAAAACAAAAGCTGGAGTGGCCATATTAGAATCTGATGACATAAACCTTAGACTCAAAAAAGCTATTAAGGACAAAGATGGATATTTTGTAATAATCAAAGGATATGTACAACAGGAAGAAATCACACTCCTAAATATATACACACCCGAGGGAGCAGAAACATATTTAATAAAATTATTGACAAATCTTGAAAGAAGAAATCAATGGCAACACATTAATAGTGGGAGACCTCAGCAATGCCCTGTCACCCCTTGAAAATTCAACCAGGCTTAAACCCAAGAAGTTTATACTAACTTATTTAAGACATTTAAATTAGTTTGCTATTATTTTTTAAGTGAAATGAGAACATCATAGAAGTTCAACCCTCTAAGTTTTATTTCATCAGTTCTTTTTTTTTAACTTTATTTCTCAAAATTACAAACATGTTTACAGTTGGACCTCAGTCATAAAAAGAACAACCCCATTCACATTTTCACCACCAATGCCCATATCTCCCTTCTTCCCCACCTCCAGCCTGTATTTGAGACAAGTATTGTACTTCTCTCACTCATTATCATTTTCTGATATTTCGTGTAGTTATTTCTCTAACTGCAAATTCCACCCTTCGTGGTAAGCTTCATATCAATGAACCAATCCTTTCAGCCCACATCTGTATTGTTTCTTGGTATTATTAAAATAATATCTTTTATTTTTCTTAAAAATCATAAATGAGTAAGACTATTCTGCATCTATCTCTTTACCCCTTATTTAATTTATTTTATGTAACATAAAAGTTTCCATGTCCATCCATGTCTAGGAAAATTTCATGATTTTATCTCTTGATGGCTGCATAGTATTTAATTGTGTAGATGTACCACTGTTTCATTAGCCACCCGTCTGTTGTTGGACATCTGGGTTGTTTCCAGATATGGTTAGTGGAAAAATCAATGCAGTGAATATAGGTGTGCAGAAGGCATTTTTGCATTTTTTTGTAGGCTATATACCTAGGAGTGGTGTAGCTGGATCATATGGGAGCTCATTGTCCATTTTTTTGAGTAATCTCCATATTGTTTTCCATAAACAATATGGTGGCATTCCCACCAAAGTACATGAGAGCTCTTTCTTTCCACATCCCCACCTGCACATATTGTTCCTATTCTTTGTGATATGTCAGTGTCTGTGGTGTAAGATGTTACCTCATTGGTGTTTTTATTTGCATCTCCCTGATGACTAGTGATGTGGAGCATTTTTTTTCATTTATCTTTTGGCCATTTATAGTTTTTTCAGATTTGTCAACAATTGTACTAAATATTTTGCTGGTCCCTCATTGGGTGCATATATGATTAGGAGTGAGTTTTCTTCCTATTGTACATATCTCTTGATTATTATGAAATGTCATTTTTGTCCCTTAAAACTTCTTTACATCTGTAATTTGTATCATCAAATATTAATATGGCCACTTCAGCTTTTTTTAGGGAGTTGTTTACTTGGATGATTGTCCTCATTTGGACATTCTGAATCAAGTACCATTATGTTTAGATAGGATTTACTAAGATTATTATGATTCGTTGATATTTTTGCACTTAATAAAGATATCTTAAGACAATATTTAGTTTGATACCATTATAAAATTGACATGAAATTGTCTTACCTTAACAATATTATGCATGCCCCTGAACTGGGTAGACTAATTAACAATATATTCTGGAAAAGCCAGTCTCAATAATTTGCAAAATTTTCCACTCAAATTTTTATTCTTAGAAATTATTAAATTTACTCATAATAGGGCCGGACAGATAGCACAGTGGTAAGGCATTTGTCTTGCATGCAACCAAAAGGCAGTTCAGATCCCGGCATCCTATATAGTCCTCCGAGCCTGCCAGGAGCAATTTCTGAGTGCATAACCAGTATTAACTCCTGAGCTCTGCCATGTGCGATCCGAAAAAAATAAAATAAAATAAAAATAAAAAAAAGAAGCTACTCGTAATATGAAGGAAGCTCACCACAAAGAATAGTGGTGCAGTTAGGGGTTGTGGGAGGCAGTAGATGGGGGCATTGGTGGTGGGAATGTGCACTGTTGAAGTGGGGTGTTCTTTGTGTGACTGAAATCTAACTATAGTCATGTTTGTAATCACAGTATTTAAAGATATTATTAAAAATAAAATCAAATGAAACAATTAGGGGACCGGAGAGATGGCATGAAGATAAGGCATTGGCCTTGCACACAGAAGGTGAAATCCGGCATCCCATATGGCCCCTCGAGCCTGCCAGGAGTGATTTCTGAGTGTAGAGCCAGGAGTAACCCCAGAGCGCTGCCGGGTGTGACACAAAAAACAAACAAACAAAAAGAAAGAAACGATCAGAAAAAATAAAGTTAAAGAGGCACCTAAAATTTAAAATACCATAAAAGTGGAGAAACCATTAAAATTAAAGCTACTCTTTTTACTCACTTGGCTTGAGTTTTAAAATGGCCAGATATTTTTTGTTAGTCTGATATTTACAGATGGCATCTTAATTAAGAGTGAATAAATACCCAAAGCTGAGGAATCCCTGAGTGGCAGGGATTCTTCTTTTGAATATTTAACTCCTTTAGGCCTGGGTTTTGAAAGTCTGTCAATCCTCAATGTTTTAATATTTTCTTCTACCATCCAGAGACTTCTTACTGGTCTTATCAGCATCTAACCTCTCTTGCTTCTCTCCAGTTAATTCCCATGACTGGAAGTGGCTAGTGTGGTGTCTCTACCCTATCCCTTGTCCACTGCCCACTCTATCAAGCCTTGACTGCCTAGCTACACACAGTCCTTTCCAAAACCCACATATCCAGGATGGTCACACAGACCTGCAGTATGAATAGAAAGAGGAGGAGGGGTGTAGACTTGTGCTTTTCACTTGTGTCAGGGGTTTCATTGAGAAGTAACATAGGGACTGATTTTTCTAGCTTCTCTGGACTTGCTACGTTTCTTTTGTCTTGCTCTTTCCCAATTTTTCCATAAATGTGCAGATAAATTTGATTCATGTTCCTCTGCCCTTGAAATTTATGGTGGAGCTGATAAGTAGTTCTTCCAATACCAGATCTGAAAGTTAACATACACAATTAAGAAAGCAGGCACATGACTCAACCACAAGTACAAAAGCACAACAATTAATTTTGCATTGCTCAATCTAATTTCACAAATCCCAACGGGGTGGCATTTTTCCTTAGTGTTCCCCAGAATCATAGTCCTGACCAAGATAGCACAAAAGACAGAGAGACAATGACAACATGTGGGATATGCAAAATAGATGAGGGGATGTACAAATGTTGCTGTTTGTGCAGCTCCTGCTGCAACCCTTGGCCCTCTCTGGAAAAAAGGTTCAATAGGAGTCTATTTTACTTTTCAGCACCTGCTCCAACCCCTAATACTTCTCAATCCCTAGCAAACCTCACAGATACTACCTGCAAACTTTGTGGCTCCTTCCAGGAACATAGGGAGGAGTGGGGTGTTTATCCCTGGGGCAATTCTTCATCCAGTTTCTCTGCTTGGATTTCATACAGAAATCCATTTACCTAGGCCTTCACTACCTCAAAAAAGTCTCAGAATAAATATGAAACCTTGGCATCTTTGTTGTTTACTTGGTCTTTGTCAGTCATTCTTGGACTAGTCCCCAAATATTAGGGTCTAGACATGAAGGACAAGACCACACAATTGAAATAAAGCAAAGCAAATTTTATTCCATCAACCAACAAGCTGCAAACTGATTGATTTGGGTTACCTACTTTAGGAGGCGACCCTGTCTGGGGGTCACAAGCCAGGTTATATAGGCTAGAAGCAGGAAGTCTTGATCTTTAGGTTGATGTTGTCTATGGTTTTTCATCATGTCTTTTTATGGCTAAATATTTAGGGAATTATTTTTTGTTTTATAGGGCCTTGGTGTCTGTTTTACTATTCTTGGGATAGAAATTTTGCTTTTAAATGGAAATGACCTTTTAGTCTTGAATGGAAACTTAACTTTATGTTGACACAATGGTGTTCCTTCTGCTCTCGGCTTCACAATATGTACAAGAACAATTTTGGGAAAGCCAAGGTTTGAAAGCACTTATGCAAATTTTGGAGATTCCACACATTGTGACTCTATTACTTTAGAATAGTCTACTAATCTAGACTTTGACTGACGCTTATCATCTTTTCTATATTTTATTATGGTAGAAGCCAGGATTTCTTTGATCCACCCAGGCTATCTTAATTTGACTTGGTAATACTCGGGCCCATAAAGTTGTGCTCTGCAGGCTCAGCAGTCCTAGAGACATAGTGATGGAGAACTGGCAGTATTTAGGAAATCATGCAGTGCTTGGGAGTTAACTCAAGCCTTCATCATATGAGGAATGTACTCCGGTTTTTTTTATTTATTTTCCCAGTCCAGTAGTTGTTTTTTATTATTTTTTTAAGATCAAATCTTCCTATGGTCTAATTTTCATCCTTCTCTGCTACCTTTATGTTATTGTATTTATTATGTTTTTTCTAGAATTTACTAGAAATTATAATTGATTAATAAAAGCCATATTGGAGCTGAAGGCAGAAGACAGATGCTAGAACACTAATGTTTATGGTTAGGCTGAAATAAAAATACCTTTTAAAATTAATTCCCAACAAGTCCTATTGTTAGAAATATTGCTCATTATAGGTTATTTAATGGGAGGTGTTTAATTCACTGTAATTATTCCAACTATAAGTTTATAGTTTCCATTAGAATGCTTTGCACCCAATAATATTGTAGAGTTATACTCATCCCTTAAAGGGCGAATTGTACTGTTATTTGTTTTATAAACCTATTTCTAGTTGTTCCTATATGTTGGTGGCATTTGGTAGATTGGGGACGAAAAGAGTGACTGATATATTTAAAAATAAATAATCTTAGGTCAGGCTAACCAGTCTTTCCCGCTGTATACTCACAGAAGCAAATGTTTCACATGTTCATCAGATAAGTTCCCATAGATACTTGAATTTTATTCTGCTCCTAAATTTTCAGGATGAGTTCTTCAAACTAACATAGATTTAATTTTATCTAATACTCATTAGCCTGTCTTAAAATAATTTACAAACAAAGAATAGAGGCAAATTGACACTCATTATGCCCAACCACTTTTCTTTTACTAATGAGAATTTTAAAACTAGAATTTGCTCAAGGTGTTTGTTAGTGACTGGATCTGTGCTTATCTTTAGCTTTCCTTAGTTGTTCACATTTATCTTCTCTTATCCATATGCTTCTAGGAGATTGCAAGTATTAAGCTCCTTAGTGTACATTCATAGCACGTTTGTGGGTATACTTTCTTTTGGAATGTGACCACAACCAGGTCTAACTGGGCTTACTACTAACTCTGTGCTCAGGGATTATTGCTGGAGTGCTTGGTAAATGATCATCATGCTAGGAAGTACCCTACTTATTTTACTACCACTTTGGTTTTTTTAATTCATTCATTTTAACAAGTTTTGAGATGTATTTATTATTTTTACTACTGAATATAATCTGAAATCTGTATTCTTCATCTATATTTGGGATCAGAATGTTATATAAAAAATGAAGGCTGTTTCTAATACCACATTTGATCCCAGCACCCCAGATTGTACATCCAGAAGTGTTGGACTTCTGTTCTTTAGAATAGAAAACTTGTATTTCTAAGATTTTTCTTCCTAATCTTGGAAAACATTTCCTCTCCATTTGTGTTATTTTTCCGTGTTGGTGCTCAGTTTTTATCTTAACTATGATTTGTGCAAGTGTGTCAGACTGACAGATGTAGGCTGCCAAATTTGCTGACTTCTCAGTTCTAAAATATATTTCTGTTCATGACACCCTTTGTTTTCTAAGTTATAAAAGGGAAAAGAAGAAATATTACAAATATCTATATCAAGAAATAATTTGGGGGCCAGAATGATAGCACAGTTCGTAGAACATTTGCCTTGCTCACAGTCAACCCAGGTGTGCACCTTGGCATTGAATATGGTCCTCGAGCCAGCCAGGAGTGATTTCTGAATGGAGAGTCAGGAATTACTCCAGAGCACTGACAGGTATGGTCAAAAACAAACAAAAGAAAAAGAAAAAAGAAATAATTATTGGATTATCAAGCTCTGTTGAATATTAGAATCTGAGAAGGTCACATTATGTCAGTCATACAGATGCAGGCTCATACTTTATGGATCATCTAGGAAATTAGCTATTAAATTACCTGGTGAATAAGGGTATTTTTATTTGGATATTAGTAAATACCCTTGGGTGTTGGGTAAGTAAATATGACAAGAGAGCACAGGTTCTTAGTTATGAAAATTAAGCAAAGTCAATCCCTTTTCATCTTCCCTTTCTTACCCACCTCTTCGCTATCATCCATCTTAAATTTTTGCGTTCTCAAATTATTATGAAATACTTGTCCTCACTCCTTTGTTCCCCTTTATTAATATTTCTTTAGTAGTTAGGTCTTCTTATAGATAAGGAAGTTGAAATCAGAGAGGTAACAGGAATTATCCAAAGTAATTGGCTAATTTATATTTCGACTAAACTAGACACTCCTGACTGCTGCCTTACTGATCATTCTGTCTCTGTTCTGGCTATTCAATTTGCCTTCGCATTTTCTGCACACAGCCCAACATACTGAACCACTGAGTCATGGAGCCTAAAGTCCAGTTCCTCAAACAATAGAGTCGGAATGCTCCTGAATATATTTTTGACAAATGTACCATTATTCTCAAATGGCAAATTTCATGTGTCACGATACTGTTAATTCAGGCTGGTATGAAAACTTTAAGTAAATGAAGGCAGTCCAGAATAAGATTCTAAAATACTTGGTTAATTATCTATGCTGAAAAATATGAAAGAACTGTGGATCTCTGCTGAGTTGATTTCACAGGCTGTGAAAACAGGACATTGCCAATACTTTTCTAAGACTACATCAGATAAACTGGGACATCTGCAATATTTCCTAAGCAAACTGGGTTACCCTTCCTGCTGGTGCAGTCACCCTAGGGCATTGGGCAGCTGGGTGACCCAGAAACGGTCATCTCCTTGTTTGGGTCCATCTGGAATTGTAGGCTCTAATTTTGGACACTGATAAGACTAGCTTTCTAGGTGGAATCAATTTTTATAACAACAAGTTTAATTAACTGCATTCTTGTTACAGGAAGCTTACCGCAACATAAAGGCTTTTGAATTTTCTTTTTTATTCAGGACAAAGAAGTTAGTGCCAATAATTTTTATTTTCTTTTTTATAACAAGTATTTTGAGAAGCAAACATTGTGGGAATATAAGCCATGTTATGGGGAAAGAATTTGATGTCCAGAGGTATTGATTTGGATTACTAAACTTGAAAAATATCATTATTTTGGTGCCTTTAGTGACATAGAAAATGTTGGTTCTTTTAATCACTAGGGATATTTCCTAATTTAAAAAATTATGAACATATATATTAATGTTAGATAATGTTTATGCTCTTCACTAATTAGATGACCTGTCCTTATGCATAAGCTTACCTATAAAAATGTTGAGAATAGGATCAAGCTATTTGGTAACAGAAACTAGATATTTCAAAACTCTAAATAAAGGGGGAGATGAGTGTTCTAGTTTCTGAAAAATTTATTTTTAGTAGTAAGCATGGATTCAACATAAATCTAGTTATCCTGAAGCAAAGATATTCATGTTTTAAAATTTTACAATAAATGAAAAATCTCATTTACTTCTTTTGGTGAGATTTGTATTGTATTTAAAAAGAACCTGCCAATATCTAGTTGCTGCATATTTGAACCAGCACTTTTAACCCTGTAAAGCAAAATTTCTTATCAAGTGTGTGTGTGTATTGAAAATTGTGTGAAGGGATTAGTGTTGGCAATAAATGTACTTCAAGAAGAATAGCACATTTATTGATTCTGTGAGGATTTTATATTCTTGTAGTCACCCTGAGTGTGTTGCCCTTTCTTCCTCATCTCTGTGGACTTGGATTCAACAGGGAAAATAGTAATGATTTTAATAGATAACAGTAGATCTCACAGGAGTGTTTTACCTGAGATGTGACAATTACTTACAATACTAGAGTTAGACTTGTAAAGACTTAAAACCTATTTCTCAGGCTTGGCATCTGCAGAACCAGTAATTAATACTTAATTCTTTTTTTCCTTATCTGAAGATTGGAATAATAAAGCTACTCATAATGAAGGACATTGTTAAAGTTTAAGTGAATTAGGAACTAAAATAATACTTAAAATATGGGCGAAAGTACACCGGCCCAGTGGGGCTCAGCTGTGAAAGACTGTGAGTGTGACCTGTCTATGTCTATGTACTGTCCTCTTGCGTGAAACTCTTGCGAGTGGGGCAAAAAGAGCCTCCAGAAACCTCGCTCGCCCAGACGCCATTTTCAGGGAGGGACTTCAGAGCATAAAAACCGGCTAACCTTTGCAAAAGCTGGCACCCTGTGTGTGACACCAGGCGGGGAAAATCCGCGAAAGTACACCGGCCCAGTGGGGCTCAGCTGTGAAAGACTGTGAGTGTGACCTGTCTATGTCTGTCTACTGTCCTCTTGCGTGAAACTCTTGCAAGTGGGGCAAAAAGAGCCTCCAGAAACCTCGCTCGCCCAGACGCCATTTTCAGGGAGGGACTTCAGAGCGTAAAAACCGGCTAACCTTTGCAAAAGCTGGCTCCCTGTGTGTGACACCAGGCGGGGAAAATCCGCAAAAGTACACCGGCCCAGTGGGGCTCAGCTGTGAAAGACTGTGAGTGTGACCTGTCTATGTCTGTCTACTGTCCTCTTGCGTGAAACTCTTGCGCTCCGCTTCGCTACGCGGCCGTGCACTCTTTCTAAGGAAAGAACTCCATTGCAACAAGAAGGAAAAAATCACACTAAGAACGGCGCTATATCACAGAAGCAAACATTTCTCTCTGGACTGTCTTCTCTGTTGCATGCTCGGGCCTAAGATTTGACCCAGTGTGAGGCTTCATCCACGGAGGACTCCCCTCCCTTAGAGGCAAGTCAGCCTATCCAGAAAGGGAGGAGCCAGAGGAGTGTGCTGCCTACATCATATAGACAATGAATACCACTACAACACGTAGAAAAACCCACAATACAAGTGTGACAATGGGGAAACAACGCAGGCCAGCATCAGACATAGAGAATGAAGATGACAATTCTGAGGACCAGATAATGACTGAACAACTAATCAACCTCTCAGATAAGGACTTTAGACTAGCAATATGGAAGGTGCTCAACAGACTCCAAGAAACCATGGATCGAGTTGAACAGAACACTAATAAGAACCAAGAAAATATGAAGGCAGAAATGACAAAACTCCAAACTGAAATAACATGTCAACTAACAGGACTGAAAAAGTCAGTAAACGAAGTGAATGACAAAATGGATAAGCTCTGGGACAGGGTATCAGAAGCTGAGAATAGACTTGGTGCTGTGGAAGATGAGATACATAACAATTCCATACAGCAGGAGAGATTGGACAAAAAACTTAAAGCAAATGAGCAGACAATGGAAAAATTAGTCAAAGAATGGGAACAGACGAAAATAGAAATCTATGATAAGATCAACAGAAACAACTTAAGAATCATTGGAGTCCCAGAGACCCAGGAAGAAAATTTCCAGGAAGAATCAATGGTCAAGAACATCATTAAAGAGAAACTTCCAGAGCTAAAGAATATATGTGATCAAATCCTGCATGCCCGAAGAGTACCAACCAAAAGAGACCCCAGAAAAACCACCCCAAGACACATCCTAGTCACAATGACAAATCCCACAGATAGAGACAGAATTCTGAAAACAGCAAGATCAAAAGGGGAAATCATGTTCAAGCAAGCTTCCCTGAGATTTACAGCAGACGTGTCACCAGAAACGCTCAATGCCAGAAAGCAGTGGTGGGATATTGTGACAAGACTGAATGAAATGAATGATTCACCCAGAATACTAAACCCAGCAAAACTCACTTTCCGGTTTGATGGAAGAATACATGGTTTCACAGACAAAAAACAGCTCAGAAACTTCACAGACACAAAACCAGTCTTAAGAGAAAAACTGAAAGACCTAATCTAAGACAAGACTACCCAAAAGACACACCAAATTTTGAAATAAAGATGGCGTTAAATCCCAGGACAATACTTTCTCTCAACGTCAATGGACTAAATGCACCAGTTAAGAGACACAGAGTGGCTAAATGGATCAAAAAACTCAATCCAACCTTCTGCTGCCTACAAGAAACGCACCTGAATAGTCAGAACAAACATAGACTCAAAATAAAAGGCTGGAGAAAAGTTATCCAAGCAAACAACACCCATAAAAAAGCTGGAGTGGCCATACTAATATCAGATCATGCAAACTTTATACTCAGGAAGGTTGTAAGGGACAAAGACGGACATTTTATATTAATCAAGGGGTACGTAGAGCAGGAAGAATTCACTCTCCTAAACATATATATGCACCGAATGAGGGGCCAGCAAAATATTTAATACAACTGTTGACAAATCTGAAAAATAATATCAACAACAACACAATAATTGTGGGGGACCTTAACACGGCTTTGTCAACACTGGACAGGTCAACCAGACTGAAACCCAACAAGAATATACTAGACCTGAGGAGAGAAATGGAAGAAAGAGGAGAGGCCTAGTGGATATATATAGGACACTCCATCCCCAGAAACCTGGATACACATTCTTCTCCAATGTACATGGGACATTCTCCAGGATAGACTACATGCTGGCACATAAAACATACCTCCATAAGATCAAGAGGATAGAAATTTTGCAGACTACCTTCGCTGACCACAAGGCTCTGAAATTATTTGTGAACTCCAAAGGGACTCAGAAGAAACACTTTAACACCTGGAAGTTAAACAGCCTCATGCTCAATAACCAGTGGGTCCGAGATGAAATCAAGGAGGAAATAAAAAGGTTCCTGGAAACAAATGACAATAAAGACACAAACTATCAGAACTTATGGGACACAGCAAAAGCAGTACTGAGAGGAAAATTTATAGCTTTGCAAGCACACATCAGGAAGGAAGAAGGAGCTTACCTGAGTAGCTTAATGACACAGCTAATAGAACTAGAAAATGCTCAACAAAAGGACCCAAGAATAGGAAGACAGAAGGAAATAACAAAGCTGAGAGCAGAAATCAACGAAGTGGAAACTCAAAAAACAATCCGAAAGATCAACGAAAGCAGAAGTTGGTTCTTTGAAAAAATAAACAAGATTGATAGACCACTGGCAAACCTAACAAAGAAAGAGAGAGAGAGAAACTTGATAACTCGTATCAGGAATGAAAAAGGAGAGATCACTACTGATATGACAGAGATTCAAAGGGTAATCAGAAACTACTTTGAAAAACTCTACGCCACTAAAAATGAGAACCTGGAAGAAATGGATAAATTCTTGGACTCTTATAATCTTCCACGGTTGAAGGAAGAGGATGTAGCATATCTAAACACCCCCATCACCATTGATGAAATTAAAACAGTAATCAAATGTCTGCCGAAAAACAAAAGCCCAGGTCCAGATGGATTCACTAATGAATTCTATCAAACTTTCCAAGAGGAACTACTGCCAATCTTGGCAAGACTCTTTCATGAAATTGAACAAACATAAACACTTCCAAATAGCTTTTATGAAGCCAACATCACCTTGATACCTAAACCAGACAGAGACGCTACCAAAAAAGAAAATTACAGACCAATATCACTGATGAATGCAGATGCAAAGATGCTCAACAAAATCCTGGCAAATAGGATTCAATGCCTCGTTAAGAAGATCATCCACTACGATCAAGTAGGTTTCATCCCAGGAATGCAAGGCTGGTTTAACATCCGTAAATCTATCAACATAATACACAACATCAATAACAAGAAAAATAAAAACCACATGATCATATCAATAGATGCAGAGAAAGCATTTGATAAGGTCCAACACCCATTCTTGATCAAAACTCTCAGCAAGATGGGAATGGAGGGAACCTTTCTCAATATAGTGAAGGCCATCTACCACAAGCCAGTGGCAAATATTATCCTCAATGGAGAAAAACTGAAAGCCTTCCCTCTAAATTCTGGCACAAGACAAGGCTGTCCTCTCTCACCACTCCTATTCAACATAGCACTGGAAGTACTTGCTATAGCGATTAGGCAAGAAAAGGATATCAAGGGAATCCAGATAGGAAAGGAAGAAGTCAAGCTCTCACTGTTTGCAGATGACATGATACTCTACTTAGAAAACCCTAAAGACTCTATCAAAAAGCTTCTAGAAACAATAGACTCATATAGCAAGGTGGCAGGCTACAAAATTAACACACAAAAATCAATGGCCTTTCTATATACCAATAGTAATAAGGATGAAATGGACATTAAGAAAACAACCCCATTCACAATAGTACCACACAAACTCAAATATCTTGGAATCAACTTGAATAAATATGTGAAGGACCTATACAAAGAAAACTATAAAACTCTGCTCCAAGAAATAAGAGAGGACACACGGAAATGGAAACACATACCCTGCTCATGGATTGGCAGGATTAACATCATCAAAATGTCAATACTCCCCAAGGCATTATACAGATTTAATGCCATCCCTCTAAATATACCCATGACATTCTTCAAAGAAGTGGATCAGACACTTTTGAAATTCATTTGGAACAATAAACACCCTCGAATAGCTAAAGCAATCATTGGGAAAAAGAATATGGGAGGAATTACTTTTCCCAACTTTAAACTGTACTAAAAAGCAACAGTTATCAAAACAGCATGGTATTGGAATAAGGATAGGTCCTCAGATCAGTGGAATAGGCTTGAATACTCAGAAAATGTTCCCCAGAGATACAACCATCTAATTTTTGATAAAGGAGCAGGAAATCCTAAATGGAGCAGGGAAAGCCTCTTCAACAAGTGGTGTTGGCACAATTGGATAGCCACTTGCAAAAAATTAAACTTAGACCCCCAGCTAACATCATGTACAAAGGTAAAATCCAAATGGATTAAAGACCTCGATATCAGCCCCAAAACCATAAGATATATAGAACAGCACATAGGCAAAACACTCCAGGACATTACAGGCATCTTCAAGGAGGAAACTGCACTCTCCAAGCAAGTGAAAGCAGAGATTAACAGATGGGAATATATTAAGCTGAGAAGCTTCTGCACCTCAAAGGAAATAGTGCCCAGGATACAAGAGCCACCAACTGAGTGGGAGAAACTATTCACCCAATACCCATCAGATAAGGGGCTAATCTCCAAAATATACAAGGCACTGACAGAACTTTACAAGAAAAAAAACATCTAACCCCATCAAAAAATGGGGAGAAGAAATGAACAGACACTTTGACAAAGAAGAAATACGCATGGCCAAAAGACACATGAAAAAATGTTCCACATCACTAATCATCAGGGAGATGCAAATCAAAACAACGATGAGATACCACCTCACACCCCAGAGAATGGCACACATCACAAAGAATGAGAATAAACAGTGTTGGCGGGGATGTGGAGAGAAAGGAACTCTTATCCACTGCTGGTGGGAATGCTGTCTAGTTCAACCTTTATGGAAAGCGATATGGAGATTCCTCCAAAAACTGGAAATCGAGCTCCCATACGATCCAGCTATACCACTCCTAGGAATATACCCTAGGAACACAAAAATACAATACAAAAACCCCTTCCTTACACCTATATTCATTGCAGCTCTATTTACCATAGCAAGACTCTGGAAACAACCAAGATGCCCTTCAACAGACGAATGGCTAAAGAAACTGTGGTACATATACACAATGGAATATTATGCAGCTGTCAGGAGAGATGAAGTCATGAAATTTTCCTATACATGGATGTACATGGAATCTATTATGCTGAGTGAAATATGTCAGAGAGAGAGAGAAAAACGCAGAATGGTCTCACTCATCTATGGGTTTTAAGAAAAATGAAAGACACCCTTGTAATAATAATTTTCAGACACAAAAGAGAAAAGAGCTGGAAGTTCCAGCTCACCTCAGGAAGCTCACCACAAAGAGTGATGAGTTTAGTTAGAGAAATAACTACATTTTGAACTGTCCTAATATTGAGAATGTATGAGGGAAATGTAGAGCCTGTTTAGGGTACAGGCGGGGGTTGGGTGGGGAGGAGGGAGATTTGGGACTTGGGTGATGGGAATGTTGCACTGGTGATGGGTGGTGTTCCTTTTATGACTGAAACCCAAACACAATCATGTATGTAATCAAGGTGTTTAAATAAAAAAAAAATTAAAAAAAAATTAAAATAAAATAAAATATGTAGCATCTAAAAGTAAAAATTGAATGTTGACATATATTTATATATAGGATTTATATTAATTTAGTAAATATGTTTTGAACATATGCATGTGTATAAATTATAATACAATTGAAAAGAGTAACTTTTCCAAAATTTAAGAAAAATTATTGGTAATAGGACCATATCTTTCTTGGTGGAAAAAGATAATCATAAAAAAATTAAATAAAATAAATAATGTTTTATTAGTAAATTGAATAACAGAAAGTATAGAAAAGGGAATAAAGAGTGACTAGAAGGATTATTTATTAGATAATCCCACTTAATTTCGCAATCTTACTACAGTGAAATAGAAAGTCTGTGCTTTGGGAAGCCTTTTTGGACCCAGTAATTCTGAAATAGAGAAAAATAAACATAGACTGTGCTGAGAAGCAGAATTCTGCTGCTTGTAGTAATAGTGATAATAATGGAAATGCTTTTAGATATAGACAGTGCATTCATAAATATTTCTGAGGAAGTTCAGGATGTTACTCAGCCACATTAATTCATCCTAGCTCTCTAAGTAATCATAAATTTATTTTAATATTTTAACTTTATTCAGTAGAGGGGGTAAAAGAAACCTGGCAAATTATATGTTCTTATGTGGTTATACACATGTCCTATAGCGCATTACTATATATCCACATTAATGAAGTAAATAAAAATAATTTTTAAAAAGTATTAAAATTTCTAGATTTAAGTGATGGGTGGCAACCTCTGGTATTGCTTGATTTTTCTTTGAGAAATCTATAAAGACATATAGAAGAGCAACCATTCATGAATTTGTTAACAGATTCACACCTGTCACTTAAGAACAGATTCTAGAGGACCAGGAAAAGAGGCTGGAAGATAGTTGATAGACCAGTGTATTTTGCAATGCTTGATTTACCATTTGAGGTAGAAGTAGATTTACAAAAAGTTTGGGCTCTAAAATTTTGGATATTGCAGCTTTTCTTACATTGTTTCTAATAAGAAAGTCTGTGTAAAAAGACAGTACAGACAGAATAAAATTTCAACTCTCCTGGTTTGGATTTTAGTGGTTTTACAATGGAGGCAAATAATCTCAAATGGGAATTTATTAACTTATTTTGTGTGAGGCAACACTGGGTCAATTATGTTTTTAGCTTGGTTGGTGTTTTCTGTTCTTTATTTCTTTGTTCCCTGTCTCCTCTATCAACCACAATCTATGTATTATTCATTTGGGGACAGACTATTGATGTATGATGCAATATGCAAAAAGTAATCCCACCTTACTTACCACTTAAAATTCTATCTAAAAAATGAGTGAAGAGTTTTTCAGATATTTCCAGCAAATCCTCAGGATTGTAGTCTAGTCCTGATTAACAATACTGAATTTGACCATATTTAGACCTATTTCAGGATAAATTTCTCTGGTTAGACTGAACAAATGAATGCTACTCAAAGTCTTGTGATAGGGTGTGATAAGAAGGGAGCCAACATATCTGAATTATCTAGACTACCCTGAGTGGATCAGAGAGGGAATGGACAACTGAAATTATAATAAGTAACTACACAGCAGATGATTAAACAACTTTATTATTTTTTGTTCTATTATTTTTATTAGTAAATCACCAGAACATGCAGAGGTCAAAAGTTGAGTGACTGTCATACAATCTCCAGTCTATCTCTTTACCAGTGTTCTTTTACCAGTAACAGTTTCACCAATAAGATCCAACTTGTCCCAGCTCACTCCCACTGTTAACTTAGCCTTCAGCCTTTTTCAATGTCAGACATATTCTCTCTCTTTTTCCCTCCATTTATATTCCTTTGCATGATAGTTTTCAAAGGTTACTGAAGAGGTATTATGTTTGATACTGTACATCCTTTCAATTTCCAGTTTTTTTACACATGATGAGTTACAAATTGTTTTCATAGTCTTCGCTTCCCTGACTTTTTTTTCAGTCACAACCAACAGTACACAGGGGTTACTCCAGGCTCTTGGCTAAGTGCTAGTCAAATGCCCTACTTGGTTGCTATTATTCCAGTCATACCCTTTCTATGTCTTAAGTACATTTAGCATTCATCATTTCTAATGATTTAGGATATTATTTACATATTTTTAATATACTGCCTTTTTACATTCTGCAGATGAGTGTGGTCATTCTATGTCTGTCCCTATCCCCATGACTCATTTCACTCACCAAGATAATCTACAGGTATAAACAAACTTCATGAGCACTGTATTTCAAACAACTACATAGTATTTCAATATGTAGTTATTTTTTTATTCACTCATATGTTCCTGGGCATGGAGGTTGTTTCCAGTTTCTGGATATTATGAATAGTACTGTAATGAACAAAGGAGTGCAGAAGAATTTTTTGCATGGAATTTATCACCCCAAAGGATATATTTCTAGGAGCACTAATACTTGGTCTAAAGAAAGATCAATTTCTATAATTTTTTTGAGGAAGGTTCATACTGGTATACAAAATGACTGGACAAATGTACATTCCACCAGAAGTCAATACGAGTTCCTTCTCTCCAAATCTGCTTGACACTGATTCATCTTGTTCTTCATCATGTGTGCCAGTCTCTGTGGTGTACGGTGATATATCACTCTTGTTTTGATTTGCATGTCCCTGATATTTATTTACCTTTTATAATAATATATTTATTAAGCACAATGATTACAAACATTTATGAAGTTAGGTTTCAGTCTTAGAAAGAACACCCACCTTTACCAGTGCAATATTCCCACCACCAATGCCACTCATACCACTTCTCCCCTAAATGATTGCCTGTATTTGAGACAGGCATTCTACTTTACTCACAGTCATTACCATTGCCATGATAGTTGCTAGTGTAATTATTTTTCTAATTGTACTCACCACTCTTTATAGTAAGCTACATCTTTTGGGTCAGTCCTTCCAGCCCTCATCTCTATTGTCTCTGGGTATTATTACAATAATATATTTTATTCTTATTAAAAACCATAGATTAGTGAAACTATTGTGTGCCTTCCTCCCTCTGACTTACTTCACTCAGCATAATAGTTTCCATATTCATTCATGCATAGGAAAATTTTATAACTTCATCTCTCATGATGGCTGAATAGTATTCAATTGTATGTATGTATGTATGTATATATATGCAGTTTCTTTAGCCATTCATTTGTTGTCAGGCACCTGGGTTGTTTTCCAGATTCTGACTATTGTGAATAGTACTGCAATGAATATAGGTGTACAGAAGGCATATTTTTGTTGCATCTTGTGTTTCTCGGGTAAATACCTAGGAGTGTTAGAGCTAGATCATATGGGACTTAATTTTCAGTTTTTTGAAGAATATTCATATTATATTCCATAAATGCTGGACTAGATGCTACTCCCACCAGTAGTGAATGAGAGTTATCTCACTGCAGTCATATCAGCACTGAATGTTCTTATACTTTGTGATGTGTGCCAGTCTCTATGTTGTGATATAGTACCTCATTGTTGTTTTGACTTGCATTTTACTGATGTATAGTGATGTGGAACATTTTTTCATGTCTATTGGCGATTTGTAGTTCTTTAAAAAAGTGTTTTTTTTCATTTCTTCCTCCCATTTTTTGATGGGGTTAGATGATTTTTTCTTCTTAAGTTCTGTCACTACATTGTATATCTTAGATATGTGCCCCTTATTTGATGGGTATTGGGTGAATAGTTTCTCCCATTCTGTGTGTGGCATTTGTATTCTTATCACTATTTTATTTGAGGTGCAGGAGTTTCTCAGCTAAATATAGTCCCATCTGTTTATGTTCTCTTCAACTTGTTAAAGAGTGTTGTTTCCTCCTTGAAGGTGCCTTTAGTCTTAATATCATGGAGTGTTTGATGTACATGTTGTTTTATATATCTTATGGTTTGGGGTCTTATACAGAGATCTTTAATCCATTTGGATTAGACCATTTCGCACAGTGTTGGATGGAGGTCCGAACTCGCTTTTTTTGCATGTGGCTGTCCAGTTGTCCCAACACCATTTGTTGAAGAGGCTTTCCTTGCTCCATTTTGCATTTCTTGCTCCCTTGTCAAATATTAATTGATTTTATATATGTGCAAAATTCTCTAAATACTCAAGTTTATTGCATTGAACTGAGTGTCTGTCTTTTATTCCAACATCATGCTGTTTTAATGTTTTAATTGCTTTGTAATACAATTTAGAGTTGTGGATAGTGATTCCTCCCATATTATTTTTTTTAAGGGTTGCTCTAGCTATCCATGGGTGCTTATTGTTCCAAATGAATTTCAGAAGTGTTTGATACACTTCTTTGAAGAGTGTCATTAGTGTCCTTAGAGGAATTGCATCAATTCTGTACAATACTTTGGGAGAATTGCCATTTTAATGATATTAATTATCCCAGTCTATGAACAGGGTATGCTTCTCCATTTCTTGTGCCCTGTTTTTTTTTTTTTCTTTTTCTTTTTTTTTTTTTTTTGGTTTTTAGGTCACACCTAGCAGTGCTCAGGGGTTACTTTTGGCTCCATGCTCAGAAGTCGCTTTTGGCAGGCACGGGGGACCATATGGGATGCCGGGATTTGAACCAATGACCTTCTGCATGAAAGGCAAACATCTTACCTCCATGCTATCTCTCTGGCCCCTCTGTTTTTTTCTTGAAGCACAGTTTTGTAGTTTTCTTGGTATAGATTTGAAAGAACTTGTTAATTAATCCATCTTGGCCTTGTGTTTTGTATTTCAAAATACTTTTGTTTACCATCTTAATTTCTTTAATAGTGATGGACCTGTTTAAATATGCTAGAACATCCTGATTTCACCATGGAAAATTATGAGAAGCCATGATTTTATCCATTTCTTTTAGTGTCTCATGTTTTGGGGTATAGAGTTCCTCAAAGTTCTTTCTGATTACTCATTGAATCTCTATATTATCTTTTAATTTCTAATCCAATTTACTAAGTTTTCCTCTCCCTTGATATGTGAGTTTTGCTAGTGGTTTATTAATCTAATTTATATTTTAAAGACACAACTGTTGCTTTCTTTGATCACTTGGATTCTTTTTACTTTATTAATTTTTTTTTTTTTGGTTTTAGTGTCACACCTGACAGTGCATAGGAGTTACTCTTGGCTCTTCACTCAGAAATCACTCCTGGCAGGCTTGGGGAACTATATGAGATGTCCAGATTCAAACCACCGTCCTTCTGCATGCAAGGCAAACACCTTAGCTCCCTGCTATCTATCTGGCCCTACTTCAATTATTTTTGCTCTAAGCTATGATATTTCCTTATGCCAACTTATTTTTTATTTGTTTTGTTGATCATTTTCTAATTTTCCAATCTGTGTCATCAAAGGCTGCTTCTTCCTTCCTGATGTGTGCTTGCAAAGCAATTTTTTTCTTAGTGCCACTTTTGCTGTGTCCCACAATTCTAATAACTAGTCACTTCTTTTGCATTTTTTTCAGGTTATTTTTTGATTTCTCTTTGATTCTTCTCTGACCTGCTGGTTGTACAGTAGTGATCTTCTTAATTTCAGGTGTCGCAGTTTGTCTTCTGTGTCCCTTTATATTTCACTTCTAATTTCAGTCCATTGTGATCTTAGTAAGTAGTCTCTACAATAAATATTATTTTGATTTTATGGAGGTATGTTTTATGGTCCATCATGTGGTCTGTCCTGGAAAATGACCCATGTGCATTAGAGAAGAATGTGTATGTAATTTTTTGGGAATGAGTGCCATATATATATACTTGTCCACTTTCTTCCATTTCTCTTTTTAGAGCTAGTATATTTTTGTCAGTTTTCAGCCTGGCTGACTTAGCAAGGGGTGACAGGGTGGTGTTGAGGTCTCCTACTATTATTGTATTGTTATTGATACCTTCTTTCAGATTTGTCAACAATTGTGTTATATATGTGTGTATATGTATATACATACATATATCTATATCTATATCATCTATCTATCTAGCTATCATCTATGTTTTGAAGCCACACTTGGTGGCTCTCAGGGGTTTCTCCTGGTTCTCTGCTCATAAATCGCTCCTGGCATGCACTGGGATCCATATGGGATGCTAGGATTCAAAACACCATTTGTCCTGGGTAGGCCGCTGATATGGCAAACACCCTACCAATATGCTATTTCTCTGACCCCATCAATTGTATTAAATAATTTGCAGGTCACTGATTGGGTGAATAATTGTTTAGAAATGAAAATTTTCCTGTTGTACATTTACATTAAATGTTATGAAATGAAAAAAATGTTATGAAATGTCCATTTTTTCCTTTATAAATTTTCTAAGTCTGAAGTTTGTCATTTGATATTAATATGGCCACTCCAGCTTTTTTGTAAATAATTTTATTGTGACCAACGTGAATTAAAAGTATTCCACAGTAATATTTGCAGTACATAGTGGCATTGAACCAGGAGTATCCCCACCACCAGTGTTGTCTTCCCTCCCCCACAGTTCCCAGCATCCCTCTCCTTTGCCCCCAGACCGCTACAGTAACTAGTCCCCTCTGTGTAAAGCTTGTTGAAGGTTGGCTATTGATTCTGTTGTAGTTGACTTTGGGTTTGGTGTTTACGTCTGATCCTTTTTTATTTCTACTCATTGTTCATGTGACTGGTTCTGTTACCATCCATTTTTCATTCCTCTCAATTTATGAGGCAGAACAAGATGATTTAAGTTATGTGGTTCTGTCTGAAAGAGAATAAAACAAAACAAAAAGTTCCAAACAACCAACCAAACAACAAACAAAAAAACTGGAGGAATTTGTCTAGAGGTTATAAATATCAATTAAAAAAGAAGAAAACATAACCAAAATAACAAAACAAAACAAAAAAAGAAACAAAAATCACACAAAAGACCAAAACTAGCAACTACAAGAAAGCACCACAGCAACAAATACAATAGCCAAACAATGACCACAATAATGAAAGAAGAAAAGAAAATGGGGGAATGAAAAGAAAAAACGAAAGGAGGGCTGTTGTGGCAAGATTTTATTTTGTTTGTTTGTTTGGTTTGGTTTGGTTTGGTTTTTGCATAGGCACAGTAAATTGTAGAAATGAGAAAGGGAATTTCCTTGGCCTAAAAAATACAGGGTTACTCAGCCCTCAAAACATACTTTCATGGGAATATCTATAGGCTCCATACATGCTCCTTTTCAAGCCCCATGTACTTTTTATGGTGCAAGGAAACTTTCCGCTCAGTTATGGATGATAGATTCAGGCCTCGTTAGTGAGATCTTGGTATTTGCACAAGTCTTAGGATGAGGCCCAAGTTATCATCTTTTTAATGGTTCTAGCAGTTCTGTTCCATCACTGTTATTGTAATCCATCTTCTGTAACTGGTGGTCTTGGTTTGTGCACAGATTCTAGGATGAAGCCTAGGGTAGTCATTCATTATGATTCTGGAAGATCTATTCTGTTGCAGTTGTCAAAGTCAGACCTCTGAAATTAGAGATCTTGGTTATTATACAAATCCTAGGCTAGGGTCTTTCTTTTTGAACTTGTCATAGCAAGCAAGATACCAAGGAGTTCCCGATAGCAAAGAAAGAACTCAATCTCTCACTCTTTCTGAATCACATAACACTATACTTAGAAGTTCCTAAAGACCGTACAAAAGAAACTTCTAGAAACAATAGATTTGCACCGTAATGTGAAAGGGCTCAAGATGATATGCTAGAGAAGATGGATTTTCTGTATACAAATATATATTTTCTGTATATAAAGAAAGGATGAAAGGAGTATTTGAAATGCACTCCAATAGATACTTGTGTTTTATAAAATCAAGATTGGGAAGCAATATAACTAATAAACATAATAGATTTATACAAGGAAAACTTTTAAAATACTATTTCAAGAAATAAAAGAATAAAAAATGGATAAAGATTTTATTTTGTGAATTAGGATTATTATCATCATCATTAAAATTGCACTGCTCCTAAATTATTGTACATATTTAATGCTATAATGACACCCATGAAAATTTTCAAAGAAATAGATAAAACATTACTGACATTCATATGGGACAGTAAACCAGTGAATATTTAAAATAATCTTTGACAGAAAGGAAATAGAAAGCATCAAGTTCCTCAACTTCACTCTATCCTATAAAGTTGTAATCAAAAAAGGATGAATTAGAATAGAGTCGGGCCCGGAGAGATAGCACAGCGGCGTTTGCCTTGCAAGCAGCCGATCCAGGACCAAAAGGTGGTTGGTTCGAATCCCGGTGTCCCATGTGGTCCCCCGGTCCCCTGTGCCTGCCAGGAGCTATTTCTGAGCAGACAACCAGGAGTAACCCCTGAGCACCGTCGGGTGTGGCTCAAAAACCAAAAAAGAAAAAAAAAAGAATAAAGAGTCACAGATCAATGCAATAGATTTGAATTTCCTGAGAAATAGCCTCAGTTATATGGTAAATTAATCTTTGATAAATAAACAAAAATGTGAAGTGGATAAATGAACATATCTTCATCAAGTATTTTGTACAAAATTTGTTAAGCTACATGCAAAATCGAAATGAACTGAGACTTGTTTTCAATGCCAGGCACAAATATTAAAGTTGATTAAAAAGCTTAATAGCAGTTCTGAAATTTTAAAGAAAGTATAGGAAAATATGGTCACATCATTCCCTGATTTGGAGCTGAAGACGATTTCAAAGATAAAAGAGCATTAACACAAAGAAGTGGAAACAATGAGAAGCAATTGGTATTACATTAAATCAAGAAACTTCTGTGCCTCAAAGAAAATGGTGATACTAAGGATACTAAGACTGCCTATAGGTTGGGAGAGATAATTTACATCTGATATCTGAGAGATTTAAGGAAATGATATAACTTAAGAAAATAAATAATTCCATTAAATCATGGGGAGATAAGATGAATATATATTTCCTCAAAGAAGACATTCTAGTGGCCAAATACAACCATGAATAGTATTCTACATCAGTAATTACCAGGGAATTGCAAATTAAAGCAACAATGAGAAATCTCACTTCACAGAGACTGGCACATGGCAAAATAGACTAAAACTGCCAGCACTGGTATGATTTTGTTCTCTGATTCACTGCTGGTTTGAATGTCAATTGATCTAGCCTTTTTGGAAAATAATATTTCTCAAAACACTTAAAATTGAATTTCCAAATGAGCAATATTGTTCCTGGGACTGTGTCCTAGGGAACTCAAAACTGCAGATAATAAATCTGCACTTTGATTTGGCAGTACTTTTCACAGGAACCAAAATCTGGAAAAAATCCAAGTGCCCAATAACAATTGAGAATATAATGAAACTGTGCTATATCTACACAATGGATTACAACCCAGTTTTTTAGGAAAAATAGTCATGAATTTTGTTTATGCACAAAAATATATTGTGAGTATTATGCTGAGTGAAATGAGCTACAAAGAGACAGAAAGGTTAGATTGATGATGATAATTTTGGACATATAAAATAAGACAATATGAAAATACCCTAAAATAGTAGAAACGAAATCCAGGAGGACTTGTTCCATATTACACAACTTGCCACAATATTCACTGGAGTGAAGTTAGAACAGAAAGAAACACCATGACAGTGCTTATGGTAAATGTTCACCCTAGACTGGGAGCTGAAAGGAGGAATATGAATTTATGTGAATTTATATAGGATTGATTTCCATTAAGTAATAATATTTTAACCCAGGGTTCAAAAAATAAAAATAGGGGAGAACAAGAGAGGGGACACTGAGAGAGAGGAGAGAGTGAGCATAAGAGAGTGAGAGGTATCTCTTTTGGGGGGGGGAGAGTTTTGGGTCACACCTACAGCGCTCAGGGATCCAGGATCTATGCTCAGAAATTGCTCCTAGCAGGCTCAGGGGACCATATGGGATGCCAGGATTCTAACCACTAACCTTCTGCACGCAAGGCAAACGCCTTATCTCCATGCTATCTCTAAACGCCTTATCTCCATGCTATCTCTTCGACCCCAAGAGAGAAGTATCTCTATTGAGGAAACTGAGGGGCAAGGTGAAAGGGAAAAAAGGGGAACTAGTAGCCACAAATGTCCACTACTAAAGTAATAGATATTGAGCATTGTATGCCCCAAACTCAATTATGAACAACTTTATTATTATTATTATTAATTCAATTAAAGTTACTTTGAAAATGTAAGAATGCAAAAGGATCTTTCCCAACTCAAACTCTAATAATTTTTGTTTAAAAGGAGTCTCCTTATTACAGGAAGAAACTAAAGGACTTAGACCATGACTCAGAACTTTGCAAGATTACTAAACTACGCAATAAAATTAAGTTAACTTAATTTTTAAAGTAATTAAACATTATACACAAAAGTAATGTAATTTTTGTTGGGTTCTTTTTTTTTTTTTAATTTTGGGTTATACTCGGCAGCCCTCAGAGGTTACTCCTGGTTCTATGCTCAGAAGTTGCTCTTTTAATGGTCTTCACTCTAATAGTCAAAATTTCATTCATAACCTGTTTAATCATCTTTATGCTATCTAATGTTTATTTTATGTTCTAGAATATATGGGCATGGACTTTTCTCTTTAAATATCAAAGTGGGAACCAAAATGTCTTAAGATATGTTTTAAGTATAAATGTATATATAGTTTTATCTATATAGTTCTACATATAACATATGTATATATCACCAAATCAATGCTGGAGCACTTTGCTTTTAACTCACATCTCTCCTCAAGCTTATTAACAGTTTGAAATAAAGTATGTCATTCCTAAAAAAAAAAAAAAAAAAAGAAGTTGCTCGTGGCAGGCAATGGGGGCCATATGGCATGTCAGGATTTGAACCACCATTCTTCTGCATGCAAGGCAAATACTCTACCTCCATGCTTTCTCTATGGCCCCAAAAGTAATGTAATTTTATTGACCTGGAACAAAATGTCAATAGCCAGTGGATACTTTCTCTTTATTATGGTATTATAAATACTAGAATTATCAGAAATTTTATTCTGACAAAATAACATTTTCCCATAGAAAAAATATGAAGTTATTTTTAAGCGTTCACAGTTTTGAAAAAAAATAGACATGAACTTTTAGTAATCTAATAGGTGACTGAAATTATTGAATGTTTGGTCACAGAACTTTGATTACCATGACTTGTTATCCTAGTGCTGATATTGACATATTCAAAAAATCTGAGTTTTGGAAGGGACAGCCTGAGAGTAACACTCACTGAAATGAGCAACTGCTTCAATGGTATTTAGAGGCCAAAATCTCCTGTTCTGACAGAGGGATAACTAAATAAAATCAAATGGGAGATATTTAAATGTTCATAATTATCCTTAATTTTTGAAGACCCTGCTATTAAACATTAAAAAATCTACATAATTTTAAACTGAACTGAGTGAGCCCAGACAAAAGCATAGCAGGAAAAAAGAGGGGGAAACTGTAGACCTGCAGCACCAAAAGTGCTATATTGGAATAAAATGTGCCATTTTCTGACGGTGGAATGGATGCTCAGTCTACAATAAGCTGTAAAGTGGAGACCAGTTGCATTAGCATTCTGGGGGGTAAAGGAGGGAAATATGGGATGCATACTGGGAACAGGGGCAGAGGAAGGACAGCACTGGTGGTGGGAATGTCCCGCATTCATTGTCACTATGTACCATAAATGATGCAGTGAAAGATTTGTAATGCACTTTGGTCTCAATAAAAATTAAAAATAAAATAAAATAAAATAAGATGTGTCATTTTCAATTGGGCTAAACCCAGGCAAAATTGTGGCTGGATGAAAAAGGATCGATTACTTGCAGGGGCTGGAATGGCTGAAGTTTATGGTTGGTTTTTGGCTTAAAAAAGCAGCATTTGGATCTGATCTAAGGCAAGTGGGTGGCCAGAAAAGAAACTATTGACCTATAGCAACTGGAGGTGTTGCAGGCTGTTGATACAGTTTGGACTAAAAACTGCGTTTTTGAACTGATATGATTTGAACAAGCTTACTAGCAACTGCACGTTTCTTCTAATCCAGGAGCCCCATCACAACACAGAAAAAAGTAGCACCACACTACAAAGGCCACAATGAGAAAACAACAGAGAAGTTAACCACACCAAGTGAGTAAAGGTGGTAATTCTGAAGATCTAACAACAGCCACCTACATAGTCCCTGATAAGAGCTTCAGAAAGAAATTATTAAAGCTGTTTAAAGAAATAAACAAATTATGGAATGGAAATCCCATAAGACTAAAGAGGATATGAGAGTAGAAATGAGAAAATTTAAAACAAAAGTATCAAGTCTGAAAAACTCGGTAGGTAAATGAAAAATCTCACTGGAAAGCCTCACAATTAGAGTAACAGGTAAGGACAGTCTACAAGGTAGAAAATGAGCAGATAATATCTCCATTCAACAGAAGTTGGAAAAATATCCTAAAACAAATAGAAGATGGAAAAATTATCATCAAAAGTAATGAACAGACTGAATAGAATTTGATAAGGATTGGCAGAAGAATCACTGGGTAAATGAGAGCCAGGAAAAGAACCCCTTCAAAGACATTATTGTCCCAGTGCTGAAAAAATAATTGCACTCATATTCTGGATGCCCAGAGTTTAGTAGCCCAAAGAGATCAAAATTGAAAGAAGTAGAACACTGAAAATAGCAAGGTCAAAAGGGATATTACACACATAGAAACAAATATAGATGGGACACAGAGAGAGAGCACAGAGGTAGAGCATTTGTTTTGCATGCAATCGACCCAGTATGGACCTGGGTTCAGTTCTCAGCATCCCCCTTGCCTGCCAAGAGCAATTTCTAATTATGGAGCCAGGAGTAATCCCTGAATGTGGCCCAAACACACAAACAGAAAATTTACAGCAGACTTATCACAAAATGTCCTCCACACTTAAAGTTAGTCATGGTTTATATTGAAAATATTAATAAAAATATTAACACCCCAAGAATACTTTTGACAATTTTTTTCAGGTTTGATGAAAGGATACACAGCTTCACAGATAAACAACAGCACAGAAACTTTACAGGCACAAAACCTTCCTTAAAATAAGTACATTAGCAAGACATACTCTCCAAGAATATTAGCTTGTACATAAATATTGCACAAAATACCATGAGAATGTTTCTCAACATCAATGTTTAAGTTCATCAGTTAAGAGAAACAGAGTGACAAAATTAAACAGGAAATTTGTTATTTGAAAAAATAAACTATATGGGTCACTAGAGTAAGAAGCACAAAGAAAAAGATAAATGTAATGAATTGAATTAGAATTGAAAGATTAATGTCACTAAAGATACTACAGAAATTTAAAGCATAATAAAAAATTAATTTGAGAATACTTCTGCTACTAAACAAGGGAACCTGCAAGAAATGAATAAATCCTTGAACTCCTATGACATTCTCAGGTTGAACTAAAATGATGTGGAAACTTGAGTAGACATCACTAACAAAGAAATATGAATGATAATCACAAAATGGTTTCTTCCCAAAAATATCTAGGTTCCATTGTTTTCAATAGTGATTTTTAAAAACTTTAATGACTTATTTGCAGTAATTTTGTGTCACCTAGGAAAATAAAGAATAAGAAATACCCCAAAACTGCACCCTTATTCCAAAAACAAATAGAACATCACAGAAAAAAAAAAAAGAGAATTACAGGCTGAAATCCCTGATGAATACAGAATCAAAAATTATGTCCCAAATACTAGCAAATAGAATAAAAGAGCTCATCATGATGCTCACACACCATGACAAAGTAGGTTTCACACTAGAGATTCAAGGTTAATTTAATGTATGCAAATCAATCAAAATAATAAACAACATTAAAAAAGAAAATAGAAAGAGTTGGCTTTCTGATTCCATGTGTGAGGCTGCTGAGGAAGACCCCAAAACTTTATCCCATCAAGGCTCACCAGCCAGGAAGGCTGTCCCCACCCACAAGGGTGATGCCAGTGGAGCACAACACTCTGCTTCACTTTGTGGCCACACACATCTTCTAACAAATAGACACCATTACACGTAAGGAAAAAAAAAAAACACTTACAAGCAAGACAATGGGGAAATGACCCATCCAACTCCATGCATAGAGAATGAAGATGGCATTTTTGATGACTAGAGAATAGAGAACCACCTAGTTAGCTTCTGATATAAGGAGTTTAGAGCAGAACTATGAAGGATGTTCATAGAATGCAAAGAAAGCATAGATTGAGTTGAATGGAAGAGAAATAAGAATCAAGAGGATAGAGAGAGAGAGAGAGAGAGAGAGAGAGAGAGAGAGAGAGAGAGAGAGAGAGAGATCACAAAACTACAAACTGAAATGGAAGGTCTGAAAAATTCAGTAGAAAATAGGAAAATTTCAATGGAAAGCCTCTCCAACAAACTAACAGCAGCTGAGGACAGAATCAGTGAGCTGGAATATGAGGTGCATTACAGCTCTATAAAACAGAAGAAATTGGAAAAGAGCATTAAAACAAATGAACAGACAATGGAAAAATACTAAAAGAATGTGAACAGATGAAAATAGATGTCTTCGATAAACTCAACATAAGCAACCTTATAATCATTAGAGTCTCAGAGACACAGGAAGGAAATTCGCAGAAAGAATGAATAGTCAAGGACATCTTTGCAGAGAAATTTCCAGAGCTATATACTTTATGCAAACAAATACTGCATGCTCAAAGTGTACCAGCTAGAAGAGACCTAAAGGAAAGCACCCCAAAACATATCTTAGTCACAATGATGAATCCTACAGATAGGGATACAACACTTAAAGCAGCAAACTCAAAAGGGAAAATTACATTCAAAGGAGCATACTTATGATTTAGAGCAACTCTGTCATTAGAAAATTTCAAGGTCATAAATTAGTGGTGGGTATAGTGAAAAACTCAGTGAAATTAATGCTTAGCCTAGAATACTGCATCCATCCAGACACGCATTCAGGCTTGAAGAAAGTATACATAGCTTTACAGATCAACAAAAGCTTAGCAACTTTAAAGATTCAAAACCAGCCTTAAAAGAAAAACTGAAAGGTTTTCTTTACGACAAACAGACTAACAGACACAACAACTTCTGCTGCCTACAAGAAACATACTTGAATACTCAGAACAAACAGACTCAAAATCAAAGACTGGAGAAAAATCATCCAAGGTAACAACACCCTTATAAAAGCTGGAGTGGTTGTACTAATATCAGATGACACTGACTTTAGACTCAGACAAGTTGTAAGGGACAAAGATGGACATTTTGTACTAATCAAAGGATATGTACAACAGGAAGAAATTATATTCCTAAACATATACGCACCCAATGAGGAACCAGCAAAGTATCTAATAATATTGTTGACAAATTTTACAAAAGATATCAATACAACACAATAATTTTGGAGGACCTCAACACTGTCCTGTCACCCCTTGATAGGTCAACCAGACTGACACCCAACAAAATATACTAGCTCTGAAAAGAAAAATGGATAAAAGTGGTCTAGTAGATATATATAGGGAACTCCACCCTCAGAAACAAGGATGCACATTCTTCTCCATTGCACATGGGTAATTCTCTAGGAATGACTACATGCTAGCCCATAAAACATATCTCCATAAAATCAAGAGGATAGAAATAGAGCAGACTACCTTCACTGATCACAAGGCACTGATATTAGACATAAACTACAAAGGGACACAGAAGAAAAACTTTAACACCTGGAAATTAAACAGCTTTTTACTGAACAACCAGTGGCTCAGAGATGAGATCAAATAGGAAGCCAAAACATTCTTGGAAACAAATGACAATAAAGACACGAATTATCAGAATTTATGGGACACAGCAAAAGCAGTACTGAGAGGAAAATATATAGCTTTGCAAGCACACATCAGGAAGTAATAAGGGGTCTACATGAATAGCTTAATGATACAGCTTCTAAAATTAGAAAATTACCAACAAATGGAACCAAAAATAGGTAGGCAGAAGGAAATAATAAAGCTTAGAGCAGAAATCAATGAAATAGAAATCCATAAAACAATCCAAAAGATCGACAAAAGCAAAAGTTGGTTCTTTGAGAAAATAAACAAGATTGAAAAACCCCTGGTAAAATTTACAAAGAAATCGAGAGAGAAACTTGATAAATAGGATTAGAAATGAAAAGGGGGAAATCACTACAAATATTGCAGAGATTAAAAGGGTAATCAGAGACTACTTTGAGAAACTCTATGCCACAAACATAAGAACCTGGCAGAAATGGACAAATTTTTGGGTTCTTCTAACCTCCCACAGTTAAATAAGGATTAGGTAGCATATCAAAACAGCCCCATCACAATTGAGGAAATTAAAATGGTGATCAAAAATCTTCCCCAAAACAAAAGCCCAGGCACAGATGGATTCACTAATGAATTCTTTCAAACCTTTCAAGAAGATCTTCTGCCAATATTTTGCAGGTTCTTTCATAAAATTGAAGGAACAGGAATACTTCCAAATAGTTTCAATGAAGCTATCATCACCTTGATACCAAAACTAGACAGAGATGCTGCCAAAAAAGAAAATTACAGACAAATATCGCTGATGAACACAGATGCAAAGACCTCAACAAATTTCTGGCAAATATAATTCAGTGCATTATCAAGAAGGTCATTCACCATGACCAATTAGGTTTCTTCCAAGGAATGCAAGGATGGTTTAATATCCGTAAATCAATCAACATAATACAAAATATCAACAAAAAGAAAAACAAAAATCTTATGATCATATAAATAGATGCAGAGGAAGCATTTGATAAGTTCTGAAACTCATTCCTGATTTAAAAAAAAAACCCTCATCAAGATGAGAATGAAAGAATTTTTCTCAATATAGTCAAGGCCATCTACCACAACCCAATGGCAAATAATATGGAGAATAACTAGAAGCCCTTTCCCTAAAATTTGGGACAAGACAAGGATGACCTCTCTCCCCACTCACTCCTGTTCAACATAGTAGTGGAAATACTTGCCATTGAGATTAGTCAAGAAAAATATATCAAGGGCATCCAGATAGGCAAGGAAGAAGTCAAGCTCTCATGTTTGTAGATGACATGATAATATAATTAGAAAATCCTAAAGACTCTGCCAAAACGCTTCTAGAACCCATAGAGTCATATAGCAAAGTGTAAGGCTACAAGATTAACATGTAAAAGTCAATGGCCTTATACACTAATAATGATAGAGAAGAAATGGACATTAAGAAAACAATTCCATTCACATTAGTGCCCCACACACTCATATCTTGCAGTCAACTTAACTAAAGAGGTGAAGGATCTATACAAAGAAAACTACAAAATCCTACTTCAAGAAATAAGAGAGAACACAAGGGAATAGAGACAAATATGGTGCTATGGATTGGCAGAATTAATATTAAACTCAGACCCCATCTAACACCATGCACAAAAATCAAATCCAAATGGATTAAAGATCTTGATATCAGGCCTGATTCCATGAGATATATAGAACAACACATAGTTAAATCACTATCTGACATTGAGACTAAACATATCTTCAAAGAGGAAACAGCATTCTCCAAACATGTGAAACAGCGATAAACAGATAGGACTATATTAATCTGAGAAGTATCACACCTCACAGGAAATAGTGCCTAATATACATAAGCCACCTGCAGAATGGGAGAAACTATTCACCCAAAACCCATCAGACAAGGGGCTAATATCTAAGATATACAAGGTACTGACAGAACTTAATAAGAAAAAAAACATAGAACTCCATCAAAAATGGGGAAGAAATGAACAGACACTTCCTCAAAGAAGAAATATAAGTGGCCAGAAGACACATGAAAAATCCTCCACGTCACTAATCATCAGGAAGATGCAAATCAAAATTACAATGAGGTACCATCTCACACCACAGAGACTGGCACACATCACAAAGAACAAAAACATTTAGTGCTGGCAGAATATAGAGAGAAACTAACTCTTATTCACTGCTGGTGAGAATCCCATCTAGTCCAGTCTTTATGGAAAACAATATTCCTCAAAAAACTAGAAATTGAACTCTTTTATGATCCAGCTATTCCACTCCTAGGGATCTACCCTAGGAACACAAAAATACAATTCAAAAATTCCTTCCTCACACCTATATTCATTGCAGCACTATTTACAATAGTCAGACTCTGGAAACAACCAAGATGCCCTTCAACAGATGAATGGCTAAAGAAACTGTGGCACATATACATAATGGAATGTTATGCAGCCATCAAGAGAGTTGAAGTCATGAAATTTTTCTATACGTGATGTGCATGGAATCTATTATGTTGAGTGAAATAAGTCAGAGGGATAGAGACAGACACAGAATTGACACATTCATTTATGGGTTTTAAGAAAAATTAAAGACATTACTGTAATAAGTTCCAGAGACAATAGAGTTAAGAGCTGGAAAGGCTAAAAGGACCAATTCACCATTTGAAGCACACCACAAAGAATAGTGATCTCTGTTAGGGAATTAACTGTACTAACAGCTAACATGTGACAATGTTAAAGAATGAGAGAAGTTGAATACATGTCATGAATACAGGCAGGGATAGGGGAGAAGGGTGGTGGGAATGTTGCACTGGTGATGGGGGATGTTTTGTTTATAACTGAAACCCAACTACAAGCATGATTGTAATCATGTTGCTCAAATAAAGATTAAGAAAAAATAAAATAATGAAAGAGATATTAAAATAAATCCTATTCACAATTCTGCCTCATGAAATCAACTACATTGGAGCAAAATTAAATAAAGAACTGAAAGGTCTATAAAAATAATTTTACAAGTATCTATTTAAAAAACACAGGACACAGGTAATAGAAACACATAATCTGCTCATCAATTGGGGAAATTAAGATCATTTAAATGATAATGCTTAGCAAGACATTTTAAATATTTAATAAAATTCATATATAAGTACCCATGACATTTTTTAAAACTGGATTATACATTCCTAAAATTCATATGATGCAATGAATGTCCATTAATTAAAATAATCCATAACAAAAGAAAGATGGGAAGAATCACTTTCCCCAATTTACATGGTAAGAATTTCAGAAACATGAACTCACAGCACGAACATTAGGCATAAAAGTCAAATCAGAATTGATTAAAGAACTTTATTTTATAATTGAAACCATAGTATACATACAGGAAAATAATACTGAAGTTAAAGATAACTAGCCAAGCAAGTTGTAGCAAAGAAAAAATAGACAACATTAAAATAAGAAGTTTCTGCACCTCTAAGTAATAGTGATCAAGATAAAACATTGACCAGAGAATAGGAAAAACTATTCATCAAGTACAGAGCTGATAAAACTTTAATATCTAAAATATACAAGTCACTGTACTGCTTAACATGAAAAGTGCATCTAACCCCAGCCATAAATGGAAAGGATATATAAATAAGTATTCCTTAAAGAAGATATGCTAGTGGCCAAATTATATATGGAGAATGTTCCACATCACTAATAATCAGGGAAATGCAAGTCAAAACAAAATGCAGTAACATCTCACACCACAGGGATGAGTAAACTTCACAAAGAACAAGAAGTAGTGTTGGGATTGATGCAGTGAGAGAAGTGGAATATCATTATCTGCCAGAGGGAATATAGACCGATCCATTCTTTAGGAAAAACAATATGGGTACTCCTCAAAGAACTAGAAACTGGCCTCCCCTATTATGCAGTAATACACTCTTCAAGATATATTCTAAGAGCCCCCAAACAAAACTAGAAATGCCTTCTGCGTTACTATTTTTATTGCAGCACTATATAATAATCAAAATCTGCAAGCAGCATATATTCCTGAGACTGATGAGTGGATAAAGAAACTGTGATACATCTACTTATGGAATCCCATGCAGCTGTTAGGAAAAATGAAGTCAAAATTTGCTTATACATGGATGAATTTTGAGAGTACTATGCTTAGTGAAATGATACAGAGGCAAAGTATAGATACAGAATTATCTTACTCGGTGGGATACAAGAAAAATAAAATACAGTATGATGATAATATGTAGATATAATAAAAATATGGGTCAGGAGGATCAACCCATGGTAGGAAGCTTGCCACAAAGAGCAGCGAGTTAAGTTAGGATATAGAAGGATCCACTATGATAATGATAATCATCACTATGGACATGAATTGAGTAATGAAAATTTTTTATAAAATTGACTAAGTCATATGCATGACACTCTTGTATTAACAGTAGTGCAAACCACAATGGCATAAATGAAAAGAGAGAGAAGTAACATGGTTGTCCCAGAGGCAACAGGAGGAGGATATGGAAACTAGATATTGATGGCAGGAAATGTGCACTGTTGATGGGTGTTGTACATTGTATAACTGATAATAATGAACAAATTTGTATCTATGTGCCGGTGCTTAAGTAAAGTAATTAAAATAAATTATTCTTCATAAAGCTTCCTCATAAAATAATATAGCCCTTCCCAGTAACGTATAACAAAATACAGTATTTGTTGCATGTTTGGGGCACTTGTTTGGCCCTTTGTAAAATAAAGTTTGTTATTTCTAGAAAAATCCACTAGTAAGTACATAGTCCTGTTAAATCAAAGTTAAAGTTATGCATCAAAATACAAGACGTTTTGAAGTGAATCTACAACATATATTTAATAGAGAGGATGACTTGCATTAAACCAAATGCATCAATCAAAGCATGCATATATATATATATATATATATATATATATATATATATAGATCCACTAAACTTAACTGCTTTCTTTTTCATATACAAGTTTTTTCTCTATCAATATTTTGTTTTATTTATCATACATAATTATTTTTCACACACATTTCTTTTCGCCAGCTGTTACATATATAAATCTTGGTTTTTTGTTCATTTCTGACCCTTCTCTGAATCTCAAGCTTCTGTTTCTTAATTAATAATTTAAATTAAATTCTCATGAGATACAGTTAAAATATTAGTTTTTAGATAACTCAATTATTAGATATTTGATATTCACTTATGCAATTTTCTAACAACCATCCCTTCACCAGTGTACACTGCCCACCACGAATGTCCTCAGTGTCCCCCAAACCTAACTTTATGTTAGATGTTTGACAATTTTGCTCTCTCTGTCTGTCTGTCTCTGACTCACTCATTTTGTTTTCTACTGAACCTATCTGCTCTGCTATCACTCTGGCCCCATGCTGATTGCAGCCTTGATCTCGTGTTTTTTTTTTTATCTTGTGCTTTTAATGTGATTGAGTATTTATAGCTAAAACACACCCATACATAACCAATATAATGGAAGACCTGATGTATGCTCACATGTTAATTACCTTTCTTATCTTCTTTCTACATCCTTGATTTATTTTCTTCTCTGTTATTATTCTCTTCCCTAAGTTTTGAGGCTTCAGTTTATACAGATGCTCTCTATTAATGTAGTATATTTCATCATCCAGTTAATCTATATACCACAGGTAAGTGAGATCATACTGTGTTTATCTTTCTTCTGGCTTACTTCATTCAAAATACGATCTTTAAGTCCCTAGCAGATCATAGCAATTGTCATAACTTGCAGTTGTATATTATTTTTAGTTAGATATGTACTACATATTTATAATTCACTTATCTTGGCTGGAAGAATTATTGATTCCAAATCAGAGGTATTGTACTCATTACAGCAGTATATAATATTGTGTACATATTTTGCTTTTAGAATGAAAGATTTTGAGTCCTGGTGTATATGCCCATATGTGTCATTTTATTAGAGGGTTTTTGATTTTTATTTTGTTGAATTTTATGACTGATTTGTATCTACTGGATAGCAAGCCTTTATCTTATGTGTTGAATAACAATATATTTTCCTATTCGGATAGATGTATTTTAGTGTTATTCTGTGTTTCTTTTGCCATGCATTAGTTCTTCAGCTTAATATAGCCCCATTTGTTTATTTTTTATTTTATACAACTTTCCATTAAATTCTGGTCAATGAATATGCCCTGAGGTCTAAATCCTGGAATATTTTACCTAATTTTCATCAGTGTCTTTCATAGTTCTGATCAGGTCCTTGATACACTTTGATTTGAGTTTTGTGTAAGGTGTGAGAAATGAATCAAATAATTTCTTGCACAAAGGTATTTGTTTTTCTCAGGACCATTTGATGAGCAGGCTATCTTTATCTCATTTAATATTCTCAGTTATTTATGAAAATTTCTATCCCTTGGCCCAGAGTGATAGGACAGAGTATAGGATGTTCGCCATGCATGTGGCATGTTCAATTACTCATTTCTTCCCCAAAACCAGCCAGGAGTAATTTTTGAGTGCAGAGGCATGAGTACTTAGCCATGATATTTAGGGGTATGTTTTCATTTTTGTAAACACCTATGTCAAATTAGTTGTTTTTTCAGGAGTCTTTTATTAGACAGCCTTTCTGTAATTCTTGAAGGATTGTTCTATATATCTTGAATGCTGCCAATTTATGATTGTCTGAAATGCTTTTATTTCCCCATCAAACTGAGTGACTGCTTGACAGGTTAGTGGACTTGAAGCAGCTTATTTATTTTTTTCATTCAATAGTTTGAATATTTTTTCTTGTATTGTAAGTTATCATATGGAAGGATCTTATATTGTTTTCCTCATATTTGAAAATTTTTCCTTTCTTGTAGCTGTAAGAATTCAGGCTTTGTCTTTTGGCTTTAGTATTTTGATTATTAAATATCTTAGCTTTTATATTTTCAGTCTATTTTTGGTACTCCTGGGTCTTTTGAATCTGCGCTAGTGCCTCTCAGAGATTAGTCAAGGTTTCATTTATTATTTCTTCTGCATGCTATTTATTTGTTTTTCTCCCATTCACTGAGGTATTAAAGTGATACAAATATTATTCCTTTTGTCTAATCTATTACAAATTTTACCTTATCTCAATAGCTCTTTTATATTGTGAAACTTTATTTTTGGTGGTGGCCAGTATTTATTTTTTATTAGCACTATTAAAGTTTTCCATGTTTTGTTGCATTTGTTAAAACATGAATTTTGTTGCTGTGCTTTGTTATACACTCTGTCCGTTCTATTTGTATGGACTCCTTGATACCCCATATCAGTTTAACCTTCAATTATTTGAATTCTTCTTCCAAAGTAGCCTTTTTTTCCATGGCCATTGCATATATAATTGATTTAAATTCTTCAAAGTTATTTGAACTTGAGGATTTCAGGACTAGAGACCCTGTTTGCCAGAAGATGTGAATCCCCTTGATTCATCATTGTTCTTAAACTTTTGTATTATTCATTTAATATTTAACTTAACAGTTGTCTCAGATCTGAAATATTTATATTTTCTAAACTTTAACTTCTTATAAGCTATTAATCTAATGATCTCTGTAGTGTAAGATGTTTTTAAGTGTTCATTGAATAACAATCCTATTATTCAATTATTATTATTATTATTACTATTATTGTTCAATTATTATTGAATAATCCAACACTTACCATTATTAAATAATAATCCTATTATTCAGTTCAATTAAGGTTAATTAATATGAAGGTGTATTAGTGATGATATTGAAACCAGGAACAATTATAGTTTGTGAGATTAAATGGATAGTAAAAAGAAAATTAATATGCATAATTTTACATTAAAAACGCAGGCAGTTGCAATAAGGATTTCTATTTTGTATCTTTTACTCTCATTTTTACTATTTTGCTCTTCTATTGCTATTGGGTTTCTTCTTCCTTCTCTGAAATTTTGAGAGTTGTGTGAGAGTTGTTGATTGGGGCTCTTTTTTTGTTTGTTTGATTGTTTATAATCACACCCAGATGTGTTCTGGAGTTATTCCTGGATCTGTGCTCAAAAATTACTCTTGGCATGCTCAGGGGCCCATATGGGATATCAAAGATTGAACCTGGGTTGGCCATGTGTGAAGCAGATGTCTTATCCTCTGTGCTATCAATCTGGTCATGTTTTTTTTTTTACTTTTTTTTATGTAGATATACAGTGCTGTGGATTTCCTCCCAAGTATAGCTTTTACTTTATTCCATTGGAATATGAAAACTTGTCTCTTTATTGTCACTAGTTTTAAGGAAACATCTTATTTCTTCAATTTTTTTTTCTTTTTGACTTAGTTACTGCTTAGCAGTTTTAATTCAGCTTCCATGTCATAGAAGATTTTCTATCTTTTCTCTGTGGTTCATTTATATTTCATGGCATTATGGTATATACTTTATGCAACATGCATTTTTGTATACTTATATATGGGTTATGACTTAATACATGAATTAACTTTGAAAGTGTTCCAGATGCATGAGAACAGAATGTGAATTCCTGTTTTAGAGAATAAAAAAAAAAAAAAACTTGTATTCCCAACGATCCCATTTCTTTTAGGTCTTCATTGAGGTCTCTTGGTTCTTCACTGATATTTTATAAAATTTATTTGTCTAATGGTGAAAGTATAGTGTTGATATCTCCCAGTCCCATGAGTTTTGTCAATGCAATTTGTTAGGTTTCTGACCATTGTGTTTTGTCGGTACAATTTGTTAGGTTCAGAAGCTTTCTGAACTTAGCTGGACCCTTATTTGGTGTGAAAATGTTGATGATAGTATTTCTTTACTTTTTGTTGTTGTTGTTGTTGTTGTTGTTGTTGGTTAAAGACTACTGGATAGAAACAGTGAAGAAAGAAATAAATAGGAAAATAGGTGAGAGGAAGACCAAATATATTCAGATATATTTTTGTTTGTTTTTTTGGGCCATACTCAGCTGTGCTCCAGGCTTGCTACTGGCTCTGTGTGCTCAGTGATTATTCCTGGCAGTGTTCAGGGTGTCCTGGGAATAGAACTCAGGTTGATTGTGTGCAGGTAAGTGCGTTATCTGTTGTACTATCTATGTAATCCCAGAAACTTTCTTTTTTTTCTTTATTTAAACATCTTGATTACAAATATGATTGTGATTAGGTTTTAGTCATGTAAAGAACACCCCCTTCACCAGTGCAACATTCCCACCACCAATGTCCCAAATCTCCCTCCATCTCATCCCACCCTCACCTATATTCTAGACAGGCTTTCCAGTTCCCTCATTCATTCACATGGTTATGATAGTTCTAGGTGTCGTTATTTATATAACTGCAATCACCAGTCTTTGTGATGAGCTCCATGAAGTGAGCTGGAAGTTCCAGCATTCCTCTCATTGTCTTCAAGAATTGTTGAAAAAATGACTTTTATTTTTCTTAAAACCCATAGACGAGTGAGACTATTTTGCATCTCTCTCTCTCTGACTTATTTCACTCAGAATGATAGACTCCATGTACATCCATATATAGGAAAATTTCATGACTTCATCTCTCCTGATGGCTGCATAATATTCCATTGTGTATATGTACCACAGTTTCTTTAGCCATTCGTCTGTTGAACGTCATCTTGGTTGTGAGTAGAGCCTGGCTATTGTGAATAGTGCTGCAATAAATATAGGTGTGAGGAAGGGGTTCTTGTATTGTATTCTTGTGTTCCTAGCGTATATGCCTAGGAGTGGAATACCTGGGTCGAATGGGAGCTCAATTTCCAGTTTTTGGAGGAATCTCCGTATAGCTTTCCAAGAGGTTGAACTAGACGGCATTCCCACCAGCAGTGGATAAAAGTTCCTTTCTCTCCACATCCCCGCCAGCACTGATTGTTCTCATTCTTTGTGATGTGTACCAATCTTTGTGGTGTGAGATGGTATCTCATCATTGTTCTGATTTGCATCTCCCTGATGATCAGTGATGAGGAGCATTTTCTTCATGTGCCTTTTGGCCATGAAATATCACGGGTATCTTTTGAGGGATCACATTAAATCTGTATAATGCTTTGGGGAGTATTGCCATTTTAATGATATTAATCCTGCCAATCCATGAGCAGGGTATGTGTTTTCATTTCCGTATGTCCTCTCTTTTTTCTTGGAAGAGGGCTTTATAGTTTTCTTTGTATAGGTCCTTCACGTCTTTGGTCAAGTTGACTCCAAGATATTTGAATTTGTGTGGCACTAATGTGAATGGGATTACCTTTTTGACGTTCATCTCTTCCCTATCATTATTGGTGTATAAAAAGGTCATTGATTTTCTGTGTGTTAATTTTGTATCCTGCCACCTTGCTATATTCATCTATTGTTTCTAGAAGCTTTTTGGTAGAGTCTTAGGGTTTTCTAAGTAGAGTATCATGTCATCTGCAAACAGTGAGAGCTTGACTTCTTCCTTTCTTATCTGGATTCCCTTGATATCCTTTACTTGCTTGATCGCTATAGCAAGCACTTCCAGTACTATGTTGAAGAGGATTGTTGAGAGCGGAGAGCCTTGTCTTGTACCAGAATTTAGAGGAAAGGCTTTTAGTTTTTCTCCATTGAGGATAATATTTGCCATTGGCTTGTGGTATATGGCTTCAACTAGATTGAGAAAGGTTCCTTTCATTCCCATCTTGCTCAGAGTTTTGATCAAGAATGGGTGTTGGACCTTATCAAATGCTTTCTCTGTGTCTATTGATATGATCATGTGATTTTTATTTTTCTTGTTGTTGATGTTGTGTATGATGTTGATAGATTTACGGATGTTAAACCATCCTTGCATTCCTGGGATGAAACCTACTTGGTCATAGTGTATGATCTTCTTACTGATGCATTGGATCCTATTTGCCAGGATGTTGTTGAAGATCTTTGCATCTGCATTCATCAGGGATATTGGTCTGTAATTTTCTTTTTTGGCAGCATCTCTGTCTGGTTTTGGTATCAAGGTGATGTTGGCTTCATAAAAGCTGTTTGGGTGTGTTCCTGTCTTTTCAATTTCATTGAAGAGCCTGGCTAGGATTGGTAGTAGCTCCTCTTGAAAGGTTAGAAAGAATTCATTAATAAATCCATTAGAGACTACTTTGAGAAACTTTATGCTACTAAACACTAGAAGAAATGAATAAATTCCTGGACACTTTTCACTGTTAAGTAAGGAGGATGTAGCATATCTAAACACCCTCTTCACTATGGAGGAAATGGAAACTGTAATCAAACAAATGCCTAAAAAGAAAAGTTCAGGCCCAGATTGATTTTTCAATTATTCTTTCACTTTGATTCTATTTATCTTGTGCTTTTTGATATTTTTTGCTTTTATTTTGTTATGAAATGTAATTGAATCACTGAGATAGAGTTACAAATTTGTTGATGTCTTTAATCCATACAATTTTCAATAAACATTCCTTTACTCATGTAAATTTCCTGCTACTAATACCTCCCATTTCTGCCCCCCACCCACCTTCTTCTATGGCAGACATTATTTCATCTTTATTTCTTTCTCCCTCTTGTGTATTTTTTCCCATTTTATAATGTGTTTTTCAATATATATTTGCTATGTATATAATTATATATAACCATTATACCTCTTTTTTAGTATCCAACACTTAACAGAACGACCATTTCCAACTATCATTATTATAGTGATCTCCTCTCTACCATAATTACATTCCGTTACTTTGTGGCAATTATAAACCAGTCCCACTGGCCCTTATTTCTATTATCTTTGAGTATAATTATCATATTTCTATGTTTACTGCAATACTATTTAAAATAGCCAGAATTTGAAAAAAAATAAACAAAATATTCATGAGTGGGTAGAAAAGAGTCTGCGGTAAAATGAAGGCATGAAATTTATTTACACGTGGATAGATATGGAGAGTATTATACTGAGAAAAATGTGTCATTGTTAGAAAAAAGACATTGTTATTGCACTCATTCATGTGAGTTTAGATGAGTTCTATATAAGTAGTCTTGGATGGATATATCTATTTATGTACTCTGCATTTTAATAGGGTAATTTAGTATATTGACATTAAAATAATTAATTAAATTTAAGGCATTGTTGCCATATGTTTGTGTGGTATCAAATTGTTTTTACCAGTCTGTTTTATATAGATAGCCTTTCAGTAATTCAGAATTGACAGACTCCATGTTGAATTTGAGTTATTGTGGTGAAATAAAAATATTTCACAAGGCTGTTCCTATGTCCACTTAGTTTTGGCTTCTGGAAGTTGGTGGCAGCTTTTAGACTTCCTAATACACTTCCTGAAGGAAGTGGCACATAGTTTGGGCATTCTGGAGTTGCCAGAGGATGGATCTCTTTATGTGTCCCTCTAGTTTGTCTAGCCTGGCTCTTGGGAGTACCATGCAAGGGTACCAGGGAGAAGTGTAAAAGAGTTGTAGGTGTTGGGGGCAGCCAGGGTTCAGAGACCTGGAGGCACCTACATGTGTCCAAAGAGTTGAGTGTCTCTTTCATGGGTCTTTCTGGGTGTGCCCCCGGTTCTGTGGGCTGGTATGTGGTCTTCCCTTTTAGCTCTCAGGGAGAAATGTTATACAGTTTGAGAAATATGTGATGCATAAGTTCAAAGCACTGGATGTATCTAGATGACCAAAAGGCTCTGCATTTGCAATATTGGTATTTCAGGTCCTTCTTGGGTTTCACAGGCTGGCATCCATGCTTCTTATATAGAAAAGAAAAGTGCATAATGTGGGGATAGTGAGCTAGAAGGTATCCTCCTTTTTCATTTCAGATTTGAGTAGTTTGGTTTTCTTTTTCTCTTTGTGAATCTAGAAGTTTATAGATATTGTTCATGCTTACAAAGAACCAGCTTTTGAGTTTTATTGCTCTTTTAAATATTTGTTGGGGATTTCAGATCTAAATTTTATTATTTCTTTCACAATGCTTTCTTCGGGTTCTATTTCTTTGTATCTTCTCCAATTTCTCAATTTGTACACACATGTTGTGTATATGGACTCTTACTTATTTTGTGATAAATCCTTGCAGAATTATAAACTTTATTTTTAAAACTCTTCCATTTCCCACAAATTTTGGTTGCCTGTGTCCTCATTCTTCGTTGCTTCTAGAAATCTTAGTTCCTCTTTTATTACCTCTCTGATACACTGGTTTTTCAATATTAAGGAATTAGTTTCTATGTGTTTGTGTTTTCTATTTCCATTTGAGATGAAGGCCTATTTTCAGTTCATCATAGTTTGTGATGAAAGTTGGTGTGATTTGCATCCTCTTGATTTTATGGAGGTATGTTTTGTGTCTCAGCATGTGGTCTATCTTAGAGGGTCACCATGTCAATTGAAGAAAAGCATATATTGCCTTTTTTTTATATAGATGAAAAGCCCTATATGTCTGTAGTATTCCTTTTTTCCATTTTTCCTTTAGACCAACTATTTCCTTATAGAACATTAATCTGATTGATCTGATGACAGCTGACAAGCAGTGTTAAGTCTTATAACATTATTATATTAATATATAATTTATAGTATTATATTATTATTTATGTATTTCTTCAAATCTTCCATTTACTTTTTTCTTCAAGTATAAATAGTTCTTATCTATTTTTTGCTGGTGCCTCATTAGGTAGATAAATGCTTAGGAGTATGAATTCTTTCTGGTATATATTTTATTTTATCAATAAGAAATACCCATCATTGTCTCTTTGTCAGCCAGAAATCTAGATCATATGGCACTAATATGGTTGGTCAACCTAGCTTTCTGAAGCCATGGTTATCTTAAATAATCACAACTTTGATTTTTAGTTTTTTATGGTTCTGAATATTCAAATTTCTTTCTTCAATTTTCTACTCCATTTTAGATTTTTGAATCCTTTAATTTGTATATTAACAAATTGATATTGAGAACGTTTATTATCCTGCAGTTTTCTGCCATATTGCTATAGGAATTTGGTGGATTTGTAACATTTACCTCATCGTAAAGTAGACTCTTTAGTTCTTGTTAAGACAGGTCCAGTCTATGAAGTTATCAAGCTGTTGTTTATTTGTGAAGCTTTGTATCTTTCTGTCCTATTCATATGAGAGCTGTTGGCATAGAATGAGGTGTGGTTACAGCTACCAGGTTTTGCAGAAGAAGGAAGAAATGGGGAGAAGTGAATGTGCTCACTCTCATTCCCAGAAGCCCTGCTGATATCATCCCAAACACTGGCATACCTGAAGGTGGTTTATTGGTCTCCCTGAAGGGCTGAGGCAGGGATTTTAGGAAAATAGTGATACTGTGTGATGTAGGCAGCAGATCTGGCTTCTGTAGGGCAGTGGTTTACACTGCCCTCTCTTCCCAAGATGTCCAGCTTTCTACTGCATGGGCTGGTCTACACATAATATTTTACAGCTTGGTTTACATCTAATTCAAGGATAGAGTGAGTCTATCTAGCTGATGCAGTTCAAACATGGCAATTACAACCTGCTGTAAATCTTGAAGATACTCCTTTTGTAAAATTTTCTTAAATATTTTATTGCTTTCAGTGTTCTGCCTATTGTTTTCAACATTTCTCATTGGAGTGTCTTAGAGCATTTTTATTTAGATCTCTTTTAGTTGATACTACAGAATGATGTGGGTACATGTATTATCCAGCTCTGATAACATCTCAACAATTATATATATATATATATATATATATATATATATATATATATATATACTTGTTTCTTCATAAGGGTTGTCTCCTTGCTCTCTGTAATGCCTATTGATCTTATGTTGTTCCTCTTGAATTCATCCACAAGTTCTTTTGTCAGCTGTTATTTTGAAGCTTTATCCAATATCTTTAGCTATTTTCTGGAGATTTTAAGCACCTCATCTTGGAGCTCACATCTTTGAGCTCTCGTGAGTCTTTCCAGAGTTTGCTTATTTTTTGCCTTACCTAGGTCTTCAGTTATGTCAATTTTCTTTGTAGTTGTCTGATTTCTGCTATCATATCTTCTTGTGCTTGATTTTTGTCTTTTTATGATTTATTTTAAATTTTGGAAAATACTCAACATTTCCATTTCAGAGACCTTCTACAGCAAGTTATTACTGGGTGTTAGCAGGTATACCTTCTTTTCTCAATAAGAAAGGTGGAGGTTCTGCTTTGATTTCTTATTTTCAAGACATTTTCAGTCTACTAGAGTTACTTGTGAGTTGTTGTGTCCCTGATTGGAATTAGGATGAGTTTGTGTGCTAACAGTGATATAACTCTTATCCACTGCTGGTGGGAATGCCGTCTAGTTCAACCTTTATGGAAAGCGATATGGAGATTCCTCCAAAAACTGGAAGTCGAGCTCCCATACGATCCAGCTATACCACTCCTAGGAATATACCCTAGGAACACAAAAATACAATACAAAAACCCCTTCCTTACACCTATATTCATTGCAGCACTATTTACCATAGCAAGACTCTGGAAACAACCAAGATGCCCTTCAACAGATGAATGGCTAAAGAAAGTGTGGTACATATACACAATGGAATATTATGCATCTGTCAGGAGAGATGAAGTCATGAAATTTTCCTATACATGGAAATACACAGAATCTATTATGCTGAGTGAAGTAAGTCAGAGAGAGAGAAAAAAATGCAGAATGGTCTCACTCATCTATGGGTTTTAAGAAAAATGAAAGACATTCTTGCAATAATAATTTTCAGACACAAAAGAGAAAAGTGCTGGAAGTTCCAGCTCACCTCAGGAAGCTCACCACAAAGAGTGATGAGTTTAGTTAGAGAAATAACTACATTTTGAACTGTCCTAATATTGAGAATGTATGAGGGAAATGGAGAGCCTGTTTAGAGTACAGGTGGGGGTCGGGTGGGGAGGAGGGAGATTTGGGACATTGGTGATGGGAATGTTGCACTGGTGATGGGTGGTGTTCTTTACATGACTGAAACCCAAACACAATCATGTATGTAATCAAGGTGTTTAAATAAAATATATAAAAAAGAGGTAAACAAAGGCACAGCCTCTAAATGGACCATAAAGGCTGCACTCTGTTAGAACTTCTGATTAAGGATTTAAATGTCACTTCTGAGTCACAAACAGAACTCTGATGCCAACCTGACTCAGTTTTTTTAAGACCAAGAGTAGGTATAGAAGTAATTTAAGTGGTTGTTTCCCCTTTCTCTTGCCTTTGGGCTTTGAACTCAAGCTTTCAGAACTGTGGATGAAATGTCACTCCTGATTCAAAAACAGTTCCTGAATCTTCCAGTTTTGAACACACACAAAAAAATTAGTCAATGACCATTTTTCCTTTTCTGTTTCACTCTTTCACCAAAAGTCATGTTCCCAGAATGACATTAGTGATTTCCTTTCTCCCATTCTCATTCAATTCTATCTCTTTTCTTACCACCTATATTTCCCTCTTCTATATATAATAAACATATATTTTCTTTTTTTTTTTTTTTTTTTTTTGGTTTTTGGGCCACACCCGTTTGACGCTCAGGGGTTACTCCTGGCTATGTGCTCAGAAATCGCCCCTGGCTTGGGGGGACCATATGGGACGCCGGGGGATCGAACCGCGGTCCTTCCTTGGCTAGCGCTTGCAAGGCAGACACCTTACCTCCAGCGCCACCTACCCGGCCCCACATATATTTTCTTGACTAGTTGTATACATTAAGATGGCACGATTAATAGATTCAGTTATATAAACTCTGTAATTGTCTCATTTCCCCTTTAAAATTAAGATCAGTGAGTATTCTGTTACATTAACTATCTCAGTTGCACCAGTAATCAAAAACACAAGAGTTAAAATATAGACAATAATAGATAATCTATTTATATTTCTCTAACTTAATGTGTTTTCTATTAATTTTCTTATATTATGCAAGGTTTCTGTCACTCTGAGTTTCACATACTGGGAAATACTTGCCTTTTTTCCACTCCTCTTTTTTTATATATACAATATCTTTATTTAAACATCTTGATTACAAATATGATTGTGATTATGTTTCAGTCATGTAAAAAACACCCCCCTTCCATTCCCACCACCAATGTCCCAAATCTCCCTCCACCTCACCACACCCCCACCTGTAATCTAGACAGGCTTTCCAGTTCCCTCATACATTCACATGGTTATGGTCTTTCTCAGTGTAGTTATTTTTATAACTGCACTCACCACTCTTTGTGGTGAGCTTCATGAAGTGAGCTGGAAGTTCCAGACCTCCTCTCTTTGTCTCTGAGGATTGTTGCAAAAATGACTTATTTTTCTTAAAACTCATCGATGAGAGATTATTCTGCGTCTATCTCTCCCTCTGACTTATTTCACTGAGCATGATTGATTCCATGTACATCCATGTATAGGAAAATTTCATGACTTCATCTTTCCTGAAGGCTGCATAATATTCCATTGTGTATATGTACCACAGTTTCATTAGCCATGATGATAACTTATTTACACACTTAGAAAAATAAGCACACTGATAGAATTATTTACACAAAAAAACCATCATTAGAATTCTTACATAACAGTGTCTCATCATTGAAATATTAATAAATAAATATTAAAAATAAACATTAACAAATAAACTTCACTATAATCACACTTTGGTGTTATGTACTTCCAAATCTTAAAAGTTTCCTTTATTCTTTATCAGTTTAAACAATATACAGAGCTCCATACTGCAGTATGTGTATGCACTATAATTTATTCAAGATGCTTGCAATACTCCTATATCTATGTCTCTTCTATTAATTTCAATGTTTATGGTGTATACAATTTGCTGTACTACCAATAAAGTGTCTAAGACCTTTCAGTATTATGGTATTATGATTATGTTACTTGTCATCTACTACAAGACTTGTTTCTATGTTTTGGCTTTTGTAAATTGTACTACATGAGAAACTTTTGATTTATAGCTAGTCATTTTATAAATGTGAGTGGGTCTTGTGATTCTGAATTTTACCTTGTGGAATATTATGGTATATCTAAGTAGATAGTGTCAAAATTTAATGGAATAACATGACAACCAACTGGTACTTGAATGTAAATTGTATTATATGAGGAAATATACACATTTAATGTTACAGTGCTGTGAATAAAAATAGCTTACTGAGAATATATGAAAAAATGCCCTCATAGCTTGAAAAATTATTGACTGTATCAGCCTCACAAAGTGTTACTTTGTCTTAAAATGGACCTGGATCCCCTAGTAGGATGCTGAAGTCAATAGTACTTTTGTGATACAGAATCCTGGATAGATTTGAATATGCAGTGTAGGTTCTAGGCTTGATATAGAAACTGGAGTCCTAGCCTGAATGGACTCTTTGCAGATCTCAGGTGCCTCTCAAATGAAGGGAGAGGACTGCTCAGTAATACTAACAACTGCCATGGAGTATAAATTACTCCCCTGGGAGCCAATACTCTAGATCAGGTATTATATCATAACCTATGTTCTGAGTCTGTGATGATAGTATATTTGCTATGGCACAACAAAATGTAATATCTAGTTTAACATAATAACAGTGGCATTTCACACATTACAGTGGGAAGTGACACTTTAATATCTTATCTTATCTAAAAAAGGGAAAGTAAATGAACAGACATTTCTCAGAATAAGACAGGAGGATGTCTAATAGACACATGAGAAGTGCTCAGTATCAGTTATAATTAGGAAAATCAAAATATTGGTGACACTGAGATACAATCTCACACCAGTAAGAAAGGCACATGCCAAAAAGAAACAATTTGTGCTGCTGGGGATGTGTAAAGAGAAAATTCTTATAAACTGCTGGTGGAAATATTGTCTAGTTCAATTCCTGTGGAAAACAGTAGGGAAAATTTTCAATAAACTGAGAATTGAGCTGTTTTATGACTCAACAATTTTGCTTTTGTGTGTGCTCACACCATTATTTATTACTGAACTTAGCAACTAAGATATAGAATCAACCTCTGACTCTGTTAACAGATAAATGTACTATGAAGATTTGGTATATATGCACCGTGATATTCTATGAAGCTGCAAGGAATAATTAAATCGCAGAACTACAGTAACCTTGTTCAAATTTGAAGACATCATGTTAATTTCATAAAGACAAAGAGATATATGGACTGATCTTATTATCTGTGAGACATATAAAAATAACTGGAATAGTAAAAGAAATAAATTAAATTATGACTTTCTATATTACCTGTGACCTAAGAGTTTAGAGTAGAGATTAACAGAGAAGGAAAAGTATCAGGGAAAAAGTAATGGATAATAGATGCTAGGGCTTTAGTTATGCTGTTGATGTAGGAGAGTAGTATAGCTATGAATTCAAATCACACATATAAATCTTAGCACTAAAATAATGAGATCTAAACCACAATTACTAAACTTTGTAATGTGCATGTCAAGATGAAGGATTGCTACAGAGTTTGGGAAACTGATAGAGAGAATTTCAAGAGTGGCGGTGGGATTTCTGTTGAAATATTATATATTTAAAACTAAAATATTAATAACTTTGTAAATCTTGGATCTTTCATTAAATAAAAGCATAAAAACAAAAGAAAAAAATCACGTTCTTATCTCTGGAAAGAGCATGAGCAATGTTCCAAAGAAACAATGAACGTTTCTCACTTAGGGGTCCAGACATAAGTATAGGAGCTTTTTTTTCCTTTTTCTCCTTTTATTTTCACTTTACTTTGATTTTGAGCCACACATAGAGCTCAGAGCATACTCTTAGCTCTGTACTCCAGGATTACTTCTAGCAGTACTGGACAGAAAATATGGAGTACTGATGATAAAATACTGGACAATTAATTGTAATTTGAACAACCTGCCATCTTTTATATCTTTTCAGCCTTTGAGTGCAGGGGCTTTTTTTTTCTGTAACAGTGTCTTATTTTCCACTGACTTCTAAGGTTAGTTCTTTACTATTAGAGTACTGTATTTTCCAGTTAGAAGTTTGCTGCCCCCATGAGCTTCTACTCCCTTGTATCTCAATTGCACCCAAACTGGCATAGGGATATTGACTAAGGGATATTGAAAATAAAAGAAGAAAAGAAAATGTTCCTTCTGCATGATTGATTAGCATGGCAGATTAAGGGGCCTTAGCTTTATAAGGTGCGTTCATTAGGGTCTTTTTGTAGAGGAATAAACATCCAGTGCCACAGACTCTGGTTCTTTCTTCCCTTAATTTAACAAATCAGAATGTGGAGAATTTTCCTATGACAAAGACCTGGAGTCTCAAAAGACTGCCTTCACTTTGAAAATGCAGTCTTGACCACCCTCAGTTGACTGAAGTTACAGTAAGCATGGATATAAGAAAAGCAGCCTTAGATTCTCTTTCTGATGCCACCAATGACTAGGTGGCTTTGAGTATGTTGGGAATTTTTTATGAACCTACATTTCCTGATTTATAGAGCAGGGATAACTTTTTTTTCCTACTCAGTGTTGCTGAATGTCCAGTGATTTATATGTAAATGGTTCCATAGGAATCTAAGAATACTGCAAAATCTTAGGTAACTCAGTAAGTATTTGTTTTATGTCTTTGTTCTTTAGTTTCCTTTAGCTGTAAGGTTAAATGAGGAACTGATTATAGTACAGTTAGAGAAGCCACTGATATTGACTGAGGGGCTTAGTGTCATTAGCACAGGCTTAGGAGACCTTTATGCCACCAACATAGTTCACAGTGGAATTTCACACAAAGACCCACTATAGAGTTCATGAGTCTTGTCTGGTAACTCCTTACTTAACTCCTTACTTGCAACTTCAGAATATTCATACACACTATGACCCAGTGATGTAACTTCTCCAATCACATACTTGGGATTTCTTATATGAAACCACTGAAGTGGCAGAGCCTTCTCACCTTTGTATTTTCTCAGTGACAATATAGGCAACAAGCTGTGATCCCAGTCTTCCCTGACCAACTCCAATCCAGCAATTAAAGGCCTAACAGTTTCCATCTGTCTTATCATTTTCTAGTTGCCCAGGGCACAGGGATTAAGAGATGGCATATTGTGACACTATACAGTGCTTTGTCACCTTAGAATTCTTCTAAAAAGTCAATAAGCTTTGACTTTGTGTGGGAGCTGCTCCTACATGTGAACGCTTCCTCTAGGGTAGGAATAACAGAGGTTCTTAGATCTAAGGAAGACTTCTCAAGGTCAATTGGTTAAGTGGAGAGTAATCTAAAGTCAGACAAGGGTAGTTGAACATAAAATATGTTTATTTTTCTTCCCTGTTTTAGTTCTTTCACTTAAAATCAAAGATTTTAAATTTTAATTAGGATTACAGAAAATCATGTACTGACAAGTTTAGTTGTACTAATATTAACTAGGGTTTGTGGGAAGGTAGGAGAAGCAGGAGACAGTGGTGAGAAACAGGGGTATAATGCCCAAGTGCCTCTGGGCAAGAAGATAATTTAGTTCAGAGATCCTCAAACTATGGCCTTTGAGCCACATTCATCCCACAAAGGAGATTTATCCAACTCACATGGTGCCTTTGCTACAGTCGCCTTGCCTGATTAGCTGTCCTGCAGTGCACAAGTGTGGGATGTGTGCTGCACTCTTTGATTCCCTTCCTTCTTTCTGTCTCTCCACTCCACTCAGCCTTGAGCAAGGGTCTTTAATCTATAGCCTGCCAAAAACAGGCGTGTGGTTTTTGTGTTTCTTATTGATGTGATGTATAATGTTGATTGATTTGCATATGTCGAACCATTATTGCACCCCTGGGATGAAACTTACTTGGTCATGGTGTATAATCTTTTTGATGTTTTGTTAGATTCGGTTTGGTAAGATTGTATTGAGGATTTTTGCTCATTAGTGAAAATGGGCTGTAGTTTTATTTCTTTATTTTATGTTTGCCAAGCTTTGGAACTGAGTATGATGTTAGCCTTGTAGAAGAGTTAGAGAAGATTCCTGTTTTTCCAATGTTTTGGAATAGCCTGAGATTCAAAGGTAGTAATTGTTCTCTAAATGTTTGATAGAATTTACATATAATACCATGGGTCTTTTTTTTAAATATTATTTTTTATGTTTTCCTTTCTTTTTCTCTTTCTTTTCTTAAACTGATTTTTATAGTCTCTAGAAGGACTACTCCCATTTTTCGCTTGTTTGAATTTTTGCCCCTCTCTTTTTTTTTTCTTTTCCTTTTTTCTTACCTTCAAACAGAACCATATAACTTGAACCATCTTGTTTTGCCTCACAAATTGAGGGGTAAATAATAGAAGGCACCAAGACCAAACAGTTGTATGAACATTGAGTAGAAATAAAAAATAATCAGATTTAAACACCAAATCTAAATTCAACTACAATAGAATCGATACCCAATCTACATCAAGCTAGACACAGAAGGGACCATTTATACTAGCAGCCCCTCTGGGGGGGGGCAAAGGAGGGGCGATATGGGATGCATGCGAGGAACAGGGGTGGAGGGAGGACAACATTGGTGGTGGGATTCAATATCACTATGTACCTAAAATATTAGTGTGAAAAATCTGTAATCCACTTTGGTCAAAATAAAAATTATTAATAATTTAAAAAAGACTGCAGTTGGAGAAGGCAGTGCTAAAATATCTGATTTATAATGAATTGGTACTAAACAAAAAAAACAGATCTTTGTCATATTTCTCTTAAATATATCCCATCGGGTCCTGGACTTTTGTTCTTGGGGAGTTTCTTAATTAATGATTCAATATCCTTAGATGTGATTGGCCTATTTAGGTTTTCTATATCCTTCTTATTAAGTCTCAGAAGATGATATTTTTCCAGAAATCTGTCAATTTCCTCTGGATTCTCAAACTTAACTAAATAGAGTTCTTTCATAATTAGCCCTCACGATTCTTTGATTTCTTGAGTTTTTGCTTTAATTTATCCCCTTTCATTTGTGGTCCTGTGTGGTCCTTTTTATTTGGATGTTTTCCCATTTTTTTTCTTTGTGTGCTAGGCAGTGGTTTGTGTATCTTGTTTATTCTTTTGAAAAAGCAGCTCCTGGTCTCATTGATTCTTTGTATTGTTTTTATTGTTTCTATGTTATTTATTTCTGCTCTTGTTTTATTATTTTATATCTTCTACGTGTATTTGGGATTTTTTGCTGCTGATTTTTCCAGATTCTGAGTTTTCTTAACACCCATCATACTGTTTTCCATAGGGGTTGAACCAGACAGCATTCCCGATATCAGAGATTTGTTCCATTATTTTGATGTCTGCCATCCTCACTAGTGTAAGGTGGTACCTCATTGTTGTCTTGGTTTGAATTTCCCTAATAATAAGTGATGGTGAGCAAGTTTTCATGTATTTATTGGCTATCTATCATTCTTCCTTGGAAAAGTATCTATGCATTTCTTCTCCCCATATTTCTATGGCTTTATTTGGTTTTGTGGATCTCATCTTTCTGAATGCTTTGTATATTCTAGATATCAGCCTTTTATCTGATGTGTCGAGTGCAAAAAATGTTTCCCATTCTGTTAGTTGTTTTCTAGTTTTAGCCAGTGTTTCTTTTGCCATACAAAACCATTTTCGTTTGATGTAGTCACTTTTATTTAGATTTTATGCTATTACTCTTGCCAGTGGCATTCCCTCATCAAAGACTTTTTTTGAGGTGCAAGTCTTGAAGCGTTCTCCCTATCTTTTCCTCAATGAACTTTATAGATTTGCGTCTGATTTCAAGGTTTTTAATCCATTTTGAGTTGATTTTTTGTGTAAGGTGTGAGATATGAATCAATCTTGAGTTTCTTTCAGATGGCTAGCCAGTTATTCCAAAACTATTGTTGAAGAGACTGTCTTTGTTCCATTTTCAGGTTCTTGAATCCTTTGTCAAATATTAGTTGACCATATATTTGGTGATATATCTCTGTATATTCTGTTCTAACCTACTGATCTGATTCTCTTTCTTTGTTCCAGTACCATGCTGTTTTGATGACTATAGCTTCATAATATAGTTTCAGGTTTGGTTAAAAAATGGGACCCAGTTTTTGTTTTTCAGTATGGATTTAGTTAACCTAGGTCTTTTGTGGTTCCAGATGAACTTTATAATTGACTGTTCTAATTCCTTAAAAATAATGTCTGAATTTGGATAGGGATTGCATTGAATCTATATATTAATTTAGGTAATATAGTCATTTTGATTATGTTGATTCTTCCTACCCATGAGCATGGAATGTTCTTCCATTTCCTTAGGTCCTCTTTGATTTCTTTCTGAAGCATTATGAAGTTTTTATGGTATAGGTCTTTCACTCTCTTGTCAGTTTGATTCCTAGGTACTTGATGGCTTTCTCCTATACTTCATTATTTGTATAGAGGAATGCTATAATCTTTTGTGTATTGATTTTGTAACCAGCCACTTTGCTATATTGGCTTATTGTTTCTAGTAGTTTTACTATGGACTCTTTAGGGTTTTCTATGTATATCATCATATCATCTGCAAAAAGAGATAGTTTGACTTCCTCTTTCCCTTTCTGAATTCCTTTGATTCCCTTCTCTTGTCTGACTGATATTTTAGAAATTCTAAAACTTGCATAGTTCCTGACCTTAGTGGAAATGCTTTTAGTTTCACCACTAAGGACAAGATAATGTTGGCTGTGGGCTTTTTATAGATAGCTGAGGAAGATATCTTGAGGAGGGTTCCTTCCAGCCCAATTTTGTTGAATGTTTTCAGCATGAATGGGTGTTGGATCTTGTCAAATGCCTTCTGTGCAGCAATTGACATGATCATATGGTTTTTGTCTTTGATTTGTATCCTAGGTATGAAACCCAATTGGTCATCGTGTATAATCTTTTTGATGTATTTGTGGATTTGTTTGCTAAAGTTTTGTTGAAGATTTTTGCATCTGTGTTTATTGATGAAATTGGTCTGTAGTTTTCTTTCATGGGGATGTCTTTGCCGTCTTTGAGAATGAATGTGATATTCACCTAATAAAAGGATATAGGAAGGATTCCTGTCTTTTCAATATTTTGAAAGAGCCTGAGGATTAGCTGTGGTACTTCTTAGAATGTTTGATAGAATTCATCTATAAAACCATATGGGCCTGGACTCTTATTTTTTGGTAGTTTCTTATTACTGATTCAATTTCCTCAGATCTGATTGGCCTGTTTAGGTTTTCTACATCCTTCTTATCAAGTCTTGAAGATGATATTTTCCCAGAAATCTGTCGGTTTCTTCAGGGTTCTCTAGCCTGAGTACAGTTGTTCATAGTATGCCCTCATGATGTCTTGGATTTCTTGGGGTTCTGTTGTAATCTCTCCCCTTTCATTTGTGATCCTATTTATTTAGGTGTTCCCCCCTTTTTTGGTGACTCTTGCCAGTGGTTTGTCGATCTTGTTTATTTTTTCGAAAAACCAACTTTGGTCTCATTGATTTTTGTATTGTTTTCTTTGTTTCTATATTGTTTATTTTTGCTCTGGTGTTGATTATTTCCTTTCTTCTGGCTGTAGTTTGGTTTCTTTGCTGCTGTTTTTTCAGCTCCTTAAGATGTCCTTGTAAACTATTGTTTTTGACATTTTCCTCTTTCCTAATGTATGTCTGTAGTGCTATGAGTTTCCCCCTAATTAGTGCTTTTGCTATATCCCATAGATTTTGACAATTTGTCTCTTCATTATTGTTCTTCTCAAGGAATCTTTTTATTTCTTACTCGATTTCCTCTTTGATCCAGCTGTTGTTGAGCAGCATGTTGTTTAATCTCCATATTGGACTTTCTCCATAGTTTTTTATAGTCAATCTTGATCTTTGTTGCATAATGATTTGATGGGGTGCTTCTGATAATTCTTATGTTTGTGACTTTATGCAAGTTATATTCATATCCTAAGGTATGGTCTATTCTGGAGAAGGTTCCATGTACACTTGTGAAGAATGTATATTTTACTTTCTTTGGGTGGAGAGCCCTGAATAAGTTAGTCCTATTTCCTCTAATTTCTCATTTTGGGCTGTTAAGTCTTTGTTAGTTTTCTGCCTGGTGGTTCTGTATAGTGGAGATAGTTGAGCATTGAAATCTCCTACTATCACATTTTCTTTCATATATTTCTGTAGGTTTGTGAGCAAATGCCTTACATATTTTGCTGGCTCTACAGTCAGTACATAAATATTAATATTAATTAGAGTTAGTACTTCGTCTAATGTTCTTTGATCTGTAAGTAATGACCCTCTTGGTCACTGAAGTTGGTCTTGAAGTTGAAAGCAATTTGGTTCGATATAAGAATGGCTATCCCGGCTTTCTTTGTTTTTCATTGGCATGAATAATTGAATTCCATTCTTTTATTCTAAGCCTGTGTCTATCCTATTCTTTTAGGTGTGTTTCTTGCAGGCAGCAGATATATGGTTTTTGTTTTCTGATCCAACCCTTTACTCTGTGTCTTTTAATGGGGGATTTTAGCCCATTGACATTTAAGAAGATTATCAACAGAGAGGTTGGTGTGTTTATTGTATTGAGTAGCATGGTTGTTGTTACAATTGGGCCTTTGGATTGTGTAGTGCATCTTTGAGTAGTTCATTTAGAGATGGTTTGTTTAGCGCAAATAGTGTGTGTTCTTTTTTGTCTAAGAATGTTTTTAGTTCTCCCTCCCATATGAATGACAATTTTGCTGGGTAGTGGACTCTATTTTGGAAATTTCTTTCATTCAGCATTTTAACTGTGTCACTCGACTGTCTTCTTGCTTGAATTGTTTCAAATGGAAGATCTGGTGTGATTTTTATTTTCCTCCCTTTGTATTTGATAGTTTTTCTCTCCCTTATTGCTTTAAAGATTTCATCTTTCTCTTTGTTTTTGTTTTTTTTTTCCAATTGGATTACTATATGTCTTGATGTTGGTCTGTTAGGGTCTATTTTATTAGGGACTCTTTTTGCCTCCTGGATTTGTAGAGGAGTCTCTTTCCAAAGGGTGGGAAAATTCTCTGCTATTAATTCCCTCACTATTTGTTCTTCTTCTTTCCTTTTTTTCTTCCCTTCCGGTAGTCCTATAATTCATAGGTTATTTATTTTATCTTTGTTCATTAGGTACCTAACCTTTTCAATCATTGTTTTGTTGCTTACTCTTTTAGTGAGTTCTTTGTCATTGTTGTTTTATAGTTTTTCTTCAATTTCCTCTATGCATTTTTCTAACTGTGTGATTCAGCTATTATGGCTTGCTAACATGCTTTTTATTTCCTCTAATTTCAATTGTATGGATCCTTTCATCTTCTGTAAAAGTTCTTTGAGTTGATTAAATTCTTCATCTGTATATTTCTTGATCTCAGTGGCTAGTGATTTCCCTAGTTAAGGCATTCATTGCTGTTTTTAGGTCCTATAGATTTCTTGATCTCAGAGGCTAGTAATTCCTTGATTTCCCTACATTCATTGCTGTTTTCAGTCTTCATCTATTTGCATGTGCATTTTGGTGGACTTGGAAACTTGATAGTATTTCTCTCCATTTCCCCAGCTGCTAGTTTCTTCCTTAGTTTACCCATATTTCTTTGCATTTGGTGGTTTTAAATGTTGAGTTTTCAGATTGTTTAATAAAGTGGTCTGCTGTACTGATTTTTTTAGTGATACTTGAAGGTATATCCAGCTTACAGTTTATTCTTCTTAGCCAGGTGGTTTAAGTATGATAGGGATATTACAATCTGCTTCATTGTTTTTGCTATTCTGTTTTATGAGCTATGGATTATCTGAGGAGCTTGGGTGTTAGGTCTGAGCTGAGTAAATCTATAAGTATAAGTTAGACTATCTTTGGTTCGTGGTCTGATGGCACAGGTAGTAGCATTTCTACTCTGACAGGAGATGCAGGCGGCCTGGGGAGGTGGGGAGGTGAAGTGGAGGAAGGTGCATGAGTATTTCCCGGTCAGTGGTTACTGGGCAGGGTATTCTTACCCTGTCCAGAGATGCAGGTGTCCTGGGGGACGATGCAGGGTGTTTACGTGGTTTCTAGTCCTGTGGCTCTGGTCAGGAGTTCTTACCCTTTCTGGAGCTGCAGGTGGCCTGGGGAGATGATGGGGAAGGTGCACGTGTGGTTCCTTTGGTTCTGGTTCTGTAGAAGTTGGGCCTGGTCTGCCTAGAACTGTGTCCAGAGTGTATACATACAGATTCTCCTATTCTCTCCTGATCAGGGTAGGGATGGACTTTTGATAAAAGGCAGCCTATTACGTAATATTGGAGTGAAGGTGGCTGGTGGTGGTTAGTCTACATGTGAGCATTGGTTTCCCCACTCATCTACCCAGTGTCAGCAGATAGACCAAGTTACTGCCTAGTAATGGCTGAGGCACAGAGTTGGCAGGGGAAGGGGCCCTTATCGAGCCTTCTAAGTCTGAGATCTTCCCATTGACCCCCCCAAGCTTCCCTACTCTGTAAGAAAGTTTCATAATCGTGGGGTGATGGTGGCCTATGTGTGGGTTGCTCACCTTCCCTGTGTCAGCAGCAGGACCAAGTTTCTTCCCAGCAATGGCCAAGGCACAGAGCTGGCGGAGCTCTGTGAAAGGTTTTTAAAAGAAATTATCCTGTAATAAAAATGTTTATTAAACAATATACTCTTCAGAAAGACTCAGTAGTAAGCTTCTAGAGAAGCAAATCAGTTTATGTTGCCAAGGGCTGGAGGAGAATGGATTCTTTTTTTTTTTTTTTTCTTCCCCCACCCTGGATTCTTTTTTTTTTTTTCCTGGAGAATGCATTATTTAGAATTATCTTGAGTTAGACAACAATAAGATACCACCTTACACCAGTGAGGATGGCCCACATCAAAAATAATGGAAACAACCTTTGTTGGCGGGGATGCGGTATGAAAGGAACTCTCATCCACTGCTGGTGGGAATGTCCCCTAGTCCAACACCTATGGAGGAAAGTCTGGAGAGTGCTCAAAGAACTCAGAATTGAGCTGCCATTTGACCCAGCAATTGCCCTCCTAGGCATATACCCACAAGATGGAAGGACATTCATTCCAAAATACATATGCACCCCACTATTTATCGCAGCACTCAGTATAATAGCCAAATCTTGGAACCAACCTAGGTGTCCAACAACGGATGAATGGATCATTAAGATGTGGTACATATACACAATGGAATATTACATGGCAGTTAGAAATGATACAATCACAGACTTTGCAGCAACGTGGATGGACCTAGATCATGTTATGTTAAACGAAGTAAGCCAGAAGACAAAAGATAAACACAGAATGGTAGCACTATTCTGAAACACCTAGAACATATATTTTATACACAACTAATACCTAACAATCATATAACAGGGTTTAACAGGGTAGAAACTCCGATCACTGTAATAGTCAACATATACGTGGGAGCAGTGTCCAAAATACATGAAAAAGGAACACTGCAAACTCTTGACTGCACATTATACCACAAAGAAAACAGCAACAACAGAAACAGCAACATGGAGAGAACAGGTATGTAACCAGACTCCTACAACAAAGGCCCACAATAATCCCTTAGAGATCGTAAACAGGAACACAAGTATAGAACACCGCGGGAAATCACGTAATGCAAGGGCAACATACCATAACACTACGTTTTAATCCCTTTACCTTACTATATTTTAAAAATAACCTCTCAGCTTTTCTTTCCACAGGCGCCCTTAGATACAAAGGGCGGACAAACTAAGATGGCAACTCGGGATACCACACGAGATACCATACCTTGCTTGCACTATGAGACGGCCACGAGAAAACTCTTTAACATTCACTTTATCTCTAGGTTAAACCTTCTTTTAGGAATCGAAGCACGTGACCAGTCAGACCACCAAAGCAGTACCTGCGATGTACAGACCTAAACTACAGGCTCTAGTCATCGAACACATTCAACCAAACCAGCATTCCCTTGCTATTCTCTCTTTTCTTCTCTCTATTTTTTTTTCTCTTTTCTTTTTCTCTTCTACTCTTCTCTTTACTTTTTTCCCTTTCTCTTCTCCCTTTCTACGGTATTTTCTCTTTTCTCTTCCTTCATACCCCTCCCATATATCTTCCCCTTTCTCCCCCCCGGAAATCCAACTATCCCTTCACCCCTCAATCCCATCCAGATCTCCCACCATATTAAAACTCTCCACCCTCAGTCCTTAATCTTTTAGGCATCAAGATCGACCTCCTACCCAATGAACCAGTACCCAGCACCCAGGCGAGGGGACACCCAACCGAACCCACACATCGTCTCCTGCAAGAAAAGACAGCCAACTCCCCTGTGGACACATGCTGCGAGACCCTCCCTACCAACTCCCCCTAACATGGACTGTTTCTTGAAACCGGACTTAGGTCCAATAGTATCCCCAATGCAAGAACTCTTCCAAGACCTCCCAGCTGCAAATTTTTACCAATCTGAAGAGGGGCAGGGGGTGTGATTGGAAGATGCCTGGGAACCCACACACCACAAGAAAAATCCAAAAGACAATGGGAAAACTGTACTTCCAACATAGGCATAAGACCTGTAATACACCAACTCTTTACCTGGTCTCTCCCAAATGCAAAGTAGTCTTTTGCACCACATTGGTCCTTTAAAAACTTCGCTAACTCATTTTAATTTTTTTATATTTTTTTTAATTAACTTATTTATTTAAATGTTTGCCTTACATATACATTTGTGGGCACATACCCTTTTATTTCCTTTTTTTTTTTTTTAATCGTCTTTGGGTATGTGACCTATCTCTGTTACTCACTCTGTCCACCCCAAATACTCCGACATATAATGGAGCACCACTTCCCCCTGCAAAGGCACACTAAATAAAGGGGAAATCTTACATAGTAAAAAAAAAAAAAAAAAAAAAGAGCTCTTATCTACTAGAGATAGGAACTCATAGTTGTTTACAATACAGGGTTATCTCCTACCTTGAAAATATGTCATGTGGAATCAACTTAGACCTCAGGTGATTAGATACCATTCAACCAGCCTTGAACCCTGGATCCCCAGACATAGAAACGGCACAGCTCCTCACAACAGCTGTAAGAAACAATCTCCATCTGGGACAGCCTTATTACTGCAGGGTCAACAACAAGGGCCAGCTCTAACATGATATCTCGACAATGAGGAAAATGTGAACAACTTGACCTTAGAGCAGTTTAGCCTACCTCACCAGCTAACGACAAGACAAAACCAGAAGACGTGGCACCCTTTGGTAGGTCCAAAAGCCAAGATCGTGATTTACAGATGACTGGATACTAGAACCACGACCAGACTGTATACATCTTGGGACCAATAAAAAAGCCCTAGTCTAGGGTTTGAACTAAGACCTGCACAATAAGCATGACCCCCAGTCCCAAAGGTCCGGCAGAGACAATTGTAACGGAAAGGGGCTTCTGGAAGAACAAAGAAAGACGCTATCCTAGATGCCATCCTAGGTTCAGCGCAAAGACCAAGATCACCAACCACAGAAGATGGATTAAAATGGCACTGAGGTAACAGAACCTCCAGATTCACAAAGACTGACTTCACCATAAGTCCCACCTCAGGATATGTACAGATACTGGGACTGCTAAACACAGAGCTCTGACGGTATCACACTGGACAGAGCAGAAGCTTTCCACACACCAAAAAAAAAAAAAAAAAACAAAAAAAAAACCACAACCTGGAGAGTAATGATCCTGAGCAAAGACTAGAGCTGATTCCATGACAGTATACTCCAAGGACGGAGAAACGCCATATCTTATAGGGCAAGTGAATTCCTTTTCGAATGACCCCAATATTTACTGTGCCAGGGCAGGAGGGAAAAAAAAAATACAAAAAACACAAAACCTTGGTTATGTATATATATATATATATATATATATATATATATATATATATATATATATATATATATATATATATCTTACCTTCATTTATTATTGTTATTATTATTTTTATTTACCTAGCTATTTTGGTCGATTCCTCAGTTTGGATGTGATTATTGAAATTGTTGGCCCCAATTATTCTTTTTTTTTTTTTCTTTCTTTTCTTTCTCTTCCTTTCTTTTCTTTCGTTATGTGCTACGCCATGTTTCTTACTTCAAGACCACGGCGTGTTTTTTGTTTGTTTGTGTTTGTTTTTAGTTTGTTTTGGTTTATTTTTTATCTGTTTTTTTGTGGTGCTTATCGTTATAGCTGGAGTCCTCACTGGATATTTGACACTTCTTTTGGTACTGGTGGAGTGTTTCAACTTCCTTTTCTCCTTCATTTCCCAAATCGATGATGAGAACCTCTAGAAGGATTCTGCCCATTTTCGGGGTATTAAACTCTTACCCCGGTTTATTTATTTTCTCTTTTTCAGGCAAAACCACGCAACTTGAACTAGCTACCCCTGCCCCTACTTAGAGGGGGAAATAAGGGAGGCATCAAGACCAAACTGATGCAAGACTACTAAGTAGTTGGTTAGAGACAGAGGGGACCACATATTCTAGCCGCCCTGGGGGTGAGGGAAGAGGAAATGGGAGGTAAGACAGAAACGGGGGAGTAGGGAGGACAATTTGGGGATGGGAATCCCCCCTGATTTTATGTAAATATGTACCTAAAATATTATTGTCAACAATATGTAAGCCACTATGATCAAAATAAAAATTATATTAAAAAAAAAAAAAAAAAAAAAGAATTATCTTGAGTTAAGGATTTCATATGTTAAGGATTGTGCCAGAGACTTTAGCAAAGTGAAGAATTTTTTGAGTCTCGTGTGATTTTTGTCACTGTCACTGCAAATTGAAAGGGGAATTTGAGCCAAGTTAATTTTAGACATTCTCAAAACATTTGAGACTCTCAGAAATTGCATCTGTGTAAATAGAGATCTTTCATAGGATCAGAGCCAAGCCATGTGTATAACCTGGGGATTTGTCTGCCTCAGTAACTGTTCTCCCGATGTTCCTTCCTATTTGCAAGATTTTAGTCGCCCTACCTATAACACCATTAATTAATGGCTAAAGTCCTTTTTTACTAGATAACATTATAAACAGCATATTTTATTATGTCCACTTTGTAGTAAATTCTGTATTAAGAAAATTTAATGTGATATATAAACAGGACATCCAATATGGATAAACAGCTTTATTAAGATATATTGTACATGCCATGAGTCCAATGCATTCATATAAAACTTATGAGTTTTGTGTATCTAAAGTTGTGTAACACTTATCACAGTCAACATAGTAGCAATTTTCTCACCTATAGAAGGAACCATATTTCCATACTAGTCTTTTTCCCCTAACACTTTCCACTATTACAGCCTCAGAGACTCCATCTTTATTTTTGACCTCTTTTGGATATTTCCTGTGAATAGTTTCTTGCAATTTTCTATTTACTCCTTTACCTAAAATTATGTGTTTTAAAAGACAATACATGTGTCAGAACTTTACACCTACTATAGGCAAATATTTAATATATCACATTATATTTATAAATTATTAGATATTCATGTTTATTTTACTTTGGATTTGAAGATGATTACTCTATTTGGAGTTAATATATAATTAATATAATATTATTAATAATATGTTAATATAATATAATGTATGTTATTAATGTATTATAATATAACAATACAAAAACTATAACATATTAATAATATTAATATAATAATAGAACAACTGTGTAGAGGGTTTTATGTGAACATATATTTTTAGTTCTCTTTTGTGTATATGTAGAATTGGATTTTCTTGATCATGCTGCAATCCTACATTTGATATTTTGAAGGGGCAGGGTTGAGTTTATGGATCACACAGATTTCTTCAGTGCTTTTAATTCTGGCTCTGTGCTCAGATATCATTCCTGGCAGTGCTTGGGTGAACATATATGCTGTGACAGATTATCAAGTTGGTCACATACCAAGCTCACCCTATACTGTCTCTATGGCTCCTGTTTGACATTATGAGATACATTAATAGCGCTTTACAAAATAGATTCCTAATAATAGTTAAAGAATTTTATGTTTCTACATTTGCACCTTATCTATAATTAATCTATCTTTATGTTGATATCTTGGTAGTGAAGTAAGAAAATATATACATAATCTACTTTTGTCTTGCTGTTGCTAAGAAAATTTGATAAATCTTTTTAAATTTGCTCATGGTTTAAAAACAGTTGATTATATACTTTTATTTCTTGACTCCATTAGTTCTCCATTTTTTTTCCATTTAGTATTAGGTCGGAGATTTTAGGGTCCTTGTGTTTTTTAGTGCAAATTAGAGTATTACCTGTAATTTTTCTTTAAAAATTGAATTTAGAGTGCCAGAGCAATAGAACAGTGATAGGGCTGTTGACTTGCACATTTTCAACCCATGACAAACCTGGGTTCAATCCGCAGTATCCCATATGGTCTCTGAGCCTGCCAGTAATAATTTTTTTGGCCATGTTGCTGGTTGTGGCCCAAAAAAGGAAAAAAAAACTGCTTGAATTGAAATTTTGATAAGAAATATATTGGATTTATAAATAAATTTGGAAAATTCTATTATAACTTATTGTCCATTAACATGAAGTGTTTTTCCATCTATTTTAGTCTTTTTAAATATTTTTAAACACCTTGATTACAAATATGATTGTAGTTGGGTTTCAGTCATGTAGAGAATACCCCCCTTCACCAATGCAACATTCCCACCACCAATGTCCCAAATTTCCCTCCTTCCCAACCCCACCCCTGCCTATACTCCAGACAGGCTTTCTTCTTCCCTCATTCATTAGTATTCTTATGATAGTTCTCAGTGTAGTTACTTCCTGCTACCAGTTTTGTTTTTGTTTTGTTTTGGGGGATGGCCACACCCAGTGACGCTCAGGGGTTACTCTTGGCTATGCGCTCAGAAATCGCTCCTGGCTTGGTGGACCATATGGGACACCAGGATATCGAACCGTAGTCCATCCTAGGCTAGCACAGGCAAGGCAGATGACTTATCGCTTGCAACACCACTCCGGCCCCATTGCTACCAGTTTTATGACAGGTTTTTACTTAATGAGTTTTTCCTACTAGATTTTCCTCTCAAACACTATTTCAGTTTGTGTAGTCCCATTTGTTTATTTTTGACTCTTTTCTTTTTCAATGGAATCATATAATTGAAAAATCATTTAAGGTCTTAGTGGTTTCAGCCGGTATTTACCTCATTTATCATATAAAATCTGTTTTACTCTTAACATTTTGATACACTTTAAATTGCCTCTTCTATAAGTGTAAGCTTTAGGTCCAGCTTCATTTACTTGTACATGGATTTCCTGTTTCCTAAAGTGCTTAAGACGCTATCTTTATGGACTCTGCTCTATTGTAGAAAATGCATTAACTATAGATCCAGGTATTTGTTATCCAATGATCCAAGGATTTATTTTGAGAATTAAACATATGTTTAAAAGACTATCTAATTTGTGTATTTTAAGACTCAAGTTATTAATAAAATAACTTATATATGCTATATATTATATAGTTCGTATAAATATTGGTAATTTCCAATCCATATCTAGTTCTATATTTATGAGAAGTTGTAAAAGCATTCAAGAAAATATCAGGGCTAGATTCATGAAGCTTGACCATTGTTTTGGTCTTCCTACTTACCTCACTCTTTATTCACTGGTGGAGTGTTGGTGGGTGAAGAAAAATTAACATAAGTATGTTATCCCAAGAATACCTTCAAGGTTTTGTGACTTCAGAGAAATGGACTCTAAGCACAGCAAAAGATAAAATTTAAGAATTTTAGGTTTTGTTAAATCAAAATAATAGCATTTGTTTTTATCTTGCAAGGAAATACAGAAATTTGACTCACAGTGACAAGTTTGCTGAAAATAATGCTACATAAATTCACCATTGTAGATTTCAATGCTACATAAATTCACCGTTATATTTCCCTTACGTAGCATCAATGTAACTAAGAATGATGGATTTAATCTGAACATTTATCAATATAATTTTTCCTTTCTGGAATAAAAATTGTTCATAAAAATTATTAATCAGTTGTGACATATGTGCCTATAGCCTCTCAGATTCATTTATTTGAGAATTTATTTTTATATATTTTATACTGATATTATAAAATTTGCCATTGTTTTCTGTGCTTGTTTCACAGAAAGTCACCCATTTACATGATAAAAAATAAAACTTATTTTTGGCATGGATCTTATGCATTATCAGATGAGAAAAATTATAGATAATAGAAGCTGTGCTTCCCTGGGCTTAAGAAATAGAAAAGAAAAATATGACAGTGAGTATTGGAAGCAGTAAGAGGTAGAAAATGTGATGTTATGATATTAACACTAAGATTAGCTGCTTTGTTTACAATAATTATTGTAATTATTGTTTGTTCAATAAGTATTATGTGTATGCTTGTATCAGCAATAGTTTGCCTACCAGTAAGCTAAAGAAGCTAATAATTGATAGTAAGGCCAGAAGAGAGTATGCTAAAATAAAGAAGCCATTTAGTTTTAAATTGTTAGATTTGTGAAGGGTGGTGTACATTGTATGACTAAACTCAATTATGAACAATTTTGTAACCACAGTCCTTAAATAAATTAATTGTATAAAATAAAATTTATAGATTTGAATCATGTTGATGAAACATCGTTAATGTGAATAATAATGGAAGTTGTATCTACTCAGGGTTAGAATTTTTGTTATTTGGCCTTCTCAGTAGATATTAATGGGGTCCTATAAAATACAAGAGGAAACTAAAGAAGAATGTAAATAATTTTTTGTTTATTTGAACATTTTTGTATATATATTTTTGCTCCTCAATTGTAATAAATGTCTTACTAAAGACAGTGTTTTTACTATTATTATTTGAAACCTAAAATCTCAGGTTTTTATATTTTCCCCATATAAAAAGGGAAGAATATGGATGTAAACATGGGCCTAGTGTCCTTCTGTTTAGAAAAAAACAGATCTTAAGGGGAAATATGATCAGAATTTGAAAACTAGAAGCAATGAGAATCACTTTTTTAAATGCTGATATTTTAATAAAAGGTAATAACACCTTTGATAATTATAGACATTAAAGAATTCATTGTCCTTAAATATAGTTTATACTGGTTGGCAGTATACTTGGTCAGAATTGCTATTTTTAAGGACTAAAACTTGGGCCTGGATAATTAGCACAATGGTATAGAGCACCTGCTGTGTGATCTTCCATGTATGAGTTCAAATCACTAATGGTCCTAAGCACAATGCTGGAAGCTCTACTTATTGACCCTGGCAATTCAAATGCCTCATTATTTCCAAAACCTACTCCCTCAGTAAAACACACACACACACATACACACACACACACACACACACACACACACACACACACACACACACTATGCACACACACAATTTTTTTTTTTTTGGTTTTTGGTTTTTGGGCCACACCCGGTAACGCTCAGGGGTTACTCCTGGCTATGTGCTCAGAAGTTGCTCCTGGCTTGGGGGACCATATGGGACACCGGGGGATCGAACCGCAGTCCGTCCAAGGCTAGCGCAGGCAAGGCAGGCACCTTACCTTTAGCGCCACCGCCCGGCCCCACACACACAATTTTTAACAAAAAAAAATGGCTATAGATCACAGCTTACTGTGTTTTTCTAGAACTGCCTAAAATACCAGCTTTTAGTAATCTCTGCCAAGAAAAATAACTCTTAATCTCTAAAATATTAGTTTTCAAGTGTCCCCAAAGTTTAATGACTCCCAAGTAGCAGCCACTCTTTCAATATCATGAGCATTGTGACCATCCTGGCTGCTTCACATTTGTCCACATTGATTATACACTCCCATTTTCTCACTGTTTTGTCCTTTAGAAATTAATAATATAGAGTTTTAATCTCAATTCAGAGTACTAGTCATAATCTAATGATCAAATTCAACGATCATCTTTTATCTGTTGGATCGTTGGTATTTGAAGTTGTTAACCATTTATATTGATGTATTTTTCCTCCTTTAATTTCCTAGGGTGAGGAATAACCTCTTATATTATCTGCCATTTCAAATAATCTCCCAAGAGATTACTATATGTTATCCTATCATCAAAATTATGTTTTCAGAAAACTCCTGACTTCCCCTTCTTTATTCTTCCCTTCCTATTTTTTGTTCTTTCCTTGAGAATGAAGTAACGAATAGAGTATGCTCATAAATCTCACTTTTACTTGCAGGTAATTGTTTTTAGACTTTCTTTCTGAGTTCAATTCTTTCCCCTACTCTTATTCTATGTTTTCAACTTTCTGATGGTATCTCCCTATAAATATATCACCAACATTTAATATCTATCTCCAAATTTAACCCAGTTTAAATATATGCAAAACATCATGCAATTTTCAACAATGTGGACAAAACTGTAGCATATATTTATATGTTTAGCGAAAACAAGCTAAAAGAAAGGGAGATATACCAAATGACAGTGTCCAGTAGGGAAAAAAAGAGAGAAAGAAATAAAATATCTGAGCCAGAGGCAGTCAACAGGGCGGTTGGTATGTAAACTGGGGATATTTCTGGTGAAAAATGTTCATAGTGGTGTACATTGTAAAACTGAAACGCAATCATGAACAATTTTTTAATCATGCTATGTAAATAGTAGGAAAATAAAATAATATTGGAAATATTTCCTATAATCATAGAATTTAGGGCATAATGGAAACAAGATGCACAAATGAATTGCATAAAATTTTTTATCTCAGTTATAAGAATTTAAGAACTTGCTTAATTCCTAAATTTACCCTCTGCTAAGGGATTCTTGTCAATGACAAAAATTGGGGATAAATTCTTTTTATATATTGATATATCTCAGAATCTAAATATATATAAGGTCTAAAATGAACATTTATTGGTTCAACAAACAATGACAGAGCTTAATTGCCATTCCAGAATTGACAAGTATAATCTATAAGGAAAGAAATTAATCCCTACTATAGAGCCACTGATCTATGCAAGTGATCTTTAACTGCTGCGTCATGAGAGTAAAATGGTTGAAAAATACTAATCTACCACCTTGGTTATAATTGCCAGTCTCTAGACCATTACACAAGACAGGTGCCTGTTCACAGGTAACAAAAGGTTGAAGAATGCTTTTATGTATTAATGTTACTTAAATTTTAAGGTACGTGAGAATTACGTGGCACTTTACTCAAATGCCAGTTCAGATATGGTACATTTGGGGCTGAAAACCTAAGTTAGAGTGATTACCTTGCAACTTGCTTATACTATTTAGGTTCCTGGCATTGCATGTGTTCCCCCATGCACTTCCAGGATCACTGACACATAGTGAGGAATAGACACTAAGCACTGCTACATGCCCGTATCTACCCCAAAATTATCCGATTCAGGTATGTTTCTAATTACAATTCTGTATTCCAATAAATTATCAGGTATGATATGCTGCTCCTAGGAGAATATTTTTTTATTGTGGGCAAAGTGAATTACAAATATTTCACAGTGATATTTAAGGCACATAGTAATAGTGAATGAGGGGCATTTCTACCACTGGTGTTCTCCTCCCTCCACCCCTTTTCCTAGCATGCATCCCACTTCTCCCTCCTCCCCCCTCCCATAATGCTAGTGCAGCTGTTCCCCCCATGTACAGCTTGATGTAGAATGGGGATTGTTTCTGTTGTCGTTCACTTTGGATTTCATATTCAAGTCTGATCAGTTTTTATTTCCACCAAATGGACATACGACTGTCTGGTCTTGGTACCATCCATTTTTTCTCTCTCCAATTATGATGCTGTCAAGGTAATTCCAGTAATGTGACTCTTGGAGATATAAGAAGGGATATGGGAGGAGTCCACCTAGGTGCTGTAAGTATCCCTATGGTAGAAGAAAGAGGGAAGAAGAAAAAAGAAGATAAAAGTAACAAAACAAAACAAGGCAAGACAAAAACAAAACAAAACAAAAAAACCAATAAGGGAATAACAAAAAATACAAAAAGAATTAAGAAAAAGAAAAAGAAAAGAGAAAACCAAAAACCAAAATATTGGCTATGAAGAAACAAACAAATCAAGGGAAAAAAACCAAAAAATCAAAATCAAAAACAAAAATAAAATCAAACAAAACAAACAAACAAAAAAAGAACAAAAATGAAAGCAAAAACAAGAAGAAAAAAAATAGACCAACAACTTCTTAAAAAAGGGTGTTTTTTTTCCCTTTTTTTTTTTTTTTTTTTTGCATAGGCACAGTAAACATTGGGGAAATTAGAACGGAAATTCCCTTGACCTAAGAGATACATGGTTTCTATACCCTTGAAGCATACTGCCATGGGAACATATATAGGCTCCATACTCACTATTTTACAAGGTAGAAGAGAATTTTTTTCTTTATTTAAACATCTTCATTACATATATGATTGTGATTAGGTTTCAGTCATGTAAAGAACACCCCCTTCACCAGTGCAACACTCCCACCACCAATGTCCCAAATCTCCATCCGTCCCACCCCACCCCCACCTGTACTCCAGACTGGCTTTCCAGTTCCCTCATTCATTCACATGATTATGGTAGTTCTCTGTGTAGTATTTCTATAACTGCACTCACCACTCTTTGTGGTGAGCTTCATGAAGTGAGCTGGAAGTTCCAGCCCTCCTCTCATTGTCTGTGAAGATTGTTGCAAAAATGACTTTTATTTTTCTTAAAACCCATAGATGGTTGAGACTATTCTGCATCTCTCTCTCTCCCTCTGACTTATTTCACTCAGCATGATAGATTCCTCACACAGCCTAACTTTTCTTTTTTATACATCATGCATAGGGTAGGATTTATTTTATAAATCAGAAGAGAACAAGATCATAATATACACCCCATTCAAAATAGTGTCCAGAAAAACAAGTGTCTAGGAATCAATTTTATGAATGTGGTGGGAGACCAATACCATGGAAGTTTTAAAGAACTTAAGAAATAGAAATCTTAGGAAATGAAAAATATTTCATCTTCTTGAATAGGAAGAACCAGTATTGACAAAATCATCAGTATAATTAATTACTAATAGAAACAATGCAATCTCTATTTAATTTTAGGTGATACAAGGTTTGAGAATAATCAGAATTACAAAGAATATTTTTAGGTGCTTTGTGGACTCTTTTTTTCCAGGTCTTTGTAGATTCCTTAAGGTCTTCCCATATTACATCATTTGTGAATAGTGGTAGTTTGACTTTTTTCCAATTGAGATCCTTTTATTATTTTTCTTCCATACCTGCTATATCTAGAACTTTTAATATTATATTAAATAGCCAAAGCATACTTAACAAAAAAAAAACCTGGTATCTCATTACTTAATGTGAAAGTATATTATAAAGCCATAGTGGTCAAAGCAGCTTAGTAATAGAATAAATCGTCTCTCTCATCAGTGAATCTGAGTCAAATAGCTAAGGACAGAGCCTTATTTCTATAGACAACTGATGTTTGATAATTATCTGAGGAGATAGACTCTTAAGTTAATATATCTGGGAAAACTCTATACCCACATATAAAAATTACATTTAAAGCTATATTCAGAGATAAGATAGTACAGTGGATAAAGTGCTTATCTTGCATGTTCTCAACCTACGATTTATCTGCACCATGCCATATGGTCCTTTGAGCATCACAAGTGGTTGCTGAATAAAAGAGCAAAGATAACCGCTGAGTATTGCTGGTTGTATTCCCCAAACAACAACTACAACAACAAAGAAGCTGTATCCATGATTCACACATTTACACAAAAGTCAGATCAAAGTAAATTGAAAACAAGAATACTGACTGAAAATTATATATACATTTAGGAAATATAGGCCAATTTTTTTATCCCTAATTCTGTGCCACGAACACATGAACAAATGGCATGGAATTCTGCATGGCAAAAGAAACACAACCTAATGCTAAAGGATAGCTAGCTGAATGGAAAAATATTTGTACTCAGTGATAAAATAGAGGACTAATATACACAATACATAACAGTACTAAGGAACATTAAACATATGTATTTCCCAAACCACATCTTAATAGGGGAGAAAAGGTCTGGTAATGTGTAGGGTTCTTGTTTTGTATTTGCCCAACCCAAGCTTGATCCCAGGCACCAGTTATGGTTCTCCTGAGCATGACTAGAAATAATTGTTAATGGCAAAGCAAGAAATATACTCTGAGAATTGATGATTTAGCCTAGAAAAATAACAAAGAAACAAAAAAAAATTGAAAATGAATAGAGAACAAATGCAGTTGCTGTGTATGCATTTGGTCAGCTCCATAAATTTAGTCTGCTCTCAAAAAAGATATAAACTAAGTCAAGTTAAAGCATGAGTATGGTAGCCACATATCTGAAAGCTGGCATGTTGCTCAGGAGACAGTGGACCAAGTTCCAACCATACTGAAGCGATGTTTGCTGTACTCATCATCCACAATTGCTGCATTGCCAGTACCCCAGCTTCTCCACTCATCTATGGCTCTCTGCCAAGACAGTAATCTGATAAAAACTCCAGATGTGCCTATATTTGGGGAGACATCTTCAGGGCTTTTTTGAGTATTGGCACCTTCTCCCCACCTTCTTATGTACTTGAAGCCCTGGCAGCTGAAAACATGCCTCAGAAATTATTCAGGAATAATGCTTAGAATTTCTGCAAATTAGCAATGTCCACATTGGTGGTCATATAATGGCTCCAAGTATTTTTATTACAGCCATCTTCAAAGGAATACCACAATGTAAATATTATAATGTATCTGATGCCACCTAATGTTCAGAAACAAAATCATTAACAGATGACTAAACATTCCTATAATGACCTCAGTGTGTGATATGATGATTTTCACAAATCTTCTCCCTGAGGTACTCTTATTTCTTCTTTTTTTTGTCATTCTTTGAATATTTAAAAAAAAGTTTGCTCCCACTTACCTTGAAACTGATGTATTAGGTTTAACTATATCATCTATGTGACAAATGATATCTAAATAAAGTAATTTACATAGTTGAAATTGGGAGAAGGAAATGAACTCTACTTTGCAGATGAAGATATTTTAATAGTCTCATGAAAAATATTCATTATTAATTTTCATTAGTAAAATTCCAGTCAGGGTAATAATCAAATATTATCTCACACATATTATATCAGTGATCATGCTGTACTTCAAAATTAATTGAAATATTCTGCTGGTTGGGATGCAATAATAAAGTACTCTCATCTACTGCTTACGGAAATGTCAGGTTCAACATCTGTTAAAAACAGTAGAGATTGCTCAGTAAACTAAGGACTGAGCAGACACATATGCCCTAACTTCATCTTTTGAGTAACTGTAACCAAGACACAAATATATTTCAATCAAAAAGATATAAGCATACTATTATTCAGTACAGCACTTAGTATACTAGCTAAGTAGTGGAATCAAGTTCTGTCTGTAAGAATAAATTATGAATATGGGGCATATATACTCAATGGATACTATGTACTGATAAGGAACCAAAAATATGCAATTTGGTTCAACATATATGGAACTGGAATATATAGTATTAAGTGTAGCAAGCCCAAAAAAGAGAATTGGTTCTCTTATTTGTTTTAATAGAAAAATAGATGAAGTTTTTCAATTTAGTAAGGTCAGAGGCAACAATATACTTGGGAACAGGTGGGAGTGAAAATGATGAAGGGATTGATGTTTGAAAACTATGTGTTTAAAACTCAGCTATTAATGACATGTAAATTATGGTTTTTAATTAAAAATAAAATATAGAATTAAGTTTAAAGAGAACTCTTTATACTGTTTTTCGCAGAAGCTAAACTAGAAGTAATACTCTCAGACAACAAATAAAGGTTCCTTTTTTTCCAAATCACTGTCAACTGTTTCCAGTCTTTTTTTTTTTATAATTTTTATTTTGATCATAGTGGTTTACATGATGACAATAATATTTTAGTTAAATATTTACATAACATCAGGGGGGGATTACCATCACCAAATTGTCTTCCCTTCACCTCCGTTTTTGTCCTATCTCCCATATCCACTTCCCTCACCCCCAGGGCTGCTAGAATATGTGGTCCCCTATGTACCTATCCTACCACATAGTAGTCTTGCATCTGATTGGTCCAGTCTTTCTTATGTATTATATTCTTGGTTTTGTTTGCTTTTATTATTTTGGAGTCCACACCTAACTTATTTTTAATATTGATTAATTAAGTGTTAATCATTATTTGATGATATTGTTGTTAATACTAATTAATAATTACTATATCAGGACTTAGTCCTGATTCTGTACTCAAAAGTCGCCCTGTCTGTTCTTATTTGTAATACTTTGTCAGGTATTAAACTAGAGTCAAGTAAGCACAGTCCCCATATTTTCACTTAATTATTACAGTTGTTCCACATATTTACAATAGTGTTTGTTTGAGGCCACTGGCAAATGTCCTTAATGCTCCTGCTAATAGTCCAACTTCTTATTCTGTACTACTCTTTTCATTTTTGTATTGAATTTTGGTCTGCAATCCAGCACTAACAATTTGGCCACACTTAATAATTCCATTTCCTTGGCATATTTAAGAACCACTGATTAATGATACTAGCTGATATTTGTCCTTCTATCTCTGTCTCACTATGCTTAATAAGACACCTTAAAATTTCGTTCAAGTTTAAGTGAGCTGCATAACTTTATCCTTGCTTGTATTTTTTTGTTCATATGTTCAACTGTTAACAGTCCCCACCCCTCCAATGCCTGCATCTGTAGCAGACATAACTCCTCCATCTCTCTCTATAGATCTCCTTTTTTTTTTCTTTTCAACACTCAGGTTTAAAAAACTATGAACACTGAACACTATGGCTCAATAACTAGTGTTACTGAATGAGTATTACACATGTCACTTTATCTCCTTTCAGTACCTAGTTCTTGCCCAGGGTTATCATTTTAACTATTATTGTTAAAATAGCTACTTCTGTCCTAATTGCATTCCACTGGCATTTGGAGCAAGTTTCCTAGCATGAACTGGTTCCCCTGACTATTTTTCTACTATCTCTTTGTATTTTTTACCATAATATCATTCTGTTATATTACACAAAAGAGTGAGTGTATTTTATATCTATTCCTCTCCCTCTTATTTTGCTCAGAATAATACTCGCTATATTAATCTATTTGCAAATAAACTCCATAAAATAATTTTCTAATAAGCTGCAAGGTAATCCATTGGTAGATATACCATGTTTTCTTTGCCCATTTTTTTTTTTTTGTGGTTTTTGGGTCATACCCGGCAGTGCTCAGGGATTATTCCTGGCTCCAGGCTCAGAAATTGTTCCTGGCAGGCACGGGGGACCATATGGGACGCCGGGATTCGAACCGATGACCTCCTGCATGAAAGGCAAACGCCTTACCTCCCATGCTATCTCTCCGGCCCCTTTCTTTGCCCATTTAACTGTTCTCATGTAATTGGCCTGTTTACAGATTCTGCTATTTGTAAATAGTGTTGCAATGAACACAGAAATGTAAAGGACTTTTCTAAATTTTTTATTTTTTTATTTTGAGCTTCAAATGTATTTTCCTAAGAGTAATAATGATGGATCACAAGGAAGCATAATTTTAGTATTATTTTTAGATTTTTGATAAAGATTCATATTGTTTTTCAAAAAGGCTAGATCAGTCAACAAACTCACTCACAGTGAATAACTCACAGTGAATGAGTTCTTTTTTCCCCACATACACACCAGCACTGGTTTTTCTTTTCTTTTTTTAATGATGTATACAGTCACTGAGCTGTGGCCTGATATATCATCTTTTGATTTGCATCTCCATGATGATTAATAACATGGATCATTTTTAATGTGGCTTTTGGCCATGCTTATATCTTCTTTGAGGAAATGTCTGTTCCATTTTTGATATGGTTAGTTGTTGGGGTTTTTTTGGGGGGGAGGGGGTGGGCCACACCCAGTGATGCTCAGGGGTTACTCCTGGCTATACGCTCAAAATTTGCTCCTGGCTTGGGGGACCATATGGGCACAGGGGGACTGAACCACAGTTCAACCTGGGCTAGCACACACAAGGCAGACGCCTTATGCCCTGTGCCACCGCTCCAGCACAGGTTAGTTGTTTTTAACTCTAATTTTTATCAGTACCTTGTATATTAAAACATCAATCTCTTATAAGATGGGTATTGGGTAAATATCATTTGCATTCCGTGAACATTCTTTGTATCTTAGTCACCATTTCTTCTGAGTGCAGAAGCTTCTCGGTTTAATGTAATCCAATTTGTTTTCCTTTGCTTCCACTAGCTTGGACAGTTGTGTTTCATCCTTGAAGAGGCCTTTATATTCAATGTTTTGGAGTGTTCTCACTATGTTTTCATTTATTTACCTTATTGTCTCAGGTGAGATATCAAGGTCATTTACAAATCGATTTTAATTTGACTTTGGTAAGTGACATTAAATAAAACTCATATTCCTTTTTTTGTATATTCCTGATGGGTTTTCCCAACATCACTTTTGAAGAGGCTTTCCTTGCTTTACTTCATAGTTTTCAGTTTTATTATCAAAGTATAATTGATCACATTTCTGAAGTTCATTTTCAAATATTTAGGTCAATTATATTCATGCAAGTTTTTTTCTTACAACAATGCTATACTAAGGAATACTTCTTTTTAATACAGTTTGAATTTTGGTAAAGTAATTCCTCCAATTTTTAACTTACCAAAATTTGTATTAGCTATTCATGGAAATTAATTGTTACATATGAATGTGAGGAGCATTTGACCCACTTCTTTGAAACATATAAAGTTATCTTTATAGGACATATATTAATCAAAACAATGATTTGGGAATTATGTCATTTTAATAACTCTAATCTTCCCAATCCATAAGCAGCAAAAGTGTTTCCATTTGCTTGTGTCCTCTTTGATTTCTTGAAGAAGTTCTTATTAGTTTTCTTTGTATAAGTGTTTCTCCTCTTAAGTTGATTCTGAGGACTTGATTTTTATGCACAAATGTAAATTTTTTAATAATATCTATTATCTTTCATTATTTGTATATTAAAAAGCAATGAATAACATCATTAATTTGTGGTATATAAAAAGATAGGGTGATAATGAAATTTAGTGTTAGTAGAGATGAGGTCAGGAAGTCAAATTTATAATTAAAAACTTGTCACAAATAGTGGAACAGTGCATTTAGGATATAATAAGAACCACTATGACAATGATAATTAGAATCATCATTTTGGACAAAAACATGTGTAGTGGAGACAAGGTTATATGCATGGTACACGTGTGTTAAGAACAGTTCAAACCACAATATCTAAAAGGAAAAAAAGAGACAGAAAAAGAAAAAAAATAGAGGAGTAAAATGCATGCCCAAGTGTCAAGGGTGAGGGAGGTGGGAGAAAACTGGATTATTGGTCACTGGAAATGTTCATAACTAAAGAGATTTGTGCATTGTTAGACTGAAATTCAATTATGAACAACTTTGTAATCATGCTGTCTAAATAAATGGAAAAGGAAGAAAAGCCATGAATCATTGTCTATTAGATTTATAGCCTGCCCTATACTATATAATTATATTATTTATATAAAAATGTTTAGTTTTGCAGTATTTTAATAGTTTTTTAAATAAAGTCATCTACAAGTAGTGTGAACTTGACTTCTTTTCCTATGTGTATGCCTTTGATGTCTTCATCATGCCTAATTGCTATGCTAAGAACTTCCAGTAATATACTCAGTAGAAATTGGGAATAGGGGAAACATTTTTATTGCCATATCTTAGAGAAAAGCCTTTCAGTTTTTCTTCTTTGAGGAGAAGCATGTCTTTCATTTCTTCTTTCCATTTATTGATAGAGTTATCAATATCAATATATAGAATTTTTCTTGTAAAGTTCATTCAGAATCTTGTATATGTTGTATATCAATCCCTTATCTGATGGGTAGTAGGTTAATAGTTTCTCTCATCCCATTGATAGCTTTTTTATCGTTGTCAGTACTTCATTTAAGATACAGAAGCTTTTGAGTTTGATGAAGTCACATTTGTTGATTTTGCCTTCCAATTTCTCGCCAACTGGTGGTTCTTCCTTGAAGATGCCTTTGACATTGATGTCATGAAATGTTCTGCATATGTTTTCCTCTATGTACCTTATGGTTTCATGTTTGATTTGACCTTTGGGCATGGTGTTAAGAAGAGGTCTGAATTCATTTTATATTTTTCATTTAATTGACCAGTTTTCACAATACCATTTGTTGAAGTGGCTTTCCTTGATCCACTTTTATTTGTTGCACATTTATCAAAGATTAACTTGTTGTATATATGTGGGTTAGTCTCAGAATACTGAAGTATATTTCATTGATTTCAAGGTCTATTTATTTTTAATACCATGCTATTTTAATAACTAATGATTTAATACAGTTTAAAATTATCTTTTTTTTGCCACGGATGATTTAGCTATCTGTGACAATTTATTTCTTTATATTAATTTCAGAAGCATCTGGTTCACTTCCTTGAAAAATGTGTGAAAATTTTTATAGGTATTACATTAAATCTGTACAATGCTTTATTAAGTATTGTCATTGTAATGATAACAATCCTTCCAATCCACGAGAAGGGTATATATACATATATATACATATATATATTTTTATATATATTACCTTGTGTCCTCTTTTATGTCTTGAAGCAGTTTTTTTGTAGTTTTCTTTGTATAGTTCTTTCACCTCTTTAGTTAAGTTGACTTCAAGGTATTTGATTTTCTGAGGTACTGTTGTGAATGGGATTTTTTAAATACATTTTCTTCACTTCGTTAATTTTGTTTGTTTGGTTGGTTAGTTTTGGTTTAGGGGTCACACCCAGGGGCGCTCAGGGGTTACTTCTAGCTCTGTGATCAAAAATAGCTCCTGTCAGGTACAGGGATCATATGGGATGCTGTGATTCGAACCACCTTCTGTCCTGGAACACCTTTACTGCTGTGCTGGCTCTCCAGCCCCAACTTTTGTTAGTTTTGAATAGGAAATCTATGGATTTTTGTATTTTAATTTTTTAGTCTGGCACTTTCCTATACAAGTCTATTGTTTCTTGAAGCTTTTATTGTAATCTTTAGGATTTTTCTCCATATAGTATCATTTTATTTGCAATAATGAGAGTTTCACTTCTTTCCTATGTAGATGCCTTGACTTTTTTTGTGTGTAATTACTATGATATGTACTTTCTGTACCATATTGAGTAAAATGTGATATGGAGCAAATTGTCTTGTGTTATATATTAATGAAAAAGCTTTTATTATTTAATATTTGCAATGGATTTTGAATAAATAGATTTCAAAATATTGATGAAAGTCCCTTCAATTTCTTTGAGCATCCTTCATATTTCTTTTATAAAATCCTTATCTGAAAGGCTAAATAGGTGACTGGTACTTTCTGAATCATCAGAGTTAACATCTAAATTCTCTAAGCATGGTGGTTTATGTTGTTTTCCCATTGTCACATTTGCTGTAAGTATGTAGACAGCTCACCCTGCCAGCTGCGGTATCAAAGGTGCCAGTGGGGGGAGGCAGAGACATTTCTCTAGGTCTGTCTATCACGGCATGGCCTGCTCACCTGATAGGTGATGGTGTTTGGGATGCTGGATGGGAGACAATTACCATTCTCCAGGCCTGTACTACAGGGCAGGCCCTGCTCAATTGCCAGTGATAGTATTAGTATTGTGGACACCAATGGGGAGGCATATGATGGTGATATATATATTTGGTTTTGGATCACACTGGGCAGTGCTCAGGGTTTATTTCTGGCTCTGAGCTAAGAAATCTCTCCTGGCAAGCACGGAGACCCATATAGAATGCCAGCATTCAAACCACCATCCTTCTTGAATTGGCTGCATCCATGGCAAATGCAGTACTGCTGTGCTATCATTCCAGCCCTGATGGTGATACTTTTAATGTAATTTTCTTGACACTTTAAATTTAATATACTTTAGTTACTTCTGCAGAGTTATAATTAAAATCAGTTTATAGACATGCTTTTCTAGCAATATCACAAAATATTGTATTCATTTTTATGTACCTACTTCAATATGATGTTTAGACTTTTCTTGACAATGCCTATATTTTAAGCCTATTACTAATTTGTGTTCAATGTCATAGATAGAATATTAAGTCTCCTTCCTATTAAATTAATTATAAAATTGCTAATTAGTTGATATTTCCTTATCACAGCTCTATTAGATATTATTGCAGAAAGATAATATGACATTTTTCCACCAATAGAATATTAAATGCAATGGTAGAAGGTAGTAAGTTCCTTTTTCAGCAAAAATTATTTATTTATTATTTCTCAATAATATCTATATTTAGGGGCCAAATAGTAAGGCATCTGCCTTATTAAGATGGACTGTAGTTTTATCACCCTGCTTCCTATATGGTCCCCCACACCAGGAGCATTTTTCTGAACGCATAGCCAGAAGTAACCCCTGTGTGTCACCGGATGTGGCTGAAAAACCAAAACATATATATAAATAAATAATAATAATATTATATTATATGTATCATATATAATATATAATATATTACACAATATATAATATTATCATATGATAATTAATATCACATTAATTATATTGATATATTTAATTAATTTAATTTAACTAATTAAATATTAATATATTATAACTATATGATATAATAGAATATATCCATGTGTAATATATGATATGATTAATAAATTAAAATGTATTATAATATTGTGATAATATTGTGATGATATTATTATATAATATATATTTTAACATGTTATATATAATATATATTAAAATATATTATATATAATAATATATATTAAAATATATTATATATAATAATATATTATAATAATTATATAATATATGATAATATAAATAATTAATAAATATATAAATAAAACCAAACAGAAAGACCAAAACATATATATATATAATGATACCTTTATTTAAATACTGTGATTACAATATGATTGTAGTTGGGTTTCAGTCATAAAAAGAAGACCCACTTAACCAGTGTGACCTTCCCATCACCATTTCCCTCATCTCCTCCCTCCCACACCCTCCACCCTATTCCAGAAAGGTTTTCTACATCCCTCACTCACTGACATTGTTATGATAGTTCTCAGTGTAGTTATTTATCTAACGGCACTCACCCCTCATTGTGATGAACTTTATATCTTGAGCCAGTCCTTCCAGCCCTCATCTCTGGGATTTGTTCCAATGTATTTTATTTTTCTTAAAACCCAATAGATGAGTGAGACTATTCTATGTTTCTCACTCTCCCTCTGACCTATTTTCTCTCAGCCTGATAGATTCCATGAACATTCATGCATAGGAAAATTTCGTGACTTCATCTCTTCTGGTGGCTGCATAATATTCCATTGTGTATATGTAACAGAGTTCCATTAGCCATTCATCTGTTGACAGGCATCTTGGTTGTTTCCAGAGTCTGGCTATTGTAAATAGCTCTGCAATGAATATAGGTATGAGGAAGGGATTTTTGTATTGCGTTTTTGAGTTTCTAGAGTATATCCCTAGGAGTGGTATAGCTAGATCTTATAGGAGCTAATTTCCAGTATTTTGAGGAATCTTCTATATTGTTTTCCATAAGAGCTAAACTAGATGGCATTACCAAACAGCAATGAATGAGTTTCTTTCTCCTCACAATCCTCCAGCACTAATTTTTCTTGTTCTTTATGATATATGCCAGTCTCTGTGAAGTGAGATGGTACCTAATTGTTGTTTTGATTTTCATCTCCCTGATGATTAGTGATGTGGAGCATTTTTTCATGTGCCTTTTGGCCATTTGTATACCTTTTTGAGAAATTCTGTTCATTTCTTCTCTCCCATTTTTTGATGGAATGAGAAGTTTTTTCTTGTTAAGTTCTGTCAGTACCTTGTATATCTTAGATATTAGCCCCTTATCTGATGGTATTGGGTAAATAGCTTCTCCCCTTCTGTGGGTAGCTTTTGTATCCTAGGCATTATTTCCTTTGAGGAAATAAACTTCTCTGTGTAATATATTACCATCTATGTATCTCTTCTTCAAATTGCATGGAGAGAGCTGTTTCTTCCATGAAGATGCCTTTAGTTTCAATGTCATGAAGTGTTGTTCTATATACCTTATGATTTCAGGTCTGATATCAAGGTCTTCAATCCAGTTGCATTTGACTTTTTTTTTTTGCAAGCGGCTGACCAGTTCTCCAAACACCATTTGTTGAAGAGGCATTTCTTACTCCATTTTGCATGTATTAACTCTTTATCAAAGATTATTTGATTGTATATCTGGGGAGCATTCTTTGACTAGTCTATTCCAGTGATCTCAGGGTCTGTCTTTATTCCAGTGTCAATCTTTTTTAAACTACAGCTTTGTAATACAATTTAAAGTTGGGGAAAGTGATTCTTCCCATTTTCCTTTTTCCAAAAGTTGCTCTAGCTCTTCGTGGGTGTTTATTTTTGTAGATAATTTTAGTAGTGTTTGATCCACTTCTTTGAAGAATGTTATGGGTTTCCTTAGAAGGATTGAATTAAATCTGTACAGTGCATTTGGGAGTATTTCCATTTAAATTATGTTAATCTTGCCAATCCATGAGCAGGATATGTATATCCATTTCCATGTTTCCTCCTTTCTTGAAGCAAGATTTTGCGGTTTTCTTTGTATAAGTCCTACACATCTTTAGTTAAACTGACTACAAGATATTTGAGTTTGTGGGGCACTAAGGTGAATGGTATTGTAATTTTGATGTCCATTTCTTCTCTATCATTATTGGTGCATAAGAAGGCCATTGGTTTTTCATGATAATTTTGTAGCCTGCCACTTTGCTAAGTGAATCTATTGTTTCTTTGTATTTCTCTTTTAATTTCTGTGCATTGTGATCATTGAAGGGAGCTTGTACAATATCTATCCTCTTGACTTAATGGAGATGTGTTTTATGGGCCAGTATGTGGTCTATTCTGGAGAATGACCCAGGCTTATTGGAGAAGAATGTGCATCAAGTTTTCTGGGGATAGAATGTCCTATAATATGACAAATATTATATAGTTTCATAGCCTCCATTTTTCATCAGTCTTCAGCTGAGTTTCATATGAATATGATACATACATAAAAAATCCTATATCAGCATGTTTTAGAAAAACTAATTAGGAAAGAAAGAAAAAGCTGTGAGCTGATTATGGAAAGAATGGCTGACAGGTTGATTAGAGTTATAAAAAAGAATCATGATGTATCCCTTTCTCTTCCTCCCTCAGAATAATTTTTATAAGTGTTCAGTATAATTCTCCCAGTCATTTCTTTGTTGCAATCGTGTTATATAATATATTACTAGTTAGCAATAATATAAATATTGACTTATTATTCCTTGACTTTAGTTTGTAAATGTATAATATTAATACATTAAAATATACTTATAATTGCTTCTACTTTGACTTAATATTTAATCAGTTTTATCATTATTGTTGAATGACCTACAACTGCAGTGTTTATCTTTTGCTGTTATCATGTATGTTTCAGGTAATTCTTCATCTTCTTTCAGGGCATTATGCGAAGGATGCTTACCGAGGTGGAGGACCTGATCTTCATAATTTCATCTCATCTGGATTTGTCACTTTAGGAAGAGGACATATGAAGGGTACAGTGGAAACCATTTTTTACTAAACTTCACAGATTATTACTGAACCTTGATCTGAAATGTGAAATGTTATGGAGACCACTGGAAAAGAATAAATGGGTAATCTCCAGAAAGCTTGTCCCAGTGATATGCTTGGCTTCTTGACAGGCATGACCCTGAGGTCAAATATATGATTATTGTGCAATCATGGATTTCTAAAAGACATTTATTCTGCTTTACCAGTTCATTTATGTGGAAGATCCAGATTTTAATATTTCCCTATAAAAGAAGGCCACCAGCTGTTTGGTAAGAAACACTGCCTTTACAGGTGGCAGATTGTTAAAAGTCTTTATCTCAATATTTGCTACTCATCGTTTAGGTAATTTTTGAAGTCAAATTTAAAAAATTGATGTCAAAGTTCTGTCTCTAGATTCCTATGCTATTGTGCATATTGAGATTTTGGCATCATAATAATTCTACGTAAACTCTTTATGATTTGGATTTGGAAGTAGAGGATTTACACTCCTGCATACTCAACATAAAAGCAAGTGTGACATTTCTGTTGAGCTGCTTTATAACCTAGCTGACAGCTTGCTAAGGGATTCAGGGATTGTGGCTTCTTCCTTTCTGTCTCTTGTTTAAAACTCATTTCTCCTCCTAACACCTGTGTACTTCTGTAGACAGACTGTGACTTTGTTTTGAAATATGTTTGTTTTAAGTGTGAGTAAACAAGGATCTTTGCAATATTTTCTTACATTCCAAGCATTAACTTTTTACTGATTTTTGTGTTGTTTCTATTCCCTATGGAGAAAAATATGTATCTGTGTATATAATCTGTGTTCTGTCTATTTGTGACCAAATAAAGTTTATTGAGGATATGGATGGAATTTGTGGCTGCAAAATGTTAAAGAATAAAATTTGACTCAGCCGGCTCCACAAGGAAACATGGGAAGTACAGCCAACTATTGAAAAATATAGACTTACTCATTTTCATAGCAACTTCACTCTGAGAAGTTTGGCACTAGTATCCCTGGTTTTGTGATAGTTAACTCTCATGATAAAATTACTCTACAATATTGAATTTTAGCAATTTAAGTGTTTAATCTTACATATTCTCTATAGTTTAGAAAGTCAAGATCATCTAGGTACCATAGTAATTTTTGTCATGAAGTTATAGGGAGGAGGTCAGTAGAGCTGTTATCAGAATTAGGCTTGAGCTTGAGATGTAGGTTAAGCTTGATCTTAAGCAGCTGATTCCAAAATGGTATGCCTTATAATGCTATCTATAGTTATGAAGACTTATGTTTATGTTTTATACAAATGCTTCTTCAGTGTCCTCATAATATGAGAACAACTGATTTTTGTCATAAAGTGATCTAGGAAAGAGAAAGACAAAAGCCATATTATTGTATAATTAAGGCTATTGATCAGTATTATCTTCAATATTTGATTAAAAATTTATATCAAAGTGAAAGGTGAACATCCGTAGATATGAGTAGAAAATTCTGAGGATTATTGCTCACTATCGATAATCATTTACATCCTTCCTACCCATGAATATATTGGCAAGTCTTTTGGTTATCTAGATAACCCTTGAGAAGATTTTTGCAATCCTTATTTTTCTAATGAGAATTTAAAACTAATGGGATCATTGCACATGCAGGATTGCTCATAAATAACGGGTAGTGATGATTAAATGAGAAATATACAAAGCAACCGTTTTGTTTGTTTGTTTCTTTTTGGGCCACACCCGGCAGCACTCAGGAGTTACCCGTTGCTCTCTGCTCAGAAATCACTCCTGGCAGGCATGGTGGACCATATGGGATGCTCGGATTCTAACCACCATTGTTCCTGGGTCAGCCACTTGCAAGGCAAATCCCTTACCACTGTGCTATCTCTCCAACCCCAGCAACATTTATTAATTGAAAACTATCTTTATTAAAACTACAAATTTTCAAAAACAGAAAGTAAGGGGCCTGAAGAAATAGCACAGCGGCGTTTGCCTTGCAAGCAGCAGATCCAGGACCAAAGGTGTTTGGTTTGAATCCCGGTGTCCCATATGGTCCCCCGTGCCTGCCAGGAGCTATTTCTGAGCAGACAGTCAGGAGTAACCCCTGAGTAACGCTGGGTGGGGCCAAAATCCAAAAAAAAAAAAAAAAAAAAAGGAAGTAATCAGTGATCTCAACTGGTGTATACCCGAAGCCTATTAAATAGCAGAAACAAAAAACTTATGATTTGACTCTGGTCATTTCTTCAAACTGCAGAGAGAATGTGATGCTCTTGTTACTCTTCTTTACTATTTACAAAGTACTTTCACTGTTCTATGAAGAGAAAGAAAGAAAGAAAGAAAGAAAGAAAGAAAGAAAGAAAGAAAGAAAGAAAGAAAGAAAGAAAGAAAGAAAGAAAGAAAGAAAGAAAGAAAGAAAGAAAGAAAGAAAGAAAGAAAGAAAGAAAGAAAGAAAGAAAGAAAGAAAGAGAAAGAAAGGAAAGAAAGAAAGAAAGAAGAAAGAAAGAAAGAGAGAGAGAAAGAGAGAAAGAGAAAGAAAGAAAGAAAGAAAGAAAGAAAGAAAGAAAGAAAGAAAGAAAGAAAGAAAGAAAGAGAGAGAAAGAAAGAAAGAAAGAAAGAAAGAAAGAAAGAAAGAAAGAAAGAAAGAAAGAAGAAAGAAAGAAAGAAAGAAAGAAAGAAAGAAAGAAAGAAAGAGAAAGAAAGAAAGAAAGAGAAAGAAAGAAAGAAAGAAAGAAAGAAAGAAAGAAAGAAAGAAAGAAAGAAAGAAAGAAAGAAAGAAAGAAAGAAAGAAAGAAAGAAGAAAGAGAAAGAAAGAAAAGGAAAGGAAAGAAAAGAAGAGTAGGGAGGGGATAGAACAAGGGAGAAGATCTGATAAGTTAGTTTGTGAAGTTAAGAGCTATGATGCAAAATGACTCAGGACAAGGTGGTGGCAATTTTTTTTAAAAAAAAAAAACAGATTGTCTCTGTAAAATAAAAGTGACCTTTGAGTAAAGGATCTAGCCATTGACTTTATTTTAAATTACTTTATGTAAAAACCATGGTTACAAGATTGTTAATAATTCAGTTGTTTTTTCTGCTACACGTACAAAATGGTCTGTAATTACATACATGCAATATACAACCCCATCACCAGTGCAGATTTCCCACCAACAGTATTCCAATTTTATCTCTTCCTGGCACCATGGAAAACATTTTTTATCTCTCTCTCTCTCTCAATCTTTCTTTTTCTTTCTCTCTTTTTATTTACAATCTGTGGTTTGTAGTATTGTTAGAGAAGGGGTATCATGCATATCACATTAACTCCTTTTAGCATGCATTTTTTTCTAATGCAATTATTTATTTTTTATTTATTTTGGTTTTGGGGCCACACCGTGTGATGCTCAGGAGTTACTCCTGGCTATGCGCTCATAAATCACTCCTGCCTTGGGGGACCATATGGGACTCTGAGGGATCAAACTGTGGTTCATCTTAGGCTATCGAAAGGCAAGGCAGACACCTTACTACTTCTGCCACTGCTCTGGCCCCTAATATGATTATTTATTACTATTTTTAATTTTTTTTTGTTTTGGGGCCACACCTAGTGACCCTCAGGGGTTACTCCTATGAGTTAAGAAATGGCTCCTTGCTTGGGGGACCATATTGGATGCCGGGAGATTGAACCACAGTTTGTCTTAGGTTAGCTGCCTGCAGGCAAACACCTTACTACTTGCACCACCACTCTGGCCCCTATTTATTAATATAATTACTACTATTTGTTTCTATTATTGCCATGGGGATACATAATCTGTACTAACTAAACTCTGCCATTGCTTGATAGTTTTTTAAAATAATTTCTTTAAGCACCGTGGTTAGAAGCATATTTGTTATTGGGTTTCTGCCATAAAATGCACATCCCCTTTCATCAGTGCAATTTTCACAACATCATTGATCTGACTTTTTTGAACAGCATTAAAGAGACGTCTGAGTTCACGTTTTTCTTTGCATGCAGCATAAAAATTTTGCCAATACAACTGATGAGGGAGGGGGCTTTCCTTGCTCTTCTTTTATTTTCTTGTACTTTCTCAAAGAATATTTTATCATATTTCTGAGTATCATCCTCAAAATATTAAAGTGATTCAATTAATTTGAAGATCTGTCTTTATTCCAATATCATTTTTTGGAAAGAGTATGCTTTATAGTACAATTTGAAGATGTAAAAAATGATGCTTCCCATCTTCTTTTTCTCTAGGATAACTTTATATATTTGGGAATGTTTATTGTTTCATATTAATTTCAGGGGTGTTTGATATATTTTTTGAAAATGTCCTGCCTATCCTTGTAGAGATTGTATTAAATCTGTATAACACTTCAAGAAGTATTGCCAATTTAATAATGTTAATCCCATAATTCATGAGCAGGACATGTGTTTCTTTAGTTGTGTCCTTTGATTACTTGATGCAGCAGTGTTTAGTAATTTTTATATATATTTTTAACTACTTTAGTTAAGTAAATTTCAAGGTACTTGATTTTCTGAGGCACATTTTTGAATGGAATTGATTTTTAAACATATTTCTTCTCTGTCAGAGCTGAACTGCCAGAGATAGGACCACACTGTGGTGTTCATGGGGCCTTGCAGGCAAGATACTGATAAATATCTGAGTTATTTTTATTAGAGAAGCCCAATAGCTAGTAGGCCAGGAGAGATGGGTTTGGGACCAAAGTATAGTCAGATTGAGGATCATGTAAAAAGAACAGATATATGACATAAAGTAAAAGGATACAGCAGAAAGTAGCCAAAGGTCTGTCCAAATCAAGGGGAAAAGCCACAGCCAGGTATAAAACAGTTCAATATGATTGTTCCTTCACTGTTTATTCTAACTGTCAACAATTCTTCATACCCATTCTTCCCAGGAGCGGGGAAGGATGTTATAGTCTCAGCCAACCAATCACAACTAAGGTCTTACTTAAAGGGGTGGATAGCTTTTTAAATTTAATTTTATTGAAACAATTCTGTCTACAAAGTCCTTCATAGTTTAATTTCAGATATACAATAAGAAAAGACACTTCCCACCACCAGTGTCAACCTCTCTCCAAAAATGGACCCAATGCACAACCTATAACACCACCCTTTGTCCATGCCTGCCACTATAACAGGCCCTTTTAAATTTAGATTTATTCTATTATTGTTGACTTTGGCTTGGATATTTAGTTATATTCATATTTATTTCCCCACCAATGCATCCAATGCCTTTTGGCCCCTGTCCCCCAGAATTTCTTTATTTCTTTCTTCTTAGTTTTATAAAAGATATGGAAATATGCATAAAATAAAATAATGCGTGGGGGTAGACACCATTTATGACTGACTGGTGCTGGACTGTAGGATTAAATATCTTTTTAAATAAATTTCTTTCTTATTTAAAAGTTTTTAGGGTAGGTAGTTCCAGCTAGGTCAAATCCAAAGGGCAATAGTTTGATGATGTCTTTAGATGTGCACCGAGTAATTATCAGATGACTGTTTTTTCATAGTTAAGCGCTTCAGCTGATGACATCATCAAATCTGCACAGAAGAATCAGGAACTAGCACATTTTATGATCCTTTTGCAGGTTATGTTTTGTTTCAGTTTTTCACTTCAAGGAAGCTTTTCAATCCATTGTGAAGGGAAGAAAGGAACAATAGAAACTTTTTTTTATTAAATGTTGTATATCAACAAGAGCTTACTTACCTATAATTAGATTTTTGTTTCTAAGTTGCACATGGGCATGGGTACTATCTGAAAAAAAGAGGGAGTTAAAACATAATTATTTGCAAAAATGGGAAATCATTAAAATTTTATAAAAATTAAACTCTAAACCTAAAATTACATTGAAATGTAAACTCTGTAGTAAAGGGATAGGAACGACATGATCTTTTTCTTTTGCTATTCCCTACTGACATAGGTGCTTGTTATGTCATAATATTTTTTCTTTATCACTAACTTCATAACATCTCATTGGGATCTTACTTGTTCAAAAATGTAAAGTAAAATAAAATAAAACAAATGACTATTTAAAATTTTAAATAAGCATATATAAATAGTTTAAGCTAATGCAGCTAAGCTTCTTGAAGTAAAGTTAATTATTTCAAGATTTTTTATAAAATGAAATGTCCAAAATTTTCTGGGATTTAAAAATGGCATCTTCTTATATGGTGCAGTGGAATCTATAGTTTCTTTCTGAGAGTATCTTCTTTGGAAATGTATGTGTATCCTCATCCTTTGATGATCAAATTTCATGCAACCCAGTCCTTGTCAATTTTCACCTGAATGTGAGTTAATTGTCTTGGGTTTTTAAGTCCATCTAGAATTATTTTTTCAGTGGCTGAGTATGATTCTCCTGTGGTATTAGAACATTTAGAGAAAACAGTGGTATTGAGAGAAAGCAATTGGAGGCAGCCCTCCTTTTTTATTTTTCAGTAATTGTGTTTTAAGTGTTTTATGTGCTCTTTCAACTATCACTTGTCCTTGTAGATTATATGGTATCTCCATTATGTGCTTTATCTGTCACTCATTACAAAAGGGTTGGAAAGTTTTGCCTGGTATATGCTGGTCCATTATCTATCTTGTTTGTATTAGGAATTACCATAACTGAAAAGCATTACAATGGAAAGGAGCAAACTTCTTTAGCTTTCTCTAATGATATAGGGACTGTCCATATAAATTTTGATAAAGTGTCAATGGCCACATCAGGTATGGTTTGTTTGGAAAATAAATGAACATGGTTCACATAAATTTGCCATATTTTATTTGTTCTGAGACCAAAAGAGTCAGCTACTGCCACATGACATTTGCAGTGCAGAGGAATGCATGCTGAATAACTGAGAATAATATGTCTGATTTGTCTTAATGGAATTTGATATTGTTCATGGAGTCAACGGAAATTTGTATGTAGAATATTTTGTTCTTTTACCAATAATGTAAATGCTGGAATTGACAGGTGGTCAGCTAATGCTTTTACTAAAGTCATTGGACCAGAGAGAACAGAATAGGTTCTTAAATGCATGGTGTAAAGAGTTTCTGAGTCCATTTGTAACTTGGCTTGTAGTTGTAGAAATGGATGTTGAACCACAGGGTTGTGAACATTTATAGATGTGGTAACTATACCTGGAAAGAGGCCAACTATACACATAAAAAAGTCACTCACATTATTACAGGGACCTGACATGTGATACTAGGTAAATTAAGGTAGCAAGTTCTAATTGTTGTGCAGAATTGTATTTAGTGCACACTGTTATGGTCAGGGATGGACCCAAAAAATCCATCTTTCCCTGAGGATAATTCATCAATATAAAATACAGGCACATCTGGATAGGAGAGGTACAAATGAAAAGAGAAATTATAAAAAGGTGTTCCCTAAAAAAATTTCCTGGTGGAAATTTTTATTATCAGAAAGTTTTTCTGATAAGTCAGCCAAAGCTCTTTGCAGAATTTTATTCAGTGGCAGTATTGATATAATGTTATTTCTGAGTATTGGTAGAACTATGATATAAGGGTCCTATCCCAATGAAATGTGAGTTCTCAACATCCCTTTAAAAATTACATTAGGTATTAGTCTTAAGTATGACATGATTGTCTGTTGTTGTTTGTTAGGTAGATATATCCATTCCAGAGAGACTGGTACCTGAACAATAGCAGCTGTTGGTGATTTTGGTGTTACAAATATCAGTAGCCATACCTTCTCTCTGAGGATAAAGTGAACAAGATAGGACTTTTGGAGGCAATCCATTAAAAACTCCTGTTCATTATGTGTCTCTGAAACAAATTATATGGGGTTATTCAAGGCAGGATCACTTCTAAGGTAAGGTGAAGAGTCATGTTCTCTAAGAGATTGGATGAGTTTTTAATTCCACCAATCTATCAGACAGGAAAGGCAGTTCCCATTTCCCTTCTGATTAGGACAGGTGGAACAGTTCGAGTTTTAGAGATCCACAGAAAATAATTCAAAAATTGAAGAGGTACAAGAATGGGTTGAGAAAATCCAGTGCTCAAGCAAAGAAATCAAACCACCCAGCTTTCAGTTCCTAAGATGGAACAAAGATCAATGGGAGAAAAACAAAGAAAGAGCCTCCGCCTTCCTCAGACCCCTCCCTGTTTTTATTGACAAGAATCAGGTCCCACCCTAAGGTGGGAGAAGAATACCAAGTAAGGGATAATCCAATACTATCATCAGATCACACCCTAGGGTGGAGTATAAATATTGATTATGATAGGATCAGTAACCTAACAGTAAGGATCAAAGTTAGTTCTGAATTTGGGATACCAAGAGGGGGATGGGACCACGTAATATAACTCAAAGTTTTTGAAAGTCATTGGGTGTTTTCAGATTTTTCTAGTAGTGCAGTTCTCCACCACCATCGCCATTAAGGGGCACCTAGGCATGCCCACCTGGATGGTTCCCCTTCCATGGAAGCTCAGAGAATAAGGTGTGATGGACCCGCCCGACCAGGGTGAATTCATGCCTCCACTACCTTCTCTATTTAAGGGCACCTAGGCGTGTCCAACTGGAGAGTGCCTCCCATGGGAAGCTCAGAAGCTGAGGTGTCTTGGACCCACCCATCCAGGGTGAGTGCAGGCCTCCACCGGTTTCACCATTGAGGGACACCTAGATACGCCCGCCTAGAGAGTGCCCCCTGCTGAGGGAACCTCAGAGACTGAGGTGTCTTGGACCCACCCAACCAGGGTGGGGCCAAGGTGGTGGCCACTCCGGTTTGTTTTGCAGATGAGCACTCTTTCTAACTAATGAACACCACCATAACACATAGAAAAAAATCACACTACAAGTGTTACAATGAAGATGATAGCTCTGATGACCCCAAAAATACAAACCATCTGATTAAACTCTCAGATAAGGAGTTTAGAATCAAAATATGGAGGATTCTCATAGAAATCAAAGTAAACATTACTCATGCTGAACAGAACACAAAGATAGAAATCAGAAAACTCGAAACTGAAATAACAGGTTTGGAAAACAAGGTTGCTGAACTGAAAAACCTCATTGGAAATCCTCGCCAACTGGGTAACAGCAGCCAAAGACAGAATTAGGGAACTAGAAGAGGAAATGCAGAACAAATCTATACAGCAGAAGAGATTGGAAAGAACCTTAAAGAAAATGATCAGACAATAGAAAAAGTACTCAAAGAAAGTGAACAGATGAAAATAGAAGTATTTTGATAAACTCAACAGAAACAACATTAAAATCATTGGAGTCCCAGAGACCCAGGAAGGAGATCTCCAGTAAGAATCAACAGTCAAAGACATCATCACAAAGAAACTCCCAGAGCTAAAGACTGCATGCAATCAAATCCTGCATACCCAGAGTATCAGCAAACACACACACACAAACACCCCAAGATACATCCTAGTCACAATGATGAATCCCACAGATAGAGATAGAATACTGAAAGCAGCAAGACCAAAAAGGGAAATTACATTCAGAGGAGCATCCTTAAGATTTACAGCAGATATGTCACAAAAAAATCTCAAGGAGAGAAAACAGTAGTCGGATATTGTGACAAGACTGAATGAAATAGATGCTTCACCTAGAATACTGCACACAGCCTGACTCATGTTCAGTTTTGAAGGAAGGATACATAGCTTCACAGATAAGCAACAGCTCAGAAAATTTACAGATGCAAAACCAGCCTTAAAATAAAAGCTGAAAGGTCTACTTTAAGACAAGACAGACCAACAGACACACCAAACTTATACCCAAAGATGACATTAAATCCCATTACAACTGTCTCCCTCAATGACAATAGAATAACTGCACAAGTTAAGAGACACAGAGTATCCAAATGGATCAAATAGATGAATTCAATTATCTGCTGCATACAAGGAACACACCTGAACAGTCAGAATAGAGACTCAAAATCAATAGCTGGAGAAAAACCATTCAAGCAAACAGCACCATTAAAAGCTGGGGTACCCATATTAATATCATACGACACAAACTTTAGACTCAGAAAATTTGTAAGGGACAAAGATGGACATTTAGTACTAATTAAGGGGTATGTGCAACAGGAAGAAATCACACTACTAAACATATATGCACCCAAATGAGAGATCAGAAAAATATCTAATACAATTATTGACAAATTTGAAAGAAGACATCAATAATAACACAATAATTCTGGGAGATATCAACATGGCTTTGTCAACACTTCACAGGTCAACCAGACTGAAACCCAACAAAAATATAGTAGCCCTGAAAGGGGAAATGGAAAAGGTCTAGTAGATAGATATAGGACACTCCATCCCAGAAACCTGAAAACACATTCCTCTCCAATGTACATGAGTCATTCTCTAGGATAGACTACATGCTGGCACACAAAACATGCCTCCATAAAATCAAGAGGATTGTAATCCTTTTAGAGATTTTTTGGAGGGGATCACACCATTGACACTCAGGAGATACTCCTGGCTTGGCACTCAGAATTCGCTCCTGGGTTTGGGGACCATAGGAGATGCCTGGGATCAAATCATGGTTCATTCTAGGCTAGTGCTTACAAAGCAGACACCTTAACTCTAGCGTCACCACACTGGCCACAAAAGGATAAATATTTTGCAGGCTACCTTTGCTGACCACAAGGATCTGAAATTAGATGTGAACTACATAGGGACACAGAAGAAAAATTTTAATATCTCGAAATTGAACTGCCTACTACTAAACAACAAGTAGGTCCAAAATGATATCAAAGAGGAAATCAAAGCTTTCCTGGGGAAAAATGACATTGAAAACACAAACTCAGAATCTATGGTACACAGCAAAAGTGATGCTGAGAGGAAAATTTATAACTTTGCAAGCCACATCAGGAAATAAGAAGGGACCTACATGAATAGCTCAATGATGCAACTTATAAAATTAGAAAATGATCAAAAAAGAAATCAAAAATAGGGAGACAGAAGGAACTAACAAAGCTTACACAAGAAATCAATGAAATGATCAAAAGCAAAAACAGAAGTTTGTTCTTTGAATAAATAAACAAGATTAATAGACCACTGGCAAAACTCACAAAGAAAGAGAGAAAGGAAAACTTGATAACCCATAATAAAAATGATAAGAAGGAAATCATTACAGATATTGCAGACATTTAGAGGGTAATCAGAGACTACTTTGAGAAACTCTATGCCACTAAACATGAGAACCTAGAAAAATTGGATAAATTCTTGATCTGTTATAACCTTCTGTGGTTGAATAAGGAAGATGTAGCATATCTAAACACCCCAATAACAATTAAGGCAATTAAAATGGTAATCAAATGTCTGCCCAAAAACAAAAGAGCAGGCCCAGATGGATTCATTAATGAATTTTTACAAACCTTTCAAGAGGAAATACTATCACTCCTTGCCAGGCTCTTTTATAAAAGTGAAAAAAAAAAAGGGAACACTTCCAAATAGATTTTATGAAGCCATCATCACCTTGATACCAAAACCAGACAGAGATGCTGCCAAAAAAGAAAATCACAGAACAATATCCCTGATGAACACAGATGCAAATATCCTCAACAAAATCCTGGCAAATAGGATCCAATTCTTCATCAAGAAGTTCATACACCACGATCAAGTAGGTTTCATCCCAGGAATGTAAGGGTAGTTTAATATCTGTAAATCTATTTACATAATACACAGCATCAGCAACAAGAAAAATAAAAACCACATGGTCATATCAATAGATGGAAAGAAAGCATTTGATAAAATCCAACACCCATTCTTGATAAAAAAAAAATTCAGCAAGATGTGAATGAAAGGAACCTTTCTCAATATAAAGGGAAATCTGCCACAAACCAATGGCAAATATCCTCAATGGAGAAAAACTAAAATCCTTTCCTCTAAATTCTGGTACAAGACAAGGCTGTCCTCTCTCATCACTCTTATTCAACATAGTACTAGAGGTACTAGCTATAGCAATTAAGCAAGAAAAGATATCAAGTGCATCCAGATAGGAAAGGAAGAAGTCAAGCTCTCACTGTTTGCAAATGACATAACTCTATATTTAGAAAACTCTAAAGACTTTAGCAAAAAGCTTCTAGAAAAAATATACTCATATAGCAATGTGGCAGCTGACAAATTAAATGCACAAAAATCAATGGCCTTTTTACTTACCAATAATGATAGGGAAGAAATGGTCATTAAGAAAACATCCCCATTCACATTAGAGTCATACAAACTCAAATATTTTGGAGTCAACTTGACCACAGACATGAAGGACCTATACAAAGAAAATTATAAAACCCTGCTTCAAGAAATAAGAGAGGACTCCCAGAAATGGAAACATATATCCTGCTCATGGATTGGCAGGATTAACATCATTAAAATGGCAATACTCCCCAAATCATTGTACAGATTTAATGTGATCCCTCTAAAGATACTCATGACATTCTTCAAAGAGGTGGATCAAATACTTCTGAAATTCATTTGGAACAGTAAACACTCATGAATAGCTATATCAATCCTTGGGAAAAAGGATATGGGAGGCATTACTTTCCCCAGTTTTAAACTGAATTACAAAGCAATAGTTATCAAAACAGCCTGCTCTTGGAATATAGACAAATCTTTAGATCAGTGGAATAGGCTTGAGTACTCAGAGAAACTTCCCCAGGCATACAGTCACTTAGTTTTTGATAAATGGGCAATAAATCCTAAATGGAACAAGGAAAGCCTCTTCAACAAGTGGTTTCTGCACAACTGGTTAGCCACTTGCAAAAAAGCAAACTCAGACCCCCAGCTAAAATCCAAATGGATTAAAGACCTGGATATCAGATCTAAAATCTTAAAGTAATTAGTCTAGGCTAGCACTGGCAAGGCAGAAGCCTTACAGCTTGTGCCATTGCTCTGGCCCTTTTGGTCTTTTTAAAATTCCATATTCTACACATTGTTATTACAATTATTAGTTCCACCTCATAATCCAAGTCTATAATCCTCATCTGAATGTTAATGTTAAACAATGAGTGCTTTACTTCTTTCTTTCCTATGTGGGTGCACAGTGATATCTTTTTCATAACTAATTTTTCTTTAAGTACTCTTAGTACTATATTGAATAGAAGTAGTATAGGTTGCAACCTTGTCTTATGCCATATCTTTTTGCATAAGCACAGTAAATATTGGGGAGATTAGAAAGGAAATTCCGTTGGCCTAAGAGATACAGGGTTTACCTGCCCTTGAACTATACTGTCATGTGCATAACTCCAGGTTCTGTACCTGTTTGTTTACTTTCCCCTAGTTCCTTTTGTGGTGTCTGGAAACTATCCACTCAGTCGTGAATGATGAGATCAGGCCTCTTAACTAGCAGTCTTGGTATTTACACAGTTCATAGGATGGAGCCTGTGGTGGAGTCCTTCCTTTTGGTTCTAAAAGTTCTGTTCTATCACTTGTTTTAATCAGTCTTCTGTAGTTGGTGGTCTTGGTTGTTTTATGGATCCAATTCGAAGCATAGGATGGAGTCTTTCATTATGTTTCCAGAAGTTCTGTTCAATTGCAGTTGTCATAGTCAGATCTCTGGAATTAGAGATCTTGGTTGTTGTACAGATTGTAGGCCAAAGCCTAGACTAGGGTACTTTTTTATTGGTCCCAGAATAAGTTCTGCCAAGTCATGTTTGTAACAATCAGTCTTCTGTGGTTAGTGATCTTGGCTTTTGCATAGATCAAAGGATGATATTTCTTCTGGTTTCATCTTATTATGGTGAGGTAAGACAACCTGTTCTTAGATCAAGTTGTTACCATTTCCTCATTGTCAGAGTGTCATATCAAATCTGGCGCATGTTGGTAGAGCAGTATTAAAAACGTCCCAGAGGGAGTTTGGTCCCTGTTGCACAGAACTATGTCAGTTCTGTATCTGAGATCAAAAATAAATTTAAAAATAGAAATTTATCAGGCTTGAAAATAATGAGTTTAAGAGAAAATAAGGGGAACAAAGTGATATGAAGACTACCTTTCATTTGGAAATAAACAGGTTAAGAGGTAGTGTTCTGGAGGTCTTAACATTATAAAGAAAATATAGGCTTCCTCGTTGTCTTTTGGGGTATTCTTGTGGGGGTGGAATCCTGGGCACATTTTCATCACACATGCTAGTTTGTTGAGTTTGTGAAGTGCTTTGTGGCAAAAAGGGCTTGGGTAGAATTCTTGCATTGCAGGTCCTCCTGGACCTGAGTCTGGTATCAAGCAACAGTCTAAAATTGTGGGCATGAGAATGAGGGCTGCAGAGCATGAGTCAGCATGAGTGTTGGTTGTAGTTTCTTGCTGGGGGAAATGATGTGGGGCTGACTGGGTGTCCCTTCGCTTGGGAGCTGGGTGATGGCTTGTTGGGGGAGGAGGTCGGTCTTGATACTGAATGGGTTAAGAACTGAGAGTAAAGAGGATTAGTGATGCGAGATATCAGCTTGGAATTGGGGGATGAAAGGATAGTAGGATTTCGGAAGAAGAGAAGAAGGAATGTGTATAGGAGGGGCTATATACACTATAGGCATGAATTGTTTACAATTTAGGTTTGGATCTCATAGAGGAGACTTATTTCTATGTATTCATGCCCACATAAAGACATACATTAGTGATCTATTCTTAATGTGTTGATAGAGAGGTCTGACCCTAATAGGGCAGGTCTGAGCTCTTAAGAACTGATTGAATTATGATAAATAATAAGCTTAAGTGTAGTTTAAGAAAAAGAGGAAGAGAGAGCAAAAGATGTGAGAGAGGAGAAGAGAAAAATAGGTAAGCATAGTAAAAATAAATTAAAGAAAAGCTAATACATCAAATAAAATAGATTGGTTCAGTGTGTTGGAGTTGGAAGATTTTCCCAGTTTCTAGGCATTTCATCAGTGATGGCGTTAGACCCTGCCACATGAAGATTTCAGGGTTAGATAATGGCTGGAGCAGTTTAGGATACACATAGGTTTCTAATCTTGAGTACTAAGCAATCTGTTAATGAGGCCTACCTGTGTAGGTGGCTACCCTATATATTATTGTCCACTGCATCTTATGTATCCAAGTTCCTTTCCTAAAGGAAACTATCATTGTGGGTTTTATTTGGCATAGATTGAATTGACGATGATGAGAAAATAGGAAAAAGAAGAGAGTGGAGAATGAAAGAAGTAGGGAAAAGAGAGAGAGGATGAGAGAGAAAGAAGGTGTTAATTTGCCCAAATGTGTTCATTTAGTATGTCCTGTAATATAAGTCTGTGGTTCGCAGTTGACTGTTTCAGTGGTCTAACTGATCATATACTCCAGGTCCTAATAGAGGACATAAACCTGAGAAAAGGGGTATATTTGAAGTGTTTTATAAAGACATTTTTACAAAGTACACTAAATATGGTATCAGGTATGGCTGAACAACAAGGTGTCAAAATTAAGGTGTCTGTCCTTTGTATCCAAGAATTCCTGTGGACAGAGAAGCTGAGAGGTTATTTTATATTTAGTAAGATTAACAGACTAAAACATATTGTTAGGAAACGCTGCCACTGGAATCTTTGACTTACAATCATATTTTTACCTGTATCTGTGTATAAGCTCCCTAAGATATTATTATAGACCTTTGTAGTAAGATTCTGATTACATACCTGTTCACACTAGACAGTTGTTTCCATTGTTGCTGCTTTCTCTGCATAGTCGAATTTTGTGCTGTTCCTCTTCCACTCGTTTTGAAAACTTATTCTCAGTGAAGGTTGACAAGTACAGCGCCTGGAGTTTCTACCCTATTAGGTTATTATAATTGTTCTTGGAGTATTATATGTGTATATGGTGTATAATCTAAGTACCTCAGAAAAGTGCTATCATTCTGTATTTATCGTTCTTCTACTGGCTTACTTTGTTTAACATAATGTTTTGTAGATCCATCCAGGTTGCTGCAAAACCCATGATTGTGCCATTTCTAACTGCTATGTAGTATTCCATTGTGTATATATACCACATAAATAATCCACTCATCTGTTGTTGGGCATCGAGGTTCATTCCAGATCTTGGTTATTGTGCTGAGTACTGCAATAAATAGTGGAGTGCATACATATTTTTGTATGAATATTCTTCCTTCTTGGGGGTAGATAACCAGGAGTGTGATTTCTGGGTCATATGGCAGCTCAATTCTGAGTTTTCCAAGCACCCTCCATACTGTTTTCCATAGGGGTTGGATCAGGCAGCGTTCCCACCAGCAGTGGATCAGAGTTCTTTTTTTACCACATCCACTCCAACAGAGATTGGTCCCATTATTTTTGATGTGTGCTATCCTCACTGGTGTAAGGTGGTACCTCATTGTTGTTTTGATTTGGATTTCCCTAATGACAAGTGTAGTTAACATGTTTTCATGTCTCATGGCCATCTGTCGGTCTTCCTTGGAAAAGTGTCTATTTATTTCCATTCCCCATTTTCTATAGCTTTTTTAGGTTTTGTATAGCTCACCTTTCTGAGTGCTTTGTATATCCTAGATATCGGCCCTTTATCTGATGTGTCGAGTGTAAATATTTTTTCCCATTCTGTTAGCTGTCTCCTCGTTTTAGACAGAGTTTCTCTTGCAATATAGAAACTTTTTAGCTTGTAATTCCATTTATTCATATTTGATGATAGCACTATTGCCATTGACATTCTATCCTCAAAGACTTTTTTAAGGTGTGTGTATATATATCTTAGAGCATTCTTCCTATTTTTTCCTTGATGAACTTTGTAGATTTGGGTCTGATATCAAGGTTTTTAATCCATTTTGAGTTGATTTTTTGTGTAGGGTGTGAGGTATGGATCAATCTTTAGTTTCTTACAGGTTGTTATCCAGTTGTTCCAACACCATTTGTTGAAGAGACTGTCTTTATTCCCTTTCAGGTTTTTGGATCCTTTGTCAAATATTAGTTGAGGATATATTTGAGGGTTTATTTCTGGATATTCTGTTCTAACCCACTGGTCTGAGACTCTGTCTTTATTCCAGTACCATGATATCTTGATGACTATGTCTTTATAATAAAGTTTCAGGTTAGGTAAAGAAATGCCATCCAGTTTCTTGCTTTTTAGTATGGATTTGGCTAGTCTAGGTCTTTTGTGGTCCCTGGTGAACTATATTGATTGTTCAAGTTCCTTAAAAAATGATGTCTGATTTTGGATAGGGAATGCATTGAATCTATATAGAAATTTAGGTAAGATAGACATTTTTATTATGTTGATTCTCCCTAACCATGAACAGGGAATATTCATCCCTTTCCTTGGATCTTCTTCAATTTCTTTCTGAAGGGTTTTGAAGTTTTTATGATATAGGTCCTTCACTTCTCTTGTAAGGTTGATTCCCAGGTACTCGATATTTTTGAATACTATTTTAAATGGGGTCAACTCCTTAATGTCTTTTTTCTCTGCTTCATTATTTGTATAGAGGAATGCTATTATCTTTTGTGTATTGATTTTGTAACCAGCCACTTTGCTATATTGGCTTTTTGTTTCGAGGAGTTTTACTATGGACTCTTTAGGATTTTCTATGTATATCATCTATATCGTCTACAAATAGAGATAGTTTGACTACTTTTTTTCCTATCTACATTCCTTGAATTCCCTTCTCTTGTCTGACTGCTATTGTTAGTACTTCTAAAATTATGTTGAATAAAAGTGGAGAAAATGGACAACCTTGCCTAATTCCTGATCTTAGTGGAAAAGTTTTCAGTTTTTCACCATTCAGGATAATATTGGCAGTGTTTTTTTTTTTTATAGATAGCTGTAACTATCTTGAGGAAGCTTCCAACCCTATTTTGCTGAGTGTTTTCAGCATGAATGGATGTTGGATTTTGTCAAATGCCTTCTCTATGTAGATTGATATAATCATGTGGTTTTTGTCTTTCTTGTTGTTGTGATGTATAATGTTGATTGATTTGCATATGGTGAACCATCCTTGTATCCCTGGGATGAACCCCCATGGTCATAGTGTATAATCTTTTTATGTACTGTTGAATTTGGTTTGGTAAAATTTTGTTGAGGATTTTTGCATCTATGTGCATTAGAGACATTGGTCTGTAGTTTTCTTTCTTGGTGGGGTCTTTGCCTTCTTTGGGAATGAGTGTTATGTTTGCCTTGTAAATGAGTTAGAAGGATTCCTGTCTTTTCAATGTTTTGAAAGAACCTGGTGATCAATGGTTGTAATTCTTGGAATGTTTGATAGAATTTACCTGTAAAACCGTCTGGACCTGGACTTTTATTCTTGGGGAGTTTCTTGATTACTGATTCAATTTCTTCAGATGTGATTAGCCTTTTTAGGTTTTCTACATCTTCCTTTTCCAGTCTCAGAAGATGATATTTTTTCAGAAATCTGTCAGCTTCTTCTGGGTTCTCTAACCTAACTACGTATAGTTGTTCTTACTAAGTTCTCATAAAGTGTTGGATTTCTTGGGGTTCTGTTGTAATCTCTCCCCTTTCATTTGTGATCATGTTTATGTGGGTGATTTCCTTCTTCTTTTTGGTGAGTCTTGCCAGTGGTTTATCTATCTTGTTTATTCTTTTGAAAAACCAACTCCTGGAATCATTTATTTTCTTGTATTCTTTTCCTAGTTTCTATGTTTTTTTTTTCTGCTCTGGTTTTTATTATTTATCTTGTCTTCTGTTTGTTTTGGGGTTTATTTGTTGCTGTTTTTCGAGCTCCTTAAGGTGTCCCTTTATATGTTGATTTTGTCATTTTCCTCTTTCCTGACATAGGCCTGTATTATTATGAGTTTCCCCCTAATTACTGCTTTTGCTGTGTCCCACAGATTTTGACAGCTTATCTCATTTTCGTTAGTCTCAAGGAATCTTATTTCTTCCTTGAGTTCCTCTTTGATCCAGTTTTTGTTGAGTAGCATGTTGTTTAATCTCCAGTTGTTTGATTTTCTCCACAGTTTCTTTTTATAGTCAATCATGATCTCTGTTGCTTAGTGATCTGATGGGGTGCTTCTAATAATGCTTATGTTTGTGACTTTGCGTAAGTTAGATTTATATCCTAAGGCCTAGTCTATTCTAGAGAAGAATCCATGTGCACTTGAGAAGAATGTATATTATGTTTTCTTACTGTGGAGAACCTTGTATAAGTCCACCATGCCTATATCCTCTAGTATCTTGTTTAGGGCTCATATTTATATCTTTGCTGGTTTTCTGCCTAGTGGATATCTCTAGTGATAAGAGGGGAGTATTAAAATCCCCTATTACTATCACATTTCCTTTCATATGTTTCTCTTAGTTTGTGAGCAAATGCCTTATATATTTTGCTGGCTCTGCAGTTGGTGCATATATATTGATCAGAGTTAGTATTTTTAGCCTAAAGTTTCCCTGATAAGTAAGTAGTGATCCTCTTGGTCTCTGAACACTTTTGTGAGATTGAATGCAATTTGATCTGATATGAGAATGGCTATCCTGGCTTTTGTTTTTTGTTTTTTGTTTCCATTGGCTTGAATAATTGATTTCCATCCTTTTATTTTAAGCCTGTGTCTATCCTGCTTTGTTAGGTGTGCTTCTTGCACACAGCAGAAGTCTGTTTTTTGTTTTTTTTTTTGATCCAACCCTGTAGTCTGTGTCTTTTAATGGAGGAATTTAGCCTGTTGATATTTAAGGAGATTATTGACAGAACGTGTTGTTGTGCTATTGTACTGAGTAGATTGGTTGTTGTTACAATCGGGTATTTGGATTGTGTAGTGCCTCTTTAAGTTCATTTAGAGTTGGCTTGGTTAGTTCAGATAGTATGAGATATTTCTTGTCTGAGAATGTTTTAAACCTCCCTCCCATATGAATGAGAGTTTTGCTGGGTAGTTGACTCTAAGTTGAAGATTTCTTTCATTCAGTTGTTTGAATATGTCATTCCACTGTCTTCTTGCTTGAATTGTTTCAAATGGGAGGTCTGGTTTGATTCTTATGTTTTTTCCTTTGTACTTGAGGGTTTTTTCTCCCTTATTGCTTTAAGGAATTCATCTTTCTCTTTGCTTTTTACCATCTGGATTACTATATGTCTTGGTGTTGGTTTCTTAGAATCTGTTTTGTTAAGGATGCTTTTTGCCTCTTGGATTTGAACCAGATCTTCTTTCCAGAGGGTGGGAAAGTTTTCTGCTATGATTTTCCTCACCACTTGTTCTTTTCCTTTCCCTGTTTTCTCCCTTTCTGGTATTCCTATAATCTGTAGCTTATTTCTTTTGTCTTTGCTTATTAAATACCTGACATTTTCTTCCAATGCCTTACCTCTTATTTCTTTATTGGCTACTTTGTTATTTTGGGTTTGTAGTTTATCTTCACATTCTTCTATGCAATTCTCTAACTGTGTAAATCTGCTATTATGGCTTGCTAAGACGTTTCTAATTTCCTTTAATTCCATTTGTATGGATTCTCTCATCTGCTTTAAAAGTTCATTTTTGAGTTGGTTGACTTGTTCATCAATGGATTTCTTGTAATCACTGGCAAGTAATTCTTTTGATTTCTAATGCCAGGGCTTTCAATGCCACTTATATATACTCATCTATTGAGTTCATGTGTTTTGGTGGACTTGGGAACTTGATAGGATTTCTTTCCATATCTCCTGCTAATAATGTCTTCCTTAGTTTCCCCATATTTCTTTGCTTTTAGTGATTCAAAGTGTTCTGCCCTTGTTCTCAGCCAACCTATGTCACCTGTGGAGTGTGGGTGTGTCCCTACTCTGGAGTGCGGACCATGGTGGGGATGGTGAGGATGGTAGCTGAAATTTGGCTTTGTCCTCAGATCTTCATGATCTTGATACCTGTGAGAGGTTGTAGGCTCCCAGCTCTGGTAATGGAAATCTCTGATAGCCTAACCTCGGATTTACCCCTGGTAGCTGTGTGAGGAGCAGATCACCATCCGTCCAGTTCCCCAGGCACTGCTAATGATGACCAGCAGCCTCCCCTGAGCTCTGCCCTGGGTTCTTGGAGGAGAAGCAGGTCACTGCCCGTATGGGTCCCCAGCCTCCCCTGAAATCAAGCCCCAGTATTTGTGAGATAGGTCGCCACCCATCCATCCCCAGGTATGCACCGCAACTTCCCGGGTTCAAGCCCAGTACCAGCAGGAGAGGCAGGTCAGCACTTGTCCATTCCCAGGTGTGCTAAAGGCGACTGCCGCCTCCCGAGATCAAACCCCAGTGTCTACAGAAGAGGCGGGTTTGCCCTCGTAAGTCCCCAGGCATGCTCTGCTGCCTCCCGGGTGCTCCACTTCTTCCCGGGTTCAAGCCCCTGTACTTGCAAGAGAGGCCGATAGGCTAGCCTATCCCCAGGCATGCTCTGCAGCCTCCCGGGTTCAAGCCTCAGTACTTACAGGAGAGGCCAATAGGCGCTTCTCAGTCCCCAGGCATGCTCTGCAGCCTTCTGGGTTCAAGCCCCAGTACCAACAGGAGATGCCGATAGGCATCGCCCCAGCCCCAGATGTGTTAATCTTATGCCATATCTTAGAGGAAAAGCTTTTAGATTTTCCTCATTGACTATAATATTTGCAATGAGTTTGTTATAAATGGCTTTGACAATACTGTAGAAAATTTCTTCAATTCCACCCTGTTGAGAGTTATTATCAGGAATATGTGCTGGGTCATGGCAATTTCATTCTGAGTATCTATTAATATCATATGTTTTTTACTTTTTTCCATTGATATGGTGTATTATATTGATTGACTTGCATATGTTAAACAATCTTTGCATCCTTGGAATGAATTCTAGTTGCACATAATGTAACATTCTTGATGAGTTGTTGGATTTTATGTGCTAGTATTTTGTTGAATTTTGCATCTATGTTCAAGGATATGGGCTTGTAATTCTTTTTGTTGTGGTGTATTTGTTTATTTTGTTATCAGAGTGATATTGGCTTTATAGTAAAAGAATTTAGAGTGCTTCTGTCTCTTCAACTTTTTGGAAAACTTTGAAAAGAATTGGCAATAGATCCTCTTAAGAAGTTTGAGAGAATTCACTAGTGCATATGGTCCTGGGAGTTAGTTTTTGGAAAGTGTATTGATTACCTTTTTAATTTCCACAGGTGGTTCTGTTCATCTTGTTTCAACCATGGTTGTTTATATGAGTTAAAAAATTTATTTCTTCCAAGTTCTCTTATTTTATGGAATAAAGATTCTCAAAGTAATCTTGATTATACTTCAAATTTATATAGTATCTGTAGTGTTATCCACCCTTTTAATTTCTGCTTCTACTTATTAAGTTTATCTCCTTTTCTTATTAGTCTTCCTACTGGTATATTAATCTTGTTTATTTTTTCAAAGAACCAACTCTTGCTTTAATAGATTTTTAGGGTTTTTTTGTTTTTGGAGAGGGTTCAGTTTATTGATTTCTGTGCTGTTTTAATCAGTCTGCCTGATTACATTTTGCTCAGTTTGTTGGTCATTTTTCAATTCCTTAAGCTGCGCTTTTAAGGTCTTTATATAGACCTTTATTTTATTCATGATGAATGCTTGCATAGCTATATATTTTCCTCTTAAAACTGATTTTTCTGTGCTAACAAATTCTGATAACTTATATCTTCATTCTTATTTTGATATTCTCTTTGTTTTTTATCTCTGACCCACTGGTTATTCAGTAGCGAGATTTTTAATTTCCAGGTGCTAAAGTTATTTTTTCATGTTTATTTGTAATTCACTTTTATATTTAGTGCATCATGGTCTGAGGAGATAGTAGAAAAATTATCCTCTTCAGTTTATGGAGGTATGTTTTATGGCCCAGTATGTGGTCTACCTTAGAGAATGTCCCATTTATATTAGAGAAAATTGTTTATCCAGCTTTTGGTGAATTAAAAACCCTATTTGTATTTATGTATAATAAAATATAATATATAAATATATATAATAAGCACTCTCTTCTATTCATCTTTCAGAGGCAGTATATCCTATGAAGGGGTGACAGGGCAGTATTGAATTCTCTCACTATTAATGTGTTGATATTGATATCTTCAACTCTATCCTCAATGTTTTAAGTATTTTTGGATCCCTCACTGATTATGAAATTTTTAGTAGTGTGATTTCCTCTTGGTGAATACATCCCTTGGTTAATTAAAAATGCTCACCTCTGATTCATAACCTTTTTAAGTCCTGTGTCTTCTAATATTTGTATGGCCATCCCAGTCCTTTTTTTTTTTTGAATTTTTATTTTGATCATATTGGCTTACATATCTTTCACAGTAGTATTTTTGGTACATATTAACATCCCAGTCCTTTTATTAGAGTTCTTTGACATCAAATTTTGTCCTCCAAACTTTGACTTTGTTTATATGTTTATTCTACTAAGCATGTGTTTCTTGCAAGCAGCAAAATGTTGGATTTAATTTTTTTTATCCATTTTCCACTCTGTTCCTCTTAACTGGGGCATTTGGTTTATTGACATTGAAAGAGATAATTGTTATGGGATTTAGGTTCTTTTTTTATTTTCTGTAGGTTTATTTTAGCCTTTGTTTGGTCTTCCTCGCCTTAAAGTAAACCGATAATTTCTTCTTTTAAGACTTGTTTTCAGTCTGTAAAGTTTTTGAACTGTTATTTATTCATGAAGCTGTGTGTCTTTCCTTCAAATTTGAATAAATGTCAAATTAAATTTGGATGAATTATTTGTGGCAGCACCTTCATTTCTTTATGTTTTTGGTTTTCATTTTATTACAAATCATGGTGCCTGCAATAGAGAGAGAGAGAGAGAGACAGAGACAGACAGAGAGAGAAGGAGAAAGGGTTGGACAGATAAAGAAAAGGAGATAGGGAGAAAGGGAGAGAAAAAAAACAAAGGAGAGAGAGACAAAGGAGAAAGAGATGAGTCTGCCATAAGTGCATACTGGAAGTGTGGTGGGGGAGGTGAAGAAAAAAGTAAAGAAAAAAAAGGAAAAACAGTAAAAACCATTTTGAAGTTTTTGATGTTGTTGTTGTTGTTATACCCCACAACTGCTTTTGAATTGCCTTGAAGGTTGCTGTGATGATGCTATTTTTTGTATGTAATTTCCCTTTAGGTACTTGCTTCTTTTAAAATTCTATTTCAATCTGTGCTTTTCATCATTGTGACTAGGATGTGCCTTGGAGTACTTTCTCTTAAATCTCTTTGGGACCCATGAAGTTATCTCAGAAATTTTTTATTCTCCATTATTTTTTCTTTTAAGAGTTTTTCCTCCTGCTCATTTTTTAAAGGAACTTTTACAGCCTTTTCTGTTATGTGGAGTTGTTAAGCAGCCCATTGCCCAACTCTCTGATTCTTTCCTCAGAAGCTGTTAACTCTGCTGAAGAGGCTTTTCAGTAAACTTTTCATTTCAGCTATCATGTTTTCAACCTTAATATTTTTGTTTGAAGTTTTCTTATATCTACTTTCATATACTCTTGACTGATATGAGCTGTCTGTTCCATAGTATCTTTGATTTCTTTGTACATTCTTTTTTTTTGTTGTTGTTGTTTGTTTGTTTTCTCTAAACTTATCAGAGCAGATATATATGGATGGCTGATACTTGTCAGGTCTTCACAGTTACCATCTTTTTTTTTTGTGTGTGTGCATGATGAGATTCTATATTGTTTCCTCCTTGTACTTTTGTCATGTGATGTTTTCTCCATGTTATCCTGAAGTTCATTTACTAAAGAAAATGTGCAGTTGTTTATAGGCATAAATAAATTTTATAGCTTAAAGGTGGTGACATTATTTCCTAAGAGCTTATTTTCTTTTCAAAATTTTTGTCTGTAGGGGCCATTAAAATATCACAGCAGGGGCCGGAAAGGTGGCGCTAGAGGTAAGGTGTCCGCCTTGCAAGCACTAGCGTAGGACGGACAGCGGTTCGATCCCCCGGGATCTTATATGGTCCCCCCACAAGCCAGGGACAATTTCTGAGCACATAGCCAGGAGTAACCCCTGAGCGTCGAATGGGTGTGGCCCAAAAAACAAACAAAAAAAAATTACAGCAGTAGGGAATTTGTCTTGCATGTCATCTGGGAGTGACCCTCTTAGATTCCTAACATCTCATATGAGCCCCCAGCCTGCCAGGGGAAATTTCTGAGTGCAGAGCCTGAAGTAACCCCTGGATGTGACCCCAAAAGTAATCAATCAATAAATAAATAAACTTTAAAAAATATCTTGAATAGATTTTATATATTTAGTTTTATTATAACTTCATTAACTTTAATGAGTAATTTATTAATATTAATACATTAAAGGTATTTAAAACATTTATATTCTTTTTGTTTCCTTTAGTGTTTGGGTCAGACCCGGCAGTGCTCAGGAGTCACACATTTGTATTCTTTAGGGGTACAATGTTAATATCATCGTCCACCATTATTTCTGGTACCTGCTTGCCTACTTTCTCACTTTTATTGTCAAAGTTTGAGGGTATGATTTCATCAAATTAAGAATTTCTCTCTTTTTAAATTTTTTTAAATTTTTGGGTCACACCTGGCAGAGCTCAGGGGTTACTCCTAGCTCTATGCTCAGAAATCACTCCTGGCAGGCTCAAAGGATCATGTGGGATGCCGAGATTCAAACCACCAACCTTCTGCATGCAAGGCAAATGCCTTACCTCCATGCTATCTCTTTGGCCCCTTAAATTTTTTTCTATACTCTGTGAATAAGATCATCTGGCATTTGTCTATATCTAACTTATGATGCCATTTTCTAGTTTGAGTTCTGTTGTAGCAAAAGTTAGAGTAGATCTTTTATCATAAATATGGATATGTATAATTATTATTTAGGTACAAATATTTCATATATTGTGCATATACACAACGTCCTTGTTTTTACTTTTTATTTTTTATTAAATCATAATGAGATACAGTTAATATTTTGTTTATAGTTAAGCTTTTGTCATCCAGTATTCCAACATCTATTAATACACTAATATTTATTTCCTACCAACAATTTCACCACCTCTACCAACTATTCCTACCACCACCAGCAGCTTTCAACTATGGCAGACAAAATTTTCTTCTATTATTTTTCATCTTTCCCTATTAGGCACCATAGTTTGCAATACCAATACTGAAGAGGTTTCATGCATATTACTTTACATCCTTTCAATTCCAGTTCTTGTCTAGAGTGATCATTTCCCACTATCATTGTATTGATGCTCCCTTACTATCTTATTGCACTTTCCCAATGATCTTTGGGTATTATTCTCATACAATATTTATTTGTATCTTTTACAACCAGAAAATGAATGTAATTTTTCTACAGGTGTCCCTCTACTTTTAATTTATTTTACTGAGCATGATATTCTTCATATTGATCCAAGTATAAGCAAATTTCATGACATTGTTTTTTCTGACAGATGCATGGCATTCCATTGTAGAAGTACCATGATTATTTTATCCCTACATTTATTTGTTCTTGGTCACTTGGTTTGTTTCCAGTTTCTGGCTATTGTGAATACTGCTGCAATGAACGTAAGAGCAAAGATGTTTTACTGCGTTATATCTTGGGACCCTTTGGGTATGTTTCCAGGAGCTTTATTTCTAGGTCTCACATAAATTCAAATTATAGGGTTTTTTTGTCTGTTTGTTTTGGGTTTTGGGGTCACATCCGATGGCCCTCAGGAGTTACTCCTGACTCTGCACTCTGAAGTTGCTCCTGGCAAACATGGGAGACCATCTGGGATGCCAGGCTTTGAACCATTATCAGTCCTGGATCAGCTGCATACAAGACAAACACCCTAACAGTGTGCTGTCTCTCTGGCCCCCATCAATTTATAGTTTCTTGAGGAAAATCAATATTATTTTTTAAAAAATGGCTGGACCAAACAACATTCCCACCAGCAGAGAGTGAGAGTCCCGTTCTCACTGCATTCATGCCAGCACTAGTTAGTATTGTTCTTCTCAATGTGTGCTACACTGTTGTGTGTGGTGATTCTGCATTTTTTAATTTGCATCTCTTTGAAGACTAATGATGTGAATTTTTTTTCTTGAATCATTTGACCATCTATATATTTTGAATTTCTGCTCATCATATATTCCCACTTTTTTCATGCCATTAAATGTATTTTTGTGTTATGCTCTAATAGTGCTTATTAATCTTATCAGATGATATTGATTGAATAATCTTTTGCAATACATGTGTGGTCTTTGTATCCAGGTCACCATTTTTATTTGGGATATAGCCGCTTCTTAATTTAATGTATTCCCATATCTTGAAGATGCCTTTAGCTTCAAGGTCATGGTAAGTTCTACCTACATTAACTCTATGTACCTTCTGGTTTCAGGTGTGATATCTAGGTATTTAATATATTTTGATTTGTCATTATGGTGTTAGAAAGAGTTCATTTTCTTGTATGTAGCTGATCAGTTTTCACTGCATTACTTCTTGAAGAAACTTCCTTGTTCCATTTCATATTTTTCCTTTTTTATAAAAATTACTTTATCCTATCCCTGAGGATCAGTTTCAAAATGTTCAATGTGATTCCACTGATCTTAGAGTCTGTATTTATTTAAATACCATGTTTTTTTAATTAACACCACTTTTTAGTAGAGTTTAAAGTGGAAGAAAGTTATGTCCCAGTTTCCACACCCAAAGGATTGCTATAACCACTGGGGGGTGTTTATTGTTCCATATGAATTTCATGAATGTTTGATTTACATGTTTTAAAAACTATTTGGTATCCTTATACAAACTGCATTAAATTTATATAATGTTTTGGAAAAACATTTCCATTTTTATGATGCTAATCCTTGAATCCATGAGCAGATGATATGTTCCCATTTTTTGTATTTTCTTTTATTTTTTGGTGTAGTATATTGTTAGCTTTCTTTGTACATGTATTTCTACTCTTTACTTAAGGTGATTTATTGCTATAACTGATTTTCTGAGCCAGTATTGTGTTTCTAGAAAGACAGCAGCAACAGAAGCTAATGCTTTATAAAATATTTACATTAGGTCCCCATGTGCCTGCCAGAGGCGATTTCTGAGCATAGAGCGAGGAGTAACCCCTGAGCGCTGCCTGTTGTGACCAAAAAAAAATTACATTAGTTTCATCAGGATACAAAATAAATTATAAAATGTAAACATATATATTTTTTCGTTTTAGGACACACAAAGCAGTGCTTCAGGTGTTACTCCTGACTCTATGCTAAGAAATCACATGTAGCAACAACAGGGGACCCTATAGAATACCAGGATTGTATCTGGGTCAGGCACATGAAAGGCAAATCCCTTACTATATGTGCTATTACTCTGGACCTGGCAATATTTTCTTCTTCTCCTTAACACTCTGCCCTCCCTCAGCTAGAGAAAATTTTCTCTGTTGGGCCTATTATTTAAAATACTAATGTCTAATTTATATGATATCTCTTCACAACAAAGGACTTTGAAACTAATAAATCTTTGCTTAGGATCCATTACTACTAAATTAACATGAGATTTCACTTCCTCACATATGTAGAACTACAGCCGTTGCCAATAGAAAGCAATTATGGAAAGTACACATTTTCCATGTAGTACTTAATGGGTGAAATCTCTAAAAGGTTACTATTGCAGAAAGTTAGATGAGAAGGAGGGAGGCTGCTCTTGAGTTTTGGGAAATAAAAACTAAGAAGACATTTGTTATCACTGTAGGGGCTCAAAGGCATGAACACATTCCACTGATATTCAAATATTAAGTTCTTTATAAATTGAGAAACGAGGCACCATACAGAAAATAGTGGGCTCCTCAGCAAATGAGGAGCTACAGAAGAATCACTATATGGATATATCAGAACAATAAAAAATCCAAAGCTTTCACTGTGATAATACCCAGTTTAACTTTTTTTTTTAGTATGCAGAAAAATCAAGGCTAATCTAATTTGGAGAAATTTTATACAATGCTTTCTGAAAAGCCATTTCCTCATTTTTCCTTCCTGTAAAATGGCATGTACTCTTTATCATATCTCTCTTTTTCTCTGTCTCTCTCTCTGCCTCTCTCTCTGTCTCTCTCTCTCTGTCTCTCTGTCTCTCTCTCTCTCTCTCTTTCTCTCTCTCTCTCTCTCTCTCACACACACACACACACACCACTAAATGTTCTGTTTGAGAGAAGATAGGAAGTCATATTCTAGTATTCCCAAAGGCTGAAAGACAAGAAGACTGTTAGCTCCATACTGATAGTTCATTTTCTAGTTGTTTTAAATAACACACCTGAGTTCTCTCTAGCAGTGGTCCATAGCTTATACTTAGTTCAGACGTCAGGGTATAGTTAGTATAGTATCTTAGTAGTCTTGGTTTTGACATTAAACTTTCATCCAAGTTAGTAATTTTTTCCACTTTTTCTTTACAGAGAGCCATCCTTTGGCATTACCTTTTTTTATGGCACTCCTTGCTTAGGAGTACTACAACATCTAACAGATAACTATGTAAAGTCCTAAATAAGTAGAGGAATGTCATTTTATACCAGCTGTAGTCTGTGACTAGGGAATGTCAAGACTTAGTTAATGTTTGCCTGAATTTTACGTAGAAGTGTTTTTTTCTCAGGATCAGAAACTTCAACTATATAACAATAAATCCGGGTTTTACTTCTATAGAAAACATGCAAGTTCAATAAAAAAAAAATCAATCCTTCCTGCTTGGAATCAGGGTGTAGTGTCACCTTAATATAACTTATCTCAAGTAATGATAATAACTTCCCTCATTAGAATGAAGAAGATAAATTGTTAGCAGAGAGTTGTCAAATTCAAGCATGCTTGTGAGAAATGTCTGACCATTGATATTTATCAAAAAATAATAGTTCCAACTTCACAGAATGTTGTATATGTTGTACAAGATAATGCAAGGAATTACTACTAAACACTCAAGCAATTAAAACTGTTACAAGTTGCTGTGGATGGCCGTTCATATGATAATGCTAGGGCCAGAATATGGCACTTTTGAGGATCTGGTCAGAAATGCAGAATTATGGTCCCTCAACTGAAATTTATAAATTAGAGCCTGTATTTTAATGACTCCTGTGTGATTCAAATGTAGATTTATTTTATATTTGAGAAACATTAGAAAAGACTTTTTGCTTTATGCTTATGTCTCTTACATAATCATGAATGTCAGTTTTATTTCTGATATTTATTTTTATATAGTAACTTTCAGTGTCCTTTAAACTGTAAGTCATCTGGGGAAGGAATTAATGTTGGGAGTAATACCTAGATATGAGGGGAATCTCTAAAGATCATTAATACTATGATACCTCAGATGTCATAACATAGTGATATGTCCTATTAAAAAATTAATATGAGTAAAGCAAAGATAGGAATAATAATACTTGCCTTCATGAATACATTCAGTATGATTTCTTCCAAACAAATGGAAAATATGAAAAATACCTAAGAAAACAGAAGCAGGTATATCAGGAAAACATTATCTTTGAGTGGAGTAAATATCCTCTTCAAGATACAAGGTTTGATTATCCTTTTAATACAGGAGGAATATTAAAAACTAATAGTGGGCCTATCTAGATCATGGGCTGTTAAGTAGAAAGGTTAGTGTAAGGAGGCCATTTAGAGTGGATGGAAAAAAATGAATGTAGCATAGAATGTTTGTTATGGTTCTAAAAGGTGAAATTAAGTTGGAGTAGCATTCTGAATTCTACTTGGTACACAATACAGTTCTAGTCTAAATTCTAGTTGATTGTCACCACTCTATTCCTCTCTACTCTCAAACCTTTATAAATCAAAGTAAAGTAAGCAGATTCACTTAAAACAGTTCTATCTGTGTGAGATTGAGTCCATTTTCAATAATGGATGTAGTAAGCTTATGATCAACTCTTCATGCTACTGTTTTCCTAAGTGTCACCATTATTGCATGGGTCATGGTGTATCTCAGACTTCTGAACTGAAAGAAATTCAATTGGCTACAAACAAACTTAGTAATGGCTTTATTGAGAATTTCTGGCTTTCAGTATTGATAGTTCTAACATATCAGACCTCAGATTTTTAATACAATTCAACTCATTGACTAAGAATTAGGTCCTCTGGTTTCCTAATATCAATAGGGTAATTTCAGGATAAGACATATCCTAAGAATCACTGCATAGAATAAAGTAGGATGCTCTTCTCCCAGAGGAGGTCTTTTAGTTTAAGTACTTCTACATATTCATTTCCTATCCTCTAAGATACTTGCAAGAAGATAATCTAAAAAAAATAGCATAATGCTGTGGAGTTTGATAGCAAATTTTTTTAGTTTATTTATGATGGCCCATCCTCTAAAATGTGAAAATGTGTACTTTGGGTTTCCAGGGGATAGAGCTCATAAAGTATTATTTGAATAGAATTGATATATTTTTGTTCTCTTCTTCTTCCCAGTGGTTAATCTTGTTTTTGCTCTGGAGAATTTTGGCAGAACAAAATGAAGGTTTTTTTTTTTTGTTGTTGTTGCTGTTTAGTTTTGTTTTTCTTTAGAAAGAGCACTGATGTAGTTGCCAAGCCCTGGAACTATTCAGATGAAATGGATGAGCCATGCATAATCATGAGCTATGTCCCATCAGATGGTGGCTTATTTGAGATAAGTTTATGCCCATGCAGATAAAGCAGAGGGTCTAAGGGAATGGTAATAACTGCAGCATATATGATCAAATAACAACCTCTGTGCTGCCCTTGACATGTCTTTTTCCACTGCCCATAACTTCCCTTCTTGATCTTGCTCATTAATGGCTACTTTATGTCTATGCATCTGAGTTTAGTCAAAAATGATTTCCTTCCTGCTTTTTTCTTTCTTAGATCTTTTTACATAGGCTATTTATTTTAAGTTGCTAGAGTTTTCCACCCTCTGGTCTGTGCTATACTTGCTCAAAATCCAGTTATTTTACCTTTCATAAGAAAATTTGTTTCGATTTTTAATTATAATTTTAATATTTTATTTTCCGTATTCTTCAAATTACTTTTATTAAATATATATATTTAACACTGGTTTATATTTTTGTTGAAGTTTCAGGAGTATATTTTATACCTCAGTAGGTGCATATTACACATTACCCACAATGCCATAGTCTCAGTGCTATTTACCATTATCAGATTGGTAACATTTATATTTATATTTCTACTTGGTCTATTCCTTTTATTTTTGGTAAACATATAATTTTTCTCAGAGAAGAATAATTACAGCTTTGTTTGTTTTGGTTGTATGCATTCTACATATGAGAAAACTGTATAATAATTCTTATGCTTTTTACTATTCTTAATAAAATAACTTCAACTCCCATCTATATTGTTTCAAAAATCATAGTTTGTTGCAAGTCAGCCTCTGAAGAGGTTGACTGATGGAGGGATGGAGGATGAGGTCTGTCCCCTCCAGCTCGGAGCATGCGTCAGCCACCCTGTTCAGCCGGCGGTTCTGAGGTGAAACGGCGGGTAATCAGCTCGCAGACAGTCAGGCTTGTGGAAATATTAGCTTTATTTAGTGGACAAGACTGAAGTCCAAAGCCTCAGCATCAGTTCCAGCCAAAAGCTCCTCGCCTTCCACAGACCCTTGTTTTTATCCCCCAGAATCAGGTACCACCCAATGGTGGAATCAGATACCACCCAATTGTGGAAGCAGAATCAGGTACCACCCTAGGGTGGGGGCAAAATGCCAGTTCACACCGTAGGGTAGGGCACAATCACCGATTAGGGTAGGGTCAGTAACATAATAATCCCATAAAATGTTTACATACACAACAATAGTTCATCGTTTCATATTTGAGAACTGGTGATTCATTAATCTGCTGAGTATATATACTATGAGTTACTCATTGGTCAGTAGACCTTTGGATGTAATGTATTTGATGTAATTTGACTTGATATAATGATTTGATTTGATGTAATGATTTGTAATGTGTTTGATGTAATGCCTAATGTAAATAGTGCTGCAAAAAATATAAGGGTCAAAATCTTACCAAATAGATATTGTCAGATTCTTAATATGACTGTAATATAATGCCAAATTATACTGTTAGGTAGTTTTCACACTTTTTTAAAGGAAACTTCATAAAGTTTTCCATAGATGCCACTCCAATTTAGGATTTCACCTATTATGTATGAGAATAATTTGCCTTCAAATATTCACAAATATGTTGTTTCCAGTGTTTTTAAGACATAGCATTTTTATAGATTGAGATTATAGATTTCTATTTTGATTCAAGATTATCACCTAGTAAGTAAACATTTTCTGATGTGCCTATGTCCTGTTTGGGGGCGGGGCTTACCACATAGTATTTGGGAGCACTGTGTTCAGGGATCTTTTCTAGTAGTGCTCAAGGAAACATACTATATTGGGTGGTGAGTTCAGTTTGTACATATTCAAAACAAGACCTCAGACCATTTCGCTGGTCCATATGAATGTATTCTTTTGAAAAGTGTTCTTTCAGTCCAGAATCCCTGCTTTATGTACATTTGTCCCTGGCTGCCTACATGGGATGCCCAAATCCGAAGATGCAGAAAATAGGACACACCCAGAAAAACCCACAATACAGATGCTGGCCTCTTTTGTCATATAAGCTTTGACCCCTCAGTAAGTCCATGTGCCAGCCAGCAGATCCCAGGACACAATGAGAGGGTCCCATAATGCAGATGATGCCTTCTATTTCTAACTAGATTTTATCCAGGGCTCTGACCTCCACAGCCCCACAGAAAGATTTTTCCTTCTCCCTGGCTGAAAGCTTCATGTTGCCAGCTAGTGCATCTTCATAACAACTTCAGTCCTTCGACCCCTGTAGCTTTAGTGTTTTTGGTTTTAATATCATGCTTCAAATCCCTCCAGAATTGTCCTTTACACAAATATTCCATAATATGATCATTTAAGTAGCATGTTTGGTCACTGGCATTGTTAGATTAACAGCATATAGAGAGTAACATCATGCTGGAATATAAAGAAACAGTTTAGATCTCAGGCAACTGGGAATCTACATTTCAAATCAAACAGTTCACAAATCTTTAAAAACAATGAAGAAACAATGGAACACAGAAGATGGGGTTATTAATCCTGCCATATCATCAAGCTCCAAGCCACAAAGAGGAACTTAAAGCAATGCTCCATAGAAATATGGCAGTCATAGGAATAACAAGTCAATCAACTGAAAGTTTATCTGATCAAGTATGTCACAGAGTCCATACAAAGGGAATTGAAAGAGTAAAAATAATACAATTGTAGATCATAAAAACTGAATTAACATGTGGAAGGCCTTATTGAAGACCATAGCTAGTAATGAAATGACAACGGAAAAGAGATGAATTAATGGAAGGGGGTGTATTTTTGTGATATATAATAGCAAGCCATGGAATAATGTACAAATCATGAGAATACCGGAAAGAAAGAAGAAAGGGAAGGTGAAAATATCTAGAAGGAATCACTGAGAAATTTTCTGATCTTTTGATAATGAATCCTGCACAGATTCTAGAAGACTAAAGAGTGCTAAAAAAATTAAACTAAAACCAAAAACAAACAAACAAAAACCCATCAAGACACATAGTAATCAAAATTATAAAGACAAAAAACGAGACTATTTAAAGCAGCAGAAAAAAACTCAAATATAAGATAAAAACATAATAGCAACAGGCCAAACATTTGCTATCTTACAAACCAGGAAATCGTGGAAGCAATATTCAATCTATCGTCCACTCTATTCTAAAACTATCTTCCAGACTTGAGGGAGGGCTGAAACCATTTTAAGAATACAAGTATCTGGGAGCATTTGGAATAACTAAACCAGTTCTGTAAGAATTATCATAAGACACCAATAAAAGCTACTCCTGTAAAAAATGTTAGATCCCAAAAATACATACAAAAAACAGCAACGCAAACCTATATAATAATAATAATAATAATAATAATAATAATATTTCTCAATATCAATGACGTTATGGACTCATAGAAAGGCACAGAATAGCTCATAGATCTGGAAAGAAAATCCATCCACCTGCTGTTGACAGGAAATGCCTAAATCTCTTCATAGATACATGCTCAGAGTGAAAGGATAGAAAATAATCAGACAAACCAATTAAATAAAGTAAAAGTGGTAGCAGCCATGCTTGTATCAAACCAAATAACATTCAATACAAAGATGTAATTAGAGGCACTATTGATCAAGGCAACAACAAATTCTGTTATCAGTTTTTACTTTTTAATAATATATTTATTTAAGCACCATGATTACAAACATGATTGTAGTTGGGTTGGTTTTAGTCATAAATAGAACACTCCCTTTACCAGCACATTCCCACCACCAGTGCCCACCATCTCCCTTCTCCCCCACTCCCTGCCTGTATTGGAGACACACATTTTATTTCCCTCACTCATTAACATTGTCATGACAGTTGTTAGTATTTATTTCTCTAACTGCACTCACCACTATTTGTGGTGAACTTTATATCGTGAGCCAGTCCTTCTGGCCCTCATCTCTATTGTCTCTGGGCATTATTACAATAATGTTTTTTTTTTAATGCACCAAGTGAAGACACAGCAAAATTCATATAAAGCTTCTGCTAACAAATATAAAAAACACATGGACTGAAACAGACTAGTGATGGGAATGTTCAGCACTCTTCTTTCACTAAATATATCAACCAGATGAATTATCAGTAGACAAATAAGCTAAAAGAACAAGGATTGCTATACATATACAGAGCTCTGCATCCCCCAATATAAGATTATGCACTCTTCTTTATTGCACATGAAACACTATTCAAGAAAGATATTTTAGGACCTAACTTAAACATATATAAGTTTACAATTGAACTTAAATGGTCCTGCTAAGGTGGCACTCAAGGGGTAGAGGATGACAGACTATGGAAACACTGTAGAGAGGAATTGACACTTATGGTGAGATTGGTGTTGAAATACTCTATTTCTTAAAGCTCAATTATCAATAGTTAATACAATGTTTAATTATTATTTTTACAGGGCCCGAGCGGTGGCACAAGTGGTAAGGCATCTGCCTTGCCGGTGCTAGCCAAGGACAGACTGTGGTTCGATCCCCTGGCACCCCATATGGTCCCCCAAGCCTGAAGCTATTTCTGAGCACATAGCCAGGAGTAACCCCTGAGTGTCACCCAAAAAAAAAAACAAAAATAATGTTTAATTATTATTTTTAAATACAAATACTCTCTTTAAAATAAAATGTTTCAGAGATTGGAGCAAAAATACTGCAGTTACAACATTTTCTTTTTATGTGATTGACCAAGGTTAGATCTCTGGTATCCTATATGGTCAAAAAAAGAATTATCAGGAATGACCACTGAACACAGAGACAGGAGTAAGCCCTGAACACTGCTGGAAGTATGCCTCCAAAAATAACAGTAAATATTTTTATAATATTTATATTATACTATTTAATAATAGTGTCTTCAAATCTTCTGCAAATTTTTAAATGGTTTGTTTTTTTGTTTTTGAGTTCTGAGTTTTTTATATATTTTGTTCAGCCTTTGTTTAATATACAGTGTAGAACTTGCCTTCATTGTGCTCTGATTTTAATTGGCAATAAACTTCTAAAATTGATATATTCTATCTACTTATTTTTGTCTCAATAACCTTTTGCTATTGTAGTTAAAACTCCAAAGACAAGTTTAATATGTTTAAACAAAGTTTAATAAGTTTAATATGCAGGATCAGTTCATAACAAAGTTTTTCTGGGGCCGGAGAGATAGCACAGCGGTGTTTGCCTTGCAAGCAGAAGATCCAGGACCTAAGGTGGTTGGTTCGAATCCCGGTGTCCCATATGGTCCCCTGTGCCTGCCAGGAGCTATTTCTGAGCAGATAGCCAGGAGTAAACCCTGAGCACTGCCGGGTGTGGCCCAAAAACCAAAAAACCAAACAAACAAACAAACAAAAAACAACAAAGTTTTTCTCCTGCAAACTTTATATCAAATTCTAATCCATCTGTACTTTCCAAAAATAATTTTTGTGATATAATTTGTTTCTTTTGATGTATAGTTGTCTTTATTTTTCATAATTTTTCTCATTAAATACCTATATTTTTATCATAATTTAACTTACCTTGTAAATACTGCTTTATTTCTGTCTTTTCAATTCTTTTTAACTGTGTGTTTTTACTTTAATACTATACTCCATTTTGATCACTCTGGACTTGTATTATAGCTTGAAGTCAGAATGTGATTACCTCAAATTCTCGTTGTTTCCTCTGAGGAATGCTTGCACATTTAAGAATCTGGACTCCATAATCCTGCCAACAGTGATCTCTAAGTGTAGATCTAGGAGTAAGGCCTGAATACTAGGAATAACCCATTTTAATTAAAAAATACTTATTTGATTTTTAAAATTATTTTAATTGAGATACTATAGTTTACAATGTTATTAGTAATGGTTAATTCCAACATGACTCCCATCTTCCTTTTTTACTCCTCCCAACTTCTTGTTGTGTGAATCTATTTTCCCTTTATATTTCTTTTGGCCCTCTGTTACTAGCTCACTGTCTATTTTTAAGTTCTACATATCAAAGACATCATTCAATATCAGTACATTTCTCGTACTTCATTCAGCATGATATCCTCTAGCTCCAACTATGTTGCTGCAAATTTTATGATTTTGATCTTTCTTAGATCTGCATAGGTCCCACATACCAAAGCTTCTTAATCTATTTATCTAAAGTATTTCTAAAAATTAGCTTTATAAACATTATTTGTACTGATGTTTTTTGTGTGTTTCGTAATAGATGCCAAGAAGTGATATTGCTGGTCCATATTCTATTTCTATTTTGGAGAATATCCATAATTTTTATAGAGAATGAAATAAATGACAGGAAGATTTATAAAAGATGCTCATTTTAACAAATTTTGATATGCCAATCTCATAATGTATGAATAGAGCTATCTTTTTTCTCACCTTTAACTTTTTGATTCTACTTTTTATGTTTTTAGTGTTAAATTTAACTATAAGAATGCATAATTCTTTTACTTCCAAAAAATTATTTGAACTTATTACCTAATGTATGTCTTTGTCACTATTCATGTATTATAAATAGGAATAATGCCCTTGGATGTTTATACTATGCTCCCAATAAAAGAAGAGTGTGAGGGGCCAGAGCAGTGGTGCAGCAGTAGGGTGTTTACTGATCTGGTACAAACTGTGGTTTGATTTCCACCATCTCAGGTGGTCTCCCAAGCAAGGAGTGATTTCTGTAGAGTTCTTGCACTGGGGGTCCTTCTGCAGCAACAGTCCACATTTGGGGGTGTGAGAAGGGGGGCCACAGAGCATGAGTCAGCAAGAGTGCTGGTTGTAGTTTCTTGCTGGGGGGGATGAGATGTGGGGCTGAGTGGGTGTCCTTTCGATTGGGAACTGGATGATGGCTTATTGGGGCAGGAGTTTGATCTTGATAACTAATGGGTTAAGACCTGAGAGTAAAGATAGTTAAAAATGCTATTATTCTGTATTTATCCTTCTTCTGGCTTACTTCATTTAACATAATATTTTGTAGATCCATCCATGTTGCTGCAAAAACCATGATAGTATCATTTCTAACTGCTATGTAGTATTTCATTATGTATAAATACCACATCTTCATGATCCACTCATCTGTTGTTGGGCATTGAGGTTGGTTGAAAATCTTGGCTATTGTACTGAGTGCTGTGATAAATAGTGGAGTGCACACATACTTTGGGATGAATGTACTTCCGACTTGGGTAAAGATACCCCGTAGAGCAATTGCTGGGTCATATGGCAACACAATTCTGAGTTTACTGAGCACTCTTCACACTGTTTTCCATAGGAGTTAGACCAGGCAGCATTCCCACCAGCAGTGGATAAGAGTTTGTTTCTTACTACATCCCCACCAACTGAGATTGTTCCCGTTATTTTTGATGTGACCATTCTCGCTGGTGTAAGGTGGTACCTCATTGCTGTCTTGATTTGGATTTCCCTAAGGATGAACTAAAGTAACCATGTTTTCATGTGTCTGTTGGCCATCGTTAGGTCTTCCTAGGAGAAGTGTCTATTCATTTTTTCTCCCCAATTTTCTATGGCTTTATTATATATATTGGAGCTCACCTTTCTGAGTGCTTTGTATATCCTAGATATCAGCCATTTATCTGATGTGTTGAGTGCAAAAATTTTCCCCATCTGTTAACTGTCTACTAGTTTGACTAGGGTTTCTTTCACCTTGCAGAAACATTTTAGTTTGATGTAGTCCCATTTAGTTAGGTTTGATGCTAAAGTTCTTGCCATTGGCATTCTATGCTCAAAGACTTTTTGATATATAGGTCTTGGAGTGTTCTGCCTATTATTTCCTCAATAAACTTTATAGATTTGGGTCTCATTTCAAGGTCTTTAATCCATTTTCAGTTGACTTTTGTGTAAGGTGTAAGATATGAATCAATCTTTAATTCATTACAGGTGGTTATCCAGTTTTACCAACACCATTTGTTGAAGAGACAGTCTTTGTTTCATTTAAGGTTCTTGGCTCTTTTGTCAAATAATAGTTGACTGTATATTTGGAAAGTTATCTATGGATATTCTATTCTAGGCCACTGGTCTGAGACTCTTTGTTCCAGTACCATGCTGTTTTAAGCACCATGGCTTTATAGTAAAGCTTCTGGTTAGGTAAAGAGATGCCACCCAGCTTCTTGTTTTTAGTATGTATTTGGAAAACTTGAGTCTTTTGTGGTTCCAGATGAATTTTATAAATGATCGTTTTAAGTCCTTAAAAAATGATGTCTGCATTTGGATAGGGATTGCATTGAAACTATATAGTAATTTAGGTAAAGTAGTCATTTTGAAAATGTTGATTCTACCTAATCATGAGCATGGAATGTCTTCCATTCCTTAGGTCCTCTTAAATTTTTTTCTGAAGTTTTTTGAAGTTTTTATGGTATAGGTCCTTCACTTGTTTTGTAAGATTGATTCCTAAGTACTTGATATTTTTGAAAACTATTTTAAATGGGATTGTCTCCTTAATCTCTTTCTCCTCTAATTTGTTATATGTATAGAGGAACACTACTGTCTTTTGTGTGTTGACTTTGTAGTTAGCCCCTTTGCTGTATTGGTTAATTGTTTCTAAAAGTTTTACTGTGGACTCTTTAGGGTTTTCGATGTATATGATCATATCATCTGCAAAAAGAGATAGTTTGAGTTCCTCTTTCCTAACTTGAATTCCTTTGATTCCCTTTTCTTGTCTAATTGCTATAGCTAGGACTTCTAAAACCATATTGAATAAAATTGGAGAGTACTTAGTTCCTGACCTTAGTGGAAATGCTTTCAGTTTTCATCATTAACAATAATGTTGGCTGTGGGCTTTTTATAGATAGCTGTAATTATCTTGAACAAAGTTCCTTCCAGCCCTATTTTGCTGAGTGTTTTCATCATGAATGGGTGTTGGTATTTTGTCAAACGCCTTCTCTGCATCAATTGATATAATTGTGTGATTTTTATTTTACTTGTAGATGTGGTGTATGATGTTGATTTATTTGCATATGTTGAACCATCCTTGCATCCCTGGGATGAAACCCACTTGGTTATGATGTATAATCTTTTTGATGTAGTGCTGGATTCGGTTTGCTAAGATTTTGCTGAGGATTTTTGATCTGTATTCATTAGTGAAATTGGTCTGTATTTTTTCTTTCTTGGTGGTGTCTTTGCCATCTTTGGGAATGAGTATTAAATTAGCCTCTTTAATGGAATTAGGAAGGATTTCTGTCTTCTCATATTTTGGAAGAGCCTGTGGATCAGTGGTAGTAATTCTTCTTGGAATGTTTGGTAGATTTCACCTGTAAAACCATCAAGACCTGGAATTTTGTTCTTGGGGAGTTTCTTAATTACTGGTTCAATTTCTTCAGACGAGATTAGCCTGTTTAGGCTTTCTACATCCTCCTTATTTAGTCTTTGAAGATGATATTTTTTCAAAAATTTGTTGGTTTCTTCTGGGTTCTTTAACCTGACTGAGTATAGTTGTTAACAATAAATTCTCATGATATGTTGGATTTCTTGGGGTTTGTTGTAATATTTCCCCTTTCATTTGTGATCTTAGTAATTTGGGTTTTTTTCCCTTTTTTTTGTTGAGTCTTGCCAGTAGTTTGTCTATCTTGTTTATTCTTTTAAAAAACCAACTTCTAATCTCATTGATTTTTTGTATTGTTTTCTTATTTTCTATGTCATTTATTTTTGCTCTGGTTTTTATTATTTTTTGTCTTCTGGTTGTCTTTGATATTTTCCTGGTTTATTCCAGCTCCTTAAGATGTCCTTTTAAACTGTTGACTTTGTCATTTTCCTCTTTTCTGACATAGGCCTTTATTGCTATGCATTTCCCTAATTTGTGGTGTCCCACAAATTTTGACAGTTTGTCTCTTCATTGTCATTTGTTTCAAGGAATCTTATTTCTTCCTTGAGTTTATCTTTCATCCAGCTGTTGTGAGTAGCATGTTATTTAATCTCCAGGTGCTGGAATTTCTCCAAAGCTTTATTACAGTCAATCTTGATCTCTGTTGCATAGTGATCTGAGAAGGTGCTTCTAATAATCCTTATATTTATGACTTTTTGCAAGTTAGATTTATATTTTAAGCATGGTCTATTCTGGAAACAGTTTCATGTGCACTTGAGAACAATGTGTATTCTGCTTTCTGGGGGGGAAGGGCCTTATGTTGTCCACTAGCCCTAGTTCTTCTAATTTCTCATTTAGACATCAACCATCCAACCCCAAACCCTAGATCTCAGACATAAAACCAACACACTTCTTTGCAATAGCTCCAGGAACCAAACTGCCTCTGGAACATTCTTAATATTACACTGACACAAGCAGGTACCAGTTTTTATATGACATCCTGACCATGAGGAAATGGCAACAACCTGATCTAAGAGCAGGTTGTCTTATCTCACCATCTAACAATAAGATGAAATCAGAAACTCATCATCCTTTGATCTGTGCTAATGCCATGGTTGCAAACTACAGAAGACTGACTGGATTTCACTACAGTGGTATAGACTGCATCTTTCAAAAGTGAACATTATATTATGTGTATGTACATATAATACACATTATATACATACATGCATATATAATCTATTGTACTGCAAGAGAATTTTTTTAACTTCCCACTTTATTTTGTATACATATTAATCAGATATAATTACTTATTTCAGTTTCAACTATGCACTTGTATAAAGACATAATGTTGGAATTTACATCATCATTTATGTGTATCTGATAAAAGTTGCATGTTCATATTTAAGCAGTTGCTGTAACAAAAATTTTCAGTTAATTATATCATTTTCCTTATACTTCATGATAGGAAACTTTATCCATTTGAATGCCTTAATTTAAATTTTTGTCTCAATCCTTTTCTGTAAAAAAAAAATCCAAGTGTTTACCAGCTTTTAGGAGACAAATTTGCTTTTGCAGAAGAAATGTAGTGCACAACTGGGTAGAACTTATCCTGGAACCAATAAAAAACACCCTAGTCTAGGCTTTGGCCTATTATCTTTACACAACCAAGATCTCTATTACAGTCACTGAGACAATTGCAGCTGAGAACTTCTGGAAGCATAATAAAAAGCCCTAGGCTTCATCCTAGGATCAGTGCAAAAAACTAAAACCACCAACTACAGAACTTTAAAGCAACAGTGAGGGAACAGAACTTCTAGAACCATACAGACAGACTCCGTCTTAGACACCATCTTATGACCTGTGCAAATACCAAGATCTCTAGTTACAGAAGCCTGATTTTATCATCCACTACTGAGCGGAAAGTTTCCAGACGCCATGAAATGACCTAGGGTAGAGCAAAGGAGCATGTATGGATTCAATCGTTATTCCCATGACAGTATACTTCAAGGACAGAGAAATCCTGTATCTTTTAGGCCAAGGGAATATAATCTCCCCAATATTTACTGTGCCTATGAAAAAAACAAAGAGAAGCACAAATAATTTTTGTTATTGTTGTTCGTTTGTTTTTTCATTATTTTTGCTTTGTTTTGTTTTAATTTGGGAACATGATGATTAATTGGTTGTTGACTTTATTGCTGTGGTACTTTTTTCAGGTTTTTTTGTTTGTTTGTTTGATTTTACATACATTGTTGTTAGGTTTTTCTTCCTTTTTCCCCTTTCTTCTCTTAAGTTAATATTTATAGCCTCTAGAAGGACCCCTCCCATTTTCTGCTTGTTTGATTTTTGCTCCCCCTTATTTTTCTTTCCTTCAAACAGAAAAACATAACCATCTTGTTCTGCCTCATAAATTGAGGGGGGGGGATAATAGAGAACACCAAGACCAAACAGTCGTACGAACATTGAGTATAAATAAAAAATGATAAGACTTAAATACCAAATACAAAGCCAATGAAAACAGAATCGATACGCAATGTACAACAAGCTAGACACAGAAGGGACCACTTTTAGTAGCAGACTGGGGGACCAAGGAGGGAAATATGGGATGTATTCTGGGAACAGAAGTGGAGGGAGGACAACATTGGTAGTGGGAGTGCCCCTGATTCTATGTCACTAGTACCTAAAATATTACTGTGAAAGATTTGTAATCCACTTTGCTCAAAATAAAAATTATTTTAAAAAATAGCAAGCTAACAATCCTGATAACTTGGTTCTAACATGAACTTTAGTCCAAGAGTAACTTCTCTACTAGAACTTTCTACTAAATTGTTTCAAAAAAAGAAAATACTATCTTCCCCAAATATAAGGTAATCTACTGCATTACTTTGTTCCTTTAATTACTTTTTTATTTCATTTTTTTAAAAAAATCTTTTTCTTTATATATATGGGAACACATATATTTTTATTTATTTTTTTATCTTTTTTGAGTGTGTGACTTGTTTCTGTTTTCTTTTTTTTCCACCCCCCAAATGCACCGGAAATATAATGTAGCACCATTTCTTCCTGAAAAGGCACATTAAAAAAGGGGGGAAATGTTACATATAAAAACAAGCTCTTATCTACTAGGGATAAGAACTCATACTTCTTTACAATACAGGAGCATCTCCTGCCTTGAAAATATGTCACGTGGACCCAACTTAGACCCCAGGTGATTAGACACCAACTGTCCACCCTGGAACCCTGGATCCCAGGCATAGAAACGACACAGTTCTTCACAACAACTACAGGAACCAAATCCCATCTGGGACATCTTTAATACAGCTCAGACACCAATATGTCCCAGCTCTAATATGATATCCTGACAACGAGGAAATTGGGAACAACTTGATCTAAGAGCAGGTTATCATACCTCACCAGTTAAGGAAAAGACAAAATCAGAAGACTTGTCACCCTTTGGTCTGTGCAAAAGCCAAGATCGTGATCTACAGATGACTGGCTGATAGAACCATGACTGGGCAATATGTGTTCTGGGACCAATAAAAAAGCCCTAGTCTAGGGTTTGATCTATGACCTGCACAACAACCATGATCTCTAATTCCAGAAGTCTAACTGAGACAATAGCAACTGAATGGGTGGTCAGAAAACAAAACAAAACACACTATCCCAGGCTCCATCCTAGGATCAATGAAAGGACCAAATCCACCAACCACAGAAGATGGAATAAAATGACACTGAGGGAACAGAACTTCTAGAAGCACAAAGAAAGACTTCATCATAAGTTCCATCCTTGACCTGTGCAGAGACCGAGATCTCTAGATACAGAGACCAGATTTTACCACCTAGGACAGAGCAAAAGTCTTCCGTACGCCATAAAAGCACCAATAGGAGAGTAAATGAACTAGAAAGGAGTCTATAGTTAATCCCATGACAATATACTCCAAGGGTGGGGAAACCTTCTATCCCTTAGGCCAAGGGAATTCATTTTCGAATAACATCAATATTAAATGTGCATATGCAGGATGGGGGAAAAAAGACAAGCACAAAATAATCTATTTTTTTATTTATCTATCTAGTTTTTGTCGATTTCTTTGATTTTGTGTGAATATTGAAATTGTCTTCATTTTTATTTATTTTCTTTCTTTTCTCCTCTTCCATTTTATGATCTGTCATGTTTTTTATTTTAAACTATGGCTCTTATGTGGTGCTTCACATTCTTTTTCCCCTTCATCTCTCAAACCAAAGATGAAAGCCTCTAGAACAGGGGTCTCAAACTCGTGGGCCATTTGCGGCCCTCTGTACATTTTGTGGCCTGCGACCAGCCTTCAAATATCGCAGTATTTGCGATTATTTGCTTATCAAATAATCGCAATAAAAATCGCATTAGTAAGAAAAAAATCACATTAAACATACGCATACCTCGAGCAGTTCTGTTCGGGGTATGCAAATGTTTAATGCGATTTTTTATGATATTTTTGTACTAATGCATTTTTTATAGTGAATATTTGGTAAGCAAATAATCTTGAATGCTTTGCACCTAGTGCAGATGTCATTTCTGCTGCTTCTGCCCGCTGTCCCTTGCATTATCGGAGACCTAAGGGAGAGAAGGGAGAGAGGTTTCTTACAGAATTAGATTTTGTCATACCTTCATCATGACTTCATCAAAGCCTGCAGTGAAGAGAAAGATTGATGACGAGCACAGACAATTTTAGGAAAAGTGGGAGATGATGCAGTATTCCTTTGATGAGCACAGGGGCATCCCCACATGTCTTATTTGATCAGAGAAATTTGCAGTACACAAGGAATACAACTTGAAATGCCATTATTTAACTAAATATGTTGAGGAATGTGCAAAATATCAAGAAAATGAGAGAGCCAAGCTGTTGCCGGTCTTAAAGCATGTCTAATGAGGCAACAAGATTTCTTCAAGAAAGCAACCAAAGAGAATGTTGCATCAGTCAAACCTAGTTTCAAGGTAAGTGAGATGATTGCTAAAGCAGGGAAACCATCCACAGAAGGAGAGTTTGTTAAAAAAAATTGCATGTTACAGGATACAAGTATTATCTGTCTGGAAAAGAAAGGTCAGTTTAACAAAATCAGTATTTCTACCAAAACTGTGGCAGAGCGCATTTCTGAAATGTCAAGTGACATTTATGATCAACTGTGTGAGAAAGCCAAATTTTTTTTTTTTTTTGGATTTTGGGCTACACCCGGCGTTGCTCAGGGGTTACTCTTGGCTGTCTGCTCAGAAATAGCTCCTGGCAGGCACGGGGGACCATATGGGACACCGGGATTCGAACCAACCACCTTTGGTACTGGATCGGCTGCTTGCAAGGCAAACACTGCTGTGCCATCTCTCCGGGCCCAGAAAGCCAAATGTTTTGATGCATACTCAGTTGCTCTTGATGAGGGCACAGATATAACAGACACTGCGCAGTTCACAATTTATATCCATGGTGTTGATTGTAATTTTGAATTGACAGAGGAGCTGCTCACAATAATTCCAATGCATGGACAGATATTTCAGCATCTGTGTGATGCCATTGAGAATGCAGGTTTGCAATGGAAGAGGTTTGTTGGAATAATAACCGATGGAGCACCATTGATGACAGGGAGGAAAAATGGACTGGTGGCACTTGTTCAAAAAAACTTGAAGAGGAGGATGTAGAGAAGCCCATTGCTCTTCACTGCACTATCCATCAGCAGGCCCTTTGCAGTAAATGCCTGCCGTTTGACAATGTGATGTCTGTTGTTGTAAAATGCATCAACCAAATCAAAGCCAGGGGCTTAAAGCACGGGAGGTTTCATGCTTTTTTAGAGGAAATGGAGTCAGAATATGAAGATGTGCTATATTTCACCAAGGTACGTTGGTTCAGCAGGGAAATGTCCAGAAAAGATTTTTGGGGTTGAGAGAAGACGTGAAAGCCTTCATAGAGAAGGATGGGAATGCTGTTTCTAAGTTGAGTGATCACAAATGGCTCATGGACTTAGCTTTTCTTCTTGACATCACACATAAGCTGAATGTATTACAAGATATTATAAGGCCCGGGGCAGCTTATCAGTTCTGCGTATGACAACATGAGAGTATTCTCCACAAAACTTGTGTTATGGAAATCCCAGCTCTCTCAGACAATCTTTGCCATTTCCCAGCATGCAAGGAATTTGTGGATGAAGGCATACCATTCAGTGGTGAAAAATATGTTGATGCTATTTTTAAGCTAGAGAAGGAATTTGATCACAGAATTGCAGACATCAAAAAGCACAGAGCCACTTTCCAAATTTTTGTGGACCCCTTTTCCTTTCATGTGCAAGATGCCCCTCTTGTGATTCAAATGGAGCTCATTGACAGCAATGCAACTCTGATCTCAAAGCCAATTTCAGGGAGAATAGTGGAAAAGAAGACATGCATGGGCAATTTTTGAGACAATTGCCCCCAGCTTCCCTAAGCTGTGGCAAATGTTCAAGCGCACCATGTGCCTTTTTTGGAGCACATATTTGTGTGAAAAGTTATTCTCCACATTGAACTTCAATAAGTCAAAGGACAGATCTAGCCTTAATGTTGTTCATCTTCAAGCCATACTGAGGGCCTCAACTACTTCCTCTCTAAAGCCAAATCTGGTTCAGATTTGTGAAAAGAAGTGCTACCAAGTCTCTGGCAGCAAGGAATAGGCAAAAGATGCTATGTTCATAAGAACTGTTCATGATCTTCACTCAATGTTCTATTCATGTTCAGAAGAAATAATAACTGTTAATAATGACTTTTGATATCTACGTCCACCCAGTGTTTCCTGGCTGTGAGAAACTGTAAGTGTTGGTTGCTGTCTGTTTCTCCACTGTCCTGTCTCCTGAAACCCTTGGGGATGGGCCAAAAAGGGCCCAAAAATAGCTCTCCCAGAGGCTCATTCAAGGGCTGGAATGCCGAGGAACTGAGTCCGACCATGAAAACCGGCTATCTGCAGTATTCTGCAGAAAGGAAAGTCACCTGTTTGAGACGTCAAGCTGGGAATATCTACGCTCACCCAGTGGTACCCGACTGAGAGAAACTGTAAGTGTTGCCTGTGCGTGTTTTTCCACTGTTCTGTCTCCTGAACCTCTTGGGAGTGGGCCAAAAAGGGCCCAGAAAAATAGCTATCCCAGAGGCTACAGAAGAGCACGACCGCTCTGCTTCATGGCCGCGCACTCTTTCTAACCAATGAACCCCACCACAACACACATAAAATGTCACATTACAAGCATGACAATGGGAAACCTCACAGGCATACACTATGCATAGAGAATAAAGACAATAGCATGGATGACGTAAAAAATTCCAACCATCTGATTAACCTCTCAGATAAGAAATTTAGAATAGAAATAAGGAAGATGTTTGTAGAACACAGAGAAAGCATAGATCGATCTGACAGAACACGAAGTCAGAAATCAGAAAACTCAAAATTAAAAAAACAAATCTGAAAAACATGGTAGCTTAACTGAAAACTTCAGTGGATGACCTCGCCAGCAGGGTAACAGCAGCTGAGGAGAGAATCAGCGTGCTGGAAGATGAGATGCAGAAAAAATCACACAGCAGAAGAAATTGGAAAAGAACCTTAAGACAAACGATCAGGCAATGGAAAAAGTACTCAAGGAATGTGAACAGATGAAAATAGAAGTCTTTGATAAACTCAACAGAAACAACATAAGAATCATTGAAGTTCCAGAAGCCTAGGATAGGAGATCTCCAGAAAGTATCAACTGTCAAAGACATCATCAAAGAGATACTTCCAGAGTTAAAGACTACATGCTATCAATTCCTGCATATATGAAGAGTACCAGATAAAAGAAACCCAAAGAAAAACACCCCAAGACACATCCCAGTTACAATGAAAAATCCCACAGATAGAGATAGACTACTGAAAGCAGCAAGATCAAAAAGGAAAATTACAGTCAAAGGAGCGTCCCTAAGACTTACAGCAGACACGTCACAAGAAACTCTCAAGGCCAGAAGAAAGTGGTGGGATATTGTGACAAGACTGAATGAAATGATGGCCTCACCAAGAATACTGCGCCCAGCCCAACTCACAATCAGGTTTGAAGGAAAGATACATAGTTTCATGGACACACAACAGCTCAGAAACTTCACAGATGAAAAAACCAGCCTTAAAAAAAATGAAAGGTCTACTTTAAGACAAGAAAGAACAACAAACACAGCAAACTTATCTATAAAATGACATTAAATCCTAATACAATCATCTCCCTCAATGTCAATGGACTTAATTCACCAAATAAAATAAACAGAGTAGCAAAATGAGTCAAAAAGATTAATCCAACCTTCTGCTGCCTACACGAAACACACCTGAATAGTCAGAACAAACATTGACTCAAAATCAAAAGCTGGAGGAAAAATCATCCAATCGAACAACACCTATAAAAAAGCTGGGGTGGCCATATTAATATCTGATGACACGAACTTTATACTCAGAAATGTTGTAAGGGACAAAGATGGACACTATTTACTAATCAAGGGATATGTGCAACAGGAGGAAATCAGACTATTAAACATATATTCACCCAATGAGAGACCAGCAAATTACCTAATACAATTACTGACACATCTGAAAGAAGACATCAATAATAACACAATAATTGTGGGAGACCTCAGCACAGCCCTGTAAACACTTGATAGGTCAACCAGACTGAAATCCAACAAAAACATTACTAGCCGAGAATAGTGTCAGGGAAGAAAGAGGACTAGTAGATATATATAGGACACTCCACCCCAAAAAACATGGATACACATTCTTCTCCAATGTATCTGGGTCACTCTTCAGCAAAGATTACATGCTGACACATAAAACATACCTTCATAAAATCAAGAGGATAAAAATCTTGCAGGCTACATTTGCTGACGACAAGGCTCATAAATTAGATGTGAACTACAAAGGGACACAGAAGAAAAACTTTAACAATTGGAAATTAAAGCCTGCTACTGAACAACCAGTAGATCCGAAATGAAATAAAAGAGGAAATCAAAACTTTCCTGGAAACACATGATAATGATAACGCAAACTGCCAGAACTTATGGGACACAGCAAAACCAGTCCTGAGAGGAAAATTTATAGCATTGCAAGCACACATCAGAAAGGAAGAGGACCTACCAGAATAGCTTAATGACACAGCTCATAGAATTAGAAAGTGCTCAACAAAAGGACCCAAAAATAGGAGACAGAAGGAAATAACAAAGCTGAAAACAGAACTCAATGAAGTGGAAACCCAAAAAACAATCTGAAAGACAAACGAAAGCAGAAGTTGGTTCTTTGAAAAAATAAATAGGATTGATAGACCATTGGCAAAACTCACAAAGAAAGAGAGAAAGAGAAACCTGATAACCGAATTGAAAGGAAAAGGGGAGATCACGACAGATATTGCAGAGATCCAAAGGGTAATCAGAGACTACTTTGAGAAACTTTATACTACTAAACATGAGAACCTAGAATAAATGGAAAAATTCTTGGACACTTATAACCTTCCACAGTTAAGTAAGGAGGATGTAGCATATCTAAACACCCTATCACTATTGAAGAAATTGAAACTGTAATCAAACATATGCCCAAAAAGAAAAGCCCAGGCCCAGATGGATTTCCTAATAAATTATTTCAAACCTTTCAAGAGGAGCTACTACCAATCCTACCCAGGGTCTTCCATGAAATTGAAAAAAGAGGAACACTCCCAAACAGCTTTTATGAAGCTAATATCACCTTGATATCAAAACCAGACAGAGATGCTGCCAAAAATAAAAATTACAGACCAATATCCCTGATGAATGCAGATGCAAATATCTTCAACAAAATCCTGGCAAATAGGACCAATCTATCATCAAGAAGACCATACAGTACAATCAAGTAGGTTTTATCCCAGGAATGCAAGGATGGTTTAATATCCATAAATCTATTATCACCATACACAACATCAACAACAAGAAAAATAAAAATTACATGATCATATCAATAGACCCAGAGAAAGCATTTGATAAGGTCCAACACCCATTCTTGATCAAAACTCTCAGCAAGATGGGAATGAAAGAATCCTTTCTCAATTTAGTTAAAGCCATCTACCACAAGACAATGGCAAATATTATCCTCAATGGAGAAAAACTAAAAGCCTTTCCTCTAAATTCTGGTACAAGACAAGGTTGTCCGCTCTCACCACTTCTCTTCAACATAGTATAGAAAGTGCTTGCTATAGCAATCAGGCAAGAAAAAGATATCAAGGGAATCCAGATAGGAAAGGAAGAATTCAAGCTCTCAGTGTTAGCAGATGACATGATACTCTACTTAGAAAACCTTAAAGACTCTAGAAAAAAGCTTCTAGAAACAATAGACTTATATAGCAAGGTGGCATGCTACAAAATTAACATACAGAAATCAATGGCCTTTTTATACATCAATAATGATAGGGAAGTGATGGAGGTCAAGAAGGCAATCCCATTCACATTAGTGCCACAGAAACTCAAATATCTTGGAGTCAACTTGACCAAAGACATGAAGGAACTATACAAAGAAAACTATAAAGCCCTACTCCAAGAAATAAGAGAGTACACACGGAAATGGACACACACACTCTGCTCATGGATTGGCAGTATTAACATTATTAAAATGGCAATACTCCCCCAAAGCATTGTACAGATTTAATGCGATCCCTCTAAAGATACCCATTACATTCCTCAAAGAAGTGGATCAAACACTAATGAAGTTCATGTGGAACAATAAACACCCTCGAATAGCTAAAGCACTCTTAGGGAAAAGGGAAATGGAAGGCATTACTTTCCCTAACTTTAAACTGTACCACAAAGCAATAGTTATCAAAAACAGCATGGTATTGGAATAAAGACAGACCCTCAGATAAGTGGAATAGGTTTGAGTTCTCAGACAATGTTACCCAGACATACAATCACCTAATTTCTTACAAAGGAGCAAGAAATCCTAAGTGGAGCAGGGAAAATCTCTTCAACAAGTGGTGCTGGCAGAACTAGTTAGCCAATATATATATGTGTGTGTGTGTGTGTGTGTGTGTGTGTATACTTGCATATATATACTCGTACATATACATATATACACATATCTACATATATACACATATATAACAGGGGGAAGGATAATATACTACATATATAGACATAAGTATATTACAGATGGATAATAGACAGACATTGAGTTCATATGACAGATCAATTTTGAGTTTAGTGAGAATCCTTCATACTGTTTCCCAGAGGTGTTGAATTCCCACCACCAATGGAGGAGATTTCCTTTCTCTCACCAGCAGAGATTATTCCCAGTTTTTATGATATGCACCATCCTCATTGGTATAATAGTAACTCATTGTTATCTTGATTTGGATTTCCCTAAGGATAAGTGATGATGAACATTTTATATGCCTGTTGGCCATCAGTTGGTAGTGCCTGTTCATTTCCTCTCCCCATTTTGATGGGGTTTTTGAGTTATGTTGAGTAAACCTTTGTGAATACTTTGTATGTCCTAAAAATTAATCCTTTATCTGATTAGTAAAGTGCAAACATTTTCTCCCAGTCAGTTATCTGTTTTCTAATTTTAGCTCATGTTGGTTTTTTTTTTGTTTTGTTTTACCATACAGAAACTTTTTAGTTTGATGTACTTCCACTTATTTAGGTTTAATGTAAAACTCTTGCTATTGACATCCTATCATCAAAAAAATTTTTGAGGTCCAAGTCTTGGAATATCTGCTTATGTTTTCCCCAATCAACTTTATGGATTTAGGTATAACCCCAAAATGTTTAATCCTCTTTGAATTGAATTTTGTGTAAGGTGTGATTTATGAATCAATCTTTAATTACTATCAAACAGTTATCCAATTGTTCAACACCATTTGTTGAAGACAGTGTCTCTATTTTATTTCATATTCTGGCCTCCTTTGTCAATGATTAATCAGCCATATTCTTGGGAATTTGTCACTGGATATGCTATTCTAAACACCTTGGTCTGAAAAATTGTTTTTTTTTTTTTTCCCAGTATCATGCTGCTTTGATCACTATGGCTTTGTAGTAGATCTTCAAGTTATATAATAAGATGCCTGCCATTTTCTTGTTTTTCAGTATTGATTTGGCTATTCTATGTGTACTATGGTTCCAAACGAAATTTATAATTGATTGTTCTATGTACTTGAGGAAGTTTATCTGAACTTGAAAAGGGATTGCAGTGAATCTATATAGGAATTTAGGTAAAATGGTCATTCCGATGATATTTGATTCTTCTAATCCATGACCATGGAATGTTCTTCCATTTCCATAGGTCTTCTTCAAATTTTTATAAAGTGTTTTGAAGTTTTCTTGATATAATTAATTCACCTTTCTTTTTATATTGATTCCTAATTATTTGAAAGATTTGGGCCCTATTTTAAATTAGATAAACTCTTTGATCTCTTTCTCCTCTGAGTTATTATTTATATAGAGGAATGCAACTGCCTTTTTTGTACTAACTTTGTAGCTGGCCACCTTGCTGTATTGCTTTATTGTTTCTAGGAGCATTTTTGTGGACACTTTAGGGTCTTCGATGTATATCATTATGTCATCTGAAAATATAGTTTGATTTCTTCTTTTCTGATTTGAGTTTCTTTGGTTTCCTTCTCTTGTCTGATTACTATTGCTAGGACTGCTAATATGTATTGAATAAGAGTGAAGATAGTAGACATGCTTGCCTCATGCCAGACCTTAGTGAAAATGTTATCAAATTTTAACCATTAAAAATAATGTTGGATGTGAGATTTTTATAGATCGCTGTTACTATCTTAAGAAATGTTCTACTCACACCTATTTTGTTAAGGGTTTTCATGAATAATGGCTGTTATATTTTGTCAAATGCTTTTTCTACATTAATTTATATGATCATGTGGCTCTTATCCTTCTACTGATGTGGTGCATGACCTTGATTGATTTGTGTATGTTGAACCATACTGGCATCCTTGGGATAAAATCTACTTGGTCATGATTTATTAGATGTAATATTGAAGTTGATTTGCTAAAATTTTGTTAAACATTTTTGCATTCATGTTCATTAATGAACTTAGTCTATAGTTTTCTTTCTTCATGATATCTTTGTCAGGTTTTGTAATGACCTTGATATTATCTTCATAGCAGGTATTATGGACAGTTCTTATTTTTTCAATATTTTCAAATAGTATAAGGTTAAATGATAGTAAATCTTCTCTGAATGCTTGGTAAAATTAACCTGTAAACCCATCTGGTCTTAAATTTTGTTCTTGGGAGTTTCTTAATTACTGTTTCAATTCCTTTACTTGTGATTGGCCTGTTTCACCTTTCCACTTCTTCCGAATTAAGTATTGGGAAATGTTATTTTTCCAGAAATCTGTCCATTTCTTCTAGATTCTCTAGATTAACTGAGTACAGTTGTTTATAATAAGCTCTCATGATGTCTTGTATTTCTTGTAGTTTGGTTGTAATATCTCCCCTTTCGTTTCTGATTTGATTTATTTGAGTGTTTCCTTTTTTATCTTGTAAGTTGTTGCTGGCCAGCTGAGTTGGGCAGCACTGAGAAGGGTTTCAGGGTTATTCCATAGAAGGATGGGAGCAAGAAGTTGGCAAAGAGTGGGTATTCAGAGACCAAACACATTCAATAAATATTACATATCAGCCCTATCATTAGAAATTTTTCTAAACAATATATGTATATTGTAAATTCTTTATCATCAGTTTTGTTTACCAAAATATATATTAGGAAATACTTATTATTTCCTCTCAAATATGTTAGTCAACAGAAATTGTTAGTCAACAGAAATCAGAAAAATACTTAATTTTTCCTCTTGGATATGATTCTTGCTAGTCAACTATTAATAAATTACCATCCCATTGTCTAATATTATATGAAAGAGCTATTGTAAAAGAAGGATAGATTCAATTAAAAGACCAAACACAGGGGCTGGAGCAGTGGAGCAGAGCATAAAGCATCTGCATTGTGCACACTAGCCTAGGATGGACCGCTGTTTGATCTACCAGCATCTCATATGGTCCTCCAAGCCAGGGATGATTTTTGAGCATATAGCCAGGAGTAACCCCAGAGAGTCACCGTGTGTGGACCCCCCCCCAAAAAAAAAAAGACCAAACACATTCATAGTCTAAACAATAATAAATAACTAATAAACATTATTATTGATTCTATCAGCTTGGAAAAATATTATGGTAGATTCTACCAGCTTGAGAAAAAATATCATTATTGATTATTCCATCAGCTTAGAGTAAATGAGGTGTGTTCCAACAATTCTTGTTTTAATGGAAAGAGCAAAGGCACACATTTTTTAAAGTTCTAAGCATTGTTAACTCTCATTATATATTAATGTTTAATAAGTTAATTGTTGCAATTTTGCCAAATGCTAACCAAATACTCAACTGGCCTTTTCTCAGCAGTGTCTGCCAGGACCGCACCCCCTTTCTTGGGGGAAGCTAGACTGCACCACAGCAGTCCTACTGTTATTCAGGTGTCATACTTGTAGGCCAGGAGCTTCGGCAGTGAGTCTTGACAGTGGCTTTTCTATCTTGTTTATTCTTTCCAAAACCAGCTCCTGGTCTCATTAATTCTTTAGTTTGTTTTTATTGTTTTTATATTGTTGACTTCAGCGTTGGTATATTATTTCTTTTCTTCTGCTTATGTTTAGTTTTTTTTCTGTGGTTTATCAGATATTTATGTTGTTGATTTTGTCATTTTCTTCTTTTCTAATGTAGGCCTGTATTGGTATGATTTCCCTCTAATTACTGCTTTTGCTGTCTACCATAGATTTTGACTATTTGATTCTTCATTATCATTGGTTTCAAGGAATCTCTTTATTTCTTCTTTTATCCAGCTATTGTTGAGCAGTATGTTGTTTAATCTCCACATGTTAGATTTTCCTCCACATCTTTTTAGTCAATCTTTAATGCTCTGGCACTGTGATCTGATAGGGTACTTGGCATAATTCTTGTATTTGTTTATTATGAGTTAGAATTGTATCCTAGAATGTGGTCTATACTGGATAAAGTTCCATGTAAACTTGAGAAGATGATAATTCCACTATTTTTGGATAAACCACCCTATGTACATCTATTATTCATAATTCTTATAGCTTCTCATTTAGGGCTCTTATATCTTTGCTAGTGTTCTGCCCAGTGAATCTATCTAGTGGCTATAATGGGATACTGAAATATCTCACTACTACCACATCTCTATCAATATGTTCTTCTTTGGTCTACATTTGGAGCATAAATGTTGATTAGAGTTAGTAGGTTTTGATCTTTTGATCTTTTGTTCCCTGATCAATATGTAATGATCATTTTTGTCTCTAAGTAATTGAGATTGAATGCAATTTGGTCTGATATGATATGGCTGTGCTAGATGTATTTTTTGGTTTCTAGTGTCTTGTATAATTGTTTTACATCCTTTTACTCTGAGTCTTTGTCTATCTTGAACTTATAAGTTTGTCTCTTGATAGCAGCAGATATCTGAGTTTTGTTTTCTATTCCAACTGGCTAACTGTGCCTTCTGATGGAAGAGTTTAGTCCATTGATATTTAAGAAAACTATTGACCAAAAAAAGAGCTGTTTTGCCATTATATTGTGTAAGGTTGTTGTTGTTGCTATAATTGAGGGTATTTTTTGTCTAATTGCTCTTTGACTAGTTCATTTAGGGTCAAATTTGTTAGTGAAAATATTGTGAGTTATTTTTTTGTCCAAGAATGTTATTAATTCTCCCTCCCATGTAAATGAGAGTTTTGTTGGTTAGTGGACTCAAGGTTAAAAGGTTCTTCCATTCAGTAGTTTGAATTTGCCATTTCACTATTTTCTTGTCTGGATTGTTTCAAATGGAAAATCTGGTTTTAGTCTTATGTTTTTATTTTCCTTTACACCCAAGGTTTTTCTTCTGCCTTACTGCTTTAAAGAATCCATCTCTCTCTTGTTCTTTTGCCATTTGGATTACTAAGTCTCTTGGTGTTCTATTAGGGTCTATTTTGGGGGGCACTTTTTTGCTGCTTAGATTAGTAGAGAAACATCTTTCCCAAGGGTGGGAAATTTCTCTGCTATTAGTTCCCTTACTACTTATTCACCCCTTTTCAGTTTTCTTCCTTTCTGGTATTTCTATTATTCGAAGATTCATTAAGCACCTTACTTTTACTTCCAATGTTTTTCTCTTCTTTTTATTTTTTTTTAGCAATGATAGCTTGTAATTTATCTTCAAATTTTGTCTATGTGATTCTCCACCTGTGTAATTATATTATAGCTTGCTAGCATGTTTAGTTCCTTAAGTTCCCTTTGTATGGATTCTCATATTTTGAAAGTGCTTTAATTTGAGTTGGTTGAATTTTTCATCTATATGTTTCTAAATTTTGCAGGATAGTGACTCCTTAATTTCCATTGCTAAACCATTAATTGTTGATTTTAGGCCTCACCTATAAGGTGTTGGCTTTTGAGTGGACTTGAAAATTAGCCAGGATTTCTCTACATATCCTCCACTGTAGATGTCTTCCATATTTTTCTCATTTATCTTTGCTTTTATTGGTTTAGAATGCTGGAGTATCAGAGTGTTTAAGAAAATAATTCATTAAAGTATTTGTATGAAAGGTGGCTCTAGGTATATATTCTTTTAGAGGTCATTCTTCTAAGTATGATAAAAAATATTACATACTAGTTATTGATTTGTTCAGCTGTGTTTTGAGCTGTATATTTTCTAAGATAAAGAAGTGATCTATTTAATTTTTCAGTAATTGTATGATATAATTTGAAATTACTTTGTCCAACTACACTAACATCCATTTGGTTTGGAAAAAAAAAGGACTGATGAGAAGGAGAGAGGTTTCATTAATGGCACTGAAATCCAGGAGGCTGAGGGAATGCTGGAAAGAAGGCCCTATTGGTAGAGGGAATTAGGACAGAAGTTTTACTGTTCAGGTCCAGACACAGATCTGTCTGTCCCTGGGGCAGGGGGGGGGGAACGGGCAAACAATTAGCAATGGTGCTGGAACCTAGGAAGAGGCTGAGGAAAGACCCCAAAACAGTCCCATTTGCTTTTGGTGGAAGGCATTAAGACATGAGGTTTCTTATTCCCACACAGACACAAATCTGGCTTGCCCTACTGGGCAGCAGTCAGTGATGGCACTGAAATCAGAAAGAGGCTGAGGGAAGGTCTGAAATAAAGCCCTCTTTTAGTGAAGGGGATTAGATATTTTCTGTTTGTTTTTTTTTCCTAGTGGAAATTGACAGCTCTGGTTGTGGTTTTACATGGCTGAATACATCCCATATTAATTAAATTATAGAAGAGTTTTTTTAAAAGCAACAATGAATTCATTTTCTATGTATGTTCTCAATTCATTCCCTTGCAGAGTAATTGGTAGTGAGAGAGAAGAGGTGAAAGGTATTCCCAGTAGCATTTGTCAGTCTCTGGCCAGTCTCACAGGGAGCACAGTTGCTTATTTACCCCAAGTAGGGATATCACTAGACTTGCCCTGAGGCCAAAACTGAGGTACAATTAAGCTTTCAAGCCAAATTTCTTAGGCTTGCACGTGAGTGTTGAGGTACCTCTCAAAAGCTATCTGAAAAAAAAAAAAAAAAAGCTAAGACATATTTACAAAAAATACTCTGTCAAATAAAAATGTTCAGCAGATTCTGGAATGTTTAAAGCCAAGCTCCAAGACAACTCCTTACAAATGATTCTATTTTTGTTGTTCCTGTTTGTTTGTAGTTTGCTCTAGAAGAAAAAACTATTTGTAGAAGCAATAGTATATTTTATTTGGTCCTGACATAACATTGGATGATTCTTTGGGACAAGAAGTAGCATAAGAGGATCTGAATTAGAGTTCTGCTCTTATTCATAGAAGTCCATAGGACATACTTTGAGGGCTTTGCGCTTCTGTAACCAAGGGAGTTGTTGATTGAATGATTGTCCTACAACCTTTAACTTTCAGTCTGTTTTTACTGATTACTCAGATATATTTCTGCAAGCAGCAAAATGTTTGATTTTACAATTTGATCCACTTTGCCAATCTGTCTCTTAAATGGTGCATTTTTATTACTGGATGTTGAAAGAGATGATTGTCTTGAAATTGTCATCTTATTTAATAGTTTGTTTTTTTGGGGTTTTTTTTTTTTTTTTGTATTTTTGAATCTGCTTAATCCATGAAACTGTATATCCTTATTTCAAACCTTAAAGGTTTGGCTGGGCAAAGTATCCTTATCAAAGCATTCATTTTTTTTTTTAGTTGTGTCAGTATATCATACAACTGCCTTCAGGCCGTGAGAGTTGTTTGTGATAAATCTGCTATAAATCGTATGGATGCCTATTTGTACATAATTTCTCTTTATGATAACTTTTCTTTCAGTATCCCTATACTTATCTGTTGTTTTTATCATTGTGATTAGGATGTTTCTTTGGGTGCTTTTCTTTGGCTCTCATTTAGCTGGTACTCTTAGGCCTTCCAGGATGTGGCTGAACTCTAGTTCTGGGAATTTCTCAGCAATGATGTCTTTGACTGTTGATTTTTTATCAGGAATATTTCTTTCCCGGGTCTCTGGGGCACCAATGATTCTTATATTTTTCTATTGAGTTAATTCCTGAGTTCTATTGTAATCTGTTCACTTTCTTTGAGGATTTTTTTTCAGCCTCTTCTGTTGTATGAATGTGTTCTACAGCTTATCTCTATGTCAATGATTCTGTTCCCATTGTCTGTTTCTCTGCTGGTAGGCTTTTCAGTGAGTTTTTTATTTTACCTACCATATTTCTCAGCCCTGATCTTTCTGTTTGAAGTCTCTCATTTCTATTCTCATATTCTCTTGAGTCTTCTTGGTTGTCTATTCCAGGGTTTCCATTAGTTTGTTGAATATTCATAACTTCTTTTCTATAAAGTCCTGATCAGAGATTTATATAGGTGATAGCATTGGTTGGTCTCCAGAGCTATCCTCTTCAGTCACAAGGTGTAATGAGGATCTACACAGTTTTCCCATTGTGGACTTTGATGCACTATTATTAAGTGTTATGGTCCAGTTCCATCACTGGAAGTAATGCACAAATACAGATCGAAACAACAACAGCACTATTGCTGGCCTTACACTTCTGGGTCCTTCTTGTTTCTGAAAGAAACTTGAAATTTTTTGAACTTTCCCTGTTAATGACATTTACTGTGTCCCATATATTCTGGGATATAAATTAACAAAAAAAAATTTCAAAAAATAAAGTCAAAATGAATTTTATGGGTCTTTAATCTCTTTGGTTTTCTGATTTTTTTCATTTAATTCATGATTCAATATTAACACACTGCTTTTTCATTTTTTAGTTTGAATTTGAAATGTTCAATTTTTTTCCCAGCTAGGTGTTACTCAAAAATAAAAAAAAATAATTTATTAAATAAACTTATTTAGGGTAAAACTGTTGTATCACCCTTTAGTTACATATAAGAAAACTTACAAACAAAAAGGGAAGATAACTTTTCTAAAGGTCTGTAGTTAGTAAATAGTGGGATAGAATTTAGCTCCCAGAGTGTGACTTTGGAACCTAATTTTAAACACCACATCAAACTCTCCTAATGGAAACATTAAAATACAGGTAGTAAATGAGAGTGTTCCTAAGTCTTTTAAAACACTAAAGTAAAGTTAATTAGGCATGAGAACATGTGGGGTGCACAGAGCACAGTGTGTTCTAAAATAGACCTCTCTCATCATGGGCAAATTGAATTTAATTTAAGAGCTATCTTTGTTTGAAGGAGGAAGGGTAAGTGTAGAAACTGGTTAGTGGCAGCAAAATAGTTTATTTAAGGAAAAACTTTGATACCCTTTTTATTAATCTAGCAGTCAGATTATTATATTAGCATTTGTTTGAGTCATATGTTGCTGCATAAACTATTTCAATAATTTGGTGGTTTAAAACAACACACATTTATTCTCTCCATATATTCTTGCTAACAAATTATATTATGGCCTTCCCATTTGTTCTGATGAAAGTTTTACCCCAGAAAATTTAATATAACATTCGTATAGAATGGATGAAAGACCCATTATTATAACCACTCAAATTACCCTGGATACAGTTTTTGGTGGGCTGTTTTGGACTGAGAGTCTCAATTTCTTGTTCAGATGTCCCAGGAGCAGCTAGCTTCGTGAGGAAAATAAGGAGCGTCAGGTAGAGACTAGAAAATTCAAGATCCAATCAGTCTTAATATGCATAGTCTCTGAAGTAACAGCCAAAACTTGCAAATCACTGGGATTAGTTCACAATAATGAGAGATGAATACAATAGGATGTTAAATTTCCCCAAAAAGAGAGAAAGATAAGAGAAAACACTAAGAGAGAAAACTCTGGGACATTTAAAATGACTCAAAGCATTAAACATTTCAATTCCACACAGCATTCAAAGCCTCAAGGAATTTTAAGGAAAATTAATGAATTTAAGTTGTTATGTGCATACTCATTTAGTTGAATATGATTATTAAATCATACTCATAAAGGTAATTGACTCGAATAAAATTTGATGTAAGGAGTAGCAACAGTTACACATATGTAGAGGTGTAAAGCTAAACCTTTGAGGTTATATATTCCTGTAAGGAAACAATGTCAACTTTATAAAATATGTCAATTTATAAAACAAAAATATATAATTAATATATCTGTAATTGTGTGGTTTATTTTATACATTTATTTTATTTTTAGTATTATAATTTTATTGAATCATCTTGAGAGACAGTTACAGAGTTATTAATGGTAAAGCTCTACTCATAGAGTGTTCCAACAATCTCCACCACCAGTCCATAACTTCCCAGTACCAATGTCTCAGTTTCCCTTCCACACCTTTCAGCCCAGGCTGCTTCTATGACAGATACTACTAGCTTGTTCATTTTTTTTCTCTTCCACTCTCTTGTTTTACCATTTTATTCACTGTGCTTTGAAATACTGTTACTGAATTGGTGCCATGCATGTCACTTTATCTCCTTTTATTGTTCAATTCTCTTCCAGATTGGTCATTTGCATTTTCAAAAGAGTCCCTTTTCTGTTCTAATTGTACCCCACTTTCTTTGAGGAAAGATTCCTAAAAATGTCCAGTCCTGTTGCCCCTCATTTATATTGTTTTTGGTTAATATTCTCAAAGTATTTTTATATATTGTGCAAATAAGAGTAATTATTGTATGTATGCCCATCTCCCTCTGAAGCAATTCACTCAGGTTGGTAGTCTCCATGTTTATCCACATATAATAACATTTTATGGGGCCCGGAGAGATATCACAGCATTGTTTGCCTTGCAAGCAGCCATCCAGGACCAAAGGTGGTTGGTTCAAATCCTGGTGTCCCATATGGTCTCCCGTGCCTGCCCAGGAGCTATTTCTGAGCAGACAGCCAGGAGTAACCCCTGAGCACTGCCGGGTGTGGCCCAAAAACTAAAAAAAAAAAAATTATGCCTTTATTTTATTTTTTCTAACTTTTTTTCTATAAGCTACATTGTATTATATTGTGCAGATACATCATAGTTTCCATATCTACTCATCTGTTCTCAGGAAGTTAGGGGTTTTTTTCTTCCAGATTTTGGCTATTGTGACTATTGCTGCAATGACATAGGGGTACAATGCATTTTGTGCATTCTATTTCAGGACTACTAGGGTGCATAGCCTGAATTAATATTGGGTGGCATAACAGAAGCTCAATTTCTAATTTTTGTGAAATGAGAATTGTTCTTATTGCTTCCAGAAAGCTAGAAGAGTCTACATTTCACCAGCAGTAAATTAGAATCCTTTTCTCCCCATATCTGCACCACCACTGGTTGTTCTTTTTGATGCATGCTAGTCTTTGTGTTGTAAGATATCTTATTGCTGTTTTAATTTGCATTTTGCTGATGATAAATAATATGAAGCATTTTATGTGCCTTTTACTCATCTTTATTTTTATTTTGAGAAAGTTTATATTCATCTCTTCTCCCTATTTTTTGTTAAGGTTGACTATTCTAGGTTCTACCAGTGCCTTATATACTATTTATATTAAAGCCTTGGTAGAAGGGTATTGGGTAAAGAATCTTTTCCATTTGGTAGTCATTTTTTGTATCCTGGTCATCACTTGCTTTGAAGTGCAGAATCATTTGCTAAAATGTAGTTCCATCGATTTATTGTTGCTTCCAATTCCTTAGTCAGTGGTGTTTCACCCTCGAAGAAGACCTGAGCTTCATTGTCATAGAAAGTTCTTTCTACATTTTATTCTGTATACATTATAAATTCAGGATGTATAGCAAAATATGACTGCATTGAATCTGTATGATGATTTGGGGATATTGTCATTTTAATTTTGATAATCATCCCAATCCATGAACACAGAATATATATTATTTCCTTATTTTCTTTTTATTTCTTGACGAATGTTTTTTTGTGGGGGTTGGGCCACACCCGGTGATACTCAGAGGTTACTCCTGGCTATGTGATCAGAAATCGCTCCTAGCTCCATAACATAAAAACCGGCTATAATTTGCAGAGGCAGGTCCCCTGTTTGTGACATCAGGCTGGGAAAATCCAGAAAACTATGACTGCCCAGTGGGGCCCGACTGAAAAATTAAGCCAGGTCCCCTGTTTATGACATCTGGCTGGGAAAATCCACGAAACTATGCCTGCCCAGTGGGGCCAGACTGTGAAAAATTGTGAGTGTTGCCTTTGTGGGTCTGTCTACCATCCTGTTGCATGAACCTCTTGGAAGTGGGCTGAAAAGTGGCTCCAGCAGAGCACTTTGGCTCAGCTTCGCTACACCATGCACTCTTTTTAAGAAAAGAACGCCATCACAACAAGAATCAAAAATCACACTAAGAAATGTGCTGGATTACTGAAGCCCAGCATTTCTCTCTGGACTGTCTTTGCTGTGTGCTCGGGCCTAAGATTTGATCCTCTGTGGGGCTTCATCCACGGAGGACTCCCCTCCCTTGGAGGCAAGTCGACCCATTCAGAAAGGGCGGAGCCAGAGGAGTGTGCTGCCTGCATCATTTGGCCAATGAATACCACCACAACACGTAGAAAAACCCAGAATACAAGTGTGACAATGGGAAAACAACGCAGGCCAGCATCAGACATAGAGAATAAAGATGACAATTCTGATCAGCAAATAATGACCAACCAACTAATCAACCACTCAGCTAAGGACTTTAGACTAGCAATAAGGAAGATGCTCAAAGAACTCAAAGAATCCATGGATCGAGTTGAACAGAACACTAATAAGAACCAAGAAAATATGAAGACAGAAATCACAAAACTCTAAACTGAAATAACATGTCAACTAAAAGGCCTGAATAAGTCAGTAAACGAAGTGAATGACAAAATGGATAAGCTCTGGGACAGGGTATCAGAAGCTGAGAATAGACTTGGTGCTGTGGAAGATGAGATATATAACAATTCCATACAACAGGAGAGATTGGAAAAAAAACTTAAAGCAAAATGAACAGACAATGGAAAAATTAGTCAAAGAATGGGAACAGATGAAAATAGAAGTCTATGATAAGCTCAACAGAAACAACTTAAGAATCATTGGAGTCCCAGAGACCCAGTAAGAAAATTTCCAGGAAGAATCAATGGTCAAGAACATCATTAAAGAGAAACTTCCAGAGCTAACGAATATATGTGATCAAATCCTGCATGCTCGAAGAGTACCAACCAAAAGAGACCCCAGAAAAACCACCCCAAGACATATCCTAGTCACAATGACAAATCCCACAGATAGAGACAGAATTCTGAAAACAGCAAGATCAGAAGGGGAAATTACATTCAAGCAAGCATCCTTGAGATTTACAGCAGACGTGTCACCAGAAACACTCAATGCCAGAAAGCAGTGGTGGCATATTGTGACAAGACTGAATGAAATGAATGCTTCACCCAGAATACTATACCCAGCAAAACTAACTTTCTGGTTTGATGGAAGAATATATGGTTTCACAGACAAAAAACAGCTCAGAAACTTTACAGACACAAAACCAGGCTTAAGAGAAAAACTGAAAGACCTAATTTAAGACAAGACTGACCAAAAGACACACCAAATTTCGATATAAAGATGGCATTAAATCCCAGGACAATTCTTTCTCTCAACGTCAATGGACTAAATGCACCAGTTAAGAGACACAGAGTGGCTAAATGCATCAAAAAAACTCAATCCAACCTTCTGCTGCCTACAAGAAACGCACCTAAATAGTCAGAACAAACATAGACTCAAAGGCTGGAGAAAAATTATGCAAGCAAACAACACTCATAAAAAAGCTGGAGTGGCATACTAATTTCAGATAATGCAAATTTTATACTCAGGAAAGTTGTAAGGGACAAAGATGAACATTTTATATTAGTCAAAAGGTATGTAGAGCAGGAAGAAATAACTCTCCTACACATATATGCACCGAATGAGGGGCCAGCAAAATATTTAATACAACTGTTGACAAATCTGAAAAATAATATCAATAACAACACAATAATTGTGGGGACCTCAACACGGATTTGTCAACACTGAATAGGACAACCAGACTGAAACCCAACAAGAATATACTAGACCTGAAAAGAGAAATAGGAGAAAGAGGCCTAGTGGATATATATAGGACACTTCATCCCCAGAAACCTGGATACACATTCTTCTCCAATGTACATGGGACATTCTCCAGGATAGACTATATGCTGGCACATAAAACATACCTCCATAATATCAAGAGGATAGAAATTTTGCAGACTACCTTTGCTGACCACAAGGATCTGAAATTATTTGTGAATTCCAAAGAGATATAGAATAAACACTTTAACACCTAGAAGTTACACAGCCTCATATTGAATAACCAGTTGGTCCGAGATGAAATCAAGGAGTAAATCAAAAGGTTCCTGGAAACAAATGAAAATAAAGACACAAACTATCAGAACTTATGGGACACAGCAAAAGCAGTACTGAGAGGAAAATTTATAGCTTTGCAAGCACACATCAGGAAGGAAGAAGGGGCTTACCTGAGTAGCTTAATGACACAGCTAATAGAACTAGAATGTGCTCAACAAAAGGACCCAAAAATAGGGAGACAGAAGGAAATAAAGCTGAGAGCAGAAATCAATGAAGTGGAAACCCAAAAAACAATCCGAAAGATCAACGAAAGCAGAAGTTGGTTCTTTGAAAAAACAACAAGAAGATTGATAGACCACTGGGAAAACTAACAAAGAAAGAGAGAGAGAGAAACTTGATAACTCATATTAGGAATGAAATAGGAGAGATCACTACTGATGTGACAGAGATTCAAAGGGTAATCAGAAACGACTTTGAGAAACTTTATGCCACTAAAAATGAGAACCTGGAAGAAGTGGATAAATATTTTGATTCTTATAATCTGCCATGGTTGAATGAAGATAATGTAGCATATCTAAACACCCCCATCACCATTGATGAAATTAAAACGGTAATCAAATGTCTACCCATAAACAAAAGACCAGGCCCAGATGGATTCACTAATGAATTCTTTCAAACTTTCCAAGAGGAACTACTACGAAACCTGGCAAGACTCTTTCATAAAATTGAACAAATGGAAACACTTCCAAATAGCTTTTATGAAACCAACATCACCCTGATACTTAAACCAGACAGAGATGCTACAAAAAAGAAAATTACAGACCAATGTCGCAGATGCAAAGATCCTCAACAAAATCCTGGCAAATAGGATTCAATGCCTCATTAAGAAGATCATCCACTATGATCAAGTAGGTTTCATCCCAGGAATGCAAGGATGGTTTAACATCCGTAAATCTATCAACATAATACACAACATCAACAACAAGAAAAATAAAAACCACATGATCATATCAATAGATGCAGAGAAAGCATTTGATAAGGTCCAACACCCATTTTTGATCAAAACTCTCAGCAAGATAGGAATGGAAGGAACCTTTCTCAATATAGTTAAGGCTATCTACCACAAGCCAGTGGTAAATATTATTCTCAATGGAGAAAACTAAAAGCCTTCCCTCGAAATACTGGCACAAGACAAGGCTGTCCTCTCTCACCACTCCTATTCAACATAGCACTGGAAGTACTCACTATAGCGATTAGGCAAGAAAAAGATATCAAGGGAATCCAGATAGGAAAGGAAGAAGTCAAGGTCTCACTGTTTGCAGATGACATGATACTCTATTTAGAAAACCCTAAAGACTCTACCAAAAAGCTTCTAGAAACAATAGACTCATATAGCAAGGTGGCAGGCTACAAAATTAACACACAAAAATCAATGGCCTTTCTATACACCAATAGTAATAAGGAAGAATGGACATTAAGAAAACAACCCCATTCACAATAGTGCCACACAAACTAAATATCTTGGAATCAACTTGACTAAAAATGTGAAGGACCTATACAAAGAAAACTATAAAACTCTGCTCCAAGAAATAAGAGAGGACACGTGGAATTGGAAACACATACCCTGCTCATGGATTGGCAGGATTAACATCATCAAAATGGCAATAATCCCCAAGGCATTATACAGATTTAATGCCATCCCTCTAAAGATATCCAGGACATTCTTCAAAGAAGTGGATCAGGCACTTTTGCAATTCGTTTGGAACAATAAACACTGTAGAATACCTAGAGCAATCATTGGGGAAAAGAATATGGGAGAAATTACTTTCCCCAACTTTAAACTTTACTACAAAGCAATAGTTATCAAAACAACATGGTATTGGAATAAGGACAGGCTCTCAGATCAGTGGAATAGGCTTGAATACTCAGAAAATGTTCCCCAGACATACAATCACCTAATTTTTTTTATAAAGGAGCAGGAAATCCTAAATGGAGCAGGGAAAGCCTCTTCAACAAGTGGTGTTGGCACAACTGGCTAGCCACTTGAAAAACATTGAACTTAGACCCCCCCCCCCCCAGCTAACAACATGTACGTAGGTAAAATCCAAATGGATTAAAGACCTCGATATTGGACCCAAAACCATAAGATATATAAAACAACACATAGGCTACACACTCCAGGACATTGAGAGTACAGGCATATTCAAGGAGGAAACTGCACTCTCCAAGCAAGTGACAGCAGAGATTAACAGATGGGAATATATTAAGCTGAGAAGCTTCTGCACCTTAAAGGAAATAGTGCCCAGGACACAAGAGCCACCCACTGAGTGGGAGAAACTATTCACGCAATACCCATCAGATAAGGGGCTAATCTCCAAAATATACAAGTCACTGATAGAACTTTACAAGAAAAAAAAATCTAATCCCATCAAAAAATGGGGAGAAGGAATGAACAGACACTTTGACAAAGAAATACAAATGGCCAAAAGACACATGAAAAAATGCTCCATCACTAATCATCAGCGAGATGCAAATCAAAACAATGTTGAGATACCACCTCACACCCCAGAGAATGGCACACATCACAAAAAATGAGAATAAACAGTGTTGGCAGGGATGTGGAGAGAAAGGAACTCTTACCCACTGCTGGTGGGAATGCTGTCTAGTTCAACCTTTATGGAAAGCGATATGGAGATTCCTCCAAAAACTGGATATCGAGCTCCTATACAATCCAGCTATACCACTCCTAGGAATATACCCTAGGAACATAAAAATACAATACGAAAACCCCTTCCTTACACCTATATTCATTGCAGCACTATTTACCATAGCAAGACTCTGGAAACAACCAAGTTGCCCTTCAACAGACGAATGGCTAAAGAAACTGTGGTACGTATACACAATGGACTATTATGCAGCTGTCAGGAGAGATGAAGTCATGAAATTTTACTATACATGGATGTACACGGACTCTATTATGCTGAGTGAAATAAGTCAGAGAGAGAGAGAGAGAAAAACACAGAATGGTCTCACTCATCTATGGGTTTTAAGAAAAATGAAAGACATTCTTGCAATAATAATTTTCAGACACAAAAGAGAAAAGAGCTGGAAGTTACAGCCCACCTCAGGAAGCTCACCACAAAGAGTGATGAGTTTAGTTAGAGAAATAACTACATTTTGAACTGTCCTAATAATGAGAATGTATGATGGAAATGGTAAGCCTGTCTGGAGTTCAGGCGGGGGTCAGGTGGAGAGGAGGGAGATTTGGGACATTGGTGATGGGAATGTTGCACTGATGATGGGTGGTGTTCTTTACATGACTGAAACCCAAACACGATCATGTATGTAATCAAGGTGTTTCAATTAAAAACAACAACAACAAAAAATAATAATAATAAAATAAAATTATAAAAATTAAAAAAAAAATAAAAGAAATCACTCCTGGCTTGGGGAACCATAAGGGACATCAGGGGATCAAACAGCAGTCCATCCTAGGCTAGCACGAACCTTACCTCTTGTGCCACCTCTCCAACTGCTATTTCTTGAAGTAATGTTCTATAGTATATTTTTGTATAGTCTCTCACCTCTTTAGTTAGGCTAAGTTTGAGGTATTTGGTTTCCTGATGCACAATGTTGAAATGAATGATCTCTTTCTCCTCTTTCATTTGTATTTAGATAAACAATGTGTTCTTACTACTTTATAGACTGCCACTATAATGCAAGTCTACTATTTCTAGAAATATTTTATAATATCTTTATGATTTTCTATATATTTTATTATATCAGCATAAATAATGATGACTTGATTTCTTTCTTTCCGATTTGGATATTCTCATAAATTCTTATTGCTTAATTGTTGTGACAAGTACTTCCCTTACTATATTGAATCAAAGTGACCAGAGAAGGCAGTCTCATATTGTGTCTTACCTTAGAGGAAAGGCTTTTTGTTTTTTCCCATTAAGTACGTGTTTTGTGTGAGCTTTTGATAGCTTTGAATATTTTTTAGGGGGGGGCCACACCCGGTGACGCTCAGGGGTTACTCCTGGCTATGCGCTCGGAAATTGCCTCTGGCTTGGGGGACCATATGGGACACCGGGGGATCGAATCGCGGTGCATCCAAGGCTAGCGCAGGCAAGGCAGGCATCTTACATCTAGCACCACCACCCGGCTCCAGCTCCGAATATTCTGAGAAAGTTTCTTCAGTTACCTTTCTGCTGAGAATTTGCATCATGAATTTTGTCAAGTGCTTTCTTGTAATCATTTATTAATTTTTTCATTTAGTGATATAATATATTATGTTCAAAACATAAATATATTCAAACATCCTTGCATTCCCAGGATGAATCCTTCTTGGTCATGGTGCTTGGTCTTTTTGATGTATTGTTGGAGTCTATTTGTTAGTATTTTGTTGAGGAACTTTGCAGCTGTGTTCATGGAAGACATTGTCCTGAATTTGTATGTATGTTTGTGTGTGTGGTGTCTGCTTACTTTTGTTATCAGGGTGATGATTGCTTTTGTGGAACTATTTGGAAATGCTTCTTGTTTCTTTAATTTCCTGGAAATGCTAAAAAAAAATTGTCAGTACTTCTTTAAAGGTATGGTTTGAAAGAATTCACTAGTGAATCAATCAGAGCCTAGGATTTTGTTTTAGGAAGACTTATTAATTGCTATTTCAAATTTCTTGTTAGATCCTTTAAAGTATTCCAATTCATTTCCAGACTTAGGTGGACATATGGACATAGTAGTTCAAGAATTTATCCATTTCTTCTAAGTTCTCCTTTTTAGATGGCATTCAGATTCTCAAAGTAATTTTTTTCTGTTTTGTTTTGTTAAGTTTTGGGGATCACACCTGGCAGTGCTCAGGGGTTGCTCCTTGCTCTATGCTCACAAATCACTCTTGGCAGGCTCGGGGAACTATATGAGATGCCAGGATTTGAACCAACATCCTTCTACATGCAAGGCAAACATCCTGCCTCCATGCTATCTCTCCAGGCCCTCAAAGTAATTTCTGATATGCTATATATATATATATATATATATATATATATATATATATATATATATATATATATATATATATATATATATATATGTCTATTCTTTTGGTCACACTTGAAAGAACTCAAGGATTACTACTTGCTCTGTGCTTAGAAATCGCTCCTAGCAGGCACGGGGGACCTATGGGATGCCGACATTTGAATCACCGTCTGTCCGGAATCGGCTGCATGCAAGGCCAATACCATACCAGTGTGCTATCTCTCCTGCCCCAATATTTTGTATTTTTGTGGTACCTACATGATATTACACCTTTCATTTCTGATTTGGTTTATTACAGATCTCACTCTCTTCTCTCTGTCATTATCCTGTTCATTTGTTTTAATTAACTAGCTTTTGATTTTATTGATTTTTGGATTGTTTAATGGTTTGCAGTTTATTCATTGCTGCTCCAAGTTTTATTATAACCGTTTTCCTTGTTGCTTTTGACTCTTTTTATTGAACCTTTTCTACTTTCTCAAGTTGTGCATTGAGGTTATTTATATAGTTTATTTTTACTTCACGATGAATTCTTGTATAACTCTAAACATTCTTCTTAATGCTGCTTTTGATGTTTCCCACAATTCTGGTAACTTAGATTTCAGTTTTTGTTTCCAAGAATGTTTTCAGTTCCTCATTGATTTCCACTTTGACCCACTCATTAGTCAATAGTGAGCTGTTTAATTTCTGTCGTTTGAATTTTTTCTGTTTCTGATTAACTTATATTTTAGTGCCTAATAGTCTGAGAAATAGTTGCTACATTTTCTATTCTCTTGATTTGGTGTGGGGGTGAGACACACCCGGCAGTACTCAGGAGATACTCCCTGCTCTGCAATCAGAATGCATTCTTGGCAGTTTAGGGAACCAAATGGGATGTTGAGGAACAAACCTAGATCTGTTATGGATTGGTTGCATTCAATGCCAGTGTACTACTGCTGACCACTTTTCTCTTGATTTTATAAAAGTATGTTTTTTGGCCCAGCATGTGGTCTATCATAGAAAATATATTTCTTCAGCTTCTGGGGGATGAATAGACCAATGATGGTGTATATTCATATATACATAGATGTCTATATGCTGTCATCGATGTCTTCATTCAAGCCTCTTAGTAGCTGTTTAATTATCTCTTTATTCCCACATTAGGTGCTTAGGAGTTTGAGTTCTTCCTGATATATATTTCTTTTTATCATTAAGATAACCTCTTTGGTTTCTACACTTATTTGAGTCTGATGTTTAAGTAGTCTGATACAGTGGTCAGCATTGCTCTTTGGAGGAGCTGTCTATTTGAAGAATTTTCTTCCCACCTTTTACTTTGAACCTGTGCTTATTCTGACTAATCAAATGTGTTTCTTGAAGGCACAGAGTTGGACTTAATTTCCTCCCCCCTTCTGTTTCTTAATTAGTGGATTAATACAAATGACATTGAGATATATTATTTTCATAAAATTTTCTGCCATCTTATGTAGGAGTTTGTTGTGTTTGTGAAATTCATTTTATCTTAATGTGACTTCTTTAGTCCTTGTTAAGATAATTTTATTTCTATGAAATATCTAAGCTGCTCTTCTTTAATAAAGTTGTGCATCCTTCTTTTAAATCTGCATGAGTCTGGCTAGATGAAGAACTGTTGGTGAAATGTTCATTTTAATGAGTTTTTTTTTAACTGCATCCTAACATTATCTTCAGATCAAAGAGTCTCATTTAATAAATCTACAGTAAATCTTAAATTGCTCATTTGTATGTAATTTTTACGTTTATCCTATCTGTATTTTGTATTCTATCTCTAAATTTTTCATCATTTTAATCAGAATATGTCTCGAAGTCTTTTTATTTGTATGTCTTCTAGCTGGTATCTTTTGGGCCTCTAGGATATGAATGCATACACTCTCCAACTTGGGTACTTTTTAGAAACCATATCTTTGACTGTTGCTTCTTCCTAGAGCTTTCTTCCTGGTCCACTGAGACCCCAGTTATTTTTATTGAGTTCAACTTAAAGTTCTTTCATCGTCTACTCATTTTTTTTTCCTTTTTCACCACTTTTGTTGTCTACTGATTTTTAATGGATAGTTTTAAAACTCACAGATTCTGTTTTCAGCAGCATTAACTCTGCTGGCAAGTCATTTCAGTGAATTTTTCATTTCTCTTAGCAAATTTTTTAGTTTGAACATTTCTTTTCCAGTTTTCTCATTTCTGTCCTCATATAGTTTTGTATTTTATTGACTATTCTTTGGTTTCTTTGAGTTTTTAACCATTCTAAGCATTTCAATTCTGCATTCCTTTTTCAGAGAGATTATATAAGTGGCTATTACTAATTGATTCTTCAGGATTACAGTCTTTTCCCAGTGACCTTGGTAGGCTTCTGTTCTGATTTATCATGGTTTCTTGTATTCTGTAGGTATGTAGTATCCACTTTGTTCTTTGTTCCCCTTCATTTACAAAAAGATCTCTGAGTTAGCTCTTTTTAGAGTGGAATGTTATCGTTAATCCTCATTATTTACCTCTACTTAAACCTTGCAGTCTGATATGTGAGGGGAGTGTAGTCTGGGCATGGAGCTTTTAAATGTAAAATCATTTGGTTCATATTTTGGACAATAACTTTAGATGAAAAATAATGTATTAAAAGCTAAACAGTCAATATTGGACAAGGTTAAAATTATAGTTTGGTTGTGTTTGAGAGATTATAAAATGGGTAGGTTGTAGACTTGCACAAACCTAACGAGAGTTTGATTCCTGGTATTTCATATGGTTCTTCAAGATTTCTCTCACTTTATACATATTGGACAAATAAACAGATACCCAAACATTAGGTTATCTATAACTTTTAATGTGTGAATCACATTTAAGCTCTAATAAACCTCATTGAAAGGAAAAGCTGAAGAAGAGACTACCTTATGGCTGCAAAACTTTTCTCAGAATTAATAAGAACACGGAGTGGGACATAACTGTGACCTATATATCCCAACCCACAAGAGTATCTCAAAGACTTAATGAGGATATCTATATTTTTCTTGTATATTTAATTTTATAGTAGTATACATCTCAGATTTATTTCCAAATGTAGTCTTCTCCATTCTATTTTTTATTCTAATTTTTTTTTGCTTGTTTGGATTCTGCTTAGTGAAAAATTCTAGTCCAAGAGTCTTGCTTGAAATAAAAGCTCAGGTCAAAATCAGGGCATAGTGATAGTATAGCTTCTCATTTTACCCCCAAATGCACCAACAATATAATATGGCATCATTACTTTCTGCACAGGTACACTAAAATGGAGAAATCTTATAAATAGACACAAGTTTTTATCTACTAGAAATTAGAACCCATACATTTTATAACACAGAGGCACCTCCCAACCTGAACATATGTCATGCAACATGACTTAGACCTCATGTGATCAAAGATCGACTTTCCAAACCTGAAAACCAGATCCCATACTTAGAATTATTACAGATTTTTGCAGCAGCAGGAAAACTCCCCACCCCCGGGGGGGGGGAGAGACCTTAATACCACTCTGGTACCAACTTGCTCAGGATAGGTTCATACAACACTCTATCAATGCGGACAGAGCAACAACCTGATCTAAAAAGAGGTTTCCTTACCTCATCACCTAACAGTGAAATGAAATAAGACACTTCATCTTTTGATCAGTGCAAAAACCAAGATCACTAAATAGAGAAGACAGACTACAAAACCCATGACTGAGCAGAACTTCTGGAAACATAAAGTCTTATTCTAGGCTCCAGCTTAGGATATGTACAAAAACCAAGATATCCAATTACAGAGGACTGACTTTGAAAACCACAACAGAGCAGTACATTTCCTGGCACCACAAAGAAAGACTTTGAGTTTCGAAAATGATGGTCCAGAGCCCGTAGTCGGCTCATGACGGTACGCTTTTATGGTGGAGACACTGTGTATCTTTTAGGCCAAGGAAATTTTCTTCCTAAAATCCCCAATATTGATGTGCCTTTGCAAAAAATGGGTGGAGGGACTCGCCATACCATGCCCTAGTTTTATTTTAATTCATATTTATAGCTTCTAGACAGGGACTCCTGCCCAATTTTTTTCTTTTTTTAAATCAGAACCATACAATATGAATCATCTTGTTCTGCCTCATATTTCTTTTTTTTTTTTTTAGTGGGCACACCCAGTGACACTCAGGGGTTACTCCTGGTAATGAGCTCAGGAATTGCTCCTGGATTGGGAACCATACAGGACCTCAGAGGATTGAACCACGGTCCATTCTGGGTCAGCAGCATGCAATGAAAACACCCTACGGATAAGCCATCACTCAGGCCTCTCTGCCTCATATTCCTTTTTTATATCTTTATTTAAGCACCTTGATTAGAAATATGATTACAGTAGGGTTTCAGTCATGAAAAGAACACCCCCATTCACCAGTGAAAATTTCCCATCACCAGTGTCCCAAATCTCCCTCCTCCCCACCCCCAGCTCCCGCCTGTACTTGAGACAGGCTCTCTACTCCCCTCATTCATTCACATTGTTATGGTAGTTTTGAATGCAGTTATTTCTCTAACTGCATTCATCACTCTTTATGGTAAGCTTCATGACGTGAGCTGGACATTTCAGCTCTCCTCTCTTTTGTCTCTGAGAATTATTTCAGGAATGTCTTTTATTTTTCTTAAAACCCATAGATGAGTGAGACTATTCTGTGTCTATCTCTCACCCTCTGACATATTTCACTCAGCATAATAGTTTCCACATACATCCATGTATAGGAAAATTTTATGACTTCATCTCTTCTGATGGCTGCATTATATTCCATTGTGTATATTTACCACAGTTTCTTTAGCTATTCATCTGTTAAAGGGCATCTTGGTAGTCTCCAGAGTCTAGCTATTGGAAATAGCACTGCAATGAATATAGGTGTGAGGAAAAGATTTTTGTATTATATTTTTGTGTCCCTAGGTATATCCCTAGAAGTGGATCATATAGGAGCTCAATTTCCAGTTTTTGGAGGAATCTCCATATCGCTTTCTATAAAGGTTGGACTAGACAGCATTTCTACCAGCAGTGGATAAGAGTTCCTTTATCTCCACATCCATGCCAACACTGCTTGTTCACATTCTTTATGATGTGTACCATTATCTGTGGTGTGAGATGGTACCTCACAGTTGTTTTGATTTGCATCTCCCTGATGATTAGAACTGAAGCCACTGATCAGAGGGTCTGTCTTAATTCCAATACCATACTGTTTTGATAACTATTGCTTTGTATTACAGTTTAAAATTGGAGAAAGTAATGCTACCCATATTCCTTTTCCCAAGGATTGCTTTAGCTATTCAAGGGTGTTTATTGTTCCAAATGAATTTCAGAAGTGTTTGATCCACTTCTTTGAAGAATGTCATGCTTATATTTAGAGGGAGCACAATAATATGTACAATGCTTGGGGAGTAATGCCATTTTAATGATGTTAATTCTGCCAATCCATGAGCAGGTTATGTGTTTCCATTTTTTGTGTGTCCTCTCTTCTTTCTTGAAGCATGGTTTTATAGTTTTTCTTTGTATATTTTCATGTCTGTAGTCAAGTTGACTCCCAGATATTGGAGTTTGTGTGACATTAATGTTAATGAGGTTGTTTCCTAATGTTCATTTCTTCCCATTCATTATTGGTGTATAAAAAAGGCCATTGGTTTTTGAGTATTAATTTTGTAGCCTACCACATAGCTCTATTGTTCCTATTGTGTTTATCAACTTTTCTGTAGTCTTTAGGGTTTTCTAAGTATAGTATCATGTCATCTAAAAACAGTGAGAGCACGACTTCTTTCTTTTCTATCTGGATTCCCTTGATATCTTTTACATGCCTTATCACTATAGCTAGTATTTCCAGTACTATGTTGAATAGAAGTGTTGAAAGAAGACAGCCTTGTCTTGTACCAGATTTAGGTAAAAAGCTTTTAGATTTTCTACGTTGAAGTTATTTGCCACTGGCTTGTGGTAGATGGTCTTAACTATATTGAGAAAGGTTCCTTTCATTTCCAACTTGCTGAGAGTTTTTTTTTGTCAAGAATTGGCATTGGACCTTATCAAATACTTTCTCTGTGTCTGTTGATATTATCATGTGATTTTTATTTTTCTTGTTGTTGATGTTCTGTATTATGTCGATGAATTTACAGATGTTAAACCATTCTTGCATTCCTGAGATGAAACCTACTTGATGATAGTGAATGATCTTCTTGATGAGGCATTGGATCCTATTTGCCAGGATTTTGTTGAGGATCCTTGAATCTGTGTTCATCAGGGATATTGGTCTGTAATTTTCATTTTTGACAGCATCTGTCTGGTTTCAGAATCAAGGTGATGTTGGCTTCATAAAAATTATTTGAAAGTGTTCCCTTTTTTTCAATTTCATGAAAGAGCCTGGCCAGGATTGGTCAGGCTTTCCTCTTGAAAGGTTTGAAATAATTCATTAGTGAATACGTCTGGGCCTGGGCTTCTGTTTTGGGGCAGACATTTGCTTACCTTTTTAATTTTGTCAATAGTGCTGGGGGTGTTTAGATATGCTACATCCTTCTTATTCAATTATGGATGATTATAAGAGTCCAAGAATTTATTCATTTCTTCCAGGTTCTCATGTTTGATTGCATAGAGTTTCTCAAAGTAGTCTCTGGTTACTCTTTGAATCTCTGCAATATCGGTAGTGATCTCCTTTTCATTTCTAATACAGGTTACCAAGTTTCTCTCTCTCTCTCTCTTTCTCTCTCTCTCTCTCTCTCTCTCTCTCTCTCTCTCTCTCTCTCCATGAGTTTTGCCAATGGTCTGTCAATCTTGTTTATTTTTTCAAAGAAACAACTTCTGTTTTCATTAATCTTTAGGATTGTTTTTTGAGTTTCCATTTCATTGATTTCTGCTCTAAGCTTTGTTATTTACTTCAGTCTCCTTATTTTTGGTTCCTTTTTTTTTTATCATTTTCTAATTTTATAAGCTGCAGTATTAAGCTATTCAAGTATGCCAGCTCTTCTTTCCTGAAGTGTGCTTGCAAAGCTATAAATATTTCTCTTGAAAATATTTATTTTTATTTATATTTTTATATTTATATTTATATAAATATTCCTTATTTATATTTATATAAATATTCCTTACCACTTTTGCTGTGTCTCATAGATTCTGATATTTGTGTTTTCATTAACATTTATTTCCAGTAAAGTTTTGATTTCCTCTTTAACTTCATCTAGGTAGGACCCACTGATTGTTAGTAGTAGGCTGCTTAATCTCCAGTTGTTAAAGTTCTTCTTCTGGGTCCCTTTTTAGTTAACATCTAATTTCAGAGCTTTTTGTGCAGCAAAGGTAGCCTACAAAATTTCTATACTCTTGATCTTATGGAGGTATGTTTTATGTGCCAGCATGTGGTCTATTCTGGAAAATGACACATATATATTGTAGAAGAATGTTTTTGAGATGTAATGTCCTATATATATATATATATATATATATATATATATATATATATATATATATATATATATATATATATATATATATATATCTACTAGGCCTCTTTCTTCCATTTCGTTTCAGGGATAGTATAATTTTGGGGGTTTTAGTCTGAATGACCTATCAATTGTTGACAGAGCCATGTTGAGGACTCCCACAATTATTGTGTTTTTCTTGATACCCTGTTTCAAATTTGGCAATAATTGTGTTAGCTTATTTGCTTGTTTCTCATTAGGTGAATATATGTTTAGTAGTGCGATTTCTTCCTGTTGCACATATCCCTTTGATTAGTTTGAAATGTTCATCTTTGCGCCTTACAACTTTTTTGAATCTAAAGTTTGTGTCATCTGATATTAATATGTCCATCCCAGTTTTTTAAGGGGTTGTTTGCTTGGATGTTTTTCCTTTAACCTTTGATTTTGAATCTATGTTTGTTCTGACTATTCAGCTGTGTTTCTTGTAAGCAGCAAAAGGTTGCATTCATCTTTTTTGATTCATTTATCCACTGTGTGTCTTAATTGGTTCATTTAGTCCATTAACATTGAGGGAGATAATTGTCATGGGATTTAATGTCATCTTTGGGTATAAGTTTGGTGTGTCTGTTGGTCTGTCTTGTCTTAAAGTAGGCCTTTTAGTTTTTCCATTAAGGCTGGTCTTGCATCTATAAAGTTTCTGAATCTTGGTTTTTTGTGAAGTTATGTATTCTTCCTTCAAACCTGAACATTCATCGGGTTCAGTGCAGTGTTCTAGGTGAATCATCCATTTCATTCAGTCTTGTCACAATATCCCACCACTTTCTTCTGGCCTTGAGAGTTTCTTGTGATATGTCTGCTGTAAATCTTAAGGATGCTCCTTTGAATGCAATTTCCCTTTTTGATCTTGCTGCTTTCAGTATTCTATCTCTATATTGTATTTGTCATTGTGACTAGGATGTGTCTTGGGGTGTTTTTTTTTTCGGGTCTCTTTTGGCTGGTACTCTTTGGGTATGCAGTCCTTAGCTCTGAGAGCTTCGCTGTGATGATGTCTTTGACTGTTGATTCTTCCTGGGGATCTCCTTCCTGGGCCTCTGGGACTCCAATGATTTCTATGTTGTTTTTATTGAGTTATCAAACACTTCTATTTTCATCTGTTCACATTCCTTGAGTACTTTTTTATTGTCTGATTATTTGCCTTAAGGTTCTTTTCTAATTTTTTCTGCTGTATGGAGTTGTTCTGCATTACATCTTCCAGATCACTGATTCTGTCCTCAGATGCTGTTACCCTGTTTACATTGAGGTTTTCAGTTCAGCTACTATGTTTTTTAGACCTATAATTTCAATTTGGAGATTTCTGATTTCTATCTTTGTGTTCTGTTCAGCTAGAGCTATATTTTCTTTGATTTCCATGAGGATCTTCCATATTTCGATTGTAAACTCCTTATCTGAGAGATTAATCAGATGGTTTGTATATTTGGGGTCATTGGATCATCTTCATTCTCTGTGCATGGTATTTGCCTATGAGGTTTCCCATTGTCATGCTTGTAGTTTGATTTTTTTTATGTGTTATGAGGGCGTTTATTAGTTAGAAAGAACGTGGAGCAACAAAGTGAAGCGGAGTAGCCGCACACCTCTGGTTCCACCCTGTTTGGGTGGGACCAGGAAACCTCTGTCTCTAAGATTCCCACAGGGGGGTGCACTCTCCAGGCATGCATGCTTAGTTACCCCACAATGGAGACCACAGTGGAGGCCTGCACTCTCCCTGGTCCAAGGATCCAAGTCAGCTCAGTCTCTGAGCTTCTCAGGGAAGGCACTCACCAGGCAGGCATGCCCATATCATCAGTGGTATACCCCTCAATGGCGCCAGCAGTGGAGGTCAGCACTTACCCTGGTCGGGTGGGTCCAAGACCCCTTATTCTCTGAGCTTCTCTTAGAGGGGACTTTCCTTTCTCACGAAGGGCACTCTTCAGGTGGGCACAAATAGGTACCCATCAATGACTAAGGCAGTAAATGCCTGCACTCACCCTGATCAGGTGGTTCCAAGACCCCTCAGTCTCTGAGCTTCTCAGGGAGGGCATACTCCAGGTGGGAACACCTATACCCCTCAATGGCGACTGCAGTGGAGGCCTGCACTCACCCTGGTTGAGTGGGTCCAAGACCCCTCAGTCTCTTAGTTTCTCAAGGATAGTGAATTGGGGCCATTCCCACCACCAGTGTTGACCTCCCTCTACCAAAGTTATCAGTGTGCATCTTATACTTCCACTCTTAGTCTCCTGGTCTGCCAGTGTCACAGGCCCATTTTAAGTTTAGATAGTTAGATAGTTATATTTTGGTTTTCTTTTTCTATTGCTATTTACTTTGGCTTGTGTATTTATTTCTGTCCTTTTTTATCTCCACCAATGCAACTGAGACCACTTGATCCCTGGCTCCCATTCTTCCTTTTTTTTTTTTTTAAGAAAGTATTTGTTAAGAAATAAATTAGGACCTATTTAACACTTGAACTAGAACCTGAAAAAGAAAGCTAAAAGCTTAATTCTAGTTGCTTGTACTTACGCTGCTTATAGTGTGTGCTATGGATAGATGTTTGCCTTCTGATGGACACTCATCATACAAGTTAGCTTTTGAACCACTAATGCATATGATAAGAGGGACCCTGGGCAACAGGAGGCTACAAAGATCTGAAAATAAAACAAGTTGCATGAGATCATTAGTAGCCTTTAGCATCCAGGCTAATGATATCTCCTCTCTCAGATGCAGCCTTAATTTTTAACTAGACACCTGCTCTCACTTCCATAGAATTCAGGCAAGGATGGGGTGGGAGAAAATAAAGTTAAATAATTTATATACCAGCACATTTTAGGTGATAAAGTTAGTAAAAAAAAAAGAGAGAGAGAGAGAGAACAGTTGAGTTTAAGTTGAAAAAACTTGTAGTTATATCAAGTTTTTGTGTGTTTCCTCCTCAGAAATCTTAGTATTTACATGAAGGTTGCTTTGACTGTTTTGATGTTTTGATGCAGGTGCTTAACCCAACCTGAAACACCATTTTCCAGGAGTCTTGTAGAATTATACAGATTTGAAATTTCTTTCCCTGTCAGATCCCTGAGATTTCTCACACACTGCACATTTAGGCATAATATGCATGGCCAGGAATGGGGTTCACATTGATAATACAAAGGATATTATTCTTGCCCAGTAAAAGAGCAACCCACAATCAATCCGTAGAACCACTTATGATTTCACTGAGTCTCACAAGAAGTGATCCCTCAACACAGAGTCAGGAGTAATCCCTGAACACCTTTATATGTGGCCACAAAATAAAATGTTCAAATCACACATAATCAGGCATTTACATACCTAGTGTCTACACTTAGTTATATTTGCTTTCATATCCATTTGCCAAAGTGAGTGTAGTGTACCCCTCATAACGTGAAAGAAAAATCATACTTATGTATATGTATATATACCATTAGTAGTTATTCTGAAAATATTTATTGAGGTTTATGTATCTGTAAACAATTATTAGAACAGTAACACTACCGTGCTAATTAATGATAATAGTAACAACAACCATACAATAGTAATTATAAACTAGCATTCATTTACAGGTTACTGTGTTTTTCAAATATAATTGGCTTGCCTATTTAAAATTATGATAGACCCTCTAAGCTAGATGCTCTTTCTATGTCTGTTTTTAAGGAACTGACATTTACAGAAATTGTAGTACATTAAGTCTGGAGTGGGTGTTTATCTTATCTGCAGCAGACACAAGTTTGACCACCTGGCATCCTAAGTCCCATTCGGTGTGATCCCTGAGCATCAACCCAGGAGTTAGCCTTGAGTACATTTGGAAGTGAACTCACAAATATATGTTTATATCTTTCTTAAAGCCATGCTCCTATTCAAGGTGGCCCATGATATACAAAATAATCAGAAAGATTATTTGCTTTCAAAAAGCTTGGAGTCTAGAGTGAATTTCATACATAATATGTGCATGTGATATTTTTATGCTGTAACAGGAAAAATGGGTTAATTTTTTTCCTGAAAATAAAAAGGAGAAATGAAGAGAATTTTGTCCGTTGATCTGTGCAAGAAAGATAAATTTGGAACATATATAGAGTTCAAACATTCAGTTGGATACACTGGTATTAAAAGATCTGTACGATGCCCATATAAATGACTATTTTAAAGTGGGGATAGGAAGATAGTACAGGTTTTAAAAATAGCACTGCATACAGTCTTCTAAGGACCACCATAAGAGGCCTCCTCCAAATAAAGTTGCATCTAAAGAATAAAGTAAGTGAAAAAAAATAAAAATAGAAAAATAAAACTCAAAAGAATAGAAAAGAAAATGAATCAGTAGTGTTTGACCCTGTACTTGAAAAGAGATATTTTTAATATGACTTGGCATTTGATGAAGCTGAAGGTATTAAATAAAAATGTAGTTAAAGTATTTAGGTCAGAATCTGCATAGCCCTTAAGGTGTAATAGGAAAAAGGTATAATTTCATGAAAAACATTAGTCTATATACATATACATTTGCAAAAAATCTTATTAATATAAATGTGTCACAACAATAAAACTACACTGTTATTAATCGTGTATGTTAAATGCAAATTACTGTCATGGACTGGTTGGGCCAGAGACAGAGGTCTTGAGGTCCCTGCGTGAGAAGATGTGTGTATGAATTCAGTGGAAGTAAAAAATTAAGAGATACAGACATTCAAGTAAAGTTCCATCTTGTCTCTTTATTCTTTCTTCTCTGGGATAGAGCAGAACACTTATACAAAATTTCTTGGCAAATTATCCTGATTACAGAAAAAAAACGTTTAATGTTCTCACTGGGGGCCCTAGCCAAAATGTCCAGGACAAACTGCATATTTATCTTTACTGACTCAGTGCCAAGAAAGCCCTCCGTCTCCGTGTTCCTCCAGCAAGGTCAGTTCTCAGAGACTGGCTCCAATGCATGCATTCTAAACTGGGGCCTGTAATATTAACCATTAATATGGCTGCACTTAGGCTAACAGTAAAGCTGTAGGTTTGAGGGTGGTTGAATCTACACAAATGCTCATAACAAGGTGTGTTTATATAATTTTGAGTAATATTTAGGAGACTGAAAGAAAAGTTTTTAGGATGCTAATTGAAGTCATGTCTCAAATAATCAAATAATATTTTGCTACATTTCCTTTTTTTCTAAGTGCCTCATGAGCAGGCGACCAAGGTCTTTCAGTGACCTAAAGTCCTTCTTTTTGTAACTACAAATTACATTTCAAATGTCCTCCTTTTTTCAGGTACTGCTTTTCAACGTCCTCCTTTGTGAATACAGGCAGCTTTGAAAAGACTCGTCTTAAAAGTACAATTTTGAAAAGACACTCCTTGAAAAGTACAGGCAGCGAGGTGCCCTAGCAGGTCTCAGGGTCAAACTTTACACAAGAGAAGATGTAGCAAAATACATGATTGCTTTGCCTGTGCATATTTTTCCTATTACAATGGAATATTTGTTCTTTGTAAATTCAATTCTGTTCAAGAAATAACAACTGCACCTCTACTGTTTTCTGTGAGTATGCTAAGTACTGATGATATAGTCAATCTGTATTAGAGATGATATTTTTTATCTCAGGAAGTTCAGAGTCTATGAAATTTTTTAACAATGAAAAGAAAAGAAGGAATTTGTCTACATGTTGTACAGTGAAGACCAGACTTTACAAATAAGAACTATTACCAACAGGTAGATGAGATAGACTCTCATTCACTGCTGGTAAGAATGTAAACTGGTTTAGGTTTTTTGAAAAACTAAAAAGATATTCATCAAAAATCTAGAAATTGAGCTTCCATGTGATCCAGCAATATCACTTCTAGGGAAACACAATTTAAAAATGTCCTCTGCATGCCTATGTTAGTCACAACACTATCTATAATACTCAGAAACTTTAAACGACCCAAATACCTGAGAACAGATGAGTGGGTAAAGAAATTATGGTACATCTACACAATGGACTTCTAGGCAGCTCTCAGGAAAAATGAAGTCATAAAATTTGTTTATATATGGATGGACATTGAAAGTCTTATTCTAAATAATATGAGTCAAAAGGAAAAAGAAAGACATAGAATAATCTTACTGAGGGCCAGGAGGACCAGTGCATGGTAGGAATCTTGTCATAAAGAACAATGAATGCAATTAGAATATAGAAGTGTTCCCTACAACAATGATAGTTGGAACTGGTCACTTAGGACAAGAAATAGGTACTGAAAGGTGATAAATTAATAATAATGGTACCACTGTAACAACAATAGTGCAAACCACAGTATTAAAAAGGAATAGAATCAAAATATCTTCCCAAGAGGCATTTGGGGGATGTTGAAGTAAAACTGAGGACATTGGTGGTGGGAAATGTGTACTGGTGAAGGGTGTTGTGCATTGATTTTCTTGACTGAAATTAAAACCATAAATAATTTTGTGACCACAAAACATGATAAAATAAATATATAAAAGTAGACAATAACCCATGTTATTGATATTGTAAAGATTTGCATATGTAGGCTAAATCAAGGAAAAAATTACTGATTACTGATTTGATGAAATTGACATTTATTGAAGGACTCAAAAGCTCTATTCAGAAAAGACATGTATGTTCCTATATTTATTGAAGCACTATTTTCAATACCCATTAGAACTATTTTTTATTTCTATTTTTATGTTTTTTGGGTGTGTGACTCTCTGTTCTTTACACCCCCAATGCACAGATAATATAATGAAGCACCATTTCTTCCTGCAAAGGCACACTAAAAAAGGGGAAATCCCACATATATAAACAAGCTCTTATCTACTAGGGATAAGAACTCATACTTATTTACAATACAGGGGAATCTCCCACCTTGAAAATATGTCATGTGGATCCATCTTAGACTCCAGAAGATTATACACCAACTGTCCTGACTTGAATCCTGAACCCCAGACATAGAACCGACACAGTTCTTCACTACAACTACAGGAACCAAAGCCCATCTGGGACATCCTGAATACTACTCGATCTCCAGCATGTGCCAGTTCTAATATGATATCCTGACAATGAGGAAATTGGGAACAAATGGACATAAGAACAGGTTATCCTACCTTACCAACTAATGATAAAACAAAATCAGAAGACTTACCACACTATGGGCTGTGCAAAAGCCAAGAACGTGATCTACAGATGATCAGCTGATAGCACCATGACCGGGCAGTATGTATTCTGTGACCAATAAGAAAGCCCTAGTCTAGGATTTGGTCTACGTCCTGCATAACAATCATGACCTCCAATTCCAGAGTCCTGATTAAGGCAATTGCAACTGAACGGGTCTTCTGGAAACATAACAAAAGACGATATCCCAGACTCCATCGGAGTTTCAGCACAAGGGACAAGACCACTAACCACAGAAAAGAGATTAAAATGACATCGAGGAAACAGAACTTCTAAAATCACAAAAAAAATTCTTCATCATAAGTTCCACTCCTTGACCTGTGCACAAACTGAGACCTCTAGATTTAGAGGTCTGTTTTTATCATCCAGATTGGAGCAGAAGTCTTCCATATGGCACAAAAACACCAAAGGGAGAGTAAATGAACGTGAAAGGAGTCTATAGATAATCCCATGACAATATATTCCAAGGGTAGAGAAACCCTTAGGCTAAGGGGATTCTCTTAGGCCAAGGGGATTCCTGTTTCGATGACCCCAATATTTACTGTGCCTATACAGGGAGGGGTGAGACAAAAAATCACTAAATGCTCCTTTTTTGTTTTTAATTTTTTTATTATTTTTTATCTAGTTTTTGTCAATTTCTTTGTTCGGAGGTAGATATTGAAGTAGTTGTCTATTTTTTAATTATATATTTACTTTTTCTTTCTTCTTTTCTCTTCTTCCTCTTTGTGCCTTGTCATATTTCCTATCTCAAGACCATGGCAACTATGTGGTGCATATTTTTATTGCTGTAGTGCTCACTGGATATCTTATTTGATTCTTCTTTTTGAACTGTTGTGGTGTTTCACCTTCTTCTTTTCCCCTTCATCCCTCAAACCAAGGATGAGAGCCTCTAGAATGATTCTGCTCATAGTCAGCGTAGTCGATTTTACCCCCATTATATTACCTTTCTCTTCCTCAAACAAAACCACATAACTTGAACTTTCTAGTCCCGCCTCCCAATTAGAGGGGGCAGTAATGGAGGCACCAAGACCAAACAGCTATAAGACCACTAAGTAATAAACTAGACACAGAAGGGACCAGGCATTCTAGCAGCCCCTGGTGGGGAGAGTGGAAGATATGGGAGGCAGGATGGGAGCGGTTGTCGGAGGACAATTCAGTGGTGGGAATTCCCCTAATTCAATGTAAATATGTACCTGGAATATTACTGTGAATGATATGTAAGCCACTATAACTAAAATTAAAATTATATAAAAAAAGAACCATCTTGTAAATAAAGACCTATTCTGGAAGCAACCTGTGCCTAAGAACAGATTTACAGAAATGAGGTTCCCATAGTTGGAAGAAAGAGAAAAACTGATTGGATCATGGGATATAATTGAGAAGGATGTGGTTTTGAAATTTGTATGTGTGAAAATATCATTAGTGTAGCATAAGTCAAGACACTTTAGATTCTTTTCATAATAGGAAATATAAAAGAAAAGCAAATGGAGGAATGCTAGTTGCAGAAGAAACAGTGTAGGCCAGAGCAGTTTACTTGTATTTTTTAAAATATTGTTAAACACAAAATTACATACATGAAGAAAACTTAGACCTAAACACACATATGGTATATTAATTCATGTGAAGATTATTTTCAATGTTACAGATTTGGAGCTATATAAAATATGGAGATTCAACAACTCATCATTATTCATGCTTAAAGCTGCAACAATGTTTTGTAATTATTTTGCTCTGGCCTTTAGAATATAACATTCCTAATTCTATTCTCAGCAAATTGCCATAAAAAAGGATTTTGTCACCAAAAGTATTCTGCAAATATTGAGTGAAAAAAATGTATTAGACAGGTACTGATGAATTCCATATGTGGGGGTGGGTGAAGTTTGTGCTCTTACTCACCTAGAAGAAAACTTACTATTCTTGTCTCTTACCAGTACCATAATTCCAAATATCTTAATATTGTTATAGACAAAAAGGGCATGAAAACATGTAGGAACAGTTATCTCAATGTTTATTCTCTAAAAATATTCTGTACTTTTTTTGTATTTTTGTTGACACTAAGAATCCCTCTGGAGCCTAATCTTTACTCATTATCTTTCTCATGTATATGAAGTAAAGACCCATTTATTTTTACTGAGTAATAATGAATAAAATTAAATATAAATTATGCATGTTAAATTTAAGAAAGCATATTTAAGAACAAGAGTGCTGTTGAGGTGACTTTTTGTTTTGTTTTGTTTTGTTATCGTTTTTGTTTTTCGGTCACACCTGGCTTTGCTCAGGGGTTACTCCTGGCTTTACACTCAAAAATCGCTCCTGGCAGGCCCAGGGGACCATATGGGATCCCGGGATTCGAACCACCAACATTCTGCATGAAAGGCAAATGCCTTACTTCCATGCTATCTCTCCAGTCACATGAGGTGACATTTTAATGAGAGAAACTAAAATCATAAGCATGAAGAAATATCTGAGAACTCAAGATGTTAGCTTCAGATAATTTGGGTTAGCCTAACTCATGGAATGTTTGATTATTTTCTTCTCAAAATGTCATTCCATTTTGTAATTGCCATCTTTTTACTGTACTGATGAAAATACTCATGATATATATAATAGCATCAAATTGTTGATAAGCCAGGAAAAGGTTTATTAAACTAAAATCTGTAGTGCAAAGAGGTCTAATGGCCATGGTAGTTTTAATTTTTGATGCTACTTAAGACTTTCTACTATGAATGTGCATTGTATATGCCCAAGGCCTTAGTTTAGGGATCACAGTAGAAGTGTTGCACCTCACTAATATTCTCCGTATTAGAGAATGTGAAGAAAGAAGTCAGCAAAGGAAGAAAGTTGAATTATGTTATACCTTGGATGTACTGGGAAATTTAATACATTATTTTTTAAAAATAATATATTTATTTAAATACCAAGATTATAAACATCTTTGTAGTTGAATTTCAGATCTAAAAAATGAACACCCCCTTCACCTGTGCACCTTCCCACCACCCATGCCCCATCATGATACTCCCACCCCTTGCTTACATTCCCAGCAGGAAAAATACTTCTCACTCACTACCATTGTCATTAGAGTTGTTAGTGTAATTATTTTTCCAACGGTATTTACCACTCTTTGTGATAAGCTTCATATCGTGGTCCATTCTTCCAGCCCTCATCTCTATTGTCTTTGGGAATTTTTACTATAATGTCTTTTTGTCTAAAAAACACATAGATGAGTGAGACAATTCTGTGTCTATATCTCCCTCTGATTTAGCTCAGCATAATACTTTCAATGTCCACCATGTATAAAAATATTTCATGACTTCATTTTTTCCTGACAGCTGCATAGTACCCCATTGTGTAGATATACCACATTTTCAGTTACTGAATTATTTGGCATTGGGTTGTTTCCAGGTTCTGGCTATTGTAAATAGTGCTGCATTGAAAAAGGGTGTGCAGAAGGAATTTTGTATTGTGTTTTTAGGCTATATCACTAGAAGTGGTATAAGTGGATCATATGGAAGCTGAATGTCCAAGTGTTTTTTTAGGAAACTTGATATTGTTTTCCATAAAAGCTAAACTAGACAACATTCCCATCAGCAGTGAATGAGAGTTACTTTCTCTCCACATTATCGCCAACACTGAGTATCTTTGTTCTTTGTAATGTGTTCTGGCTTTTATGATGCCACTTCTGAGGTAGTAGAGGGTACCTCAGTGTGTTTTTTTTTTATTTAAACAATTTATTACATACATGAATGTGTTTGGGTTTCAGTCATATAAGGAATACCACCCATCACCAGTGCAACATTCCCATCACCAATGTCCCAAATCTCCCTCCTTCCCACCCAACCTCGACCTGTACTCTAGACAAGCTTTCTATTTCCCTTGTACATTCTCATTATTAGGATACTTCAAAATGTAGATATTTCTTTAACTAAACTCATCCCTGTTTGTGGTGAGCCTCATTAGGTGAGTGTGGTTTTAATTTGAAACTTCCTGATGATTAGTAATGTGGAGCAATATTTTATGTGTATTTTGGCCATTTGTATTTCTTCTTTGAGGAAGTGTATGTTCATTTCTTCTCCCCATTTTTCGATTGGGTTACATTTTTTTCCTGTTAAAGTTCTGTCAGTATATCTTGTATGTCTTAGATGTTAATCCCTTATCTGATGTGTATTAGGAGAATAATTACTCCCATTCTGTGGGTGGCCTTTGTATCCTAGTCACTATTTTCTTTGAGGTACAGAAGCTTCTCAGCTTAGTATAGTTCCATTTGTTTATTGCTGCTTCCACTTGTTTAGACAGTGATGTTTCCTCCTTGAAGGTACCTTTAGTCTTGATGTCATGGAGTATTTCACCTACATGTTCTTATATATGCTTTATAGTTCCAGGTCTAATATCAAGGTCTTTAATCTATTTGGATTTAACTTTTGTGCATGGTGTTAGATGGAGGTCCAAGTTCGCTTTTTTGCAAATGGCTGACCATTTGTCCCAGCACACAGTTGAAAGGCTTTTCTTGCTCTATATTGTGTTTCTTGACCCTTTATCAAAGATATTGATTATATGGGGGACATTCACTGGATACTCAAGTCTATTCCATTGATCTCAGGGTCTATATTTATTTTAGCACCATGCTATTTTAATGACAATGATTTCATAATACGATTTAAATCTGGAGAGAGTTATGCTTCCATCTTTTTCCTAAAAGTTGCTTTAAGTATTTGTGGGTATTTATTGTTCTAAATAAATTTAATGAGTCTTTGAGCTACTTCTTTGAAGAATGTCATGGGTATCCTTAGAGGAATTGCATTAAATCTTTAAATTGCTTGGGGAGTATTGCCATTTTAATGGTGTTAATCCTCCCAATACATGAAAAGGGTATGTGTCTCAATTTTCTTGTGTTCTATTTTATTTCTAGAAGCTGTACTTTATACTTTTTTTTTAATAGAACCTTCACTTCTTCAGTTAATTTGACTGCAAGGTATTTGAGTTTCTGTGGCATTAGTGTGAATGGGATGCTTTTTAATATCCAATTCTTCTCTATCATTCTTGGTGTATAAGAAAGCCATTGATTTTTGTGTGTTAATTCTTTATCCTGTCACTTTCTATTACTTATTATTTCTAGAAGCTTTTTGTAGTCTTTATAGTATATACATATATATACATATATATATATATATATATATATATATATATATATACTAAATATAGTAGTATGTGAGAGCTTGACTTCTTCCTTTCCTTTCTTCCTTTCCTTTCTGAATACCCTTGATCTTTGATGCTGCAGGCATACTGAGTCTCAACAATTCTAGTGGGATGGAGTCCTTTTGTGAGGGGAAAATGGGTACACGAATGGACGAATATGAAATATAAATAATTGAGACCACACAAAATGCATTGTATTGGGACCCGCGTCTGCATCAATCGTGATACAGATGAGAGATAAACTTTACTTTTCAGCTGGTGACATTTTAAACTCTAGTATGCAAGGTATTTTCGCAGAAACAAAGGGCAGAGAATCTTAGGAGAAGGAAGACAATGATACCAAGCCCTAGAATATACATATCAATTCTTAGCTGAAAGGGAGGAAGTTCTAGTATAGAAAGGGGGTATTCTGGTTTTGCAAGAAACAAAGAGAAACTGGTTTTGCTACAAAATTTTGCAGCCTGCTTACTTAGTGAAATGCAAGAAAGATAGGAGCTATTTGTTTACTACCAAAAAGCTGAAAACAGAAAGACAGGTAGCTGGCTGGACTTTGAGTTGCAAATATACTTAGCCAGCAGGGAACTTTAGCAGCTCTCTTTGATACTTAAATTTATTTTTTTTTAATTTTTTATTTTTAATTATGAGAACAAAGATGCAAAGAAAGAGAACAAGGTAAAGTTACAGTGGAAGGACAATCACCCATAAACAGAATTCTCAGAAGTCCCCTTGCTGATATCTTAACTTTGAACTTTAAGCCAAAGAACATTAAGAAAAATAAAACAGAACCCATGTACAATTACTTTGTCCCTCAAGTCCCCAGATTGTAATACATGATATTTCTTAGCAGCACACAAAGCAATCTAAAGCCATAAACTTATGTAACTCCTTAAACATTGAAGACATAGTACTTTTTTACATTTCCATTCACATGCTTATTAGTTTAAGTTAACCTCAAAAGTTTAAGTGGGTTGTTTTTCTTAAGGATTAGAGTCAAAGGAGCACAGTAAAAACAGTGTAATAGTGGTAATTATTGTTTGCATAGACCCACCAAAATATGAGGGACATGTAAAGGAAAAGCCTAGGCCTAAATACAAGGAGATCCTACCCCTGAAGTTTCATGGCATAAGACCAACTCTAGGCTTCAGGCAAACTAGTTTGTCCAATCCAAGTCATTGTCTGTAGTGCCATTAACTTATTTTTCACACAGTCTCTGTTGTTGGTGGTATGTTTCTGTATTAAAAATCCTAGAATCTGAATATCCTACATAGAAGTCAAGATGTGAAGTGTTCTCTAGTTTTATCTCACAATTAAAGAGCAATGCAGAGAACCCTGTCCTGTAAGCAGGTCTTTGCTGTTGTCAAATCTTCTTTTGTTAAGGGAATTTCTTATGACTGCACAATCAGAACGAATTTCTGTAGTTTAGCAAGGGAGGCAAGGCCAAATAAAAGAAATATATAAATGCCACCACATGTCATGAACATAACAGAAGTATAACCAGTAATCCACGCAGGAGTTATGATTGACTTCTTCAACGGGTCTTCTGGCAACATATTTCTTGGGGGAAAATCAGGCACTGCACCAGGAAAGCCAATAGACATATCTGGTGTGTGCTTCCCTTAATAATAAAGACATCCATGTTGCATGCAGTTAAACTTTGATATCTTTTTCTTGCCTGATTGCTATGGCAAGTACTTCCACAACTATATTGAATATGAGTTGTGAAAGAGGGCATCCTTGCCTTGTATCAGATTTTAAAGAAAAGGCTTTCAGTTTATCTCCATTGAGAATAATAATTGCCACTGGCTTGAGGTAGATTACCTTAACTATATTGAGAAAAGTTTCATCCATCCCTATGTTGTTGAGAGTTTTTATCAAGGTTTTGGTCCTTGTCGAATGCTTTCTCTGCATCTATTGATATGATCATATGGTTTTTATTTCTCCTTTTGTGATATGTTGTATCATGTTGATTGATTTATGTATGTTCAACCATTCTTACATTTTGGAATGAAACCTACTTGGTCTTGGTGTATGATCTTCTGGATGAGGCATTGGATCCTATTTGCTAGAATTATTTTTGGATCCTTACATATGTGTTCGTCAGGGATATTGTTCTACTGTTTTCTTTTTGCAGCATCTCTGTCTGGCTTAAGCATCAGGGTGATGTTAGCTTCATAAAAACTATTGGAAAATGTGTGTATTTCTTCAATTTCCTAAAAGAGCCTGAAAAAGATAGGTAGTAATTCCATTTGAAAAATTTGAAAAATTTCATTAGTGAATCTATCTGAGAGTGGGTTTTAGTTTATGGGAAGATTTTTGATTGCCACTTTAATGTCCTTACTAGTTATGTGTTTATTTAAATATGCTAGATAATTCTGATTCAACTATGGAATATAAGGATCCAAGAATTTGTCTATTTCTTCCAAGTCCTCATGTTTTGTGGCATATAGTTTCTCAAAGTAGTCTTTGATTACAATATGAATCTCTCTAGTATCTGTAATATTTTCATTCCTAATCTGGTTTATTAAGTTTCACTCGTCCTTTATTTGTGATTTTTGCTAGTGGTTTATAAATCTTGTTTATTTTTTTAAAGAACCAACTTTTGCTCTAGTTGATATTTTGGATTGCTTTTTTTTTTTTTTGATCATAGTGGAATACATATACAATAATACTTTAGGTACATATATACATAAAATCAGGGGGGATTCCCATCGCCAAATTGTCCTCCCTACACCTCCGTTTCTGTCCTACCTCCCATTTTCTTTTCCCTCACCCCAGGGCGGCTAGAATATGTGGTCCCCTCTGTATCCAACCCACTACTTAGTAGTCTTGCACCTGTTTGGTCTTGATGCCTCCCTTATTTCCCCCTCTAACTGGAGGCAGAACTAGTTAGTTCAAGTTGCGTGGTTTTGTTTGAAAAAAAGAAAAATAATAAACTGGGGTAAGAATCTAATACCCTGAAAATGGGCGGAGTCCTTCTAAAGGCTCTCATCATCAATTTGGGAGATAGAGAAAAAGAAGGTGAAACACTCCACTAGTACCAAAAGAAGTATCAAATATCCAGTGAGGGCTCCAGCTATATCGATAAGCACCTCAAAGAACAGACAAAACAAACAAACCAAAAAAAAAAAAAAACTAAAACAAATAAACAAAAATCACGCCATGGTCTTGAATTAAGAAACATGGTATAGCACATAACGAAAGAGAAGAGAGGAAGAAAGAAAAAAAAATAAATATAGTTGGGGACAACACTTTCAATAATCGCACCCAAACAGAAAAATCGACCAAAATAGATAAATAAAAAATAATAATAACAATAATAAATAAAGGTAATATATATATTTATATAAAAAATAACCAAGATTTTGTGCTTTTTGTATTTGTTTTTTCCCTTCTGCCCTGGCACAGTAAATATTGGGGTCATTCGAAAAGGAATTCACTTGGCCTAAGAGATATGGGGTTTCTCTGTCCTTGGAGCATACTGTCATGGGATCAACTCTAGACTTTGCTCATGATCAGGATCCTTTACTTTCCAGATGTTGTTTTTTTTTGTTGTTGTTGTTGTTGTTGTTGTTGTTGTTTTTGTTTTTGTTTTTGTTTTTGGTGTGTGGAAGACTTCTGCTCTATGTTTAGAGGTCTCAGTATCTGCACAGATCCTGAGGTGGGACTTATGATGAAGTCAGTCTTTGTGGTTCTAGAGGTTCTATTACCTCAGTGTCATTTTAATCCATCTTCTGTGGTTGGTGATCTTGGTCTTTGCACTGAACCTAGGGTGGCACCTAGGATAGCGTCTTTCTTTGTGCTTCCAAAAGCCCCATTCTGTTGCAATTGTCTCTGCCGGACCTTTGGGACTGGGGATCATGATTATTGTGCAGGTCATAGTTCAAGCCCTAAACTAGGGCTTTTTTTATTGGTCCCAAGATGTATACAGTCTGGTCGTGGTTCTTGCAGCCAGTCATCTGCAAATCCCGATCTTGGTTTTTGGACTTACCAAAGGGTACCAAGAATTCTGGTTTTGTCTTGTCGTTAGTTGGTAAGGTAGGCTAATCTGCTCTAAGGTCAAGATGTTCGCATTTTCCTCGTTGTCAGGATAACATGTTAGAGCTGGGCCTTGTTGTTAGTCCTGCCGTATCAAGGCTGTCCCGGATAAAGTTTGTTTCCTGCAGCTGTTGTGAAGAGCTGTGCCATTTCTATGTCGGGGATCAAGGGTTCAAGGCTGAATGAATGGTATCTAATCACCTGAGGTCTAAGTTGATTCCACATGACATATTTTCAAGGCAGGAGATATCCCCATATTGTAAACAACTATGAGTTCCTATCTCTAGTAGATAGGAGCTCTTTTTTTTTTTTATATGTAAGATTTCCCCTTTACTTAGTGTGCCTTTGCAGGGGGAAGTGGTGCTACATTATAATGTCTGTATATTTGTGGGTGGATTGATAGGATAACCGAAACAGGTCACATACCCAAAAACGAGGGAAAAAAGAAAAAAGAAAAAAAAAAGAAAAAAAAAAAGAAAAAAAAGGGGGGAAATTAAAAATGTATGTGCTCACCAATATATATGTAGGACAATCATTTAAAAAAGATAAATAAATAAATTAAAAACAAAACAAAACAAAAACAAAAAACTAAACAAAAAAATAAAAAAAATAAAATAAGTTAGCGAAGTTTTTAAGGAACCAAAGTGGTGCAGAGGACTACCTTACATTTGGGGGAGAACAGATAAAGAGGTGGTGTATTACAGGTTTTATGCCTATGTTGGAAGTACAGTTTTTCCCATTGTCTTTTGGGTTTTTCTTGTGGTGTGTGGGTTCCCAGGCATCTTCCTAACACATCCCCTGACCTTCTTCAGATTGGTAAAAATTTGCGGCAGGGAGGTCTTGGAAGAGTTCTTGCATTGGGGATACTTTTGGACCTAGGCCCAGTTTCAAGGAACAGTCCGCGTTAGGGAGAGTTAGTAGGGAGGGCCTCGCAGCATGAGTCCACAGGGGAGTTGGCTGTCTTTTCTTTCAGGAGACGAGGTGTGGGTTTATCTGGGTGTCCCCTCGCCTGGGTGCAGGGTACTGGTTCGTTGGGTAGGAGGTCGATCTTGATGCCTTAATAGAATAAGGACTGAGGGTGAAAAGTTTTAATATGGTGGGAGATCTGGATGGGATTGAGTGGTAAAGGGATAGTTGGATTTCCGGAGGGGAGAAAGGAGAAGGTAAATGGGAAGGGTATGAAGGAAGAGAAAAGAGAAAATACCTTAGAGAGAAAAGGGGAAGAGAAAGGGAAAAAAGTAATGAGCAGAATAGAGAAAAAAAAGTAGTGAGAAGAGAGGAGAGAATAGCAAGGGAATGCTGGTTTGATTAAAAGTGTTCGAAGAATAGAGCCTGTGGTTTAAGTCTGTACGTCTCAGGTACTGCTTCGATGGTCTGACTGATTCCTAAATGGAAGTATTACCTAGAGATAAAGTGTATGTTAAAGAGTTTTCTCGTGGCCATCTTGTAGTGCATGCAAGGTATGGTATCCCGTGTGGTATCCCGAGTTGCCACCTTAGTTTGTCCGCCCTTTGTATCCAAGGGCGCCTGTGGACAGAAAAGCTGAGAGGTTATTTAAAATATAGTAAGATCAAGGCATTAAAAGGTAGTGTTATGGTATATTGCCATTGCAGTCCGTAATTTCCCTTGGTGTTCTATACTTGTGTTCCTGTATACGAACTCCAAGGGATTATTGTGGGCCTTTGTTGTAGAAGTCTGATTACATACCTGTTCTCTCTATGCTGCCGTTTCTGTTGTTATTGTTTTCTTTATGGTATATTGTGTAATCAAAAATTTGCATTATTCCTTTTTCATGTATTTTGGACACTGCTCCCACGTATATGTTGACTATTACAGTGTTCGGAGTTTCTACCATGTTAAACCCTGTTATTTGATTGTTAAATATTAGTTGTGTATAAAATATGTGTTCTAGGTGTGTCAGAATAGTGCTACCATTCTGTGTTTTTCTTTTGTCTTCTGACTTACTTCGTTTAACATAACATGATCTAGGTCCATCCACGTTGCTGCAAAGTCTGTGATTGTATCATTTCTAACTGCCATGTAATATTCCATTGTATATATGTACCACATCTTAATGATCCATTCATCTGTTGTTGGACATCGAGGTTGGTTCCAAGATTTGGCTATTATACTGAGTGCTGCAATAAATAGTGGGGTGCATACGTATTTTGGAATGAATGTCCTTCCATCTTGGGGGTATATGCCTAGGAGAGCAATTGCTGGGTCAAATGGCAGCTCAATTCTGAGTTCTTTGAGCATTCTCCAGACTTTTCTCCATAGATGTTGGACTAGGGGGCATTCCCACCAGCAGTGGATGAGAGTTCCTTTCATACCACATCCTCGCCAACAAAGGTTGTTTCCATTATTTTTGATGTGAGCCAACCTCACTGGTGTGAGGTGGTATCTCATTGTTGTCTTGATTTGGATCTCCCTGATGAGAGAGGCTGTCATTAAGTTATTTATCTAGGCATTTTCGTACTGACGTGTGCTTGTAACCTATAAATTTTCCTCTTAGTACCACTTTTGCTGTGTCCAACAAATTGATTATTTGTGTCTTCATTTGAATTTGTTACCAGGAGTCTTCTGATTTCCTCTTTGATTTCATCTCTGACCCACTGATTATTTAGTAGTGAATTGTTTAACAGGTATTACAGTTTTTCTTCTGTGCCTTTTTGTAGTTCTAATTTTAGTGCATTTTTGATCAAAAAAGGTAGTCTGTAAAATTTCTTTCCCCTTATTTTATGGAAGAATATTTTATGGGATAGAATGTGGTGTATCCTGGAGAATGACCTATGTGCATTCAAGAAGAATGTGTATCGAGTTTTCTGGGGATGGAGTACCATATATATCAGTAATTTATATATATATATATACACACACACACATAGATACCATATATATGCCACTGTCTTCCATTTCTCCTTTCAAGACTATCATATTATTGTTGGGTTTTAGCCTGGTCGACTTATCAAGGGGTAACAGGGCAGTATTGAGGTCTCCCACTATTATTGTGTTTCTATTGAAGTCTTCTTTTAGATTTGTTGACAATTTTATTATTTTGCTTGTCCTCTATTAAACACTATGTTTAATAGTGTGATTTCGTCCTGTTGTACACCGCTTGAATAAAATGAAATGTCCACGTTATACCTTATTACTTTTCTAAGTCTAAATTTTGTGTCATCTGGTATTAATATGGCCACTACTGCTTTTTAAGGGAGTTGTTTGCTTGAATGATTGTCCTCCAACCTTTGATTTTGAGTCTATGTTTGTTTCGACTATTCAGGTGTGTTTCTTGTAGGCAGTAGAATGTTAGATTCAGCTTCTTGATCCATTTTGGAAATTTCACTGCTGGTGGAAATGACTTCTAGTCCAACCTTTATGAAAAACAATATGGAGATTTTTCAAAAAAACTGGTTATTGAGCTCCCTCTTGATCCAGCGATACCACTCCTAGGGGTACACTCTAGGAACTAAAAATCACAATACAAAAATTCCTTTCTCACACTTATATTTATTGCAGCACAATTTACAATAGCCAGACACTGGAAATAACCAAGATGCCCTTAAACAGATGAATGCTTAAAGAAATTTTGGTACATATACACAATGGAATATTATGTAGCCATGAGGAGAGATAAAGTCATGAAATTTTCCTATACATGGATGTATATTATGCTGAGTAAAATAAGTCAGAGGGAGATACAGACACCTAATAGTCCCCCTCATTTATGGGTTTTAAGAAAAATAAAAAAATTGAAATAATTGCCAGAGATGAGAGCCAGAATTCTGGCTTATGTTATGAATTATACCACAAGAAAGGTGAGTGCAGTTAGAGAAATAAATACACTGAGAACTCGCATACAATTTCAATGAGTGAGAGATACAGAAAGCCTGTCTCAAATACAGGTGGAAGGTGGGGAAAAGAGGAGATGGGTGCGTGGTGATGGTAAAGGGGGTTGTCCTTTTTGTGACTGAAACCCAACTACAGTCATGTATGGAATCACGGTGTTCAAATAAATACATTATTTAAAAATGTTCATCTTTGGTCGGCATGATAGCACAGCAGTAGGGCATTTTCCTTGCACATGGCTGACCCAAAATAGACCATGCTTCAGTCCTCAGGAGTCCCATATTGTTCCCCAATCCAGGAGCGTTTTCTCAGTGCATAGAGAGGAGTAAACCCTGGGTGTGGCCCAAAAACAAAAACAAAAGTTCATCTTTGTTTCTTTTAACCTTATAATTTAAATCTGTTTTTTTTGATATTAGTATGATAACCTCAGCCTTTTTAAGTGAGTTGTTTTCTTGAATGATTGTACTTCATTCTTTGACTTTGAGTTTCTGTTTTCTATGACTATTCAAATATGTTGCTTGCAGGCAGCAAAATATTATATTTAATATTTTCATCCATTTTGCCACTGTATGTCTCTTATTTGGTGCATTTAGTCCATGATGTTGAGAAATATGATTGTCATTGGTTTAAGTGTCAGTATTTTAAAGTTTATTGTGTTTGTTGGGATTACCTTGCCTTAATTTATACACTTTAGCTCTTCTTTAAGGTTCTTTTTGAGTCTGAAGTTTCTGAGCTGTTATTAGTCTGTGAATCTGTGTATCCTTTCTTTAAAATTAAATGAAACTCTGGCTGAGTGAAGTATCCTTGGGGAAGCATTCAATTGGTTGATTTTTGTCACTATATTCCATCACTGCCTTCAGGCCTTGAGAGTTGCTTATTATAACTTAGCTTGTTATAATTTCCCTTTTCGATTATGCTGCTTAAATGTTCCATCTTAATCTTTTGTTTTCATCATTGTGACTAGAATGTGCCTTGAGGTGCTTTTCTTTGGATCTCTTTTAGCTAGTACTCTTTGGGCATATAGGATATGGTTTCATACACTCTTCAATTCTGTGAATTTCTCAGAAATGTCCTTGACTGGTTATGCTTCATCAGCATTTTCTTCCTGGGTCTCTGGGATCCCAATTTTTTTAATATTGTTTACACTGAGTTTATCCTTATGTTCTGTTGTCATTTGCTCACTTACTTTAAGGGATACTTTAAGGGAATATTATGCTGTATGAATTGAATTAGAGGGAAGTGATAGATATATAATAGTTTCATTATTTTGTGGGCTATAAAATATAAAAGACTGTATGTCAAAAATATCCAGAGACGGGGCCGGGCGGTGGCGCTAAAGGTAAGGTGCCTGCCTTGCCTGCGCTAACCTTGGACGGACCGCGGTTCGATCCCCCGGTGTCCCATATGGTCCCCCAAGCCAGGAGCGACTTCTGAGCACATAGCCAGGAGTAACCTCTGAGCATTACTGGGTGTGGCCCAAAAACCAAAAAAAAAAAAAAAAAATATCCAGAGAAAATAAATATGAGGGTGAGGTGGACCAGTGTATGATAATAAAGCTTACTACAAAGAGAAATGAGCTCAGGTAGAGCACTAACTGCACTGACCACTACCATGGCAATAATAGTTAAAGAGTAAAGTATAATGCCTCTTACAAAGACAGGAGAAAAATGGGTAATGTTGATGACATGCCTGTTACAAAAACAGGAGAAAAATGGCAGGAATGTTATCTTGGTAAAGTGTGGTGTACATTCTAAAACTGAAACCCAACTATAAACATGTCTGTAATAATGGTGATTAAATTTCTTAAATAATTAAATTTAAAAAATCCCCAAAATATTTGTAATAATTAAGTCATTTCCCAATAATATAGATTAGGCTTACCTGTCTTAAATTGGCAATCTTCTCATTCCTTAAAAAAGTATTCATCGGGGAAGCCAGCTCTTCCCAGGTATGGGGTTAGGGGACACCCCATGCCAGAGGCCTTTTCCCTAGCTTGGGGGTGCTGGGAGGCCTGGCAGGCCCCCAGCCAATCCCCTATTTCTCCCCTGGACTCCAGGCCTTTCCTGGGTACTGGCTCAGGTGGCCCGAAATGGGACTCAGGTGAGACCTTTTAGGGGCCGTAGGCTTCCCCCACACACACACCTCTAGGGAAGAGGAGCATTGGGAGAAGCTGGGCAGATAAGCAGGCTTCCAGTTCTCTCTGATCTGGGAGGCCAGCTCTTCCCAGGTATGGGGTTAGGGGATACTCCATGCTGGAGGCCTTTTCCCTAGCTTGGGGAGTGCTGGGGTGACTGGCAGAACCCCAGCCGATTCTCTATTTCTTCCCTGGACTCCAGGCCTTTCCTGGGTGCTGGCTCAGGTGGCCCGAAGTGGCGTTCAGGTGAGATCTTTTAGGGGCCCTAGACTTCCCCCCTCCCTACTCTAGGAAGGAGGAGCATTGGGAGGAGCCAGGCATATAAGCTGGCTTCCGGTTCTCTCTGATCCGAGAGACCAGCTCTCCCCAGGTATAGGGTTAGGGGACACCCCATCCTGGAGGCCTTTCCCTAGCTTGGGGGGTGCTGGGAGGCCTGGCAGGCCCCCAGCCGATCCCCTGTTTCTCCCCTGGACTCCAGGCCTTTCCTGGGTACTGCCTCAGGTGGCCTGAAGTGGGATTCAGGTGAGACCTGTTAGGGGCCCTAGATTCCCCCCTTCCTACTCTAGGGAGGAGGAGCATTGGGAGGAGCCGGGCAGATAAGCTGGCTTCCAGTTCTCTCTGATCTGGGCGGCCAGCTCTCCCCAGGTATGGGGTTAGGGGACACCCCATGCTGGAGGCCTGGCAGGCCCCCAGCCGATCCCCTATTTCTCCCCTGGACTCCAGGCCTTTTCTGGATGTTGGCTCAGGTGGACTCTATTGTGGTCCTCTTGCTTCCCCCTTTCCTTTCCCTCCTCTAAAGGGGGGATGCATGGGGAGGAGGGCGAGCTGATGCAGCACTGGTTTATGTTGGGACATTCACTGGTAATTTATTTTCCTCATTGGTCTCCATTTTAAAAACTATATATATTGAAAATAAAAATAAGAGGATGGACTCTCAGGCTGGGAGGATACCAGTACTCTTTTCCGACTTGTTTACTCTTAGCAGTCTCTTGGCCTCTTTCTTCCTTCATTGTGTAACTGTGGTTGCTTACCATACTAGTTTCTGATTAGTTCCCTCTCAAATGCATTTCCCTACAATAGAACTGCGGAGAGTCATTTTGCACACTCCAGAAGGCTAAATCACAGACCACAGGGGTGTCCAGGCTTCAGCACCCTCCTCCCGACTGTCTCTAATGACATAAAAGGGACATGCATATCTCCTTTGAATATTGTAGATATATTCCCTCAACCACTATAGCTATTATTGAATATCCCCTTAAATGGCGATAATTGTGTCCACTGTCTTATGTCAGATTGTTTATTTTCCCCACTTTTTATCTTTTCTTCTCTTTGTGAACTGTTCAATAAGGAATTTTGGTTAAAAAGTCCCTCAGTTTAATGTTTATGTTTGAACCAAGTCATGGGGAATGTTGGACTTGTTCTTGCATTCCCCATATGCACTGATAAAGCCACGTGGCATTATTCCTTGTTTGCATAGGCATATTAAAATGAAAAATACTATACATACAAATAAGTTCTTATCTAATAGAGATAGGAACACACAAATCTTGTAGTGCAATGGGACCTTACACCCTAAACATTGACATATGATCTGGCACAGGCCTCAGAAGAATGGGCATTCTCCATTCACCCCAGAACCAGAGAAGCCATTTATGAAACATTCAAAGTTGTCTATTACACCACCTGGAAGCACTCCTCTACCAGGGAAGACCCTACTGCTGCTCTGACATCGATATACTCAAAAGAGTCTTCCCCTAACACTGAGAAGACTTAACAACAACAATGACCTGCTTACTGAACAGGGCTTTCTGCATTGCCCTTTAATTATGAGTGGAAATTAGAAGATGTTCCACACCATCCTGACTTCATTGTAGGATATACAGATTCCAGAATCTTCAATACAGAAACATGATACCAACAAAGACTGTGAAAAATAAAACTAGTGGCACTACAGACAATGAACTGGATTGGACAAACGAGTTTGCCTGGAGACTAGAGTTGGTATTATGCCAGGAAACTTCAGGGTTAAAGTCCCCATGTATTTAGGCCAAGCTTTTCCTTCCCATGTCCGCCATATTTTGGTGGGCCTATGCAAATGATAATTGCCACTCTAACACCGTTTTTACTGTGCTACTTTGACTCTAAGCCTTAGAAAAAAAAATCACTTAAACTTTGAGGTTAACTTAAACTAATATGCATGTTCATGGAAATGTAAAAAACTACTATGCCTTCAAGTTTAAGGAGTTAAAGCCATAAATTTATGGCTTTAGATTGCTTGGTGTACCACTAAGAAATGTTAGAATGTACTACAATCTGGGGACTTGAGGGACAAAGTAATTGTACATGGGTTCAGTTTTATTTTTTTAATGTTCCTTGGCTGTAAGATCAAAATTAAGGTGTCAGCAGGGGGATTTCTTCTGAGAACTCTGTTTTTGGGTGATTGCCCTTTCACTGTAACTTTACCTTGTCCTCTTTCTTTGCATCATTGTTCACATAATTAAAAATAAATAAAAGAAGAATTCATCTATGGGTTTTAAGAAAAATGAAAGACATTTCTCAACAATTTTCAAAGACAAAAGAGAGGAGGGCTGGAAGTTACAGCCAACCTCATGAATCTCACCACAAAGAATGAGTTTAGTTAGAGAAATAACCATATCGCAAACCATCCTAACAATGAGAATATATGAGGGAAGTGGAAAGCCTGTCTAGAGTACAGGTAGGGGCGGGGAGGGGAGGAGGCATATTTCGGTATTGGTGATGGGAATGTTGCACTGGTGATGGGGGGGTGTCATCTGATATGACTGAAACCCAACCACAATCATGTTTGTAACCAAGGTGTTTAAATAAACAATGTTTAAAAAATTTAAGAAAGTATCATTTCTCTATAGTCTTATATATATATATATTTATATATATATATATATAAGCAATCTTACTTTATCATTCTAATATACTTATTTGTCCATGAAACCAGAAGAAAAACTTGTATTCAATGAAAATTAATTTTTTGAGCCACTCATCCTTTTAACATTTTTGAGGAAGTTTCTTAAAGAACAACATAATAATTATTACTTTGTACGTATTTTGCATTTTTATCTGAGGTGGCTTTTAATAGTCAAAGATTTTGGCTGAAGAATATATTTATGACTTGTCAATTACTTCATCAAAATCTTAAGTATACAACAAAATCACATTTTAAATAATTGAAGTTAATCATTTAGGATTTCTTTATTAAAATTTTGTACATAAATATAAACAGATATGAACTTTTAAAAAGGAGAGAGATACATATTTGTATCAAACAAATTTGGGGATATTAATGAAACATAGTATGTAATAATAGCCAAGAAGCTATATGAGGGTCAGGGGGACTGGTTCATGGTTATAAACTTACAAGGAAGAGACGAAACTGCAATTAGGGCAAAGAAGGTACTACTATTAAAATGATATTTAGTAATGATCACTCTCAACAAATACTGAATTCTGAAAGAGTACAAAGTGATATACATGATACCCCCTATGTAACAATCTTACAAACTATAGATGCCTAAAAAAAAGGAGAGGGTGACAGAGAGGAAAGATATCTGCCATAGAGGCAGACTGGGTTAGGCTGAGATGGAGGGAAAATGGGACATAATAGGTGGAATATGTGTATTGATGAAGGGTTAGATTTTAGAACATGTATAACTGAAAGTAATGAACAACTTTATAACAGTGTATTTTACAATTATTAGATGATTTTTTAAATAAAATAAATCTACATAATTATAAAAATATATTAAGTATAATCCCATTATATTTCAGGGTATTCACAAAGACAGGAAAGTGCAATGTGTTTACTTTATGCAAATAACATAAAGTAAAAGCTGTTCCACCTTCCTTTGTGGAAAGAAATTAGTAGAAAAAATGAACATTTTAGCAGAACTGAGCTTCAGTATAGACTCTATTCTACTCTTGTTCCCAGCATCTATATCCATAAAATTAGGAATGCAAATGAGAATTTATTTCACACAATTAAAGTGGCAGTGCAGCTCTAAGTCCTCTGATACAATTGTCCTCAAAAGAAACCAAGTAAATCAGAATAAATAAGAATATACTTCTACTGTGTGGTGAGACCTAAACTATTCATTTTCAACATTACAATGTCACTGCTTTTTCAACATAGTTAAGAACATCAGGAATCAGTTTCTGTCTTTAACATTCTCATTAGCACATTGTTTTTGTGTTGTTCTTTTTGTTTGTTTTTTTGTTTTTTGTTTTGTTTTGTTTTTGGGCCACACCGGCAGTGCTCAGGGGTTACTCCTAACTATCTGCTCAGAAATAACTCCTGGCAGGCACGGGGGACGACATGGGACATCGGGATTTTATCAACCACCTTAGGTCCTGGTTCGCTGCTTGCAAGACAAATGCGGCTGTGCTATCTCTCCTGTTGGGGAGTGCTGGGAAGCCTGTTTTTGTGTTTCTAATAGAAACTGCCAACCAAGGAAATATCCTCTAGAGAGAGCAGTGTGTTGAACATCATTGGAAAAAAAGATTAAATTCCATGTGTGACCTGTGTAACAAGGCCTGTGTAGCAAATTAATGGTAGACCATTAATTTCTGACTTCTGCCAGTTATCTACTTCTCTTCATTAATGCTACTCGTTCTTTATTCTTTCAGTTCTTTTTGCATTTCAAATATTCCCTCAATATTGGAATATTTTTAATTAACAATATGCTCTCAAATCCATTTTCTTCAAAAACATCTAAAAATCTCTTCGTGATCATAAATGAATATTCTGTATGCCACAAAAATTCAATAGTGCTGTTTTCTTCCTTAACATAAGTCATTTTTAATCTATTAAACCATTCACTATGCTGTTACTTAGGCCCATTTATTAGCACAACTCTAAGTGCTTGGAATTTATTTCTGTGCCAATTATTCCCCCTATAAAACTCAACCCATTAATCTTTCATTCTTATCTTGCCACAGTATTCACAGAGGAATCTGAATGCCATCTCAACATGAGACCAGTATCAACACAGTTTAAAATTTGCCTTACATAATTAAAGTTTCTAGTAATCTCAGGAAAATTTTTATGCTGGAAAGCAAATCCAAGATTTTCATGGGCTTTCCTAAAGATAGTTATCTAACTTATCAAAGAAGTATAATCAAAAGAATAAATATTTACTGAACACTTCTCTTTATTATTTGTTTTTTACAAATACCTTTTTGTCTCTTGCTCTAGTTTTTAATGGCATAACTTCCTTTATTCTCATTTCTGGAGCCAATTCCTAGCTCTGTACTCATATATCACTCCTATTTTTGATCAGAGAACCACATGTGTCAGAGACCCAAGGATCAAACCTGGGTAAGCCACATTCATGCAAAGCAAATAATTTACCTTCTCTATTACTACTGGCCCAAACAAAGCTTTTTTATTTTACACTAATATCCATGTAACATGCAGGTTTCAGTTTTTTTACTTTTAAAATGAAGATTTCCATTATTTTGTACATTAAATGAATTTTTCAAAGCTAGTTAGTAGGTACTGGTAGTAATATTTTTCTCTTCCCTCTCTTTACCATTTACTCTGAAATTGTCATTAGTTAATCAAAGTTAAATGAGCCAAGGAATGAGCTCTTAACTCCAGCAAAATAAATATTGGAGGAGGATCAGTTATTTCTGTAACTGCTCTGATGAAGACAGTAAACCATGATTTAATGAGGATGGATGAGGCTGTGAGAGCAAAGGATTTATTTTCTCAGAAGAGATTGCACAGCAGATTTTAGTCATGATGGTAAGCATTGAAAGCTTACAACCAAATTTTCAGGTTTAACCAGATCCTCTTATTTATGCTAAAAAATATCTTTCTGTCCTTATACAGATGCTTTCCCTTTGTAAACCTCCTTTATATTGTAAACTTACTCTCTAAGTAAACTACTCTCCTGAGAAGCAATACCACCCATTATTGTACATAGGCTCCAAGTGGTGTACCATCAATCATATGATATATCTCTGAACCTGATACCCTACATGACCTATTTAACCAATAGATGTATTCACTACCATGTTATGAGAATAAGTAGAATAAGTAGAATCATATTTTATATGACATTTAATACAAGACTCATTCAAAATATTCTATCCTCTTATTCCACAACATTGACTGAATCTATTTCTTGCATTGCTTCTTAAGTGACAGTGGGCCCCTAATTATTATTTCTCACAGCTTGTTTTGGAAGATAACCAAATGCATTTGTCTGTTGGTTCAAGAGGACAAGCTATGAATTTCATTAACTTGTATCTTCACTTCCATGTATAGCACAGTGCACAATGCATTGAGGTAGCTGCTTAAATATAGTCTAATAAATAAATTCTAGACATGTTTTTCTTTCGGAACACAGTCTTAAAGTTACCTTTATTCAGTATATAGAAGGAGGAATAGATTTTTATTATTATTTATTATGCTTCGTACTCCTTATCTAGGTAGAATGGACCCTTATCCAGAAAACTTATGGTGTAAATGAGAAGATATGGAAACGGTGAAGTGTCTGTGAAGAAAATACAAAGGCAATTTCTTCATTGCATTTTTCTCATGTGTTCAGCCAAAATACACTTCAAGGGAACTTTGAAGCAATTGCTTCTTGTCTTTTAAATTGATACTTATATTCTGAGCTAATGGGTTCAGAGAGCCTCAACTGTTTAATACCCAGCCTGCTGAAAGAGTCAATAGCTCATTAAGCCCCAGAATTCAAATGAATCCAACAGAAACTTTGGATGACCTTGGCTGTAGAGGTCTCAAGCAAATGATCACCAAGTGGATTGACTAACATTAAGCAACAAACATGATTAAAGTCTAGAAAATGGGACCTATGAGGAAAGGATGAAGCTATCTATTTGATTTACAGTGTAGGAAAGCAAATAACAATGTGTAACTTTATAGGAATTTTCCACAAGAAGGATGGTGATGCTCAGCTCATTGATGCTGAAGAGAATATGAAGGGCATAAAATGCTATATGAGGATTTTTTTTGAACACATAAGACATTTTCTATTGCCTAACAATATTGCTAGGCAGTAATATAGCCACCCCAAAGCAACTATATAAACTGGTTTTCTTGGTTAATGTGATGGACTCAAATTTAGAAGCAAAAAGCAGCAATATTTATATCAGAGACTGAAAAATATGATGAGCAGCTATTCTTTTATATGAACAGATCCACAATACCTGGACTATGCTCTGTGCAAGGTATGTGAATTAAAGTATTTAAAGAAATTCTAAAAAACTTTGGGAGTGGAAAGTTCATATCTTTAGATAGGTCCATAGAATCAGAAGGTACATATGCAAGAGACAGTCACCAATGTGAATCGGAAGGTAAAGGAAATGTGTGAGACATCTAGGTATAAGCATTTTTTGGTTTCTGCAGTAAGAAGTTAAGTCTGGATACATTTCCAGTATCAAGAGTTTCAGTAGACTATGAAGTCTAGGAACTGATCATAACTGCCTGGTATTAATGTCCTATAGGTATTAGGGCATGTCAGTAGTGGTGAAGAACTGTAAAAGACCCATGGAGGAAATAAAAGAAAGAGGGATAAAGAGCTCTGAGTTGGTTTGTTTGTATATGAAAAATATATTATTTTATTACTTACTTTTTCTATAAGTCAGCTAGCAGATAAAGGTAGATATCACCTCATTCATCAAGAATTTATAAAAAAAAATATGGGCCTGGAGAGATAGCACAGCGGTGTTTGCCTTGCAAGCAGCTGATCCAGGACCAAAGGTGGTTGGTTCGAATCCCGGTGTCCCATATGGTCCCCCGTGCCTGCCAGGAGCTATTTATGTGAAGACAGCCAGGAGTAACCCCTGAGCACCACCGGGTGTGGCCCCCAAAAAAGAATTTATAAAAAATAATAAAATAAGGTTAACATATCTCTATCCAAGTTCTAGAAGAACACATTTATAGTTTTTATGTTTGTGGAGAGCTGGGAAATACAGAATCTTAATTGCAAAATATTTTAGGCAAAGGAACCATATATATAGTATAACAGGTAGGTTGCTTGCCTTACATGTGGCCAGTGCAGCATCACATATATTCACCCTGTGCACCATCATAAATACTCCCTGATTCTAGAGCCAGAGCACCACAGAATATCACAGAAACTAAAAAAAATAAATAAACCAACTATTCATATGACTTAGCAATTCCACTTTTTGATATCTATTTATTAAAAAATGTCTGCATACTATTATTTACCACAACACTCAGTTTAATAACAATAACAATGTGAATGGATGAGGGAAGTAGAAAGCCTGTCTCAAAAACAGATTGGGGGAGAGAGAATAATGGCATTGTTGATGGGAACATTGCACTGGTGAAGGTGGGTCCTCTTTATATGAGTGAAACCCAACTACAATCATGTTTGTAATTAAAGTGTTTAAATAAAGATATAAAAATGAAAACCTGAGCAGAAATAAACAACATAGAAATAAAAAAGCAATTCAAAAAAAATCAATGAGACCAAGAGCTGGTTCTTGAAAACAATAAACAATATAGACCCACCGTTGTCAAGACTCACCAAAACAAAAAAGGAAAACAGCCAAATAAATCAGATCACAAGAGACTACAACAGAACCTCAAGAAATTGATGAAATACTGAGGGCTTGTTATAAACAATTGTACTCAGTTAAGTTAGAGAAACCAGAAGAAGTCGACAGGTTTATAGAAAAATATCTTCTTCCAAGACTTAATAAGGAGGATTTTAAAAAGTTTAAAAGGCTAACCATGTCTAAGGAAATTGAAACAGTAATTAAGAATTTCCTCAAGAGGGGCTGGAGTAGTGGTGCAAAGTGGTAAGGTGTCGGCCTTGCAAATGCTGGCCTAGAACAGACCACATGGTTCAATCCCCTGGGGTGCATATAGTCCCCCAAACCAGAAGCAATTTCTGAGTGCATAGCCAAAAGTAATCCCTGAGAATCACTGGGTATGGATCCAAAATAACAAAAAAATATATATATATATATATATAAAAAGAATCTCCCCAAGAGCAAAAGTCCAAGACCAGATGGTTTTAAAGGTGAATTCTAGCATTCTGACAAGAATTACTGCCATTGACCTTCAAGCTCTTCCAAAACATTGAGAAGACATGAATCCTCCATAACTCTCTATGAGGTTAATATCACACTCATTACCAAAGCTGACAAAGTCACCTACAAGAAAGAAAACTAAAGACCAATCTCACTTATGAACACGGATGCAAAATTCCTCAAAAAAATTCTAACAAACAAAATCCAACAATACCATGACCAAGTGAGTTTTATCCAAGGGATACAAGGATGGTTCAACATATGCAAATCAATCAACAGCATACACCTCATTAACAACAAGAAAGGTAAAAATCACATGGTCATATCAATCGATGCAGTCAAGGCATTTGACAAAATCCAACACCCATTCATGATGAAAACACTTAGCAAAATAGGGTTAAAAGAAGCCTTCCTCAAGATAGTTACAGCTGACTCTAAAAAGCCCACAGTCAATATTATCCTTAATGGTGAAAACTAAAAGCATTTTCACTAAGGTCAGGAACTAAGCAAAGCTGTCCACTTTCTTATTCATCATAGTTCTAGAAGTCCTAGCAATAGCAATCAGACAAGAGTTGGGAATCATAGGAGTCCAAATAAGGAAAGAGGAGGTCAAACTATTACTTTCTGCAGATGATATGATGATATACATTGAAAACACTAAAAAGTCCACAGTAAAACTCCTTGAAACAATAAATCAACATAGCAAAGTGTCTGGCTACAAAGTTAATACACAAAAAAAAAACAAAACAGTAGTATTCCTCTATACAAATATTGAAGCAGAAAAAAGATAAACACAGAATGATAGAACTTTTCTGAGGTATTTAGAATATATTCCATATATACATATAATTATCCATGAAGAATAACAATGGTCTAAAGGGTAGAAACTTTGAACATCGTAGGTGTCTGCATATAGTGAGGAGAAGTGTTCAAATCAAACAGTAGAGGGGCAACACAAAGCCTCAAGTATCTATCATACATAAAGAAACCGGCAAAAACAGAAACAGCAATTTATAGTGTCCCATACGGTCCACCAGGCCAAGAGTGATTTTGAGTGCAGAGCCAGAAGTAAACCCTGAGTGTCACCAGGTGTGGCCCAAAAACAACAACAACAACTAAATAGCTGTGAGTAATCTGTCTAGAGGCTATAAATATCAAATCAAAAAAAGAAGGAAAAATAGCAATAAAAACAAAAAAAAAACAAGCAATGACAAAAAAACACAATAACAACAATAAAAAATTGTCATAATGACAAGAACCAAAAGAACAACCACAAGGAAGAAAAGAAAGAGGAAATAAAAGGCTAGTGTCGCAAGGCTTTGTGGGTTTTTTTTAATTTGTTACTTTTTTTTTTTGTTTGTTTTATTTTGTTTTTGGATAGGCACAATAAGTATAGAGGAAGTTAGAAAGGGATTCCCTTGACTAGGAGATACAGATTTTCTCCAGTCTTGAAGCATACTATCATGGGAGCAATCGCAGGCTCCATAGTCACTCATTATTGAACACCAAAGTCTTTTTATGGTGCCAGGAAAATTTCTGCTCAGTTTTCAGAAGACTGACAAAAATCACTCTTCTGTAGCTAGAGAACTTGGTATTTCACTGGGTCATAGGACAAAGTCTAGGACAGAATCTTTCACCATATTTCCAGAAATCTGTCTTGTCAAGTTTGTTTTAATTAGTCTTCTATAATTAATTATCTTGTTTGTTTTTTTTTTTTTCACAGATCCTATGTTGAAGCCTAGAATAATCTTTTTTTATGGCTCCAGAAATTCTGCTCAGTCACAGTTGTTAAAGTCAGAACTCTGGAATTAGAGGTCTTGGTTTTTGTACAAATCCTAGACGAAAGCCTAGGCTAGGACTTTCTTTTTGGTCCCAGGAAAAGTTCTGTCCATTTGAGGTTGTCAAAGTTAGTTTTCTGTAATTAGTGATCTTGGTTTTTGTGCAGGTCAAAAACCAACGTGTCTTCTGATTTCATCTTACCATTAGATGATGAAATAGGGCAACCTGCTCTTGGATCAAGATTTTGCTGTCTCCTCATTATCCAGTTGTGTGTTAGCCTGTTGCAAGTTGGTGCCAGAGCAGTATTAGGGATTCCCCAGGGAGTTTGGTTCCTGGTGCTGTTGCAGGGAGCTGTGTCAGATCTTTGTATGATATCCAGGGTTCAAAGTTGGACAGTCTCTGTTCGATTATATGGAGTCAGGTCCTCATGACACATATTCAGGGTGGGAGGTGCCCCTGTATTATAACATGTAAGGGCTCTTATTCCTAGTATGATTTCTTCTTTTTTTAGTATGACTATGCAAAAGGGAATGTGCCATCTTACATTGTTGGTGCATTTGGGGTAAGAATGACAGCCTACATAATCTCTGTGCCCTGTTTTTGACCTGAGCTTTTATCCCAAACAGGAGTTTTTTCTTCTAGAATTTGATACCAAGCAGAACCAGAACAAGTGAAATTAACACACACACACACACACACACACACACACACACACACACACACACACACACACATATATATATATATATATATATATATATATATATATATATATATATATGAAACATATTTTTTAATTAATTTAAAAAGAATGGAGGAGTTTACCTATTTCTTTGAAATACATGAGAGACTGAGCGGTCTTGGATTCACCTTACCAGGGTGAGTATAGGCCCCCACTGCCTTCGTCATTGAGGGGTACCGAGATATGCCCACCTGAAAAGTGCTCTCCATGAGAAGCTCAGAGATTGAGGGTTCTTGGACCTACCAGACCAGGATGAGTGCAGGCATCCACTGTGGTCACCGTTAAGAAGTATAGGCATGCCAGCCTGGAGAGTGCCCTCCGTGAGAAGCTCAGAGACTGAGGGGTCTTGAATCGGCCCTACCAAGGCAAGTACAGGCCTTCACTGTGGTTGCTATTGAGGGGTATAGGCACGCCCACCTGGCGAGTGCCCTCTATGAGAAACTCAGAGACTGAGGGGCCTTGGATCTGCCTGCCCAGGGTGAGTGCAGGCCCCCACTGCCTTCATAAATGAAAAGTAACTAGATGTGCCTGCCTGGACAGTGCTGTTCATGCCGTTCACAGACTCAAGGGTCTTGGACCCGCCAGACCAGGGTGAGTGCAGGCTTCCACTGTAGTTGCCATTGAGAGGTATAAGCGCAGCCACCTGGAGAGTGCCCTCCACGGGAAGCTCAGAAACTGAGGGGTCCTGGATCTGTCTTACCAGGGTGAGTGCAGGCCCCCATCACCTTCAGCAATGAGGGACATAGGCACACCTGCCTGGAGAGTGCCCTCACTGAGAAGCTCAGAGACTGAGGTATCTTGGACCCCCGAACAGGATGAGTGCAGGTCTCCACTGCAGTTGCCTTTGAGGGGTAGAGGTGCAAACTCCTGGACAGTGCAGCTCTCCTGAGAATCACAGAGACCGAGGTTTATTGGTCCTGCTGAAATACGATGGGGCCAGAGGTGTGCTGCTGCTCCATTTCACTTCACTGCTGCACGCTATCTCTAACTAATGAACTCATCATAACAAGTAGAAAAAAAATCAAACCTCAAGCGGGACAAAGGGGAAATCTTGTAAGCAAACACCATGCACAGAGAATGAAGATGACCTGTGATCTGATGACCCAAAAACCAAAAAATACCAACCATCTGCATAATCTCTCAGATAAGGTGTTTACACTCGAAATATAGAGGATTCTCAAGAAAATCAAAGAAAACATAGCTCTAGCTGAACCGAACACAAAGATAGAAATCAGAAAACTTTAAACTGAAATAACAGATCTGAAATCTATGGTAGCTGAACTGAAAACCTCAATGGAAAGACTCTCCAACAAGGTAACAGCAGTTGAGGACAGAATCAGTGAACTGGAAAAGAAATGCAGAACTCCAATCAGCAAAAGAAATTGGAAAAGCATCTTAAGGCAAATGAACAGACAATAAAAAAGAATACTCAAAGAATAAGAACAGATGAAAATAGAAGTATTTGATAATTCAACAGAAACAACATAAGAATCACTGGAGGCCCATAGGCCCAGGAAGAAATTCACAGGAAGAATCAACAGTGAAAGACACCATCCCAGAGCTAAGGACTGCATGCATTCAAATCGTGCATGCTTGAACTGTACCAGCCAAAAGAGACCTGAAGAAAAACAATCCAAGACATATCCTAGTCACAAGGACAAATCCCACATATAGAGATAGAATACTGAAAGCAGCAAGGAAAATTACATTCAAAGGAAAACCCTTAGGATTTACAGAAGACATGTCACAAGAAACTCTCAAGGCCTAAAGACAGTGGTGGGATATTGTGACAAGAATGAATAAAATGGATGCCTCACCTAGAATACTGTACTCAGCTTGACTCACGTTCAGGTTTGAAGGAAGGAAATAAGCTTCACAGATAAGCAACAGCTCAGAAACTTTACAGATGCAAAAACAGCCTTAATGCAAGAACTAAAAGGTCTACTTTAAGATAAGACAGACCAACAGAAACACCAAACTTATACCCAAAGATGACATTAAATCCCATGACAATCATCTCCCTCAACATCACTGGACTAATTGCACCAATTAAGACACACAGTGGCTAAATGGATTAAAGTAGATGAATGCAACCTTCTGCTGCCTATAAAAAACACACTTGAATAGTCAGAACAAACATAAACTCAAAATCAAAGGCTAAAGGAAAATCATCCAAGCAAACAATACCCTTAAAAAAGCTGGAGTGGTAATAATAATATCAGATGACACAAACTTTAGACTCAGAAAAGTTGTAAGGCACAAAGATTTACATTTCATAGTAATCAAGGTATATGTTCAACAGGAAGAAATCACACTACTAAACATATATGCACCCAATGAGAGACAAGCAAATAAGCTAATACAATTATTGGCAAATTTGAAACATATCAAGAATAACACAATAATTGTGGGAGACCTCAACATGGCCCTGTCAATACTTGATAGGTCAACAGACTGAAATCCAACAAAAATAAACTAGCCCTGAACCGAGAAATGGAAAAAAAGAGACCAAGTAGATATATATAGGACACTCCATCCCCAGAAACCTGGACACACATTCTTCTCCAATGTATATGGGTCATTCTCCAGAATAGACAACATGCTGGTACATAAAACATATGTCCATAAAATAAATACCTCCACAAAATCAAGAGGATAGAAATTTTTCAGGCTACCTTTGCTGCTCACAAGACTCTGAAATTAGATGTTAACTACAAACCAACACAGAAGAAAAACTTTAACAACTGGAAATTAAACAGCCTACTACTAACAACCAGTGGCTCTGAGATGAAATCAAATAAGAAAACTTTCCTGGAAACAAATGTTAATGAAGACACAAATTATCAGAACCTATGGGACTCAGAAAAAGTGGTGAGGAATATTTTTATAAATACAATTTTATAAATATAAAAATATAAATTAAAATAAATATTCCTAAGAGGAATATTTATAGCCTTGCAAGCACAGATCAGGAAGGAAAATCTGCTCATAAAATTAGAAAAATGGTCAACAAAAGGAACCAAACATTAGAAAATTGAAGTAAATAACAAAGCTTAGAGCGGAATTCAATGAAGTGGAAACCCAAAAAACAATCCTAAAGATCAATAAAAGCAGAAGTTGGTTCTTTGAAAAAATAAACATGATTGATAGACCATTGGCAAAACTAATGAAGGGGGGGGAGGGAGAGAGAGAGAGACTTGGTAACCGTTTTAGAAAAGAAAATGGTTAGATCACTATCTATATTGCACAGATTCAAAGGGTAACCAGAGACTAATTTGAGAACCTCTATGCTATGAAATATGAGAACCTGGAAAAAATGGATAAATTCTTGGACTCTTTTAAACTTACACGGCTGAATAAGGAGTATAGCATATCTATACACCCCCATCACTACTGAGAAAATTAAAGCGGTAATCAAATGTCTGACCAAACACAAAAGCTCAGGCCCAGATGTATTCAACAATGAATTTTTTCAAACCTTTCAAGAGGAACTACTACCAATCCTGTCCAATCTCTTTTATGAAATTGAAAAAAAATGAGAACATTTTCAAATAACTTTTTTGAAGCCAGCATCACCTAAATACCAAAACTAAACAGAGACGCTGCCAAAAAAAGAAAAGAAAAGAAAAGAAAATTACAGACCAATATCCCTGATGAACACAAATTCAAGGATCCTCAACAAAATCCTGGCAAATAGGATCCATCAAGATCCTCATCAAGAAGGATCATTGCCTCATCAAGAAGATCATTCACTACAACCAAGTAAGTTTCATTCAAAGGATGCAAGGATGGTTTAATACTCTTAAATTTATCAGATAATACACAACATCAACAACAAGAAAAATAAAAATCACATGATCATATCAATAGACGCAGAGAAAGCATTTGATAAGGTACAATACCCATTCTTGATTTTAAAAAAATCTCTGAGCAGATGGGAATGAAAGAAAGATTTCTCAATGTAATTAAGACCATCTATCATAAGCCAATGGCAACTATTATCTTCAGTGGAGAAAAACTAAAAGCCTTTCCTCTAAAGTTTGGTACAAGACATGGCTGTCCACTCTCAGCACTCTTCTTCAAGTAAGTCCTATAAGTACTTGCTATAGCGATTGGGTAAGAAAAAGATATCAAGGGAATCCAGATAGGAAATGAAGAATTCAAGCTCTCACTGTTTTTAGATGACATGGTACTATACTTAGAAAACCCTAAGAACTCTACCAAAAAGCTCCTAGAAACAGATCTATACAGAAATGTGGCATGCTACAAAATTAACACACAAAATTCAATGGCCTTTTTATGCACCAATAATGTTAGGGATGAAATGGACATTAAGAAAACAACCTTGTTCACATAAGTGTCACACAAACTCAGATATCTTTGAGTCAACTTGACTAAAGACATGAAGGACCTGTACAAATAAAAATAGAAAACCCTGCTTAAAGAAATAAGAGAGGACATGCAAAAGTGGAAACACATACTTTGCTAATGGAGTGGCAGGATTAACATCATTAAAATGCCAATACTCCCCAAAGCATTGTACAGATTTAATGTGATCCAACTAAAGTTACCCATGACATTCTTCAAAGAAGTGGATCAAAAATTTCTGAAATTCATTTCAAACAATAAATACCCATGAACACTTAAAGCAATCCTTGGGAAAAGGAATATGGGAGGCATTACTTTCCCAAACTTTATATTGTATTACAAAGCAATAGTTATCAAAACAGCATTGTATTGAAATAAAGACAGACTGTCAGATTAGTGGAATAGGCCTGAGTACTCAGAGAATGATCCCCAGACATACAATCACCTAATTTTTGATAAATGAGCAAGAAATCCTAAATGGAGCAGGGAAAGCCTCTCAAGAAGGGGTGTTTGCACAATTGGTTAATCACTTGCAAAAAAGAGAACTTAGACCCCCAGCAAACATCATGTACAGAGGTAAAATCCAAATGAATTAAAGGCCTTGATATCAGACCTGAAACCATATGGTATATAGAACAGCACATAAGTAAAACATTCCATGACATTGAGACTAAAGGCATCTTCAAGGTGGAAACTGCACTTTCCAAACAACTGAAAGCAAAGATAAACAGATGGGAATATATTAAGCTGAGTATCTTTTGCACCTCAAGGGAAACAGTGCCTAGGATACAAGAGCCACCACTGAGTGGGAGAAACTATTCACCCAATACCCATCAGATAAGGGGCTAATATCCAAAATATACAAGGCAGTGACAGATCTCTACAAGAAAAAAAAAACATCTAATTCCATCAAAAATGTGGAGAAGAAATGGACAGACACTTTTAAAAAATAGAAATACAAATGGTGGCCAAATGGCACATGAAAAAAATGCTCCACAACATTAATCATCAGGGAAATGCAAATCAAAACAACTGAGGTACCATCTCACACCACAGAGATTGATGCAAAATAAAAAGAATCAAAACAAGCAGTGCTCATTAGGATGTGGAGCAAAAGGAACTCTTATCCACTTCTGGTGGGAATGCCATCTAGTCCAATCCTTATGGAAGCAGTATGGAGATTCCTCCAAAAACTGTAAATTTAGCTCCCATATGATTCAGCTATACCACTCCTAAGGACATATCCTAGGAACACAAAAATACAATACAAAAATCCCTTCCTCACACCTATATTCATTGCAGCATTATTTACAATAGCCAGACTCTGAAAACAACCAAGATGCCCTTTAACAGATCAATGGCTAAAGAAACTGTGGTACATATACACAATGGAATATTATACAGCTGTGAGGAAAGATAAAGTCATGAAAATTTCCTATACATTGATGTACCTGGAATCTATTATGCTGAGTGAAATAAGTCAGAGGGAGAGAGATAAACGCAGAACAATCTCACTCATTTATGGCTTTTAAGAAAAATAAAAGATATTTTTACAATAATTCTCAGAGACAAAAGAGAGGAGGTCTGAGAGTTCCAGCTCATGACATGAAGCTTACCATAAAAAGTGATGAGTGCAGTTAGAGAAATAACTACATTGAGAACTATCATAACAATGTGAAGGAATTAGCAAGTAGAAAGCCTGTCTAGAGTACAGGTGGGTGGGGTACAGGGTTACAGGAGTGGTGTAGGGAGGAGGGAGATTTGGGACATTGGTATTGGGAATGTTGCACTGGTGAAGGGGTTGGTTTTTTACTTGATTGAAACCCAACTACAATCATGTTCGTAATTAAGGTGTTTAAATAAAAATATTTATTAAAAAAGCAAAAGAAAATAAACACACTAAGACATATAACAATTAAGGTATTAAGCACAAAAGAAAACTATAGATATCCCCATTAAGTTTTTTAAGATATTCTTGTGGGGGGGTGGTACAGGGCACACTTTCATCCCAAACCATAGTCTTGATCAGTTTGAGAAGTGGTTTTCAGCAATAAGGGATCAGGTAGTGCCCTTGGACTAAGGTTGCTTTTGCAGCTGAATTCTGTAGCATGCATCAGTCCACATTAAGGGAAGGAGTGAGAACAAGGGCCAAATAAAATGTGTCAGCAGGAATAGTGGTTGTCGATTCTTTTCGTGGCAAGAGCTTTGGTACAGAGGTGTTCTTTCGCTTTCAGACCTGGGTTGTGGCTTATTGGGGCAGGAGGTCAGACTCGGTATGTATTGAGTTAAGAGCTGAGGGTATAAAGAGGGATAATAATAAGGATTGGGGGTGTGTGAGAGGATAGAAGCAGTTCTGAAAGGGGGAGGGATCATATATAAGAGGGGCTATATACACTGTAGGCATGGATTGTTGCAATATGTGTTTGGCTAACAAAGAGGAGTCCATTGTATAAAAACTCATACCCACATATAGACATTAGAGATCTCTTTGTAAGGTGTTATTGGAGGTTTCACCCTCATAGGATGAGTCTGAGCGCATAAGAAATAATGGAATTTAAAAAAAGATAAATGGATAGCTAAAACATAGATTAAGAGAGAAAGAAAGGAAAAGGGTAAGACGTCAAAATAAAGAAAAATTAAATGAAAGAAAAAGAAAAAAAGGGAAATAAAAGAGAAAACAATTGGGCAAGACCTCGGGGTTGGAAGGTTATTCCACTTCTAGGCACTTCATTAATGAAAAAGGGATGATCATTGTTAAGTGAAGCTTACTGGATTAAATAGTGGCTGAAGCATTTTAGGATAAGCATTTTTTTCACATCTGTAGTGCTACACAATGTGGTGATGAGGACTATAAGAGGTGTCTTCCCTATGTAGTACCATCTGCTGCATCTTGTGTATCAGGGTTCCTTTATAAAGAGAAACTGACAGTATGGGCTTTATGTAACATAGGTTGAATTGAAGAAAAAAAGGAGAGAAAAGAGATAGAAGTAGGAGAAAGGAGAAAGAAAAAGAAAAAATGAAGGTAATGTGATAATAACTTGCAAAACCGTATTTTATAAGTGAAATCTGTAACATAAGTCTGCTGTGAGCAGTTGTCTATTTCTGTGGTCTGAATGGTCATATGCTTTGGATTCAAATATAAGAGATAAATAGTAGGAAATGGGAAAACTAGTATTTTATCAAGACTTTGTCATAATGTGCACTGTATTTGGTATGCTCAATCTAGTATTTGGTATGTATTTGGTATGCTCAATCTAGTATAATTGAGCACCGAGTTGCAAAATTAGGGAGTCCACCCTATGTTTCCGGAAACCACTGTGAACAAAGAAGCTGAAGGGTTATTTTATACCTAATAAAATTAAAGCATTAAAACATATTGGTCATAATTACTGCAACAGGACTCGCTGGCTTCCTATCATATTCTGCACCTGTTTCTGTGGATCCATATATTAGAACAATATTATAGGCTTTTGTAGTGAGAGGTTGAATGAATACCTGTTCTTTCTAAAACACTGTTTCCCTTGTTGCTGGTTTCTATAAAGGATAGTCAAGACTTTGTGTTTCCCCTCTTCTGCTTGATTTGACCATTTCTCCTTCCTATACTCTTAGACCCATGGTGTTTAGAGTTGCTACCCTTAAGACTGTTGTGTTTCTTCATGGAGTATTATATATATAATATATATAATATATAAATGTATATGATATTTATTCTAGATAGTTCAAATAAGAACTATCATTCTGTATTTTTTCTTCTGGTTTACTTCATTAACATAATATTTTCGAGTTTCATTCATGATACTGCAAAATCTATGAGCGCATCATTTCTAACTACTAAGTAGTGTTCCATAGTGTGTAAATACCACATCTTCATGATGCACTCATCTGTTGTTGGACAATGGGGTTGATTCCAAACTTTGGCTATTGTGCTGAGTGCTGCTATAAATAGTGGAGTGCATACATACTTTGGGATGCATGTCCTTCTGTCTTGTGAATAGATACCCAGGAGTGTGATTGCTGGGTGATATGGCAGCTCAAATCTGAGATTACGAGCATCCTCTAAAATGTTTTCCATAGGGATTGGAACAGGCAGCATTCCACCAGCAGTGGATGAGAGTTTGTTTCATACCACATCCCACCAATAGAGATTAGTCCTGTTATTTTTGTGTGTGTGCATGTTCCTCACTGGTGTAAGGTGGTACCTCATCCTTGTCTTGATTTGGATTTCCTTAATGATGAGTGATGGTGAACATATTTTCATATGTCTATTTGCCATCTTCTATTCATTCTCAGAGAAGTGTCTATTCATTTATTCTCCCCATTTTTCTATGGCTTTATTAGGTTTTAGGGGGCTAACCTTTCTGAGTGCTTTGTATATGCTAGATATCAACCCTTTATCCGATGTGTTGAGTGAAATTTTTTTCCCATTCTTTTAGATGTCTTCTAGTTTTAACCAGGCTTTCTTTCACCATGCAGAAACTTTTATGTTTGATGTAGTCTCATTTAAGTTTAATTCTATATATCTTGCAATTGGCATTCTATCATCAAAAACTTTTTTGATATTTAAGTCTTAAAGTGTTCTGCCTACTTTTTCCTCAGTGAACTTTATAGATTCGGGTCTATTTTCAAGGTCTTTAATCCACTTGATTTGACTTTTTTTTTTAATAAGATGTGAGGTATGGATCAATCTTTAATTTCTTACAGGTGGTTATCCAGTTGTTCTGACACCATTTGTTGAAGAGTTTCAGATTCTTGACTCCATTGACAAATATTAGTTGACCATATATTTGGGGCTATGTCACTAGATATTCTATTCTGACCCATTGATCTGAGACTCTGTATTTGTTCCAGTACCATGCTGTTTTGATCACTATGGCTTTATAGTAGAGCTTCAGGTTAGGTAAAGAAATGCCCCGAGTTTCTTGTTTTTGATTTTGCTAACCTAGGTCTCTTTTAGTTCTATATGAACTTTATAATTAATTGTTCCAAGTCCTTAAAAATGATATCTGAATTTGGATAGGGATTGCAATGAATGTATATAGTAATTTAGGTAAGATAGTTATTTTGATTATATTGATACTTCTTACTCAGGAGAAGGGAATGTTCTTTCATTTCCTTAAGTTCTCTTCAATTTCTTTCTTTCTGAATTTTTTTAATTTTTCATGGTATAGGTCTTTCACTTTTTTGTTAGGTATATTCCTAGGTACTTGATATTTTTAAATGCTATTTTAAATGGGATCTATTACTTAATTTCTTTCTTCTCTGCTTCATTATATGTATAGAGGAATGCTACTGTCTTGTGTATTGACTTTGTAACTGCCTATTTTGCTGTATTGATTTATTGTTTCTAAGAATTTTTCTGTGAACTCTTTGGGGTTTTTGAAGTATATTATCATATTATCTGCAAAAAGAGATAGTTTAAGTTCCACTTTCCCTATTTGGACTCCGTTGATTCCCTTCTCTTTTCTGATTGCTATTGTTAAGACTTCTAAAACTATGTTGCATAAGAGTAAAGAGAGTGGACAGCCTTGCCTAGTACCTGACCTTAATGGAAATGCTTTCAGTTTTTCACCATTAAGGATAATGTTGCCTGTGGACTTTTTATAGATAGCTGTAACTATCTTGAGGAAGGTTCCTTCCAACCCTATTTTGCTGAGTGTTTTCATCATGAAAGGGTGTTGAATTTTGTCAAATGCTTCCTCTCAGTCGATTGATATGATCATGTGGTTTTTGTCTTTCTTATTGTTGATGTGGTGTATGATGTTGTTTGATTTGCATATGTTGAACCATCCTTGCATGCCTGGTATGAAACCCGCTTCATCATGGTGTTTAATCTTTTTGATGTATTGTTGGATTTGGTTTGCTAAGATTTTGTTAAGGATTTTTGCATCCAGGTTCATTAATGAGATTGGTGCGTAGTTTTCTTTCTTGGTGGTCTTTGCTAGCTTTGGGAATAAGTGTGTCATAAAAGGAGTTAGAGAGGATTCCTGTTTTTTCAATGTTTTGGAAGATCCTGAGGATCAAAAATAGTAATGCTTCTCAGAATTTTTGATGGAATTCATCTGCAAAAACCATCTGGTATTGGACTTTTGTTCTTGGGAGGTTTATTTTGTATTGTTTTTTTGTTTTGTTTTGGGGCCACACCCAGTGACGCTCAGGAGTTATTCCTGGCTATGTGCTTAGAAATCGCTCCTGGGTTGGGGGACCAAATGGGATGCTGGATGATCGAACTGTGGTTTGTCCTAGGCTAGCATAGGCAAGGCTTGCACTACCACTTTGTCCTGGTGGATAATGTTCTTAATTACTGTTTTAATTTTCTTAGATGTGATTGGCCTGTTTAGGCTTTCTATATCTTCCTTATTTAGTCTCACAAGGTATTTTTCCAGATATCTGTCAGTTTCTTCTAGGTTCTCTAACTTTATTGAGTACATTTGTTTATAGTACACCCTCATTAGGTCTTGAATTTCTTGTGGTTCTATTGTAATCTCTCTGCTTTCAATTGTGATCCAGTTTATTTGGTTTTTTTCCCCTTTTTTACTTTGTGAGTTTTGCCAATCGTTTATCTATCTTGTTAATCTTTCAAAGAACCAGCTCATTGTTTTAACGATTTTTAGTATTGTTTTTTTTTTTTGTTTCTATGTTGTTTATTTCTGCTCTGACTTTTATTATTTCTTGTCTTCTACCTGTGTTTGGATTTCTTTGCTGCTGTTTTTCCATCTCCTTAAGGTGTTCCTTTAAGCTGTTGATTTTGTCATTTCCTCTTTTCTAACCTAAGTCTGAGTTGTTCCTCCCTAATTACTACTTTTCCTGTGTCCCTCAGATTTTGAAAATATGTTTATTCATTGTCATTCGTCTCAAGAAATTTTTGTATTTCTTCCTTGATTTCTTCTTTGATCCAGCTGTTGTTGAGCAGCATGTTGTTTATACTCCAGATGTTGGATTTTCTCCACACCTTTTTACAATCAATCTTGATCTTTGTTGTATTGTGGTCTGATAGTAAAATGTCATGGAATTCAATGCATACCATTTTTCTTTTTTCTTTTCAGAATTACCTTGATTGCTAATGAATTTAATGAAATTGTATAAACTTGTAGTGCTTAATGTACATCTTTTAAGAATCCCACTTATTCCATCCCAGAGTGTGCTAAGCTCAGTTCTGTAAACAAATTATTTTTGTTTTGTTTTTTTTAGGAACACCTGGCAGTGATCAGAGGTTACTCTGGCTCTTAGCTAAAAATTGCTCCTGGCAGCCTCAAAGAACGATATGTGATGTTGGGTGATCAAACAAGGGTCTGTTGTGAGTTGGCTAGTGCAAGATAAACACTTTACTGCTGTGCTATTACTCCAGACCATGAACAATATTCTTAAGATTCTGTTGCCTTCTAATCCCTTACTGTATTTCTTTATAGCACACATATTAGATCAATATATATAAGTTCCTTTCCTTCTGTAATTTCCTTCAGCATGATTTTCTCCACATATGACCATGAAGTTGCAAATTAAATTACATCATCTTTTAAAAATACATTTTGATTTAAACCATCATGATTTACAGTAATTCATAGTGAAGTTTCTTTTGTTTTGTTTTGTTTTGGTTTTTGGTTTTTGGGCCACACCCGGCATTGCTCAGGGGTTACTCCTGGCTGTCTGCTCAGAAATAGCTCCTGGCAGGCACGGGGGACCATATGGGACACCGGGATTCGAACCAACCACCTTTGGTCCTGGATCGGCTGTTTGCAAGGCAAACGCCACTGTGCTATCTCTCCGGGCCCTCATAGTGAAGTTTTACAAATACAAAATTTCAGTACCAATCCCACTACCACTGTCAACCTACATCCACTAATGTTTCCAGAGTGCATCAAATGCCACCAAATCTGCCCAGACTAAATCATATTAGGTACGTGTTTAATTTTGTTTGTTTAAAGTTTTGGGTCTCGTGATTTTTTGTTGAGTCTGGCTTGGATATTGAGTACTGCCCTTTCTTAACACCAACAATTCACCAGTTGGCTCTTATATCCATCATTTCATATTTGTATTTTTCCTTATCTATTAAAATATCTTACCTTCTCACTATACTCAGGGGCCTCAAGTGTTCTTGACAAATCCATTTAAAACATTGCATTAACTCATGAATTTATTTTAAATACTGTATATAAGAGATATCATCCTGAATTAATTTTTCTCCTGTCTTACTTTATTTATAATATATTCTAAGTCCATTCATGTTGCAGCAAATTGATTATTGCATTACAACTTACAGTTATATATTATCTTTTGTATATGTTATACATATTTATGATCCAATCATTTGTTGTTGGACATCAAGGTTGATTCCATTTCTTAGGTAATGTAATTAGTTTCTGATTAATAGTGAGCATACATCATTTTGTATTAGTTTTTTTCTTTTTGTTTCTAACATCTTTATTTAAAAACCTTGATCACAAACATGATTATATTTGGGTTTTAGTCATGCAAAGAACACCCCCCCCTTCACCGGTGCAACATTCCCACAATCAATGTCCCTCCTTCCCCCCCCCCACCTGTACTCTAGACAGGCTTTCCACTTACCTTATTCATTCACATTGTTATGATATTTATTCAGTGTAGTTATTTTTCTAATAGCACTCACCATTCTTTGTGGTAAGCTTCATGTTGTGAGCTGGACCTTCCAGCCCTCCTTTCTTTGTCTCTGAGGATCATTGAAAAAATGTCTTTTATTTTTCTTAAAACCCATAGATGAGTGAGATTATTTTGTGTCTATCTATCTCCGTCTGACATATTTCACTCAGCATAATAGATTTTATCCAGGTATAGGAAAATTCATGACCTCATCTCTCCTGATGACTGCATAATATTACATTGTATATATAAAGAAACCACAGTTTCTTTAGCCATTCATCTGTTGAAGGGCATCTTGGTTGTTTCCAGAGTCTGGCTATTGTAAAAAGTGCTTCAATGAATATAGGTGTGAGGAAGGTATTTTTGTATTAGATTTTTGTATTCTAGGAGTGGTATAGCTAGATCAAATGGGAGCTCAATTTTCAGTTTTTTGAGGAATCTCCATATTGTTTTCCATAAGAGCTAGACAGCAGTGAATTCCCACCAACAGTGAATGAGAGTTCTTTTCTCTTCACATCCCCAACAGAACTGATTGTTCATGTTCTTTGTGATGTGCGCCAGTCTCTGTGGTGTGAGATGGTACCTCATTGTTGTTTTTATTTATATTTTCGTGATTAGTGATATGGAGCATTTTTTTCATGTGCCATTGGCCATTTGTAATTTTTTTTTAGAAATTGTTTTTTTCTCTTCATTTTTTGAGGGGATTAGGTGTTTTTTTTCTTGTTAAGTTCTGTCAGTATATTGTATACCTTAGATATTAGCCCCTTATTTGATGGGTATTGGGTGAATAGATTCTCCCATTCTGTGGGTAACTTTTGTATCCTAGGAATTATTTTCTTTGAGCTGCAGAAGTTTCTCAGTTTAATATAGTCCCATTTGTGTATTTCTGCTTCAACTTGTTTAGAGAGTGCTGTTTCTTCCTTGAAGATACCTTTAGTTTCAATGTCCTAGAGTGTTTTACCTATGTATTGTTATAAATACCTTATGGTTTCAGTTTTGATATCAAAGTTTTTAATACATTTTCATTTGACCTTGGTGCATGGTGTTAGCTGGAGGTCTGAGTCTGTTTTTGTGCAAGTGGCTGACCCGTAGTGCCAATACCACTTGTTGAAGAGCTTCATTTAGCATTTCTACCCCCTTTATCAAAAATTAGTTGGTTGTATATATGGGTAGCATTCTCTGAATACTCTAATCTGTCTTTATTCCAATGCCATGCTGTTTTAATGATTATTGTTTTGTAATACAATTTAAAGATGGGAAAAGTGATACCTCATGTTTTCTTTTTAACGAGGGTTGCTCTAGCTATCTTGGGTGCTTATTGCTCTAAATGAATTTCAGCAGTGTTTGATCCACTTCTTTGAAGAATGTTATGGGTATCAATAGAGGGATTGCATTAAGTCTGTACAATTCCTTGAAGAGTATTGCCATATTAATGATGTTAATCCTCCCAATCCTTAAGCAGGGTATATGGCGACATTTCTGGGTATCCTCTTTTATTTCTTGAAACAGGGTTTTGTAGTTTTATTTTTATAAATTCTTCACAACTTTACTTAAGTTGACTCCAAGATATTTGAGTTTGTGTGCGACTAACGTCAAGGGAATTTTTTTATTTTATATCCATTTCTTCTCTTTCACTATTGCTGTAAAAGAAGGTGATTTTTGTGTGTTAGTTTTGTATCCTGCCATTTTGCTATGTGAGTCTATTGTTTCTAGAAGTTTTGGGATAGAGTCTTTGGGGTTTTCTAAATATAGCATCATGTCACCTGCAAAGAGTGAGTGCTTGACCTCTTCCTTTCCTATCTGGATACCCTCAATATCTTTTTCTTGCCTTATCACTATGGCAAGAACTTCCAACACTATGTTTAATAGTAGTGATGAGAAAGGGTAGCCTTGTCTTCTACCATATTTTAGAGGAAAGGCTTTCAGTTTATCTACATTGAGAATAATATTTATAATTGGCTTGTGATAGTTGCCTCTACTATATTGAGAAAAATTTTCTATTCCCATCTTGATGAGAGTTTTTATCAAGAATGGGTGTTGGCCTTATCAAATGCTTTCTCTGCATCAATTGATATGATCATATGATTTTAATTTTTTATGGGTATTATAGTATTATGTTGATTGATTTGTGGATGTTAAACCATATTGCATTCCTGAGATGAAACCTTCTTGGTCGTGGAGAATGACCGTCTTGATGAGGAAATGGATCCTGTTTGCCAGAATTTTGTGAGGATCTTTGCATCTATGTTCATCATGGATATTGGTTTGTAGTTTTTGGTTTTTGCAGTATTTCTGTCTGGTTTTACTACCAAGGTGATGCTAACTTCATAAAAACTGCTTGGAAGTGTTCCTAATTATTCAATTTCATGAAAGAGCCTGTAGCGGACTGGTAAAATTTTCTCTTGAAAGGTTTGAAAGAATTTGTTACTGAATTCATCTGGGCCTGGGCTTTTGATTTTTGGGAAGACTCTTGATAACCATTTTTCTTTCCTTAGTAGTGATGTGCCTGTTTAGATATGCAAGGTCATTCTGGTTTAACCATGGAAGAATGTAAGAATCCAATAACTTATCCATTTCTCCAGGTTTTCATGTTTCATGGCATAGAGTCTCTGATTACCTTTTTTTTTTTTTTTTTTTGGTTTTTGGGCCACACCCAGCTGTGCTCAGGGGTTAATCCTGGCTATCTGCTCAGAAATAGCTCCTGACAGGCATGGGGGATCACATGGGACGCCGGGATTCAACTCAACCACCTTAGGTCCTGGGTCGGCTGCTTGCAAGGCAAACACCTCTGTGCTATCTCTCTGGCCCCTGATTACCATTTTAATCTCTACAGTATCTGTGGTGATCTCTCCCTTTTCATTCCAAATCCAGTATATTACATTTCTCTCTCTCTTAGTTTCTTTGAGTTTTGCTAGTGGTTTATTGATCTTGTTTATTTTTTTCAAAGAGCCAACTTTTGCTTTCCTTGATCTTTCGAATTGTTTTTGGATTTCCATTTCATTGATTTCTGCTCTAAACTTTGTTATTTCCTTCTGCTACCTATTTTTGGTTTCTTTGCTTGGTCATTTTCTGGTTCTGAAAGCTATCATTAAGGTTTAATATAGGCCCCTTCTTCCTTCTGATGTGTGCTTGCAAGGTTATAAATTTTTCTCTTAGTAGTGCTTTTGTTGTGTCCCATAAATTCTGACAATTTGTGTCTTCATTGTCATTTATTTCTAGGAATGCTTTGATTTTCTTTTTTATTTCATCTCTGACCCACTGGTTGTTAGTAGTGAACTGTTTAGTTTCCAGGTGTTAACGTTTTTCTTCTGTTTTTCTTTGTAGTTCACATCTAATTTCAGTGCCTTGTGGTCTGTGAAGGTAGTTTGTACAATTTCCATCCTCTTGACTTTATGAAGATATATTTTATGGGCCAGCATGTGGTTTATTTTAGAGAATAACTCATGTGCATTGAAGAAGTATGTTTATCCAGTTTTCTGGGGATGGAGTGCCATATGTAGACATATACATACACATACATATATATATATACATATATGTAGCAGGACAGCCCCTGAAGAGGTTGACTGATGGAGGGATGGAGAATGAGGCCCTTTTCTTCCAGCTCGGAGCACGTGTCTGCCACCCTGTCTAGCCCACGGTTCTGAGGTGAAACGGCGGGTAAACAGCTCGCAGACAATCAGGCTCGTGGAAATATTTGCTTTATTCGGATGGACAAAACTGAAGTCCAAAGACTCCGATTCAGTTCCAGCCAGCAAAAGCCTCTCGCCTTCCACAGACCCTTGCTCTTATAGTCCAGAGTCAGGTCCCACCCAATGGTGGGATCAGATACCAACCAATGGTGGAAGCAGAATCAGGTCCTACCCTAGGGTGGGGGCAGAATGCCAGGTCACACCCTAGGGTAGGGCACAATCACCTAATCAGATTAGGGTGAGCAACATAGTAATCCCCCAAAGTATTTACATACACAACACATATATATACTAGTCCACTTTCTTTCACTTCTTTTTTCAGAAATAATACATTCTTGTTGGGTTTTAGCCTGGTTGATCTATCAAGGGGTGTCAGGGCAGTGTTGAAATCTCCCACTATTATTGTGCTGGTATTGATATTTTCTTTCAGGTTTGTCAAGAATTGTATTAAATATTTTTCAATTTCATCATCGGGTGCATATATGTTTAGGATTCTGATTTCTTCCTGTTGTACATATCCTTTGAATAGTACAAAATAACAATCTTTGTCCCTTATAACTTTTCTGAGTCTAAAGTTTTTTTCGTCTTTCATCTGATACTAATATGGTAGTCCGGCTTTTTTAAGGGTTTTGTTTGCTTGGATGATTTTCCTCCAGCCTTTAATTTTGAATCTATGCTTGTTTTGATTATTCAAATGGTTTCTTGTAGTCAGCAAAATGTTGGATTTAGCTTTATTTTTATCCATTCTGCCATGCTGTGTCTCTTAACAGGTACATTTAGTCCATTGACATTGAGAGAGATTATTGTTATGGGATTTAGTGTCATCTTTGTGTAGAAGTTTAGTGTATCTATTGGTCTTTCTTTCCTTAAAGTAGACCTTTTAGCTTTTGTTTTAGGGCTGGTTTTGAGTCTGCTAAGTTTCTGAGCTGTTATTTATCTGTGGAGCCATGTATACTTCCTTCCAACCTGAAAGTGAGCCTGGTGGGTGTAGTATTCTAGGTGAAGCACTCATTTCATTGAGTCTTGTCACTATATACCACCACTGCCTTCTGGTCTTGAGGGTTTTTTGTGACAGGTCTGCTGTAAATCTTAAGGATGCTCCTTTGAATGTAATTTCCCTTTTTGATCTTTCTGCATTTAGTATTCTATCCCTATCTGTGGGATTCATCATCATGACTAGGATGTGTCTTGGGGTGCTTACTTTGGGTCTCTTAGCTGGTACTCTTCGAGCATGCAGAATTTGGTTGCATATAGTTTTCAGCTCTAGGAGTTTTTTGTAATGATGTCCTTAATTGTTGATTCTTCCTGGGGGTTTTATTCCTGTGTCTCTGGGACTCCAATCATTCTTATGTTGTTTCTGTTGAATTTTTCAAAGATTTCAGTTTTTATCTGCTCAAATTCCTTGAGTATTTTTTCCATTGTCTGATCATTTGCTTTGAGGTTGATTTTTCCTATCTGTTCTGCTGTATGGAGTTGTTCTGTATCTCTTCTTCCAGTTCACTAATTCTGTCCTCAGCTTCTCTTACTTTATTGGAGAGGCTTTCTATTGATGTTTTTATTTATTTTATCTACAGAGTTTTTCAGTTGGATTTTTCTGATTTCTGTCTTTTTGGTCTATTCAGCTCGATATTTGAGCTATTAATCAAAGAATATTTGATTCTTTGAGTTCTATGAACATCCTCCATGTTTCTACTCTAAGCTCTTTATTGAGAATCTAATTAGGTGGTTGGCATTTTTCTGGTCATCAGAGCTTCCATCTTTATTTAATATTTTTTATGTTGAATTGCATTGTTTCCCCATTGTCACACTGGCTTTTTTTGTGTGTGTGTTTTTTTTCTACGTTTTATGGTGGAGTTCATTTGCTAAAGATGCCCACGGCTGCAAAATGAAGCAGAGTGACAACGCTTCTCTGGCATTAACTTGCTCAGCTGTTAGGTTTCAAACCCGTAATGTTCAGGGGCCGTTAGTAATGGCATCAGTGGTGGTGATATGGACTCACCCGGTTCAGGACTGTCCAGGGCACCTCAGTCTCTCAGCTTCCTTCGAGGATTCTGTGCTGGAGTTGGTTTCAAACCCGCAGTGCTCAGGCACCTTCAGAAATGGTCAGCTCCTGGTTTCTTTAACTTTTTTGGTATTGTTTCTATAGCATTGATTTATTTTCCAGTATTTATTACTTAATTTCCTTTACTTGTGTTAGGGTTTCCAGTTGATTTTACAAATATTTAAGGTGGGCTTTAAGGATGTATACCTTTTTTTGTCCTCCTTATATTGGACAGTATCACTAGGAATTTCACTCTAATAACTACTTTTGCTGCATCCCATATATTTTGATAACTAGTTCCTTAATTATAATTTATTTAAAAGAATCTTTTATTTCTTCTTTGTTTTCCTCTTTGATCCAGCTGTTATTAAGCAACATGTTGTTTGATCTGCAAGTCTTAAAGTTTCTCCACATATTTATTTTACAATCAATCTTGATCTCTGTTGCATTGTGGTCTGATAGAGTTCTTGGTATAGATCTTATATTTGTGACTTTATGTATGTTAGATTTATGTCCTAGAATGTGGTCTATCTTAGAAATGGCTTTGTGTGCACTTGAGAAAAATGTATACTCAGATTTTTTGAGGATAAAAGCCTGTATAAATCCATTAGTTCCAAGTCTTCTAGTTTCTCTTTTAGTGCTCTATGTCTTTTCTATTGATAAGCCTAGTAGATCTATCCAGAGGTGAGACTGGCATGTTGAAAGCTCCCACTACTATCACATTCTTTACCTACATTTCTCTAGTTTTGTGAGCAAAACCCTTACATACTTTGCTGACTCTACATTTGCTGCATATGTATTGATCAGAGTTAGTATTTCTTGATGTATTTACTCCTGGTAAATAAGCAAAGATCTTTATCTCTTATTACTTGCTTGAGGTTGAATGCAATTTGATCTGAAATATATATGTATATATATATATATATATATATATATATATGACTTACACATTTTTATTTTGTTTCTAGTGGCTTGTAAATTGTTTTCCATATATTTTTTTTAATCTGTGTCTATCCTGATATTTTATGTGTGTTTCTTGCAGCAGCAAATGGTCAGAATTTTTTTCTTGATCCAATAATTTGTTATGTGACTACTGAGAGAAAGAACTGTTATGGCATTATATTGCTTAGAGTTCTTGCTGTTACAATTGGTTATAATGGTTTGCGTAAATCACTTTTGAGTAGTTTATTTAGTTATCCTCAATATTACAAGTTTTTTTGAATGATATTTTTTATCCTTCCCATATAAATAATGAGAGATTTGCTGTGTGGATGAATCTATGTTGAATTTTTTTTTTTTTTTTTTTTTGGTTTTTCAAGCCACACCCGTTTGATGCTCAGGGGTTACTCCTGGCTAAGCACTCAGAAATTGCCCCCAGCTTGGGGGGACCATATAGGATGCCCAGGGGATTGAACCGCGGTCCTGATCCTTGGCTAGTGCTTGCAAGGCAGACACCTTACCTCTAGCGCCACCTCGCCAGCCTATGTTGAATTTTTTATTCAAATTTTGAATAGCCCATTTCACTCTTTTCTTGTTTAGGTCACGTCATATGAGAGAACAATTTGATTCCTATGTTCTTTTCTTTATACTTAAAGATTTTCTTTTTCTTGCTGATTTAAGAAGTCTATTTGGTTTTTACCACTTTGTTTTCTTTATACCCTGTTGTTGTTCTGCTTGTATCTATATTTTGGCCTTCTTTTTTGCCTCTTGGATTTTTTTTTTTACTGTGGCCTCTTTCCAGAGAGTGAGATAATTCTCTCCTATTGTTTTTTTCCACTACTAGTTCTTACCCTTTCACTTTTTCCTCTCCTAATATTTCTAGAATTTGGAGATTATTGTTCTTGTTTTTGCTCATTAGGTATCTTACATTTTCTTTTTTTTTTTTTTTTTTTTTTTTTTTTGGTTTTTGGGCCACACCCGGTAACGCTCAGGGGTTACTCCTGGCTATGCGCTCAGAAGTCGCTCCTGGCTTGGGGGACCATATGGGACGCCGGGGGATCGAACCGCGGTCCGTCTCCTAGGCTAGCGCAGGTAAGGCAGGCACCTTACCTCCAGCGCCACCGCCCGGCCCCCTGTCTTACATTTTCTTCCTTTGTTTTGTTCCTATTTTTTTCTAACTTCTTTTCAGTGCTGGCTTGTAATTCTTCATCTATGTTTCTCCATTTGTGTGGTTCTGTAACTATGGCTTGCTAAAGTGTTCTTTGGTTCCTTCAATTCAATTGGTATGAATTCTCTGATTTTCTGAAAGAATAGGTTCAATTATTCATCTATTGATTACTTAATTTTGCTGGCCAGCACCCCTTTGATTTCTGTTGCTAAAGCATTAAGTTTTGATTTTTAGGTACTCACTTATAAGGTTCAGGCATTTTGATGGGCACAGAGATTTGCCTTGGTGTCTCTCTGTGTCCCCAATGGAAGTTGTTCTCCATAGTTTACTCATTGTTCTTTGCATTTTGTGGTTTGGAACAATAGAGTTCCAGATTCCCTGTTATTTAAAAAAAAAAAGTGATCTATTCAATTGATTACACACAATGTGGTTAAAAATACATCTGCCTTACAGGTTATTTTCCTAAACATTCAAGGTTATCTGAGTATAAAAAAAAAATTAAGTAATTTCCTAGCTTGGCAAACTAAGTTTTGTGGCTGTATATTTTCTAAGAAAAAGCAGTGCTAGAGTCCACATGTCTGGAAATACTTTTACTTAAATACTTATACTTAAATTGGAATCACTTTGCACATATGCTAACTCATCTATGTACTTTTAGAGCAGTTTGTGTCAGCACCTGCATAGCTCTAGAACTGGGGGCAGGGGGAACAATAGAGAGTTTCTCAGGGATCCTGGACTATCTAGGTTTATTTACAAGTCTAGAGATCTCTCCCTTAAAAGACGTACCTGGATAGACTGAATGTAGTGATGGTTGACATGCTAGGCCGAGCAGTGGTCTCAAACTCGTGGCCCATGGGCTGCAAAAGCCCTCCGTACAACATTTTGTGGCTCTGCCCTAGAGGAATCTTTTTTTATTTTGTTTTGTTTTAGTTGTTTGGGTCAACCCCCACCCATAATGTTCAAGGCTTACTACGAACTTTGCACTCAAAGACTTTGCCTCCTGTGGCCCACAGGTAAATTGAGTTTGAGACCCCTGATGGTGAGTATGTTTCGACTCTTTTTCATGTCAGCCGATCTTACTAATGTGATATGCTATTGTTTTATTACTTTAACTTATATTATCCTGATGATAATGTTGAAGATCACTTTTCATTTTCCATGTGTCTTTTGGTGAGGAAATATTTCTTCAACAATTCCTGGCATCTACCCAAAGTTCAAAAATGATGTTTTGAAAAATAATATGCACTAATTTGTTTACTGCAGCATTATTGACAAAAGCCAAGATTTGAAAACAACCAGAGTTCAAGAACAAAGGATAAAGAAATTGATTGATATTATATTATATTATTATACACATATAATATTATTGGAATATTACTCATATATAAGAAAATATGAAATCATATAATTTTTCTATATGTATGTAACTAGTGTAACATGCATCAAAGCTGGTAATAAGGAAAATGATATAGAATAACTTCCGTCATATATAGATATAAAGAAATATAAAATAACAATGAAATTATAGATTATCAATGGCTGCATGCTATGAAAGTCATATAGAGAACTGAGCTTTTTATAATGTATTGGAGGAAGTATGGTGTGAAATTACCAGGATATATTAGTTGAGAGACATTGATACTCTGGTGGTAGGGTATAGTATTACTACATTATATGCCTGAAATTATATAAATCACAGTGCTTACATTTAAATATAAGAAGTATAACAAATGTCACATATCAGAAAATAGAAACTATTTTGGTCAGGGATGATGTGTAAAATGAATTATCATCTATTACTGGAGGAAGATTGTCTTATTCATAACTTATGGAGAATAGTGTGGATATGGACATGTATTACAAAATTATGGATCCAAATGTCATACAACCTTGAATTTCCACTTCTAGATATAAATGCCATTAATTCTAAAGTATATATGCACACCATTATTTATTATTGCACTTTGTAGAATTCTTAGGATGTAGAATGTATTCAACAGATATTCAAGAACAGATGAGTGAATAATGAAAATGTGATATATACACTGAATTGAATATCACATGATTATAAGAAATGATAAAATTATAAGCATGTAATCATACTGCACCTTTCATGGAACTGATATTAGGTTAAGTGAACGAGAGGGCCAAATCCCAAGTGATATCACTTACCTTGGTATATAGATGATGCATTCTATCAAGGGGGCTACTTGGATTACATAAAATCATAGATTTTAGAAATGAAAATTAAATTGAAGGAAATAAACTAAAGGGAAAGTAAAAAAGCAATGAATGGAATTTAACAGAGGGCAGAGATCAGGTTCTTAAGGCATGTCAGTGATATAGTGATGAAGTTTATGTATATATATATATATATATATATATATATATATATATATATATAAACCACAAAGCTTTGTTTCATATATACATATATGTAATATCATGAAATGTTGTTGATTTTAATGAAAAACATGAGACCCAAAATACAATAATCAAATGTAAAATTGTGCTTGACAAGGAGGCAAGTATTGGGGTAGGAAGAAACCTAGGAACAATGATGGAGTGATACTGGGTATAGAATTTGTTATTGGAACACTGTGTGCCTGAAACTAATATAAATAAAAATTTAAACTATGTTGTCTTAATATAAAACTATTAGGAAAGAGAAAAATAGAGAGATGATGGAAGCAGCACAAATTTGCTTCAGCCATACTCATCAGAGTACATCTATACTTTAACAAATAGGTCTTGTCTATTTAGTACTTTAGAATGAACTAAATTATGCTAAGGTTTTTCTGGTTTCTAAGACTTCAAATAAACCCATTTAATGCTTTATAGGGAACAAGGGATCATTTAAATATTTGTTTTATTGTCATTTTTGTGTGTTTGTTTTGGGGTTTGTACCCAGATCTACCATGTTTTATGCTAGGAATGACTTCTGGCAGGGCTTGGTGGACCATATGTAATACTGGGGTTGAACCCAGTTGGTTATTTTGGCAGGCAAGTTTCTTACCTGCTGTTATTTTATCTCACTAGTCTTGGTACTTGCCTTTATTACAGACATTTACTATATGTCCATGGAGTTGCAAACCATGGCCAATCACTTATGCATTTTAGTTCAGACAGTACTGGCAAAGGAATCTTACTGATGCCATATGCATGCTTTCTTCCTCTCTGCATTTTATTTTAATTTTAACCATGATTACATTTTGAAATGGTCTGGAAATATCTTCTGATTTTCAGGATGTATGAGAAGAAAAAAATTTATAAAACTATCTCCATTAAGCCACAAAATAAATTTTATAAAACTTTAAGGCTGCTCACTACCTGAGGGTATCTTCTATTTTTTCAATGGTACTTTCATTGAAATGCATATATGTGCTTATATATTTATATATAAAAATGCTGAATATAGGGAACCTTGAAATATGGTTAGATCATCAATATTATGAGTGACAAAACAGACATAGAGATGAACTGATTTGCCTGCATTCTACATTAATGCCAAGCGAAGACAACTAGCATTAGATAATTTTACACCATATTTTCCTGTATAGCTTTAAATACATAGTTCCTTAAGTACATTACAAAAACATTCAGAATGCTTGGAGTCTTTACTGTCTAGACTTCTCTAAGCATATCTGTCATTTAAATTTATATTAATTTAAATCATGTCAAATAAAAGTATATCTTCTGATTTGGATGTTCATATTTAAGTATTCAAAAATTAATCTGTTAGCAGTTAATGATTATCATACTGAAATCATAATTTTAAAATGTATGACTAGGTTAATATAGACTATAGTCTCTACTCAGGTCAACAAAGAGACATGGGGACAAGGAGAAAGAATTCCGTTTACCTTAATAATTTAGGTAAGAATTTTATATGCTCTCATCTTTACAAGCTGCTCTATTAAATCCCTTTTTACAGATTAACTCAAACATAAAGATCAATGCCATGATCACAAAGCTTTATGTGGTGAGGTAAGACTCAAAGACAAGATTAATGAGTTCTGAGACTTGGTGCTTATTTACTAAGTTCTATTATTTTCAGCGGAGTGAAAGGGATATTTACAAAACTGCTGCTTATAACTTTATAAGTCAAAAAAATTGGTGCTATTTTAAAGATGGCTAAAGACAAGTGGTCATAAAAAAATTATAAGAATGAATAAGACTTGTTTATTACTAGAAGAACAGTGGGTAATTTTTTTTCCTGTGTGAATGTAAAAGTTCTACAGCTAGTGGTTCTCCATCGACATTAAATAGAAAACACACGAGTAAAGAGAATCTAACTGGTCAGAAGTTGTGTTTATTTGGAAGATGAGTAAAAGAAGAGAGATAACTGACACCTAAACTTTCCCCAAAAATGGCATTATGTTACACACCTTTCATAATCCCGACCCCAAGTGATACAGGAACACAGAGAAAAGAATCAAATAGGGGCCAGAGAGATAGCATGGAGGTAAGGTATTTGCCTTCCATGCAGAAGGACAGTGGTTCGAACCCCAGCATTCCATATGGTCCCCCACACCTGCAAGGAGTAATGCCTGAGCGCTGCCAGGTGTGACCCAAATAGCAAAAGAAAGAAAGAAAGAAAGAAAGAAAGAAAGAAAGAAAGAAAGAAAGAAAGAAAGAAAGAAAGAAAGAAAGAAAGAAAGAAAGAAAGAAAGAGAGAGAGAGAGAGAGAGAGAGAGAGAGAGAGAGAGAGAAAGAAAGAAAGAAAGAAAGAAAGAAAGAAAGAAAGAAAGAAAGAAAGAAAGAAAGAAAGAAAGAAAGAAAGAAAGAAAGAAAGAAAGAAAGGAAGGAAGAAAGAAAAAAAGAAAGAAAGAAAAAGAAAGAAAGAAAGAAAGAAAGAAAGAAAGAAAGAAAGAAAGAAAGAAAGAAAGAAAGAAAGAAAGAAAGAAAGAAAGAAAGAAAGAAAGAAAGAAAGAAAGAAAGAAAGAAAGAAAGAAAGAAAGAAAGGAAAAGAATCAAATAAAATTTTGAAACCAAAATAATTTTTATTCTAATTCAACTTAAAGAGTTTTTAGTGGTTTTGCTATGTTTTGTTTTGTTTTGTTTGAGTTTCTTAAACTGAAGCTGCAGGTTAAAAAGAGATAATCTCTTCCTTAGGTCCTTTTGTGATGTTGGAAACTTTCCGCTCAGTCATGGATGATAAAATCAGGCCTCTGTAATTAGAGATCTTGGTATTTGCACAGGATGGAGCATAGGATGGAGTCTAAAGTTCTGTTCCATCACTGTTGTATTAATCAGTCTTCTGTAGTTGGCGGTCTTGTTTCTTGCACCAATCCTAGGATGAAGCCTAGGATAGAGTCCATTTCTTTCCAGAAGATCTGCTCAGTTGCAGTTGTCTCGGTCAGGCCTCTTGAATTAGAGATCTTGGTTGTTGTACAGGTCATAGGCCAAAGCCTAACTAGGATCTTTATTATTGGTCCTGGGATTGGTTCTGCCCAGTCATGGTTGTCACAGTCAGTCTTCTCTAGTTAGCCAACTTGGCTTTTGCACAGATCAAGGATGGCATGTCTTCTAATTTCATCTTATTGTAAGGTGGTGAGGTAATACAATCTGCTCTTAGACCAAGTCATTGCATTTCCTCATTCTCAGGATATCTTATCTTATCAAAACTGGTGCTTGTCTGTGTCAGAGCAGTATTAAGAATGACCCAGAGGGAGTTTGGTTCCTGGAGCTGTTGTGAACTGTGTCAGTTCTATGTCTGAGATCTAGGGTTCAGGGTTGGACAGTCACTGTCTAATCACAAGGAGTTTAAGTTGGGACCACATGACATATGTTCAGAAGGTGCCCTTGTATTGTAAAATGTATGAGTTCTTATCCCTAGTAGATAAGAGCTTGTTTCTAAACGTAAAAATTCCCCCTTTTTAATGTGCCTGTGCAAAAAGAAATGGTGCTATATTATATTACTGGTACATTTTGGGGGTGAGTGTCAGGCTTCATCATCTCTGTGCCCTGGTTTTGACTTGAGCTTTAATCCTGGGCTAGACATTTTCTTGTATGTTTTTATACGAAGCCGAACCAAAAAGGATGAAGTTAAGGAGAAGAAAGCAAAAAAAGACGATAGATAGATAGATAGATAGATAGATAGATAGATAGATAGATAGATAGATAGATAGATAGATATAGATATAGATATAGATATATAAAGAAAAAATAAAATGAGCTTAAAAAGTAATTAAGGGAGAAGACTACCTTACATTTGGGGATAAACAGGTTAAGAGCATGCATGGAGCCTGTAGTTATTCCCATGACAGTATACTTCAAGGGCAGAGAAACCCTGTATCTCTTAGGCCAAGAAAATTTCCTTTTTAATCTCCCCAATATTTACTGTGCCTATCCAAAAAAAATTAAAAAGCACAAATAATTTATTTTTGTTATTGCTGTTGCTTGTTTTGGTGTTTTGGAGAGGGGGGGTTTGTGCATTGTTTTGTTTTTATCACTGGACCATGGTTATTGTTTGGTTGTTGTCTTTATTGCTGTAGTGCTTATTGCTGTGGTTCTTTTCAGTTTTTTTGTTTCTTTGATTGATTTTTTTTGTATTCTTGTTATGGTTTTCTTCCTTTTTTCCTTCCTTCTCTTAAATTGATATTTATAGCCTCTAGAAGGACTCCTCCTGTTTTTTTGCTTGTTTGACTTTTGCTCCCCCCTTTTATTGTTTTTCTCTTTCCCTCTAACAGAACCACATAACTTGAACCATCTGCCTCATGAATTTGAAGAGAAATAATGGAGGGTACTAAGACCAAACAGTCATATGAACATTAAGGAGAAATAAAAATTATCAGACTTAATCACCAAATCTAAAGCCAACAACAACAGTAGAATCGATACCCAATCTACAACAAGCTAGACACAGAGAGGACCACTTTTACTATCAGCCTGGGGGACAAAGGAGAGGGATATGGAATGCATACTGGGAACAGGGTGAGGGAGGACAACATTGGTTTTGGGACTACCCCTGATTCAATGTCACTATGTAACCAAAATATTACTGTGAAAGATTTGTAATCCACTGTGATCAAAAAAAATATTTAAAAAAAAGATATTGATATGTTTTGAACTCTTAACAGTGCAGAAATGTAGTTCAATACACTATTATAAAGTGGAAGGATATTAAAATTAAATGTGTTTCCAAATTGCCAGAAACTAAGTTTGGATGTTGAAATTTACAAAGAAAATGTCATTTGACTTCCACGAGCACATGCTAAAATTATTCCTAAAAATTTTAAAGTTATTTTTGAAATAAACATAGATTGTTAAGAAGGGTTTGGGTACAAAACTAAGTTCAATGAGTCTAATTTCTGGGTTTGGTATTTGATTTTCAAGGTGAAAATGGGATTTCAGGGTATGGGTACATGGATGACTGTAAAATTTGTTTACATTGTTGAATGATTTATTTTTTGTTTATTTTTTTCTTCAGAAAATGTTGCTACTAAAACTCATCTAAATTTTCCTCTCTAAAAGCTGGAAAGGGGTGTAGAGGTCATTCATATAGATGAAGAAACTAAGACCCAGGGGCCCAGAGCTATAGCACAGTGGTAGGGCATTGCATTGCATGTGGCTGATCCAGGACTGACCTTGGTTTGATACCCCAGCATTCCATATGGGTCCCCGAGCCAGGAGTGATTTCTAAATGCATTTCCAGGAGTAACCCCTGAGTGTCACAGGTGTGGCCCAAAAATTTAAGAAAGAAAAGAAAGAAAGAAAGAAAGAAAGAAAGAAAGAAAGAAAGAAAGAAAGAAAGAAAGAAAGAAAGAAAGAAAGAAAGAAAGAAAGAAAGAAAGAAAGAAAGAAAGAAAGAAAGAAAGAAAGAAGAAAGAAAGAAAGAGAAGGAAGGAGGAAGGAAGGAAGGAAGGAAGGAAGGAAGGAAGGAAGGAAGGAAGGAAGGAAGGAAGGAAGGAAGGAAGGAAGGAAGAAGGAAGGAAGGAAGGAAGGAAGGAAGAAGGAAGGAAGGAAGGAAGGAAGGAAGGAAGGAAGGAAGGAAGGAAGGAAGGAAGGAAGGAAGGAAGAAGAAAGAGAGAGAGAGAGAGAGAGAGAGAGAGAGAGAGAGAGAGAGAGAGAGAGAGAGAGAAAGAAACTAAGAACCAAAAAGAGTATGTAACTTGTCCCGGATTACTCATCTAGTTGATTACAGAGTCAGGGCAAATACAATTTAAGAAAGGAAAAAAAAAAAAAGATTTCTGTTTGATTCTTTTCAATCTCTATATTTTCCCAGCAGGGATAGTAAATAGAGGAGAGTCAGTTTAAACATATGGATGGAGAAGGATCTTAGATCTTGAAGCATTTGTACCCATTGTTTTCAACAATTTATCAGTGTTCCCACTTCAAGCAGGCAGTTTTGGTTGTCCTTTTTTCTTTTTAATATCTGTGACACCACATCCCCTATTCCTTACCTGAATACAGAACTACAAAAGTTCTTTGAAAGTCCATAACTTTGTGCTTTTGGAAATGTCGTGTAGCTTTATGAATTTTTGCTGTTGTCAATGTAATACAAGTGACTTAATATTAACTGTTTTATGTACTTACATCTATGCTTTGTAACCTATGCTTTATATCTAGGAATGTATGCAAGATGTAGCCAATTTTCTATGGCTGTTTTCTGTATTCTACCTGTGTTTTAGTGTTCTGTAAGTCTCTGCATTGATTCTCTATGTATTAGTATTTATATATGTTCTCTGTTGCCTTATGATATCTGTCTTTTTATATGTTTAATCTTGTACAAATATTCATAAAGTAATAAAAACAGGACAAAATGAACATGCCTTCTGGCAATTTTTAAACCTAGGGAAAGGTTCACTTATCTGAAATGAATGAATGAGTCTTATGAAAAAGCATTAAGTTGCATAAAATTATGTCAAATCTTCTGAAAATGTTTAACCAAGTGATAAATTAATGAACAACAACAACAAAAAAAAACAGTGTTCACATAAAAAGACAAAGAGGAGAGGCTTACTCTATATGCTCTGGTCATAGAAACCTAGGTAATTACTCTATAAAGTAATGACTTAATTCAAAGTTTTTATGTGCTCAGATTGGTAAGGTGTGAAGAAAACATCCCTGCTATTCATAATAATTTTGATGTGAATAGAATGGAAAACTTATAAAGACATACTAAATAGGACAAGACAGTACATTTGTATGTTGTGATAACAGTGCAATTTAAGGAGTACCCAGTAAAGAAATGGTTTGGAGATAAACTTAGGAAGCACACTGCTGCATTCAACAGATTCATCACAAATGAAGAGTTATTTTTATAAACTTTATAGGCAAATAAGACAATATGATGAGGAGATAAAGGGTATAGAGATTTCACAACACTTAGGGTATGTTAGAACTACTATGATACTGAATGTTATATTTTTGAGAGAGGGCTACATCTGGTGATACTCAAGGGTTAAGCCTGGCTCTTAGGGATCAGTCCTGGCAGTACAAGGGACTGTGGTATGCTAAGGATCAAACTCAGCAGGCCGCATACAAGGCAAGCACTTAATCCTTTGTACTATGATTCCAAGCCTGAGATTGAATTTTACTCTGTAGTTATAGTGTGATAGTTTGTCAATTCTAACATAGGTTTCCATTGGAAAAGACTGTGGAACAATTTGTATCCACAGACTAAGCAGTTGAGTTAGATGCAGGAAAGGCTGGTGAAAACCGATTCTCTAAAAAAATCTGAGGAAAAAGCCAATAGTACCATTTCTCAGCATGTCTATACTTGCTTTAATTTCATTGTCTAGACACCCTGAATCTCTTATCCACTTGTCATTCTCGTCCCTTCTCTTACTCTATTTTTAATATCTTTTTGAGTTTTATTGAAATCTTACATGAACAAGAAATTGATAATACAATCACATCAAAGGACAAATTGTCATGGCTTTGACATTTAAACCAACAAATTTTGTAGGGGAGATTTCAAAAAGATTTGAAGTTATAACAATTTAAAAGCACAGTTAACCTACCTCTAGGAATGCAAAACATACAATTATAGGTTGTTTTCAATACAAAAAAACTTAAATTTGTTTGCTTTCACTTCTTAAAACTACTAAGGCAAAGAACTAGCTTGTATTTTTATTTACAGCATACTACATACTCCCTATATATCTATCCAAATCTGAAAAATAAAACTGTCCAAAATCAAAGTTTCTGTAAAATCATGATTTAATAGTGTGCTCAGGTTTTTTCTTTATTTAAACATCTTGATTACAAATATGATTGTGATTAGGTTTCAGTCATGTAAAGAACACCCCCCTTCACCAGTGCAATAATCCCAACACCAATGACCCAAACTTCCCTCCATCCCACACCATCCTCACCTGTACTCCAGACAGGCTTTCCAATTCCCTCATTCATTCACATGATTATGGTAGTTCTCTGTGTTGTTATTTCTATAACTGCACTCACCACTCTTTGTGGTGAGCTTCATGAAATGAGCCAGAAGTTCCAGCCCTCCTTTCATTGTCTCTCAGGATTGTTGCAACAATGACTTTTATTTTTCTTAAAACCCATACATGAGTGAGACTGTTCTGTGCCTCTTTCTCTCCCTCTGACTTATTTCACTCAGCATGATAGATTCCATGTATATCCATGTATAGGAAAATTTCATGACTTCATCTCTCCTAAAGGCTGCATAATATTCCATTGTGTATATGTACCACAGTTTCTTTAGCCATTTGTCTGTTGAACAGCATCTTGGTTGTTTCCAAGCCTGGCTATTGTGAATAGTGCTGCAATAAATATAGATGTGAGGAAGGGGTTTTTGTGTTGTATTCTTGTGTTCTTAGGGTGTATCCCTAGGAGTGGAATAGCTGGGTTGAATGGGAGCTCAATTTTCAGATTTTGGAGGAATCTCCATATAGCTTTCCATAGAGGTTGGACTAGACGGCATTCCCACCAGCAGTGGATAAGAGTTCCTTTCTCTCCACACCCTTGCCAGCACTGTTTGTCTCATTCTTTGTGATGTATGCCAATCTCTGTGGTGAGAGATGGTATCTCATCATTGTTTTGATTTCCATCTACCTAATTATTAGTGATGATGAGCATTTTTTCATGTGCCTTTTTTTTTATCAAAGTGTCTATTCATTTCTTCTTCCCTTTTTTTTTTTTTGATGGAATTTGATGTTTTTTTCTCGTAAAGTTCTGTCAGTGCCCTGTATATTTTGGATATTAGCCTCTTATCTGATGGGTGTTGGGTGAATAGTTTCTCCCACATGGTGGGTGGCTCCTGTATCTGGGCACTATTTCTTTTGAGGTGCAGAAGCTTCTCAGCTTGATGTATTCCCATCTGTTGATCTCTGCTTTCACTTGTATGGAAAGTACAGTTTCCTCCTTGAAGATGCCTTTAGTCTCAATGTCATGGAGTGTTTTACCAACGTGTTGTTCTATATAACATATGTTATCAGGTCTGATATCAAGGTCTTTACTCCATTTGGATTATACCTTCGTACATGATGTTAACTGGGGCTCTATGTTCGCTTTTTTGCAAGTGGTTAATCAATTCTGCCAGCACCAAGTTGGAGAGGTTTTTCCCTGCTCCACTTAGGATTTCTTGCTCCTTTGTCAAAAATTAGGTGATTGTATGTCTGGGAAACATAGTCAGAGAACTCAAGCCTATTCCACTGTCTTTAGTCCAATACCATGCTGTTTTGATAACTATTGCTTTGTAGTACAGTTTAAAGTTGGGGAAAGTAATGCCTCCCATTTTCTTTTTCCCCAGTAGTGTTTTCACTATTCGAGGGTGTTTATTGTTCCAGATGAATTTCATAAGTGTTTGATCCACTTCTGTGAAGAATGTCATGGGTATTTTTAAGGTGATTACATTAAATCTGTATAATGCTTTGGGGAGTATTGCCATTTTAATTATGTTAATTCTGACAATCCATGAGCAGGGTATGTGTTTTTATTTCCGTGTGCCCTGTCTTATTTCTTGGAGCAGGGCTTTATAGTTTTCTTTGAATAGGTCCTTCATGTCTTTGGTCAAGTTGACTCCAAGGTATTTGAGTTTGTGTGGCACTAATGTGAATGGGATTGCCTTATTGATGTCCATCTCTTCCCTATCATTATTGGTGTATAAAAGGACCATTAATTTCTGTGTGTTAATTTTGTAGCCTGCCACCTTGCTATATGAGTCTATTGTTTCTAGAAGCTTTTTGGTTGCGTCTTTAGGGTTTTCTAAGTAGAGTATCATGTCATCTGCAAACAATGAGAACTTGGCTACTTCCTTTCCTATCTGGATTCCCTTGATATCTTTTTCTTGCCTGATCGCCATAGCAAGCACTTCCAGTACTATGTTGAAGAGGATGGAGAGAGCGGACAGCCTTGTCTTATACCAGAATTTAGAGGAAAGGCTTTTAGTTTTTCTCCATTGAGGATAATATTTGCCATTGGTTTGTGGTAGATGGCTTCAACTAAATTGAGAAAGTTTCTTTCATTCCCATCTTGCTGAGAGTTTTGATCAAGAATGGGTGTAGGACATTATCGAATAGTTTCTCTGCATCTATGATATGATCATGTGATTGTATTTTTCTTGTTGTTGATGTTGTGTATGATGTTGATATATTTACGGATGTTAAACCATCCTTGCATTCCTGGGATGAAACCTATTTGGTCGTAGTGTATGATCTTCTTGATGATGCATTGGATCCTATTTGCCAGGATTTTGTTGAAGATCTTTGCATATGCATTCATTAGGGATAGTGGTCTATAATTTTCTTTTTTGGCAGCATCTCTGTCTGGTTTTGGTATCAAGGTGATGTTGGCTTCATAAAAGCTGTTTGGGAGTGTTCCTGTTTTTTTCAATTTTATGGCTAGGATTGGTAGTAGCTCCTCTTGAAAGACTTGAAAGTATTCATTAGGAAAACCATCTGGGCCAGGGCTTTTCTTTTTGGGCAGATGTTTGATTACAGTTTCAATTTCCTCACTAGTGATGGGGGTGTTTAAATATCCTACATCCACCTTACTTAACTCTGTAAGATTATAAGTGTCCAGGAACTTTTCCATTTCTTCTAGGTTCTCATGTTTAGTAGCATAAAGTTTCTCAAAGTAGTCTCTGATTACCCTTTGGATCTCTGCAATACCTTTCATGATCTCTCCCTTTTCATTTCTAATATGGGTTATCAGGTTTCTCTCTCTCTTTGTGAGTTTTGCCAATGGTCTATCAATCCTGTTTATTTTTTCAAAGAACCAACTTCTACTTTTGTTGTTTTCATTGCTTTCGGATTGTTTTTTGGGTTTCCACTTCATTGATTTCTGCTTTCAGCTTTGTTATTTCCTTCTGTCTCCCTATTTTTGGTTCCTTTTGTTGGTCATTTTCTAATTTTATGAGCTTCGTCATTAAGTTACTCAGGTATGCACCTTCTTCCTTCCTGATGTGTGCTTGTAGAGCTATAAATTTTTCTCTCAGGACCGCTTTTGCTGTGTCCCATTGCAGTTTGTGTCTTCATTGTCATTTGTGTCCAGGAAAGTGTTGATTACCTCTTTGATTTCACATCGGACCCACTGGTTGTTCAGTAGCAGGGTGTTTAATTTCCAGTTGTTAAAGTTTTTCTTCTGTGTGGCTTTATATTTCACATCTAATTTCAGAGCTTTGTGGTCAGCAAAGGTAGCCTGCAAGATTTCTATCCTCTTGATTTTATGGAGGTATGTTTTATGTGTCAGCATGTAGTCTATCCTGGAGAATGACCCATGTACATTGGAGAAGAATATGTATCTGTGACTTTACTGAATTCTTTCAGAATGTATTCTTTAGTTTTATTCTTCGGAATTGATCCAACAAAAAGCCTGTTGTTTGCCACAGATATACACACTCCAAGGTGTTTACCAGGACAAATCTCATAGCTGTTACACAGTTTAATAGCTTCCTGTGCAGCTCCTTTTCTACAGAAAGTAATAAAAGCATACCCTCTAGTGGACCTAGCATTAGATGTAGATCCAAAATGGGATCAGCCTTTTCAAACATTTGCACCAATTCATCCTCATATAAATCTCTTGGTATTTTACTTACAAAGACTTCTGTTCCAATTCCAGATTTCAAGCCAGAGTACACACTATCTGGAGGAGGACCACCATTCTTACTCTGTCCAGTGGTTACATCCAAAGTATAACCAGTCCTCTCAAGCAAGGCCTTGATCTTTGCTTCAGCAGGTCCTTTTGTTGTCTCTTGAACCTTGCTCCTGTTTCTCCCTTTGCCTATAGATATTCATAACTCCACATAAAAATGCACTTTTGTTCTGAACATGTGATAATTCACTTTCCTTGAACTGTTGTAGTACAAACAGAGCTCCTTCTTCATTAACTTCCCTGAGAGTATCAATTTCTCTTTCATCAATATCGACATAATCTACCAATATTGTCTGAAATATTTCATCAAGTCTTTCTGCCACCTTCTGTGGGAGGCCTGCCTCTATCAGTTTCTTGTAGTGTTCTGTGTGAGTTATACTGGAAGTATCCATTGGTTCCTCCTCATCTTTTAACTGTACCACATTACTATTCACCTGATTAGCCATTTTATTATTCAGGGCAGAGAAGGGGCCAGCAGTCAGTCTCTTGAAAATCAGTGCAGGCACTTTGAAAACTACCAGTAATGGTGCATGTGCCACCCCCTCCCCACCTCATGGACAGAGGAGTGATCTATTGCTCTATGTTTTTTAGCCATTCATTTATTCCTGTCTATTATATCTTTAAGAAACTGGTATTGAATAGCAGAAAAATAATTAAATATAGAAGCCTGATTTTTTATTTTATTTTTTTATTTGGAGATCACACTCAGCAGTATTCAAAGTTTACTCTTGGTTTTGTGCTCAGGGATCAAAATTGAACCAAGTGGGCAAGGCAAGTGTCCTGCCCTTTGAACTATTGCTTCAGACTCTGGCCCAAATACCTTATCATGTAAGTAGAATTAGATAAATAAATGGTCTACCTTCTCCTCTGAAAAATAAACATTTTACTTATTTGTCTTAATCTTTCAAGATCAATGTTGTTGTTGTTGTTTTTTGTTTTTTGTTTGTTTGTTTGTTTGTTTTGGTTTTGGTTTTTGGGTCTCACCCGGCAGTGCTCAGGGGTTACTCCTGGCTCCATGCTCAGAAGTCGCTCCTGGCAAGCACGGGGGATCATATGGGACGCCGGGATTTGAACCAATGACCTTCTGCATAAAAGGCAAACGCCTTACCTCCATGCTACCTCTCCGGCCCCCAAAATCAATGTTTTAATCAACTGCATGAGAATTTAAATAAGATTGATATTTGAAAAGTTAATCCTTGTATTTACCTATGATAAAGTTGACAGTTGCACTCAGCTGGTCCCACGGGGACATTAATATATAATTATATTATATAATTTCATATATTAGCCTACAAAATTATATAGCATAATATTGCTAATATTTTTATATTATTACTATTACAATACCCAATGAAATAACCATACATATATGAATTTTTAATAAAGGAGTTGATAACACAAAGTGAAATATAGATACTTCAGCAAATGTTGCTGGGAAAACTGCATAAATCCTGTAAAAATTAAACCTCAATTAATATATTTCACACAAGAATCAATCAAGAGGATTAAACACTAGAAATTATAAATACATATGAAATCTAAACTGAAATTATACAAGATTAATGTGCCTGTCATGGTAACAGGCAGAGGACAGGTGACATTGGTAGGGAGTTGGGGTGACAGTATGTGAGCACTGATAGGACTTGATAGGAGTTGATATTGGTGTGGCATATGTGTTGAAATATTATATGCCTAAATTCAACTATCAAAATATTTGTAAACCATGGTTCCTTAATTAAGTAATTTGCTTTGTTGTTATTGCTGTTATTTGGGGGGTTTGGGACAAACTCCAGGACACTTAGGGCTCTGCAATTAGAAATTACTCCTGGCCTGCTCAGGGGACCATATGGGATACCTAAATTCAAAACTGGGTTTGTTGCATGCAAAGCAAATGTCCTCTCCACAGTGCTATTGCTCTGGTCTTTAATTAAATTTTTTTAAATAAAGAAAATACATTATCACCTAACTGAAACACTCATTTCACTTCCATGGATAGTCTGGCTCATTTAGTTTTTAGAATACCATATTGACCATTTACTACATTCATTGTCTCTCTGCCTTTGTAAATAAGTTGTAATTCTAAGTGTTTTTCATTTCTCTGCTGAGTCTTCCTTTCCTCTATGTTTACTCCTTTCTTTCATCTAAGGGAGCTCATTTATGCTGATCAATTTCAGAGCTTTATGTCTCATTACAACTCTTTCTCTAAGTTTTAAAATCATAAACTCTTGGTAACAGGGTACATCTTGTGGATACACCTTTTACAAGTACATAAAAGATTTGTAATGAAACAGAACCATTAAACTTTATTCTCCTATAATGAAAACTGTAGAAAAAACATTTCATAATATACATACATACATACATATATAAAATTAAAGAGCATAGGCAACAGAACCTGACAGCTGACCAAAATAATATAGTTTACCAACCTAAAGCGAATCACTCTAGTAGAGTGTCTAGAATTGAAATGTTGTATACATGAAATCATTTTATAAAAAGTAATGTAGATTATGCTGCCCAAAATAAAAAATAAAATTTATCTGTAAATATTTTGCTTTAGATATGAAATACTGTTGTAATTATTGCAAATTTTTTCTTTGAAGAATGTGATATATATTGTTTAATATCAGGTTTTTTAATTAAGATTTATATTTTGTATTCTAGTCAAACTTTCCTTTGAAATGTAGAAATTTCTCAATAATGTCATCCCATTTATTTTTGTTTCCACTTGCTTCAACAATGGTGTTATTCCTTGAAGGTGCATTTAGCTTCAATGTCTTGGAGTGTTCTTCACGTTTCCCTCTATGTACCTTATAGTTTCAGGTCTGATAGCAAGGTCTTTAATTTATTTTTATTTAATCTTGAAAATGTTATTAAACTAAGGTCTGAGTTTATTTTTTTTTTTCATTTAGTTGATCAGTTTTCCCAACACCACTTGTTGACAAGGCTTTTCTTGTTGTTTTGATGATTACTTCTATATAGTATATTTAAAGTTGGAGAAAGCAAGGGCTGCCATCTTCATTTTCCCAAGGATTTCTTGAGCTACTTGTAGATATTTATTGTTTCTTTCAGAACTGGTTGATCTACTTATTTGAAATATATCATTGGTATCCTTATAGGAATTGCATTAAATCTGTACAGCCCTTTGTGAAATATTGCCATTAATAATATTAATCCTCCCAATCCATGAGATGGTGCATATATTTCCATTTCTTCATTTTCTCTTTTATTTCCAGCAGCAATTTTTTTATTTTCTTTGTATAGGTCTTCACCACTTTAGTTAAATTGACTTCAAAGTACTTGACTTTCTGACGCACAATTGTGAACTTTTTATATATTTCCTTTTTATTTTATTATTTATATGAAGAAAGCAATGGATTTTGTGTACCAGTTTTGTACCCTAATACATTACTATACATTTACCTATATATCTACTATACTATCTAATGTTGCTTGAAGCTTTTTGGTAGAATCTTTAGAATTTTCTAAATATAGTATTTTGCCATCTGCAAACAGTGAGAGCTTGACCTCTTCCTTTCCTTTCTGGATGCTCTTGATATTTTTTGCCTAATAGAAGTGTTGAGGGGGGCAACCTCTTGTGAATATCTTAGAGAAAAAGATTTAGTGTTTCCCCAAATTATGTATGATGATTGCCATAGGATTGTGGTGATTGTCTTTGACTATATTTAAGGAAAGTTTCTTCAATTCCCATTTGATGAGAGTTTTATAATGAATTTATTTTTAAACCATGTGAAATGCTTTATCAACACTTATTGCTATGATTAGATGGTATTTTTTCTTTTATTGATATGGTTATTATATTGATTAACTTGCATATGTTAAACCATCCTTGTATCTCTGGAATAAGTGCAAGCCCTACTTGGTCATGGTGGATGACTTTCTGGATGAGATGTAGGATTCTATTTGCCAGTATTTTGTTGAGGATATTTGCATCTTTGTTCATTAAGGACCTCTCACTGCAATTATTTTTGTGGTGTCTCTATGTGCTTTTGGTATTAGGATGTTGTCAGTGTCATAAAAACTGTTTGGGTGGTTATCGCTTCAGCAGCACATATACTAAAATTGGAACAATACAAAGATTAGCATGGCCCTTGTGCAAGGATGACACAAATTTGTGAAGCGTTCCATATTTTTTGTCTTAAGAAAAAAAAAACTGTTTGGATGGCCAGAGCAGTGGCACAAGTGGTAGGGCATCTGCTTTGCATTTGCTAACCTTGAACAGATCTCGGTTCAATCCCCTGGTATCCCATATAGTCTTCAAGCCAGGAGATATTTCTGAGCTCATAGCCAGGAGTAACCCCTGAGTATCACTGGATGTGGCCCAAAAACAAAAACAAAACAAAAAAACAAAACAAAACAAAAAAACTGTTTGGGAGTGTTTCTAGTTATTTAATATTTTTCAAAGAGAAAAGGATTGTCAGTAGGTCCTCTTAAAAGGTTTAAAATAACTCACTGTTGAACCCATCTGGAAATGGGTTTTTGTACTTGGGAACCTTTTTTTTTTTTTTTGTGTGTGTGTGTGTGTGTGTGTGTGTGTGTGTGTGTGTGAGTGTGTGTGTGTGTGTGTAGGTTTTGGGCCACACCCGGTGACACTCGGAGGTTACTCTTGGCTATCCTCTTAGAATTCGCTCATGACTCCGGAGGATCCTATGGGTCACCAGGGATTGAACCCAGGTCTGTCCTGGGTCAGCAGTGCAAAGCAAGCACCCTACTGATGTGCTATTGCTCCAGCCCCTATTTGTGAAGCTTTTAATCACCATTTCTTTTTTCTCAATAGTGATATTTCTGTTCAGGTATTCCAATTCATCTTGATTCAAACTTTGAAGGTCATAGGAGTTCAAGAATTTATATATTTTCCAGGATCTCTTTTTGTGAAATAAAGCTTCTCAAAATAATCTCTGATTATCCTTTCAATTTTGTAGCATCTGATTTGATATACCCTTTTTATTTCTGATTCAATTTATTAAGGTTCTCACTCTTTTATTTTCTGAGTCTTAATATTGTTTTGTTTATCTTGGTTTGTTTTTTTTAAAGAAAAAATGTTTGCTTTTACTGGAGTTTCTTTTGGATTTGTGGTGTCTGGTTTATATCTGCCTTAAATTTTATTATCCCCTTCCTGCCTGTTTTCAGCTCATTTTGTTGGTGGTCATTTTTCAATTTCTTATGCTGTGTCTTTAAGATATGTAGGTAAGCTGTTTCTTTATCCCTATTAATGCTTACAAAGCTATAAATTGTCTTTTTAATATATTTATTATGCTCCACAAGTTCTGATAATTTGTGTCTTCTTTCTCATTTGTTTCCAGGATCTCTTATTTCCTATTTGATTTCTTATTTGACCAATTAGTTATTCAGTAAAGTTGTTAATCTTATTTTTCTTTTCTGTTTGTAATTTACTGCTATTTTTACTGCATCATTATCTGAGGAGATACTGATAGAATTTATTTTTTCTTGATTTTATGGAGCTATATTTTATGACCCAGCATCTATGTTGGATAATGTACAATGTGCATTGGAGCAGAATGTGTATCCAAATTTTGGGGCATAAGATGCCATATATATTTTATAATACATATGCATACATGTACTAAGCCCCACTTTCCATATCTTCCTTCAAAGTGAGCATATCCTTGTTGAGTTTTAGTCTTGTTGATCTATCAATTGATGACAGAGCAGTGTTGAAGTCTCCAACTACTATTTTTTAGTTATTGATGTCTTTCTTCAGGTCTATTAGCTGTTATTTAAAAAAAATTGCTGGCTCTTTATTGTAGGCATATATGTTTAGGAGTGTGATTTGTTCCTGATTTAAACATTTTTTGATTATTAAATAATAACACTGTATGTATCATAACATTTTTAATCCTAAAGTTAATGTCATCTGATATTAGTTTGACCACTACAGTCTTTTTAAGAGGCTTGTTGGCTTTCAGGTTTGTTTTCCAACCTTTAACTTTGAATCTATGTTTGCTCTGATCTGGCTTTTCAAATTTGTTTTTTTCAAGGGGCAAAATGTTAGATTCAATTTTCTGATCTAATTTGCCACTATGTGTCTCTTTATTGGTGTATTTAGTCCAATGACATTGAGATTGATTATTGTCATGGAATTTTTGTCATAATTATTTAGTAGTTTATGGAGCTTGTCTTGCCTTTAAATAGCCAATTGTCTTACTTCCTGATTAATGTTTCTATAGCTATGAATTATATTCTAAATGTAATATTTTCTTACTGAGCTTTTGTCTATGTAATATATCAGGAGGAAACAAAGTGGCATTGAAATCTCCAACTACTATTGTGTCTTTAATTAATGCTTATCTTCAAGTCTATTGTCAGTTGTTTTAAGCATTTTGCTTTTCCTCTTTTGGTGCTATAATTTTAGGAGTATGTGTTTTTATTATATTGTACATATCATTTGATCATTAAGGAATGATACTTGCTCCCTACTATAACATTTTTTGAGCCTGAAATAAATGTCATATGATGCCAGTATGGATAGCCATCAATCTTAAAAATTCTTTTGCTTGAAGAAGTGTCTTCCAATGTTTGGCTTTGATTATGTGTTTGCTGCAACTTTATATGTGTATCTTTCAGGCAGTAAAATGTTAGGTTCAATTTTTTGAATCATTCTTCCACTCTCTCTCTTAATTGTTGTGTTTCGCCCTATAGAAATTGAGAGAGATTGTTGTCACAGAGATTTTTGCAATATTTCTGCAGGAATTTGGCAGATTTGTGGATTTTTTATATTTTAAAAAATTTTAATGAAAATAATGTAATTTTAAAAGTCTTCATAGTTTGGTTTTAGATATAAAATGTTTTAGGTCCAATTATACCACCAGTGTAGACCTCCTCCTACCAATATTCCAGAGCACATCCCATATCACCCAACCTGCCCCTCAGCCTGCCAAAAAAACAGGAAAAATTTTTATGTTAAAAATTGGGTCTCATTATTTTATTTTTATTGACTCTGGCTTGGATATTTAGTTCTTTCCTTTCTTAATACCATGAATTCACCTGAGTTCTCTTGGCTCCTGCCCTCATCTTTTCATATTTGTGTTTCTCCTCCTTCTCCACTCAATTACTTTCCTTCTCTTCACTAAAATATGGGTCAAAGAGTATTCAAGACAACTCTCGTTTTTTAAAGTAACCCCATTAGTACTTCTTGTAAAGATGGCTGTTAATCTAAGAATTTTTGAGTCTGTTGATTATATGTGAAGTTGTGTACTGTTTCTTCCAATCAGAATGAGGGTCTGGCTACTTGACAGATTCTTGATGAGGCATTCATTTTGTTGATTTTTTATTTTTACTAAACTCCACCTATATATCTTACAGTCTGGAAATCTGCCTTTGGTAATCTATAAATCTTAAAATTTTAAGGATACTCATTGCTTATAACATCCTTGTTTGATTTTGCTTCTTTTCAGAATTATATCTTTATCAATAGTTTTTGTCATTCTTTTTAGTATGTGTATTGGAGTAATTTTTAAAAGCATCTCTTTTAGCTGGTACTCTTCAAGCCTCCAGGAAGTAGGTGCATGTACTCTTCCATTCTGGGAACTTTTATGTAATGATTTATTTGACTGTTATTCTTTATAAAGATTGCTTTTTCTGGCCTCTGGTACCCTGATGATTTTTATGTTGTTCTTACTGAATTTGTTCCAGAGTTCTCATGTCAGCTTTTCATTTTGAAGCCCTTTTTCATCTTCTATATATATATATATTGTTTTTTGGATGTTTCTGCATCTCCACTTTGAGTTCAGTGATTCTTTCCTCAGAAGTTATTCTTCTGGTGAGTTCATCTAGTGAGATTTTAACCTTTCATACCACATTTTCCAGTTTTGACACCTTTGTTTTACTTTTCTCATTTCCGTGCTTGTATTCCTTGTGTTTTATTGGTGGTTCACTCCATCATTTCTTTGACTTTGTTAAATACCTTAGACATTTTAACTCTAAAGGTCTTTTAAGGAAGTTATAGATATAATCACTAAGATTCAGTACAAAGGATTACAATTCTCCCACAAGCCCTGGTAGGATTCTGTGGTGCTATCATTCTCATTCTCTTTGTATTGTTAGAGTGCATTGTTTTCACTTCATTTTCATTGGCCACCTCATTACCAGAGAAATATCTGGGATTGATATATTTATTTATTTATTTATTTATTTATTTATTTATTTATTTATTTATTTATTTATAGGTTTGGGGCCACACTTGGGGCTCTCAATGTTACTCCTAGCTTTGTACCGGGGATTGAATCCGGGTCTGTCCCAGTTTGGTAGTGTGCAAGGCAAATGCCCTACCACAATGGTATCACTCTGGCTCCCAGGGCAGATTAATTTAGGTTGGAAGATTATCCAGTGTGGTCAGGCTGCCTCTTTCTGGGTTGGAGAAGTGTTTTACCTTCTTTTGTTTTTTTATTAATTCTTATCTTTCCCTATAGAGGTAAAATGTTCCTTAACATAGTATTATTATATTTGTGTATTCCACTGAGTTATTTTCATGTACTGATGCAATCTCTACAATGTTCCCACTTCCAGATGGACATTTCTATATATGTTTATCTACATTGTACTTTAATATATATATATATATATATATATAACTGAGCCACAGTAAAATATTTCATTCCCATGAGGTTCTTCAAAATATTAAGCTGAGAAACAATAAGATATTTCATGTGTTCTGCCTTATGTATATCTTCCTCTTCCCTTTTGCTCATGCTTATGTCTGCTAGATTTAATTTATCATTCTACTCATCTAGAGTGCTTCTATATTCCTCACTACTCAGATTCCTTGTCTTATATGTTTCAACACACACTTTACCAACACATACAGGAAACTATACTTCTCTGATATAGTTGTTCTAAAGTAAATTCTATCAATTACTTTGGTAATCCCCAAGTAAAGAGGAGGAAGAAATAATGCAGACCATAGCCGTCCAAATAATGTAGTTAAAACGAAATCATTTTCCCACTAATTCTGTTTAATTTTTCATTTCATTTCACCATTCTTTTGTTTTGTCTTCTTCAATTTCAATCTATACAGCTATTATTATAATAGTATAGGTAATTTTCTAAAATCTTGTTTTGCAACAACTCCATAGATAATTTAGGTGACTTCATATGAAGAAGTTTTGGTTAGATGAACTTTTAGGGGGGGCCAGAAAAAAGGCTCAGGAATCTGAGTCATTTTTTTATTCAGAAGGTCAAAATTTGATCCTCAACACTGCAAAATGCTCTGAGTACTTATGGAGTGATTCCCAAAAAGAGATACATAAATAGCCTTGAGCACCACTGACTATGACCAGAGGGAAAAAAATTAGAACATAATATATAGATAAAATGACTTTGTGACTTAGACTTTTTTACAGGTTAATAAATTAATTAAAGGATGGAAAATATGAGTTGAATGTCAGTGAACTGGGTCAGATCTTCTACATATTAGTATATATTAATCATTCAAATTTATGTACGTTCATATTGTATTGAGTCTGATAAATATGAAATAACTAATAAAATAAAAAAACTTCAAACTGAAATGTTTAATCTTCATATCTTTCTCTCAAGTTCATGAGACTTAAATTTTTATCAGAGAGTACAAAGCAATACCAGGAGAAAGGAGAAAGTAAAGTTGGCCATACAAAAATGGCAAGCTGTATTCCTGACCAGTGATAAATAAAACAACACCAATCAGGATTAAAAAAAAAAGCACCAATTAGAATTTTCTGAATTTAGCAAGAGGGAAAATTGGTCACTATTACCAACTGTAAATTAGTGTATATAGTAAAGCAGAATGTAGATGATATAAAAAGGGATAGAAATTCCTATAAAAATGTTCATGAAATTTTTCAACAGAAATTGTATCAGATGCTCCTGAAATTCACATGGAGAAATAAATGTCTAAATAAATAAATAAATAATTAGCTAACACAACTCATGGCAAAAGAGGAAAAAATGAGAGGAATCACTTTCTCCTACTTTAAACTGTACTGTAAATAGTTGTCATAGTCATTAAAACAGAATGGTATTGGAATGAAGATAGACCCTCAAATTAAGGGAATCGACTTAAATATCTGAAGATGGACCAATGGGTTTACAATTAATTTTTGATAAAGGTGAAAAAAATGGCACAAGGAAAGCCTCTTAACAAAGGGTGCAGGGAAAAGTGGTTAACTACATGTAAAAAATAAAAAAAAAATTACTCAGTCCTTTACTTAATACAAGGCACAAAGGTCAAATCAAAACAGATTAAAGACTTGATATCATACTTGAAACCATAAAGTACATAGATTAATGCATACTCAGAACATTCTGTAATATTAAAATTAAAGGCTTCTTCAAGGATGAAACACAACTGGCCAAGCAATTGGAAGTAAATATAAACAAGTGGGACTACATTAAATTGAGAAGCTTCTGCACTTCAAAGGATATAGTGACTAGGATACAAAGGCTACCCATGGAATGGAGAAACAACTCATCAAAAATGAGCTTAATATCTAAGATATACAGGGCTTTTGTTGAACTTTACAAGAAAAAAACTTTGTACCCAATCCAAAAAAGGGGGAGAAGAAAATTAAAAGTCATTTCCTCAAAAAATACATACAAATGGCAAAAGACACATAAAAAGTTTTAAATCACTAACATGTTTCAGTCACTAATAGTGTTTCAAAGCACTAGGGAGATGTAAATCCAAACAACGAGAGATCATCTGAAACCACAGAGATCAACACACATTACAAAATATAAAGCAATAACCAATGCTGCCATGGATGTAAGGTAAAAGGGACCTTTATTCACAGCTGGTGAGAATGCAGACTGATCCATCTCTTATGGAAAACAATATTGACATTCCTCAAATATCTACAAATTAAGCTACCATATGATCCAGCAATGAACTCTTAGAGATACCCCCAGGAACACATAAACACAGTCCAAAAATGCCTTTGAAACGTCTATGATCAGTGCAGTACTATTTTTCATTAGCCACAATCTGGAAACAACCCAGGTGTCCAAAAGCAGATGAGTGGCTAAGGAATGGAATACTATGCAGCTGTTCAGATTAATAAAGTCATAAAATGTTCTAATATATGGGCAGATATTGAGATTATTATGCTGGATGAAATGATTCAGAGGGAAAGGGAGAGACATAGAATCATCTCACACATTTGGGAGTATAAGTAAAACAAAAGATAAGATGGTAATAGTATTAGGAGACTATAGAAATAGGTTCTGAAAATTCGACACAGGGTAGAAAGGTCATTACAAAGAGTGTTGAATACAGTTAGAATAGATAAGGGTCTAGTTGGACATTGATAGTTGGAACTGATCACTCTGGACAAAAACTCATTGCAGAAATGGGAGAAAGCGGCATGCAAAGCACCCCTCCGTTAACAATAGAGCAAAACTCATTTTCAATGGAAAGGAGAAAGTGAGAGAGAAGTAAAATATCTCTTCTAGAGACAGGAGGGGAGATAAAGAAGAGACATTTTTTGATGGGAAGGGTGTAGTGGTGACTGAACCCCAACAATGAATAATTTTGTAACCTCAGTGCTTAAATAATTTATTTTAAAAAATGAGATGGAACCTGACCCTTTCTTCTTGTTAATTCCACAAGTTTTCCTCACTAATCCCATGCTTTTTTTTTACCTGTATTTCTCTCACAGAGAAGCCACGGATGAACAATATCTTAACATCGGCCACTGAACCCTATGACCTCTCTTTCTCCCGCTCCTTCCAGAACTTAGCTCACCTTCCTCCATCTTATGAGTCTGCAGTAAAGACACAACCTAGCAAGTACTCATCCCTGAAGAGACTGAGTAAGTGGAGTTTTCCAAAACTTGAGAATTCTTCTGAGACCTTTAAATTTCTCTGGTATTTCACTATTTTAACATATACCCATGGGATCATTTCCAACAACAAAAGACAAGGTATAGCATGGACAGAAATATCAACAAACTGTTCCATATTGAATCTATTCTTGCCAAAAATTGGAGCTAGCCTTTGGAATAATCTCCAGGTCATCAGCAGGCATCAAATCAATTCAGGAGAAAGCAATTTAAGTGGAAGAAACATTTTGTTGCTTTTCTTGAACCTACCATCTTTAAACATATACTACCCTTGCTCTCCATCTTATCCTGAATAGAAATAACAACAACCTGAGATTACTCCGAAATTGTTCTAAGAGACAAAACTGGAAATATTCATAAACATACTTTCTCACTAAGATAGCCAAAACTGTTTTGAGAAACATTTACCATACTCCATCACTTCATCCAGTGATCCCCACTCTGCCATTTAATTGGGTGGAAATGGTTCTAGGGTTTATAAATTAATAACATTACAATGCAAAATATATACATGTAGAAGAACACTTTCTGATTTTACAATTCCTGAACTTATTTTTTTAATTTTCCAATTAGTTCAACTCTTGGAATGAATATTTGTTCAAAGCTATACAGAAGTACCTAATAAATCTGATGAATCAGCCCACAGGTTAGAACACAGGTTTTCTGGATAGAAGTATGATGACTGGTGAGCTAAGGAATACATGCATTTGGATAATGAATTGGCTAAAAAAGCAGGATTGATAGTCAGAAACTCTGAATGACTTAGAATATTTGCATCTGTAAAAGGCTTTGTTCTTGATATTTGGAGCCTTATAGATTCATGTTTCCTAAGTTTATGGTACAGAAGTCACACCAATCTTGAGAAATTCTTCTTACATGTAGAGAAATGTGAAATATATCCCTTCACAGTTCACAGTTAACATTTCTTCAGTCTGTTTAAATTGTGAGTATAGTCAAAGTTTATGTGGGTTTGATTCTGTTGTTGGTGAGAGATTAAAATCCTGTGTTGGCTTCATTATTCATTGGCTGTTACTATAGAGATGCTATGATGTTTATAAATTATCAGCCAAATGTTGCATGACGTCCTACTCATTGGAGGATCTTTCTTGCAGGGACAGTTTTCCATCCACCCAGCTACCAATATGTGTTAGAAGCTGCATTGGTATGAGTGTTTCAGTATGGACATGTCATTGATTTTGTTGAAGTACTTTAAGAAGTCCCTGAACCACTGATAGTCAATGTGGTTTATCGAGTGAGGTCAGAGGCATTATCTATTGTTATACATGTTAGAAATGTAGACTGAAGTACTCACTCCAAAACTAGTATGTGTATGTGCCCTTTTAGGGAATTTTATGGGACTAACACATAAATTTAAATTTTCATTTGTCAAGTTCCATATTGGGTTATTTGCACATTCATTAGAGAATAGATATCTCCATTTGTCTGGTTTTCATGTTCCTAGCTCAAACCTGGTTGCAATTTAGTGTTTTTCTCTTTCTTTTTCCCGCAGCTGACAAGGAGGCTGATGAGTATTACATGAAGGAGGCGACACCTGCCCTGATCTAGCAGCACGAGGAACCCTCCCTCAAATGTTATCCAAATGTCTCAACAGAAGCCATTGCCACGAGAGCGACTCCCCCGGCGCCCTATTAGGGCCATGTCCCAGGATAGAGTCCCTATCACCAGAGCGGGGGCCCTCCCAGATGAGTTTAGCATGCCCTACGACCGTATCTTGTCTGATGAGCAGCTGCTCTCAACAGAGCGGCTTCACTCCCTAGGACCCTTTGCTGTCCCCCAGAGAGAACAGCCTTTCCCTGAGCATTCCCTATCACGAGCCAATCTCTCACACTGATGTTTTTGTGTCCCACACCTATTCTGGAACGCTATCGCATGACCAAGATGCACTCCCATCCAGTGCCTCTATATAACTCATATGCCACCTTGGGTCAGAGCCAGACAGCAGCCAAGCGCCAGGCTTTTGCCTCACGCGAGACACAATACAGTGGAACAACTGCACTACATCCCAGGCCACCATACCCTGCTACACATCCAGCAAGACTGAAGTGACTGTGTAACCAAATAGACAGGGCCTGGGTCTCCCAGTGGGAGCAGAACAGGGATAAGAATCAGAGCCTATTGCTCTCTTAATTTCCCTTCCCTTGTTCCCTTCACAGGGATGGGGCTGGGGTATCCTTTGCCCAGAAAGCCATATTCCCTGGGGACCCAGCAATGTGGCCTAGCCACTGCATGCCTTAGATAGGGATTCAAAGTGTTCATTTCTTTCTAAGAGTCAGAAGGTGTGAGGACAGGGGCTAAGATCCAATCTCACTACCTTCTTCAACCTCAATTTCAGTCTCCTATCTCACACTTTTACCCCCTTCTGAAGACTCAGCAGCATGTTCTTTCAGCCAAAAATAGTTGGCCCTGACCCTGATGTGAAACTGCTTGAGTTTTGTTTGGCCAATGTGTTACAATCTGTGGCTGACTGAATAGGCTACTTGGTCTCTTTCATTTACCTAGAACTGCATCATGGAAATTTTCTAGTGCCTATATAAACTGCCTGCTGGCTCTGAGAGCCAGAGAGCTGCTGTGTTCATAAGCACATAATGAGCCTTTCTGCCCACTATAACTCTCTGGTCCCCACTAAGAGACCCTTCCTTTTATGACCCTATCCTGAATCTGTACCCTTCTTCAAGTCCTAGGATAAGAAATAAATTTCCTTCTGTTTGTTGCCTATACTTAGTTGGGAACCTTGCCCACTCCTAGCTGGCTGCCCCATCCACAAGTCTCTATAGTCCCCTGACCCCAAATTTCTTACCCCTGAGTTCTCTGGGACTTAGCTTTAGCCTTTATTGGGGAGAGTAGTGATGGGGAGCAGTGACTCTTGGGTGTCCTACTCAACAGTCTGACTATCTCGCTATTCTTCCAGGCCTTTAGATCTATGACCTGCCACATAGGCCTGCCTTCCTCTACACTGCTCTATAGACAATCTGGACTTGGCATAGAGCAGTTGGTAGTGAGGGCCACTGTGATGCCCTGGGCCTCAGGGGCTTATCATTCCCATCTTCTAGGCTCTTCCTGTCTCCAGTCATGTATGTCAAACAGGACTAAGGCTTCTAGAGAATTTTCTTAGTACCCAATTAATGAAGACTGGAAAGACTTGTTCTGAACTTTTCCAGCTCCCCTTTTCCTACCACTGTCCCATCCTTGGATCTTCCCTCTCACTCTCTTGTCCCTCTAGCCTTTCACCATCTCTCTTTTTCCTTCCCTCCATCTTCTCCCCCTTCCCTCTCTGTTTTTTTCCCTTCCTCCTTGTCCTATATACCTACCTCCTGATCTTCTGAAGTTCTATACTCTCTCATAACTGCTGCTTCCTCAAAATTAAAGAGACACACCATATCAAAGGCAAGTTATAGCCTTTTCTTAGTAGGCTATTTGTTTAGGAATGATATGGGAAATTCCTCAATCCTCTATGCAGGAACCTTCAGACAACAGGCAGAGTCATGCTCTCAGTTTTATTAGGAGAAATCCTCAGCAGTCCATTTCTATTATTTGTCTACAACTTGGAGAGTGACCAGACTGTGAAGACCTCCTGGAGAGTGGACAGTGAATGAACAAATTCCCACTCTTCAAAGACCAGAGCCTGAAGGAGGATAAGAGCTAGAGCACCTCCCTGAACTGGGGATATCAGCTCCAGAATTGAAAAAAGATATTATAGTAAATACATAACTGTTACCACAATTAGGTTCTAAAATCAGTGACCAGAATTGTAAGTCTTCCTCCAATTCTGTAAGACAATTTTTCTGTAATATACAGAAAAACTACTCAGCTGGTTCTTAGTTCACATTCAAGTTCCAAAGCTCTTGTTTATTCCTTAGGCTCACACCCTGAACATAAAAATACCATCATGCATCATTATATGTTTGAAGCTGGAAGAGGAGCACTGTCATTTGCTTTCTGAAAGGGCACCTATCCTTGGGACTGGGAGTCTGTGAGGAGAGGCCTAACTTTCTATTTTCATCCTCTACAAACATGAAACTTATAAAGGGCTGGATCCCAAGAGTTTGTTCTGAAAATTAAAATTAAAAGGAGGAAATAGAGAAGTTGACAAAGAAGCAAATTTATTTTTTCATTTGAGCCTCTCTATGCAGTTTCCTTTAATCTAGTCCAAGTCAGTTCCTTGGACACAGATAATGGGTTAGAGAAAGTATATGAGTGGGCGAGAGCCCCTCACAGGGTGTTTATTTTATATGTACATATACATATAAATAAAAAATCACAATTTCAGACCAGAAACCTTGTCTCATCTCATCTCATTTCAGAAGTTGTCTTTATGAACCAAGTTCTCCAGTCCTCAAAATATGATGGTTCTTCCCTACTTTTTCGATAGTTGATAGATTCAAAAGACATTTCTCATCTCAGTCTTATTACTTGTTCTATTTAAACCCTCTGATGTTTCTAATGTTATCTAAATCCTTATTCTCTGTGATCTCTTTAGCTTTACTGTTAATACAGAGGATAACATCGAAGAAAGATAGTAAGAATTAGAGCAGGAAAAAGAAAGCCAAAAAATGATAATCATACACATGTACTCTATATGCATTCCTCATTCCTCATTTTAAAATCCATAGAATTACATTTCGACTAGGAATTGGACCTACTTCATTTATTCAGTTGTTCCATGTATGTTTATAGAACAAGGAAACATTACATTTCTAAGTATATCTGCATAGTAGGAAAGAGACATCTCTGGAACTAATATTCAGTGAGCATCAATTTCAGTACCATCAGGCTGATGGTTTCTACTTTTATTAAAATATATATGTATGTGTGTGCATCTGTGTGTGTATGTGTGAGTGTGTGTGTGTGTGTGTGTGTGTGTGTGTGTGTGTGTGTAGGGACTGACGGGGACTACCCCTCCTTTATCTGAAGGTCTAGCAAAGGAAGTACAGAATATTTCATTGTATATCTTGTTCTTTGTGAGTGTCTACAATGTCTCATGAGTCACATCTCATAAAAGTTGATTCAGTGTTGTGCAAGTTATTTCCTATCATAGGGGTCTTTCTGCTCTTCATTGCCTCTGATGGCAGCAAAGTTGTCACAGCCTTCAGTGCCCCATCAACCTTTTCTGAATCCTTTTAGTTATAGCTCTATTCTATTGAGTTACAAAATCTTTCCTGAAAACTTCTTAAGACCTTAAGCCTTTGAAGAACCTTGAGTTTCTTGGGTGAGAGATCTTTCTCCTGGAACATATAATTCTCCCAGTAATTAAAACTTCTCTCTTATTTTCTTATTTTCATTCTTGCAGTATTCTTTTTTTGTTTGTTTTGTTTGTTTTTTAGTTTTTGGGTCACACCTGGTGACGCTCAGGGGTTTCTCCTTACTATGAGCTCAGAAATCTCTCCTGGCTTAGGGGACCATATGAAACTCCAGGGATAGAACCGCGGTCCATCGTAGGCTAGAGCATGCAAGGCACGCCTTACCACTTGCACTGCCATTCCAGCCTTTTTGCAGTATTCTAATCAGTTCATTCTTTCCTTCTTCACATCAGCCTGGGCTTGTCCTCTTCCTCTACTTACTTTCTCTCCATCCCTAATTTCGTTATCTCAGTCTTGCTATATGTACTAGATATAGTTGATTCAAAATCAGTTTTGATGAAAGGAAGCAAAGAATGAGACCTTTCTATGTCTTTTGTTTTCCTTTAGTTTTCTCCTAACTTTTTTACAGATATAATGCCTCAGAGCACATAGATACAGGCTCTCCCCACCTTGATTTCTAGGAGAAAAGGACTAGAAGTTACCACTGGTGTCATGGCTAAAAAATAGGTTTTTGGGCTACACCCAGTGATGCTCAGGGGTTACTCCTGGCTATGTACTCAGAAATAGCTCCTGGTTTGGGGGGACCATATGGGAAGCTGGGGATCTAACCGAGGTTCATCCTGGGTCAGCTGCGTGCAAGCCACACCCTACCACTGTGCTATCGCTCCACCTCAAGATTCATATCTGTGAAGGCTTCCAAATAGTATTTCACCTCAACCACACCTATTCTATTTAATATGTCAGAGATGGCCCTTTGACCTAAAAGAGTTGAGAAGTTCATGACTCTACAAGCATGAATAAATATCTGCTCCAATAAACCTAGTACTAAAACTTGCTACATTTTCTTTAAAAATAATTTTTCTACCATCAAACTTTAAATTCAGGTTCCTTCCATAAGCAGATGTGTGCTTGGATTAAGGTAATCTGAAAGAGATGCTGATGACCTAAACCCTAGAAAGCAAATTGTCTGGGAAGATTTGACTATTATCTCCCAAATACATTTCCCCAAGCCTGGAAAGCTTTGGTGTGGGTGTTTTCATAAAAGCTTGTTATGTTTTACTGAAGTACTTTTCAAATACTATATTTTATAAGTACATTATTTTAATAACATTCAATATAAGAGATATGTCTTTCTAACTGTAATTAATTTTGTAAGGAAGCATAGTATAGGAAGGAAAAAAAAACAGGGCTGGAGTTCTTGGAAACATAATTTCCTTGGATTTATCTCTTGGCATCTGACCAAGGAGGAATCACATTCTTGCTCAATGTTTCAGTTTCTCCATCAGTTAAACAAGGTACTTTTACTAGATAAACTTTGAAGTTTTATTCATTTCATATATGCTAGAACTGCCATTCTCCATTGCACCAATTTTTATTGCCCCTCTCGTCATCAATTGAGCTGTGTATATATCAATGCTGAAAATATCTAAAAGTTTTCCTGTGATGATATCCTCAGATGTCCCAGTTATTATATTCCTCTAAAGATGAATATTAGCCACCAAATTCTTCACCAGAACTTTGGCTGGGTCTCATATTCTGAGCACCCAAGTAGTCTCTGAAGGTGTAAGACCTTCACATTCAATAGGTTTCAACTATTTTAACACATTTCAACTGTTTCACAAAATCTCTATCTTACAGTCAAATATTAATCATTTCATATTTATGTAATCAGGAATTCCAAGTTTAAAATTTTCTTCTTGATTTGTTGGTCCATTATTTTGGAGGGAGACAATTCCTACTTTAGAGAAGAGACAGGCAGAGGTTCACCCACAGGGTGTGAAATTTATATTTGAAGGTATAATGCACGAAATGCATTTCCTAGATTCTGTGTGGCACTGGTTGATACTGTATCCCAGTCCAGAATGTTTCCTCTGAAGACAAAGTCTGCACACTAGGCTCATTTCCAACTGAAGAAAGGTGTCATCATTCCCTGGCTGTTATGAGGTGCGTAGTCTCCCTTCATAGTACCTTTCCAGCCTGTGCTTGTGATCATACTATCTTCCTGTTGAAAACTTGTGAAACAAGAATTGCTAGTTTAATTCAATGTCATATAACCAATCAGGTATATCTGCAAACACATAAACTTTCCATAAAAGATAGTATTAAAGGAACATTATATGTTCACTTAATACCATCCTTCCTAAAGGAGAGAAAGACCCCGTTTCTACTTTTCTGCCCACTGCTGCAGTAACCCTTGTATTCCACTCTATGTGATTTTTAATTTTTTGCTTCATAATGGAAATGATTACAATAATTCTATAACTCAACTAGACATTTTCTAGTAAATTATTCTTGAAATTCTCTAATAAGCAATTCTTACTGTAATATTTTTTGTTTGAAGACACATTTCCTAAAGGGGATTCATAAAAAGTTTTATGCATTAGCCCAATTTATGGATTCCATGTTTATTATATAATACTGATGAAAAGTACCTTTTTATCTGTATCATTGCACAGTTTATTTATCAATTGTAGGTAAGCTTCATAATGAGCAGTGCTCTTGTAACTGCTGCTTCTGTACAAATATCATTGTCCTACTTACTGGTCAAAGCACATTCTAAATGTACTGTAAACAGATACCACTTTAGTAAGATTTAGTCTTAAGATTTTTCCACTTTTACCAGTAACCTATATTTATGAATTAAAAAAATAAAGTTGTTTCAACACAATTTGTTTCTCTTAAAATAGCTACATGCTTGTTTTTACAAACACAAAGAAAAACTTAAAGGGAATTTTAAAAAGGGAAATAGAGAGTATTAAAAGTATAAATATAATCACTTATTATTTGTAAATGTGAAGGGGAGAATTTTAGGTTGATGAAAGCATTTCAAAACAAGTTATGGTGATTGTTATACAATTGTGTAAATTTAGTAAAAAAAACACCAATCTGTGTACTTATAAAGGGTAGGTTGCCTGGTAACCAAATTACAAATTAACAATGCCTTCAAAGGTAGTAAATAAAATAAATATAAAGACAAGTTTAGGAAAACTATCAATGAGTAATGTATGTCAGTTTAAAGCAGAATTAAAAAAATATAAACTTGTATCCATAATTATCTACTCTATGATGATTACTCCTGCTTATTAGAAATTTATTTGGTACTAGAGGTTTTTTTTATACTGTTATTATTCATGATAGAAATTAAAGTGGTTGAGTATCTCTTTATATCAGAGAGCAAATTTATACCATAAAGTTACTTGATTTTAATATTCTCACAATTTTATTTCACATTTTATACATTTATATATTATTTTTATAGATATTATGTTTGCTGCTAAGGTCATATGTGCAATGTTATGAATTCTCATTGTAACCTAGAAACTGGTAAGTGGCTCAGGTTTAGCAAACATGTTGCCACGTAGTTGAACATGATCTTCAATCAACTTCAGTACTACCATTGTCCTGAGAATTGAAGGTCAATTATATTACTAGCCATCTGACACCATTGAACTTATGCTAAACAATTATTTTATTCTCATCAAATAGCATTAATTTCCTAGGTTAAAGTCATTTTTTTTTACTATATTAGTACATAATAAAATGACCATACATATTCTGAAATGTGTTGTGTGAACTTACAATAGTTACTTTAATAGTACATATAGTGTATATAAAACATAAATAAATATTCAAACCATTCCAAGTATTAGAAAAGTCTTAAAATTTACATTCATGATTGAAAATAACCCTAATATAAAACAAAATTATGACTTAAAAATATATATTATATATATATATATATATATTTGGTTTTTGTGCCACACCCGGTGATGCTCAAGGTTACTCCTGGCTATTTGCTCAGAAATTGCTCCTGGCTTGGGGGATCAAATAGCAGTCCATCCTAGGGTAGCACATGCAAGGCAGATGCCTTACGGCTAGTGCCACTGCTCAGGCTCCTTTTAAAAATATTTTTAAAGAAGTATAATTTAATTACAATACTTATACATGTAATAAATGAAGAAATGTAATAATTGAATTAGATTAGAAACATCCCATATTAAAAAATCATGGTAAGTTTTCTATATTGTTCCTATTTAATAATAGGATATTACATAAAAGAGTTTGAATATACTTCAAATGATATTTAAAATTATTTTTAAAGTGTTTTTTTTTTTTTTTTAATGATCAGGTTAACTTTATTTCATAGAATAATGAAAAAAAATAACACACACACAAAACAACAACATGATTTTCCTAGACACCACAGTGACTGGCTTATTTCATTTCTATTTTATCTCTTTATACAAAAAAAAATCAACAGAAACACACTAAAACACACTCTCTGGCCCCTTAAATTAGTGAATTTAAAATTAAAACTTGAAGCAATATTTTGTACACTTTGATTCAAACTCTATTTACATATTAGATTGCACTTTATAAAGATAGCAACATTTGTAATATGGTTGTAGGTTACTTTGATTTATTATCATTTTTTATCTTGATATAAAGTTTTAACGTTTTCTTCAATACAAATCAGACTTTCTTTTTGCTGTACATAATTTATCACCTGAATTACTGAAACCATCTTTCTCTTTGTGCTTTGCTGTTGATTTTAGGTTACAAGTGGCACATATGTCTTCCAAGTACTTACAATAAGTATCAAGCTCAATGTAAAAAATTATACTCATGAAAAGTTAGTGTGGAAAGAAAAGAAGTATTAGCAGTCTAATCCTTTGTTTCTTCTTTTTTTTAAAAACAACTGGTGACGTTTACAAGCAAGTGGTTAACTTTTTTTTGGTTAACTGACAAGCAGACTACTGATTAAAATCCAATACTGCTTAAGAAATACCACATTCCTCAGCTCATATCACTGCTCAAGGGCTGACCATGTATAATTGGGTTGACATGACAACAGGATACATAAGGCACAAATGAATGGTACAAATTAAAAACAAATACGTTAGGACTAGTATGTTCTTTTTCCGCACAAATACTAAAATATGTACCGTTTTTTAAAAAACAAACAAGTTAAATTTTTGGTTTTGAAACTACCTATACAAAAAATTTTACATTTACACCATCTGAGCTGCCCAAAAGAGTTTAAAAAAAAATACTGACTTTTTGCCATACATAAGACTTTCATCAATAGGCCCAAGATAATGTCTCAGCACTTGAGGGAGGGGGTGGGAGGAGAATAAACTTGCTCTTCCCACTCTCCCTTATCCCAACAAGAGACAAAAGCAGAGTCCCCTGTGCCTGCCAGGAGCAATTTCTGAGCCTGGAGCCAGGAATAACCCCTGAGCACTGCCAGGTGTGACCCAAAAACCAAAAAAAAAAAAAAAAAAAAAAAGCAGAGGGCAATTATTTACAGTAGTGTTTGCTACTTATCACCATTGGCTGCAATTCAGAAGAAAGCGCCCAGGATGTACTGAGGCCTGGTGCACTGACCAGTGGGCCCAAGGAGTTAGGTAAGGCACTTTCATGAAGAGCACCCTTGTGGGACTGGAGTAGGCTGTGCAGGTCCAAACTGAGAGGAACAGAGAGAGGCCTTGCCCACCCAAGGCTCCTCAGCAGCAAGGGAAAACAAAGGAGGTAAGACTTGCAAGGCACTACACAGACGTGATCACTTGGTCAATGGCATGATTGACCTCATTTTTGTTGGAATCCAGTCCTTTAGCAGCATTCATGTCATTCCACAAATTCTCCATCCGGTTCTTGGAAGATGAGAAGGATGAAGAGGACAATGAAATGAGGACACTTCTGAGGCGAGCCACACAACACCTGGGCGAATTAAAGAACATGATAAAGTGTTTTTCTTAAAAAGGATAAAAATATTTCCACTTTTGTAGTGCAGGAAATTATACTCTGGTTATAATGGAAGTATAGTAACTTTGTACAACAAAACCGTAAATATTAACATTGTTGTGACCATATTACCTCTTCTACAATAAATATATAAATAAATAAATACCCCATTAAATGTCACTATTCTTTTAACATTTTATCTTAGAATCATAAATGTAAGAATTTATTCAGCCTACTACTTACAAATTGGTAAGATCTAAATCAATGAGATCTTAATATGATGTCATTAAAAGGTCAAGCTTAGAGAAATTTCAAAATGAAAGTGACTTTTTGTACTGCACCACTTTGAATAACAGTCTTATTTCTTCCATTCTGTTTGAGCATAAGAAGGAAGCACTAAAACTAGGTGTATAACAAATATTTTCTTTCAAGAGAATAAAAAAAGACATTGTTTGGTAAAAAAATATTTCAGGAGTGGGATGAAGGGCAGGGGTATAGATATAACAGAGATCTGAGTGAAAATTTCAAAATTGTTAAGATTTACATCATAAATGTGTTGGCCAAGGTTACCTCTGAAGCTTGGTTTTATCATCTTCAAAGTGGGACAATTGAAATCAAAGATGCTTGATATGGCTGATGTGTATCATTGTATTATTGCAAGGCGAAGCTCATATTACTTCTGGGCTTCTGTGTAGTTTAATAAATTTGCTTGACTTTTTCATCCCTTAGCATATCTGACTAGGGAGCAGATCTCATTATGTTAATTCTGCTAGAACTTTATTGTATGTCTTGGAAAAGTCACCTTTTTCCAATCTCAATTTTTTCATTAAAAGTAGTGAGTGAGAAAGACCTCTCTAACTTTCTAAAATATATTTCATTTTTCTAGTTTTTCTCCTATTATTTTTTCAGAAATATGCAGATCCAAACTTTAAAAAGCAAAATTAATTAAGGTCCTCGAATGCTAGCAGGCTGGGAGGCAGGAGGTGGTGTTGTGGTATGCACTCTGGAAACATTGGTTGAGGGAGGTCAACAAAGCCCAACTAGAAAGAATTTTGTAAATCCCAATCATTTCAATAGATATATATTTTTTTAAAAATTATGTAAAAGCATGAAAAAAGATCTCATCTCTATTGGTATGGAAAAGTACAGGAGAAAGAGAAAGAAAAAAAAGAAAACTTCTCTAGAAAGTTCTAGAAAGAAAAAACAAAAATGTAGTCACTGGGAATAACTAGCAGGGACTGTGCTAAGCTCTTTTTCTAGAGTATCTACTTTACAATGTATGATAGACATTTATTTTGGAAAACTATTTTGAATTATCCGATGGTAACAAACAACTCCTAACTTTTAAAACAGCAAAGATTATTTTTTGTTTTTATTCTTAATTGAAAGAATAAAAATGACTTTCAACCAAGATTAAACTGCCTGACATGTTATCATCAAAATTGATAAAGGGATAAAATATCTTAAATAATTGATAAAGGCAGTTAGTGCATACAAACTAGTTCTGTATGTAATATTCAATGACTATATATATATATATATATATATATATATATATATATATGCATCCATACATATATGGTCAACAAAGATGATTGCCAAAACTAAGTCCTCATAGAACATTGGCAACAAACACCTCTGCATTACATTCCTAAATAATAATGAACTGGATTTTCCAATCACATAGTGGATGGATGCATTGAGAAACAAAATCCAACTGTTTGCTGTTTACATGAAACATGTGGATTTAAAAGATAAAAGTAGACTCCATGAAATGTTGGAAAACAACCATACAAGTAGATGGTATATTAAAAAATTAGGGAGAGCCACATTCGTTTTAAATATTTTTTTTAAAAAAAGTTCATCAGACTAACTACAAAAAATAATAAGACAAGAGTTCAATAAATCTAGAGAACTTAACTTTCATCAATATACTTATATCAAACTAATGAGAAGAGTTTATGAGATGAGTTTTTAACAAACCCAAAGTAATACATCAATGTACACTCAATAGTCATATGAGCATTTATCACTCATTTTTATCACTGCACAAATCAAAAAGACAAAAAGGATCAGTAAGGAAACAAGATGCCTCAATGAGAAATTGTTATAATTTCTATTAATAGGCAGATATAGGACTTTTACTCTCCAAAAACTAAACACATATCATTCTCCAGTGGACATGGATTATTTTCCAGTACAGAGCACATGATGTGGCACAGTTCAAGGACCAACAAAGCTACAAACATAAAACAACAGTAAATATCACCTCAAACCACAATTTCATGAAGGTACAAATTAATCAGAAAAGAAAGTTTGGAAAATCTCTAGCAGACGTAAACTAAAGAACATACCATTAAATAACTATTGGATTAGAGAAGAAACAAAACAATAAACTGAACTAGAATGAAGACATAATCAGCACCTTTGGGACAGAGCAAACACAATTTATAAAAATATATAATAACATCAGAAAACAGGAAAAAGATCAAATTTATGACCTGACTTCAAAGCTTGAGAAGCTATGAAAATAATTTTTAAAAAGGCTCCAAAGTTAGAAGAAATGAAGTAAAATTGTGGAATAAATCAATGACATAACAAGGAAACATCACACAATATCAGCTGTTTTGTTTTTCAAAAGAATACTCAATATTTAAAAACTCTTTGCCAGACTCATGAAGAGATAATAGATCATCCAAATGAATTTGAACAACACAAAGAGGCAAACATTGAGGAGTTACTTCAGAAAAATAAAAGTTTTTCTGTTTATTTGTTTGGTTGGTTTGGTTTTGGGGCCACACCCAGTGGCACTACTGATTCTGTGCTCAAAAATCACTCCTGGCAGTTCAAGGGACTATATGGGATGCCGGGGATTTAATCCCAGTACATCTGTGCTATCGCTCAAGCCCAAATATAAAACATATTAAGAGTTTATTATGTGCAAGACCATTCCATTAAGCTGGAGAACCTTAAAAAATGAGTAAATTCTTTGAGTACAATTTCCCAAGACTGACTCAAATGAAGTGGAAAACTTCAACAAATTGGGGATTAGTAAGAAAGTTAAAAACCTAGTAGACATTTACAAAAACAAACAAACAAAAAACCATAGCCAGCATCATTATTTGGTTTAAAAAAAGTGATCTTTCCCTTCAGAATCAAGCATAAAGTAAAGATACCCACTTTCTCCATGAAGGCTAAATATAGTCTTAAAATTTCTTACAATTACATAAGAAAATGAAAAAGAAAAATTAAAATATTATCATTTGCATGACTTAAAAACATAGATTGAAGACACTAAAGTCTGCACAACAAAATTCTTCGAGGGTAAAGAGATATAGGATAGAATTTTAGGTGCTTATCTTGCTGTGGCACACCTCAATTTGACCCCTGTCACTGCATGTGGCCCCATAAAAAACCACCAGGAGTGAACACTAAACATCGCTAGATGTATACCCACCAAAAATTTAAAAAAATCTAAAAAATGAACAATATAGAAAATTAGCAAGCTAAAAAAATTTTAACATAGATAGAACCAGGGATATAGAGGAGCAGATAAGGTACTTCTCTTGAATTAGCTAACTTTTGTTTGATCTCTGGCACCAAATGTGATTGCCATCAACCTCAAAATATATACTTGAACTTGAGTACAGAACCAGGAGTTCTGAACATTGTCTATTATGAATCCACCAAAAATCATTACACAAATATCTGTTGTACATCAGTATGCAAATAGCAAAGTAAAAGAATTAGAGATCAAAAGGTTATTGGGAAATTTGTAAATGGAAGATAGCTGATATTCTGGTGGTGGTTGCTGAGATGAAATGATGTGTGTATGCAACTCTAACAGATGTAATGTAAATTATAGTGACACAATAAATGGAGTAAGGGGGGATTATTATATTTAAGTTATGCCAAAACAATTAACTACCTAGGAATCAACTTAAGAAAGAAGGGGAAGAATAGTAGATTTAAAAATGATAAATTACTACTGAAAGAAATAGGAGAGGTTATAAGGAAATAGAAAAAAAATCAGAATCATTAATGGAGAGAACAATGACAGTATGACCATCAAACTATATGTTACAAAGATGCAATACAATTCCCATAAAAATTAATAATATCCTTTTATGACCTCAAGACATTATTCAAATTTGTATGTAGGAGGTAGAGTGCTTGTCTTGCAAAATATGATTCAGGTTCAAACCCCAGTACCTTGTGTGAAGCACAAATAAAAAATTTAAATAAAAATAAGTAAAATTTTTATGGAATACAATTTTAAAACATCCTGAATAGTCAAAGCAATATTGATAAATGAGAGGATAGGGCATTTTCTATTCTCTAATTACAAGATATGCTATAAGGTATAATAATAAAACAATGGGAACTGGAATAAAGTGATGCCCTCTTTATACTTTTGGCTACACCCAGCAATCCTCAAGGTTTATTTCTGGTTCTATGCCCAGGAATTAATTCCTGACAGTGCAAAGGGTACACGTCTGATTCTGGGGATTGAAGCCAGGTCAGTTTCGTATAAAGCAAATACACTAGATACTATACTATTGCTAAGACCTCCTAATGATATATCTGAAACAAACAAAGTAAAATTGAGGCCCAGAGATTAAATCTCAGAATTATGGCACTTAATTTATAACAAAGGCACCGGCACATTAAATAGATCAATGAAAGCCTTTTCAAAAAATGGTATTGGAAAAAAATAAATATTTGAAGAAAGAGAAAGAAGAAAGAGAGAAAGAAAGAAAGAAGAAGAAAGAGAGAAAGAAAGAAAAAGAAAGAAAAGAAAGAAAGAAAGGAAGGAAGAAAGGAAGGAAGGAAGGAGGAAGGAAGGAAGGAAGGAAGGAAGGAAGGAAGGAAGGAAGGAAGGAAGGAAGGAAGGAAGGAGAAGAGAAGAAAGAAGAAAGAAAGAAAGAAAGAAAGAAAGAAAGAAAGAAGAAAGAAAGAAAAGAAGAAAGAAAGAAAGAAAGAAAGAAAGAAACAGAAAGAAAGAAAGAACAAAAGAAGAGAGAGAGAGAGAAAAGAAAGAAAGAAAGAAAAAGAAAGAAAGAAAGAAAGAAAGAAAGAAAGAAAGAAAGAAAGAGAAAGAAAGAAAGAAAGAAAGAAAGAAAGAAAGAAAGAAAGAAAGAAAGAAAGAAAGAGAAAGAAAGAAAGAAAGAAAGAAAGAAAGAAAGAAAGAAAGAAAGAAAGAAAGAAAAAAGAAAGAAAGAGAAGAAAGAAAGAAAGAAAGAAAGAAAGAAAGAAGAAGAAGGAAGGAAAGAAGGAGAAGAAAAGAAAGAAAGAAAGAAGGAAGGAAGGAAGGAGAAGAAAGAAAGAAAGAAAAGAAAGAAAGAAAGAAAGAAAGAAAGAAAGAAGAAAGAAAGAAAGAAAGAAAGAAAGAAAGAAGAAAAGAAAGAAAGAAAGGAAGAAAGAAGAAAGAAAGAGAAGAGAGAGAAAGAGAAAGAAAGAAAGAAAGAAAGAAAGAAAAAGAAAGAAAGAAAGAAAAGAAAGAAAGAAAGAAAGAAAGAAAGAAAGAAAGAAAGAAAGAAAGAAAGAAAGAAAAGAAAGAAAGAAAGAAGAAAGAAGAAAAAAGAAAGAAAGAAAGAAGGAAGAAAAGGAAGGAAGGAAGGAAGAGAGAGAGAGAGAAAAAGAAAGAAAGAAAGAAAGAAAGAAAGAAAGAAAGAGAAAGAAAGAAAGAAAGAAAGAAGAAAGAAGAGAAAGAAAGAAAAAAGAAAGAGAAAGAAAGAAAGAAAGAAGAAAAAGAAAGAAAGAAGAAAAAAAGGAAAGAAAGAAAAAGGAAAGAAGAAAAAGAAGAAAGAAAGAAAGAAAGAAAAGAAAGAAAGAAAGAAAGAAAGAAAGAAAGAAAGAAGAAAGAAAAAGAAAGAAAGAAAGAAAGAAAAAGAAGAAAGAAAAGAAAGAAAGAAAGAAAAGAAAAAAAAAAAGAGAGAAAGAGAGAAAATAAAAATATCTTAATCAATGATGAAAAACTGAAGGGCTTCATTTCAAGATCAGGCACAAGAAAAAGCTGCCCACTTTTATCATTAGTACTAGTATTAGAGTTCAAGGCCAAATAATTAGGAAAGAAAATATATTAAAATCCTAATTGAAAAAAGTCAAAACTCAGTTTTTGCAGATTACATGATATACTTACAAAACTCAAAGCATTCTATAAAATAACTCCTGTAAACAATAGACACAGTACAGTTACAAGCTATAACATCACTGAGCAGAAATGCCCAGCTTTGCAATAAGAAAATGAAAAAATAGAAGTTAGAAATTTAAAACATAATATTCACAACAGAAATAAAATATCTAAGAATCAATTTAGTAAAAGGGGTAAAAGGACTGGAATCACAGTACAATGGTAAGGTATATGCCTTGCAAGGAGTGACCTGGGTTAGATCCTTGGCAACATACATGCTTTGACAAACCTGCTAGAGTTATCCCTGGCACTGAGCAAGGAGTCAGTGCTGAGCACCACCAGAATGGCCCAAAGCAAATCCAACCAAAATAAAACCAGAGGTAAAATATATATGCAAAGCAAACTATGAAATATTACTAAAATAAATAAAATGGAAGCAATAGAGAGGAAATGTTCTTGTCTTGCTCAGTCACCAGCATCTAAAATGGTCACTTGAACACCAACATGTTTAGTCCACAAAACACCCCAGCCAAAAAAAAAGGAATGAAAAAATAAATAAATAAAAGAGGACACAAATAAATGAAAACACATTTCCTATTGATGGATTAGAAGGAACAATATTGTCAAAATGACAATCTTGCCCAATGCTCAATACGGACTATAACAATCTAATTGGCACCTTTGACTTCTATATGGTGGAGATTAGTAGCAGTAAATGAGACAAATACATGAACCTGTTCAAGCTTTTGGGTCAATTGGGGAGTCATCAATGTCCTCATCGGGAGGCCATTTATTTAATGCCAGATCGCTCCACAACTCTAACTAGCACTTCAAAATATGAGCCATTGTTTAAGTTGAAAGAGGTACTAAGTACAGTTAGTTAGTGCACTGACATTCAATAGGTACATAAAGAACAAAAGAGGGGGTATTTCATACAGCCTATTAGTGGACATATAAGGATCTTAAATTTTTTACTATTATATTCTGGACACATTTTTGCTTTCCCTGTTATCTATTTTATTCTTTCCTGAAAATACTTTTGAGAAACCTTTGTATTTTAAGACCTAAACTATTTTATATAGGTGAATATCCTAACTTTAGAGTATTTGTTAGAGAAATATTTTACAGAAATACAGGCCATGCAACGTTCCCTTTTGCATAGGCACAATAAAAAGGGGGAAATCTTAAGTATAGAAACAAGCTTTTATATACTAAGAATAGAAACCCATAAATTTTATAATACAGAGGAGTCTCCCACCCAAAACATTTGTCATGGGGATTCGACTTAGACTTCATGTGATCAGACAGCGACTCTCAAACTCCGAACCCCAGATCCAACTCTGAAACCAATATAGTTCCCTGCAACAGCACCAGGAATCAAACTCCCCCCGGGGAGTCCCTAATAACGCAAAGGCACCAACTTGCTCCAGGTTGATACGACATCCTGACAACAAGGAAACAACTTGATCTAAGAGCAGGAGCTGTACATCATCACCTAGCAGTAAAATGAAATCAGAGCAGCACCAGGAATCAAACTCCCCCCCCCCCACCCCCAGGAGTCCCTAAATACTGCAAAGGTAGCAACTTGCTCCAGGATGATACAACATCCTGACAACGAGAAAACAACTTGATCTAAGAACAGGAGTCGTACCTCATCACCTAGCAGTAAGATGGAATCAGAAGACTTCTGATCTGTGCAAAAAAAAGCAAGGTCACTAATATTTTAGGATCTGTGCAAAAACCAAGATCACAAATTAGAGAAGACTGACTACAACAATAATAATGAAGCAGAACTTCTAGAACCATAAAGACTTGATCTAGTCTTCATCCTATTACCTGTGCAAATACCAAGATCTCTTATTACAGGGGACTGATTTTGTCAACCACAACAGAGTAGAACGTTTCTTAGCATCAGTAAAGGACTTTGGGTTTGATAATGAGTATGTCCGGCACCTGTAGTAATTCCCAAGGCCATATGCTTCAAGGGTGGAGAAACATGGTATCTCTAAGGCCAACGGAGTTTCCTTTCCCCAATATTTACTGTGCATATGCAAAATAAAACCCCACAAAACCTTGCCATACCAACCCTCCCCCATTTTTTCCATTTCTCTCTTTGTTGTAGTTGTTTTAGCCTTTGTTTATTTTTGCTGTCATGCTTCTTGTCGTTGTCTGGCTGTTTTTCCCTTATCCTTTTCCCAACAGAACCACAGAGCTTGAATCATCATGTTTGCCTCATAAATTGAGGGGGGAGGGTATGAATGGTACCAGAAGTAAACAGTCACATGAACATTGAGTGGAAATAAAAAGTGATCACACCCAAACATGAAACCCAAAGTCATCAACAACAGAATCAAGATATAAAATCTACAACAAGTTATATACAAAAGGAACCAGCTACACTAGAAGTACAGGTACAAAGGGAAGAGATATAGGATGCATGCTGGGAACAGGGGTGGGGGAGGACAACACTGGTGGTAGGATTGGCCCAAAATTACTGTCACTATGTACCTTAAATATAACTGTGAAAGACTTGATTCACATTGGTCACACCAAAAAACATCTCTTTCCCCCAAAACACATAATTCTTCCTTTTTTTAGATTGTCCCTAGAGTGATCTTCCTCTGTTGACTTTGTTTTTATATTTATAGCCCTCTGCTGTACTGATTCTCTTGTATTCCAGCTAGCTCCTATCTATCACTGAGTTGAACAAATTCCAATCTGCTCCCTTTGCTAAAGAGGTTTTATTCTCTTTCCCTTTGCAATAAATAGCAAGTTCTAGATTCATGTCAGAGTAAAAGATGTCACTGAGGCTGCAATCATCCCTGAATAATGGCAAAATCATGCTTTATAATGTCAACTGTCACTTTTCATGTAAGACCACATTTGCCCACTGTCATGTGAATTATAGTATAGTAAATATCACTGAGGAGGCTAGAATAATTGTTAGAAAACTATGCCACTGCTAAATTTCTAGAAATTCATTACTATAGAGATGACACATTTTATTCCTTCAAATAGATTCAAAAGTGACTCAGTTTCTTAGTCTTCATCAAGATGTTCTTTGTCAACTGGTATACTTGTTAGTTTGATATTTATTGATTCTTTTTATGGCTTGAGTGTCCTCTTCTGTTTTTTCCTAAAGAAAAACTTGTTTTTCCAAGTTTAAACATTGTTCACACATTATTTACTTAAAATATTTATTTATACATATTTATCAAATGTGTATTTGATAAGTAGATTCTATAGATGAACTCTAGATAGACATTTCAATAAAATATTTTAAATACAGTTATATTAAATACACTTAAAAAAGGAAATACAGGCAGTTATATTTTTAAATCTATAAGTAAAATTATGTTGAACCTTAAAAGTAGTAATAAAACCCCCAGTATATCTAAAGCAAACCCAGTAGAAGATGATGGCAGTCTGCTTCTGCTTAATTATAATAAATTATACTATAAAGTCATATTAATTGAAAGATTATGTATTGAAATGATTGACTCTCAGTCCAATAGAATAAAATTCAGATCCCAGCTCATCATATGAATAGAGAGCTAATCTTCTATAAAATAATATAAGAATACTCTCTTCAACAAATGATGCTGGGAAAATTTTCTGGTAACATGTACAGATAGACTCAAACACCCTTTCTAACATCACTTATAAAAATAAAATTTAAATGTATTGAAGATCTTGATATTTGAGCATAATTCATGAATAATATTGAGGAAAACATAGGTAGTAGCCTACATGAAGTTGAAAATAAAGCATTGAAAAGGACAACTTCCGTAAACAGAAATAAAGATGAACAACTGAAGCTATGCGAAACTGACAAGCTTCTGCTCTGCAAAAGAAATGACAACCAGAATTCTGTCTCTATCTGTGGGATTTGTCATTGTGACTAGGATGTGTCTTGGGGTGGTTTTTCTGGGGTCTCTTTTGGTTGGTACTCTTTGAGCATGCAGGATTTGATCACATATATTCTTTAGCTCTGGAAGTTTCTCTTTAATGATGTTCTTGACCATTGATTCTTCCTGGAAATTTTCTTCCTGGGTCTCTGGGACTCCAATGATTCTTAAGTTGTTTCTGTTGATCTTATCATAGACTTCTATCTTCATCTGTTCCCATTCTTTGACTAATTTTTCCATTGTCTGTTCATTTGCTTTAAGTTTTTTTTCCAATCTCTCCTGCTGTATGGAATTGTTATGTACCTCATCTTCCACAGCACCAAGTCTATTCTCAGCTTCTGATACCCTGTCCCAGAGCTTATCCATTTTGTCATTCGGGTGGGGAGGAGGGAAACTTGGGACATTGGTGATGGGAATGTTGGACTGGTGATGGGGGGTGTTCTTTACATGACTGAAACCCAAACACAATCATGTATGTAATCAAGGTGTTTAAATAAAAAAAAAAGTTGCAAAAAAAAAAAAACCACAAAAATAAATAAAATTAAAAAAAAATAAAAAAGAAATGACAACCAGAATAGAAAATACTCCACAGACTAGGAGAAATATTTTCCAAAAATAATCTGGCAAAGATTATCTATCCAAAAATAACCTGACAAAGATATTTATTCTAAAAATAATCTGACAAATCTAACATCTAACTCAGTCCTGGACTCAAGAAATTGAAGCAGAGAAGATACTGAGGCAAACATAGAATCACCATTACCCCATCCAAGTCAGGAAGCCTGCAAACATCAAAGATAAACTCACTTCCATAGCTAGGCTACACCTAGTCCCAATCCTAAGAAACCTGAGGCATCAGAAACTGAAGAACTCAAAAATAGCCAGCTTGTCTCCCAGGTCAGAAAGTTCACAAAGAGCACAACTGCTATGCTATGACCTGTGGACACATTTTTCACCTATGATCACTTCACTGTGCACATACAAAGACATTGTAAATTTAGTCACAGGCCACACAAACAAGAGAAACACTGCAAATGGCACAACATGAAAGCAAAGCAGAATCACACCATCTTAAATAAGTGAAAATGGTAGCTCTGAGCAACTAACCTGTATTAACCATCTCAAAAAGTCTCTAGTAGGGATTTTTGAGGAAATGTTGAAGATGTTCAAATACCTCAAATAAACAATGGAATGGGCAGTAGAACACAAGAGGACATAGCAGCAGAAATGATAACAAAGAGAAATTAAAATTAAAACTTGGTGGGGTGAAATTAAAAAACTCACTGGTGGTAATATTAATAGCTGTGGAGAACAGAATCAAATTGATAACCTCAAAGATGAGGTACAGAAAACGTCCAGATTACAATACAACAAAAGATAAAAAAATTCTTAATACTGGGGCCGGGCGGTGGCGTTAAAGGTAAGGTGCCTGCTTTGCCTGCACTAGCCTTGGATGGACTGCTGTTCCATCCCCCGGTGTCCCATATGGTCCCCCAAGCGAGGAGCAACTTCTGAGCACATAGCCAGGAGTAACCCCTGAGCATTACCGGGTGTGGCCCAAAAAAAAAATTCTCAATACAAATGAGGAACTAACAAGAGAACTTTGAGATGAATTTAACAAGAAAAACATAGACTCATCAGCGACCAGAAGGCCATGTAGACAACCACTATGAAGAACCAATAGTCAAAGATACCATTGCTGAGAAGCTACAGTAGTCAAAAAAGCATCCACAATAAGGAGGCCTGGAAAGTACTGTTAAAAGAGATACAACTAAAAAACTTCAATACACATATAAATCAGAATAATGAAAACCATAGACAGAAGAATATCTAAGAATACAGTCATAAACAGCAAGATTAAAGAAGAAAATTACTTAGAAAGGAACATCCTTAAAATTTCCAAATGATAGGGCCGGAAAGATAGCACAGCGGTAAGGCGTTTGCCTTAGACGCAGAAGGATGGTGGTTCAAATCCCGGCATCCCACATGGTCCCCCTAGCCTGCCAGGAGCGATTTCTGAGCATAGAAGTAACTCAGGAGTAACCCCTGAGCGCTGCCAGGTGTGACCCAAAAAAACAAAACAAAACAAAACAAATTTCAAATGATTCACTAAAAGAAACCCACCAGGGCACAAGAGAATGGCGTGATTTAACAACCCTAAAAATCAATAAAGTAAATGTGTTGCCATTAATACTTTACCCAGCCAGATTTTCATTCAGATCTGAATGTAAGATACATATCGATACTGATAAACACTAAGTCAGAAACTTCATATACTCAAACTATCTTCACAAGAAGAACTAAAGGGATTGCTTTAAGACAAGATGAATCCCACAAAGGAGGCAATTGTATAACAACTTTTCTCAATTTCCATAGACTATATGCACCAAATAAGACAGAGGGAGTGGTAGTATGGATCAGAAAATTAAACAAATATTCAGCTTCCTGCAAAAATCAAGTTGAATAGTAAAGCAGTATTGCATATTGCAATATTTAATTAGTGAAGTAGTATTCTCCCCTTCACTAAAAACAGGCTCAAAGTAAAAAATTGTGAGTCATTTCTTCAAGCAAAAATTCTCTCACAAGGGCTGTCATGGCCATACTTGGATAAAATGATAATGATTTTAGGCACAAAAAGTTCTGAGATAGTGAAGGCCATTTCATAATGGATTATGTATATCCAGAAGAACTCATACTCCTAAACATATATGAACTGAATGAGGGACAGACAAAATTACTTAGAACAAATTTAAAGGAAAGCATTGATAACAAAACAATATTAGTTAAAAACTGCAACACAGTTCTTTCTCCTACTCAATAAGTCAAACAGACTACAACTCAGTAAGGAAATAGTTGCTTTAAAAAATATAAAAGGGGATTAGAACACATATAGATATAGATAGATATACTATCTAGATCTAAATAAATCTAGATCTATCTATAGATAGTATATAGATCTATCTATATTTATATCTATATATGTATATGTATATATATCTTCATCCTCTAAAAGTACAAATACACATTATTTTTCACTGCAAAGACATATTATCTAAATAAACCACTTGCTGGAACACAAAACATACCTCCACAAAGTAAAAAATAAAAAGTAGTAATCCTGACAAAAATGCACTGTAAACAGGCATATCACAAACAGAAAACAAACACCTGAAAATTAAATATTTTGGTGCTGAACCAGTAGAGGTTCAGAGAGAAAAAAAAATGATGTTTAAAGATTTTTTAAAACAAACGAGTAAGAAAACATGATTTATCAGAACTGGTAGGACACACCAAAAACAGCACAGAGTAGAAATTTCAGAGCTATGCAAGTATTATCAGGAATGAAGAAATTGTCCATATAAATAAACTGCACAATATAATAAAGAGAAAATAAATAACAAAGGGAGCACAAAGTAGGAATGAGTATGGCAATACTAATCTTAGAGCAAATATCAATGAATTGAAATTTTAAAAATATCCAAATATAAATCATTTTGTTCTGCCTCATAAGCCTTCCTACAAATGGAGAAAAAAATAAGTGGATGGTACTAGGGGCAAGCAGCCTCAAGAGCTTTGAATGGAAACAAAAAATGATCAGACCTATATACCCAGAATAGTCTCACTCATCTATGGGTTTTATGAAAAATAAAAAACATTTTTGCAATAATCCTCAGAGACAAAGAGAGGAGGGCTGGAAGGTCTAGCTCATGACATGAAGCTCCCCACAAAGAGTAGTTAGTGCAGCTGAGAAATAACTACACTGGGAACTATCATAACAATGTGAATGAATGAGGGAAGTAAATAAGCTGTCTATAGTACAGGTGGGGGGACGGGGAGGAGGGAGATTTGTGACATTGGTGTTGGGAATGTTTGCACCTAAATCAACCAGTGAAGGGAGTGTGTTCTTTACATGACTGAAACCCAACTACAATCATATTTGGTAATCAGGTGTTTAAATAAAAATATTAATATAAAAAAAAGAGAGGTAGCCATAGAAAAAGGGGGAAAAAAGAACCTATATACTCAACCCCAAAGACAATGACAAGTAGATTCAAGAGACACAAATTACAAGCCTATACACAAAAAGGGAACTGCCTACCACTAGCAGTCCAGGGGGCTAAGGGTGGATATATGGAGAATGGAATGAATGATGGAAAACAGGAGCGGAGGGAGTTGAACACTGGTGGTGGGAGTTACCCTAATTCACTGTTACTTTAAATGTAAACTGTGAAAGACTTGTAATTCACATTGTTCTCAATAGAATTTCTTATTAAAAATCCAATGAACAATGAAATTAAGAGCTGATACTTGAAAAATATTTATATGCCTCTAGTAAGACTCACTAGAGGCTTAGCAGAGTAAAAAAGAGATAGAGAACACTAATTTAATCAAATTAGAAATGAAAGGTTGGACATCACAACAAATACAATAGAAATCCAATGGATCAGCAGACTATGAGAATCTTTACACCATGAAACAAGATACCCTAGAATAAATTAATAAATTCCTATAATCTTCCAATGCTAAGTCAAGAAGATCAGGAACATTGGAATCATTCTATCATTCTCAAAACATTAAAATGATAATTCAAATCCTCCTCCAAATAAAGCCCAGGCAAAAATTGATTTAAAAAAGACTTAGTGCCAATACTTTTCAGGCTCTTGGAAATTGTAGAAACAGAGAATCTTTCATAAAATTTCTATGAAACAAACATTGCCTTAATAATATAAAGCAGACAAAGAATTATAGGCTAATATCTGTGATTAATGCAGATGCAAATATTATCAACAAAATAATAGCAAATAGAACCCAACAAATTATCAAAAAAAATCATACTCCGTGATCAAGTGGAATTCATTCTGCAGATAAAGTGATGATAAAACACATAAATAATAATCATATACCATATTTAAAAAATAAAAATCATAGGATCATATCACAAGATTCAGAGAAAGCATTTGACAAGACTCAGCACCCATTCATGATAAAACTACCAACAAAATCAAATTGAATGGAATTGAAGGAAGTTGAAGAAACTCAATACAATAAAGCCATTTGGAAAAGAACACAACAAATATTATACTCAATGGGCAACAAATTAGTATCCCCTTTATGATAAAGTACAAGCCCACTCTCAACACATCTATTGAATTTAGTACTGGAAGTACTTACCATAGTAATTAGGCAAGTAAAAGAAATTAATGTCATCTAGATAAGTAAAAGAAACTTGAAGCTTGACCTGTTTGTGGATTAATACTATATTTAGAAATCCTAAAAAGAAACCTTTTGAAACAATAGATTTGTATAAGAAAGGGGCTGACTCTGAAGTTAATACGCAAAGTACTTCATTTTCTACATGCAAATACTGAAAGAGAAAAGAAACTTTTAAATTTTCAGGGCAGAGAAGAGATTATGACAGTTGGACAAGAATTGAGTGCTAAAAGGAAGTAAAGTGATAGGCATAATACCACTTCAGCAACAATATTGCAAAATACAGTGTATAAAAGGAAAAAAAATAAAGAATAAAAATATATCTGCCACAGAGGCAAGCAACAGAAGAGGATGGAAAGAAAATTGATGACATTGGTGACAGGAAATGTGGAGAGTGGTCACAGGTGTTGTATGTTGTATGACTGATACTCAATTATGAACAACGTTGCAATGCTAAACAAAAGCAATGGTATAATAAACAAACTTATAACGACAGTTTTAAAATAAGGTAATTAATTTAACCAAAAAAAACATAATTAACTTTGTCTCAGAAAATAATGTATTTCAAAATCAGCTAAATTAAACTGGTAAAAGATATACGCAACATTAATTCAAAAAATAAAAGCGAGCATAATGAAATAGAAACATATTCCTTGATCATCGATTGGGAGAAATGATACAATCAAAATAGCACTACACCCCAAAGTATTGTACAGACTCAGTGCAGTTCAAATAAAAATAACCATGAATAATTTATTTTATTTTTCTTCTTTTATTATTATTATTATTATTTATCTTTATTTAAGCATCATAATTACAAGCATGGTTGTAATTGGGTTTCAGTCATCAAAGGAACACCCCTTCTTCATCAGTACAACAATCTCACCATCAATGACCCCCTTTCTTTTCCCCCATTCTTGCCTGTATTCGAGACAGGAATTCTACTTCTCTCACTAATTGACATTGTCATGCTAGTTGTTAGTGTAGTTATTTCCCAACTGCGCTTACCACTCATTGTGGTGAGCTTCATAATGTGAGCCAGTCCTTTCGGCACTCATCTCTATTGTCTCTGGGCATAATTACAATACTGTCCTTAATTTTTTTTAAAACACATAGATGAGTGAGTGTCTCTCCCTCTGACTTATTTAACTCAGCATAATAGATTCCATGTGTATTCATATATAGGAAAAATTCATGAATTCATCTCTCCTGACAGCTGCATAATATTCCATTGTGTATATATACCACAATTTATTTAGCCATTCATCTGTTGAAGGGCATCTTGGTTGTTTCCAGAGTCTGGCTATTGTAAATAGAGCTGCCATGAATATAGGTGTGAAGAAGGAATTTTTGAATTGTATTTTTGTGTTCCTAGGGTTTATCCCTAGAAGTGGTATAGCTGAATCATATGGGGGCTCAATTTCAAGTTTTTTGAGAAATCTCTGTAATCTTTTCCTAAAAAGTCTGGACTAGATGGTATTCTCACCAGCAATGACTAAGAGTTCCTTTCTCTCCACATCACCAACACTGATTGTTCTTGTTCTTTGTAATGTGTGTGTCTGTGATGTGAGGTGGTACCTCATAGTTGTTTTGATTTGCATCTCCCTGATGATTATGAAAGTGGTATTTTTTTTCATGTGTTCTTATGGCCATTTGTATTTCTTCTTTAAGGAGAAGTGTGTTGTTCATTTATTCTCCCCAATTTTTTGATTGGATGTCAGATTTTTTTTTCTTGAGTTCTCTGTCAGTACCGTGTATTATTTTCGATATTTGCCCACTATCTGATGGGTAATTGGTGAATAGTTTCTCCCATCTGTATGTGGCCTTTTGTATCCTAGGCACTATATCCCCTTGCGATTGCAGAAGCTTCTCCAGATTATATATTTCCATCTGTTTATCCTTGCTGGCTCCACTAGTGTTTGGAGTATGCTGTTGCCTCCTTTAATCATATACTTTAGTCTCAAAGTGAATATTTGGACCTACAATATTTTTATAGCTCAATATGGTTTTAGGGCCTGATACTAAGGTCTATAATCCATTTGGATTTGACCATGTGCATGGTGTTCAGATGGGGGGGATTTAGTTTTGCCTCTTTGCAATATGGCTAACCCAGGTGTGCTCCAACACCACATGTTGAAAGAGGCGTATCCTTGCTCTATTTGAGATTCCTTGCCCCCTTTATTAAAAATTAATTGAGTTATATTTCTGGGGAACATTCTCTGAATACTCAGGTCTGTTTCCAATGAGTCTGAGGATCGTCAGTGAGAGCTTGACTTCTTCCTTTCATATCTGAATGCCCTTGATATATTTTTCTTGCCTAATTGCTATGGCAATTATTTCCAGCACCTTATTGAATAGGAGTGGTGTGAGAAGGCAGCTTTGTCTTGTGATCAGATTTTACAGAAAGCTTTTATTTTATCTCCATTGAGGATATTTTTCCATTGGGCTTGTGGTAGATGGCCTTGACTATATTGAGAAAAATTCCTTTTATTTCCATCTTGTCCAGAGTTTTTTCTTTTATCAAGAATGGTGTTGTACTTATTGAATGCTTTCTCTGCATCTATTGTATATGATAATATGATTTTTATTTTATTTTTGTTGATATGGTGTATTATGTTTTGTTTGATTTAATGGATGTTAAAACCATCCTTGCAATTTCTGGGATGAAACCTACTTGGTTGTGGTGAATGACCTTCTTGAGGAGGCTTTGAATCCTATTTGTCAGAATTTGTGTTGAGGATCTTTGCATTTGTGTTTATCAGGGATGTTGTAATTTCCTATAATTTCCTTTTTTTTGTCAGCTTCTCTGTCTGATTTTGGTAACAATGCTATGTTACCTTCATAAAATCTATTTGGGGGTGTTCCTATTTTTTCAATTAATAAAATAGCCTGAAAGGATTAGTAGGTAGTTTCTCTAGAAAGGGTTGAAAGAAATTCATTAGTGAATAAATCTGGTCCTGTTCTTTTTTTTTTCTAAGACTTTTGATACCATTTTAATTTTGTCAATAGTTATGGGACTGTTTAGATATTCTGCATCATCCTGATTAAACCGTGAGAAAGGTATAAAAGTACAATTTTTTTTTCCATTTCTTCCCGGTTCTCATGTTTCATGCATAGAGTTTTTCAAAGTAGTCTTTTACTCCGTTTGAATATCAGCAATATCTGCATTTCCTCTTTTCATTTCTAATACCAGTTTATTAAGTTTCTCTCTCTTCCCTTTCTTTCTGAGTTTGCTAATGGTTTATCATTTTTTTTATTTTCTCAAGGAATCAACCTGTTTTTTTGTTGATCTTTTTGAATTGTTTTTTGGATTTCCACTTCATTGATTTCTGCTCTAAGCCTTGTTATTTTCTTCTGGCCTACCTATTTTTGGCTCCTTTTTTGATTATTTTCTAATTTTATAAGCTGTGGTGCATTAAGCTATTCATATAGGACCCCGTCTTTCTTCCTTGAATGGGAGCCTGCCAAATCCAGGAATTTTTCTCATCAGTACCACTTTTGCTGTGTCCCATAAATTTTGATAATTTGTGTCTTCATTGTTATTTGTGTTTCAGGAAAATTTTGATTTCCTCTTGGATTTCATTGCTAAATCCACTGGTTGTTTCAGCTGTTTAATTTCCGGGTGTTGAAGTTTTTCTTCTGTGTCCCTTTTGTTTCTCAAATCTTATGTTCAGTGGCCTGTGTGATAAAGGAAGATAATCTGCAGAATTTCTATCTACTTGATTTTATTGAAGTATTATTTATTTGTTAGTTTTTGGTCCACACCCACTGATCTCAGGAGTTATTATTGGCTATGTGTTCAGAAATCACCCCTGGTTTGGGATTATCCATATGGAGTCTGTTCCTAGGTTATCATGTGTAAAGCAAATGCCCTACCATCTGCCCCACTGCTCTCCAGCCTTTTGATTTTATGGAGGTATATTTATGGGCCTGCATGGGTTTCAGTCAGGGTTGACCTATCAAGGGGTGACAGGGCAGAGTTGAGGTCTCCCAAAATTATTGTGTTTTTACTGATATTTTCTTTCAGATCTCTTAAAAATTGTATTTATATATATTTGTTGGTCCCTCATTGGTGCATTTATGTTTAGAAGTGCGTTTTTTTTCCTATTGTAACATTTCCTTGATTAGTACAAAATGTTCATCTTTGTTGCTTATAACTTTTCTGAGTCTAAAATTTGTGTCATCTGATATTAATATGGTCACTCTAGCTTTTTTAAAGTTGTTTGCTTGGATGATTTTTCTCCAGTGTTTGATTTTGAGTCTACGTTTTTTCTGATATTCAGGTGTACTTCTTGTAGGCAGCAGAAGTTTGGATTCAACCGGTTTTGGTCACTTTAGGTCGCTCTGTTGTCACTTAACAGGTGGATTGGATTTTAGTCCATTGACTTTGAGGAGAGATGATGTTTCATGGAAATTTAGTGTCTGTTTTGTAAAAGTTTTTGTGTGTCTGTTGGTTTGTCTTGTATTAAAGTAATAACTCTTCCAGTTTTTTTTTAAGCAGGTTTTGAGTCTGTAAAACTTTTTGAGCTTTCTTTTTTTAATCCATAAAGCTATGTTATATTTCTTCAAACCTGAAGTTAGTCAGTTGGGTGCAGTAATTCTAGGCAAAGCATTCATTTCATTGAATTTTGTCACTCTATTTTACCACTGTCTTCTGGCCTTGAGAATTTTTCTTTTTTTTTCCTTTTATTTATTTTATTTTTGGTTTTTGGGCCATACCCAGTGACACTCAGGAGGTTACTCTTGGCTATGTGTTCAGAAATTGCTCCTGGGTGGGGTAACCAAATGGAGTGGCTGGGGTGGGGGGGATCAAATTATGGTCCATTCTAGGTCAGTTGCATGAAAGAAAAACACCCTACCACTGCACCCAACCCACTCTGGCCATGGCCTTAAGGGTTTCTTGTCACAGATCTGCTGTAAATTTTAAGAATGTTCCTATGAATGTAATTTCCCTTTTTAATCTTGCTTCTTTCAGTATTCTATCATTCTGTGTGGGATTCATCATTATGACTAGAAAGTGTCTTGGGATGCTTTTCTTTGGGGTCCTCTCTAGCTGGTACTCTTTTGGTATGCAGAATTTAGTTGCATGCAGTATTTAGCTCTGCAAATTTCTCTACAATGATGTCCTTGACTGTAGATTCTTCCTGGGGGTTTTCTTCCTGGGTCTCTGAGACTCCAATGATTTTTCTGTTTCTGTTTCTCTTGGGTTTATCAAAGACTTCCTATTTTCATCTGTTCCCAATCTTTGAGCATTTTTTTCCATTGTCCTGATCATTTACTTTAAGGTTCTTTTCCAATCTCTTCTGTTGTACTGATTTGTTACATATGTCATCTTCCAGCTCATTGATTCTGTCCTCAGCTGCTGTTATTTATTTTAGAGATTTTAAGTGAGATTTTCATTTTATTTACTGAGTTTTTTCAGCCCCATTATTTCAGTTTGGGGTTTTCTTATTTCTATCTTCAGATCCTCTTGATTCATATTTGTTGTTCATTCAGCTTGATACATACTTTCTTAGATTTCTTTAAAATTACTTCATATTTCTTCTCTAACCTCCCTATCTGAGAGGCTACATAGGTGGTTGGCACTTTTCCAGTCATCATAGCTGCCCTCTTCATTCTCTATGCATATAGTTGACCTGCATTGTTTCACTTGTAGTGTTGTTTTTCCTTTGTGTAATGGTAGAGTTCATTGGCTAGGATATCCTTCACCTTGTGAAGCATCCTCCTCTGGCACCAACCTTGTGATGGGGATGGAGAGACCCTACCGGATAGGATTCCATTCACTGGTGTCCTCCTCAGCATTCTTACACAGATCAGGAAGCCAAAATATGGAGGAATGCAGAGGTTCTTTAAAATCCCTGGTCAGGATTATGCACCACCCTTTTGGCCCGGAGGGAGGGGAAGCCTATCTGGATGGAATTCATTTCACTGGTGTCTTTCTCAGCATTCTTATACAAAAGGTCAGGAGGTTCTTTAAAATTCCCAGTGAGGAGTCTAGCACCACTCTTTTTTTGGGGGAGGGGGTGGGGGGAGTGGGAGTGTACCTGGATGGTATTCAGTTCGCTGGTGTCTTCCTCAGCACTCTCACAGAGATCAGGAAGCCAAAGTTTGTAGTTTTCTCTTTTTGCCGCATCTATGGTTTTGGTATCAAGGTGATGTTAGCTTAATATAAACTAAGAATATTCCTGAGTTTTCAATTTTATGAAAGAGTCTGAAGAAATTTGGTAGAAGTTCCTCTTGAAAGGTTTCAAAAAATTTGGACCTGCGCTTTTGTTTTTGGGAAGACTCTTGATGACCATTTTAATTTTCTCAGTACTGATGGTCTGTTTAGATAGGCTAGATCATCCTGGTTTAATTGTGAAAGTTTATGAGTCCAAGAATTTATCCATTTTTCCCCCAGGTTTTTATGTTTCATGGCATAGAGTTTTTCAAAGTAATCTCATATTATCCTTTGAGTCTCTGCATTATCTGTGATAATCTCCCCCTTTTCATTCCTAATCCAGTTTATTATTTATTATTTATTAAATTTCTCTGTCCATTTCTTTGTGAGTTTTGCTAGTGGTTTATGAATCTTGTTTTTTTTTTAAGAACCAACTTTTGCTTTTATTGATCATTTGAATTGTTTTATTGATTTTCATTTTATTGATTTTTGCTCTAAGTTTTATTATTTTCTTCTGCCTACCTATTTTTGGCTCCTTTTGTTGGTCATTTTCTAATTTTATAAGATGTGTAATTAAGCTATTTGTGTAGGCTCCTTCTAAAAGACATCTTAAAGGTTGAAATAAAACTGACCAAGAAAATGAAACCAAAGATAAGCAAATGGGATTGCATTTATTGAGCTTCTATGCCTCAAAGGAAATAATCACCAATATACAAAGTTAGTATCTGGATTGTGAGAAATTATTTACACACAAACCATGTGATAAGGAGTTAGTATCAAAAATATATATAGGCAGCCAGATTGATAGCACAACAATAGGCATGTAGCTGACCCAGACAGAACTGGGTTTGATTCCTAGCATTCCATATGGTCCTCTGAACCTTCCAGGAGTGATTTATGAGCTATGATCCAGAAGTAACCCTTGAGCTCTGCCAAGTGTTGCCCCCAAACAAATAAACCACATAACATATATAGAGATATTAATAAATATATATATATTACTACAGATATAAGTATAGGTTTAAGTATATAAATATATATGTACACACACACACACACACACACACACACACATATAGCACTGGTAGAATTTTAGAAGAATAAAAGCATCTATTCCCTCCAAAAGTGGAGATGTGATTAACAATCTTTACAAAATACAAATTGTCAAAATACAGGATAATTTAACATGCATTACAAATCACTAAAATGCAAGTCAAAACAAAATGAGATATACTATTACTCCCAATACACTAGCATATATCATAAAGAACAAAAACAACTAGTTCTGGCATGAATGAGAGTACAGAGTGACTTATATACTGCTGGGGAAACGCCAGCTGATCTAACTTGTCTAAAAACAATATGACCCCCCAAAAAATTTAGGAATTGTTCTTTCATTTGATCTAGTAACTTTATTTCTTGGAATGTACCACAAAACAAAATGGAGAAAAGACATTGGGATCTTTGTGTTTCTTGCACAAAACCTGAGAAAAGATGAATTATGCAGTTTACTTCTACATAAAGAGTTCTTGAGAGTATCTTATTGAATGACTTAATAACAGGGATAGAAGTACACAAAATTTCCTCTCTTATACATATTATATAAAGAAAAAACATAATGGTAGAATAATGCATATCAAAAAATAGTGGAAACAAAATTCTTGAGAGTTGGAATTTATTAGAAAAAAAATAAAACTTGAGGTGGCTGGGAAATAGATAGGAATGAAGTAGCACCTATGAAAAAAAAAGTATTCAATAGGGAGATGAGGTGGTGCTGAGATGTGCTAAAGAGTAGTGCATGAAATCCTCACAGCAACAGTACTGTAAACTACAGTATAATGATTTGTATATATGTATGTATATCATCAATTATGTATATATACATATATATAAACACCTCTTGTAGAGAAGTGGACTGGTGAATGGGAGGCAAATGGTGATAGGTGGGCTAAGTCCAAATATATGTAATTTAAACATTTCTCTACTTTTGGGGCCAGAGTAATATCACAGAGAGTAGAGCACTTGCCTTAACCGTGGCCTACCTGACACCAACTCAGGTTAGATCCCTGACATCCCTCAGGGTGCCTTGAGCCTGCCTAGAGTGATTTCTGAGCACAGAGCCAGGAGTAAGTCTGGAGTGCTGCTGGGTGTGGCCAAAAATCAAACCAACAAACATTTCTCTACTTTAACGGAATTCTGTACTTTTTAAATTTTTTATGAGATGCATTTATTCACTTTTTTATTTTGTGTGGTAGAAATATCTGAAGAACCTGGAATTTATTTCAGAATCTGTTAAGCAGTCACTTCTTTCAATGCTATGGAACCAAGTTGTACTGGAAAAAAAAATCAGGGTAAGTAGCATACAATGCATATATTTATCTCCATGGTCTCCCTCTGTCGCTCTTTTCTTTATCTGTTATTTTTTATTAACATTTTAATAAAAAATTTTAAAGTACCTTTTATTTAAAAAATAGTTGCGGACCACTCCAGGCTGTGTCAGGGCTAATTCCTAGATCTACAATCAAAAAATACTTCTGCTGGGCTTGGAGGTGCCAGGGATTGGACACAGGTCAGTCAATCCAAAGCAAGAGCCCTACACACTGTACTAACCCTCAATTTTAGCACTTTAGTTCATAAAGTTATTCATAATAAAGGATTTTGGAGACTCAGTGTTTCCACATTAATCCCACATAAATCCCACCACCAACGTGACCAGTTTTTTAAGTTTCAATCTATTCCTATTCGGGCCCTTTAGCAGGCACAAAATAATTTATTTTATATTGCTTGTCCCAACAAAATGAAACTATCAAAAAAACACTTTAGTAAAAGAAAAATTTTGAAGATTTTATATTTTAAAATGAGGTCATTAATGCCATTGTCTAAGGTTTACTATGCTCTTTGGTGCTAGCTGAATTTGTTATTGGTTTGTTTTCATTTCTTTATTGAGCTTAGTTTACTTTCCAATCTAATTTAGCATTGTAAATTAGGTTATTAGTATTGTGAAATTTAGCGGTGTTATGGGGCTCAGAATATTAAATTGTATGCCCCAGGTTTAGCTGGGGGCTAATAGCATTTTTTGCAGGAGGGCACACCAGGTCAAAAACCATGGACCAATCCTGGCTCTTGATGATGTCATGTGATTCCAGGAATTGAATCCTCTCCTCTATGTTCTACATATGGGAAGACTGCATTTTTCATGTTTACAGCTGCTGTCCTGCTAATCCAAGTTCATAATAGTCTGAAGCTATTTTTCTAGATATACTTCAAAATAGACTTACTCATGCTATGCCAGGGCTCATTTGGAGCTAGAGAAAGCTTTCTACTTAAAACCTGATAAATTCCCTCCTATCAACCCTAGTATCTAAAGAAATTCTGAAAAAGCAAGAGATAGTGGTGACACTATTTTTTGCAACATTGTGATTTATACAAAATTTAATAGCAAAATTTAATATCAAATTTCTCATATATAAATTAGTTTTAATCACAGTTCATAGTCCCAAAGTCTTAAGATTAAGGGTTTATCAAGTGGAAGCAGAGATAAACATATAGGAATATATTAAGCTGAGAAGCTTCAGCACCACAAAAGAAATAAAGCTTAGGATACAAGAATGGGAGAAATTACTCACCCAATATCCATGAGATAAAGGGCTAATATCCGAAATATACAAGCCACTGACAGAACTTTACAAGAAAATGATCTAATCCCAGCAAAAATTGGGGAGAAAATATGAACAGACACTTTGTCAAAGAAATACAAATGGCCAAAGGCACATGAAAAAATGCTCCACATCATTAATCATCAAGGAAATATAAATCAAAACAACAATGAGGTACCATCTCATACCACAGAGACTCACACACATTACAAAGAACAAGAACAATAGGTGCTGGAGGGGATGTTGAGAGAAAGGAACTCCTATATTTACTGTTGGCGGGAATGCCATCTAGTTCAACCTTTATGGAAAAACATATGTAAATTCCTCAAAAAAACTGGAAATTGAACTCCCATATGAACCAGCTATACTACTCCTAGGAATATACCCTAGAAACACAAAAATACAATTCAAAAATCCCTTTCTCACACCTATATTCTTTGTAAGCACTATTTACAATAGCCAGACTCTGGAAACAACCAAGATGCCCTTCAACAGATGAATGCCTAAAGAAACTGTGGTACATATACTCAATGGAATATTATACAGTCGTCAGGAGAGATAAAGTCATAAAAATTTTTTATACATAGATGTAAATGGAGTCTATTGTGCTGAGTGAAATTAGTCAGAGGGAGAGAGATAGACACAAAATAGTATCACTCACCTATGGGTTTTAGGAATAATAAAAGACATTTTTGTAATAATTCTCAGTGACAATAGAGAGGAGAGCTTGAAGGTTCAGCTCACATTAGGAAGCTCACCACAAAGAGTGCTGAGTGCAGTTAGAGAAATAACTACACTGACAACTATTTTAACAATGTGAATGAATGAGGGAAGCTAGAAAGCCTGTCTTAAATACAGGCTGGAGAGGGTGGGGAGGTGGAAGATTTGGAGCATTGGTGATGAGAATATTGCAATTGTAGGGGGGGGTATTCTTTTTATAACTGAAACCCAACTACAATCATGTTTGTAATGAAATTGTATAAATACATACATTAATAAAGTAAAAAGAAGAAAAGGAAAGAAAACGAAAGAGAGAAAGAAAGATAAAGAAAGATGAAAGAAAGAAAGAAAGAAAGAAAGAAAGAAAGAAAGAAAGAAAGAAAGAAAGAAAGAAAGAAAGAAAGAAAGAAAGAAAGAAAGAAAGAAAGAAAGAAAGAAAGGAAGGAAGGAAGGAAGGAAGGAAGGAAGGAAGGAAGAAAGAAAGAAAGAAAGAAAGAAAGAAAGAAAGAAAGAAAGAAAGAAAGAAAGAAAGAAAGAAAGAAAGAAAGAAAGAAAGAAAGAAAGAAAGAAAGAAAGAAAGAAAGAAAGAAAGAAAGAAAGAAAGAAAGAAAGGAAGAAAGGAAGGAAGAAAGGAAGGAAGAAAAGAAAGAAGGAAGGAAGAAAAGAAGAAAGAAAGAAAGAAAGAAAGAAAGAAAGAAAGAAAGAAAGAAAGAAAGAAAGAAAGAAAGAAAGAAAGAAAGAAAGAAAGAAAGAAAGAAAGAAAGAAAGAAAGGAAGGAAGAAAGAAAGAAAGAAAGAAAGAAAGAAAGAAAGAAAGAAAGAAAGAAAGAAAGAAAGAAAGAAAGAAAGAAAGAAAGAAAGAAAGAAAGAAAGAAAGGAAGAAAGGAAGGAAGAAAGGAAGGAAGAAAAGAAAGAAGGAAGGAAGAAAAGAAGAAAGAAAGAAAGAAAGAAAGAAAGAAAGAAAGAAAGAAAGAAAGAAAGAAAGAAAGAAAGAAAGAAAGAAAGAAAGAAAGAAAGAAAGAAAAAGAAAAATACTAAGACCAAGACAGTCTGAACTTGAATTTATAAAATAAGTAATGTTTTATACTTACACAACAAAATATTTATCAGCTAGTTTAGGGTTTCACAATTTATATAAAGTGATAAATATCGCAGTTTTGTAGGCCATCTAGTCTCTACATTTGAAATCATTCAATCATTATCTTTTTCATGTTTTTTAATATATTATTAAGTAACATGATCATAGTTGGGTTACAGTCATAACCAGAACACCCCCCTTCACCAGTGTAACATTACCCCTCCCCCCTTTCCATCCCTGCCTGTATTCGAGACAGGCATTCTACTACAGTTATTTGTTTTTAAGTTCAGTAAGTTGTATTTTTTTCCTTAAAGAATAAAAGTAAAAAAATATAATAAAGGTGTGATAGTGGCAATCGCCATTGTTTGCATAGGTCCAGAAAAATGGGGAAAATGGAAAAAAAAATCCTTGACCTGATTACAAAAAGGCCTCACCACAGAAGTTTATTGGCATAAGACCGACTCTGGGTTCTAGGCATGCCAGTCTGTCCAACTCGAGTCATTCTCAAGGTCCCCATGAAACTTTTTCACACTTTAGCTATTGTTGGTATCAGATTTTTATATTTAAAGACTCTGGATTCTGTGCATTACTTTCATCGATGTCAGGCTGATGTGGAGCATCCTCTAGTTTCAGCATACCATTCAATGCGGAGCAATCTGCCCTGCATGCAGACTGTTGCTGAGTCATCTGGGTGTTGGGAGCACTCTTTGGAGTAAGTCAATGCCAAAGCAGTGGAAGGTCTTCCCTGGTAGAGGCTTGGATCCTGGTAATGTTATAGACAATTGTGGTTGTTTCCATAGATGGTATCCATTGTTCAGGTGTGTGTGTGTGCGCGCGATGCCCATTCTTCTGAGGCCTGAGCCAAATCATTATGCCAATGTTCAGGGTAAAAGGCCTAACTACATTACCAAATTTGTGCTCCCATCTTTATTAGATAAGAACTTGTTTGCATATGTATTATTTTCCCATTTTAATGTACCTATGCAAAAGAGAAGCAATGCCAAAAGATATTGTTGGTGCATCTGGGGACTGACGAATAAAGTCCAACATTCCCCGTAACTTGGTACATACATGAAATTTGTACAGAAATACTCTTCTACCAGTATTGATTATAAAACAGATCTCAAAGGGGGAAAATCAAACAATCAAATAACAAATTCAGTAGGCAAAATTGTCACTATATAAGGATATTCGAAAAGAGTTATAGATGTTAAGGGAATACATCTGAGGTATACAAAGGAGATACACGTGACCCTTTTATGTTTTAAAAATAGTCAAGAGGGAGGGGGGTGTTTCCCAGACACCACTTTGGTCTGTGATTTGGACAAGAGAAGAGAGCATGGAGTCATGACCTCCCCTTGTTGCATGCTGAAGCTTCTGACTCCCTGAGAGGCGTTTGCTTCCTAATTGCTGGAAGCAGTCCCTTCCCATCCCCTTGCAGGAACAAGGAAGCATGGGGTCTCTTTTAAATTGCACCTCACTGGAACCCACTTACTGGGACCCTGAGCAGTTGTCCATGAATAACCCTGGAGACGGAGAGGAAGGAGAGAAGAGGCTGTTGGGGGACAGCCAAAGCTGCATCTTCACCTTATCTTGGCCAAAAAGCCTACTGCATGGAACCTTGCTGTGACGCGTTGCCTGCTGAAGCTTCAGACTCCACCAAAAAAATTACTGTGAAAGATAGGTAATCCACATTGGCCAAAACAAAAATCCTTAGTACAGAAAGATGGTTAAATGTGGGGTAAGAAGAGCTGGGAATGAGGGAGTAAAGGAATAAAATGAGTGCCTGCATGGCTTTCAGATAATGACAAGCAGATGAAAAACAATAATATCCATACATTTCTCATAAAGTTCCGCGTGGGGGCACTAGCCCTTGCGCGGTTTCACAATGAACAGGTTTAGTAAGAAAAATACCATGGTAAGTCCTAATGCCAGAACCTATTGTCCCAAGTCCCGCACCCCTTCCTAGGCCTGGTTACAGAGGCCTTTGGCATGGCGGAGGGCTGCCAAACGCCATGCTGGCAGGACCTCCCAGCCCGGCTCCAAGAAGAAAAGAGATCTTCCCGGAGCCAGAAGGCCAGAAGGTCAGAGCCCCCATCCCAGACCCTCCCTTTGAAATCGGGAGGGAAATGGGGAAAGCCTAGGAAAACTAATAAACTCCTCCACGGGACCCAACTTGCTGCCTTGCCCAGCCATGTGGCCAGGCAAAGCCCTGGAGTACCGGAGGAAGGAGGTAAAGAGGTACTGGGGTGACCCATGTCAGGCACCCCTTCCTAGGCCTGGTTACAGAGGCCTTTGGCATGGCGGAGGGCTGCCAAAGGCCATGCTGGCAGGACCTCCCGGCTCGGCTCCCAGGAAGGAAAGAGATCCTCCCAGAGCCAGAAGGCCAGAAGGTCAGAGCCCTCACCTCAGACCCTCCATTTGGAGCCGGGAGGGAAATGGGGAAAGCCTAGGAAAACCAATAAACTCCTCCAAGGGACCCATCTCGCTGCCTTGTCCAGCCATGTGGCCAGGCAAAGCCCTGGAGTACCGGAGGAAGGAAGTAGAGAGGTGCTGGGGTGACCCACAATCATTATTTTTAATTTAAAAAACCAACTGCTTTTAAAATTACAATTTAAGGATAAGAGATATCACAGCAGAAGGGCATTAGCCTTGCATGCAGCAGATCCAGAACAGACTGGTTTGAACACTGGCATCCCATATAGTTTCCCGATCCTGCCAGGAGTGATTTCTGAGCACAGAGCCAGGAATAACCCCTGAGTGTCACTGGGTGTGACCCCAATATCCCAAAATACCACAATTTATGCAGAGATAGTTTATAGGCAAAATACTATTATTATCATATATTAATTATCAAAAAGAAGTAGCAAGTTATATTTGGTCTATAGACTGAATTTTGCTGACCTGCAACATGCCCAAAAGTGCTAGAAAGCAAAGTAACCAAAAGAATATATTATTACCAAAATTTTTATTCTCCAAAAAAGGCATTGAATGTGGACTATTTTCTGGAAATTTGTACTTAATAGAAGGCAGTTGATAATAGCATTAATAAAATTTAGATGATGCAAATAAACAAAATCAAATTTTCATAAAGTTATATTGTGAGACTGCATATTCAAATAGGCAATGGTTATACTACAAATTAAAAATTTAAAAATTTGATCAACCATTTAAACAAGGAAGAAAATAAAGGGATCTCATAGAATTTTCCCCTCAATACCAGGACTTGATTAATTAATGATAAGCTTCTTTAGTCTATCTTCCATTTTTTGTTTCTGCAATCACCAAGCATCAGAATCTTGGTTCTGATGCTTGAACTCTTGATTGTGGTGCTCACATTTTAGCTTGGTTCTGCAGAGAGCACACACTTTGTGACAATGGTGATCTCAAACAGTTTAGACACTTGGCTCATACATAGAATGATGTGCTGGAGATGAACCCCATGGTCCCAATGGCTTCCTACTTGCAATGCAGTACTCTATCTTTGTACTATCTATACCTGGGTACCATTGATAACTTCCTTAATTATTGTCTTTCCTAAAAACTAAAACCAAGAAGTAAAAGACAAACTTGTCCCCCTACACAATTAGATAGGATGCTTCACTTTTCACTAGTCAGCATATAGTTTCTGTGGACTAGCAATCTTTACCAGGACACATCTTATCATTTTTTCTAGTGTAAAGTTTTCCCAATTTCTGTTACCTTTTTGCTATGGTCAAACTTCCAGAGATGGCAGCTTCCACCTTTCCTAAAAGACCTGAGTAAATAGCTTTTGCTTTTGGATATTCTTTATCTATTTCAAGTAAGTTGCTGTTTTCACTGAGTTACATTTACCTCTGGATATCCTATTTCAAAATGTTGTCAGAGTGGCACTGTTGGGTCCAAGCTAGGAACCCAGTGATAAGACAAAGAGACTACCTGGCAATGCAAGTCACAAAGAGGGCTTTTATTTTCTTAGCTAGGGTCCAAGACTTCCACCTGGGAACAGGCTTCCATTCAAGGTCCCCAAGTCTAGGGGGTTGAAGATATATATAGCCATGGCCAAGTGTGTCAAAGCTGAATGTACAGCATATAAAAGGAATACATAGTTCATTTGCAAAGAGATACATAATTCAGATATTACAAGGCTGATCTGTTAAGGCTTATCCTTGGTGCATGGACGTGGGTGCCATGTTCCAGGTCTTGTGTCTCCCTTTCTCTCCAACTCTTACCCAAAGACCACATTAACAAGCTAACAAAGAAGTATACAGAAGCAGTTTTAGTAAAAAAACAGAAACTTTCATGAGGAAAGTGGAAACCTCTGGTGTAGCACCAACATCTTCCAAACTTGGCTTATACTCGGGTCATACACGTTATTTGATTCTGTGAGCATGCAGTGCATGTAGTCTTCAGTCGTCTTCTTCTGTCTGATGGAGGGGGTGGTGCCTCAGTTTATTCCTCAAGCCTTGGCTGAGCTGAAGAGGTGGCTGAACTGAATTGTTTGCAACTGAACTATTTAACCCACAATATTCTGTGCTTTATATGAGACCGAAGGCAGTGATGACAATACCTGTGAACTCAGTGATGATGACAATGTCTATGCTGCTACCCTCACATCAGATACAGTTGAAGCTCTGTTTGGACATACAGATGATGAGGAGGAATCCAGTTTTGAAAGATTTTAACATTTGTGATTTAGCTTGATTACCTGTTAAGCTAAGGTTTTCTGCAATTTATTTAAAGTTTTATTTAGAGTTATTGTTGCTAGCTTATAGTTTCTTTTTAGCAATAAATATTGAAAAACATTTAACCTGCTGATTCCTCAATTATTGTAATTGTTTTGGGTATATATTTTTATTTTTGAAATTTTATCAATGGAAGGTGCATTTTCCACCTTGGTTTATATTCAAGTCGCTATGTTTTCTCAATTTTTAGGATAAAATTATGGGGGGTCGGCTTATACACTCATGTGTATATGATATATATTTAAATTTGAATTTTATATGAAGAAATTATTTTTAGTATAAGTATTTTCTATTTTTCTACACTTCTTATATATAATATTTTGGACATACTTGTACTAAAATTTATTCTTTATGATATATTCAAATTTTATCACCCCTTCCCAGGGCAAAATGCTAATATTACCTGATGGTCAGACCCTCCCACATCTGGGAGGGGTCTATGGAAGGTGACAAAGGGTTATCTGAGGTGTGGAAAGGGGATTGCGGAGGAGATTCAAGAAGAAGCCGCAGGAGGAAAGAGGATGGAGAAAGGAGAGACAGGTTTATTTGCAGGGCAACTTAAGGGGCTGCTTAAAAGTTTAGTCTAGAAGTCACACATGGTGGCTAGGGTGTATTATTAATAAAGCTTCATGTCTCCTGAAATCTGACTGCTGTGGGTCATTTCCTTGCTGATACCCTGAACTCTGAGACCCACTGGCTGGAAGGGGATGCAGGCCCCAGCTGGCCAAGAAAAGCCTCACCATCCATCCACCGTCATCCACCACCATCCAGGACTATTATTAATTTAACTGATACTCCAAAATTTAATTGGCTGGAACAATATGACAGTGGGCAGGGCATTTGCCTTGCATGCATTTGACTGAGGTTTGATTTCTAGCATTCAATATGGTCCCTGATCTTCAGTACAGCAACAAGATAAATCCTGAACACTACTGGTGTGACATTCTCTACACACCAAATATTGTTTATTCTGGAGGATATAGTGGCCATACTTAGTGCCTTTGGAGGCTTCTCTTAGATAATCCCCTTTGTTGTTTAGGGAAGTATATGATTTTTGGATATATTTCCATATCATTCTACTTAGATTCTACTTACCAGTGAGGATGGCACATACAAAAAATACTGAGAACACTATGTGCTATCTGAGATATAGATACAAAGATAGATATAGTTACAAAGGAACTTTTAACCAGACAGTGGGGAATCAAATCTGGTTCAATTTATATGGAAAAATAGTGAGCTGCCTTATGACCTAGCAATCTCACCTTAGGGTACAAAAAGTAAAAAAAGACATTAATTCAAAAGGACATATGCACACTACTATTCATTGAAGCTCTCAGTAAAATAGAGAAGAATTGATGTCCATCAATAGGTGAGTGGATCATAAAAATATGATACATATGTACAGTGGAAGATTACATAGCTCTAAGATATGATGCGATTCTCCAATTCTCAGAAGCATGGTTGGAACTGAAAGATATGTTAAAATGAAGTAAGTCAGAAAAAAGAAAGAAAAATACAGGAATCACATTTTCCTATTATTAATAAGATATCACTAATTTAGATTAACCTCATGACATAATGCAATGGTTTTAATAGGGGTTGTCTGCTGCAAGCGGCTTCTGTCTTACAGCGCCAGTGTGATTTTGGTGAATCCGCTTCAGGGAGAGTGGGTTGCTCGAACCAGGCGTACGAAGAAATATGAAATATGAAATAAATGCAACCACACAGAGAATGTGGGGTCAACACGTTTCTGGCAGGAGTGCGACAAGTTTAATTTTTGAGCAGGGGGATTTATAGGAATAAAATTAGCCACAGGTGAAGAATAATTGTAATCACAAAGCCTAGTACAACAAGAACAATACCTAAGCTATGGGTGCAACTATAAAAAATTCTAAGTTACAAGAGAGAAGATCACAGCTCAAGGTAACTCTTAGCAAGCTTGCTTTAAATGCAAAATCAGGATTAGGAGAAAATGGGAAATATCTAGAAACTTGGTCTTTCTAGGCTGGACTCTATTGTTTTAGAGGTTAAAAGAAGGGAAGTACCAAATCCCCAATAATGAGCTTCCCTATATTCTAAAGGAGGGTCAAAATTCAAAATCTGTATTCTGATTACACCCTTAATTACCAGAAACTGCAGCTGCAAAGGACATATTTGAAAAGGAGAGAAAAATTGTATTTGCTTTTAGGGCTGACTATATCCAGAAAAGGGGGTTCTCAAATAAACTTTGGTGCTGGAATTTCTGAGCCAAATTATTTGACAGAGGCTATTATTTTGCCTGATATATACAAAGGAGAGATAGTCAAATACTGGCTGAAAATGTAATGCCAGGCGTCTCTTTAGAAATTCCTCAACCATCTATGCAGGAGAAAAAAGGCTTCCATAGTGGGCCTTTTGAGGAACCCCATGGGGTTAAATTAGTTCTACCCACCAGGAAAATCTGAGGATACATCTGGTGGGATGAGTCCCCCTAAAAACTTAGGCATGCCCTGGCAGTTGTCTAGAATAATCTTGGCCCCAGAATAGTGTGTAGAATGTAAGAAATTAAGTGGAGGAGAAGAAAGATAGATATGAAATAATGGAGGACAAGTCCTAAGGGGACAGAGTTATTGGTGGTTTTAAGAAAGAACAGAACTAAATATTCAAGTCACATAGTCCACACAAATGAAATTATGAGACCCAAAGTTTAACAGCCATACTTTCAAAAGTGCCTGTTATAATGAGGCTGAACTGGTGGGGGAGGAGAATAGACTCTGGGAACATTAGTGGAGAAAAGTTTTCACTGGTGGTGGAATTGTGCTGAAACACTGTATATCTAAAACTCAACTATGAATAACTTTGTAAATCACAATGTTTTAAATAAAATATGTTAAAATAGAAAATAACGTTTTAAAAAGATGGAGAAAAGACCACTATAACAATAATATTAGAAAATTATCACTGATCTAGAGCTAAGAACTGAAAGAAGTAAAATAAAAGATACCTCTTCAATAACAGTATTGCAAGCCATGGTGACTAAAGGGAAACAAGTGGGAAACAAAAGGGAAAGAAGGAATGAAAGAGAGAAGAAAAGTGTCTGCCATAGATTCAGGGTGGGGATTAGTGTAGCAGGGTTTATAATGATGGAAAAGTAACGGGGGAAATTGATTATGAGAAATGAATTAAAGGGATTGGTGTTAGAACATTGTATGATGAAACTCATGTCAACTTTTTAACTAGTATCTCACAATTATTTAATATAAAATACAATTTAATAAATTAACTAAAATGAATATTGAATATTTTTATATTTGATTTTGGATTGAACCTAGATTGGTTATGAGCAATGCAAGCACCCTTCCTGTTGTGCTATCTTTTCAGCCCTAAAAGAAATGTGTTTCTAGGCTTGACTTACATATTTGGGTAATAGGTAGACCTTTATATTTGACTTTAGCCAGAAGGACCCTTTTTTATTTTGTGGTAGTAGTGTGTGCTGGGACTGGAGAGGGGGAAATGCACAGCGTTGCTCAGGCAACCCTGACTCTGCACTTAGAAATTATTCTTAGTGGTGCTTCTGTGACTTTGGAGGGGGCGGGGGCTTGAGGAGACTAGGACCCGGGTCTACTGCGTGCAAGGCACGCTTAGACAGACACCATAGCAAATAGGATCCGTCAGAGCATTTATATCCTTGACCTCCCTCCGAGTAACCTTCGTAGTATGCATCGTGGCCCTGCGCATTAAAACCTCTGGACGCTGAGAACCAAAAGACAGTAAACAGACGCTTAGTGTGTTTCCTAGCAACAATTCAGCCGGTTCAGTTTTCTTCTAGTGGCCCCTTTCGGATCTCTCCGCTGGTAGAGGTGGAGCTAGGAACCAAGCGCCCAATTGCAGGCAAGCGGAGGAGGAGCCTCGGCCGCGTCTCCGTCGCCCGGGAAACCGAGGCAGCCTCCAGACCCGCGATGCGGTGCGCTGAGGAAGGGGTCATGCCGGTTGAGCAGAATGCGGAGGAAGAAGCTGAAGTGGCCCCGGGACTTCGTCTCCTGGGGGTGTATGTGGCCCTGAGCCTGCGGCCGGCGGCGGGCGCCTGGGAACGGTGCCTCGGGTCGGCGGACGCGGAGCCGCTGCTAAACGCCTTCTTCGGACGCGAGGCTGCGGTGGGATCGAGGCCTTTGCTGGTGGTGCGGCCTGTGCCCGGCGGATTGGCGTTGCAAGCTGGCCTCGACGTGGGACACGATTGCTGCCCCCCTTATCCGAAGGGGCTCTTTTTCCTGCGCACCAAGTTCGAGCAGCCGGGGCCTAACAGTCTCCGGGGCGCAGCGGTGTGTGGGGACCTACCTGCAGCGCCTCTGGAACACCTGGCTGCCTTGTTATCTGAGGTGAGGGTGGGGTTTGGTAGCCCGGAGTTCCTCGCCAATAGGATGGAGAGCGAGAGGACTAGTTTGGGAGGAGCCGAATTAGAAGTGCTGCGTGGCTACGGTAAACACTAGGAGCGTTTGATGCCCCCCCCCCCCATGGTAAAAGGGGACAAGGTTGTAGTGATGAGAGTCCTGGGCGTTCAGGGTTCGGGGGTGGGGGGACCTGAAAGCAAGTTAGGACCTGCTGTGAAATGCCAATCGAGGAAGTTCTTAGCAGGAGCATTATGGGAGTGAGACGCGAAAGAGCTAAGACTTGATCTGATGCCAGGGAAAGTCTCAGGTGCTAGAATCAGAAGGATGCCTAGGTCCTGGTCCTGACCTTTTCTTTCTTTAAGGCAGTAACTCAGTGCCCCAATAAAGTGGACTAAAGAAGAACTGAAGTTGTTAACCAAGGGGACTACTTTGAGGGCAGCCAAGGAAAGAAGGCAAAGACCACGGAAAGGATTTCTACAGACTTGTTAGAAATAGCAGGGTTTGGGGGCCAGAGAGATAGCATGGAGGTAAGGCATTTGCCTTGCAGGCAGAAGGACGGTGGTTCAAATCCCAGCATCCCATATGCCCCCCCCCCCCCCCGAGCTTGCCAGGAGCGATTTCTGAGCACAGAGCCAGGAGTAATCCCTGAGCGCTGCTGGGTATGACCCAAAATCACACACACACACACACACACACACACACACACACACACACACACACACCACGTAGCAGGGTATATATATATATACACACACATATATAATTCCATTAGCATAATCAAATTTAGTTAAGATAAGATGTTGGGACATTCAGTTGGAAATATCCAACAGAGAAACTCCAGCTAAAGTGTGACAGGAAAGTTTTCTTGGTGGTTTCTCTTGGTGTTTTTACTTTCAGACGCTGGCTGAATTTTTCTGAACAGCTTCTCTGGAAGGACTCTGCTGTCTGGACCAGAGGTTTCTGCTTCCTACCCTTTCTGTTCCCTATTCAACCTGGTCTTAAAAGAAAGACCTTGTCAGTCTTTCCTGCTCTGCCTCAGGGGGGAAGGCAGCTCCCGATAGGCACCATAGAGGAAATCACAAACATATTTCAGGAGGGGTACTCAGGAGAGAGTCCTTGAAGTTAAATCATTCGGGATTGAAATACATTTATTTCAATACTGTACTCTATTGTATGTATTTCTGGACGCTAAATGCACTCAATCTTGCAGTTTGTGAAAGAGGTATTTACAAAGTACTAGTTTTACAATGAGTTTGATATGTAATAGGACATGAGGAATTCCAACAGAGTACAAATATTTCAGTCATGAGATTAATCATATTTAAAGCATGTGCAATTGACCGTGTTAAAATGCAAATGGCTAAAATAGCTAACTTCTGGTTCTTGAAGGTTAGCAAATAAGAACAGCATGCTAATCACAGGTTGTTGTTTTTTTTGAGTTACAGCTGTATTCAGATTTATAGCTTTACAGAGGTCACCGGCAGTTGGTTTAAAGAAGGAGCCGGAATTACTTCCTTTCAGCAGCGGCTCTTCCTGTAGCATTCTGCATCAGAGCCTTCTCTGCACTTTAGCAGCAGCTTTCCAGCAACTCCTTGACAGAGCTTCTTTCCAGCAGCAACTTCTCATAGTAACTTCTTTCTTTTATAGAATAGCACATTTTACAATTGTAATTTTCAACCATGTACATACAACTTTTGCTTATATACTTTTGCTTGTGGGGGAATAATGGTTCCATCTCAAAGTTTTGTGATGGCTTTCTCTATTTAAAACAGTAGCCCCAAACTCCAAACTAGTCACTTCCATTTACTTTTTTATCTTTGTGAAACATATCATTTGTCATTTGTGAGTTTACTTCCATATTGTCAGTAGTCAACAAAAAAGGAAATATCAAAGTTATTGAGAAGTAGAAGAAAGTGGGTGACTGAGATTTGGGCTAGGTAGAAATCTGTACTGTAAAAGGTTTTGTATTTTTGTCATTGGTTACATGTAAATGTAATATCTATTATATAATATAAATAAAATAATATATATTTAAAAACCTCCTGATATTTACTTTCATTTCTCAAAACCTCTACCTTAGGCAATGCAACCCTCTGTTCTCCCATCTATTACTTGAACTTCTAAAGCTTATTCCCATCATCCTTTACCTCTTTTTTTTGTCTCTTCCAACTTTACTGCACATGGTCATCTCTTTCAGCATCGTGAATCAGCTAAGATTCTCCCTATTTGTTTCCCTATCCTTCAACTTTCAATTTACTGTTATTAATGTACAAAAATTCTGCCTAGCTGAGAAAACACAGATCCTACCTGGTTTAATAGTCTTCCTTTTGTGTGTATATATAGGGAGGAAGTAAAAGCTATCATTTTTATGTTATTTTTCTCTACTATACTATTATGTCTTCTTTTAAAAATGCATTCATGAAAGATTTGCAAGGAATAATTGGCAAAATTTACTAAATTTTATAAAGTACTTTTTACTAACAACTAGTTTTCCCATTATTTCTCACCCCAATTATTTTACTGCTACCAGGTTTATGTTAGCTTGTCTTGTTTTTAATCTTTTACGTTTTAAAACTTTCACAGTACCTAATAATTCTGGAGAAGAAATAAGGTAGTTGAAGTCTTATAATCTGAAGTCCAAATACTGCATCTGTTCAATTCAGTAGTGCAATATGAGCAGAAAAGGTCACTACTGTCAGTATTTACTGCACATATAGGAATGCCATAAAATTTAGGATAATATATTAGGGTCTCTGCATGAGATTATTATATTTCATATATTCCATTAAAGAAGTATTTTCATTTTTCCTAACTTGAACTCAGCTCTTCCTGGGAAATTCAGCTGTAGTTCACATAAATTTCAGTCTCTGAGACTGGAAATATCCCTTCTCTTCATTGTTACTTTTAGATTCTTGCAAAATAACATTTCAGTCTCAGGTACTTTGTTGGAGGGAATGTTACTCTCTCTCCATTCATAGCATAACGGTTTTCTGTCGCTCTCGGCAATATTTCTGCTTCAACACTTGGTTATTTCATTACCCACATAAGTGACTCTTCCAATAAACATAATCCTAGTAGGATTTGTAAACTGACGCACTTTTTCTTCCTTAATCTTCTGGCTTGTTTATTCTAGATACATTGGTATCCACACTAATTTTCAGTAATTTCAACATGCTCTCACCTTCGGAATTTACCTGCAAGGCTATTTCTTTTACTTGCAGTATATTCCCCAAGATAATGCACTGCATTGTCCTGTGATTCCCAGGCATAGTTTAAATGCTATCTTCTAAAAAAGCCTTAACAATGACTCAATTTACAACCTCAAACCCTCTATCATACATTCCTTCTTAATTCATTACGTTGTTTCATTGCTGGTTTGTTTACTTAATACTTTATTTTAGCACTTATTTTTTGATTGTTTTCCTTATAATTTAAACTTTCTAAGTCAAGGATATATTTTTAATGACATCATAGCATAGATATCACTGAAGAAAATATGCAACTCAGTAAATAACAAAAATAATAACCATACATATTAGTAGAGTTACACATACATACATCATACACCATCACATTATCAAATCCTTGTTCCCTCTTATCCCGGCTCCATTTTTTTCAGGGGTTACCCCTGGCTATGTGTTCATAAATCACTTCTGGCTTGGCGGACCATATGGAATGCCAGGGGATGGCACCACGGTCCATCCTAGGTCAAACGCATGCAAAGCAAATGCCTTATGCTTTGCCACTGCTCCATCCCTGCCCAGCTCCATTTTTGTTGGAACACACCTAGTGATGCTCAGGGCTTACTCTGTATTCTGCAATGCAGAATCAGACCTGGCAGGTTCAGGGGAACATATGTGGTGCCAGAAATCAAACTTAGATTGGCAAATGCCTGAATCACTTTTCTAGTTAGGGCCCATTGTGGCCCATAACTTCATTTTGTATATTGACCCTTTCTTAAAAATCAAGGCACAGTGATTTACAATGTTGTTCATATAGAGTTTTAGGAATACATTTTCCAATACCAATCCCTATTGTACCATCCTATCACCTTATAACCTTTAAGAGTGTGAGCATATAGCAGCTATCAATAATTATCAATTGAATAATGAATTATGTTTTATTTCAGAAAGAATTTATGTTCATTATTTTTTATTACTAAAATTCCCTCGAATTTAGTCTTCAATTTTTCTTCATAAAATGTGTTTAGATATGCTGTGAACATTTATTTAATGATTCCTTTATGCCAAGCTCTATGAAAGGTTGTGGGTATAAAATCAAATGAAGATTCTTGACATCCTAGAAAATTCCTAGTCATACTTTTTTCTGTATTAGGAAGGCTTCTCTGAGTTCAAACAGTCTTTTTTTTTGCCAAACCTGGAGGCACTTGGTTCAGAAATTACTCCTGGCAGACTCCTGGAACCCTATGGAAGCACAGGGATTGAACCCAGGTCAGCCCCATGCAAGCAAACACCCTAGCTGTTGTATTCTCAGTTCAGTGCTTTCTTTTCCAAATAAATGTGACAAAAACAATTCCATTGGATTTATTTTTTGTTTATTTCTGGACCACACTTGACAGAGCTGAGAAATTATTCCCCTTAGGCACAGGGGATGCCAGTGATACCCAGGTCTGTCACAAACATACAGAGCAAATGTTCTACTGACTGTATTATTTTTCTGGCCATCCATTGGATTTCTTATGATGTGTCTAAATATTCTAAATATGTCTAAATATTCTCTTTTTTAGCTACATGGATTTATTATAGATTATTATAGAACCCAACAAATCAAATATTTCATGTCAATTTCATTATATTCTTAAAATTTATCACATTGCCTGGCCAATAATTTTTCTTTCAAGTATTTCCTAATATCAGCTGTAAACAGTTACAGAAAAAGTTTTTAGTGGGATGTATTAATTACTAGTTTTTAAGTAAAAAATATAAATGTCCATTTCAACTAAGAATGTTCAAGAACAACTTGACTCAGTAACTCACTTATCTTCCTCTATCTGCCAATTTTTTTTCTTCTCCATATAGTCCATGTTCTATGATACAAAATAGAAAAGAAAGATTTTTTTTCTTCAATATATACAGGCTTGGTCTGGACAAATTAGTTCAGATCTATGTTCCTATATACCTTTGGGCCTTGATATGAGAAATAAAACAAGAGAAACTATGTTGGATGGCCAAAACAAACTAAATTTTATTCTATTGTTAGGCTCAGGATCCTTTACTTTACTTAATTTTATAAGATTTCCCCTCATACCTGATAGTGATTCTTTTTTACATGCATTTGTTTTACTTTTGGTTTCTGATCCTTGTGACTAATTTAATTACATCTAATTAATATCCCTTCTTGAGAGAAAGTTTTACAATCTGAAGTTAAAAAAGTAGTTAAAAAAATGACACTGGGCAGAAAAAATGGACAGATATTTATGGTGACATTATCACAGTTCAGAGGATGAGGAAACTATGGCATGTAGGGTCTTTCAGGTGTTATATTTGAGAATAGAATGAACAACCAGGGAATGTAGAAGGCAAGTTTTATAGTATCAAGTATTGGAAGTATCTTTGGGATCTGTGGGAGGATTGATTCACTCATTGGAAATGGCTAGCAGGAAATGGAAACCTGCTGCTTAGGGACAAGCAACAGCTATGACCAGTCTGTTTAGTCAAAAAAACTCTGACTCGGGACTCTTATCTCCAGGTGCAGAGGTCTTCTTGATTTTACCTGCTGCCAAGATGGAAAGCATATAATATTGATTATTAATAATATGATTTAAAAGCACAGAAAGTATATAGATTTTTTTCCTTGCCTCAAAGTACATTATTTTATGCATTGGAAATAGAATATCTGCCTTTCTCTCCTCTGCATTTCTATACTAGGTTGTTATTCCTATCTTGGCCAATGAGAAGAACAATATAAACTGGCCCCAGGTGATATGTCAAGATGTCAGGAATCATGTTCATAGCCTCCACAGTGATCTTCTGGTTATTCTTGAACAAGTAAAGGGGAAAACTTTATTACCTCTTCCAATAGACTCAGAAAAATTGGAGTTTATCGATTCCAAAAGTGAGACTGTGTAAGTACTGGGCCTTATGGTTCTCTGAGATAGAGTATTTATCTGTTTTTCTGACTGTTTTATTTATGGCTTTTCTCTTCCTGAGTCTGAACATTTCCATGTTCTGAATACAAGTACCATATTTGCTCTATTGCCTACATCATGCACTGTATGTTTTGTAATGATTTATACCCTCACCCCAGTACCTATTCCTAAAGACTATTGGGCTATTATAGCAGTGTTGTCTTTATTTCAGAATTATTTCATGACATATAGCAGTCACTTTTATTTCAGTATTTTATTTTCCAGATTAGTTTAATCACTGGAAAAAAACCCAAGTCCATCAGAAAGATCTCTTTCTAGCATTTAACCAGAACTCTGGTGACACTTTAGTATCAGACCCTTCTCTTTCAGTAAATTGACTTTTTTTTTTTGATTCTGAGGATTTTATTCCAAATACAATCAAATCTTGTTTTGTGGATCTTGACATTAAATTTTGATTTAAAAAGTAATTTATATATGGTTTTTTTTTTTGTTTTTTTTTTTGTTTTTGGGTCACACCCGGCAGTGCTCAGGGGTTATTCCTGGCTCCAGGCTCAGAAATTGCTCCTGGCAGGCACGGGGGACCATATGGGGCTCCGGGATTCGAACCGATGACCTCCTGCATGAAAGGCAAATGCCCTACCTCCATGCTATCTCTCAATGTTTTAGGACCAATCCCATCACCAGTGTCAACCTCCTTTCACCTCTATTCTCAGTGTCCTTTCCATGCCACCTCCACCTGCTTCAACCTATTAACATAATAGTCACTGTTAAAGGTTGATTGTTAAAGTTTTAGTTTCATGAAAATATTGTTGTTGATTTTGTATATTTAATGCTGTCCTTTCTTAATACCACCAATGCTCCTGCGGCCCTTTGCCAACCTTCCCTTTTAAAAGCATATCCATTATACAAATTCTAATTGGTATTATTTCTATAAAGCACTTTTTTATTATCCTTTTCGGTTTTGGGGTCATATTTGGCTATACTCAAAGTTTACTCCTAGTTCTTGTTTGGGAATAACTTCTGGTAGTTCAAAGGATCAAATTGAGGTCTGTTGCATGAGAGACACCTTACCACCTGTTCAACACCTCACCACCACCATTTTGTTTCACCATATTGAACTGTATTTTTTTTTTCAAGTCAAATTAGGTAACTAAATTGTGTTTTGTTATACTCTGCCCCAATTTTGTTTTTGTTTTATGGAAAGGAGCACCTAACAGAAAGCTTAAGGGAAAAGAAAAAACTGTTTATGTAGAATTTATTTATATGAATAAATATTTAAATGTGGATAACAATAATAGCACAAAAATTGAAACTCCATGTTATTTAGATTTTAAATCCATTGTTGAAGGTAATAGAAAGCCATTTCCTGATATTTTAAGACCAGATATTATAAATAAGTTTTGTTGGGTCCACATAGAAACATCATAGAGAACTCTTTTATACCTACTATTTTATTGGGTGTCTTAATGAAATATTGGCTATGATGCAATGGTATAGAGAACTTGATGCAAAGGGTCAGGATCTGTCTTTTATTCTAGGTTTTGTCATAGTAGTTGGGTGAGTTGGAAGAAGTTAGATTTAATATCTTCTTTTGTAAAATACTTGTTAACTAACTCATACTCCGGGTTCTTATGAAATTACATCTATAAATTACTTATGACTGCTGATTAAATATAATAGTACTTAATAAAAATAGTGGCTATATGACTAAATTAGAAAAACAAGGTAGTAAAAAAAAAAGAAAAGAAAAAAGAAAAACAAGGTAGTGTTGGAAATGTGATTTAGTCCAGCCTTTATGGAAAACAATATGGAGATTCCTCAAAAAAATAAAATAAAAACAGGAAATTAAAATTAAGCTCTCGTATTATCCAGCTATACCACTCCTAGGGAAATACTCTAGGAACACAAAAACACAGTGCAAACATGCCTTTTGCACACCTATATTCATTGCAGCTCTATTTACAATAGCCATAATCTGGAAACATCCTAGATGCCCCACAACAGATTAATGGTTAAAGAAATTATGGTAAATCTACACAATGGAATACTATGTAGCTGTTAGGAAAAATGAAATTTTCCTATACCTGGATGAACATGAACACTATTATGCTGAGTGAAATAAATCAGAAGGAGAGAGATGGACACAGAATAGTCTCAGTCATCTGTGGGTTTTAAGAAAAATAAAAGTCAGTATATTAATAATACCCAGAGACAATAGTGATGAAGGCTGGAAGGACCAGTCCGCAATATGAAGCTTTTCAAAAAAAGTGGTGAGTATAGTTAGAGAAATAACTACACTAGCAGCTATTGTGAGAGAAATAGAATGTCTGTCTTAAATACAGGCTGGGATTGGGGAGAAGGGAGATGGGCAGCATTGTTGATGGGAAGGTTGCACTGGTGAAGGGTGGGTGTTCTTTTTTATAACTGAAACCCAACTACCAACATGTTTGTAATCATGATGCTTAAATAAAGATATAAAAAATAAAGTTATTCTTAAGAGCACATTATGCTTCCTCCACTGGTTACTGTAGCCCCTGCCCCATAGCATGATGGCTGACTACCAATAAACTGTTGTGGTGTAGACAAAGACTCCCCCTGAAAAGGGGGGTGCAGTCCTGAAAGACACTGCTAAGAAAAAGGCCAGTTGTGTCCTAGGTTAGTGCTTGTAAGGATAACAACAATGATCTTATTAAACATTAATGCATACTGAGAATTAAAAACGTGGAGTAGATGATGAATTGTGCGCATTTGCCCTTGCAGTCAAACAATTGCGGGAACACACCCTGAGGGAAATTGATGGTGGGAATGTTGCACTGGTGAAGGTGTTGTTCTTTTTATGACTGAAACACAACTACAATTATGTTTGTAAACACGGTGTTTAAATAAAGATATTAATTATTAAAATATAATAAAATTGAGGCAGGAGCAGTGGCGCAAGTGGTAGGGCATTTGCCTTATGCACTAACCTAGGATGGACCATGGTTTCATCCTCTGGTATCCCATATGTTCCCCCAAGCCAGGGGCAATTTCTGAGTGCCTAGCCAGGTGTAACTCCTGAGTGTCACCAAGTGTGGCCCAAAAACCAAAATTAATTAATTAATTAATTAAAAAAACGAACAAAGAATAACTTCATGGGGTACAAATATACTGGAAGTACTTTACCGTATATTTTATTTGAAATGATTTCCCAGATAACTGTAAGTCACTATAGTTTAATGACAAGTTATATAAAAATTCAAATTATTCCTTTCCTAGATCCTTTTATATTTTTACATATTATATCCAGTATATGTATATATTTATAATCATTGTTGAAATTTTTTGTTAAAACAAATTTCTCAAGGATTAGATAATATTTCATGGAGATGAGTAACTGATACCATCAATATCTTTCATAATCAATTGTGCATAATACCTTTTAGAAAATATGAAATTAATTAAATTAAGTAAGGTAGGCTGCTGGCATGAAAATGTGAAAGAGATTTTTTTTATCATTTGTACCCTGAGTTCTTAAAATGGACAGTTTCCAGTTAAAACTGTAAAAAAAGACAATCAATAATTGTGAATTTTTATTATTTCCAGGTATTTCTAGTTTTATTATTTATTTTGTTGTTTGTTTTGAGCCACACCAAGCAGTGCTCAGGGTTACTCCTGACTGCACTCGGTCATTCCTGGCGGGGCTTGGGGGATCATGTGGGATGCTGGGGATCAAACATGGGTTGGCTGTGTGCAATACAAATGTGTGCAATACAAATACACTGTGCTATTTCATTTTTAAAGAAAAGAATAGACTGTATTCTTTTGCTGCAGAGGTAAGAATTAAGACTAAATTGAGGAAATTACAAGGATGTAGATGTGGTTAATATAAAGACAAACTGGTTTGTAAAACTGAATTTATCAGCTTGTTTGGAGTAGAAGCACAGGGTATTAAATGGAGGGGACCCTTGAGACATGGTGGAAGGAAGAGAGTTTGAGTTGTTGGAACATTGTATGCATGAGACCATATCATTAACAGAGTTATGAAAAGTATGCTGCCTAAAATGTATGTATTTTAGTTTTTATGAATTGGAGTGAATTGGTTTACAATACTGTTAATAATTATTTATCATGCACATAATTTCAACAGTACAACCAGTGTTTTTACCTCACTCTCCCAAGGACCTCTACAGTCCTCCCTCTTAACACTCCTCAGCAACTCAACTTGTGTGTCAATTCTGGTTATGTTGCCTTTAGACCTTTGTAACTACCTTCCTGTATATTTTTAAGCCATTCATATAAAGGAGATAATTCTGTATCTATCACTCTACTTCTGACTTCACTCAGCATTGCGTCTAGTTCCAATTATGTTGCAGTGCATTTTATGCTTTTTTTTCTCTTAGAGTTGCATAGTATTCCATTGTATATTTATATCACAACTTTTGATCCATTCATCTGTAAGTGAGTGTCTGGGTTGTATTCATATCTTGGCTATGATATGAATTTAACCTAAAATTTAAAAAAATTAAAATGATATTCCCCTCTATGAAGTTGAGAGTTCATTCGGAACTTGTCATATGTGTTCTTCCGAACAATGTACTTCTGCATTGACAGACTTAATAGGATTAAAAAACTTGAATGCAGTTTATTTATTATAATACTGTAACTTTATGTATATTGAATAAGTTTGTGAATAACTGTTAAATGTAGTTTTACATATAGATATTGTTTTGTATGTAATGAATATATATGAAGAAATATGATACATGAATCTTGTCTGGAAAGAGTCTGTAGTCTTCATTGTCTACTCATTTGTCTATTATAAAACAAAAGTTTATAAGATCTTGTTTCTAGGGACATTCAGAGGTACATTATTCCCTTTCTTAGGTTGGATTCTACAGATAATACTGTCATTTATGCCATTGAGTCTGCAGTGATCCAATGGAGTCACCAAATTCAGGTTGTACTTGAGAGAGAGTCTTCACAGCTACTGCTGAAAGGCAAGAACCCAACCCCAAAGGTAGAATTGGAATTCTGGAAAAGCAGGTAGGCATGTGATCAAACTTTTGGGAGTAAGTGTCTTACAAAGAAACATCTGGTGCAGACAACCACAGAATTCAAAGCTCCAGATTTTTTGATCACTTTTAAGGAACACAACTGAACATCCTTTGGGTATTGACCCAAAGGAACAGTTTTTCTGGGAATAGCACATACTCTCAAAGTTCAATATATTACATTCATTTCTTGGCTGAGAGTTAGTTTATATTCTGACATTTCTTTGAAGTTATTTTTTTAAATAGATGGAAAATTAATTTACTATTATTTTTACCATTATACTTGGCTTGCCCAAGACTTACCCTTACATAGTCAAAGCTATTACTCAGACATTTTTGAGAATCTAGAGAAAAATGATTATGGAAGATTTTCTCTCTGAGTTCCCTGCCATTACCTAGCTAGAAGCAATCTACTATACCCCAGAGTTCCATGAAGTCCTAATTATTGTTTTCTGTTTCTGCTCATACAACCTCTTTCTTTTCATTTATTTTGGCTGAATCACACACACTAGGTGGTGCTTAGCCTTATGCCTGGCTTTGTGCTCAGGGATCAGTTTGGGAGGGGGGGACACCATATTGTGGTATTGTTAGTCTCCTTTTTTGACCCCTATTTCTTTACTCCTGTTAACACTGCACTCCTTTAATGAATAAACAGATGTTTGATGCAGTTGTCTCTAGCTTTACCTGTAATGGGATATCCATGTCACATGACTAGACTTGTTTTGTAGGACTCCAGCCCTATTTGTGCCTCAATGCTTCATCCTCCTGCCTGTTTTCTGACCTATAAGATATCTCTTCTCTGACACTTCTTTTACCCTCCCCAAACCTTGTTACAAGAGCTAATGACTTCCAGCTGCCAAGCTTTTCAGCAAGCAGATGGTCACAGCAGTATTCCCTGATGTTATCTCCTGAAGTTGCTCCTTTGAACCTATGTTCCTGACTAAGAAAATTGCTCTCAACTTTTCTGGGAATAGATGCCCTGATTCTCAGGGCTAGAGTAAAGCCTCTGTGGAAGCACCTTAAAGTAAGTCTCCTCTCTGTGGTTATCAAAATATGTTTCATTTTTCTTTCTTTACCCTTTTCCAGGTCTAAGAATCTGGAATGTATTTATAATCAATTGAGAACACGAAAAGTCAAGAGCATGGCTGTCCTCTTGGACAAGCTTCAAAGCAGCTACTACCCAGCCTTTCAAGGCATGACCAGAGATGTTGTAGCAGGTGATATTAACATTTTCATTAATAAATGACTGAAATATTTTAGTTATTTATATTTATTCAGCTGTTTCTTTTTTCCCACTTTTATTTATTTATTTTTTGTTTGTTTAGGGATTAATTCCCACAAATGCTCAGAGCTCACTCCAGGCTTGGACTCAGGTTTTTATTTGGTGCTTATATACTTAAGCTGCATTTGTTTTGTTTTGTCTTGGTTCGGTTTGGCTTTTCGTTTATTGGGACACATCCTGTAATGCTCAGGAGTTATTCCTGGCTCAGGGGATCAAATGGAACACCACAATTGAAACCAAGTTCATTCAGAATAAGCCGCGTGCAAGGCAAACGCCCTACCACTGTGCTCAGGTTCTGTTTTAAGTTTGTTTTTTAATACTCCAATCTAATATAATCTATCATGGTGGTAAGAATATAATATCCAGAAGCAAGGAAGCATCTACCCTGCATTGTTTGTATTTCTGTTGCTTTGTGATTTTGGAAAATTCTCTTCCTTTTACAGATTTAGTTTCTTTTTTTGTTTTGTTTTGTTTTGTTTTGTTTTTGGGTCACATCCGGCAGCGCACAGGGGTTACTTCTGGCTCCATGCTCAGAAAATCGCCCCTGGCAGGCACGGGGACCATATGGGATGCCTGAATTCGAACCACTGTCCTTCTGCATGAAAGGCAAATGCCTTACCTCTATACTATCTCTCTGGCCCCAGATTTAGTTTCTACCATGGTCATTGTGCATACCCTTCCTGCCTACTACCCTGGGAAACTGAGAAAATATAAATGAAAGTATTTTTGGACCGGTCTGTTCAAATACATGTTGTTAAATCTCATTCTCTAGAATTTATGTCACTCCACCACTGGCTTCTTGTGGTGTCTGTTCCATTTGTAGCTCCCCTTTGCATTTTTCTATTCCAACTGTCCTATGGAAGTACAATTTTCTGAACATCTGGGCAGCTGACATGATCAATATTTGTCAAAATTGCAAAGCTATCAAAGCATATAATTAAATGAAGGTATTTTTTTAGTATTGTCTCTTTCCCCATATGTATACTTTGATTCTTTCAGTTTTTTTCTCTATCAAACCTCTGTAGAGTTCTTTAGTAATGAAGGTTAGAATGTGATTTTAAAATTTTACTGTTTACTTGGAGGGCCACACCTACTATGCTCAGGCAGCACTCATAGCTCTATGTTCAGGAAGCATTCCTGGTGGGTTCATGGGACCACCTGGGATACTAGGAATCAAACAGGAGTTGGCTAGATGCAAGGCAAGCTCCCTACTTACTGACAATGCTTTGGTCTCCAGAATGTATTCTAAAAGGATATACAAGGCTGACAATCTGACTATTGGTAAAATGCCATGCATTCCCTGCACAAAATCTATGTTAGATACCTGGCACTAAAAATATACCAATATTTTTTCTATTGTAACTTTTTCTTAAAAAATAATCCCCATATATAAAAAGATCAAAATATATCTATTCTGATGAAAAAAAGTCTTTTATTGTCTCTCCTTCTCTGGAGCATATTGTTTCATCCCTTGTTTCCTCTTAGCTAAATATATAAAAGTTTCAAAATATTTCCAGAATAGCTTCTGAAATGTGCTCAATAATAGAACAATTGCTTAAGTAGCTAGAAGTTAAGATTCTCCAGGGCTCTAAATTTTTTTCACAGAAGCTATTTTATCAGCAGAGAAGTTTGGCATAGAACAAGGCCTAATTTAGGCTCTAATTTTTTTTTTTAAATTCTTCTTCTTAGGCTCTAATCTATTGCTTTGTTAAGCAATTTTAGGTCCCAGAGAAATCAACTGCCATGCCTAATTTGTACTCAAAATAAGTCAGGTGTCTCCAAAAGTGTCTGGGGTACCAATATTGTTGGTAAAGATTATTGTGGGAGATATATTTATATTTACATATAGTTATATTTGAACCCGGTTGGATGCATGGAAGGCAAATGCCCTACTTGCTGTGCTATCACTCCAGCCCCTTCTCACAAATTCTTGTATGTGATAATTTATTATAATTTATAATACAAATTATTATAATTTATCATTAATTTAGAGATTTAACAAAAAATTAAGTAATTATTTTATAATTCAGCTGAATAGAACAGGTCAATATTTGGACCCTAATTTCTTCAGTTATAAAATAATAATAATAAAGTTACATTAAAGAATTTTAAATTGGGCTGGGAGAGATAGCACAGCAGCATTTGCCTTGCAAGCAGCCGATCCAGGACCTAAGGTGGTTGGTTCGAATCCTGGTGTCCCATATGGTCCCCCATGCCTGCCAGGAGCTATTTCTGAGCAGACAGCCAGGAGTAACCCCTGAGCACCACCGGGTGTGGCCCAAAAACAAAAAAAATAAAAGAATTTTAAATTAAAATTTTATATTATTTTATACATATTTATATATAGTATTTTATAACTTTTATATATATATTTATAATCAAATTTATTATATACCATTATTTACCAATTTCTTCCTAATACAATCATTTCAGGAATTTTATATTCAAACATCAGTCCCATTACCAGTGTGACCTTACCCTTACCAATGTCTCAATTTCCCACCCATCACCCTAGCTTTTCCCCTTGCTGGCACAAATTTACTTCATAGTGTTTGTTACAACGCATTTGTAACCATCAAAACTTAGATCAGAGGGGCCAGAGCAGTGGCGTAAGTGTAAGGCATCTGCCTTGCCCATGCTAGCCTAGGGAAGACCATGATTCAATTCCCTGGCATCCCATATGGTCCCCGAAGCCGGGACGATTTCTGAGTGCATAGCCAGGAGTAACCCCTGAGCATCACTGGATGTGGCCCCAAAAAACAACAAAACAAAACAAAACAAAAACACCTTAGATCAGCATGGGTCAATTGGAAATAATTGTTAAATCTCTCCATGATGATAATAAAGTCAGTATCTAAAAATTGATTGGGTTGTGTTTGGTGCTAGTTAATCCTTTTGTGTTCAGTCTCACTAAGCTTGGTAGATGTCTATCTAACTTTCCCATAAAATTTCCTGTGATAAAATGGGTCTGATACTACTATGAAGTTTTGAGATCCATAGATCTATATTGTTAGAAGGATTTATAGATCTGAAACAAATTTTGTGGCTTGCCAGACTGATAAGATTAACATGTAGAACTCAGTCATTTCTGTTAGAAGGTGTGGAGTGTGTCATTGGGTTGCTATGGCTTCAGCAGAATTAGGAATCTTCCACAACCATTCTGAGAATGCCTCAGAGTTACCTGATGCTCATGTTTTTCTGCTTTCTGCTTCAGAGGACTAGTTAAATGTTTCTCTTTTTCCTTGACTTGTGCTCAAAGGAATGGCATAAGATTTTACTGTTTGGAAAATCAGCAAAAATTGCATGATTAGTCTGTTTTGTTTCTTTATTACTTGTGGCTTCTCCTTGGTAAGAACTTGATGAAGTACAATATTAGGAAATACTTATCATAATCATAACATTGATGTAATGTTTGCTTTGGACATAAAAGATTCTTCTTGTGCTACTTTTAGTCTTTGCAAGAACCTTTTAATTCAATTGCTGTTTGGACTATTTTTTTTTAAGTTTAATAGTGTTAAGTATGTCCAAGGTTATCCAGCTGGTTGATGTCTGGGCTGGTATTTGCAAAAAATTATCATTCTGACTCTAAAACTTACAAACTCTCATATGTGTGTACTGTGTTGGAGATACCAGCAGCAAATGAATTATCAAATATTTATCAGTATTTGTCAAGTATCTTCTGTTTAGACAACATTAATCTAGGACTGGGAAATCCAGAAAAAAATAAAATATAGAAATGGGATATATATATAGATTCTTCTGACCATTATTCTAATTGTCATTAATACTGCTAAATTTAAAGTAAAAACATTATATAATTATGTCTAGAATATGTCTAATATTCTAGCATGAATCCTAGAAGCTTTTACAAGTACCTTGTCCTTGCAGCTCGGAAATAAATTTTTTAACTGGTCATTTGCAAAATTTTCACTTCCCAATTATTAGGGATACTTAGTGGGTAAAACATGTAGGCAGGTTAATGTGATGATTTCTCAATCTTTTCAGCTTTGACAGAGGCACAGGACATCTACATTCACTTAATGCCACTCCACCGTCACCTGGAAACAATTGAAGGACTGGAGTTTCCAGAGGTAAAGCCATGGCTGCGACCTCTGCTTCATGTAGTCTGTCTGATTTGGGCCACTTGCAAGTTCTACCATGCACCAGGGCGGCTAACTGTACTACTCCAGGAGATCTGCAACCTCCTCATTCAACAGGTTGGCCACCATAGGATTTCCCCAATTTATCTTGGTCAGAAGGTAGTTGGTTGGCTTCGAGCCATGGGAGAAAGTAGAATGTATTTTTCTGTGCAAAAATATTTATAATACAAAGGTAACTCAAACTTGCATTAAGTTACTCTTACAGAAAATAACACAAAATTCTTTCAGTATTACTGGAATAGTAGATGATATAGTCTCTCTTCCTCTCTGTCAAAGAAAAGACATGGTGTCATATGAAAATGGGGTTGGTGAATTTTGCTCCCTTAAATGATATTGGTATTAAGTCAGCAGTGAAGAGAAATGCAAATGCCACCTCTAAAATTAGTAGTTCCTGTGTTAAATCCTTACTATGCCCCTTATTTGGGCCTGGAAATTCAATGCATGCTATTGGCTTCATATTCCCCTTTATAAAATGGTGAAAAAGAGACCTACAAATGTGAAACTAAGTGATTGTGAAGCTCCAGTACAACTATATGGGTCAATATTTCATTGTGAGAGGACTGTGTATGCAATGGGTAGGTACTTGCCTTTTATGAGACCAACCTAGGTTCATTTCTGGAATCCCATACAAGTCCCCATATTCTTCCAGGGGTAATTCCTTAGCACAAGGCAAGGAGTAAATCCTGAGTATCACTGGTTTGTCTCCCTCTGTCCCCACTCCCCAAAATATAGTACATTGTGCTCTCTATATACCTGTGAGTTTCAAAGGAAAGCAGTTACTCAAATTGTTCTTCTTCCTCTTCCTCTTCCTCCTCATTCTCCTCCTCTTCTTCTTCTTCCTCCTCCTCCTCCTTCTCCTTCTTCCCTTTATTCCTCACAACTGAGATTTGGCTGGTTTTTATTTTCAATCTAGATCTTATTTTGTATTAGGCTGCTGAGGTCTGGAAAAGTCTTCCATTCCACAGCCGAAATCTGGGTGGTGGACCTGCTCATCTGCCTGTTTGCCAGTCCCCTTCCAATGGAGCTTTTCTTTTTGACTTCTTCCCAATCAGTGACCTCCATAATGTTAGGGGCCCAGGTTTTCACACAGAGCACCTTTGGTAGAAGAAAGGTCGGGGCCTCAGTTGCTGGGAGGCTGTTCAGAATCTTCATCTTTCTCTCCTTCAATGCCTGCTTTTGTCCTGCGTGAAGGGGCCTCTGCTAAGTTCAGAACAGGTACCAATGCACCAATGTTCTAGTGATGGGCTCTGCACTCTCAGTCGAGTTCAAGAAGACTGTGATTAGCCACCAGAGTGTCAAGGCTCTCATCATCATTGCAGTCTTCTCAGGTCCCTGTTCAAGACATCAGTTGTAGAATGAAAATAAAAAAAATATGAAGTCCACAGGTTGGGTGAGACTTCCCCAGGCACCATGTTTCTAACCCCTCAAGCCAAAGGGTCAGATGAAGCAGGGTAGTAGTGGAGAAATAATACACAGCATTCAGAAAAGATTTATTTTTTGGTTTTGGGTCACACCCAGTGGCACTCAGGGGTTACTCCTTTCTCTAAACTGAGAAGTTGCTCCGGCAAGCTCAGGGAAACATATGAGATGCCGGAATTCGAACAGTGGTGAGTCTTGTTTTGGCCGCGTGCAAGGCAAACACCTTACCTCTGTACTATCGTTCTGGCCCCCCCCAAAAGATATTTATTGCAGTCAGATCACTTTATTCTTCATGCTTTTCTCTGCCATCTACTTTCTTTATGGAACTCTTCCTGCCTCTGCTCCTAAGCCAGAGATTTTGCAAAGCCAGCACTTTTCTTTATTATCCAAAACCTACCCTCAGGGTGTGGTTTTACATACCAAAAGAGGTTAAGGAAACAGGAAGTTGGGGAGGAGCTTTTGTTAAGTGATTACTTCTTTCTTTTTTTTTTTTTTTTTTTGGTTTGGTTTGTTTAGGCCACACCCAGTGACATTCAAGGGTTTCATTACTTCAACTCTTCCTCCTCCTCCTCCTCATCATCTTCATCTTTTTTCTCCTTTTCTTCTTTCTCCTTTCTCCTTCCTTACTCCCTCCTCTTCCTCCTCTTCCTTTATTCTTCTTCCATCCTCATTATTATTACTTCCTCCTCCTCATTTTTATTTTATATTTTGATGTTGGATGGGATTGAATCTGTGGCCTCATGCAACCTCTGTCATTGAGTCATCTCCCAGCCTTTCAAGGTATTGAATAGTACCAGGAAACTAGGCAATACCTCAAGGAGTGACTTTAAACAGAACTGGAGAGTGAAAGATTTTGGTGCATTCCACCCCCTAAATTGAATTCATTTCATTCTATAGAGCTATGATTCTGCTTACATAATAAAAAAAATTTAAAGAATAACTAGTAATAAAACAGAACACATTACAGAGTTCAAGTTACTGTTGTTATATTTATTTTAGTCATTACCAAATGAACCTTTCAGGGAAGGTAGAAGAGCTATCTAAATCATAATGATCCTTATCATCATTATTATTAATTGGATAAAACTCGGAAAATCTAATTAAGTAACTACTGTCATTATTAGATGAACCCTTTAGAGAATTTAAGGGCGCTATCTAAATTATCATCATCATCATTATCATCACCATCATAATCATTGATTGGCTAAGACTCAGAAAAGCTAATTAAGTAACTAATCCAGGACTTGAAGCCAGGTTTGTTGACCCTCTTCTATCAGGACAGAAAAGTCAAAAGAAATCAAACAGAAGCTAACATCACAAAAGATTAATTATATTTTTATGCATGCATATTCGAAGGAATGGCTGGCAACAGCTCTCACTTTGAATAAGACCTCAGATGATGTCTAGAGTGGTAAATATGGATGTCTAATAAATTATTTTCAGATCTCTAGATTTAAGACTCCTGAAGGTTAAGGTTTAAAAATTATTGCATTTAAGTTATTTAACATTAGAAAGATAATAGTTAAAACAGAATAAATGCCTTATAATTTGGATCAGTTTGATTAATAAACATCTCAATATGTGTCCCTGCTTTTGTCTGATCACTTGTTCAACTCTGAGACAATCACGGAGTACTTGAATCCAGGTCACCCTCCATTTAAAGAACTGGGGTCATCTGTTTACTGCATTGTCTTTCTGGAAGATTATTACCTTGTATTATTTAAATTCAGTGATAGATTTGGTAAGATAGAAAGATGTCCCACACTCACAGCCAGATTCATATGAAGTAATCATTTTGCTTTCTAGGCAACTAATTATCTTGGCCAAGAAGATCTCCTGAGCAGTGAAATAGAAGAGAGTCAGAAAAAACTACATGTGGTTGTGAATACGCTGAACTACTTCAAGCATGTATTTTGGGATAGAAGGAAGAATCTCCATCTATACTTCAAAGATAACCAGAAAGTCAGGGAATGGGATTTTCAGTCTTCATTTGTGTTTATGCGATTGGATTGCTTCTTGGAATGTCTACACCTGGTTGAAGTGAGTGTTATTTATTCACTTCAGGTTCTAATCTTCATAGAAACAAGGAATTCAGGTATCCAGTGGCAACATATAATGACCAACCCAGCATAGACACTTAATTGCTTAGATTATTCATATTATAAGGTTCTGAAATTTCTGCCATAGTACCATTTAGGGAGAATTCCAAGAATTCTTAAATAATTCAGTTGATTTGCAAATAGCCAACAATTGTTCAACTATTTTAAATAAACTCCTGCTACAAAGTCTATTAAAAATCCAAGTGAATTTACCTAACATTATGTGGTTATTCTTAAAATACCACTATAATGAACATTTTTCCCAGTTTCTCACTCTCATGCCAAACTCTAAGTCTTTTCTCAATTGTATTTCAATTTTCCTTCTTTATCTCTTCCCCTTCTACTCATTATCTTCTTCTTCCCTCCCCTTTCCTATCATTTCTCTTTTTATATTTTTTCAGAAATTCCCATGGTTTCTCTTTATTCTTTCACTTTTACTTCTGCACATTATCAAGTAGTTACTTCATTTTTATTTTCATTTTTTGTCTTCCAAAACTTTTGCTCACACTCATTGGCTAGTTATTATGTGCTCCTCAACGACTGTGGGACACAGAACTATTGATTATTCCTGTGCACATTTCATGTATCCCTTTATTTAAAGTTATGTGACTAATTTATATTTATGTGAAATGATCTTAATTTCTTTTTTTCTCAAAAATTGTTTTCTTTTCTTTTGATTTTTGTATTTTTTTAAAAATCTCATCACCATTGCCCCAAGTGTCCCTCCTCCCCAATCATCCTCGGCCTGTGCTCTAGACAGGCTTTCTACTTCCCTTATTCTTTCACATTTTGTTGTGATGGTTCTCAGTGCAATTATTTCTCTTAATTGCATTCTTCACTCTTTGTTGTAAGCTTCATGAGTGAGCTATACCTTCCAGCCCTCCTCTCTTTTGTCTCTGAGAATTATTGCAAAAATGTCTTTAATTTTTCTTAAAACTCACAGATGAGTGAGACTATTCTGTGTCTATCTCTCTCCCTCTGACTTATTTCACCCAGCATAATAGATTCCATATACATCCATGTATAAAAAAATTTCATGACTTCATCTCCTGATAGCTGCATAATATTCCATTGTATATATGTACCACAGTTTCTTTAGTCATTCATCTATTGGGGGCATCTAGGTTGTTTCCAGAGTCTGGCTATTGTAAACAGTGTTTCAATGAATATGGGTGTGAGGAAGGAATTTTTGTATTATACTTTTGTGTTCCTAGGGTATATCCCTCGGAGCTGGATCATATGGGAGCTCAATTTCCAGCTTTTGGAGGAATCTCCATATCGCTTTCCATAAAGGTTGCACTAGATGGCACACCCACCAGCAGTGAATAAGAGTTCCTTTCTCTTCACATCCCCACCAGCACTGCTTATTCTCATTCTTTGTGATGTGGCCAATCTCCCTGGTGTGAGATGGTACCTCATTGTTATTTTGATTTGCATCTTCCTGATGATTAGTGATGTGGAATATTTTTTTATGTGCCTTTTAGCCATTTGTCTTTCTTAAAAAAAAAATCTTAATTTCTTAAGAAAGAATTATCATTAACATATTTTTTCATCTTATGGTTATAATATATATGGCCACCAAAATGCAAGTAATTGCAATTGAATACAAGAAGCCAATTTAGTAGGCAACATAAATGTGTTCACCCTTCCACAAGATCATATTCAGAGTTACATTTTAAAGGCCCTATTTTTAATATTCATAATATTCTTAGATCTCCCCAAATCTATTTTCTCATTTTGGTAACTTTTTTACTCTCTTTGCTCTTTTTCATTCACATAGAAATGTTTTATTGTATATACTGTTGGAATAATAAGAGAGACACTCTTGAAATAAAAGAAGGCTTTGTAGAATGATTTAAGAGAGGGGTATTTACTGAGTTATTTTTGACAGGCCTGCAATATTTAGAATAAAGATATTTCATCATTTCAGGAGGATTTCATTTTATCTTTCTTATAATCATTACCATCAATATAATCACAACTGTGATACACATTAATCTCCTTGAGAATTACTGCTTGGGAGGAAAAGAAAAGAGTAGAAAAAGAAGTGACATGTTTCAAATGAGAACAATTAAGTAAAATTCACAAATTAACTTGCTCAAAATCAGAAGGCTCAAAGCTCAGTTGTGATTTATGCCCCAAAGCATATGATTATAGAGGCCAGAGAGAGTACAGTATATAGGGCATTTGCATTTGATGCGAGACCTGGGTTTGATCTTCAGCATCCCATTTAATCCGTGAATCAGCCAGAAGCAGAGAGAGCCAGAAGTAACCCTGAACACTGTTGGGCATGGCCCAAAAAATCCTAAAAGATAAAACTAACAAAAATATTCTTCCAGGTTTTGTCTTTTCAAGAGATTTTTTTTTTATTTTTAGGGAGTTGTAAAGGTCTGTTTTTCTACTGACATTTTTCTTTTTCCAATTTAAGAGTTCTGAATTTATTTTATAGATATATTCTGCTCTTATGTACTCTATTTTGCCTTTGCAGAGTCTTTTTTAATACATGATTTCTAGTGCTTTTTCTTAGGAACTAATTTAGGGAATGGTAGAATCCCATTCTATGAAAGATCCTAATTTGGCTTAAAAATTACGAAAGTACCAAAAATATATAAAATATTTGCAATTTGTGCTAAAAATACTTTTATTGTCTGTCGATAATTTTGTTCATCTTGCTATTTTTTTTTCTTTTTTTTGGTTTTTGGGCCACACCCGGTGGTGCTCAGGGGTTACTCCTGGCTGTCTGCTCAGAAATAGTTCCTGGCAGGCACGGACACCATATGGGACACTGGGATTCGAACCAACCACCTTAGGTCTTGGATCAGCTCCTTGCAAGGCAAACATCGTTGTGCTATCTCTCCGAGCCCCGTCTTGCTATTTTTTTAATGGCCCAGCATGTATACTCATGCACAGTCATAATACACATAAAATAACACAGTCCCTACGCATATGCAAAAACAACAAACATAATGTATATATACACTGCATTTATATACATATATCTCACAAAAACATATTACATCAATACATAATGTGGAAAATGCATCACATACATATCAAATGGTTAATTAATATATGCCTACAAAATCATATACTACATATACACAAATATATCTACTAAGCATTCAGTAATGCAGATGAACATATATCACAAGCCCATATGCCATGAACATTACTTATCAGAGATACAATGTAAATATCAGACTTACGTGTAACATATATATAATATACCAAACCTCACAAGCACTATATACACCATACACAAATCACACATATCCACAAAATACGCACACCCATAGAAATGCAGCTCACACATCACATGTATGCACTATATATGCATAATAGTACATACATATCAACACATTATTGTGATATAATATTGTAGAATCTGCATATCTAATTCCTGTTACAGCCTCTTCTGCAGTTAATTCAGCAAGCAGCTTAGAATAAATTCTAATTTCATTTATTATAAACTTGCTGTAAGATGAAATTCACTTGGAGACAAAATTATTTCCTGCTGAGGCTTTATATGAGGTTATTAGCAAGAAGATAGGTAATAAACTGACTTAATATACAGTGAAATTTCTTTGCTCTTTCCACTATTTCCAGCCACACCACTGCCACCTTTTATTCAGGACTAAGTGGGTTGTCTTTCCTTGCAGCCAGACCAAAACAGTTGGTAGCATAGGAGAGCATTAGTGGCATTAAATTGGCGCTATAACTAACAAAGAAAATTGTCTTTTCCATAATGACTTTGGAGATTTTCATCTAAGAATGTCTGCCATGTGCTGTCACCTGATGAATTTAGAAGGCATTTCCTTTAAGATTGATATTATGACCTGTTTCTGTAAGAGCAGGTTTGCTGTTTAAAAATTTGTTATATTCTTGATTCTTATTTTTGGCTCACCATATTAGAATGCAGTTCTTTCTAAGAATAATATCAAATCACTCCAATCCACTACCTAAAGTACATGGTATTTGTAGTATTCATCTGAAAAAGAAATGCTGTATATTAATCATTATTAGGGTGATAATAATTTTTATTTTCAATTTCAGTTTTTAAAGCACTGTAAATAACAATGTTATTCTCAGTTGAGTTTTAGACATATGATGTCCAGCAACAATCTCACCATCAGTATCATATTCCCTTCAGTGTTCCCAGATTCCTTTCCAAACAAAAGGGCTTCATGTCCTCTTGAAGAGTATATATGCATGGGTGGTGAAATATGAAGAAATGATACCACACAATAAGTGTGTGGGGAAACAGCATCCTGACAAGCGTGTTCCAAATTTAATCTCCAAGCTAAGAATTTTTTTTTTTTTTGGTTTTTGGGTCACACCCGGCATCACTCAATTAGGGGTTCCTCCTATCTCTACGCTCATGCTATCTCTCCGGCCCCATTCAAGCTAAGAATTTTTAAGGGTAAAATGCCAGTCACAGGCATGAGAAGAATGTCTGGATTGACAAAAACCAGGACTTCTAGTACACAATAACATTAGCAGTAGCCCTGTTGGAATATACATAACAATTTAACTGATTAGGTAAGCTCTGGTGAAAAGAACTATTTGAGTAGAAGCCCTGAGTTAGAAGAGAGAATTCTTCAAAGGTGGAAACTTCTTAAAAGTTTTTCTTAAACTTCTTAAAAGTTTCCTTTGTGGGGTAGTGAGGAGTTAAACTTGCCTAACAGATTCTACCAGTTTCTGTAGGGAAAGTTGCTTTTAAGTAAAAGAGCCAAGTCAAAGAAATGCAAATTTTGTACCTGGCAAAGAGTTTCCACAGCTTAGCTTTATATCCTTTTGATGTAAATATAGCTGACAGACAGAAGATTGTCTAGGTTTTGATTGGTGCTGGAAATTTTCCAGGCAAAAAGAATTGATCGAGGCCATATTTTGGCTTGTCAATACACAAATAAATATGAAAGAAATATGTCAATACCATAACAAGAATCTCAGAAATATTTCCAGTGATTCATGCAGAGGAGTAAACATCCAAGCGAGCCTTCTGGATAAATATTTCTTTGGAGGTATATGAAAGAGCCATCCATGCTAAGGATTTAGTGAGCCTTCTGTCAGTGCCCTCAGACATGCAAAAATTGCTATTGATGGTATGACACCTTTATTATTACATAATGTTCATCTTTGTCCCTTATAAATTTTCTAAGTATAAAGTTTGTGTCATCTGATATTAATATGGCCATGCCATATTTTTAAGGGAGTAGTTTGCCTAGATGATTGTCCTCCAACCTTTGATTTTGAGTCTATGTCTGTTTTGACTATTCAGATGTGTTTTTTGTAAGCAACAGAACGTTGAATTCAGCTTTTGGATTCATTTTGCCACTCTGTGTCTCTTAATCAGTGCATTTAGTCCATTGATATTGAAAGAGATAATTGTCATGGAATCTAGTGTCATCTTTAGTTTTTCTGTTGGTCTTTTTTTGTTTGTTTGTTTTTGGGCCACACCCAGTGATCCTCAGGTGTTACTCCTGGCTATGCACTCAATAATTGCTCCTGGCTTGGGGGACCATATGGGATACTGGTGTATCAAACCACCGTCAGTCCTAGGCTAGCATGGGCAAGACAGATGCCTTACCGCTTATGCCATCACTCTGGCCACTCTGTTGGTCTTTCTTGTCTTAACGTAGACATTTTCGTTTTTCTTTTAAGGCTAGTTTTGAGTCTGTAAAATTTTTGATCTTTTGTTTATCTTTGAGGTTATGTTTACTTCCTTTAAAACCTAACATGAGTTTGGCTGAGTGTAGTATTCTTAGCAAGCATTCATTTCATTGAGTTTTGCACTATATCCTACCACTGCCTTCTGGCCTTGAGCATTTCTTGTGACAAGCTTTAAGATCCTTTTCTAATCTCTTCTGTTGTAGGGAGTTGTTATGCACCTCATCTTCCAGCTCACTAAATCTGTACTCAGCTGCTATTTATTCTGTTGGAGAGGCTTTCCAGTGAGGCTTTCATTTTGTATACAGAGTTTTTCAGTCCTGTTATTTCAGTTTGGAGTTTTCTTATTTCTATATTTATATCCTCTTGATTCTTATTTATGGTTAGTTCAGCTCAATCCATGCTTTATTTGATTTCTATGAGAATCCTACATATTTCTTCTCTAAACTCCTTATCTGAGAGCCTAAATAGTTGGTTAGTACTTTTAGGGTTAGCAGAACTGCCTTGTTCCTTCTCTATATATGGTGTTGGTCTGCATTACTTCCCCATTGTCATGCTTCTTCTGTGGTGTTATCTATGTGATATGCAGGGTACATTAGCTAGAATATGTGCATGGCTGCAAAGTGGAGTGCCAAGCTCCTTGGCTCTGCCCTTTGCATGTGGAGACAGCCTACCTTCGCTGTGTCCTCAAGAAATCTTTTCTGTTGTGCCCTGAGGATCTTCTGGAAGGGGGAGATTATGTTCACTTCATACTGTTTTTTATAGGGGTTGGATCAGGCAGCATAGCCCCCAGCAGTGGATGAGAGTTCCATTTTTACTACATCCCTACGAATACAAATTGCTCCTGATATTTTAGATATGTGCCATCCTCACTGATTTAAGTTGATATCTTATTGTACTCTTAATTTGGATTTTTCTAATACTAAGCAATTTTTATATGCCTGTTAGCCTTCTGTTGGTTTTCCTCAGGAAAGTGTCTATTCATTTCCTTTCACCATTTTTTTAGGTTTTGTGGAATTAACTTTGGGAGTAGTTTGTATATTCTAGATACCAAACTTTTATCTGATTTATTGTGTGCAAATATTTTTTCCAAATCAGTTAGCAATCTTTTTAATTTTAGCCCACTTTTTTTTTTTGCTATACAGAAAATTTTTAGTTTGATGTTGTCCCATTTATTAGATTTGATTCTATAGCCCTCCCCCTTAGCTTCCTGTGATGATAACTTGGAGGCTTTAATCTTTGAGTGTTCTTCCTATGTTTACCTCATTGAACCTTATAGATTCAGGTATAATCTCAAGGTCTTTTATCCACTTTGAATTGACTTTTGTGAAAGGTTTGAGATAGGAACCGACTATTAATTCCTTACATGTGATGATCAAATTGCTCAAACATTATTTGTGAAAGAGACTTTTTATTTCATTTCACATTTTTGGTTCTTTAGCGAGGATTAATTGACTATATGTTGGACTATATAACTGAACAAATGACTTGTTACTAGATTTCTATCCTGAAACATTTGTCTGAAATTCTATCTTTGTTCCAATACTATGCTGTTTTGATCACTATTGCTTTGTAGTAGGCTTTAATTTAAGTAGTGAGATACCTCCCAATTTCTTGTTTTGTTTTGGTTTGGTTTGGTTTTTGGGCCACACCTGATGATGCTCAGTGGTTACTCATGGCTCTGCACTCAGATATCACTCCTGGCTTTGGGGGACCATATGGGATGCCAAAGGATCTAACCACAGTTCACCCTAAGTTAGCATGTGCAAGGCAAATGCCCTACCACTTGCACCACCACTCTTTTCCCAGTTTCTTGTTGTTTTTTTTTTTAACATGGATTTGACTATCCTAGATCTTATATTGTTCCAGGTAAATTATATATTCAATTGTTCTAAGTCCTTTAAAAATATTGTATAAATTTGGATAGGGATTGCATTAAATCTATATAGTAGTTTGGATAAGATGGTCATTTTGATTGTATTGATTGCCCCAATCTTTGTACATGGAATGCCTTTTCATTTCATTAGGTCTTCTTCAACTTGTTACGATTTTGTATATATAGTGAGTTATGATCATAACATTCAATATATTTTTGTAATGTTAAAATAATTTCCCTTCTTATTGTGTACTTCTACTAAAATTCACCCAAAAATATAGCTTCTTCTATATTGTTCAGTGTTAGATGTATTTTTATTATATATCATAAACTTGAGCTATATAAAATTTCCATTTCTTACAGATCAAAGAGTCAACTAAAGATAATTCATAAATCAAAATTTAAAATTGAGGTCAAATCTGCCTTTTATTTCCCTCACTTATTTATTATTTCTGTCCTCAGAATAGGTCCATTCAAACTTTTTTTTAAAGATACCTTTTATTTTTATGTCACCGTTAAAAAATTTATTTAAACATCATGTTTTTCAAAGTTGTTCATAATGCAGTCATCTCAGATTCAATATTCAACATCAATACCACTACCAGTGTGACTTTCCATCCACCAATTATTAACCCTCTCATTAATCCCCCACTCATAAACCCTCTCCCCATCCTGGCCAGCTACCTTAGCAGACAATTTCATTTATATTGTTTGTGAATATGTAGATATATATAGATAAAATAAAGATGTTACTAAACTTATTTTCTCAAAATTTTCTGAGCTGTTTGGTGCAAGTTTATCTTCTTGTTTTATTTTATTCACTCATTGAACTTCTTGTATTTTATTCAACTTTCCAGTCTAATGTAGTGAACAATCAGTCCTATGAACTTTGCAGATGTTGATGTTGCTCAGCTGAATATCCAGGCAGGTACTCCAGCAATTATGTTACAAGGATGATTCAGCAGAATGTCATCTCAGACCTATTCAGTTCAACTATTGCTTCTCTCAGAGATTGTTTGGAGGGAATGAGATGGGACCAGGGAAATGAAGTTTATTTCAATGTTAGAGGATCAAGATGTGAGAAGGTCTATTACTGAGTCCTACAACAGACCAGGGACTCTTTTGTATTCCAAGAAGTCCCTAGTTATTTGGACATAGAGAAAGGTTCTACCAAGTTCTGCACATCTGCAAAATTTCTCCTCCATTAAAGCATCCATTTGTCTTTAAATATTCAAAGACATAATACAGTCTTGCTTTATAATTCCCTTCTTTCAGAAACTTTGTTTTAATAATTACTTTCAAGGTCATATTTTCTTGACTATTTATATCCCTGTTTTGCAAGGTACAATGGCTAAGTTAATAGTTGAAGATAATATATTAATCCATTCAAAACATGCTTGTGGGGCCAGAATAATAATACAGCGGGTAGGGCAATTGCCTTGTATATGGCCAACACAGGTTCAATTTTCTGCATCACATATGATCCCTCAAGCCTACCAGGTATAATATCTAAATACATACCTAGGAATAACCCTTGTGTGGCACCACTGGTTGTGGCCCCAAAACAAAAAACAAAAACATGTTTGAGTTTTTTTCTCTTATCTTTAGCTACTTCTTAACTGTCATGATAAATATACCTGAAAACAACAACAACAAATGTTAAATGGCGTCTCAAGTCTTTACAAATATACTCATATGAACACAGGGGAAGTCATACTCTGTCACTGCTGCTGAACTTGGTGTCCCAATGACAAATAGGGAGTTTTCTACTACTGCATTGGTGGGTCAACCTATAGCAGACATCTCTGGGCTGGATGAGTTTCCTGGAGTTATATAGTATGTGCTGAGTTTATAGTGTTATGCCATAGTATTCTTTGTTCTTATTCTTCAAACTGGTCCAAGGAATGGCCACATCTTAGAAGGGATCAAACACACTGAATATTTGCCAAAATAACAAGATAACTCTATCCTCTGGAATTTTTAGTGTAAAATATGTTTTAGTTTTGAAACTTAGTGACTCTGAATAAGTATGAGAAAAACAGGTGAGTTTTTGCTTTTGCTAGAGTCTTCAATTATATGAGTGTTGGAATAGCTTCTGTGGTTTGAGAGATGATGCTTACAAATTCTGTTTTGTTCTGAACCTGAGAATATAGATCACAGCAAGTAAAAATTCTTATCTACTGAAACATGAGCAATATATATTTTGTGTTTACTGTGTTTAGAATAAACTATATGCCTTCATTCACTTAGGCTATTTGACTACATTGACTAAACTCACATCGTTTTCTAGCTACTCTTATACTAATGTCACCTACTGTTACTGCTATTATTGTTGTGGTTTTATACCCTTTTGTTAATTGTGCTTATAGAATCTTCTAAATACGTCTTTGGATTTCCACACACTGGGAAAGCTTGAGTTTAGTGGAATCAATGGCAATATCTTGAGCCATCAGGTTCAACAAATGTACAATGAATTTCAAGAGATGTATAAAGTATTCTCAGAATCATCGTATAACTGCTTGGACCCTCAAAACATGGTATGACTTGGAAGAGCTAATTTGCAAATATTGTCTCTCAGCTGCCACCAGCTTTTGGAATAATTTAGTTACCTTGTATATTTACTTTTGCTTTGTGGTTTCATAAGTTTTATCAGAAGATGCATATTTCTAAGTACTCTATGTGTCCAAAGAAAGATCAGACTAAAATCTGAATTACTGACCAAGTTGATAGTACTCAGGGTAGTAGAGTGCTTGGATTGGAATGAGGATAATGAATACATGGTTACTTTCAGAAGCCAAAGCTTTCAAGATAAGCAGTGTTTAATTTATTGGACCAGACCCTAGTTTCCAAGGTGTTGTTCTCAGGATGAGAAAAACAAGAGCTAGAATTTGTAGTACTGAGAACAAAAGTCCATATCCCTTATATAACCCAGTTAAATTGAGACTCATTAATCTAAGCCTAGAGGAGAGAAAAAAATAAAAACAAAATACTACTACAGAAAGAGTAGAATTCTTTGAAAGGAGAATAGGTGAATGAGTGGAGAAGAAATTTTAGGAATATGTGCAGGAAAAAATAAAGAAATTATTACAGTTACCTAATAAAAATATCTTCTAACTCTTATGGTCTTTGTTGGACAAACTTTGAAAGATCACTTTCTAAAAGACAAATTAGTCAGTAGGAGGATAAGAGGTGAGTTAAAAACCAAAATATATACTATGTATTTTCTATAATATGATAAAATGAATAAAATTTTGTGCTCACAAAAACAAACTACTAAACATATGCTTAGGTTTTGGAAGCAATTTTTTTCATTTAAAAATATTGCACTATAAAACAATAATAACAAATAAAAATTTTATACATAGATATTTGAGTTTCAGCATTTTAGAATAAACTTTAGGTGCTAAATTAGTTACAATAATTATGACACATATTATAACATATTAATTATATATCTAAAATTAAAATTTAATTGACTATCATATTAAAATTGACAACATTAGAAACATTTTTAAACTCAGAGTTTTTATCATTTCTCTGACCATATAGTCCCTTTCTGACCTTATTTTCTTCTAAGACCCTCTGCCCTAGTCTCATGCTGTTACACACAATAACTAATTTTACCTGTGGTCCATTTGAAATATGCTGAGGCCTTCAAATAATATGTAATTTGGTTAAAAATGTTATAATTATAGGATAATTACAAGAAATATTATATATAAAATTTGCTTATTTTTTTTCTAATGGTTGGATCAGCTTGGTTACACTGAAAAATAAATAAGATTTAACTTTATTGTGAAAGGAAAGTTAGTGCTAATAATGAAATATCCCCCTTTCTGTAGTACTGTTATTGAGGATCTTTTGGGGATAACTTGATCTAGTATTGTGGGTAAATAAGAAGAGACTACAGAAAGTATTTGACACACTAAATAATTTGACTCAAAATGTACAGGAAAATGTGCTACAATGATAGTGAAAATCTGTATAACAAAAAAATCCTGAAATTATACCAACGTGAAGTTATAAAATATAAAATAACTTTTTAGTTTAGTTGATTGAAGTAGTAAATAATAAAATATAAATTTAGTATAAAGGGTGCACAGAGATTGACTTCCAAAAAGTCATGTTTTTCTTATGCCTATGTGTTATTTCTCTAGGAATTTAAAAATGATATATTTAAATTTAATCAGAGAGTTGAAGACCTTGACCGAAAAATGGGGACTATATTTATTCAAGCATTTGATGATATCCCTGATTTGGAGCATGCCTTTAAGGTTTGTGTAAGTTGGATAGAAGCCAACCTTATCATTCTTTTATCCATTAGTCAGGTGAGAGTAAGAATAACAATCAAACTCATTTTTCTTTCTGATTTTAGTGTTAATATTTGTCTAACAGAGATATTATAATGCCCTATGGAAAGAAATTATACATAACTGGGCTCATCTGGTTGATTGCTAAAGCTTTTCTGAAAGCATGACAATAAAAATAAAAATAAAAATAAAAATAAAAATAAAAATAAATGTTTCAGAACTTTTTTCTGTAATTCTACCTTTAATCTTTAACTATTAAAAGTAATTATATCAGATGTGGTCATCAATATGAAACCATGACTCTGGAAGGCCAATCCAATTAAACTGATTCAGGTTAGGTAATACTAGGTCACTGAAACATTTAAGTACAATAAAACTTGTGGTTCTGTAGTTAAAGTTCAATAGTAAGCATAGGTCATGTTTATGATCCTGGATTCAGTACAAGACAACAGAAACACACAGACATTTATTTTGTAGTTATCCCCATATTTCCCAGATCAGACAGTATAAGGAAGATTAAGGAGAAGGTTTTGGATGTTGAATAGATAAATAACTAAGAATCAAGTTTTCAGACAGGAAGACATAGAATAGAATTTGATAAAACTTTAATAAACTATAAAGGGATTTGTTGTTAAAAATTAAGGATTGGGCCAAAACTAATCAATGGAGATTACATGATGCATATTTGCCTCTGTATTATGAAAATCATATTTGTCAAAATTATTTTAAATAGAATGAATTTATTGATAGTAAAATTTCCAGTCACAGAAATATCCAGACATAACTGAATAATGAGTTGGGCAACTTTTATAGTGGCTTCAACCAGGAATGGATGAATTCATGGTATTTAACAATACTATGCAAACCAAATTGTCAGCCTTTATGAAGTCACTCTAATATGAATAGACATATAAAGTAGAAGCAATGAAAGAGATGTATGCAAGAGGTGTATGTAAATAAGGAATGAGGTGAAAGACAAAAATCTGTAAGTTTTCTTTCTTTCTACCTACACTGCAGCTGCTAGACATAGCAGGAAATCTCCTTAAAAGACCCCTGATAGCACAAGATGCACCCAATAGATATTTGATGCTCATCCAAGCATTCAATAAAGAACTTGATGCTGTGAGGACAATCTACAGTAAGCATGTCCAGGAGGAGGCTGAAATTGGTAGGTTTGACTCAAGAGCTGTAGCTGTAGCCACAAATAATTTCTGCAGTGTTTCTTAAATATTTACCACATATATAACATTTTTTAAAAATATAGTTTTCCTGTTTAATATTCTAGACTATCTTGGGTATTGTTGAATTTTGTGTTTCACTGTATCTGGGAAAGAAATTGTTTGACTGAATTGAGTCATCAAATAATTTGAGACCATAATATAATATTTGAATTGATTCTTGGATAATGTTGCCACACTGATGAATATTCAACATACTTTAATATCATAATAGTTATATAATTAAGGAAAAATTTTGTCCCTTCCAATACCATAATTTATGCTTCTTGGAGGAGAAATAGTAGCTCAACAAAGATTGACACTCTGTCCAGTTGTGCCATATATATTTACTGTAATTCTAGATGCTCTCTGCCTTATCTGATGGAAAGTTTATTTAATTTAGTTTTAATAAGAAGTTTTTGAGTATTTGCTATATGTAGGGCACTTGTGTGAATATTATATATATTTTCAGTCCAAGGTAAGGGAAAGGCTATTTAAAACAATTAAAGGAATTTATGGTATAAATAATTAACAGCAACACATAGCAAAATACAAGTTCAAATTGAATTATAAAAACCAAAAATAAGGTCAGTTAGAGCTTGAGAGATAGAACAGAGTTTAAGGATATATTTTGCATACAGTTTACCCTGGTTAAATCCCTAGTATCCTGAGCACTTGTAGGATTTACTGTTAAGCACATATCCATAAGTTATCACTGAATAATGCTGGGTGTGGTTCACTCTCCAAAATATCCAAGAGAATTATTCTTTGGGGATTTGTGGAAAGTATATAAAAATGAATCATCCCCTTTAATATTGGAGGATTAATACCAAAGATGAGAGACAAAACTTCCAAAGCAAAGACAAAAGAGTATGTGACAGGTGAGTAGCTAGACAGGATAGTAGCTATAAAATGTTCGTTGATTGAGACTATTTCATCTGTGTAGTTTAAAGGCAGGTTGTGAAGGGCTATGCACTATGTTAAGTTACATTAAATTTATTAATTAAGTCACAGGAATTTTCTCAAGGTTTTTAGGTAATCCAATAACAGGACCATCATTATTGGTGACTACTCATAGTTCAGTGCCTGGAAAACAATCCCATTGTTGCGCAGCAAGCCATATGATGCTGGGATTGATTTCATAAAAGACAAGCACTTAAGCCTTTTACTATCTCTCTGGCCCCAATACTACTTTGTCTATAAGTAGATTCCATAGTAAAATCACTAAACTTGTTTTTACTTAATTTTATTCTCAGAAAATTATTGACCTCACTTAAAATTTTAAAGCAGTTATTTAAAAAGTTAATGATGAATTCTAGACATAAATGTTGTCAACCTCTCCCCACCAATGATCCCGTAGTCCATCCCATATCTCTCTGCACCACCCCCCACAATGCTGCCTGCCATTATACAGACTTTTTTTTCAGTTTTGTTGTTAAAGTTTTGTTGTTAGAATTTCCGTGATGTTGACTGTGTGGTTTGGATATTTAGTTCTGTCTTAAACACCACCAATGTACCCAAATCCCCTTGATCCCTGGCACCCATTATTTTTAATATAAGATCATCTTCTTAATTTCTTATCATGGGATGCAGAGTTTAAAAAAATATATGTTTTAAAAGGCTTTGTAAATGTTTGGTGAGTCCATGATTAATTTTTACAGAATTGGGGGTCTTAAAGCAATGTTTTTCCTGTTTTGCTTACCTAAGTTAACATAAAAGTATCACTACAAGGATGATATCAAGTTATTAAATAAGGCAAATTATCATCTGAAGACTCTTAGGAAAACCCCAGTCAAGTCTCATTATATTAGGCTACAGTTACTTGTGATTTCAGAACTGAGTTCTCTATCTCCTTGTTGGCTGCCAGCTGGGAAGAGTAAAATTTTTTGAAGTCACAACAAGCTACTTATATTTTTTTTTTATCAATGGGCTATGTCCATTCTGGCCAATATGAACAGATAAATCCTTCACATGCTTCAATTCTTTTTTTTTTTTTCAAATGAAATTTTCTTTAAAGGTCTCAACAGTTAAAGTGGGCCCACACCTAGAAGACAACAAGGGAATTGTGTAGATTTGTGAGTACTTGGGTATTCTCAGAATTCTGCATACCATTGAAGTGGCCTGAACATAAAGGAGACTAAAGTTTATGGTAAACTAAAGGAAAGCACCACTATAAGATTTTAGTTGCTAGTTACAAATGGTGGCTGATTACCACCCAATCTTCCCATATTCTTTATCAGAAATATTGTAAATAGAGTTTTTTTATTTTAAAACTATTAATAATAAAAATAAACATGAAATTAATTCCGTTTTATCAATGAAAAAGTAAGTCCAAAAATATCAATATATCTTTTTAAGGCAATGTTTATAGCAGTAATTTTCCCCCACCCTCAGGATCTGTTTAGTATGGAAATTCTAGTAGATAACTCTCTATTTAAAGCTCATGTCAGAAATTAGTAAAGGGGGTTATTGGACTTGTTACTCTGTCCCCACATACACCAGTAATACTTTGTGGCATTGCTCCTCTCTGTACAGGCACATTAAAATGGGGGTAAGTTTACATATGCAAACAAGTTCTTATCTATTAGTGATAGGAACACACAAATTTTATACTGCAGTAGGGCCTTATATTGAACACTTGGCATAGTGACTGGGCTTAGACTTTAGTAGATCAGACATTGATTCCTGGACTCCATCTGCAGAAACAATCACAGTTTTCTACACCATTACCAGAAATAAAAAAAAAAAAAAAAAACACCAAGGAAGGCCCTCATACTACCATGGCACATAATTACTCCAGAGAGAGTCTTTACAACATTCTGACAACTTGGTAATAGCAACAGTCTGCTTCTTAGGACAGGATTCTCTGCATTGCTACCTAACAGCGAGATAAAACTAGAAGTCACTACATGTCACCAGACTTCTACATAGAATCTGTACCAAAACCAGTACCTATAACTATAGAAACCTGACAGCAACAACCATAATGGTGAAGAGCTCTTACCAGGATATCGACAATGACTATAAGTTGAACAACTCTAGTATGCCTAGAGCCTGGAGTCAGTATTATGCCAGAATGCTTCATGGGTAAGGTCTCCCTGTTAATAGGCCAACATTTTTTCCCTTCCATTTTTCTCATATTTTGCTGTGCCTATGCAAACAACAATTCCCTCCCACATACATCTTTTATAGTGAATTCATGTATCTCCTAGCTTAAAAAGATACAGTAATTTTCATGAATATACTTGCTAATATACTTTTCTTTCTTTTTTATATTATTATTATTTTATTATATGTTTTACTTTTTTCTATTTTCTCTCTATTCTTTAAGAACTTTGCTTTCTGACCAACAAAAGGAACCAAAAATAGGGAGACAGAAGAAAATAACAAAGCTGAAAGCAGAAATCAATGAAGTGGAAACCCAAAAACAATCCGAGAAATCAATGAAAGCAGAAGTTGGTTCTTTGAAAAAATAAAGAAGATTGATAAACCATTGGCAAAATTCACAAGAAAGAGAGAGAAACCTGATAACCCGTATTAGAAATGAAAAGGGGGAGATCACGACAGATATTGCAGAGATTCAAAGGGTAATCAGAGACTACTTTGAGAAACTTTATGCTACTAAACAGGAGAACCTAGAAGAAATGGATAAATTCCTGAACACTTATAACCTTCCATGGTTAAGTAAGAGAGAAATAGCATATCTAAACACCCCCATCACTATGGAGTAAATTGAAACTGTAATCAAACAACTGCCCAAAAATAAAATCCAAGGCCCAGATTGATTTACTAATGAACTCTTTCAAACCTTTCAAGAGAAGCTACTACCAATCCTAGCCAGGTTCTTCCATGAAATTGAAAAAATGGGAACACTCCCAAACAGCTTTTATGGAGCCAACATCACCTTGATACCAAAACCAGACAGAGATGCTGCCAAAAAAAGAAAATTACAGACCAAAATACCTGATGAATGAAGATGCAAATATCTTCAACAAAATCCTGGCAAATAGGATCCAATGCATCATCAAGAAGATCATACACTATGACCAAGTATGTTTCATCCCAGGAATGCAAGGATGGTTTCACAACCGTAAACCTATCAACATAATACAAAACAACAACAAGAAAAATAAAAATCACATGATCATATCAATAGATGCAGAGAAAGCATTTGATAAGGTCCAATACCCATTCTTTTGTTTTGTTTTGTTTTGTTTGTTTGTTTGTTTTTGGGCCACACTCGGCGTTGCTCAGGGATTACTCCTGGCTGTCTGCTCAGAAATAGCTCCTGGCAGGCACGGGGACCATATGGGACACCGGGATTCAAACCAACCACCTTTGGTCCTGGATCGGCTGCTTGCAAGGCAAACACCGCTGTGCTATCTCTCCGGGCCCACCAATACCCATTCTTGATCAAAACTCTCAGCAAGATGGGAATGAAAGGAACCTTTCTCAATCTAGTTGAAGCCATCTACCACAAGCCAATGGCAAATATTATCCTCAATGGAGAAAAACTAAAAGCCTTTCGTCTAAATTCCAGTACAAGACAAGGCTGTCCACTCTCACCACTCCTCTTCAACTTGCTATAGCAATCAGGCAAGAAAAAGATATCAAGGGCATTCGATAGGAAAGGAAGAAGTCAAGCCCTTACTGTTTGCAGATGACATGATACTCTACTTAGAAAACCCTAAAGACTACCACAAAGCTTCTAGAAACAATAGATGCACATAGCAAGGTAGCAGGCTACAAAATTAACACACAAATCAATGGCCTTTTTATGCACCAATAATGATAGGAAAGAGATCGACATTAAGAAGGCAATCCCATTCACATTAGTGCCACACAATCTCAAATATCTTGGAGTCAGCTTGACCAAAGACGTGAAGGACCTATACAAAGGAAACTATAAATCCTTGCTCCAAGAAATAAGAGAGAACATACGGAAATGGAAACACATACCCTGCTCATGGGTTGGCAGGATTAACATCATTAAAAAGGCAATACTCCCCAAAGCATTATACTGATTTAATGTGTTCCCTCTAAAGACACCCATGACATTCTTCAAAGAAGTGGATCAAACACTTGTGAAGTTTCTAGAACAATAAACACCCTAGAATAGCTAAAGCACTCCCAGGGAAAAGGAGTATGGGAGACATTACTTTCCCAAACCTTAAACTGTACTACAAAGCAATAGTTATCAAAACAGCATGGTATTGGAATACAGACAGACCCTCAGAGCAGTAGAATAGGCTTGAGTTCTCAGAGAACGTTCCTCAGACATACAAACACCTAATTTTTGACAAGGGGCTAATCTCCAAAATATACAGGGCACTGACAGAACTTTACAAGGAAAAAAAACATCTACTCCCATCAAAAAATGGGGAGAAGAAATGAACAGACACTTTGATAAAAAAGAAACACAAGTGGCCAAAAGGCACATGAAAAAATGCTCCTCATCACTAATCATCAGGGAGATGCAAATCAAAACAACTATGAGATACCACCTCACACCTCAGAGATTGGTACATATCACAAAGAACGAGAACAATCAGTGCTGGCGGGGATGTGGAGAGAAAGGAACTCTTATCCACTGCTGGTGGGAATGCCGTCTAGTCCAACCTCTGATATGGAGCTTCCTTCAAAAACTGGAAATTGAGTTCCCATGTGACCCAGCTATTCCACTCCTAGGGATATACCCTAGGAACACAAGAATACAATACAAAAACCCCTTCCTCACACCTATATTTATTGCAGCACTATTCACAATAGCCAGGCTCTGGAAACAACCAAGATGCCCTTCAACAGATGTATGGCTAAAGAAACAGTGGTACATATACACAATAGAATATTATGCAGCTGTCAGGAGAGATGAAGTCATGAAATTTTCCTATACATGGATGTACATGGAGTCTATCATGCTGAGTGTAATAAGTCAGAGGTAGAGAGAGATGCAAAATAGTCTCACTCATCTATGGGTTTTAAGGAAAATAAAAGTCATTTTTGCAACAATCCTGAGACAATGAGAGAAGGGCTTGAACTTCCAGCTCACTTCATGAAGCTCACCACAAAAGTGTAAAAATAACTATACTGAGAACTATAATAATCATGTGAATGAATGAGGGAACTGGAAATCCTGTCTAGAGTACAGGTGGGGTGGGGTGGGATGGAGGAAGATTTGTGACATTGGTGGTGGGAATCTTGCATTGGTGAAGGGGGGTGTTCTTTACACAACTGAAACCTAATTACAATCATATTTGTAATTAAGATGCTTAAATAAAGATATTATAAATAAATAAAGAAAGAACTTTGCTTTCTGTCATCCTGAAACAAATGTATTATGATCAGTTAGGACTGCTAGCTATGTGATACATTTTCTTTAAATAAAATAATTAAAATATACAAATGAATTGCCTTCATGCTAATTCAAAATGGCAAATGCAATGTCTGGGTATGATTATTTTTTGAAGATCCTGGGTGAACTTAATTTAAAGTCAGTTTGAAGGTCACCAGAATACATTCAAAGAAATAGTAAGTGACAGCCAATAAGTGAGCTTGGAACTCACATCCTTCAGTCCTATTAAGTATTTCTCTCTTGTGGGCACTCTTTCTCACTTATTAGTGAATGTGGTGATCTTCTAGGGTTTCCTTATCTCAGTGAAAGCAACTCAATGAGGGCAATATTAGCATGTGTAATATATATGACAAAAAACATCCCAAATAAACTAAAAACCTCAAAAGTACCAGGGGAGGTGTTACTTTGGTGGAGGAGGAGCATCATTTCAGTCTTGCTGTACTGTGTCCTCAGGATTCTCCTCAGTGCACAAGAACATGCCTACTGTGGCTGGTGGTCTTCGTTGGGCTCAGGAACTGAGGCAGCGCATCCAGGGTCCCTTCAACAACTTCAGTCAGATTACACATCTGTGAGTATCTTAGTCTTAAATGTACAATTATTTTAGGCATTTGATTTTTTTCTAGATTGTGTTGTTGAGGAAAGTGAATTTATTTGTAGATGAAAATAATTTTTGTCTATAACTAATATTTTACTAGTGCCCTTTACAATTTTTGCTGCTATATCACAGACTGACATGTTTATAAATATCAGAAACCTATTTTTTATAATTCTGGAGGTTTATTTTCAAGATCCGCTTGCCAACACTTTCAATATATGATAGGGAAAGTCTACATTCTAATTCAAAGATTACTGCCTTTTTGCTGTAAATTCACATGGAGAAAGGGAAGACAAAGTTTTGTGGGTTCAAATTTGTAAAGATACAAATATCATTTATGAATGTTCTATATGGCTCAATTCTCTCTCAAAGTTCCCATCTTCAAATACTATCACACTGCAGGTTAGGGCTTTAACATTTGAGGGGATATGAGCATTAAATCTCTAGTAAATACCCATTGGCCAAAAAACAGTAAGATTGATTCAATTGTATTGATAGTGCTTTCCTGAATTGAAGCTTAGTGGATAAGAGGCTGAGGCCTTTTGAGACATGATATTTCACTTGAATAAAAATAAGTCAAGGATATAAAATTTTGGACATCTTCCACATGTCTTCTCTTGATGCCAAGGCTACAGCAAAATGATTAAGTCAGTTGTCTTCTAAATAGTGGTATGAGGTCTGTTTGTATTATAATGCTTAATGGTTTCTTAATATGCAGATTTTCTGTTTTTTTTTTTTATTCACATAGACTACATCCAGATCTCATAAGGTCATTCTCTCATTCTGGTGAAATTGATAAAGGCATCATAGTTGTTAGAAGTAGAGAGAGAGGAGCTCTTTGTGATATTGTGTTGAGGATGCTGCCTAGGGAAAGATTGTATTTTTTTATTCTGCATTTAATATTTTAAATTTTAGGGTGAGGGAGCAGGCAATGTGATTTCCTTGGATTTATGGTTTCTTTGACAACTTTTCATTAGAACTCTTTGTTGACTATATTGAAATATTGTTTTAAGTTTTCACTTTTTATTTCCCTTGATTGTTCAAATATATCTGTTGTAAGCAGCAGAAAGTTGGGATGAGTTTTCTGGTATTTTTGGGGGGGACACACCCAGTGGCATTCAGGGGTTACTCCTGTCTTTGCACTCAGAAACTGCTCTTGGCTCAGAGGACCATATGGGATACTGGGAATCAAATCCAGCTCTGATCTACATCAGCCGCATGCGAGGCAATTGCCCTACTGCTGTGCTACCACTCTGGCCCAAAGAGTAAATTTTCTAAAAAGCCCTTCAATTCTGATTTTCTTGATTTATGCATTTAGGAAATTGATTTTTTTGCCATTATTCATTGAAGTTATGCATCTTTTCTTAAAGAAGTATTCTCAATTCTCCGTGCACTTGTTTCAAGACCATAAAGATCCTGAACTGTTGCTTATTTGTGAATCTCTGAACTGATTTTTCAAATCTAAATTATAATCTGCTTGGTATTTTGGTGAGACATTCATTGCATATTTAATGATACTTTGCTAATTATCTAGTCCACAAATTTCATTTGATAACTTTTTGAATCTCAAGGACATTTATTTGGGGCTGGAGCAATAGCACAGTAGCAGAGCATTTGGCTTGCATGTGGCTGACCCAGGACAGACCTGGTTCAATCCCCAGCATCCCATATCCCCCAAGCAAGGAACAATTTCTGAGAGCATAGCCAGGAGTCACCCCTCAGAGTCATCAATGTGGCCAAAAAACAAACAACTCCCCTAAAAAAGGACATTTATTTGTATGTAATTTTTTCTTTGATCTTACTGCTTTTAATCTCTTTCTGTATATTTTATCATTCTGATTATGATGTGACTAGAAGTAATTTTACTTAATCTGTCTTTATTGGGACCATTCAGCCCTATTGAATCTGGGCACATGCGGTCAATATAACCCTGGTAATTTCTCAATTACCAATTTTCTTTCTTTGCCTAATCATCAATATCACTTTCTTTCTTGGGGATTTCTATTATTCTTACCTTGTTCCTCTTGGCCTCATCTCACACTTCTCTTACATGTTTTTCATTATTTTTAGTCATTTTTTCATATTCTGTAGTCTTTTAGAGGTCTCTTGCATCTCATATCGAACACACAAGTTTTTTTTTTTGGGGGGGGGCACACCCGGTGTTGCTCAGGGGTTACTCCTGGCTGTCTGCTCAGAAATAGCTCCTGGCAGGCACAGGGGACCATATGGGACACCGGGATTCGAACCAACCACCTTTGGTCCTGGATCAGCTGCTTGCAAGGCAAACGCCGTTGTGCTATCTCTCCGGGTCCGAACACACAAGTTTTATCCTAAAATATAGTTAATCTGTTTCCCAGCACTCAAGCAGTTCTGTCATTTACCATTTTCTCATTTTTCTCATAGATATTTTATTTTTGCTTCAGTATTACTGTAGTCTGAATTCATTAAATTCCTCATTATGTTATCTCTGAGTCTTTGAGAGGTTATAGAGCTTGTTTTTACTGTACTAATTTGCTTTATGAGTTTGATGGGTTCTATGATGCTTACTCATTTTATTTATTGCAATCCAGTTATGAGACTTTCTTATTTATATTCCATTACCTTTTTATCAGGGATAACTCTGAAGGCATCAATTGAGTATTCCATCTCCTCATTTCTTCCTTTTAAATCAATTTTAATTTTACTAAGTAATTGATTAGAAAAGGATCTTTAGTTTCATTGACCCTTTTTATCTTTATGTAATTTAGGGTTCTACGATTTCTTATTACTCTACTTTTGTGATTTTTTTCTGGTACATGTGATAGAAACTAGCTAATAATATATGCATGGCATTGTGTTTATGGTCAGTCAGTGCTCATCCAGAATTTGTGACATTATTGGAGTCTGTTTGTTGGAATCAAATTTTTTTGTACTAAATTGAACCTCAGAAACACACTGGCCCATGTATCAAGATACATGACAAGTGTTTAATAATAGTAGTTATCATGGAAATGTAAACTAAAATTACATGACAAATCAAAGCATGCTTGTAAAAATAGCTTTCATCAAAATGGTAATAACAAATATTAACAAGAATTTTATAGAGAAAACGTAATTTAGTACACTGATGATAAGATATAAATTAATGTAACCATTGTGGAAAACAATATGGATATTAATTCCCATTAAAAAGAACTACCATATGTTCCCAAAATTCCATATTGGTATATATGCTTGGAAAAAATGAATACACTAAAGTTAGAATTATCTGCATCTATGTTTATAGCATTATAATAAATCTTGTTATTTGTTAAAGACCATAAGTATAGTATGTTAAATAAAATAAAATATAGAAAGTAAATGACTATATTATCTTGTTTGAATATTGAATATTTCAGAAAAGATAACCAAATTCATAGAAAAAGAGAAGATTTGTGTCGTTTGGTTATTAAGGTGGAGAATGGAAGGGTGAGAGAATTTAATGAAGTGGTCAAAAGGTTGGGACTTGGGCCCGGAGAGATAGCACAGCGGCATTTGCCTTGCAAGCAGCCGATCCAGGACCAAAGGTAGTTGGTTCGAATCCCGGTGTCCTATATGGTCCCCCGTGCCTGCCAGGAGCTATTTCTGAGCAGACAGCCAGGAGTAACCCCTGAGCATCGCCGGGTGTGGCCCAAAAACAAAAACAAACAAACAAAAAAAGGTTGGGACTCTATATGAGATGGCTTTCTTTGACTTAAATTGGTCCCAAAGGAGGAGGCAGTCATTCCTCATGGCCTGTAGATGACGATCAGAAAAAATGAAAGATAGGGGAAGTTAGTGTAGTGGATGTATGCCTAACATTAAAGTGGCCTAGGTTGCTATTAGGTATAACATCATATGGTCCTGATACTATATGATCCCCTGAGTAGGTCTAATGCAGCTCTAGAAGCCCTTTCTGCAATGTGTGGAAAGCATAATCCCTAAAGGCAGCATAGCATCTGTAGGTCTTTGCATCTTTGCACTAAAACGTAGGTCCCGTTGGCCAAGAATCTCTGGTGAGACAATCCCGGGTCAAACCCCAGGAAACCTAAAAAGAAATTAAGAATAATGTAGGTTCATTTAAAGGTATTTTAAAATTAGTCTTAGAATCAACCCATTCTCTTTTTTACAGACTGAAGTTTGATATCTGAATAATTTTGTTAACTTTTTCTAATTCTGTCTTTTTCTTCTTTTTCAACCAAATAGATGCCTAGAATCTGCTGAAGGAAAACAAATGAAAAAACAATATGAAGACATGGTCTCATTGCTGGAAAAGTAAGCAGTTTGTGAGATTTTGTTGGTCGGAAAATTTCATGGCCACAATGATATGTTTTTTAGTTCTGAAATTATACATATTACAGAGTGAATTTGAAATGTCATTCTTTGTTGGATGTTATAGCCATGATATTAATGAGAATGGTGTCCAAGTATTTGGTCTCTAAAGAATGTGACTCTATTCTAGAAACAAAAACAGATATTTTTTCAAGAAATTTTTATTGGAACATAAAATTGGCTAAAGTAGTAAAAGTACAGTACTCCTTGTCTTACTCCAAATTAGAATTTCATAGCAGCTTCTCACTAAGAAGAAATCAACGGTTTATTATGTTCAAATACAGAATACAAGTTTAAAATGTTTCTTGAGTCGTTTTGTGGAGAAAACATATAAATGAATGTTTTATATGGGCAGATTCTTTTTCTGCTTTAAAACTGCAGTGAATTATTGGGATAGGTTTAGTGCCTATATGCTTGCATTTTTATCAAATCTGATGTTATGACTTGGCCTTTCTCCACCTGCATCATTACAACATGACTTGGAAAGCTTTCCTTTTTTTCCATATTATTATTATTTTATTATGTTTTATTTTTCTATTTTCTCTCTATTTTTAATAACTTTGCTTTTTGTCATCCTGAAACAAATGTATTAGAAGTTATGACAACTATGTGGTACATTTTCATTAAATAAATTTAAAATAAAAAGAATAACTACAATGTAACTATACTGTGAAAAATACATTTTTATCTCAAAATTGGAATATTAGCACTTCAGTATTTACAAATGTATTCAGTCAATTTTACTATCTTTGTGAACAGAGATATAATTATATACAGTTATATGGATAATTGCTTCTTTCCAATGCACATAGCAACCAAGCAGGAAAAAGTAACAGTTAAATTCTCTACATCAGATAAAAATCATTATGATTAAACTAGATTTCAACAAATTCCTGGACTTGAAAATAATGGTTAAGTTAAAAGAGGAGTCAGGAGTACCCACATATTTCCCCATTCACACTTGTTCATTTATTTTGTTTTGGGGCCACACCTGGCAGTGCTCAGGGCTGACTCCTGTATCTGTGCTCAGGAATCACTTTTAATGAGGCTAGGAGGATCATATTTGGTGCCAATGATTCAACTCTGTTTGACAGGATGTAAGGCAAGTGCCCCTCCCACAGTATTATTGCTTAGGCCCTTTATACTTGTTCAAAAAAGCTGTTAATGTGACATGGCATTTTCTAGGTGAGAAAACAAAGCTGTATAAATGTGACAGTCTGTTAAAGCTATAATTTACTGAATCAAACTTGATCAGAAATTCAAGTCTGAATTTTTTTATAGAAAAATAAAATGTTTATGAGATTCTAGAAATACAATTATGGTACAAAATAGACACTACTTGTTCCTGCTGATATTATTGAAATTACAGATTTGCCTATACACATATAAAATATTTAAGTTCAAAGTATAATGAACTGTTAGTACAGCAGTTAGTACATGCCTTGCATGTACCCAATCCAGGTTTGCTCCCTGTATTCTATATGGTCCCCTGAATTACCAGGAATAATTCCTTAGTGCAGAGCCAGAAGCCCTGAGCATCACCAGACATGGCCCAAAAGCAAAACAAATAAAGAACAGTACATCATGTTCTTTTCTACCTCTCTTAATTTGCTAAGTGACTATTAATAAACACTTATGATTACTGGGTAGAATATAAAAACCCTTTCCTATTATTTTTCCATCTAAGTATCTCACTCAAGACACATATAATATAACTTATAGTACAATACAACTGGATTTTTATTTCTCTTTTTTTCAAATTATAAATGGTTGGTAACAGGTTCCTTAATAGTTATGGCAGGTGTAGGTCCCACATGAGTCCATATATAACCCTTTTCTGGTCTGGTGGGAACTGTGGGAAATGGTGACGAGCGTGACTTAAAATATTCAAAAGGCTCATGGCAAACAAATTCCAAATATTCCATCTTTCTTGGAAGATCCTCCTCTTGCCCTATAATGTAGAATGCAGGATCAAATTTGTCCCGTCTTGCACACGCTGCACGTGGGCTTCAGGCCCAGCAGCACGGTGGCCTGCTTGGGTGCCCCCCAGGGTGCAGTGACACAGGAATGGCACCTGGCAATGGAGAGGCTGTGGGGGCCAGCATTCCTTGATGTGACCTTCACCTCCATCTCTAATCTTGCCCTGCCTATCCCCACAAATTCAGATGCTCTACTCACCATTCCCATCAATCTATTGTTTTTCACTTCTATAATTTAGCAATTTCTCTTCTGCCAAGAACACTCACTCCCCCTTCATCTACTCACCTGAAATTTAGTCAAGTGTTGTATCACCTTTGTTTACACAAAATATTTCCTTGTGTTTTCCTTGTTAATCCAGCTCATCTCCTGTCATTAGTACCTATGCCCTTTATAGTTTTGAGATGTACTTCCTACATCTTCTACTAGCAGCACTTAAATAAATTGTTTATACACTATTTGTCCTCAAACCTAAAGCATAGTAATAATGATCGTAAACAATGTGGATTAATGTGAGAGAAAATATGATTAAATTTATTTTTATTTATTTATTTTGGTTTTTTGGTCACCCGGTGACACTCAGGTATTACTCCTGGCTATGCTCAGAAGTCACTCCTGGCTTGGGGGATCATATAGGACACCCAGGGATTGAACCATGGTCTGTCCTGGGTTAGCGCTGGCATGGCAGACACCTTACCTCTAGTGCCACCTCACCGGCCCAATAAATTTTTATAACACTAATTGACACTAAACGCAACATAACCTATTTCCTCCAAAATATTCTCTCTAATATCCCCTGATTGAGGGTATGGCACTATTAAAAATAGAGGGAACTGCTTAAAAGGCCATGTATGACTAAGTCAAAGACTTTGAGTTAAGAATATTTACTATACAATAATATCTTCTGTCTGGAGGTGAGTTGATACGCCCGGAAAGGGGGAAGGCACTGAAATCTGCTGGAACTCAGATGCCAGCACCTATCTCTGACTGTCTCCTGTGCTGCACTGCATTCTTGGCCTGATTTCATCCTGTCTGTAGCTTCATCTGTGCATGGCTAGCCTTCCCAGGAGGTGAGTTGATACGCCCAGAAAGGGAGGAGCCAAGGGAGCGAGGCCACATAGTGAAGCAGAGTGGCTGCACACATCATTTAGCCAATGAATACAACCACAACACGTAGAAAAACCCACAAATCAAGTGTGACAATGGGGAAGCAATGCAGGCCAGCGCCAGACATAGAAAATGAAGACGGCAAATCAGATGACCAAAACATGGCCAACCAACTAGTCAGTCTCTCAGATAAGGAGTTTAGAGTCGAAATATGGAAGATGCTCAAAGAACTAAAAGGAAGTATAGAAGAGAACACTAATAAGAATCAAGAGAATATGAAGATAGAAATCAGAAAACTCCAAACTAAAATTTCAGGTCAAATAACAGGTCTGAAAAACTCAGTAGATGAATTGAAGAAAAACATGGATGAGCTTTCCCATGGGTTAACAGCAGCCGAGGATAGAATTAGTACACTGGAAGATGAGATAAATAACTACTCCATAAAGCAGAAGAGATTGGAAAAAAGCCTTAAAGCAAATGATCAAACAATGGAAAAGTTACTCAAAGAATGGGAACAGATGAAAATAGAAGTCTATGATAAGCTCAATGAAAACAACTTAAGAATCTTTGGAGTCCCAGAGACCCAGGAAGAAAATATCCAGGAAGAATCAACGGTCAAGAACATCATTAAAGAGAAACTACCAGAGCTAAAGAATACATGTGATTAAATCCTGCATGCCCAAAGAGTACCAACTAAAAGAGACCACAGAAAAAACACCCGAGACACATCCTAGTCACAATGATGAATCCACAGATAGAGACAGAATTCTGAAAGCAGCAAAATCAAAAAGAGATATTGCATTCAAGGGAACATCCTTGAAATTTACTGCAGACCTGTCACCAGAAACACTCAATGCCAGAAAGCAGTGGTGGGACATAGTGACAAAACTCAATGAAATAAATGCTTCACCTAGAATACTGCACCCAGCAAAACTCACTTTCAGGTTTGAAGGAACAATACATGGTTTCACAGACAAACAACAGCTCAGAAACTTCACAGACTCAAAACCAGTCTTAAGAGAAAAACTGAAAGATGTACTTTAAGACAAGTCTGACCAACAGACGCACCAAAATTTGATATAAAGATGGCACTAACTCCCAGGACAATTCTTTCTCTCAATGTCAATGGACTAAATGCACCAATTAACAGACACAGAGTGGCTAAATGGATCAAAAAACTCAATCCAACCTTCTGCTGCCTACAAGAAACGCATCTGAATAGTCAGAACAAACATAGACTCAAAATAAAAGGCTGGAGGAAAATCATCCAGGCAAACAACACCCATAAAAAAGCTGGAGTGGCCATACTAATATCAGATGATGCAAACTTTATACTCAGGAAAGATGTAAGGGACAAAGATGGACATTTTACATTAATCAAGGGATATGTAGAGCAGGAAGAAATCACTCTCCTAAACATATATGCACCGAATGAGGGGCCAGCAAAATATTTTATACAATTGTTGATGAATCTGAAAAATAATATCTATAACAAAACAATAATTGTGGGAGACCTCAACATGGCCTTTTCAACATTCGATAGGTCAACCAGACTGAAACACAACAAGAATATACTAGACCTAAAAAGAGAAATGGAAGAAAGAGGCCTAGTAGATATATACAGGACACTCCACCCCAAGAAACCTGGATACACATTCTTCTCTAATGTACATGGGAGATTTTCCAGGATAGACTACATGCTAGCAAATAAAACATACCTCCATAATATTAAGAGGATAAAAATTTTGCAGGCTACCTTCACTGACCACAAGGCCTTGAAATTATATGTGAACTACAAAGGGACACAGAAAAAAAATTAATACCTGGAAGTTCAACAGCCTAATACTGAATAACCAGTGGGTCTGAAATAAAATCAAAGAGAAATTCAAAACCTTCCTAGAAACAAATGACAATGGAGACACAAACTATCAGAACCTATGGGCAACAGCAAAAGTGGTACTGAGAGGAAAAATTATAGCTTTGCAAGCACACACCAGGAAAGAAAAAGGGGCATACCTGAACAGATTAATGACGCATCTCATAGAATTAGAAAGTGCTCAACAAAAGGAATGAAAAATAGGGAGACAGAAGGAAATAACAATGCTGAGAGCAGAAATCAATGAAGTGGAAACCCAAAAAAAATTCCGAAAGATCAACGAAAGCAAAGTTGGTTCTTTGAAACAATAAACAAGATTGATAGACCACTGGCAAAACGAACAGAGAGAGAGAGAGAGAGAGAGAGAGAGAGAGAGAGAGAGAGAGAGACTTGATAACTCATATTAGGAATGAAAAAGGAGAGATCACTACTGATATGGCAGAGATTCAAAAGGTAATCAGAAACTACTTTGAGAAACTTTATGCCACTAAAAATGAGAACCTGAAGAAATGAATAAATTCTTGGACTCTTATAACCACCCACGGTTGAATAAAGAGGATGTAGCATATCTAAACAACTCCATCACTATTAAGGAAATTAAGAAAGTAATCAAATGTCTGCCCAAAAAACAAAAGCCCAGGCCCAGATGGATTCACTAATGAATTCTTTCATACCTTTCAAGAGGAACTACTACCAATCCTGGCAAGACTCTTTCATAAAATCAAGAAACCAGGAACACTTCCAAATAGCTTTTATGAAGCCAACATCATCTTGATACCTAAACCAGACAGAGATGCTACCAAAAAAGAAAATTACAGACCAATATCGCTGATGAACACAGATGCATAGATCCTCAACAAAATCCTGGCAAATAGGATCCAATGCCTCATTAAGAAGATCATCCACTATGATCAAGTAGGTTTCATCCCGGGAATGCAAGGCTTGTTTAACATCGTAAATCTATCAACATAACACACAACATCAACAACAAGAAAAATAAAAATCACATGATCATATCAATAGATGAAGAGAAAGCATTTGATAAGGTCCAGCTCCCATACTTTATCAAAACTCACAGCAAGATGGGAATGGAAGGAACCTTTCTCAATCTAGTTGAAGCCATCTACCACAAGCCAGAGGCAAATATTATCCTCAATGGAGAAACACTAAAAGCCTTCCCTCTAAATTCTGGCACAAGACAAGGCTGTCCTCTCTCACCACTCCTATTCAACATAGCACTGGAAGTCCTTGCTATAGCGATTAGGCAAGAAAAATATATCAAGGGAATCCAGATAGGAAAGGAAGAAGTAAAGCTCTCTCTTTTTGCAAATGACATGATACTCTACTTAGAAAACCCTAAAGACTCTACCAAAAAGCTTCTAGAAATAATAAACTCATATAGCAATGTGGCAGGTTACAAAATTAACACACAAAAATCAATGGCCTTTCTATACACCAATAATAATAATAATAAAGAAATGGATATTAAGAAAACAACTCCATTCACAATAGTGCCACACACTCAAACATCTTGTAATCAACTTGACTAAAAATGTGAAGGACCTATACAAAGAAAACTATAAAACTCTGCTACAAGAAAAAAGAGAGGACACGAGGAAATGGAAGCACATACCCTACTCATGGATTGGCAGGATTAACATCATAAAAAGGGCAATACTCCCCAAAACATTGTACAGATTTAATGTGATCCTACTAAAGATACCCATGATATTCTTCAAAGAAATGGATCAGGCATTTTTGAAATTCATTTGGAACAATAAACTCCCTAGAATAGCTAAAGCAATCATAGGGAAAAAATATGAGAGGAATTACTTTTCCCAACTTTAAAGTTTACTACAAAGTGATAGTTAACAAAACAGCATGGTATTGGAATAAAGACGGGCCCTCAGATCAGTGGAATAAGCTTGAATACTCAGAGAATGTTCTCCAGACATACAATCACCTAAGCAAGAGATCTTAAATGGAGCAAAGAAAGCCTCTTCAACAAGTGGTGTTGGTACCGCTGGCTAGCCACTGCAAAAAAATTGAACTTAGACCCCCAGTTAACATCATATATGAAGATAAAATCTGAATGGATTAAAGACCTCAATATCAGACATAAAACCATAAGATATATAAAACAAAACGTAGGTAAAACACTCCAGGACATTGAGACTACAGGCATCTTCAAGGAGGAAACTGCACTTTCCAAGCAAGTGAAAGCAGAGATTAACAGATGGGAATATATTAAGCTGAGAAGCTTCTGCACCTCAAAGGAAATAGCGCCCAGAATACAAGAGCCCCCAACTAAGTGGGAGAAAATATTCTCCCAATACCCATCAGATAAGGGGCTAATCTCCAAAATATACAAGGCACTGACAGAACTTTACAAGAAAAAAAACATATCTAATCCCATCAAAAAATGGGGAGAAGAAATGGACAGACACTTTGACAAAGAAATACAAATGGTCAAAAGACACATGAAAAAATGCTCCACATCACTAATCATCAGGGAGATGCAAATCAAAATAACAATGAGGTACCACCTCACACCACAGAGATTGGCACACATTACAAAGAATGTGAACAATCAGTGTTGGTGTGGATGTGGAGAGAAAGAAACTCTTATCCATTGCTGGTGGAATGTGGTCTAGTTCAACCTTTATGGAAAGCGATATGGAGATTCCTCCAAAAACTGGAAATCGAGCTCCCATATGATCCAGCTATACCACTCCTAGGAAGACAATAATACAATACAAAGATCCCTTCCTGGGGCCGGGCGGTGGCGCTAAAGGTAAGGTGCCTGCCTTGCCTGCGCTAGCCTTGGACGGACCGCGGTTCGATCCCCCAGTGTCCCATATGGTCCCCCAAGCCAGGAGCAACTTCTGAGCACATAGCCAGGAGTAACCCCTGAGCATTACCGGGTGTGGCCCAAAAACAAACAAACAAAAAAAAATCCCTTCCTTTCATCTATATATTTTCAGCACTATTTACCTTAGCAAGACTCTGGAAACAGCCAAGATACCCTTCAATAGATGAATGGCTAAAGAAACTATGGTATATATACAGAATGGAATATTATGCAGCTGTCAGGAGAGATGAAGTCATGAAATTTTCCTATACATGGATGTACATGGAATCTGTTATGCGGAGAAAGACATAGAATGGTCTCACTCATTTATGGGTTTTAGAAAAATGAAAGACATTCTTGCAATAATAATTTTCAGACACAAAAGAGAGGAGGGCTGGAAGTTACAGCCTACCTCATGAAGCTCACCACAAACAGGGATGATTTTAGTTAGAGAAATAACTACATTGTGAACTATCCTAACAATGAGAATATATGAGGGAAATAGAAAGCCTGTCTAGAGTACAGGTGGGAGTAGGGTGAGAGGAGGGAGATTTGGAACATTGGAGATGGGAATGTTACACTGGTGATGGGTGGTGTTCTTTACATTGCTGAAACCTAAACACAATTATGTATGTAATCAAGTTGTCTAAATAAAATATATAAAAAATAACATATAGTATATCTTTTAAATAAAAAAATAGTATCTTCTGCTAATACTATATACATATACAGGTTTCTCCTTTGCCATCTTGAGGTATAAGTTCCCATGAATTCTTTAGTAAGTTAAAATGGCACAAAAGTTTCATACATTTATATAAAAATGTTTTTGAGCACTCAAGAACCTGATAATAACCTGTCAAATCATAAAAAGTACATAAAATCTAAATAACAGCAATATCTAATAAAAGTGGGAAGGATAATAAATATGCAGCTGTAGAACATACTTTATAGAAAAGAAATTTGGTGGTGATTCATCTCATTGAACAAGGTACATGCTATGCACTGTATTCTGCAAAATAAAAGCTGAATGTGTTATTATAAATCTTTCTTGTAGTAGACAGAGTAATATTTTTATTTCTTTTAACTAGATAAAGTAAGTACCAATAAAGGTCTTTCATGAAATTTAAGTGATGTATGATGAACTTTTAGTAGATACTTATAATATTATATATTATATTGTTCTAGGTTTATCATATAATTTCTTATATTATAAAATATAGGCATATTTGTTATTATTATTGGCAATACCTATTACTCTCATCCTCACAGGTATGAAACAAGACTCTATGAAGATTGGTGTGATACAGTAGCAGAGAAGTCTCAATATAATCTTTCTCAGTCTCTTCTGAAACGTGACCCAGAGACAAAACATATAACAGTCAACTTTAACCCACAGGTATTTAGAGTGGCAGTAACTTACTTTTGGATTTTAGGGGTGGGGGGAGTTGGACCACACCTGGTGATGCTTAAGGGTTACTCCTGGCTATGCGTTCAGAAATCTTTCCTGGCTTGGGGGACCATGTGGGATACCAGGGATTGAACCAAGATCTGTCCTGGGTCAGCCATGTGCAAAGCAAATGTCCTACCACAGTGGTATTGCTCCAGCCCCTTACTTTTAGATTTTAAAGAGTTTTATTCAATTATATTTTATATATAGAAAAATACTTTTTAATTAATTGCTTTATTTAAGCACTGTGGTTAAAATATTGTTCATTGTTTTTAGTCATAGAATGAACAACATCCTTCACCAGTGCACCCTTCTGCCATCAAAGCCTCCTGTTTTCCTCCCACCTGCCAAGCCCCACCCCACCTGTCTTTAAGGTGCTTCTCTCTTTTTCAATCTCTTTCCTTTTTGATGCTGTGCTTTGCACTAATATCAATGGATGGGTGCCTACTATGCAACTTTCTTCACTTTCAACATCAGGTTCTTGTCCATAGTGATCAGTTCCAACTGTCATTGTCAGAGTAGACTCAACTCTAACTGTACCAACTACTCTTTGTGGCAGGCTTCCTACTCTGGGCTGTACTGCCTTAACCTTATTTCTCTTGTCTCTGAATTTTATTACCATACTATCTCTTGTTTTTCTTTTTTTTGTTTTTTTTTGTTTTTTTTTTTTTGTTTTTGGGCCACACCCGGCAGTGCTCAGGGGTTACTCCTGGCTGTCTGCTCAGAAATAGCTCCTGGCGGGCCCGGAGAGATAGCACAGCGGCGTTTGCCTTGCAAGCAGCCGATCCAGGACCAAAGGTGGTTGGTTCGAATCCCGGTGTCCCATATGGTCCCCCGTGCCTGCCAGGAGCTATTTCTGAGCAGACAGCCAGGAGTAACTCCTGAGCATCGCCGGGTGTGGCCCAAAAACCAAAAAAAAAAAAAAAAAAAAAAGAAATAGCTCCTGGCAAGCACAGGGGACCATATGGGACACCGGGATTTGAACCAACCACCTTAGGTCCTGGATTGGCTGCTCGCAAGGCAAACACCGCTGTGCTATCTCTCCAGGCCCTTGTTTTTCTTATATCCCACAAATGAATGAGATTATACTGTTCCTAGCCCTTTCCTCTGACTTCTTTCATTCAGCATAATAGTCTCCATGTCCACCCATGTATAAGCAAATATGACTTCATTTTCCTAACAGATACATTTAATTTTGTATTTCATTGTGAAGATGTACTGAAGTTTCATTATCCACTTCTCTGTTGCTGGCCATCTAGTTTTTTCCAGATTCTGGCTATTATAAATAGTGATGTGCTGAACATATGAGTGCAGAGGGCATTTTTGTATTTTGGTTTTGTATTTCTGGGGGATATCCCTAGGAGTGTTATTGCTGTGTCATATGAGAACTCAATGTCTGGATTTTTAGAATGTCCATATTGTTTTCCATAAAGGCAGGATTAGTCTGCATTTCCACCAGCAGTGAATGAGAATCCCTTTCTAACCTACCCTCGCCAGCACACGTTGTTTTTGTTTTTCTTTGTTTATTATGTTTTGTTTTGTTTTGTGATGTGTGCTAGTTTCTATGGTATGAGATAATATCTCATTGTTGTTTTTATTTGAATCTCCCTGTAGATTAATAATGATGAGCATTTTTCAAGATGATGTTGGTCATCATCTGGATTTCTTCTTTCAGAAAGTGTCTGTTTATATCTTCTCCCCAGTTCTGATGAAGTTTCATTTTCTTCATTGTAATGTTTAATCAGTGCCTTGTATTGCTTTAATATTAATTCCTTTTCTGACAGGCATTGTGTGAAAAAATTTTTCCATTTTGTGGGTAGCTATTTTATCCCAGTCACTATTTCCTTTGAGGTATAGAGGCTTCTGAGTATAATGTGTTCCTATTTATTTATCTATACTTCCACTTGCTTGATTAGAGGTGTTTCATCTTTGAAGATGCCTTTAAAATTAATGTTATGGAGTGTTCTGTATATGTTTTTCTTTATGTAGCTTATGGTTTCTGGTCTGATGTCAAGTCTTTAATCCATTTTGAATCAACCTTTGTGCATCGTGTTAAGGAGAGGTCTGATTTTATTCATTTATTTGCATGTAGTTGATCAGTTTTCCCAGCACCATTTATTGAAGAGGCTTTTCTTGTTCTACTTTTTGTTTCTTGCTTTCATATCAAGAGTTAATTGCTTATAGATATGTGGATCCATCTCCAGTTATTCAAATCTATTCCAGTGATCTATAGGTCTGAGTAGATTCCAATACCATGTTGCTTTAGTGACTAGTGCTTTATAGAACAATTTAATTTTGGGTAAAGTGATTCCTTCCAAATTTATCTTTGCTAACTATTGTTTAGCTATTGGTGGGTATTTATTTATCTATATGAATTTTAGGGGCATCTTGTCCATGTATTTGGTAACTGTCATGAAATTTTTATAGGGATTGTAATAATCTGTACAATGCTTTAGGAAGTATGACATTTTGATAATGTTATCCTCCCAATTCATTAGCAGTATATATGTTTCCATTTACTTGTGTCCTCTTTTATTTCTGAAGCAGTGTTGTATAGTTTCCTTTATATAGCTATTTATGTATTTAATTAAGTTGACTCCAAAGTGTTTGATTTTCTGAGGTACAATTGTAAATTTTTATTTGTTTATTTATTTTTGATTTTTGGGTCATACATGGTGATGCTCAGGGGTTACTTCTGGCTATGCGCTCAGAAATCTCTCTTGGCTTGGGGGACCCTAGAGCACGCTGGGGATCAAATGCAGTTTGTCTTACCTTAGCATATGCAAAGCAAATGCCATATCATTTGTGCCACCGCTCTGGCCCCAGGTATTGTATTTTTAATATAATTAATATATAATATTATGTATTTTCATAATTAACATGTATTAATATAATATATATAAGATAATAATTCACTGGTGCTATTTTGAATACTCAGTGTATATAAATGACAGTTGGTAAAATGTTGGAGATCCAGTCAATCTTGAAACTTTTCTCAGGAATATATAAACTAATTGGAAGTAAGAATCCCATTTCTTAACTTTTAGCAAGATATTGGTCTGGGTTTTGTTCTTCTTTAACTCCTTTAACTACTTAAAGTAGCTTTTTCAGCATATCATGTGAAAATCATTGAGTACCAAAGGCTGGAAAAAGTACATATCTAAATTATAAACTAGGTCATATTTACATATTGTATGTATGTTGTTTAAAACTTAGTTTATATTTTCATCTGCCCAAAAAGAAAAGCCCAGGCCCAGATATATTTTCTAATAATTTTTTTCAAATCTTTCAAGAGGAGCTACTACCAATCCTAGCAGGCTCTTCCATGAAATTAAAAAAACGGGAACACTCCCAAACAGCTTTTATGAAGCCAACATTACCTTGATACCAAAACCAGACAGAGATGCTGCCAAAAGAGAAAATTACAGACCAATATCCCTGATGAATGCTGATGCAAAGATCTTCAACAAAATCCTGGCAAATAAGATACAATGCATCATCAAGAAGATCATACACTACGACCAAGTAGGTTTCATCCCAGGAATGCAAGGCTGGTTTAACATCCGTAAATCTATCAACATAACACACAACATCAACAATAAGGAAAATAAAAATCACATGATCATATCAATAGACGCAGAGAAAGTATTTGATAAGGTCCAACACCCATTCTTGATCAAAACTCTCAGCAAGATGGGAATGGAAGGAACCTTTCTCAATCTAGTTCAAGCCATCTACCACAAGCCAATGGCAAATATTATCCTCAATGGAGAAAAACTAAAAGCCTATCCTCTAAATTTGGTACAAGACAAGGCTGTCCACTCTCACCACTCCTCTTCAACCTAGTACTCAAAGTTCTTGCTATAACGATCAGGCAAGAAAAAGATATAAGGGCATCCAGATAGGAAAGGAAGAAGACAAGCTCTCATTGTTTGCAGATGACATGATACTCTACTTAGAAAACCCTAAAAATTCTACCAAAAAGCTTCTAGAAACAATAGACTCATATAGCAAAATGGTAGGCTACAAAATTAACACATAGAAATCAATGGCCTTTTTATACACCAATAATGAAAGAGAAGAGAAGAAAGTCAAGAAGGAAACCCCATTCACATTAGTGCCACACAAACTCAAATATCTTGGAGTCAACTTGACCAAAGACGTGAGTGACCTATACAAAGAAAACTATAAAGCCCTGCTCCAAGAAATAAGAGTGGAGACACGGAAATGGAAACACATACCCTACTCATGGATTTGCAGGATTAACAACATTAAAATGGCAATACTTCCCAAAGCATTATACAGATGTAATGTGGTCCCTCTAAAGACACCAATGACTGGAAGTTCTTATCATAGCAAATAGGCAAGAAAAAAATATCAGGGGCATCCAGATAGAAAAATAAGAAGTCAAGCTCTCACTGTTTGCATATTATTGATAATTTATCTAGAAAACCCTAAAGATTCTACCAAAAAGCTTCTACAATAGATTAATGTAGAAAAGTGGCAGGCTACAAAATTAACGCACAAAAATCAATGGCCTTCTTATACACCAATAATAATAGAGAATAAAAGGACATTAAAAAACATCCTCATTCTCATTAGTGTCATATAAACTCAAATATCTTGGTCAACTTAAATAAAGTCATGAAGGATGTATACAAAGAAAACTACAAAACACTGCTTCAAGGAATAAAAGTGGACACTGAGAAGACTTGACAACAACAATGACCTGCTCTACAGGACATGGTTCTCTCTATTGCCCCTTAAGTGTGAGGTGAAATGAGAGGATGCTCTGCACCATCCTGACTGCAATATGGGATATGCAGACTCCAGGATCTTTAATACAGAAGCATGATACCAACAACAGAGACTATGTGAGGAATTGAGGTGTATTGCCACTACAGACGATGACTTGAATTGGACAAACTAGTTTGCCTGGAGCCTTGAGTCAGTCCTGTGCCGGGAAACTTCAGGGGTAGGGTCTCCTTGTATTTAGACCATAATTTTTCTTTCCATGTCCCTTATGTTTTGGTGGGCCTATGCAAACAAATGCCACTTTAATATCGTTTTTACTATGTTCTCTTGACTCCAATCCTTAAGAAAAACAACCCACTAAAACTTTTGAGGTTAACTTAAACTAGTAAGCATGTGCATGGAACTAGATAAATGTACTTTGCCCTCAATGTTTAAGGAGTTACATAAGTCTAATGTCTTTAGATTATATGGTGTGCTGCTAAGAAATAATATGTACTACAACTGGGGATTTGAGGGACAAAGTAATTGTATTGTACATGGGTTCAGTTTTGTGTTTCTTAATGTTCTTTGGCTGAAAGTTCAAGGCTGGGATATCATCGATGGGATTACCGAGAATCCTGTTTATGGGTGATTGGGCTTCCACTGTAACTTTACCCTGTCCTCTTTCTTCGCATCTTTGTTGTCATAATTAAAATAATTTTAAAAAAATGGAGAGACATACTCTGCCCATAGATTGGTAGGATTAACATCATTAAACTGGCAATACTCCTCAAAGCATTGTACAGGTTTAATACAATCCCTCTAAGGATACCCATGACATTCTTTAAAGAAGTGAATCAAATACTCCTGAAAATATTTGGAATAATAAACACTCATGAATAGCAATACCAACCCTTAAAAAATGAGTATGGGAAGCAAAACCTTCTCCAACTTTAATTTGTATTACAAAGCTACCGTCATTTATACAGCATGGTATTGGAATAAAGACAGACCTTCAGATAAATGGAATAGACTTGAGCATTCAGAAAATATTCCCCAGACATACAATCAATTAACCTTTTAAAAGGGGGAAAAATGCAAAATGGAGCAAGGTAAGCCTCTTCAACAAGTGGTGCTGGGTCAACTGGCCAGCTGCTTGCAAAAAATAAAACTCAGACTTCCATGTAACACCATGCACAAATGTCAAATTTAAATGGAATAAGGACCCGGATATCAGACCTGAAACCATAAGGTATATTGAACAACACTTGGTAATACTCCATGACATCAAAACTAAAGGCATCTTCAAGACAGAAACAGAATTCTCCATACAAGTGGAAACAAAGATAAACAGATAGGACTATATTAAGCTGTGAAGCTTCTGCACCACAATGAAAATACTGTCTAAAATACAAAAGCCACGCACAGAATGAGAGAAACTATTCACCCAATGCCCATCAGATAAGGGGCTAATATCTAAGATACACAAGTTACTGACAGAACTTAACGAGAAAATTTTTTCTAACCTCATCAAAAAAATAGGCAGAAGAAACGAACACTTTGTCAAAGAAGAAATGTCCAAAATGCACATGAAAGAATGTTCTACATCACTAATTATAAGGGATATGCAAATCAAAACAACAATGAGTTACCATCACATACCACTGAGAGTGGCACACATCACAAAGAACAATAGTTCTGGTGGGGATGTGGGGCAAAAGAAACTTCCATTCACTGCTGGTGGGAATGCCATCTAGTCCAGCCCTTATAAAAAACAATATGGAGAATCTTCAACTAACTGGAAATTGAGCATCCATATGATCCAACTATACCACTCCTAGTGATATACATAGCAACATAAAAATTCAATAGAAAAATCCCTTCCTCACACCTATATTCATCGCAACACTATTTACAATAATAGCCAGACTCTTGAAACAACCAAGATGCCCTTCAACAGATGAATGGCAAAAGAAAATGTGGTACAGTGGGGCCTGGAGAGAGAGCACAGCGGTGTTTGCCTTGCAAGCAGCCCATCCAGGACCAAAGGTGGTTGGTTCGAATCCCAGTGTCCCATATGGTCCCCCGTGCCTGCCAGGAGCCATTTCTGAGCAGACAGCCAGGAGTAACCCCTGAGCAATGCTGGGTGTGGCCCAAAAACAAAAACAAAAACAAAAAAGAACCAAAAAACAAAAACAAAAAGAAAATGTGGTACATATACACAATGGAATATTTTGCATCTGTCAGAAGAGATGAAGTCATGAAATTTTCCTAAACATGAATGAACATGGAAACTATTATGTATAAAACCCATCAATATTAGGTCTATAAACCACAGTGGAAAACTGGAAAATAAATTGCCTTTCATGGAAGCATAGTAAGGATAAGGTTATGTTTTCTGCTAAATATCCTTTCTCATGTTTTTTTCCATTGTTTTAGGACATTTGATGTTTTATCATTATTTTACTTATATTTGGAATATATAAAGTTCAATTTGTGCTGATCTCCTTTCTGTAAGTTCATTCAGCACAATCCTCTACAGGTAGCATTAAATAGCATGACTTTTTTATTATTATGAAAACTTCTATAAAAATATTTATAGGTTGATCCAGGCTGACCTGTGGGGCTCGTTTCTGCAGCTGGGGCTGAGCCACACTGTTTGTCAGGTAGGGGGAGGGGCAGTTGACCCAGGCTGACCTGTGGAGCTCAGTCACTCCAACTCAAACCACCAAATGAAAAGAAATATGGGCAAACTAAGGAAGACACTAACAACTGAGGATATGGAGAAAAATCCTAGCAAGTTCCCAAGTCCACCAAAATGCATGGGTACAATAGATGAAGACCTAAAAGCAACATTGCAAGCCATGGCAAAAGAAATCATGGAATCACTAGCCAGTGAGTTCAAGAAATCCATTGATTAACAAAACAAAAAACTCAAAGAAGAACTTTTATAAAATATGAAAGAATCCATACAAATGGTATTAAAGAAAATAAAATTTGTCTTAGCAATCCATAGTAGCAGAATTACAGAGTTGGAGAATCACATAGAAGAACTTGAAGAAAAACTCCAAACCAAAAATGACAAATAAGTCAATAACGAAATAAAAGGTAAAGCACTGGAAGAAAAAAGTTAGGTATTTAATGAACAAAGACAAAATAATCTATGGATTGTAGGAATAATAGAAGGGGATGAAATAGGAAAAGGGGAGAAGTGGTTAGATAAATAATAGCAGAAAACTTTCCCACCCTCTGGAAAGAGGCTTCAGTGCAAATCCAGGAGGTGAAAAGAATCCCTAATTAAATAGTCCCTAGTACACCAATACCGAGACATATAGTAATTCAAATGGCAAAACACAAAGATAAAGATAAACTCCTTAAAGCAATAAGGGAGAAAAAACCCTCAAGTACAAAGGAAGGAATGTAAGAATCAAACCATATCTCTCATTTTAAATAACACAAGCAAGAAGACAGTGGAATGACATATTTAAACAACTGAATGAAAGAAAATTACAATCTAGTACCCAGAAAAACTTTCATTCATATGAAAAGAAGGACTAAAACATTCTCCGTCAAAAAAGAACTTGCATTAAATGCACAAACAAAACAGATTCTAAATAATATACTCAGAGATGAATTACACAATCCAAAACCCTGATTGTAACAACCACCCTACACAATACAACTGCACAACAGCCCTCCCTAGAAATAATCTCTTTAAATGTCAAAGGACTAAACTCTCCCATTAAAAGACACATAGTAGAGACTTAAATCAAAAAACAAAATCCAGATTTCTGCTGCCTGAAAGAATTACACCTACAAGTACAGGATAGACACAGGCTCAGAATAAAAGGGTGGAAATCAATTATACAAGCCAATGGAAACCAAAAAAGAAAAAGCTGGTATAACCATTCTTATATCAGACCAAATTCAACATCAAGAAAGTGATCAGACAAAAAAAAGGGCACTACATACTAATCAGGGGAACACTAGATGATGAAGTACTAACTCTGGTCAATATTAATGCACCAAATTCAGAGCCAGAAAAATACAAACCTATAGAAACATATGGAATGTAATGTGATAGTAGTAGGAGATTTCAATACTCCACTATCACCACTGGACATATTCACCAGACAGAAAGCTAGCAAAGAAATAAAAGCCCTAAATGAGAAATTAGAAGAACCTGGGCTAATAGACTTATATAGGGCCCTCCACCCCCAGAAAGCAAAATTCACATTCTTCTCAAGTGTACATGAAACCTTCTCTAGAATAGACCATACCTTAGGATATAAATCTAACATGCATAAAGTCACAAATATAAAGATTATTAGAAGTTCCTTATCAGATCACTATGAAACAGAGATCAAGATTGACAGTAATAAAAAGCTATAGAGAAAATGCAGCTCCTGAAGATTAAAGAACATGCTGCTCAACAATAGTTGGATCAAAGAGGAACTCAAGGAAGAAATAAAAAGATTACTTCAGACAAATGACAATGAAGAGAAAAATTGTCAAAAATCTATGGGACACAGAAAAAGCAGTAATTAGGGGGAAACTCATAGCAATATAGGCCTATGTCAGGAAAGAAGAGGACAAAATCAACAATTTAAAGGGGCATCTTAAAGAGCTAGAAAAACAGCAGCCAAAAAAGAAAAACACAAATGAGAAGACACGAAATAATAAAATACAGAGCAGAAATAAATAACATAGAAAATAAGAAAACAATACAGAAAATCAATGAGAGCAGGAGTTTGTTTTTTGAAAAAAAATAAACAAGATTGACAAACCACTGGCAAGACTCACCAAAAGAGAGAGAGAGAGAGAGAGAGAACACCCAAATAAATGAAATCACAAATGAAAGGGTAGAGAATAAAACAGAGCCTCAAGAAATCCAACACATCATGAGGACTTATTATGAACAATTTTACCAAGTCAGGTTTGAAAACCCAGAAGAAACCGATAGATTTCTAGAAAAATACCATCTTCCAAGACTGTATAAAGAGAATGTAGAAAGCCTAAACAGGCCATTCAGATCTGAAGAAATTGAATCAGTAATTAAGAAACTTTCCAAGAATAAAAGTCCAGGTCCAGATGGTTCTACATGTGAATTCTATCAAAAATTCCGAGAAGAAATACTACCACTGATCTACAGACTCTTCCAAAACATTGAAAAGACAGGAATCCTACCTAATTCCTTGTATGAGGCTAATATCACACTCATTCCCAAATACGGCAAAGATACCTTCAAGAGAGAAAACTACAGACCAATCTCACTAATGAACATAGATGCAAAAATCCTCAACGAAATCTTAGCAAACCAAATTTAGCACTACATCAAAAAGATTAAACATCATGACCAAGTAGGTTTCATACTAGGCATGCAGGGATGTTTCAACATACACAAATCAAACAACATCATACACTACAGCAACAAGAAGAAAGACAAAAATTACATGTTTATATTAATCAATGCAGAGAAGGCATTTGTCAAATTTCAACACCCATTTATAATGAAAACACTCAGCAAAATAGTGTTGAAAGGAACCCACCTCAAGATAGTTACAGCTATCTATGAAGGGCCCACAGCTAACATTATTCTTAATGGCAAAAAAACTGAAAGCATTTTCACTTAAGGCCAGGAACTAGGCAAGGCTATCCACTCTCTCTACTTTTACTCAATATAGTTTTAGAAATAGTAGCAATAGAAATAAGAAAAGAGAAGGGAATCAAAGAAATCCAAATTAGGAAAGAGGAAGTCAAACTGTCTCTTTTTGCAGATGATATGAAGATATACATCAAAAACCCTAAAGAGTCCATAGTAAGACTCCTAGAAACAACCAATATAGCAAAGTGGCTGGCTTCAAAATCAATACACAAAGGATGGTAGTGTTTCTCTATACAAATAACAAAGTAGAGGTGAAAGGTAGTAATGATACAATCCCATTTAAAATAGTATCCAAAAATATCAAGTACCTAGGTATCAATGTTACAAGAGAAGTGAAGGACCTTTACCATGAAAACTTCAAAACTCTCTAGAAAGGAATTGAAGAGACCTAAGGAAATGAAGAACATCCTATGTTCATGGATAGGTAGAATCAACATAGTCAAAATGACTATCTTACCTAAACATCTATATAGATGCATGCAATCCCTATCCTAATCAGACATCATTTTTAAGGATTTAGAACAATCAATTATAAAATTCATCTTGAAGCACAAAATATCTATGGTAGCCAAATACATACTGAAAAATCAGAAGCTTGGTGGCATAACTTTACCTAACCTGAAACATTACTATAAAGCTATAGTGATCATAACAGCATGGTACTAGAACAAAGACAGAGTCTCAGATCAGTGAGTTAGAACAGAATATCCAGAGATAAACCCCCAAATATACAGTCAACTAATATTTGAAAAAAGAACCAAGAACTTAAAATGGAACAAAGACAGTCTCTTCCATAAATGGTGTTGGAACAACTGGATAACTACCTGTAAGAAATTAAAAATTGATCCATACCTCACACCTTACATAAAAGTCAACTCAAAATGGATTAAAGACCTTGAAATCAGACCTGTTTCCATGAAATTTATTGAGGAAAAAGTCAGAAAACTCAAAGACCAATCTATCAGAAAAGTTTTGAGGATAGAATGCAAAATGGCAAGAGCTTTAGCATCATATCTAAATAAATGGGACGACATCAAACTAAAAAGTTTCTGCATGGTGAAAGAAACCCTACTTAATACTAGAAGACAGCTAATGGAATGGGAAAAGTTTTTGCATTCAACACATCAGATAAAGGGCTGATATCTAGAATATACAAAGTACTCAGAAAAAAGCTCCAAAAAGTCCAGTAAAGCCATAGAAAAATGGGGAGAAGAAATGAATAGACACTTCTCTGTGGAAGAACAAAAGATGGCCAGCAGACACATGCAAACATGCTCACCTTCACTCATCATTAGGGAAATCCAAATCAAGACAACAATGAGGTACCACCTTATACCAGTGAGAATGGCTCAATCAAAAATAAAGGGAACAATCTCTGTTGCTGGGGATGTACTAAGAAAGGAACTCTCAACCAATAATGGTTGGAATGCTGCCTGGTCCAACCCCTATGGAAAAAAGTGTGGAGAGTGCTCAGTAAACTCAGAATTGAGCTGCCATATGACTCAGCAATTGCTCTCCTGGGTATTTATTCCCAAGTCGGAAGAACGTTCATCCCAAGTATGTGTGCACCCCATTATTTATTGCAGCACTCAACACAGTAGCCAGGACTTGGAACCAGCCTTGATGTCCAAGAACAGATGCTTGGATGATGAAGATGTGCTATTTATACACAATATAATACTACATAGCAATTAGAAATGATAGAATCATATACTTTGCAGCAATGGATTTACAAAATATTATGTTAAATGAAGTAAGCCAGAAGATGAAGGATAAACACAGAATGATAGCACTTTTCTGAGGTACTTACAATATACACCATATATACATTTAATACTCCAGGAACAAATACAAAGGTCTAATAGACTAGAAATGCCAAGGATAGAACAGGTATATAATTAGCCTTTACTGCAAAGGCCTATAATAATGTCTTAGGGATCTTATATAAGGTTACAGGTGAAGAATTTGATTGGAAGCCAGAGACTATAGTGGAAGTTTTTTATAAAAATGTGTTTTAAAGTCTTAATATTACTCGATTTAAAATAACCTCACAGCTTTTCTGTTCATAGGGGTTCTTGGATACAAAGGGCGGATACCCTAATTTGACACCTCAGTGCTCAGTCACACTAGATAACATATTCAGTTTGCATAATGAAAATGTCTTGATAAAACACTCCAATATACCCTTTTTCTCTGGTTTATAGCCTCTATTAGGACCTAAAGCATGTGACCATTCAGACCACTGAAACACTCAACTGCGAACCACAGACTTATATTACAGGACCAAAGACATTTGGGCAAATTGACATTTCCTTTCTCTCTTCTTTCTCTCTTCTCACTATTTCTTTCTTTCTCCCCTTTCTTCTTCCTCATCATCTTGACTTATTAATTAACCTTATTTTTACTATTTTTCTGTTCTCATTTTTTTACTTTTCCTTCCTATTTTTCTTAAGCTACACCTAAGCTAATTATTTATCTTAATTCAACCAGTTCTTAAGACCTAACCCATCCTATTGAGGTCATACCTCTAACAACAGCTTAAGAAAAGATCACTATTGTATGTTTCTATGTGGGCCTAAGTACATAGAGGACTCGCCTATGAGAGCCAAACCTAAATTGTAAACAATCCATGCTATAATGTATATAGCCCCTCCTATATACTAACCCTCCTCTCCACCTTCAGAAATCCTACTATCCCTTCACCCCACATTTCCAATTCAATATTCCATCCTATTAACATTTACCCTCAGTTCTTAACCCATTCAGTATCAAGACTTGACCTCCTGCACCAATAAGCCATCAACCTTAACTTCACCTGTTTTGGTTCTGCTTGATACAAAAACCTACAAGAAAAAGTCTTGCCGAGGATAATAGCTCAGGTCAATTCCAGGGCACAGAGATGATGGAGCCTGACACTCTCACCCCTAAATGCACCAGCAATATAATATACTGCAACCCTCGGTGGGGGACCCCTGACCCGCAGGGGTGTGGGAATGAGGGTCGCTAGTAATTTGTGGGTTTACTCGAGCAGGTCCGATCTGTGAAGAAAACTTAAGAAGTTAGTAAGAAAGACTCTCAAGACAACTCACGCTTGTTCAAAAGGGGTTTATTGCCCGGGGAGATCAGCTTTTAAAGGCAAAATACGTCAGGGGGGTGTTACAGTTTTCCACCAATTACAATTGCAAGCACTCATTAGCATAAACTGGGGGCAGGTAATAGGGAGGGGTAAAGAGGTAGACTTGAGCACAGTTTGTACTGAAAGCACAAGTTTACACTGAAAGTATAAGATCCAAAACAGGGTCTTATAAATTTTACTCAGTAAGCATAAATAAAACATCAGCTGTAAACATATTAATCTTTTGCTAACACAAATGCAAGTTGCTCTATATTTTTCTTTCTGGCTGGGTATATTGGGCTGCTTTGAATTTACTTTAGTGTTTGTCTATTTCCTTTGTCCTCAGGGCATGGGTGCCTCTGGTCACGTGGCTAACAAGGTCAGGGATTTCTGAGGCACCTTTGTTCTAGGTTCCATCAGTTCGGCTCCCCACAATACACCACCATTTCTTCTTCAAAGGCATATTAAAAATGGGGAAAGTTTATGTATTGAAACAAGCTCTTATCTTCTATGGATATGAACTCATACTTTACAATACAGGGGCATCTCCCACCTTGAACATATGTCATGTGATCCTAATGTAGACTCCATGTTATTAGACAGTGACCATCCAACCCTGAGCCCTAGATCTCAGACATAGAATTGACACAGTTCTCCACAACAGCTCCAGGAACCAAATTCCCTTTGGGACATTCTTAATACTGCTCTGACACCAACATGCACCAGTTTTTATATGATATCCTCATAATGAGAAAATGGCAACAACTTGGACTAAGAACAGGTTGTCTTACCTCACCTCCTAATGATAAGATAAATTCAGAAGACATGCCATTCTTTGCTTGGTACAAAAGCCAACTTCAATATCTACAGAAGACTGTTTTAACCATGACTGGGCAGAACTTATCCTAGGACCAATAAAAAAAAAAAACCCTAGTCTAGGCCTTGGCCTATGATCTGTACAACAACCAAGTTCTCTAACTCAACTCCAGAGATCTGAATAAGACAACTGCAACTGAGCATATCTTCTGGAAACATAAGGAAAGACTCCATCCTATGCTTTATCCTAGAATCGGGGCAAAAACCAAGACCAGCAACTTGAGAATACTGATTAAAACTGTTTTAATGATGGAACAGAACTTCTAGATCCATAAAGAAAGATCCATCCTATGCTCCATCCTTTGACCTATGCAAATACCAAGATCTCTAGCTACAGAGGTAGGATTTTATCATCCACGATAGAACAGAAAGTTTCCAGACACCACCAAAGGACCAAGGGGAGAATAAAAGAACAAGTATGGAGCCTGTATATTCCCATGACAGTTTTCTTCAAGGGTGGAGAAACCCTGTATCTCTTAGGCCAAGGGAATTCCCTTTCTAATTTCCCCAATATTTACTGTGCCTATGCAAGGGGAATAAACCTTTTTTTTTCTTTTGGTTTTGCTGTTGTTGCTTATTTTCTCCCCATGGGTTTTCTTTTTTATGTGTGTGTTTTGTTTTTTTATTTATTTATTTCAGGACCGTTGTTATTGTTTTGTTGGTATCTTTATTATTGTGGTGCTTTTCAAGTTTTTTGTTCGATTTTTTTTAAAAAAAATTTTAGTAGTTATATTTCTCCCTTTTTCCCTTTCTTCTCTTAAACTGATATTTATAGCTTCTAGAAGCTTGTTTGATTTTTGTCCCATTTTATTTTTTTCTTTTCTTCAAACAGAATCACATAATTTGAACCATCTTATTTTGCCTCACCAATTGATGGGAAAATAATGGTGGGTACCAAGACCAGACAGTCGTATGAATGTTAAGTAAAAAAAAAGATCAGACTTAAACACCAAATCCAAAGCAACGACAACAGAATTACCAACCAATCTACAACATGCTAAACACAGAGGGGACCACTTATACTAACAACCCGGGTGGTTAAAGAGGGGGATATGAGATGCATGCTGGGAACAGGAGCGGAGGGAGGTCAACATTGGTTGTGGGAATGCCCCTGGTTCAATGTCACTATGTACCTAAAAAATTACTATGAAATATTTTTAATCCACTTTGGTCAAAATAAAAATTTAAAAACTATATATTTATATTTTATGAAGTTCAAGTGCTTATCCAGTCAACTATTCTAGAATAGGGGCTGTTTTCATTTATTGACTATTATAGATAGTGCTGCAAGTAAGATGGCAGTACAAACATGTCTCATCCATCTTGTTTTGTATCCTTTGGGCTATATCCAAAAGGAGAGTTTCTGGGTCAAACGGAAACTCAATTTTAAGATATATCAGGACAACACATATTGTTTTTCAGAAGGCTGAACCACTGACATGGCCACCAACAGTGAATGAGAGGCTGTTTCTCCCTACATCTACACCAGCACTGTTTTTTTCTTTTTTCTTGTTGTTAATGCCAGTCACTGTGGTGTGAGGTGATATCACATTCTATTTTTGATTTATGTCTCCTGATAATGAAGTGAAGCATTTTTCAGGTACTTATTTTTGCCATCTAATTTTCTTTGAGAAATATTTTTGTTCATCTCTTCTCCCATTATTTTTGCTTTTGGGGTCACACCCAGCAGTGTTCAAGGGTTACTTCTGGCTTTGCCCTCAGAAATCGCTCCTGAGAGGGGGGACTATATGGGATGCTGGGATTTGAACTTGTCTGTCCTGGTTCAGCTCCTCGCAAGGCTAACACTCTGCTATCTCTCCGGCCCACTCATCATTTTTGATGGAGTTAAATTTTTTCCTCATTAAATTGTCCCAGAATCTTATACATACTGAATACTAACTCCTTTAAAGATGTACATTTAGTAAATAGTCTTTCATTCTGTGCACAGCATTTGTATTCCAGTCATTGTTAACTTTAAGTTCCAGAAGATTCTTAATTTAATAGTCTAATTTTTTATCTTTGCTTCCATTTGCTTGATCAGTGGTGTTTCATTCTTTAACAAGTGTTTAATTTGTATGTAATAAAGAGTTCTGCTTGCAATTGCCAATAAGTGTGTTATGAATTAAGTTATAATATCAAGGTATTTTATCTTTTTGATTGGACTTTTGTGCATGACCTTAGTAAAATTCTGAGCTAATTTGTTTTTGCATGCAGCTAAATAATTTTATATCACCACTTGCTAAAGTGACTTTTCTTGTCCAATTTCATCAATTTTGCTTCAATATTGAAGATAAGCTAATCATATATCTGAAATCAGATTTCAGGATACTCAAATAAATTTTATTGATTTAAGGGTCTGTCTATATTTCAGTACAATGCTGTTTTAATTATTTTCACTTTGCAGAACAGTTTGAAGTTGGTGAAAGTGAACATTTCATCTGCTTTTCCCAAGGAATGCTTTAGTTCTTTGTGGAGATTTATTGCTCAATATGAGTTTTAGGAGCATTTGAGAGTAGTGTGTCTTTGAAGTCTGAAAGAATTCACTGGTGAATCATTATGGGCTCAGCTTTTTATATTTGGAAAAGCTTTTGGTTAACATTTAATTGTCATCAAGAATGATAAATCTGCTCAAGTAATCCAAATTATCTTTTTTAATAATAATTTTTATTTTGACCAAAGTGGATTACATATCTTTCACAGTAATATTTTAGGTACATATTAACATTGAATCAGGGGAATTCCCATCACCAAAGTTGTCCTCCTTCCAACCCCATTCCCAGCTAGCATCCAAATCCCCCATCTTTACCCCCCGAGCCTGCTAGTATAAGTGGTTCCCTGTGTGTCTAGCTTACTACTTAGTGATAATACAACTGTTTGTTCTTGGTACCCTCCATTATTTCCCCCTCAATTTGAGAGGCTGAACTAGATGGTTCAAGTTATGTGGTTCTGTTTGAAGAAAATAAAAGCAATAAAATGGGGTAAAAATCAAATAAGCTGAAAATGGGTGAAGTCCTTCTAGAGGCTCTCAACATAAGTTTGATAGAAGAAAGGGAAAAAGGAAGAGAAACACCAGAAAAATACACAAAGAAATATCTAACAAAAAAACCAATGAGCACTACTGCAATAAAGACAAGCACCACATATTGACCATGGTCCTAAAATAAAAACAAAATAGAGAAAAAAAATTGGAAATAACAACAACAATATCAAAACCAAAAAAAGTAGATAAATAAATAAAAAATTATTTTGTGTTTTCTTTTCCTGCATAGGCACAGTAAATATTGGGGACGTTAGAAAGGAAATTCCCTTGGCCTAAGAGATACAGGGTTTCTCCACCCTTAAAGTATACTGTCATGGAAATAACTACAGACTCCTTGCATGTTCATTTGCTCTCCCCTAGGTGCTTTTGTGGTGTATGGAAGACTTCTACTCCATCATGGGCGATAAAATCAGACCTCTGTATCTAGAGAACTTGGAATCTGCAGACTTCAACGAATGAAGCTTATGATGAAGTCTTTCTTTGTGGTTCTAGATGTTCTGTTTCTTCATGTCGTTTTAATCAGTCTTTTGTATTTGATAGTCTTGGTCATTGTGCTGATCCTAGAATGAATTCTATGTTTCCAGAAATCCTGTTCAGTTGCAATTGTCTCAGTCAGACCTCTGGAATTAGAGATCTTGGTTGTTGTATAGATCGTAGGCCAAAACCTAGACTAGGGCTTTTTTTATTGGTCCCAAGATACGTTCTGCCCAGTTATGGTTGTCACAGTCAGTCATCTGTAGATAGTGATCTTGGCTTTTGCACAGATCAAAGGATGACAAGTCTTCTGATTTTATCTTATAATTAGATGGTGAGGTAAGACAACCTGCTCTTCGATCAAGTTGTTCCCATTTCCTCATCAGGATATCATATCAATACTGGCATATGTTGGTGCCAGAGCAGTATTAAGGATGTCCCGGAGGGGGTTTGGTTCCTGGATCTGTTTGGAGAACTGTGTTCTTTCTATGTCTGGGATTCAGGGTTCAAGGTTGGACGGTCGGTGCCTAATCTCCTGGGGTCAAGGTTGGGTCCACAAGACATATGTTCAAGATGGGAGGTGCCCCTGTATTGTAAAAATATACGAGTTCTTATCCCTAGTAGATAAGAGCTTGTTTTTGTAAGTAATATTTACCCCTTTTTAGTTTGTCTTTGCAGGAAGAAATAGTGCTACATTTTATTGCTGGTGCATGTGGGGGTGGAAAGAGAAGAAAACAGAAACAAGACAAAAAATAAAAATATATATACTCACATACATATAAGAAAAAAAGAGGTTTTAAATGAATTAGAAAAGTAATTAAAGGAACAAAGTAATGCAGGAGACTACCTTACATTTGGGAAAAAACAGGTTAAGAGGTATTATATAGGTCTTAAACTTATGAAGGAAGTATAAGCTTCCCCATGGTCTTTTGAGATTTTCTTGTGGAGTGTGGGATCTAGGGCGCATTTTCATCACACACCCTGGTCTTCTTAAGATTGAAGAAAGATTTTTAGCAGAGAGGTCTTGGGTAGAGTTCTTGCAGTGGGGATCCTTTTGGAACTGAGTCCGGTATCAAACAACAGTCTACGTTAGGGAGAGGTGATAAGGCAGTCCACATAACGTCAGTCAGCAGGGGTGTTGGTTGTAATTTCTTGCTGGGGACGAGGTGTGGGTCTGAGTGGGTATCTCTTCGCTTGGGTGCTGGGTAATGGCTTATTGGGGTAGGAGGTCGGTCTTGATGCCTAATGGATTAAGAACTGAGAGTGAAGAGTTTTAATAATGTGGAAAGTCAGGTTGGGATTGGGGGGTGAAGGGATAGTCGGATTTCTGAAGGAGAGAGATGGAATAGTATATGGGAAGGCTATACACAGTATAGGCATGGGTTATTTACACTTTATATTTGGCTCTCATGAAGGAGTTCTATCTCGGTGTGCTTATGCCCACATATAAACATACAATAGTTAGCTTAGGTATGGCTTAAGAGAAAGAGGAGGAGAGAGCAAGAAATAGATGAGAATAGAAAGATAAATATAGTACATATAAGGTAAAGAAACTAAAAGATCAACTAATAGAGATTGGCTGATGTATCAAAGTTGGGAGGTTTTCCCAATTTCTAGGGACTTTGTTAATGATGGGGTTGGGCCTCCCTGTATGAAGGCTTCAGGATTAGGTGATGACTGGAGCAATTTTGGATACACATAGGTTTCGTATCTTGAGTACTAAACAATGTGTTAGTGAGGTCTATCTATATAGGTGGTTACCCTATGCAGTATTGTCTGCAGTACCTTATATATCAAATTTCCTTTCCTAAAGAGGAAGTAACAGTGTGGTTTTCATTTTACATGGATTCACTTCATGATAATGAGGAGGAAATGTGAGAAGAAGAAAAGGGAGAAAGAAAGAAGTAGAGAGAAAAGAGAAAGGGAATGTTAGTTTGCATGAACATGTTCTATGAGTAGGCCCTATTCTATGAGACTTTTGGTCACAGTTTCTTGCTTCCATGGTCTGGCTGGTCACATGCTTCAGGTCCTAATAGAGGGCATAACCTAGAGATAAAGTGTATGCTAAAATGTTTTATCAAGGGCCAGAGAGATAGCATGGAGGCAAGGTATTTGCCTTTCTGAGCGATCTCTGAGTGTTAGACCAGGAGTAACCCCTGATCCCTGCTGGGTGTAACCCCAAAACCAAAAAAAAATGTTTTATCAAGACATTTTCATAATGCAAAGAGAGTATGGTATCTAATGTGATTGAGCATTGAGGTGCCACCTTAGGTTATCCACCCTTCATATATCAGAACCTCTGTGAACAGAAAAGCTGAGAGGTTATTTTAAATATAGTAAGATTATGGCATTAAAACATAGTTATGAAATGATTCCGTTGGAGTCAGTGACTTCCCATAGTATTTTTACTTGTAATCCTATATAAGATTCCTAAGACATTATTATGGGCCTTTGTAGTAAAAGGCTGATTACAAAGCTGTTCTCTCTATGTTGTTGTTTCTGCTATTGCTGGTTTCTATGTTGTATAATGTGTAGTCGAGGCTTTGTGTTGTTCCTCTTCCACTTGTTTTGGACACTACTCCCAGTAAATGTTGACAATTACAGTGTTTGGAGTTTCTACCCTGTTAAACCCTGTTATTTGTTCATGGAGCATTACCTGTATATATGGTGTATATTTTAGGTTCTTCAGAATAGTGCTATCATTCTGTTTATCTTTCTATATATATATTGGTTTTTGGGTCACACCCAGCAATGTTCAGGTGTTACTCCTGGCTCAGGGATAAGGAATCGCCCCTGGAAGGCAAGGGGGACCATATGGGATGCCAGGATTTGAACCACTGTTCAAATGTTCTGCATACCTCCATGCTATCTCTCCAGCCCTATTCTGTGTTTATCTTTCACCTCTGGCTTATTTTATTTAACAATATTTTGTAGATCCATCCATGTTGCTACAAAGTATATGATTATATCATTTCTAACTGCTATGTAGTATTCCATTGTTTATAAGTACCACATTTCATGATCCAATCGTCTGTTGTTGGACATCAAGGTTGGTTCCAGATCTTGGCTATTATACTGAGTGCTGCGATAAATAGTGGGGTACACACATACTTGGGATGAATGTCCTTCTGACTTGGGGATAGATACCCAGGAGAGCAATTGCTGGGTCAAATGGCAGCTCAATTCTGAGTTCTTTGAGCACTCTCCAGACTGTTCTCCATAGGTGTTGGACTAGGGGGCATTCCCACCAGCAGTGGATGAGAATTCCTTTCATACTGCATCCCCACCAACAGAAATTGTTCCCATTATTTTTAATGCGAGCTATCCTCACTGGTGTAAGTTACCTCATTGTTGACTTTATTCTGGATTTCTCTAATGATGACTGAAGGTGAACATGTTTTTATGTGTCTGTTGGCCATATTTCGGTGTTCTTCGGAGAAGTGTCTATTCATTTCTTCTCCCCATTTTTTATGGCTTTATTAGATTTTGTGGGGCTCAACTTTATAAGTACTTTGTATAGTTAAGATATCAGCCCTTTATCTTACATGTTGAGTGCAAAGATTTTTTTTCCCATTCTGTTAACTGTCCTCGAGTATTAAGTAGGGCTTTTTTTTACCATGCAGAAACTTTTTTAGTTTGATGTCGTCCCATTTGTTTATGTTTGATGCTAAAGTTCTTGCCATTGACAATTCATCCTTGAAGATTTTTTAATATGTAGGTCTTCAAGTGTTCTGCCTATTTTTCCTCAATAAACTTTATAAATTCAGGTGTGATTTCAAGGTCTTTAATCCATTTTGAGTTGACTTTTGTAAAAAGAGTGAGGTATGGGTAAATTTTCAGTCTCTTAGAGGTGGTTTTCCAGTTGTATCAACATCATTTGTTAAAGAGATTTTCTTTGTTCCCTTTCAAGTTCTTTGCTCTTTTGTCAAATATTAGTTGACTGTATATTTGGAATGACTGTATATCTCTGGAAATTCTGTTCCAGAACTGGTCTGCTGCTCTTTCTTTCATCCAGTATTGGTATTGCTATGTCTTCTAAGTTTATATTGATTAAAAATGGAGAGAGTGGCCAGCTTTGCCTAGTTCCTGACCTTAGTGGAAATGCTTTCATTTTTTTCACCATTAAGGATAATGTTGGCTGTGGACATAGATAGCTGTAACTATCTTGAGGAAGGTTCCTTCCAACACTATTTTGCTGAGTGTTTTCAACATGAATGGTTGTTGGGTTTTGTCAAATGCCTTCTCTGTGTTGATTGATATAATCATGTGGTTTTTGTCTTTCTTGTTGGTGATGAGGTGTATGATATTGATTGATTTGCGTATACTGAACCATCTTGCATCCATGGAATAAAACCCACTTTATCATAATCTCTTTGATGTAGTGCTGGATTCGGTTTGCTAAGATTTTGTTGAGTATTTTTGCATCTATGTTCATTAGTGGGATTGGTCTGTAGTTTTCTTTCTTGGCGATGTCTTTGCCATCTTTGGGAATGAGTGTGATATTAGCCTCATAAAAGGAATTGGGGAGGATTACTGTCTTTTCAATAGTTTGGAAGAGCCTGTAAATCAATAGTAGTAATTCTTCTTGGAATATTTGATAAAATTAATCTGTAAAGACATCTAGACCTGGACTTTTGTTCTTGGGAACACATGGCAGACAGCAGCCCTGGGCCCCAAGACGCTGCCCAGCGGACACCTTTCTCCACCACCTGGGATTCCAAACTTCACTCCGGGGCTCAGGGGGTCAGGCTGTCTTTAACATACCCAAAGGTTCCAGGAGGAGAGGCGCACACTTGTGGTTGGGGAGGGGAGCAGTCCCAAGTTCACCACTGGTCTACAGATCCCAGCGGTTTCCCAGAGGTGCAGGGCAGCTCAGGGGCTCTGGGCAGCACAGCTGAGCACCTGCAGGGGATAAGGCAGGGAGTTCCACGCTCACCACTCATGTACAGGTCCAAGGGGCGTCCCAGCTGCCCAGGGTGGCTCAGGGGTGCTGGACAGCTCAGGGGCGTGCACGTGGGGGGGGGGGTCAGGGAGGGAGTTCCACGTTCACCACCCATAGAAAGGTCCCAGCGGCATCCCAGTGGTGCAGGGCACCCCAGGGGCCCACATTATCTTGTTTTAAATTTAAGAGTTTATAGCATTTCCAGAATTTATACATTTCTTTTGTTGTGTTGCTTTTTAATTTTGTAGCATATTTTTTTCCATATTCTAGTCCAAATACTACTAATGTAATTTTGATTATATTTTAAATTTCTTTGGTATCTGATATGACAAACCCTTTCTCATTCTGTCTCAGTATTATTTTGTTCAAAAGCTAACTCTTGCTTTCATTGATCTTTGGGATTTGGGGGTTATCAGTTCATTATTTTCTGCTCTTGGTTTTATTAAATCCTTCTCTTTCTTGCTTTTAGTTTATTTTTGGCCACATTCCAATTTCCTAAGTGGTTTAATTAGGTTAACTTATTTATTTAGGCCCTTCCTTCCTATTAATGCCTTTTAGTTCCTTTCCTCATTTGCATTTGTTTTATGAATATTTTGATTTCCTATTTGAATCCCAATCTGACCCACAAATTGGTCAATAGTGAGTTGTTTATTTTCCAGGTGTTAGAGTTATTTCTCTGAATCTGTTTGGAATTTAGATTTATATCTTGTGTATAGTGATCTGCTTAGTAGAGTATATGTCCTTTAATCATATGGAGGTGTAGGTTTGTTGTCTATCTTAGAAAATGTCCTATATGCTTTAGAGGAGAGAATGCATTCACTTTTTGGTGATGAAAAACTTTTATATGCATATAATGTGTATAAATATGCATATACACACACTATCTCCCTAGAACTCTTTCTTTTATTCCTTCCTTCAAAGTCAGAATATCCTTTTTTAGTTTTCAGCTTGGTTGGTCTATGAAAAGGTGACAAAGCAATCTTTTCTTTTATAACTACTATTGTGTTGATATTCTTTCATAAAGTCTATTAATAATTATTTTAAGAATTTAAGTATTTTATGTACTCTTATTGAATGCATATGGTTATAAATGTTACTGTTTTCTTATGTGCATATCCCTTGATTATTAAGAAATGACTATCTCAGGGCCGGGTAGGTGGCGCTGGAGGTAAGGTGTCTGCCTTGCAAGCGCTAGCCAAGGAAGGACCGTGGTTCGATCCCCCGGCGTCCCATATGGTCCCCCCAAGCCAGGGGCGATTTCTGAGCACATAGCCAGGAGTAACCCCTGAGCATCAAACGGGTGTGGCCCAAAAACCAAAAAAAAAAAAAAAAAAAAAAAAAAGAAATGACTATCTCTCATAACCTTTTGGGGCCTTATTTCTATGTCATATGATAACCACCTCAAGTCTTTTTAATATAAAATGTTTTATTTAAGGATCATGCATGTCATAGTTGATGAAAATACATTTGTTCATTAGTATTTAGGAGTAAAATTATTTTAAAAAATAAATGAAAGAAAAACTAGAATGCAGCAGCAAGAAAATGTATTAAAATCATTGCAATTTTATATTGTTTTGTTTTGAGGCCACACCCAATGTTGCTCAGGGGTTACTCTTGGCTATGTGCTCAGAAATTGTTTCTGGCTTGAGGGAGCATAGGGGATGCCATGGGATCGAACCGCGGCCCATCCTAGGTTAGCACGTGCAAGACAAAACGCCCTACCACTTGCAACCCTGCTCCAGCCCATAAATCATTGCATTTTTAAATGAGATCATAAAGTCATGGTCATAATGTTTAGTAACCTATTGTTGCTAATTGACCATATTGTTACTCTTTTTTTTTTCTGAAAAGTAGGTGGCTTCAGATACATATCAGTGTCCAAATTGTATTCCTAAAGGTATGACAGTAATGAAAAAAATTGGAGTTGGCATGTATTATTCCTTAACTTTTGTAGAGTATCTTTCAACTACAAGGCTTCCAGAAATACAAGGAGGCAGTGTGACTAAATAGTGGCATTCCTGGAATTTAGTCAAATGTGTTTCTACAGAGAGTTATAGTTAATTGGTGAAGCTGGACCATTGGTGAAGTGGTGATTGTGGGTAATGGGTGCAGCAGGAATGGCTTTAGCAGAGCAGAAACATGACCTACTCTCTCCTCCCTAGATACATAGCTTTTCAGCTATGTAGCCAGTGTACCCAGAATTTTTCACATCTTAATTTGCATCTCTTTTGAGGCCAGAGTGAGCCTATGAGCTGAATAACTGCAGACAAGACAACAGCCTTTTTATGGGAGTTATTTGTTTAAAGGATTGTCTTTAAAGTATGTCTTTGATTTGTGTTTGCTCTGACTATTCAGATGTGTTTCTTACAGGAAGGTGATGTTGAATTTAATTTTCAGATCCATTTTGCCAGACTTTATTGATTGGGGTATTTAATACTGTTTATCATTTCTTTATATCTGAATGAGAATCTGACTGAGTGAATTATTCTTATTTCTTTTTCTTTTTTTGGTGTTTGGGCCATACCTAGTGACACACAGGGGTTAGTTACTCCTAGCTCTGTGCTCAGAAATCACTCCTGGCTTGGGGAACCATATGGGACGCCAGGGGATCAAACCGTGGTCCATCCTAGGTCAACCGCATGCCAGTCAAATGCCCTAATGCTGTGCCAAGGCTCTAGCCCCCTAAGTGAATTATTCTTAGTGAGGCATTCATTTTGTTGATTATATTTCACTATACCCTATCACTGTATTCAGGCCTGAATCATTGCTTGTAGGTTACACCTTATTTTACCTAAAAAAAGATCATCCAGATTTCCTTTGTGTGCTTGTTTACAACTTGGATTTACCTAAAACGGATTGCCTTACTTGTAAATCTGGGTACAACTGGCTCATGATAGCCTGAGCTATCTTCCCTTACTGCCCCACCCAGGTGTGTGGGCTCTGTACTCAATAAAAACAACAACTCCTATAGGTAGCTTGCTCGCCACAGGAGATAAAAGACTTCCAGACTACATGTGTTTTTATCCTCACTCTGGTTTGGATTATTTCATTTACAACCTGATTCAGACTTGTTCACCTGGGCTGAGAGATATGGTATGAGGGGTGATTTTACTTTAGCTTGTGATAAATATGCCGTAAAATTTAAGATTATATAGGTGACTACCACTAAATGAATCATTGGGGTTACAGTATTTTCCAACTACCCCTCATAGGCTTTTGTGCTACTTTAGTATGATTTCTTTTGTAGTCTGGGGCATGTCTTTTTAACTTAATTCTCATTATCTCCCTAACTGGCACAGAGATATCTGAAGGAGCTGCACTGAGTGAAAGAGATAATTTTTCAGACTAATTAGCAGACCATCATTTATTAAACTATGGAACTGCCTTCTGACCTATGTGAGAGCTTGTTTGCTACTGTTAGGATGGCCTCTGGTTCTTTTCCATTGACAGGAGCACTGTGGTTTCTGGGTACACTTGGAGACCATTTCTGAAACTGAATTGCTGACTTCGGACTTTGGGTGTAGCCAGGATCAGTGGTAGAGCTGGTCCATTTATGGAGGGCATCTCTGATCCTCTCCCAGCCTCAGGACTGGAAGAGCCTTGCCTTAGGACACACTTGTAGACACAGTTAATTAGTCCTCCACTTTGTGTACATGCTGAGAGTGGTCTCAGCATTCTATCCTCTTGCTTTTAATTTACAGATTTGCTAATATTACTCCTTTTTTAGTTAATATTTACGTTTTCAGCTGAACATTTCATTCTCCTTTTCAGTGATTAAATTTTAGGAATCTGTGAGATCTGAAGTTAAGAAAGTCTTTGAACTGCATAAAGTTTTTTTAGTTTTTGAGTCATATTGCCATTATTGACTGCCACTGAACTATACTCACCTATGTTTATTCTTCTTTTATCCAGCTGATTTCTGTGTTGAAAGAAATGAGTTATCTTGAACCTAGGCATTTGAAGCACATCCCTGAGACTGCAACTGCCATGTTTTCTGCCAGGAAATTTTATCAACAACTTGTTGCTAATTTGGAATTAATGACAAATTGGTACAACAAGCTTATGAAATCTCTGCTAGAGGTTGAATTTCCATTAGTGGAGAAGGAACTGGAAAATATTGACTTCTGCTTAAGAGCTGCAGAGGAGACTCTGAACTGGAAATCAGAAGGTAACAGGACAGACCTGGAGTCTGAGGAAAATATTGAGTGTTAAGAAAATCTAAATTAAAAGCTTAAACCTCATTTTTCTCCATAGCTTTCTCAATGTAATTTTAAACAAAAATATGTTTTCACTTCAAGCATACCTACAAGAAAGAGTACAAAGAGTTTATATCCCTTTTCTGATTATATGACTATAATATAATATATTATGTAATATATTTAATATAATATAATATAAAATATTATATAATATATTTATTATATCTATAATATACAGAATATAATCTATTATATAGAATATAATATGACATATAATTATATAATATATATTCACATATATGAATTAAGTTGAAAAGACATACCCCTAGAACACAATATATAATGTAATATATGATATAATAATATAATATTTAATATATTATATTCAATATAATACAGCATAATGTAATATAATATAAAACTATTTGATTATATTTAGAAATAAGTTGCTATTCACTTTAGGAGGATAGCAGGTGACATGAGCTTCCAGCTCACATTAGACACTATATTTCATGTTAAAATTATTTTACTGTGTTTTTAAAAGTTTTATTAACTGTAATATACACCTTACAAAACAGACTGTGATTTAAAAAGATGTAGAATAAAAAATAAAATGAGATCAGACATATCAGGAAAATTAATTTTTACTCTAAAAAAGTTACAATTTGAAGAGAAAGTCACATAGAAACTTGGAATTCCAAATTACATGCAATACAACTTTTTTTCACTACACAAAAAGAGAATATGCTTTTAAGCATCTACTAGTTGAAGTGCTGAAAAGAAGTACTATGATTAACTCAAATAAAGTCATCAAGTGGTTTTGGTGTACACCAATGGCAAGAAAACAGTTTAAGAATGGAGCTATAGTAAAAGGAACAAAGCATTTGCATTGTGTTGGCTCACTTTATTTCAATATATAGCACCACATATGGTTCCCCCAAGCACTAACATAAGTGATCCCTGAACAGAAGGGCCAGGAAAAAGCTTTGAGCACAGCAGGTTTGTCATCTTCCCTTTCACCAAAAGTTATTATGTCTACCACATTAATGATAATAAATACATAGTACCTCTACTAATACACCAAATATTGAATAAAGTAAAAGTGTAAATGGGGGGGGGGGGGCTAAAGTGTGAGCACAGCATGTAAGGTGATTGATTTGTACTTAGCCAACCCAGGTTTTAACCCTGGCATTCCATATGACCCTTCAAGCCTTCCAGGAGTAATTTTTGAGCACTGCCAGGTTTTACCCAAACAAATAAACAAACAAAAAGTGTACAGTAAAAAACAAACAAAAACTTAAGTTTCAAATTTAGCCAATATATGCTGTAGAATAAGCTTTGAAGTGGTGATCTGTTTTTATGCCAATAATTATGGCCACATAATAGTCTACACATAGTATTCAGGAAAGTGTATATTTATGAGGTTGAATATTTGGCATATACTAATGAGAAATATATTGACATAATATCATAAATTATAAAAATGACAGAGAAATATCAGGCATGGGTGTTATTTTTATAATGATAATAGCAGATCTAAGAGACACTATTAGTCTATTGATTAGTGTTGTTCCCAATGGGCTGGGATTTTTATCATTTAAAGCCTCTGTCTTGGCTCAAAGCTACTACAATGTGAAAAGGTGGCTTATCCAAGGGAGATATTATCATATTCTCCAGACACAAGCCTCAGCCCAATTCACTATCTTTTTAGCCTTAAAAAGACAGTTATTTCCATTAAGTTGTCTGAATGGGGGTACAAAATTACAGCTTTGATTATTCAGCTACCGTTCATAACCAGAGTAATGATAAGAGTTGATATTTTTGTATAACAATGAAAATATTCTGGTAATAAATAACATGCATACAAAAACACATATAAAACCCTATCTTCTGTACAACTGTATTTTTAACTATATACCCTAAATTATTTTTCTCTCTTTCTCTTTTTGAGGAGCAGGTGTTTGGGATTATGTGACTCAAATCACCAGTAGTATTCATAATCTTGAACAAAAAATTCAGAAAACTAAAAACAACTTGGAAGAGATCCAAAACATTATGAAAACATGGGTATCTCCAATATTTAAAAAAAAAGAAAGAAAAGAATTTCTTCTTTCTCTGGATGATCAGAATGATCAAATGGAAAAATATTACAGTCTCATCAAAGAATCTGGCATTAAGATGCATGCTCTTGTTCAGGTAATAACAAACTTCTCAGAAACATATTATTTGAATGTCAGTAAATAATTTAGAGTTAGAAAAATCAACTGCAGTATATATATATGTGTATATACATATATATATATATATATTTTTTTTTTTTGCAGTCCAAGACAGTTATCCTTATAGAATAAGAACAAAATCTAATTGGCAGAGGGAGTCAAAAGTCACATTCTGGTATCTGTGTATAAAATTTACTACTCTTCCTGGGGGCAACTTTAATTTGTATTGTAAAAATACAGGAATATAGAAGGAGATAACAAAGAAATAAGCCTAAATTACTAATTAAAGTATTAATGATAATAACTTGCCCATATAAGATGATTCTCTAATTCATCTTTTGAGCCTACTTTTTACAGAGCACCAAAGAGATGAAAGATTACTGTGGTATTTCTAATTGCATTGACAAAAAGAAAGGGGAAAGCAGAATCCAGTATTTCATTCTGTAAGAATCTGTCATGTTCTTTGATCAGACTAACCTGTGCCCCATAATCAATACAAAAATGGAGAAAAGTTATCATTGGCCATTATCTTTTATCATACTAAAAATATATCCCATGCACAAAATTAGTAGTGAATCATAGTTATTATTTTGGGGTTGTCTATGTTTTTTGTTTATTTGTTTGGATAACAACCAGCAGCACTCAGGGGTTACTCTATGCTCAGAAATTGCTCCTGGCAGGCTCAGGGGATCATATGGGACACCCGGATTCGAAACCACCGACTTTCTGCATGAAAGGCAAACGCCTTACCTCCATGCTATCTCTCTGGCTCCTTGTCTATGTTTTGAAGCACAATAAAATATCTTTAAGCATTTTTAAAATTAATTGCTTTAATTTAAGCACCATGGTTACAAAACTGTCCATTGTTGGATTTTATTCAAAGAATATATACCACCCTTCACCAGTGCACCCTTCCCACCACCAATCTCCTGCTTCCCTCCCTCCCCTACCCCCCCACTCCCACCTGTCTTAGGGCAGACAAATTGTTTCTTTCTCCCTTTCTTTCTCTCTTTACTTTTTGACAGACACTGGTTTGCACTAGGGTCTCCCATGTCACTTTCTCTCCTTTCAACATCAAATTCTTGTAGAGAGTGATCTGATCCAACTGTCACTGTTATAGTAGAAACTTCTCACACTAAATATACTCTACTCTTTGTAGTAAAGTTACTACACTAAGCTGCACCTCCTGACACTTATTTCTATTGTCTATGGATATCATTACTGTACTATCTCTTGTTTTTCTTATTTTCTACAAAAGTTATATTACTCTATGTTTAATCCCTTTCCATCTGACTCATTTCACTCAGAATAATAATTTCCGTGCCCATTCATGTATAAGCAAATTTCATGATTTGATTTTTCCTAGCAGCTGCATAGTATCCTATTGTGCAAATATGCCACAGTTTCTTCAACTAGTTATCTGTTGCTGAGCACCTGAGTTGTTTCCAGATTCTGGCTAACTAGTGTTGCTCTGAAATAGGAGTGCAGGGAGCATTCTTGTGTTGTGTATTTGTGTTCCAGGTATAACTCTAGGAGAGGGATTGCAGGATCATATAGGAGCTCAATTTCTAGCTTTTTAAATAATGTCCATATTTTCCTAAATATTTTTTCTAAAAATTTTTAGAAATTTTTCTAATATATTTCTGTATTACCACAAGCAATAAGTAAGAGTTCTTTTCTCTCCATGTCCATGTCACCAGTGGTTAATCTTATGTGTGTGTGTGTGTGTGTGTGTGTGTGTGTGTGTGTGTGTGTGTCCGTGTGTGATGTGTGTCTGGCTTTGTGATGTGAAATTGTATCTCATTGTTTTGATTTTTATTTCCCTAATTTTTTGATGTTTAATGCTGTATTTTAATTTGAGGAAATATCTGTTCACTGCTTCTCCCATATTTTGATGGGTTCTGTGTTTTTTCTTTTAATGTTTATTCATGCCTTGTATATCATAGATATTAACTCCTTATCTGATGGGTATTTGGGTGAATGGTTTCTCCGATTCTATGTGTAGCCTTTGGATCCCAGTCAATATATTCCTTGAAGCACAGAAGCTTCACACGTTAAAGAAATCCATTTGTTTATCATTTCTTCCACTTGCTTGGCCAGTGGAGTTACATCGTGAAGATGTCTTTACCTTCATGAAATGTCTTGCTTATGTTTTCCTATATGTGCCTTATATTTTTGGTTGATATCAAAAACTTTAAACAATTTTAATTTGACCTTTGTGTATGCAAGGTGTTAAGGATAGGTCTGAGTTGATTTTTTCAATGTAGTTGACCAGTTTTCCCAGCACCCTTTGTTGAATATTTTCTTGTTCCAATTCTTTTGCCTGTATTAAAATTGTTTATGAACCTGTGGGTCCAGTTCTCAATATTCATGACTATTCCATTATCTGAAGGTCTGTCTTTATTTAAGTATTATACTGTTTTAATGCCTAATGCTTTGCAGTACAGTTTAAATAGGGGGAAGTTATTCCTTCATCTATTGTTTTCCTTGCCAAGGATTGCTTTAGCTATTTGTGGGCATTTATTTCTCCATATAAATTTTGAAGCAGCTATTTTATTTTTTTGAAAAATGTTATGTAATTTTTATAGTGATTGCATTAAATCTGTAAAATACTTTGAAGAGAATTGACATTTTAATCATGTTAATTCCACAAGTCCATGAACAGGCTACTTAAGCAGTGTTTTTAAGTTTTCATCATATAGATCTTTTACCTCTTTAGTTAAGTTGATTATAAGGTACTTGCTTTTCTGAGGTAAATAGGATTTTTAAAATATCTTTATCTTGGGCTGGAGAGATAGCATGGAAGTAAGGCATTTGCCTTGCGTGCAGAAGATCGGTGGTTCAAATCCCGTTATCTCATAGGGTCCCCCGAGCCTGCCAGGAGCTATTTCTGAGCATAGAGCCAGGATGAAGCCCTGAGCGCTGCTGGGTGTGTATATAAAACTATGTATTTCTTGCATATTATTTTTTAGCTTTCCACTTTATTATACAATTCTATTGTTTCTAGACTTTTTTGTGGTCTTTAAGATTTTCTATATAAAGGATCAGGTCTTCCTTAAAGAATGAAAGCTTCACTTCTTTCTTTTCTATGTAGATGTCCTTGATGTCATTTTGTTGCCTAATTGCTATGGCAAGTACTTCCAGTACTTTTATTGAATAAAAGTACTTGCATTGAGACAAAATTTAGTGGAAAGGCCTTTAGTTTCCCCATTAAATATAAAGCATGAAATTGATTTGTGATAAATGACTTTGATAATATTAACTTAAGTTCCTTCAATTTCCATCTTGTTGAGAGTTTTATCATGAATGGATTTTAGAACTTGTCTTATGCTTCTCAGCATCTGTTGATATGGTCATGTGGTTTTTTCTTTCTTTTATTAATATGGTGAATTCTATTAATTGACTTGTGTATGTGAAACCATCCTTGCTGCCCTGGAATGAATCCTCCATTCTCATGGTGTATACACTCTTGAAAAGTTATTTTATTCTATTTGCTAATATTTTGTTGAGAATCTTACATCCATGTTCATCAAATATATGGGCTTATGATTCTCGATTTTTGTGGTGTCTTTATCTGCTTTTGTTATTAGGGCAATATTAGCTTCATGTAAATTATTTGGGAGTATTTCTAATTTTTCAATCCACTGGAGAAGCTTGAAGAGGATAACAGTAGATCACTAGTAAATTTACTAGTGAATCTATCTGACCTAGCTGGGTTTTTTGGGGGGGAGGGGGAGGAAACTTTTGATTAATTATTCAATTTTCTCAATATTAATAGGTATTTTCAGGTATTTAGATAATCTGGGTTCAACATTGGAAGATAGTAGGAGTCCAAAAATTTCTTTCTTTTTTATTTTTTTTCCAGATACCCCTGTAGCATAAAGATTCTCAAAGTACTCTCTGGTTGACCTTTGAATTTCTGTAGTATCTGTAGTAACATCCTCTTTTCATTTTTGATCCTGCTTATTAAGTTACTCTCTTTTTCAGTCTTGCTAATGGCTTATCAATTTTGTATAATTTTTCAAAGAATCAACTCTTGCTCTTATTAGTTATTTGGATTGCTTTTTCGGTGTCTATTTCATTAATTTCTGCTTTATGTTTTATTATTTCCTTCTGCCTCTCTACTTTCATCTCATTTTGTTGCTCTTCTTCCACTTTCTTTTTGTTTGTTTGTTTTTGTGCCACACTTGGTTACGCTGAGAGGTTACTCATGGATATATGCTCAGAAATCACCCCTGGCTTAGGTGACCATATGGGATGCTGGGAGATTGAACTGTGGTCTGTCCTAGGTCAGCCGCTTGCAAGACAAAGGCCCTACCGTTGCGTCACTGCTCCAGCCCCTCATTTTCCAATTTTTTTAAAGCTGTAACATTAAGTTAATAATGTAGGTGTTTTCTTCCATTCTGATGATAATTCATGTCTTCTTTCTCATTTGTTTAGAAAATTATGCTTTCCTATTTGATTTAGTCTCTGACCCACTGGTTGTTCAGTAATGAACTGTTTAATTTTCAGGTTTACAGTTATGTCTCCATGTCTATTTAAAATTCAGTGCTATTTTCAGTACGTTATGTTCTGAGAAGAGAAAAAAATCTATCCTCTTGATTTTGTGGCAGTTTGTTTTATAGCCCAATATGGGGTCTATCTTGGATAATGTCTTTTGTGCATTAGAAAGGAATGTATATTTAGCTTTTTGAGGGGACGGGGGCACACCTGGCAGTGCACAGGGTTATTTCTGGCTTTGGGCTTAGAAGTCACTCCTGGCTGGCTTGGGGAAACATATGGTATCTCGGGAATTGAACCCAGGTCCAAACTAATTTAACAGCATGCAAGGCAAATGCCCTACTGCTGTGCTATTGCTCCAGTCCTGTACTTAGCTTTCTGAGTATGAAGTGCTCTCTATTCCCTCTCTTCTATTTCTTCCTTCAGAGCCAGTATCCTTTCTTAAATTTTTGTCTGATTGAGCTATCAAGGGATGACAAGCTGGTATTAAAGTCTCCCACTATTATTGTGTTGCTTTCGAGGTCTTTCTTTAAGTTTATTGGCAGAAGTCTTAAGTATTTTGTTGGTTTATCATTGGTGTATTTATGTTTAGAAATGTGATGTCTTGTTGATTAGTAATAAATGCCCATCTCTGACTATTATGTATATACTTATTTGTTTTTTGGCCATCCCTGGTAAGGCTCAGGGGTTACTCCTAGCTCTGTGCTCAGAAACTACTCCTGGTAGGCTCAAGGGACCATGTGGGATGCCAGAGATGAACCCAGGTCCATCCTGGTTCAGTAGCATGCAAGGTAAACACCCTACTGTTGTGCTATCACTTTGGTCCCCATGTCTTATTTTTTAATCATTTTTAAGCCTAAAATCTGTGTAGTCTGATATTAGAATGAACACTTCAGCCTTAATTTTATTTTATTTTATTTTTGATTTTTGGGTCACACCCAGCAGCACTCAGGGGTTCCTCCTGGCTCTACGCTCAGAAATCGCTCCTGGCAGGCTCAGGGGACCATATGAGATGCTGGGATTTGAACCACCATTCTTCTGCATGCAAGGCAAACACTCTACCTTCATGCTATCTCTCCAGTCCCACACTTCAGCCTTTATAAGGGAGATTTTGCTTGAATGATTGTCCTCCAACCTTTTGTTATGAGTATATAACCATAGCTCTCACTACTCAAATGTGTTTCTTTCAGGCAGAATAATGTTGGATTCAATTTATTGACCATTTTTAAATCAATTTTTATGTTTTAACTGAAACATTAACATTAAGAGAGATGATTATCATGGGATTAGGTGTCATCTTTTTTTTTTAGGAATTTGGTGTTTTTTGGGTTTGCCCTGCCTTAAGTTAGACTCATCAGCTCTTCTTTTACAGTTAGTTTTAAATCTTTAAAGTTTCTGAGCTGTTGTTTATCTTTGAAAGTTTGTATCCTTCCCTCAAACCTTGAATGAATGTTTGGTTGAGTAAGTTATTCTTGGTGAAGTATTCATTTTGTTGATCTTTTTCACTATATCCCACCACTGCCTTTGGGCCTTGAGTGTTTCTTGTGATAAATCTGTTGTAAATATTACTTCTTACTTCTTTGTATGTAATTGTCCTTTTTGATCTTGTTGCTTTCATTATTATATCCCTATATATGGATTTCAGCATTTTGACTATAATGTACATTGGGATGCTTTTCTCTGGGTCTCTTTTAGCTGGTAATATTCTGGCACCAAGGATGTAGTTGCATGTACTCTTTAGCTCTGGGAACTTCCTAATAATGATAGATTTGACTGTTGATTATTTAGGGGGTGTTTTCTTCCTGGGATTCTGGAAACCCAATTATTATTAAGTTGTTTATATTGAGTTTATCCAGAGTTCTATTGTCATCTATTCACCTTCTTGGGGTCTTTACCAACCTCTTCTATTGTTTGCAAGTGTTATGTAGCTCCTCTTCCAGCTCCCTGATTCTGTCCTCAGCAGCTGTGTGGCTTTCCAGTGAGTTTTTCATTTTGCCTACCAATGTTTTTGGCCTTATTACTTCAGTTTTTAATTGTTTGTAATTTCAGTAATATATAATTGTTATTTGATTTTTGTAATTGCTGTAATATATAGCATTTTTCCAGTCAAATGTTCAACAAAAAAATACAAATGATCTTAAGTCAAATTATTTATCAGAACAACTTAACAGTTATTCAAAAAGTCTTATGCACTTTAATAATAAATTCTATTGTTGGAAAATAATAGTCATTCACATTTATTTCATGCTTACCATAATTCAAACACTAATCGTAGCACTGATAATTTAATCATTAAATATATTGACTCACTATTTTGTAAATGAGAAAAATGGGAATTATTTTGTTAAGTGCCTAAGGCACCTAGATAATTCAAGCTAAAGTTGACATTTTCCTCTACATTTTAGAATGTGCCACTTATAAGTTAAATAGAGCTGTTTGGACCTAGTGGTTAGTTTGTGATGGTCACTAGGGGTACCTTTAAGATCTCTATGTATTTAAATCTAATCATGTCCTACAATTTGTAATTTTAAAAAACTGTATAAAACCAAGTAAGTAAATATATTTCACTATAAATATTATGTATAATGCTTAGTCGTTTACTATGACTTGACTAATCATTTTTGTTTTAGATTAATTACAGGTATTTACTATTTTCTTTCTTATTTTATTTTTTATTATTGGGGGTCACACCGTGTGGTGCTCAGGGGTTATTCCTGGTTCTCTGCTCAAAAATTGCTCCAGGCAGGCTCTGGGACTATATGAGATGCCAGGAATCGAAACACCATTTGTCCTGCATTGGCTGCATAAGGCAAACACCCTACCACTGTGCCATCTCTCCAGGCCCAATTTTTATTTTATTTTAACAGAATTATTTACTCAATTAATTCATAGTTAAATTGTAAACATATTTATCCAGCACCAATTCTAACACCATTGTCTACTTCACTCTACCAATCCCATACCCCTCTACCACCAACTCCACTCTGCCATCTTATTGATTTTGATTGATAAAATTCGGGTTTGATTTGATAATATTTCAGAGTTGTTGAATTTGTGGTTTGAATATTTAGCTCTATCATTCTTTTTTAATTTTTTTAATTTTTTTTATTTTTAATTATGAGAACAAAGATGCAAAGAAAGAGGAGAAGGTAAAGTTACAGTGGAAGGACAATCACCCATAAACAGAATTCTCAGTAGTCCCATTGCTGATACCTTAACTTTGAACTTTCAGCCAAAGAACATTAAGAAAAATAAAACAGAACCCATGTACAATTTCTTTGTCCCTCAAGTCTCCAGACTGTATTACATAATATTTCTTAGCAGCACACAAAGCAATCTAAAGACATAAAAATTATGTAACTCCTTAAACATTGAAGGAACAGTACTTTTTTACATTTCCATGCACATGCATATTAGTTTAAGTTAACCTTAAAAGTTTAAGTGGGTTGTTTTTCTTAAGGATTAGAGTCAAAGGAGCACAGTAAATATGGTGTTAGAGTGGCAATTATTGTTTGCATTGGTCCACCAAAATATGAGGGACATGGAAAGAAAAAGCCTTGGCCTAAATACAAGGAGACCCAACCCCTGAAGTTTTCTGGCAAAAGACCAACTCTAGGCTCCAGGCAAACTAGTTTGTCCAATCCAGGTCATTTTTCCATAGTGCCAATACACGTTTGTAGCTCTATCATTCTTAACACCACCAGTGTACCTGAATTCCTGCCCCCCAATTGCTTCTTATCTGTCTATTTCTTTTCCTCCCTATTCTGTTTTCTTCTCCTCCCTATAATCTGCTTATAAGGGTGATCTAGGCATAACCACTCTAAACTACTGGCAGTCCCTAGTTTAGTTATTATAAATACAACTTATAAATGCTATCATAACGTGTTTATCCTCTGACTTTATTTGATATATTTTCCAATTCCATTCATGTTGCTATAAATGGCATAAATTCATCATTCCACATAAATGAGTAGCATACCACATCTTCATGATGCACTTTTTTTTTGCACATCTAGGTTGATTCCAAGTCATAACTTATCAAATACTACAATGAATAATTGCATGCACGCATCTTTTGAATGAATGCTTTGCATCCTGGACATACTCAAAAGTGGAATTGCAAGGCTATCTGGCAGCTTCATTATGAGTTTATTGTGAACTCTCTATACTGTTTCCCATAAAATTTAGTCCAGACATATGCCCGCCAATAGTAGATAGAGTTCCTTTTTATAACACCCCCATTAGTACATGTTTTCATTATTTTTGATGTGCCTTTCTCACTGGTATATGACGATTTCTGAGTATCAACTTGATTTGCATTTCCCTAATTATAAATAATTATGAGGATTTTTTCCATGTGCTTTGCAGATTTGTTGTTTTTTCTTTACTCATTTTTATGGAGTTTTTAGATTTTTATTTGTTGATGTTTGCAAAGTTTATATACCAAGTTTATCAATAGTTTGTTTGATGGCTGAGTGCAGTTTTTTCTCCCACACAGCTATATTTTAAATTTTGTCCATATTTCTTTTTCATAGATAAACTTTCATGTTATGCAGACACATTTATTTAATTTTGATTCTGTAGCCTTTGTTGATTACATTGTATCATTGAAGACTACTTTGAGATGTATGTTGTAGAAAGTTCTGCCTGTATTGTCCTCAATGCACTTTATAGATTTGATCAAATCATAAGTTCATTGATCCAGTTTGAGGTGATTTGATGTAAAGTGTAAGATATAAACAAGGATGTTCCTAGAAGGCATATTATTAGGTCTGAAATAGGTTACTTTTCCTTATGACTATATATGGTAATTTCGGAGTCAGTTAAAAAAACATGGAAGCTAGTAGGTAGACATCCTATGGTTATATATGCTTACTAGTGGAAAAGCAAGTGGGAAAATCACTGCTCAGGACAGTATTATTAACTTTGGCTGACAATTTTAGAGGCAACCTTGTCTCTCCCAACCCCCTCTGAGCCTTGCATTGTTAATGGATACCTTAAGATGCTTACTATCAGTCCATGACAGTGGGTGGAGAAGTGGGGGTGTTGGGCAGATACTCCCAATAAGCCTGTCTTCATTCATTAGTAAAGACATCAATCTCAGGTGACTGTAGGGTTAAAACATAGCAAAATAACATAACAAGAAATTTATATATATGTACATACATAAGAACAAGATTTCTGGGTTGAGAGTTTATCAGATGTAGTCACAGTGCATTTGCTCTCAGCTACTGGCTCTGATGTCATCTGTTTCCAGGTGGTTCCTAGTAGTTACTGCTATCAGAGGGAGTTTTAGGATGGTTTGCATTTTGCCCTGAAGGCTAAGTCAGCTGAATCTGCAGGGACTCCTTTATCTGTTGGTTCAGGTGGGGGACTCAACAAGACTACAAGGCGGGTTTTGCTTTTTCTTTCTGCAAACATGCAAACTCAGCTATCTGTTAGTGTAAAGGGGGCAATAATATTGTTGCCTTCCCTTCATTGGGTTCAAGAGAAATGCCCTTAGATCTGTATTCATTCTTATACCCTAAAAATTTCCAGGGGAACCTACAAGCTTACCTTCTACTTCTTAAATTTCTTGGAAGTGTTCCTGCTTCAAATGTTCTCTAGAGATTTATCACCCTAGAAATCTTACAAGGGGAGTGTGGGCAAAAGCTCCATCCTCTGTCTTCAGGTTGGAAAAGGACTGTAGTTCTTACCTATAAGAAATGGTGAAATCTTATGCTACCATGACTTTAAATAATGAAATTGACTGGTTTGGTTCTGCGTTTTAAATTCTGGAAAAAAGTCAGGTCAATTAGAAAGTGGAATATTACTTGAACAGATCAGGCTCTGGAGCATCAGGTGGACTTCTCTTTGGGAGCACAGATCCTATCTGGAATGATAAACATTGAAGTTAAGCTAACGCATTATATATTTTAAAATTGTTATGAAACAAAGCAAATTTCTCATAATCACAATTACATTTAGATTTAATTTATGAGTAATCAATAAAGGAGTGGTAGGTATATAGTCATTTTTGAGACTTCAAAATATAAGGAAAATAATAAAAGCAAAATTTTTGTCATATATTGAAAGATTTATAGTCTTCATGAAATTTAGCTATCCATAAAACTGTAAAATAATTGTTTTTATATTTTTAAAATATTTTATTATTTTTAAAATGCATCATATAGTTGATATAACTGATCACAATACATTTGTTTCAAATTAAGGGAAAGCAATGTTATTGAACGTTATTGAAAAAATAGAAAATATAGAAAAACTATCTCCTAGAACCTCCACAGCAGCCAGGTTCTCTCTCTGCCTGTGAAAGGGGAAGTTGTGCCTGACTCTTGCTGTGTGCTTAGCCACAGGAGAAGGACTGAAAAAAATGTCCCGCTTCTTCCTCCTACTTGATCTTCTGTCTGCTGAAATTCTGCTGAGGAGGCCAAGAAAGACCCAGTGAAAATTATCTCCTAGAGGCTCCACAGCAGCCAGGGGTTCTACTTATTTTCATGGCTGCACGCTTTTTCTAACTAATGAACCCCACCATAACACATAGAAAAAAATAACCCTATAAGCATTACAATGAGAAAACATCATAGGAAAAAAACATGCACAAAGAATGAAGATGGTAGCTCTGATGATTAAAAAATTACTAAACACTTGATTAACCTCTCAGATAAGTTTAGACTAGAAATATGAAGGACATTCATAAAATTCAAAGAAATTATAGATCAAGCTGAACAGAAACCAAAGGTAGAAAGTTCAGACTGAAATAACAGGACTGAAAAACTCAGTAGATGAATTGAAAAACTCAACGAAAAGCCTCTACAACAAGGTAAAAGCAGCAAAGGACAGAATGAGTGAGCTGGAAAATGAAATACAAAACAACTCCATACAGCAGAAGACATTGGAAAAGAGCCTTAAAGCAAATGATCAGACAATGAAAAAAGTACTTAAAGAATGTGAACAGATGCAAATAGAAGTCTTTGTTAAACTCAACAAAAACAACATAAGAATTATTGCAGTCCCAGAGGCTCAGGAAAAAGATTCCCAGGAAAAATCAAAAGTCAAAGACATCATTATAAAGCAACTCTCAGAGCTAAAGACTACATACAATCAAATCCCTCATACCCGAAGAAGACCAGCTAAAAGAGACCCAATGAAATGACCCCATGGCACATCATAATCACTGACCCCATGGCACATCATAATCACAATGACAAATCCCACAGATAGCAATAGAATACTAAAAGCTGGGGGTCTAAGTTCACTTTTTTGCAAGTGGCTAGCCAGTTGTGCCAACATCACTTGCAGAAGAGGCTTTCTTTGCTCCATTTAGGACTTCTTGCTCCTTTATCAAAGATTAGGTGATTGTATGTCTCAGGAACATTCTCTGAGTACTCAAGTCTAATCCACTGATCTGAGGGTCTATCTTTATTCCAATACCATGCTCTTTTGATAGCTATTGTTTTGTAGTACAGTTTAAAGTTGGGTAAAGTATTGCCTCCCATATTCTTTTTCCCACTAATTGCTTTGGTTATTTGAGAGTGTTTATTGTTCCAAATGAATTTCAAAAGTGCCTGATATCCTTCTTTGAAGAAGTCATGGGTATCTTTAGAGGGACCGCATTAAATCTGTACAATGCTTTGGGGAGTATTGCCATTTTAATGATGTTAATCCTGCCAATCCATGAACAGGGTATGTGTTTCCATTTCCGTGTGTCCTCTCTTATTTCTTGGAGTAGAGTTTTATAGTTTTCTTTGTATAGGTCCTTCACATCTTTAGTCATGTTGACTCCAAGATATTTGAGTTTGTGTGGCACTAATGTGAATGGGGTTCTTTGCTTAATGTCCATTTCTTCCCCATTATGATTGATGTAAAAAAAAAGGCCATTGATTTTTGTGTGTTACTTTTGTAGCCTGCCACCTAGCTATATGAGTTTATTGTTTCTAGAAGCTTTTTGGTAGAGTCTTTAGGGTTTTCTAAGTAAAGTATCATGTCATCTTCAAAAAGTGAGAGCTTGACATTCTTCTTTTCCTATCTGGATTTCCTTGATATCTTTTTCTTGCCTGATTGCTATAGCAAGGACTTCCAGTGCTATGTTGAATAGGACTGGTGAGAGAGGACAGCCTTGCCTTATGCCAGAATTAAGAGGGAGGCTTTTAGTTTTTCTTTCTCCATTGAGGATAATATTTGCCACTGGCTTGTGGTAGATGGCTTCAACTAGATTGAGAAAGGTTCCTTTTATTCCCATCTTGCTGAGAATTTTGATCAAGAATGGGTGTTGGACCATATCAAATGCTTTCTCTGTGTCTATTGACATGATCATGTGATTTTTATTTTTCTTGTTGTTGATGTTGTGTATTATGTTGATAGATTTACGGATGTTAAGCCATTCTTGCATTCCTGGGATGAAACCTACTTGATCATAATGAATGATCTTCTTGATGAGGCATTTAATCCTATTTGCCAGGATTTCGTTGAGGATCTTTGCATCTGTATTCATCAGGGATATTGATCTGTATTTTACTTTTTTGGTAGCATCTCTGTATGGTTTAGGTATCAAGGTGATGTTGGCTTCATAAAAGCTATTTGGAAGTGTTTCCATTTGTTCAATTTCATGAAAGAGTCTTGCCAGGATTGGTAGTAGTTCCTCTTGGAAAGTTTGAAAAAATTCATTAGTGAATCCATCTGGGTCTGGGCTTTTGTTTTTGGGCAGACATTTGATTACCATTTTAATCTCCTCAATAGTGATTGAGTTGTTTAGATATGCTACATCCTCTTTATTCAACTGTGGGAGGTTATAAGAGCCCAAGAATTTATCCATTTCTTCCAGGTTCTCATTTTTAGTGGCATAGAGTTTCTCAAAGTAGTTTCTGATTACCCTTTGAATCTCTACAGTATCGGTAGTGATCTCCCCTTTTTCATTTCTAATACGAGTTATCAAGTTTTTCTCTCTCTCTCTTTGTTAGTTTTGCTAATGGTCTATCAATCTTGTTTATTTTTTTTTGAAGAACCAAGTTCTGCTTTTGTTGATCTTTCAGATTGTTTTTTGGGTTTCCACTTAGTTGATTTCTGCACTCAACTTTGTTTTTCCTCTGTCTCCCTATTTTTCAGTCCTTTTGTTGAGCACTTTTTAATTTTATGAGCTGTGTCATTAAGCTATTCAGGTATGCCCCTTCTTCCTTCCTGATGTGTGTTGCAAAGCTATAAATTTTCCTCTCAGTACTGCTTTTGGTCTGTCCCATAAGTTCTGATAGTTTGTGTCTTTATTATCATTTGTTTCCAGGAAAGATTTGATTTTCTCTTTGATTTCATCTCAGACCCACTGGTTATTGAGTAGGAGGCTGTTTAACTTCCAGGTGTTAAAGTTTTTCTTCTGTGTCCCTTTGGAATTCACATATAATTTCAGAGCTTTGTGGTCAGCAAAGGTAGCCTGCAAAATTTCTATCCTCTTGATATTATGGAGGTATGTTTTATGTGCCAGCATGTAAATATAAAAAATATATATGCCTAAAAATTAACTACTAATAACATTGTAAATTCAATTAAAAACTTTTCAAACAAAACTAAAATATTATAAATGTAATTACCCATTCCAAATTATTATATAGATACGTGTAATTCTTATCAAAATCCAAGTGATATGATTAAAAAAATAAAGCGAACATAGCTGAAATTTGAATAAAACAACAAATGACCTTAAATGACTAAAGCAATGCTGATTATAAGAAAAAATTCAGAGATTTTATACTCCTTGATGTTAAGCAAAATTCATCTATAGTAATCCAAACATTATAACATTAGGATCAAATAAACACAGAAATCAGTAAAATTGAATCACGTTCTAAAAATTATATTATCCTATATAAGAATGATTATTTTATGATAGGAAAGCTAAGAATATAATATTAGAATTTCTTAAAAAGTAAAATTTTCTTTTAGGTTTTTCTTGTGGTGTGTGGGTTTCCAGGCACCTTTCCATCACACCCCCTGACCTTCTTCAGATTGGCAAAAGGTTTGCGGCAGGGAGGTCCTGGAAGAGATCTTGCATTGGGGCTACTTTTGGGACTAAGTCCAGTTTCAAGTAACAGTCCACATTAGGGGGAGTTTATAGGGAGGGCCGCGCAGCATGAGTCCGCAGGGGAGTTGGCTGCCTTTTCTTGCAGGAGACGAGGTGTGGGTTTGACTGGGTGTCCCTTTGCTTGGGTGCTGGGTACTGGTTCGTTGGGGTAGGAGGTCAATCTTGTTGCCTAATAGATTAAGGACTGAAGGTGAAGAGTTTTAATATGGTGGGAGGTCTGGATGGGATTGAGGGGTGGAGGGATAGTTGGATTTCCAGAGGGGCGAACGGGGAAGGTATATGGAAGGGGTAGGAAGGGAGAAAAGAGAAAATACATTAGAAAGAAAGGGGAAAGATAAAGAAAAAAAGTAAAGAGAAGAATAGATAAGAAAAAAATTAAAAAGAGAGTCGTGAGAAGAGAGAGAATAGCAAGGGAATGCTAGTTTGCTTGAATGTGCTCGATAAATAGAGCCTGTAGTTTAAGTCTGTACATCGCAGTTACTGCTTTGGTGGTCTGACTGGTCACGTGCTTCAATTCCTAAAAGAAGGTATAACCTAGAGATAAAGTGTATGTTAAAGAGTTTTTTGGGGCCATCTCGTAGTGCAAGCTAGGTAGGGTATCTCGTGTGGTATCCCAAGTTGCCATCTTAGCTTGTCCACCCTTTGTATCCAAGAACGCCTGTGGACAGAAAAACTGAGAGGTTATTTTAAATATAGTAAGATAAAAGTATTAATACATAGTGTTATCGGATATTTCCATTGGAGTCAGTTATTTCCCATGGTATTCTTTACCTGTGTTCCTGTATACGATCTCTAAGGGATTATTGTGGGCCTTTGTTGTGGAAGGCTGATTACATACCTGTTCTCTTTATGCTGCTGTTTCTGGTGTTGCTGTTTTCTTTGTGGTATAATGTGTAGTCAAGAGTTTGCGTTGTTCCTTTTTCATATATTTTGGGCACTGTTCCCAAGTACATGTTGACTATTACAGTGTTTGGAGTTCTACCCTGTTAGACCCTGTTATTTGATTGTTAAGTATTAGTTGTGCTTGAGATGTATGTTCTAGGTGCTTCAGAATAGTACTACCATTCTGTGTTTATCTTTTGTCTTCTGACTTACTTCATTTAACATAACATGATCTAGGTTCATCCACGTTGCTGCAAAGTCTGTGTATCGTTTCTGACTGCATATAGTATTTCATTGTGTATAGATACCACATCTTAATGATCCATTCATCTGTTGTTGGACATCGAGGTTGGTTCCAAGACTTGGCTATTATACTGAGTGCTGCAATAAATAGTGGGGTGCACACGTATTTTGGAATGAATGTTCTTCCAACTTGGGGGTATATACCTAGGAGAGCAATTGCTGGGTCAAATGGCAGCTCAATTCTGAGTTCTTTGAGCACTCTCCAGACTGTTCTCCATAGGTGTAGGACTAGGGGGCATTCCCACCAGCAGTGGATGAGAGTTCCTTTCATACCGCATCCCCACCAACAGAGATTGTTCTCAGTATTTTTGATGTGAGCCATCCTCACTGGTGTAAGGTGGTATCTCATTGTTGTCTTGATTTGGATCTCTCTGATGATGAGTGAAGGTGAGCATATTTTCATGTGTTTGTTGGCCATCCTTTCTTCTTCTTTTAATAAATTTATTTGAAAATTTGTTGGCTACATTCCAAAGAATAAAACTCACCTTTGTTCTCAGAACTTAATTTAGTATAGACTAAATTCTTGAATATTTGACTGAAACTCATAAAATAAATTGAGGAAAACGTTAGCAAGATATTCCATGATAATGACTTTCATTATGTATTTTGGAGAACAAGAAAGCAAAAATAAACATATAATAATAATTGTGGAAAACCTCAACACGGCCCTGTCACCACTTGAAAGGCCTATAGGCCTCTTTCTTCCATTTCTCCTTTCAGGGCTAGTATATTTTTGTTAGATTTCAGTCTGCTTGACCTGTCAAGTGGTGACAGGGCCGTGTTGAGGTCTCTCTCTCTCTCTCTCTCTCTCTCTCTCTCTCTCTCTCTCTCTCTCTCTCTCTCTCTCTCTCTCACACACACACACACACACACACACACACATGACACTCCAACCCCAGAAACTTGGATACACATTCTTCTCCAATGCACATAGGTGATTCTTCAGGATAGACTACATGCTGGCACATAAAACATACCTCCGTAATATCAAGAGAATAGAAATTGTGCAGACTACCTTCACTGATCACAAGGCTCTGAAATTAAATGTGAAATACAAAGGAACACAGACAAAAACCTTTAACACCTGGAAATTAAACAGCCTACTACTAAACAAACAGTGGGTCCAAAATGAGATTAAAGAGAAAATCAAAATTTTCCTGAAAACAAATGAAAATGAAGACACAAATGATCAGAATCAATGATACACAGCAAAAGTTTTACTGAGAGGAAATTTTTTAGCTTGGCAAGAACACTTCAGGAAAGTAGAAGGGACTACATGAATAGCTTAATGATGCAGCCTTTAAAATTAGAAAATATTCAACAAAAATAGGTAGACAGATGGAAATATCAAAGGTTAGGGCAGAAATCAATGAATTGGAGATACAAAAACTAATCTGAAAGATCAAAAAAAATCAGAAGTTGGTTCTTTGAAAAATAAGCAAGAGGGGCCGGGTGGTGGCGCTAAAGGTAAGGTGCCTGCCTTACCTGCGCTAGCCTAGGACAGACTGCGGTTCGATCCCCCGGTGTCCCATATGGTCCCCCAAGCCAGGAGCGACTTCTGAGCGCATAGCCAGGAGTAACCCCTGAGCGTCACCGGGTGTGGCCCAAAAACCAAAAAAAAAAAAAAAAAAAAAAAAAAAGAAAAATAAGCAAGATTGATAGACTACTCACAAAACTCACCAAAAGAGATAGAAACTTGTAAACCGGATTAGACATGTTAAGGGGAAGATCACCACAGATATTGCAGAAATTCAAAGGGTAATCAGAGACTGCTTTGATAAACTCTATGCCAAGAAACATGAGAACCTGGAAGTAATGGATACATTGTTGGACTCTTATAACCTTCCAAGATTAAATAAGGAGGATGTAGCATATCTAAACACCCTCATCACAGTTGAGGAAATTAAAATGGTAATCAAATGTCTACCCCAAAACAAAAGCCCAGGCCCAGAATGAATCACTATGAATTCTTTCAAAACTTTCAAGAAGATCTTCTACCAATCCTCACCAGGCTATCTTATAAAATTAAAAAAAAAATGGGAAAACTTACAAATAAATTAAAAAAAAAAAACAACATCACCTTGATACCAAAACCAAACAGAGATGCTGCCAAGGAAAATTATAGACTAATAACCCTGATGAACACAGATGCAAAGAACCTCAACAGAATTCTGGCTAACATGATCTAATGCCTCATCAAGAAGGTCATTCACATGATCAAGTAGGTATTTTATTTCAGAAATGCAAGGATGGTGTAACATTCATTAATTAACATAATACATAATATCAACACCAAGAGAAACTAAAACCATAAGATTTATAACATATATCGATAGATGCAGAGAATGCATTAATTTGATAAGTTCCAACACCCATTCTTGATATAAACTCATCAAGATGAGAAAGGAAGGAACTTTTCTCAATATAATCAAGGCCATCAACAAAAATGGCAACTATTATCCTCAATTAGAAAAACAAAAAGCCTTTACTCTAAAATCATATACAAAACAAGGCTGCCCTCTTTTACCACTTATTCAACATAGTACTGGAAGTACTTCCTGAAGCAATTTGGCAAAATAAAGATATCAAGGGCATCCACATTGGAAAGGAAGAAGTCAAGCTCCTAGTGTTTGCAGTATATTTGTAAAAATTATTGATCATTTTGTATTTTGCTGGAATAATTTATTATAAAATGAAGATAACTTTTCTAGAATTCTAGAACATGATTAAGTGTAGGAGAAAATATGAAAGAAAAGTTGCAGCACTATTAGGGAATTTTAGATAAAGCTGACTTGCATGACAAGTTATTTGTACTGAGAATCTTTCTAAGGAACACTTCAAACCTTATTTAAAATGAATCAATATTTACTGATGAAAAATTATATAACATTGAGAGAGGAATACAAAATCTGAAATTGGTCTCTTACTACTTGAGAAAAGTTAACATTAATGCAGTCTAGTGAATGAAAACAAAATAACATTATACTTTAGGCATACTTGAAGACACACCACCAGTCTTATCTTAGAAAAAGCTCTTTAAAGCTATACAGGTGTTGCTATACAGGGAGTTACTTTTACTGTTATTTCTCACTTATTTTCAGGGTAAATTATCCCTGGTAAAATTCAAGCCAGATTAGTGATTTCATTTACAGCTTTTAGTTCCCTATGATTAGTCTATTACAATAAATAGCTTTCACATAGGTTACCCAAGACTATTGACTTTAAGTTAAGTCCTCTAAAATGCATTTAATTAAATAAACTATAGCAAATTAATTGCTCTTTTCATCTTTACCTTAAACATTGCCAGAGAGCTGAATAAACTTATCTTATGTTTTTTAGTATAAATTCAGGAGGATTGACTAAATCTCCTTTTAGGGCACCCATTGAGAGCTTTGAGGTCTCCTAGCTGACTTTAAGATTACCTGTTTAGATGAGGAATAAGCCACACTACAGAAAAAACTTCCTGCCTGTAAATATGCAAACTAACATAGTCATTAATATAAAAAATTCTGTAGGTGCCAAGAAAAAAGCAAAGCTTTCTAAAATTTATAGAATACCCTAATTCAATATCACTATGTAGATAAAATATTACTGTGAAAGATATGTAATCTACTTTGATTAAAATTAAAAAATTAAAAAAAGAATACAAGAACAACCACAGACATATAAATTTTAAATTCCAATTGGGAGAGACTGTGCATGTTTCCTGTGCATGTTTCTCTACTATTCTTTTTTTTTTAATGCATAATTTTTTTTATTTAAACACCTTGATTACATACATGATTGTGTTTGGGTTTCAGTCATAAAAGGAACACCACCCATCACCAGTGCAACATTCCCATCACCCAAGTCCCAAATCTCCCTCCTCCCCACCCAACCCCCGCCTGTACCCTAAACAGGCTCTACATTTCCCTCATACATTCTCAATATTAGGACAGTTCAAAATGTAGTTATTTCTCTAACTAAACTCATCACTCTTTGTGGTGAGCTTCCTGAGGTGAGCTGGAACTTCCAGCTCTTTTCTCTTTTGTGTCTGAAAATTATTATTACCAGGGTGTCTTTCATTTATCTTAAAACCCATAGATGAGTGAGACCATTCTGCGTTTTTCTCTCTCTCTCTGACTTATTTCACTCAGCATAATAGATTCCATGTACATCCATGTATAGGAAAATTTCATGACTTCATCTCTCCTGACAGATGCATAATATTCCATTGTGTATATGTACCACAGTTTCTTTAGCCATTCGTCTGTTGAAGGGCATCTTGGTTGTTTCCAGAGTCTTGCTATGGTAAATAGGGCTGCAATGAATATAGGTGTAAGGAAGGGGTTTTTGTATTGTATTTTTGTGTTCCTAGGGTATATTCCTAGGAGTGGTATAGCTGGATCGTATGGGAGCTCGATTTCCAGTTTTTGGAGGAATCTCCATATCGCTTTCCATAAAGGTTGAACTAGACAGCATTCCCACCAGCAGTGGATAAGAGTTCCTTTCTCTCCACATCCCCGCCAACACTGTTTGTTCTCATTCTTTGTGATGTGTGCCATTCTCTGGGGTGTGAGGTGGTATCTCATCGTTGTTTTGATTTGCATCTCCCTGATGATTAGTGATGTGGAACATTTTTTCATGTGTCTTTTGGCCATGCGTATTTCTTCTTTGTCAAAGTGTCTGTTCATTTCTTCTCCCCATTTTTTGATGGGGTTAGATGTTTTTTTCTTGTAAAGTTCTGTCAGTGCCTTGTATATTTTGGAGATTAGCCCCTTATCTGATGGGTATTGGGTGAATAGTTTCTCCCACTCAGTGGGTGGCTCTTGTATCCTGGGCACTATTTCCTTTGAGGTGCAGAAGCTTCTCAGCTTAATATATTCCCATCTGTTAATCTCTGCTTTCACTTGCTTGGAGAGTGCAGTTTCCTCCTTGAAGATGCCTGTAATGTCCTGGAGTGTTTTGCCTATGTGCTGTTCTATATATCTTATGGTTTTGGGGCTGATATCGAGGTCTTTAATCCATTTGGATTTTACCTTTGTACATGATGTTAGCTGGGGGTCTAAGTTTAATTTTTTGCAAGTGGCTATCCAATTGTGCCAACACCACTTGTTGAAGAGGCTTTCCCTGCTCCATTTAGGATTTCCTGCTCCTTTATCAAAAATTAGATGGTTGTATCTCTGGGGAACATTTTCTGAGTATTCAAGCCTATTCCACTGATCTGAGGACCTATCCTTATTCCAATACCATGCTGTTTTGATAACTGTTGCTTTGTAGTACAGTTTAAAGTTGGGAAAAGTAATTCCTCCCATATTCTTTTTCCCAATGATTGCTTTAGCTATTCGAGGGTGTTTATTGTTCCAAATGAATTTCAAAAGTGTCTGATCCACTTCTTTGAAGAATGTCATGGGTATCTTTAGAGGGATGGCATTAAATCTGTATAATGCCTTGGGGAGTATTGACATTTTGATGATGTTAATCCTGCCAATCCATGAGCAGGGTATGTGCTTCCATTTCCGTGTGTCCTCTCTTATTTCTTGGAGCAGAGTTTTATAGTTTTCTTTGTATAGGTCCTTCACATATTTAGTCAAGTTGATTCCAAGATATTTGAGTTTGTGTGGCACTATTGTGAATGGGGTTGTTTTCTTAATGTCCATTTCATCCTTATTACTATTGCTATATAGAAAGGCCATTGATTTTTGTGTGTTAATTTTGTAGCCTGCCACCTTGCTATATGAGTCTATTGTTTCTAGAAGCTTTTTGATAGAGTCTTTAGGGTTTTCTAAGTAGAGTATCATGTCATCTGCAAACAGTGAGAGCTTGACTTCTTCCTTTCCTATCTGGATTCCCTTGATATCCTTTTCTTGCCTAATCGCTATAGCAAGTACTTCCAGTGCTATGTTGAATAGGAGTGGTGAGAGAGGACAGCCTTGTCTTGTGCCAGAATTTAGAGGGAAGGCTTTCAGTTTTTCTCCATTGAGGATAATATTTGCCACTGGCTTGTGGTAGATGGCCTTCACTATATTGAGAAAGGTTCCCTCCATTCCCATCTTGCTGAGAGTTTTGATCAAGAATGGGTGTTGGACCTTATCAAATGCTTTCTCTGCATCTATTGATATGATCATGTGGTTTTTATTTTTCTTGTTATTGATGTTGTGTATTATGTTGATAGATTTACGGATGTTAAACCAGCCTTGCATTCCTGGGATGAAACTTACTTGATCGTAGTGGATGATCTTCTTAACGAGGCATTGAATCCTATTTGCCAGGATTTTGTTGAGGATCTTTGCATCTGCATTCATCAGTGATATTGGTCTGTAATTTTCTTTTTTGGTAGCGTCTCTGTCTGGTTTAGGTATCAAGGTGATGTTGGCTTCATAAAAGCTATTTGGAAGTGTTTCTGTTTGTTCAATTTCATGAAAGAGTCTTGCCAAGATTGGCAGTAGTTCCTCTTGGAAAGTTTGATAGAATTCATTAGTGAATCCATCTGGACCTGGGCTTTTGTTTTTCGGCAGACATTTGATTACTGTTTTAATTTCATCAATGGTGATGGGGGTGTTTAGATATGCTACATCCTCTTCCTTCAACCGTGGAAGATTATAAGAGTCCAAGAATTTATCCATTTCTTCCAGGTTCTCATTTTTAGTGGCGTAGAGTTTTTCAAAGTAGTTTCTGATTACCCTTTGAATCTCTGTCATATCAGTAGTGATCTCTCCTTTTTCATTCCTGATACGAGTTATCAAGTTTCTCTCTCTCTCTTTCTTTGTTAGGTTTGCCAGTGGTCTATCAATCTTGTTTATTTTTTCAAAGAACCAACTTCTGCTTTCGTTGATCTTTCGGATTGTTTTTTGAGTTTCCACTTCATTGATTTCTGCTCTCAGCTTTGTTATTTCCTTCTGTCTTCCTATTCTTGGGTCCTTTTGTTGAGCATTTTCTAGTTCTATTAGCTGTGTCATTAAGCTACTCAGGTAAGCTCCTTCTTCCTTCCTGATGTGTGCTTGCAAAGCTATAAATTTTCCTCTCAGTACTGCTTTTGCTGTGTCCCATAAGTTCTGAGAGTTTGTGTCTTTATTGTCATTTGTTTCCAGGAACCTTTTTATTTCCTCCTTGATTTCATCTCGGACCCACTGGTTATTGAGCATGAGGCTGTTTAACTTCCAGGTGTTAAAGTGTTTCTTCTGAGTCCCTTTGGAGTTCACAAATAATTTCAGAGCCTTGTGGTCAGCGAAGGTAGTCTGCAAAATTTCTATCCTCTTGATCTTATGGACGTATGTTTTATGTGCCAGCATGTAGTCTATCCTGGAGAATGTCCCATGTACATTGGAGAAGAATGTGTATCCAGGTTTCTGGGGATGGAGTGTCCTATATATATCCACTAGGCCTCTTTCTTCCATTTCTCTCCTCAGGTCTAGTATATTCTTGTTGGGTTTCAGTCTGGTTGACCTGTCCAGTGTTGACAAAGCCGTGTTAAGGTCCCCCACAATTATTGTGTTGTTGTTGATATTATTTTTCAGATTTGTCAACAGTTGTACTAAATATTTTGCTGGCCCCTCATTCGGTGCATATATGTTTAGGAGAGTGAATTCTTCCTGCTCTACGTACCCCTTGATTAATATAAAATGTCCGTCTTTGTCCCTTACAACCTTCCTGAGTATAAAGTTTGCATTATCTGATATTAGTATGGCCACTCCAGCTTTTTTATGGGTGTTGTTTGCTTGGATAACTTTTCTCCAGCCTTTTATTTTGAGTCTATGTTTGTTCTGACTATTCAGGTGCGTTTCTTGTAGGCAGCAGAAGGTTGGATTGAGTTTTTTGATCCATTTAGCCACTCTGTGTCTCTTAACTGGTGCATTTAGTCCATTGACGTTGAGAGAAAGAATTGTCCTGGGATTTAACGCCATCTTTATTTCAAAATTTGGTGTGTCTTTTGGGTAGTCTTGTCTTAGATTAGGTCTTTCAGTTTTTCTCTTAAGACTGGTTTTGTGTCTGTGAAGTTTCTGAGCTGTTTTTTGTCTGTGAAACCATGTATTCTTCCATCAAACCGGAAAGTGAGTTTTGCTGGGTATAGTATTCTGGGTGAAGCATTCATTTCATTCAGTCTTGTCACAATATCCCACCACTGCTTTCTGGCATTGAGCGTTTCTGGTGACAGGTCTGCTGTAAATCTCAGGGAAGCTTGCTTGAACATGATTTCCCCTTTTGATCTTGCTGTTTTCAGAATTCTGTCTCTATCTTTGGGATTTGTCATTGTGACTAGGATGTGTCTTGGGGTGGTTTTTCTGGGGTCTCTTTTGGTTGGTACTCTTCGGGCATGCAGGATTTGATCACATATATTCTTTAGCTCTGGAAGTTTCTCTTTAATGATGTTCTTGACCATTGATTCTTCCTGGAAATTTTCTTCCTGGGTCTCTGGGACTCCAATGATTCTTAAGTTGTTTCTGTTGATCTTATCATAGACTTCTATTTTCATCTGTTCCCATTCTTTGACTAATTTTTCCATTGTCTGCTCATTTGCTTTAAGTTTTTTGTCCAATCTCTCCTGCTGTATGGAATTGTTATGTATCTCATCTTCCACAGCACCAAGTCTATTCTCAGCTTCTGATACCCTGTCCCAGAGCTTATCCATTTTGTCATTCACTTCGTTTACTGACTTTTTCAGTCCTGTTAGTTGACATGTTATTTCAGTTTGGAGTTTTGTCATTTCTGCCTTCATATTTTCTTGGTTCTTATTAGTGTTCTGTTCAACTCGATCCATGGTTTCTTGGAGTCTGTTGAGCACCTTCCATATTGCTAGTCTAAAGTCCTTATCTGAGAGGTTGATTAGTTGTTCAGTCATTATCTGGTCCTCAGAATTGTCATCTTCATTCTCTATGTCTGATGCTGGCCTGCGTTGTTTCCCCATTGTCACACTTGTATTGTGGGTTTTTCTACGTGTTGTGGTGGTATTCATTGTCTATATGATGTAGGCAGCACACTCCTCTGGCTCCTCCCTTTCTGGATGGGCTGACTTGCCTCTAAGGGAGGGGAGTCCTCCGTGGATGAAGCCTCACACTGGGTCAAATCTTAGGCCCGAGCATGCAACATAGAAGACAGTCCAGAGAGAAATGTTTGCTTCTGTGATATAGTGCCGTTCTTAGTGTGATTTTTCCTTCTTGTTGCAATGGAGTTCTTTCCTTAGAAAGAGTGCACGGCCGCGTAGCGAAGCGGAGTTTCACGCAAGAGGACAGTAGACAGACATAGACAGGTCACACTCACAGTCTTTCACAGCTGAGCCCCAGTGGGCCGGTGTACTTTCGCGGATTTTCCCCGCCTGGTGTCACACACAGGGAGCCAGCTTTTGCAAAGGTTAGCCGGTTTTTATGCTCTGAAGTCCCTCCCTGAAAATGGCGTCTGGGCGAGCGAGGTTTCTGGAGGCTCTTTTTGCCCCACTCGCAAGAGTTTCACGCAAGAGGACAGTAGACAGACATGGACAGGTCACACTCACAGTCTTTCACAGCTGAGCCCCACTGGGCCGGTGTACTTTCGCGGATTTTCCCCGCCTGGTGTCACACACAGGGAGCCAGCTTTTGCAAAGGTTAGCCGGTTTTTATGCTCTGAAGTCCCTCCCTGAAAATGGCGTCTGGGCGAGCAAGGTTTCTGAAGGCTCTTTTTGCCCCACTCGCAAGAGTTTCACGCAAGAGGACAGTAGACAGACATAGACAGGTCACACTCACAGTCTTTCACAGCTGAGCCCCAGTGGGCCGGTGTACTTTTGCCGTTTCTCTACTATTCTATGTCTTGAACCTCTCCTGAGTGGGCCGAGAAGAGCCCAGCAAAATCACTCTCCTAGAGCTGCCCAGGCCGAAAAGCCAAGAAAGACTGAGTGCATGATTAAAAAGAGGCTATCAGCAGTAACTTGCAGAAAGGCAGATCCCATCTGTGAAGTTAGACTCGAGGAAACTGCCACTGCTGTGTGATTACCAATTGGGAGAGACTGTGCAAGTCACCTGTGCATGTTTCTTTACTGTTCTGTGTTCAGAACCTATCCTGAGTGGGCCGAGAAGGGCCCAGCAAAATCACTCTCCTAGAGACTCCAGAAGAGCATGGCCACTCCGTTTCACGGCCATGCACTTTTTATAACAAATGATCCCTATAAAAACACTCAGAAAAATAATCACACTACAAGCTTGACAATGGGGAAACCTCGAAGGCAAACAAAATGCACAGAGAATGAAGATGATAGCTGTGATGACCCAAAAAATACCAATCATATGAATAACCTCTAAGATAAAGAGTTTAGAATAAAAATATGGAGGATCCTCATAAAAATAAAAAATATATAGCTTTATCTGAACACATAGATAGAAATTAGAAAATTCCAAACTGAAATAAGATGTGAAAAGCATGGGAGCTCAACTGAAAAACTCAATGGAAAGCCTCTCCAGCAGAGTAAAGCAGCCGAGGACAGAATCAGTGAACTGGAAAATGAAATATAGAACAACTCCATACAGCAGAATAAATTGGAAAAGAACCTTAAGGCAAAAGATCATACAATGGAAAAAGTACTCAAAGAATGTGAACAGAAGAGAATAGAAGTCTTTGATAAACTCAACAGAAACAACGTAAGAATTATTGGAGTCCCAGAGGCCCAGAAAGGGGATCCCCAGGAAGAATCCACAGTCAAAGGCATCATCACAGAGAAACTTCCAGAGCTAAAGACTGCATACAATCAAATCCTGCATGCCCAAAGTGTACCAGCTAAAACAGACCTGAAGAAAAACACCCCAAGACACATTGTAGTCACAATAACGAATACTACAGATATAGAATACTGAAAGCAGCAAGATCAAAAAGGGAAATTACATTCAAAGGAGCATCCATAAGATTTACAGCAAATGTTACAGGAAACTCTCAAGGGCAGAAGAAAGTGGTGGGATATTGTGACAAGACTAAATGAAATGATGCTTCCCCTAGAATACTGCACCCAGCCTGAGTCACATTCAGGTTTGAAGGAAGGATACATATTTCACAGATAGCAACAGCTCAGAAACTCTACAGATGCAAAACCAGCCTTAAAGGAAAAACTGAAAGGTCTACTTTAAGACAAGACAGATTAACAGACACGCCAAACTTATACACAAAGATGACATTAAATCCCATGACAATCGTCTCTTTCGATGTCAATGCACCATTTAAGAAACAAAGAGTGGCTATATGGATCAAAAAGATGAATCCAACCTTCTGCTGCCTACAAGAAACACACCTGAATAGTCAAAACGAACATAGACTCAAAATCAAAGGCTGTAGGAAAATCATCCAGGCAAATAGCCTTAAAAAAGCTGAGATGGCCATATTATTATTAGATGACACAAACTTTAGACTCAGAAAAGTTGTAAGGGACAAAGATGGACACTTAGTATTAATCAAGGGATATGTGTAACAGGAAGAAATCACTCTACTAAACACATACACACCCAATGAAAGACCAGCAAATTATCTAAAACAATTATTGACAAATATGAAAGGAATATCAATAGTAACACATTAACTGTGGGAGACCCCTGTCAACACTAGGTAGGTCAACCAGACTGAAACCCAACAAAAATATACTAGACCCAAAAAAGAGAAATAGAAGAAAGAGGACTAATATAGTACACTATATATAGTGTACTTTATCCCCAGAAACCTGAATATATATTCTTCTCCAATATTCATAGAAACTTAGTATTAATCAAGGGATATGTGCAACAGGAAGAAATCACACTACTAAACACAATGAGAAACCAGCAAATAATCTAAGACAATTATTGACAAATATTAAAGGGGATATCAATAGTAACACATTAAATGTGGGTGATCTCAACAGGGCCCTGTCAACACTGGGTAGGCCAACCAGGATAGACCACATAAAACATACCTCCATAAAAACAAGATGATATAAATTTTGCAGGCTAGCTTAGCTGCCCACAAATTTCTGAAATTAGATGTGAACTACAAAGCAACAGAAGAATAACGTTAAGAAATTGAAATTAAATATCCTGCTACTGTACAACCAGTGAATCTGAGATGAAATCAAAGAGGAAATCAAACTTTTCTGAAAACAAATGACAATGGAGATACAAACTATCAAAATATATGAGATACAGCAAAAGCAGTACTGAGAGGAAATTTATAGCTTTGCAAGCACACATCAGGAAGGAAGAAGGGGCATACCTGAACAGTTTAAAGCTACAGCTCATAAAATTAGAAAATGATCAACAAAAGGAACCAAAAATAGGGAGACAGAAGGAAATAACAAAGATTCGAGCAGAAATCAATGAACTGGATACCCAAAAATCAATCCGAAAGGTCAACTAAAGCAGACGTTGTTTCTTTGAGAAACTAAACAAGATTGATAGACCATTGGCAAAGCTCACAAAGAAAGAGAGAGAAACTTGATAGCTCGTAATAGAAATAAAAAGAAATGAAAAGGGGAGATCACTATCGATATTGCAGAGATTCAAAGGGTAAACAGAGACTACTTTGAGAAACTCTATGCCACAAAATGTAAGAATCTGAAAGAAATGGATAAATACTTAGACTTCTATAACCTTCCACGGTTGAATAAGGAAGATGTAGCATATCTAAACACCCCTATCACCATTGAGGAAATTAAAACAGTAATCAAATATCTGCCCAAAAAACAAAAAAGCTCAGGCCCAGATGGATTTACTAATTAATTCTTTCAAAGCTTTCAAGAGGAACTACTATCAATTCTGGCCAGGCTCAGTTTTAAAACTAAAAAAACAGGAACACTTCCAAGTAGCTTTTATGAAGCAAACATCACCTTGATACCAAAACCAGACAGAGATACTGCCAAAAAAGAAAATTACAGACCAGTATCTCTGATGAATGCAGATGCAAAGATCTTCAACAAAATCCTGGCAAATAGAATCCAATGCCTCATCAGGCAGATCATTCACTACGATCAAGTAGGTTTCATTCCAGGAATGCAAGGATAGTTTAAAATCTGTAAATCTATTTATATAATACAGAACATCAACAAGAAGAAAAATAAAAATCACATGATCACATCAGTAGACACAGAGAAAGCATTTGATAAGGTCCAACACCCATTATTGATATAAAAAAAAACCCTTTCAACAAGATAGGAGTAATTAAGTGTAGTTAAGGCCATCTACCAGAAGCTCATGACAAATATCATTCTCAATGGAGAAAAACTAATTGCCTTATTGGATGTACTTGCTATAGCAATTAGGCAAGAAATAGTATCAAGGAAATTCATATAGGAAAGAAGGCAAGCTCTCACTGTTTGAAGATGACATATTACTCTACTTAGAAAACCCTAAAGACTACTAAAAAAAGGTTCTTGAAACAATAAATTTATATTGCAATGTGGCAGGCTACAAAATTAACACACAGAAATTAGTGGCTTTGTATACACCAATAATGATAAGGAAGAAATGAACATTAAGAAAACAACTCCATTCACATTATTGCCACACAAACTCAAATATCTTGGAGTCAACTTGACTAAAGATGTGAAGGATCTATACAAAGGATCTATATAAAATTCTGCTCCAAGAAATAAGAGAGGACACATGGAAATGGAAATACATACCCTGTTCATGGATTGGCAGGATTAACATAATTAAAATGGCAATACTCCCCAAAGCATTGTACAGATTTAATGCAATCCCTCTAAAGATACCCATAACATTCTTCAAAGGAGATCAGGCACTTTTGAAATTCATTTGGAACAAAAAACACCCTCGAATAACCAAAGCAATTAGTGGGAAAAAGAATATGGGAGGCAATACTTTACCCAACTTTAAACTGTATTACAAAGCAATAGTTATCAAAAAGCATGTTAATGGAATAAAGACAGACCATTAGATAAATGGAATAGGCTTGAGTACTCAGAGAATGTTCCCGAGGCATAAAATCACTTAATTTTTGATAAAAGAGCAAGAAATCCTAAATAGACCAAGGAAAACCACTTTAACAAATGGAACAAAAATTTTGGAACAATAAAACTTTGGCTTGGATATTTAGTTCTGAATTTTTATTCTCCACCAATGCACCTGAGACCATTTGGCTCCCGGCCCCCATCCTTTCTTTTTTTTTCTTCTTAATTTTATTTAAAAAATGTATAAATCTGAGGTAAAATAATGTAACTTGTGTCCTCAGGTTTTATGAAAAGGTGCGACTGACTACCTAAAAGATAAAAAAGAAAAAGAACAAAACAAAAAAACAATGGGTGTGTTTTGCAGTCTTTTTTTTTGTATAGGTGAAGCAAAAGTTTGGGAAAATAGAAAGGAAAAATCTTTGGCATATAAACAGGGAGACCCTATCCATAATGCATCCTTCCATAAGACCAACAATAGTCTCTAGACACACTAAGATCTCTAACCCTCAAAGTCTTTCTTCATGGTCCAAGTAAATGTTATTCTCATTTACAGTTGTCAAGTCAGGTTTGTGTAATTAGAATTATTGGTTTTTGAACAAATCCTATGTCAAGTCAGGGTGTCATGGAGAGTCTCCTGGTTTCATCTCACCATGAGGTGACCACGCAAGAAAATCTGCCATGAAAGCAACTTTTTGCTTTTTTCAAGTTGTCAAGGTGTCTCATAAGCCCACTCTGAAGCAAATTGGTGTGAGGACAGCATTATGGCCTTCCCCAGTAGAAGTTTGATTCCTGGTGTTGGTACAGAAAACCATGTTAGTTCCAAAGATGGGACCCAAGGTTCAGGGATGAATGGCCAATATCTGATCTACTGAAACTCAAGTCAAGTGTCTATGACAAATGTTCAGGGTCAAAGACCCCCGTTGAAATATAAAATTCATGAGTTACTATTCTCTTTAGATAATAACAGTTTTTATATGCAAAATTTCCTCAATTAACATTTCTATGCAAAAACAAGCAATATCCTGGAGCAGAAGAGCAAGTGGTAAGGCATCTGCCTTGCTTGCACTAGTCTAAGGTGGACTGAGGTTCGACCAGCATCCCATAAGGTCTCCCAAGCCAGGAATGATTTTTGAGTGCAAAGCCAGGAGTAACCCCTGAGTGTCACTGGTTGTGGCACAAAAAACAAACAAAAAACAACAATGTCACATTATAATACTAGTATATATGGGGTAAAAATAACAAGCTAAACAATCCCTATAACCTGGTTCTAATGTGAACTTAGAACCCAAGAGAAACATATCTACCATAATGTCCTACTAAACAATTTTTAATAAAATGGGAAACCTACATCTACAAAAGGAAACATACCACAATAATTATCCTATTAAAGAAATAAATTTAAAGAAATACATAAAGAATTCTAAAGAAATACACAAATACGTCTTAAAGAATTATTCTTTAAGTTTTTTGAAATAGGCTGAGGGAGAGGAAACAATCCAAAACACAGCTTCAGCCTGCGACATAGTTTTTGGAACCTGAAAAATAGTTCCCAACAGTCACAGATCAGGAAACGTCCTCAAGCTGGTGGTTTCTCAGAAACAGGATCTGATGGTGACCAAATCACTACCCGATAGTGAGCAAATCCACAGCAAAGGGAGGTGGGAGAAAATGGGACGTCTAAAGCAAATCGTCAGCAGCAGCTTTTTCCAAGATAAGGCTAGGCAGGCTGGGAAGCTATCTTTTCATTTTGTGACTAGTTAGCAGCTGGTTGGTGTTGGGTGAACATTACAGTTCCTGAGCAGTTAAGAACTGAGGGTATAATGGTTAAATAGGGAGAATTCATCCAAAAGTACTTATGCATACTGTTATTCATTGCAGTACTCGGTACAATAGTTAAGACTTGAAATCAACCTAGATGTCCAAAACTGATGAGTGGATCATGAAAATATAATACTATTTATCTATAAAGAATTTTACAATCATGCACATTGAAACAACATGATGGACTAGAATATATTATGTTAAATGAAGTAAGCCAGAAAAAGGATAAATACAGAATTATATCACTTTTATGTGGTACTTTGAATAACTGCATGAACTCAATGGTTTAACTGGTAATTGCTCAAACATCATTAGCCCCAGAATAGAGTGAGAAGAAGAAAAACTGAGTGGAAGAGGAGAGATACAAAAACTTATATTATTTTCTCTACTTCAAAGGGACCTTCAGCAAGGGATACATCTGTTTAGATTGAGCAGTTGTCAAATCAACTGCTCTTTATAGATATTTATAATGATGTTCCTCAGAGTAATGGTGAAGTACCATATTTTCTTTTCTAATTAATTCTAGTTCTTTTCAAACAACTGGTACACATGTAATAGCAAAATCCATATACAAAAATTTATGCTATTTTCATTTTTATTAATGATAATTTGCCAATTTTTAAAATAAATTTATTCAATGTATTTTTATTCCCTTTTTATCCTTTAGGAAAATTTGGTTCTGTTTTCAGCAGACTCAACCTCCAATATCTGGAAGACATATGTCAGTTACATTGATGATATGTTGCTGGATGGATTCTTTCGTGCCATTGAGTGCTCCCTTAAGTACCTCCTCGAAAATACTGGTACTGAATAGATTAGGGATGTGGGTCATTAATGGAAAGATTATAGTAATAGCATTTGGTATTTTAAATTGAAGTGAGAAATTTTCTAAAACATGGTTAATATTTTGTTACTTTATGATTATTTTTTAAGAAATCAAAGGTATAAGTGTTTTAAGATTATGAACCTCTGTGTTTTTAAAACTCAAATAGTAAGCAACTCCACCAGAGATATTAAAGCCCATAAAAATGTTTGAAATCTGATTAATCTTTTTGGAAGGTGCAGTTCCTAAAGCTGTGCTTAAAAGTCACACCTATTTCTGGTGGGTGATATCTGAGTACTTAACTTGGCCATACCAGAAAAAAAGTAGTTTCTCAGGTCTAATAGAGCATTGGACCACTAGGTTAACCCCTAGAAATTCCTGGGGTTTAAAATTTGCTGCCAAGAATAAAATGGCACTTCAGGAATTCAAAATATATGTTCTACTCCTTGAAAGGTGTAATGGGAGTGAGTAAACTAGAGATGAATATTACAGTAAATATTGGGACTCATAACCATGGGTAGGAACATTATATAACATAGACAATATTCACTTTATATTGAAGAACTATAGATAAAATTTAATTTATAAAATATAAATTGGGTTATATTTTAAATTCAAATGGAATAAATGAATAAATAAATAAATAAAATAAATGAAACAAGCTTTTAATTATTAAAGAGACAAGAAGCTGAGGAAGTGGACATTTTCCAAGGTAAATGGGTTTTGAAAAATTGCAAACTTGTTGATATTTTAGTAATAAACTGGTAAAAAGTTAACAGTCCAATATAGTAAGTAAATGTTAATTTGGACTAATATAAGATGTGATAGAAGGGACAGAAGAGTCTACAGGAATATTGAGTTTTTGCTATAATCTGGCAATTCTAATATTTTAGAAAGTTTTATTTTAAGTAATAGTAAAAATGGGATGGCAGAGGTAAGTATTTTGAAGCCTAATGATGAAGATTAACAAGATTTTAAGATTTTTCCATACAGGTTTTCAAATGCATAGTTAAAATATGTAAACCAAAATCAATATTTGTATACCTATATTATATAGTGAGGTTCACAGAGATACATTGACTAAGAATGTAGAAGGAATATGGACTACCACTAGATATAACTCTGCCTTCATAATATAGAAAGATACAATAACTGAGATTAAGGACTTGGGTTTTGCTGAAGGGAACACTGCTGCTTCAAAGTAAGGTGATCTGATAATAGGATATAGGGACCTCAGTATAGTCTAACAGGTAATGTGGGGCTGGATAATAGGATTCTGAGAACCAAAGTCTATAATGCTCACATTAGAAAAGTTTCTATGTCAGTGGGTAAGTGGCCTTATCCCTCAGAGTTTCAGAAGATGATCTTGACACAATTAGTGTTCACTGTACAGTGTTCACTGTACAAGAGTGTCCCTAAATGTACTAGAACCCTCTTAACATGGGCAACTAGGATATAATAGTGTTTCTCCAGGTGTGTTAATGTTACTGTTTCTTCCTTGAAAATAGTAATACAGGGCCATAGAGTTAGCTCAGTAGTAGGGCATTTGCCTTGCATGTGGCCAACCCAGGATGGACATGGGTTTGAATATTGGCATCCCATATGGTCACCCAAGCCTGCAAGAAGCAAATTCTGAGCACAGAGCCTGGAGTAACCCCTGAGTGCTGCCAGGTGTGGCCCAAAATCAAACAAAATAAATAGGAATATATCTTAATATAGTTCACTTTTGCTGAAGAACTATAGATAAAATTTAGTTTTTGAAAGATAATTTGGCTATATTTTGAATTCAAATGGCATTAGTCATCTAAGGGTTCAATAGTGAAGAAAACTAAAGAGGATAACATCAAAAAGAAAATTCTTTCCAGTAAACTTAGCAGAACTACCCTGTCTTCTTAACTTCTAAAGTGATATACTTGTATCAAGGACTGAAATGACCTGGCAAATTTGATTGGCACAGTAATGCCAATCAAAAGTTTTTAACATAAAGATTTAAACTAACATTAAACATAAAAATTAAACAGAAAAAAAGAAAAAATAAACAGACTACATAGTGCTAGCATCAAAACAAAGAACTATGGAGCATCAGGCATCACAGAACAAATAATATACTATCTAGATTTCATATACATAAGTTATTGAAGATATTGTAAGAGACATGTGAGACTAGGAACAGACTATACTGTAAATGTGTGGAACCAATTATCAACAGCCTTAGCTTGTAGCAGGAGTTTAAATCCTGGCATCCCATATGGTCCCCCGAGCCTGCTGGGAACGATTTCTGAGTGTAGAGCCAGGAGTAACACCTGAGTGCTGCTGGGTGTGACCCAAAAACCAAAATAAAAATTAAGGTACATAGTGACAATGAATGTGAAGCATTTTCACCACAGTGTTGTACCCCTCCATGCCTATTCCCAGTATGCATTCCATATCTCTCTTCTTTACACCTTGGAATGCTAGTGTAACTGTTACCCACTTGTACAGCTTGTTGTAGATTGGGTATTGATTCTATTGTCCTTAACTTTGGGTTTGGTTTTCGGTTTTCAAGACTAATCATTTTTTATTCCAATTAAATGTTCATACGACTGTCTGGTCTTGGTATTATCCATTTCTCCCCTCAAATTATGATACTGAACAAGATATTCCAGTATGGTTCTGTTGGGGATATAAGAAAATATAAGGGAGAAGAAAAGAAAAAAAAAAAAAACAAAAACAGAAAAAAGAAGAAAAACTAGAAGGAGTCCATCTAGGTGTTATAAATATCCATTTAGAAAAAGAAAAGAAAAAGGAAGAAAAAGGTAACAAAGCAAAAAAATACAATAAGGCAGTAACAACAAAATTACAAAAAGAACAAAAAAGAACAAACCAAAAAACCAAAACCATCAACTATGAAGAAAAACAAACAAACAAACAAAAAATACAATAAAAAACAAAAACAATACCCCCCCCCAAACCTGCAACTAAGTTAAAAGGTTTGTGTTTCTTCTTATTTTTTTTTTTTTTTGCAAAGGCACAGTAAATATTGGGGAAATTAGAACGGGAATTCCCTTGGCCTAAGAGATACAGGGTTCCTTTGCACTTGAAGCATACTGCCATAGGAATAACTACAGGCTACAAAAACGCTCATTTTCACACCCAAAGGTCTTTTTATGGTGCCATAAAACTTTGCACTTAATTGTGGAGGATGAAATCAGCCTCTGTAGCTAAAAAACTTGTTATTTGCATAATATCAATTCTGTTGTTGATGGTTTTGAATTTGGTGTTTAAGTCTGATCATTTTTTTTATTTCTACTCAAAGTTCAAATATCTGTTTGGTCTGGAACCATCCATTTTTCCCCCTCAGTTTATGAGGCAGAACAAGATGATTCAAGTTATGAGGTTCTGTTGAAGAAAAATAGAAAAGAAAAAAAAAGAAAAGAAAGGAAAAACAAGCAACTCCCAAAAATCAAAAAACTGAGAGGAGTCCATCTAGAAGTTATAAATATCAACTTAAGAGAGGAAAGAGGAAAGAGGAAAAGAAGAAAAACATAACAAAAAGACAAAACATACTAAATAACCCAAAAGAAAAAACAAACAAAAAACTACAGTGAAAAAAAACCAAACAGAAAACCAAATCAAAGCAAAAAACTACAATGACAAAAAAGACAAAAGACAACAAAAAAACCCCGAAAATTACCACAGCAACAAAAACCAAAACCAAACAATAACCACATGCCTGAAATAAAACGAAAAAAAAAAAAAAAAAAAAAAAAGGAAAGAAATAAATTGCGCTTTTTTTTTTTTTGGATAGGCACAATAAATATTGGGGAGACTAGAAAGGAATTCCCTTGCCCTAGGAGATATAGGGTTTCAACAGCCTTGGAGAAATGGCATGGGAATAACTACACGCTATTAACTTGCTCTTTTTTACTCCCCTAGATATTTTTATGGAGCCAGGAAAATTATTCTCCGTCGTGGATAATAAAATCAGACCTCTTAGAGATCTTGGTATTTGTATAGGTCATATGATGAAGCCTAGGATAGTCTTTCTTTACGATTCTACATGTTCTGTTCTATCACTATTATTTTAATCAGTCTTCTGTAATTGGATGTCTTGGTATTTGCACCAGTACTAAGATAAATCTTAGGATAGAGTCTTTCTTTATATTTTCAGAAGTTTGCTCAGTTGCACTTGTCTCAGTCAGACCTCTAGAATTAGAGATCTTGGTTTTTGTACAGATTGTAGGCCAAAGCCTAGGCTAAGGTATTTTTTATTGGTCCCAGGATAAGTTCTGCCCAGTCATGGTTGTCATAGTCAGTCTTCTGTAGTTAGCGATCTTGGTTTTTCCATAGATCAAAAGATGACATGTCTTCTGATTTTATCTTATTGTTAAGTGATGAGATAAGACAACCTGCTTTTAGATTCTTATTGACATTTCCTCATTGTCAGGATATCATATCAAAACTGGTGCATGTTGATGTCAGAGCAGAATTAAGAATTTCCTAGGGAAAGTTAGGTTCCTGGAGCTGTTTTGGAGAACTTTTTCGGTTCTATGTCTGAGATATAGGATTTGGAATTGGATGGTCGTTGTCTAATCACATGGAGTATAAATTGGTTCCACATGACATATGTTCAGGGTGGAAGGCGCCCCTGTATTGTAAAATGTATAAGTTCTTATCCCTAGTAGATAAGATCTTGTTTCTATACATAAAGTTTTTCTCTATTGGGTCTGGAGAGATAGCATGGAGGTAGGCCACTTGCCTTACATGTAGAGGGATAGTGGTTCAAACCCCAGAATCCCATATAGTCCCCCAAGCCTGCCAGGAGCAATTTCTGAGCATAGAGCCAGGAGGAACCCCTGAGTGCTGCCAGGTGTAAACCAAAAACCAAAAAATATTTTTCCCTCTTTTTTAGTATGCCTTTACAAAAAGAAATGGTGCTATATTATATTTCTGATGCATTTGGGAGTGAAAGTGTCAGGCTACCCCATCTCTTTGCGCTGGTTTTGACCTGAGCTTTTATCCCAAGCAAGACTTTTTCTCGTACTTTTTGTACCAAGCAGAATCAAAACAGGTGACTTTAAGTAAGAGAAAAAATATATGTATATACACACACACATACATATATACATATATTAGAAGAAATAAATAAAAATGAATTTAAAAAGTAATACGGAAAAAAGTGATGTAAGAGACTACCTTACATTTGGGGATAAACAGATTCAGAGGTAGAATTATAGAGGTATTAAACACACAAAGGAATATAGACTTCCCCTCTGTCTTTTGAGATATTCTTGTGGGAAATCCAGGGTCATTTTCATTATAGACTCTGGTCTTGTTGAGTTTGAGAAATAATTTGCCGCAGAAAGGGATTGTGTAGAATTCTTGGACTGGGGGTCATTTTGGAGCTGAATCCAGTATTATGTAGCAGTCCACCTTGGGGGTGGTGAGAAGGAGGGCCACAGAGAATGAGTCTCAAGTGTCAGTTGTAGTTTCTTGCCTGAGGATGATATGTGGGGCTGAGAGCATGTCCTTTTGCTTGGGAGCTGGGTTCATGTTATAGTTGGATTTAAGTTAGCAAGAGTAGCTTGTCTAAAAAGTAACAAATAATTAAGAAATATTTATCTGGTTTTAGTATTTATCACTGATGGATTAAAACTTTACTATTAATTTAATTTTATAAGAATGAAATGGAATAAATATTATTACTAAAATGTTTTTCATACCTAAGCCATACAATCTTAGACTGTTAGTAGTGCCAATGAAATGATAGATTTTATGCTTAAGAAGAATTTACTTACTTGTGTGAAAATTGAAACCAGATCTGCACCCCCACCTACAACCAGGAAGCATTTAGAAATGTGTAAAAGGCTGGATTTTTTTTTATCAATCAATTGAATTTGATATGTGAGTTTGAATAGAGTAAATGTATGGACTGCTTTGTATAAGAATTTGTCTATTCAAAAATTTAACTGTCAATGGTTTAGAAAGTACCTTAGGTTTTATCTTGATTTTTTATTTTTATTTGTTTCTGGGCCACACCATTGATGCTCAGGAGTTGATCCTGGGTATACAAATCAGAAATAACTCCTGGCTTGGGGGACCATATGAGACACTGGGGATCAAACTGGATCAAACTGAGGTCCGTCCTGGGTCAGCAACATGCAAGGCAAACACCCAACAATGGTACTATTGCTCTGGTTCATTTTTATCTTTAATATAGTATCAGCAAATTTTACATTTTATTTCCTATTTCAAGCAGCTTAGTTGAATAAAATAAATGTTCTGGATTCTTTTAAATATTACTGTACTTTTTATTCACTTTTTTTTACTTTTTGCATATTTTCAATTATTTTCAGAATGTAAGACAGGGCTCACCCCTATATTTGAAGCACAATTGAGTCTAGAAATACCAGAATTAATTTTCTATCCATCTATGGATTCTGAAGTAAAGTGGAGTTTCCATAACATTGTTGAAAGCTTTATCACCAATATTTTTGGAATATCAGCTTTGGTGCCTCGACTTTCCCCACAAACAGGCTGTCCTCACTATCAGGTAGGTACTTTATTTTTAATAATTCTATTTATGTATAAATGTGCAACTTCCTGCTGTTTTAATTAGCTTGCTTTGTTTTTATCTTCCAGGTTGCCATGGAAGGCATGGCTGATTTGGCTAGCATGCAGTACATGATCATGGAGAGGGTCCAGAGCATGACTACTCGTTGTTGCAACTATCGGAACACCTTTAGCCAATATTCCTATCTCTATGTTGAGGACCCGAAGGAGCTTCTGCATCAGTTTCTCTTGTATGGTCATGTTTTAACACCTGAAGAAATTGAAATACATGCAGAAGATGGCATTCTTGAGAACCCACCTACTCTTCAGCAGTTTAAAGCACAAATTGACTTCTATGAAAAATTGTATGAAGAAATGTGCAGACTGGAGCCCATCAAGATATTTGACAGCTGGATGAAGATTGATGTGCGGCCCTATAAAGCATCTCTTCTAAATATAATTAAGAAATGGAGCCTCATGTTCAAACAACATCTTGTTGATCATGTCACTAATAGGTAATATGCCTTACATCATCCCAAGCTGTTGAGAACACAATGAATTTTTAAAAATAATTTTTTGTGGCCAGAGATATAGCATAGAAGTACGGCATTTGCCTTGCATGCAGAAAGACAGTGGTTCAAGTCCTGGCATTCCATATGGTCCCCTGAGCCGGCCAGGAGCGATTTCTGAGTGTAGAGCCAGGACTAACCCCTGAGTGCTGCCAGTTGGGACCCAAAACCAAAACAAAACAAAAAATTTCTTTAATTGAGCACCATGGTTACATAATTGTAGTTGGGTTTTAGTCAAAGAATATACACTCCCTTTCCAGTGCAATTTTTCCTGTCATCAATGTTCCTCATTTTCCTTCTCCCTCACTACCTGCTTTTCTTCAGGACAGAATTATATTTATTTCTCTCACTATCAGTCATAGTGGTTATCAGTGAAGTAATTTTTCTAAATTTTTCCATAATTTCCTCCTTGTAATTATTGGTTAAATAATTGGAGACTTTTAGGCAGTAGTGGTAATTTTATTCTAGCATTTATTTTATTTAGCAGACAACCTATTTTTTTTTTATTTTATGCCATGTGTGTGAACGAACTTGTACCTGATAAATAATGTTTTTAAAATACAGACCCAAGGTCATCTCAAAACTCTGTTATATTTCTTTAAACCTGAAATGTAGAGAATATCTAACGAACCTCGGAAATTTTATTTTTATTACTAATGCTTGTCTTAAATTGTCTAGCAATTTTGGAAGTAATCAAAACCACACACACTAAATGCTGATTTGTGTTTAGTCAACAGGCTGGTTTAAAATTTTGTCTGTTTCTCCCTAATACTGTATACTATGACACCAGACTATCTAAATGAGTACTCTGGATAAATGGTCAAAATGATCACCAGAAAGCCAATCACTGTAACTTATCTTAACAGATTGACCAACCCCACTTCATGATTCTTATGTTCAGTAATAAGTACATTAACTTATGTTTTAGGTGAGGAAAACTGGCCTCATTTCTGAATCTAGTTTTGGTTCCTTCCTTCTCTTCTCTTGATATCTTGGTTTTTGGTCAAAACTAGATACTTGTTCTGACTTCCTAGATCTTGTAGTGCTCAGGAAACCATATATAGTACATGGCAGTTTGAATCTAATTTTATCTGTTGTTACATGTAAGAAAAATGGCTTACCTTTTCTACCATCTCTTTTGCCCAGCGATGATCTTTATTAATGATAAAGTTGCATAGCTCAGTGATCTGGAATATACAGCCAAACCAACGATGTATTCATCTACAATTAAAGACAAAGGGACTTTGCAAAATTGCTAGATCTCCTCTTTCGAATCTACTGGAGATCTACTTGGAACATTTTAATGTAGAACTCCCAGATGTCCTTTATTTTTTATTTTTTTATCTTTTTTGGGGCCACACCCTATGACACTCAGGGATTACTCTTGGCTATGTACTCAGAAGTCACTCCTTATCAGCGGACCATATGGTGCAAATGGAGGGATCAAATTCAGATCCGTCCTGGGCAACCTCGTGTGAGGAAAATGCCCTATCTCTGTGCTATCGCTCCAGCCCCATCGATATGTTCTTTAACAAAAGGAGTCAGTTTTTACCTTTAGAAAGATAAGAAAGGAAGGTGCTTATGGGAGATAAGTCTGTAATAGAAATGTCCTTAAATGGATTATATGTGTCTTGTGATTCCTCTCAACTGGTTCATCTGGTGATTCAGGGAAATTATATGGGACATTTAAAATATAGTTTTATTATTATTTAGTTCTGGCAGAGTCATTGGAGAGAATAGATGTACAGTTTTAAATAAAATTTTAATTGAACCATGTTAGATACAGTTACAAATCTTTTTAATTGACTTTCAGTCATACAATGTCTAATACCTGTAGTGTATTTCCATAAATTGTTATTTGCCTGTCGTCCCACCTGGATCCTTCAGATGGGGACCATTAAGTAGAAAATAAAGAGTTTGTGAGCGAGGCAAGAGAAGCTTTTTGGTAGAGCTGACGGCTGACTCAGTGGTTGTTTTGGAGTTGGCATCAGAACTGTTAAAGGACTCTCATTGCCAAAAATTTGTCCCCCAACCTTTGTATCCGTCTGGATTATTTGCGGTGGAGAATTATTACTTAGGTTTCCCTCAAAAGGGGGAACGGAAGAATGGGATTTAATCTCTCATTTTGGGAGATATTTCTAGATTCACAAATCACCAACAAGGGGTTAAACATCCCCAACAAATGGCACCCGGAACAGGTGAATCTGGGCCCTCTGTAACTCTAAGTGACATGTTTCATTAGAAATTGCCTCTGGAGGTTCTTGGCTGGTTTCTATAGATACTCACTCTCATTATGCCATTGGTTATTAAACATATCAGTTCAGCATTATTCAAGTACATTATTCTGTTTGGATGTAAACCACTTGGTTTAGCACTAGCAAATATCATTGTCGTTGGATGGTTGCTGTTTACATTTCAATGGAAAATTCTACTCTAATATTTGCATCGCTTAAGTGGTCTCCATTAATTATAGTTTGTGGAATTTTTGTGTTGGCTAATATGGCTATCGTATGAATAGGCATTGTCTGGTGGTTAGGAAACAGACAGTGTGGAAATTGTAAAGTGATGACCAGTATGGACAATAAAAAATGTATCCTATGAAAATTCAGACTAAGTTACAGGCAGACAAATCTAGCACCAGCATCAAGAGTATAGGCTTTTTTGCCAGTAAAAAATCAAGTTGGACTTGTAATTTAGACACGATCCAAATAAAAAACTTGACACTGATGACCAGCCTCCAGTGCTAAGTTTACAAGGGAGTCCTGATTCTGTTCACGGTATGGACTCACATGATAGTGCCAACTCAGACAATGAACCACATTCTAGTACTCCACACCTCAGGCCTCAGAGCCCTGTGCAGAATACTTCTGCTCTCCGGCCTCAACTCCATTGCAGACAGTATATATTTCAACTTATCAACCTCTCAAAATGGAGTATGTGGAACAATTTAAAAAGCATGTAAAGATTATGGGGCAACCTCTCCATCCTGTCTGGAGATACTAAGAATTTGGTGTCATAAAAAAATTTGGACTCTGTATAAATTTAAAAAACTTGTTGAAATATGCCTTCCATCTAAACAGCAAACTGAATGGAAAATGTTATATGCAGAGGGTGTGAAATCCAAACTATATATATATATATATATATATATATATATATATATATATAGCCTGGATGGAACAAAAAAACGAGTGGCAGGGGTTAATCTCTCGTATGAATTATTAATGGGAGAAAATCAATATGCAGATGTTCAGGCACAAGCGGCTTTACCTAAGGAAATCTCAAAAATAATTAAAGACATTGCATTGTCTTCATGGGAAAGAATTGAGGCTAACAGTACTGGTAAGAGAACCTTTTTAAGAATCATCCAAGGGCCCGGAGAGATAGCACAGCCGTGTTTGCCTTGCAAGCAGCTGATCCAGGACCAAAGGTAGTTGGTTTGAATCCCAGTGTCCCATATGGTCCCCTGTGCCTGCCAGGAGCTATTTCTGAGCAGACAGCCAGGAGTAACCTCTGAGCACCACCAGGTGTGGCCCAAAAACAAAACAAACAAACAAACAAACAAAAAACAAACAAAAACATAAAAAAGAATCATCCAAGGTCTTCATGAGCCTTATGTAAAATTTGTGGCTAAGCTTAAAGATGCTTTGAAAATACAAATTAAAAAATGATGAGGTGAGGAAATTTCTAGAAAAATGTTTGGCTTATCATAATGCGAATTTGGCTTGCAAATTAGTATTGGCTCCTTTGCAGGAAAAAGCTGATTAAAATGAATTTTTATATGTATATAGGAATGTTTATGATATGCTCCATTCATTAGTAAACTTGGATCCGTATCAACCTTTGCAATTACTAAAGGAACAATACCTCTTTACCTCCGGGGACAAAAAGTCACCCAAAAGCGAGGTCTATGCCCAAAATGTAAAAAAGTTCATCGTTGGAGGAAAGACTGTAGATCTAGAAATCTCCCTAATAATAAAATAGGGAGAGGTTTTAACACAAACCCTAGGAGACAATTTGCCTCTTACCATTGTGGAAAACAGGGGCATATTTAAAGAAATTGCCGTCTTTTGTTAAATTCAGCTCCTCCGGGACATATATTTACGAAACAGGGAAATGCCTACAGGGCTAATCCCCAGGTCCTTTCAAATCAGGGGCAAAGTCATAAAACTGTAATTTCCCGGCACAGCTCAAGAAGACTTATTTCAATTAGCGAATTAACGAATTAGCGAAATGAAATAAAACTGCTGACTTGTTGGCAATGCCTATATTTAAATCACCTGTGGAGGAACATTCAGCCTTACACACAGATGCTCGCCGTTTACATGTAAATTACCAAATTTTTTAAAGAAGATGATTTGAGAGATAATAATAGAATTCATGGTAATAACTGCAACACTAAAAGGGATTTTTTAAAGAGAACATACTAATGGAAAATACCTCCAGTATTGATAATTCATTTGAAATATTTTGCTTTTGATGGAAAACAAATTAAAAAACTATACACTTATGTGGATTTTACTTTAGAAGATCTCAAGTTAGCAGAATTCACTCAGTAAGATAATAACAAGACTGAAAAAATACAATTTATCATTAGTATCAGATAATTTTAGTCAAGTTTACTATGGACATTGTACTTCATATTGTAAAATTACCACAGAACAATATTGGATCAATTCTGATGCCAAGAAGATCAAGAAAATCCCTATTACATTAGTAAAATCCACAGCAGCATATATCCTGTTTTATACTTCTCAGAGATCTACTATAAATACCTAATAATCATTTTCTTTATTTGTCAATTGTCATTAATGTTTTATGGGTGATTTTTTAGTTATGATTGCTTAATAGGAGTGAATATGATGAATCCCCATTGTGGTTACTTGCATGATGCCTTAATTTTAGTATTGTCTTAGGTCATTATCAATTAGAATATTTTATTATATATTGATGAAGTTTAATGTTCCCAAGTATTCAATATTGGTTCAATTTATATGAGTCAATGTAATACACAGATTAATACAAGGAAAAATTAAAATATGTTAGTACTCGAGAGTTACATAGAAAAATTTGACAGTACCAAGTAACTGTTTATGATAAAACTAAAAAGTTGGGGCCGGGCGGTGGCGCTGGAGGTAAGGTGCCTGCCTTGCCTGCGCTAGCCTAGGACGGACCGCGGTTCGATCCCCCCGCGTCCCATATGGTCCCCCAAGAAGCCAGGAGCAACTTCTGAGCGCATAGCCAGGAGTAACCCCTGAGCGTCACAGGGTGTGGCCCAAAAACCAAAAAAAAAAAAAAAAAAAAAACAAAAACTAAAAAGTTGTAGACAGAACTTTATATATTAAAAGGCATGCATCACAAACCCACAACTTCCTTTATACTCAATAGTATAAAATCAAAACTTTTCCTTTAAGATCAAAGATTTTCTTTCACAATTATTTAATATAGTACTTGTGCTACTTGTCACAGCAATTAAACATAAAAGAGAAAATAAAAGAATTCAAATTGAAAAACTGTTGAACTATTGCTATAAACAGATGATATGATATATGTAGAAAGCACTAAAGACTTAAATGGCTTTGTTAATAATCAACCTACTTATACTTCATAACCTAGCTTATGAAGATATCAGAAATCTGTTACAGTTCCATAACAAATTATGAATAAAAACAAATTTTAATGCCATTTTAAATTACACCTACCTCAAAAATCAAGTAATCAACTTAAATAATCACCTTAAATAAAGGAATCAAAATTATATACAAAGAATCTATAAATAACTTTAAAATAAACCATCCCAAAATAGAAATTTTCTTATTCATACATAAAATGAGTTAACATTATTAAAATAAGCATCTTACTTAGAGCTCTAAACAAATCCTTTGTAGTCCCCATAAATATCCTACAGCAGTTTTAGAGAAATAAAACTACTGTGAACTTTTATCATGTGATAAAAATTTCAAAATAAACAAAACAGTCCTGAGAAAAAGAATAAGGGAGAAATTTCTTTCCCCAATGTTAAATTATATCTAAAATCTAAAGTGATAAAATATATGAAACTGAAATAGAAGTAGTCTCTCAGGTCAATGTAATTAAACTGAAAGCTCAGAAGTCCACTCTTATGAATATACCCTAGGAACATAAAAATACAATACAAAAATCCCTTCCTCACACATATATTCATTGAGCACGATTTACAATAGCCAGATTCTGGAAACAACCAAGATGCCCCTCAACAGATGAATGCTTAAAGAAACTGTGGTAGATATACATAATGGTATATTACGCCGCTGTCAGGGAGATAAAAGTCATGAAATTTTCCTATACATGGGTGTACATGGACTCTATTATTCTGAGTGAAATAAGTCAGAGGGAGAGAGATAGATGCAGAATAGTCTCACTAATCTGTGAGTTTTAAGAGAAACAAAAGACATTGTAATAATGCCCAGCTACAATAGAGATGAGGCTGGAAGGACGGGCTCTCAATATGAAGCTCACCACATATAGTGGTGAGTTGAGTTAGAGAGATAACTACAATGTCATGACAATGTTAATGATTCAAAAATGTAGGAATGCCTATCTCAAATACAGTTAGTGGGTGGGGAAGGAAGGAGGTTAAGGAGGTTTTCTTTTTATGACTAAAGCCCACCTACAATCATGTATGTAATCATGATGCTTAAATAAAGAAAATATATATAAAAATAAAATAAAAAGTAAACCCTAATAATATAGGAAGTTAATATGTGATAAAAGATTAAAATACATAAAGGTGAGAAAGGAAAGCCACTTCAACAAATGATGCCTGGTCCAGTACCTTTGTTGAATGCAGTTGGCTCCAGATTAATCCCTGGTACTTTATCTGATCCCCTGAACATCAATTTGAGAAACTTAAGCACAAAGCCAGATATATATCCTGAACTCAACAATGTAGCCACAAAATCTATAGAAAAGTTCATGATGATAGCTTTATCTTGGAAAGTGATGACATTATACATATTATTTTTAACTCTAAAATCTTACTTTTACCTTACATTAAGGAATGCATACTTAGGCATATCATGAAGCATATGTAAAAGGACCTATAGCAGCAAAGCTGATGGTAGCAAAATTCTCTGAAACAATCCACAGGATTATCAATCATAGAACATATAGTTAAAGCAGTGAAAGAAAGGAATGCTTGACATTTACTCAAAAAAAAAAAATACCTGAGAATTAGTTTAAGGCATTGTTAGGGCAAAATGCTTGGATATTAGGGAATTAAGAAATAAATTATAAAACTGAGAATCTAACTTAAGAGTTAGAGTTTAGTTGTAAGATTTGCAAGGCCCTGAGTTCAGTCTCTAGTATTTAATGTTTACCTCTTCAAACTCACTCTTGTCCACAGCACTATGCTTCCTTTAAATTAAATTATTGAACAAAAATATTATCACCATTTTTATGGATTTTGACTATCTTCTTATTCATCTATGTATAAACAAATTTATCCTTTTAAAAAAGGTCCTGATTTCATTAATATTTGTGTTTTATTGGTTTGTATATTGCTGATTTCTTTATTAAAATAATTTATTTAAACATTATGGTTACAAATGTTTATAATTCGATTTCAGCCACAAAATACTCATCTACCATCAACTATGCAAATTTCCTACCACTAATATTCCCCATTTCCCTCTTCTCTCAGCCCCTGCCTATCTACGAGATAGGCATTGTATTTCTTTGTCATCATCATGATAGCTGTTAGTGTTGTTATCTCTCTAACTGCATTTACCATTTCTAGTGGTAAGCTTTATATCATAGGCTGCTCCTCCAGGCCCTCAACTCTATTCTCTCTGCATATTATTAGTATACTGTATATTTATATATTTTTGTTTTGGGGGCCACATCCATTTGACACTCAGGGGTTACTCCTGGCTATGCACTCAGAAATTGCTCCTGGCTTGGGGGGATCATAATGGACAATGAGGGATTGAATCGCGGTTTGTCCTAGACTAGCGCTTGCAAGTCAGACACCTTACCTCTAGTGCCACCACTCCAGCCCCTAGTATACACTGCACGACAGGAAAGTAGGAGCATGAGCAGCCGAATATGAAATATGAAATAAGTGAAACCACACAGAGAATGTGGGGTCAACACGTTTCTGGCAGGAGTGCAACAAGTTTAATTTTTTAAGCAGGGAAATTTATAGGAGTAAAATTACCCACAGGCGAAAAATAAGTGTAATCACAAAGCCTAGTATACGATAACAATACCTAAGTTACAAGAGAGAAGGTCAAGGTAGTTCCCTGAAAGCCACTTTAAATGGAAAATCAGGATCAGGATCATGAGGAAGTAGGAAAAATCGAGAAACTTGATCTTTCTAGGCTGGACTCTATATTTACAGAGGTCAAGTAAAGGGCAGTACCAAAATCCCCAAGAATGAGCTTCCCTAATTCTAAAGGAGAGTCAATAATCAAAATCTGCATTTGAGTTATGCCCTTTTTAAAGGAGAGTCAATAATCAAAATCTGTATTTGGTTATGCCCTTGATTACCAGAAACTGCAGTTGCAAAGAGTATATTTGAAAAGGAGAGAAAAATTGTCTTTGCTTTTGGGGCTGACTATATCCAGAAAAAGGGGTTCTCAAACAAACTTTGGTGCTGGAATTTCTGAGCCAAATTATTTGATAGAGGCTATTATGTTGCCTGATATATACAAAGGAGAGATAGTCAAATACTGGCTAAAAATGTAATGCCAGGCATCTCTTTGGAAATTCCTCAGCCATCCATGCAGGGGAAAAAGGCGTCCACAGTGGGCATTTTGAGAAACCCCATGGGGGTTAAATTAGTTCTACCCACCAGGAAAATCTGAGGATATATCTGGTGGGCTGAGCCCCCTAAAAGCTTAGGCATGCCCTGGCAGAGTCTGGCTATCTTGAAAGAGTATTACTATTTACCCCTTTGATAGGGAACAGATATTAATTTTTCAAATTTCCTTACCTCTCTCTGGAGTGATTATTTTATAATGGAAATATGATTGATTCAAAATTCACTTACTGAGACCAGAGTAGGTAGACACTTGCCTCGCATGTAGCCTACATTCAATCTATAGCATCCCATATGGTTCCTTGAGCCCTGCCAGAGTGATTCCTCAGTAGATAACCAGGAGTAACTTTTAATTACCAATGGGTTTGGTTTCCAAACAAAACCAAAATTTCAAAATCAAAACAAAGTTCAGCATATGTCACTTTGCTTTTAAGAAAGCTATCAGTGACCAATTTCACTACTAAAATAATTATTTTTAACCCAAAAGTGCAGTTAGAATAGAAAAAAAACAACTCTGACAATAATAGTTAGAAGTGGTATGGACAATACACTTTCAGTAACATATCTGTAAGCAAAAGTGCCTAAAAGGAAAAGAAAAAGAAAAAAGAAGTGTCTTCAATAGAATATATTGGGGTGGAGATTGAATAAAACTGGGGACATAGGTGGTGGAAAATGTTGGGACAATGTATGACTGAAAACTATTCATAATTTTTGTATATGTGAGCCTCATGGTGATTAAAAATTATTAATAAAATCCAGGACAAATAAATATTATCTTTTCTTTTATGAAAAATGTAATTATTCTTCATTCAAGAGGTAGTGTCTAAAAAGAAAAGCCCAGGCCCAAATGGATTCACTAATGAATTTTTCAAACCTTTCAAGAGGAAGAACTACCAATACTAACCAGGCTCTTCCATGAAATTGAAAAAACAGCATCACTCCCAAAGAGCTTTTATGAAGCCAACATCACTTTGATACCAAAACCAGAAAGAGATGCTGCCAAAAAAGAAAATTTACAGACCAATATCACTGATGAATGCAGATGCAAAGATCTTCAACAAAAACCTGGCAAATAGGATCCAATTATTATCAAGAATATCATACACTACGATCAAGTAGGTTTTATCCCAGGAATATAAGGATGGTTTAACATCCATAAATTTATCAAGATAATACAAAACATCAACAACAAGAAAAATAAAAATCACATGATCATGTCAATAGACACAGAAAGCATTTGATAAGGTCCAACACCCATTCTTGATCAAAACTCAGCAAGATTGAATGAAAGGAACCTTTCTCAATATAGTTAAGTCTATCTACCACAAGTCAGTGGCAAACATTATTCTCATTGGAGAAAAACTAAAAGCCTTTCCTCGAAATTCTGGTACAAGATAAGGCTGTCCTCTCTCACCACTCCTCTTCAGCATAGTACTGGAAGTTCTTGCTACAGCGATCAGGCAAGAAAAAGATATCAAGGAAATCCAGATAGGAACTGAAGAAGTCAAGCTCTCACTGTTTGCAGATGACATGATACTCAACATAGAAAATACCAAAGACTCTACCAAAAAGCTTTTAGAAACAATAGATTCATATAACAAAATGGCAGGCTACAAAATTAACAGAAATCAATGGCCTTTTTATACACCAACATGGATAGGGAAGAGATCAACGTTAAGAATGCAATCCCATTCACATTAGTGACACAGAAACTCAAATATCTTGGAGTCAACTTGACCAAAGATGTGAAGGACCTATACAAAGAAAAATATAACCCCTGCTCCAAGAAATAAGAGAGGGCACACGAAAATGAAAACAAATACCCTGCTCATAGATTGGCAGGATTAACATAATTAAAATGGCAATACTCCCCAATGCATTATACAGATTTAATGTGATCCCTCTAAAGCAGGGGTCTCAAACTCGCGGCCCACGGGCATTTGTGGCCCTCCGTACAACATTTTATGGCCTGAGGCCAGCCTTCAAATATCACAGTATTCGCCTACCAAATAATTGCAATAAAAATTGCATTAGTAAGAAAAAAATCACATTAAACATTTGCAAATCCCGAGCATTTCGTTCGGGGTATGCAAATGTTTAATGCAATTATTTGCGATTTTTTTCTTAGTAATGCAATTTTTATTGTGAATATTCGGTGAGCGAAAACCCTTATGTGGCTCTGCATCACTCCTACTTTGCCTTCTGCGGTCCCCAGGTAAATTGAGTTTGAGACCCCTGCTTTAAAGACACCCATAACATTCTTCAAACAAGTGGAGTAAACACTTATGATCTTCATCTGGAACAATAAACACCCTCGAACAGCTAAAGCACTCCTAGGGGAAAGGAATATGGTGGCATTACTTTCTCCAACTTTAAACTGTACTACAAAACAAGAGTTATCAAAACAGCATGGTATTGGAATAAAGACAGACCCTTAGATCAGTGAAATAAGCTTGAGGACTCAGAGAATGTTCCCCATTTTTGTTCACCTAATTTTTGACAAAGGAGCAAGAAATTCTAAGTGGAGCAGAGAAAACCTCTTCAACAAGTGGTGTTGGCAGAACTGGTTAGCCACTTGCAAAAGAGTGAACATAGACCCCAGTTAACATCATGTACGAAGGTAAAATCTAAATGGATTAAAGACCTTCATATCAGACTTGAACAACACGTAGGTAAAACACTCCATGACATTGAAACTAAAGGTATCTTCAAGGAGGAAACTGCACTTTCCAAACAAGTGAAAACAGAGATAAACAGATGGGAATACATTAAGCTGAGAAGCTTCTGCACCTCAAAAAAAATAGTGCCCAGGATACAAGAGCCACCCACTGTGTGGGAGAAACTATTAACCCAATACCCATGAGATAAGGGGCTAATATCCAAAATATACAGGGCACTGACAGAAGTTTACAAGAACAAAATCTAATCCCATCAAAAAATGGGGAGAAGAAATGGACAGACACTTTGATAAAAAAAAAATACAAATGGCCCAAAGGCACATGAAAAAATGCTCCTCATTACTAATCATCAGAAAGATGCAAATATAAACAATGATGAGATACCAACTCACCCCACAGAGTTTGGCACAAATCACAAAGAATGAGAACAATTAGTGCTGGCAGGGATTTGGAGAGAAAGGAACTCTTATCCACTGCTGGTGGGCATGTCGTCTAGTCCAACCTTTATGAAAAGCGATATGGAGATTCCTACAAAAACTGGAAATTGAGCTCCCATTTGACCCAGCTATACCACTTTTATGGATATACTCTAGGAACACAATAGTACAAGACAAAAATCCCTTCCTCACACCTATATTTATTGCAGCACTATTCACAATAGCCAGGCTCTGGAAACAACCAAGATGCCCTTCAACAGATGAATGGCTAAAGAAACTGTGGTACATACACACAATGGAATATTTTGCAGCCATCAGGAAAGATGAAGTCATGAAATTTTCCTATACATGGATGTACATGGAATCTATCATGCTGAGTGAAATAAGTCAGAGGGAAAGAGATAGACACAGAATAGTCTCACTCATCTATGGGTTTTTAAGAAAAATAAAAATCATTTTTGCTACAATCCTTAGAGACAAAGAGAGGATGACTGGAACTTCCAGCTCACTCATGAAGCTCACCGCAAAGAGTTGAGTGCAGTTATCAAATAACTACACTGAGAATTACCATAACTATGAGAATGAAGGAGGGATCTGGAAAGCCTGTCTAGAGTACAGGTGCGGGTGGGGTGGGATGGAGGGAGATTTGGGACACTAGTGGTGGGAATGTTGCACTGGTGAAGGGGGGTTCTTCTTTACACGACTAAAGCCTAATCACAATCATATTTGTAACCAAGATGTTTAAATAAAGATATTATATATATAAAAATGTAGTGTCACCTGTAGTAACTCAAGTGTCAGAACCAAGCTTTGTCCTAGGAACTGCTTTCAACTAACTGTAAATTTATTATTTTATTTCTGTTTTTATTGATGCTAGTATTACCTATCTTTAAGACTTGGTGGTGCATAGGAATACTAAGCAATTTTATGTTAGATAAATGCGATTGTTACTTTGTTTTATGTAATTTATCTTTGCCAAAATTTTCATAGGAATGTCCTATTTTTAATTGCAGGAGAATTCTATACTATTACAGTTGAGAAAACAGATACATGTTTATAAAAAGTAGAAGGAGAATGGATTCTCACAAACTGTTTCTTTATTAGCTTGTCTGATCTTGAAGAATGTATAAGAAGTAGTGAATGTGGTTTGCTCAAGAAAGTTGAAAAAGGAGATTTCAAAGGACTAGTTGAGATTATGGGACATCTTATGTCTCTTAAAGAACGACAGACCAGCACTGATGAGATGTTTGAACCATTAAAGCAAACAATTGACTTGCTGATGACATATGAGCAAGAATTACCGGAAACAGTATTTAGACAACTGGAGGTCAGTGAATTTTTTTGTTATTATAATAATGAATATGTGCAACAGCATTTACTTACAATAGCATCAAATAAATGATTTCAGGATTTCAAATGGAGTAAAATCCCCCTATGGAGTTGCCATAAAATTAAAAACACACAGTAAAAATCAGCTACAAAAATATGTCATGAAGTAAATTGAGTAAATTAATATCAAAATAGTTATTATCAAAAACCCTTGTAGAATGCCTGTCTCAAATACAGACGTAGGTGGGGGAAGATTGGGGATATTGGTGATGGTAATATTGAACTGGTGAAGGGGAGTGTCCTTTTTATAACTGAAACCCAACTACAATTATGTTTGTAATCAAGGTGCTTAAATAAATATAATGTAAAAGAAAACACTGGTAAGTTTTTGCCTCAAAGCCAAATGGTAAAAAAATAATCCTTGTTTTGGAATTACATCATAGCATATAAGTAATATTGAACTATTCTGGGAACTCAGTAAAGGAAATATAGTATAGTAATTTTGGAAATAAATTTGAGAATGAAGTGTGGCTTTGAAGTGCTTTTCTTCCAGAGTATGTGATGTACAAGTTTTCTGATACAGAGTAAAAAAGGACTAAGAAACATTAAAATGGAAGACAAGGGGCTTGCTCTTCAAGTCTACATTCTACTTTAAACATGTATCTCACTTGCTTTTTCCAATGGATCTTTGTTTACCTATTTAATTTATGAAGAAGCTATATTTTTCTCTCTTGAATAAGTACATATTTTCTCCCCTCACATCTTTCTAAAGAATTATTAATAACAAATATTTTTGCTTAACCAAAAATAAATTAAAAACTGGTCTATGATGAAATGTGTATCCTAAAAGAAATTAAGAAGCACTTTAGGAGGTTATAGAAAAATGCAATGTAACTTGATTAATGTCGAATTAGAAGTTGCAGTCACTAGGAGAGCAACAATAAGTCAAGGGATAGTAAGAGTATGGGAAAAGGATTTTACTCATATTATGAAGATAAAAATACATGGACATGTAATTTGATAGAATGAGAACAATGTGATCTGACCACAATGTGGTCTCATTTGTAGGAACTGCCTGAGAAATGGAACAACATAAAAAAGATGGCTGTTACTGTGAGGCAACAGGTGGCCCCATTGCAGGCAAATGAAGTGACCCTCCTTCGTCAGAGGTGCATAGCCTTTGACATTGAACAGCAGCAATTCTGGGAGCACTTCCACAATGAGGCTCCATTTAAGTAAGTTATTAATGATTGAGATTTGATCACCCAGTGCTCCATTACTCATACTTGCATCAGTGTTCATTTTCTGCTACCAATTTTCTTAGTTTCTTAAGCTCACCTTCCTCTATGGAAGTCATTTTTCTTTTTTTTTTTTCTTTTTTATTGCTCTTCCTTTTCCCTTTCTTTTTTGGAGACTCAATAATTTGCAATATGGTTATTTCATGTATGTAACTTTACTTCCTTTCAAAACTTTGTTATTCCAAGGTTATTATTTTTAATATAATTTTTATTTTAGTTATAGTGGCTTACATATAGTTCACAGTAATATTCCAGGTACATATTTACATTGAATCAGGGGTATTCCCACCACCGATTTGTCCTCCCACAATCGCTCCCATCCTGCCTCCCATATCCTCCACTCCCCCCCCCCCAAGGGGCTGCTAGAATGCATGCTCCCTTCTGTGTCTAGTTTATTACTTATTGGTCTTATAACTGTTTGGTCTTGGTGACTCCATTACTGCCCCCTCCAATTGGGAGGCGAGACTAGAAAGTTCAAGTGATGTGGTTTTGCTTGAGGAAGAGAAAGGTAATATAATGGGTTAAAAATCAACTACGCCGAATATGTGCAGAGTCATTCTAGAGGCTCTCATCCTTGGTTTGAGGGACAATGGGGAAAAGAAGAAGGTGAGACACCACAACAGTTCAAAAAGAGGAATCAAATAAGATATCCAGTGAGCACTGCAACACTAAAAATATGCACCACATAGTTGCCATGGTCTTTTAACTATTATAGTCACAGTGGTTCCTTCTCTGTTCTAATTGCATTTACCCTATTTCTATGGACTTTCAGTAGTATTTGCATACTATGATTTTTAAGTATTCCTTGCAAATCAGTGGGATCATTCTATATCTGTGGCTCTTCCTCTAAATCATTTTACTCAACATACTCTCCATGTCTATTGAGCACTGGTGAGTATGCTATTTGGTCCAACCTTTAGGGAATGCAGTAAGGAAGGTTCTCAGTAAACTCACAATCGAACTGCTATAAGAGCCAGAAATCCTGCTTTTGAGTATCTGTTTCCAGTATTAAAAAACATTTATACAACAGGATGCATACACACTGCTATTCATTGCTTACTTCAATAAATAGCTAAGAGTAGAAATAAATCTAGATACCAAACAACAAATGTACCCAAGCAATAGTCAACAGCAATGAAATTATGAGGTCCCAAACTTCAAGATCCAAACTTAAAAAGGGCAAGATGGCCGTGCATCAGTGTGTGTGTTTGTGTGTGTGTGTATGTGTGTGTGTGTGTGTGTGTGTGTGTGTGTGTGTGTGTGTGTGTGTGTGGTGGCATGAGATGAACTCTGGAAAATTGGTGGAGGGGGGCTTATACTAGTGGTGGGATTGATCTTGAAAGATTGTATTCTAAAACTCAACTATGAGTAACTTATATCATAATTGTTTAAATAAAGATAGCTATATATCCATGGCTTTCTTTTATTTATATCCATAGATATAAATAATGAAAAAGAATAATAATATTTTTTAAAAATCTCTTTCACAATTATGCCTTGGAAAATTATGCTTCTCAGAATCAACATAGATACAGAAGTTAAAAACCTATACAAAAATCTATACATTAAGAAATAAAAGAAGACATGAAAAAACTGTTAAACATCCACTACTCATAGGTTGAGAAGAGTAAACATCATCAATATGGCAATATTCCACATTGCATTTTTACAAATTCAATTCAGTCCTTCTAAGGACACATATTTCATTTTTCATAGATATTGGTCTAACATTAAAAAAATAACTATTGTATCCATCTAGAACCAACTTTGTTTTTTGGGGGGTAGTCTTTTTTTTGCAATGTAAATCTCTTTCTTTTGGGGGGCCAAACCCAGAGACATTTGTGACTATGCACTCAGAAATCGCTTCTGGCTCAGGGGACCATATGGGATGCCTGAGATGGATCCCAGGTCTGTCCTGGGTCAGCCTTGTGCAAGACAAACACCATACTGCTGAGCTATTGCTCTAGCCCACTGTAAATTCTTCCATATGGTCCTCTAAACTAGGAGTGATTTCTGAGCACATAGCCAGGAGTAAACCTTGATGGTCATCAGGTGTGGCCCAAACCCCCCCAAAATGTTATAAATTTGTTTAAGTGTTACATATCTTCTTGTTTCACCCTGTGAGATTATAGAAATCCAATAATTTATTTATTTCTTCTCATTGTTTTTATTGTGGCATTAAGTTTCTCAAACAGTTAATTGCCCATTGAATTTCTGTTGGGTCTGTTGTGATGTTCTTCTTTTCATTTATGAGTTCAACATCACTGCATAATTTATTTGATATGATTAAATAAATTATTCTTGCAAGTATTTAACATGGTATTTTGACATTAATTCATCCTGGTTTGAACACTGAAACACACATATCTAGAACTGATAAGTAGTCTAAGATGGTTGGCAACCTAAATAGGAACATGAAAACTGTCAATGTATCACACATCCATCACACATTTTTTTGTAATTTTTATTAAAGCCAATGTAAATTACAAGTTTATCACAATTATATTTAAGTTACATAATGACAGTGAATTGGGGACAATTCACACCACCAGTGTTGACCTCTCTCTGCCCCTGTTCCCAGCATGTTTCCCTCGCTTCCACTCTTAGCCCCTTGGACTGTCAGCATAACAGGTCCCTTTTGTATATAACTTTTTGTAGTTTGGGTCTCTTTATTCTATTGTTGTTGAGTTTGGGTTGGGGATTTAGGTCTAAACATCCTTTTCTACTTAATGTTTGTGGGACTGTTTGCCCCTGGTATTTACCATTCACTTTATTTTTTCTTAATTTATGAGACAGAACAAGATGATTTATGTTTTATGGTTCTGTTGAAGAAAAAAAAGTGGGATGAGCCCCTGTCAAGATCCATGATTATAAATTTAATAGAAGAAAGAAAAAAAAAACAGAAAAAAGGAAGGGGGACTGGTGTGGCAAGGTGTTTTTTTTTTTTTTTTTTTTTGTATAGGTACAATAAGTTTTGGAAAAATTTGAAAGGGAAATTCCTTTGGCATAATACAGGGTTTTTCCACCCTTGAAGCATACTGTCATAGGATTAACAACAGGATCCAGCCAGGTTAATTGTCAAATCCTGGGGTCTATTTATGTTGCCTGAGAATGATCTGCTCAGTTGTTGTTGTCAAAGTAGACTCTTGTAATTAGAGATCTTGGTTTTTGCATATGTCCTAGGACAAAGTTTAAGATAGATTCTTTTTTTTTTTATGGTTCCAGAAGTTCTGCTCAGTCATGGTTGTTGCAGTCTTCTTCTGTAATTAATTATCTTGTTTTTTGCACAGATCATAGTATGAAGCGTCATCTAGTTTTATCACACAATTAGGTGATAAAGTGGGGCTACCTGCCTTTAGAACAAGTTACTGCTGTTTTCTTGTTGTTAGGATGTCGTATGTACATACCGTGTCGCGTTTGTGTCAGAGCTGTATTAGAGACTCCTCCAAGGGGACTTTGATTCTTGGTGCTGTTTCAAAAATCTGTGTTAGCTTTAAGGTTGGGATCTGGGGTTCTGGATTGGATGGTGATGTCCGATCACATGAGGTCTAAGTCAAGTTCTCATGACAAATATTCAGGATGGGAGATGCCCCCATATTATAAACTTTATGTATTCTTATTCCTATTAGATACGAGCTTGTTTCTTCACATATGATTTCCCCATTTTAGTATAGCTATGCACAAAGGAAAAATACCATATTATCCTGTTGGTGCATTAGGGGGTTAAAATGTCAGGTTATATAATTTCTGTGCCCTGGTTAGCCTGAGCTTTTATCCCAAGCAAGACTTTTAGCATCACACATTTTTAACAGTTTAATATACAAAATAATATATTTGGGATATAAGAAATAAGTTAGTTTCTTTCTTAGGGATATGTTAAAATTCCTTTGAATATGTTGAAAAATAGTTAAGAGTCATGAAAAAATAGACATATAAGCTGTGACACATAAATAAATATAAAACACGTGGCTTTAAAGCAGTGGCTCTTGTACACAGTTTAATCATGCAGGGGAGCTTTCACATTTTTCTCAATTTCTCCCATAGACCTAACTGGTCTGATGTGATACTTACACATAGTATTTTTAATACTACCAGGTGATACCAACATAGAGGCAAGTTTGAGACTACTGCAAGGAGGGTGATATTTGGTTCCTTTTAAACAATCATGCTGAGAAAACATTTGTTCATTGTTTCTCTCCAATATCAGATGGGGTTAGATATATTTTCCTTTTGTAAAGTTAAATGAGGACTTTGAATATCTTTGATAGTAACCCATTGCTTGATGGTTATTGAGTGAATATGATTTTTCATTCAGTGGGTGGCTTTTTATGATAGTCACTATTTTCTTTGAAGTATGGAAGTATCTCAGTTTAATGTAGTCCCATTTGTTTATTTTTGCTTCCCTTTGCTTGGCCAGGGGTGCTTCATCCTTGAAGAAGCCTTTAGCTTCAATGTTGTGAATGTTATGCCTACATTATTGTCTATGTACCTTGTGATTTCAGGTCTGATATAAATGTCTTTAATTCATTTTGATTTGATTTTCATGCATGGTTTTAAAGAGAGGTCTAAGTTCATTTTTGCATGCTGTTTATCAGTTTTACCAGCACCTTTTGTAGAAGAGGCTTTTCTTGCTTAAGTTTGTATTTATTTATTTATCAAAAATTAATTTTTCATATATCCAGGTATAACTCTGAATATTGAATTTTATTCCATTGAAATAGAATAGAATAGCTTCCATTGGAAGCTTTGTTCCAATATCATGGATTTTTTAATACCATGGTGTTTTAATGGCTACTGCCTTAGAGTACAGTTTAAAGTTTGAGAAAGTGATTCCTACCATTTTTTTTTGTTTCTCCAAGTATTGCTTTGCTTATTCCTTCATATGAATTTTAGGAGCATATAATCCATTTATTTGAAGAATCCCATGGGGATTAAAGAAATTGCACTAAATCAATGTAATACTTTAGAAACTATTATCTTAATGAGGTTTTTCCTTCTAGTCCATGCACAGAGTATATGTCTCCAATTCATTGTGTCCTCTTTTATTTCTTGAAGCAGTGTTTTATACTTTTTATATACCTCTTTCACTTCTTTAGTTAAGTTGATACCAAGGTACTTGATTTTCTTTTTTTCTTTTTCCTTTCTATTTCTTTCCTTCTTTCCTTCCTTCCTTCCTTCCTTCCTTCCTTCCTTCCTTCCTTCCTTCCTTTCTTCTTTCTTTCTTCCTTCCTTCCTTTCTTCTTTCTTTCTTTCTTTCTTTCTTTCTTTCTTTCTTTCTTTCTTTCTTTCTTTCTTTCTTTCTTTCTTTCTTTCTTTCTTTCTTTCTTTCTTTCTTTCTTTCTTTTGGTTTTTGGGCCACACCCTGTGACGCTCAGGGTTTACTCCTGGCTATGTGCTCAGAAATCACTCCTGGCTTGGGGACCATATGGGATACCAAGGGATTAAATTGCAGTCTGTCCTAGGCTATCACAGGCAAGGCAGATGCCTTACTGCTTTTGTCACTGCTCCAGCCCCTGGTACCTGATTTTCTGAGGCACAAGTTTAAATGGGATTGTTACAGATGGCCAAAGGACACATTACAAAATATCCCACTTTTCTAAATATCAGGGAGCTGCAAATCAAAACAACAATGGGATATCATCTCACAGCATAGACATTAGCACACATTAAAAAAACAAACAAGAACAACCATTACTAGCATGGATGTGGGGAGAAAGGGTTCTCATTCACTGCAGTTGGGAATGCAGACTGGCCCAGCCTTCATAGAACAATATGGACATTTTCTAAAAAGCTAGAAATTAATCTTCAATATGACCCAGCAATACTCCTTCTATGTATATGCCCAAGCATCACAAAAACAAATGTAAAAAAATAACCTCTGCATTCCTATGTTCCTTGCAGTCATATTTACAATAGCCAGAATCTGGAAACAACCCAGATTACTGGCTAAAGAAACTGTGGTATATCTACACAATGAAATCTTATGCAGCCATTAGGAAAAAATGAGGTAATAACTTTTGCCTATTCATGGATGGACATGGTGCCTATTATGCTGAGTAAAACTAGCCCAAGGGAAAATGATAGAAAATGATATACATAGAATAATCTTACTCATTTTGGGGATATCATAAAAATAAGACAGTATGGTAACAATATCCAGCGACAATAGAATTAATGTTCAGGAGGTTTGGCTCAGGGTAGGAAGCTAACCACAAAAAGCAGTGAGTGCAGTTTAGATGAGAGTAGTGTTTATTATAACAATGTTAGTTGGAATTGATCACTCTGGACAAGAACTCAGTGCTTAAAGGGGATAAAGTTATATGTAAGGCATCTCATCATTGATAATAGTGCAGACCATAGTATCAAAAGCAAAAGAAAGAGGGAGAGAAGCAAATTGCATGCCCCAGAGATAGTTTCGGATATGTGTGGGATAACCACATCTTTGGTGGGAAGGTTTCACTGGAAAAAAGATTGTTTATATTGTATGACTGAAATGACCCAACAATGAACAATTTTGTAACAACTATGCTAAAATTAATAAATTAAAAATAAATAATAATCATTCATGCTGAGTCCTGTAATTCTAAATTAATCTGTATTCTTTAGAATGATTGCCTTTTAAGTTATGTCTGAGAAAACCTTTTTCATGAAGTTGGCCTTTAAAACCAAAGAAGGCCCTCCCAAAATTAAAACCAAAGTGAAATAAAGGTCTAGAACACATTTGAAGGCCAAGAAAGACACTCACAGGCAAATAATGGGAGGAGGACAATCTGTTCCCAGCTCAACTGACAAAAAAATAACAAAAGATGTAGCTGAAAGGCATCTTAAGTATCATTTGAAGAGTGCCCCCATTGAGAACAAGCTTAATCACTGTGCCATTATCAAGTTCTCTCAGATAATTAAATTGGTGATGAAGAAGGTAGAAGATAACAACACACTTGTGTCCAATGTAGATGCCAGGACCAATAAGCACCAGATTAAACAGTTCAGGAAGAAGCTATATGAAATAGTTACAATCAATATTTTAATTAAAACTAATGAAAAGAAAAGGGCTGGATCCTGAATATAATAAATCTGAACAGTGTGTTTGACTAATTTTTATTATCATATAATTTTATTTTGATCATAGTGGCTTACATATTGCTGACAATATTTTAGGTACATATTCACATAAAATCAGGAGGGATTCCCATCCATCACCAAATTGTTCTCCCTACCTGTCCATTTTTGTCTTCCCTCCCATTTCTTCTTCCCTCACCCCTAGGGCGGCTAGAATATGTGGTCCCCTCTGTATCTAACCTATTACTTAGTAGTCTTGCACCTGTTTGGTCTTGAGGCCTCCCTTATTTCCCCCTCTAACTGGAGGCAAGACCAGCTATTTCAAGTTACGTGGTTTTGCCTGAAAAATAAAAAAGTAATAAATTGGGGTAAGAGTCTAATACCCCAAAAATTGGCAGAATCCTTCTAGTGGCTCTCATCATCGATTTGGGAGGTGAAAAGAAAGAGAAGGTGAAACACTCCACCAGTACCAAAAGAAGTGTTAAATATCCATTGAGGACTCCAGCTATATCGATAAGCACCACAAAAAAAAACAAACAAAAAAACAAAACAACACAAACAAAAAACAACAAAACAAGCACACAAACAAAAAAACACACCTTGGTCTTGAAATAAGAAACATGGCATAGCACATAACGAAAGAAAGGAGAGGAAGAGAAAAAATAAGTATAACTGGGGACAACAATTTCAATAATCACACCCAAAGAGAGAAATCGACCAAAATAGATAGGTAAATGAAAATAATAATAATAATAAATGAAGGTAAAAAAAATATATATATATTAACCAAGGTTTTGTGCTTTTTGTATTTTTGTTTTTTCCCTCCTGCCCTGGCACAGTAAATATTGGGGTCATTTGAAAAGAAATTCACTTGGCCTAAAAAATATGGGGTTTCTCCGTCCTTGGAGTATACTGTCATGGGGATCAACTCTAGACTTTGCTCAGGATCATTTACTCTCCCGGTGGCGTTTTTGTGGTTGGTAGACTGCTGCTCTGTCCAGGGTGATACAACCAGAGCTCTGTGTTTAGAGGTCTCAGTATCTGCACAGATCCTGAGATGGAATTTATGATGAAGTCAGTCTTCGTGATTCTAGAGGTTCTGTTACCTCAATGTCATTTTAATCCATCTTCTGTGGTTGGTGATCTTGGGCTTTGCACTGAGCCTAGGATGGCACCTAGGTTAGCGTCTTTCTTTGTGCTTCCAGAAGCTCCATTCCGTTACAATTGTCTCTGCAGGACCTTTGGGACTGGGGATCATGCTTATTGTGCAGGTCATAGTTCAAACCCTACACTAGGGCTTTTTTATTGGTCCCAAGATGTGTACAGTCTGGTCGTGGTTCTATCAGCCAGTCATCTGTAAATCGCAATCTTGGCTTTTGAACCTACCAAAGGGTGCCAAGTCTTCTGGTTTTGTCTTGTCGTTAGCTGGTAAGGTAGGCTAATCTGCTCAAAGGTCAAGTTGTTCACATTTTCCTCGTTGTCAGGATATCATGTTAGAGCTGGCCCTTGTTGTTGACCCCGCAGTATTAAGGCTGCCCTGGATGGGATTTGTTTCCTGCAGCTGTTGTGAAGAGCTGTGCCGTTTCTATGTCTGGGATCCAGGGTTCAAGGCTGGATGAATGGTATCTAATCACCTGAGGTCTAAGTTGATTCCACATGACATATTTTCCAGGTAGAGATATCCCTGTATTATTAACAACTGTGAGTTCCTATCTCTATTAGATAAGAGCTCTTTTCTATATGTAAGATTTCCCCTTTATTTAGTGTGCCTTTGCAGGGAGAAATGGTGCTACATTATATTGTCGGTGTATTTGGGGGTGGACAGAGGGGATAACAGAAACAGGTCACATCCCCAAAAACGATAAAAAATAAAAAAAATGAAATAAAATAAAATAATAAAATAAAATAAAAAAATAAATAAAAAAAGAAAGGGAATGACAATGTATATGCTCACAAATGTATATGTAGGACAGGCATTTGAAAAAATAAATTAAAAAATAAATAAATAATAAAAAAAAGAAATAAAATGAGTTAGCGAAGCTTTTAAAGGACCAAAGTGGTGCAAAAAACTACCTTACATTTGGGGGAAAGCCGGTAAAGATGTGGTGTATTACAGGTCTTATGCCTATGTTGGAAGTACAGTTTTTCCCATTGCCTTTTGGGTTTTTCTTGTGGTGTGTGGGTTCCCAGGCATCTTTCTATCCCACCCCCTGGCCTTCTTCAGTTTGGTAAAAATTTGTGGTAGGGAGGTCTTGGAAGAATTCTTGTATTGGGGATACTTTTGGACCTAGGCCCGGTTTCAAGAAACAGTCCATGTTAGGGGGAGTTGGTAGGGATGGCCACGCAGCATGAGTCCGCAGGGGAGTTGGCTGTCTTTTCTTGCAGGAGACTAGGTGTGGGTTTGACTGGGTGTCCCCTCGCCTGGGTGCTGGGTACTGGTTCGTTGGGTAGGAGGTCGATCTTGATGCCTAATAGATTAAGGACTGAGGGTGAAGAGTTTTAATATGGTGGGAGATCTAGATGGGATTGAGGGGTGATGGGATAGTTAGATTTCCGGAGGGGAGAAAGGGGAAGGTATATGAGAGGGGTATGAAGGGAGAGAAAAGAAAAAATACCTTATAAAGAAAGGGAGAAGAGAAAGGGGAAAAAAAGTAAAGAGAAGAATAGAAAAGAGAGAAATGAAGAAAGAAAGAAAAAAAAGAAAAGAAAAAAGAAAAAAAAGAAAAAAAAAGAAGAAAGTAGTGAGAAGAGAGGAGAGAATAGCAAGGGAATGCTGGATTGGTTGATTGTGTTCGATGAATAGAGCCTGTAGTTTAAGTCCGTATGTCGCAGATACTGCTTTGGTGATCTGGCTGGTCACGTGCTTCAATTCCTAAAAGAAGGTATAACCTAGAGATAAAGTGTATGTTAAAGATTTTTCTCGCGGCCATCTCATAGTGCAAGCAAGGTATGGTATCTCGTGTAGTATCCTGTGTTGCCATCTTAGTTTGTCTGCCCTTTGTATCCAAGGGTGCCTGTGGACAGAAAAGCTGAGAGGTTATTTAAAATATAGTAAGATAAAGGCATTAAAACATAGTGTTAAGGTGTGTTTCCATTTCAGTCAGTGATTTCCCGTGGTGTTCTATACTTGTGTTCCTGTATACAATCTCTAAGGGATTATTTTGGGCCTTTGTTGTAGAAGTCTGATTACATACCTGTTCTCTCTATGCTGCTGTCTCTGTTGTTGCTGTTTTCTTCGTGGTATACTGTGTAGTCAAGAGTTTGCGTTGTTCCTTTTTCATGTATTTTGGACACTGCTCACAAGTATATGTTGACTATTACAGTGCTCGGAGTTTCTACCCTCTTAAACCCTGTTATTTGATTGTTAGGTATTAGTTGTGTATAAAATATATGTTCTAGGTGCTTCAGAATAGTGCTACCATTCTGTGTTTATCTTTTGTCTTCTGACTTACTTCGTTTAACATAACATGATCTAGGTCCATCCACGTTGCTGCAAAGTCTGTGATTGTATCATTTCTGACTGCCATGTAATATTCCATTGTGTATATGTACCACATCTTAATGATCCATTCATCTGTTGTTGGACATCGAGGTTGGTTCCAAGATTTGGCTATTATACTGATTGCTGCGATAAATAGTGGGGTGCATATGTATTTTGGGATGAATATCCTTCCAACTTGGGGGTATATGCCTAGGAGGGCAATTGCTGGGTCAAATGGCAGCTCAATTCTGAGTTCTTTGAGCACTCTCCAGACTTTTCTCTATAGGTGTTGGACTAGGGGGCATTCCCACCAGCAGTGGATGAGAGTTCCTTTCATACCGCATCCCCGCCAACAAAGGTTGTTTCCATTATTTTTGATGTGAGCCATCCTCACTGGTGTAAGGTGGTATCTCATAGTTGTCTTGATTTGGATCTCCCTGATGATGAGTGAAGGTGAGCATGTTTTCATGTGTTTGTTGGCCATTCTTCTGTCTTCCTCAGAGAAGTGTCTATTCATTTCATCTTCCCATTTTTTTATGGCTTTATTTGGTTTTGGGGGGCTCAGCTTTCTGAGTGCTTTGTATGTTCTAGATATCAGCCCTTTATCTGATATGTCGAGTGAAAAGATTTTTTCCCATTCTGTTAACTGTCTTCTTGCATTAAGTAGGGTTTCTTTCGCCATGCAGAAGCTTTTTAGTTTGATGTAGTCCCATTTGTTTATATTTGCTGCTAACGTTCTTGCCATTGGTGCTCCATTCTCAAAGACCTTTTTGATATATAGGTCTTCGAGTGTTCTGCCTATTTTATTCTCGATAAACGTTATAGATTCGGGTCTGATTTCAAGGTCTTTGATCCATTTTGAGTTGACTTTTGTATAAGGGGTGAGGTATGGGTCAATCTTCATTTTCGTACATGTGGTTTTCCAATTGTACCAACACCATTTGTTGAATAGACTTCCTTTGTTCCATTTCAGGTTCTTGCCTCTTTTATCAAATATTAGTTGGCTGTATATCTTGGGGTTTATGTCTGGGAATTCTGTTCTGACCCACTGGTCTGAGGTCCTGTCTCTGTTCCAGTACCATGCTGTGGTACTGGATTACTATGGCTCTATAGTATAGTTTCAAGTTAGGTAAGGAGATTCCTCCCAGCTTTTTGTTTTTCAGTATGTGTTTGGCTATCCTGGGTCTTTTGTGGTTCCAAATAATTTTGTGATTGATTGTTCTATTTCATTAAAGAATGATGTCTGGATTTGGATAGGGATTGCATTAAATCTATATAGTAGTTTGGGTAGGATAGTCATTTTGACTATGTTAATTCTACCTATCCATGAGCATGGGATGTTCTTCCATTTCTTTAGATCGTCTTCAATTTCTTTCTGACGTTTTGAAGTTTCCCTGGTATAGGTCTTTCACTTCCCTTGTAAGGTTGATTCCTAGGTACCTGATAATTTTTGATACTATTTTAAATGGTATTGTATTTTTAATCTCTCTCTCCTCAACTTTGTTGTTTGTATATAGAAACGCTACTGTCTTTTGTGTATTGACTTTGTATCCAGCCACTTTGCTGTAGTGGTTAATTGTTTCTAGGAGTTTTACTGTGGACTCTTTAGGATTTTCGATGTATATCATCATATCATCTGCAAATAGAGATAGTTTGTGTTCCTCTTTCCCAATTTGGATTCCTTTGATTCCCTTCTCTTGTCGGATTGCTATTGCTAGGACTTCTAAGGTTATATTGAATAATAGTGGAGAGAGTGGACAGCCTTGCCTAGTTCCTGACCTTAGTGGGAATGCTTCTAGTTTCTCGCCATTAAGTATAATGTTGGCTGTAGGCTTTTCATGATAGCTGTAACTATCTTGAGGAAGGTTCCTTCTAATCCTATTTTGCTGAGTGTCTTTAACATGAAATGGTGTTGGATTTTGTCAAATGCCTTCTCTGCATCGATTGATATGATCATGTGGTTTTTGTTTTTCTTGTTGTTGATGTGATGTATAATGTTGATTGATTTGCGTATGTTAAACCAACCTTGCATTCCTGGTATAAAACCCACTTGGTCATGATGTATGATCTTTTTGATGAAGTGCTGGATTCGGTTTGCTAAGATTTTGTTGAGTATCTTTGCATCTATGTTCATTAGTGATATTGGTCTGTAGTTTTCTTTCTTGGTGGTATCTTTGCCATCTTTGGGAATGAGTGTGATATTTGCCTCATAGAAGGAGTTAGGGAGGATTCCTGTTTTTTCTATGGTTTGGAGGAGCCTATGGAAAAGTGGTAGTAAGTCTTCTCGGAATGTTTGGTAGAATTCACCTGTAAATCCATCTGGTCCTGGACTTTTGTTCTTAGGGAGTTTTTTAATTACATCTTCAATTTCCTCTGAGGTGATTGGTCTGTTTAGGCTTTCTAGGTCTTCCTTGTCCAGTCTTGGAAGAGGGTTTTTCTCCAAGAATCTGTCGATTTCTCCTGGGTTCTTTATCCTAGCTGAGTATAGTTGTTCATAATATGATCTTATGATATGTTGTATTTCTTGGGGTTCTGTTGTAATATCTCCCCTTTCATTTGTGATCCTATTGATTTGGGTGTTTTCCCTCTTTTTTTTGGTGAGTTTTGCCAGTGGTTTGTCTATCTTGTTTATTTTTTCAAAAAACCAACTCCTGGTCTCATTGATTTTTTGTATTGTTTTCTTGGTTTCTATGTTGTTTATTTCTGCTCTGGTTTTTATTATTTCTTGCCTTCTGGTTGTGGTTGGATTTCTCTGTTGCTGTTGTTCCAATTCTTTGAAGTGATCTTTTAAACTGTTGGTTTTGTTATTTTCCTGTTTCTTGACATAGGCCTCTATTGCTATGAGTTTCCCCCTAATTACTGCTTTTGCTGTGTCCCACAAATTTTGACATGTTGTCTCTTCATTATCATTTGTCTCAAGGAATCTTTTTATTTCTTTCTTGAGTTGTTCTTTGATCCAGCTGTTATTGAGCAGCATGTTGTTTAATCTCCAGGTGTTAGTTTTTCTCCATTGCTTCTTCTTGATGTCAATTTTGACCTCTGTTGCATAGTGATCTGAAAGGATACTTCTAATGATCCTTACCTTTGTGGTCTTATATAGGTTGGCTTTGTATCCTAGGACATGGTATATTCTGGAGAAGGTTCCATGTGGGCTTGAGAAGAATGTGTATTCTGCTTTTTGGGGATGGAGGGCTCTATATAAGTCTATTAGCCCCAAATCTTCTAATTTTTCATTTAGAGCTCTTATTTCTTTGCTATTTTTCTGTTTGGTGGATCTGTCCAGTGGTGAAAGTGGAGTATTGAGGTCCCCTACTATTATCACATTTCCCTTCATGTGTTTCTCCAGGTTTACGAGCAGTTGCCTCACATATTTTGCTGACTCTAGCTAGGTGCATAGATATTGACCAGGGTTAGTGTTTCTTGATCCAATGTTCCCCTGATCAGTAAGTAGTGACCCTCTTTGTCTCTGATCACTTTCTTGAGGTTGAATGCAATTTGGTCTGATATAAGAATGGCTGTCCCTGCTCTTTTTTGTTTTCCATTGGCCTGAATAATTACTTTCTATCCTTTTATTCTAAGCCTATGCTTATCCTGTAGCTGTAGGTGTGTTTCTTGCAGACAGCAGAAGTCCGGTTTATTTTTCCTAATCCAGTTCTCTACTATGCGTCTTTTAATTGGAGAGTTTAGGCCATTAACATTTAGGGAGATTATTGAGAGAGAGGACTGTTGTGCAGTTGTGTTGTGTAGGGTGGCTTTTGTTACAATCGGGGATTTGGATTGTGTAATTCATCTCTGAGTAGGTCCTTTAGAATTGGTTTTGTTTGCACAAATAGCTCTAGTTCGGTCTTGTTTGAAAATGTTTTTAGTCTGTCCTCCCATATGAATGATAGTTTTGCTGGATATTGGACTCTAGGTTGGAAGTTTCTTTTATTCAGTCGTTTAAATATGTCATTCCACTGTCTTCTAGCTTGAATTATTTTGACTGGCAGATCTGGTTTGATTCTTATGTCCCTACCTTTGTACTTGAGGTTTTTTTTCTCTCTTATTGCCTTAAGAAGTTCTTCTTTCTCTTTGTTTTTAGCCATTTGGATTACTATATGTCTTGGTGTTGGTTTATTGGGGTCTATTTTATTAGGGACCCTCTTGATTTCCTGGATTTACCCTGAAGTTTTATTCCAGAGGGTGGGAAAGTTCTCTGCTATTATCTCTCTGACTACTTGTTCTTCCCCTTTCCCTATTTCCTCCCCTTCTGGTATACCCACAATTTTTAGATTGTTTCTTTTGTCCTTGTTCATTAGGTATTGGACTTTTCCTTCCAGTGCTTTGCCTTTTATTTCTTTATTGGTTTCTTGGTCATTTTTTGTTTGCAGTTTTCCTTCGAGTTCTTCAATGTGTTTCTCCAACTCTGTGTTTCTGCTAGTAAGGCTTGTTATTTTGTCTGTTAATTCCTTCACTTCTTTTAGTATGGACTCTCTCATACTCTTTAACATTTCTTCTTTAATTTGGCTAATTCGTTCCTCGATAGATATCTTATACTCGGTAGCTAAGGTTTCTCTCATTACTTTTATTGATTCTTGCATTTCCTTCCTCATTGCTGCTTTTAGGTCATCTTCCCATGAATCTGTGCGTTTTGGTGGACTTGGAAACTTGTTAGGGTTTGTCTCCATATCTTCAGAACTTAGGGTTCTCTTTGATTTACCCATATTTCTTTGTGTTTAATGGTGTGCTTTGGAGTACTGTTTCTTCCAATTTCAGCCTGTTTTGATCCCCTGTGGTGTGGGAATGGGTCCCCTCCCTGAGGGTGGATCTAGGGGTACTGTTGGGTGGGTTTGCTGCGGTTTGGCTCTTCCTGTGCTCTTTCTGTGGCCTAACCCAATGGGGGATGGGGCGTGGCAGGTGTTCGCGCAGTCGGCGTGTGTGGGCGGAGCTTCCCTACCTTCCCTGGGGCAAGTGAAACCCAGCAGGAATGGGAGGCCTTTCGCGTGGCCCTTCCCGGAGCAAGAGAAACCCAGCTGGAGCCGCCGGCCATTCGCGTGCTCAGCGTGGGTGGGCGGGGCTTCCCTACCTTTCCTGGGGCAAGTGAAACCCAGCCGGACTGGCGGCGGTTCCCAGAACAAGAGAAACCCAGCTGGAGCCGGCATTTGTTCGCGCGCTCAGCCCTGTTTGACTAATTTTAATGATATATTTTCAACTAAAATAATTTATATTATTGTTCTGAAGAAATATCTTTCTTGATACACATTGGAAGTTCTTTTTTTCTGTCTGTTTCTGATTTTTGATCTAAACCTTGTGGTGCTCAGGACTTACTCCAGTCTATGCACTAAAGATCAGTTCTAGAATGCTTCAGAGACCATATGGTGTGCCAGGGAATGTGCATGCAAGGCAATGCCCTAACCACTTGGTTAACCCGGCCCAAGTGGAACTCCTTTTGATACTAGTCTTTCAGAGGCTGAAACATGTTTTTTTTCTTTTTTTGGTTTGAAATCAATACCTACAGTGTTGAGTGTTACTGCTGACTTTGCTTAAAGGTGACTCCTTTGAGAAGTCCTAGGGGCAACTCTCCTAGAGTTGGATCCTTGGTCAATCACCTGCATGGACAGTACCTTATTCACTGTTCTACTATTAGTACTAAAACAAGGTTTTGTTTTTTTTTTAACTTTTCTTTAGGAATAAAATTAAGCATTTCTATTTCAACCTTGATCTTGCAGAGCCAAAGTTGGTGAGGTAGGTAGACAATCTAGCTGTGGAAAACTCGTTTTATTGACTTCCACAGCAACAGATGCAGCCATATACTAATTTTACTTTTCTATCTACTGTCTTTCCTAAAAGACTTCTCAGACTGCATAAAAGACAGCAATATTCATTTGCTAATGAGTTTTTATATGTTAGAAAACATATCCCTCCTTCACAGTTTAACCATGGGAGAGCTCTGTACGTGTATGTATTTATCTGCTACTGCTATTATTAGTTTGGTACTTGTGTATATTTTCTTTCTTAGCACTTGTATATTTTATTTGTTTTGGTTTGGAGCCAGATGCGGTAATGTTCAGGGCACTCAGGAATTACTCCTGGCAGTACAAGGAGTACCATAAATGATGCCAGTAATTGAAGCTGGTATTAGTTAATGTGCACTAAAATATTTTACTATAAATAACAGATAAATTTAATACTGATATCTTCACATGTATATCATTTTAAAATTTCTAAAATATAAACGTTAAAAATTCAACTGTGAATGCAATTTTTTGTTATTGATTATATTACAAGTTTACTCAAGTTGAATTTGCCTTTGAAAAGGGTAAAATAGTAAATATATTTTAAGTTCTTGCACTATTCTAAGGCACTAGATGAAGATGAGGTCTTTATGTTGAGGTTCTTCATTCAAAGTCAGGATTTTGTTTTTATTTTGTTTTGTTTTGTTTTTACTTTGGGAACTTATTTTGTTTGGGGGGCCATACTAGGCAGTGCTCTTGGCTTATTTCTTGTTCTGTGCATAGGGATCATTCACGGATAGACTATTGTAAACATGGAGTTATAGGGACTAAAATCAAGTCAGCTGTATGTATGCAAGGCAAATGAGCTACTTGTTGTATTATTTCCTCATTTCTAATTCAAGTTTTTTTTCTCCTTTATTCTTTTTTTTGGTCGATTTTTTTTTAAATATAATTTTTATTTTGATCATAGTGGCTTACATATTGTTGACAATAATATTATAGGTACATATATACATAAAATCAGGGGGGTCCCATCACCAATTTGTCCTCCCTACACCTCCGTGTTCGTCCTACCTCCCATATCCTCCTCCTTCACCCCTGGGGCTGCGAGAATATGTGGTCCCCTCTGTACCTAGCCTACTACATAGTAGTCTTGGTCTTGGTGCCTCCCTTATTTTCCCCTCTTACTGGGAGGCAGGACCAGATAGTTCAAGTTATTTGAAGAAGAGAAAAGTAATAAACTGGGGTAAAAGTCTATTACACCGAAAATGGGCGGAATCCTTCTAGAGGTTCTCATCATCGGTTTGAGAGATAAAGGAGAAAGAGAACGTGAAACACCCCAACAGTACAAAAAGAAGTGTCAAATATCCAGTGAGCACTCCAGTGATAACAATAGGCACTACAAAAAAAGCCATAGTCTTGAGTTAAAAAACATGGCAGAACACATAAAGAAAGAAAAGAAAAGAAGAAAAGAAAAAAATAAATAAAAATATAAATATAAATGGGGACAACAACTTCAATAACCACACCAAAACAAAGAAATTGACAAAAAGTAGATAGGTAAATAAAAATAAAAAATAATAAATGAAGATAAAAAATAATATATAAAAATAAAAAAATGTTTTGTGCTTTTTGCCTTTTTTTCCCTCTTGCACTGGCACAGTAAATATTGGGGTCATTCAAAAAGGAATTCACTTGGCCTAAGCGCTATAGGGTTTTCTCCACCCTTGGAGTATATTGTCACAGGATTAACTATAGACTCTGTTCAGGTTCATTTACTCTCCCGGTGGTGCTTTTGTGGTGTTTGGAAGACTTCTGCTCTTGGTGCTTTTGTGGTGTTTGGAAGACTTCTGCTCTGTCCTGGGTGATGAAATAAGACCATTGTATCTAGAGATCTCAGTATCTGCACAGGTCCAGGAGTGGGACTTATGTTGAAGTCTTTCTTTGTGGTTCTAGAAGTTCTGTTCCCTCACTGTCATTTTAATTCATCTTTTTTGGTTGGTGGTCTTTGTCTTTGCACTGATCCTAGGATGGAACCTAGGATAGCATCTTTCATTATGTTTCCAGAAGCCCCATTTTATTACAATTGTCTCTGCCAGACCTTTGGAACTGGGGATCATGGTTGCTGTGCAGGTCGTAGTTCAAACCCTAGACAAGGGCTTTTTTATTAGTCTCAAGATATATTCAGTCCGGTCATGGTTCTAGCAGCCAGTCATCTGTAAATTGTGGTCTTGGCTTTTGGTTGGCTTTTGGACCGACCAAAGGGTGACAAGTCTTCTGATTTTGTCTTATCGTTAGCTATGAGGTAAAATAACCTGTTCTTAGGTCAAGTTGTTCCCATTTTCCTTGTTGTCAGGATATCATATTAGAGCTGGCACTTGTTGGTGGCCCAGCAGTATTAAGGATGTCCCGGATGAGATTTGTTTTCTGTAGCTATTGTGAAGAATTGTGTTGACTCTCTGTCTGGGATCCAGGGTTTAAGACTGGGCAGATGGTGTCTAATCACCTGATGTCTAAGTTGGGTCTGCGTGACATATTTTCAAGGTGGGAGAAATCCCTGTATTGTAAACAAGTATGAGTTCTTATCCCTAGTATATAAGAGCTCTTTTTTATATGTAAGATTTCCCCCTTTTTTAGTGTGCCTTTGCAGGAAGAAATGGTGCTACTTTATATTGTCGGTGCATTTGGGGTGGACAGAGAAGAAAACAGACACAGGTCACACATCCAAAAAAGATAAAAATAGGAATAAAAGTATATGTGCTCATATATGTATATGTAGAACAAACATTTTAAAAAATGAATTAACAAAATAATTAAAGGAACAAAATGATGCATGAGACTACCTTACTTTTAGGGAAAAGCAGGTAAAGAGGTGGTGTAATACCGGTCTTATACTTATGTTGGAAGTATAGGTTTTCCCATTGTCTTTTGGGATTTTTTTGTGGTTTGTGGGTTCCCAGACACCTTTCCATCACACCCCCTGACCTTCTTGAGATTGGCAAAGGATTTGTGGCAGGGAGGTCTTGGAAGAATTCTTGCATTGGGGATACTTTTAGAGCTAAGTCCGGTTTCAAGTAACAGTCCACGGTAGGGGGATTTGGTAAGGAGGGCCATGATGCATGAGTCTGCAGGGGAGTTGGTTGCCTTTTCTTGCAGGGGGCGAGGTGTGGGTTTGACTGGGTGTCCCTTCGCTTGGGTGCTGGGTACTGGTTCATTGGGGTAAAAGGTAAGTCTTGATGCCTAATGGATTAAGAACTAAGGGTGAAGAGTTTTAATATAGTGGGAGGTCTGAATGGGATTGAGGGGTGAAGAGATAGTTGGATTTCCAAAGGGGGGAAAGGGAAAAGTATATGGAAGGGGTAGAAAAGAAGAAAAGAGAAAATACATTAGAAAGAAAGGGAGAAGAGAAAAGAAAAAAGAAAAGATAAGAAAAGAAAAGAAAAGAAAAAAGAAAGTAGTGAGAAGAGAGGAGAAAATAGCAAGGGAATGCAAGTTTGCTTGAATGTGTTCAATGAATAGGGCCTGTAGTATAAGTCTGTATGTCACAGTTGCTACTTTGGTGGTCTGTCTGGTCACATGCTTCAAATCCTAAAAGAAGGTATAACCTAGAGGTAAAGTGTATGTTAAAGAATTTTCTCAGGACATTCTCGTAGTGCAAGCTGGGTATGGTATCTCGTGTGACTGAGCCCCAAGATGCCATCTTAGTTTGTCCACCCTTTGTATCCAAGAATGCCTGTGGACAGAAAAGCTGAGAGGTTATTTTAAATATAGTAAGATTAAAGCACTAAAACATAGTGTTATAGGATGTTTCCTTTGGAGTCAGTGATTTCCCATGGTATACTTTACCTATGACCCTGTATAAGATCTCTAAGGGATTATTATGGGCCTTTAAAGTTGAAGGCTGATTACTTACCTGTTTTCTCTCTGCTGCTGTTTCTGCTGTTTCTGGTTTCTTTGTGGTATAATGTGTAGTCAAGAATTTGTGTTGTTCTTTTTTCATGTATTTTGGGCACTGCTCCCGAGTATATGTTGAGTATTACTGTGTTTGGAGTTTCTACCCTGTTAAACCCTGTTATTTGATTGTTGAGTATTAGTTGTATATAAGGTGTATGTTCTAGGTGCTTCAGAATAGTGCTATAATTCTGTGTTTATCTTTTGTCTTCTGACTTACTTCGTTTAACATAATATGTTCTAGGTCCATCCATGTTGCTGCAAAGTCTGTGATTGTATCATTACTGACTGCCATGTAGTATTATTGTGTATAAATACCACATCGTAATTATCCATTCATCTGTTGCTGGACATCTAGGTTGATTCGAAGACTTGTCTATTATACTGAGTGCTGCGATAAATAGTGGGGTGCACAAGTATTTTGGAATGAATGCCCTTCCAACTTGGAGGTATATACCCAGAAGAGCAATTGCTGGGTCAAATGGAAGCTCAATTCTGAGTTCTTTGAGCACTCTCCAGACTGTTTTCCATAGGTGTTGTACTAGTGGGCATTCCCACCAGCAGAGGATGAGAGTGCCTTTCATACCACATCCCCGCCAACAGAGGTTGTTCCCATTATTTATTTTTATTTTTTTATTTAAACATCTTGATTACATAAATGATTGTGATTAGATTTCAGTCATGTAAAGAACACCCCCTTCACCAGTGCAACATTCCCACCACCAATGTCCCAAATATCCCTCTATTCCACCCCACCCCAACCTGTACTCCAGACAGGCTTTCCAGTTCCCTCATTCATTAACATGGTTATGGTAGTTCTCTGTGTAGTAATTTCTATAGCTGTACTCACCACTCATTGTGGTGAGCTTCATGAAGTGAGCTAGTGTTCCAGCCCTTCTCTCATTGTCTCTGAGGATTGTTACAAAAATGACTTATATTTTTCTTAAAACCCATAGATGAGTGAGACTATTCTGCATCTATCTCTCTTCCTCTGACTTATTTCACTCAGCATGATAGATTCCATGCACATCCATGTATAGAAAAATTTCATGACTTCATCTATCCTGACGGCTGCAAAATATTTCATTGTGTATATATACCATAGTTTCTTTAGCCATTTGTCTGTTGAAGGGCATCTTGGTTGTTTCCAGAGCCTGGTTATAGTGAATACAGCTGCAATAAATATAGGTGTGAGGAAGGGGTTTTTGTATTGTAATCTTGTGTTCTTAGGGCATATCCCTAGAAGTGGAATAGCTGGGTAGAATGGGAGCTCAATTTCCAGATTTTGGAGGAATCTTCATATCACTTTCCATAGAGGTGGGACTAGATGGCATTCCTACCAGCAGTGGATAAGAGTTTCTTTCTCTCCACATCCCTGCCAGCACTGATTGTTCTCATTCTTTGTGATTTGCACCAATCTCTGCGGTGTGAGGTGGTATCTCATCATTGTTTTGATTTGCATCACCCTGATGATTAGTGATGAGGAGCATTTTTTCATGTGCATTTTGGCCATTTGTATTTCTTTTTTAACAAAATGTCTGTTCATTTCTTCTTCCCATTTTATATGAGATTAGATGGTTTTTTTTTCTTGTAAAGTTCTGTCAGTGTCCTGTATATTTTGGATATTAGCCCCTTATCTGAAGGGTGTTGGGTGAATAGTTTCTCCCACTCGGTGGGTGACTCTTGTATCCTGGGCACTATTTCTTTTAAGGTGAAGAAGCTTCTCAGTTTAATGTATTCCAATCTTTTGATCTCTGTTTCCACTTGTTTGGAAAGTGAAGTTTCCTCCTTGAAGATGCCTTTAGTCTCAATGTCATAGAATGTTTTACCAACATGTTGTTCTATATACCTTATGGTATCAGGTCTGATATCAAGGTCTTTAATCCATTTGGATTTTACTTTCATACATGATGTTAACTGGGGGTCTATGTTCGCCTTTTTGCAAATGGATAACCAGTTCAGCCAGCACCACTTGTTGAAGAGATTTTTCCTTCTCCACTTAGGATTTATTGCTCCTTTGTCAAAAATTAATTGTATGTCTAGGGAACGTTCTTTGAGAACTCAAGCCTATTCCACTGCTTCGAGCGTCTGTCTTTATTCCAATACCATGCTGTTTTGATAACTATTGCTTTGTAGTACAGTTTAAAGTTGGAGAAAGTAATGCTTCCCACTTTCCTTTTCCCTAGGAGTGCTTTAGCTATTCGAGGGTGTTTATTGTTCCAGGTGAACTTCATATGTGTTTGGTTCACTTCTTTGAAGAATGTCATGGGTATTTTTAAGGGGATCGCATTAAATCTGTATAATACTTTGGGGAGTATTGCCATTTTAATAATGTTAATCCTGCCAATCCTTGATCACAGTATGAGTTTCCATTTTCGTGTGCCCTCTCTTATTTCTTGGAGCAGGACTTTATAGTTTCTTTGTATAAGTGCTTCACATCTTTGGTCAAGTTGACTCCAAAATATTTGAGTTTGTGTGGCACTATTGTGAATGGGATTGCCATCCTTCCATCTCTTCCCTATCATTATTGGTGTATAAAAAGGCCATTGAATTCTGTAGGTTGATTTTATAGCCTGCCACCTTGCTATATAAATCTATTGTTTCTAGAATCTTTTTGGTAGAGTCTTTAGGGTTTTCTAAGTAGAGTATCATGTTGTCTGCAAACAGTGAGAGCTTGAATTCTTCCTTTCCTATCTGGATTCCCTTGATATCTTTTTCTTGCCTGATAACTATAGCAAGAACTTACAGTACTATGTTGAAGAGGAGTGGTGAGAGTGGACAGCCTTGTCTTGTACCAGAATTTAGAGGAAAGGCTTTTAGTTTTTCTCCATTGAGAATAAGATTTGCCACTGGCTTGTGGTATATTGCTTCAACTAGATTGAGAAAGGTTCCTTCCATTCCCATCTTACTGAGAGTTTTGATCAAGAATGGGTGTTGAACCTTATCAAATGCTTTCTCTGTGTCTATTGATATGATCATATAATTTTTATTTTTCTTGTGGTTGATGTTGTGTATGATGTTGATAAATTTACGGAGGTTAAACCATCCTTGCATTCCTGGGATGAAACCTACTTGGTCATAGTGTATGATCTTCTTGATGATGCATTGGATCCTATTTGCCAGGATTTTGTTGAAGATCTTTGCATCAGCATTCATCAGGGATATTGGTCTGTAATTTTCTTTTTTGACAGCGTCTCTGTCTGGTTTTGGTATAAAGGTGATGTTGGCTTCATAAAAGCTGGGACTGTTCTTGTTTTTTCAATTTCATAGAAGAGGTTGGCTAGGACTGGTAGTAGCTCCTCTTGAAAGATTTAAAAAAAATTTATGAGGAAATCCATCTTGGCTTGGGCTTTTCTTTTTGAGCAGATTTTTTATTACAGTTTCAATTTCCTCAGTAGTGATGGGGGTGTTTAGATATGCTACATCCTCCTTACTTGAATGTGGAAGGTTATATGTGTCCAAGAATTTTTTCATTTATTCTAGGTTCTCATGTTTAGTAGCATAAAGTTTCTCAAAGTAGTCTCTGATTACCCTTTGGATCTCTGCACTATCTGTTGTGATCTCCCCCTTTTTATTTCTAATATGGGTTATTAGATTTCTCTCTCTCTTTGTGTGTTTTGCCAACGGTCTATCAATCTTGTTTATTTTTTCAAAGAACCAACTGCTGCTTTTGTTGATCTTTCGGATTGTTTTTTGGTTTTCCACTTCATTGAGTTCTGCTTTTAGCTTTGTTATTTCCTTCTGTCTCCCTATTTTTGGTTCCATTTGTTGGTCATTTTCTAATTTTTTAAGCTGCGTCATTAAGTTATTCAGGTATGCTCCTTCTTCCTTCCTGATGTGTGCTTCCTGATGTAGAGCTATAAATTCTCCTCTCAGGACCTCTTTTGCTGTTTCCCATAGATTCTGATAGTTTATATCTTCATTTGTTTCCAGGAAAGTTTATATTTCCTTTTTGATTTCATCCCGGACCCACTGGTTGTTCAGTAGCAGGGTGTCTAATTTCCAATTGTTAATGTTTTTCTTCTGTGTGGCTTTATAGTTTACATCTAATTTCAGAGCCTTGTTGTCAGCAAAGGTTGCCTGCAAGATTTCTATCCTCTTGATTTTATGGAGGTATGTTTTATGTGTCAGCAAGCAGTCTATTCTGGAGAATGACCCATGTACATTGGAAAAGAATGTGTATCCAGGTTTTTTGAGATGGAGTGTCCTGTATATATCTACTAGTCCTCTTTCTTTCATAACATTTTTCAGGGCTAGTATGTTTTTGTTGGGATTCAATCTGGTTGACCTATCAAGTGTTGATAGGGCCGTGTTGAGGTCTCCCACAATGATTGTGTTATTATTAATGTCTTCTTTCAGATGTGTCAGTAATTGTATTAGATAATTTGCTGGTCTCTCATTGGGTGCATATATGTTTAATAGTCTGATTTCTTCCTGTTGCACATATCCCTTGATTAGTACATAGTGTACATCTTTGTCCCTTACCACTTTTCGGAGTATAAAGTTTGTGTCATCAGAAATTAATATGGCCACCCCAGCTTTTTTGAGGGTGTTGTTTGCTTGGATGATTTTCCTCCAGCCTTTGATTTTGAGTCTATGTTTGTCCTGACTATTCAGATGTGTTTCTTGTAGGCAGCAGAAAGTTGGAATAATCTTTTTGACCCATTTTGCCACTCTGTGTCTTTTAATTGGTGAATTTAGTCCATTGACATTGAGGGAGATGATTGTCAGAGGATTTAATGTCGTCTTTGTAGATAAGTTTTCTGTGTTTGTTGGTCTCTCTTGTCTTAGAGTAGACCTGTCAGTTTTTCCTTTAAGGCTGGTTTATCATGTGTGAAGTTTCTGAGCTGTTGTTTATCCATGAAGCTATGTATTCTTTCTTCAAACCTGAATGTGAGTCAGGCTGGATGCAGTATTCTCGCTGACGTTTTCATTTCATTCAGTCTTGTCACAATATCCCACCACTGTCTTCTGGCCATGAGAGTTTCTTGTGACATGTCTGCTGTAAGTCTTAGGGATCCTCCTTTGAATGTAATTTTCCTTTTTGATCTTGCTGCTTTCAGTATTCTATCTCTATCTATGGGATTTGTCACGAGGATGTATCTTGGGTTGTTTTTCTTTGGGTCTCTTTTAGCTGGTACTCTTGGGAATGCAGATTTGATTGCATATAGTCTTTAACTCTGGAAGTATCTCTTTGACATGCCTTTGACAGTTGATTCTTCCTGGAGATCTCCTTCCTGGGTTTCTGGGACTCCAGTGATTCTTATGTTGTTTCTGTTGAATTTATCAAAGACTTCTATTTTCATCTGTTCGCATTTCTTGAGTACGTTTTCTATTGCCTGTTTTAAGGTTCTTTTCCAATTTCTTCTGTTGTGTTGAGTTTTTCTGCATCACATCTTCCAGTACTTCGATTCTCTCCTCAGCTACTGATACCCTGTTGGCAAGGCTATCCATTGAGGTTTTCAGTTGAGCAACCATGTTTTTCAGATCTGTTATTTCAGTTGGAGTTTTCTGATTTCTGTCTTTGTGTTCTGTTCAGATTGATCTATGCTTTCTTTGAGTTCTACAAACATCTTCCATATTTCTATTCTAAACTCCTTATCTGAGAGGGTAATCAGGTGGTTGGAATTTATTAGGTCATCCGAGCTTTCGTCTTCATTCTCTGTGGATGGTGTTTGCCTGCGATGTTTCCCCATTGTCACGCTTGTAATGTGGTTTTTCCTGCGTGTTGTGGTGGGGTTCATTGGTTAGAAAGAGTGTGCAGCCACGAAGCAAAGCACTCTTCTGCTGCCTTTAGTTGACAGTCCTCAGAGTGAACAAAGGCACGGCATGGCGGAGCCTCCACAGGCCAGAGACCTCAGCTTATTGGACAGCGACCCCCGCAGCCAGAATGTACTTACTGGGGAGCTTCAAAATGCAGTTTTTTGGGAGTGCGCTCCCTAGGCCTCTGAGGAAATCTTAAGGGATTCAGAAACACTGGAAGATAGGCAGAGAGGAAGTTTCCTTTGAAGTCCTCAGAGTGAACAAACCTGTTCCCATTATTTTTGATTTTAGCCATCCTCACTGGTGTAAGGTGGTATCTCATTGTTGTCTTGATTTGGATCTCCCTGATGATGAGTGAAGGTGAGCACGTTTTCATGTATTTGTTGGTCATCCTTCTGTTTTCCTCAGAGAAGTATCTATTCATTTCATCTCCCCATTTTTTATGGCTTTGTTTGGTTTTGGGGGGCTCAGATTTCTGAGTGCTTTGTATGTTCTAGATATCAGCCCCTTATCTGATATGTTGAGAGAAAAGATTTTTTCCCCATTCTGTTAACTGTCTTCTTGCATTAAGTAGGGTTTCTTTCACCATGCGGAAGCTTTATAGTTTGATGTAGTCCCATTTGTTTATGTTTGATGCTAAAGTTCTTGCCATTGGTGATCCATCCTTGAAGACCATTTTGATATATAGGTCTTCGAGTGTTCTGCCTATTTTATTCTCGATAAACTTTATAGATTCAGGTCTGATTTCAAGGTCTTTGATCCATTTTGAGTTGACTTTTGTATAATGAGTGAGGTATGGGTCAATTTTCACTTTTGTACATGTGGTTTTGTACCAACATCATTTGCTGAATAGTCTTCCTTTGTTCCATTTCAAGTTCTTGCCTCTTTTATCAAATATTAGTTGGCTGTATATATGGGGGTTTATGTCTGGGAATTCTGTTCTGACCCACTGGTCTGAGGTCCTGTCTCTGTTCCAGTAACATGCTATTTTGATCACTATGGCTTTATAGTATAGTTTCAAGTTAGGTAAGGAGATGCCACCCAGCTTCTTGTTTTTCAGTATGTGTTTGGCTATCCTGGGTCTTTTGTGGTTTTAGATGAATTTTTTGATTTATTGTTCTAATTCTTTAAAGAATGATGTCTGAATTAGAATAGGGATTGCATTAAATCTATATAGTAGTTTGGGTTGGATAGTCATTTTGACTATTTAATTCTACCTATCCATGAGCATGGGATGTTCTTCCATTTCTTTAGATCGTCTTCAATTTCTTTCTGAAGTGTTTTGAAGTTTCCCTGGTATAGGTATTTCACTTCCCTTGTAAGGTTCTTTCCTAGGTATTTTTTGATACTATTTTAAATGGAATTGTATTTTAAATATCTTCTGCCTCAACTTCGTTGTTTGTGTATAGAAATGCTACTGTCTTTAGTGTATTGACTTTGTATCCAGCCACTTTGCTGTATTGGTTAATTGTTTCTAGGAGTTTTACTGTGGACTCTTTAGGGTTTTTGATGTATATCATCATATCATCTACAAATAGAGATAGTTTGAGTTCCTCTTTCCCAATTTTCATTTCTTTGATTCCCTCTCTTGTTGGATTGCTATTGCTAGGACTTTTAAGGTTATATTGAATAATAGTGGAGAGAGTGTACAGCCTTGCCTAGTTCCTGACCTTAGTGGGAATGCTTCTAGTTTCTCGCCATTAAGTATAATGTTGGCTGTAGGCTTTTCATGATAGCTGTAACTATCTTGAGTAAGCTTCCTTCTAATCCTATTTTGCTGAGTGTCTTTAACATGAAATGGTGTTGGATTTTGTCAAATGCTTTCTCTGCATCGATTGATATGATCATGTGGTTTTTGTCTTTCTTGTTGTTGATGTGATGTATAATGTTGATTGATTTGCGTATGTTGAACCAACCTTGCATTCCTGGTCATGATCTTTTTGATGAATTGCTGGATTCGGTTTGCTAAGATTTTGTTGAGTATCTTTGCATCCATGTTCATTAGTGAGATTGGTCTGTAGATTTTTTTCTTGGTGGTGTCTTTTTCATAGTTGGGAATGAGTGTGATATTAGCCTCATAAAAGGACTTGGGGAGGATTCCTGTTTTTTCTATGGTTTTGAAGAGCCTATGGAAAAGTGGTAGTAGGTCTCGGAATGTTTACTAGAATTCACCTGTAAATCCATCTGGGCCTGGAATTTTGTTCTTAGGGAGTTTCTTAATTACATCTTCAATTTCCTCTGAGCTGATTGGTCTGTTTAGGCTTTCTACTTCTTCCTTTTCCGGTCTCAGAAGATGGTATTTTTCCAAGAATCTGTCGATTTCTACTGGGTTCTCTAGCCTAGCTGAGTATAGTTGTTCATAGTATGAACTCATGATATGTTGTATATCTTGGGGTTCTGTTGTAATCTCTCCCTTTTCATTTGTGATCCTACTGATTTGGGTGTTTTCCCTCTTGTTTTGGTGAGTTTTGCCAGTGGTTTGTCTATCTTGTTTATTTTTCGAAAAACCAACTCCTGGTCTCATTGATTTTTTGTATTGTTTTTTTATTTTCTATGTTGTTTATTTTTTCTCTGGTTTTTATTATTTTTTGCCCACATGGGGGGAGGGGACTCACCCAGTCCACTCTCCGCTTGGGTCTGGGGTCCTTGGAACAGGGCACTCAGGGTGCCGGTGCCGCCAAAGATCTCGGTCAATTGTTTTTATTTTGGGCCACACTGGTTGATGCTCAAAGCTTACATATTGGACCTTATGGATGCTAGGGATCAAAACCAAGTCAGCCATATAAAAGGCAAATGCCTATCTGCTCTCCTCTTTTATTCTTACTCTAAAACTGTTGGTGCATTCCTAACTGTGCTTTCATGTTTCACGTGAAATTGTCTAATTCATAATTTTTCAAACTTATTAGACTCAATGCTGTCATTTAAGAAAAATAATCTCTCAGTGTCTTCTAAAATGTACCATCTTAAAAAATAAATATAGAGACTGGAGTAATGGGGCCAGTGCAGTGGCACAAGGGGTAAGGCATCTGTCTTGCTTTTAGTAGCCTAGGACAGAAAGCAGTTTGATCCCCAATGTCCCATATGGCCCCCCAAGCCAGGAGCAATTTCTGAGCGCATATCCAGGAGTAACCCCTGAGCATCACTAGGTGTGTGGCCCCAAAACAAAAAACAAAACAAAACAAAACAAAAAAAAAAAACAAATAGAGGTTGGAGTGGTAGTACAATCGTTATGTCATTTGTCTTGCATGTAGGCAACCTGGGTTTGATCCACAGTATCCCATATAGTCATGCAAATCTGTTAGGAGAAATTTCTGTAAACAGAGCAAAGAGTTATCTCTAGTTTTACCATGTCTGCCACAAAATCAAATAAATAAATAAATAAATATATATATATAAAGAATTCTGCAATTATATATAAAGCTAATACCACCCTACCCAGTATCACTACAGACCCTGCACCTCCCAGGTTGGTAGTAGCTTCCGCTTATTAAAGCACTGGATTAAATAATTATGTACAGATTCAAATACTCAATTGATCTTAAATTTAGAGGCCTTTCCCTTAGCAAAAGAAATTATCTGTACTTCTAGCCACAGTATTTTATTTGGGGTTTCTGTCCTTAAGGACAGATCTGAATGAAGAATGGCCTCAACATACAACATTATATTTTAATTAATATATTGTTAAAAATTATTTATAATTGAGTTTTAGACTAACAATGTTCCAACACTACTCCCACCACTAATGTAATCTTCCTATAGCCAGTGTCCCCAGGTATCTTCTCCATCTCTCCCCACCACAGCCTGCCTCTTTGACAGACAGAATTTTTTTTTAGATTGTTTTTAGGTCATGTACTGCTGTATTTAGGGTTAACTCCTAGCTCTTTGCTCAGTAATCACTCTTAACTGACTTAGAAGACCATATGTGGCACGATTTGTCAAACTTATGAGGACTGCATGCAAATCAAGTACTCCATACACTGTACTATTCTGGCTTGATGTGCATATTAATGTTTGGATATTGTAGATGGATAGCATGTTTACAGGTTTTATTAGCTTTGTGAGTCAGATATACTACACCTTTTAACTGCCTATGTATCTGATGTATTCACCCATCCTCTTATCTCACACCTAATTCTTACTACCCTTCTCTATCCTCTATTTAATTTTTTACTTCTATAATTTTGTGTTAAGAATAATCTATATTAATTTTGATTTATGTTACTCCTTCCTCTCACTACAGATAAGTGAGATCTTCTGATGTTTGTCTTTCTGACTTATTTTACTTAACATGTTATACTCTACTTCCATCTGAGTTACAAAAAATTACATATCATCATTCTTTGCAGATGCATTTCACTGTATATTTACACCACAATTTTATTGTATACTTATCTGTCATTGAATACGTGAATTGACTCATATCTTGTTTATTGCACTGATTGGTGTGCTGTGCAATGCTGTACATATGTTGTTTTGAATGAATGTTTTTGTACCCTTGGGGTAGAAACTGAGAAGTGGAAGTTTGGGATCATCTGGCAGCTTGATTCTTACTTTTTTTGGTGAAATGTTCATAATGTTTTTCAAGGGAGTTCAAACAGATAACAATCCTAGGAACAGTAGATTAAGAAGCCCTTTCATCACTTGCTCACTAACACAGATTGTTCCCAGAATTGGATTAACATAATTGATTTTTGTATGTGAATATCTTCCTTGAATCATCCCACTTGATTGGAGTATATGATTTTATATGGTGTGGAATTCTGTTGATAAAATTTTGATTATGATTTTTATTCTTTATTCATGTGAGAAATTGGTCACAGAATTTCTTATCTAAAAGTTTCTCTATTTGCTGTGTATATTGCTGTAATAATATTAGTTTGATAGATTCTTTGATAGAATTTACATTTTTTAATATTTTGAATGAGGCTTTTTCTAGATTATTTTGAACAAAATTAAATTAAGGATTAATTAAAATCAATTTCAATTTGCTTATTTGTGTTAGACATACAGGTGTTCTATTATTTCCTGGTCCAATATTTTGTTTGTTTGCTTTTGTTTTGGGGCCACACAGAGGGATTACTTCTGACTATGTGCTCAGAAATAGATCCTGGCTTGGGGGAGCATAAGGGACACTGGGAGATGGAATGAGGACCATCTTAGGTCAGTCACATGCAAAACAAATGCCCTACTGCAGTGTACCACTCCGGCCCCATTCCTGGCTCACTTTTGAGAGATTACATGATTCTAAGAATCTGTCACTTCTAATTTCTATAATTTGATCATGAAAATTATTTTAGTAACATCATATGATATCTGAATTTCTGAGTTGTCTGTTGTAATTTCTCCTTTTCATTTTAATCTAACTTATTTTTTTCTTTTTCCCTTTATAAATAAAGTTTTTATATCTTGTTTATTCTTTTAAAGAACTGTTTTCTCATATTATGAATCTGTATTATTACTTGATGTCTATGTTATTGATGGTTCCTGTAGTTTATTTCAATTTCCCTTTTCTCCTTTTGGAATGTATTCTTTCTCCTGTATTTAAGATGTATGCCTTAGTTCTAGGTTGCTGCAGGTGTCTTGTGTCTCAGCATCTTTAATGGGGATGAAATCCTTCATTAAAGAAAAGCGGGCACATGAATGGACGAATATAAATATGAAATAATGAGGCCACACAAGATAACTTATATGGGGATCCGTGTCTTCAATAGACATGAGACAATTTTACTTTTCAAGCTTGTGACATATATGCACGTTTCTGGTAAGGCATTTCTGTGTTGACAAAAAGGTGGAGAATCTTAGGAGAAGCAACACAATGGTAGCAGGCCCTAGAATATGTATATATCAAAAAAACTAGCCAATACAGGTGTAAAGAATCCCGAGGTAACAAGGTAGAAAGTAACATGAGAAGGGAGTGTTCTGGTTTAGAAAGAAGGTTCTTATGACAAAGGAAGAGAAACTTATTTTGCTACAATTTTGCAGCTGGTCAGAATAGTAAAAGGCAAAAAAGCTAGAAACTGTTTACTGACTTAGAAGTTGAAACTAGAAAAGCTGATTTGCATTTTCATTGACCACTATACTTTTAGAAATGCAGATTTATCTGGCCAGGGGGCGAAACTAGCAGAGGTTTGGTGCTGAGAATTTTCCTGAGTCATAGACTGAGGTCTGTAATTTTGCCCTGTAATTTTGCAAGGGAGAGAATGCGCCAGATAGTAAGAAAGAAATTGTAATGTCGCTATCATGTCATGAATATCAGAAATGTTGCCAGTAATCCACTTTGAGTATAATTAACATCCACCAATGGATCTGCTGACTAAAAAAATATTTCTTGGGGAAAATATCAGCTCACTGCACCAGGAAAGTCAATAGCCACATCCAGTGGGCTTGCTTCCCCTATAATGGAGATATCTATGCTGCATTCTCTGGCAGTAGGTTAGAATTCTTTCCTAATGTAGGCCTTTATTTTTTTACCTGACTATCACTTTTGTTGTGTCCACAGATTTTGATAGTTTTTTTGTTTCTCATTAATTTCAAGTAATCTTTTTAGTACTTGATTTCTTCTTCAATTTTTTTAAGTGTTTCTTTATCAATATTTTGTTCAGCTTTCAAGTGTTAAAGTTGTTCTCTACTTATTTTCACATCATTAGTTTCTACATTCTTGGTCTGAGAGGCCGCTTGGTATTATTTACATATTCACAATTTATGTATATTTGAGTTATACATTAAAACATATATATACACATTAAGTATATTTGAGAAGAGTGCATAATAAGCTTCTTGGGCGATAGATTTTACTATATATTTTCATTAGGTCCTTTCTTCTATTACTTATTTCTAACACTTGTATTTTTACTATTGTTCTGTCTAGCTTGTCTGTCTATTGACAGTGGTTACAATATCCTCATGTCAGTATGTCATAGTAAAACTGGTGCAAGTTGGTGCCAGGGCGGCATTTGGAATTTCCCTGGGCAGAGTCTGGTTCCTAGTGATGTTTCTGAGATCTGTATCAGTTTCTCATCTGGGATTTGGGGTTCTGGGTCAGGCGGTCACTGACTGATCACATAGAGTCTAAGTTCGGTCCTTATGACATATGTTCAGGATGGGAGGTGAGCATATTATTAAAAGTATGGGTTCTTACAGATACAAAGATTCTCAACAAAATCCTGGCAAATAGGATTCAATGCCTCATCAAGATCATTCATTATGATCAAGTAGGTTTCATCCCAGAAATGCACGGATGGTTTAACATCCGTAACTCTATTAACATAATACACAACATCAACAACAAGAAAAATAAAAATCACATGATCATATCAATAGACTCAGAGAAAGCATTTGATAAGGTCCAACACCCATTCTTGATCAAAACTCTCAGCAAGGGGCAGGTGAGGTGGCGCTAGAGGTAAGGTGTCTGCCTTGCAAGCGCTACCCAAGGAACAGACCATGGTTCGATCCCCCGGCATCCCATATGGTCCCCTCAAGCCAGGGGCAATTTCTAAGTACATAGCCAGGAGTAACCCTGAGCATCAAATGGTGTGCCCCCCCCAAAAACAAGCAAACCAAAAAACGTCTCAGCAAGATGGGAATGAAAGGAACCTTTCTCAATATAGTTAAGGACATCTACAACAAGCCAGTGGCAAATATTATCCTCAGTGGAGAAAAACTGAAAGACTCCCTCTTTTTTTTTTAATATCTTATTGTTGTGTATGTAAACATTTTTATGGGACTATTATGATACTGACTTTACCCTGATCTGGTGATTGTGCCCTACCCTAGGGTGTGATCTGGCATTCTGCTCCCACCCTAGGGTGATACCTGATTCTGCTCCCACCCTAGGGTGGTACCTGATTCTGCTCCCACCATTGGGTGGTACCTGATTCTGGGAGATAAAAGCAAGGGTCTGTGGAAGGTGAGGGGCTTTTATGGCTGGAACTGATGCTGAGGCTTTGGGCTTCAGTCTTGTCCACCAAATAAAGCTAATATTTTCATAAGCCTGACTGTCTGCTAGCTGTTTACCCACCGCTTCACCTCAGAACCGCCAGCTGAAAAGGTGGCAGATGCGTGCTCTGAGCTGGAGGGGAAAGACCTCATCCTCCATCCCTCCATCAGTCAACCCCGTCAAGGGATGATTTGCAACATCTTATAATATATTAATTGTGTTTTATTGTGTGCTATATCACAATTATGATTATAGAAAAACATTTAATCACAATTTTTTATCCAGTTAGCCTGTGGACAGTTTAGTATTTTGCAAACTAAATTTTCTTTTTTTAATATATTTTATTTAAACATCTTGATTCATACATGATTGTGTTTGGGTTTCAGTCATGTAAAGAACACCATCATCACCAGTGCAATATCCCCATCACCAATGTCCCAAATCTCCCCCCCCACCACCCCCCCAACCCCTGCCTGTACTCTAGACAGGCTTTCTATTTTCCTCATATAATCTCATTATTAGGATAGTTCAAAAGGTAGTTATTTTTCTAACTAAACTCCTCCCTGTTTGTGGTGAGCTTCATGAGGTGAGCTGTAACTTCCACCCCTTTTCTCTTTTGTTTCTGAAAATTATTATTGCAAGAATGTCTTTCATTTTTCTTAAAACCCATAGATGAGTGAGACCATTCTGCGTTTTTCTCCCTCTGACTTATTTCACTCAGCATAATAGATTCCATGTACATCCATGTATAGGTAAATTTCATGACTTCATCTCTCCTGTCAGCTACATAGTATTCCATTGTGTATATGTACCAGAGTTTCTTTAGTCATTCATCTGTTGAAGGGTATCTTGGTTGTTCCCAGAGTCTTGCTATTGTAAATAGTGCTGCAATGAATACAGGTGTAAGGAAGGAATTTTTGTATTGTATTTTTGTGTTCATATGGTATATTCCTAGGAGTGGTATCTGTTGTGTATGTAAATATTTTGGGGGATTACTATGTTGCTCACCCTAAACTGATTAGGTGATTGTGCCCTACCCTAGGGTGTGACCTGGCATTCTGCCCCCACCCTAGGGTAGGACCTGATTTTGCTTCCACCATTGGTTGGTATCTGATCCCACCATTGGGTGGTACCTGACTCTGGGGTATAAGAGCAAGGGTCTGTGGAAGGCAGGGGCTTTTGCTGGCTGGAACTGAAGCTGAGTCTTTGGACTTCAGTTTTGTCCTCCGAATAAAGCAAATATTTCCACGAGCCTGACTGTCTGCGAGCTGTTTACCTGCCGTTTCACCTCAGAACCATGGGCTAGACAGGGTGGCAGACCCGTGCTCCGAGCTGGAAGAAAAAGGCCTCATTCGCCATCCCACCATCAGTCAATATCTTCAGGGGCTGACTTGCTACAGTATCCTGGGCAGTATTTCCTTCGAGGTGCAGTAGCTTCTCAGCTAAATATATTCCCATCTGTTAATCTCTGCTTTCACTTGCTTGGAGAGTGCAGTTTCCTACTTGAAAATGCCTATAGTCTCAATGTCCTGGAGTGTCTTGCCTACGTGTTGTTTCCTACATTTGGATTTTACCTTCGTACATGATGTTATCTGGGAATGTAACTTCAATTTTTTGCAAGTGGCTAGCTAGTTGTGCCTACACCCCTTGTTGGAGAGGCTTTCTTTGCTCCATTTAGGATTTCTTGTTCCTTTATCAAAAATTAGGTGGTTATATGTCTGGGAAACATTCTCTGAGCATTCAAACCTATTCCACTGATCTGAAGGCCTGTCTTTATTCCAATACCATACTGTTTTGATAACTGTTGCTTTGTAGTAAAGTTTAAATTTGGGGAAAGTAATTCCTCCCATATTCTTTTTCCCAATGATTGCTTTAGCTACTCTAGGGTGTTTATTGTTCCAAATGAATTTCAAAAGTGCCTGATCCACTTTTTTGAAGAATGTCATGGGCATCTCTAGAGGGTATGTACTTCCATTTCCACGTGTCCTCTCATATTTTTTAGAGCAGAGTTTTATAGTTTTCTTTGCATAGGTCCTTCACAATATTAGTCAAGTTGATTCCAAGATATTTGACTTTATGTGGCACTATTGTAAATGGGGTTGTTTTCTTAATGTCCATTTCTTCCTTATTACTTTTGGTGTATAGAAAGACCATTGATTTTTTGTGTTAATTTTGTAGCCTGCCACCTTGCTATATGAGTCTATTGTTTCTAGAAGCTTTTGGTAGAGTCTTTAGGGTTTTCTAAGTAGAGTATCATGTCATCTGCAAACAATGAGAGCTTGACTTCTTCCTTTCCTATATGGATTCCCTTGATATCTTTTTCTTGCCTAATCGCTATAGCAAGTACTTCCAGTGCTATGTTAAATAGGAGTGGTGAGAGGACAGCCTTGTCTTGTGCCAGAATTTAGAGGGAAGCCTTTTAGTTTTTCTCCATTGAGGATAATATTTGCCACTGGCTTGTGGTAAATGGCCTTAACTATATTGAGAAAGGTTCCTTCTATTCCCATCTTGCTGAGAGTTTTGACCAAGAATGGGTGTTGGACCTTATCAAATGCTTTCTCTGTGTCTATCGACATGATCATGTAATTTTTATTTTTCTTGTTTTTGATGTTGTGTGTTATGTTGATAGATTTATAAATGTTAAACCATCCTTGCATTCTTGGGATGAAACCTACTTGATTGTAGTGAATGATCTTCTTAATGAGGAATTGAATCCTATTTGCCATGATTTTGTTGAGGATCTTTGCATCTGTATTCATCAGCGATATTGGTCTGTAATATTTTTTTATTTTTTAGCATCTCTGTCTTGTTTAGGTATCAAAGTGATGTTGGCTTCATAAAAGCTAGTTGGAAGTGTTCCTGTTTTTTCATGAAAGAGTCTTGCTAGGATTGGTATTAGTTCCTCTTGAAAGGTTTGAAAGAATTCATTAGTGAATCCATTTGGGCCTGGGCTTTTGTTTTGGGGCAGATATTTGATTACTATCTTAATTTCCTCAATAGTGATGGGGGTGTTTAGATATGCTACATACTCTTCATTCAACCGTATAAGATTATATATGAGTCCAAGAAGTTATCCATTTCTTCCAGGTTCTCATTTTTAGTGGCATAGAATTTCTCAAAGTAGTTTCTGATTACCCTTTGAATCTCTGCCATATCAGTAGTTATCTCTCCTTTTTCTTCCTAATATGAGCTATCAAGTTTCTCTCTCTCTCTCTTTCTTTGTTAGTTTTGCCAGTGTTCTATCAAACTTTTTATTTTTTCACAGAACCAACTTCTGCTTTCGTTGACGTTTCGGATTGTTTCTTTATGTTTCCACTTCATTTATCTGCTCTCAGCTTTGTTATTTCCTTCTGTCTCCTTATTTTTGGGTCCTTTTGTTGAACACTTTCTAATTCTATGAGCTGCATCATTAAGCTATTCAGGTAACCTCCTCCTTCTTTCCTGATGAGTGCTTGCAAAGCTATAAATTTTCCTCTCGGTACCAATAGTTTGTCTCTTTATTGTCATTTGTTTCCAGGAAGGTTTTTATTTTCTCTTTGATTTAATCTTGGACCCACTGGTTACTCAGTATTAGGTTGTTTAACTTTCAGGTATTAAAGTTTTTCTTCTGTTTCTCTTTGTAGTTCACATATAATTTCAAGGCCTTGTCGTCAGTGAAGGTAGCCTGTAAAATGTCTATCCTCTTGATATTATGGAGGTATGTTTTATGTGCTAACATGTAGTCTATCCTGAAGAATGTCCAATGTACATTAGAGAAGAATGCGTATCCAGGTTTTAGGGCATGGAGTGCATATATATATATATATATATATATATATATATATATATATATATATATATATATATATATATATATATATATATATATATATATATACTAGGTCTCTTTCTTCCATTTCTCTTTTCAGTCTAGTATATTCTTGTTGGGTTTCAGTCTGGTTGACCTATCAAGTGTTGATAATGCCATGTTGGGGTATCCCACAATTATTGTGTTTTTCTTTATATTATTTTTCAGATTTATCACCAAATGTATTAAATATTTTGCTGGCCCCTCATTTGGTGCATATATATTTAGGAGTGTGATTTCTTCCTGCTGTATGTATCCCCTAATTAATACAAAATGTCCATCTTTGTCCCTTATAACTTATGTTGCTATTGGATGTGGAGGTGAGAATGATAGTCTGCACACTACCTTCACCCTGGTTTTGACCTGGGCTTTTATCCCAGGCAAGACTTTTCTTGTAGGTTTTCATGCCACTCAAAACCAAAACAGGTGAGTTTGGAGAGACAAAGAGAAAAATAAAAATATACATAATAAAAGAAATAGATAAAATTAAATTTAAAAAGGCGTTCAAAAACAATGTTGTTCATGAGGCTAATTTAATTTTGGAGATAAACAGACTAATGGTATTATAATGGAGGTATTAAACACACAAAGGAAATATAGGATTCCCCATCGAATCTTTTGACGTATTTTTGTGGAGGGTGAAATCCAGGGCAGTTTTTCATCACATCGTGTCTTGTTGGGTTTGTGGAGTTACTTGTAGCCATGAGGGAAGTGTCCTTGAGCTGGTTTCCTTCTGGGACTCAGTAGCATGTGATAGTCCATAATTAGGAGGATAAGAAAAACGGCCATAAAGCATAATTTAGCAAGTATGTTGGTTGTAATTTCTTGCCGAGGCATGCGATGTTGGGCTGGGAGGGTGTCGTTTCAGTTTGGGAGCTTGGTGGTGGTTTATTGGAGCAGTAGGTTGGTGTTGGTACCTAATGGGTTAATAACTGAGGGTAAAGAGGATTAAATAAGGAAAGGTGAGGGATCAAGATTGGGGGATGAGACAACAGAGGATTTTTGAAGGGAGAGGAATAATATATAAGAGGATTTATATATAGTTTAGGCATGGTTAGTTTACATATTAGTTTTGGCAATCAGAGAGGAGTCCACTGTCTACAAACTCATGCCACATAGAGATAGGGATTGGTGTTCTATTCCTAGGTTGTTGTTGGAAGCCTGGCCCTCATAGGCTGGATCTGAGCATTTGATATATGATTGAGGTAAGAAAAGATAAATAATTGGTTGAAATTTGGCTTAGCAAGAGCTCAGAAACTTTATTGACAAAACCAGCCTTAAAATAAAAGTAGAATGGTCTCACTCATCTATGGGTTTTAAGAAACGTGAAAGACATTCTTGCAATAATTTTCAGAGACAAAAGAGAGAAGGGCTGGAAGTTACAGCTCACTTCATGAAACTCACCACAAAGAATGATGAGTTTAGTTAGAGAAATAACTACAATGAGAACTATCCTAACAATGAGAATATATGAGGGAAATAGAAAGCCTGTCTAGATTACAGATGGGGTGGGGTGGGGAGGAGGGAGATTTGGGACATTGGTGATGGGAATGTTGCTCTGGTGATGGGGGGCATTCTTTCATGACTGAAACCCAACCACAATCATGTTTGTAATCAACGTGTTTAAATAAAATATTATTTATAAAAAAGAAAAGCTTAAAGATTTACTTTAAGTCAAGACAGACCAAGAGAAATATCAAACTAATACACAAGGATGATATCAAACCTCATGACTATAATCTCCCTCAACATCAATGGATTAAATGCAGCAGTGGATGAATGTTCCTTTCTTACCACATCCCCACCAACAGTGATTGGTCCTATTTTTTTTATGTGAACCACCCTCAAGGGTGTTAGGTGGTACCTCATTGTCTTTATTTGGATTTCTCTAATGATGAGTGATGGTGAACATGTTTTCATGTGTCTCTTAGACATTTGTCGCTCTTCCTTGGAAAAATTTCTATTCATTTATTTTTCCCATTCATCTATGGCTTTATTGGGTTTTGTGGGGTTCCTTTATGAGTGCTTTGTATATCCTTGATATCCATCCTCTGTTTGATGTGTCGAGTGTGAAAATATTTTCCCATTCTGTTAGCTGTCTTTTAGTTTTAGTCAGTGCTTTATTATTATTTTTTTTTGCTATACAGAAACTCTTTAGTTTTATGTAGTCCCATTTGTTTAAGTTTGATGCTATTACTCTTGCCATTGGCATTCCATCAACAAAAATATTTTTGAGGTATAAGTCTTGTAGTGTTCTGCCTATTTTTCTTTTAGTGTACTTTATAGTTTTAGGTCTGATTTCCAGGTCTTTAATCCATTTTGAGTCAAATTTTGTGTAGGGTGTGAGGCACGGATGAATCTTTAGTTTCTTACAGGTGGTTATCCAGTTGTTCCAACACTATTTGTTGAAGAGATTGTCTTTATTCCATTTCAGGTTCTTGTATCCTTTGTCAAATATCAATTGACCATACACTTGTGGGTATATCTCTGGATATTTTGTTCTAACGCACTGGTCTGATACTCTGTCTTTGTTCCAGTACCAGATTGTTTTGATGACTACAGCTTTATAATAAAGCTTCAGGTTAGGTAAACTAATGCCACGCAGTTTCCTGTTATTTAGTAAGGGTTTGGCTAACCTAGGTCTTTTTTGGTTCCAGATAAACTTTATGATTGTTCTAGTTCTTTAAAAATGATGTCTGAATTTGGATAGGGATTGTGTTAAATCTGTATAGTAATTTAGGTAATATAGTAATTTTGATTATGTTTATTCTTCTTATCCATGAGCAGAGGATGTTCTTCCATTTTCTTAGGTTCTCTTCTGTTTCTTTCTGGAACGTTTTGAAGTTTTTATGGTAGAGGTCTTTCATTTCTCTTGTCAGGTTGACTTTTAGGTACTTGATATTTTTAGAAACTATTTTAAATGGGATTGACTCCTTAATGTCTTTCTCCTCTACTTCGTTATTTATATAGAGGAATGTTATTGTTTTTGTATTGATTTCATAGTCATCCACATTGCTGTATTGTCTTGTTGTTTCTAAGAGTTTTACTGTGGACTCTTTAGGGTTTTCTATGTATATCATCATATCATCTGCAAAAAGAGATAGTTTGACTTCATATTTCCCTACCTGGGTTTCTTGAATTCCCTTCTTTGTCTGTTTGCAATTGCTAGTACTTCTAAAACTATGTTGAATAAGAGCGCAGAAAGTGGGCAGCCTTGCTTAGTTCCTGACCTTAGTGGAAATGCTTTCAGTTTTTTTTCCATTAAGATAATGTTGGCTATGGGCTTTTTATAAATAGCTATAACTATCTTGAGGAAAATTCTTTCTAACCCTATTTTGCTGAGTGTTTTCAGCATGAATGGGTATTGAATTTTGTCAAATGCCTTTTTTTTTTCAGTTTTTTTTCCATTAAGATAATGTTGGCTATGGGCTTTTTATAAATAGCTATAACTATCTTGAGGAAAATTCTTTCTAACCCTATTTTGCTGAGTGTTTTCAGCATGAATGGGTATTGAATTTTGTCAAATGCCTTCTCTGTGTTGATTGATAGGATCATGTGATTTTTGTCTTCTTCTTGTTAATGTGATATATGATGTTCATTGATTTGTATTTGTAGAACCATCCTTGCATCCCTGGGGTTAAACATACATAGTCATGATGTATAATCTTTTTGATGTATTGTTTGATTCTGTTTGTAAGATTTTGTTGAGGATTTTAACATCTATGTTCATAGTGGATTGGTCTATAGCAGGGGTCTCAAACTCAATTTATCTGGGGGCCGCAAGAGGCAAAGTTGGGGTGATCCTTGAGTGCAAAGTCAGTAGTAAGCCTTGAACATTGGGGGGTGTGACCCAAAAAACTAAAACAAAACAAAACAAAAAAGATTCCTCTAGGGCAGGGCCACAAAATGTTGTACGGGGGGCCGTTGTGGCCCACGTGCTGTGAGTTTGAGACCCCTATAGTTTTGTTTCTTGGCATTGTCTGCCATCTTAGGGAATGAGTGTGATATTTGCCTCATAAAAGGAATTCGGAAGGATTCCTGTCTTTTCAATGTTTTGAAAGAGCCAGAGAATCAGTGGTTGTAATTCTCAGAATGTTTGATAGAATTCACCTGTGAAACCATCTAGACCTAGGACTTTTGTTCTTGGGGAGTTTCTTAATTAATGTTTGCTTTCCTCTGTTATGATTGGACTGTTTAGGCTTTCTACATCCTCTTTATTCAGGCTTGGGAGATGATATTTTTCCAGAAATCTGTCGGTTTCTTCAGGGTTCTCTAGTCTAACAGTATAGTTGTTCACTTTACGCCCTCATGATGTCTTTGATTTCTTGGAGTTCTGTTGTAATCGCTCCCCTTTCATTGTGATTCTAATTATTTGGGTGTTTTCCTTTGTGTGTGTGTGTGTGTGTGTGTGTGTGTGTGTCTTGCCAGTGGTTTGTCTATCTTCTTTATTCTTTCAAAAAACCAGCTCTTGGTTTCATTGTGGTTTTTTTTTTTTTTTTTTTTGGTATTGCTTTTTTGTTTCTATGTTGTTTATTTCTGCCCTTGTTTATTATTTCTTTTCTTCTGGTTGTTTTTGGGGTTCTTTGCTGTTATTTTCCAGATTAACCTTAAAGTGTCCTTTTAAACTGTTGATTTTGTCATTTTTCTCTCTCCTGACATAGGTCTGTATTGCTATGAGTTTCCCTCTAATTACTTCTTTTGCAGTGTCCGACAGATTTTGACAATTTTTCTCTTCATTATCATTCATCTCAAGGAATTCTTTTATTTCTTCCTTGTTTTCCTTTTTTTCATCCAGCTGTTGTTGAGTAGCATGTTGCTTAATTTCCAGGTGTTGGATTTTCTCCACATTTTCTTTTTTACAATTGATCTTGATCTCTGTTGCATAATGGTCTGATGGGGAGCTTCTAATAATTTTTATGTTTGTGACTTTGTGCAAGTAGATTTATATCCTAAGACATCGTCTATTCTAGAGAAGGTTTTGTGTGCACTTCAGAAGAATGTTTATTCTGCTTTCTTAGGGTGGAGAGCCCTGTATACTTCTGTTAATCCTATTTCCTCTAATTTCTTATTAAGGGCTCTTATGTCTTTGCTAATTTTCTGCCTGTTGGATCTGTCTAGTGGTGATAATAGAGAATTGATATCTCCTAATACTATCACATTTCCTTCCATAGGTTTCTCTAGATTTGTGAGCAGTCAGCACATAAATATTGATCAGAACCCTTTTGATCTCTGAGCACTTTCTTAAGGTTGAAATCAATTTTGTCTGATATAATAATGGATTCTTTCATGTCTTGTAAAAGTTCTTTGAGTTGGCTGAATTGTTCATCTATAGATTTCTTAATCTTGTAGGTTAGTGATTCTTGGATTTCCATTGCTAGGGCATTCATTGTTGCTTTTAGATTCTCATCTATTGGGCTTGTGTGTTTTGGTGGAGTTGGAAAATTAATAAGATTTTTCTCCATTTCTCCAGTTGCTAGTGTCTTCCCATATTTCTTTGCATCTGAGGTTTTCAATGTTGACTTTTCTGATTGTTTAATAAAGTTGTCTGCTGTACTAATTGTTTTAGAGGTACTTGAGGGTATATTTGATTTAGAGTTTATTTTTCCTTGGCCAAGTGATTTGTCTAAGTATGATAAGGATATTACAAGCTGCTTCAGTGTTTTGCTATCCTGTTTTATGGGCTATGGATTTTATGGGGAAATTGAGTGTTAGGTCTAAGCTGATTGGATCTATATAGTGTAAGTTAGACTATCTGGTGCATTTGCATGATTTGTGGTCTGGGGGAGGGAAGCAGGCTTCTCTAACCTGCCCAAAGATTCCAGGTGCAGGGGCACACACTTACAGTCGGCAGGAGTGGTGTTGAGGGGGCGTGCAGTCCCGAGCTCACCACATGTTCCAAGCTCACAGGTACACACTCACAGTTGAGGAGGGAGGGGGGCAGTCTCAAGCTCACCACAGGTCTGAGGCATAGGGGCATGCACTCACGGTCAGCATGGGGTGAGGGGGGGCAGTCACAAGTTCGTCACAGGTCCACAGGTCCCAGGCAAAGGAATGCACACACATGGTCAGGGGTGGGCAGTCCCTAGCTCACCACAGGTCCACAAGCCCCAGGCAAAGGAATGCACACTCATGGTCGGGGGGGGGGCAGTCCCTAGCTCACCACAGGTCCACAGGTCCAAGGCAAAGGAATGCACACTCATGGTCGTGGGGCAGTCCTTAGCTCACCACAGGTCCATAGGTCCCAGGCACAGAGGCGCACACTCATGGTCTGGGGTTGGAGGGCAGTCCCAAGGTCACCACAGGTCCACAGGTCCCAGACACAGGGGCCTGATTTTATAGTTTGATACTAATCCCAAGAAGCTAATTTCATTTAAATTTACTCTAGTCCACATTAAAGAAGAAATTACAGACTCCAGACAGTTTTCTTTTTTTGTGACCAATGTGAATTATAAATCTTTCAGAGTTATATTTAAGGTGACAGTAATTTGGGCCATTTCCACCACCAGTGTTCGCATCACTTTGCCCCTGTTTCCAGCATGCATCTCATACCTTCCCCCATTTTGCCTGGACTGCTACTATAACAGGTCCCCTTTATATATAAATGTATATGTAAGTTATATGTTATCTATATAAGTTTTATATAACTTGTAGATTGGGTATGTTGATTTTGTTGTCATTAACTTTGGATTTGATTTTATGTCTGATTTTTTACATTTATTTAAAGAAAATGCATTACATAGTTGACATTATTTATAATACATTTTAGGAAGATCAAAAGCAGCATGTTTTTCTTTAAAAAATAGAAAGTTGAAAGATAAACTAAAGAATGGAAGAGAAAGGAGAGTATTTTTAAAAACTATTGACTCACATGGAATTCAATGAAGTACCAGCAGAAAGTTTAGTAAGTTCTTCTTTTTTTGTTAAAGGATAAGAGTTAAAAAATTCAGCAATAACGGTGTAAGGCAAGTGTTTTGTTTTGTTTTGTTTTTGCATAGGCCCAGAAAATATGGGTAAATGGAAAAAAGCCTTGTCCTAAATACTAAGAAAACTTATCCCTGAAGTTATCTGGCATAAGACCGACTCTGGGCTCCAGGCATTATAGGTTGTCCAACCACTTAGTCATTTTCTGTGGTGAATTTTTTTTTCACACATTAGCTGCTATTGTTGTCTGGTTTCTGTAGTTAAAGATTCTGGTTTCTGTGCCAGAAGGATTCTGGTTTCTTTTTCAATCAAAATCAGGATGTGGAGCATCATCCAGTTTCACCTCACCATCAGATGCAGAGCATCCTGTCCTGCAAGCAAGTTGCTGCTGTCGCTGAGTCATCTGGGTGTCTAGGGAACACTCCTTGGAGTAAAGTCAATGCCAGGGTAGCAGTAGGATCTCCCCTGATTGGGGGTTGCCTCCTGGTGATGCTGTAGAAAATCGTCATTGTTTCCATAGATAGTCAATGCTTCAGGGGTGTATGGGCAATGCCCATTCTTTGAAGGCCTGAGCCAAGTCATTGTGCCAGTGTTCAGGGTATAAGGCCTAACTGCATCCAAAAATCTGTGTTCCTATCTTTGTTAAATAACTTGTTTTCATATGTAGTATTTTACCATTTTAATGCACCTATGCAAAAGAGGAACCATGTATTATTGGTGCCTCTGGGGAGCCGAAAGAAAAAGTCCACGAATCCCCTTAACTTGGTTCTACCATGAATTCTAAAGCAAAAGACACTTCTATCATAATTCCTTGTTAAACAAATTTCTTTGTGTTAAATACAAAGAAAGAAAAATAAACTAACAATCAAACAGAAAACAGTGGGCACAATTGTCACTGTATAAGGGGATATTCAATAAGAGTTATAGCAGTTATATACATATACATATACATATACATATAATGCAGTTATATATATGCATGTCTCTTTTATGTCATTAAAAATAGATGGGAGGAGAGTGCTGAATCCTGGATGCCATTTTGGTCTGTGATTTGGCCTGCTGGAGTCTGCCAAATGACTACTAGCATTTCCATATCAGAAAATGCCTTTGAGTAAGAACTAATCAGAAACCTAGTATGGTAGCAACCACAGTTACTCAATGAAGAAAGGTGGAGGACAGGAGGCTCCCGAGAGTCAATAAGTAGGAACAGAGTACTGGTTTCTTTGCAGCCTGAGAGATTATATTTTTCACTTTGGTAGCTGGTTGACAGCTGGCTTGAGTGAGGATAATAATGGATTCATGGGTAGCCAAGGACTGAGGGTAAAAAATGTTAAATGTGAGGTAATAGGCCATGGGAGTGAAGGAGTAAGGACCAAAATTTAGCTTTGGGTGATTATTTTTTATTTTCACTCAATGTTCATGTTTCTGTGTGCTCCTGGTACCATCCACTTTTTTCCCCACTCAACTTATGAGACAGAACAAGATTCAATTCTGTGATTCTGTTGGGGGGAAAAGGGAAGCTGGGAGGAGTTTGTCTAGGAGCTATCAATACCAATTTAAAAGAAGAAAGGGTAAAAGAAAACAGAGAAAAGAAAATAAAACTAAAAAAAAATCTACCAAAACAAGCAATAAACAGGAACTAAACAACAACAAAGGAAAAAGGGAGAAAAGAAAAAAAAAAAAAGAAAAGAGGGCTGGTGTGGCAAGGTGTTGCATTTTTTGCATAGGCACAGTAAGTATTGCGGAAATTAGAAAGGAAATTTCCCTGGCTTAAGAGACACAGGTTTTCTCTGTCTGAAGCATACTGTCATGGAAACAACTACAGGCTCCAGACATGCTCATTATCAAACCCCAAGATCTTTTTAGGATGCCAGGAATTGTTCTGCTCAATTGTGGATGACCATAACAGTCCTCTGTAATTAGAGATCTTGGTATTTCCAGTTTATAGATTCTAGAATAGAGTCTTTCTTTATGTTTCTAGAAGTTCTGCTCTGTCACAGTTGTCCAACAGCTAGTTTTTAAAAATAAAATTTAGTCAGTCATGTTTGGTGATCTTTTCTTTTGGATCAATTACCATTAATGTTATATTCATTTTCTTGTATATTTTACCCATTGCTCTCATAATATAAAACAAAAGAGAAAGAGAAAACCTTAACTTAAATTGGCAAATAACTCTTATTTGTCTCTGAGGACTACAACCACATGTACAATTCTGAAACAATTGGGAATTAAATAGTTTTAAACTGAATAATTTCTCTTACTCTGTTAATATGTAAATTCATAACCAGAAAACATCAGTCAAAAATATTTGATGAAACAAGCTATAATCCCACATAAATATTCAAAGTTAATTCAATTTATTGCATAACAAAAATATGTGTGTATCATGCATACATAATTTAATGTAATCTATTTCATTGCATGTTAATTATGCTTGGCTGGTAAGCAGTCCAGATAAGTAGCTTTAATTGTGATTACTTTTCATCTTCCTACTTAAATGTTTTTAATGATGTGAGAAATTAAGAATTTTAATAAAATTTATATTTTATTCTCTTCTCTAACTTTGTCCTCCAGATCCCATAAACCAATCAGTGTATGGACATAAATAGATAAATTCATGAATTGTACACTTTTAAAGAATTTTACTCTCAATGATGAACCTCTGATTGCCTGAGTCTGAATTTCAAGGAATGTGGAATAATTATGGCACTCTAGAATATAGCCTTCTAAGCAGACAATGACAATGAAACATAAAAAAAAATTGGCGATGACATAAAAACCAACAGGAGTTTAAGATTGAAAACAAAAGTGGGCACTAACCAAAGAATATTAGCTGTATGTGTAGTTTCCTTTGCATGTACAGTCCATATCTTTCTGGAGAGATTTAATCAGAAATGCAAGATGGAGCTGGAGCACCAAAAAAAAAAAATAAGGTAGTCAGGAACAGAAACAGTGAACACATGCCATGAGCATCAGAAAAAAGATGATTTTTAAAAAGTCACAAATGAAAACTGTAAAGAAAGTAACATCGTACTTAATAGGCATTAAGGGCAGATCTACAAGCTGCCAGAGGGTGTAGAAGGAGATCAGGGAAAGATTGGAGAAAATTAAGATGAGAAGACTTTTAGGTTTACAACAAGGGAAAACCCCAGAAACACTATAAAACTTTGAATATGGCCTTATGATTTAGCTTTCTTTGTGGTTCTCAAAGTTAGAGTAAATGTTGGCTGAAGGTGATGTCTGCCATTAAAACATGCTTTACCAAAAAGGGACATCAACTTTGCACATTGTAATTCCCTGCATATTTTAATTATCTTTGAATTAAACTAGAGAACATTCAAGACATGGAGATCATTTGAAGTTTCTTGAAGATCCAAATATAAAGAAAATACTGAGAGCCATTGCTCTAGTGGGAATAATGCTATATTGAGTCAGGGTGGAACTTTGTCACTTGGAGATTATTAACAGGGTCTTAAGTAAGTCATAGTAAGTCAGGGCAGATCTTTGGAGTTACATTGTAGTAATATGACAATGCTACTTATTTCAAGTTGAGTATCTAAAGATTACTTTCATAATAAGATGTTCTCTACCTATATCTGGAGAAAACAGAGGATAGGAATAACTTTGCCTTCTTAGATGTTAAGTAAAGGTCCATCATGGTGTTTCTACAAGCAGTTCTATTCAGCCCACTCCAAATTATATGAGGAATATACTACTATTGGTTGAAATAATAAGCATAAAATTATTTAAACTACCACTTTTCTTATGTCTATTAAAATTGAGTACCCATACTTGTTTACAAAGGAAGTCGGTTATGTTTTGTAGATTTGATAGCCTTGACCCACATAAAATACTGGATGAAAGGCATATTGACATCCTGCAAATGGAATCCAACATGGCCTCCATTTCTGAGTCAGCCAGCTTGTTTGAAGTAAATATTCCTGATTACAAGCAACTGAAAGAGTGCAGAAAAGAGGTTTGTCAACTGAAGGAACTCTGGGACACTATAGGGATTGTGACTTCTAGTATCCATGCCTGGGAGAATACCAAATGGAGGGATATAAATGTTGAGGCCATGGATTTGGAGTGCAAACGGTTTTCTAGACAACTAAGACATTTTGATAAGAAGATAAGATCATGGGATGCATTTACAGGCCTAGAAAGGGTGGTATTGAACACCTTGACCTCCTTAAGAGCAGTAGCTGAATTGCAGAATCCAGCCATTCGTGAAAGGCACTGGAGACAGCTGATGCAAATCACTGGTGTAAGTTTCATCATGGATGAAAATACAACTCTGGCACAACTCCTACATCTCCAGCTGCACCATTTTGAGGATGAAGTCCAAGGTATCGTAGACAAAGCTGTGAAAGAGATGGGTATGGAGAAGATATTAAAAGAGCTTCAGATCACGTGGGCTGGCATGGAATTCCATTATGAGTTCCACCTACGAACCAGTGTTCCCCTTCTACAGTCTGATGAGGATCTCATAGAAGTTCTGGAAGATAACCAAGTCCAACTTCAGAACCTAATGATGTCCAAATACATTGCATTCTTCCTGGAGGAAGTGTCTGCATGGCAGAAGAAGTTATCCATAGCTGATGCTGTCATCTCTATCTGGTTTGATGTTCAGCGCACATGGTCTCATCTGGAAAGTATATTCATTGGATCTGATGATATTAGAGCTCAGCTGCCCCAGGTACCTTTAAGTATATTCTATATTTATTTCTTTAACCAAATCAAAAGAAAAATCACTCTTTTATGATTTCTCTGATTGTCTTACTTCTCTAATTGGTTTTGAAGTTACTCAGGACTTCTTCAAATACTGAACTTGGCAAGTCACAAAAGTAGGGTCAATGAAAAAAGGTGAAATTTATTTTTTTTATTTTTAGAAAAGCATTAAGAAAGGAGTGTTAATTTTCTATTTAACTATATTTATACAGATAAAATGTATTAATAACTACACCTGGGGCCAACCAGCTTATAGTTTTCTCTATAGATAACCATATATCAGATGACAATTGGAAGTCAGTATTGTATCTATGCAAATTCAAGTTCCTTAGAGCACTATTAGATACTCCCTCCTGGTATATTCTAGTTTATTAAATTTTTTCATTGTTTGTATTTCTTCAAAACAAACTTATGTTTACAAGTAAGTTTGATTTCAAAGTGTCATGTATTATCCCAAACTATTTGCAAGTTAGTGTATTTCATTAAAAATTATTTTTAACCACAAATACACAGTTAAATAGATAACTATAATTAGTAGTTTTTAACTTACAAAGAAAAGTAACAGAAAACAGTTGTTATAATAGATTAAACTGAGTAATCTATATATTATTTACCCATATGCTAATAAATAGAATACAGGTTTAATTATAAAAATAAAAAATGTAAGATGAGGTTTGTTTGTTATTAAATCACTATTAATTATAGGGTTACAAAAGTATTCGTATTCTCAGGTCTACAATATTTTAGCACCAATCACTTAACTAGTGTCCATTTTCCTCCTTCACCAATACCCCCAGTTTCCTTACTGCATCCAAGCTTGACTATATGACTATCTCACCATAGTCCTAATGTTACCTTTCCTAAATTTTCCCCTTCCATCTTATCAGTGACAAGTTATCTTCAGAAGACTTCTTGATATTTATCTAGCAATTCAATTCTATTACTTTTGGTTATTTTTGTTCTCCTGAGAAGTTTCTAATATTCCACATATGAGAAGGTATTTTTAACTTAAAAAAAAGACACTTGAGAGACCTGAGAGATAGAACAGCATTAGGACATTTATCTTGTATGTGGCCAACCTAGGACAGGTCAATCAATTAACAATAACAAATCAATCAATAAATACCATTGCCTAAAAATTACAATTAAATCCCTGGCATTCCATATGGCCCTCAGAGCCTGCCAGGTGTAATTTATAACAGAGAGCCAGGAGTAAACACTGAGTATTGCTGGGTGAGGCTAAAAACAAAACAAAAGACATTTGCAAATTGTCAAGTAAGCATAAAAATAATTAGTATTGTTGACATCTTTAGGTTCACAAATGTGTGTGTAAGACATGTTAACGTTTGGGGGGGCATGGTGGCACTCTGGAGTTTTTTTCTGGCTCTGGGCTTAAAAATTACTCTGGCAGGCTCCGAGGTCCTTATGAGATGCTGGGGATATTGAATCTGGGTTGGCCATGTGAAAAGCAAATGTGGTATCACTTTGACCCTAGATATGTAAATTCTTATATTTAATCTGCTGTAACAATATAACAGAGAACTCTGACACATAAGAAAATCAGTTAAGGTAAAGCCAACTACTGAGTATTTTTAATCTTTATTAATATTTCCCAAATTTGTTTATATATGTATAATTTTATATATAATTTGTTATATATTTACATATGTATATATATTAGAAAAAGTTGCTCACTCTGTAATTACAATTTTTTATTCTTTTTTATTCTATTATTAATGCCAGATATTTCTGATTTTGGGAGCTGCTGTTTTTATTTTATTATTTTTTAATATTTTATTGTAATCAAAGTGAATTAAAAGTTTTTCTCAGTAATATTTAAGGTACATAGTGACAATGAATTAGAGCCATTCCCATCACTAGTGTTGTCCTCCCTCCACCCTTCTTCCCAGTATGCATCCGATACCTCCCTGAGGAATCATAAAATCATTAAAATATATCATATAACTTATTTTATTATATCAATCATTTGAAAAGGCTTTGAAGATATGTTCAAGAACATTGTATCTAAAATTTGACATCATAGTAGTACATTTGATGAAGAAAAATTACCTCACAAAAACTTGCATCTACCCCCAAAAATACTGATTCCTCTATCTGTTTTATTAAGGAATGTTTTGGTCTTATGTCATCACTTCTCATAGTATGATCTAGTGAACCAGTAACAGTTCTAAGACCTACTCAGAGGAGCCTCAAGATCAAACTATTAAATAATAATGCTGACATTATTTTTCTTTTTTATGAATATTCTATGAGTATATGGTGGAATTTTTCAGAGATTCTGCAATGTGGTATCACAACTAGTGAACCGAAAAGCAGAGAAAGAGAATAATCTGAGTTTCAGGCAGATTAAAGAATTTGTGGGAGATCAGTGGGTAGAGAAAGATAGTTGCAAGGAACCAACCAAGACCCCAGAGTCTCCCTGAGTAACCCTTGAGCACTGCTGAGTGTGGCCCATAAAACAAAAACAAATACATCAATAAATACCATTGCCTAAAAATTAGAAAAAGAGAGAAAAGTTGTGGGGGAGTGGGAGGAATGAAATAATGGGAATGAAATAACACATTTTTTTCTAAGTCATTTTGTTTGGTGAGTATAAATGTTTTAGACAAAATCTTACTGTATTATCATAATGGGTTTACTACTGTGCAAAAGTGAACTAACAAATATTTTTAAAATTAACTTTGGCTTCTACTACAAAATATCTATTATTAAAAGATAAATTTTCTCCTTATACTGAAACTTTTGTTCTTTAATTATTTTTAAGAGCATAACTAGGTTCTAAGACCAAAATATATGATAATCGCTGTTTAAACTAACTGTATTTCTTTATTCATGTGCAATCACTATCAAATAATCTGGGAACTTGCAAATACTCAAATGAATGAAGCTTCTTTGAATTGAGTAAAATTATAGTTAATTTTGATACATTTTAATTTTCAGGATTCTGAAAGATTTGAAGGCATTGACTTTGACTTTAAGGAACTAGCATATGATGCTCAAAAAACTCCAAATGTAATTGAAGCCACCAATAAATCAGGTTTTTATGAAAAATTGGAAGATATTCAAAATAGGTGATAGTCTGCTTGTTACTTTTTTGTAATGAAGAAGGCAATATTTCCTTTTCTTTCTTTATATCTGAGATCTATTAAAATATCTAGTAAATGAATATATGTACCTTGATTTCACTGAGTATTATTACATAATCATGTTAATTTTCATAGAAATGTACCCCTATGTATATATTTAATATTTTAAGTGTATATCACTGTAGTTGCTGATTTTATTCCATATATTGCATTTGTTTGCATTTTGATAACATACATGTACCTATCAGTCTGTGAAAAGTTACTTATAAAATTTTGTCTGTGTCCTCAGATTATCCCTGTGTGAGAAGGCTTTGGCAGAATACCTGGATATGAAAAGGCTTGCCTTTCCTAGGTTTTATTTTCTCTCCTCCTCTGACTTGTTAGACGTCCTTTCCAATGGCACAGTTCCGCAACAGGTAAGGTTTAGGGAAATGTATAAACCCGTAGGAACTGAAGAGTTCCCAACAGGAGAGAATTCCAAGTTTCTCATGTGACTCCTATCTTAATTCGTTTGTATATTTAGATGTATGGTGCCATCAAGCCTCACACTATAGTTTTCATTTCTATTACTGTTGTTTAGATTTTCCTCTGGCCTACAGATATCTTTTGTTTCTAGAGTAGACTGGAGAAGCTTTGTTATTATATGCAAAGAGGGGTATTTGTGTGTATATATATACATATATACATTTATACTATATATATTCTATATATACTATACAGATAATAATTTGATCTGATTTAATTAAAGATATCACAAGTAGTTGAAAGATGTGATTAAAATTGAGGAATCAGTCAGGGTTGTAAGACTATAACTAACTAAATTTGAGTGATTGTATGAAACAAGTACAAATGAAGAGTATATTATTTTTCTTTTATCCCCTTATTTATAGTATTTTTAGTCTCATTAATCATGAAGAATTGAGCATATCACGTTTTGTAGCAAACTTTCCTCATATCTAATACAAAAATCATTATCAAAATCATAAACTTTACTCAGATTTTATTTTATTGGGGGGGTTGGGCCACACCTGGTGAATGCTTAGGGGTTATTCCTAGCTATGCACTCAGAAATTGCTCCTGGATTGGGGACCATATAGGATGCCAGGAGATCAAAACACAGTCCATCCTAGGTTAGTACATGCAAGGCAGATGCCCTACCACTTGTGCCACCGCTTCAGCCCCTTCACTCAGATTTTAAACTTGGAATTCTCAAACTTGGAATGCTTATTAAAATGTAAGTTTAAACATGCCACTCACTAATTTTTATATAGTATAGCTCAAAAAGGCCTGTATAGTTTATAATTTTAAGAAATATAGATGGCCAAAAACACATGAATACATTCTCCACATCATTATTTATCAGGAAGATGCAAATAAAAACAACAATGAATCTCATGTCACAGAGACTGGAACATATCACAAAGAACAACCAGTGCTGGCCTGGATGCGGGAAAAAGGGAACTCTCATTTATTGTTGGTGGGATTGCCATCTAGACCAGCCTTTCAGAAAAACATATGGATATTTCTCAAAACACAGCAATACCTCTACTAAGGATATACCCAAGGAACACAAAAATGCAATACAAAAATGTCTCTTTACTACCATCTTTAATGCAGCACTATTTACAATAACCAGAAACTGGAAGCAACGCAAGTGACCCACAACAAATGAGTGGCTAAAGAAACTAGGGTATATATACAAAATGGAATACTGTACATCTTCTAGGAAAAATGAAATCACAAAATTATCCTACATATGGATGAACATGGAGACTATTATGCTGAGGGAAATAAGTCAGAGGGAAATAGACACAGAATAGTCTCACTGAACTGTGTGTTGAGAAAAATAAAGAAAATTAAAAAAAAGTATTGTAATAGTACCCAGAGACAATAGAGATGAGGGCCAGATAGACCTGCCCGTGATATGAAGCTTACCACAAAGAGTGATGAACACAGAGAAATAACTGAAATAACAACTGCAATGATAGTAAGAGATAGAAATAGAATGCCTGTCCCAAAGACAGTCAGGGGTTGGGGAAGGAAGGTAATGTGGCACATTGTTTGCTGGAAAGTTACGCTTGTGTACAATCAATGACTGAAACCCAACTATGAACATGTTTCTAACCTTGGTTCTTAAATAAATAAATTATTATTAAATACCTAAAAGATACTACATGTAGGTAGGTTTCATTTTATTCTCCAATCTACTATTTCCTTTATCTCAGTCCACAACAAAACACTGTCTGGAATCCTCATAGAAACACTGCACAAAGCATCACTCCAATGAGCCTCAAAATTAATAGTGATAATACTAAAATTTAGTTCTGTCATGGTTATTCTTTCTGCTTAATATTAGAATGCTAGCACTTTCTATGGACCTATGGATATCAATTAGATTTATTACTGATCTATATGTGGTTCCAAAAACTAGTTAACATATATATATGTTATATATATATATCACTGTAATGCTTTTCTCAAGTAGTCAAATATGAATGTTATTATTATTCAACATATTATCTTTTATATCTCCTGCCACAGTAATTTCTAAGGAAGTGAACTCATTAATCCTAACTGTTTGATCAATATGTTCATATTTATAGTATATCAAACAAAAATGAATCAAACTTCTTATAATCAATGGCTTATAGAAAGTATGGTATTGACATTATTTTTATATTTATTTATTTTATATACTTACCAACTTATTAGCTGGCTTATATCCTTAGAGCACCATCATATTTACAAGCTTTCAACTAAATATTTTGTGTTCAACACAATAATGATTGTCATATGGATGTCCTATAAAAGTACTAACAAATAGCTTCTTGAACATGAACACTAAACTTTTCACATTTTCAAAGGTTCAACGCCACCTTTCCAAACTCTTTGACAATATAGCCAAGATGAAATTCCAGCAAGACAATAGTGAAATAACATCTAAGATCAGTCTTGGTATGTACAGCAAAGAAGAAGAATATGTGGCTTTCAGTGAACCCTGTGACTGCAGTGGGCAGGTAACAAAAAAGACATTTATAGTGTACTTCTGTATCTCTTTATCTCTCACTCAGATATTCAAGTAATAGCTTTTAGAATGACATTTTGACATTGTATAAGCATTTTAGTTTATGCCCCGGAAATTTCAACTTCCCTTAACTTGCTATTTTTTGTTTGTTTGTTTTATGCAATACCTGGAGGTTATCAGAATTGATTCCACACTTTGTGTTCAAGTATCACTTCTGGTAGAGGAACATTGGGATATCACATACAGAACCCTGGTCAGCTATAAACAACAAGTACCGTATTCTCTTGTACTATTTCATAGCCCTCAGTTTCCCCTATCTTGAACCACTGTTGGAGTATTTTTATGTGTCTATTCTTTGACTTTCAAAAGTCAATGAGAAATAAAAAGTAAAAAGTATAACAGCACTAGAAAACTTTAATAAAAAATCCCTGGAAAACTCCACAAATAACTGTGGAACACTGACATCTTCCCTGAGCCAACTGTCCTTAGAAATAAACCTACTTTCCAAAGATGTTACTTTAATGTTCAAATTCAGAGGAACTTCTTTCTACTGCTGAGTATTTGAAGATCTATGTAATACTGCTTTAAGAACTACTATTGAGGGGCCAGAACGGTGGCACAGTGGTAAGGTGTTTGTCTTGCACACAGCTGACCTAGGACGGACAGAGGTTCAATCTCCAGTGTTCCATATGGTTCCTCAAGCCAGGAGTGATTTCTGAGCGCATAACCAGGAATAACCCCTGAGCATCACTGGGTGTGGCCCCCCAAAACAAAAACAAACAAACAAAAATAGAAATACTATTGATATATTTTCTAGTACAATTAAATAAATATAAATACAAATACATAATACAAAACATGATTCTTCTTTAAAAAAAAACTTTTTAGATTGATTGATTGGTGCCTTGATTAGTTGTTGGGCCACACCCAGTGGTGCTCAGGGGTTACTCCTGGCTCTGCACTCAAAAATCGTCCCTATAGGCTGGGGGACCATAGGAGATGCTGGGAATCAAACCAGATCCCTCCTGGGTCAGCCACATGCAAGACAAATGCCTTACCACTGTGCTATCTCTTCGAACGCTCCTTAAATTTACTTTTCATTTTTTAACCTCACCACTAAAGTATAAATATTTCCTAGGTCATTATTTTAAATAAGCCAATACAGCATTATCCTAAGAGATGTTTATTTATTTCAAAATAATACATAGAAAAATATCTTGTAGGGTTCAAGCTTCATTAACATGCTTATTTAAAACCATGGTAATACCAGAAAATAATATGATTTACTTTTATCAGAATGAAATGAAGTTTATACACAATGTTTTCTTTTGGAAGACCAAGGAAATGGTTTGAAATATAATCCTAGATTCGCTCATATCTATATTTATGCTATATTTATATTTATATCCATATATATAGATATAATCCTAGATTTGCTCATATCTATATTTATGCTATATTTATATTTATATCCATATATAGATATATGCACCTAATATATATCATCTATATATTAGTAGATATGTTATTTAATTTTTATATATAGTAGATTAGATCATGAGAATCCACTGATCTATTTACTCTAATTTTAAACCAGGTTAAGCTTATTTCATAAGAACTCCGAATGAAAAAAATGAACTCTGAATGGCAATTCTTTGATATTATTATTATTATTATAATCCAATATGTTATTCTTTAACACATTGTAATCTAATTTGTTTTTTTTTCAGATGAGCATATCTCTCTGTTATTAAATTAGCCTAATTCTTATTTATTTGTTCACTTTACTCATAAAATAATGCTCTATCTCTTCTGGTAAATAATATGGATTATTTACCAGGTACAGATCTCATATTTTTACTTCCAGTGGAAGAAAATGTGTAATATCTAGCATATCTTCTTTTATTTAAAAAATAAAATATTTATGCTTTATTTGAGCACTGTGATTTACAAAAGTTGTTTAAAATACAATTTTGGGGGACATTTAATGTTCCAACACCAGCACACCACCATTGTGAACTACCTTTCGCCACTGTTCCAGTTTCTGCCCAACCTTCAAGCCTACCCATTTAACACACACGAATAATTAATTTTATATTGCTTGTAAACAACAAATGGCAGATATGATAATAAAAATAATATTTCAATAAAAGAAAACTTGTGAAGATTGTTATATCTCACAATGGTGGTAATAAGTCATTGCCTGTTAATTTACTGAACTGTTTGATTCCACTTGAAATTTTACTGTTTTATTTTCTTTTGAGGTGGGTAATGAGCTTCTCTATTTAACTTTACACTGATTTTCTGTACTCCTTATTCAACTATCAATATTATAAAATTTGTAGGTCTTGTGCATATATGTATGTGACCACACAAATCAGGATCTGTGACTGGGACAATTCATCAGCTTCTTGTCTCTTTGAGATTAATTGTGAAGCATGAAACTGGGCTTTTTACATGCCAGAGCATGTCCAGTGTAGGCAGGATTGTTGAGCCTTCTTCAAGGCAGGGACTTAAACTACTGCCATACCAAGAAAAAAATCAGAGTTCTCAGCCCATTGACCTATCTAGTAGTTTCATCATTTTGGCATTTATTTGATATTCAAAATATATCATAAAGTCTTAAAAGCCAATGTCTGATTCAGAGTTGTTTTCCTTTTCAATGTGTTTTGACTTTAAGGTAGAAATATGGTTGAACCATGTACTTGCTCACATGAAAGCAACTGTGAGGCATGAGATGACTGAAGGTGTAACTGCCTATGAAGAAAAGCCAAGGGAACAATGGCTCTTTGATTATCCAGCTCAGGTATTCTCTTAAATGAGGCTTTTATGTGCTTCCACTCTACACGTAGCTTTTTCAGTGATCTTGATCAATAGCTTCACAGGTGCCACACATTAAATTTATTGGGTGTTTCAGAATTAAGAGACACTGATTGGTAGATTTAGAAAGAGGGAGAACAGTTTAATTGTCTTTCATTATACAATACAATCATTACCTTGGAGAAATTGGAATTATTCTTTTATCATTACTAACTCTTAAAGAGAAAGTGTAAACAATCCATTTTATTTAACCAACCTATTTTTATATACCAAGCATTGTGCTAAATATAATACACCTTCGCAAAAAATTGTGAAACCTCTCCTTGCTAGAGTTATCAGACTGGTTGAAAGTGAGTTAATTACTAAAGAGACATGACACGATAATAAATAGGTCAGAGTACTCTACATGCATATAATTAGTGACCTAGTCATCACCTTTTGAAGAATACAATACATTAATTTGCACAAACTCCTATTTGTAATAGAACTCAATAAGACAAATTCAGGAAAAAATAACAACCAAAAATAGAGAATAACATGGGGAAAATGCTAAAAACAAGGAAGTCGAAATGTGTTTAAGAAATTAAATGAAACTGACTATGGCTAAAGCAAGAGTAAAAGAAGAATTAGAATGAGAATAATTAGAATTAGAATAATTAGAAGTAATTAGATTCCAATTCTTCAGACTATAGTAGGAAATTTAACTAGATTTATTGATGTATTTGAATAATTTTCATGTATCTTATGAGGTAGAGGGTATTAAAAACATTCTATTGTAACTGATGCTTGGAAGTACTTTGTAGCCACCTTTGTAAAATGTTTGTCTTAGATGACAATTTTAGATCTAGAATACTCTCATCTTTCTAAAATCTTGTATATAAATCTTGTATTTTTTTTTATTCATTCAAAGCTGAGTTGTTAAGGAATTAGAAAGAGAAAACTATTAGAAAGAAAAAGTACATTTTTATACAGAAGGAAAATTGGGAGATGGTAACCAAGGAACCAGAAAGAAAATTGTTGATATCAGTTAATAACTAACAATTGCCATATACCTTTAAGAGATAAATTTTTAGGTATAAGGAATAAGGAATGCCCCCTAAACATGGTGAGGGTATTTTAGTAGAGAAGTAGATAAGAGTGCATACAATGGAGAGGAAAATAGGTGGAAATATTGACAATAAGTTTTGAAAGAAAAACAAAGGAGAATGCAATCAAGTTTGCAATGCAGAAAGAAAGGTATATAGTACTTAATTGGAAAAGCCACCCAAGATTTTTATACAAAATAATTCCTTTACCATAATTAATAAATCTAAATCCAAAGGTAAAATGAAGCAACAGTCTAAAAGACAAATTATCTTATTTTGTCTATAAACAAGGTTCTAAAATATCTACTTTACTTAATACAGATATATGATTAGTGGGCTGGTTTTGGAGACAATCCTAGTAACAACTTTAATAAATGATTCATGTTGCCATAGGTAGCCCTGACCTGCACTCAGATCTGGTGGACAACTGAGGTAGGCATTGCATTTTCCAGACTGGAAGAAGGTTATGAGAATGCCATGAAGGACTATTACAAAAAGCAAGTAGTCCAACTTAAAACACTCATCACCATGTTGATTGGCCAGCTTTCCAAGGGGGACCGACAGAAGATTATGACCATATGCACCATTGATGTGCATGCACGGGATGTAGTGTCCAAAATGATTGCTCAGAAGGTGAGTCTCAAACATCCAGAAATGTCCCTCCATATAGGGAATTATTGTACTATGAGTACTGAAACTAGAGAAAATCTCATATAACCAAAATACTGTTTCCAGACTCTCTACTAGCCATAGAATTGGGAGAGAATCACATCATACACTCATTTATAACCTTCAGGAATACTCTAATCAGAGCAACGTACTTCTAACTGACGTATTTTTTGTTTAAATTAGTTTTGGGGCCATACCTAGTGATACTCAGGAGTTCCTCCTGGCTTTTCTCTCAGAAATTATTCCTGGAAAACTCAGGTGACCATATAATATGTTGGGGATCAAACCTGAGTCAGTCGTATACAAGACAAGCACCCAACCTGCTGTTCTATTAATCTGGCTGCCACGGATCATGTTCTCAATATTACAGGAATGTTTTTTATGTGTAAGTCTTGTAAAGAATGTAATTTTTGTCTTAGTATTACTAAAAGTACCACACAGAAAGAATATCCTCCCATTGGGTTCTCGTGCCTTCTTTTTTGTTTTGCTTTTATTTTTAAAATGAGATATGATTTATAATGCTATCAATTATTCTTTTACAAGGGTACATTCCAACAGCATACCATTACCAGTGTAGCTCCTCCCTCTCCTAAGGACCAAACGCTTCCTCTTTTCCTATATCTTGCCAATTCAATTGTGTGGCTCAGTTTTCCCATTCTGTTGACTTTTTTCCTACCTTGTTGTGCATCTAGAAGAGCCACCTATGAGAGATTTGTCTTTATCTCTTTTCTTTTAACTGACACTATTCACTATTCAGCATAGTTCTATTCAGGTTGCTGAAAATTTTATGATTTTGTTATTTGTTAGAACTACATTATAATCTATATATACCATGACTTTTGTATTCATTATTCTGTAGTTCAATGAGTTTCAAGGAAATATATTTCAGCCCTCCTAAATTACCCAGAAGACATATAATGGAAGACTCTTTTTTAACAGCCAAATTTTATTGCTTTGCCATTGTTCTTACAATATATAATTTTGATAATATGTATTCACCTTTTTGATATGTATACATGATTTGTCCTTACACACCTTAGAAGTTCTACTTTTACCAATTAAAATTTATTATCTATCCCTTCTCATAATTCCCCATTTATTTGGAGTTTGCATCATTTTTGTGTGCTTTGTCATTTGTACTCACTGATAGCATATCAATAAAAATGAGAGAGAGCATCTAGTTTTGCCTTTCATTTCCTGAATTATTGGGATCTGAAGTTGTTGAACAATTTAAGATGTCATAATTTTTATAGCTGTGTGGTATTGTATCAGATATGTATACAACAATTTTCTTATCCAAGACATGTAATTGGACATTTATGCTTTCAGTTATTATAAGTAATGTGCTATCAAAGCATATTTTCACTATGATTTTTATAGTCATTATGTACTCATATTGCTATGTCATGTTATTATGTTTTTAAAACACTTCAGATAATGTCCACAGTTACTACATCAGTTTATATTTTTCTTAGTAATGTGTATAAATGGCCTTTTCTTCAACTACTAAACTTTTTGTTTTTAATTTTTTTACTACAGACCATTTTCAAAATTTTAATGTTATTTTGAAATTTATTTACATTTTCTGCCATTAATATTAAATATGTCTTTATGCACCTATAATTTTCTTGGAGAAGAGGTCTTTTACTGTAAAAGACCCATTATTACTTGTATTTTAAAACAATTATTTTCTATTGAATTATGTGAGTTATCAAAATGTTGTGAAAGTATCTTCCAATTTTTAGACTTTTATCTATTCTTTTGCTTCTTAAAGTGTATAAATTATTACTGTTTTCTGTAGAGCCATTTTTTTTGTATTTGTTTTTATGACATTAAATTTCAGTATCCAAATACTTTTCTTAGGTTGATATCCAGGAGTAAATTATCTGCTTTCCTCTAAGTATTTGGTTAATTATATTCTTAAATTCATCTCTATGGTTTTTATGGTGTTAAATAATAGTCTAATTCATTTTTGTATGTCTCTATTCATGTTTCCCAATACGTTTATTTATTGATAAAATGTTCTTTACTACTTGCATGGTCTTGGCTCCTTTGTCATAATTTAACTGTAAAAATTATAAATATGTGCTTTCAGTGCTCTGCTTTTTAATATTCCTTGTTATTTACTGGCAAACAACAACAAATCACCCAATCTTTCCTGTACTTTGTTTCCTAGTTCCCTTGTTAGCCAAAACTATGAGTCATCTCCTACTCTTCTACTCTCTTTAGGTAGAAAATGCTCAGGCTTTTCTCTGGCTATCTCAGCTGCGACATCGGTGGGATGATGAGGATAAACATTGTTTTGCCAATATCTGTGATGCCCAGTTTTTATATTCCTATGAGTATCTGGGAAATACACCTCGCCTAGTGATCACACCTTTGACAGATAGGTAAGTACTGGTAACTTAAGAATAAGACCCATATTCTTAGGTCTGATTCATACTATCAAATGGCCACCAAGAAGTTAGATCTCAGTCACTTATAATTTTTCTACAGACATCGAGATGGCTGAATTAACACAAAACATATAAATCAAACCTAAACGTTATACAGCAAATTCCTTCACAAATTACAGGCTAAAGAAAATCAGTGAATTATGACTTTAAATTTTAGTGAAGGGGCTCACTGAGTGCTATCATACATTCTGTTTCCTTTTTAGGAATAGGCAACACTATTATATCTGAATCAAATCCAAACAGGAAAACTGTTCTGAGCCTTGCCTTGATAATAAGAACAGCTACCACCTCCAAATAAGGCACACATATGTGAGGCTGTTTTTTATGCAAATAAATCCATTCTAGAGGACTTGACATCTGAGAAATAGCACCATAGGAGAAAGAGGGGTATCAAAAATTAAAAGCCATAATTTTCTACAGATATACACCTTTTAAGATAGGTCTCTTTAAGCTGGTCCATAAACATTTTTAATTCCTATTCTGCCATTTGAGTCAAGTACTTGGCACTATTTAAGTCCGGATCACCTATCAAAATACCAAATAAGTTACTAAGTTCTGGGTTTGGTATCCCCAGAGATGAACGGACCCAATTTATATCACCATCTTCCTTCCTATGTGTGCTTGGAAAGCTATAAATTTTCCTCTCAGTGCCGGTTTTGTTGTGTCTCATGGTTTCTGATAGTTTGCGTCTTCATTGTAATTTTTTCCAGGAAAGTTTTGATTTCCTCTTAGATTTCTTCTCGGACCCACTGGTTGTTTAGTAGCAGGCTATTTATTTTCCAGATGTTTAAGTTCTTCTTCTGTGTCCCTTTGTAGTTCACATCTAATTTCAGAGCCTTGTGGTCAGCAAAGTTATCCTGAAAAATTTATTTTCTCTTGATTTTATGGAGGTATGTTTTATGTGCCAGCATGTGCTCTATCCTTGAGAATGCCCAAGCACATTGGAGAAGAATGTGTATCCAGTTTTCTGGGGATGGAGTGTTCTATACATAGCTACTAGGCCTCATTTCTCTTTTCAGGGGTAGTATATTTTTGTTGGGTTTAAGTATGGTTGACAGGGCTAGGTTGAGGTCTCCCACAATTATTGTGTTATTATATATGTCATCTTTCAAATTTGTCAATAACCATATTAGATATTTTGCTGGTCTCTCATTGGATGCATATATGTTTAGTAGTGTGATTTCTTCCTGTTGCAAATATCCCTTGATTAGTATAAAGTGTCCAACTTTGTCCCTTACAACTTTTCTGTGTCTCTTAACTATTGCATTTAGTCCATTGACATTGAGGGAGATGATTGACATGGAATTTAATGTCCTCTTTGTGTATAAGTTTGGTGTATCTGTCTGTCTGTCTGTCTTATCTCAAAGTAGACCTTTCAGTTTTTCCTTTAAGGCTGGTTTTACATTTGAGCTATTGCTTATCCATGAAGCTACGTATCCTTCCTTCAAACCTAAATGTGATTCTGGCTGGGTGCAGTATTCTAGGTCAGTGGTCGGCAACCTGCGGCTTGCGAGCCACATGTGGCTCTTTATACTTTTAATTTGGCTCTTCTGTCTGCCAGGCGGCTGCTTCAGGAGTCAGGACTCTGCTTCTAGCCTCTGTCAGTGCCTGCCCTGTGTGCAGCTTGGGTGGCCGCTCCACACAGCTCTAGTTGGGTCATGTGGTATAAAAGATGTGACTTTTTGTGTGGCGCCACACAGCTTCAGTCAGGTCATGTGGTATGGGGAACATGACTGTCTGGCACTGCGGTGTTGAGGCAGCATCCTCTCTACACTACAGACTGAGGAGCAACAGAGGAGAGAGCCATGTGTGGGTCACTGGCTGCATCGTGGTGCCTGGTGAGTCACTGTCCAGCATGGACCAACCCACCCCCTCCCCTGTGGGATAATATATGTATTGGAGCCCTGTGAGCCAGAGCTTCACGCATTTTTTTTTAATCTCGGAGCCAGCAAAATAAGTTAGTGGTTCTGAGGTCAATATGTAACAGTACCAGTGAGGACTATTTGAGTGAACCCTGCTTAAAATATCCATGATGATTCCCACTAATTTTATAATACTATTTACACACACATAAGATGACATATATGCGTCATCCACAGATTCCCCTCCAAAACAGTACATCACCCACAGATCCCCCCATAACAGTATGTCATCCACCGATAAATACCAGTGTGTCTTCCACAGATAAATAACAGATGATAAATAAATAACAAAAGAAAATGTTTTGAAACATTTTGCTTCCTTATTATCAGAAATCAAAGCATTTTTCCTCGAGATGGGTGTTCACTATCCAGAATTAACAATCAGTGAATTCAAAAACTGTATTTCATGGTGGATGTTACTTCATATCTAAAGCAGCTTAATCATAAACTACTGGGGAAAGAAAACACAATTTTTCGGTGTTAGAAGAAGTTATTTAGTTGAAAACAAATTATCTGTTTTGGCTCAAGATTTTTACAGAGAAACTTTGATAGACCTTCTAAGCCTGTTGAAACATCAGTCAGAAAATAATTCCAATATTGACATTATCTATTTTAAAACAGCACATTTAAATATGAGGGAAGCTTTTCTCAAGCAGTTTCAGGATTTCAGAAACAGCAAAGTGACATTGGCCTTTCTTAAAAATCCTCTGTATGCCACTGTAATGGAATTAAATTTTTCCCCCTTAAATATCAACATTGGCAACTTTAAAATGCAATTGCTGGATTTAAAAAACAAAGAACGGTGGCGCTCAAAATTTGAACGTCTTTGTGCTAATTTAGAAAGATTGGAGAAACGCAAATGAGAACTTCATTCACAGCACAAGTGGTCTGCTTTGAAAGACATGGAGAAGGAAGATATGTTGATTTTTAACACCTGGAATAGTATTCCTGACTCATAAAAAAAGCTAGTGTTTACTGTTCTTTCCTTGTTTGGGTCTACATATTTATGTGAACAATCATTTTCTTTTCTTTTTTTTTTGGATGAACAATCATTTTCAAGCATGAATCTTATCAAGAGTAAATTGAGAAATCATCTCAGCAATGAGAACCTAGAATTGTGCCCAAAATAAAAAAAAAACAACAACATACAAACCTGACTTACTCAAACTATCCAAGGAAATGCAAGGCCAATATTCACATTAGTGTTTGTGACTTTGTCAGTCATTGTCAGGATGTAATTTTCTCTACATTGTAAGGCAAAATTTCTGGAATTTAACGTTACCGATAAATAATATCGTTCTAAAGTTTTTGTTTTATTAGTTGTGTTTTTTTATCCTCCCGACCTATGTGGATACTTGAATGCAGAATATTTTCAATAAAAACTTATTGAAACTAAAAACAGTGTACCATCCTATGTATTTTCGGTTTTAAAAATGTGGCTATCAGGGCCGCAGAGATAGCATGAAGGTAAGGCATTTGCCTCTCATGCAGAAGGTTGATGGTTCGAATCCCAGCATCTCATATGGTCCCCTGAGACTGCCTTAAGCGATTTCTAAGCATAGAGCCATGAGTAACCCCTGAGCGCTGGGGAAAAAAAAAAGACCTGTGGCTCTCAAAATAAATTTCAATTGTGATTTTGGCGAGATTTCGCTCAGTTGAAAAAAGGTTGCCGACCACTGTTCTACGTGAACATCCATTTCATTCAATCTTGTCACAATATCCCACCACTGTCTTCTGGCCTTGAGAGTTTCTTGTGACATGTCTGCTGTAAATCTTATAGTGCTCCTTTGAATGTATTTCACCTTTTTGATTTTGCTGCTTTCAGTATTCTATATCTGTAGTATTCTTCATTGTGACTAGAATGTTCTTGGGGTGTTTTTATTTTTGGGTCTCTTTTAGCTGGTACTCTTTGGGCATGCAGGATTTGATTGCATGCAGTTGTTTGCTCTTGAGTTTATCTGTGATAATGTCTTTCACTGCTGATTCTTCCAGGGTATCCCTTCCTAGGCCTCTTGGACTCCAATGATTCTTATGTTGTTTTTTCTGAGTTTATCAAAAACTTCTATTTTCATCTGTTTTTATACTTTGAGTATCTTTTCCATTGTATGATCATTTGCACTAAGGTTCTTTTTTAATCTCTTCTGCTATATGAAATTGTTCTGCATTTGATCTTCCAGTTCACTGATTTTTCCTTGGCTGCTGTTACCCTGTAGGAGAGGCTTTACATTGAGGTTTTCATTTTAGCTACTGTGTTGTTCAGATCTGTTATTTCAGTTTGAAGTTTTTTTATTTCTATCTTTTTGTTCTGTTCAGTAGAGCTATGTTTTCTTTGATTTTCAGGAGGATCCTCTATGTTTCTATTCTAAACACTCTATCTGAGAGATTAATCAGATGGTTGGTATTTTTGTGGTCATCAGAGATACCTTCTTCATTCTCTGTGCATGGTGTTTGCCTGTGAGTTTTTCCCATTGTGATGCTTGTGTGATTTTTTTCTTTGTATTATGTTAGGGTTCATCTGTTAGAAAGAGAGTGCAGCCATGAAGTGAAATGGAGCAGCTGTACTCTTCTGGAGCCTATAGGAGAGATATTTTGCTGGGCTCTTCTTGGCCTTCTCAGGAGACGTTCAGGATACAGAAGAGTAGAGAAATGCACACAGGCAGCAGGCTCCCTTGGTCTCTCCCCATTGGTAATCTCATAGCAGGGGCAGATTCCTCCTGCCTGTCTTCAGAGATAAAGGATCTGCCTTTATACCAGGGCACTACTGATACCTGGTTTTTACTCACTCAGTCTTTCTTGGCTTTTCAGCTTGGGCACCTGTAGGAGAGAGATTTTGCTGGGCCCTTCTCAGCCCTCTCAGGAGAGGTTCAGAAGACAGTAGAGTAGAGAATCATGCACAGGCGACAGGCTCCCTCAGTCTCTCCCAGTTGGTAAACTCACAGCAGGGGCAGATTCCTCTCAACCATGTATTTTCAAGACCATCACCTGGAACATGTCTCAAATGTGGTAGTGAAAACCATTGGTCAAGATACTGTTGCTCAGAGTTTAGAGAAACTGGAGTAGAGGACGTCCAAAATTAACCCTCACAAATCAGAGGTAAATTGTGAAAAATTTGGCCACTCTATTAGGTATTTCAGGACCCTCTCTGGCCCCACCATTAGGAAATCTGAACCTTGCCCAAAATGCAGTGGAGGAGATCATTTGGCAAGAATTGCCCCAGCAACTGACATATATTGGGAAAGTGGGTATTGAGCCAACTCAGGTCACACAAAATCAGGGAGCCCAATTCAAGCAGGCCTACAGTCAATGTGTTTGCAGTAATCTACGTCCACAGAAAGTGCTACCTTAGATGTCCTATACCCTGACACTATCAAAATACCACCAGCTCACTGGCCGACCCTACAAATTAAAATCTGGAATAAAGGCACCATAATCACTAGTTACTGTAGGTCTATTCCTAGGAAGAAACAGTCTAACTATTAAAGGAATCAATGTCCATGTGAGAATTGTAGATTCCAAAGACACAGGAGAGATAACATTTACAGCAGTACCAACAGAATAAACATTTTAAAAAATAAAAACGCATTACCCAACTTATTTTTTGTATTTGGGCCACACCCGGTGACGCTCAGGAGTTACTCCTGACTATTTACTAAGAAATTGCCCCTGACTTAGAGGACCAATGGGATGCCAGTTGATCATCCTAGGCTAGCATGTGCAAGGAAGATGCTTTATACACTGCTCCAGCCCAAATTTTTATGCATAATTGGCATTGCCCAACTCTTTCTTCTTCGGTTTTATTTTTGCCTTACCACACCAATAACCCAAGGATTGGAGGTTTTGGTAGCAGTAAAATTCTAGTGTTTTCATAAATCCCATAGTGGCCTTTACCTGTAAATTTAAAGAAAAATATAAATGAGTGGCATAGGTCCCAATGATTCCATCATCTCTTTCCAATACTTTCCCCATTATTAGGCCCTTCAGGAGTTACCGTATAGCTTATAAGGAGTAGGCATTTGGCCTTCTTCCTTCATTTACAGAGTGCTAGACAGTTGAGAAGCATTGATCTGGAAGGGATTATAGCCACATTTCAACTTTATGTAGATCCCTTGCCCCTAAATGTATTGGGTAAAAATCTATATGAACAATAGTGAACTGAATTCACAATTCCTCTTCCAGCCAATCTCTAGCCAGTAATTCAGATGACATGCATTTCTTATTTGATCCACTGCAATACAGTAACCACCACCACTCTGTACTCAGTGGAAGTCTAATTATCCTGTGTGGCACTTAAAGAAATAAAGCTAAGTGTGCTTTTAGAATAAGCAGAGGAAGAGCTTAAGCTGGGCATATTAAAACATTATTTATGAATGGAATTCTCTTGTATTACAAAAATTATTGGGCAAATGGTGACTATTGATTGACTTGAGAAATGTAAATACTATGATGATTCCCATGGGAACTCTCCAATTCATCTTTCTCTCTCCTGAAGCAATCCCTAAAGATTTACAACTGGTTATAATAGATATTAAAGAATGCTTTTTACAATATTTCTATTTACTACAGTGAGCAAAAACATTTTGCAATTTTTATTTCTTAATTTATAAAGCACTATGTGCAGGTTTAGTGGACTGTTTTACCTCAGGAATGATCAACTCATCTACCATATGACAATAATTTGTAGATATAGCTTTACATCTGTTTCATGTAAAATTTTCTCAAGCTTAGATTATTCCCTACATAAACCATATATATATATATATATATACTGAGAAGGAGTATATATATATATATATATATATATATATATATATATATATATATATATATATATATATATATATATACTGAGAAGGAGTTTTAGAGATGTAATGACATACTGGCAGTGAGACTACAAGTTTCAAAAGAAAAATTCAGATTCTTCCCTCATATGAATATTTGAATTATGTTCTCAAGCATATAATATTACATCCTCAGAAAATTTCTATCTACCAGAAAAACCTCAAAACATTCAATGATTTTAAGAAAATGTTGGGAGACGTTAACTACCTTTATAATCACTGTCATATCCCATTAAAACAAGTTAAGACTGTGACTAAACACTGTGTTTTGATTACAGGGAGGAGACATGTGTAATCGAAGGGGAACCATTCTGTCTGATAGGTAGAGGGGGGTAGTGAAATTGACCAGGCCCAACCAGCAAAACACCAGCAGATGCTCTGCCATTACTAGAGTGGGGACAGTCACGCTGTGAGGGAAACAAAATGGTCTGACAGGTAGAGGGGGTGGGAGATTTTGACACAGGCCTGGACCTCTGCCACACCTTCTGAAGGTAAAAGGAGAGAGGAAATCTTGCTGCGGTTGGGCTAGGTGGAGGGGACTTAGGCCTTCTGGCAGGTAAAGTGAGGGAGGAGTCTTGAGGGCAAGGCCAAAACTCAGCAACTGCAGCCATCATGCTCACCTAGAGTCGTACTTCGGAGAAAGGACCAAACTCATGCCACAGGTGACAAAGGAGGGCTGAAATTTGAAGGTACTGCACTCCAAACCAAACCACCAAATGCAAAGAAATATGGGCAAACTAAGGAAGACACTAACAACTGGGGATATGGAGAAAAATCTTAGCAAATTTCCAAGTCCACCAAAATGCATGGGCCCATAGATGAGAAACTAAAAGTGACAATGCAAGCCATGGTAAAAATAAATCAAGGAAACACTAGCCCTGAGTTCAAGAAATCCATAGATGAAATCAACCAAATCAAAGATTAACTTTTACAGAAGATAAGAGAAACCATACAAATGGAATTAAAGGAAATAAAAAAGTCTTAGCAAGATATAATAACAAAATTACACAGTTGGAGAATCACATTGAAGCACTTGAAGAAAAACTACAAACCAAAATGACAAGGAAGCCAAAAAAAGAAATAAAAGGTAAAGCTTTGGGGGGAAAGTTAGGTTTTTAATGAACAAAGACAAAAGAAATAATGTACAGATTGTAGGAATACCAGAAGGAGAGGAAATAGGAAAAGGGGAAGAACAAGTGGTCAGGGAAATAATAGCAGAAAACTTTCTGGCCTCTGGAAAGAGGCCTCGGTGCAAATCCAAGTGGTGAAAAAGTCCCTAATAAAAAAGACACCAATAAACCAACAACAGGCATATAGTAATACAAATGGCAAAAACAAAAAACAAACAAAAAAAAGAGAAAGATGAACTCCTTAAAGCAATATGGGAGGGAAAAACCCTCAAGTGCAAAGGAAGAACATAAGAATCAAACCAGATCTCACATTTGAAACAATTCAAGCAAGAATAGAGTGGAATGGCATATTTTAAATGATTGAATGGAAGAAACTTCCAACCTAGAGTCCACTACCTAGCAAAACACTCATTCATATGAAAGGAAACTAAAAGCATTCTCAGGCAAAAACAAACAAACAAACAAAAAAAACCCTCAATCCAACACCCTAATAGTAAAAATAACCACCGTAAACAATACAACTGCATAACAGTCCTCTCTATCAATAATCTCCTTAAATATACTAGCAGCCTGGGGTGCAATAGAGGAGGATATAGGATGCATGCTGGGAACAGGGATGGAGGGAGGACATTGGTGTTGGGAATGCCCCTGATTCAATGTCAATTTGTATCTAAAATATTACTGTTAATGATTTGTAATCCACTGTGGTCAAAATAAAAATTATTTAAGAAAAAAGATTATTCATACTCGCTCTTTTTGTGCACCTTTGTGTTGCACCCCTTGTATGGCCAGAACTAATCAACAAGATCTTCAGACAAATAAATTATGGCAGTTGGATATCACTCATGTTAACTTTTATCCAATCAACTCATTTCTATTTGAAGTTATTAATCCTTATTCTCATTTTATATGGATTGTCCCTATGACTTCAGAAAGAGCTAAAATATTTGTTACTTTTTATTGCAATGCTTGTCTGTCATGGGTGTTTCAAATACCATCAAAAGTGATAAAGGTCCCGCCAATATTCATAACACATTTCAATCATTTTAAAATGGCTAATCAAACATTCACCAATATTTCCTATAATCCTCAAGGATAAGCCAACTGTTAATGTTAGACTTGGACCAGTTTAGGAGGTTCAGCAAAAGGCAACAGTGGCCAGAAGTCTAGTTTCTATAGCAATTTAGCAGAAACCATTCAGCAAGAGCAATCAAACAGAGGGTAGAAGTGACAGAGCTTCATTGCTCCTCTGCACTTCAACCCAGGGCTTTATATACCCCAGGCCAACTGTTATCTATGTTCTTTACAAAGGATGGGCTTCTGGTAACTGACACCTTCACCCCTAAAGGCAAAGTAACTTTCTTATGACTTATCAGGAGCCATAAGTGTCTCTGTTTTTTTTATGTTTTCAAGTACTCTGGTTTGAAATGCTATAGTGAAACCTTTATAATTAATTATGTTTGGATTAGACGACTATCATTGAACTGGTTACTGTGAACAATAAGACTGAACATTTTCCTCAGTTAATGAACCTTGTATAAAACCAGTAATGGCTAGAAATACATTAATAAAATGTGAAATCCTGAGCAAAGAAAACCCCATTTCTAAGTTACCAGTGGACCTAATTTTTAAAAATGAGTAATGGGACCTTTTCTAATATTGGCTTCTAGTATTTGTTCTACCATGTTAAAAGTTATGAGTCTTTCAAGCTGGTTTACTTCATATGTCTATGTCCATTCTCATGTATAGTTTAATAAATAGAATTTTTGAGTTACATTTCTGCAGTAAGGTCTATATCACCTAGCTTTACTTTTAATTATTATTTAATGATTTTGTTTTATCCATGAAAATAACATTAATAATTTTAATAATTTCAAAATATAAACAATCATGGTTTCGACTTAAGAGGCTTATTGCCAAGTATAGAATACAATATATATTATATGTTTATCTTTATATAATTAATACATATCTCAGAAAAACATATATATATCTGATTAAATGCTGCATATTTCCTAGTATTACAAGATATATTTGGTTGTTACTAAGGACTATTTTCTTCATTATTATAGATTTTTAATAAATAACCTTTGTGGTATTCTGAGAATTTAAAAATTTTAATTGTTTATAGAACATGTACTTTTCAGTGATATTTAGACAATTTTAATATTCTATATAGGATATATTTATCCTCAATGAAATCGTCAATGCCTATTTACATTTAGTTATTTCTAATCCAAGCCCCAGAAATACCATTTCTAAAATTAATCTATTTTTCACATTTAGTTCCTGTTCTGGGATCAAATAACATGTGATGTTGTAGGGTATATTATATTTTATTAATTTTTATTAATATATTTTATTTTAATAAAGAATCTTGGTTTACAAAGTATTAGCAGTTGAGTTTTGTGCATATATTGAACACCATCGTACCACCAATGTCAACTAAAAACAGCATTCCCCTATTATGTATTCTCCCACCTGTCTATGAATGTCCTCTAACCTATACCTTCCACTGGCACATAGCAGGCATATGAATATTTGGTGGTTTCAGCTTATATCTTATGTTTTCAGTGGTATTAAATCTGTGGTTTGGAGTATAACATATCATTATCCCACATTCCTAAAATAACAAAAGCCCAGATATGTTAGGTTCTATCATTACTACCCTTTCTCATTTTCCTTTCTGCCTCAATTTTTTAAAAATAATTTTTAATTAAGCTGCATGGTTACAAAAATATTTGCAGTTGGGTTTTATTTATTGAATATACTCCACTATTCCTGTTTTAGGGATAGACATTCTGTTTTTCTCTCTTAGTATGACTGTCGTGGTAGTTGTTAGTGCAGTTTTTTTTTTCTAACTGCTCTCACCAGTGTTTGTGGTAAACTTCATATCACAGGCTAGTCCTGTCAGCCCACATCTCTATTGCTTCTGGGTATTATTGCAATACTGTCTTTTATTGTTCTAAATAACACAGATGAGTGAGGATACTCTGTGTCTGTCTCTCTGTCCCTGACTCATTTCATTCAGCATAATAGTCTCCTACTGTAGGCGGCTTCTGTCCTACAGCCATCAGTGAGATTTTGGTGAATCCACTTTAGGGAGAGTGGGTTGCACAGATGGCGAAATATGAAATATAAAATAATGAAACCACACAGAGAATGTGGGGTCAACACGTTTCTGGCAGGAGTGCGACAAGTTTAATTTTTTTGAGTAGGGGAATTTATAGGGGGTAAAATTAGCCATAGGTGGAGAGTAATTATAATTACAAAGCAAGCAAGGTAAAACAGTAACAATACCTAAGCTATGAGTGTGACTGTAAAATATTCTAGGTTACAAAAAAGAAGGTTACAACTCAAGGTAACTCTGCAAGCTTGCTTTAAATGCAAAATTAGGGGCCCGGAGAGATAGCACAGCTGTGTTTGCCTTGCAAGCAGCCGATCCAGGACCAAAGGTGGTTGGTTCAAATCCCGGTGTCCCATATGGTCCCCCGTGCCTGCCAGGAGCTATTTCTGAGCAGACAGCCAGGAGTAACCCCTGAGCACCGCCGGGTGTGGCCCAAAAAAAAACCCCCCCAAAAAATGCAAAATTAGGATTAGGAGGGAGTAGAAAATATCTAGGAACTTGATCTTTACTGGACTGGACTCTATTGTTTTAGAGGTTAGGTAAAGGGAGGAGTCAAATCCCCAAAAATGAGTTTCCCTATTTATAAAGGAGGGTCAATAGTCAATAGCCAGGATCTGCATTCTGGTTACGCCCTTGATTACCAGAAAATGCAGCTGCAAGGACATATTTGAAAAAGAGAGAAAAAGTATTGTCTTTGTTTTTAGGGCTGGCTATTATTTAGAAAAGGTGTTCTCAAATAATCTTTGGTGCTGGATTCTGAGCAAAATTATATGATAGAGGCCATAATTTTGCCTGATATTTATAAAGGAGAGATAGTCAAATACTGACTGAAAATGTAATGTCTTTGGAAATTCCTCAACCATCCACAGAAGGAAAAAAGGCGTCCACGGTGGGCCTTTTGAGGAACCCCAGAAGGGTTATTTTAGTTCTCCCCACCAGAAAAATCTGAGGATACATCTGGTGGGCTGAGCCCCCCTAAAAGTTTAAGTATGCCCTGACAGTTTTCATGTAAAGGAAAATTTTATGACTTCATTTTTCCTGACTGCTACATAGTATTCCATTGTGTATATGTACCAGGTTATCTTTTGCCACTAAACTGTTGTGAGGAACATGAGTTGTTTCCAGATTATAGTTATTGTAAATAGTGCTGTAGATGAACATAGGAGTGCAGAGGTCATTTTACTGTTGTATTGTTTGTGTTCCCTAATATATATCTCTAGTAGTAGGATTGTTGGATCATCAGGGAGCACAGTTTGTAGGTTTTTGGAATATCCATGTTATTTTTCAGAAATGATGAACTACACTGCATTTCCAAAAGCAGGAATGAGAGTTCTTTTTTCCCTGAATTCATGCTAACCATGGTTCTGCTTGGGTTTTGTGATGATTGCTAGTCTCTGTGACATAAGGTGATACTATCTGTTGTTTATATTTGCATCTCCTAATAATTAGTGATATGGAAATTTTTTTCTTGTGCCTTTGATCATTTGCTTTTTTCTCTGAAGTGTAAAAGCATATATTCTCCTCATTTTTGATAGGGTTACATGTTTTTTTCTTAAGCTCTATCATTCCTTGCATATCTTAGAAGGCAGCACCTTATTTGCTTGCTCTTGGGTGAATAGTTTTTCCCATTTTGTGGGTGGCCTGTGTATCCTAGTCACTGTTTCCTATAAAGTGCAAAATCTTTACAGTTTAATGTAGTCCCATTTTTATCTCTGCTTCATTTGTTTTGACAGTGGTATTTCTTTCTGGAAGATGACTTTAGTCTTAATTTCATAGAGTATTTCACCTATGCTTTCTTCTATGTGACTTATAGTTTCAGATCTGGCATTAGGATCTTTTAATTTATTTTGATTTGGTCTTTCTGCATGGTGTTAGATAGAGGTCAGAGTTTGCTTTTTTGCATGGGCTGTCTAGTTGCCCATCACCACTTGTTGAAGAGGCTTTTCTTGCTCCATTTTGGCTTTTTGCCTCCTTTTAAAGATTATTTGATGGTATGATTGGAAATTATTCTCTGAATGCTGAAGTCTATTTTATTAATTTGAGGTATGTCTTTATTTTAATACCATGCATTTTAATGACTATTGTTTTGTAGTACCATTTAAATTTGAAGAAACTGATGCCTCCCCTCTTCTTTTCTAAAGGTTTCTTTAGTTATTTATGGATATTTATTGTTCCAAATAAATTTTAGTAATTTTGATCTACTTTTCAAGCATGGAATGGGTATCCTTACTGGGATTGCACTAAATCTGTACAATGCATTTGGTATATTGCCATTATAATGCTATTAATCTCTCCAATACTTGGACAGGCTATTTTCTCCTTTTTCTTGTGCTACCTTTTATTTCTGGAAGCAGTGTTTTGTAGGTTTTTGTATAAGTCCTTCACCTGTTTTTGTTTTTTTTTAGTTAAGTTGACTTCAAGTTATTTGAATGTTTGTGGTAGTATTGTGAATGGTATTGTTATTTTAATATCTATTTATTCTCTATCGTTATTTGTATATAAGTGGTAATTTATTTTTGCATTTTAATTTTGTAACCTGGCACTTTGCTGTACAAGTCTATGTTTCTAGAAGCTTTTTAGTAGAATATTTAGAATTTTTTAAATATAGTATCATGTTATCTGCAAAGAATAAGAGCATCTTTTCTTCCTTTCCTATCTGGATTCCCTTGATAACTTATTCTGCCCAATTGATAAGGCCTGTATTTCCAGCACTATGATGAATAGGAGTGGTGAGAGTGTGTAGCTTTGTCTTATGCCAGGTTTTAAAGACAAGGATTCTAGATTTCTTCATTTACTATATTTTCCATTGTATTGTAATAATTGGCAGACTATATTGATCAAATTTCCCTCCATTCCCCTCTCTTTGAGAAATTTATCATGAATTAATGATGGATTTTATCAGAAGCTCTCTCTGACTTATTTTTTCACCTATGTCCACCACCTTCCTTGGTCATGGGTAATTATCCCCTCTTTATATTACACTAATATATTTATTTTATATATAATAGATATAAAAGATCATCATCTTAAATATTTTTATTCTTCTTACTTCACTCAGTAAGATCTTTCAGTTCCAAACATGTTGCAACAAATTGCATTATTTTATTATTTCTTACAGCTGTAAAATATTCCATGATGTATATGTACTACATTTTCATAATCCATTTATTTGTCATTGGATATCTAGGTGATTCCACATTCAGTCATATGTTAGCTCAATTTTTAGTTTACTGAGAACTTCCCATACTATTGCTAAAAGGATTGAACCAGACATTTCCACTAGCAGTGGAACAATATTCCTTTTTCACAATGCCCCATTAAGCATAGAATCTTCCTATATATTTGATATGTGCAATTTTTACTGGTATGAGTGATATCTCTTTGTTATCTTGCTTTTGGTTTCGTAATAAGTAATATTGAGCTCTTTTTCATGTGCCTACTAGTTATCTGGTTTTCATCCTCTGAGCATTGTCCATTTCTTCTTCCCATTTTTGATATTATTTCTGAATTATTTTTATTATATTTATTTAAAGCATTGCGATTTACAAAGTTATTCATAGTTGAATTTTAGACGTACACTGTCTCAGCATTTATCCAACCATCAGTGTCAATCTCCCTCCACAGTATTTCTAGAATCCATTCCATTACACCACTACCTGACACTGCTGGCCATTATAATAGGCCTATTTTTAATTCTGGGACTCATAATTTCACTGTTGTTGACTCTGAAGCTTAGATATCTAGTTCTGTCCTTTATTTTATTTTGTTTTATTTTATTTTATTTTATTTTATTTTATTTTATTTTGGGGGGCCACACCCAGTGACACTCAGGGGTTACAACTGGTTCTGCACTCAGATTTCTCCTGGCTCAGGGGATCATATGGGAGGCTAGGGATCAAAACTAGGTCTTACCTATGTCAGACACATGCAAGGCAAACATCCTACCACTATTCTATTACTCTGGCCCTCTACACTTTCTTAATGCCACCAATGCTACTAAATTCACTTGGCTATATCTCCCATTATTTCACATTTGACTTGGTCGTGCAATTCACTGCAAAATGGATGTAACTGGAAGATATTTTGTTAAACTAAGACAAAAAAAGTAGTATAAGTAGATATATTACTTGTATGTGATATTTATAATAATTTCATGAAATATCCCCATGTTTTTAAGATTCTAAGGAACACCATTCCTTCCAGAGTATAGTGAGAAGGAATGGATTTGTTGTCTATCTTTATTTTATTATATTTTTCCCACATAGTAAGCCCTTATCTGAAATTTTGATTTTGCTCTTTTGTGTTTTCTTATAAAATTTTTTATTTAAAAATAGAAAGAAAAACTAAAAATAAAATGGAAGAGAAAAAAAGAAAGACTTCTATAGCAAGTATATTTGCGAAAATTATTTTATCTCCAATAAAGTCATTAATAACACAGCAAAAGGTTTAGTAAGCTCCTTTTTTAAATATAAGAGATAAAAATACAATAAAATGGTATATATGCAATTGTTGCTTTCATAGGCACAGCAAAATATGGGGAAAGTAGAAAGGAAAAACCTTTGGCCAAAAACAGTGTGACCTTACCTGTGAAGTATCCAGGCATAAGACCAACTATAAGATCCAGACATACTAAGTTGTCTAACCCCAAAATCTTTCACTGTATTCCCAGTAAAAACTCTTCACAATCACAGTTATTGTTGTTAGGTTTCTGTAGTTAGAGACCCTATTTTCTGTATAGATCCTATGTCAAAGTTAGGATGATGTGGATGTCTTCTAATTTCATCTCATCATTAGGTGGCAATGCAGAGAAATCTGAACTAAAAGCAGGTTGATGCTGTTACCAAGTTTTAGGGTGTCATATGAACCCACTCTGGAGTAAATTGATGCCAGGGAAACTTTAAGGCCTTCTCTGGTAGAAGTTCAATTACTTTTGCTGGTGTAGAAAACTGTGCTGTTTCCATAGATGGAATCCAAGGTTCAGGGGTGAATGGTCAATGTCTGATGTTTTGAAGCTTAACCCAAGTCACTATGACAAGTATTATTCAGGGTGTAAAGCCCACTGCAATATAAAACCTATAGGTTCTTTATCTTTATTAGATAAGAAGTTGTTTGCACACGTAACATTTCTCCATTTCAATGTGACTATGCAAAAATGAATAATGCCACATGGTACTACTGTTGCATATGGGGGTAAAAATAATAAGCTATTCTAACATGAAGTCAGAACTCAAGAAAAATTTATCTACTAGAATTTCCTACTAAATAGATAAAAAAAAAGAAAGAAATGGTGGAAAAAAACCCCTAATACATAAGAAGATAGACAATAAGAATCATACCTATTAAGGAAATATATCTAAAGAAATAATTGAAGGAGAGATGCATATCTTCTTTAAGTCTTTTGAAATAGTGTGTGTAGGGGGGGAATAGAATCCAGAGCACAGATTGAACCTGTGTGATATGGTCTTGTGGAGTCCTAAAACTTGGTCATAGCAGTTATATATCAGGAAATGTCCTCAAGCTGGGCTTCTCAGAAACCAAATATGGTAGTGAGCAACAATCCACAGTGAAGGGAGATGTGGGAAAGGAGCAACAGAGAGTAAATCTGCAGAAGCAGCAGTGACATATTATTCTTGGTGTGAGAATCTATCTTTTCAATTTGAGAGCTGGTTGACAGCTTGCTGGGGTGGGGGAATTTTCCACTTCCTGGGTAATTAAGAACTGAAGGTAAAAAGGGTTAGGTGGGGGAAAATAAAAGAGGTTGAGTGAGAGAGTGAAGGGCTAGAAACATATTTATAAGGTGGTAAGTGAAGGGAAGAAAGAGGGTTATATGTAACAAGAGAACAGACAATATACAACATAGACATACATTATATATATTAAAGACAGACATTAAGGTGGCCAAACACACTCATGTGCACACATAGAGACATTTAGGATCAATGCATGGGTTACCCAGGTGAAATGGGACAGAATGCTTAAAAATATACAGCTGGCAAGTCAGATATAAAGGTTTTACATTTTCTAGGCCAATCATGATTGATAGGGGTAAGCTTTATTTAAAATAGGCTTCATGGGATAGATTGTGCATTGAGCATTCTTTAAAAGAACCATAATTTTTAAGTCAGAAAAATAAGCACACTGGAGAATTGGTGGTCGTTTCCTCCAGGGAGGCTCCAACCGGTCAGCTTGTGGTTGATGGCAGTGTCTGCATTCGTTCTTGGTGGCCATCCAGTCAAGTGTCTGCGGGAGGCTAGCAGAGTCCCACATGCAGGCACGTGAGCGATAGTGGTGGGTCCCCTAGGGCGACCAGGGCCTCTTAAAAAAGGCCTCCTGAGCCCGAGGTCGCTTTCCCCCTTCTCCTCGTTGGGGGGGCCAATAGCCAAGCTGCCGAGGTAGAGGAACCGTGGTGTCCCCCGCTGACTATGGACCCTCATGCATCTTGGTGTGACCTCTACCACTGACCCCCAACTTTCGTGTTCTCTTTCCCCTGTGGGGAAGGCTGACGGTACTGCTCGCCTGGGTTTCAGGGGTGGTGCCCCCTCGGTGGAGGAAGGCCTTTCCTAGTGACCGGAGAGGGTAGGTTCAGATGGTTTGTCATTTGGGGTGCCTAAATCCCCCCTTGGGTCCACCGCCCTTCCTTCCCTCTGTACGCTGCCAGTCACTGGTAGCTAGCAGTCTGCCGTCAGCACCCTGGGTGGGAGTGGGCCTAGTGGTGCCTGTTCCTTGGCCTAATGGCCCCAGTCAGGGTCCTGGTTGGCCGAGCTGGGTCCCGGAAAATAAATCTTTAAAAGAAGAAGAAGAAGAAGAAGAAGAAGAAGAAGAAGAAGAAGAAGAAGAAGAAGAAGAAGAAGAAGAAGAAGAAGAAGAAGAAGAAGAAGAAGAAGAAGAAGAAGAAGAAGAAGAAGAAGAAGAAGAAGAAGAAGAAGAAGAAGAAGAAGAAGAAGAAGAAGAAGAAGAAGAAGAAGAAGAAGAAGAAGAAGAAGAAGAAGAAGAAGAAGAAGAAGAAGAAGAAGAAGAAGAAGAAGAAGAAGAAGAAGAAGAAGAAGAAGAAAGAAGAAGAAGAAGAAGAAGAAGAAGAAGAAGAAGAAGAAGAAGAAGAAGAAGAAGAAGAAGAAGAAGAAGGAGAAGAAGAAGAAGAAGGAGAAGAAGAAGAAGAAGAAGAAGAAAAAATGCTATGTGTATTGAGAAAACAGGAGTGGGAGAGGTATTCTGCCATGGAGTAGAACTTCATTTTATTAGAAATTGAACAAGATTAGAGCTGCTTGTGGTACTAGGAATGACCTGTGTCCTCCTATATTTGGCAGGTGTTACATCACTCTTACCCAGTCTCTGCACCTAACTATGAGTGGAGCTCCAGCAGGACCTGCAGGAACAGGCAAGACAGAGACCACTAAGGACCTGGGTCGAGCACTGGGAATCATGGTCTATGTATTTAACTGCTCAGAACAGATGGATTATAAGGTATAGAGTAGACTCAGTGTGGACTATGAAATGGGTGGTATTCCAAATCTGGGGTCAGATTTACCCATAACTTGGCTTAATTCAGAAGTCCTGACTAGAGAATCACTAATCAATCCTTCCTCCAAAATAGACGTCAGATTTTTTATACTGAACTTTATTGTCCCTCTGTAAACTTTAACATTGTATTTCTACTTTGTAACAATAGGTGAGCTATTTCACCTTCATGGTACTCTTTTCATCACTTGCAAAATGAAGAATTGAATATATATGTAAAAAACTAAGCTCAACAATTGATCTAGAAAATATAAGGTCATAAGTGGTTAATAGAAAATCTGCACATAAAAGCAATATTGTACTCCTCTTTAAAAGTGACATTTTCTCATTTTATAAATGGGTGAGGGCAATGTAACTTCCAAAAAAACATTAAATTCCTACTCCTAGTAAGTTATGTCCTCACAAGACTAAACAGAACTGTGTTTTAATTTGAGGCACATTTTTAATAATTTAAAATTTTTAATAATTTAAATTTTTTAATAATTTAATAGATGTTTTCTAACAAAAGTTATTGCCAAATAATTTGTCAATTGTTTCAGTATTGATATTTCTATTTTTTTCTGTATTTTCACAAACACTTTATTTTTCATATTTTCATTTAATCCTCTTTGTTAAAGTTCCCTTTAGAAAACAGGATGGCTTTTATTTTATTTTATTTTTGTTTAGGACCATATTTCGTGGTGCCCAGAGTTTATTCCTGGTTCTTTCTCAGAAATCACTTTTAGCACTGCTCAGGGAACCATGTAGTGTACCAGGAAATGAACACAGGTTGGTTACGTGCAAGGTAAATGCCCTACCTGCTGTACTATTGCTCCAGCCCCCAGGATCGATTTTAGAGGAAAAAATTAAGCAATTATACTAAATGGAAAGAATATTTACATATATAAATCATGTAATAGAAAAATTGAAATGTTAAATTAAATTAAAAATTATTCTAGAAGGCATCATAGATAGTACAAGAAGTAGTCCTGTACTATATTTTGAAGGCTATAAATTCAATTCCCAACACTGCAGAATCCCCCAATAATCTCTGGGTATATATAGCTCACGTTTCAGATCACAAAGTTTCAGGCCTATAGCACTGTAGTGCTAATTCAGAGAAAAAGCTAATGATATTTTTTAACAGAAATTTGGTCCAAGTGTCCATGACCTACATTGGTATCTGAAATCATCAAAAATTTAATTGTTTTTGACACTTTAATATAAATTTTTATCAGTGTATTTTAGGGGACTGAAAATTACTAAAACAAATCAGATATAAAAGTTATTTAAATGTGTACGATGACACTGGATAATAATTTAATCATTGTACATTTATTTTTGCAGTCTTGTGGAAACATTTATAAGGGTCTAGCACAGACTGGTGCCTGGGGCTGTTTTGATGAATTTAATCGAATCTCTGTCGAAGTCCTGTCAGTGGTGGCAGTGCAGGTATGAAGACCAGAAGTTGGTGAAAAATTTGTGGTCTTTCTGTCAAATTCTGTGGAAATATACTTCCTCTTTCTTCTATTTCTATGTTTCCTTTACCCCTTTGCACTTCATACCCTTTCCATCCTTTGAAATATTTTGTAAATTTACTTGATATATATATTTTTTTTTTTGCATGGGGATGCTCACATGACAGTGCTGAAGGCTTATTTAGGTATTTGTACTCAGGGATAAATCCTGGTGGGCTTAAATTCCAACTTCAAAATATCTGTCTTCATATGACAAGCAAAAGCACTCTTAAATGTCTAGAAATGCTTTGAGTGCTGAACTAAAATATAAAATAAGATTTCTAGATAGATTACCTTGAATATAGTTTAAAAGATTAAAATATTTGTATGAAACCTCCCAAGATAGAATAAAAGTAGGGTCGGATTGAAGTGATAAAAATTCATCAAACGTTTGCTGAAATTTTGCTATATAAAAGAAACTTCTTATTTTAAACTTTCTATATTTGTTTACATATCTTACATTTCTTATATCACCATATCAGCCCAATGAGTCATAATTATCTCATATATTATATATGTATAGGTAGAGTGATGGGGTTATATTTTGATTCAAAAAGTATAAATATTCTAAACCCAAAAAGAAGAATGGTAAGACAGAGTGTAATTAAAATAGTAATAGTGTGTGTAAATAGGGACACTTAGAAGTAGTAGTAACGGGCCTGGAGATATAGCACAGCGGTGTTTGCCTTGCAAGCAGCCGATCCAGGACCAAAGGTAGTTGGTTCGAATCCCAGCGTCCATATGGTCCCCTGTGCCTGCCAGGAGCTATTTCTGAGCAGACAGCAAGTGAGCATCGACAGGTGTGACCCAAAAACCAAAAAAAAAAAAAAAAAAGAAGTAATAGTAACACAGTGAACACTGAGAGTTACTTTTTTACACACCATGCCAACACATTGTTTCTTGTCTTTTAGTTTTTGTTTTTTTATTTAATTTTTGGATAAATCCTATGGGGACTCTGTGGACCATATGGGATGCTGAGGATTGAAGCTGCCCTACATATTGAACTATCTCTCCAGCCCACTTCTGGACTTTTTAAAATATAGTCCATGCTCAATGATGTCAAATGATATAACATTTTATTTTGGCTTGCATTATAACCATGATCAAATAATAACACTTTTATATGCCCAGTGGACATCGTTGTGGACGTCTCTGCCCTTTCCTCCATTTTTAGGCACTTTTGTTGTTGGATTTTGTGAATTCTTATTGGATATATTTATATATATACATTTATATATACATCAAATGTATAAGTAATTTATATACAAATGCAAATATTTCTAAATATGATAGAATGTCATCTGCAAACAGAGAGAGCTTGATTTCTTCCTGCCATATCTCGATACCCTTGATATCTTTTTTCTTGCCTAATCACTATAGCAAGAACTTCCAAAACTATATTGAACAGGAGCGGTGAGAGAGGGCAGCCTTCCTTTACCCAAATTTAGGAGAAAGACTTTTAGTTTATCTTAGTTTAGAATAATATTTGCCATTGGCTTGTGGTAGAAGGCCTTTTGACTATATTGAGAAAATTTTTTTCAATCCTATCTTGATGATTTTTTTTTATCAAGAATGAGTGTTGGACCTTGTCAAATGCTTTCTCTGCATCTATTGATATGATCATGTTTTTATTTTTTTGTTGATATGGTAGATTATGTTGATTGATTTATGGATGTTAAACCATCCTTGCATTCCTGGAATGAATCCTACATGGTGTATGACATTCTTGATGAGGCAATGGGTTCTATTTGCCAAAATTTTGTTGAAGATCTTTGCATCTGTGTTCATAGGGGATATTAGTCTGTAGTTTTATTTTTTTGTAGCATGTCTGGTTTTGGTATCAAGGTGATGTTAGCTTCAAAAAAAACTGTTTAGACAGTGGTGATGGGAATGTTGCACTGATGATGGGGGTGTTCTTTACATGACTGAATCCAACCACAATCATGTTTGTAATCAAGGTGTTTAAATAAAATATTAAAAGATATTAAAATTTAAAAATATAACAAATAAGATCTTTATTATATATTATTCAAGTAATAAATAAATAATAAAAAATCAAAAAAACTATTAGGGAGTGTTCTTGATTTTTCAATGCCATGAAAGAACCTGAAAAGTTTTGGCAGTAATTTCCTTTGAAAGGGATGAAAGAATTCATTAGTGAATCTATCTGTGTCTGGGCTTTTGTTTTGGGGGAGACTTTTGATTACAGTTTTAATTTTATCAGGAGTGATGGGTCTATTTATATATGCTAGATCATCCAGGTTTAACCGTGGAAGATTGTAAGAGCCCAAGAATTTATCCATTTCTTCCAGGTTCTCATGTTTCATGACATAGGGTTTCTCAAAGTAGTCTCTGATTACCCTTGAATCTCTGGGTTATCTGTCGTGATCACCCCTTTTCATTTCTAATCCGGTTTGTTAAGTTTTTTTCTCTCCATTTCTTTGTGAGTTTTGCTGGTGGTTTATCAATCTTAGTTATTCTTTCAAAGAACCAGATTTTGCTTTCATTATCTTTTGAATTATTTTGTTGATTTTCACTTCATTGATTTCTGCTCTAAGCTTTGTTTTTTCCTTCTACTTACCTATTTTCAGTTACTTTTGTAGATCATTTTCTAACTTTAAAAGCTGAGTCATTGAACATTTTTATAGGCTCCTTCATTTTATCTGATGTGTGCTTGCAAAGCTATAAACTTTCGTCATAGTACTGCTTTTGCTGTGTCCCACAAATTCTGATAATTTGTGTCTTCATTGTCATTTTTTTCCAGAAATGTTTTGATTTCCTCTTTGATTTCCTCTCTAACCCACTGGTTATTATGTAGTGACCTGTTTAATTTCCAGGTGTTAACGTTTTTCTTCTATGTCTCTTTGTGGTTCACTTCTAATTTTAGTGCTTTGTGATCTGAGAAGGTAGTTTGTAAAATTGCTATTCTATTGACTTTATGGAGATATTTCTTATAGGCCATCATGTGGTCTATCCTGGAGAATGACACATATGCATTGGAGAAGTATGTGTATCCAGCTTTCTAGGGATAGAATGCTCTTTCTCTCTCTCTCTCTCTCTCTCTCTGCATATATATATAATAAAATGGAAGAAAATATATATACTTTCTTCCATTTTATTATATATATACTTTTTCCATTTTCATATACTTTCATTTTTCTTTGCTGAGCTTTTATATTCTGTTGGGTTTCAGCCTGGTTTACATATCAAGGGGTGACAGGGTAGTGTTGAGGCCTCCCACTATTATTGTGTTGCTGTTGATATCTTTATTTAGATTTGCCAACAATTATATTAAATACTGTTATTGGTCCCTCAGTGGGTGCATATAAGTTTAGAAGCATGATTTCTTCCTGTTGAACATATCCTTTGATTAGTATGAGATGACGATCTTTGCCACTTATAACTTTTATGAGTCTGATGTTTGCATCATCTGATATTAATACGGCCTCTCCAGCTTTTTTTAAGGAAATTGTTTGCTTTGATAATTTCCTCCAGCCTTTAATTTTGAGTCTATGTTTGTTCTGACTATTCAGATATGTGTCTTATAGGCAGCAAAATGTTGGATTCAGCTTTTTGATCCATTTTGCCACTCTGTGCCTCTTCACTGGTGCATTTAGATCATTGACATTGAGAGAGAGTATTATCATGGGATTTAGTGTCATGGGATTTAGTGTAGAAGTGTGTGTCTGTTGATATTTCTTGTCTTGAGTAGACCTTTTTTGTTTTGGGTCTGTAAAGTCCTCAGCTGTTGTTTATCTGTTGAAGCCATGTATACTTCCTTCAAACCTGAAAGTGAGTCTGGCTGGGTGCAGTATTCTAGATGAAATATTCATTTCGATGAGTTTTGTCACTTTACCCATGACTGCCTTTGGCCTTAAAGGTTTCTTCTGACAGGTCTGCTGTAAATCTCAAGAATGCTCCTTTGAATGCAATTTCCCTTTTTGATCTTGCTTCTTTTAGTATTCGATCACTATCTGTGGGATTTGTCATTGTGACTAAGTTGTGTCTTGGGGTGCTTTTGTGGGGGGTCCCTTTTAACTGGTACTCTTCAGCCATGTAGGATTCGGTTGCATGCCATCTTTAGCTCTGGGAGTTTTTCAGTAATAATGTCTTTAACTGTTGAAACTTCCTGGGGATTTTCTTTCTTGGTTTCTGGGACTCCAATGATTCTTATGTTGTTTCTGTTGAATTTATCAAAGACTTCAGTCTTCATCTGCTCACATTCCTCGAGTATTTTTCCATTGTCTGATCATTTCCTTTAAGGTTATTTTCCAATTTTTCTGCTCTATAGAGTTATTCTGTATATCATCTTCTAGCTCATTGATTCTGTCCTCAGCTTCTGTTACTCTGTTGGAGAAGCTTTCTATTGAGGTTTTTATTTCATCTACTATGTTTTCAGTCTTGTCATTTCAGTCTGGATTTTTCTGATTTCTGTCTTTGTGGTATGTTCTGCTCAATCTATGCTTTCTTTGAGTTCTAAAACATCTTCCATATTTCTACTCTACGTTTCTTATCTGAAAGGCTAATTAGGTTGTTGAAATTTTTCAGTTCATTGGAGCTGCCATCTTCATTTTTAACATCTGATGTTGGTTTACATTGTTTCTCCATTGTCACATTTGCTGTGTGGTTTTTTCCCTAGATTTTATAGTGGAGTTCATTTGCTAGAAGTAGAAGCAAAGCTTCATGGCCATGTTTCCTTGGCCCCACCCTGCTCGAGCATCTCCAAATCACCTTAGTCTCTGAGCTTCCTATGGGGAGGCACTTTCAAATAGCAGTGCTCTGTGCTCCAGCAATGGCATTGGCAGTGGGGGCTCGGATTTGCCCTTTTGGGCATGTCCAAATCACTTTCCAAGTAGCAGCACTCTTGTGCTCCAGCAATGGCATTGGCAGTGGGGCTCAGACTCCCATTGCTTGGGCGTGTCCAAATCACCTCAGTCTCTGAGCTACCTACGGGAATTCATTTCCAAGTGACAGTGCTCTGGTGCCTCAGCTGTAACTATTTTTTTTAGTAAAATTTGTTAGAGGCTTTCCCTTACCACTTGAGGCACCTAACTTTTCTCTCATATACTAATTTTCAAGGAATCTGAAGATGTGTCTCTTTTTTTGCATTTTCAATAATTTTCCATTAACATGATCAACTTGATTATTCCATGTGGCTTATATTACTGAACATCATAGTAAATGCTGAAGTTAGAAACTACAATGCCTTTTATCTTCTATTTTATTAGGATTGTTTTGGATTCTTAGGGAGTTTGATGGTTCCATAAAATTGTAGAAGTTTTTTTTCTATGAGTTTTCTTTATTTTTTAAAAACATTTTTCTATTACTTGTCTTATTTTTCAATGATTTCACCATATCCTTGAAGTAATTGAAATAATTTTTGGTCCCTTTCTGGTGCTAATGTTTATGATTTGTGAATAGTTGATTCAATTATTGTACTTTTTAGTATATTTATTTTTAAAAGTTTAGTTATTGTTTTTTGTTTTATTAAAGCATGTGATTTACAAGTTTTTCATAATTGATATTGCATACAGTATTTCCAAACCACCACCAGTGTTAATTTTACCTTATTGTTGTTGATGAATGGATGCATGCCTGGTTTATTAGATCCTGAGCCAGTTCACAACCTTGCTCACAATGGTCTAAAGCAGGGTCGAAAGTAGGGGTTGGAGGTATCCTGTGAAAGGCCTTCTGAAACCAATGCAGTGAAAAAAAAAACTCTTTATTATCAGGGAGCAAGGTGTATTTAAACAGTCACATATTTGATAGGATTTACCTGCATGGGGAGACTCTAATAAAGGGAATGGGAGGGCATCACTGACCAGGTCTACGTGCAGCATGTCAGCTCTGCAGATGTGACCTATATGACCAGGTAGACCTGATATGTGACCTGGGGAATGTGACCTCTGTGACTTATGTGACTGGAAAGAACATAAGAGATGGGCTCCATTGTGACATATCAGGTGTTTGTTCTATTAGTTGCTCATTTCCCTCTTTCCCAGTGAGGGGATGTTTCTTGGCCTACAGAGTGTCTACTTGCAGGGTCTCTATTCAGTGGGCATGAGGGTCTGCTCTGATAGAGTGGCAATCTCAGTGGGGTCCAAATCTGTCTCTAAAGGGCCATGGCTACATCTTATCAGTGTTCCCAAGTTCTCTGCTATTAACCCCCACACTGAGCTGCCTTCTGCACAAGCATCTTTTAAGGTTTGAATCACATTATTTTAGTGCTGTTCACTCTGTGGCTTGGAAATTAGTATAGTGCTTTTAAACTTTACTGTGTCCCTTTTACATTTTAACCCTAATATTCCTCACCTGATTTTCTTCTCCTTCCTACACTTTATTTCTTTACTTCTCACAATATTGTAAAGCAAGCAGCATTCTAGGTGCTCACCCATTCTAGGTAAAGCACTGCATTTCTTCATCTAGTTAAGCTAAATCTAATTAAACTAAATAATACATATAAGTGATATAACTTGTTTTTATCTCTTCTTCTGGCTTACTTCATTATCTTCCATTTCCAGCCATGTTACAGGAAATGTCATTATTTTGCTATTCCTTACAGTTGTAATGTATTTTACTGTCAATATATATATTATTTCTTTGCAATCCACTCATCTTTCAATGGACATCTAGATTTATTCAAATTTGAGCTACTGTATTAAGTGCTACAACAAATAGTGGTTATATATGTTCTTTTGAATGAAGGGTTTTCTTTCCTGGGAATAGATACCCAAAAGTGGGATTTATGTGTTATATAGAAACTCATTTCTAAGTCTATTGAGAACTGTCCATACTGTTTTCTATAGGGATTGTACCAGATATCCCTACCAACAAAGAATAAGAAATTATTTTCACCATATCCCTGCTGATGAAGATTGTTCCCTCTCACCCTCCACTATCTAATGAAAATTTTTCAGAAGTCCTACTGAGAACTCATACCTCAGTGTGGATGACTGATGAAGATTTTTGATAGCAAAGGTGATATTTCTCATGCTGAGTAACAAACATTTATTTGGCTAAATATGAATTCTCCTTTTGCTATATTAAGTGTGTATATATTTGAGCTTTTTAATTCCAAACATAAAGATTCATATAGGCAAATATAGTCTTGATTAAATTTCTCTTTACCTGGAAAACTCAGCACCAAAAGATACTTAAAAACAACTTCTATTCCTCATTATTTTCTAATTGCCCTTGCAGTTTTAAACAGAAAGGAATGTTCTACTTTTTCAAAATCTCTAAAGGAATTTAAGTACTTGCTAACTAACTTTTATCTCAGAATTAACATCCAAAATGTTTGGCCAGAATATAGCATTGGGCTGTTGAGAACTTTTACCAGGTAATGATTTGCATCCTTTTAAAATAAGTTTGTTTCTTATATTTGCCTCTAATACAATCCTTATAAATAGGAATTTTGATAGGGAAACCCAGCTCTTGGCAAAATACCTAATCTACATCAGTACTGATATCCAGGGACTAACCAGAAAAGAACTGCTTTTGAGATGTTAAAATTCGCCTTCTTTTTTTTTTTTTTTTTTTTTTAACTCTGAACTCTTATTTGAAATGAATCTATTCAACAGGTCTGCCCATCTAAAGCCAGGTGAATTGTTTTATAAATCCAACTATATATACTGATAAAGCCTCCATTTACAAGAAAGGTATGTTGTACTTTGCATAGAAGCAAATGTGAGCATTCTTTTCATGCCTGTGACTTGCAAAATCTCCCTTATATATCCCCAATTCTTCACATTAAAATTAGAATATCTTGTTCATCCACATAATCTTGTGTATTCTCTCATTTCTTCATATTTTGCCATCTGTGCACCCAGTCGCCTAGAGATAATTCAAAGAAGTTTTCTAATGTAACTGGACCAAAGCTAACCACAACAGTTCCCAATAACATTGAAAATGTGTCATTTTCACATGTCTCTAGAAGTCTGTCCATTTTTTCATGTGAATTTCAGAAGCATCTGAGCCACTTCTTTGAAAAATAGTTTTGAAAATTTTATAGGGGTTACTTAAATCTTTACATTTTTTTTAAGAATTATTAACATATTTGTGAAGTTAATCTTCCCAATCCATGACCCTGGTATATATTTCTACTTCCTATTGTGATTTTGTATTTCATAAATCAGAGTTTGGTTGTTTTGTTTATATAGATATTTCACTTCTTTAGTTAAGTTGATTCATATGTACCTGATTTACTAAGAAATAATTGTGAATGTGATTGTTTATTTTAAGATCCTTTCTTACTTTTCATTATTTGCATATAGAAAAGCCACAGATTTTTACATATTAACTTTGTAATCTGTCACTTTAGTGTACAAATCCATTATATCTAGAATAATTTTTGTGGAGTCTCTATGATATTATAGATACAGTATCCTGTCATCAGCAAACAACAAGAGTTTCACATCTTCCTTTCCTACATTGATGTCCTTGATGACTTTTTCTTGTCTAATTGCTACAACAATTATTTCCAATACTCTAATGAACGTAAGATGTGAGAGAGGGCAAACTTTTGCTATATCTTAGTGGAAAGTCTCTTAGTTTCTCTCCATTGAGTGTAGTGCTTGAATAATTTTTGATTAATAGCGTTGACAATATTCAGAAGAAATTTTTATTTATAATATTGCTGATAATTTTTATCATTAATAGGTGCTAGACATTGTTAAATGACTTTTCAACGTGTATTATAAGATTATGTGGTTTTGTTCTTTTATAAAGGGGTTATTATATTGCTTGACTCGTGTACGTTAAATTATTCTTGGTGCCCTGGAATTAATCCTACTAGGGTAATGATGTATAAGCTTCTTAAAAAGTTGTTGTATTCTATTTGCTAGTACTTTGTTGTGGAGCTTTTTTTTTGTGTTCACTAGAATATGGTCCTATAATTCTCTCTTTCAGTAGTGCTTCTCTCTATTTTTGTTATCAAGGTGAAGTTAGCTTCATAGAAATTGTTGGTAGTGTTTTTGTTTCTTCGATTTCCTGAAAAGGATGAAGAGAATTGACAGTAGATTGTCCTTAATGTTTTAAAAGACTTCATTAGTGAATCCAGCTGGTGGATATAAATTTGTTTTGGTAAAGACATTTGATTGCCTTTTCAATTTCAATATAGATAGGCATACCTGCTATTCCAGATAATTTTGGTTCTAACGTAGAAGGTTGTTAACAGTCCGAATATTTATTCATTTTTGTAATATTTTCATTTAAACACCGTGATCACAAACGTAATTATAGTTAGGTTTCAGACATGAAAAGAACACTCTTCTTTACCAGTTCATTGTTCTCATCACCAATTCCCCCATCTCCTCCTCCCCTGCCGCACCTCTGCCTGTATTCAAGAGAGGCTTTCTACATCCCTCACTCAATGAGATTGTTAAGATAATTCTCAGTGTAGCTATTTCTCTAACTACACTCACCACTCTTTGTTGTGAGCTTCATATCTTGAGCTGGTCCTTCTGACCCTAATCTCTGGGAATTATTTCAATGTCTTTTATTTTTCTTAAAACATATAGATGAGTGAAACTATACTGTTTCTTTCTATCTCTCTGACTTATTTCATTCAGCATAACAGATTCCATGTCCATTCATGCATAGGAAAATTTTATGACTTCATATCTCCTGATGGTTGCATAATATTCTGTTGTATATATGGACCACAGTTTATTTAGCCATTCATATGTTGAAGGGCATCTTGGTTGTTTCCAGAGTCTGGCTATTGTAAATAGTGCTGCAATGAATATAGGTGTGAGGAAGGTATTTTTGTATTGCGTTTTTTAGTTCCGAGGGTATATCCCTAAAAATAGTATACCTGGATCAAATAGGAGCTCTATTTCCAGTTATTTTTAGGAATCTCCATATTGTTTTTTATAAGTACTGGACTAGATAGCATTCCCACCAGCAGTGAATGAGAGTTCCTTTCTCCAATTATCCCCACCAGCACTGATCATGTTCTTTCTGATTTGTGCCAGTCTCTGTGCTGTGAGATGGTACCTCATTGTTGATTTGAATTGCATCTCCCTGATGATTAGTAATGTGGAGCATTTTTATGTGCCTTTTAGCCATTTGTATTTCTTCTTTGAGAAATTGTTCATTTTTATTCCCCATTTTTTGATGAGGTTAGATTTTTTTTTCTTATTCAATTCTGTTAAAGACTTGTGTATCTTAGATATTAGCCCCTTATCTGATGGATATTGGGTGAATAGATCCTCTAATTCTGTGGGTGGCTTTATTGCTCCTTTGCATTTTTTGTATTTCCAGTTCATTATTTCTGCTCTAAGGTTTTTTTTAATTAATAATTTTTATTGTGACCAAAGTGGATTACAAATCTCTCACAGTATTATTTTAGGTACATAGCAGCATTGAAATCAGGGCATTCCCACCACCAGTGTTTTCCTCCCTCCAACCCTGTTCCCAGCGTACATCCCATATTCCCCTTCTTTGCCCCCCAGGCTTCTAGTATAAGTGGTTCCCTCTGTGTCTAGCTTGTTGTAGAATGGATATTGATTCTGTTTTCCTTGACTTTGGATTTGGTGTTTAAGACTGATCATTTTTTTATTTCTACTCAATGTTTATACAACTGCTTGGTCTTGGTACCATCCTTCCCCCAACCCCTCAATTTATGAGGCAGAACAAGATGGTTCAAGTTATGTGGTTCTGTTTGAAGGGAAAGAAAAACAAAACAAAACAAAAAATCAAAAAACAAACAAAACAGTCTGGAAGGGTTCCTTCTAGAGTGTTATAAATATCAATTTTAGAGAAGAAAAATGTAAAGGAAGAAAAACATCACAAAAAGACAAAGACAAAAAATAAATTAGAAAAAAAAAGGAACAAACAAGAAAAAAATCAAAACTACAATGACAAAAAAAAGACCCTGAAAAGTACCACTGCGATACATCAACAACAACCCTCTTTTGCTAGACATAGTAAATATTGGGGATATTGGCCTAAAAGATACAGGGTTTCTCAGCCCTTGAAGCATACTGTCATTGGAATAACTACAGGCTACATAATGCTTTTTTAATTTTCCCTAGATTTTTTTCTGGTGTCTGGAAACTTCAGCTCAGTTGTGGATGATAATATCAGGCCTCTGTAACTAGAGATATTGGTATTTGCACAGGTCATAGGATGGATCCTAGGGGAAAGTCTTTCTTTATGGTTCTAGGAGTTCTGTTCCATCATTGTTGTTGTAATCACTCTTCTGTAATTGGTGGTCTTATTGTTTGCGCTGATCCTAGGACAAAGCCTAGGATAGAGTCTTTGATTGTTTCCAGAAGTTCTGCTCAGTTGCAGTTGTCTCAGTCAGACTTCTGGAATTAGAGATCGTGGTTGTTGTACAAATTGTAAGCCAAACCCTAGGCTAGGGTCTTTCTTATTGGTCCCAGGATAAGTTCTGCCCAGTCATGGTTGTCACAGTCAGTCTTCTGTAGTAAGCAATCCTAGTTTTTGCACAGAACAAAGGATGACATGTCTTCTGATTTTATCTTATCATAAGGTAATGAGATAAGACAACCTGCTCAAAGATCAAGTTGTTACCATTTCCTAATTGTCAGAATGTCATATTAAAACTGGCACACGTTGGTGTCAGAGCCATATTAAATATATTCCAGAGGGCGTTTGGTTTCTGGAGCTGTTGAAAGAACTATGTTAGTTCTGTCTGAGATCTAGAGACAGTCATTGTCTAATCACATAAAGTTTAAATTGGGTCCACATGACATATGTTCAAGGTGGGAGGTGCCCTGATTGTAAAATGTATGAGTTCTTATCCCTAATAGATTAAAGCTTGTTTCTTTATGTAAAATTTTCACTTATATAGTATGCCTTTGCAGAAAGAAATGTTGCCATAATATATTGCTGTTGCATTTGGGGAAGAGAATGTCAGATTCCATTATTTCTGTGCCCTGTAGTGAGGCCTACTTAGAAAGAAGAAAAAAACAAAACCAAGACAATACACACACACACACACACACACACACACACACACACACACACACATATATGGAAGAAAAAAAGGAAATGAAAATTTTTTGGTTTGCGGGTCACACCCAGCAGCGCTCAGGGGTTACTCCTGGTTCTATGCTCAGAAATAGCTCCTGGATCTACACTCAGAATTCATCCTGGCAGGCTCGGGGGACCATATGGAATGCTGGGATTCAAACCAACATCCCTCTGCATGCAAGCAAATGCCGTACCTCCATGCTATCTTTCCAGCCCCAAAAATGAATTTTATAAAAGTAATTAAGGGAAAAAAGTGATGTATAAGACTGCCTTACAATTGGGGATAAACAGGTGAAGAAGTAGTCTTATAGAGGTATTAAACAATGGAAATATAGCTTTCCCATTGTCTTTTGAGATATTACTGTAGGAGTGAAATCCAGGCACATTTTCATCATACATCCTGGTCTAGTTAAGTTAGAGAAATGAGTTATGGCAGAAAGGGCTTGGTAGAGTTCTTGCACTGAGGATCCTTCTGGAACTTAATCCGGTATCAAGTAACAGTCCACATATGGGAGCTGGGTGAGAAGGAGGGCCACAGAACATGAGTCCACAGGAGGCTTGGTTGTAGTTTCTTTCCGGGAGATGAGATGTGGGGCTGAGAGTGTGTCCTTTTGCTTGGGAGCTGAGTGATGGCCTTTTGGGGCTGGAGTTTTGTCTTGATACCTAATGGATTAAGAACTGAGGGTAAATAATAGTTGAGGGTAAATAAGAACTGAGGGTAAAATAATAAAGAGGGATATCAGATTGGGATTGGGGATGAAGGGATAGTAAGATTTCTGAAGTGGGAGGAGGAATAGTATATAGGAGAGGTTATATATATTATAGGCATGGATTTAAACAATTTAGGTTTGGCACTCAGAGAGGAGTCCTCTGTCAATGTATTCATGCCCACATAAAGAAATACATTAGTAATCCATTCTTAAATTTTTGTTGGAGGTCTGACCCTAATAGGATATGTCTGAGCTCTTAAAGACTGGTTGAATTAAGCTAAATAATTAGCTTAGGTATAGCTTAGGAAAGAGAGGATGCAAGAACAAAAGATAAGACAGAGAGGAGCTAGAGAGATAGCATGGAGATAAGGTGTTTGCCTGGCTTGCAGGTTGGTGGTTCAAATCCCGTTATCCCATATGGTCCCTTGAGCCTGCCAGGAGCGATTTCTGAGCATAGAGTCAGGATTAAACCCTGAGCTCTGTCAGGTGTGACAAAAAAACAACAACAAAAAAAAGGAGAGAGAGAGAGACAGAGGAGAAAAGGAAAATAATTAAATATATAAATATAGTAAAAATAAATTAAGAAAGAAAATTAAGTAAATCAAATAAAAGAGATTGGGATGGTGCATCAGAGTTTGGAGGTTTTCCTAGTTTCTAGGCATTTCATCAGTAATGGGTTTGGGCCTTGCTAGACGAAGATTTCAGGGTTAGATAATGGCTGGAGCATTTTAAAATACACATAATTTTCAAGGCTTGAGTACTAAGCAATGTGGTAGTGAGGCCTACCTATTAGGTGGCTATCCTATGTTTTCCACTGTACACTTTCTTTTATAAATAATATTTATTTTTATCAAAGTGAATTACAAATTTTTCACAGTAATCTATTAGTTACATAGTGACATTGAATCAGGGCATTCCCACCACCAATGTTGTCCTCACTCCACCCCTGTGCCCAGCATGCATCTCATATTCCCCTCTCTTGCCCCCCCCATGCCAGTATAAGTGGTCCCCTCTGTGTCTAGCTTGTTGTAGATTGGATATCAACTTTGTAGTTGGCTTTGAATTTTGTGTTTAAGTATGATCATTTTTTATTTCTACTCATTTGATATTGATACCCTCCATTATTTCCCCCTCAATTTGTGAAAAGGGAAATTTAAGTTATGTGGTTCTGTTTGAAGGAAAGAAGAAAAGAAAAGGAAAAATGGTGGGCAAAAATCAAACAAGCAAAAAACGGGAGGAGTCCTTCTAAAGGTTATAAATATCAGTTTAAGAAAAAAAGGGGGGGAAAGAAAGGAAAACATAACAATACCAAAAAAAAGACCCGAAAAACACCACAGCAATAAAGAAAACAACCAAACAATAATCAAGGTCCTGAAATAAAGACAAAACAAAGCACACACACAAACAAACAGACAAGCAACAACAATTACAGACGTTTTAATTTGCACTGTTTTTTGCATAGGCACAGTAAAAATTGGGGAGAATAGAAAGGGAATTCCCTTGGTCTAAGAGATACTGGGTCTCTCTGCCCATGAAGTATTCTGTCTTGGATATAACTATAGGCTCCCTCCATGCTCTTTTACTCTCCCCTAGGTCCTTTTGTGATGTCTGGAAACTTTCTGCTCAATCATAGATGATACCAGGCCTCTGTCACTAGAGAAATTGGTATTTACACAGCTCATAGGATGAAGCCTAGGTTGGAGCCTTTTTTTTATAGTTCTAGAAGTTCCATTCCATCACTGTTGTTATAATCAGTCTTCTGCAGTTGGTGGTCTTGGTTTTTGCACTGATCCAAGGATGAAGCCTAGAATAGAGTCCTTGATTATATTTCCAGAAGTTCTGCTCAGTTTTTGTTGTCTCCGTCAGACATCTGGAATTATAGATCTTGGTTATTGTACAGATTACATCCATGCCTAAACTAGGGTCTATTTTTATGGGTTCTATGATAAGTTCTGCCCAGTCATGGTGGTCACAGTCAGTCTTATGTAATTAGCAATCTTGGATTTTTCACATGTCAAAGTATGATGTGTCTTCTGATTTCATCTTATTGTTAGGTGGTAGATAAGACAATCTTCTCTTAGACCAAATAGTTGCCATTTCCTTATTGTCAAGATGTTATATCAAAAGTGGTGCATGTTGGTGTCAGAGCAGTATTCAGAATGTTCCTGGAGCTGTTGTGGAGAACTGTATCAGTTCTATATCTGAGATCTAGCGTTCAAGGTTACATGGTCACTGTTTAATCACATGGAGTCTAAGTTGGGACCACAAAAAAAATATGTTCAAGGTGGGAGGAGCATCTGTATTGTAAATGTCTGAGTTCTTATCCCCAGTAGATAAGAACTTGTTTTAATATGTAAAATTTCCCCTTTTTAGTGTGCTTTGCAAAAAGAAATGGTGCATTTGGGGGTGAGAGTGTCAAGCTCCATTGTCTCTGTGCCCTGGTTTTGATCTGAGCTTAAATACCAGGCAAGACTTTTTTTTTAAGTTTTTGTACCCAGCAGAATCAAAACACCAAAACATGTGAAGTTAAGGAAGAGAAAAAAAAAACAAGAGACAAATATATATATATACATACATACATATATATACATTCACATATATATAAAGAAAAAATTAATGGGAACAAAGTGTTGCAGGATACTACCTTTTATGTGGGAATAAACAGGGTAAGAGGTAGTATTATAGAGGTCTTAAACTTATAAAGGAAATACAGACTTCCCATTGTCTTTTGGGATGTTCTTGCGAGAGGTGGAATCCAGGGCACATTTTCATCATGTTCCCTAGACTTGTTGATTTTGGAAATAATTTATGGCAGAAAAGGCTTGGGTAGAGTTCTTGCACTGGAGGTTTTTCTGGAGTTGAATCTGGTAACAAGCAACAGTCCACCTTTGGTGGTGGTGAGAAGGGTTGTCACAGAGCATGAGTCAGCAGGAGTACTGGTTGAAGTTTCTTGATGGAGGGTGAAATGTGGGGCTGAATGGGTATCCCTTCATGTAGAGCTGGATGATGGCATAATGGGGGAGGAGGTTGGTCTTGGTACCTAATGGATTAAGAACTGAGTGTAAAGAGCATTAATAAGGCATTAAAATATATTGTTAGAAATCACTGCAGCTGGAGAATCTGTCTTCCAATCATATTCATCACCCATATCTGTGTATAAGTTCCCTAAGACATTATTATTGGTCTTTATAATTAAAGGCTGATTACATACCTTTTCACTCTAAACCGTTGTTTCCGTTGTTGCTGGTTTCTCTATGGTATAATGTATAATTGAGGCTTTATGTTGTTTCTCTTCCACTTGATTTGAAAACTTCTCTCTGCTAAATGCTGGCAACTAAGGTGCTTGGAGTTTCTATCCTATTAGACCATAGTATTTGTTCTTGGAGTATTATATGTATATATGGTGTATATGTTAAGTACCTCAGAAAAGTGCTATCATTCTGTAATTATCCTCCATCTCTGGCTTACTTCATTTAACATAATAATTTGTAGATCCATTCATGTTGTTGCAAAATCCATGATTGTATTGTTTCTGTTATGTAGAATTTCACTGTGTATAAATACTACATTCATGACCTACTCATCTGTTGATGGGCATCAAGGTTGGTTTCAAATCTTAGCTATTGTGCTGAGTGCTGCAATAAACAGTGGAGTGCACACATACTTTGTGATAAATTTCCTTCTGACTTCGGGATAGATACCCAGGAGAGTGATTACTGGGTCATATGGCAGCTCAATTCTGAGTTTACTGCACTCTCCACACTGTTTTCCATAGGTTTTAAACTAGGCAGCCTTTCCACTAGCAGTGGATGATAGTTTCTTTCTTACCACACCCCCACCAACAGAAATTAGTCCTGTTATATTTGATATGAGCCATCCTCATTGTTGTAAGGTGGTACCTCATTGTTGCTTTGATTTGGGTTTCTGTAATGATGAGTGATGGTTAGCATATTTTCAGGTGTCTATTGGCCATATTTTGGTCTTTCTCGGAGTAGTGTCTATCTATTTTTTTCTCCCCATTTGTAGATGGCTTTACTAGATTTTTTGGAGCTCACCTTACTGAGTGCTTTGTATATCCTAGATATCAGCCCTTTATCTGACATGTTAAGTCCAAAATATTTTTCCCATTTTTAAACTGTCTTCTAGTATTAACTAGGATTTCTTTTGCCATGAAGAAGCCTTTTAGTTTGATGTAGTCCCATTTATTTAGGTTTGATGCTAAAGTTCTTGATATTGGCATTCTATCCTCAAATAATTTTTTGATATATAGATGTTGGAGTGTTCTGCTATTTTTTTCAATAAACTTTATAGATTCAGATCTGATTTTCAGGTCTTTAATCCATTTTGAGTTGACCTTCATGTAAAGTGTGATGTATAGATCAATCTTTAATTTCTTACAGGTAGTTATCCAGTTTTCCAACACCATTTGTTGAAGAGATTGTCTATTCCAAATATTTGTTGATTGTATATTTGAGGATTTATCTCTGAATATTCTGTTCTAACCCATTGGTCTGAGACTCTGTCTTTGTTCCAGTATCATGCTGTTTTGATTACTATGGCTTGTAGTAAAGCTTTAGGTTATGTAAAGAGATGCCACCCAGCATCTTGTTTTTCAGTACCTGCTTGGCCAACCTGGGTCTTTTATGGTTCCATACGAATTTTATAATTGTTCTAAATCCTTAAAGAATAAATTCTGAATATGAATAGGGATTACAATTAATCTATATGAAAGTTTAGGTCAGATCGTCATTTTGATGATGTTGGTTCTATGTACCCATGAACATGGGATGTTCTTCCATTTCCTTAGGTCCTCTTCAATTTCTTTCTGAAGTGTCTTGAAGTTTTCATGGTACATGTCCTTCATTTCTGTTGTAATATTGATTCCTAGGTACTCAATATTTTGGGATACTATTTTAAATGGGATTATCTCCTTAATCTCTTTCTTCTCTACTATGTTATTTGTGTAGAGAAATACTATTGTCTTTTGTGTATTTACTTTGTAGCCAGCCACTTTGCTGTGTTGTTTAATTGTTTCTATGAGTTTTACTGTGGACTATTTAGGGTTTTTAAGTATATCATGATATAATCTGCAAAAGAAGATAGTTTAAGTTTTTCTATACCTATTTGGATATCTTAAATTCCTTTCTCTTGTCTGGTAGCTATTGCTAGAACTTCTAAAACAATATTGAGAGTGGAGAGAGAGGACAGCCTTGCCTACTTCCTGACCTTAGTGGAAATGCTTTCAGTATTTTGACATTAAAGATAATGTTGGCTTTTGGCTTTAACTATCTTGGAGAACGTTCCTTATAGTCCTATTTTGCTGAGTGTTTTCATCATGTATGGGCATTGGATTTTTGTCAAACGCCTTCTCTGCATCAATTGATTATAATTATGTGATTTTGTCTTTATTTTTGTTGTTGTGGTTTATGATTTTGATTTATTTGTATATGTTGAACTATGCTTTCACTCTTCAAGTGCAACACACTTGGCCATGGTGTATAATATTTTTGATGCATTCTTGGATTCAGTTTACTAAGATTTAATTGGGTATTTTTGTATCTATGTTCATTAATGAGATTGGTCTGTAGTTTTTTTTTTCTTGGTGGTTTCTTTGCCATCTTTAGGAATGAGTGTGATATTAGCCTCATAAAAAGAGTTAGTAAGGATTTCTGTGTTTTCAAAGTTTTTGAAGATCCTTTTAGGATCAATGATAGCAATTCTTCGAATATTGATTGAATTCACCTGTAAAACCATCTGACCTGAACTTTTGTTTTGGGAGAGTTTCTTAATTACCGATTCAATTTATTCAGATGTGATTGAACTGTTTAGGCTTTCTACATCCTCCTTATCCAGTCCTGGAAGAAGATATTTCTCCAGAAATTTGTCAGTTTCTTCTGGGTTCTCTAACTTTACTGAGTACAGTTGTTAATAATAAGTCCTCATAATGTGTTGGATTTCTTCAGGTTCTGTTGTATTCTTTCCCCTTTCATTTGTGATTTTATTTATTTGGGTGTTTTCCCTCCTTTTTTTTTTTTGGTGAGTCTTCTCAGTGGTTTGTCTATCTTGTTTATTCTTTTGAAAAACCAAATGCTGGTCTAATGGATTTTTTTGTATTGTTTTCTTAGTTTATATGTTGTTTATTTCTGCTCTGGTGTTTATTATTTCTTGTCTTCTGGTTGGGTTTGGATTACTTTGCTGCTGCTTTTCCAGCTCCTTAAGTGTCCCTTTATTCTGTTTATTTTGTCATTTTCCTCTTTCCTGACATAGTTCTGTATAGCTATGAGTTTCCCCCTACTTACTGCTTTTGTTGTGTCCCACAGATTTTGACAAGTTGTCTCTTCAATATCATTTGTCTCAAGGAATTTTTTATTTCTTCCTTGAATCCATCTTTGATCCAGCTGTTGTTGAGCAGCATGTTGTTTAATCTCTAAGCATGGCCCCTCATTGGGCACATTTATGTTTCAAAATGTGATTTCTTCCTGATATATATTTTCCTTGATTATTAAAAGACAACCCTCTCTGACTCATTCTTTTTAAGTCTGAACTCTGTGCTGTTTGATATTAATATGACCACCTCAGCGTTTTTAAAGTAGTTGTTTTCTTAAATAATTATTACAATCTTTGACTTTGATTCTGTGTTTGCTGTGCTCTTTAAATATGTTTCTTGCAAGCAGAAAAATTGTTTGGTTCTATTTTTTGATGTATTTGCCTCTCTTTGTCACTTATTTGGTGCATTTAGTTTATTCACATTGAAATATATCGTTGTTATGGTAATTTGGTGTATTGTGAGGTTTCTTTTACATTGTAGTAGACAGTTCAGTTTTTTTAAAGTTAGTTTTCAATCTGCAAATTTCCTAAAATATTGTTTTTCATTTTGACTCTCTCTTCTCATTTGTATTTCTTCAAACTTGACAGTACAGCTTGATGCATTTATTTTGGTGATATTTTTTTTACAAATTGCACAGCTCTCTGGCACTGACTGATGCTTATGATAAATTTGCTTACAATATTTGTAAATATCAAGTAAGCTCCAGTGTAAATATTTTTCTTGCCTTTTCTGCACTCATTTTCTATATTTGTGATTTTTTTATTGTAAGTAGGTTGTGCCTCTGGTAGTTTTTAATTGTGTACCTTTTAGTTGGTAATCACAGGTGTCTAGGATGTGGGTGCATTTACTCTTAAAGCTTTTGAACTTCTCTGCAATTATGTCTTTGACTATTATTCTTCATAGGTGTTTTATTTCTGACTCTCTGGCACCCTAATAATTCTTGTGTTGTTTCTGTCTAATCTATTTCAAAGTTTTACTGCTTTCTTTTTATTTATTTTGAGGATTGTTTAAATCCTTTTTATTTGTTTTTGGGCCACAAATGGCTGTACTCAGATATTATTCCTTGCTCTTCCCATAAGTAATGTCTCCTAGAAGGCTCAGCAGAGCATATGTGATACCAGGGATTGAAACCAATTCAGTGACATGTAAGTAAAGTATCATACGTGCTATTCCATAACTCTGGCTCCCATCTGCTGTTCTTTTATTTAAGATTCTATTCCATCCTCTGCTATTGTCTAGAGGTATTATGAATTTCATCTGCAAACACACTGATTCTGTCATTAGCATCTCTTACTCAGCAGGTGAGGCCTTTTGGTAAAATTTTATTTCAACTGCCAACTTTTTCAGCTGTCATTTCTAATGAAGTGTTCTCATTTCTACTGTAACCTCCTCTTGAGACATATTGGCTGTCAGTTTCATGGTTTCTTTAAGTTCCTTGAATATGCTCTATATTTCTAGTCTAAAGTTCTTATCAGAGAGATTATATAGGTGGCTAATACTACTTGGGTCTTCAAAACTACCATCTTTATACATAAGCATTGTGGTGCTGTACTTTGCTTTCCCATTCTGCCATTTACTATCTACTGGTGTTTTTCTGTGTGTTTTAGTGAGTCTCATTTTGTAGAAAAATATGTGATCATAGAGAGAAGCTCTGCAGTAGTGTTCTTTTTTACCTGAAACAAAAATAACCCTGCTGCTGGTCTGTCTGTCTTGGTTTCTTGGGACTGTGTGGCTAGGCAGAGTCAAGTAGGGGTGGCTGGCAGAACTTCTAATTTTTTGTTTCTATGCTTTCTCTTTGGATACACATATCTGGGGTGAAAATGGTTCATCTGAGTCAAAGAGGACCCTAATGCAAGTCTGTTTGCCTCAATTTATTGGTATTATATTATTGTGAATAGAAGTTGTAGGAACTTTGTTGATAAATTTCGACCATATTTTTTTATCTATTTTTCCCTTAACCAGTTCCCATAACTGTTTCTAATTACTTTCATATATTCTATGTTATTTTGTGTAATTATGGCTGTCCCTACATTTTTGTGCAATTGATTGTAATATTGGTTTTTATCATTTTATGATGAATTTCTACTTATCCTGTGCATTTCATTTTGTTCATTCCTATAAAAGGAAATGAAAGTTTTCTTCCTGATCCATCCTGCCTTTTTATAGTGGAGTTTATTGCATTAATACTGAGAGAAAATATTGATATAAAGTATGATGTTGACATTTCTGTATCTTTGTGTGGAATTATGTGAAAGTTGTTTTGCAAGATTTTATTTCCTTTTTAAAAGTGACTTTTTATTAATTGTTTCAGGATTTATTTTGCATTCATAGGCACTGCCAGATATTTTTTTATCTGGAAAATTTCTATTTAAACTTGAAAGTCTAATTGGTAGCTTTGTATGATAGTGGCCTTAAGTTTAAGTTTTATCATAACAATGTGAATGAATGAGGGAAGTAGGAAGCCTGTCTAGAGTACAGGCGGGGGTGGAGTGGGGAGGAGGGAGATTTGGGACATTGGTGATGGGAATGTTACACTGGCGATGGGGGGTGTTCTCTACATGACTGAAACCCAACACAATCATGTTTGTAATTAAGGTGTTTAAATAAAATATTATTTTAAAAAGTTTTATCCATTTTGAATTCACTTTGTATATGTCATTCCACACTTTCTTGGCTTGTATGGTGTCATATGAATAATTTGTTGCAATTGCTATGTTGTTTGTCTATCATTTGATTATCTTCTTTCTTTCTGATTTATATTATCTAGTATTTCTTAGTTATTATTTATTACATTAGTTATTCTTTCTCATTTTCCTCTCTAGGTTGTCATATAATTCAGAGGTTATTGCTTTTGCTAGTACCATTGCTAGAATCTTTACTTTTCTCCCTTTCATTTACTTTTATTCTGTTACTTCATATTGTTAATTGCTAGTTTTGTCATAAATTTTACTAATATAATTTTCTGCATGCTGCGTATAGTTGCTCTTTCTTGACATATATTATTTAACTCTTTTGATTCCAGTTTTATGGTTTCTGGTATTATGAATCAGTTCATTGATGAACTAGTTATGCTTTTCTTCCAGTTATTTTTTATTTATATTTTTATTGCAAGAAGTGTTGATTTGATGTCCACTTTCATGATATTTAAGGCTTTATTTGAGGTGCCAAGATATCTGTCCTTGTCTGCCATAACAAGCAATTTCTTTCCTCATTGTTCTTGTGTCTTTATGAGTAATAGAATTTGAGTTTCATATTCCCAATATCTGAGATATGATTTGATTTATTATTTTTTCAGCATTTATAGTTCATTAATCTGACCAATTTTGTGCTTTTAAGATGCTATTTTAGTGCTCATGCACATGAAAATTTAATTAATTGATATAATAAGAATATTATAGAGGCATTTGGAACAAATATTAGAACTTGCAAGCTCTTAGATTTGGTGAAAATGGAGCTTGGGTCATCTCAAAATTTATGCAGGTTTGGGTTCAAGAGTCAGTGGGAGGAGGGATTCCTTGATCCACAATATCCAAGAACATTTTACAGCGTAAGGAACTCTTAATCTCATATATGTTAAAAGATACAGGGATATGAACAGTTAAAATTTTTAGAACTGCTCTTAAGTTTATAGTTATAAAACTCAAAGTTATAGTGCTTGTTTATAAATGAAATAGACCACAGAACAAGTGTTGTTTTCTGTATAACCAGAGGCTTCCAGCTTTATATATCAACCCACTGTGGACTTCTTATCCAGGTAAAAAGCATTCAAGATGCAATTCGTGATAAGAAGCAGCACTTCAATTTCCTTGGGGAAGAGATTAGCCTGAATCCTTCTGTGGGTATCTTCATCACTATGAATCCAGGCTATGCTGGCCGTACAGAACTACCTGAGAATCTCAAGGCTCTTTTTAGGTAAACATTAACTTTGCTCAACTCAAGAGTCTAAAATATTTTCTTTAATTTTTTATTAAATCATTTAAAATATACTTATAGATGTTTGTATGTAGTAGAAGAAATTTTGAAACTATTAACTTTAATTTAATTTAATGTCTTTACCATAAAATTTTACTTAACTCTACATTGTTTATATGTGCATCTATATTAAATCTTTTAAACAAAGTTTATGACAGTTTGTTATTTTATGGTTTATATCATAAGAATATGAGTCTTGCTTTGTTAAATATTCTTAACAAATTTCACTTCACTACATATTTTCTAATAGGTTGTCCACCATGTAATTAACTAGTACAATTAACTGGTATTTAATTTCCTACAGTGAGATGTTAGGATTGCTTCTGATGTTTAAAATATGTACAAATTCTGTACTGTATATTTAATATAAGTATTTTATATGCCTGGTTACTATTTTTGGATAGATTTCTAGAAGATTAATCACTGAGTTAATAGTGAAAAAATTTATTAAACTGTTGATACATATGGCTACATTACTTTCCAAAACAAAAATGGTGTATTATGCTCCTAGGATCAGTGCATTAGGGTTTCTATGTTATTTTACTTTTGCCACTATAGATATCTGAAATTTATTAAAATATTCTTAAAATATCTTAAACATATTTTAAAATATTACTTAATGTGTTTGACAACATGAGTGCATTTTCTATCAGAAGCTAACTTCTTCATTCTTTTTTTTTTCCATGAAAAGTAAGAGAAATAAAGAGAAAATGGAATGATACTTCAGGACTTAATTTTCCCCTAGCAATTTTTACTTAAGATATCACTGTGGTTTTTTTTGTATGTGCCTTTTTGTGTTTCTTTGCTCTTTAAGTTATAATAAAGCAAAAGACTTTACTTCATATCTATCTATCTATCTATCTGCCTATAAAGAGATGTATTTCTAATGTATATCTATGTCACTTTATAGATATTTCTAGATACATATGTTTAGTTAGTTCATCTTTAAATTCAAAATCTTAAAGTTGCAGCTTGGGGATAAATTTTTTCACTCAAGGATACCTCTACTTATACGAGTCAGTGTTGCTAATCTTTCAAACTTCACTTTGACCAGCTTAAAAAAACTAAAGTTTTCCTCTTTCTCCATGTTTATAGGCCTTGTGCAATGGTTGTTCCAGACTTTGAGTTAATCTGTGAAATCATGTTGGTGGCAGAAGGATTTATTGAAGCTCGTTTATTAGCCAGAAAGTTTATCACTCTTTACCAGTTGTGCAAAGAGCTTCTCTCTAAACAGGTACATGGCTTAGACTGCTGACCAATCATGTGTGACTGTATCAGCTCTAGTAGCTTTTGGAGCTATTGTATTAGTGAAACATATTAGTCTTATAATACATAGCCCCTATGAATATTAATCCATAATTATGCAAAATAATTTTAATACAGATGTGTTTATTAATACAATGTTTAGAAACAACTAATAATTCTGACAAATATCAAAAGTTTATAATATAAAATTTCTCTTTTATCTCTAAACCTGTATATGCAATGATTTTTTTTCTTTTTTTTTTTTTCATTTGGTTTTGGGCCACACCCATTGATGCTCAGGGGTTACTCCTGGCTATGCACTCAAAATTGCTCCTGGCTTGGGGGGACTATATGGGATGCTGTGGGATTGAACCACTGTCTGTCCTAGGCTAGCACTTGCAAGGCAGACACCTTACCTCTAGCACCACCGCTCCATCCTCTATGCAATGATTTTTAACTACAAGTTTTCATAGGTATCTGAAAGGACCTCCAATAAGTCATGGATATTACTGAAACTTCCTGAGTTTAGCATGTTAATCATAATTTACTCAGTAATTCCAAAAAGTGGAAATTATTCTCAATATTTTCCTCTTCCTTTACCCTCAATTTGATAAGTAAACAATTGTCCAAGATACTCTTTAGATATATTTTTAAAGTACGCTTTTTTTATGTTGTTGTTGTCCTACATGAACATTTCTAATGCTTGAAATAAAAATCTATAACCATGATCTTTATATAATTAATTGTTTATTATGTCACTGACTTGCCATTAGTAATACAATACTAATATAATAATTGAAATTTGGGGGGGAGGGGAAATAATTAAAATTTTGCAGAGACTATCCTGGGGATGAGCATATTTACAACTCTAAATTGTCTTTCTGTAGGATCATTATGACTGGGGACTTCGAGCCATCAAGTCTGTACTGGTGGTTGCAGGATCCCTGAAACGTGGAGATCCTGACCGCCCTGAAGACCAAGTACTGATGCGATCCTTGAGAGATTTTAACATTCCCAAAATAGTGACAGATGACATGCCAGTATTCATGGGCCTGATTGGAGACCTCTTTCCCTCTCTGGATGTTCCACGTAAAAGAGACCTCAATTTTGAAGCCTTGGTTAGGAAGGCAGTGGTAGAGCTGAAACTCCAAGCTGAGGATAACTTTGTGCTTAAGGTATATAAGTTTAATGATCCTCAAGACTGTTTTCTTGGGAGCTTTATTCTTAATATAATATTTTTTCTTTAGTTGGACAAATATTTATGCACTGATTATTTAATAAAAATTATAAATATGTTTTATTTTTATTGAGACCATTGTGAATTACAAGTCTTTCATAGTTGTATTTCAGGCATATAGTGACAGTGACTCAGGGCCATTCTCACCACCAGTGCTGACCTCCTCCCACTGAAATTCCAACATGCATCCCATACCTCCACACTTAGTCCCCTAGTCTATTAGTGTAACAGGTCCATTCTTTTAATTAAATAATTTTGATTTTGACCAAGGTGGATTACAAATCTTTCACAGTAATATTGTAGGCACATAGTGACATTGAATCAGAGGTATTCCACCACCAGTGTTGTCCTCCCTCCATGTCTGTTCCCAACATGCATTCCACATCCCCCTCCTTTGACTCCCGGGCTGCTAGTATAAGGGGTACCTTATGTGGCTAGCTTGTTTTAGATTGGGTTTTGATTCTGTTGTTGTTGGCTTTAGATTTGGTGTTTAAGCATGATCATATTTTATTTCTACTCAATGTTCATACAATTGTTTGGTCTTGGTACCCTCCATTATTTTCCCCTCAATTTGTGAGTAAGAATAAGATGGTTCAAGTTATGTGGTTTTGTATGGAAAGAAGAAAAAGGGGGGGCAAAAATCAAACAAGCAAGAAATGGGAGGAGTTCTTATAGAGGCTATAAATATCAATTTAAGAGAAGAAAGGGGAAAAGGGAAGAAAAACATAAAAATCATATACAAAATAAAAAAAAAGAACTCAAAAAGCACCACAGCAATAAAAACAATAGCCAAACAATAACCATGGCCCCAAAATAAAAACAAACTTAAGCATAAAAAAGAAATAAAACAACAATAACAACAAGACAATAACAAAAATTAATTTGTGCTTTTTTGCATAGGCACAGTAAATATTGGGGAGATTGAAAATGAAATTCCCTTGGCCTAAGAGATACAGATGCCTTGAAGCATACTGTCATGGGAATAATTATAGGCTTCATACAAGCTCTTTTTTTATTTCCTAGGTCATTTCGTGCTGTCTGGAAATTTTCTGATAAGTCGTGGATGATAAAATCAGGCCTCTGTAACTAGAGATTACAGTATTTGCAAGGTCATAGGATGGAGACTAGAGTGAAGTCTTTCTTTACGTTTCTAGAAGTTTTGTTCCAACTGTAGAAAACTGTAGTTTTAATCAGTCTTCTGCCATTGGTGATCTTGGTTTTTGCACTGATCCTAGTATGAAGCCTAGGATAGAGTTTTCCATTATGTTTCCAGAAGTTCTACTCAGTTGCAGTTGTCTAAGCCAGACCTCTGGGATTAGAAATCTTGGTTTTTGTACAGGTCATAGGCCAAAGCCTAGACTAGGGTCTTTTTATTGGCCACAGGATAAGTTCTGCCCAGTCATCACTGTCACAGTCAGTCTTCTGTAGTTAGCAATCTTGCCTTTTTCACAGATCAAAGGATGATGTGTCTTCTGATTTCATCTTATTGTTAGGTAATGAGGTAAGGCAACCTGCTTCAAGACCTAGTTGTTGCCATTTCCTCATTGTCAGGATGTCATGTCAAAACTGGCACATATTGGTGTCAGAGCAGTATTAAGAATATCCCAGAGTATGATTTCTGGAGCTGCTGCAGAGAACCATGTCAGATCTATCTCTGAGATCTAGGGTTCAGGTTTGGACAGTCACTGTCTAATCACATGGAGTCTAAGTTAGGACCACATGACTTATGTTCAAGTTGGGAGGTGCCCCTGTATTGTAAAATGTATGAGTTCTTATTCTTACTAGATAAGATCTTGTTTCTATATGTAAAATATTCTCTTTTTTAGTATGCCTTTGCAAAAAAAAATGGTTCTATGTTATATTGCTTGTGAATTTGGCTGAGAGTGTTGAAATCCATTCACTCTGTGCCCTGGTTTCTGCTCAATCACAGTTGTTAAAGTCAGTCTTCTGTAAGAGTGATCTTGGTTTCTGCACAGATCCTAGGATGAAACCTAGTTTAGAGTCTTTCCTTATGTCTCCAGACATTCTGCTCAGCCGTGGTTGTCAAAGTCAGACTTTGGAATTAGAAATCTTGCTTTTTGCACAAATTCTAGAGCAAAGCCTAGGATAGAGTCTTTCATTTTGGTCCCAGGAAAAGTTTTGCTAAGTCTTAGTTGTCAAAGTAATTCTGCTGTAATTAGTTACCATCTTTTTTGCACAGATCGAAGGACAAAGTGTTTTCTGATTTTATTTTACCATTAGGTGATGAGGTAGGACAACTTGCCCTTAGATCAAGTTATTGCTGTTTCTTTGTCATCACGATGTCATATCAACCTATCCTGGAGCTTTATAATATATTTTTCAGTTGGGGAAATTGATACCTTTCATATTCTTTCCAAAGATTGCATTAGCAATGTTTAAATGTTTCTTTGAAATATGTCATGTGTATCCCTATAGGAATATTTTCTTTAGAAATTACATAAACAATTAAGAGTCTACACATATTACTATTTTGTTTTGTTTTGTTTTGGGGCTCACTCTGTGATAAGGCTTACTTCTTTCTCTGTACTCAAGAATTAATCCTGGCAGGACCAGGGGACGATATAAGATACTAGGGACAGAATTTGTGTTGGCTGCATGTAAGGCAAATACCCTATCACTGTACTTTAGCTCTAATATCCTCCTCCAAAATTATATACATATATATTATTTGATTCCCTATAACTTCCAATGATGACAATTCAGGTGGGCACTCATTAACAGGAAAAGAAACTGGAATTTCATTACATCTCCCAAATACTCAATTTTCCAACAATTATCCCAGACTCTTAAAAATACAATATACTCATAATTTTACCTCGATATTTGTTGAACCTATAAAAAACCAACATCAAGGAATAAATAAATAAACACTGACATAGACACAACAACAAACTACAGTGGAAACGAAGAAGAGAATCTTAAAATTCTAATGAGTATTTTTCTTTCTAATTAGTATTTTTTAAACCAAACACAAATACTTTTTATTTATGGATTGTCAGCTTACAACAATTCCATTAAAAACTAAAACCAGTTTGCTGTACTCAAGTTAGGTGGCATAACAGTATTTTAGTTAATTTGGGAGTTACAGGACTTGCACACATTTATGAATGTAATGCAAATACTGACTGCACAAAGCATTCACATTTTTAGGTTAGCTGCTCTAACAGTGACCCCCAAGAGTAATTATTTTATGAAAAAAGCAACCCACACTTTGGTTTCATTTACAGGCACCCAACATTTTAGTTGATCAATGAATTTTATAAATTTATTACACAACATATGAAAGAATAAAAGATAAGGCTTACAGAGGTATTTAGCAGTTGTAAGAATAAAACTGAAGGCACAAAATAACTTGTAAAGCTTTCTCTCTAAACGTCAAAGGCACTGTTAAAATGGAAACTGGGAGGCAATATAAATCTATCAGTAAACCAGAACCAAAGTCAGATTTATAAAAACTTAAGTCAGAATTCTTGCTTCAAAAAGCTGCATGTATGTGATATGACAGTGGATGTCAAATAATGAATTTCTGACCTACTGCAGCAAGTAAACATCTACATGTTGTATTCCATTATGACAGAGTATTGCAATGTGGAGCTCAAAACACAACAGAAAAAAGAAAAGAAGTTTAAGAAAGAAGGCACCCTAATTTATTTAACATTAGCCAGTAAATAAGTGCTTAAAGATTGCTTGATTTTATGTAAGGTGGGGACAGCTGAAGGAAAAAGTATCTTAGAAATTGTCTGGCCCTCTTCTCTTCCCTTTGCTGTGAACTGTCTATCAAAGTAAGATGAAGGACAAGCACTCTGCAGTCAAAGTAAGTATTTTTCAAGTCCACATTTGTAGGTTTTCATACTCCAGATTATCTTTTGGGATATGCAATTAGGCTCTCGCACCCCATCATCGCCAAAATGTTTACTATGGACATAATGTAACATCTTCCCAGCTATAATCTTTTTGTCAGTACGATGAACTGTGTGCTTAGTATTTTAAACTTTACCCATTTCTGAACAATACCTTTTAAAATATATTATCTCTGTTTGTTTGCTTATACAAATAATAGCTGATAAAATTTAAGAACTTCTGCCTTTCAAGTGATTTTTCTTCAATTCCTGGTGACACATTGGTAAATAAACTTTGTTCAGTTCTACACAGATCCAAAGTCATGGGTGGATAGTTGCCACTTAGCCACCCCTACCCCTTGGAATCTCTCTCAACACACTGGTCTCAAGAACTGTGCTTGCTATCAGCATCTATTCTTTTCTGATATTCATTTGTGCAAACTGGTAGGAATCCTTAAGGTAGAAGGTGAGTCTATAATTCCTAAACAAGGAATGATGAAGTATGTTTAATTACTAGAGTTTTAGAAACTTCTGGTTTATTTATTTCACAGCAAACCAAACACTTCTGTTTGGTAGAAAAAAGGAAATGATTTCATTCTACCATATCATGATTTTGTATATGTCCACACTGTCTATACATACAAAATGTGTCTTTGGTGGTTCAGTTAGAGAAAAAAAAACTGAAACTTTGAACACTGTTTGCAAAGTAAGAGTGGTCAAGAGTAGCATTGTCTTGTGCTTCACTCATTTCATGCATTTAAAGGTTCACATTACATCCAAAGGGTGTTTTGGCCAGATTTCAAAATAATTCAAACTTCTTCCAACCATTAAATGTCCAGTCATGGCTCTTGCTCACATAAATGTAGTATTCAGCTTGCTCAAATGCACATTAGCTTTAGACTTTGTTTAAAATATTAGACTTTTGTTTTTTCACAAAACTTTAGGGACTAAATTAGTCCTTCAATAGCACCAGATGGTTGAGGTAAAAACATGTTATCTACACATTTTCTCAAGTAGGGTAAGGCAAGGGGGAAAAAGACATAAAATACAAGTCCCCCCACCCCCAATATTGTTTCTTGTTTTGTCACCCACTGTGTAAATTACTCAGGCAATGACGAGTGGGACCTTGGAAAAGGCCCTTCCGTGTTGTGTTAGCTCAATGCTGGTGGTTCCATGTCCACTGCCTGCAATGGACATTCTGCCAGGAAAAGCCTAGCATGAAAGAAACAAAAAGAAAAAAGAAAACAGAACATCTCTCACTTATAGGATAGTTCTTTCTCCAAAGCAAAGAAAAACAAAAACCACTAGAAAGGTAGACATCATGAACGTTCAATTAATGATTCAAGTCACAATTAAAAATGCTCTGCAATAACTGCCAGCAAACCATTTGGTTTTCATGAAGGAGGCAAAAATCAACTGTACTTAGAATGGCATAGAAGCATCAGCAGTCCAAACAGTGACTAGAGGAATGAGAAAGAAAACAAACAAGTGAAAAAAACAACAATTCTTCCCCAAAAGACACTAAAGAAAGCTTATGAGACTTTAAACCCCCTTAAAAAAGTGCTATTTTAATTTGTTCATTTGTACCTACACTTCAACCACTACAGCTTGAACATTAGAAAATAAAACCCTATTTCTCGCATGGTTGAGGTGATATGTGGCATGGTACATGTTTATATGCTCAAAAAATTATGACTTCCATTTTTTAAATGCTAACATTTAAACAAACCAGATTCTATTTGACATGCCTATGAGAAGTCATAACTCTCACTTCTTCCAAAAGTTGGCCTCTTTAGGTAAGGTGAATTCTGACAACATTTGCTTATGGTATTGGTCATTCTTGTCTGGTTTCCTGAAATGCTACAGTTGAGATCAAATAAAGTAGAATTGGTCCATTTGAAATATGCCACAAAATTATTTTACAATACATTTTTGCAGAAATAATCTCTAGGTGAAGCTATTTTTATACACATACACAAAATTTAAACAGCAATAGACACATAATCACAGTGAGAACGTTGGAATATTTACCAATCTGTAGTGTAAAGACAACTGCAAAGCAGCCTTTCCAAGAGAACGATGCTACACAGCAAGCAGAGCTGACCCATTCTATAGCAAATACCAATACGTCCCTGCAAAAGGGAGACAATGCAAGAAAAGCAGCATGCAGTAATACAAACAGCAATTTATGGCTAATGGTGGACATACTGTGGTAACAGGAATTCTCTCTCTGTGATGCATAATGTCCTAGGACATCTGTTTGTATTTATACCACTCCACAAAATCGTCCAACAAAACTGGCCATGCTCCATTTTCATCATAGTTGCTGAGGTCAAGGTTAATTGTTCTGCTAAATTCTAGTACATTGCACCACTAGTCTTTGTTAATAACTTTATATTTTAATTACTCTAAGAATTGGTGAAAAAACTGGGGGAATAGGCCAGATTTTTCTTAATAACAGTCCCAACATACACTTGGCAGTGTTTATGTCTAGGCTACTCTGGTCCTTTTCCTGTGCAAAATCAAATGCATATCTATAAATAAGTCTCACATTTGTAGACTCAGTTGATAATGATCTTAAGTATTCCAAAGTATTTCTGAATTTTTCTGTTGTGTCACATTGTAGAAAAGTCATTCCTTTCAACCATTCCTGTAGAGTAAAATAAACCATGTTCTATGCATCCAATTCCCAAGCAAAAACACACATAACTACATTTTCTGGTTCAACACCAATGTCTTCACAAAATTTCTCCATGCCTTCAGGACCTACAACATCATCAGTACCTGCATATTCATAGAATCACTCCAAACATCTCTTACTTGAAAATGCTTCTTCTTCCATCTTAATTATTGTTGAATCATATTTTCTATACATACTATCATGTCTACTTTTCTTGGTAGATAAATCATCTCCAGAGGCTGGACTTCTCTTCTTCTGTGGTGGCATCACTTTACTAAAGTGGTCTGAAGAAGGGCAGGGCCGCACACTTCCTGTTCGGTGATTGTCTTGACCAATGTCTTCTGTTAGATTTAGCTTATTAAGGGTGTGATAGATCTTATGAATATTTGTCAGTGTTGAGATATGAGAGTTCAGATGAAAGTTGACAGTGGCAGCATCCAGGTCCATTTTTGGACAGCTCACACCCTGCTTGGCCACCCAGTCTCCCTGTGCTCGCTTCACAGTCCCCCCCCCCCCCACCACAGGCTCACCCTGATGAGCACCTCAGCTCCGAGCTCTAATAGTATTCTTTTTTTTTTTTATTTTTATTGTGGTCGAAGTGAATTACAATTCTCTCACAGTAATATTTGAGGCACATAGTGACAATGAGTAAGGAGCGTTCCCACCAACAGTGTTGTCCTCCCTCCACCCATGTTCCCAGCATGTATCCCACATCTCCCTCCTTTACCCCCATAATGCTAGTGCAACTGTTCCCCCCTTGTACAACTTGTTGTAGATTGGGTATCAATTCTGTTGTCATTGACTTTGATTTTGTATTAATGTCTGATCAGTTTTTATTTCCACCAAATGAACATTCGACTGTCTGGCCTTGGTGCCATCTGGATAAAGAAGGAAAAAAGAAACAAGTAAAAAGGCAAACAAAAAAAGAAAAAAACTTGGAGGAGTCTATCTAGGTGTTATAAATATCCATTTAGAAGAAGAAAGGGAATAAAGAAGAAAAAGGTAGTAAAACAAGACAAACAAAAAACAAAAAACAGTAAGGGAGTATCAACAAGTTTATAGAAAGAATAAACACAGAATAAGCCAAAAACCAAAACCATCAGCTATGGAAAAAGAAAAAAAGAGAAAAAAGAAAAGAAAAAACAAAAAACAGATCAGCAACTTCTTTTAAAAAAGTTATTTCTTCTTCTTCTTCTTCTTCTTCTTCTTCTTCTTCTTCTTCTTCTTCTTCTTCTTCTTCTTCTTCTTCTTCTTCTTCTTCTTCCTTCCTTCCTTTCTTTCTTTTTGCATAGGCACAGTAAATATAGGGAAAATTACAGCAGTGATTCCCTTGGCCTAAGAGATACAGGGTTTCTCTGACCTAGAAGCATACTGCCATGGGAACAACTACCAGCTCCATACTCACTCATTTGCACATCTTATGATGCCAAGAAACTTTCCAATCAGATGTGGGTGATGATACCCCACCTCTGTAGCTGGAGATTTTATTTATGTAGGGAATTGGGTGAAGGCTAGGAGAGAGTTTTTCTTTACATTTCTAGGAGTTCTGTTCCATCACTGTTGTTGTGATCAGTTTTCTGTAATTAGTGGTCTTGGTTTTTGTTCAGAACCTAGGACAGAGCATAGGTCCAGAATTTCTTCTCAGTTGCAGTTGTTAAAGTTATACCCCTGAAATTAGAGATCTTGGTTTTTGTACAAATTCTACTCTGAGACCTAGGCTAGGAACTTTCTTATTGGTTACTTGATAGATTCTGTCCAGCCCATATTTGTCAAATTCGGTCTTCTATAAATAGTGATTTTGGTTTTTGCTTAGGGCAAAGGAAGACATGTCTCCTGGTTGCATTATATGTTAGGTGATGAGATGGGGCAACCCTCTCTTAGTTCAAGTTGTTGCCATTTCTTCATGTCAGGATGTCATGTTAAAACTGATGCAAGTTGGTGCTGAGACAGCATTCAGAGTTTCCCCCCAGTTCCTGGTGCTGTTGCTGGGAGCTGTGTCGGTTTTACGTCTGGAATCTGGGGTTCTAGGTTGGATGGTCACTGTTCAATCATGTAGAGTCTGAGTTGGGTCTACATGACACATGCTTATGGTGGGAGGCAACCCAGCATTATAAAATGCATGGCTTCTTATCCCTAATAGATAAGAGCTTGTTTGTGCATAATATTTTTCTTTAATTAGAGTGCCTATGCAAAAGGATATGGTGACATATTGTATTGCTGGTGTATTTGGAGATAAGAATGATAGTCTGCACAATCTCTGTGCCCTGGTTTTGACCAGAACTTTTATTCCAGGCAAAACTTTTCTTGTAGGTTTTTGTACCAGGTGGAATCAAAACAGGTGAGGTTGTAGAGAGAAAAGAAAAAAATTATATCTATATTAATGTAGTTATATAATAAAAGAAAAAATAAAAATACATTTTAAAAAATGCATTAAAGAAAAATGCTGTTTATGAGTCTTACTTTCTTTTGGGAATAAACAGACTAGGAGATATTATTATATAGTTATTAAACACATAAAGGAAATACAGGCTTCCCCATTGAGTCTTTTGAGATGTTCTTGTGGTGGGTAGAGTCCAGAGCATTTTTTCCTCACACATTGTGTCTTGTTGAGTTTGCAAAATTATTGTATCCATGAGGGAAGTGTCCTTGAACTGGGGTCCTTTTGGGGCTGAGTCAGTGTCATGCAACTGTCCATAATTAGGAGGGAGAGAAGGGCCATGAAGCATGAATCAGCAGGTGTATTGATTATAATTTCTTTCCAAGACATGTGGTGTGGGGCTGGGAGTGTGTCCTTTTGGTTTGGGAGTTTGGTGGTGGTTTGTTGGAGCAGAAGGTTGGTCCCGGTACCTACTGGGCTAATAACTAAGGGTAAAGAGGGTTAAATAAGGAAGGATAATGGGTCAGAATTCAGAGATGAGAAGCTAGAAGGATTTCTGAAGGGGGAGGATGGGTAATATATAAGAAGGGCTATATACAATTTGGGCATAACTTGTTTACAATTTAGGTTTGGCAATCAGAGAGGAGTCCACTGTCTCCCAACTCATGCCCACATAAATACAGACATTAGTTCCTACGTTGACCCTCATAGGCTGGGCCTGAGCTCTTAAGACATAATTGAGTTAAGAAAAGATAAATAATTGGTTAAAATATGGCTTCTGAGAAAAAGGAGGGGAAAACAAAAGATAAGATAGAGGAGAAGAGAATAATTATATATAGTGCAATGGATTGAGTGGATGAAGAAAAGTAAAGGACAGTGGGGGAAAAGAAGTAAAGGGAAAAAGAGAAAAAAATGAAAGAAAGAAAAAGAGAGGAAAAAAAGAATGTAGTGATTTATCAAAATGTATTCGATGAGTGGGACCTGTAGCATAGGTCTGTGGTGCGCCATTGAAAGTTCCAGTGGTCTGAATGATCATATGCTTTGGGTCCTAACTGAAGACATAAACACAAGAAAGTGGGTTATTTGAGTATTTTATCAAGACATTATTAACATAATGGGCACTGTATATAGTATCCAGCATGATTGACCACCAAGGTTTAAAATCACCTTTTGTTTTTCAAGGCCCTCTGTTGACAACTAAGCTGAAATGTTATTTTATACTTGGTAAAATTAAGGCATTAAAGTATATTGTTAGTAGTCACTGCAGCAAGAGACCAGGTTTGGTTCTGTGGAAAAATATATTAGGACATTATTATAGACCTTTGTGATTAGAGGTTGATTGCATGCCTGTTCACTCAAAACTGTTGCTTCCATTGTTGCTGGTTTATTTAGGCTGTAATGGGTATTTGTGTCTTTGTATTACCACCCTTTCACTTCATCTGGACACTTCACCACGTTATATGATGGCACATACGGTGTTTGGAGATTTTACCCTTTAAACTATTGCATTTGTTCATGGATTACAATATGTTAATGTAGTATATGTTCTGAATAACTCAAAGAAATGCTATCATTATTTATCTTTCTTCTTCTGGATTATTTCGTTTAACATAATATATTGGAGATCTATCCATGTTGCTGCAAAATCCATGATTGTATCATTTCTAACTGCTATGTAGTATTTTATTGTATACAAATACTACATCTTCATGATCCATTTATCCATTGTTGGGCATCGAGGTTGGTTCCAGTTCTTGGCTATTGTGCTAAGTTCTGTGATGAATAGTGAAATGCATCCATACTTTGGGATGAATATTCTTCCATCTTGGAGGTAGATACCTGGGAATGCAATTGCTGGATTATATGGCAGCTCAAATATGAGTTTACTAAGCAACTTTTATAATGATTTCCATAGGGGTTGGACCAGGCAGCATTCCCACCAGCAGTGGATGAGAGTCCCTTTCCTGCCATATCCTTGCCAACAGAGATTGGACCCATTATTTTTGATGTGTGCCATTCTCACTGGTGTAAGGTGGCACCTCATTGTTGTCTTAATTTGGATTTCTCTAATAATGAGTGATGGTGAACGTGTTTTTATGTATTTCTTGGCCATCTGCTGGTCTTCCTTGCAGAAGCATCTATTCATTTCTTCTTCCCATTTTTCTTTGGCTTTATTGGGTTTTGTGGGCCTCACCTTTTAGAGTGTTTTGCATATCCTAAATATCAGTCCTTTATCTGATGTGTCGAGTGTGAAAACTTTTCCCCATTCTTTTAGCTGTCTTTTAGTTTTAGCCAGTGTTTCTTTTGCCATACAGAAACTCTTTAGTTTCATGTAGTCCCATTTGTTTACGTTTGATGTTATTACTCTTGCCATTGGCATTTCATCATCAAAGACTTTTTGAGGTATAAATCTTGTTGTGTTCTACCTATTCTTCCCTCAATGAACTTTATATTTTTGGGTCTGATTTCCATATCTTTAATCCATTTTGAGTTGATTTTTATGAAGAAAGTGAGATATGGATTAACATTGAGTTTCTTACAGGTGGTTATCCAGTTGTTCCAACAACATTTGTTGAAGAGACTGTCTTTGTTCCATTTCAGGTTCTTGGATCCTTCATCAATTATCAGTTGACCATATATTTGTGTGTATGCCTTGGATATTCTGTTCTAACTCACTGGTCTGATACTCTGTGTTTGTTCCAATACCATGCTGCTTTGATGACTATGGCTTTATAATAAAACTGCAGGTTAGCCAAAGAAATGCCACCCAGTTTCTTGTTTTTCAGTATGTATTTGACTAACCTAGGTTTTTGTTTTTGTTTTTTTGTTTTGGTTTGTTTTTTCAGTCACACCTGGCAGTGCTCAGGAGTTACTCCTGGCTCTACACTCAGAAATTGCTACTGGCATGCTTGGGGGACAATGTGGGATTCTGGGATTTGAACCACCATCCTTTTGCATGCAAGGCAAACTATCTACCTCCATGCACTCTCTCCGGCTCCTAACTTAGGTTTTTTGTGGTTCCAGATAAACTTTATTATTTATTGTCCTACTTCCTTTAAAAATGGCATCTAAATTTGGATAGGGATTGTGTTGAATCTATATAGTAATTTAGGTAAAATAGTCATTTTAACTATGTTGATTATTCCTACCCATGACAAGGGTTGTTCTTCCATTTCCTTAGGTTCTCTTCAATTTTTATCTGGAATGTTTTGAAGTTTTCATGGTATAGGTCTTTCATTTCTCTTGTCAGGTTGATTCCCAGGTACATGATATTTTTAGACACTATTTTTTTGTTTTTGTTTTGTTTGTTTGTTTGAGTTTTGGGTTCATACCCGGCTTTGCTCCGGTGTTACTCCTGGCTCTGCACTCAAAAATAGCCCCGGGCAGGCACAGAGGACATATGGGATCCCGGGATTCGAACCACCATCCTTCTACATGCAAGGCAAACTTCCTACCTCCATGCTATCTATCCAGCCCTTTTAGACACTATTTTAAATGGGATTAACTTCTTAATGACCTTCTCCTCTACTTTATTATTTGCATAGAGGAATGCTATTGTCTTTTGTGTATTGATTTTGTAGCCAGCTAATTTGCTGCATTGACTTTTTGTTTATTGGAGTTTTACTATGGACTCTTTAGGTTTTTTTTTATGTATATCATCATATCATCTGCAACAAGAGATAGTTTGATTTCATCTTTCCCTATCTGGATTTCTTGAATTACCTTCTCTTGTCCGATAGCTATTGCTAGTACTTCTAAAACTATGTTGAATAAGAGTGGGAAAAGTGGGCAGTCTTGCCTAGTTCCTGACCTTAGTGGAAATGTTTTCAGTTTTTTTGCCATTAAGGATAATGTTGGCTGTGGGCTCTTTTTAGATAGCTGTAACTATCTTGAGGAAAGTTCCTTCTAATCCTATTTTGCTGAGTGTTTTCAGCATAAATGTGTGTTGGATTTTGTCAAATGCTTACTTTAAATCAATTGAAATGATGATGTAGTTTTTGTCTTTCTTCTTGTTGATATCATGTATGTTGTTGATTTATTTGCATATGTTGAACCATCCTGGCATCCCTGGTATGAAACTCACTTAGTCATTACGTATAACTTTTTTGATGTATTGTTGGATTTGGTTTGCTAAGATTTTGTTGAGGATTTTTGCATCTATGTTCATTAGTGAGATTGGTCTGTAGTTTTCTCTCTTGGATATTTGTGTGATATTTGCCTTGTAAAAGGAGTTAGGAAAGATTCCTGTCTTTTCAATATTTTGGAAGAGCCTGAGGATCAGTGCTTGTAGTTCTTCGCGAAATGTTTGATAGAATTCACCCATAAAATCATCTGGACCTGGACTTTTTTCTTGGGGAGTTTCTTAATTACTGTTTCAATTTCCTCAGATGTAATTGGACTAATTAGGCTTTCTATATCCTCCTTGTTGTCTTGGAAGCTGATATTTTCCCAGGAATCTGTCAGTTTTTTCCGGGTTCTCTATTTGCATTGAGTTGTTCATAGTATGCCCTCATGATGTCTTAGATTTCTTGGGGGTACTGTTGTAATCTCTCCCCTTTCATTTGTGATCCTATTTATTTTGGGTGTTTTTCCCTTTATTATTATTATTTCCCTTTATAAGATAGCATTTTGTCTATCTTATTTATTCTTTCGAAAAACCAACTCTTGGTCTCATTGAATTTTTATTTTATTTTCTTTATCTATGCTATTTATTTCTGCTCTGTTTTTTTTTTTTCTTCTAGTTGAGTTTGGGTTTCTTTGTGTTTTTTTTTCTCCAGCTCCTTAAGATGTCCTTGTAAACTGTTAATTTTGTTCTTTTCCTCTCTCCTGACAGGCCTGTATTGCTATGAGTTTCCCTTTAATTACTGCTTTTGCTGTGTCCCACAGATTTTGACAATTTGTCTCTTCATTATCATTCATCTCAAGGAATTTTTTTATTTTTTCGTTGATTTCCTCTTTGATCCAGGTTTTTTTTTTTTTTTTTTGAGTAGCATGTTGTTTAATCTTCAGATGTTGGATTTTCTTCAGTTTCTTTTTACAATTCATCTTAATCTCTGTAGCATAATGGTCTGATGGGGGTGTTTCTAATAATCCTTATATTTGTTACTTTTTGAAAGGCATGGTCTATTCTGGAGAAGGTTCCATGTGCAGTTGTAAAAATATATATTTTACTTTCTTGGGGTAGAGAGCCCTGTATAGGTCTGTTTGGCTCATTTCCTGTAATTTCTCATTTAGGGCTCTTATGTCTTTGTTAGTTTTCTGCCTGGTGGATCTATCTAGTGGGGATAGTGGAATATTAAAATCTCCTATTATCACATTTACTTCCATATGTTTCTCTAGATTTGTGAGAAAATGCCTAATATATTTTGCTGGCTCTACAATCGACACATATATATTGATCAGGGTTAGTACTTCTTGAGCTAATATTCCCCTGATCAGTAAGTATTGACCCTCTTGGTCTCTAAGCACTTTCTTAAGGTTGAATGCAATTTGATCTGATATAAGAATGTCTCGGGCCCGGAGAGATAGCACAGCGGTGTTTGCCTTGCAAGCAGCCGATCCAGGACCAAAGGTGGTTGGTTCGAATCCCGGTGTCCCATATGGTCCCCCATGCCTGCCAGGAGCTATTTCTGAGCAGAGAACCAGGAGTAACCCCTGAGCACCGCCGGGTGTGGCCCAAAAAACCAAAAAAAAAAAAAAAAAAAAAAGAATGTCTTAACATTTCCCCCCTTTGGCTTGTATAATTAATTTCCATCCTTTAATTCTAAGCCTGTGCCTGTTCTGTTCTTTTAGGAATGTTTCTTGGAGAGAGCAGATGTCTGGTTTTTGTTTTCTGATCCATCCCTCTACTCTGTGTCTTTTAATAGGGACATTTAGCCTGTTGGCATTTAAAGAGATTACTGCCAGAGAGAGTTGTTGTGCTATTGTATTGAGTAGAGTTGTATATATATATATATATATATATATATATATATATATATATATATATATATATATATATATATATATAATCGTTGGATTGTGCGTAGAACATCTTTGAGAAGTTTATTTAGAGATGGTTTGGTTAGCGCAAATAGTGTGAGGGTTTTTTGGTTTTTTTGTTTTTGTTTGTTTGTTTTTTAGTTTAAGAATGTTTTTAGTTCTCCTTCCCATATGAATGAGAGTTTTGCTGGGTAGTGTACCCTATGTTGGAAGTTTCTTTTATTCAGTAGTTTAATTATGTCACTCCACTGTATTCTTGCTTGGATTGTTGCAAAAGGGAGGTCTAGTTTGATTATTATGTCTCTTCCTTTGTATTTGAGGCTTTTTCTCTCTCCTATTGCTTTAAAGAATTCATCTTTCTCTCTCTTTTTTTTTTTTTGCTAGTTGGATTACCATATGTTTTGGTGTTTGTGTGTTAGGATCCATTTTATTGGGGACTCCTTTTGTGTATAACAAAAATATATAATATATAGGAAGATATAGAGCAAGAGATACAAGAGAACATGTAGAGAATTATCTTGATTATTGATAATAGAAATCATTTATTATTTAAAATATTAACATGCTTGTAATAGTGTTTTAGATTATAACATTAATGAACACATTATTTTATACCACTCCCATCATAGTGCCCATAATATACCATCCTCAATACTCTACCCACACTATTGATTTTGTTTTTGTATTTACAACAACTTCATTTCAATAACATCAAAAATGTATAAGACCCTTGCAACACCTTATATTACATCCAGTTCACTTTATCATTTTCATTATTCATTCACTCAAACTGATATTTTCAGATATATAATAGAGAGCAAGGGTTTATTGTCAATTGATATTTTCTGTATCCTTGTTTTGTTATATATCTCTATATATTACAAAATATATATCTCTATATATTGCAAAGGATTATATGACTTTTTTTGTTTGTTTTTTGGGCTACACCCAATGGTGGCGCTCAGGGGTTACTTCTCACTCTGCTCAAAAATCGCTCCTGGCAGGCATGTGGGACCATATGGGATGCCAGGATTTGAAACACCATTGGTCCTGGGTCAGCCGCTTGTAAGGCAAACACTCTACTGCTGTGCTATCTCTCCAGCCCCTATGTGTCTTATTTTGCTCAACATGCTCCAAATTCTTCTTCTTTTTTTTTTTTTTTTGGCCACACCCATTTGACGCTCAGGGGTTACTCCTGGCTATGCACTCAGAAATTGCTCCTGGCTTGGGGGGACCATATGGGATGCCAGGGGATCGAACCACGGTCTGTCCTACGCTAGCGCTTGCAAGGCAGACACCTTACATCTAGTGCCACCTTCCCGGCCCCATCCAAATTCTTCTAAGTTGCTGTGTTCTAGGTGTTTTTATTTTGTCTTGGTAGAATATAATATGCCACAGATTCTTTAAACATTTGTGTGACATTGTATATCTGGGTTGTTTCTATAACCTAGATATTGTGCAATAAAAATAGCTGTTCATAAATAGTTTAATATTTAATTTTTATTAGAGCATTGTGATTTATAAGATTATTCATAGTTGAGTTTTAGAGATACAATGTTTCAGCACCATCCCCACCAAATGCATCATCCTTCCTACACCAATGTTCCCAAAAATCTATCCCATACCACTACCATATGCCTCAGACTTATTTTTAAGTTTGTTAAAGTTTGGGGATTATGCTTTAATTGTTAACTCTATAATTTGGACATTTATTTCTTTCTTGTCTTAAACCTAACAATGCAACTGAGTTTCTATGATCCTGTCCCCCATTCTCCTCTTCCACTCAGTTTCATTCCTTCACTATTCTCTGGAGCCAAGTGTTCTCAATAACCCTATTTAAACCATTGCTTTTACTTATGCAATTATTCTAAATACCATATTCAAGAGATGATATCAACCTGTATTTATCCTTCTCGTGGGTCTCTTTATTTTGCATAATGAACAGTCCAGTTCCTTCAGTATTGCAGCAAATTGCATAATTACATAATTTCTTACAGCTATGTATTATTATTTATCTTTTTGAAATAATGTTTTTGTTTTTTGATGGTAAGAAGTGCTAAGAAGGGGCTGGTGAGGTGGTGCTAGAGATAAGGTGTTTGCCTTGCAAGCACTAACCAAGGAAGGACCGCAGTTCAATCCCCCGGTGTCCCAGGTGGTCCCCCCAAGCCAGGGGCAATTTATGAACGCTTAGCCAGGATAACCCCTGAGCATCAAACGGGTGTGGCCCAAAAACAAACAAACAAACAAACAAACAAACAAAGAAGTGCTAAGAAGAGGTGTAGCACGTGAGCTCCATTCTTAATTTTCTCTGTCAACACTAATTGATTTTTGTTAATTTTACATATATAATCCTTGCTGGCATGATATTATACTCCATTTTTATTTGGATTTATACTTTCCTGATACTGAGTTAAGATAAACACTTTTTCATATGTCCATTGATCATTCATATGTAATCATAGAAATGTTTATGAATCACTTCTTCATTTTGTAAATTTTTATTTTCTTCATTTTTTATATCTGAATTCTAGAAAAAAATTTATTTGGGTAAACTGGATAAACTTAGTAAGTAGTGAACAAATTTAAAGTTTAAGTGAAATTATATAAAGACTTAATATAATAAAATTTCTAAAATCAGAACGAAAGAAAAATAAATTTACAGTTTGGATCATGGAATGATGACAGAAAAGTAATGAAATGGAGGATTATCCTCTTGTCATCAGCAATATTCGATGCTCAAGTACAAGGAAATTCTGAAAAGAATTGGTTCTGAAAAGAAATGGTTTCAAAAATAAAATTTTTTGCCAACAAAATAATCATTCAAGGTATTTTAGGTAATAAATTTGCTTCTTGGGGCCAAAGCAGTGGTTTAGAGCATCTGCCTTGCACGTGCTAACCTTGGTTGGACCGCAGTTCAATTCCCTATCATCCTATATGGTCCTCAAGCCAGGGGCAATTTTTGAGTGAATAGCCAGGAGTAACTTCTGTCATCAGGTGTGGCATAACCCCCCCAAAACATTGCTTCTTGTGTACCAATATTTAGTTACATAATTTACTTTGTGACAAATAGTAATGATTTGATTGAAAATAAAATTAAGAGATTTAAAATTAAGAATCAAAAATTAAAAAATCTGGAATAAATTGAATCAACATACCTAGATGATTTTTATTTCAAATTCATGCAATAATTTTGTTATCTCATTTTTAAGACTTCAAAATGATTATATTCAAAATAGACTAAGAAGATGAAAGTTTCTCTTTAATTATGAGGGATATAACTTGTGGTGTTCAGGGCTTCTTCATGGTTTTGCATTCTGGGATCACTCTTGGAAAGAATCAGGGTCCATATAGAGTTGCAAAGAGAATCCAGGCCAGCTCTATAGAAGGGAAATGCCCTACTCACTGTTCTATCACTCTGGCCCCACCAAGATGAACTTCTTATTATTTTATTTAACTTGTAATTACAGATTTTAAGAAATTAAGTTATACATTTATTTTAACAAGAAAATTAAATAAAAATTTAAATTAAAAATCAGTTTAATTTTTTTTTAAAAATGAACATAACTTAATATTTATCAATATATGTAATGAAAGAAGAGTTTTTATATGACCTTGGATTGACGCTTACAATAGTTTCTTTTTAGTCCTGACACTCTACCCATAAAGATAAAGAGGAGTTCAAACAATTTTAACAAGCATAGGCAGATAAAAATATAAAATTCAAGAAGAAAAATTGAACCCCTGATTAAATTTTATTCTTCCCAGGTGGTCCAGCTGGAGGAACTATTGGCAGTGCGGCATTCTGTGTTTGTAGTGGGAAGTGCTGGAACAGGCAAGTCTCAGGTACTGAGATGCTTGCACAAGACCTATCAGATCATGAAACGTCGCCCTGTGTGGACTGATCTAAACCCAAAAGCAGTCACAAATGATGAACTGTTTGGCATCATCAATCCAGCAACACGAGAATGGAAGGATGGTAATAGAAACCTACTCCAAAAGAAATAATCCGGTCATTCATATTTTCTTTAACAGACTTGAATGTAATAGGATAAATTCTAGATGAAAATGTATTTATTGGGATGGCATATAAAGAAAGAATTTAAGAAAATTAGTACTCATATTTCATTCATTAGGTCATATTTTTGTGTTCTGAAGTCAGAAATGTTAATTTTAGCCCACGACTGTGACATCATAATTCATGATGCTGAATACATTTTGGATATTTTTTTCCGAACCACTGTGATCATGAGTCATATTCTGACATCACAATTGTCTTAATGTAGTAAAAAAAATTGATAACAAATTTTTTGCTTCTTAGGTAATGTTTTAGGATTTTGAAGTCAGAAGTGTCCATTTTGGCCCAGGACTGTAACATAATTCATGATGCTAAATTCAGACTGATAATCATTACCGAAATGGTGTGATCATATGTCATGATTCTGACATCACAATTGTCTTAATATGGTGAACAATTTTTATCACAAATGTATTGATTCTTAGGTCATACTTCAGGTTTCTGAAGTCAGGAATATCAATTTTACCCCATGACTGTGACATCATAATTCATGATGTTAAATTCAGTATGGACATTTTTTTCCGAACCAGTGATCATGATTCATGATTCTGACATCACAATTGTCTCAATGTTTACTTTGAGGGGGCATCTCAATCCTTCAGACATAATTTTCTATTATTGGGGACTTCTTCGAATTTTTCATATGTACGAACACAAGATCAATCTAATCAGGAGTTTATCTATATCTAACTTAATGGCTGTGCAGACAATTCACGGAGACTCTCTTCTACCTTGCAATGATTTTAAGACACAGGCTAGGCAGGAAAGGCTGGGACTTATTCCCAAAGAAATTGTGCATTTTAGCATCCCATGCAGATGCTACGATCCATAAATGATATTGAAGCTGAAAAATGGTGCCCAGGCCACATTTTGGTGATGCTGAAGATATTATTTATAGTACAGTGTTCAAGACAATTTTCAGAGCGCTCTTGCCTGACTTCACTTGGAGCTAATATCAGTTTGACTTTGAAAGAATAAAAAATCAATGACAGAAATTGGTGAGATGTAACAGAATTCAAGGCTCTTCTATGTGGCTAACACAAATTTAATCCTGGGCATAAATATGTGACCTCTGAAAACTACTTGAAATAATCTATTCATACACAGCCATGAGTAGGCCGTGAGCTTCACTGGTTGTGGTACAATATACCCCCCAAAATAGTTATTAGATGAAGAAATAAATACATTAAAGTTGCCAGGTAATATAGTAATTTATTATTTCTATACTTTGTGGAGCACTAAATATGACAATACATGGGAGAAATTATTTATAAAATTAGAGTAAATGAAAATACTAATTTATCCATCAAAGATAAATACTAAAAGTAATATCAAAACTTATTTTTTTAATTTTTTTATTTAAACAAATTTATTACATACATGATTGTGTTTGGGTTTCAGTCATGGAAAGAACACCACCCATCACCAGTGCAACATTCCCATCACCAATGTCCCAAATCTCCCTCCTCACCAACCAACCCCCACCTGTACTCTAGACAGGCTTTCTATTTCCCTCATACATTCTCATTATTAGGATAGTTCAAAACGTAGTTATTTCTCTAACTAAACTCATCCCTGTTTGTGGTGAGCTTCATGAGGTGAGCTGTAACTTCCAGCTCTTTTCTCTTTTGTGTCTGAAAGTTATTATTGCAAAAATGTCTTTCATTTTTCTTAAAACCCATAGATGAAACCATTTTGCGTCTTTCTCTCTCTCTCTGACTTATTTCACTCAGCACAATAGATTCCATCTACATCCATATATAGGAAAATTTCATGACTTCATCTCTCCTGACAGCTGCATAATATTCCATTGTGAATATGTACCACAGTTTCTTTAGCATTTCATATATTGAAGGGTATCTTGGCTATTTCCAGAGTCTTGATATGGAAAATAGTGCTGCAATGAATATAGGTGTAAGGAAGGGATTTTTGTATTGTATTTTTGTGTTCCTAGGGTATATTCCTAGGAGTGGTATAGCTGGGTCATATGGGAGCTCGATTTCCAGTTTTTGGAGGAATCTCCATATTGCTTTCCATAAAGGTTGAACTAGACGGCATTCCCACCAGCAGTGGATAAGAGTTCCTTTCTCTCCACATCCCCACCAACACTACTTGTTCTCATTCTTTGTGATGTGAGCCAATCTCTGGGGTGTGAGGTAGTACCTCATAGTTGTTTTGATTTGAATCTCCCTGATGATTAGTGATGTGGAGCATTTTTTCACGTGTCTTTTGTCCATTTGTATTTTTTCCTTGTCAAAGTGTCTGTCCGTTTCTTCTCCCCATTTTTTTATGGGATTAGATGTTTTATTTCCTTATAAAGTTCTGCCAGTGCCTTGTACATTTTGGAGATTAGCCCCTTGTCTGATGAGTATTGGGTGAATAGTTTCTCCCACTCAGTGGGGGACTCTTGTATCCTGGGCACTATTTCCTTTGAGCTGCAGAAGCTTCTCAGTTTAATATATTCCCATCTGTTAATATCTGCTTTCACTTGCTTGGATAGTGCAGTTTCCTCTTTGAAGATACCTTTAGTCTCAATGTCCTGGAGTGTTTTACCTACATGTTGTTCATATATCTTATGGTTTTGGGTCTGATATCGAGGTCATTCATCCATTTGGATTTTAACTTCGTACATGATGTTAGCTGGGGATCTAAGTTCAATTTTTTGCAAGTGGCTATCCAATTGTGCCAACACCACTTGTTGAAGAGGCTTTCCCTGTTCCATTTAGGATTTCCTGCTCCTTTATCAAAAATTAGGTGATTGCATACCTGGGGAACATTCTCTGAGTATTCAAGCCTATTCCACTGATCTGAGGGCCTGTCCTTATTCCAATACCATGCTGTTTTGATAACTATTGCTTTGTAGTACAGTTTAAAGTTGGGTAAAGTGATTCTTCCCATATTCTTTTTCCCAATAATTGCTTTAGCTATTCTAGGGTGTTTATTGTTTCAAATGAATTTCAAAAGTGCCTGATCCACTTCTTTGAAGAATGTCATGGGTATCTATAGAGGGATCACATTAAATCTGTACAATGCTTTGGGGAGTATTGCCATTTTAATTATGTTAATCCTGCCAATCCATGAGCAGGATATGTGCTTTCATTTCCGTGTGTCCTCTCTTATTTCTTGGAGCAGAGTTTTATAGTTTTCTTTGTATAGGTCCTTCACATTTTTAGTCAAGTTGATTCCAAGATATTTGAGTTTGTGTGGCACTATTGTGAATGGGGCTGTTTTCTTAATGTCTATTTCTTCCTTATTACTATTGGTGTATAGAAAGGCCATTAATTTTTGTGTGTTAATTTTGTAGCCTGCCACCTTGCTATATGAGTCTATTGTTTCTAGAAGCTTTTTTGTAGAGACTTTAAGGTTTTCTAAGTAGAGTATCATGTCACATGAAAACAGTGAGAGCTTGACTTCTTCCTTCTCTATCTGGATTCCCTTGATATCTTTTTCTTGCCTAATCACTATAGCAAGTACTTCCAGTGCTATGTTAAATAGGAGTGGTGAGAGAGGACAGCCTTGTCTTGTGCCAGAATTTAGAGAAAAGGCTTTCAATTTTTCTCCATTGAGGACAATATTTGCCTCTGGTTTGTGGTAGATGGCCTTAACTATATTGAGAAAGGTTCCTTCCATTCCCATCTTGCTGAGAGTTTTGATCAAGAATGGGTGTTGGACCTTATCAAATGCTTTCTCTGCATCTATTGATATGATCATGTGATTTCTATTTTTCTTGTTGTTGATGTTGTGTATTATGTTGATAGATTTATGGATATTAAACCATCCTTGCATTCCTGGGATGAAACCTACTTGATCATAGTGGATGATCTTCTAAATGAAGCATTGAATACTATTGGCCAGGATTTTGTTGAGGATCTTTAAATCTACATTCATCAGTGATATTGGTCTGTAATTTTCTTTTTTGGTAGCATCTTTGTCTGGTTTAGGTATCAAGGTGATGTTGGCTTCATAAAAGCTATTTGGAAGTGTTCCTGTTTTTTCTATTTCATGAACGAGTCTTGCCAGGATTGGTAGAAGTTCCTCTTGAAAGGTTTGAAATAATTCATTAGTGAATCCATCTGGGCCTGGGCTTTTGTTTTTGGGCAGACATTTGATTACTGTTTTAATTTCCTCAATAATGATGGGCGTGTTTAGATATGCTACATCCTCTTCATTCAACTGTGGAATATTATAGAGTCCAAAAATTTATCCATGTCTTCCAGGTTTTCATGTTTTGTGGCACAGTTTCTCAAAGTAGTTTCTGATTACCCTTTGAATCTCTACCATATCAGTAGTGATCTCTCCTTTTTCATTCCTAATATGAGTTATCAAGTTTTTCTCCCTTTCTTTCTTTGTTAATATTGCCATTGGTCTATCAATCTTGTTTATTTTTTCAAAGAACTAACTTCTTCTTTCGTTGATCTTTTGGATTGTTTTTCGGGTTTCCACTTCATTGATTTCTGCTCTTAGCTTTGTTATTTCCTTCTGTCTCCCTATTTTTGGGTCCTTTTGTTGAGTACTTTCTAATTCTATGAGCTGCGTCATTAAGCTATTCAGGTATGCCCCTTCTTCTTTCCTGATGTGTGCTTGCAAAGCGATAAGTTTTCCTCTCAGTACTGATTTTGCTGTGTCACATAGGTTCTGATAGTTTATGTCTCCATTGTCCTTTGTTTCTAGGAAGGTTTGGATTTCCTCTTTGATTTCATCTCAGACCCACTGGTTATTCAGTATTAGGCTGTTTAACTTCCAGGTATTAAAGTTTTACTTCTGTGTCCCTTTGTAGTTCACATATAATTTCAGGGCCTTGTGGTCAGTGAAGGTAGCCTGCAAAATTTCTATCATCTTGATATTATGGAGGTATGTTTTATGTGCTAGCATATAATCTATCCTGGAGAATGTCCCATGTACATTGGAGAAGAATGTATATCCAGCCTTCTGGGGGTGGAGTGTCCTGTATATATCTACTAGGCCTCTTTCTTCCATTTCTCTTTTCAGGTCTAGTATATTCTTGTTGGGTTTCAGTCTGGTTGACCTGACAAATGTTGACAATGCCATGTTGAGGTCTCCCACAATTATTGTGTTGTTATTGATATTATTTTTCAGATTCGTCAACAATTTTATTAAATATTTTTCTGGCCCCTCATTTGGTGCATATATGTTTAGGAGAGTGATTTCTTCCTGCTGTACATATCCCTTGATTAATACAAAATGTCCATCTTTGTCCCTTACAACTTTCCTAAGTATAAAGTTTGCATCATCTGGTATTAGTATGGCCACTCCAGCTTTTTTTTTTTTTTATGGATGTTGTTTTCTTGGATGATTTTCCTCCATCCTTTTAGTTTGAGTCTATGTTTGTTCTGACTATTCAGATGCGTTTTTTGTAGGCAGCAGAAGGTTGAATTGAGCTTTTTGATCCATTTAGCCACTGTATGTCTCTTAACTGGTGCATTTAGTCTATTGACATTGAGAGAAAGAATTGTTCTGGGAGTTAGTGCCATCTTTATATAGAAGTTTGTTGTGTCTGTTGGTCAGTCTTGTCTTAAGTAGGCCATTCAGTTTTTCTTTTAAGAATGGTTTTGAGTCTGTAAAGTTTCTGAGCTGTTGTTTGTCTGTGAAACCATGTATTGTTCCTTCAAACCCAAAAGTGGGTTTTGCTGGGTGCAGTATTCTAGGCAAAGCATTTATTTCATTGAGTTTTGTCACTATGCCCCACTATTGCCTTCTGGCCTTCAGTGTTTCCGGTGACAGGTCTGCAGTAAATCTCAAGGATGTTCCCTTGAATGTAATTTCTCTTTTCAATCTTGCTGCTTTCAGAATTTTGTCTCTATCTTTGGGATTCATCATTGTGACTAGGATGTGTTTTGGGGTGTTTTTTTCTGGGGTCTCTTTTAGTTGGTACTCTTCGGGCATGCAGCATAATTTGATTGCATGTATTCATTAGCTCTGGTAGTTTCTCTTTAATGATGTTCTTGACCGTTGATTCTTCCTGGAGATTTGCTTCCTGGGTCTCTGGGACTCCAATGATTCTCAAGTTGTTTCTGTTGAGCTTATCATAGACTTCTATTTTCATTTGTTCACATTCTTTGAGTAATTTTTCCATTGTTTGATCATTTGCTTTAAGGCTTTTTTCCAATTTCTTTTGCTGTATGTAATTGTTATTCATCTCATCTTCCAGTGTACTAATTCTATCCTCAGCTTCTGTTATCCCATGGGAAAGCTCAACCGTGTTTTTCTTTAATTTATGTACTGAGTTTTTCAGACCTGATATTTGACCTGAAATTTCAGTTTGGAGTTTTCTGATTTCTATCTTCATATTCTCTTGATTCTTATTAGTGTTCTCTTCCACACTTTCTTTGAGTTCTTTGAACATCTTCCATATTGCGACTCTAAACTCCTTATCTGAGAGACTGACTAGTTGGTTGGTCATGTTCAAGTCATCAGAATTGCCATCATCATTCTCTATGTCTGGCGCTGGCCTGCGTTGTTTTCCCATTGTCACACTTGTATTGTGGGTTTTTCTACATGTTGTGTTTGTATTCATTGGCTAAATGATGTGCACTGCTGGGAAGTGAAGCAGAGTGGACGTGCTCCTCTGGCTTACCCTTTCTGGGCTTGTAAACTTACCTTCAGGGAAGGCGAGCCATCTGCAGATGAGTCACACACGGTAAAATCAGGCTGAAAATAGAGCACAGTACAGAAGACAGGCAGATAGGGGTGCTGGCATCTGAGTTCCAGCAGAGTTTAGCGGCTTTCCCTTTCTGGGTGTGTAAGCTCAGCTCCAGGGAAGGCTCCAGGGGAGGTGAGCCCTCTGCAGATGAGCCACACACAGGATGAAATCAGGCCAAAAATGGAGCACATCACAGAAGACAGCAGATAGGGGTGCTGGCATGTGTGTTCCAGCAGAGTTCAGCAGCTTCAACTTTCTGGGCTTTTAAAGTCAGTCATTTCTTACTCACTCACTCGCTCTCTGTGTAGCTTCAGAATGCAGTTATTTGGGGGTTCGCTTCACAGGGCTCTGAGGAGAGCTTCAAGGATTCAGAAAAGACAGAGAAGCATAGGAGAGGGTTCCCTTGAGGTCCTCAATTTCCTCAGAAACAGCACAGCAGGGCGGTGACTCCATAGGTGAAGCAATCAGCACTGCACCTGGCAGTCCCCACAGTCAGCCATTTCTTACTCACTTGCTCGCTGGGTAGCTTCAGAATATAGGTTTTTGGGGGTTCGTTTCTCAGGGCTCTGAAGAGAGCTTGAGGAATTCAGGAAAGACAGAGGAGCACAGGACAGGGTTCCCTTGAGGTCCTCTGTTTCCTCAGAAGAAGCACAGCCGGGCGGAGACTCTGCAGTGAAGCAATCAGCACTTCACCTGGCAGTCTCCACAGTCAGCCATTTCTTACTCAGTCCATCAAAACTTATTTACAGTCAAAATTGATTATTGCAATGACTATATCAGTGTCTTTCCACAAAGTAATATCAAAACTTATTGACACTCAGAATACTGGTGACTACAGTCCCTGTATGTCTGTACCTATCAGTATTATAAGTACCCTACTACAGCCCCAACAAAATGGTTGAGTCTGGTCTATGAGAACCAAGAATCAATATACAATGCACTGGCAACATAAAAAAAGAAGCACTAATCAATTAAATTAAACAAAAAATCGATGAGATATTTAACCAAATAAAAAGAAACTTTTTAGAAAGTGAGATATTCCATACAAATAGTACTGAAGGAGCAAAAGAACACATTAGCAAATCATAGTAGCAGAATTGCACAGGAAAAGAACTATTTAAACAAACTAGGAAACAAAATACAAGCTAGCATTGGTAAAGAAGTTGGGAAGGAGATGAAAAAAAAGGGGTGGAAGAAAATAAAATCTAAGATACATAATAACAACGATAAGAGGCATAATTTCTGAATACAGTGATACAAAAATATAAGTAAAAAAAGAAAACAAGGTGAATAGTGAAAGAGATTAATGCAGAGAAATTCCACACTATCTGAAAGGAGCAATTATGCAAATTCAAAAGGCCAAAATATTTTCAAACAAAATTAATTCAAGTAGGACAACCTGAAGAAATATGGTAATCAAAATGACCAAGAGACAAGAGATAATAAATTTTAAAAGCAGTAAGGGAGAAGAAAAACCTGAAATATAAAGAAAACGTAATAACTTGCATCACTGGACCCAAACTGCATGCGCACCTCTCTCCCATTTCCACCCCAAGATATCTGGAGCTACCTGGACAGGTTTAGAACTCTCCATCCTGTGTCACCTGACCCAGAACCGCGTGCATATCTCAATCACACCCCCATCTTGGGCTGCCTGCACCTTGGGACAGGTTTGGAACTCCCTGCCCCACTGCTGGTCAGAATGTTGCCTGGTCCATCACCTATAAAAATCAGTATGGGTTGTGCTTAGTAAACTCAGAATTGAGCTGCTACATGATTCAACAATTGACTCCTGGGTATCTACCCCCAAGATGGAAGAATACTCATCCCAAGTATGTATGCACTTCACAATTTGTTGTAGCACTCAGCACAATAGTCTAAAATTGAAACCAATCTCGATGCCCAACAACAGATGATGAAGATCATGAAGATGTGGTATTTGTACACAATGGAATACTTTATAGCAGTTAGAAATGATACAATTATGGACTTTGCAGCAACATGGATGGATCTTGAAAATATGTTAAAAGAAGTAAGCCAGAAGAAGGATAAATACAGAATGATTGCATTTCTTTGAGGTATTTAGAATATATACCACAGCTACATATAGTAATCCATGAACAAATATAAGGTTCGAAAGAGTAAAAAATGCAAACACCATAGGGGCCAGTATATAATGAGGAGAAATGTTCAAATGAAGTGGAAGGGGGCAACACAAAAATGCGATTACTCATTATAACCTAAAGAAACCAGCAACAATGGAAACAGCAGTTTTGTATGCAATCAATCTCTAACCACATAGGACTTTAATAATGTCCTAATGTATTTATCCTCAGTACCAGGTGCAGAATATGATTAAAAGTCTGGACTCCTGCTGCAGTGATTACTAACAATATGCTTTAATGCCTTAATTTTCTCAAGTATAAAATAACCCTTCAGCTTCAGGGTTAGTATTCACAGAGGACCTAGGAAACAAAGGGTGGACACCCTAATTTTAAACATAGGTGCTCAATCATACTGGATACAGTGCCCATTATGTCAATATCTTGATATATCGTTGATATAATACTATCATTGATATATCAATGTCTTGATAAAATACTCAAATTTACTCAGTTCCTTTTGTTTATGTCTTATATTAGGACCCAAAGCATATGATCATGGAGCCCACTGGAACAGTCAATGGTGCACCACAGAGTTATGCTACAGGTCCCACTCATTGAACATGTTGTGGCAAATCTCTACTACCTTTTTCTTTTCATTTTTTCTCTCTTTTTCCCTCTATTTCTTTATTCCTTCTCTCCTTTATTCTTCTTCAGCAATTCAATTTTTGTTAAAAAAAAAAAAAAAAGAGCTCTCGCTGTCAGTTGCTTTTTAGGAAAGGTACCTCTATACTTCATATGCAGTACAGGAGAGTACATAGGGTAACCACATCCTATACTCCTCACCACCACATTGCTTAGTACTCTAGATGTGAAATACATGCCTGACCTAAAGAGCTCCAGCCACATATAATCTTGAAACCTTCAGTTAACAAAGACCACCTGTGAGTGAAGAAGAGCCTTGAAAAGGGAAAACCTTCCAATACTGATGCACTGGCCAAATCCTCTTTAACTTACATTCAATATTCTTAACTATTCTTCTTTTCTCTTCTCTCTTATCTACTTTTTCCCCTTCCTTTCTCTCCTAAGCCATATTATAACCAATTATTTATCTTTTCTTAACTCAATCATACCTTAAGAGCTTAGACACAGCCTATGAGGGTCAGGCCTCTAACAACAACCTAAGAATAGAACACTAATATCTTTCTTTATGTTGGCATGAGTTTGTAGACATTGGACTCTTCACTGATTGACAAACCTAAAATATAAACAAGCCATGCCTAAAATGTATGTAGCCCCTCTTATATATTATTTCTCCTCCCCCCTTTAGAAATCCTTCTAATCTCTCATATCCCAATCCTGATCCACTATCCTTCCCTATTTAACCCTCTTTACCCTCAGTTATTAACACATTAGATACCAAGATCAACCTCCTACCCTAATAAACCATTACCAAGCACCCAAACTGAAAGGACACCCTCCTAGCCCCACATTACATGCCTCAGCAACACACCAGCTGATTCATGCTTTGTGGACCTTCTTCTAACCCTCCTAATTGTGGACTGTTGCATGCTACCAATTCAGCCCTAGAAGGACCCCAGCCCAAGGACACTTCCTTCATGGTTACAAATAATTTCACAAACCCAACAAGACACAATGTGCTATGATAAAATGCCCTGGATTCCACCCCCTATGATAATATTGCAAAAGACTCAATGGGAAAGCCTATATTTCCATTATGTGTTTAATACCCCTATAATAATAATAATAATTCCTACTTGATTTATTCTCAAAAGTAAGTTAGGTTCATGAACAGCATTTTTTTCTTTAATGCCTCTTTTAAATGTATTTTTATTTCTTTTTTTGTCCCCAATTCACAATATAGACCAGGCAAAGGGCCTGTGTTGAGGTATATATGGGGTGCTTTTACTGTACCTTCTCTGTATTTTTATTTCTTACATTATATATCTATATAGAGAGGTATAATGGTTTCCTCTCTCTCAGCAACCTCACCTGTTTTGGTTCTGATTCGTAAAAAACATACAAGAAAAGTCTTGCCTGGGATAAAAGCTCGGGTCAAAAGCAGGGCACAGAGATTGTGCAGACTATCATTCTTTTTTTAGGTATGATCATGTTTAATATAAAATTCAAGAATTGGCTTTAGAAGTGGTTGGCCCAATTTTTGTGAGCCTTGGGGTTTTTAGGGGAGGTTTGAAAACGGTGCCCTTCACTTTCACACATCTACTCTGTGCTTTTCTACAACCCCACTAGTTCTTAATTATCATCTAGGAGACACATGGCTGTCTGGCATCACAGAATTTTTACTTTTATTTAGGGATACAGTTCAGAGTGCTTAGGGCTTAAACTCCTGGAAATGCTCAGAGGACCATATGGGTGTCAGAGATTGAACCCAGGTTGGATGCATGCAAGACAAGTGACCTTGTCTTGTCTATCTTGTCTACCAAACTATCACAAAACAATAAAGGTCTTACCTATGGTTTTTTGTAACAGCACATGACTACTTGGGATATCTCTGCAGACTATCATTCTTACCTCCAAATCCACCAGCAGAATAATATGTCACCATACTCTTTTGCATAGGCACTCCAAATAAAGGGAAATATGCACAGTCTATTAGGGATAACAACCCATATGTTTTGTAATGTAGGGTCACCTACCACTCTGAGCTTGTGTCATGTGGGCCCAACTTAGACTCCATGCATTTAACAGTGACTGTCTAATCCAGAACCCCAAATCACAGATGCGGAACTGACACAAGTTCCAGCAACAGCACCAGGAAATAAACTCCTCCCGGGGAAATTCCAAATACTGTCCTAGCACTAACTTGTACCAGTTTTAACATGACATCATGACATGAGAAAATGGCAACAACTTGAGCTAAGAGAGAGCTGCCCTATCTCACCACCTAATGGTATGATACAATTGGGAGACATGTCATCCTTTGCCCTAAGAAATAATCAAAATACTATTTACAGAAGACTGACTTTGACAAACATGTTCTGGACAGAACTTATCAAGGGACCAATGAGAAAGTTCCTAGCCTAGGCCTCAGCCTAGAAAGTGTACAAAAACCAAGATCTCTAATTCCAGAGGTCTGACTTTAACAACTGCAACTGAGCAGAAATTCTGGAACTATGCTGAAAGACTACTCCAGGCTTTGTCCTAGGATTTGAACAAAAACAAGACCACTAATTACAGAAAACTGATCACAACAACAGTAATGGAACAAAACTCTTAGAATTGTAAAGAAAAACTCTCTCCTAGCCTTCACCCTATAACCTATGCAAATAACAAGAGTTCCAGCTACAGAGGCAGGATGTCATCATCCACATCTGAGTGTAAAGTTTCCCAGCTTGATAAAAAGACCTTGGTGTGTGTAAATGAGTGAGTATGGAGCATGTAGTTGTTCCCATAGCAGTATGCTTCAAGGGTGGAGAAACCCTGTATCTCTTAGGCCAAGGAAATTTTCATTCTAATTTCCCTAACTTTTACCGTGCCTATAAAAAAAAGAAGAAAGAAGGAGGAGGAGGAGGAAGGAGGAGGAGGAGGTAGAAGAAAGGAGGGTAGAGGGAGGAGGGAGATAAAGAGGGAAGAGGGCGGAAGAGGAAGGAAGGAGAAGGAAGGAAGAAGGAGATATTTCTGAGCACAGAGTCAGGAATAATTCCTGAACACTGCCGAGTGTGACCCCAAAGCAAAACAAAACAATCAAAATAATAAACAAAATATTCAAACTGTTGGTATGACTCATGAGGAAAAAATGATGAAGTACTCAAATAGTTTGGATCCAGCAAAAGAAGAGACATTGGAATGGAACCTCCAGAAATAAAAAATACTAAGAGATTTAATATGAACAACAGATTTTTTGACAAGTGAAATCTACAAAAATTGAATGAGGAGAAAGTAGATAGCCTAAGGAGGGCAGTCCAACACAAGGAAATTAAAAGAGTAATTAAGACTTTCTTCAAGAAAAAATGTCCAGCTACAGATGGGTTTTCAGGTGAGTTTCGTTGAACTTTCAAAGACTTACTGCCACTGATTTTAAGCTGATCAAATATAAATTAGATAGTTCTTAATATCTTCTAAAATACTAAAATACCCAAAGCTCACAGAATAATAGCCAAAGAAAAATTATAGAACATTTTCCCTAATGAGCATTGATGCAAAAATCCTCAACAAAATATCCTCAAACTGAACCCAACATTATATAAAAATTTATACATCATGATCAAGTGGGTTTCATCTTCTGGATGCAAGGATGATTCAATATATAAGAATCAATTACCAGCATGCATCATATCAATGGAAGTAAAGATAAAATTATATGATTATATTAATATATGCAGAGAGAGTTTCTGACAGGATTTAACACCAATTCATGATAGAAAAAAACCCTCAGCAAAATAGGGATGGAAAAAACATTTATCAAGTTAGTAGCAGCTGTCTATAAAATGCTTATAATAAATATTAATATCAACAGTAACAACCTGAAAACATTGCTGTTGAGGTCTGGCAAGGATGTGTATTGTCAATACTCTCATTCAACATCTTATCAGTATTTCTAACAACAGCAATTGAATAAAAGAAAAATATCAAAGGGATCCAAATTAGAAAAGAGAAAATTTAATTACTTTATTGGCAGAAGACTTAATGATATACAGTGGAAATCCTAAAGAGTTCACCAAGTAACCTCAACAATCAAACAATACAGCAGTGCCAGTTGGAAAGTCATTACACAAAGGTTTGTTGCATTTTTTATATAAATAATGAGTCAGAGGAGAAAGAGATCAAAGAGCCTATCCCATTTAAAATGATGTCAAAAACAGGTGCCTAGGAATCAAATTTAAAAAATAGGTGAGAGACCTATATATAAAAGCTTTAAAATACTTAAGTTAAAGAAGTCATAGGAACATAAAAACATTCATTTCTCGTGTGAATAAAAAATAAAAATTATTAAAATGACCCTTATACCTAATCTATATAGATTCAATTCAATTCTTATCCAAATTCAGACATTTCTAAAATTTATATCAGTCAATTATAAAGTTTTTGTGGAATTAAAAAAGACTCCAGATAGTCAAAACCATATTAAAAAAATAGAACCTAGGAGGCAAATCATTATGTAAGTTAAAGCTGAACTATAAAGTCATAGTGATCAAAAAAACATAGTATTTCAACAAAGACACTATCTAATGGATCAGATTAGAATATCCAATACAAATTCACAAGTACATGGTCAACCAACTTTTAAACAAGGAGAGAGAAACTCGAATACAATAAAGGTAGCCTCTTCAAAAAATGGGGTTGGGACAGGTAAATTTGACTATCACCTGAAAGAAATTAAAGCTGAGTACATATTTTACACCTTATACAGAGGTCAACTCAAGATGAATTAAAGGTCTTGAAATTATAACACAATTTATGAAATACAATGAGGAATGTGTAGACAAAAATACTTCAAGACCTAGACCCATAGGAAACTTCAACAATCTGATGCCAATAGACAAGGCTACAGAGTCAAATCTGAACAAATAGGAATTCATCGAACTAAAGAGATCTGTATGGTAAATGAGACACAGTAGCAGGAAATGTGCATGGGTTAAAGGTGGTATACATTGTAAGGCTGAAACTAAACCATGAACAATTTTGTAACCATGGTGTTTAAATAAAAGGAAAAATATACCTACAAATTAAGAAAAAGAAATATGCTAAAACTAAAAGACATCTGATTGTGAAAATATTTTCACTTAACCCATCAGATAAAGGATATGCAAATATTAGCTTCCCTAAAACTAAAGCTCCATCAAAAATGGGGAGAGGGAAGGATCAGATACCACTCTAAGGAATAATTCTCCACAAAGTAAATAAGGGCCTCAAAGCTATAAATAACCCCGAGCACCAACAGTGCATATTACCAAATACATGCATACAAATTAAGATTTAAATGTCAGATGATTCAGAACATACATATTCTCCAAAGTTTTATTTGACAAAAGTTACTCAGGATTATTTAAAGGCTTTGGTTTATGACATGGTACGACAGTATAGTTGGTGAGGTGGTTTGTTTCTTTGCATATGACTAACAACAGTTCACTCCCCAGAACCATGCATGGCCCCCCTTTTTTATAATAATAATTTTTATTTTGGCCAAAGTGGATTACATATCTATCAAAGTAATATTTTATGTACATATAAACATTAAATCAGGGGAATTCCCATCACCAAAGTTGTCCTCCCATCACCCCATTCCCAGCTTGCATCCCATATCCTCCACCCTTATCCCCAGGGCTGCTAGTATAAGTGATCCCCTCTGAGTCTAGCTTGTTGTAGGTTGGATATTGATAATGATGTCATTGGCTTTGAATTTGGTGTTTAAGTCCAATCATTTTTGTTACTACTTAGTGCTTATACAACTATTTGGTTCTGTTTGAAGAAAAGAAAAGCAATAAAATGGGGTAAAAAAATCAAACAAGCCGAAAATGGGCGAAGTCCTTAGAGGCTCTCAACATCAGTTAGAGAGAAGAAAGGGAAAAAGGAAGAAAAATACCACAACAATACAAAAAAAATCAAACAAAAAATCCAATGAGTAGTACAGTAATAAAGACAAGCACCACATAATAACAACAGTCCTGAAATAAAAACAAAACAGCACAAAAAGAAAAAAATGAGAACAACAACAATAACAAAGCCAAGTAAAATAATAAATAAGTAAATAAATAAATAAATAAATAAAGATTATTTTGTGCTGCCTTTTTTTTTCATGCATAGGCACAGTTAATATTGGGGAAATTAGAAATGGAATTCCCTTGGCCTAAGTGATACAGGGTTTCTCTGCCCTTGAAGTATACTGTCATGGGGATACCTACAGACTCTTTGCTTGTTCATTTCCTCTCTCCTAGGTTCTTTTGTGGTGTATGGAAGACTTCTGCTCCATCATGGGTGATAAAATCAGACCTCTGTATCTAGCAATCTTGGTATCTGCACAGGTCCAGGATTGGAGCTAATGATGAAGACTTTCTTTACGGTTCTAGGAGTTCTGTTCCTTCACTGTCATTTTAATCAGTCTTTTGTAGTTGGTGGTCTTGGTCATTGCGCTGATCCTGGGATGAACCCTGGGATTGAGTCTTCTGGTATGTTTCCAGAAGGCCCGTTCAGTTGCAGTTGCAGTTGTCTCTTTCAGACCTTTGGAATTAGGGATCTTGGTTGTTGTACAGATAGTAGGCCAAAACCTAGGCTAGGGCTTTTTTATTGGTCCCAGGATAAGTTCTGCCCAGTCATGGTTGTTACAGTCAGGCTCCAGTCATCACCTAATCCTGAAACTTTAATTCAGGGAGGCCCAACCCCATCACTAACAAAATCCCTAGAAATCGAGAAAACCTCCCAACTTCAACGCACCGGCCCCCTTAACTCATAATGACTTACTCATGAAAAGTCCTGAGGTTTGGACTTGAACACATAGCCAGAATAAAATTAATAAATAAATAGTTCTACTGTAATTCCATCATATTACATTTGCTTATTCAAAGGTTTTTTTCTACTGATGGTCCTTTCTTGGGTGGACAGATGGAGATAATTTTCCCAAATAAAGCTTAGAGGCCTATACTTGGCAAATTAGACCTCCAATTGGGCCAACCAAGTTTAGGTGGACCTGAGATTGAAGTACTGCTCAGCACCTGCCAGATCACCCCCAGAGTTTCTGGGAAATGGAGTTTGTGGTGTCCAGGTTTTCACCCATCAATGCATGAGGGACTGTGTGTTGCTGGAGAATAGAGCTTGTCTACTTCAAGATATGCAACCAAACACAGTAGGATCTTTTATTCCTCACTATCACTGTTCTTAGAAAAAATATTGAAGAAAAACCTTAAGCATTGTCCTATTTTTGATAAAGTAAAATAGAAATCTACACAGCTGTGTGAAGATAAAATTAAGTGATGCTGAAATATAAATTAAGGTATATGGTTTTTTCCAGGACTGTTTTCATCCATTATGCGTGAGCTTGCGAACATCACTCATGATGGGCCTAAATGGATATTACTAGATGGTGATATAGATCCAATGTGGATTGAGTCTCTGAACACTGTTATGGATGACAACAAGGTACCAAGGGAGAAAGGGGTAGAAATTTCTAAAAATTCCTTATCACATACAAAATCAGACCTCCAGTCAAGGCAGGAATATCTAGAAATCTCAGTCCACACAAAAGCTCATCCTGAGCAGAGAAATATTACTAGTCTCTTTAATTTTTGTTTTGATTTGTTTTTGTTTAGGGTCCCACCAAGTGTTGCTTAGGACTTACTCCTGGCTCTACACTTAAAGATACTCCTAGAGAACTCAGAGGACTACATGTGATGCCTGGATCAAAGTGGGGTTGGCCATGTGCAAGGCAAGCACTTGACCCACTTGACCAACTGTACTATCTTTCTGAGCTTTTTCTTTAATTTTTAATTTTTCAGATGTATTGTTATATAGTGAACATATAATATTCTATACATTTATAGTGTAATATGTGAGAAATTGTGACTTTCAAGTATGCAATACATGTATACATGAATGTACAATTATCATCATATGTATATTAGATTTCAAAAAGCTATTTTTCATAACTAGAAGCTCAGAGTCTTCAACAGCTTTCAAATGTTATTTCCCAGTACATCTACAAAACCCTAGAAGCTACCAATTCACTTTTTGAGTCCAGTTTTTGCTAGATATCTTATTTGGGTAAAATATGTAGTATCTGTCATCATCATTTTTTCAAGGTCATCCACGTGGTTACAAAGATTCTTTATGTCTGTGAAAAACAAGTTGTTAAATATGCATCAGCTAAAAGCAATGATTTTATTCTGAGAAAGACACCATTATGAAATTCCATTGTTTTACAATTAAAAAGTAGAATTACACAAATTGAAATGGTATTCCTAACTAAAAACCTAAGTTTTATAGTTTAAAATATATCTAAATATGTCATTGATACAAACATTAAACTATATATGACTTCATACATAGGTTATATTTTGTCTCAATTATTGTAAATAATACTCTTGTTAATATAATCATGTAAATATCTCTTTTAAAATCCTAGTTTAATTTATTACCAGTATTTTCAGAGATATCTGAGCATTGATATATTACAATAAATAACTTTTATTTACTTCAGAAATACTTCTATTATTCAAACCATATTTAGTAATATAATTTTCATCATAATCTTTTCAACATAGATTAATATGTAGTAAATAAATATATATGAAATTAATTCTAAGTAATTTTTAGTCTCTTAAAGTTTCTTTTTATAAGGAAACTTGGTAACATACACATTCTGAGCTTGAAAGATCCCAAATACTAAATGGTGACAAATCATTATCTATAAAGAATTTTATGTTTTAAGAACAATAATAAGCAACTAAATAACAAATAAAATGGAGTTTAAGCTGAAGCTTCTCTTAAACTTGTTCAGAAATTACAACCAGATTAGAAGTTTAACAAAGGCCCCAACATATATTGAATAATTAAAATAATATATATTCTCCCAAGGAAACTTGTTTGAAAGAGGCAAAATTATTTTTAAATGATATTATTATATCAATTATTGATATCAATTTAAACTCTTAATAAAAGTTTTTTTTATGATTTAGTCATACATAAACGTGCAAACACAGGAAAATAGATTGCTAGGGTAAAATAAGAAAAAGAATATTTAAGAAAATTTATATAGTAGTCCTAAAAATAATCATTCATAGAAATTGTGAACAATACCTACCAACGGATCATGCATTTGAATTCCTTCACACTCTAATGTCCTCCCATATTGTTTCCAGGTATTGACTCTGGCAAGCAATGAGAGGATCCCTCTGAATCCTACAATGAGACTTCTCTTTGAAATCAGTCACCTGCACACAGCAACACCAGCAACTGTCTCCAGAGCAGGTAAAATGTAAAAAATAAAAAAATAAAAATTCATAGCTGAGAATAGGTGTCTCTAGTTTTCCATATGATGTTCCTGACCTTAAAAGAAGAGTTCAAAAAAGTCAATATACTCATCCATATTCTGACCCAAACCTCATCTCTAATCCACATTCCTGTGAGTGAGTATTCTAAACAGGATTGTACAATTTTTCTTAACTCATGAATGTAATAGTAATAAAAATTCTCCCTAATCTATGCACAGCTATCCTCTGTACACAAATGCCTCTAAATAGGATATTTTTTACAAATTTTGTTATATAATTTTAATTATGTTTTAAAATGTTTTATTTTATAATATAATTTTGTTATGTTCTAAGTGATAGAGCAACAACAGCGTTCAAGTTTCTGGCATAATATATAGTATTAATATTGATCCTTGTTACCCATGATATCCCATCCTTATGTCCACACCAATCTAATGGCCCTTCCCACCCATCCCTTACCTCTTTCATTGTTGACAGTAATTGTCTTACACTTTGTTTCTTTCTCCATATAACACATATGAAAATGATCATTCTTTATTTGCTTTTCTGCCTCTGACTTATTTTTTCAACATAATAGCCTCAATCAAACTGCCTCAAACTCCATGGTCCTTTTGTTTCCAAAAGCTGCACTATATTCTGGTGGATATACTGGCTATACCACAGATTCTTTACTATTCATCTGGTAATGGACATTTGTTTTGCTTCTATATCTTGACTATTATACTAAGAACTGCAATAAAGTATTTATATATATATTAAATTAATGTTTTACATTATGTATTCAAATGTTATTTTGAAGTAATGTCTTTATATTTTGAAAAAAATTAGGATTTCTTTAGAGCAGGTCAAACCTGTATGGTCACAGAAATGACTGATAATTGCAATAACATCGCTGAATCTTGGCTTTGTGAACTATCTTTTCTCTATCTCTGTTGGCACTATTTATCCACAGAAATTGGAGGACAAGCAGAACATATTTTCTTTGCTCTATGCAGATTCCTTTTCAAAAAATTATGCTGAATTTGAAGAATTTCTTGTTATACTGCCATACATACTTGTCATACATATTGCTATAAGCAATAAGCACAAATCTTATGGTTCATAAAATAACACAACTGTATACTTTTATTTTTTTTTTGTGTGTGTGTGTGTTTTGGGTCACACCCGGCAGTGCTCAGGGGTTTTTCCTGGCTCTGTGCTCAGAAACTGCTCCTGGCAGGCACGGGGGACCATATGGGACTCCGGGATTCGAACCGATGACCTTCTGCATGAAAGGTAAATGCCTTACCTCCATGCCATCTCTCCGGCCCAATGTATACTCTTATTTTTATAGGAAAGTAAGGTGGACCAGATAAATAATAAAGAACATAAGGCATTTTTCTTGCATGTGGCCCAACTTAGCTTTACCGCCAGCATCACATTTGGTTTCCTAAACATAGGCAGGAGTGAAGACAGGGAAAAAGTGAAATACTAAGCATATCTGTGTTCATGCTCAAGATAGATAGTAGGCAAAGAGATAGATTAGATATATGACCTGCATATTAAATATTTAAAATCAAGGTGTCATACCAGGTGCACTCTCTGTGAAGGACCTCAGGAGAAACCGTTCTTTGTATCTGTCAGTTTACATATCCCTTGGCCTAGGGGTTTATCACCACAACATTCATTTCCACTTTCACATGACCTCCTCTGTATAGGCCTTTTTCTTCATTTTTTAGACATTTGTAAATATATGTTATCTCAATGTCTCAATTACATATAAACTTGTATTTTTTGCAAACAAAATCACATTTGGTTGTTAGTAAATAGTCATATATTTGGAGGGATTAATATTTAATCTGCTCTATACACAACTGTGACAAGCATTGCAAAAGAACCATAGAGTTCTCTTATGAGCCCAGGCTTAATATTAGGAGCTTTCTTGACAATGCTATCTGTCAACTATTATCAGAATTTATCTCAATATTAAAATCATTTTTCCTAGTTTTCAGCTATATTTATTGTATTTAGCATCATGAAAACATTTTTATAAACAAATAAAATATATTTCTGGTATGATCATGACATATATAAAAATGTACTAAGCAATAATTCTCTGTGCTCCTAGGGATCCTATATATCAACTCAGCAGACCTGGGGTGGAATTCTCCTGTGAGTAGCTGGATTGACAAGAGGGAAATTCAGACAGAGAGAGCCAACCTAACTATTCTATTTGATAAATACCTTCCAACCTGCTTAGACACACTCAGAACCAGGTATGCCAAGAAATCTGAATAGTAACAACTAAAAGTAACAACAAAGAGCTTACTGATTCATGTGTTTCTCTGCTGTTGGTACTATTCCTAATTCAGATAAGACTAAATCAAGTATGATCACTCTGTATTTAGGCCAAGGATTTTCCTTTCTATTTCCCCCATAATTTGCTGGGCCTTTGCAAACAACAATTGCCACTCACACCATTTATACTGCTTTTCCTAATTCTATCTTTGAAAAAAAAAAAGAAAAGCTTACTAAATCTTCTGCTATTGCTTTAATGAGTTCATTGGTGATACAATGATTTTCACAAATATACTTGCTACTGAACTTTTTCTTCTTTCCTTTCTCTTTAATATTATAGCTTTTCTTTCTATTTTCTATATTGCTTTTGGTCATCTGAAAAATGTCTTATGATCGTTATGTAAATTATTTGATGCATTTTATATAAATAAATTTATTAAAAACACATAAAAGAAACTAAAGTTGTCCTGTGTGCAAATGTTAGAGGCCATCAAACTTTATTGTCAGTTTATCTAGAAATTGTGCAAATAGGATTTCTTAATTACCTTTTATAGGTGCCATGAATGTGTAATTGAAGGTGCTTTTAAGTTGTTATGTCTAATAATAATCATGGAATCTTTTGGATTGTGACAAACAGAGGAGTGTCCTACTACAATAAATAAGAGATTAAAATAATACTTGTCATAGACATGTGGACCCCACTTTTTAGTACTGGTAATGCTTGCTTATGGTCCCCCAAATGAGGCATTGTTTAAACAGTACTGCTCTTTTGGACACCATGTTTTTAATGTATCTCATAGATTTGTAAGTGAAAAAGCTCCTATTTTTAACACTTAGCACATTAAAAAAGACCAGCTACTATTAAACAGATATTTATAGCAATGATTATTTGTGTCTGCAGAATTATATGTGTTTGTCTTCTACTATGTTTTATGCTTTTGTTTTTTATACCCTCCTTTTTGGTTATTTACTGAATTGTCTTATGAATTGAGCATACAACTTTGTAACGAATGTAATGACATTCAATCATCAAAGGCTGTTGCTGTGATGACAACATGATTCAGATATCTCATATTCTAGAAGATTCAATAAATTAGAACAATCTTAAGTTCCAGATAAATTCCAGATAATCCATCACTAAAATCCTCACTGATACTCAGTCAAGCATATGATAGAAAATTTCTCATGAATGTAAAGGGAAATTTTTCCACAACAGGAGAAAAAACACTCATTTCATATCCCCCACCCTCACCTATTAAGTCACAAACATTTTAATAAATTTTATATAACTAAAACTGAGATAAGTTAAGTAATTGGCATAGTGATAAGGAGAATTCTACTCAGTTGTGGATAACAAAATCAGTCCCCTGTCACTAAAGATCTTGGTATTTCAATAGGCCATAGGGCAAAATCTAGGATAGAATGTTTTGTATGGTTTTAGATCTGTTCCATCACGTTTGTTGTAATCAGTCCTCTGTAATTAGTGATCTTGATTTTTGCACTGAACCTAGGTCAAAACCTAGGAGAGAGCCTTTCCTTATGGCTTCAGAAGTCCTGCTAAGTCAAGGTTATCAAAGTCAGAACTCTGGGATTAGTAGTCTTGTTTTTGTACAAATCCTAGGCCAAAGCCTAGGTTGGCAACTTTCTTATTGGTCCCAGGAGAAGTTCTGTCCAGTCGACTGTCAAAGTTTGTATTCTGTAATTGTGATCTTGGTTTTTGTCAAGTCAAAGGATGGCATGTCTTCTGATTTCATCTTACAATTAAGTGATGAAATAGGACGACCTGCTCTTGGATCAAGTTTTTGCTGTTTTCTCATTGTCAGCATGTGTGTTAGCCCTGTCACAAGTTTGTGCCAGAGCAGCATTAAGGATTCTCTAGAAGGAGTTTGGTTCCTGGTACTGTTGCAGGGAGCTGTGTCAAATCTTCATTTGGGATCTGGGGTTCGTTTTTGGACAGTCCCTATTTGACCATAATGAGTCGGGTCCTCATAGCACAAGTTCAGGGTGAAAAGTGAGCCTGTATTATAAAATGTAAAGGCTCTTATCCCTTGTAGATAAAAGTCTGTTTCTATACATAGATTTTCCCCATTTTTTTAGTGTGCCTATGCAAAAGGGAACAGTGCATATTACATTGTTGGAGCATTAAGGGCGGGGGTAAGAAATGCTATACAGCAGGGGTCTCAAACTCGCAGCCTGTGGCCGTTTGCGGCCCTCCATACAACATTTTGTGGCCCGCGGCCGGCCTTCAAATATCGCAGTATTCGCGATTATTCGCTTACCGAATAATCGCAATAAAAATCGCATTAGTAAGAAAAAATTACATTAGACATTCGCATACCCTGAGCAGTTCCGTTTGGGGTATGCAAATTTTAATGTGATTTTTTGCGATTTTTTTCTTACTAATGCGATTTTTTATTGTGAATATTCGGTAAGCGAAATCCCTTATGCGGCCCTGCCTCACCTGGACTTTGCCTCCTGCGACCCCCTAGTAAATTGAATTTGAGACCCCTGCTATACAGTCTCTTTGTCCTATTTTTGACCTGAATTTTTATCCCAAGCAGGTCTTTCTTCTTCTAGAATTTTATACCAAACAGTATAAACCAAAACAAGTGAAATTAACTAATTAAACCAAAGCAAGTGAAATTAACTAATACATATAAATGAAAATTGATAAAAAGTAAAAAAATAATTAAAAGAGGATGGAGGATGATACCTATTCCTTTAAAATAAACACACTAAGGGGTATAACAATTAAGGTATTAAACATACAAGGAAAATATAGATATCCCCATTAAATCTTTTGAGATATTCTTGCAGTGGGGAGGTCCATTTTTATCCCATACTGTAGTCTAGTTAAATTTGATAATTGGTTTGCAGTAGTAAGGGATCAGGTAGTGTCCTTGAAGTGGGGTCCTTCTATAGCTGCATCCAGTAGCATGCATCAGTTGACATTTAGTCAGGGGTGAGAAGAAGGGCCAAATAAAATGAGTCAGCATGAGTAGTGGTTGTACCTTTTTGCCGGTCACCAGATTTGGGACAAGGAGGATGTCCTTTCACTTTGGGAGCTGGGTGGTGGCTTCTTGGGGCAGGAGTTCAGACTCGGTACCTACTTTGTTAAGAGCTAAGGATAAAAAGGGTTAAATAGGGAGGGGTTTGAATAAGTATTGGTGGGGTTAGAGGATAGGAGTTCTGAAGAGCTGGAGGAATAATATATATAAGAGGGGCTATATACACTATAGGCATAGATTGTTTGCAATATAGTTTGGCTGACAAAGAGGAGTCCATTGTATACAAACTCATTCCCACATGTAGAAAGAATTAGAGATCTCTTCATAAGTTGTTATTAAAGGCAAGACCCTCATAGGATGAGTCTGAGTGCTTTAGAAATAAATGAGTTAAGAAAAGATAAATAAATAGCTAAAATATAGATTAGGATAGCAAGAAAAGAAAAAGATAAGAGGTAAAAAATTTTAAGAAAAAATAAGTGAAAGAAAGAGAAAAAAGAAAAAAGGAAAAAAATGGGCTGGTGCCTCATGGTTGAGAGATTTTCTCATTTCTAGGCACTAAATCAATGACAGGGATGAAATTTGCTAAATTAAGATTTCAGTGTTATAAAGAGGCTAAAGCATTTTAGAATAAGCAATATTTTCATGTCTGTTAAATGAAGGCAAAGTGATAGTGAAGACTATAAGAGGGGTCTTCCCTATGTAGTATCATCTGCCATGTCTTGTGTATTGAGGTTCCTTTCCTAAAAAGAAACTGACAGCATGGACTTCTGTAACATAGGTTGAATTAGAAGAAGGAGGAGGAGGAGGAGGAGGAGGAGGAGGAGTTGGAAATGAAGGAAGAGGAGGAAGAGAAGAAGAAATGAGGAAGAAGTAGGAAAAGGAGAGAAAAAGAAAAAATAGAAATGGAATAATAGTAATTTGCAAAACCATATTCGATGAATGGAATCTGTAACATAATTCTGTGGTGCACAGTTGTGTTTCCATGGTCTCAATGGTCATATGCTTTGGGTTCAAATAGAAGACATGAGCAAAAGGAAATAGGAAAATGGGAGGATTTTATCAATACATTCTCATAATGCGCACTGTATCTGGTATCTACTATGCTTGAGCACGGAGTTGCAAAATTAGGGTCCCCAACTTATTTTTCCAGGAACCACTGTGAACAAGGAAGCTGAAGAGTTAGATATCTAATAAAATTAAGAAATTAAAACATATTTTTAGTAATCACTGCAGTGGTGTCCCTGGTTTCCTATCATATTCTGCACCTGATTCTGTGGATCAATACATTAGAAAATTATTATAGGCCTTTGTAATGAGAGGTTGAATGAACACCTGTTCAGTCTAAACCACTGTTTTTTTCCTCTAAACCACTTTTTCTCTTGTTGCTATTTCTTTATGGAATAAAAGATAGTCGAGGTTTTGTGTTTCCCCTCTTCTGCTTGATTTGTTCACTTCTCTTCACATAACCCTGACACCTATAGTGCTCCGAGTTTCTGCCATTTAGACCCTTGTGCTTATGTATATATGGTATATATTATAAATACCTCATATAAGAGCTATCATTCTGTATTTATCCTTTTTTTCTGGCTTACTTCATTTAACATATATTTGCTAGTTCCATCCATGTTGCTGCAAAATACATGATTGTATCTCTTCTAACTGCTATGTAATATTCAATTGTATATAAGTACCACATCTTATGATCTACTCATCTGTTGTTGGAAATCGAGATTGATTCCAAATTTTGGCTATTGTAATAAGTGCTGTGATAAATACTGGAGTACATAAATACTTTGGGATAAATGACCTTCTGTCTTGAAGATAGATAGCCATGCATGTGATTTATAGGTCATCTGGCAGCTCAATTCTGAGTTATTGAGCACCCTCCATACTGTTTTCCAGAGGGGTAGGATCAGGCACCATTCCACAAGCAGTGGATGAGAGTTCTTTTCTTATCACATACCCACCAACAAAGATTGTTCCTCATTATTTTTGATGTGTGCCATCCTCACTGGTGTAAGGTGTTTCCTCATTGTTTTCTTGATTTGGATCTCCCTAATAATGAGTGATGGTGAACATAATTTCATGTGTCTATTGGTCATCTGTTAATATTTCTCAGGGAAGTGTCTATTCATTTCTTCTCCCCATTTTCTACGGCTTTATTACATTTTGTGGAGCTAAACTTTCTGAGTGCATTGCATATCCGACTTATCAACCCTTTATCTGATGTGTTGAGTGCAAAATTTTTTTCCATTTTGTTAGTTGTCTTCTAGTTTTAATCAGTGTTTCTTCTTCATGCAAAAACTTTTTATTAATATCTTTATTTAAACACCTTTGATACAAATATGATTGTAATTGGGTTTCAGTCATGTAAAGAACCCCCCCCCCTTCACCAGTGCAACATTCTCGTTACCAATGTACCAAATTTCCCTCCTCCCCACCCCAACCTTGCCTGTAATCCAGACAGGCTTTCTGCATACAAAAACTTTTTAGTTTGATGTAGTCCCATTTATTTAAATTTGATGCTATAAGTCTTGCCATTGGCATCCCATCATCAAAGACTTTTTTGAGTTACAAGTCTTGAAGTGTTCTATTTTTTTTCTTTATGAACTTTATAGATTTTGGTCTGATTTCAAGGTCTTTAATCCATTTTGAGTTGACAAATATAAGTATTTTAAGAAGCATCCTATCAGATCACAATACAACAGAGATCAAGATTGACTGTAAAAAGAAGATTAGGAGAAAATCCAATACTTGGAAATTAGAGAACATGCTGCTCAACAGCAGCTAGATTAAAGAGGAAATCAAAGGAAATAAAAATATTCCTTGAGATGAATGACAATGAAGAAACAAATGTTCAAAATCTGTCAGCCACAGAAAAAGCAGCAATTAGGGAGAAACTAATACAATTCAGGCCTATGTTATGAAAGAGAAAAGTGATAAAATTAACAGCTTTAAGGAACACTTTAAGGAGCTGGAAAACAGCAGCAAAGAAATCCACAGTTAGAAGACAAGAAATAATAAAAATCAGAGCAGAAATAAACAACATAGAAACAAAGAAAACAATACCAAAAATCAATGAGACCAGGAGATGGTTCTTTGAAAGAATAAATAAGATAAATAAACCACTGGCAAAAATCACAAAGAAGATAAAGGGAAAACACCCAAATAAATCGGATCAAAAATGGGAAACATTACAACAGAACCTCAAGAAATTTAAGAAATCATGAGGACTTGCTATGAACAACTGTACTTAGTTGAGTTAGAGAATCTAGAAAAATATTAATAGGTTTCTGAAAAAACAGGACAATCACATCTAAGAAATTTGAAACAGTAATTAAGAAACTCACCAAGAAAAAAAGTACAGGACCAGATCATTTTAAAGGTGAATTCTATCAAACATTCAGAGAAGAATTTCTACCTTTGATCCTCAGGCTCTTTCAAAACATTAAATAAACAGGAATCCTCCCTAACTTATTTTATGAATCTAATATTCCACTCATTCCCAAAGTGGCAAAGACAACACCAAGAAAGAAAATTACAGACCAATCTTACTAATGAATATGGATGTAAAAATCATCAACAAAATCTTAGCAAACCGAATTCAACAATATATCAAAAAGATTATACACCATGACCAAACTGGGTTTCATCCCAGTGATGCAAGGATGATTCTACATATCCAAATTCATCAATATCATACACCACATCAACAATAAAAATGACAAAATCCACATGATCAATCGATGTAGAAATGACATTTGCTACCTCCCATGAGTAACTTCTTACATTCCCTTTATTTCTGTTATTCTCTGTCCTTGTTTATATAAACTATGTTTAGGGTAATATAGCTATATTCCTTTAATACTTTGCATTTCCTAATCGTGTTATTCTACATTTCACATAACAGTGAGAACATCCAGTATTTCTTCTTTTTCTTTCGACTTTCCTCACTTGGCATGATATCCTCCAGTTCTATTCACATTGTTGTATTATTTTATACATCATTAAAATTGTAGTGTATTTCATTTTGTACTTATGCTACACTTTTTTCATTCAGTAATTGCCTTATGAACACCTGAGTTTATTCTATGCTTGTACTATGTCTTTCCAATATTTTTATGTGGCTTTATATGAGAGATATGGTGTGCTTTTTATGTCATTTTCTTGTATTTCTGTCCTCTCTTATATCTTGATACTTTAACCCTTTCTATTTAATATTTGCTATTTTGAATTTTATTGCTTTATTGAATTTATTTTGTTTTCATACATTGGACCTCTTGAACCTGTGCAGAAGGCTCTCTTTAGAGACTGAGGAAGTTCTAACCTATTATTTTTCAACCAGTCATTCTTTCCATTTTTCTATTTTTCCTTCTGCTATTCCTATATAATTTGAAGATTATTCTTCTTGTTAATATCCATGAAGTGTCTTACATTATCTCCCTTTTAAGATTTTTTTCTTTTGCCACTTTATTATTGTAGCTGGCTTGTATTTTGTCTTCAAGTTTACTGATAGAATTCTCCAGGATTCTTCAGAATTCTGTTACTATGGTATTGTATTCTTTAATCCTTTTTTTGGGGGGGGTTGGGTTTTGGGTCACACCCGGCAGCGCTCAGGGGTTACTCATGGCTCTACACTCAGAAATCGCTCCTGGCAGGCTCAGGGGACTATATGAGATGCTGGGATTCAAACCACCGTCCTTCTGCAGGCAAGACAAACGCCCTAACTTCCATACTATCTCTCGGCCCCGTATTCTTTAATTCTTCAAGTCATATTTGTAAGAATTTTTTCAGGCTCAAATAAGTTCTTCATTGAATTGAAATTTTTCATCCAGTGATTAATTTCCATTGCTATATTATAGAGTGTAGAATTGATGTCCTCCACAACAACACTTGATAATTTTTTTAACCTTTTTTTTTTTATTTAAACACCTTGATTACATACATGATTGTGTTTCGGTTTCAGTCATATAAAGAACACCACCCATCACCAGTGCAACATTCCCACCACCAATGTCCCAAGTCTCCCTCCTCCCCACCTAACCCCTGCCTGTACTCTAAACAGGCTCTCAATTTCCCTCATACATTCTCATTATTAGGACAGTTCAAAATGTAGTTATTTATCTAACTAAACTCATCACTCTTTGTGGTGAGCTTCCTGAGGTGAGCTGGAACTTCCAGCTCTTTTCTCTTTTGTGTCTGAAAATTATTATTGCAAGAATGTCTTTCATTTTTCTTAAAACCCATAGATGAGTGAGACCATTCTGCATTTTTCTCTCTCTCTCTCTGACTTATTTCACTCAGCATAATAGATTCCGTATACATCCATGTATAGGAAAATTTCATGACTTCATCTCTCCTGACAGCTGCATAATATTCCATTGTGTATATGTGCCACAGTTTCTTTAGCCATTCGTCTGTTGAAGGGCATCTTGGTTGTTTCCAGAGTCTTGCTATGGTAAATAGTGCTGCAATGAATATAGGTGTAAGGAAGGGGTTTTTGTATTGTATTTTTGTGTTCCTAGGGTATATTCCTAGGAGTGGTATAGCTGGATCGTATGGGAGCTCGATTTCCAGTTTTTGGAGGAATCTCCATATCGCTTTCCATAAAGGTTGAACTAGACGGCATTCCCACCAGCAGTGGATAAGAGTTCCTTTCTCCGCACATCCCCGCCAACACTGTTTATTCTCATTCTTTGTGATGTGTGCCATTCTCTGTGGTGTGAGGTGGTATCTCATCGTTGTTTTGATTTGCATCTCCCTGATGATTAGTGATGTGGAGCATTTCTTCATGTGTCTTTTGGCCATGTGTATTTCTTCTTTGTCAAAGTGTCTGTTCATTTCTTCTCCCCATTTTTTGATGGGATTAGATGTTTTTTTTTTTTTTTGTTTTTTTTTTTGTAAAGTTCTGTCAGTGCCTTGTATATTTTGGAGATTAGCCCCTTATCTGATGGGTATTGGGTGAATAGTTTCTCCTACTCAGTGGGTGGCTCTTGTATCTTGGGCACTATTTCCTTTGAGGTGCAGAAGCTTCTCAGCTTAATATATTCCCATCTGTTAATTTCTGCTTTCACTTGCTTGGAGAGTGCAGTTTCTTCCTTGAAGATGCCTTTAGCCTCAATGTCCTGGAGTGTTTTACCTACGTGTTGTTCTATATATCTTATGGTTTGGGGTCTGATATCGAGGTCTTTAATCCATTTGGATTTTACCTTCGTACATGATGTTAGCTGGGGGTCTAAGTTCAATTTTTTGCAAGTGGCTATCCAGTTGTGCCAACACCACTTGTTGAAGAGGCTTTCTTTGTTCCATTTAGGATTTTTTGCTCCTTTATCAAAAATTAGGTGATTGTATGTCTGGGGAACATTCTCTGAGTATTCAAACTTATTCCACTGATCTGAGGGCCTGTCCTTATTCCAATAGCATGCTGTTTTGTTTTTTTATCTCAAATACTCATCTAGACTGCTATCTATGTCAGAGCTACTGAATTTCTTTGTATTCCTTGTTAATCTTAAAGGTTTTGTGAGTGCTTATAGTAGAGCTTTAGAGTTCCAATTATATATATTAGCTCAGTTGGTTAGAGCTTGTTGCTAAATAGATTATTAATTCTGAGTATTAATCTGATTCATTATTTTACACTAGAAGTTTCTGTTGTTCTATTTTTATTACTATGCTATACCATTTTAACACAATAGATACAATTTTACCTAGTTTCTCTTTTTTAGTTACAAGGGATTTTTAGTGTAATTATGGCATAGAATTAAGACATTGTAGTTTCTTATCAATTCGTAGAGTGTTTAAATTGTGGGAAACACCTAGTGTTTCTTCTGTGCGATACCAGGATTCATTGAGGCTACTGAAATTAGGAGAGGTTTTTCAAGATAGAGTGAACAATGAGAGCATAAGGAGCAATTTCTTGATCCCATGGGAACAATCAGTTGGCAAAGTATTCAGAAATCTGGTGCAGCTGCTCCAGATGGAAATATGAAGTGTGACACATGGCACTGCACAGGATCCAGGTGCCAATGGGGGAAAGAGCAGTGCAGCACAAAAGATCTTAACAAGAAAAAAATCAGTCAGTGAAAAAAATTAAAATACAATCTTCAATAAAATAAAAGCTGCTTTTTCTGCTCCATTGATCAGTCCTGCTTTTATAGTTTCTCCTAAAATAAAAGGGAGAGTGGTTTATTATTTACCTATCACCCCTTAGTAGGTGTACTTTCTGCTACCAGTTTCATAAAGGAATGGGAAGAAACAAAGGGTAGGAAATAATTTCATAACTAGAAATAGTATAAATATTACCTTACTTGTAGCAGTTTTGTAAATATTACTCTCTTTTTTTTTTTTGCATGTTAGTTTTTTTATGTTTTTATGTTTGGGTCACACTCAAAAATGTTAAAGGGTTACTCCTGGCTCTGGACTCAGGAATTAACCCTAGCAGTGCTCAGAGGACCATATAAGATACTAGTTATCAAACTCAGGTTGTCTGCATATAAGAAAAGCACCCTACCCTCTGTACTATCATTCCAATCCCTTTTTTGAATTCTTTTAAGAATTATATGAATCCAATTTTAATCACTGGAAATTATCCATGTAACTTTCCTTGAAATGTGTAGTTATCTCTTCATATAGATAATCATAGACTCTTCTCATGCAAATTTGACTTAAGTAGCTCATAAGAGTCCAGAGGGATAGTCCAGTGGAGTGGACATTTACTTTACATGTGTCTTTCCAGGGTTTTATACTTGGCATCCCATATGTCCCCTGAGCATCACCAGGAATTATTCTTGAGTACAGAGCCAAGAGTAAGCTCTGAGTTCTGGCAAGTTTGATCTATAAACCAAACAAACAAACAAACAAAAAGATTAAAACGTTTCAGGCCTCTTAATCACATCTTCATATCTCAAACCTCTGTTTGACATTTTAAACATATGCATTCACCAGGAAGCAGCGTCTCATACATTCCACTTTTAGACTCTACAGTTTTTCAGGCATGGGTCATTTAGCAACTCAGAAGAGTCCTGTTGAATCCTCTTTTGCCAATTCTATTTGGTGCAAGTATCCTTTTTCATCATGGGAAACAAGCACTCTTAGCTTTATAGAAGTTATCCCTCAAACCCTGGGCACTAATTTTTTCCACTTTACCACCTCATATATTATTATTCTATATATTGAGAAAACAAGAAATTGGGACTACATAACTTTTAGGAAAACTCCCTAGTATAATATCGTTTTGAAATTCTTAGAGTGACTAAAAACTAATATTCAGAATAGGGGAGATGATTGGGCCATACCCAAAGATGCTCATCCTTGGCTTTTAGGGCTTCCGGGAGCAATATGTATGCAAAGAATCAAACCTTTATGTAACCATGTATACGACTCCTAAAATCCTGACATGAGGAAATGGCAACAACTTGGTCTAAGAGCAGGTTGCCTTACCTCACTCACTGCCTAATGATAAGATGAAATCAGAAGATGTCATCCTTTGATTTGTACAAAAGCCAAATTTGCTCTCTACAGAAGACTGACTGTGACCACCATGACTGGGCAAAACTTATCCTGGGACCAATAAAAAAGACCCTAGTCTAGGCCTTGGCACATAATCTGTATAACAACCAAGATCTCTAATTCCAGAGGTCTGATTGAGACAACTGCAACTGAGCAATCTTTTGGAAACATAATGAAAGACTCAATCCTAGTTTTCATCCTAGAATTGGGGCAAAAATCAAGACCACCAATTACAGAAGACTGATTAAAACAACAGTGATGGAACACAACTTATAGAACCATAGAGAAAGACTCCTTCCTAGCTTCCATCCTTTGACCTGAGCAAATACCAAGATCTCTAGGTACAGAGGCATGATTTTATCATCCACTATAGAATGGAAAGTCGCCAGACACCGCAAAAGGACCTAAGGGAGAGTAAAAGAACATGCATGGAGCCTGTAGTTATTCCCATGACAGTATATTTCAAAGGCAGAGAAACCCTGTATCTCTTAGGCCAAGGGAATTCCCTTTCTGATCTCTGCAATATTTACTGTGTCTATGAAGAAAAAAAAAAGAAAAGCACAACTTAATTTTTTTTGGTTTTGTTAATGTTATTGTTTGTTTTCTTGTGCTTTGTTTTGTTTTTATTTCAGGACCATGATTATTGTGTGGCTATTTACATTTCTGTGGTGCTTTTTGAGTTTTTTGTTTGATTTTTTTTTATTTTTTTGTACTGTTGTTATGTTTTTCTTATTTTTCCCCTTTCTCTCCTCAAATTGATAGTTATAGCCTCTAGAAGGACTCCTTCCATGTTTTGCTTGTTTGATTTTTGCCGCATTTTATTTTTATATTTTTCCTTCAAACAGAACCACATAACTTGAACCATCTTGTTCCGCCTCACAAATGGAGGGGAAATAATGGAGGGTACCAAGACCAAACAGTCGTATGAACATTAAGTAGAAATAAAAAAAAAATGATTAGACTTAAACACCAAATCCAAAGCCAACGATCCTATGTTGAAGTCAGGGTGTCATGGAGCGTCTTCTGGTTTCCTCTCACCATGAGGTGGCAATGCAAGGAACCCTGTCCTGGAAGCAAGTTATTAATGTTTCCAAATTATCAGAATGTCCTATGAACCCACTTTGGAGCAATTCAGTGGCAGGGAAGCATTAGGGCCTTCTCTTTTAGAAGACTGATTCCTGGTGCTGGTGCAGAAAGCTATGCCAGTTCCAAAGATGAGATCCAAAGTTCAGAGATGAACAGCTGATATCCAATCAACTGAATCCTATGTCAAATCACTATGTGACTTGCCTGTTTATGTGTATAAACAGAAACACACCCACCACCAGCTTTACAGCTAAAATACCACAAACTCCTCTCAATTCCCATTTCTTTTTCTCCATTGTTTTAGGTTTAGAAGTTGATTTTTTTTAGTTTATTTTACTTCAATAATTTATATCACATACCACTACAATTACCTCACATTTCTCTTTTACTTTATTAAGTATTTCACTTAGCCCCCAAACTATCCACTTTTTCTCCCAAAGTAACAATTTTCTTTTTTATTAATATCTTTATTTAAACACCTTACTTCCAAATATGATTGTATTTGGGTTTCAGTCATGTAAAGAACACCCCCTTCACCAGTGCAACATTCCAATCACCAATGTCCCAAATCTCCCTCCTCCCCACTCCACCCCTGCCTGTAGTCTAGGCAAGCTTTCTACTTACCTTATTCATTCACATTGTTATGATAGTTCTCAATGTAGTTATTTCTCTAACTGCACTCATCACTCTTTGTGGTGAGCTTCATGTCATGAGCTGGACTTTCCAGCCCTCCTCTCTTTTGTCTCTGAGAATTATTGCAAAATGTCTTTTATTTTTCTTTAAACCCATAGACAAGTGAGACTATTCTGTGTCTATCTTCCTCTGGCTTATTTCACTCAGCATAATAGATTCTATGTACATTCATGTATAGGAAAATTTCATAACTTCATCTCTCCTGATGGCTGCAAAATATTCCAAAGTAACATTTTTATATTTTAATGTATTTTGAATATGAATGCCACATTTTCATTCAGCATATATGGCTACATCCCATTTTATATTGATGTGTCACACCAAACTGTGCATGAGTTATATTTTAATATTTTTCTATAAATAATTTAAAAATAATTGAAAGTAAAGAAGTGAAGCTTATTCGTCCTGGATCAGACATATGCAAGACAGACACCCTACCACTTGCACCACCCCTCTGGTCCCTAAAAATAATTAATTAAGAATAAGAATTATTGAAGCTGGAGAAGTGGCACAAGTGCTAGGGTATTTGCCTTGCACACATTAACCTAGGACGGACCACAGTTTGATCCTCCAGTGCCCAATATGGTCCCCCAAGCCAGGAGCAATTTCTGAGCACATAGCCAGGAGTAAACGCTGAGTGTCACCATGTGTGGCCCAAAAACTAAAAAATAAAAATTATTATCCAGGTTCACAAACAGAAGATAATTATATCAGAGTCAAGACCCAAATAAAGTTTTAAAGGTCATACAGGGTAGTGACCTAACTAAACATAAGTCATTTATTAGAACTTTTTGATTATATGGACAGACTGATGCAATCCTGAGACTTTTGTAAGAAATATTAGAGAGTCTCATGTACATCCTAATCAATAAGAAATAAACTAGAGATGCTACTTCTTTTATAGTCACCAATAAGGGAAAAATTAACTTGATATTTTTCAGTAGTTGCTGATAGATTGAAAATTGAGGCATGTGCTTATTGAGGTTTTTTTTAACCTAGAATTCTTAACATGCAATAGGGACAAGACATCATTTTTGATACAGTGTTGGTAGAGAAAAGATGAGAGGAGGGTAGAAGAAAGGTGAGTGGATAGAAGAAAATTCATAGAGGAGATAGGGGGAAGATAGGAAATAGGAGGGAGGGGATAGGAAATAAGGGAAGAGCAGAAAAGAGTAGAGGAAACAGGAGAGGAGGGTAACAGGTAGAGAGAAGAGAGGAGAGGAAGAGGAGAGGGAAGGGGGAAAGGGAAAGGGACAGGGAGGTGAGTATAGAGGACGAGAAAAAAATGGAGGGAAGAAAGCAGTGGGACCTAAGAATGGGGAAGAGGGGCCGGGAAGGTGGCGCTAGAGGTAAGGTGTCTGCCTTGCAAGCGCTAGCATAGGACAGACCGCGGTTCGATCCCCCTGCATCCCATATGGTCCCCCCAAGCCAGGGGCGATTTCTGAGCGCATAGCCAGGAGTAAACCCTGAGCGTCAAACGGGTGTGGCCCAAAAATCAAAAAAAAAAAAAAGAAGAAGAAGTGGGGAAGAGGGAAGTAGAAGATAGAGGAAGAGAAAAGTGGGAGGGAATAAAGGTTTGGGGAAGAGTGAGAAGAGAGAATAGGGGGAATAGGAAGAGAGGCTAGAGGAGGGGGAAAAGGAGAAGATTCTACACCTTTGGGCATAGAGCTATTTTATTTTTTATTTAAGAATTAAAAGTATTTCATTTAGATGAGCAAAATACAATAGAAATATATCTTTGAAAGAGAATTCTTTCAAGAAAACTATTGTAGAAAATAAATATTAGACTCTGCTCATCATTTCGCCAAATAAGACTCAGGATACAGAGATAATATTTTCAGTGTCCTGATGGAATGTCTCTGAGATGAATAAGAAACAGACATTACATCCATATTCAACTTTGGTGCTTAATAATAGTTGAGAAAAATTAAGTGAATATACCTGTGAAACACTTAATTGTTGATGTACATATTCCCATATTTTCATAGAGTATATCAAATTTTAGAGAATGAAAAAATGGTGATGGTTTCAGAAAGAAAAATGAAAAAAGAACCTTATGAGAAGTTAATTCTCTCTTAACAAAGGTAGCTGAGAAAAAATATAGAGTGGACCAAAATATTATCACAGTGGGTAGGACTCTTGTGAATATGGACAGCCTAGTTTGATCCCTGTCACCTTTATAGTGTCCAAAGACCACCAGATGGGGCCTGAACAAAAATCGAGGACTAATCTCTGAGCACACCAGTATGTTCTATACATAATAAATATATAAAAGTAAACTAGGGTAAGGCATAAGTAGCGCTCAGGTCTTCTGTAAAATTAAAGAAGTGGGTATATTCAGTGTGCTTGAATTCCAGTGGATTTTATAAGCATCTTGAGGAAGAAAAATGTCCATGATATTTTCCCTGTGTTTATTTTTCTGTCTTTGTCTCACCAGATTTAAGAAGATAATCCCAATTCCAGAGCAGAGCATGGTTCAGATGTTGTGCCGCCTTCTTGAATGTCTGCTGACTAAGGAGGGCATCACTGCTGACTGCCCTAAAGAAACATATGAGCTTTATTTTGTGTTTGCTGCTATTTGGGCTTTTGGAGGCGCAATGGTCCAAGATCAGGTGAGAGACCATGCTGAGGTTCCTACTTATATGCAAATCTACCATAGCAAAAGATGTGTATTGTGCAAAGATTTTAAGACAAGGCAGCTAAATCTTAGATACAAAAATGAAGACATCAAACTGTTTATAGCATTTTGCTTATCATTCTTATAAAGGCAATTGTCCCAAGAGAAAGGCCTTATAAGGTAACTAGATAAAATAGGGTAGGTTTTGAAGTTAATAAATACATAACTAAATAGCTGGAGAGTTGCAGTGTCTTAATTCAAGCAACACAGGATAAAATGTACTTTTTTTTTTCAAAATGATGTGTGATTGCATAACAACTAGAATTAGTATAAAAATTGGTCCATAACACTAAAAAGACAGGCCTAGATATGAATTATAATACTGCCACTTATTATATGGGGTCCCTGGATAAGTAAAAATTCTATTTACCTAACTCTCTCCAGTGATCAAAGGAAATTATGATTATTATAGTTATAAAGATAATTTTGAGGTTCAAATAAATGGATAATTTTTAAATTGCCCAAAATATTTTATGCAAGACAGTTAAAATAGTACTGGAAAACATAGGCATTAATTGTTCTTCTAACACAGATATTCAGATTCATAGCTATTTTGCTCACAACAGAGGATCAAACCACAGCATAGTTATATAGAAGATATAAATTACTTTGTGGTCTTTTGAGGTATTTTGAGGATAAAAGTAAAAATACTTAATTTCCCAGTTATAATCATGGTTTGAAAATCCAAAATCGAGGTGAACAATTAATTATGTTGGAAACAATGATTTAACTTTCATCTTCAGAGGTTCTTATTGTAATGTCTAGAATCCAAACCCTCCAGTTCAAACCACAAACACTAGTGAGATGCATTTTAACCAGAAGGCACACTGCAAAATAATAAAACACACATTTAAGGAAAATACTTTAAAAATTATCACGTTACCCTAACTCTAGTCCAC